>NC_140625.1:8046540-12846540 GCF_057382275.1 Copadichromis virginalis
ATATCTTTGTTTCAAATATAACCAGAGGAGTTTGTAGCGTGTTAATAAATGAGTCCCCTGATGTACGTCAAAAGTCGTTCTAAATAAAGCGAGAGCAGATAATAACCTGGAACCTAAAAATTGTAAATGTTTCTCAAGTTGCAAACTGCTCTTTGTAAATACAGTAAAAACTTTTACGTGTGCTTGTTTCTATGACAACTGTGACCAGGCTGCTGCTACGAGCTCAGCGTGTGCAGTTGCTAGGCAGGCACTCTCTTATTGAAGACCCAGCTGCCGAAAAGCTATTAGCCTCCCATTCTTCCTCTCATGGAGCTATACGGACTCCATTCCGAGTGTTGCCTCATCTTCACTCCATTTTCTGTTATGACAAATTTTAGCCCCATTTTCTCTTTGCTTTGGATTTAATTTGCACTCTATCCTCTATTCTCAGCTCTCGTCTCACTCCCACCTCTTTTCTCTATATCTCTCTCACTTGTGTTCATACAGTTGCTTTAACTCTATCTTTGATGCAACTTTATTATATATGCCGAAATATCATAGCATGCTCTGCCTCAGCCTGCTCTGTTATGTTCAGAATACCCAATATCACATTGCCTGTCGATGGTCAGCAGGAAGCTATCTTTAGCAGTCATGTTCTTCAAGACTTCTCATCCAAAATAAGTTATTTTTGTTTTCATGTGAAGGGATCATTTGTAGTAATAAGCCCTAGAGAATGATCTGCTAACTTTGGCGGCGAGCGGATATGACAAAGGTATTGTAAAACTGCTACAGTGTCTACAAAAATGCGTCAACCGAAATGGCGATTATTTAGAAAAATAAATAAGTCTTCAAGCCTTAAAATGATGTCAATATTATGGAAAATAAATGGTTGTTTGTATTTCTAAAATGATAGGAGACCTTACTTTTGGGATTGCCCTCGTATTTTCCTTCAGGTTTATGACCGTGACTGTCTGCAATGATGATGCTGCTACAGCACTGGTACCAGAGGTTTGCAATGGAATGTTACAGTAACAGAAATTTGATTTTCAAGTGAAATGCAGTTGAATTTTTACATTTCTAATCATACAGTTCAGCTTAATTTAGACATGCGTGATGACTGTATTTAGAACCTACAAGTCCACGCTACTTTCTTACTCCATTGCCAGCATTTGTATCTGTGTGGGCTGTGTTCACAACACATGTAATTACATTTATGCGGTCATGGCATGGGTTTTTCCAAAAACAGCTAAAGTGCAGCTACAGTGTATTTAGTAAAAAAGTTACTAATGTTTATAAGTTTTAATTATTTGGTAGGGGGTTGGTGTCCTGATTGCCCTCATGACTTGGAAGAACAATTTTCAAAAGTTGTTACATTCTGATGGCATAGCGTTGGAGTTGCAGTCTGTATCATCATCATCATCATCTGTCACGACTTAGTCCACATTAGTTCACCGTACACAGAACACCAGCTGCTTAAAGAGCACTGAATATCAGATAGTACCCCTCTGTGACTCCCTCTTTTTCCTCACATTTTATAAGAACTAAGTAAATATAATTTGTTTTATTACAATTGTAAAATCCAGCTGATTAAAAAGTGTGGTGAATGCTGCTCTTTAGCTGCATCATTGACTGCAGTCATGTGTTATGCTTGTGAGATGGATTATTATTTCTTACTAAGAGAGAACAACAACACTGACTTTCAGAAGGTCACTCTCTGCTTCTGGCAAAATCACACAACTGTGCACTAGCCTGTTGCTTTATACAGCTGTGGTGCCTACTTTGGTGTGTATGTGGAGAGTGTCCCAGCAGAGGCAGTGTGTAATCATAAATCTCTGAAATGCAGCGTGAAGCAGTTTCACTGCTCCTACGTTTGTTTTCTCGTTTTGTCTTCATTATATTTTTGATCTTTGGTTAATAGTTTTTAGTTTTGTCATATTAGTCTGGTACTTGTTGAATTGATTTCTTGTTTCATATTCTAGTATATTGGAAGTTTTAGTTCTTATGATATTGATTCTAATGGTTATTCTACCATTTAACGTTTTGTGATCTCTTGTGTTCTGTTTAACACCTTGACTATTTTTAGTAGCAGTTTGTCTGCCTGTGCCTCCTTGTGTTTTGTTGTCACATTGGTCCTCTTGACATTGTTAACCATGTCTGTGTCAGTCTGTTTTGGTTATTTATTGTTTTACTTAGAATATCTGATGTATTTTGTGCCCTGATAGTTTTGCTTCCTCTCTTTGTCTTTCTCAGATTCTCCATATTGTTTTCACCTGTTGTTAAGTACTTTCATATGTGCTGCCCACCTGTTTGTCAATAAGCCCTCAAATATATATACCCTATATGGACAAAAATACCAGGCCACTAACAGACTAGACCTACAGGAGCTGCTAGTCTATGGAAACCAAGGTCATGAAGCTCCCATCCCACAGTGTTTCTGTTGAAGGTAATATCAGCAAAGGTCTGAGTCTGGAGAGCATTAGCAACTTTTCCACATTATCTGCCTCAGCACTGTGCGACCCCGATCTGTAGCTTTACTTTGTGGCTGAGTTGATGATAATTATTAAATAATTATTCACTGATCGCTTGAGAGTGTTTACTGGAGATTGTTGCCTGTCGCCAGGTGATATTGGTTACAAAAAGGTGTATGGGGTCGCACCAAAAACCTTCTCGTGATTGGTTTGCTTGCTAGCAGATCGCCGTGATTGCACATAGTTTCTTTGGAAAACACTGGCTTGTCTGCAAATACTTGCGAGCTTTTGATCAGGTAGTTGTGAAACTGTGAAGACTGTGACACAAAAGTAAATGTAACACTTTTTGAAATAAGTTGGCTTCAGTAGTGAAGCACAAGTTTTACTTGGAAAGCAAATGGTTTCCATTTCCATTTTCTGCTCCGTGGTAAGATAGTGAGCGCTCGTAGACCTTTCGGCAACTTCCATGTAGACTACAGGTAACTGGCAATCTGTTAGCAACCACAGCGATCAGGACATTGTCAGTTTGCACTTTCTTTGTGACCCATTTCATCCCAGGACAGCCTGCAACCTCCTGCAGTTTGGACAAAAGACATTTTTTCCAACCAGTTGTTAGCTACCACTGTGTGTCATTTCAATCATAGTTCATGCCATTCAGAATAAGAGGGAGTTGGGGTTTTTTTGTTTTTAAAATATGAGACATAAACTGAGCATTGAAGCATTGGTGAAGAATATAAAAATGAGGCTTAGAAAGAAAGAACGGAATCTATTGGCAATAACTTGTGAATCATCCACTGTTTGACAAAAAGAAAGATCAATAAATGTGAACAGAGAGTGCAGGTGGTTCAACAAATGGCTCGATCAGACATACAGACTTTCATCTAAAAATTAGGGTGCTGAGCAGCATTCATCAAGTGGGGCACTCAGTACAGAAGACTATCCAGCATAAATCAATACAATGGAACAGCCTAGATCTATGCTTGTATTCCTCAGACTACTCAAATAGTGTTGGAAAGGGTTATTGCAGCTGATTTATCAAGTTACAATGTGAAGATAAAGAAAGGGAGATAAAATACGCAGATGGCTGATGGTTTTATCTTTCTATCTCAGTGATAATGTACAGTGCATCCAGACAGTATTCACAGCACTATCACAGAATCTTATTCCACAATGGATTACATTTATTTTCACCTAAAAATTCTGCACACTCCATACTCCATGAAGTGAAATACTTTTGCTTTAAATTCTTGCAAATTTATAAAAAAAATAAAAACAAAAATATAACACATTAATAAGTATTGACAGAATTGAACAATCGTTTTTTGAAGCACCTTTGGCAGCAATTACAGCCTCTATGAGTATGATGCTTGGTGCACCCGTTTCTAGGTATTTTCTCTCATTTTTCTTTGAACTGCTTTAAGCTCCATTAGATTAGATGGGCAACATTTGTGTGCAGCCATTTTTAGATTTCTCACAAGATATTTAATTGGGTTTCCACTCTGGACTCTGCCTGGATTACTCAAGGGTCTTCAGCAGAGTGGTCCCAAATCCACTCCTTTGTTATCTTGGCTGTGTGCTTAGGGTTTGTGGTTCAGAGTGCTCTGGCCCAGGTTGTCATCAAGGATGTCTCTGTACATTGCTGAATTCCTCTTTCCTGCAGCTGTGACTAGTCTCCCAGTTTGTACTGCCTAAAAACATCCCCACAGCATGATACTTCCACCACCATGCTTCACTGTAGGAACAGGTGACGAGTGGTGTCTGGTTTCCTCCAGACATGCCACTTGGCATTCAGGCCAAAGATGTTTGTTTCATCAGAGCAGAGAAATTTGTTTCTCATGGTCTTGGAGTCCTTTAGGTATCTTCTGGCAAAATCCAGGTGAGCTTCCATGTGCCTTTTACTGAGGAATTGCTTCCATCTGGCCACTTTGCCATTGTCTGATCAGTAGAGTTCTGCAGAAATGGTTGTCCCTTTGAAAGGTGGTCCTCTCTACACAGAGCAATTCTGGAGCTTTGTCAGAGTGACCATCAGGTTCTTGGTCACATCTCTGCCTGTGGCTCCTGATCACTCAGATTGGCTGAGCAGCCAGCTTTGGGAAAAGTTCTGATGATTCCAAACTTCTTCCTTCTACAGATGATAGAGGCCACTTTGACCACTGGGGGACCTTCAGTGCTGTATTAAGTTTTCTATACCCTTACCCACACCTGTGCCTCGATATAATCTTTCAGGGGTCAACAGTCCATTCCTTGGATTTGATGGCTTGGTTTGCACTTTGACATGCTCTGTCAGCTATGGCACCTTATATAGACGAGTCTTTTTTTGCTAAAGCATATAGTTAGGGCTGGACCAGGTGATCCTGAATCCTCCCTTAGTTATGCTGCAATAGACTTAGGCTGCCGGGGGATTCCCATGATGCATTGAGTTTTTCCTTTCCAGTCACCTTTCTCACTCACTATGTATTAATAGACCTCTCTGCATTGAATCATATCTGTTATTAACCTCTGTCTCTCTTCCACAGCATGTCTTTTATCCTGTCTTCCTTCTCTCACCCCAACCGGTCGCAGCAGATGGCCGCCCCTCCCTGAGCCTGGTTCTGCCGGAGGTTTCTTCCTGTTAAAAGGGAGTTTTTCCTTCCCACTGTCGCCAAAGTGCTTGCTCATAGGGGGTCATATGATTGTTGGGTTTTTCTCTGTATCTATGAAGCGCCTTGAGGTGACTTTTGTTGTGATTTGGCGCTATATAAATAAAATTGAATTGAATTGAATTGAGCATTTTCAAATCATGTCCAATCAACTGAATTTGCCACAGACGGACTCACATGCACATCAAGCACTTGAGCTCAGTTTTGAGTGTCATGTTATAAAGACTGTCAATGGCTATCTACTTGTTATATTGTTGTTTTTTATTTTTGATAAATTTGTAAGGAAACCAATACTAGCTTTTTTCACTTTGGTGATGGGGTATTGGGCATAGAATTTAAGGTGAAAAATGAATTTACCGTAATTGTCGGGCTATAAGCCGCTACTTTTTGCACAAGCTTTGAACCCTGCGGCTTTTAGTCAGGTGCGGCTTTTCTATGGATTTTCCATGATTTTTGTGATATCGTAAGACGATTTGTTTTGTTTGTTCCGCTGTTGTACGGCACTACGTTGCCTGGCGGAAGGATCGGGGTTCAAGAGTGGTATGTTAGTCACATGTCCGTCCGCCAGGCAACGTAGTGCCGTACGAAGTAGCGCGAAAAACAAACTTCAAATTAACGCTACGCATTCAGCGGGAGGCGTGGATGACGAGCGGCGATAAACTTGCGAAAAGCAAGTTATGCCCAACTCCACTGGTGGATTCTGACAGCGTGGAAAAGTGCGAAAACATCCACGATCACCAACGGATTTTGAAGGGCTGGACTGCTGCATGATGGAGAGGAGGACACCGCCACGGCCCTTCTGAGGGTGTTCGACTCTGACACTGACAACGAGGATTTCTTTGGTTTTGAAAGTGACAACGAAGGAGAGAAGCGGAGAGTGGATAACGAAGCCATCCTGAGCCTGTTCGTTTCCGACATTGGAGAAGAGGACTTTGGTGGTTTTAGAGCGCAGGAAGAAGAGAAAGATGGTGAATGACTGACTTTTCTTCTTGTTAAAGCCGTGTCACTGCACCTGAGCCTAAAAGGTAGTCCGAATCTATTTTTCTGGTGTGCTGTAGGTTACTGTTATGTACTACATGTGCAAATATGTACCCATAACTTGTTTTTCAAAATATTAATAAAAGGGGTGTGTCTCCAAACAGCCATCTCTTTCCTGACAATTCCCTTTGTGCATATTCTCTTACATATGATAAGTCAACATTGAAACACCTGCGGCCTTTAGTCAGGTGCGGCTAATGTATGTACAAAACAGGATTTTCCCCTGATTTTAGCTTGTGCGGCTAATATTCAGGTGCGCTTTGTAGTCCGGGAAATACGGTAATCCATTTTGGAAGAAGACTGTAACATAACAAAATGTGGAACAAATGAAGCACTGTGAATACTGTCCAGAAGCACTGTATTATATTTCTAAAGGTATTGTTGATCCACTAAAAGCCATTTCCACATGATATAAAATTCTTGAAGAATTTATGATGTGAAGTGACACCTTTGTCACTTTCATTTGCTTTAATAAATTTTTCATCTACATATGCGTCATATCTGCTTCAAAGAAATGACCTGATAAAGACTTATCAGAGATGATACTCATGCAAGTGCAATATCCCATTAAGAATGCTTCTCTTTCTTATTATGTAGAGAGGAGAATGTGCCAAATAAACATTTCTGTTATCGCCCTCCTCCACATGAGCTGTCAATCATAGGTAAGATAATTGCACTATTTTAAAGTGCTGTTCAATTAAAATGGTGATATTGTGTGACTGTCTGACTCACTAGATTTTTGCTTAGGCTGTAACCTCTGTGAATCTTTCCTTTAAACCCACATATCGTCATCAACCGGCTAACCTGAGACCGGAGAATGTTTTCTGTTCTCCTCATTTCTTCAAAGGTTATACCAATTACTGCTTGGGTGTATTTTACAGAATTCCAGCCCAACATGGTACTTGATTTTGATGTCCTCCGGTGATCTGTAATAAGGCTATGAAGTATATAAGTGGATGGTCAGTGCTAAGCTTTTTTTAAATGGCTATTTTAGGTCAGATTATAGTATAAATTGGACCCAGAGAGACACACAGACTCTGACATTCACTTTTTTCTCCTCATCTCGAAATTTTTGCTCAGACATCTAAAGTGTATTTTTAATTCTATGAGTTGCTCAAATATGCTGTGAATTGTTAAAACTCATGTTTACCATTGTTTTTTTAGTTCATTTGTTTGTTTGTTTTCAGAGACCTGATTTGGCTGAGAGGTTATAATGCTAAGATATCAGTTAAGCTGATTTAGCTTAGTTTCCCGAGTCCATCCACAGACTGGAGTTTGGAACTGTAGCCTCTGGTTTATAGATTTAACTGGTAATTGTGTGACAGTAGGTTTCATGTAATTTTACAGAGTGACAAGAAAGTAATGTAACGAGTAAATTTACTTTCTCCAGAGAGTAATTAAGTAAGTAATTAGTAATGTGTAATACATTACCCAGTAGTGACCACACTTGAATGCAGAGATTTTAGCATGTTTGCAAACTGGAGTGTTCATGTGCACACAAGCACGATGCCACAGACGTCCCAGCAGTCTGCCTTCATCAGGATGAAATATGATGAAATGTTAATATTAATATTCTTGTTAATACTTGAAATCTTGATTTAAAGCCAGATAGCAAAACAATGCTAATTAGCAAATATGATCATGCTACATACTTAAGCTAAGGTAGCAATGTGCTGAAAGTAAACATGATAGCTTCGTCATTCACAGCATGTTAGAACACCTGTTCTTCAAAGGTCACCACCACAATAAACTGCTCTCGTACATCTGTTGTGACATGATGGAGGTACTGTAGAGTACTGGATCCCATTTCAGATTTCTATTTAGAGGAGTCCAACCCAAGGTTTTTTGACAGTCATCACTGGCTTTGTAAGACTCTCGTGTTTGTATGGGACCACCAAATATCACCACATTACAAATCTTTTTTCAGTCATATGCCTGTTAGTTAGCACATTCTTTTTCTGTTGTTTAACAGTGGTCAGCAAAAAAATCAAGTTATGAAATGTTCTCTTTGTATAACTTGACTATGAAGGAGCTTCACAAAACTGCTAACCTGAATGTAATATAGTTTATTTGTTATAGTAACCCATATTTCAAAATAAAATCAGCCTTTGTTGACTTGACATCTTGACGTCGATTGCAGCCACATCACTCAGGGACTAGCTAAGTAGCCTATTCCTAGATCAATACTCATTAACCCATATTTTCCCAGGCTGAGGTCTATCCAGGAACAGTGTCTGCCAATGAAAATCAATGAGAGCCAGAGAGATGAGTGTGTGACCTAAATATTCCTGCAGACTAAAGGTTTCATGTTCAGTGTGCAAACTGTATAATACACATGCAGTCTGTCAGTTACATCTTATTCATGTTACAATTTTTATAGCAAAGTACTAATACTTTTACTTCTTCCTCAACTGTGAGCTGAGGAGCAAGTTGTTGTTTTTCTTTTACATTTAAATTTATTCTTTTTTTAAAAGAAACGCTAACTTTTAGGACGACGCAGGGTTGTCCAAGCTTATGCCAAAGAAGGATTAGCACATCTGCAGCCTGCTTCATACACAGAGCACATATGGAATCGCTCACACAGACTGTGCACATTCATATTCATAAACAATACTTCCAATGAGATTTCGCTAACAGCATGTCGAGCGAGACTTACAGATGGACTGAATATAATATGCTGCGATTATTCAAATATAGCATTCATTTATTCAGACATTTAACTCACAGCAAACTGACAACTGCTGTCTCATCGAATCGTATGCTTCAGAGATCACCATTGTTTCATATAAATCATCTAACATTCTGTCTCAGAATAGGAAGCCAGACAGCTAAAAGGTCATGAACTACTAATAAGAAATATCCTGCTTCTTTTTCTAGAGGGGGGTTGTTTGTAATTATGACAGTTTGTTATATGGGTCAGTGTTAAATAGAAATTTACACAAGGTCTACTGACTCACCCTGTCAGATTGGTCTGTCGCAATCAGTGGGCCTCACAGAAGCCAGTGTCGTGTGTCAAATTTGAAGCTGGGGAAAGATGTGAATCAAATGTAATCCCAGTTATTACTAAACTGACACAGAAATTTAAAGTCACGGGAGAGCTGTTGTTGCTCTCATCTTCTTGCATTAAGCATACAACATAAACCTTACTGGGTTACTACTATTAATGACTAACATACAACACAAGTAATGTGGCTATGCCCCACATCCATATTTTCCCTTATAGGACTTTATGACTTAAATTTGTATTTTCAACTCCTGCTTGTTTCGGGTTTTGAGAAGGACTAAAATGTGATGCCTAGAAAACTGGATCAGAGTAGTGATGGTAAATTCGATTCTTTTTACTGAATCGAGTTTGAATGAGTCACTCACCAAAGTGAATCGTTTTTTTGAGTCATTTGAGTCACTGAGTCATTTGCCCAGAGAGTGCAAAAAATTTACATTTTCACTCAAACTTAATTTGTTTCTCTTTTCATGTAAATCCTACTGCTAAGATGAGTGATTGAAAAAGAAAAACAACTATTTTTATAGAGCAAAAAAATTAAGATTTCTAAAGGGAACATTTATTTTATTTTATTTTATGTTATTAGTATTTTCCTCAAATGTGTCAAATATATATTGTGAGTGATTCGTTCATGATTTGCACATTACTGGATCACTAAAGTGTCTGTTTGTGCTGCCAACCTAACTAAACAATTTTTCTGCCTTCATCTTCATCTTTTTGTGATAAACATGTTTTCTGATGGTGTTGGCCTCTTTCAGCAGTCTTATCACTTCAGACGTGCTTCTCCAGTCCCAGTATTAATTGGGGTTTGCTATTAGACCACACTTTGATATGCAGACTGGAGATGCTAGGAATCTGGCTGACTTAATGATTAGTGAATAACCGACTCTACCTGGGGCGATCGTGGCTCAAGAGTTCGGAGTTCGCCTTGTAATCGGAAGGTTGCCGGTTCGGCCCCGGCTCCGACAGTCTTGGTCGTTGTGTCCTTGGGCAAGACACTTCACCTGTTGCCCTACTGGTGGTGGTCAGAGGGCCCGGTGGCGCCAGTGTCCGGCAACCTCGCCTCTGTCAGTGCGCCCCAGGGTGGCTGTGGCTACAATGTAGCTTGCCATCACTAGTGTGTGAATGTGTGTTTGAATGGGTGGATGACTGGTTGTGTAAAGCGCTTTGGGGTCCTTAGGGACTAATAAAGCGCTATACAAATACAGGCCATTTACCATTTACCTACGCTTATATTTTGGAGAAAGGCAAAACAGCTTTTTTGGGAAAAATTTTAATAATTTTTGCTGCATGTTTGATGTCTGATTACTGTTTCTGATTGCCAAGACTTGAAATCAATTTAATAGCAACAGAAATTACATATTCTGATTGCACAGGGTTAGAATTGGGGTTAAGGTTATATTGACACTGACAGCCAAGACTGCACCCAGCAACTCACTAGTGAAACATGTGTGTCTCCCAACTAGGTTAGTGGTTGCTGGAGGTTGCTGGCAGTTGCTGTCAAACTGATTACTAAAACCTTTGTCAAGTAGACCTAAAGACTGGTTATTGACCCTACCACCCTGAGGGAAAAGTGTGTCTTCTGTGGACTCTGAGGTTGCTGGAAGTGTCACGAGTGTAAAGTTGGTTACAGAGATTTTAATCGTGCTGCATCAAAACCTTCCCTGCCGATAGCTAGCAGTTTTCAGCATTTGTCAGCAGTGTTGGTCAAGTTACTTGAAAAAAGTAATCAGTAACTAATTACTGATTACTTCCCCAAAAAAGTAATCCCGTTACTTTACTGATTACTTATTTTCAAAAGTAATTAATTACTTAGTTACTTAGTTACTTTTTAAAAACACGATTTACAACCTGAAGAGGTGATAAAGTGATAGATCTTTCAGCCCAATTCTACTTTTTCTGCATAATCCATCATACAAAATGTAATCAAATGGAAAAGTCTCTTTTTTTAACTTGTTTTATCAGTTTTAATCTTTTAACTTTATGCATCAAGCAAAAATTTAATTATATGCAACATTCTCTGACTTGAATAAATTAGTTTAACATTTAAACCTATTTTCTGCACATTCCAGCACATAAAATAAAATATTTTTTGTGTTTACACTCACTCTTTCAAATAGATGCAAGTAAAGTAAAGTCAAAGACTCAGTAGTCCTGTTGCTCTATTTTCACCTGTAAAGCAGGAGTAGGGCAGGCGGAGGTTTACCCTGGTGCAGGTGTGCCGCGGTCAGTTGAAGAATCCGCGAGTTTCTCTGTGAGTTTCCCATTACGTCATGGCGCACTCGGTGCTTGCTTGGAAGTTTAGGGGGGTTTTTTTCGCTGTAAAAAGTTTTCTTCCCACGCACAACGGACGCTAATGTTTTTGTCACTTTTTATGGAATCAAACTCAAGATAAGGTCAGTACTTCCATGCTTTAAACGCTGCACGCTCATACTCTCTCTCACAATCGATATATGATTCATTGTTGATCTGCACACAGCTGTTGTCACCAACGGCGCACTCGCTTACGTCACTGTCATGAGACATTCTCGCAAAAAAATCACGGTTTTAGTAACGCGGTAACGCAGCGTTCCTACGGGAAAGTAACGGTAATCTATTTGCCGTTTTTGCAATAGTAATCCCTTACTTTACTCGTTACTTGAAAAAAGTAACCAGATTACACTAACACGTTACAAGTAACTCGTTACTGCCCATCTCTGTTTGTCAGAAGTTTGCAAGAAAGATGCCAACTTGTCTTCAAGTACAAACTTCTCACCAAGCGGTGGGGGAATTGTAAAAAGTGCAACACATTCAAGAAACCTTTCACCTTCAAAGTAAAAGTTGTGCATTTTAAAATGTTGGCTACAGAAGTAAGGCACAACTTTTACTCAAAAATCATTTTACATGAACATTCTTCATTTTCTGTTTGGGTTGCACTTTTTCAAGTTTCACTACAGCTCAGATAGCAAGTGGTGAGTGTTTGCAGACAAGTTGGCATCTTCCATGCAAACTATGGGCGACCAAACTAATCTTTTAGCAATCAAAGCAATTACAGGGAGCTTTTTGGTGTGTACCTTCTCACCGATCTCACATTTGGACTGCCAGCAACTACTAAAAAAACATTTGGGAAATAAACATTTTACCTTAGTAGCTGGAGATTGCCAGAGGTCACAAACCGGTCTAGGTTTGTGTGACTGAGACTCTAAACTTCAGAGGCTCAGGGTGTTAGTTCCACCCTGTTCCTTGGTCTCTGCAGCTCAACGTGGCAAAGACCAAGGAACTGATCGTGGACTTCAGGAAGACCAGGAAACACTTGACCCCTGTTTCAATCCAGGGGGTCAGTGTTGACATTGTGGAGGACTATAAATACCTTGGAGTACACATTGACAACAAACTGGACTGGGCTAAAAACACCACAGCACTTTACAGGAAGGGCCAGAGTCGTCTCTATTTTTTGAGGCGACTGAGGTCCTTCAACATCTGCCAGAAAATCCTCAGGATTTTCTATGAGTCTGTTGTGGCCAGTGCGATCCTCTATGCTGTTGCATGCTGGGGGAGCAGGCTGAGGGTCGCAGATGCCAACAGACTTAATAAACTAATCCGTAAGGCCAGCAATGTTGTGGGGATGGAGCTGGACTCCCTCAAGGTGGTGTCGGAGAGGCGGATGCTGTCCAAGATAAAGACAATGTTGAATAACACCTCCCACCCACTCCATGACATGCTGGTCAGTCACAGGAGCACGTTCAGTGAGAGACTGAGATTACCAAAAAGCACCACTGAACGACACAGGAAATCATTCCTGCCTGTGGCCATCTCCCTGTATAACGCATCCACTTAACACACTGTTTGCTGCTATAACTACACATGTTTCTTGTTCAGCTATTTATTTATGAGTGACTTATGTATGTATGTATGCATATATATGTATATATTGTACTATTCTTAGTTAGTGTATTGTCTGTCTTGTCTTAATGTTGGTTTATAATGGAGCACTGTAACAAAAAATAATTTCCCCCAGGGATCAATAAAGTATTCTGATTCTGATTCTGATTAACTTGTAATCCAAGTTACACCCCCCCCCCCCCCCCCCCCCCCCCAAGTACCACAGACACAAACCTATTCAACCTGTCAACGTCATGTCTCCTCATTGTGGCACCTCACCTCATCCTCCTCACCACGTCAAACACATTCACACGGTTCCCAGATGTGATAGATTAAGTGTGTCTCAAACTGGTATATGTAAAACAGTAATGTCCCCCCTTAGATAACTTGTATAAGTGTTATTACCTGCAAAATGTAAAAAGCTTACAATACTGACATTAAAAAGGCGACAGGTTACTGAGTACTGAATGGCTGTATGATTTAAAATGAGTTAAAGTTCAAATGTGGCATATTGAAGCTGAAGGACAAATTTCCTCTTCTTTCATTTTGAGTTTTTTAGATAGAGCTACAGAGCCAGTGCAGTGTCCTTTGTCATGGTCTTGCATTTGAATAAGTCTGGAAAAGCACTGAATTTATTACTGCCCATTTATCTAGGTCAGGGTGGATAGTTTCATAAGCCTGTTCAGCAAGTCAAGTTCAGCTCCCCCCGTGTCCTGCTCTGATTGATTCTGATTAACCTTTTTTCTTTATCCTAATGGCAAACAAGTCTTTGAATGGTAAGCTTCAATAGACGGTGTGGCAAAAATGTAAATCAATTGTGTGAAGTGTCAAATTCAAAGAACAAAAATGCTCTGCAACACACACTAACAGTGAATATAATGGCAGCGCTCTAGCTTGTCACTAGCTTTTTCTTATTCAGATTGCTGTGCCTCATGAGAGGTGTTTTACATCAGCACTCAGGTTTTTGCTTAAATATGCCCGCTGCTTTTCCTCCTCTTATGCAAGACTGCATGTGCTACTGTGCAAAAGCACACTTTAACATACAATGAATGTGTGTCACTGTGCCACTTCCTGATCAGATATATGTAGGTCAGTGTGTCGAGTGAGTGTAAGATTGCTGTTTCTGATGCCCACCCACAGATGGCTTGTGAGTAAGGTGTAGCTCCTGAGACACATACAGGTGCTTTCTGAGTTATTAGCGTAAAAAAGACTAATAGAAAGTAGAGTGCTACAATAAAAAGTAAAATACATGTCACTCATTAATTTAAGTTGTCTATATTTTAATTCCTCCACTCTTGTTTTCCACCTGTATAAATAGGATACGATGGTTGGCGTTTTTCCAGCTCTACAGTGTAATGTGGAGTCAATGCAAGACACCCTACGAGACCACCCATCTCCCATGCTACAGTTAGCAAACTGCTTGCCAAGTTTCGTGAAACTGGTTCAGTGTTGGATTTGCCAAAATGTGGACACAATAAAACTGTCACTAATGAAGAAACATCAGTGGCTGTCCTAGCTTCATTCAGCAAGAGCCCACAGCGTAGCACTCGCCGCATGTCACTGGAGAGTGGACTTAGTCGAACATCCCTTTGGCAGATATTAGCTACTCACAAATGGCACCCTTACAAACTCCAGCTACTGCAGCATCTCAACGAGGATGACCCAGATCGGCGCACAGAATTTGCAGAATGGGCAAAACAAAAATTGGAACAGGACCCTCAGTTCACGCAGAAGATTTTGTTCAGTGATGAGGCAAACTTTTATGTGAATGGTGAAGTTAACAAACAAAACCACTGCTATTGGTCTGACACTAACCCACATTGGATGGATCCCTCCAAGACTGTTGGCACAACAAAAGTGATGGTTTGGTGTGGTCTATGGGGTACAACGATAGTGGGTCCATTCTTCATCAATGGAAACCTCAAGGCCACTGGATATTTGAAATTGCTACATGATGATGTGTTTCCCTCTTTATGCACTGAAGCTGGCATGTTCCCTGAGTTTTTCCAGCAAGATGGTGCACCACCACATTATGGGTGCCAGGACCGAGCATTCCTAGATGAACAGTTTCCTGGAAAGTGGATTGGTCGTCGTGGGCCAGTTGAATGGCCCCCAAAGTCTCCCGATCTGACCCCCTTAGACTTTTATCTTTGGGGTCATCTGAAGGCAATTGTCTATGGTGTGAAGATATGAGATGTGCAGCACCTGAAACTACGGATACTGGATGCCTGTGCTGGCATTTCTCCTGCGGTGTTGCTATCAGTGTGTGAAGAGTGGGAGAAGAGGGTTGCATTGAAAATCCAACACAATGGGCAGCACATTGAAGACATTTTATAAGTGGTCAGAAACTTGTAAATAACTCATGAAAGAATAAAGTTATGTTGAAACCAAGCACACCATTGTTTTTCTTGTGACATTACCAATAAGTTTGATGTGTCACATGGCCCTCTTCCTATTGAAAAAACAAAAGTTGTATCCAAGATGGCCGACTGCTAAATGGCCACCATGGTCACCACCCATCTTGAGGAGTTTGCCCCCTCACATATACTAATGTGCCACAAACAGGACTTTAATATCACCAACCATTCCCATTTTATTACGTTGTATCCATATAAATGGCCCACCCTGTACATCTTTTTTGTGGGAAATGTTTATTTGGTGAAATCAGTCATATATGCCTAGAGAGCAGTCTGCTAACCTAGTATTTACCTGGTGACCAGTATTCCCCAACTAGTTTGCAAGTGGTTGCTGGAGTTTGTTGAACGTTAGTGTTTATGTGACACCAAAAACCTCTTTGTAATTGCTTGGGTAGCTAGCATATTGCTGCTGTCACTGTAATTTGCATAGATTAATCCATGGGCCTTTAGTAACTGAGTTCACAGTGACTGCCAGCAACCTACCACTTACCATCCAGTTGTGGAATACATGTTTCTCTGGCAATCAGTGGTTTCCAGATAGTCCCCAACCAGTGCCTCGACCTGTGTGGCTCTTTCTTTCTTTCTTTTTTTAAAGCATAAGGATAGCATAGTGGTTAGAACTGTTGCCTCACAGCAAGAAGGTCCTGAGTTTCCACTTCCACCATCAGGCCAGGGCCATGCATGGAGTTTGCATGTTCTCCCCGTGTTTGCATGGGTTCTCTCCGGGTACTCCTGCTTCCTCCTACAGTCCAAAGACATGCAGGTAGTGGGGATAGGTTAATTGGTAACTCAAAATGGTCCATGGTCCATGGTCTGTAGACGACGCCATCAACATGGCCCTACACTTCATCCTGCAGCATCTGGACTCCCCAGGAACCTACGCCAGGATCCTGTTTGTGGACTTCAGCTCTGCCTTCAACACCATCCTTCCAGACCATCTCCGAGACAAGCTTTCCCAGATGAATGTGCCTGACCCCATCTGCCGGTGGATCACTGACTTCCTGACGGACAGGAAGCAGCATGTGAGGCTGGGAAAGAATGTCTTGGACTCCCGGACCATCAGCACCGGCTCCCCTCAGGGCTGTGTTCTTTCTCCTCTGCTCTTCTCCCTGTACACCAACTGCTGCACCTCCACCCACCAGTCTGTCAAGCTAATCAAGTTTGCAGATGACACCACCGTTATTGGACTCATCTCGGACGGGGATGAGTCTGCCTACAGGAGGGAGGTTGAACGTCTGGTGTCCTGGTGCAGCCACAACAACCTGGTGCTGAATGCCCAGAAGACAGTGGAGATTATTGTGGACTTCAGGAAGCACACAGCCCCACTCCCCCCCATCATCCTGACTGACACCCCCATCACCTCTGTGGACTCATTCCGCCTCCTGGGTACCACCATCACCCAGGACCTGAAGTGGGAGCCCACCATCACCTCCGTCATTAAGAAAGCCCAGCAGAGGATGTACTTCCTGAGGCAGCTGAAGAAATTCAACCTGCCAACACAGACGATGATGCAGTTCTACACTGCAATCATCGAGTCCATCCTCACCTCCTCCATCACCGTGTGGTACGCTGGAGCCACTATCAGGGACAAACAGAGACTGCAGCGTGTTGTGCGCTCTGCTGAGAAGGTGATTGGCTGCAGACTCCCATCTTTGCAGGACCTGTACACCTCCAGGACATTGCGGCGTGCAGCTCGGATCTCAGCTGACCCTTCTCACCCTGGACACAGTCTGTTTGACCTGCTCCCCTCAGGCAGGAGGCTCCGGTCCATTCGCACCAGAACCTCTCGCCATAAGAACAGTTTCTTCCCCTCTGCTGCTGGACACATGAACAATAACCATATGACTGTTCCCGCTACTAACACATGACCCTACGCTGTGTTCACTGCATCATTCCATGATTGGCACTGATCACCACCTGCACTCATGTATATATCTTTCAACGTAGCACTCTTAATTCTTATTCTCATGTATATATCTCATGTATAGCTCATGCACATATCTTTCTACGTAGCACTTTTAACTCTTATCCCTACTTTTATTTTTTTCATGTCTATTTAAGTGCTATTTATGACACTATGTTTGCACTGAAGCACCGCAGCAATTTCCTAATGTTGTAAACCTGCTCAACATTTGGCAATAAACCCCTTTCTGATTCTGATTTTGGTTGTCTGTCTCTGTATGTTGGTCCTATGATAGACTGGCAACCTGTCCAGGTTGTACCTACTAAGACAACTTGGATAGGCTTCAGACCCCCATCACGACCCTGACAAGGATAAGTGGAAGAGAATGAATGTTTTTTTTTGGGGGGGGGGTTAGGTAACGAATGACATTACATTACATGTAATGGATACTTTGCTGAGAAATGGTCTAGTGTATATAGCATATGTAACTAGACCCTTCTAACTAAGTCATTTTCCCCCTCTGTCTGCAGTGGTGCCAGTCCTGTCGGTCTAGTTCTTACTGCCATAGTGGCCTTGGCATACAAGGTGGCAATAAGCTTTGAAGGGTAAGTCTTTCTAAATCTCTCATTTGTCATTAAATCACATTTGTTGTTAAAATCCTTTATATATGGGTTTAGTGAGGGCAACATGTGACAACTGAAAATAACCTTAAATAATAACTGTAGGTTACAGCCCCCAGAAATGCTCGCTACAAATGCGGTCTTATAAAATCAAAAAAACCAACAAGAGTCAAAGAGATCCAAGAGCCCTAACATTTAGCAACATCTAAAAAACCTGTAACAGTAATTTACTGACCATACAAAAGAAATAAGAAAATAAAGATGTGCAAATACACTGACTTGATTCATCAGTTATAAAACAAAAACAAAAACTGCAGCTGTAGTGGCTAGAAGGTGGAGGAGGGAAGAAAACAACTTCCTGCTCCCTTTTTTTATTGGTTTCCAGCTCATTAAACCAAACTAGAGACACCTGGAGGAAAAAAGCAGAGACTTATGAGTCATGGGCCCTAGACTTTAATATGCAGATAACCAGAAGGAGGAGAGGACATGGATCAAAAAACCTTTCTGGTCAAAAAATGAAGGCTGAATGATAATGTGAAAAATATGCAAATAAACTTAAGTATTGTTTCAGCACAGACTTATTCAGCAGTCAACCTGCATCTGCTGAGTCACACAGATTATAACACAGGATCCTGAAGGTCTGGTGTTATTACTCATGACACGTGTCACATCAGCAGCTTTTAGAAAAGACTGAAAATTACATTTGTTGATTAAAAACAAGAATCAGCAACATATGGGATCAGTGTTGGTCAAGTTACTTGAAAAAAGTAATCAGTAACTAATTACTGATTACTTCCCCAAAAAAGTAATCCTGTTACTTTACTGATTACTTATTTTCAAAAGTAATTAATTACTTAGTTACTTAGTTACTTTTTAAAAACACGATTTACAACCTGAAGAGGTGATAAAGCGATAGATCTTTCAGCCCAATTCTACTTTTTCTGCATAATCCATCATACAAAATGTAATCAAATGGAAAAGTCTCTTTTTTTAACTTGTTTTATTAGTTTTAATCTTTTAACTTTATGCATCAAGCAAAAATTTAATTATATGCAACATTCTCTGACTTGAATAAATTAGTTTAACATTTAAACCTATTTTCTGCACATTCCAGCACATAAAATAAAATATTTTTTGTGTTTACACTCACTCTTTCAAATAGATGCAAGTAAAACACAGCAGAAAATAAATAAAGGCAAAGACTAGCGGTCCTGTTGCTCTATTTTCACCTGTAAAGCAGGAGTAGGGCAGGCGGAGGTTTACCCTGGTGCAGGTGTGCCGCGGTCAGTTCAAGAATCCGCGAGTTTCTCTGTGAATTTCCCATTACGTCGTTGCGCACTCGGTACTTGCTTGGAAGTTTAGGGGGGGGTTTTTCGCTGTAAAAAGAAGTTTTCTTCCCACACACGATGGACACTAATGTTTTTGTCACTTTTTATGGAATCAAACTTAAAGTAAGGTCAGTACTTCCACGCTTTAAACGCTGCACGCTCATACTCTCTCCCACAATCGATATGTGATCCATTGTTGATCTGCACACAGCTGTTGTCACTAACGGCGCACTCGCTTACGTCACTGTCATGAGACATTCTCGCAAAAAAATCACGGTTTTAGTAACGCAGTAACGCAGCGTTCCTACGGGAAAGTAACGGTAATCTAATTACTGTTTTTGCAATAGTAATCCCTTACTTTACTCGTTACTTGAAAAAAGTAACGAGTACGTTACTGTAATCTAACGCGTTACAAGTAACGCGTTACTGCCCATCTCTGTATGGGATACAGCAACATAACTGGAAAGCCTCCACTTACAAAAAATGCAATCATGTTCTGAGGATGTAGATGGTAACAGTGTTACTTTTTCTGGCATCAGAAATTCTGGAATATCAGAATATTCCATGTAGCTGTTCAATCCATACAGTTAAATCCACACAGAAGTATTAATTACAGAGTTCCTGTTTATTTATCAGTATACTATAGAAATGTCTGTTTTTTTACAATGTATCAATAGTTTTATAAATAAATAATTTTAATGTATTATTGAAATATTAATATATCCCTGGGATTAAATATGCAGTTAAACTTATTTACATTAAACAGAAAGGAGATTTTTCACTGGCCGGCCCACTTAATGTATGTATGTGGCCCATGATGTGAAAAGAGTTTGACATCCCTGCTCTATCTCACCAGTCCAACAAAACTTGGCTTGGTTTATAACTTTTTTCCTTCACTGCTTCTCATGGACAATTTCTTCTGCAGCACGACTCACCCAGCGATTGCAAGAAATGATTCTGCTATCCTTGTCTAGCTGAGCGTTTCTGAGTAGCCTCAATAGACCAAATAAATCTCCACCCGAGTAAAATGAAAGTCTAAAAAGAGATTTTTAACCCTGGCTGAGTCGGAGGCATGCTTTTCCGAAAGTGTCAGGCATTAAACACAAGCTGTGCATGAGCGCACAGATTTACATCCGGCAACACTGATCCATCGTTGTCTCACTTAGCTTGAACCTGTGAATTGAAGGATAGGCAGGTGCCAGATTTTACCACACACTGCCACTGGGATTCATGTGCTATATTTGTGTTTCGCTGCTGGAAGAGATTCAGGATGATCTCATTTGTTTAAACTATACGTGGAGAGTAGGGTGTCTGCTTGGATTCTACCTCACACGGTGACTGGAATTGGTAAAAGTGGCGGTGGGATTGATGCGGGAGCCATGCAGGGAATAGAAACTGGTGTCAAGTGAGTTCAGAGAGCGTCTTGGATTTGTTTTAGCTCGTAATCGCCATCTTCATGATACAAATAGTGCAGCGATGAAAGCTCACACCAGGATGAAACGGCACTGTTTCATCTATTCTTACGCACAGTTTATTAGATTACTATGACTTTCCTGAAAAGTGAGAAACTGATGACTGGCCATGGTGGTAGATCCACAGGCTGGGTGCTCTGAGAGTCAGCAGGATAACAAAAAATTACTTAACAGTGTGAAGTGTAAGCATTTAAATGTTTAATAAAGATGCTGTGACATCCAGTACTGCAGGAGCTCTGTAGAGTACTCCTAAAAAGCTGCGCTGTGCATTTAGTTTTTTCACTTTTATCATACTTCAGTTCCTTATTTCCTCGCTTTAATGATATACTCAGTAGTCACCATGTTAGAGACACAGTTTAACTAACCATTAACTAATATCTCAGCCAGTCACATGACAGCATGGTTCCAAATGCGTCCCGAGGTTCATAACGGGGATGAAATGTGATTTCAATGGTGCTGACTCTGCCATGGTTGTTGGTGCTAGTAGATTAGCACGAACCACTGATCTGCTGGGGTTTTCCCACACAACCATCAGTAGGGTTTACAGAGAATGGTCTAGAAGAGCACAGAAAATATCCAGTGAGCAGCAGTTCTCTGACCTGTTGATGCCAGAGGTCAGAGGAGAATGGCCAGACTGCTTTGCGTATGCTCAAATAACCACCTGTTACTACCAAGAGATACAGAAGAACATCTCTGAATGGACAGCGTGTTGAACCATGAAGGAGATGGGCTATAGGAGCATGTTGGATGACACTCCGGTTAGCTCAGAGCAGGAAAGTAAGTCTGCATTGCATGACTTCACCAAAGGGCCAGGGTTTAGGGTAAACTATATGTAAGCATGGATCCATCCTGCCTTGCATAAACAGTTGGTGCATTGGGAGATTTGCATCATTGGTGTGCAGTCCTTGTAGGAGCTATACAATGAAGAATGAAGGTAAAACAGGTCTAACCCAGTACTAGCAAGGTGTGCCTAATTAATGGGATGGATATGATTCCTTTTGGCAGTAAACTTGATTGCAACGATACATTGAGACCAAGAGGCAGTGTCCCAATATGTTACATCATGTTGTAAAATTTTCACGATACATAAATTCTTTAAGCGTGTCCACTGATTCTGATTCTTGTGTTAGCCATTAGTACCACAGAAAAGCTTCAAACTCTGTTTTGCTCTTGGACTCCAAAGTTTTGATCTGCATCCATCTGCAGCAGAGTGGTGGAGCACGTGGAGAGACGAGGGCATCTTGCTATCGTTCACTCATATACTCAAGCTCCCTCACGGTTCAACACACAGGCGCGCTCCTGGCACAGAGTGGTACAGCCTTCCAAGCTCATTTATTGTCCCATTACATGTTTGTTTTTCTGTATTTGCAGACCATTCACCGAACAGATCTATCGAGAGAGGAGTCTGCGCCACAAGCATGAATAATTTCCCCCGGACACGTCCTATTTCGGGTTCAGATGAGGATTCCCTCCGGTGTGAACAGACTGAGAGCCTTGGTCATTATTTGACCTCCTCCATGGATACGAAGGAAACATCCCCACTACTGATCCGTGTGTTTTTCTGTTAGTTCAAAGTGATTTTGTGAAAGGGGAATCTACATGCAGGCTTTTTTCTGATCCTGTCACATGTCAGTCCTTTTGAGATCGAGAATCCAAATATCGATAGTATCGATTCAAACGCTGGTTTAGTATCGGATTAATAATTTGCTTCTATCCCCACAGTTCAGTGTGTAACCCACTTAATTGTGTTAAATAATTATTTTTTTTGTAAATTAAAAATATACCTCAAACATGCACTGTGAAACATGTCTGAACCTTTTTGTGTTGACTGTCATGTCTGTTTAATTTAGGACCTACAGCGCATTTAAACAACAGAAGTGGTTCAGAGACGACACGTTTACCTTCCAGCTCTCCAAAAAAACTCAGTCTGAAAATACATGAAAATCTGAAAGGTGTCTTTTGTTGTGTTACTGTGGAAAGTAAAAATCACAGTGACTTTAGTGGTCATTAAAATGTGTTCAGAATTTGCAAAATGATGATTATTCATCTCCTAAGTCATGACGCACTGCTCCACCCTACATAAGCTGCCTTTATAAGTTAAAGGTATCGGTATAAGCAATACTGGCTCTGTATTTACTTGGAATCAGATCAATACTAAACCTTGCAGTATTGCACAGCACTGCCAGAGGGCAAATCTGCTTGACCTATCAACATGTTTAACACTCAGCTGTATCATATTTATCTGTATGTGTATTAAAGATCAGCAGCAGAAAACAGGCCATAATATTCTTCAAGGCAGGTGGAGCGCAGAAATCTTTTCACAGATAAGATGTTACAGATGCATAGTGCCGGACAAACATGCAAACTTGCAACATGCATAACTGCCTGACAAAGAATTCAATGTTTTTTTATAATCTACATCTATCAAAACAGCAAACAGAGGGGGCAGTCCTGCAGGGACACATCTAAAAGCTGCAGAACACCGGCCCTCAAGGCCTGGAGTTGGGGACCCCTGCTCTAGACAGACAGCAAGCCTGATTACTTTTAAGAGTAGGCTTCAAACTTTACTTCCTGACAAAGCATATAGTTAGGGTTTGATCAGGTTACCCTGAAACACTCATTTTGACCACAGACAAAAAAAAAGTGAATTTTTAAAAAGTTGAAAAATCACTAATGAGCACGTGTGGAAAGAAAAGCCAAACAGACTGGTGATAATGTAGGTACAATACACTCAATTTCACTTCTATTCACTTAAGCTGAAATCTGTGCTACAAATAAATTTGGAAACCTATTAAAGTGTTGAACAAATTAGCATCTTTCCTTTTCTTTATTTCTTACATCAGGACGGTGACATCATTTTGCAGTCAGTACTGTGGAGTGCAGCTTTGTTGGACACTGGCCTAATGTGACTGTACTGAAGGAAGAGAGAAATATCGTGGGCATTATCAAAGAAAATACTAATAAAAAAAAAAATCTCATAGCCGCTATGCAACACAGTTTTTCTTTTTTAAGGCTAAGAGATGTCACTGCCAAACAATCGGCACCTTGAGGGTGCGCTCAGCAGCAGCCCCAATGACAGAGAAAAAGAAAAATATTTTCATCATTTACTTTCTGCCACATTAAAAATGTGTTTTCATCCAAATCCTACGACTATTTAAATGGACAGTTTCATTCTTTTATAATCCATTATTTTAACTTGTGACAAGTATTGTGAGCATTTATCCTCTTACTATCCACCAGGTCACCATTATGGTGCTGGGTTTTGGCTAAGCTACGTAGTACAAATAATCAAATGATCATAAACTAGATGTCACAATTTTATTTAATGAATTAAGACGCATCACAGTTTTTCTTGTATGTAGATATGGTCAAGATGACCTGCTTAAGTTCAAACTGAGCATCAGAATGAAGAAGAAAGGTGATCTAAGTGAATGTGCAGAAACTGCTGATCTGCTGGGACTTTCCCACACAGCCGTCTCTACAATATACAGATGAGGGTTTGAAAAAGAGAAAACATCCAGTGAACGTCAGTTCTCTGGGTGAAAAATCGTTAAATGCCAGAAATGAGTAGAGTATGACCAGACTGTTTTAAGCTGAGAATATGACAGGAGTAAGTCAAGTGACTAATTACAAGTTACAATCAAGGGCTGCAGAAGAGCATCTCTGAATCAGAGAAGCTAAAGCAGCTGAAGACCACACTGGGTTTCACTCCTGTCAGCTAAGACGAAGAAACGAAGGCTACAGTTTAAAAAACTATTGTTTGGTTTGATGACTCTCAGTATCTGCTGCAACATTTAGATGGCACAGTCAGCATGAAAGCATGGATCCACCCTGAGTGATGGTGTGGGGGATATTTTCTCAGCCCATTTTGGACCCAACTGAGGATCATTTAAATCCCACAGCATACCTGAGTATTTCTGCTGACCATATTCATCCCTTTATGACCACAGCGTTGTCATCTACTGATGGATGCTTCCATCAGGATAACACCAGATCACCTGTGTACTTAGATAGATCCCACAGTCATCACGTCAGTCCAACAGATCACTTTTAAGATGTGATGGAAGGAGAGATTTGCATCATGTGTGATGCTGTCATGTCAATATGGACCAAAATTTCAAAAGGAATCTGTGCCACAAAGAGTTAAGAAAGGCACAAAAGGGGTTCAACCCAGTAGTAGCAAGGTGTACCTAACAAGGCGGCTGAGGAGTCTAAATCTTTCTTTGCATTTCATGAACTAAGCAAGAAGAGTAGCAGTTTTAAGGTGTCGATATAGAAGCTGTTTACATGTTTTTCATCTGGATGTGAAAATTAGATTTATGTATTTTTCTTGCAGAAAGGAGTTTGCTACATCAAAATAAGAGAATAATAATGAAGGACCACCAGGATCTAGTGAGTATGAATGCAATATGAACAACAAACTCTGTAGTATTCATTAAGATTGAGATTAAATGGAGAACACATGCATGCACTTTAACACTCAACATAAAATCATGGGACTTTAGCTCGTTTTGGTTGTGATTCTAATATTCAAGTGCATCACAACAATAAAAGTGCTTCAAAACTCTGAATAACTATACACAAATGTGCTTACAGTCTGCATCCTGGTAATAATAATAATAATAATGGATACTTTATTGATCCCCATGGGGAAATTACTTGTTTTTTTTCTCTGCATTTGACCCATTCACTCAGTGAAGCAGTGGGCAGCCCACTAAGCAGGCGCCCGGGGAGCAGTGTGTAGGGACGGTACCTTGCTCAGGGGTACCTCAGGGTAGCCGTTAAGTGGATTCGAACCACCGACCTTCCGATCATGGGGCGACCACTTTACCTACTGAGCTATCCCTGCCCCAAGTAGGTCAGAATGATGGTAAAACTCAAATGTAATTACATTTTATTATCCTTGCTTTACATTTAGGCAGCCATTATCACATCAATTTGTTTTGTTCTTCAGAAAACATCTGGACTGCTTGGTGGTCTGTCCTTGTACCTGCCTGAAAGAAAAAGCCCTCTTTTTTTCCCAAACAACTTGAGACTTATGTCTATTGTTTGGTGTTTTTCTTATGCTATGTCTTCAGGGTAAAAAAAAAAACATTCTCCAACTGTTCTGCTGTTGCCCTCCTCAAGGTCAAATGTCTTCCATTCCATTTTCTATTTTCCAAATACACTATTGTGCCGAAATCTTTTTAATCATGATTTCAATGACTTAAGTCAACTGGAACATTTGAATTCATCATTCCAGTCACTTACATGGCCTCAGGTGTATAAAATCAAGCACCTTGCCATGCACAGTGCTTCTGTGACCATTTGTGAAAGAGTCAGTCGCTCTCAGGAGTGAATTCCAGCATAGTACCATGACAACATGCCACCTGTGAAACCGATTGGGAACGACAGCAGCATATAAAGACATTTTAGTCAATTTTATGCTCCTAACTTTGTGGGAACAGTTTGGGCGTCCTGTTCCCACATGACTGCACCAGTGCACAAAGCAAGGCCTATTGTCACGGTCCTGGGTCGGGTCGACCCAGCATTTTGAGTTTCTTATGTTTTGGTTTATTTTTGCATTATGGATTGGTTATTCTCTGGTGATACTGTTTTGATTACAATTATATTCTGATTCTTTAGTTATCTGATGATGATGTTGATGACGATGATGATTATGTCTGGTTTAGGTTTTGTTATCTTGCCCTTATGTTTGGTTTAGGTTGCCTGTGCTTGGTCTTCTCTGCCCGTATGTCCCTCTGTTTGTCCATGACGTCATTATGCCTGTTTACGAGTCTGTCTCTGTCTGGCGTGTGCTTCCTGTCTTATTTTGTAGGTCTGTGTCCTTTGTCAGTGCGTTCAGCTTTGTGCTCTCCCTGTCTCGTCAGTGTAATCAACGTCAGCCGTGTCTCCCAGCTGTTTCCTCTTTGCTCCGTTCACCTCTTGTATTTAGTGTCTGTGTCTTCCCCTACTCGGTGTCGCACCGTTAACGTCTGTTCACCCTCACTTGCTGCGTGTTTAGGATTTCCAGTCCTCCTGCATCTCTGTTTAGAGTTTTGTTTGCTTTTGTGAGTTTTTATTTTATCTTGATGTTCTGCTCCAGCAATAAAGCTGCATTTTCTGTCTAAACCTCGTGTCCTGAGAATCCTGCATTTTGGGTCCACCACTCCTGCCTGCCTGCCACACAGCCGACCATGACACCTATAAAGATATGGATGAGCAAGTTTGGTGTGGAAGAACTTGACTGGCCTGCACAGAGTCCTGACCCCAACCTGACAGAACCAATTTGGGATGAATTGGAGAGGAGACTGTGAGCCAGGACTTCTTATCCAACATGAGTGTCTGACCTCACAAATGTGCTTCTGGAAGAATGATTAAAAATTCCCATAAACTAGGGGTGGGTGATACAGTAAACGATATACGATAGAAACGATATAGATTTGGTCAATGATAGAGATTTTGACTATACCGCTCTATCGCGATAGCGCATGTTGATGATGTCATCAAGCTGCGCCTGTTTTGGTCGAAAGCATCGCAGCGGCTACAACCAATATCATCTGCAAATTATGCCGGTCGACAGTCATAGTAAAGAGATGAAGCACTTTTGAAATAAGGGGAAAGCCAAAAACTGCGCTTCCTCCTCTTCCATAACATTGATTCATTAATATTGAATTCTCTTGCAGCTGTTCTATTCCCATGTTGTTGCAGTATATTAATAACTAACCTCGTATTGTGGATGAATAATCTCAGTTGTTCTCCTGACTGAAGTTTGGCCCTTGTATAGCATCCTGCTATGCGATTGCATTTGTCCCTAACCACCAGAATCCCTCAAGTTAACTATTAATGAGTGGAAAAAAGTTGGCGTTCATCCTCCAGCTTCACTGTGCTAATGTTATGCTAACATACCTGTGTCGCTAGCAATCACGTAGTACAACATGTTTAGGTGGAATCTAACGAGCTAACTTCCTGTTAACTTCTAACTCCGTTAAATGTAATAAATTCTGTTTTCATGGATGTTAAACTTAATTGTTACATCTGGTAAAGCAACAACGCTGATGATTTAATTAAAGATGAAAGAATTTAGACAGTTTTTAACTCTCAGTATTCGTTTGACTTTGGGACCTGAAGAGATGGAGTTTTGGACCCAGATTACCCCACGAAGCTCCTCACTACGGCAGCCGTAATGCTCTGACAATCCATCAAGCAGTGCCGCTTACCAAAGTTGTACTAAAACATTTTTAACAGATTTCTGCACACCCAAATCGGTTCGAGGTCAGTAAGCACAACCAGAATTCATACATAAGGCACACTCTCGATTTTTGAGAAAATTAAAGGATTTTAAGTGTGCCTTATAGTGTGGAAAATACGTTATACAGAAGAAAAGAATATATCGTGATATATATCGTTACCGCACATGCTTCAAATTATATCGCGATATGAATTTTAGGCCATATCGCCCAGCCCTACCATAAACACTCCTAAACATTATAGAAAACCTTCTCCTCATTATAACACCAACCCTCTGTATGCCTTCACTCCATGAACCCTCTCTGTAGTCTTTCTCGTTTTCTCCAGCCTGTAAGCTCCTTATTTCAAGCTCTTAACAGAATGCTCTAACAATAATAAAAAATCACAATCACATTTTCCCCAAAAGGCTGGAGAATGAATTCTTATTTCCTAATTTTTATCAGCAGCTGAAAGAAAATACAAAAGCACCCACTGCAGATTTTAGAGCTTTAACAACAAAAACAGGCATGACGAACATATTAAGATGCTTCAAGCATTTGTTTGCAGCTTACATCACAAAGTGCATTTCCATTATATCTGATTATGTGAGGCAGAGGCACATTTCTGTAGTGTGTTTGTGTGCGTGTCTGTGTGTGTGACCACGTGTACAGGTGACTTTCTGCATTTTGAAAGCAACACCTGTGTGAGTGTTGCTTTGAGGCTTTTTTTTCTCTCTCAGATGAAAAATGGAAATGTGGTCTATGATTTGTTGTTACCATCATCAGCTAAAATCTTTCCACGCAGCGTGCATCTTTCGCTGTCTTTTACGAGCCGCCTGGCAGACGACCCCGCTCGCCGTCTGCCCCGTTTTTTTTCCACTGCCTCTCTGCGTTTCCCTTCCCACGGCTGGTCGTCCTCGGAGTGGCATTATCTGTCTGCCGTTCACTGCTCTCACGTGCCACCTCTTATCATTACCGGAGCGCACATGTAGGAGAGAAAGAAATTATTTTGGTTAATTTTCTCTTTGCTTTGATGTTAATGCAGCTGTGATGGAACCAAATACCATAATTGTGTTTGTTTAGTGTGTAAGCTGCATGTTTTTCCTCTTTTTGCTGCTCCTCTTGTGTGCCTGTGTGCTGTTGTTTGTCTTCCCAGCGATGTGGAAGCTTGAGAAGCAGATCGCAGTCCGTGGGCATCTGTTTCCATGGTACTTTTCCCACTTTTCTATTTTGATTGCACAGATTTTCCAGTTTAACTGGCCTTGTTAGCCCTCTTTTCTTTAAATGTATTGCATATCTGTTTGTTTTCCACAAAGCAGATAGACAGGAGCCACTTAATGTTAGTCACATGAGCCTATAACACTGACCTTTCGGTTCCTCGATTACGTCATTCATCATCTACCCTTGGACCAATTAAATTCCTCTGTGTCACATATGTGTTATCAGACTCCCATACATGTAAGCAGAAGCTCAATCATAGAAGTCATTATTTAGATTGGCCCTTTCAGAATCAGCTGCATTACATTACTTGATCGTAATTATCAATTCATTAATGAGGCGGGCCCCCCTGTGCCCACACACTGGTGATGTGCCTGCTGGTCAGATGCCTTTAACTGTGGCGGAGCAAACAGTCAGACGTGCTGCCTAATGACCCACTTCCTCACTCCGTCTCTAAGACTGAGGCCAGACATCCCATCAAAGGAGGCCCATTTCCACTCCTTATACCCATAATCTCATGCTTTAAGTCTATACAGCCTCTGGCCATAGATGAGGGTGAAAGCACACACAGATCAGTAAATCAACAGCTTTGCCTTCTCCTTCACCACAACAGAATGGCTCTGCACAACATAACTGCAGACGCTGAGCCAGTTTTCTTCACCGTGCACAGGAAAAATCTGACAGCAAAATCCAGCATTTGTTATTATGTAGAGAAAAGCATTTGGTGGAAAGATCTACTTCGTAAATCTGACCACAAAATTAGCTAAAACTAAAAGGGGTGGATGAGCTTTTACTTAGTTGGAAAGTTCACAGATACTTGTCCCTGGAACTAAAAGTCCAGGCTCCCTCTGCTTCCAGCCGGACATCCCTCACGCCTGTGATGAGTCAGCTGTTATTTCCTTCCATCGAGGATGAAGTTGGGAAATCACTGTTCATCAGTGGTGCACTGACTTACTTTGATGGAGCACACTACTCCTGATGGAACCCTGCTGCTCATTTTGACATTAGCTGAGGATGCACTGCTTCATTTTTAAAACATTTTTTTAAAGAGGCAAGACTGAGATTTGAACATGTTGGACATGTGCAGAGGAGGGATAGTGGATATAGTGGACAGATGACGTTGGAGATGGAGCTGCTGCACAAAGAGGAGGTTCATGGACACGCAGAGGGACAGACTTAGGCGCAGGCAAGATCATCTGTTGTTGTGACCCCCAAACGGAGCAGCTGAAAAAGAAGAAGAATCTCATATCTGTGCAAGCAGATGTTCTCACATTTCCACATCTGTGTCACCGAGTCAGGGCGTTACTCCCCACACCTGAAGGGATGAGACACAATGAAGCAGTGAGCTAATATTAAAATCAACTGCTGTCTCCTGTTTTGCCCAATAAAACCCCACCTCCCAACATAGATACACACTTTCCACTTTGCGACTATTTACTACTAATTTTATGAACCGCTGAAGAAATCTTTGTTGCCACCTCGACTGCACACTTTCACAGTGACAGGTGAGTGAGTGTGGTCATCGAAGGTTTGATGAATTCCTTTTTTTGCATTTGCTGTGAAACTAAACGGAGACTGCGTTTACGCTGACACATGCGCACAGACACGCAAAGTCACTCCACGCTGAGTTTTGTCCCCCTTCTCCCTTTTAGGTAAGTCGTGGCAGACGCCTTGATGAAAGTCGTGCCCTGAGTGCCCCCTTTCGGTCTCCATAGTAACTGCAGCATCTCGATCAGCCGTTCAAGCTGCTGCTGCATGGTGATTATGAATCAGCAGCTGCTGGACTTGCTGAAGATGTGAATGAATAAATCAATGAATGTGACCTTGTTTGTAAATGACAGCGGTGGGTAAACAGCTGTGGAGACTTTAGATTATTGCACAGCATGTTTTTCTTTTTTCCCTTTTCTCCTTAGATGATGATGTTCCAGTCAACATGACCTGCTCTGCTCAGTCTAGAGGAACCTGTATCCGCTGTCTGCTTTAATGGTGTCTAAGGTCCAGCCTGTTTATTAACACAGTGTGCCAAAGTGGGTTTTAAACGCCGGAAAAAAGCGTCAATTATTAACTCGGTAATAGTGCTGGAAGTTTTTTTTTTAGTTTGGCTGTTACGCACAGACCCCGCCGCCCTGCCCCGCACTGTTACAAATGTTCTGTTTTTCGGACGGTCTGTTTGGTTCTGTTTCCCGGCGCTCTCTCCCCATCTTAATTAGAAGTGACAGACTGACGCACCGGTGGGAGTTTGCTCCGCTTTTCGTTGCACTCAACTGGGCACCGAGTACTCACCGAGCTGTGACGCGGACAAGAGGCGGGGTCAGCCTCGCGCATAAATATGGCTCAGCCTCTAGACAGAAACACACTAGAGCGCAAGTGAGAGCACCGAGACACAGAAGGCTGCTCACCTGCCTTTTACGCACAGACGAACGGTGCACATCCAACCCCGGGTTTAAACATGATCAAAAAAATGTCGCCCTCCGAAAGCGATTTTGACATCCCAGCAAAGAACTGCTACAGGATGGTGATTCTTGGATCCACCAAAGTTGGCAAAAGTGCAATCGTGTCCCGATTCCTGAACGGGAGATTCGACGAGCAGTACACGCCGACTATCGAGGACTTTCACAGGAAAGTGTACAGCATCAAGGGGGACGTTTACCAGCTGGACATACTGGATACGTCCGGAAACCATCCTTTCCCTGCTATGAGGAGGCTTTCAATACTGACAGGTACTTATCCACATTCCTATCAGTCTCCTTTTTTATACCAGAGAATCCTTATGTAAACTAAGAAAGCAAATACGGGCTTTCTAAATTCTGCACGGACTCGGTCAGAGCGCACATCGTGCGCTTTAGCGCGTGGCTGCAGGGTGCAGCAGAGCCTCCTGTGCTTTATTGTAACTGTGCATACACACAGGGAGAAAATGAAAACACTTTAAACAAAAGCAAAGGCGGTTAAACAAAATAATATTCTCTGCTTTCAGGTGACGTGTTCCTCCTCGTCTTCAGCTTGGACAACCGAGACTCCTTCCAGGAGGTGCAGCGGCTCAAGCGGCAGATCTACGAGACCAAAATGTGCCTGAAAAACAAGATCAAAGAGAACATCGACGTCCCTCTCGTGATCTGCGGGAACAAGGGTGACAGAGAGTTTCACCGGGAGGTTCAGAAGGAGGAAATCGAGCAGCTGGTGGCCGGGGACGAGAAGTGCGCGTACTTCGAGATCTCCGCAAAGCGCAACGAGAACGTGGATAAGATGTTTCAGACTCTGTTTACCCTGGCCAAGCTACCTCACGAAATGAGCCCCGACCTTCACAGGAAAGTGTCGGTGCAGTACTGTGACATGCTGCACAGAAAGTCTCTGAAAAACAAGAAGCTGAAGGACATCGGGGAAGCGTACGGCGTGGTGACCCCGTGCGCCCGGAGACCCAGCGTGCACAGCGACCTCATGTACATTAAAGAAAAGGCCATCGGAGGCGGCCACGGCAAAGACAAAGAGAGGTGCGTGATCAGTTAAGCGGACACTGAAGCTCAGACTCTAATGACACGTTTGAAGGAGAAGAGCCCGGCCTTTGGTCAGAGCAGCCGGCAGCGCTCAAACTGACTCCGGAGGTTTTGGAGACGCCGAGACCGCCGCGCGCTCCGGTGAAGCTCCGTTTGTAAAGGACACAGACTGGACACGAGTCCGCTAAAACTACCAAAAAAAGAAAAAAAAGGTTTCCCACCAGACATTCGAGAATGTTAGCTTGCTCCGTCAATCAGAGTCCGATGTGTGACGTGGCTTCATACTCTGTGAGACTCGCGCATAGATGCGTAAATGTGTTTTGTTGACGTTATACATTTACAGACGGGAGAAAGAGAGAGAGAGACTCTTTGGGTGAGGAGGTGCAGTGTTTCGGGGAGGTCATGTTTACATCTTCTAGATTTTCTAAAGGCTAAGTACACTTGAATGTTTCGTTGCAATCTAGAGTATTTTTTATTGTGAATGTATATTTATTGTCACTGTCATTTTTCTCTTTTGCAGTGAAAAATATAAAATGTAATAAAACACAAATCAACACAAATATTTATCTCTGTTTCTTCTATTTTATAATGTTAATATTTCTGTAAGCACCTTATAAATAGATGTATTCAAACAAGGGGGATAAAAAGCACAGCCCAAAATAATATCCTTCACATCTCCCATTTGATCTTGTCATTCTGAGATGTCATGCTCTCTGGGACTGGGACGCTTCAGTATAACTGATGCAAATATCTACATTTTGCACTTATCCTGCAGAACCAAGCAGGATCTGTTACTTGTGCCCCTAATTCCAATCAAATAAAGACAATATAGTGCAGAAAAACAGGCTTTATTACCCAGAGGAAATCAATGCTTTCATGTTTATTTAAACTGGGGACAAGTCATGTGTTAGCACCTCACTAACTGCAGGAAGACTGAAACAGACCAAATTAAGGGGATCTAAAATGTGAAAATCACTCTACCCCACCTGCAAAATAATTTGAGGTCTATCCAGGAATTGTATACTATTAAAAACATGCTTCAAAAGCATTTTAGTGAGCTGTTTTGCGTCACAAGGTGGACGCTTGTGGTACAAATATGCAAATCATGTCCCTTTAATGTCCAGATTCTTCTGTCCTTGAGTGCTCTCGAACATTTTTGTCATGGTCTCCGTGCCTGCCCGGTCGGCCCCACAAGGCTACAATTGCTGTTTCTGTTCTCTCCCTCTCTGCCTGGGCGGAGCTCACTGTGGGCTCCTGCCCTTGGCCCACACACACACCTGACAACACTCACCCATCATCACCGGGAGCACTATTTGAGGCTGGAACACAGATCCTCTCGTCGCTGGATGATTGTACCCCTAACGTTAGTGTTCTCACAGCTCTTGTGCTTCATATTCGTGATTTGTGATTAGTTGGTGACCTGCCTTCTCGTCTGCCTCAGATCTCTCCCCCCCCCCCCCCCCCCCCGGGACCTGCGACCTCCCTGCTGCGGGAACGTGTGTGAGTGTGAGCGAAGAAGACGTGAGCGAGTTACCCTGTGATTCCCCCGGAGTTTTGGATCCCTTCACTGTACATATATTGCACTGGCACTGTAAATAAACCACACCTTGGAGATACCTTACCGCTCTGCGTTTGAATCCCTGTACCAGATCGTGACAAGTTTAAAAACGTAATAGTAAAATTCAGGACAAAAACAGTAATAATTTGTTCTTATTATGTTTTTCTACCTTGTCACCTGCATTTAGAAGTTCCAGCCTCCGTCCCCCGAGACAAGGCAGAGACTTAATGTTCGGTACATTCTCTGTGTGTGATGTTTTAAGTGCTCGCTATCAGCAATAATTCTGCATACTGTATCTTGGCAAAGAGACAGAGAACATCTTGCGTTAACCTGAGAAAGAGGAAAAGTCTCTCAAAGGCCAAGGTCAGAGGGCTGTACTATAACACTGCCCTCTAACTGTTCAGTTACACTATGTGCTCCCAACTGCATTCATTGTGAAGATCAGCAGGCTAATGATCTTATTATCTCCACACTGATAAGACGACGGCAACACTAATTGGCCTGGTGTGACGCTCGAGTGAAAAAAACCTAAGATCACAATGTACGTTTGCACACAGCAAATCCCCGTGAACACACATTTTTCATTATTATCAACAAGCACCATCACACCATCACATATGCCAAAGGCGTCAACACGCGCACTAGCATCAGAATGGGGAGGAAGGCCAGTGACACATTGTAAATAAGGACAGAATGTGCCACACAGGCCAGCAGCAGCTGCACAACGAGGAAGTGCGCAGGAATTCTGTTTCTTTCTTTTTTTCATCTCAGAATGTCTCTACAAATGCTGTTAGCTGGAAGTATTTTAATCACAGACTCTCAGGTATTGCAGACATTCCAGTGAATAAAGAGTGGTTTGGTGTTTCTTATCATGCTGAGAGCAGGTATTTAGTCTCAAGCATCTTTGCTCCATTTAATCAGTAATTACTCTCTATCAAATCAGGACGCTACATGTCTTTGTGATGAGTGCATTTATGCTCAGACACTCATCTAGTCTCTAACACCCCTGATGGTCGGTTGGCCTCAGACAATTGGCTACCAGCAGTCTGTGTTCACATCTATTTGTGCTGTTTCATAATGCAATGTACAAGAAAGTGATGCTTTCTTGTACATCAAGAAAGCATAAGAAGTGATGCTCCAAAGCATTAAAAAAAATCATAAATTGTTCATAAAAATGAATTACTGAACAGCTCCCCAGAGGTAACAGCAAATGATCAGCTGGTTTCAGCATAGGTGATAAACCCCTTCTCCTCAGGTTTCCAAGTATCTTAAGTACTTTTTTTTAAAGTTTAATTTCTCTCTTTTTCCACTAACTTTGTTTAAGTATAGTTTTAAGTATCTTTGTGCCTTGAATGTGTCAATTGTTGTTGGTCAAACAACAAAGTGAAATGTTTGTTAGTGAAAATCATCCTTTTTTAAAGTTTTGTTTTTAGGAAGCTCAATACACGATAAAGTCAATGCTAACATAATAGCTGTTAATGGCATAGCTATACATCAGCTAAAAGCAGCTAGCTGATGTGTAGCCAGCTAACTAGATGTTTATGCTAGCTAATAAGCCGATTGTTATTTTTCTTCATCTATAAAAAGCAGTGATGAGTGTTCAGTGAGCAACATAAAAGTACAGCGAAGACTGCAGCAGTTGGACTTTAGCAGGTGGATGACTGGATATGTAAAGCGCTTTGGGGTCCTAGTAAGGCGCTATATAAATACAGGCCATTTACCATTTACCATTTACGAAGTTCAAGGTATGTGCTCACATTTGGGCCGGGCAGCAGGTCTCCCCAGTAGAAGATTTCAGTCCTGCATGTTTCTGCCATATTTTGGCTTTACTTCCAAGTGTTGACACATCCTTCATATTTATGTACATATAAATCTTACTATAATGATCTACGTTACTGCTATAATGATGTATGATATACATGCTATAGTGATATTTGTCTGTATGTACTCTATTTTTGCCAGGTAGATGCAATCTCAACGAAACTTTGCACGGACATCATCACACATACGGTGATTATTAACTTCATTATAACTCCCAATTCTTTGGATTTTCATTTTTATATTATGGTCATTTCATCCTCTTTGAATGTGATGACACATTCTCCGTTTGCCTTTGTTTCACGCTCAACGTACATTGCCTGTATCTAACTTAACTGTCACCAAATCTGTTTTGTTTGACTCACCACTAAATATGGAATAAAGAATTTGAAAAACGCCAGAGGCCTGCCCTGTATAATTAAACTAGAGATCTTAGGGAGCCCAGGTATGGAAAATAAACAGTAGTTTAAACATACTCACTACGTTGTCTACCAATTAAGTCTATTTTCAGCATGATTGATATTTACTGCTGCACACAGCGCATCATTTCTTTAGCACAAAACAAGTTCTAAAACTCTAAAGTGCTCCTCACAGGACAAAGTCAGACCTAAGGGTATACTTTCACACAGGTGTTGCCACCTATGTGTGTGATCAGTTTTGCAAAAGGTCGTCTAAGTCACCGATCATAGTAATAATAATTAAATTGCTGCAAATAAGACATTGTATTGAATCCCTGTTTACGAGGTATAAGCAGTCCTTGAACTTCTGCAAAATGGAATATGTGTACACGTTTCTCAGTTTATTGTGCATAATGTAAATGCAAATCTGCAAATGGTTTGTTTGGACTAATCTCAACCTTAGAGGGATGTCCAAAAAGTAAGAACCAACCAAAACATTTTTACCTTCAAGAAATGTTGATTCTTTCAAAACAAAATGCAAAACCATAAATCCTTTTAACTGTCATTCACAGTGTTATCCTTAATACACATAATCATGTCCAAACTGTTTTGAAAGAAATAGTAAGTATTTACATCAAATACAAAATAGGAATACACTCACAGGCACACACACAGTACAAGGCCTGCATAAAGTCTGCGCACATTCCAAAATTGAAAGAATCCTTGAGTTTCTTAGGCTTCTTAGAAGTTTATTGCAGAAGCGAGAGCTGTCATGATGTGATGTAACAATCAGGCCTGACATGCGTCATCAAAGGCAGACACGATGAGAGAGATGGGGCTGTAATTACTTTCTTGATGACTAATGACACAGTGGAGGTCTGTGGGATCCTGCTTATGCAACACCATGCCGTATTTACAGAGAGCTTGAGAACATTAGGTAGTTAGTGGGGGTGAAGAGGTGACTTTATGCGTGGAGGGATGTTGTCACAGGTGTTCTGGGAGATAAGCAAGAAGAGCAGTGTTGGAATGTAAACAAATAAATCTAACCAAGTGCTGAACATAAAAACACTTTATTAGATAGAGTGGAGTTTGGATTTTTACTTACACGTATCGTGGACATGAATGACTGTCTATGATTTCTTTGCACCATTCTCTTTCAGAGGCAGAATTAGCATACAATATATAGATATGTAGATATTCTTGACATTAAAACAATATTTTGCTGTCCAAATTTTATGTTCAGTTAAACATTCCATTAGTAAGTTGCACCTTAACTAGACACTAGCCATCAACTAGCTTCTTGTTTAACTATGGTTGCAAGAGGTCAAGAAGTATGACATATTTAAGAATGGCCAGCTTACTGCCTACTTAATTCATTCCACAATCGGCTTAAATGTGTGTTTGGGGTCACTTTCCTAAATAAATACCCCTGTTCACAAGTTTCTACCCGTCTTAGCTCTTTAAGTCCCTTTACCCCATAATCCACCGATGACCTACTGCCAGGCCTTGACTCTGGATAATATTCTCCAAAACTCCTCCAAGTGTCTCTGTTAATGCGCCATGTGTTCCTGGGCCTCCTCCTCTTCCTCTTTCACTGTGGTTTCCAGGCCAAGTCCTGGCTGGTGAAGTTACTGCTGGACTTTCTGAGGATGTGCCAGGATTGTTATCGACTCCTGACTTGTTCTTGTCCAGACTTCTCAACCAATAGTTTGAGGTTATGCAAAGAATTATAGGGTGGTCTATCTCTTTTGTTATAGTATTCACCAGTGTTGGTCAAGTTACTTGAAAACAGTAATTAGTTACTAATTACTGATTACTTCTCTAAGAAAGTGATCCTGTTTCTTTACTGATTACGTCTTTTCAAAAGTAATTAGTTACTTTATTACTTAGTTACTTTTAAAAAACATGATACACAACCTGAATACTTTATAAAGCAACAGACCTTTCAGCCCAATTCTATTTTTTCTGCATAATCCATCACGTACAATTGAATCAAATGAAAAAGTCTCTTTTTAAAACTTGTTTTATTAGTTTTAATCTTTTAACTTCATGCACATTGTATCAAGCAAAAATAAATTATACACAACTGTCATTTAAACCTACCTGTTTTCTGCATATTCCAGCATATAAAATAAAATGTTTTGTCTTTACACTCACTCTTTCAAATAGATACAAGTAAAACACAGCAAAGAATAAATCAAATCAAACATCCAGCTGCACTAAGTTTTGTCGCTCTTAAATCTACTGTCACCTGTTTAGCAGGAGTGGAGCAGGTGGAGGTTTGCCCAGTGCAGCAGTGGTCATGTCAGTGGGGGGGATCCGGGGGTTTCTCTGTGAATGTCACATTCCTGTGGCAGTGTGCTCGTTGCTTGCTCAGATTTGAAGTTAATTTTTTTGCTGTAAAAACAAGTTTTCTTCCCACGCAGTGAACAGCGGACGCTAATGTTTTTGTCACTTTTTACGGAATCAAACTCAAAGTAATGTAAGTACGTCCACGCTTTAAATGCTGCATGGTCGTACTCTCTTCCCCACTCCATAGTATCCATTGTTGATCTGCACACGTCTGTGTGTCTGTGTATGACGTCACACGACCGTACGTCATCGTCATGAGACACTCTCACTTAGTAACGCAGTAACACAGCATGCTTACAGGAAAGTAACAGTAATCAATTACTTTTTTGCAACAGTAATCCCTTACTTTACTCGTTACTTGAAAAAGTAATCGGATTACAGTAACACATTACTGCCCATCTCTGGTATTCTCTTCATTTAATTTAGCAGTTCTGCCAACACGATGCTACCACCACCATGCTAACAGTTGGTATAATTTATTACTGCTGAATGTCTCACTTTACTTCCCAAAAATATACCTCTGGAAGCTAAAAAGTCTACTCTAAGTTACATCTATTCCCCTAAAGTATTGCGCTATCATGCAATGTACTCCTTTATTCAGGCACAAACAACATACAGGGAGTGCAGAATTATTAGGCAAATGAGTATTTTGTCCACATCATCCTCTTCATGCATGTTGTCTTACTCCAAGCTGTATAGGCTCGAAAGCCTACTACCAATTAAGCATATTAGGTGATGTGCATCTCTGTAATGAGAAGGGGTGTGGTCTAATGACATCAACACCCTATATCAGGTGTGCATAATTATTAGGCAACGTCCTTTCCTTTGGCAAAATGGGTCAAAAGAAGGACTTGACAGGCTCAGAAAAGTCAAAAATAGTGAGATATCTTGCAGAGGGATGCAGCAGTCTCAAAATTGCAAAGCTTCTGAAGCGTGATCATCGAACAATCAAGCGTTTCATTCAAAATAGTCAACAGGGTCGCAAGAAGCGTGTGGAAAAACCAAGGCGCAAAATAACTGCCCATGAACTGAGAAAAGTCAAGCGTGCAGCTGCCAAGATGCCACTTGCCACCAGTTTGGCCATATTTCAGAGCTGCAACATCACTGGAGTGCCCAAAAGCACAAGGTGTGCAATACTCAGAGACATGGCCAAGGTAAGAAAGGCTGAAAGACGACCACCACTGAACAAGACACACAAGCTGAAACGTCAAGACTGGGCCAAGAAATATCTCAAGACTGGTTTTTCTAAGGTTTTATGGACTGATGAAATGAGAGTGAGTCTTGATGGGCCAGATGGATGGGCCCGTGGCTGGATTGGTAAAGGGCAGAGAGCTCCAGTCCGACTCAGACGCCAGCAAGGTGGAGGTGGAGTACTGGTTTGGGCTGGTATCATCAAAGATGAGCTTGTGGGGCCTTTTCGGGTTGAGGATGGAGTCAAGCTCAACTCCCAGTCCTACTGCCAGTTTCTGGAAGACCCCTTCTTCAAGCAGTGGTACAGGAAGAAGTCTGCATCCTTCAAGAAAACATGATTTTCATGCAGGACAATGCTCCATCACACGCGTCCAAGTACTCCACAGCGTGGCTGGCAAGAAAGGGTATAAAAGAAGAAAAACTAATGACATGGCCTCCTTGTTCACCTGATCTGAACCCCATTGAGAACCTGTGGTCCATCATCAAATGTGAGATTTACAAGGAGGGAAAACAGTACACCTCTCTGAACAGTGTCTGGGAGGCTGTGGTTGCTGCTGCACGCAATGTTGATGGTGAACAGATCAAAACACTGACAGAATCCATGGATGGCAGGCTTTTGAGTGTCCTTGCAAAGAAAGGTGGCTATATTGGTCGCTGATTTGTTTTTGTTTTGTTTTTGAATGTCAGAAATGTATATTTGTGAATGTGGAGATGTTATATTGGTTTCACTGGTGAAAATAAATAATTGAAATGGGTATATATTTGTTTTTTGTTAAGTTGCCTAATAATTATGCACAGTAATAGTCACCTGCACACACAGATATCCCCCTAAAATAGCTCAAACTAAAAACAAACTAAAAACTACTTCCAAAAACATTCAGCTTTGATATTAATGAGTTTTTTGGGTTCATTGAGAACATGGTTGTTGTTCAATAATAAAATTATTCCTCAAAAATACAACTTGCCTAATAATTCTGCACTCCCTGTAGATAGACTCACCAGCCACTTTCTTAAGTACACCTTGCTAATACCATGTTGGACCTCCATTTGCCTTCAGACCTGTCTGGGTTTTTTTCATTGAATAGATTCAACATGTGATTGCATCACACGGCTGCTGCAGATTTTTCACATCCATCATATTGCAAATATTCTGTTCCACCACATCCCAAAGTTGTAGGTCGGTTTCCTGACAGAGTGCGTCAGTTAAGGTGTTGTCTGTATCCCATCTGCTTCAAGGGTCCATGTGTTGCATTCAGAGAGGCTTTTATGCATACCCTCATTTAGCAGTTCTGTGTGGAAATGCGACTAGATCGGCAGTGTCTATAAAATTTCTGAAATTTCTGTCCTTCAGCAGGTCATCCTAAACCACATCTACACGCCTGAATGTAGAGTTTTTGGCTTATTAGATATTTGTGTAAACAACGGGCTTCTGCACTAATGAAGTGAATACTTATTTTCAGATCACTTAGACGCTGTCCTGATTAAGTGAATAGATACATTGTTTCATGGAGCCTTCTTACAACGTTGCCACACAAATTTAATTTGCTGTACAAATAACAATATCACTATCTAGCAGAGGGGAACTTTGCTCCCTTGTGTTCACTGGCAACATCACCAAATTAAGTCTTCTAATAAAAGGCTGGTCAACTGGAAAACTGTGCGACTGTAATTTGTCATTTGGGCATAATTAAATCAAAGCTCGTCTGGATTCTTTAGTAACCTTAGAGCCCCTCTGAGTTATGAGCCACCTTATGTAACTGTACATAAATGCACTGCTCGACAGACTGAGTTGGCACAGAACATTTAGTGAGAAATAAGCTCATTATGTCCTTTTAAAATTTAGAGATTTTGTAGCAGAGGAAGGAGAGATGTTTTATTTGCAGCCTAAGACAACAGGCCCGTGGACTGTTATCATATAATACCAGACGGAGTGGACCAGTTGTTGAGACACCAGACTGTCCACTTGCACGAAATGATTGACTGATGCAGGGATGATGAGTAGCCCGGGCTCTGGGTGAGCTGTCTTAATCTGTAATGTATTTATGTTTCAGCAGAGCACTGCAGCTCAGACATGCCGAGATCAAACTGACAGTGTAAGTCTTGATTACAAAGTAACCGGATCAGGGCTGGATTGGGCTGGACGCCCAACAGAACTCAAGTCCTGTTCCTCAATTATCACAATGCTTCCAACTCTTACATAACTCAAACTCTACCATGCAATGAGAAAAACTATGAACACCAATTTATGAAGAATACAGTGCAGAATGTTTAGTGGAAGCACAAAACTAAGATCTGCATATTATGTGATTTTGCTCCTGTTTCGTCCCTTGCTATTCTCTTGAGGCAGTGCGACCGGATTTTGCAATCACACTCAGCAGCTACGTCTAATATCGAACATACCTTCTCTCTAAAATTTTCATTAACATTTTTGCAACTTTGCATCAATTTCCTGTGGCTCAGTGTCTCAAACGTGCTCTCTGGACCACGAATAAACTTTGAACCTCTGAAACAGCAATTTCCTCACTGGCTCAGATTTTGGTTAAAGTGTAAACAGGAAGAGGGTGTGCAAGAACTGAATGCATGCAGAAACAATGCACTCTATGAGTAATACAGGCCCGGTTACTTAATAAATCAGGTTTAACACTTTTCTGCGTGTGAGTTTTTACCGGAGCGCTGCGTGACTGTTGATTTGCGTCTGCTGAACGTGCACCTATTGATTTTTTGGTTGGTCGGCTTCCAAAAGCAGCCGTCCACATCCACATCAGCAGTACACGGTCGACTAATTATAACTAACCCACAGGAAGTCATCTGCAGTTATACAGTAACAGAGGTCTGCCTTTCATACGTGCTTCGTGGATTTTTTTTATACTGTGAATTACACAATCACTAATGGAATAGTAGAGTTGACAGTATCAGCTTCTTGTTCCTTCAGAAAAAGCTACCTGCCATTTGTTTGCTCTTAATAAAACACCTCCACAGGGATAATAATACACAGCTCATTCCAATAGAAATGACTTTTCTTTCACATTTCATCCAATTCTTGGATCAAAGCACTTGAAATCATAACTGGGTTTTAGTTAATTAAGTTCATCATCTCGTTACTGTGTTTTGGTTTTTTATATATACAGTAAATGGAGCGGATTGCTTTCCAAACAATAAAGTCATTTTGTCAAGATAATCCATTTATTACATCATACTCTTGAGAAACTGACCTTTCGTTGCTCGAAGATAATTAAAGAGCTCAGATTAAAGGGTGAAGCGGCTGCTGTTCTTGGCTCCTGTTCAGCGACTTTTCTTGTTATTGTGTTTTTCTTTTTAAGCTAAAACAGCAGCCACAGCTCCAGCTCAGCGAGGTTCTAGTAGGCTGAAAAACTTGCTTTCAAGGGGAAAATGTTTTAGTGAACAGCATAAAGAATGAATCGAAAAATGCTTGGGGTATGTCTAAGCTAAGTAAAAAAACAATGTGAACTCTGATTTATGTTTTTTCCCCTGTTTTAAGTCTCTCTCACTTGCACAGAGAAAATCTAGACAATTGAAGACACACAATAGTGCAAAGCAGACAAACACAGAGCAGAAGCAGCAGATGTATGCCAACACCCAAACACACACGTGAAAATTGCTCACACATCTAATTTTGGTGCCATCTGCAGCTGCGCTGTCTGTGTCCAGATGACTACTCCCCTCTCTTTCTGTCTTGTACTTGAGTCAATGACTGTCATCTAAGCTGGCAGCTTCGATTTAAGAAAACAAGAGAAAACTGTGTCTAGGCTCTGAACATTTAACATCTTCACAGGGCCTCGTAAAGAGGCCTCTCAGCAGCCCTTGTTAGAGGAGAGTTACCTTTTTAACTGATGGTGAGTTAAATGAATAAAATAAAACTGTATAATTTTTGATTTTATATAATTGTGTGAACTTATGTAGTGACAAACAGGTGTTCATTTCCTCTGTGCAGTTACTCCACAGTGTTGCTTCCTTGACTGTAATGCTGATGATGTGGTTATATTTATTATTGGTTCTTAAAGCTGGTTTGTTGGCCATGGTGCATGATGTTTTTTTCTGACTTTAAGTTATGAATATTTGTGGGTACTGCAGGTTGTCTCACTCAGTAAACAATTTGTATTTTTTGTGTTTTTGATTTGATGAAGAGTGAATTAGATGATTGATTGAAGTTACTGTTTTTAATTATTCTTATTTTTTGCAGTACATATATTGTTTATATAATTGTTTTGTGTGTGCTTCCCCATAATACTACATAATATTTCATATATTATCTATATGATAGGACATGACAGTGTGTATTGCAACACATTTAATTTTTTACAGTATCCCAGTACGGTTTATTGTTTATTTTCACCTCAACAAATTTAAATTCAATATTATTTATCAAAACGTTCTTATGGTGTATGTTGAACGATTTCTAAATATCGTGTATTGGGGTTTCCTTAAATTTGCTGATAATAATGAACACATACAATATAGACACAGAGGATAGCGAGAGAACTGGCCACAGCTGACACTAATCAGACAAATGAGACAAAGGAAGCAAGCTAGAGACTATCAAAGTAAAACAGGAAGTAACACACAACACTGGGACCAGGAAGAAATAGACATGGAGACATGAGCAGGGAGACTGAAGGAATAACAAAACACAATGATGAGACAAGGACAGACATGAACAGACCAGGAATCAAGAACTATAAATACAAACTTGACTCCCAGCAAAGGCATATTATTATTGTTTTACTCACCAGTGTTATTTTGAAGGCACTCCATAATTTATATAATTTTGACCAAATGACAAGAAATTGCATTTAGTCTTTTTTGTCTAATTATTTTTTAATGGGGTTATCTGTTTGTCCTGGTATATCACGCACATTTTTTATTTCCACTCCACTGTGGTTGTCTTTCCCTCCTTATCAGTATTTTCTTGCTGTAGTTTTTGATCTGATTTATTACGTCTGGTACATCGACAACCACCCCACTGTGCCGCCCGCAGAGTAACTGAGACAGGCTGCCTTTCTGATCAACACAGCACCTTTACTCAGACGATAAACCCCTTTTCTTTTTTCTTACCTCTTCAAAGGGCCTGGACTCACTGAGAAACGGTCAGGTGACGTAGTGTTTTAATTCTATACCCTCCTGTTTCATCGTAACTCAGATGTAGAAGCGTTTATATATTTATTTTATTTTTATTTAATTCATTCACTTGCGTTGCCTTCACTGTCTATGTAACTATATCCCCCCTTTTTCCCTCTGTTTTTTTCTGGGTGTGTGTTTGTTAGTATCTTTGTTTGTTTTTGCTTTGGGGTTTCTCTTCCATACATTTTCCATACCTTTCTGCTGTGCTGTTTACACTAACAGAGCGCACTGTCAGTCTTACCCTTTGTTTTTCTTCTCTTTTTGTCTAGAGGGAAGTCACTCTTCATTCTTGATTAAGGTTTCAAGTATATTTTCCAGACTTGAGTGAGAGCCGAGTTAGTAGTTCTGATCTGGAAGCTGTTTCCTTTTGGAGGAATGCATGTTGTATGGGGGAGCTTGCTGCTGCATTCTCCAGTAGCTGTCCTTTGGTCAGGGCGAGGGAGGGGGGTTCAGGGGGTTAATTTTGTGTGTTGTTGGAGGGTCTCTTTTTTTAACCCACAGAACTCGTATGGGGTGTTATTCCATGTTCTGTTCTGATCCATCACGTCTGGTAACAGGTTCTGTTGTTCCCGCAGCTTTCCCAGACATATAGTTGAGCTTTTTTACCTCCTCCACTTCCTCTACTATGACCACAATGTTTTTTAGTGGTATTCTGTCTGACAGCCTGATAACAACAATGATGTGCACCAGAGTGACCAACTGAGTGTCAGTTAGTTGGTCACTGTGACCATAATGACAGTTGTACAGTTATTCATACTGGCTAACAGAAACAGATTTGTCTTTGCATACAGTTTATGAATGCAGATTACTAAACATCCAAAGATGGTCACTTCTAGCTCAGAAAAAAAAATCAAAAGATAAAGAAAGAAAAGTGTTGACGGCCAAGACATGAATGCTAAGGCAACAAATGATGAGTTCAAAACCATATGGTGACACCAGGGTGGCTACATCCATCTTATACATCCAGCCTATGATACATATACGTTGTGAAATGAGAGTAAAGTACCCAAGACATAATTAAAAGACAGCCAGTGGTGTTAAGAGAGCACTTCAACAGATGTAGTTCCTCTTTGCTCTCAACTCAGACAGTTTACCTGCATGCAACAAAAGCTTGCTCAAATGTGATGACTTATAATGATTTCAGGATTCATCTCCTGCCCTGCCAACCTGCTCTAAAGACTCAGTGGTCCCCCTGTAGTTTGAGTAGTCAGCGTTAATCGCTAATGCTCTTTTAACGACAACAATTTACACATATTATGTAAATTGGAGCAATTACCAAGTGGTTAGCTTTATTCCTAATAGCTGCCTGGCTTCATGCCATGCTAATGACTGTTAAGTGCTGCAAGGACCCTGACGGGGTAAATTTCTCTTCAGAACTTCTTGGATAAATAGCAGCAGAACAGCAGGGATGACAAAATGAATCTAGTAAGAAGAAACTGATTATTTGTGTGTCTTGCCTTCTACAAAGGCTTTGGATTGAAGAAGATGAGACACAAGAGTGAGTATTGAATTACCAAAGACATAAGGCGCTTTCATCAAAGGTCCTTCTGATGTGAGTGTGTATGTGTGTCTTTAGATGGGGTGGTAACAGATCCTGTGACGCACATAATTCAAACAGAAACAATATAACAGGCATCTTGTGGCCGCTTTGACAATATGACGATAAAGCAAATATAGAGCTTGTGTGAGCAGATTAGAAATGTAGTCTTTGACTTTGATGAGCTGGGACAGCTTTGGTAATTATTTCCTGCGCAATATTTTGTTTGTTTGTTTTTTCTTTTTTTTTGCAAAATGCTTTTTTTCTTTTGTATTTAAAATCCAGGCTGATTTACTGTATTATGAACCAAATACATGAGCAATTGTACTGTAATTAAACTTAAGAGACCTTTTTTCCTCTGCAGAATTGCATTTTTACAATAGCTTGCAGTCAGTTGCAGTTAAAAAAACTAGGTCACATTAGCTACAATCAGAGTCACAAGTTTACTTATGTTACTCTTGAGGTGACGACCTGGTGTTGTGGTGGTGGTGGACAGTTGTTGACCTGTTATATTTTTTACCCTCTGGTCATATCTATGATTAGGTCAAAGTCTGTTTTACATGCTGGTTGGAAGGAGGTCAATATAAAGGATTGTGCAGATTAACAACAGATAGATAAGGTGATGCTAAAGTTGTAAAGAATGATGCAGCTAGCACTTTTCTGCCAGAAAATAAACATGCATTGCATGATAAATTAGCTTTGACCTAAAACAGATGTTTAAGTCACATGTTGCATACCAATGTGGTCACCTCCGTGTTTAATGTCCCCTATGTACCTGTTATCTGGGACAAACCAACCCTTTAGCTATTAATACAGACAAAAACAAATATCTGCTTGTTTGGTTGATTCCTGATTAATTGCAACTGCAACACAGTTATGTAATGCTAAAGATGCTTTGATAAGCTTGACATCATGCGCTACCACAATATGATATAATTTTCTGCTAAATTCATGGGATATAAAAGGTTCACGAGTTCAAAGCACAATGAAGCACTGTTACATTTGTGACATACCAAAATTCAAGATAAGGGTGTAATGCCAGTAAAGCGGTATTTTAATTCAGTTAAGCAGCCTATATAAAATATAGTATATGCCTAAGCACTGTTGGGTTTAAACGGGTATTTCGCTTAGTTGTAATGGAAAAACCCACTAAATGGAAGAGCTGTCATTTTGTTTAGCATGCCATTAGTTATGCAGCCCAACCTCGAAGGTCATGTTTGGAACAGCCATGGTTTACTTTAACAGCACATGTGTTTTTTTTCCAGAAAACCCACTGATATCATTAGTGCTGTGAGCGAGTGCAACTTCATCTTTTAATAATTCTGCTGGCATTACTTACCCTGTGTCACAATGCTAAACGTTAGTCTTAGCTTAACTATGAAAATTAGCTTGAACAGTAAAAGACTCAGTACTTAGTTTCTAATCTTTATATGTTTATTTAGGCTGTGCTCTAACAGTTAGACTATAAACACTTGTAGCTGTTGGCATGATGACATTGTTTATATAATTTGGATTATTTCTTTATCTTGTCCAAGGTCCATGTCATCATTGTAAATTGTTTAAGCTGTACATTATTTTATGTTATGTTATTTTATGTAGTTAAAGTTTTGGTGCTTTTATTTTGAAAGTCAAGCATGCTTACAAGTCACACTAGTTTCCTTTTTGGGAAAAAGAAAAGGAGAAAAAAGGGGAAAACACCTGTAAGCCCGCAGCAAGAATGGTCTTTATTGAATGTCATGTTAAGTGGGATGGACTTTAACTACACACGGTTAAAGGAAACCTTAGAAGAACGGCAGCTAATTCCCTTTTTGCAGCATGCAGCCAACGAGGTATTTATCGATTTATCGTGTTTTGTTGTACAGTGTTATTTTTGGTGCTGTGTTAATGCTGTCGTGGCTTTGAGAGAGAAGTCTTCAAATAAACCAGTGACTGAAAACCACTCTGCCTGTGCTTCGAGGGAATTATAACACTAAAATGAATTGTAATTATTAAAAGTAAAAGAAAAGCTTCTTGTCTTCTTTAGGTTTCTTGAAGATGTTTCACCATCCAAGAAGCTTCTTCAGCTCTAAGAGCAACCAGTGAAGAGCCCCAGGTTTTAAGCCCTATTGGAGTGTCCCCAAGACGGTCATGGACCCCTTATTGATCACAAGAGCCAAGGTGTGAAAACGGGTGTAGGTCACAACCAGCCAAGGTTTCGGGTGAGCTCATTGTGAAACCTGGCCCCACCCTATCATGTGATTTCCTGAGCTCAGAAGGCCCAGGATGTGAGTGGGCGTTAAGGCTTCTGGGAAGGGATCTCAAAACTGGATTATAGATGGCAGAGAGTTGGTGTCGTCACCCACCGCCTCTGTTCAAAGATGGTCACTCACAGTGGACATAAATGGCTTCTTTCACTCCTCTTTCAAACCATCTGTCTTCACTCTCCAAAATGTGAACATTGGCATCCTCGAAAGAGTGACCTTTGTCCTTTAGATGCAGATAGACAGCCGAGTCTTGTCTTGAGAGACCAAACAACCACTTTATAAACGCATGACTCAACATAGAAGAGCCACCTTGATGGAAGAAGAGGCTTCTCTGATGAGAGGTGCAACTTCTTCAAGGAAACTTAAAGAAGTTCAGACGCTTTTCTTTCCAAGCTCCTTTGACTACGATGACCTGGATGACTGAGAACCTTTACAGATATAATCAATCAATCAATCAATCAATCAATCAATCAATCAATCAATCAATCAATCAATCAATCTTTATTTATAAAGCACTTTTCATACAAAAAATGTAGCACTAAGTGCTTTACATAGTTAAACTTAACATAGTTAATGCTGACATCAGCAAAAATTATCTATGAAAACAATGCCAATGTCATTGTTGGGGATTTCCATACTATCATTGCCGACGTTAGCTGACTGCTGATTTCATCAGGATAACATCAGCTCACATGACCTATGAAAACTGCTCATGTCATCGTGCTAAACATGACGTTTCAGTATCGCCCTTAACCTCCGGGAGGAGTTTAATTCTTGTTAGAAAAGTAGTTTTACTTATAATGGAGAATGCTCACATTTTCATATTACCTGTTTCTAAATAATAATAAAAAACTGAATGATACATATAAATGCATTCTTCTTAAATGCAATATCTGCAATGTTATGGGATTCGCTGGCAGCACGTGTAACAGCTTAAAAAACAACAAGTATTCAGTTCACTAGGTCAAGTCTCCACCTGTTTGTTTTTCTGGTTCTCTCTGCATGTTTTGGTAATTCTTGAATATTCCATCTAAATGATTGTTTGTGATTAATCAGTAACTTTTAGTTTGGCACTCAGCCATCAGTAAATAACTGCAGACAGAGTGTTTTGCAGGCGGGGCCAGGATATCCTACAACCCACATGCTGCATGTTTACATGTGCAGAGAAAGGTTGACCGTGACTGTTGTAGCACATTCTTGTGTAAATCAGCATATTGCCATGCTGTGCATCACTGGTAGTAAAAATGCACAATCATTGAAGTTTCCTACAGGTCAGGCTGACACCGACACGTGGTCTTGAAGTGTCACCTCTCCTCCTGACAGCTCCAGCCTTGTCTTCTTTCAGCGCGCTGGCTTTCACGATGACTGAGCGTCTCTTCAGTATCTACTCTCAGCTGTTGTTAGTGACTTGACAGTTATTAACTATAAAAGCTGCTGTCCTTGAATAGACACACACACGCTGTTAACTCCTCTGCTTGCTGCTGCCAGGGGCAACCAGAAAAGAGACACTACAGAACTTACATAAGCTTGAGTTCAGTGATTATACTTTGCAAGGCAGGCTTTGTGTTGCATAGGTATTATTTGAAGTACTGTATTATAATAGCTCGAGTGCTCCCTGTTACACTTGGGTATTATAATATAGACTCTCTAAAGTGCTCTTTACTTTAACTTGTCTCTGGTTTTTGATCCTGAAATTGAAACTGTAACAAGATTGCTATTTTGAAAATGGCGTCCTTTTGCCGACGGCAGTTTTACACCATGCAGATCATTAAACGTTTAATTATTTTCCTTCCCCATAATCTATCATTGCTTTACTCCAGTTTGCTACCTCATCTTGAGCCACCCCTCACTTCTTGAGCCAGACTTTCTTAATCTTGTGGATTATGTCTTCGAGTTTTCTGAGGGTCTTTTAAAGTTGAGTATTGGTAATTAGTGTACTTCTTCTGTTAGGGTTTTTTTTTTTTTGCATTATTCTTTTGCTTATTTTGTATTGTGCATTTTGAATCCCTATCAGGTGAGTTGTATTGTGTTGTGAGTTTATGTTACATGTCCATATCATCTGATAAAATACAGCTAACAAGTTAACAAACTGTTCCTTTTCTTATTAGAAACAGTACTTCAGCCGGGCCTTTGATTGACCCTTCAAATCAGACCTCAAGCCTGTTTCTCTAATCTCTATGCATCTACTTCCCATCATATGCTCCGTTCACTTATGCAAGTCACAAGATACCAATGAAATAATGTTGCCTGCTTAACAGGAAGGAGTGGTCTGTGAAAAAGGAAATTTTTAAGTGTCTGAATTTTAAGGATGGTCCACATAATTTTACAATGCTTTGCGGTTTGACTAATGCTGCACTGCCTTCTTCTGCAATGAAACTAACTTAGAGATTTAGTGCAGATACTCACATTAATATGCATCAAGTACAGATTAGATATATATAAGGAGATATATCTTATAAGGATTTCTTGTGATATTGAAATCTGTATCTGAATGCAATGTTTTCACCCACAATGCAGAGATAACACTGAATAGACCAATAACAAGCATCAGCTCTGTAGCCACTATAAACTGAAAGCAAGTTTTTTTCAGCAAAGTTTTCTCTAAGCTAATCTTTATCATTCTCAGTGGAAAACCAATAAAGTTGTACAGAAGTGTGTCTTTCAGGTGCAAGTTTAATGATGTTTCACAGCAGTTCTGAGAGTGTGAGTACGGAGAAATGTGTGAAATTAATCAAATGTTCAGCATTTCACATTAACGTGTTCGTGCTAATGCTTCGGTTCTACCTGCTCCTGTCACTGCATGCATCAGCGACCTCGTCAGCAGTCCACTTTAATGGTGCACTGAAACAGGCTGCAGAGAAATGGAGGCACGCTGAATTCTGTGAAGTAAAATAGGGAGAAAAGTTCTTGGAAAATAGTATCCTGAATGCAGTTAAGACCAGATCTGGCCGGACAAAGACCAACCTGCTGGAAGGCTTTGGAAAATGTACCTAGATTTTGTACTTTCTGAACTTTTAACTCCTGTTTCATGTGTTTTTCAGCTTTTTCTGTTGATAAAGAGTCCATCTGCATTGCCATTCACACTACACCAAAGTAGTTAAGCAATAGATAAACAATTAAATGACAGAAAAGTTCCTGTTTTACACTAGAAATTCGTGTTTTTATAATAGTGGGTGTACAGTTTCTTTGTTTAAAATAAACCTTATCTTTCATAAATGGAGGACAGTTTGTACTACCAGATGCTTTTCTGTCTTTTTACACATTAATCATGTAAAGAAACTGAGACAAACTCACGAAACTGAACTTGTTTGTTTCATATTAAAATATACACATTTAGTTCAATGAGGGCAGTTTCACATGTCAGGCCCACTCAAGATCAAAGTGGGCTGTATGTGGCCCACAACATAAAATGAGTCTGACATCCCTGATTTAGAGGCTAATAAAATATCCAGCTTAACTACATACAATGGAATCGCTGAGGTGCTATGATTTCTTTGTTGACAGAGTTCAGGTTTAACCTGTGAATCATCAATAAAAACAGCCAACTGGCAAACAAATCTCCTCCCTTGCAGATGGAAAACCTGGAGACGGGATGGACTGACCAGGATATGACACAAAAAGAAAATAAGAATCCTTGTGGCTTTTATTTGACATCTGGAGAACATCTGGGGCACAGCAATTATTTATACAACATATATAAAAGATTTATACTAGAAAGGAAAATAATAAAAAGTCAAAATTACTTTGATTTCTCTGAAATAATTATGAAATAATTTATGAAGATGTAAATGACGCCAAGCTTACTCTGCATCTACTTTCAAAACAAACATGTTAAAAGCATTTTCCTCAAAATATCTGAAAAGCTAAAAAGCTTAGTTTTAGTTATTTTGTTTTTTATGGATTTAAATGATACATTTCTGACATTCATGTTTGTTCCTTTGGACTTTAACTGTTAATGAGAATGAAATAACAGTGTGAACTGAGTGGAAGAAATATAGCCTTCCCCAGTATCCTTAAACAAGTTTTAATGGGTCCTTTTGCGTCTATATTAATATCCATTTTATAACACTTAGAGCTGCCAAAAGATCCGTTTTTGACAACTTTTTAACCATTAATTAATCAGTAGTTGTGGCAACAAACCTGACTTTGGGGAGTGCCACAAAATACAAGCTAGCATGTAATTGTCAATCTGAGTTACTATAACCTGCCAGTAGTTGCTGCATGTCTACAAGTCACTTTGCAACCCATCTCATATACAGTAATTGAATCAATGACTTGTTGTAATGTTGACTGACAGGTGTCCAGATACAGGAAGCTGGAGCCAAGTGGCACCTGCTGGGCCTCGACTTTGCTACTTCAAGTTATTAAACTGAACGTCATTACTAGATTTTAGTTATCCGGTCGTTAAGTGATGACGTGACGAATCCTACTTCCGGGTCTAAAGTAGTCTGTGTTTAATATGGCTTTTGTGTTGTTAACATGTTTAATGTTTTGTATTTTCTTCTATTTAATCTCAAAAAGCTCCTAAAACAGTCAGTGATCACTGTTGACCTCCCTCAGCTTTTATTACCGCTAATCATTTATTTAAGGTCAGTTTTTAAAACCTTAGAATGTAACTACAGCACAGCCCATGCAGCAGTATATGAATGACTAACCTCGTATTGTGGATGGATTATCTCAGTTGTTCTCCTGGCTGAAGTTTGGTCCTTTTACAGCATCCTGGATGCGATTACATTTGTTCCTGACCACCGAGAACACTCACGTTAACTTTTATCGAGTGGAAAACAGTGGCGCGATATGGCAGCCTCGCTTCTGTCAGTCTGCCCCAGGGCAGCTGTGGCTAAAACCGTAGCTTGCCTCCACCAGTGTGTGAATGCGAGAGTGAATGAATAGTGGCATTGTAAAGCGCTTTGGGTGCCTTGAAAAGCGCTATATAAATCCAATCCATTATCCATTATAAAACAAGTTAGCTTGTTCATATTATGCTAACATAGCTGTGTCGCTAGCGGTCACGTAACACAGCGGTCCCCAACCCCCAGGCCACGGACCGGAGTCATTTGGTACCGGGCCGCGAGAGTGAGACTCGGGTGTGAAATGCATGGTTTTCAAGGTTTTTATCAGTTTTTAGCATTATTTTGTTATCGTTTTTTTTACGTTAACTCGGTTTTCCTGGGTCTTTTCACGTGTGTTATGAATAAATCTTCTTTTTTTCGGTACCAGTACTAGTTTTATTTTGTTGTATTTATCTGTGACACCTTAAAGGCCGGTCCGTGAAAATATTGTCAGGCACAAACCGGTCCGTGGCGCAAAAAAGGTTGGGGACCGCTGACATAACACATTATTATATACCAGCTAGCCAAACTTCAGTAACCCTACAAACGTCACTGCTGTTTAGTTTTCTGTCTTCATTTATGCTGGAAGTGATAACAGAGCTGTACGTTTTAATTTGTTTCCAAAACCCCGCAGTCAGGACATGCTATATTGTATTTAGATAGAAGCTAGCGAGCTAACTTCCTGCTAACTTCTAACTTCGTTAAATGTCATAAATTCTGTTTTCATGGATGCCTGGATGTTAAACTCAATTGTTACACCTGGTAGAGCAGAACGCTGATCATTTAATTAAAGATGAAAGACTTTAGACCGTTTTTCAACTCTCAGTAATGCCATAGTGATCGTTTTATATATGGACCTGCAGCGGAGTTTAGACCCAGACACGGCTAGTGACGTCAGACTTAACGACTGGATTGGTGCCTTTTGGAGCATTGTTAATAGATCATGTGATTCCTTTTAGGGCTTGTTGTGAGATCAAGACTATCCAATAATTTTGTGGTTTAGTTTCAGCGAGTGAAATTCTGTTACTTTATTAATTTGTTACTTAAAACTACTTAAAAGATATTTTCAGTAGGGAACTCAAGTCACTTAGTTGCAAACTGGTTGTTGACTGGGTTGTCATGTTGTTGTACTGTAGTTAAATGTTTATATAAAAGTAAAGTCATCATTCTGCAGCAACTAAGTCCTCATTTGTGGAAGTGTTTTTGTTTCAGATCCATGAGGTTCTAGTTGGATTCTGAATGCAGATATTTGTAATTTTGTTTTGTTTTTTGTACATTTCTGTGCTTTTAGATGGTAACAGGCTTGGGATTTTTGCCAGTTTATCTCAGCTAATCACTGTATTATCACAAAGAGATTGCTTGTAATAGCCAACTTGACTCCACTCAGACCGATAATTGGCTGATGCCTTCTTATTGCCGTTTTATTGCTGTCTTGATTTACCAAAGTCACTATGAGACCTACTGACCCTGAGTGGTCGCAGACCTGGTTCACATCTTTGAAGCAATGATTTCAAAGGCAAGGAGATCACAAGTTCACGATACCGATATGTTTGATTATATGACTTATGAGATTAATCATCATCACTTTGTAAATTCTGAATTCTGAACAGATTTTGATGACCACTAAATGACTGTGATTTTTTACTTTGCAATACAATTCGTTAACCCAACAAACACAATTTACAGCTCATGCATTTTGAAACTGTTTTTTAACTATTTTATTTATTTCGGAGAAATATGCCTGTCTCTAAAGGGCTTTTGTTCAGCTTTTATTTACTATAATTACAACAGACATGACAGTCAACATAAAAAGGTTCAGACATTTTTTATAGTGCATGTTTGGGGTGTATTTTTTCATTTCTAAAAAAATTAATAAATATTAATTTAACACAATTCTGTGGGCTACATGGGATCAAACATATTGCTCTAGTATTGATCAAATACCACTACCAGTATCAATATTTGGATTGGTCCATCAACCTTTAATATAGATGGAAGCAAAGCTTTGACCAAGAAGAAGACCTTTCAGACAGTTAAATAGCATTGTAACTGTGGCCTTTTGCTCCCTGAACATTACAGCAGTATGGGAATAATATGGTCACTTTTAGTCTGCGGAAATAAAAAAAATCAATAAATAATGTGAATATGGTTACTGATCAGCTGAAAAACAATTGAAATTCAACTTTTCATGAGCAGATCAAGAGACAGAAGATGCAATCAGGAAAAGAGAGCACGAGATGAGGAGAGCAACACAGAAATGAAAGAGAATGAAAGAGATGTGAAGAAGAGGAAATAGTTCCAAAGGAGCCATTGTCATAGAATAGAAGCAAAAGTTATGACATCAAATCGAAAACAAAATTGAACAAATCATTGGTGACTACAGTGCGATAAAACTGCTTTATTAATATTAATGCTCTTATTCTTTTTTTCCCTAAAGGTCTTTTGTTGTGGTTATTGTTCTTTTTAGACTTGGATTGCACTCATTTTGTTTATTTCAATTTAAGGTTATGAAAGCCTTTTGATGGAGCACAGTGTATCACAGATTCATTTTAAATTGTCATAAATTGCGCAAGTGATGCAATTACTGGGTAAAAATCTGAGCATTTATGTGCTGAACACAGGCAGGGTTGTGTTACACTGTGGCAAATAACAAAATATGACAAAAATTTGAAAACTACAAAAAGAACTGCTTGCATGGAGAATGTAGGAGGCTATATTTTTGTTCATTTGTGTGAACGTGCATTTCAGCCTTACAGCCATCATTGCTGCAATAAGCTGTTGTAAAACAGCTGCACATCATTATCACTTCTACAGCAATAAAGGGAGCTGCCTGAGAATGTGATGCAGCAAGCACGAGGCCAGTCCAGCATGTGGGTGTGTTCATGTTTGGTCTTTGCCTAATTGCATAGGAGTGTTCATTATCTATTGCTTTGTCCTTAAGCATGACAAACATGTACCATGTGTTGAATGATTTTATCGTGTGCATCTGGAGCTGTGACGCCAGCATCCATCGTTATCACGTACAAGTTATTATCGTGACTTACACACTGCAAAACAGATTGAGAAATGTATGCAAGTAGAGTTAAGATTGAAGCAATCTCTTATGAGAGCCTTGTATTTTCAAAGAAATCAGCTTTGAGACTGGACAACGGAGGATTGCAGCTCTGCTGAAAGGGCAGTGTTTATGACAGGTTTCTTAGAAGTGCTGTACAATCAGACCAGTGTTGAACCTCGCTGGTCAGACCTGGTTTGGTCTGGTTTGGTACATTTTGTGAAACTCCAAGAGGTCAAAACACAAGATGATCACTACATTTTTTTTTCATCTATTATGTAAACATAATTAATGCTGTTAAATCCATGCAAATTTTAATTTTAGTTATTTTGGAATAGTTAAAATAATTTGAAATATCTTTTTTTGTTACTAAAAACTTACCCAACAATGTGCCTTAAATGCATCACATGCAGGCTTTCAAGAGGATATGTGGAAAAGAGGACAGCTGTAAAGACACACGATCTGTTTCTTTGTGTGGGATTGAGCCTCTTTAAAACATAGCTGTGCAGAACAGGTAGGCTGTAGGCAACACATGGACCAACATACAGAGATTTCTTAAATTATTAATGCAGTATTTATCTACATAGCTACATAACAAGCAATGAAAAGAAAACACTGAAATACTGGTTCATTTTTGGATCGGATTTTTCTGCTTTTGGATTAAAATTATAGTTGAAATCACCTAATTTCCATAACAGTTTCAGTTTTAGTCAGCACGACATTTAAAACGCTGGCTTACCTCGGTTGATGTTGCTGCTCATCGGTGCAGACCTGCATGTTAGCACGTCCAGCATACTGTCTTGTTATTATGAAAACAGAGTGAGGTCACCAAACAAACAAGCAAATTATCCATTACTCAACTGGAAATAGTATACACAACATACCTTTTTATTATAAAGTCAAAAATATGTATGCCTTAAAAAGCATCAAATATTGTTTCAGTGTTAGCTTCAGCCTTTTTTACTTACGATTGTATGGAGGGCATATATCTAAGTGGACAGAGTTCAGTAAATCAGTGCAGGTATTACAATAAAAACGCATTTTTGAAAGCAAAGTTAACTTTCATTAACTCCAATATCCTTCCTTGTTGTTGTGTTGTAGTAAGGACTGTTGTGTTGATGTGTCATAAACAGATATTTGTGTGGTTTATAATCCAAACTGAGGTCATTAGTGTACTGTACAAACAGAGTAAATACACAGGAACAGTATAACGTCATAATGTTATTCTCTATAATTTGGCTTTAAGAACTTGAGACTGTTTTAATAGCTTTTCTCTAATCTATTTATGTCATGGATTACTGTAATTGTGGTATATATCTCCTATAAGAGTCTTTTTTATTCACAGCATGAAAAACATACCCTTTCTGGGCCTGGAATGCTTAAAGTGGCCCTTTGATTTAAAAGTCTGTTTAATTGTTAATGTCACCAGGCAGGGAATAAGTAACAACAGAACAGTTTGTGAAGTCTTAATCAAACCTATAAATTACCTACAGTTTTGAGTATATAGGAAACTGCATAATGTGTTTTTTTTCTGTCGTGAACTGATATCTGACTGATCAAACGGTCAGATATTAAAAGCTGGTTGCCAAAAGTGCTAGAAATATTTCCACAGTTTGCCACCAAGATGTCCACCAAGATGTGTTTCTCTTCTTGGTTACTGTTTACTGTCGACAGTCTCTCACATCAACAGTCATCAGCCTTGACGTGACATGTTTCACATCGTGTTCTCAGCTTTCAGTTTAGAAATTGACAGCATAAGCCGAGATGCTTTACACTATACGTCACGATGACTCTGGCAGGTTCTACAGTAACTGGTCAAATAACACACACACACACAAAAGCACCAGTTTACTAGTGTTGTGGACATATCTACCTTGTTACTGTTACTATTTTCTTTCTGTATATGAACTGAACACTTAACACAACAGAAATAAAAGGATATGATGAGGGGGGAAAAGCTTTCCTACTTTAGAGTCTGTACCACTGTGACAGACTACAAAACATAGCCTGGGAGTTGTGAATTCTTCATGAGAAGTAGGGAGTGTTTTGGGAGGTGGCAGAATTATACTGCTTCCACTGAAAAGGCAGAAGTCTGAGTGCCATCTGGGAACTTCTCCATTTGTTTTACTGTCATTTGTTTGCTTAGGATTAGAGACTGAAACTATTTGTTTGGGTTTAGTGCACAGTCACATTCTAGGTAAAGAAGCAAAGTCCTGTTAACTTGAAGTTAGATGACTAATGTCTTCAACTAACTTATTCAAAAAATTTTGTTACCACAGTTGCCATAGTTATGCACATTTCAACAGCAGAACACTTGTTTCTTTTTGTTGTTTTCTCTATTTAATTTTTTTTATACAGTGTCAGCTGACAGCAACAATCATTGCAAGTCAGAGGCCCTAAAATATTTGAGAGGACTTCTATGAGCAAGCACTTGGCAACAGTGGGGAAGAAGAACTCACTTTTAACAGGAAGAGACAGAACATGAATGCGGGAGGTGAAGCCATCTGCTGTGACAGGTTGGAGGGTAATGGAAGAGCATGTTTACCATGTCATATGTTTCTTTAAGCCTATCGAGCATCTGAGACTGGGCTGAATTAACCCTCAGGGAGACCTACGGCCATTTTTTCGTCCTCAGCGTTTTTTAATATTAGGCCATTTTCACTTTTCACTGTGTTGAATAGAATATAGCCAAACCTTCCAACCCTTTTTTTTTTTTTCATTTTTCTTTAGAATTGCCGTCTCCGTTTATTCGATTAGCTTAAGGTGGCTAAGCTAAAAACCGACATCCACTTGAGGTCCTAGAGCCATAAATCGCCCCATTGAAACCCATTATAAACGCTATTTTTCACTGCAGGATTTATACCGTAAGCATCTCGGCGATCGCTTAAGTATCATTTCCGTGTTGCAGAAGAGACCTTAGAGTTGTAATTTTTTTATTTGTCCACTGGGTGGCGCCCTTGCTCCACATTTGACCCCGGGCTGGAAAACAGCGGGCTGCCGTAACAGACCTGCGGGAAATGAAGCCTCATTTCCGGCGTGCAGCAGCGGCTTCGCCCGCTGATGGGGCGGGACCATTTTCGGTCCCTAGGACCATTAGAGGGTGCATTTTTTTTTTTAGTCAACAGGAAATGACGTATTTGTTGTCACGTGGTATCGGACGTGTGTGCTGGAAAAATGAGTCCCCGGTGATCGTGCCCCGGTCATCGTCGCGACGTACCCCGGCAAGATGCACTTATTTCGGCCTAGAGGAGCAGCATTTGCCGCCTGGAGACCATTTTCTGGTCCTGAAAAAAAAAAAAAAAGGCGATCGAAATGACTGTTGGTGCCGATCTTTAGTCCATCTAAAGGCCTAATTATAATAACAATTGAATATTACCTCAAATGTTTTTTTTGGAAAATATTCAAGTTTTATGTTTTTTGGGGCAAAAAAAGCAGTGCGCTCATGTGACGAAACCGGGATATAAAGGGTTAAAATCCGCGAAATGTAATTAAAACTTGACATGAATATTTCAAGGAGAAGTAGGTCTAAAAGATTGGCTAATTTAAAGTGGAATAAAATATTAATATATAAATTTTTTATAGCACTTTTATGGGCGTGGTCGATTAGGACCGATAGTGTGTGCATTTTATGAAATGCGCTCCTGCAAAAAAAATAAAAGGCGATCGAAATTATGTTTGGTGCTGATCTTTGGTCCATCTAAAGGCCTAATTAAAAGTACAATAAAATATAACTTTCAAATGTATTTTATGGAAAATATTTAATTTTTTCATTTTTTTCGCCAAAAACGGCCGTGCGCTCATGTGACAAAACCGGGATATAGAGGGTTAAAATCCGCGAAATATAATTAAAACTTGACATGAATATTTCAAGGAGAAGTAGGTCTAAAAGATTGGCTAATTTAAAGTGGAATAAAATATTAATGTATAATCTTTTTATAGCACTTTTTATGGCAAGGTCGATTTTTGGCTCTAGGACCTCATAAGGGGTACTTTTTTTTAGGACCCCCCAAGGGTTAAGATGGCACCAGTTTATGTTCATTAGCTTTACCAGCTTCTGAAATCATAAAGTGACACCACCTCAGATTAAAGCCAATGTAATGTTTTGAGTTTGTTTGTTTTTTCATTTTATATACAGGGAGTGCAGAATTATTAGGCAAATGAGTATTTTGTCCACATCATCCTCTTCATGCATGTTGTCTTACTCCAAGCTGTATAGGCTTGAAAGTCTACTACCAATTAAGCATATTAGGTGATGTGCATCTCTGTAATGAAAAGGGGTGTGGTCTAATGACATCAACACCCTATATCAGGTGTGCATAATTATTAGGCAACGTCCTTCCCTTTGGCAAAATGGGTCAAAAGAAGGACTTGACAGGCTCAGAAAAGTCAAAAATAGTGAGATATCTTGCAGAGGGATGCAGCAGTCTCAAAATTGCAAAGCTTCTGAAGCGTGATCATCGAACAATCAAGCGTTTCATTCAAAATAGTCAACAGGGTCGCAAGAAGCGTGTGGAAAAACCAAGGCGCAAAATAACTGCCCATGAACTGAGAAAAGTCAAGCGTGCAGCTGCCAAGATGCCACTTGCCACCAGTTTGGCCATATTTCAGAGCTGCAACATCACTGGAGTGCCCAAAAGCACAAGGTGTGCAATACTCAGAGACATGGCCAAGGTAAGAAAGGCTGAAAGACGACCACCACTGAACAAGACACACAAGCTGAAACATCAAGACTGGGCCAAGAAATATCTCAAGACTGATTTTTCTAAGGTTTTATGGACTGATGAAATGAGAGTGAGTCTTGATGGGCCAGATGGATGGGCCCGTGGCTGGATTGGTAAAGGGCAGAGAGCTCCAGTCCGACTCAGACGCCAGCAAGGTGGAGGTGGAGTACTGGTTTGGGCTGGTATCATCAAAGATGAGCTTGTGGGGCCTTTTCGGGTTGAGGATGGAGTCAAGCTCAACTCCCAGTCCTACTGCCAGTTTCTGGAAGACACCTTCTTCAAGCAGTGGTACAGGAAGAAGTCTGCATCCTTCAAGAAAAACATGATTTTCATGCAGGACAATGCTCCATCACACGCGTCCAAGTACTCCACAGCGTGGCTGGCAAGAAAGGGTATAAAAGAAGAAAAACTAATGACATGGCCACCTTGTTCACCTGATCTGAACCCCATTGAGAAGCTGCAACTCAAACACCCACACTTTGTTTATCTGATGACAGATGAAACATCTGTGCCTCAGATCTCACCATCGTCCTCTTCAAACAGGAGTGGGCTTACATAAACCCAGGGGCAGGCTTTTACCCTCAGGGTTAACTTCATCACACATGGAAAAATAGCTTTTAGGCTAAATATGGGTTTATGAGTTTGAATACATTAAGCTATTGTTCCCAAATCTTTGTGTTTCACCACAGCAAAAACTGAGACATAATCATCAAGTGAGCTTATCACTGTTACTGTATTGTGAGTGAGTGGAGGTGTGTGTGTTTCAGTAATTACTGCTGTGTTTGACTTCCACCCATAACACCAGCTCAGCAAAACACAGTGTACCGTTCCTTCAGCCACACAGATAGACAGACAAACAGAAAAACAGATGACAATAGGCCAACAACAACAAACTGACCAAATGCTGCCTGTGGATGAATCACTTAGTTTGACTCTAGCAAAACCACATGCACGAGGCTCTTTAGCACGTGAAACACACATACCAGTACATAACCAGAGAACACACAGAGGTATCATTTAAATATGCAAACATGCATACCCTGCTTTACTATACATTTTACTCTAAATAGGACGACCAAGAGCACTGATTTCACTTTACAGAACCAGTAAATGCTGCATATACAATCATGTTTACAAACCATACAATCCACACTTTTATCTTTGATTTTGGCCTCAACGTACTCATAAAGGAACTTAGTAGAAACAGGGGACCAACTGTTACATAGTCGACTTCTTTCACAACTAGGGTTTCCAAAAAAATAAAATAAAAAAACAATCCTTAGATTTTAATCAGTACTAAATTTAATATTTAATTACAATATTCATTTGCAACAACATCAAAACAAACATTGCTGTCTTTGCCTCCTCCAGCTGGATCGAATTTCACATAATTTCACTGCAGACAGAAAGGCACACCTCATCTCCTTACTAACAACTAAAGTATGGTTAACGTTCATAACACTGAAAACTTTAGGAGGAAGTCAAAGAGGTCATCTAAAGCTCCTGTTTCAACAACAGTTATCCTAAATGCAGCTAATGTTAACATGCACACATGTTAACATTAGCTGACATTAGCTGTTTTGCTAGTAGCAATTACCAATCACTAGCATTAGCCACCTGTTATCATTAGCATAGTAGCTAGCAGACTGCAGTATTGAACCCTTACTTCTCTTGTTGCAGGATGAGGTTAAAATCTTCTCTGTGGTATGAAAAATGGTATCAAATATTGCGTATTTTCCTGGTTATTGGTATGGATTTGGACATTTTAGTATTACGGCAACCCTGTCACAAAGTCAGGCTGTATAACTTCTTAAAAGGACTCAGATACAAGCCGATGAGTCAGTGAAGCTCACGACTGTTGAATGACAGTCGTGAGCTTGATGTGAGTTGTTGACGGTATCCTGAACTTTTCTGTTGATAAGCGCTGCTGTTTCTGTGTGTTAGAGCCATGACTTTAGGAGATAAGGCTAAAGGTATCTCACCACCTACTTAAAAGCCAACTGGGCAGCCAATGTATTCAAGGTGGTGGGGTAACGTAGTGACTTTCACAAATTGGGGCATGCATCTATGTATTTTCAATGGATTAATTATAAATGTATCAGAATACATCAATTTATTGGAAGATGTAAGTACACACTACAGGGAGTGCAGAATTATTAGACAAATGAGTATTTTTTCCACATCATCCTCTTCATGCATGTTGTCTTACTCCAAGCTGTATAGGCTCGAAAGCCTACTACCAATTAAGCATATTAGGTGATGTGCATCTCTGTAATGAGAAGGGGTGTGGTCTAATGACATCAACACCCTATATCAGGTGTGCATAATTATTAGGCAACGTCCTTTCCTTTGGCAAAATGGGTCAAAAGAAGGACTTGACAGGCTCAGAAAAGTCAAAAATAGTGAGATATCTTGCAGAGGGATGCAGCAGTCTCAAAATTGCAAAGCTTCTGAAGCGTGATCATCGAACAATCAAGCGTTTCATTCAAAATAGTCAACAGGGTCGCAAGAAGCGTGTGGAAAAACCAAGGCGCAAAATAACTGCCCATGAACTGAGAAAAGTCAAGCGTGCAGCTGCCAAGATGCCACTTGCCACCAGTTTGGCCATATTTCAGAGCTGCAACATCACTGGAGTGCCCAAAAGCACAAGGTGTGCAATACTCAGAGACATGGCCAAGGTAAGAAAGGCTGAAAGACGACCACCACTGAACAAGACACACAAGCTGAAACATCAAGACTGGGCCAAGAAATATCTCAAGACTGATTTTTCTAAGGTTTTATGGACTGATGAAATGAGAGTGAGTCTTGATGGGCCAGATGGATGGGCCCGTGGCTGGATTGGTAAAGGGCAGAGAGCTCCAGCAAGGTGGAGGTGGAGTACTGGTTTGGGCTGGTATCATCAAAGATGAGCTTGTGGGTCCTTTTCGGGTGGAGGATGGAGTCAAGCTCAACTCCCAGTCCTACTGCCAGTTTCTGGAAGACACCTTCTTCAAGCAGTGGTACAGGAAGAAGTCTGCATCCTTCAAGAAAAACATGATTTTCATGCAGGACAATGCTCCATCACACGCGTCCAAGTACTCCACAGCGTGGCTGGCAAGAAAGGGTATAAAAGAAGAAAAACTAATGACATGGCCTCCTTGTTCACCTGATCTGAACCCCATTGAGAACCTGTGGTCCATCATCAAATGTGAGATTTACAAGGAGGGAAAACAGTACACCTCTCTGAACAGTGTCTGGGAGGCTGTGGTTGCTGCTGCACGCAATGTTGATGGTGAACAGATCAAAACACTGACAGAATCCATGGATGGCAGGCTTTTGAGTGTCCTTGCAAAGAAAGGTGGCTATATTGGTCACTGATTTGTTTTTGTTTTGTTTTTGAATGTCAGAAATGTATATTTGTGAATGTGGAGATGTTATATTGGTTTCACTGGTAAAAATCAATAATTGAAATGGGTATATATTTGTTTTTTGTTAAGTTGCCTAATAATTATGCACAGTAATAGTCACCTGCACACACAGATATCCCCCTAAAATAGCTAAAACTAAAAACAAACTAAAAACTACTTCCAAAAACATTCAGCTTTGATATTAATGAGTTTTTTGGGTTCATTGAGAACATGGTTGTTGTTCAATAATAACATAATAATAATAACATTATTCCTCAAAAATACAACTTGCCTAATAATTCTGCACTCCCTGTATATCAACATCAGCTATTGTGAAGAAAGTGTAGGAATCACGGCTTCATAATCACAACTGCTGGCAGATCAGTAAGAAGAGAGTGGCTCAGGCTGTGAATCAGAAGAAATCAGACAAATAGAAACCTGAACTCTGGTTTCATAACCACATTCTTCATCTGCTCGCTTTGTGTTTGGGAGACTCAGAAAAGGTGAAGGCATGTGTGATTTCCTGTGACTGTGTATGTGTGTGTGTGTGAGGTTTGTTTTTTGTAGAGGAGAGGAAAGGGGTCATCACGTCTATCCCAACATCCCATCTTATCTTGTTTGTGCGTAGAGCAACAACAACAGGACGATGAGCCAACAAACACACCACTGGGCTCCTCAGAGGCTGCCTGACCAAGAAAGGCAGAATGTTACATCGACAGTCTCTTCATCAACACTGGTTATTGGTTGTTGCATGTTGGGAACTAGGGATGGACCACTCTAATACTTGATCAGTTATCATGACACAAAAAGCTAGATCAGATATTGGTGACACTATGCTGCTGTGTGAGCTGTTCAAATGGTCTCCACAGTCTCCAGATCCTAATTCAATAAAAGCACCTTGGGGATGTGATGGAGTGGGAGATTCATATCATGGATGTGGAGCAACTGCACCAATATGAAACAAAGTCTTTGAAGAATGCTTTCAATCGAAATGTGCCACAACGATAATAACCATAACAATAGTTTATTACTATTAGTTTTGTTGTTTTAAGTATTCTTTTACAGGGTAGGAACTGATCACAATATAAAGAAATTTAAGAAAGATTTAGGAAAAAAATGTAAGAAAAACAGAAAACGAAACTGGCTTTAAAGCAAATTTTCACAACAGCTTCTGAAGCCGTTGGTGTCATGTGTTTATAGGAGAACAACACAAGATTTTCCAACAAGTGTGTTATTATCGAAAGGTTGCCTGAACATCATGTGTCATTTCATCGGTTTGTTACAAAAGCCAATGCTATGCTCAAAACAAACTGCCAACTGTTATTTTAATGCTCAGTTGGAGCTTTGTGGAGCCCTTCTCTGTATGTATTGTAAGAAAGGAAGTTTATTTGCCATTTGCCTGGAAGGAAATTATATTTTCCTTTTCCTTTTCTAACACATGTCCCACAGAACTGTCTCATTTTTATCTGTTTAGTTATTTAACTGCCACAGTATACTATTGCTCCTCTAAGAATTGTAGTGTAGTTCCTGCAGGTAGGGTTTTTTTTATATATCTATAACACGAATTTGTCCAGTGTTCTGGTGTAATGAGCCAAAACCCTTGATCATGTCTGGATTAAAGCCATAGGAGATGTAATGTTACATAGTAGAAGGAAATCTGTGACATTTAAAACAATTTTAAACCTTTGGGACAATGTCAAAAACATGTGTTTCTGGTGATTCTACATATGCAGGTTTATGTAATATGATGGCCCCAAGTAGCAAGACTGTTTCAATAATGACTTTGATTGTATTACTTCTTCAAAAATTCCAAATTTCTAAGAAGCGAGGATCTAAGGACGACTTCATCAGCAGATCTAATTAACATTTGTCACAGTAAAGCAGCCGTCCCAGTCAGAGGGTCAGCAACAAGCTCAATTTATTTATTTATTTCCATGAGAGTCTTTTACTCAACAGTTACTAAATTTGTTCCAATTCTAAGTATGTCTGTCCCACGATCATTTCACCATATCAAATTAAGAATCCGTGATATAGAAAACATTGAATGGGTTAAAAAAAAAGTAGCTATAACAATGCTAACAGCAGAATTCTGTGGTTCAGAAACTGTATTTCATGGTGTTTTGGAAGATATTGTTAAGTTCTTTGACAATTGTTGTTTGATGGAAAGAGATGTTATACCATGAGTGAGTTTATGTGTGGGGTTATTGACCCTCTGAAGCACAGTGTAGTACATTGAACTGATTAACAAAGAGTGCACCATGTCTGCTTGGGCTATAACAGCATTCTCAATCTTTGTGTGAGTCCTTTGTTGCTAAGGTTTCGCAGCTTGCCACAATATATTTACATACATCAAATCCAAATCTAAAAATGTTGTGATTCTGTGTAGTTTATAGAAAAAATGCAATCTGTAATCAATCTCATGGCAGCAACATGTGTCAGAAAAGTTGGGACAGGTAGCCACCCCTCTACTTTCAGTCTAGTCTTCAAACATAAGAGAAGTGAAGAGTTACAGTTACTGAACTTTAGCCAAAGGAATGTTACATGTTTCTTTATTGTCTGATAGAAAAGTCTATAGAGTCATATGATCCTGAAAAAGAAGACAAAGAAGACTAATAGTCGTGGTTCTTCCTTGTCATTTTATTTTGATTTCATGATCCTTAAAATGTTTTCAGTTAGTGAAAGGTCTGGACTACGGCAGGACATTTTAGCACCTGGACTCTTCTGCTACAAAACTGTGCTGTTGTAATAAATGGTAAATGGCCACCGGGCCCTCTGACCACCATCAGCAGGCAACGGGTGAAGTGTCTTGCCCAAAGACACAAACGAGTCTGTCCAAGCCGGGGCACAAACCGACAACCGTCCGATTACAAGGTGAACTCCCAACTCTTGAGCCACGATCGATTATCTTAACTTATCTAATAAGATAAGATAAGATAAGAAGAGAAGAACTTTATTTATCCCGAGGGAAATTCTTTTGTCATACACATGCTCAATGCAGCGAGAGAGACGGAGGAACAGAGGAATAAGATATACAATATATGCAATAGAATACTAGTATACAGTAATATCCAGTAGGATGGTGCAAAATATAATATCAAATAACTCTAACAAGTAACAATATAACTATATCCTGAAAAATAAATAGCTTAGCTATCAGTGCAGGTGATTCTAAAAGTGGCATAGTACTGTGAAAATGAATAAAAGAGAGTAGCAGCATTATGATGTGGAGATGAAACAAACATTCGATGAAAAACTGTTTGGTGATATTGCACGGTCTGAATGGAAACAGAATAGCTTTGTTATTAATCCTCAGGAAAATCACCTACAGAGTGAGGAAGAGTTGTACAGTCTTATTGCCAGCGGCACAAAGGATTTCTTTTGCTGCATGTGCTCCGATAGTCCATCATGGAGGCGTGCATAGTTGCAGTATGTGGTTTTGCATTGTCTTGCTGAAATATGCAAAACCTTCCCTGAAAATGACATCATCTGGATGACATTACATGTTGCCCTAACACCCGTATATACCTGCATTTGTGGATGGCAGATTGAACTGTGTTCAGATGCAGTGATTTCTGAAAGTGTTCCTGAGGCCATGCAGTCATTTCCAGTGTTAGTCAGGTTACCTGAAAAAGTAATCAGTAACTAATTACTGATTACTTCCCGAAGGAAGTAATCTTGTTACTTTACTGATTACTTATTTTCAAAAGTAATTAGTTACTTGGTTACTTTTTATAGCATGATTTACACCCTGAATAGGTAATAAAGCAATAGATCTTTCAGCCCAATTCTACTTTTTCCATCACATAAAATGTAATCAAATGAAAAAGTCTCTTTTTAAAACTTGTTTTATTACTTTTAATCTTTTAACTTCATGCATCAAGCAAACATTAAACTATATGCAACATTCTCTGACTAGAAGACATTTGTTTAACATTTAAACCTATTTTCTGCACATTCCAGCACATGAAATAAAATAGGTATTTGTGTTTACACTGACTTTTTCAAATAGATGCAAGTAAAACACAGCAGAAAATAAATAAAATCAAAGACTAGCGGTCCTGTTGCTCTATTTTCACCTGTTTAGCAGGAGTGGGGTAGACGGATGTTTGCCCTGGTGCAGGTGTGCAGCAGCGGTTGTTGAAGAATCCGTGAGTTTCTCTGTGAATTTCACATTCCAGCGGCAGCGCACTCGGTGCTTGCTCGGAAGTTTAGAGGTTTTTTTCGCTGTAAAAAGAAGTTTTCTTCCCACGCGGTGAACAGCGGACGCTAATGTTTTTGTCACTTTTTACGGAATCTAACTCAAAGTAAGGTCAGTACTTCCACGCTTTAAACGCTGCACGCTCATACTCTCTCCCGCACCCTACATGTGATCCATCCATTTATCTGCACACAGCTGTTGCCACGAACGTCGCACTCGCTTACGTCATTGTCATGAGACACTCTCGCAAAAAAATCACGGTTTTAGTAACGCAGTAACGCAGCGTGCTTACGGGAAAGTAACAGTAATCTAATTACCTTTTTTGCAATAGTAATGCCTTACTTTACTCGTTACTTGAAAAAAGTAATTTTTTATATAGCGCTTTTCTACTCTCCCAGAGTACTCCAAGCTCTACAACATGCCACATTCACTTTCTTCTATGATTTTAAGTGCTTACTAACTAACATTCATAATCCGATGGTTGCATCGGAGAGCAACTTAGGGTTAATATCTAGCCCAGGGATGTTCGGCATGCAGAATAGCGGGAGCCAGGGATCGAACCACCGACCTTCTGATCAGTAGACCTGCTCTACCTCCTGAGCTGCAGCCAGCCTGAAAAAAAAACCCATTCCTGTTTGTTTTGTTTTTTTCAATATTATTTTTTGGCATTTGCCTTTATTTAATAGTGATAGTAGAGACAGAGAGGAAGGCGGAGAAAGAAAGAATGGGGAAGACAGGCAGCATTGGGCCACAGGTCAGATTCAAACCCAGCTGCTGCCTTCTGGCCATGGGCCACCTACTCACCCACTGGTGCTAAACTGATGCCTAGCATTCCTGTTTTTAATGCAGTGTTATCTCAAGGGCTGAAGACAAGCAACCAATATAGATTTTTAGCTTTGTCCCTGATTGGATTTCTCCAAATTCTCACAATCATTTGATAATATATATAAGATTTTCAAAGTCTTGGGAATATTATTCTGAACAATTTGTAGATGCAGTTTTTTTGCAGATTGGCGTACCTCTGCTCATCTTCTGAGAAGTTTTTTTATACCCAATCAGATTACTGACCTATTGTCAGTCAACTTTATTAGTTGCACAACGTTCCTCCAGCTGTTTCTTTTTAGTACCAGTTACTTTTCCAACTTATTTTTGGGATGTGCTGCCATCAAATTCAACATTAACTGATATTTTTCATGTGATATTAACATGCCCGAGTTTAAACATTCGATATGTTTTCTATGCTCTATTGTGTATAAAATGTGGGTCTATGAGATTTGCAGGTCATTGCATTCAACAAAATAAACAATCTTTGCTAAGCAACACAGAAGAATTATCATTGTGCTGAAGTAACTTAGAGCTGTGTGTGTGCTTAAGTAATTAATCGTTTATGCATGTGCATGCACACTCATGAGTGCGTGCATGTGAATGACGGTACATTAGTGATTAAAGGTCACAGTCTTTATCTGTGTAACCTTGCTCATCCAAGCACAGGATGATCCCTCCCAACATTCTCTCTCATCACTGTGACCTTCCCACAGTGTTCAGCGTCTCAGCTTCTCACAGCTGTGCTTCTCACACACATTTGCAATTGTATGCTTGTGAGGACAGTAATGGGCAAAATGGATTTCCTATCTGCACCTCAATCTTTACTATAACCTAATTCTAACATGACAAATCTTTGTTTTGTTTTGTTTTTTTGCTGCATCCCATATGGCAAGATCAATTATATTACAGCTCACAACATCCTAAACACACAGTATTTGTATTCACAGCCACTGTGTAAACTCATGAACAGAGACAAGAGGTAATGATTGTCCTTTTACACGCTTAGCTTATGACCCTTTTCATGGGTAGGGACATAGACACTGGGTTTTGTGTCGTCATTTATTCCTACTTTCATTGAAAAGGGCAATCTCAATGGACACAGTGAATAAACCAGTGATGCAAGTGCAATAACAACTGGAATTTGGATGTTCTTTCCTATTTTGCATTGTAAATAGCTGGCATTTCATCTGAAAACAACAGATATCAGAAGGAGAATTTTAACACTGCAAGGATGATATAGCAAAGACTAGGGATGGGTATTGATAAGATTTTAACGATTCCGATTCCATTTTCGATTCTGTTTAACGATTCGATTCTTTATCGATTCTCTTATCGATTCTTTTTTTTTTTTTTTAAAAAAGGAGAACACTAAGGTCGATTAGCTCAGAGCTTTGTTTTATATCTTCTCTTTGAACAAGATAGAAATTTAGGAGTAACATGGCCTTACAAACCCAACAGTGAGATCTTGAGAGATCCAGCCTACGGCTCTTCAATGGGGTGTCACAGGGTCCCCAGGAAAAAAAAATTGTAAATGTAAAATAATAAAATAAATATTCTTGTGAGACATATCACATATTGACGGGGTCGGGTTATGTTAAAAAGTATAAATTGTTATACTTTGTTCATTGGTTCAAAGGTACCCCACACTTCTTTTTTTGTTTGCTTGTTTGTTCTGGTGTATTTTTCATTTGAACTGTTACTCTGCCAGAGTACTCATATTTACAAGATGGCATTGAACGCCCCATTGGTGTATCAGGAAAACTATTTTGTACATATGTTCCTTGAAGGGGATTGAAGTCGTTCTTTTTTCCACCGCAGCGAAGGGCTAGGAGTAGGAGAGGAGCTGCTGTATGTTTTTGTTATCGAATCGATCTGATTGTGAAATAAAGCATATGCAGTGAGAAAGCAACTCCAGGAGTCATCCCTGCCTTAAAGCTGCAACATTCTTCTGTAGCAATAACAAAGTATAACATAAATTGTTCTGTGGCAATTACACAAGAATATCCAGTAATGTCCCTGCCTACAATTAAACACATTCACTTACCAAAAATCGGGGGCATCTGCTGTGGCAAATGGGTGCAAGCCTTTGACCACAAACTTAGACACTGCTCGGTGACATTAGTCTATCCTGGCCTGAAAGGAGACGCTACCGGTAGACTGCAGCGAGAACTGCCAGCGAGCGCCAGCCAGACTCTGTCTGTCTCTCTCATCATGGTCACCTACATGTACAGTAATGGCAGGTCTTGTAATAAGGCAGATTGCGCTAACATAATATGCACTGTTAGTTGATTATTTACCTGCCGCATTAACGGGAGAGGACGTGCAAACGTTAGCGCTGCTGCTGGGTTGAGAGTCACGAGTCCGGAGCGGAATTAAAAACGCGTGTCATCGCGTGTTTTGTGAGCAAATGCTTTTGCATATTCGTAGTGTTTCCTCCCTTAAATGAAATATCTACTTTGCAAGTTGCCCTGTTGTCATCGGTTCTCATAAAGTATAATCAAACTTTTGAGCGTTTGAGCCGCTTAGGCGCCGTGTTTCCTGCCAGGTAAATGACGCTCCGCAACGTGGTGACGTCATTCGGGGCGACTGGAATCGATAAGGGAATCGTTTGCAAAAATGGCAAACAATTCCAAGGAATCGAAACAGTGGGAACCGGTTCTCAACAAGAACCGGTTTTCGATACCCATCCCTAGCAAAGACTGGTTTGGTGACAGTTAACTGATCAGTTCAATATTTCTTTTTCTTTTTTTAACATTATTTTTTGGGGCATTTTGCCAAAGTGACGAGAGAGGGGAGATGGGCCACGGGTCAGACTTGAACCCAGTCCACAGCTTTCTAGACATGCGGCATGTGGTCACCTGCTCACTCCATGACCTAAAATGGAGCCACAGAAGTTTACTTTAAAATTATTATGCACAGCTACTTTCAGTACTATTGATATTTATTTAGACTCTTTTTTTCTCCAGTTGCACCTTCTCAGTTACCTTCAGTACTTACCTCCTCCAAATCATCAGTCTGTCTTTTAGACCCCATTCCTACAAGACTGCTCAAATAAGTCCTACCTTTAATTAATATGTCAAAATTAAATATGATCCTTTTCAGTAGGTTTCAGAGCTTATCATGGTACAGAAACAGCTTTAGGTAAGGTTACAAAGGATCTTCTTATGGCCTCTGACAGTGGACTCATTTCTGTGTTTGTCTTGCTGCCTCAGGGCAGTCTTCAATTCTGTTGACCATAACATTTTGTTACAGCAATTAGAGCATGCTGTAATAAAATGTATTACAGGTCCTACGCTGCAGTAGTTTGAATCATATCTATCTTAAAGACTCCAATTTGTTAATGTAAATTCACACACTGAGGTTAATTATGGAGTTCCACAGGGTTCCGTGCTGGGACCAATTCTGTTTACATTATACATGCTTCCCTATCATTAGAAGGCCTTGCATACATTTTACTGCTATGCAGATAACACCCAACTTTATCTATCCATCAAGTCAGATAACACACACCAATTAGCTTAACTGCAGGAATGTCTTAAAGATATAAAGACCTGAATGACCTCTAATTTTCTGCTACTAAATTCTGATGAAACTGTGGTTATTGTACTCGGCCCTGAAAATCTTAGAAATATGGTATCTAGATGCTTACTCTGGATGGCATTATCTTGGCCTCCAGTAACACTGTGGGGAAACTTGGAGTTGTTTGTGACTAGAATTTGTTCTTCAATACACATATTAAACTAATATGTCCAAAATTAGAAGCACCCTGTCTGAGAATGATGCTGAAAAACTAGTTAATGCATTTATTACTTCTAGGCTGGACTACTATAGTTTGTTATTATGAGGCTGTCCTCCCTGAAAAGCCTTCAGTTAATCCAAATTTCTGCAGCAAGAGTCCTGACAGTGACTAGAAAGAGAGAGCATATCTCTCCTATATTGGCTTCTCTTCATTGGCTTCCTGTTAAATCCAGAATTAAATTCAAAATCCTGCTCCTCACATACAATAATCAGACTCCATCTTATCTTAATGACCATTATAGTACCATATCACCTCATTAGAGCACTTCGCTCTTGCACTGCAGGCTTACTTGCAGTGAAGAGGGGCCTTCAGTTTTCAGGCCCCTCTTCTATGGAACCAGCTTCCAGTTTGGATTCAGGAGACAGACACTATCTCTACTTTTAAGATTAGGCTTAAAACTTTCCTTTTTGATGAAGCATATAGTTAGGATTGGATTAGATTACCTTGAATGCTCCCTTAGTCATGCAGCAAAAGGTTTAGACTGCTGGGGGATTCCAATGATGCACTGAGTGCTTCTTCAGTCACCCTTTTCACTCACTAAGTGCTTATACACCTCTTTGCATTTAGTTATTTGTTATTATTAATCTCAACGTCTTTTCACCAGCATGTATTTGTCCTGTCTTTGATTATAAAGGAGTCTGGCCAGGGACATGACCGGGGTTTAGAAATCAGTGAGGTCCAGAATTTTTTCCTCTTAATGTTTGATAATAAAGATGTGCTTGTGCTCCAGTGACCTTTAAAAAAACCACGAGAGTTGAAATACAATCAAAAACATAAATTTTGAAAACTGTAAAGGACTTTATTTTCTTCCTCTTTTGCAGAAGCAACTTGTATATATAAAATTACTAAGCTGGTTACAGCCATAAATGTGACATTAAACCGGTCAGAGCAATGGAATGTGCCTCAGGGAATTGGGATTTAGACAGCTTACTATAGTGTAGGAGAAATCCTCATGATTTCCCACAGAATCAGTTAATTGTAGCAGTCAATATGCAATAAGAAATAATGTCTATGCATTTCCCTTTTCTTGTAAAACCAAGTGTTAGTTCACAACAGAGGCAGGTGGCAGGAAGTAAACATGGACAGTGACTGTGTAGCATTAGGAGTTATTTTTCATGATTGCCAATGTGATTTTATGCACCAAAAGCCTCAGAATGGGTATAAAATATTCAGGTTGATATCTTTAAGGTAGTCCTAGATTTAATTTGTTTGTTTATTTCCATAGCATTAAATGACAATAGATTTTCATGTGTCATGTCTGCAGTTAGTGTCAACAAGCAATTAGCTTAGCTTAGCTTAGCATAAAGCAGGGAAAACGTTAACTGTACATACACTATTGTTAGGTGTTTAAACTATATAAAAACAGAAAGCTTCAGTGGCAGTTGCATATTTTAATGATCAGATAGCAGGAAGTGTTATAAGGATTTTGCTATTTTCAGTCAGTGCTGAATCTCTTAGGTGGGTACAGCACTGAAACTGAGACTATAGGGAGAAAAAAATCTGTAGGTGATTTTAGGAAATCTGCCTATTTCAAATATTACATCCAGGCTATTTCCATCTGACAATGCCATTGCTATGGAAATGTCACTGATATGCAATAGGTCAGTGTTATATTTCAAAGTAGCATCCTTGACTCAGGGATTCTCAATAGGACTTCGATGATGATTCGATCTCGAGCCCTCAAAGTTCACATGTCAAAGTGTTGTTGGACAAAACACTGAAACCCAAATTTTCACTGATGCATCCATCGATGTGTGATAGATAGAGGTGCTCTATGCATAAAATATGGGCTGCATGAATGTGTGTGTGTGTGTGTGTGTGGATGGTCAAACTAGAAAAGTCCACTTATATTAATTGTCAAACAGGTATCGAACTTAGATCCAGACTTTCAGTGCAAATGTCTTAAACAGAATCTAAACATGAGTCGTTGTTTATTGGTGATTTTGTTTGATTGGAGCTTGGGTAACTTGGTTAATAGAGATATCCAACATGGACTTAAAGGTGCCTAGTGCTTCCTTTAACAGTGCAACAGTGCAGTAACATTTATTCAGCAGTGGTCCTGCAGCTCATGCATGATTTTATATAACAGCTGTTAACTGACTTTCAGTTATTAGTGTTCATTCCTAGATGACTAACAGTAGTTATTTTTTCTGTTTGTGTGTTTAGGAGTTAAAAAGAATAAAAGTATGAAACTCGTCATACATCTGCCACAGAGTAAGCCAAACACATCGTTTACAAGCGATGAAAAATCAGGCTAGTGTTTGAAGTAGCATTAACACTTGAGGAAATTTCCCTTGTTAGTCGAGCACGGAGGTGAGTGATTGAGATGCCAGACGCAGTGGCAACCTAGATTCAGCCATCCATTTGACTAGAGCACCTACTGCCACTGCGTTGTTTGAGAAGACAGGCCTTACGTCAGCACAGTATGAAGCAATGCAGTCACACACACATCACACTGATATCAAGGCGGTTTTCATACCTTACTCAAAAGGAAACAAACACTGGTTTTATAATGCATCTGGAGATTAAGCACCAAACAATAAAGGCCTTGTTTGTGAGGCTTGCTTTTGAATGTCATCCAAATGTTGTATAAACATAAACAAAAAGTCAATGAAATGGAAAACCTCATGCATCTGATTATTGCTCTTTGAACTTAATTAAATTTCAGTCAAAGAACATTTGATTTGATGTTACTGGTTGGATAAAGATCTTTCACAAGATGTTTGGCTTTAGTTTGTCAAAGGCTAACGCAATTCTCATAAGTATATAAATCAAAGTATGTGATTGTTGTTTGCTCTTGCTTTCCTAGATCCTAAATTCGTGTCTTTTTATGCTGTCCTAAGGTCCACCCAGCAGACAGATAAGATGAGGTAAGATAATTGTGTCTTCACAACATTCACAACGGCCTATACGACATTATAACCACGCAAAAAACTAAACAGATATTCATTACGCATTTCCTGTGTCTCTTAACTCTTTGTTGTGTCCTCTGTCTTGTAAATGGAGCCAATTTAATGGAGTTACAGTTACTTGGAATTATTTGGGAATTTTTTTTTTTTTTTTTTTGGGGGGGGGGGGGGGGGGCTACTTGGGAGGATTTGCAAGAACATGTAAGAGCTAGGTAGGATGTAGTTTATTTCTTAGAGACACGAGTGCAAGAAACATATTTAATCAGAGCAGACAGACTAATCTGAACTAAATGGGCTGCAAATCTGTTAATATAAAAATATGAATTTTTGCAGCAATCAAGAAGCTGAAATACAACACATGTGAAAATACGCTCTCTTTCAATTCTAAGGTTTCACATTTACAAAAAAAATACTAAATCTGAAAATCCAAGGTGTGCTCCTTCTTAGATTATTGCTTTAAACTTCAGAAAACTTGAGGTCTTGAGGTCAAGTTCACTGATATTCTCAGGTGATGCACTGCTTCAGCCACAGAACCTGTGCACCTTGCAATCACTGAGTCATCAATAGAAGTGTGCTACAGTTAAGTTTGAGGATATATCTGTCCAAACTCTTAAGCCTGACCTATATTGAATCATGCAAGAGGAAAATGATCACTAGAAGACAATTCTCTGATTCCCTTATAGATGGTGCACTGGCTCATTTAAAGTCCTGATCTCAACCTGACTGAAATGCTGCAATGAGGTAATAAGAGAGCTATGCATAAACAAATTCCTGTAAACCTTAATAAATGGAAGAAATCTTGCAAAGAAGGGTTTGGTATAAATTCTCCACAAACATTTAACCCAAGAAATAACATAAAGGAATAATATGGTGAAGCCCTGATGACTAACAGTATGATTTCCATGTATTACTGCTATTTCCTCTGCATGTTGTGTTTCTTATCTAAAGACAGCAGTTGGGTGGGAGGCTTGGCAGTGCTAACATGAATTTGATGTCCCAAGTGTTCATCTAAATGGTAATTTAATTCAATACAGCTTTAAAGGCCTTTTTAACCAGCTACCAATCCAGGTCAAGGGATACACAGACAAGGGATTGTAGGAGAAAGAAAAACTATTAAACACAAATGTTTAAAGATTACAAGACAAATGCTAAAAATCAGAAAGCTGATTAAAGTAACTTTCAAAGTAGTGCATGTAATAGCTGCATTAAGCATCTACAGTCATGCTACCAGTTCGGTCACTGCCTGATCCATACCAGAAACCCAATTTGTCCTAGTTTGCAAAGTCCACGATGAACCTTACCTGTGTTTGTGCAGGGAACCATGTTCGTTCTTATTTTGATAATAAATAAAACATAGACCTGATATCCACTTCCACCAGCTCATCCAGGAGGACACCAATGGTGTCCCCAGTTCTGCCCAAAAAATATACTCTCTCCAGCATGTCCTCGCCACGCTGTCCATTATGTGTAGACATTGGTTCATCCTTTGAGTTAGGTGCCTATGATTGATTATAAATCACTGATTCATAGATCAGTGTTATGTGGCTTAACAAACAAACTGAAAATTGTCAGGGACCAGGAATGGACTGAAAATGTGTGAAAAATCAGCCAATATTGAAAAACTGCCACAAAAGCTGGAAAACTATTTCCTGAGAAAGCTTTAAAAAATATACTAGAAAATCTGTCTCTCTAAGGAAATGACAGGTGGCTTATAAATTGTTAGCAAACTTTTTCCTGCAACTGTAAGACAAACACAATAAAGCACAATGGATTCGTTTCTGTTTGTTTGTTTCTTGGACCGCATGGTGGAACAGTGGAAAGCACTGCTACCTCACAGCCAGAAGGTCCTGGGGTTTGAATCCACCATCTGGCTGGGGCCTTTCTGTGTGGAGTCTGCATGTCCTCCATGGGTACTCCAACTTGCTCTCACAGATCAAAGACATGCAGTTAGTGGACTTCGGTTAGTTGGCGATTCTAAATTGTCCACAGATGTGAATGGCTATCTGCTTCTCTGTGTCAGCCTAGCTAGTGACCTGTCCAGGGTGTACCCTCTAACCCTATGGGAGCTGGGATGGGCTCCAGCCCTCCCCAGACCCTGATTTAATTTAAAAGATAATTTGTTTCCATGCCAATCAGTACAAAGCTGATAAATAACTGGAAATGTTGAATTACGATACTTGAAGATATTTCCAGGCAACATTTAAACCTCAAGAGAGATAAGGCAATGTCCAGCAGACAGAAAGGTCAATGCGGAGTCTCCAGAGAAATTGTGAATGTAGTGAAGTCAAGTCAGATATGTATTGCATAGTTCACAGAACTATTTTTTAACCTTCTTGTTGGCCACACAGTCAAAATGTACTTTTCAAATGTCTGTTAGTTTAGGCTTGAAATTAACTCCGACACATCAACAAATGCTACAAATGTCTTTATAAAACGAATGCCAGCTAGTTAGTAAGTAAAGGCTCCCTTTCTGGTATGTATGTAATTCATCCACATCCACACACTTTTGTTGTGGCTTCACCCATTTCCCACAGCCTGATGACGACACACAGCGTCAGTCTGCATCTAAAAACAACAAAGCACCTAGGATGGCTATGTAAGGATTAACATAATGGCTCCGATGAGACGCTCATACACACAAACACACACACACATCCACGTGCATTTGTGAGTGACAACTTGGCATCGTCTGCCAGCATCATACTGTGAGCTCTCCTCAGCGTAGCAGCCTCAATCTGTTAAGCAAAGACGTCAATGTGTGAAGTTTCCTGGCACTGAAGATCGCGCCAGCACTGAGGATGCTCATCACTCTCTCACACACACACGACATCACAGTACACTAATATGGAAAATGCAGACAGATAATGGAATGGAAGGGGTGTTATATACCCTTTATTTCTATTTTTATTAGATTTCATCATTTTAATGATAATAAATACATTTACATATATGTCAAAGTATTTATTTAAACTAACATTTCCTCATTATAATAAGGAACTACTGCGTAATATAAAAAAAATAAAGGTACATCATAGACTTTAAAGCCATCATATGACATAAACATGAAAATACAATGTGAACTCGTAGCAGTGTAGTGTAATATTGACCCGGTGAAATGGTCCCACAGACGCTGTCAAACCACAACAGCAGTAGACAACTTACAAACTAAACCAACACAAACACTGCTAACCAGCAATTAGCAAAAGCTGCTATTTCGGTCTCACACCTCCTGTCCTGGGATTCAAAATCCACAGGACACCCCTGTGAAAATCAATCCCCTCATTACCAGCTTCTTCCGCATCCTTTCATATTTTCACACCAAAGTTGAATCATCTTCCTCAAAAGGAAAAGAATAAGCTATTTTTGTAATCAAGCCTTTGGTTTTTTTCTTAATTACTTTTTTCCTCTCTCACTCTAATTTTAGCACTTTTTTCCTCACTTCAGGGCTGATGAGTCACGATAAGTGGTGGCAGCTTTTCCTCCCTCACACAAACACACACACATCACACTGGAGAGAGACGTTGTGAGTCAATCTGTGCGAGCATCTAGTGTTCCTTCTTTATCCTTGCAGTTCTCAGGACACACACACACACACTGAGCTATAGATGCGCGCTGTGTTGTTTGCGTCATCTTCTATTTTCCACTGCTCCCGCTCTGATGTACGCTCAGTCTCCTTTTGCCTCTGAGCGCACTGAATTATTTGTTCGCTTGTATTCAGTGCAGAAGTTCACTGCCTTGAACCCGGCTTTGGGAAAATGACCAGATGAGGGAAACAAACTAATATTAAAAATGCACAAGTCAGTAAGTCAGTAACATATGAGATGAATCAAGCGCTCGACAGCACAATCATCAAGCCTTACTTCCAAAATTTAAAATATACATACAAATTATTTTGTAAATGGAACCTGGCCTCCCCATAGGAGGATCACAAAGTTAAATGTGTATGCATCCACATGACTAGCTTTCAGAATGCATATGGTAAACTCCAGCATAAGCAGAAACCATGAATAAACGCTAAAGACTTGGTGGCCTCACACTAACGCAGGTTAGCAGAAGAGCTGGCAAAAACTCGTTGACAGCGCTGGTCTTAAATACTGGCAGCCCAAATTACCAGCAGGTGCAGATCGTGGGTAGAAAGAGGTAGCTCTGCCCAGAGGTGAAAACTCCAGTTCAATGGAAAAACACAGCCACTCACCTGGACTACAGAATTATTAGGCAAGTTGTATTTTTGAGGAATAATGTTATTATTGAACAACAACCATGTTCTCAATGAACCCAAAAAACTCATTAATATCAAAGCTGAATGTTTTTGGAAGTAGTTTTTAGTTTGTTTTTAGTTTGAGCTATTTTAGGGGGATATCTGTGTGTGCAGGTGACTATTACTGTGCATAATTATTAGGCAACTTAACAAAAAACAAATATATACCCATTTCAATTATTTATTTTTACCAGTGACACCAATATAACATCTCCACATTCACAAATATACATTTCTGACATTCAAAAACAAAACAAAAACAAATCAGCGACCAATATAGCCACCTTTCTTTGCAAGGACACTCAAAAGCCTGCCATCCATGGATTCTGTCAGTGTTTTGATCTGTTCACCATCAACATTGCGTGCAGCAGCAACCACAGCCTCCCAGACACTGTTCAGAGAGGTGTACTGTTTTCCCTCCTTGTAAATCTCACATTTGATGATGGACCACAGGTTCTCAATGGGGTTCAGATCAGGTGAACAAGGAGGCCATGTCATTAGTTTTTCTTCTTTTATACCCTTTCTTTCCAGCCACGCTGTGGAGTACTTGGACGCGTGTGATGGAGCATTGTTCTGCATGAAAATCATGTTTTTCTTGAAGGATGCAGACTTCTTCCTGTACCACTGCTTGAAGAAGGTGTCTTCCAGAAACTGGCAGTAGGACTGGGAGTTGAGCTTGACTCCATCCTCAACCCGAAAAGGCCCCACAAGCTCATCTTTGATGATACCAGCCCAAACCAGTACTCCACCTCCACCTTGCTGGCGTCTGAGTCGGACTGGAGCTCTCTGCCCTTTACCAATCCAGCCACGGGCCCATCCATCTGGCCCATCAAGACTCACTCTCATTTAATCAGTTACAGAGATGCACATCACCTAATATGCTTAATTGGTAGTAGGCTTTCGAGCCTATACAGCTTGGAGTAAGACAACATGCATGAGGAGGATGATGTGGACAAAATACTCATTTGCCTAATAATTCTGCACTCCCTGTATAACATCCTGCCTGTGGGCAGGGGCATCGGAGGGGCTCCTGAAGCATGGGCCTTTCAGCAGATGGGGGAATGGATCCCGCCCAAAGGCTCAGACACTGCACCACTGCGTGCACATGGAGTATGTAATGAAGTGTAGAACACCTTATAGCACCTTGCATGCCCATGTGATGTCATGAGATTAAGATCTTGAAAGCAGTTGTACATTTATAAACATTTATTCATTGTAAGTTTAGGCATTTCTCTGCTAAAGAGCTATTGTCCTCTGCTTCTGTATTACAGCTTTCCAATGAAGCTTCTAAAGTTGCTGTTACACAGTAAGATATTACAGCTGTTTATTCAATATATACAAGTACGAGTCTGGCCAATCGTTTTTCCCAGTAAGCAGCGTGTGTGCTATTTTTAAAAGCTCCTCTCTTATTTGAGAGAAATACTCATGTAGACTGTGTTGTTATGACAGGAAGCTATGGCTTTCATGGGAAACACAGTAGTACATAAACTGGTGTTTTTGATTTGCTTTGTGGTTATGCAAATACGTGCATACTGGTTGTAAGTGTCAGCTTTAATAAGATTAACATGTTACCACAGAGACGCCATTTAGTGCCAAAACTTAATTAACAATGGGAATAGGAAATGAAATGAACACGAGCTTGTGTCCACATGTGACGTCAGCAGACTAATGTGAAATGTTTCCAACTCAGTCCTGTGCCTGGAAATGAAGACACTCTATAAAGAAAGGTTGCCCCCACAGTCAGCAAGCGCAATCTGTGTTCCTTGGCGAAGACAGGTGGCAGAGCAAAGTGGTGGCGTGGTCCAGCACTGCTGTGGAAATGTACCTGTTTTTTAATTCCATTTCCCATAATTCATTCATAGTACACGAAGGCGTAAACAGCAAGCATGCCAGTGTTCTACCCAGAGGCATGTAGGGAACAAATGATAAACAGAACACCACACAAACCTGATCCACTCCAGAAGAAATTCAACTTTCTCTTTTAATTGGCAGCGTGCACGAAAGAAAAATTCCAACTGTACTTTACTGAACTTGCTTCTCACCCACATACCAATCTATTTCCCTTAAATGATTTTTCTTCTTTCTGCAGAACTCGTCAAGGCTTCCTTGGAAGTGAATTACATTTCAAGTGATGCACCCTGGAACACGTCTTATTCGCAATTAGTGACGTGTGAGGAGTATGGAACGAAGTGCTTCGAATCCAGTTTTGTACTTATTTAACAGCATGTTCCACTTAGAGATTAATGGCAGTTTCATTGTCTTTCTCTCAAATAACGTCAAGTCCCACTTTTTCTAAAGCCTGACATACATTAACAGTTCCTTACCAGCAGCTTTTCACAAAAAATCTTATGAGCCAGGGCTGAGCAAGAGAGACACTTGCAGGAGGAGAAGCATGTTGTCACTGATTTGGCTTGAAGATCCCATTAACCTTAGTGATCACCTGTAAATTTGCTTTCAATTAGTGCAATCTGGAAACAAGTTAGAATGATATGCTGTTCATTATCCACAGAATTTAATGTGCTATCCTAGAATTTATTCATTTTCTTAATTTTCTTGGCGTGTTGTTGAGTGTAGTGGAGCCTATTCCAGGTAAAATAATGTATTTTTAATATGAATATTTTTAAACCCTGTTTTTATTTAAAGTGAAGTTTTGTGCTGATTGGTTTCACACTCTCCGCTCTCATCAGTATTACTCTGATACAAACACAGTTAGCAGTTAGCTGGTAAAAGCAGTCAGACATGTGCAGCTAAGAAGCCTTATATCCTTGAAAAGCTTAAAAACTGGGATCGCCACACCGGGTTACTCCATTTGGCAGGTTTTATGCCAGATGTCCTTCCTCACACAAGCCCCAAAGGAGATTTGTGTCTCCGTTTAGAAGTATTAAACATAAACTAATTAGCCACATTGTTAAAATTACCAACAAGTGAACAGCACTGATTATATTGTTATAATATAATATGAAATATCAGGCAATATATGGGGGTATCAGATTTTTCAGTTATAAAATACCATGTATCAGTCAGGCTCTAGCAGAAACTGGTATTTTTATATTGTTAAGGTTGGGCAACACATTTGATGATTTGTATTCATAGTTTGTTTGCACTGACCCCAAAACATCAGTGAATGAAGAACAAAGTTGTCACATTTCTTATTTGTATTGCTTGTAAAATATGACTCAATCTCCTAAATATTTTATGCATTGAAAGTATTATATACAACCTCATAATGCTGTTTTAGCACTGGTCATAAATCACCATCTATTCAGCTGTGTGTCTCTGCAGGCTGCATGAAAGCTGCAACTCAAACACCCACACTTTGTTTATCTGATGACAGATGAAACATCTGTGCCTCAGATCTCACCCTCGTCCTCTTCAAACAGGAGTGGGCTTACATAAACCCAGGGGCAGGCTTTTACCCTCAGGGTTAACTTCATCACACATGGAAAAATAGCTTTTAGGCTAAATATGGGTTTATGAGTTTGAATACATTAAGCTATTGTTCCCAAATCTTTGTGTTTCACCACAGCAAAAACTGAGACATAATCATCAAGTGAGCTTATCACTGTTACTGTATTGTGAGTGAGTGGAGGTGTGTGTGTTTCAGTAATTACTGCTGTGTTTGACTTCCACCCATAACACCAGCTCAGCAAAACACAGTGTACCGTTCCTTCAGCCACACAGATAGACAGACAAACAGAAAAACAGATGACAATAGGCCAACAACAACAAACTGACCAAATGCTGCCTGTGGATGAATCACTTAGTTTGACTCTAGCAAAACCACATGCACGAGGCTCTTTAGCACGTGAAACACACATACCAGTACATAACCAGAGAACACACAGAGGTATCATTTAAATATGCAAACATGCATACCCTGCTTTACTATACATTTTACTCTAAATAGGACGACCAAGAGCACTGATTTCACTTTACAGAACCAGTAAATGCTGCATATACAATCATGTTTACAAACCATACAATCCACACTTTTATCTTTGATTTTGGCCTCAACGTACTCATAAAGGAACTTAGTAGAAACAGGGGACCAACTGTTACATAGTCGACTTCTTTCACAACTAGGGTTTCCAAAAAATTAAAATAAAAAAACAATCCTTAGATTTTAATCAGTACTAAATTTAATATTTAATTACAATATTCATTTGCAACAACATCAAAACAAACATTGCTGTCTTTGCCTCCTCCACCTGGATCGAATTTCACATAAATTCACTGCAGACAGAAAGGCACACCTCATCTCCTTACTAACAACTAAAGTATGGTTAACGTTCATAACACTGAAAACTTTAGGAGGAAGTCAAAGAGGTCATCTAAAGCTCCTGTTTCAACAACAGTTATCCTAAGTGCAGCTAATGTTAACATGCACACATGTTAACATTAGCTGACATTAGCTGTTTTGCTAGTAGCAATTACCAATCACTAGCATTAGCCACCTGTTATCATTAGCATAGTAGCTAGCAGACTGCAGTATTGAACCCTTACTTCTCTTGTTGCAGGATGAGGTTAAAATCTTCTCTGTGGTATGAAAAATGGTATCAAATATTGCATATTTTCCTGGTTATTGGTATGGATTTGGACATTTTAGTATTACGGCAACCCTGTCACAAAGTCAGGCTGTATAACTTCTTAAAAGGACTCAGATACAAGCCGATGAGTCAGTGAAGCTCACGACTGTTGAATGACAGTCGTGAGCTTGATGTGAGTTGTTGACGGTATCCTGAACTTTTCTGTTGATAAGCGCTGCTGTTTCTGTGTGTTAGAGCCATGACTTTAGGAGATAAGGCTAAAGGTATCTCACCACCTACTTAAAAGCCAACTGGGCAGCCAATGTATTCAAGGTGGTGGGGTAACGTAGTGACTTTCACAAATTGGGGCATGCATCTATGTATTTTCAATGGATTAATTATAAATGTATCAGAATACATCAATTTATTGGAAGATGTAAGTACACACTACAGGGAGTGCAGAATTATTAGACAAATGAGTATTTTGTCCACATCATCCTCTTCATGCATGTTGTCTTACTCCAAGCTGTATAGGCTCGAAAGCCTACTACCAATTAAGCATATTAGGTGATGTGCATCTCTGTAATGAGAAGGGGTGTGGTCTAATGACATCAACACCCTATATCAGGTGTGCATAATTATTAGGCAACGTCCTTTCCTTTCGCAAAATGGGTCAAAAGAAGGACTTGACAGGCTCAGAAAAGTCAAAAATAGTGAGATATCTTGCAGAGGGATGCAGCAGTCTCAAAATTGCAAAGCTTCTGAAGCGTGATCATCGAACAATCAAGCGTTTCATTCAAAATAGTCAACAGGGTCGCAAGAAGCGTGTGGAAAAACCAAGGCGCAAAATAACTGCCCATGAACTGAGAAAAGTCAAGTGTGCAGCTGCCAAGATGCCACTTGCCACCAGTTTGGCCATATTTCAGAGCTGCAACATCACTGGAGTGCCCAAAAGCACAAGGTGTGCAATACTCAGAGACATGGCCAAGGTAAGAAAGGCTGAAAGACGACCACCACTGAACAAGACACACAAGCTGAAACATCAAGACTGGGCCAAGAAATATCTGAAGACTGATTTTTCTAAGGTTTTATGGACTGATGAAATGAGAGTGAGTCTTGATGGGCCAGATGGATGGGCCCGTGGCTGGATTGGTAAAGGGCAGAGAGCTCCAGTCCGACTCAGCAAGGTGGAGGTGGAGTACTGGTTTGGGCTGGTATCATCAAAGATGAGCTTGTGGGGCCTTTTCGGGTGGAGGATGGAGTCAAGCTCAACTCCCAGTCCTACTGCCAGTTTCTGGAAGACACCTTCTTCAAGCAGTGGTACAGGAAGAAGTCTGCATCCTTCAAGAAAAACATGATTTTCATGCAGGACAATGCTCCATCACACGCGTCCAAGTACTCCACAGCGTGGCTGGCAAGAAAGGGTATAAAAGAAGAAAAACTAATGACATGGCCTCCTTGTTCACCTGATCTGAACCCCATTGAGAACCTGTGGTCCATCATCAAATGTGAGATTTACAAGGAGGGAAAACAGTACACCTCTCTGAACAGTGTCTGGGAGGCTGTGGTTGCTGCTGCACGCAATGTTGATGGTGAACAGATCAAAACACTGACAGAATCCATGGATGGCAGGCTTTTGAGTGTCCTTGCAAAGAAAGGTGGCTATATTGGTCGCTGATTTGTTTTTGTTTTGTTTTTGAATGTCAGAAATGTATATTTGTGAATGTGGAGATGTTATATTGGTTTCACTGGTAAAAATAAATAATTGAAATGGGTATATATTTGTTTTTTGTTAAGTTGCCTAATAATTATGCACAGTAATAGTCACCTGCACACACAGATATCCCCCTAAAATAGCTCAAACTAAAAACAAACTAAAAACTACTTCCAAAAACATTCAGCTTTGATATTAATGAGTTTTTTGGGTTCATTGAGAACATGGTTGTTGTTCAATAATAAAATTATTCCTCAAAAATACAAGTTGCCTAATAATTCTGCACTCCCTGTAATTAGAGTATATTTGTGAGCACAATATTCTTCATTTCTATTATACAATCTCAAAAAAAAAACTGTTTGTACCTTTAAATTAACCTCTTAGAATATTGTCATATTTCTTGAAGTAAGTTATGTCATCATGTTAAAGGTACCATGAAGGGTTCTTGCACAACTACTAATGCATCACTTTAATGGTCATTTTAGTAAACAAAGGGAAAGATTATTATGAGAGCGCTGTACTGTACTGTTAAAAAAAAGGGAAGTAGCAGGCAGTAAATGTGTGAGGACTTGAGGGGGAGGTGGTCCTGGAGCTGTGATGAAAGAAACAGAAAAAGAAACGCATCAGCAAATGAAAGCTCCGCCTCACCTATTGTGATCTATGAGCTTTATCACTCGTTCTCACAGTTTTTCCTGGTCCCACATTCTTGCCGTGCCTCTCAGAGTGTACATTGTGTAAATCACTGGCACATAAACAAACATACATACATAGTTCAGATACATGTTCCTTTTGGCCACCATGGACGCTTCCACAGATCATATGTCACCGCACCAACAATAACTTTCACATACAGCATCACGTGGTTGACCATAACTCTACGCTGAGTAGAGTTGTGGCAAAAACATGTTTGTACTATATCTCCTCTGCACAAACAGCACCATAAAGGGCATTTCCTTGGGATGTCCAATATGAGTGTACGCTCATAAAGTTCCTGTCTTAATGTTAAAGAGAAATTCTTGATATGCCCCAGCGTTATGACTCTGTTGGGATTTCTTTGGAACTGTGACACATTTGCCCAATAAGGACAAACGTCTGTACAGTGTAGGACAGCCCAGACATAGAGATTCATTGGATTTTCTTTTTATTGCTGCTTCTGATAAGTGATCATATGGGTTTAAAAAAATAATAATTTTTTATTGTGTTCTTGATTAGGTAGAACAATGTAGTGGTAACAGCAGAATGATTTTCAGTCTTTCAGACTCAGTTATTTTTTTATCATATAAGTTGATGTACAGTCATGTGACAAAGAAAGTACACCCGCTTTTAATGCTGTGACAAGAGTAGGAACTGAAAGCTGAAGTCTAAAGCTATGGAAGAGGCTACCATCAGAAATTCACCGTCATTACCTTCATCCTGTAGATTCTTATTTTCTTATATATCATAAAATCATTCACTTAAGTCAAGGTGCGGCAAACCATTCCTGCCAAGCTATGGAGAAATATTTGAATCTGTCCACATCATCAAGTGATCCTGACTTTGAGAACCATGATACAAATACATCGCCAAAAGTATTCAAGCTCCCCTCCAAATAATTTAACTCATTGTTTCAATCACTTCCATGGCAACAGATTTATAAAATCAAGTACCTTGGCCTGCGACAGACTGGCGACCTGTCCAGGGTGTACCCTGCCTCTCGCCCTATGACAGCTGGGATAGGCTCCAGCGCCCCCCGCGACCCTGAAAAGGATAAGCGGAAGCGAATGGATGGATGGATGGAAGTACCTTGGCATGCAGAAAGAATGGGTTCCTCTCAGCAGCTCAGTGAATTCCAGCATGGTGATAAGATAGGATGTCACCTGTGCAACCAGTACCCTTGTGAAATTTCCTTGCTACTAAATATTCTATAGTCAGCTGTTAGTAGCATTATAACAAACTATAAGCAACTGGGAATGACAGCAACACAGCCACAAAGTGGTAGCCCACGGAAAATCACAAAGCGGGGTTATGCTGAGCCGCATAGTGCGCAGAGGTCGCAAACTTTCTGCAGAGTCAATCCCTACAGACCTCAAAACTTCATCTGGCCTTCAGATTAGAACAAGAACAGTGTGTAGAGATTTTCATGACATGGGATTTCATTCCTGGGCAGCTGCATGCAGCTGCATGCAGCTGCAAGTCTTACATCATTGAGTGCAATGCAAAGCATCAGGTGCAGCAATAAAGATAGCTTCTCTATCTGGCAGTCTGATGGATCAGTCTATGTTTGGTTGTTGCCAAAAAAACAGTACTTGTCTGACTGCATTGTGCCATGTGTAAAGTTTGGTGGAGAGGGGATTATGGTGTGGGGTTGTTTTTCAAGAGTTGGACTGGGCCCCTTAGTTCCAGTGAAAGGAACCCTTAAAGCTTCAGCATACCAAGACATTTTGGACAATTTCATGTTCCCAACTTTGTAGGAACAGTTTGGGGATGGCTCCTTCCTGTTCCAACTTGACAGCAGTGCACAAAGCAAGCTCCATTAAAACATGGATGAGTGAGTTTGGTCTGGAAGAACTTGACTGGCCTGCACAGACTCCTGACTTCAACCTGACAGAAACCCTGTGGATGAATTAGAACAGAAACTGTGAGCCAGGCCTTCTTGTCCAACATCAGTGTCTAACCTCACAAATTTACTGCTGGAAGAAGGATAAAAAATTCCCATTAACACAATCCCAAACCTTGTGGAAAGACTTTTCAGAAGAGTTGAAGCTGTTATATCAGGAAAGGGTGGGCCGACATCATATTAAACCCTATGGATTAAGAATGGGATGTCACTCAAGTTCATAAGTGGGATGGCAGAGGAGCGAATACTTTTGGCAGCATTTCGCTCCCATTTGTAACTTTAATTTCTCTTAAATTTCTAATTATTGTGAATGACTGAATTCTACATTAATTAATTGGATTTTAAACAAAAATATGTCATAAGGATGAAGAGTCGTCAAACCAGTTAGGAGGTAAACCACACCAGCATTGTTTTAAGTTCTCTTTTCAAAATTATTCTTTTTTTAATCCTCCTTAGGAAAATAAATGTAACACAACTTCACTCTAATAACATTATTCCAGCTCCTGTTCATTAAACTTCAAAGACACCACATCCCATCCGTCTATCCATCCATCCTCTGAGCATTCAGGTCCAGGTTGCAGAAGCAGCATTGACATCAGAGATTCCCTCCCACACTTTGGCCACCTCTTCCAGCTATTCTGAGAAGACAGCCAGCCAGGAGGCATAATCTCTTCATTGTATCCTGGATCTGCCCCAGGGACATGCCCAATGCATCCTAGTCAGATGCTCCAATTTCAATGTGGAGGAATAGCAAGCTGTAGTCTGAGTCCTCCCCAAATGATCCTCCTTTTCACTGTAGCTCTAAGGGCCTAATCTGTGTCATTTATTTTACATTGCATTACCATTATTTAATAATCATACATTAAAAAACATTGTTAAACCCACTAACTCAGTGACTACAACATGGCAGAGGTTGTGAAAACACCTGCATAAATTATCACAAATTACCAATTCCAGTGTAGATCATATTACACTGTTTGTGTAGAACATAAGCAATGTGATTATAAAGCAGTGTGGGGAAATCAGCCGTAAAAAGCAGCAGCCAGCAGATTATATGACAGCGCAATTCAGCCTCCTGCAAAGTATCTTTATGCATCTACTTAGTATCAGGTAGAGCAATGTCAGCAAGGTTTTTTTTTTATTATTTACCAAGATAAAGAGCACATTGGACATCACTGGCAAATTTTGCCCTCCTTAATAACTCATCTATGTTTAAAAAAATGCCCTGTCATACTTGGAGTGCAAGGTACGTAAACTTTTTATGATATTAAAAAAAAAAGACAGACAATATTGTGGTAACTGCAAAGGAAATGTGGGCCAAAGCCAATCGTCATGAAACCTAGATCAACACACTGTTTTGCCACCAGGTAAAATGACACATTCAGAAGAAATATGGCTGTCAGTGGACCTTGTTGTTACGCCAGAGAGCAAACACTGGTGTCCCGTGAGCTGATATTATGGATGAAAGTGTTCTGACTGACAACCTTTCAGTTTCCATGTAGACCCAAATCCAGAGAATCTAATCGTGACTGATTTCCACTGTTGTTTGTCTTTTTTCACTGACGTTTCATTGCATTTGAAGGCCTACCATATCATTACTGAGTGAGAAGTTACATGTGAGGCCTGATATATTTTTGGTGTGATGACGCCAACGGACGCACGCTTGTTTTGTAATCACACAGATATGTCACTCAATAACATTTTAGATTGCCAATGATTTTACACACAGTATGCTAAAACGCTAAGCTTCACCAGTCAATGTGTTCACCTTGTATTTTGTATTTTGCTGTTTTTTCTGTTGTTTTATAGCATCTTGCTGACATGAAATAAACCAGAAATGTTCCCAAAAGACTTCCAATTCACTTCCACCCCCTCCACAAACACTCTAAACACCTCCACAGGTCCTACACTTACAGTGCACTCACATTTATAGCCTCACTCAGCAAAGGACAAACAGCATCAATCTGACTGAATGAAAAGGTAAAAAATAATAATAACAGTAAAAAGTGATGAGTGGCTATAAAATGAGTATACATGAAAAGCCTGAGACACCTTAGTGGAATGAAATTTGGTTTTATGTAGCATAAATCCACACAACAGGATGAGTTTCCTGTGGACCCAGCGCTAATGCAACAAGCATTAAATGAAGTTGGGAAATGACAGAAGCTTTATAGCAATATGTCCTTGGATTTCTGGTTTCTGTGAGTCATCTATGACCTTGTGTCCTTACACACCACAGTGAGACAGACTGGATAATTGAGGGGGAAAAAGTCACCGAAATGCGTGTGATTTTAAAAAAAAATTTATACCTCGGCCAGAAAGACAGCTACGTTTGCAAGCTCTGCCAAAAACAAAATTATGGTTAATCACCAGCCAGATTTTAAAATGAACTGCCATCATTATCCGATTATATTACATAAGCTCTAGTTTTGGAAAGCTCAAAATGTTCATCAAATACTGGCAATAAAAACAGTCCCCTGATGTAGGAAAATGCTGCGAAAACAGTTCTTTGCAAAGGGATATATTCATCCAGTCCATATCTGAAATACAAGAAAACATTTGTTTAGAGGCAACGTGGAAAATTAAATTGAATTGTGACAAAAATGATCAAATATTATACTGAAAAAACTGAAAAATACAGCACCAGTCACTGTCTGATTGAAACATCAACACAAGTGGTTAAACATCACCTTTGAGACCAACTACGATAAAACTGAAACAGAAGAAGTAAAATAGAAGATTTATTTCTAGTGCACTTTTGACAGATAAAAAAGTGCTTGAAAATAAAACCAGAAATAAAAACAAAATAATAATATAGAACAACAAAATTATAGAAACGTCAATGGAGTCACAGGGATTTTTTTTCCTACTCCCATGAAATTATGAGCCTGCCAATGAGGAAAAATGTTTAGCTCCACAAACATGAAACATTCATTCACAATTAAGAAAAAAGACGCTGGCACAGATCCAACACACACAAAGCATGTATGCAAAGGCTTTTTGCTGTCACACACGTTTGTTTTAACAGCAACTTGGCCATGAAGGCAATCGCATGGAACGAAAAGCACAGAAAGGTTCCTCCAGCAGCTGGGAGACAGCTGACCTACTTGACTGTAGACGGAAGTATTGACAGGAAACACAAACAGGCTGGGGTCAATAATTTTATGCTGACACTGCTATTTCCCCCAAAAAATATAGACTTGGAAAAATAACCTTTAAAGCAATCCCAGCCCTCATTTTGAGGCCCAATATAAATAATAAATCAGTTTCCTCTTAACCCATGAATAACAGAAGCAAAATTAAAAGTTAAGTTGAATAAAATAAGTTGATGCAGGAATAGAAACAACCTATATCAATAATATTATACAAGAACAGAGGACTCATGCCATCAAGCCCAGTTTTTTTTAAAGAAGTCTTTCTTCTCTTTGCTCACAAGGCTTTTACACCGTTTCTTTGTACCATTTTCTGACCAAAACACTTCTTTCTTAGCTTGATTTTCTTACTCAAGTGTCTTTTTCGCTTCCGTTGATCTCACATCAATCAGAGAAGATACGTTTTGAAAGCAGGCAATGTTTATTGAGGACCACAATGAGTACAATTCTGACATAAAAGCTGCTTTTGTTGATAATCCTCTTCTAACCGTGACGTTTTGTGGAAAAGCCAGCTGCTCATGACGCTTATGTCATCTGCTGACCCTAATGTGCTCCATTCGCTGTGGATTTATTGGAAGAACATGAAAAATCATAATGAGAAATCTGATATAAAGTATGCACTGAACAGAGACGGTGAGGCAGCCACTTTTTCAGAATGCTTTACTGATGATTTGAGCATGATGCATGAAAACAAAAACCATTGCAAATTATGCTCTTGAGCAGCAACGCTCGCCCAAGCTCCCTTCTAGTCTGCACACTGGCTTCAGGGCAATAGATTTACATAACCTGTTCACATCTAAATCTGTGAACAGAATGTCATTACACATGCTTTCTTTAGTGAAATGTGATCCCAACATCTGAGATGCCAACAGAGATGTCCAAAGCTCTTCCTGTTAAAAGAGAGTTCTTCCTTTCCACTGTCACCAAGTGCTCACTCATGTGAGATCATCTTATTGTGGGTGTTTTCTCTCTAATTTTGAAGAGTCTTTACCTTTCAATATAAAGTGAGGCGACTGAATTGGTGCTATGTGAACAAAAGTTAAATGAATTGTTGGGCTTCGTAGCAGTGAGTTTAATCAAATTAACAGCTGTCTGTGTAGGTTCTTTGTCATCCAGGTCATGACAGTCTGGGCAAGAACTGCAGAAACCTCTTAGATGCAACAGTAACATCTTCAAAAATGTAAAGAAGTCCAGCTGCCTTCTTTTTGAGCTCAAGAAAATTAAACGCTTCCAGCTGTACAAATCATTTCATCAGCTTCTTGAGGTTTTTTCCTCAACTGATATGATCAGTGCAGAGAGCAACTACAACAAAGACCACAAAGAGGAGCGTTCTTCATGTTTAGTTAAACCTCCCCCCAAAAGTGCCAGAATGTCAAACCACGAGTGTGGGCATGTTTCCAGACTTTGGCAGGAAGTTATCTATGATTTCATGTGACTAAGCAGCATGCATTTTAATGAAAAAAAATATAAAAACAACCAAAGCCAATGAAACTTTTAATGGCACTGTTAAATGAAAGAAGATGTCCAAGTCATCAAGTTATTGTTTTTTTGCATGGGTTTTAATAGAGGTGGATCTAAACATTTCACTGGCAGAAACAAACATTTGCATTTGGATTGAACTGACATTTGAATATGTATAAGCTAGTCACAAAAAAACAAGCACTCAGCATTACATACATCTTTCATTACACATAATTAGCATCTACTGCGTAGTTCCCTGAAAAATATACCAGAAATTAAAAAGCATTTTATCCCAGCATCTACATATCGTCTGTGTATCCTAAAGGGGACCTATTACTGCTTTGCTAGCTACAGGTGCTGTTACTCTGATGGGTGTTCATGTTAAAAGCATCAAGTTTCCAATGAGGTTAGCATCGGTGCAAGTAAGAAAAAGCGAGAATGCACTAAACACTCCATTTCAGGTACTTTTTTCCCAACTCTTTGCTCTGTATGATGTCAGAGAGTGCAAATATTGCAGGCACACAGGAAATTGGCACGTTTCCCTCAGAGAACGTATGAAATTAGGTGCCGCACCAAGGTTAGGTATTTTTAACTGTGAATCATATTCAGACATACTCTAGTAGAGTTGGTGAATAAAACTGTAAACGAGTATACAAAGGTCCCCTTTAAATGAGTGAAGCAGGACAGTGACACTGAGAAAGTGGTGATTTTATACATTTTATAAATGCTAAAAAATATAATAAAAATATAGTTTCTAAAAATTAATACAAGTTAAGTTTTCAAGTAATTAATGACAAGCTGAAATAAAAACTTTATTTTTGGATTATTAAAACATTTTCTACAACTTAAATCTTGCGCGACATGCTTCTGAAAACAAGCTCTAAAACAGGGGTGTCCAACGCCAGTCCTCAAAAGGTACTGTCCTGCAGCTTTTAGATGCATCCTTGTTCTGACACACCTGAATCAAATGAATGGCTTGTTATCAGGCCTTTGCCAAACTTGATAGTGTGCTGAAGAGGTAATCCAGTCATTTGATTCAGCTGTCTTTGAGTAGGGTTGCATGTAAAAGCTGCAGGACAGTAGCTCTGAAGGACTGGAGTTGGACACCCCGGCTCTAAAAATATGAACAGAATGGTGACATACCACTTATAAAACATAGTGATTACTGTTGCCGCTCCTATAGATTTCCACTTTTCCTTATTCTGCATTCTGTCATATCCATGCTGTTGCAATTGTGGATATTTATATTAAACATGGGCAAAGTTTCAAATAATGAGGCCAATGTGTGCACAAATAGCCCCTACAGAATTCTCCATACACCTGATGCAAACTCCTGTTTGTGAGGGATAGCCAATCAGAACAAAGTTAGCTTTGGGAGGGAAGGGGGGGGTATGGCTTGTCTATGACCAACGTTGAACTTGCGAGGTGGCAGAAGGGTCCAATGTAAACGAAATAATGATTATTATGAACTGAATCATGCAAAGCTACCCTACCACAATTTTGAATAACATATGGACTTGTCAGTGATATATTAATATTGAATAATGGTTCATTATTAACCAACACTGAACCAATGTTACTCAGTCTTCAGTGCCTACAACAATCTACACTAGCAATGTTGGGCAAGATGCACGTGTGCAGCTACTTTTCTCATTTGTGTATCAGTGAAATATTGAACAATTACATATTGTAAAAAAAAGAGCACCCATGTAGGCTTTTAAGCTTTTTAAAAACCAGAGTGGATTTCACAGTACTTTTGCATTTACATAACAGTGACATGGCACATACCTACACAATACATGCAAAATAATGACAACCTAATAGAACAGTAATTTTGACTCCAAGTCACTGTCCTGTGTTTCTGTGTTCGCCAGTGCCCACGACTCAGGGTGTATTTTTGAGCTTTTTTGGGTGCAGCGGAGTGCCCTGTTGTGAATCACATCACACTGACTCACGAGTGCAACACGGTGCAGTTAAATATTGATAAGCCTTTTGCGATGAAGGCCACAGATAGACCACGCAGTGGCTCAGAAATCCATTTTGTCTGAATCTGAGAAACATCCAGAATGCAAACTGAGTCCATAACCGCCGAGGTCACTCAACACAATCTGTCCTTTCCACTTACCATGTATCGTTTTATGAACTCCTTTTGTTGTTCTCATTCAGTGAGATTGTTCAAAATCTGGTCGCCAACACAAATTCATACAAAGTGTCAGAGTGCCCCCTTGTGGTCGAGCAAGTGAACATCCTCTTCCAACAGACTGGATCAACAGTCTTCTTGTACAGCACTTCCATTCAACCTGAAACGTAAACTGCTCATCCCGCTTAAGCCTCCACACCCTACTTAGTGGAGAACAAGGATGCCAAGGCAACAGCAGCGAACCCCAGAACTTCCACTAACCCTGATGCCAGGCTGCTGTGGGGCTGAGCCGTGCAGGAGCTCCTCACTGCCTTTTGCTGTCCAGGATGGCCCTCCAATCATCTGACCATGACAGGAGTCTTCTCTGGGGGAGGCTGAGGGGCAGGTGCTTGTTGTGGCAGGCAGTGAACAGGATGTGCTCCCACGCTGGATTTGGCTCCACACCTATCCAAGTCACAGAAATATAAACATTATTTAAGTAGCAGCTCCCTGTATTTAAGTGTGTGAAGGATATAAATTGTCCTGACAGACCATAGGAACACTGCAGCAGCTGCCTCATGAGGCAATCAAAGCACTGAAAATGGATGCAAATAATTATAACACCCACACCAAGTTTCACAAACATTATTATGCAAAAGTCCTCTTTGAAGATTTTGCTTTGTTCTTCATTTGTTCTTGTTCTTTCAGTGATTTAAAAATAATAGTTATCATCCCTGATCTGCTCAGATCAGTGAACTACTGTACTTTCCTACTGAATTAACTGCGGCAGCAATAATTTACACGACTCAAGCCGACTAACTTTGAGATCTACTCATAAGTTAAATACTCAGCATTTCAAGATGTTTTTTTTTATTCAGGCAAATGTGCACTCACAGCCAGCATCAGACATTAGTGTGTATCTGCACATTATTACGTAAAAAAATCTTTGCACTCTGGAACTCCGTTTGAAAAAATGACTAATGTACAAATGTGTTCTTTTGATAAAAAAAAAGTAATGAAAAACTGACCGTCACACCAAAGCATGTGCACATTTGGAAAGCTGCAGCTGCTTTAGCATGATGGTTACAATTTGAATAAAAATGTAATCAGGTGTGAAAACATTTCATTCTAGCAATCTAATGCAATATTACTGCTGCTACCTTTAGCATGACAGGGGGCAAAGCATAAACTGTGTATAGACAATGAACAATGGCAACATAATGTTCATTCATCACTTTGTTTTGGAGTCTACATTTTATAGCACCAGTGTTGCCATGTTTTTGGCTTAGATTTAGACTCAGCTAACACTGGTTTCTTTACCAAGCTGCATCCTCCGACACCTGCTAATTTAAACACTACATCACAGACTAATAAAATGCTTGAATTTTACTAGATCTGGAATACAAACTTCTTGGATGGGCTGTTGCACACAACCATCATTATCTGTCACCTTTATGAAATATCCTCCAAAAGGCTACAGACAACTGCCTATGTTGGCCAACCAACTTGGCTTAGCCCCGGATTTTAAGTCCCAACAAAATCTAGATGGGTAAGTACAAATTTTTTCATGGTAAACTGATGAGAGAGCAGTGCGTGAGGTAAGCTGCAGGCACTGCTTTCACGGCTCGGAGGTCAGTTATGATCTGCGCTTTGTGTGGAAACCCAGCTAGCATTATCAATGACCTTCAGTGGTATAGTCTCGGCTCACCTGTAAAAGTCAGCGCATGAAAACACCTGGGAAAGGATTTTAGGACTAGGAAAACAAGGAAGGACTGTCTTTTGAGGACATCAATGTTCACATTTTGGACGAAGAAAGGGTTTAAGAGAGGAATAAAGGAGGCCATCTAGACCCGCTGTAAACAGCTGTCATTGAACAGAGGCGGTGGCTTATGGCACCAGCCATCAGCCACATATGCTCCCGAGTTCTTTTCCCATGTGTTTCAACCACTCACACCTTGCCTTAGGTGACCTCAATCGCTCACATGACGGTGGGGTGGGGTAACGTCTAACAGAGGTTTCCTCTGTCATCTGTTGGCTCATATAATATCTCACATAACTAAGAGTGGGTTAACAATCCTCAAGACCACCTTTACTGGAAGAGTTCGCTACCAATTATTCTAGAACTGAAGAAGCTGCTTGGATGAGACGTGAAATGTCTTCAAAACCTAAAGAAGTCTAGTTGGCTTCTTTTCAGCTCTCAAGACTACCATTCTTTGTGTTCCCATATTCAAGTCCAGGAAGATTATCCTGGATCCAAATCCACCATCACTCATGCTTGCGTGGATTCTCTACAGGTACTTCAGCTTCAGACTAATTGGGGATTCTTAGTTGCCCATAGGTATGAATGTGAGTACAAATGGTTGTCTCTCTATGTTAGCCCTGAATCGGACTGGCGACCTGTCCAGTGCGTACTGTGTTTCTTTTCCTATGGCAGCAGGGAAAGACTTCCCTGAGACCTTGAACTGGACAAGTGGAGGAAGATGGATGGATGGATCAAATAACACTCCTTAACCTTGTTGTTTAGCATCTTGTTGTATCCTATTGTGCTGCTGATCTTCTCATAGGTCATTTAGGTGCTTTTTCAGTGGGCATTAGTGCGTTTTCCCCTCATTATTTGTTAGCATCTATCTTTATTTTTATGAACGACAACATGGCCTTGACTACCCAGAATGCACTGCGATTGCAGCGCTCTACTGAAATTTGCAAAATGAAATGAAGCAAGCTAAAAATAAGTAGTTTGAATGCTTTTTGTTTTTGTTTAGCTAAACTTATTGTTCAAAAATGTTGTTTTTATTTCATGAAAGCCATAGAGGCTAAACCGGAGCAGATCGCTTCACAGACCAAAAATAACCTAAAAAGATTGTTAGAGCATTAATATTAAAATAAAAGAATCATGATAAACACAAAAGTGCACCCACACAAAGTTCCACGGAGGCCTCACCTAGAATGTCGGGTTTGTCGTCTATCAGGAGGTCGCCGGTGATTAACGTCTTGTCTCGGGTTAGAATGACTTGTTCCAGGAAGTCACGGCCCAGATGCTTCTCCACCCAGGCATACTAGACAAAAACACACACACACACAGCAGATGAGATCTCATCAGCAAAGAGTGGAACACATTAATCATTTCCACAGAGAAATGGATATTTGTTATTGATTTGCAGTAGGCCTACCTTCTCATGTGGGCAGTGTTTGTAATGTTTTATAGGGCTGGTGCAAATAAAGACATCTGTGCTGCAGAAACAAAGGGAAACAAACAGACCAGAGTGGAAAAGTTACAAACACACAGTATTATGTTTACCTTCCAGCTGCTTAGGCCTGAACTTTTATGACAGGAATTCATGTGGGGAAGGTTCCCAGTAAACATGAAATCATGTGTATGGTGCATTACCCTGATGGGAGAACGTGCACATTCAGGCACTGGTGGCTAAAGAAAGCCATTCATTTTTAGCAGCAGAAGAAATGTAAGCGAAGTTCATAACTTTTGGTATTTTTAGATGTTATTCACGTGCATTCTCCTCTGAGAATAATCCCAGAAAAAAAAAAAAAAGTAGTCACAGTCTGTGTCACGCTGATTCAGATCACACTTATTAAAATATCATCAAAAACTACACGCGACCGTCCCCGAGTAAGACTCGGGGTGATGTGTTTTAAATCATTTATTAGAAAAAGGGGAAAAAAATACTGAAAATATCACAGCATGGGGCCATCTGAGTCGTGAGGCTGAGTGAACGGGAGAACAGCGTGGTGCTGGCGCGCACAAAGACAGGCTGTGTGGTGACACAACATGGAGGCCAGGTGTCTGTAATTGTCCCTATGGCCTGCTGCTGTCACTGACTGCAGAGCACAAATAGATCATACAGAGAAGACAGACAAACAGACCATCACATTCACTACTGATGCCAGGCCTAGGAGGCTGTACGGCAGCCTCGACGCTTGATGCCTTCAGGCACAGCCCTGAGTGGCAAGTTGTCTCTGTTTTGGCAGCGTTGAGGATCCAAAACACAATCACTGTTTTAATGTGTGTAAAAAATATATAAAATGTGCTCCAAACATAAATATCAAATTTACGTGTATGTTATAGAATCTAGTCTTGCTGGCTTTTGTGAGTGACTGGAATGAGCAACAGGGGCTTTCTGACTTGATTCATTTGGTCAGGTTCAGACAAAACAGAAAAAAACCTCCATCAAAAGGAGGCGTTCACAATCTGTCTCAAAAATCACAGACAGAATAAAAGATGGATGTACAGTATTGTGCAAAAGTCTTGAGCCAACCCTAATTTGTATTTGGTTCCGTGGAAGCTAAAAAAAAGTGCAGTAAAGTCAGTTCAATCTTAGAAAAATGTCAAAGATTGCTCAGCTTAACAAGCATAAAACATTATTTTTTGTCACCAAAAGGTGATTGACAAAGAGCTATTAGCCAAAAACTTGCCTTATTTCAGCATGGTGTGGAGTGTGTTCTTAAGAATTTGAGGAAATTGAACAGGTGAATGAAAAAAGAAGAACAGGAGATGAACAGTATCTGAAAATCATATCTTTAAGAACTAGGGAAAAAAAGAATCAAGCAAAGAGCTGAAAACAGATCAGAGAGACGTATCTTGAGTTGATCTACTGTTCGATAAAGCCTTGTCAGAAATTGTGTCAGTGGAAGGATGACTGTCAAGAACCTGTGCTTAAGAAAGGGAAACAGAGAGAAAAGGCTGACGTATCCCAAACTACATAAGAAGTAGACTGAAAATCAGTGGCGACAGGTCTGATGGAGTGATGAATCCAAATTTCTTTTTTTTTTGTTCAGATCGTCAGTCTCTACAGCTGCCTATAAAACATGGTGGAGGCTCTGTCATGGTTTGGGGCTCTATTTTAACCAGTAAAGTTGGGGATGTTGTCAAAATTGGTGGAATTATGAACACAAAAAGCACACAACACTGGCTGTATTGAAGAACAAAGGCGGTCATACCAAATATTGACTTTCAAGCTCATTATATACTGTATACTGTTATATACTGTGATTCTTCCCTCAGCTCTCTTTAAGCGTTCCCTGTCTAACCCAACCCGTGGCATCCTTTTCTGTCACACCAACCCTCTACATGTCCTCCTTCACTACATTGATAAATCTTCTGTGTGTGTTCCCCTTTTCCTTCTGCCCAGTAGCTCAATTTTCACCGTTCTTTTGTTGCGGCACCCATTTCCCATTTTCATAGGAGAGTGTGAAGAAATGGTGGCGCATGGCTTTTACATAACACTGTCGCTTCTGGGCCTAAAAAGGACGCCAATGCCAAGTGTCTTAAACATGCTTTCTTTTTAATGACCATCAGGGGGGGATAGGTGCAGGTGTAAAGAAAACCTGGTCTTATAAAAGTCTATGGGAAAACAGCCCTCTGACCTGTCCCAGGTAAACACTTTGCTGATGTGTTTAGGAGCACAGTCACTCATTTCAGGCTTCCTGCCTCCCAGCTTTTCTTGTAAACTGGGCTGAGCAGGCCATTGTTGCTTTGCAGGGCTTTTGTATGAAAACAGAGCCTTAAAATGCAGCCAGCTAAATGTAGAGACTGTGGAGGAAGTCAGATAAAGTGAACTAAACAGGGTGAAACTGTGTGGAAAATGATAAACAAACCACAGAGCCTGGCATTATTTTGCAAAGTTAAATACATATTAACTCAGAACACCATTTCCCCCACCTCCCTTCTGATCAAAGTGCTACATGCAAATATCTAATCATGCACATTCTTCTCCCATTATGGTGATTTAAGCCACTTGTGATACAACAAGAACTCCTCTCAGTCTCTTTTGTGTATGTGAGATAAATGCACTGCAACTTCCAAGACCTACTCATTCATCTCGGCCATCTCCTTGACCGCCTCCACTCCTCCTGGTAGCGGGTCCAAGTCTATGAAGAAACCTTTGGACTCCCAGATGCTGATAGCTTTTTCCTGGAGTTTAAAAAAAGGAAACAAAACACATGCATACAGCTTATCTGCAACCGTGTAAATTAATCAGGTGCATGTACAGTATGTGTATCCACGTGAGTGTTCATGAGCCCTGAAGAAGTAAAGTCCAAAAGGCCAACTTCTGTGGACATGATTACAAGGTAGCACTTTGCTTCTTGCTTGGAGTAGGTGAATTAAGACACTGAAGGAAACACATAATCAAATGGAGTAGTGAGTGAACTGCTCAACACTTCACATTAAAGTGAACCACAAGGAAATCGAGGTTGAGTCATTCATCCACACAAACCAATTCAAGAATGCGCATCCATGGCTGTGTCTACACATGAAGCGGGGGTGACACCAGCCCCTTAAAAGTCCCCCAATCCTAATTAATGCTACTGAGCTAGAGCGCTGTTAATCTCACAATCCCCAGAGCCATGGGATGAGAGCAAGGATAATGCCTGATTTAGACTTCTGCGGGAAGTCTACACTGTAACTGTAAACTCCTATGCCATAACCTTCCATGCCATATAGTCTGACCCGACATGTAGTTACATTTCTCGGGTTACGTGGAAGGTTGTGGAGTACGATTAAACTATTTATTGTTTCTTTTTAACCAGAAACATTTAAAGGTATTTGCAGTTCCAGTTATACTATGATGTAGATTTGCCGCAGAAGTCTAAATCATGCACGAGACCAGTAGTAGACTGCAATGTAGTACATGTGATTATTCTGCTTCCACTGTAAAAATTCCAGCATTTAATGTCCATTCATATTATGCTACTTTCTTCTAATTTTCACTGTATTCTGGATGAAAATATTGCAATGCAATAGTCCAATACTTACTAAGAAGATTAGAAGGTACTGAAAAAGTGGGGCCATCTTTTGTTTTTTGTTTTTCAGAATTCTGACAAAAAAATCCATTTTTCCCAGTGGCCATAATCCTCTTCCATAAATACTCCTGTACCACCCTATTGAAAAGGTCCCAGTCCAGAGCAGTCAGAAACTTGACTGTTAACCATATGTAAATGAGACAGACAATCTTTTGAATTAAAACTTGTAAAAAATAAAAATAAAAAACCCAAATCGAGAAAGCCTAAGTTGAATTTCAGCCACTATATTTAGTGCTGCTGTCACTCACACAAAGGTCACTCCTCAGCTGCCCGTACTGCGTTGACACCCAAAACCCTCTCCTGTCCTCCAGGGTGATGTAGGGCTCCGTCGGGTACCTGGCCCGATACTTCTTCAGGAAACCCCCCTCGAAGTCCGCCAGGACTCCGTCCATGTCCACCAGGACCCGCAGTCTCTTCCCGGAACGAGAGATGAACGACATGTTTGCGCAAATCCTCTTAATGGGATCTCGGAGCAAAGTTTTCCCTCTTCCTAGTAGGCGTGTTGCACTAAGCAGCAACATTTTTCACGCCCTCGGTCTCTGCCCTCTCCAAACAGTCAGCAGAAACAGCTTGTAAAGTCGGCATGGGACTTACACAAACAAAAATAATTCCAGACACTGGAGCTAAACCCCTTTCAGTACTCGTTTTAGACACTGTTATTCGCCCCTTGTGAATTTTTGTCCAACTTTTCACATTCTGAGCGGCAGTTGAGCTAACAGACGCTGGCTAGCTGACAGGCTAGCACCACAGCAGCCGCAGCGGGCAGTTCAACTGTGACCTGCCTGTGGCGGTCACAGTTGCCGGGAGCTCTTTGTATCGTTTGTCAGTGTGTATTAGCCGGCCGGCATCCAAGGCATGCCTTTCTAAAATTCCACAGCATATGAGATAAACAACATATGCTGTTAGAGCTGTCTGAGGTGAAACGAGAAGTAAACAACTGGAGCTGCTGCACCAAAGGGAGAAGCGCTCAGCTGTAAGAACAAACTGTACTACGAGCCCGTGCGCAACAAAGATCTCACATGACCAAGATGGTTCACTCCTCGCTGTTTTCAGGAGCCATGTACAGTGAAAAATATAAAATTTTACAACAATACGAAGGTTTTACCACAACAATAATCATACACGCAACGTGTGTGATTATTTATTGGCTAAAGAACTGTCGTTAGTTAGGTTCATTGCAATTTATGCACAGTCATCTCTTTATGCCCAAATGTGACAGCTTATTCTGAATGATGGATAGGTAAAGGGGCAAAACATTTAGCATCAGACAGGGGAGCTTCCAGAGATCCATCACTTGTGCATGAAATACGTTTGTGTGTGTGTGTGTGTGTGAGAGAGAGAGAGAGAGAGAGAGAGAGAAGATGCTGGAGGCAGACCATCTAAGTCTAAGACCAAAACTTAACTTTAATTTAAATTTATTCAATTTTAAACAAAAACTTGATTCAAATCATATATACATTGATAAATATGATTGAATGTCATCATATTTTCGTTTCCCCAAAGGAGCAGCACTATAGTAGTCCTGTAAAAGTAGTTAGACAAGAGGTCTCACCATAAAACATCTACGTTAACCCCGGTATGTACGTCACTTCCTTTATTTCCGAGTCCTCAAAGAGAGAAGTTGAAGTCCATTTTTAAATAAACACACACTCGCGCAATATATATCTATATATAGATATATATAGATATATATCTATATATAGATAGATAGATATATAAAAGCAAGTGTGTTTCAATACTACCAGCAAATCTGGTAGCTGGCCCTTTAAGAATTCAACGGTCGGTTCTCTAAACCTCCTTGCGGTCTGTTCTGTTCTTACGATCTCGCGATAGCCTCACCTCAGTGGCGGCTGTGTGGCCCCCTGTCTTAGTCCGGACGGAGTTGTTTCTGACGTTTGAATGAAATACAGTGCAAATTACCTCCACGTTGGACCCAGGAAATAATGGCTTCAGCCTTGGAGCAGTTTGTGAACAATGTGCGGCAGCTTTCCGCTCAAGGTAGGGTTGATAAACTCATTACAGTCTGAAGTATTAGCTAGTTAGCTAGCATATGCTATCCAATGCCTTGCCGATAGCTAGGCAGTCAAACTGGTCAGAGGCTTCTTTTTGCTTTATCATGTAAACACATCGCTAAAACGACCTTATGTCGCTGTAGTTCCTATGTAAACTACCACGAGAAGATGCGGTATTACACAAGGACCCGAAGGATAACTGCATAACGTGCATGTCATCAAACTAGATGTGAAAATTATACTTTTTGTTTTTGATCTAGAAAATAATTTCTGGGGACTGCCTACCGGTAGTCCCGCCCTAGCCTCATATAATTGGCTAGCGGACTGAATTGGCAAATATTATTGGCTCGAAGTCATCTGTCAATCCTGCTCGCATTACCTCTGTTGCAAGGCCTTGACAGGACACTTGGCCAGCCGATTTCAATTGAAATGCCCATCCGCAGCGCGGCGGTTATACACAGTTTTATGAGTCCGTGTGTCCTCTAGGTTTATAAAGAATAGCCTCTTTGGATTCGTAAACAAGAAAATTCCTATTTTATCCATAATTTGACCAATTAAACAACAAAGAAAATGTATCACTGTACATTATTTCTCCTATCAACATACAACAACTTTACTGATAATAGTTGTAGTGGGGTTGTGGTCATACTGATTGTGTCTAGTCTTTGTAGCGTTTCCAGCTAAGTTTTTGTCCATGTGCCCTCCTTGTGTGCTTTGCAATGTAATAACAACCTTGTGAAATAGAGACCTGATGACATTAAATCTCAGCATAACAACCTGATTTTATTCTACATCTGGTGGGCTGGTGTCAAAAATATAATCTGCACCTAGACCTGCAAAACAAGTTACCTTAAGCCTTTAGAAAGACACCCTAGTTTGGACTTCCCATAGATTTAAAAGGTCGGTACAAAAAGTTAAGTGTGGTTAAATTTCTCAATGTTGACCTCAATTTCCCTTCATCCCTCCAGGCCAGATGACTCAGCTATGTGAGTTGATCAACAAAAGTGGGGAGCTGCTGGCCAAAAATCTGTCCCACCTGGACACTGTGCTGGGGGCCCTGGACATCCAGGAGCACTCCCTAGGTGTGCTGGCTGTGCTGTAAGTTTCCACTATAACTTTCTTCTGTCTCAGTTACCACATGACAAGAAATTTTTCTCATAAAGTTTTTTTCCCCTCTAACTGGTCTATTATTATTATCAGTATTATTAATATTAATTTTTTTTATTAGTTTACATTTTGGTGTTTCACTGCACTCTGCTTTCGTTCTGCTGTTCTTGGCCAAGATATTCTCCTAATGTTGTGTCTATTGAAGGTCACGTTGTACTTTTTGTGTTGGTTGAGGAAGAGGCGGTAGTTCTTTAGAGGAAGTCTCTTGGAAAAATGACAGAGCCAGCTCAGGATTTAGAGGAAAATGAGAGGAAAAGTTGACCGATAATAAGTTCCTGCATATAATGTTCTATTGAAAGGGAATAATCTCTCTCACTTCTTCAAATTGTTTCCTTTCTTTAAAATTTCCACACATTCTCTGCACTATAGCAAATCCTGCACAGACGTGACACTGCTAAAGGTTTTCTGTTGCCTTTACAACTGATAATAAATAACACAGAAATGAAAGCTATTATTTCCTGTTTACAAAATCAATCTCGCTTCTGCTTACCCAACATTGCGTCTGATCGATACATTTCCCTCCTTACTCAAAACTCAGCCCTTTAGCTCTAAATGATTTTTAAAAATCGGCAAACTAATGCTAAGTTTTGGCTAACCCCCCTTCCTTCCTTCCTTCTGCTTTTGCTCAAGATTTGTGAAGTTCTCCATGCCAAACATCCCTGACTTTGAGACGCTCTTCTCCCAAGTCCAGCTCTTCATCAGTACATGCAATGGGGAGCACATTAGATATGCAACAGACACTTGTAAGTCTCATTGTTCAGTGAACTTGTTTTGTGTCAAGTTTTTTTTTTTTTTTTTCAATTTGTTTTTGTGATTGTTAAGACAGAAGCATTTAGGTGTATGCGTTTCTAGCTGAGCTGTCATGAATCGCTACTTGTGTTCATATATTTTACACAAGGTTATATAAATTTTGTTGGTATCAGTCACAGCTTTGTATCAGTGGTTTGAAATCTGTTATGTGGATTTGTGGGATCTGGCAGAATCTACGTGGTTAATCATAACTCCTCTGTTTTCCTGCCACAGTTGCTGGTCTCTGCCACCAGTTGACAAACGCACTTGTAGAGCGGAAACAGGTAAGAATGTCTCTTTCTATCATTCTGAGCCTAATCCAACTAAGGCTACGTTCACACTGCAGGTCTTAATTAGGGCTGAACGATATATCGTATTTGCGATAATATCGCGACATGATCAAGTGCAATTTTCTAACCGCAAAGGCTGCAATTATACTCTGAACATGTCCAAATTCATGGGCTGCATCCTCCTGAGGCCGCATTTGTAGACCGATTACGTCACAGCGACGCGCCGAAGGCTGTCCAAATTACTACCATATCCCAGAATTCATAGCGCGGCCCAGCCAAACTCCAGTTTCCAACAATGGCGGCCGCTACTAAGTTTTAAAATTACTCATACTAATCTTTCTGGGTCACAAAATAAACTTTTAACATATTTTCAGGCGAGAAAGTAGCTGTGTAAACATCAAATATCTGCTCGGTTTATCAAGATATCCCATATTTGCAAAAGTGCTTCGACGTTTTCAGAGGCGTCTGCTACCCACCAGCTCGACAGCTAGCCGGGAGCTCGAGAGTTACTGATGCGGCCGAGAACGGCACAACTCCCGGCACATCATTTTCAGATCACCGCGGAGTTTCGCTGCTCGGGTTAAACGTAATATATAAGTCACTTAGACAACCTAAAAATGTTATTGTTGGGCTTTTTTCAGTGTTTTGTTTGTTCGTGAGTAAATCGGTTTGGCTGAGATTAAAGTTATTAGATTAGATAAAATAAAACTTTATTAATCCCCCGGGTGGGTTCCTCCTTGGTTTTCACACAGCTGACTAAACGTCAAACAGAAAACTTATTAAACAGAAGTATGAGACAGTCGAGAATTTACACCAGTGTCTGGTTATATTTTAGATAGCAAGAAGCAGACGGCCGAGTTTATTAAACTCCACCGAGACAGCGGTGACGCTAATCAGAACTAGACCGTCCAATTTCACGCCTTTAAACTTTAAAGGCGTGTTTGTGTGTGTGTTTATACAATTGCTATTATGTTTGCACTTTATGTGTAATGTTACTGACTGCAGAGATCAGTAAGATGTGTGTATTTTTTATTTATTAGTTTTATTTATTTAATATTATTTTTTAATTGAATGACTGTCTAGTAGTTCACAGATGTTGAAAAACTGAGTGTGGTAAAGCCACTGATTTTTTTTTATGTATATTTCTGCAATCTGCACATTGTACTGACTTTCATTTTAATGTTTACACCAGGGTTCCTTGTCAGCACTTTATGCTCAGATGTTTGTAAGCTAAAAATAAACTATTGTGTATGTTCAAATATACTGTTGTGATTGAAGAAGTTAAATAAAAATGTCAGTCATCAATTCATGCATCACCTCATGTCATCATAACAGAGGTCTGTCTTCCAGGAAAGAACAGTTTAAAATTAATGTAATATAGTATTGGCCATACTATATGATGTATTGCTTGTCTTTGTTTAATAATACAGAAGACAAAGACCTTAAAAAATAATCGCATATCGCATCGCAATCGCAATATTGGGGCAAAAAATCGCAATTAGATTATTTTCCATAATCGTTCAGCCCTAGTCTTAATGCTCTATTCCGATTTTTTGATCAAATCCGTTTTTGTTTTTTTTTTGTCTGCTTGTTCACACTACAAATAAAATGTGACAGCCAACGCGCTCTAGTGTGAACCCTCAAAGCGGCCCGCATGCGCAAAAGAAGACCTCACACACAACGCGCTCTGTTTAGACCCAGACCACACAGTATTGTTTGACTGATGGCCTTAATATAAAGACTTTATTCGGACTTTACGTTTCCCAATTTTTTTTCCCAACGTTGTCTTCCCAACAGTTTCACTAACATCTACACTGGATGGCCAGGAAGCGTCCACGATGTCTTCTTGGGCGCTTCTCCGGCGCTGATAATAGGCGTCTGTCTTGTGTCAGTGATGTAAAAGACGGATTTAATGTGACATGACCGTTCAAACAGCAGTCGCTTTCTAAAACATCAGATATATATCGGCTTCAGTACCACATACGAAAGTGACTCAGGTCAGGTTTGAAAATATCGGATTTGTGCCGTTCACACTGTCATACCATGATCGGAAATGGGTCGCATAGGGTAAAAAAAAAAAGGTTGGATTTGATGCGCTTTTGCCTGCAGTGTGAACGTAGCCTAAATAGTGATGTCGTTTAGGCTTGACAAAAGTAGGGCTATGTTGTAAAAGTGAATGCTTAACAAAAAAAAAGAACACAATTGCATTTTTAAATTTTATTTTTTGTAAGAGAACTGTTAAGATTTGTTCATGATACATCTCCCTAGAAGAAAATGCCTTCTGCATTCTCTGTCCCTCTGTAGATTATGCAGTATGTAATCCTGTTGCACTTGTGCCAAGCAGTTTGTTTTCATTCAGCCCGTGCAGTCTTTAATATCAGCGGAAAGAACAAAAAGCAGGCAGGCTTTCTGTATTTCCTGGTGCTTCTGTAATTCTTGGTTTTACACTTCATGAGTCTGACTAGTTTTTGGCTTCAGAACTTTTGTCTTCTGCCAGAGGCCACATGTTTTTAAACAGTGTGTATTTATCTGCAGGCTGCTGATTTAGTGACATCCACACAATTGTATCTCTTGAAGCTAAAGGGGTTAGGGCCTTTCCTGTCAGCAGTTCATTTGATATCACTCACCCTACGCGCCACCATTGCCATACCCTCGTCAGCATTTCCTACTGAATTAGATTGTGTTTGTGGGATCGGGTGCTTTCGTAAGGAGTTGGTATAAGAGTAATCCTTTCTAGTTGTTTATCATTGCTCGGATGGGCGTGAAGTGAATGCAATAACAGTAGTCCTTGTTGTGGTTCTTAGCTTCAATGAACAAGCAACCTGTTGCTGGTGCTAGCTATAACCTACAAGAATTACCACCAGCAGCTACAGTTCATGAGGGTGGATGAGAGACTCTGGAGAGTAATATTAAGGACTGCCACAACAGTAAGCCAGGTTGCAGCCACTGAACACTCAAAATAATGGCGAGGAGACTGCCAGCAGACAAATGTATACTTGGGTGTTGATATATCTGGATGGCCAAATCAAGTCTGTGCGTGGGGAAACACTGCAAGTGTATTTATCCGCGCTCTCACAAGCAGCAGGAGAGTCACATGACCCTGCTGTCTAATACAGCACCCAACCCCCCAACCCCTAAACTTCCTTCCACCTGAATGATCATGTTAGTGTTTATCTCCTAAATGCTGTGTGGCCTACATAGTGTGTGTGTTGCATTTACCTTGCAGCTAAAACCAATTTCCCCCCTTTGGTCAGAATGAAATGAGTCAGTCACAATCATTTTTCATCACAGGGCTCACATGAGTCATTTCATCACTAAGACAGCACTGAGTTTCAGCACCACAGTGGAGCATGTTTTCCTTTCCCTTCTTGATCTAAATATTTTAGCGTGTTCTTCAGGCCCTGACTGTTTCCAGCACATTTGGGTGTCTCAGGACGACTTTCAGCTTAGTAACTCACAATTTCTCCTCTTCTGACAGCCATTGAGGGGTGTCGTGGTCCTAAAACAGGCAATAGACAAAATGCAGATGAACACAAACCAACTTACCTCAGTTCACGCAGACCTGTGTCAGGTAAGTTCTTAGCATCATCCCAGTTGTAATCCCAGCACATCTCCTTTTCCATATGCAGTCTAAGCCACTTGTTCACCTCTTATATGTTCTTCTGCAGCTGTGTTTGTTAGCAAAGTGCTTCAAGCCAGCCCTGCCCTTTTTGGAGGTGGACATGATGGACATCTGCAAGGAGAACGGAGCCTACGACGCAAAGCACTTTTTATGTTACTACTACTATGGTGGCATGATCTACACGGGCCTCAAAAATTTTGAAAGAGCACTGTATTTTTATGAACAGGTACTGTCTTTACAGTCTTTTTGTTGCCTCCTGAATTTAAACGTTCTTTGCGGCATCACTGCACATGCTTTTGTTTTTAATTTTCTGTGACAGGCAATAACCACTCCAGCCATGGCAGTGAGCCACATCATGTTGGAAGCCTATAAAAAATACATCCTGGTGTCACTTATTCTCCACGGCAAAGTGCAGCAGTTGCCCAAATACACTTCACAAATAGTAGGGAGGTTCATCAAGGTAAGGATGCATGACGTGTGGGTGATATTTTTTTCTTTTTAGAGGTGTAGCCAAGAAGTGTCATTTTCTAAAATCACCAAAAAGTAGTAATAATAATAGTGTATTGATGCTCAGTAATGTATAGATTAACATTTAGGTTCATGCATGAAGAATCAGTGATACAGATCGACAGACTGGCTGTTAAAATGTTGTTTTTTTGCCTGCTAGGCTGAGTCTCAGTGGGAGGGTGAGCCATTCATTCTGTTAGCTAGAATGTGGAAAAGTTATTAAGCTGAATTTGATGAAACATTATAGAAAAGTGGAGCTCGGGCAAAGGAAGAACTCACCAACATTTGTCTTTAAAGTTAAGATAAGAGCATCAGCATTGGTGTAGGCATCAGGGGTAGGATGTGAATGCACTTCAATTATTGGTTTACACTAATTGGAAAGTAAACACCTCTGAGCACCTAAAAGACTCAAAGATGAATCGTTACTTGGACAGAGTCAAAAGCACTGATTTCAATCAGATTTGATAAAAATACCATCACACACGAGGTGAACACAAAGGCTCACCTGTCATTTTGCCTTTTATGTATCAGACAGCTGCTCACACAGAAAGTTTTTTTTTTTTTTTTTTCCCTTCTTCTCCCACACTGTGCAGCGCTGCTTTGTAGCCTCACGGCTCACTCACTTAACTGAACGCAGCAGAACAGAGAGTCTGTAAAAGCAAGCAGATCAAGATGTCAGTGTCACGCAGTAGCAATTTTCTTTATTTTCTTTATTTTTTTTGTAAATCAAAAATTCACTGTGGGCTTTGAAAAGCAGCAAAATCTGCTCACAAAGTTTCTAAGTTTCAACAACAACTAATATTTGGAACAGTTGAATATTTATGTGCAGCTGTAGTGTGAGCCCATCAGGAAAAGCCACTTATTTATTTTGCTGCTACTGAGCTATCCGTCCATAATTGCGTTTGCTTTTTTCCTTTTTTTTTCTTTTTTGTGCCTCAGCCCTTGAGCAACGCATACCACGAGTTGGCTCAGGTTTACACCACCAACAACCCGGCCGAGCTGCGCAGCCTGGTCAACAAACACAGCGAGACCTTCACACGAGACAACAACACAGGCCTGGTCAAACAGTGCCTCTCCTCTCTCTACAAGAAGAATATCCAGAGGCTAACAAAGGTGAGCTGTGTGTGTGTGTTTTCTATGTGATGTGTGATATTAACACACTCCCGATGCCTTCAAGAGATAAGCTTCACTGGGTAGCTTGTGCGACTTTAGTTTAGGAAATATTCTGTTGTAAGAAGAGAGACGTCAAGAACGTAGAAATGTCTCTGTCGTCTCAAATCATCTGTGGCGCAGTTCATTAGAGGTCACGATAATCAAAATGAAAGGAAACACAGCCAAAACATGGGTGTGCCAAGACAGATGCTGACATCTGATAACTGGCTGTTGGCCCATCTTTGCTAAAACGACTAACAACAATGACTCTTGAGCTTTCAGTTTCCACCTGTTGGGTCATCTTGTTCACATTACCAAGAAGACTGAAGTTAGAGGGGCTGTGTGACCCATAAAACTTGAGTTTCACACTCCATACAGCCTATAGGTTAAATCCAGGCCCAGTGCTGTCTGGATATCACTTTAGGTTATCTTTTAGGTTCATGTTGCACATGCCAGCTCAAACAGACAGGCACAAATCCAAAGCACCAGCTAGCCAGACAATCCAGAGTACTGAGAGCTTCTTTACTGAGGTTAAAGAGACGTTCGTTGAGTTGTCAAGGGATTTATTTGAAACAAACTGGAGTTTAGATGGCGGGTTTTTGCCCATTCACTAGATCTGATATCGGTTTTTCCTCTGTGCGAACCCCACAGACCTTCCTGACACTGTCTTTGCAAGACATGGCGAGTCGAGTGCAGCTTTCAGGCCCGCAGGAAGCAGAGAAATACGTCTTACACATGGTGAGTTCTCCAGAGAGACCAAAGCACAAAAAATACAATCCAGTTGATGCTGATAGAAATCACGATATCCAACTTTACGTGTTTGTGAAATGGTTTGATATTTTTTTTTAGCTATAGATGTATTACACAAGTCTTTTATCTGTTGTGTTGGACCGTTTTGGACTTGAAGGCCTTAACGACCATATAACAATAGTCTTTACACTGGATTTTCTGCATTCCCTCTTGTTTTCTTCTTTGCAGATTGAAGATGGTGAGATCTATGCTAGCATTAACCAAAAAGATGGTATGGTCTGCTTCCATGACAACCCTGAAAAATACAACAACCCAGCAATGCTCCACAAAATTGACCAAGAGGTGTGGAGGCTCAGATCTGTGTTCACTGTTCTTGTGCTTTGCATGGATTGTTTGCAGTTGCAATACACAAATACTGCATGAATTTTTGAAAATGAGCACGTGTCTTTTTTTCCCTCTCTTTTCAGATGTTGAAATGTATACAGCTGGATGAGAAACTAAAGTCTATGGATCAGGAAATCACAGTAAACCCACAATTTGTGCAGAAGGTGAGGGGGGGCTCCAGCAGCACTGGAGTTGCTTTTTCTTATTTTGGCTTATGTGTGTATTTTTGGTAGAATGAGCCAGACTAAAGATGTTCTCCTGTCGGCGTGTATGTTGTCCAAAAAGTTCAAATTTTAAACTTTTTATTGAAGCAGAGGATAAGATGCTTAGAGGTTTAGAAACAGTGTGATCACTGTTTGTTGCACATGTGGCATGCCTGAGCAGATTGTGTTGCCAAGTCACATGGTGTCTTCAGTCACTGTTTCATGAAATCCATTGCTGGGCGTTTGATAAACACTGACTCTGTAATTCTCCCTTTTCAGTGTAACTGACATGCCGCTTGTTATGCAATATGCGATCATAAGGTTTCGCATTTCCATCCATAAAAACCAAAAACTATACCTGATTCAAATTATAGATCTCTCCCTTCAAGAACATTTCCAACTGTGCAAGTCAGAAAACAGTCCTAGCCTGGTTCTTCTTTTTCCCTTTTTAAAGATTGCCCCCTGGACGTCCTGTTTTGACCGCTTGCCCTTGTGTGTCTACATTTACACTATGGTGCTAAAACTTGCACAAATTTGCACATTGGCTTCCGTTTCAAACTAACCCAACCTTCCTTATGGAGGGTGGCGAGCCTTTGGCTGTAGACAAAAACCAAGACGCTGTTTTGGATGAAGAATCTGATCCAAGCTTATCAGGTCGGGAATGTGACCACAAGAATGCTTTCACTTTTAGTTTTTTGGGCCGTTTGTGGGGTCGTTCACCCTAAACTCAGGTGTAGGAGGCTTTCCCAGCTATAACAGCGTGAGAATTATTTTTCTTAACCAAATATTTATTAGTCCTTTATTTATCCAGGTAAAAAATCTCATTGAAATTAAAAATCTCATTTTCAAGAGAGACTTGGCATCATGGCAACAAAAGTCAAAATATACATACCACATAAGTATATAACATTTAGCAGCAGCGTACAAAGAACAATAATGTGCACGATTTCCATAGCCAGTAATAAAACGTAAAGCACAATGGTACACAGTATCCAACCTCTTTAGGTAGTGGGCAGGTGCATTCATAAAAAGCAGGTCACCATAATCCAATAAAGGTAAAAAAGTTGCATGAATCAAGTGTTTTCTCACTTGGAGGGAGAAACAGGATTGATTTCTAAAAAAGTAACCTAGTTTTAACTTTGACACAAGCCTTTGAATGTGAGTTTTAAATGACAAATTCTGATCTATAATGATCCCTAGATACTTGTAAGATGTGACCATTTCAATTTCAGTTCCTTGAATTGTTTTAATCTTAGGAGACGTAGCTAACAACTCTTTGCCATTTGAGAATAACATGAACTTGGATTTCTCTGGATTTAACACCAACTTAAGTTGAGTTAAATGGGACTGAACTACATCAAAGGCAGACTGCAGAAATTGCAGGGTTTGTGCTACTGAAGGGGGTGAACAATAAATAATTGTATCATCTGCATAAAGATGAAATGCTGCATTTGACAAATTATCACAAAGGTTGTTTATGTAAAGAGAAAATAGCAATGGCCCTAATATGGAGCCCTGCGGAACTCCTTTGGATACTGGGAGAAAAGAGGAAGAAGACCCAGCAGCATGGACACACTGTTTTCTTGCTGACAAGTAATTTGAAAACCAACTTACAGCATTTACAGATAGACTAAACAATATTGGTCTATTTAATAAAATATAGCATGGTCAACTGTATCAAAAGCCTTTGACAAGTCAAGAAAAGGAGCAGCACAGTATTTTTTGCAGTCCATTGAATCAACAATGTCATTAACCACTTTAATAGCAGCAGTCAGGCTCACTTTCTATCAAATTGTGAACCATTGTGCTAATAAAACACAAATTAATTTGTCAAATCTGGCTAAAGTTAATAGCAACCTGCCTTCCTTGCAGGCCTGCGTGGTTTTATATCAGTTTAATCTTACATATGACATACAAACGCTTATTTTCTACAGAAGCTAAATGGTTTGCACAGCTGTCTTCTTGCTTATAGTTCACCTCGTTTGTTTACACCTTTCCATCATTGAGAGGCGCTGCCTGGGCTAGTCGTACATTGTGACTCATTTTGTAATTTTGGCTGTAAATTTACTAAATAATTCTCAGCTTTCAAGAACTATTTGAATTTTCTCTCTGGTCCACAATGGTTGAGAACCAACAATAATGTGAAGTGCACATGGTAACATCTGCCTGTTCAGACAGTAGTACCTGGTGAATACTTTTATGCTGCCACAATACACCAGATATTGCTGTAAAGCTCGTCTTCCCTTCCTTCCAAAACAGTATTCAATTTTGTCTCAAGAACAAACGGTGATGGAGCTATCGACATTTAAAGTTAAGTGGCTTGGATTTTCAGTGCCAACAAACAAGGACAGCAACTTTTAAACGACCAGTCAAGTAGCTGCACACTTCCTTATTGTATATATCAGACCTTCCCAAAGTGTGGGGCCCGCCCCCTAGGGGAGGCGCGTTATGAAAAGGGGAGAAAAAACCAAAACGCTTGGACACGGCTAGCACAGGGCCGCCACAGAAACACAAAGCAGGGAATGAAGCATAGTTGAATATGTTTCCAAACCAACTTCATTCTAAGCCGAACATTTTTCTGGTAAAACAAAGGGGGCCCAGCAAAAAATGTTTGGGAACCACTGGTATATATCAACACAAACTGGGGAAAAAGTCTAAGGAGTTAGTTCCCAGAATGGCAATACGCCCTACCATCAAGTAATATTGGGCATTGAGACCTGAACAAAACAATCACTCATTGTTGGTGGAAGTGCAGCAGAAACTGGTTTGCAGCAGTGGCTCCACCTGATGTGTTCAGATAACAGTTTTGATGTTTTGTGTTGTTTTTGTTTTTTGTTTCCCCTTCAGAGTATGGGATCGCAGGAGGATGATGTCGGTAGCAAAACGTCTAGTTATTCCTGAGGGGCCTTGGATGGGGAGAGAACGCTGCAGCCACCCAACACGTTCTTCCCAGGATGAGTTGGATTTTTTTAAAAGAGGAAAAACAAACATTCTATCTCACATAAGGACATTGGTCAAGGAAAATCTAATTGTGTGGAATGATGATAAATTTGGTTATTCTTACTTCACAGTGTCTTAAGGATAACGTGAGATCCTTACAGAAAAAGGAGGAAAAAAAGAAAAAAAATTACAATTTTGTCAGTGTTTTATTTATCAATGTTCAGGTTGAAGCGCCACTGCTACATTAACAGAAATCACAATAATAAAAACTGGACTTATTTGTTCCAAACGTATGTGAAAAATCTCACTGTTTGTTTTGGTTCTGCTGCATGATGGCCGTGACTTTGAGGGCATTACGTACAAGGTCAAACATCTAAAATTGATGAAGAATGAATCTGATAAAATTCTGCATTTGTAAAGACTGCAAGCGATCGTTTCCCTCTCACTCCTGCCGGTTAGAATGTAGATATCATCAATAGTGAATCTGTACACATGGACATGCCCTTGACCAAAACTCGGCACAATGGAGGAGTCGTTCACAATCTGGTGCACTGTTTTGTTTTTCTTTTGTTTTGTTTTTCTTTTGTTTAGGGTTTTTGTTGTTGTTTTGGTTTTTTTTAGGTCGGATCCACTAGAGGTCGCTAGAGCACTGTACAGAAAACCGATTTGACAGCTTGTTATTACAAGAGGTGAAGTCAACAGATGAAACCAAACTGTCATGTAATTTTGGGAGCTTGAGCTTGGCGATTGTGGATCTGTTAATAATAAATTGTTTAAGAATATAGTTCTGGGTTTCATGCCTTTATGGAAAGATTCTCTTCGACACGGGCCCTCGTCTTTACGGTGTGTTTCAATTCTCATCCATTCATGGACTGTCACTTTTTTTTTTCTTTTTTTTTTTGTAATTGTTACGCTGAAGCTAATTTTCGCTTCAGCCAATGAACGTACGTATGCAAGCGGATGTGGTTAGCTGGAGAATTCCACCAATCAAGACGAAGCGCCCTTCTTTTTAGAGGCAGGACTTTACCCTCTGAACGAAAGTTGGCACATGTCAATCACATGCAGCACTCGGTCGTGATTGGTCCGTCGCTATGAATGAGGTGGGTCTTAACGACACTCGCCGTGTAAGCTACTTGAAATTCCAATGCTAACCAACTTTAGCCAGCTTGCTAACGTGTAACTGAGCGACTGTGAAGAACTACATGTAAAGCGGTATAGCTGGATTTAAATACATAAATGATACACATCTCCAAAAGAGGTATATTGTAAAATTCGTCTTTATGCTTGCTACTGCGCGTGTCTCTGCTACTGCAACCAGGACATGTCCAGTTAGCCAGAACGCAGCACTTGGTGGATAACGAACCCTGGCAGAGCTAGCCAGTCAGCCCGCTTGGACTGGGTCTGCTTTGAGGGATTTGAACAGGTTTCGTCGCTCAGTGGACAGTGAAGCCGGATGCTGTGACTACCATGAGTCCCGCAGGCTGCCCCCATGTCAACGGCTTCAAAGTGGACAACTGGAAGCAGAACCTGAGGGTCATTTATCAGTGTTTCGTGTGGAGTGGTTCAGCTGAGACCAGAAAACGCAAGGTAACGAGTGTTTAGTAGGGACCCTTGATGTACGACCGTGTATGCGTGTGTTTGTGTGCTGAGCTGCCGTCGTGTGCGTAGATAGTTCTCCGCCCTTCCACAACAACAGACGGTGAATGCCAAAGTACCGCTTTCCCCCTCAGCCAAATACTATCCAAGCTCAGAGACTTGTTCTAGTCTCAGTGTGGCGCTTAAATGCCACTCTGAGCACCTCACCACAGCTGCAGTGTCCTCAAACTGATGCAAACTACTAGCATGTCACCCAGTTAACCCCCTCGCCGCTGAACGTTAGCTTAGATCAAAGCTAGAGTCCGCATGATGGATCAGCAAGCTGATGATGTGCATGTGTTTGCACTGGCACTGCGCCTGCTGTGGCTCCACTTCCTCCCACCAGCAGACCGCAGGCCAGTGTTACACGGTGGTGTTTCCTCGCTTATTGGGGCACTGATGGCTCTGAAATCAGCCAAGTACTTCATATCTCTTGCCCTCATAAACCTATGATAACAGATATGCAGCATGGCCATGTTTGTTCAGCATTACAGGATCAACGAGGTTTAACAGGTAAAGCAACAGAATGTGTGTCTTCAGTTACGCTGCAAGAGGAAATATTATTTTTCTTCTCCTTTGTTTATTTTTTTTAATAATCATGCCATTACTTAGACATATAGCATGTTGTGTTTGCATTATCTGTGTGTATACTGCACTGGCTTAAGTCCAGGAGACATGTATACAGAAATAAATGGTGCGTATGCAGATGGTATATGTACTGTATGGTCTCTTCCTGTGCCCCTGGAGGGCCAAAATCCCTTCTTATCATGAAATATGTGGGACACCTCTCCAATCAGACACATGCTTCTTATGGGGAAACTGTTACACCAGGGTTCTGCTCCACCTGTCATGCACTTGTTTTCTTTTTATCCAGCTGGAGAAGTCTGTTGACAGTCATAGATTAGATTTTCCAGTCTAGTTTCAGGTCCAAGACAGTCTTTAATTTGACCCTGAACAATATTTCAACCGCAAAGTTTATCCATACATTATTGTTATTCAGCAAGCATTGGTGTATCCAGGTATTTTGGCTTGCTACTCACACTCTGCACCTACACTGGGTTGCTGCAGGGATGCAACAAAGGGAAAGGACAAGTATTGTGATTCCAGGGCCATTCAAAACAACAATGGCAAACAAATTGCATACATTTTGACAGTCAAGCAGCAACACTTGAAAGTGTTACCTGTGAAAAATACAACTCCTTAATCACCCGCTTGCCACTCTGTCATCCATTACCTCTGGCGTCAGCCTCAGCGCTGTGTACATCAGACAGTCCACTGACCTTCAGATGTAGATTGAATACCGAGTATTGGTTCACCTTTAGAATTCAAAGGCTCAGTTCTTTGACTCACTTCACTGACAATCACACAAGTGTTTTATCTCATCTGAATTGCGCCAACATTGAATTCTATCAGTCTACTGCAGAGTAAAAGCGCATTTTCTCACCGCAATCCTAATGTGATCTTTTTACATTGTAATAAAACATTTAACATTTTATTTTCTGTATATTAAACATAGTCAAAGTTTCAAACAATGAGGTCAGCATATCCTCTGGTAGATCTTGTGTGTCAGAGGCTTCAGGCAGGTTTTTTTTCCCCTACACTTGTCTGTATGATGTCAGTAAGAGCAGATATTCCTAATATGGTCAGGCACACGGCTCTGGTTGTTAGCACAGAAGCTCCGCCCACCTACTCTTCAGCTCATCTGTTTATGAGGCGCAGCCAGTCAAATAACAGTGTGCTTGGGAGCGGGAGGATAGAGAACTAAAACGGATAATTTCAAACAGTGGAAGAACTCAGCAGCTGCACTTAGGCCCAGTAAGATTAAACAAAAAAAAAAAAAGGATTATTTTGAACTGTGAAAAATGCAGACCCATTAGTACAGCACAGGATTGACAATAAGGACCAGGACATAGTCCTTTTTAACAGCCAGTATAGGCTGCTCAAGGGACCATAAAATAAGACCATGTTTTAAAATTGGTGAGTCACTACTAAACGTCAGAGCTTAGCAGATTTAGCAATATTTTCTGTCCTCCTAAGGCTGTCTTCTACTAGCTTGTGCCACTGCAACACAAAGTAGATTTAAAGTGAAAGAGGCCCTCTGAGTATGAAACCCGGAGCTGGTGGCAAAAATAAACAAGGTCAACAAAGTATTTGCCATTACGACAGTGACAGCTGTTGCTTTAAATTTAAGTTCAGCTTCATTTTTTTAGCCCTTTGTTTTGCTTTTTCTGTGTTGAACATTTACTCTTTCCACTAGTTTCAAGGGCACACACTCCAACAACAACCAAATCTTAGTATCAGACATATCAACAAATCAGATTTACCTGGGTGTTTTCAGTGGCACAGCTGATATTTATGCTGCAAGACTAAATGTTGCAAAATAGAGTGATGACTGTAAAACGGGTCCGTTATTTCTTAGTTTGCCTGGGACAAAGGAGGAAATAATTGATTAATCTTCATAAATAAATATCAGTCTGTTGTTTGGGATGGCAGGCTACCACAACTTTTCCCTAAATGAATGAGACAGGTGTCGCTGCATGGGCGCACAGTGTAATAATCTTCTCACTTTACACTTTTCTAACCAGCAACTTTACATCCCATTACCCTTTCCAGTTCTCCCCGCCTACTGGTAGCTCGTCTCTGACATCGCAGCATTTGGAGGAATATGACACAGTTGGAGCTTGGCTGTTCTTCGGGTGTTAGAAGAACCACAAGGCCTCTTAGTACACAGTGTTCTAAACCATAACTACTGTGCAGTGTATATGTGCTCAGGCTCTTACTGACAGTTTGGGATGTAGAGCAGAGAAGATGACACAAATCCTACATGAATACAGCGTCCTTGGGGGACTAGCTAAACAGACGTGCACACTGTAACAATGACAGCCAAAAGAATGAGTGACGAAAGATTGTTGCATATTGATGGGTATTTTCATAATTCATGTGCTGTCCGAGCAGTTTTGCAAGGAGGGGTGTGTGTGTGTGTGTGTGTGACTGGAATAAGAATGTCTTTTTTTTTTTTTTTTTTTGTATCTGTGTCCCACATTTACACTCACAAGAGAAGCATGTTTTTAAATCATGAACAGCAGAGGTGGTACTCAATGAGGAATAAGCCCAGATGAAAAGTTTTTAATCTAGAGGGTTTTAGGCTTTTATTTTGGTAATATGGATCCCAAAAAACACTGCATGAATCAAGCAAATGTGTGACATTTGTCAGAACCCTCATCCGTTTAGTAAGACAAGGTTGGTAACCTATGGTAACAACTATGAAGCTACTGCTTAGCTGTACAGTGTAAACTGAAATGGGTGGGAGGTAACTGTGTGACCTCTCTCTCATCCGTGTGATCACAGTGTGTACTCTGTGGTTTAAATAGATTTCATACACTGTCTACAATGTCTAATAAGTCAACTTCAAATGATGTAAAGTTCTGTACAAACGCTGCCAGTATTTTAAATTTAGTTGCACACTGGGACTGTTGTCAGTCTACACAACTATGTATATTGATCTGGATAGATGTGGATAGAAACGGCACAAAACTCCAAGGCTGCTACTTACTACTTCTTACTTTCTTCCCCATTCTGAAGCTTTGTTCAGCAACTTCAGAGAGACATCTTTAGGCATGTAGAAATGTTCAGAGCGCTGAGTTGCTATCAAGCAAATGGCTAATTAGGTAACGATAACAAGCATTTTAGTTGTGTCTAATAAAGAGGCTTGTGAATGTGTTTCACACATATTGTAACTTTGCTTAAATTGTTCAACTTTTTGATTCAATTCTGTTTTATTCATACAGTGCCAAATTACAGTTACCTGTATTGTAAGGTAAAGCCCCCACAATAATGGAGGGAAAACTCCCAACAATGAGACGACCGCATATCAGCAAGCGCTTGGCAACAGTGGGAAGGAAAAACTGGCTTTTAAACAGGATGAAAGCTCCAGCAGAACCAGGCTCAGGGAGGGGTAGCTGTCTGGTTGGAGGTGACAGGAGATAACGATGGTAAAATAAACTAGAATCGGGCAGCTAGCTTACCTACAGCACTATGAACTATATGATGCCAGATGCCATGAGAATCTCTGCCTTTAGAGATGTTAGTGTTTACTCCTTTTTTCTTTTTGCGAAGCCACTCTAGTTGTTTCTTCTGATCTTTATGCAAAGCTAAGCTAACCTGATTATAGAGGAGGAACACAATAGTTTTGAGTTTTGTGAAGAAAAAGGTTTATTTCCTATAATGTGAAAATTTCATTTAAATAAAATCTACATGCAGTTTTAACTTCTCTTCATATTGGTTGTATTGTTTTATTTATTTATTTTTTACTTCTGTTGACATTGATAATTTAGGGTTTTAGACTTCTTGGTCATACACGTCAGGTAAAGACGGCATCATTTGCTACAATCCGTACATCTTCTAAATTGGGCACCAAACTGTACTGTCACTCTGCCTTTCCATTTTATGTATATTAGCTTACCAGTCTAGATCTCTAAGGTAGAGTTTCTATAAAATGCCACTGATATCAACCTGTCTCATGATTCCAGCTCTAATTTTCTTCTACATTTCCTCCTCTTGTCTTTGTGTCTGATGCTCTCCCATATATCATTCTCTACCCGCTTTCCTTTCTTTCCTGTCTTTGCTTATTTTCCCTGCACTCCTCTTCTTAGGCATTGCTCATTTCTTCCCACCTCCTTATATTCATGCTAGCTCATTGGCATGCCAGCTTGTCATCTGCATGCTTTTGAACTGTTGCTATCTACCCTCCATCCACAGTCACGCCGCCCTTCTTTTCTTCTTTCCATGACTGCCGAAAATAACGAATAAGAAACACAATTCATATTTAAGAGGTGCATTTTAGGCTTAGGTGAATTTTATCCTGATTCTGTACTTTAAGCCATATCGCATTAAAAAGCAGAATGCATCATGCTTTGTAGCTACATTAATGCCTTGTAGGTTTTTGAGCAGTGTTTGAGAAATGTTCCATTTACTTAATAGAAAACACAGAGTAGATGGGAAAAATAGCTTTTGACATCCAGAAGTGTAAACTGATGTGTTCACTGCAGCTGCTTAGAAATGCCAGGCTTGACGTCATGTACAGTAGATGACCTTGGCACGATGACGTGGTGCATTTAAATGAGCTCTTAAAGACTTTTCGTTGTTTTGTCTTAGATAAAGTCTTACAGTGATGCTGCTCACACTACTTGGTGTTCAGTTTTTCTGTTTGCAATGACCAGGCAGTCTTAGGCCCTTAGCTGAGAGACTAGTTGACGACCCCACTAGGGAAAAGTGGTTGCTGGAGGTTGCAAGGTAAATTGGTTGCAAAGCATTGTACAGTGCTGCACCAAAAATTTCTTTGTGATTGCCTTTTTGCCACTCGCAGATTCCCACAGTTGTCCATAGCTTGCATGGAAAATGCTGACTTGTTTACAAACACTCACCAAGTGCTTGCTGAGTCGTAATGAAACTATGAAAAGTGTAAAAATGGAGAAAAGTCAGCCATTAAGATGCCTCTGTTTCGGTATTGCATCACCCTCTTTCAAGTTTCACTCTCTCTGTGGTTAGTTAGCAGGATTTTGCAGTTTACAATTAGACCTCTCTCATGGATACTATGCAAATCTGCTTGTGGGAATGGTTTTGGATGGTTTTGTTTGTTTGTATCCATTGTTTGAGCTACAGAGGCTGAAGCATATTCATGTTTCTATGTTCTTTCTGATGTGTTCAAGTGGCAACGGGTGGACTCCAGGAAATTCAAGGTCTGTCTCGTAGTGCAGCGTAAAGCAAAAAATGTGAATGCTTTTGTAAATAAGAGATTTCAGGTTTTGATCTGAGCACATCTGTAACAAACAAATATATAAACACATGCTTTTATTTTGTCACTGAAATTTTCAACATGCGGTGCGCTAAAAGCAAAATTGCCATAGTTACGGGAAATCTGCATTGTAACCTACGGCATAACTGCAAACCCATCTGAACCCTACGCCGTAACCCGGCATGCACTTCACGAAAAATGTAGCTACACGGGTTGGCGCAGCCCACAAGTATTGTGATTGGCCAGTTCAGCTCCATCAAGTTTTTGAAGTTTTAGAAAGTAACAATCATCATCTCAGGACAATGAATAATCATCATAGCAGCAACATAAGGAGTCACAAATGTAACAAATTCTTGGAGGGAGATTGCAGAAACTGTCAGACTGGATGTGAGGGAAGGCACAGAGGAGTAATATGTTTACACCCGTAAACAACTGACCACCACAAAGAGTGGAGACCCAGGTGGGGGAAAAGTCCCAGCAATTCATTTTTTTTCTATCAGCATGTAAAACACAGGGACTCATCCACAAGATGATTAACATGTAACACACATAAATGAGATCGGCCACTTACGTAGGTTATGTCATGGGTTCTACAAAGATTCATCCTTGAAGCTGTTTCAATTTTTATGATTTGTGTGGAGTACAAGTTTGAGAAGATTCATACAATCGTTTCATCTCTCTCTCTCTATTTCTGTCTCCCTCTCTCCCTGCTGTTCCTCCTCCCGCCCACCACCCCTCCCCCGTCTCTTTCAGGCCAAGTCATGTATCTGCCACATGTGCGGCGCCCACCTCAACAGACTCCACTCCTGCCTCTACTGCGTCTTCTTCGCCTGCTTTGCCAAAAAACACATCCACGAACATGCCAAGAGCAAAAGGCATAACCTAGGTATGACACACACAAACTCACGGTCCCATACTAAGCTTCCTCATTGTAACAAACATGGACGATATGCACACCCCAGCACAACACCATCGGGGCTAATTATACAGCCAGCGGCTAATGGAGGTATAGGCTAGTGCCACTGCATTGTAAACACCATGCATTTGTGTGTTTGAGACTATATTTATAAGCAGCTTTGGCCTTCTTATATTACTTATATTAATGCTTTTATTTCAGCTGTGACGCATCTGTGGTTTTTGTGAGGCATTCGGAGCCACAGGGGTGTGAGCTGTTACGCAAGCGAGTGCAACATAAATGCAATACTGCCTAAAAGACTTCATCTCAAGGGGCTTTGGAAAGTCACCTGTGTATTTTGGCCTCAGGCAGCCTATTAGAGGGAAAGCATGCAGTATTGAACTTGCTAATGAATGGGCACTGAGGTCTGTCTTGGTGGCTGATTTAAAATTAAGCACATTTCCATTTTATTGGGTACACCTCCCTGCTCTCCAAAGCCTCTCTCAAAATCCCTGCAATCATTCAGCGGTGTGGGTATTTATAAGCAAGAACAATGAGATCTCTCTCAGCCTTGTTGTAGACAGGATTAATATTGCAGGTCAGTGAAGGTAACACAAAATATCACGAGCCATTGTTTTCAGTGATAATCTGTATATTTTTCTCCTTTTAAAATGACTGAGCAGGCTTTTATTTTGAGGAGCCAAAGCAAGCGCGCTGTATTTCTCACCACAGCTCGCACGGAGGCTGCTTAGTTGGCCTGGGCACACACAGTAAGAAAACGGGAAATTGTTGTATTTCAGTTCAATGAGTTATATATTTACAGGAAACAGACGCGATCTGGACAGCTCCAGATCTGAAGAAAGACGTGGGTGTTTGGTGAACAGTTGGTTGTTTTCGCCCAGTGCTTCGACTCCCACTGGGGAACACAGCCTGTGATAATCAAAACATTGCTCAAAAATTTAGCAATTTGGTCAATGATATTGCCCAAACTGTCAATATCAATATATTGAGAAAGCTGCTGGTAGTACCTGAACTCATATACTCAGATAGTATAAACAGCTGCTAAAGAATTCTGCTGTGTGCAGAAATCGCTGCTATTCACATCTAATTGGGTGAAAAATAAAAAGAAACACCACTGAGTACACTATCCTTCCTCCCTGAACTATGTGTCTTGCAGCAGGCCTGAGACTTTCTGTGAAAGTTTGATATGTTCTGAAACTCCCATTGGTGCTTGAGTTAAGTGGCGATTGGGGCCCTGTTCCAGAAATCAGATTTAACAAACTCTGAGTTCCAGAAAGGATGATCAGAGTTTGTTTAGTCACTCAGAGTAATGAAAGAACGGCATCGTCGATGGAGCTCTGATACCAAGAGTCACCATGGCAATGGGTAACTAACGATCAGAGCCTTCATTTAAACCCAGTGGACTGAGGAATATCACGCGAGCGCCGACTGTGACATTTATCTAAAAATGATAATAAGAAAGGGGAAAACGTGCCTTCCCCAGTTAAATAATAAACCCCAAGTTATTAAACCCAGAAACATTTACACCACATGTTACTGATTCAGTCTATTTCTACGTTGATTCTTCACCAGCTCTCTGACACTCACAAACTCGCAGACTCCCACGAGGGTCCGTCATCTGTTAGAACAAGTGCATGAAGGCTAGACGTCATGTTGAGCCTTTTTTGTGCACCATAACCCTGCACACAGGGTTCATAGCATTGTGATGCTGTTTACTGGGTTACACAGGGGTGTAATATAACTTATTCAGGACTCATGTATTTGAATTTGGGCTTAATGAAGTTGTTTCTAAAGCAAATGACAAATGAGAAGTTTGAGTGATCAGAAGTGATTCTGTACTCTATGGAAGTAGTGATCTCAGCTAGTGACAAGTACATGCTCCATAAAAACATCACAAAAGACTGAAACACAGTGCATTATGTACACATTCACACTGAGCATGCTAGCACTGGACCTGGTGTTAGCAGTGTACTATTAAAGCTGAGGGAGTGTAACTTTCATCGCAGGTGTGCAGATTTTTTTGTAAGTTGTGTCATCATGAGTATTGAACAGTTGTGTTGCACAAGGAAGGTTGGTGTTTTTTCAAATGGTTACTTGACTAGCACAGCAGTGCAACCACATCATCGGGATCATAGTTCCTGAATATCCTTAACAAGTCTTAAAAAGCACTGGGTGCTGTCATCTAAAAAGACGCTATTCATTGTTATGAAAATGTCTTTGATCATTTTATCAAGAGTGTTAAAATGAGCTTGGAAAGCAGCGTAATGTCTGCTGTCATTGTTCATGTTAGAATCAGGATAATTGCTGACATCCATCCTTTTTATTCTGCTTATCCAACTCATGCAAATTCCACAGAGAGAGACCTCAGTAACCAGTGGATTCAAACCCAAGACCTTCACTGTGCTGCCCATAATTGTTAACATCAGTTCAAAACAACAGAAAATAACTGCTCATATCTAGTTTTGTAGCTAGATGCTCACAGCAGACATGCTGCCTACTAGGTGGTAGATTAGCAGATTTGGATGCTAACAATCCACATTTGTTTAAATGGCTCAACCAATACCAAATAGTTTGGCTAAGAAAAGTCTTAAAACATAACCTGCCTCAAGCTGTAGGATCCAAGATGCCTCCTGCTAGTTTTACTGGTTAAATAATGTTTTTTCTAGACTGGAAATCCATCTTGATCTGCTGCTCTCTGACACTTACACAGTTGACATCAATTAATCGTCTCACTCCAGCAAAAATAGGCTGTGCTAAATGACAAAACTATGGAGGAGCACAAAGCTTTGAGACTCGGGATTATTGTGTTGCTAGAGTCGATCACACAGACATTTGTACAACCTTTTTATTGCCTTTGATATTACCGAAAGCATTAAAAATGGGGCAACATTTAATTACACTGTAAACGGCGTATTATCTGCACCAAAAGGCATCATCCTGTTAGTGTGAAAGCGGCGACGCCAGCTCGACACCCAGTGTCTTTCATTTTTTATTCTCCACATAATGGAATTACGGCTGTTTTGAGCTGCAAGTGGAGTGCGTTACACTGCAGCGTTGTGCAGGAGAGCGCCGCCGTAGCAGAGGCACCGAGGGTGTCGCTGACAAAAGGCTGGATTTGGCAGATGTTGGAGAATCTGTGCTCTGGTTTTTATCAAGCCTGCTTTGCTTTATCACTTGGCTCAGGAAGACCCCCTGCGGGGGGGGGGGGGGGGGGGGGGTGTGTGTGTGTGTGTGTGTGAGTGACGCTCTCAGCAGGCTGATGAGGAGGTAATTAAGTCGTTTTTAATACACCCTGTGGAATTAGCCTCCATTAAACCCGGCCCCTCCTCCTCACCCTCCTTCTTTCTGTTCCACCTCCTGTTTTGCCTTTGCATCTCTTTCATCTGCTCATTTTACGGACGTCCACCGTTCTCTTTGCCTCCTCATGTCGGACTCCTCCCGCTCTCTCACCACTGTCCTCTTCTCTTTCTGCCCTCTTCTTGTTCCCATGGTTACCCGATGACCCTTTCGATATTCCGAATTGTTCAAGGATTTCATTTAATTTCACTTGGCACCGTTACAACCCCACCCCCCCTTCAGTCTGTCAAATTTTCTTCCTTCACTTTCATATTTGCCTTTGCTTTTCCTCACCTCCCTCCATTCTTTCCTCTGTACCTGCAGAAGATGACAGCCAAGAGAGAGGCCGTCAGGCAGGTTGTTATGGCAACAGCAAACAGGTTGCCGCAGGGTACAGAGCAGGTGAGGAGAGAGAGGTAAGACGGAGTGGAAGCACTGTTTTGGGCCGTGAGTGAGCATTTAAGTGAGTCTGCGATGGTGGGAAATTACCCAGAAAGGCGGCGTCCTCACCTTTTGACTTCCCATTGCTCTCTCTATCGTTTCTGGCTGCTGTGAACATATGGCTGATCTGTCAGCAGATGAACCCTGCTGCCTGCCGTCGCAGCGTGACATAAATAGAATAAAACTGAGAGGTGAAGCAGTTAGCCTTTTACACAGTTTGCAGCAACACGCAACCCTTTACAGTCTCGTGAGTGTCCCTGCATTTGAATAAAATGCCGTCTTCTTCTTTTCTTTGTGTCTGTCCAGCTATCGACCTGCTGTACGGGGGAATTTACTGCTTTATGTGCCAAGACTACATTTACGACAAAGAGATGGAACAGATCGCCAAAGAGGAACAAAGGAAGGCCTGGAAGATGCAAGGTACAGCAACTTTAAACAACGCACCAAGTGACTTTGACCTCAGTGGGACATTTCTACACCAGAGCTCACCAAGCAATGGCACTTCTGTGCTCAATCACTGCATTTTGAGATGGCAGCACATATGCAATATTAAAATCCACACTGCGCTGCAAATTCTTTAAACTCCTGGTCTTCATTATCCAGCTTATTAACCTGATTAGATATAAATTAGCATTTTGCAGTTAAAAGTTTTTATAGAGTTCAGTTTTGATGTGCTAATATTCATATGAATGATAATGCTGTATTGCAACATTGTTTCTAATCCTCTGTAAATGTGGATTTTTATAGAGCAGCCGCAGTGGGTTCATGCATATGTAGCAGTGGTCAAATGTGTTTATGGCAGCCCTCTAAGCTTGAACAGAAAGATTCAAGTCTTCAACCTTTAACGGCAAGTGTATTTTGTGAGTGTTTGAGAATTAATCAGTGTGATTTTTATTTATTTTCCCCCCCGAAAAACCCAAATAGACAACACAAAAATGCAGAAAGTAGCAAAAATGATAGAAATTTTAACTGATATATGCAAATGCATATTTAATGTCTTTCTTTCTCATTTGTAAGAAGCTTCAGTAACCACGCCAGTTTCAAAATTATTATTTCATGGTTCAGGCTACACAGGTTTGTGTGTCCGTGTAAATGTGTTCCAGGTATCGGGGAAAAGTACTCGACGTGGGAGCCGACGAAGAGGGAGCTGGAGCTGCTGCGTCACAACCCCAAAAGAAGGAGGATCACCTCCAACTGTACAATTGGTTAGTCTCTCTCTCTCTCTCTCTCTCACACACGCACATTGACATCACATCAAAGATGAAGCAACACCATCATCCATCATGTTTTCACACGTACTCTGCAGCCCGGATCTTGTGAGAATGTCTGACACACTTTGGACATCAGCCGCTCTTTAACCTGCCAGCTTCTTACTGCAAAGCCTGTGTGATGGCAGCTGGCCCGTGTGCTAATTGCAGAGCTAACTTTCTGCTTTACCCATTCCTTTAATAATATGAAAAGCTACCAGTCACAGGCACAGGGTGATGCAGAGAGGAGATATTATTTGTTGTAGTGATGATGAATATTGGAGTGAGGCAGTGGTGGGACCTTCAGTATGTCGGAGTGAGGAGAGCTGGCATACGTTTAACACCTTGCAGCAGCCTGCAGGGACGTGCTCCAGCGCCAGCAACATCCCTGGCTCTGTCTAAGACGAGGGGAATTACAGGGCTGGCTGCTCATCCATGAAAAACACTACAGCCTTCTTTCTTTTCTGCTTCCTGTCTTTCCTTCCACCTTTTCTCCTTCCTCCTCCTTTCTCTCTCTCTCTCCCACCTCTTTTGTTTTTTTTAATATATGTGGTTGGTTCTGCTTTAATCAGGCAATGGTTTCCCCTGTATGCAGTCCACTAGTGCCTTAGAGACATTTGTGTGTGTGTGTGTGTGTGTGTGTGTGTGTGTGTGTGTCTATAACAGCATTGCAGCCTAGCTGCCACACTGCAGCAGCCACGAAGCCTCTTTTTCTGTTTATCCTGTCCACACACTTTTGTTTCCTTGAACTGCGTTTATGTCTGTTTTCCTTTGCTGTCCCTCTTCCACCTGCAGGCCTGCGCGGGCTGATAAATCTGGGCAACACGTGTTTTATGAACTGCATCGTCCAGGCGCTGACACACACCCCACTGCTGCGAGACTTCTTCCTCTCGGACCGGCACAAATGCGAGATGCAGAGCAACTCCTGCTTGGTGTGCGAGATGTCGCAACTGTTCCAGGAGGTACTGCGTCTTTGATTTTATTTTAGTAGTTTAGAGAGGACAAGGCGATGATTCAGAAAGTGTCATTTGAAAACACAAACTCCTCCCACCCCCTTACCGCAGTTCTACTCAGGCCACCGCTCACCTCACATCCCGTTCCGCCTCCTCCACCTCGTGTGGACCCACGCCCGTCACCTGGCTGGCTACGAGCAGCAGGATGCCCACGAGTTCCTCATCGCAGCGCTGGACGTCCTGCACAGACACTGCAAAGGTCAGACGCACAGAGACGATATCATAAACAAGCTGAGACGACCATCAAAGCTGAGACATGTGACTTTCAGTCAGACATGTTTGACACGGAGAGTTAAGAGGCTGAAAACACATGAGAGGCAGTATTGATTCTTTTGGATCTCTTGTCAGTTTATAAGCACAGTGGGGATTTGTGAAGTTACACAGTAAGGCTTTTAGTGACAGTGTGCTTTAATGTTTTTGGTGTGTGTGTGTGTGCGTGTGCGTGTGTGTGTGTGTGTGTGTGTGCGTGTGTGTGTGTTTTCTTTGTGTCCCTACAGATGACAATGGGAAGAAGGCAAACAACCCGAACCACTGTAACTGCATCATTGACCAAATCTTCACAGGGGGCCTGCAGTCTGACGTCACCTGTCAAGCCTGCCAGTAAGTGTGTGTGTGTCTGTGAGAATGTAAGTTTGTGTGCAGGGAAAAAAACAACTTAAAACTCTACTGATGCCTCACTAGAGTCTGTATAAAGAGATTAAAGTGTACAGTTCCATCATGAAGACACAAAACAGCCACCAAACAGGCCTCACTTGTCTGCATGAGAATGTCTAATGGCCTGCCTCGAGGTGACCCTCCTCCCCCTCCCTCCCTAATGCCTCCGTTCTCCTCTATCATTCACATACTGCACCATCAATCACACACTTGGTGAACTGCTACACTGCAGCAACAGGAACAGCCTTTCATGGCATGTAAAGTTGATCTCTAGCTCCACCTGGTGGTTTGTGGAGGCTGTTGAAGCTCTGAGTGGACTAGCCCGCCTTTTTTATTTATTTATTTTTTAAACTGATCTGTTATGTGATTAGCTCCTATTTCCATATAAGAGATATTTTCACACACTGGGGCATTTTTGCCTTTATTTGGCGTGGCTGAAGTGACGAGTAGACGGGAGAGAGCAGGGGACACGCTGCAGAGGCCACGGGTCAGACTTGAACCCAGGCAGCGGCATTTCTGGGTCACTGCACTAAGTGTAGCAGTTTGTTTGTTACTGTCAGAAGAAGTTTTAAGCTTATTGTCAAGTCATGCTTAGCTGAGGAACACAGCTGGTGCCTCTCCAGTGGAAAAAAGAAATCAGCAGTAAATACAGTGAGCCACAATTTTGTGATTCCATCCATCCATTTTCTTCCACTTATCTGGGGCCGGGTCACAGAGGCAGCTGCCTGAGCAGAGAATGCCTAACCTCCCTGCAGCTTATCCAGGAGAACACCTGGGTTTTTCCAGGTGGGCTGGTGTAGTTGTAATCACTCCTGGGTCTGCCCTGTGTCCCCTGTAGTGCATGCCCAGGACACCTCACCCAGGAGGCATCCTTGCAAGATGTCTAAACCACCTTAACTGGCTCCTTTAGATGTTGTAAGTGGCAGTTCTACTCCAGACATCTCCAGTCTGTCTGTCAGTCTCCTGCTTCCCTCTCCCCATTACTCGTGAACAAGACCTTGAGATACCTAATCGCCTCCGCATGGGGCGCAACTTACCCCTGACCCGGAGTGGCCACGAGATCCTTTTCCAGCTTAGGACTATGGCCTCAGACTTGAAGTTGCTGATTCTCATTCCCACTGCTTCCCACTCCAGTGTGAGCTGGCCATCACCTGACCAAGTCAACAGGACCACATCTGAAAAGATCAGAGATGAGATCCTGCAGCCACTAAAGTGGAAGCCTTTTGCCATTTTAAATCCATCCCTATAAAATTTGACTAACTAAAAGATGCTGTAGAGGAATGCGGTCCTCTTTTTCTTTTTGTGGCAGCTCTGGAGAAAGTCAGAAATTTCTGCTTTGACCAACCATAACCAGACTGTTGCCAGTCAGCGACACTATTCAGAGCTTTCATCTTCATGGTGAGGAAGACTGCTGGATTAGGCTAGAGTGCAGTGGAGGTCCTGGGTGTAGCAGTCATTTTAAACAGCCATCAAATTTGATTAAAGCTCATGTCAGAACCAGTGACATGGCTTTGAAAGAGCCCTTGTTCTGATGACACTGGCGGCTTTGTGGAGATTCATGGCACCAGGAAGTGGAATTATTAGAGCAAAGAGATGGAGCTAAATTTGACAGAAAGCCGGCGCTGCAGTGATACATCTTGTAATTGTGCTATGGCCCTTGGCTTAACAAGAACACTATGCATTACAGAGAACGTAGGCAGAACAATAGATGATTTAGTGGAGCTGTTAGAGAGATAACGGGGGTGCAGTTTGGAAAATGGATATTAACTGAGCAGTGTTTGTGTTTGTGTTGCAGCTCTGAGCAACAAACTGCTGCGTTATAATCCAGCTGTTCCAAATGACTGAAGATACAAACACAGTCACAAATATACCACGAACCAGTAGGATCTGCTTTATGTCCTTAAGAATGAACACACAGTGTTACCAATTAATGTTCAGCTGCAAAAAACTGATAAATAGACCACCAGTGGAATTCTTTGGCTTTCATTTGTTTGAATGTTGCTTTATTTTTATCTTAAATTCACCTCCTTTCAACACAGTGGTGTACTTTTTCCAGTCAACTGTTTTTTTTTTAAACTGCATATTTACACATAAATAGTGTTCATGTGAGTTAAAGCCTTTTTTAAAATTCATAACCCTTTTCTCTGTGTGATGTCAGTAAGAACAGATAACCTTAATATGGTTGTCAGTAACAGTGGCTCCGCCCACCTGCTGTTTGCACCTCCTGTATTTTTGCAAGAAAATAAATGATCCTTTAAAGCAAACTGTGAAAAAAATGAGTTGACATGAAGTGATAATGAGCTTGTGCTGATGTTTCTAATAAAGAAGGGGAAGAAAGTGAGATTCTGGGTTCATCCCGTTCTCATAGCTGGTCATAAAATGACTCAGAGGTAAAATGGTTCTGTTTTACCATTTCTGGATCATTGTACATTGGGTATGATAATGATTATTTTGAGCTGTGACTTCTCAAGAGTAACACTTGACCGTGTCACGTGACATCCTGGCATCTGTTTGGTTCCCAGTGGTGTTTCAACAACTATAGACCCATTTTGGGACATCAGCCTGGACCTGCCAGGCTCTTCCACACCATTCTGGCCCCTCAGCCCCGGAGGAGATGGATCAGCACTTAACGGAGAGAGTCACACCACTGGAGCCACAGCACTGACGGACTGTCTGCGCAGGTAACTCGCATATGAAGAATAGATCAGAGAGACATGATCTGAAACGTCAGGATTGAGCTGTAGTCATCAGCATTAAAAGATAAACAGGTGGGGAGTTTTTGTCTGTTTTGTGGTTGTAAAATGAAAAGAATAATTTCAGCGTTTTAATCAGAACAATCCTACATGCTCTGCAAACTCAGAGACCCACCCTTTAGCCTCATCCCAGAATCATCATGAGCGTCACATAAAACTGTTCCTACCCTTCCTGACAGGGGAAGCAGCAGCACAAGTCCCTGGTACCAAATCTCACCCTCTGTTGTCCAGGTTCACCAGACCAGAACACCTCGGGAGCAGCGCAAAGATCAAGTGCAGCGGCTGCCATAGTTACCAGGAGTCAACCAAGCAACTGACGATGAAGAAGCTGCCCATCGTGGCGTGCTTTCACCTCAAAGTAAGAGAGGTTACATTTGACGGCTAATGAAGGGGGATATTTATTACCTGTTCTAACTCGTGGATATGTGCGTGTGCTCGCAGAGGTTTGAGCATTCGGCCAAACTGCGGCGGAAGATCACTACTTATGTCTCCTTTCCTCTGGAGCTGGACATGACCCCGTTCATGGCCTCTAGGTGAGCACAATCTAAAAGAAGGGTGGAAGCTGTCAAAGAAAACCCAGTAAGGTGCATAAAAACTAGAAGCTGCTGTGTGCATGCTAGGCCTCAATCACAGTAACAACTGTGTTTATATGGACTTGTGTGCGTCCAGTGTCTTTTCTTTTTTTAAAAATAGATTTTTGGTCATAAACTGATTTTTGGCATTAATGAGCACAACCGTAAAGACTGATCATTGCAGCAGAGTCTGGATGACGCCTGCATTTCCTAACTCATCAGTCAGCTGGAAAAATATGGTGGCCGTGTTTTATTTCAGAGTACATTACTATGTGCTCATATCTAAATATGTTTACATCCTTACTGTGCAAACGTGTATGTGTACTGTATATAACACTCAAAAAAATGAAAAGAACACTTTGAAAACACATCAGATCTCATTGTGGGGGAAAAAATCATGCTCGATATCTGTACTGGTGTGTGTGCTGGGAACTAAAGGATACCACATCACTTGATGGAAATGAAAATTATCAACCTACAATGGGGTGAATTCAAAGAAACCCCCAAAATCAGGAGGAACCCAGGACCCACTGTACCAGGGTAGGGTCTGAGAGTGGATCCAAGGATTTCATCCTGATACCTAATATCAGGGTGTCTTTGCCTAGTCTTTAGAGATCTGTGAGTCCTTTCATGGATGTCCCTCCCCAGACACCACAGATCCATCACCAAACCGTTACAGGCAGCATAATGTTCTCCATGGCTTCTCCATACTCTTTCACGTCTGTAACGTGTTCAGAGGGAACCTGCTCTCATCTGTGAAAAGCACAGAGCATCAGTGGTGGACCTGCCAGTTTTGGTATTATGAGGCAAATGCCAGTCAGGATCCACAGTGCCAGGCAGTCGGGAACTCAGGCCACCTTCATGAAGTCTGTTTGGTCAGAGACATTCACACCAGTGTCCTGCTGGAGCTCTGGCAGGTGCTCATCCTGTTCCTCCTTCCACAAAAGGAGCAGATACCGGACTTGCTAATGGGTTAAGGACCTTCTACAGCAGTTTCCCAACCACTGTGTGCCATTAGAAATGATCAGGTGTGCCGTGGAAGATTATCTGGTTCCACCTGATTAGTAGTCTCAGCGGCTTGAGTAACGAGCAGAACGATTACATTCTCTTCTATTCTCTTCCACTTCGTACTCTAAGTTGCCAACTGCCAGTAAAATAGAAGAAGTTACATAATAGTCATGCTGACCTCTGTCCTGGAGAAAACTTTTTTGACATTAGACAAAAATGTGAAATATGTGCCGTGGTTCCAAAAGGTTGGGAAACGCTGCTCTACAGCACTGTCGAGCTCTCCTACAGTAACTGCCTGCTTCCTGGAATCTCCTCCATGCTCCTGAGACTGTGCCGGAAGACACCGCAAACCTTCTGGCAACAGCACATATTGATGTTTAAATACCTGTGCAACCTGTTTAGGGTCCAGGTATCGCCTCGTGCTCTCAATAGTGACACTGATCCGAGCCAAAACTAGTGGGGGGAAAAAACAAGCCAGAAAAAATGTGAGAGGCCTGTAGAACTATTTTTGTTTTGGGGACTCAAGTGGATCTTTCATTAATTTTATTAACAACAAAGCAGCTGACACTGAATAACAATGTCCTCTGCTACTTAACTGACCAGATATTTCACTGGCTTGATGCTATAATCTGATCGAAAAGTGTTCTTTTCATTTCTTTGAGCAGTCACAGTCGCTTTTGCAGTGAATGTTAATTTGTGTAATACATCCGAGGAAACTATTCTGCTTGAAAGAACAACAGTTGGTATGTCGTTACTGAGTCTCTGCCGCGTGTTTCAGTAAAGAAAGCCGGATGAATGGGCAGTACCAGCAGACCGTGGATCCCTTCAACAACGACAACAAGTAAGCAAAGCGACACGTTTGCAGCATCGATTCCACAATAATCCAAAAGGACCAAACGTATATTCTCATCCTTCTGTCACCTGACACAGTGAGCCTCGTGGAAACACACCTGACAGGTGCAGCAGGGCTTCATGAAGCGCATGTTTATAGAAATGTGCTGTTTTTAATCATCACAAACTGTCTGCTTGACTGCTTCTTCTTGTCACTGGTCTCACAGCTACATTCATTTCACTGGGTAGAATCCACTACCTCATTTGTTTGCATGGAAATTAGCCCAACAAAGTAGGAATTATGAATTTGCAAAACTACCTGTCATAACAGCTAAGCTGATTATCTGTTAGCTTCCAGTGTCTGGAAAAGCCATTTACAATGCTGCAGTATAATAACAGTCCTTGTACAAAAACATGGTGAACTGGGAACAATAACTTTTAGTGATCCAGGCACAACATACTGAATCAATAATTGTATAATGTCCCAGTACACAGGAAGAGCATTACCTCCAGTGAATGATCAAAATATTGGGATAGTCGAGGAAAATTGGTAATGTGGTAATCAGCAGCTACAGAACGACACGCTGATGCTGCTGCTGTCCTAAAAAACACCACAGGCAGGCTTCAGCTTTCTCCCAGCCAGTTATAAGTGAAACCTGAATTTTTTTTGAACAACAGGAAAAGGAAGCTTGATGAATATTGAGAGCACATTTCTAATCACGTGAGAGCGAGATGAATTTGTTTGTGCAGTCACTGTTGTAGTCCTGGCTAAACTCACAAAACAGCTGAAGAAAATGGTGTGTAGGAAGGAATAATAATAATAATAAATTTTATTTATGAGCGCCTTTCAAGTCACCCAAGGACACTTTACAATAGGATAAAACACTTAGTAAAACAATGGCAGAATAAGAACAATAAAATAAAAGCACAAGATAAAATAAACAAACAGTGGATTCACAGTGAATATGCAGATTTGAACAGATGAGTTTTGAGTTGGGATTTAAACTGGGGGAGAGAACCAATATTTCTTATTTCAGGGGGCAGAGAGTTCCACAGCCTGGGAGCAGAGCAGGAAGTCATTATGAACGGAGTAAAAGCCAAACTGCAGCTTGTTCTGCTCTCTTCCTGTCGCAGGTACAGCTTGTTTGCAGTGGTGAACCACCAGGGGACACTAGAGAGCGGTCATTACACCACTTTCATCCGACAGCACAAGGACCAGTGGTTCAAATGTGACGATGCAATTATCACCAAGGCTAGCATCAAGGATGTCCTGGATAGTGAAGGGTGAGAACGTCAAAGAGCTTGAGACACATTTTTGCTTTTGTGTTTCTGCTGCTGACTGACCTCGTGGTGCTTTCATCTCCTCAGGTACCTTCTGTTTTACCACAAACAGTTCCTGGAGTACGAATAAGTCCCTGCATCAGCACGGCCTGCAGGATGAGCTGAGGGACGACGCAAGGATTTGTTTGTAACAGAGTGATGAGAAAGGCAAAGAAACACGTTGTCATTGGCAAGTCCCACCCTTACTACACACCAGTCTAGTTACTCTGTGTGACATGCAAGAAGGACACTGTCTGCTGTGCAGGAGAAATCCAACAAATCTGACTGGATGGGCCCTAAAGGAACTTTATGTACTTGAATTCAGGGGATGAAGAAGAAAGCAGCAAGTCCGTGTACAAGTCTGCTAAAGAAAAAAAAGAAGAAGAAAAGAAAAGGAGTGCAGAGTCCTTCTACATTTTTGTTCTCTTATCAGACACAAATGCAAGAGAAGCTTCACTTGATCACAAATGCTGTCCTTCACCAATGTCTTGCTACATGCTTCTTGCACAGCTGCATATGTAGGGGAAGAAGCAGAGCAACAGCTTTACACAGAGCTACAAGGCTCTGTTGTGATATTGTTCTTTCCCCCTCTCTTCAAGGCAATCTTCCGGACACAAGCGCACTTGTCTAACACAGCTACGCTCCTCCAAAAGACCAAATATTTCAAGGGTGGAAGTTGTCTTCGTATGCTTTTTTTTTTTTTCCAGAGTGCAGCTACTGGGGAAGGGAAAAAAGACGTTAATCATAGTATTGTGTCTGAAGTTTATTCCATTTTTATTACTTGCGAGCTTGTAGTTATCGCTCAGAAACCATTTTCCCTGCGAAGGACATGAAGGATCTGTTATTTTCTGCCTGTCTCCTCGTCAAAAATGGGGAAATAGACAACACAGTAAATATATTTTTATACATACTGCAATTTAAAAACATTTGTTTGCAGTTTTGCGTTCTCCCTGGACTCTCACGTTGTTCATCTGCGTTACATTGTGCTGTCAATCTCATATATATCATTTTTTTTTGTACACATGACTTTCATGACACTGCTGCTATAGGCTGCTTCTTTTTTTTGTTTTTGATTTCAGTCGTGTTCTCCACATTAATGGAACATTGTAATGATGCTGTTTCAGGTAAATGGCAAAAGAAAGAAAGTAAACAAAAAAGGAGGAGAGTCTGTACAGTGGGTCACAGGCTCAGTCCTGCAGTGTTAACTGTCGGCCGCATGTTGCTCTAATTCAGTGTGTTTATATGTGTGTGAATGTGTGCACGTGAATATGCTCGAGAAAGAGGAGGATTAAAAAAAGAAGCAAAAGAAATCCATTAAAAAAACCTCAGCTTAGGTGCGTTTATATAAAATGTGTTATTGAGTGTAAAGAGACAAAAAAAGAGCGCGTATGTGTCCTGTTTGTATGCACGTGTGTCGTGCGCGTGCGTATGTAGCGTATGTTCATGTACTGAATCAGTACTTGCATTTAGCATGCCGTCTGAGCTGGGTATCACAGTTTGATAGGATTTTTTTTTTTTGTTCCACATGTTGATGACGTGTGTAAAAGTATATATGTACAGTTTGTATGTAGAAACAAAATGGTGAAACCTCAAAGTTGATTTGTTCTTCTATATTGCTGGATCCAGCCACGGGGTCATAATCAGAAAAAAAAAAAAAAATTAAATATCTTGAGCCAGTCAGTCATTCCACAAAAACACATGTAACTGCTGCAAGAACTGGACACAGTGATGGAAAGACACTCAAATAAAGAAGAATCTATATCTGTAAAATCTTTGTGTGTTGCTTTTTGTCACTAATTATGTAAGATTATATTTATGTTTATTTTATTGTTTGTGTTGCTATATTTTAATGTTATATTGCTGATTGAAGGGTTTGAAAACTACTGTAAAAGATTCATGGTGACAACTAACATCAGCCCAAACACCTCATGCCAACTGTCAAGCAAGCAAGCACGGTGCTGGAGTGGCCATGCTTTTGGCTAGCTTTGCAACCACAGGACCCTACTGTGCATTCACTGAGTCAACTGTAAGTTTAAACGTTAGCTCGTCCAAATTGGGTCATGCAACACGGAAGTGACAGAATGGCTGAAAAAGTTAAGAATCAAGGTGTTGCAATGGTATCAAGAAGGCGATAAAATTGTCTAATAAATGTTAATAGAAAACCAACAAAATATTTTCTTTTGGAGAAAGAAAGCAAATTATATAACTGACAAGTAAAAAAAACAAAACAAACACATCTTTAAATCAATGAAATTACAAATACTTTTTCCAGCTCTCATTGTTTTAATGTTTCTAAATTAAATCAGAGCGTTCTCATTCCCGACGCGTAACATACCATCGATTTGTCACGGCTCGAGGCGTGTCATAGTAACGGGAAAGGTACCCTTCCGCATCCTTATGAAACACTCCAGATTCTTAATTGAAGCGAATGCACTTCCCTTTTTATTCGCTTCGTGGCTTTCTATTGCAGTCCTAACCTAACCTTAACCATAACCTTACATTTATAGGTTCATTCCAACCTGCTCTCATGCCTCAGAATGCGTAACATACAGACGAATTGTCACATATCGTTGGTATGTAACGTGTTGGTATAGCTCGTTTGCATCTGCCGTTTACAAGCTAAAGAGACCTTCACTTGCTTGACCTCTTAAAGTGTCGATTATATTTGTACCCTTTGGTATAAGGCTGTAACAGCAATTCATAGCAGAACAGTATGAAACTTTGCAAAGAAACCCACTGGGGGAAAGCAGAGTCACAAAGTCTCTTTCTGCATTGCTAAAAATATGCTCCATATCCGTTTTTCACAAAAGTCAAGTCAGGACCACCGTGTCCGAAAGTCAGACGCAGGAGCGGTGTACAGCAAGCGCTTCAAATTCTTATTAGAAGACCCAGAGCAGAGTAAATCCTCTGAAATGCTGTATAGCCGTTATGACACTACCCATAACCACATTATTATTCATCTTTGGCTCTCTTGCACAGCATGTGGGGTTTTTTTTTTTTTTTCGGTCACCCATAAATGGTTACAGCAGATGGCCGCCCCTCCCTGAGCCTTGTTCTGCTGGAGGTTACATCCTGCTAAAAGGGAGTTTTTCCTTCCCACTGTCACCAAAACTCTTGCTCACAGGGAGTCAAATTATTGGTGGGTTTTCTCTGTTTTCTTTGTATTATTGTAGGTTCTTTACCTTACAATAAAAAGTTCCTTGAGGCAACTGTTGCGATTTGGCACCATATAAATAAAACAAAAAAACCCTGAAAATTGAATTTGGACGCTGACTCACGTTGCCACTTGACATCCACAGTCATATTCAAAACTAGTCATGATGTCACAAAGTCACACTTGTAAGCTTGACTGGCAATATTTATTCATTGTAGCTATTGCAATATGCGGCCTGATGATTTACATTTACACATTCACAATGACATTAAGCAAAAGCAACATGACAGAAAACCTATAAGCATGTTTCATATGTGGAAATATGAAGTGAAGCATAAAGTTGTATTCATGTTCAAGTGTGTTATTTTCACACCACAGTCGAGGGAAACCTGAACATCCTTTGACTACGATGACCTGGATGACTGAGAACCTTCACAGACATCCTGCTGTTATTTCCCTTTAATTCCCGGTTTTCCCAATTGGGTCGATACATATAGAAAAAAAACCCATTCCCACCTGATCCCTTTAGAATCAGCTGGTTTTTTACAGCATAAAGATGACTAGTAGATAAGATGGCTTATCTACTATCAAAATGTAGATAATAATAAGACCTTTCATATCAATTTCATATTTGTTATATCATTTGACCCTTTAAAAAGTGCACTTTGGGTAAAATTTATTTGGTTTCATGTGCTTACTTATGAAGGTTTTTTATGAGGGTTTAAAACATGCTGGAAAAAGAACTGGAAACACAAATTTAAAGGCGACAAATTTCAACACACACGCACATGTGTATTTATATCCTTGTGGGGGCATCTCATTGACGTAATGGTTTCTCTAACCCCTTACCCTAACCCTGACCATCAAAAATGAATGCCTTACCCTGACCCTAAACGTAACCATAACCTAATTGTAACCCCGACACTAAAACAACAATTTGAGTCTCAAAAAAGCCTTCAAACTCATTGGGACCGAGATCGGTCCCCACAAGGGCTGTCGGTCCCCACAAGTATAGTAAACATCCAATGTTTGGTCCCCACAAAGATGTTAATACCTGTACACACACACACACACACACACACTTCATAAAAATCCTTAAAATCAGACAATTTTTCCAGCAAAGATATAATTACGGTTTTTGTATTAAAAGTGAGTGTGAAGGTTTCAGTATAAATTATGAGTGAAGGAACTGAGAGGTCAAAAAACGGTTTGTGAACTGTTGTTATAAAGCTGGGAATTTTCACCCTCTCCATCTTTGTGTCTTGAGACTACGTTATCAGGGGAGGGACTGATCATTAACCAGTCATAACACTCTGGGTCTCTTTTCTGGCTCTCAGAATCACCAAATTTACATGAAATTGAGTTAATATTTGATTTCATAAGATCTGAAATGAGTGATGGAGCTATAGGATTTTCCGGTGTGTTAAACAAGTGCTTAAAAGAGTACAGTTAAGGTCAAGGCTGAGGGCTTGGTTTCGCCCCCTGGTGGTCAGTAAATTCAACCTAGACGCTATGTCCATATTATATTTATAGTGACGGACTGATTTGTCACATACTGTGATGGTGTTTGTAGCATTTCGTTTTTAGGGTTTCTTTTTGTTTTTTTGTTGTTGTTTTTTTACCCCCAACAAAATATCCAGTATATCGACAACCTTCTCTGATGGATCGGAGACACGGTAATTAATTCCAGTTCACTTGCACCACTAAACTCATCCCACTGCTGCCTCCTCCTGGACCTTCATGTCGTAGGTTCGGAAGCTCTGCTCCGTCCAGCAAGCCCCTCCGTTTTGGGTCTGGGCTCTTTGGAGGACAGCTTGCTGGTAGAGCACAGGAGGGTCTCTGAGCGTCCTGCTGTGAGCCGGGCCTCGCACGTTCATGTCGGGGAAGCAGTGGACACACACGCAGGTCTCTGTTGGCAGGGAGTCGTCTGATGGCTCGAGGTTAACGGGGCAGCTCGGAGACATTAGAATATCTATAAGTGAAGAAGGCAGACCCTCGTTAAACTGCTCAGCGTTTCCAATGGTTTTTTGGTTCATTCCAGACTAACCTTTGGAGCTTTTTCCAAGTTGCCCAGTTGGAATACCAGTCTCCTGTCCCAGCCTGGCCTCGCTCTCTTTCTTCTTCTTGGATTGACTGCCCTGTGTGGATCCTTGGTTAGAAGTTTTGGCCTTGCCTCCTCTAAGAAAGGCTACAAAGGCCAGAAACAAGCTAGAAAACAGCAGCGCCAGGCACACAGCCAGCAGGGAGTAGATGAGGATATCAGAGTCTTTCAGTGTGGAGGGTCCTGCGACAACTTCAGCTAGGAAAGAAGGAGGACAGATCTTTTGACTGAATGCTTCTAGATTCATATGTCAGGTATATAAGCTCTGAACAATGTTAGTCAATCAGAACAATTTGATAAAGTTTTGATATTTTCCAATACTTCCTTCTTTAAGGTTTAAAAACACAGAAAAACCCCATCAGGACAAAGGTCACCGAGGGGTCAGCACTCACTCTGGCAGTGTGGGGCGCATTCTGGAGGATGTGTGCCGCAGATCTCTTTACACTCTATACATTTGTTTAGCAGCTTATCGTAGTAGTGGCCAGGTTGAGTCTTACAATTTACAGCCTCTGATGCAGAAGGAGACAACGTGAGAGAAGAAGCAGAAGACATGTAAGAAACTGAACTGTGTGGGTTTAAGAGTATCTCTGCTGTTGCTATTACCTTCAGGAAGAAAGTCAAATATCAAAAATACATGTTACATCTATATGTCTTCAAGTTTGTGTGTAATTCTAGCTGGATTTTAAGTTGCAATCTTGGAAAAGTTGCATTAAAAAAATGCCCCTGCATGTGTCTGTGAATGCATGTGTGTGCTCTCACCACAGAAACTTCTGCATCTGCTGATTACAAGTGATTTCTGACATGTCCCCAGACAGTCCATACACCCCACCAAAGCATCCCGATACTGACCTTCAGCACAGCCTCCACCCATCGGCCTGATAACCCTCACACTGAAACACACACACACACACAAAGGGACCAAAACAAATGGTTTTATTATTTTCTTTCTGTCTTTGTGACTTGATCTCTATGAAAAGTTTATTTATAAAGAAACTTTTAAAAGATGGGTGGCTGTAAACAAGCAGCTGTGGCATTGGCTAACTACACATTATGTTGGTTATTTTATGTGCCTGTTATTCTGGTATTTATATATATGAAAGCAAAGCAGCTGTGATATGTAATGTATGCAGTGTAGTGGATTAGACTGCTAGCTCCATCCTTGACCCAGTGAAACTGTATTATTTTAGAAATCGAGGCTTTACTGAGAAATATCTCAGTTTTTGTCCTCTTTTTGTGTTTTCCACACATTTTTGGAGCAAAACTTAGCATAGCTACAACCAGCATCCTTTTAGAAATCATGTACTTTCTTCTTAAGCATATTTTTCTTTGCTCCAGTGAGCACTGAGTCATCCAAGTGCAAAAAGATGCAGATCTCTACACCACCTCCGCCCCGCGCTGCTTTCACATAGAGCGCTAAGACTAATGCCCGGGTATATCCGTCACACCCCAGCGAGCAGCACTCTGTGTCTAATTCAGGATTCATATACAGTATGTTCTCTCTTTAACTTTCAGAAACACATAAAGTCCCCAGCGTCTGAATTCAGAGTACCTTTTAAATGCACTTAGCCATTTCTGTGCTTATTTATGGAGGGCGTTTCTTATTGTTTTGATGTTTGGAATCTACAGAAGGACGTAAACTGCGTTCAAACTGATAGAAAACATTGTTTCTTGTTATAAAAGCCTCAACGAGCCGCTTGGTTTGTTATGAAGGTCCTCTATGGGAACTTAACCAGCACTCGATAAATGGATTTGATTCTCACCTGCGTTTCAAATGCTAACGAAGCACATTTATCTTACTTGAGCCGCTGCTATAGGCTGTTAATGATGTTGGCAGAGATGACTTACCAAGCGAGATGAAGACGCGGAGGGAGAATCCTTGATTTGAAGATGAGAGTGACACAGGCCTGTATTTCAGCGTGGAAGCTCATTTAAATATACACTTAGTGCCAGACTGGGGACTTCCCCCTATGCATGAGGAGGATCCTCCCACTTAAACACACACACACACAGAGTGAGGTCAGACAAGAAAAGTGCCTATATATTGTAGTCAGTTTCCCTTGGACTGTATTTTGAGACTGAGTGTAGTCCATATAGTAAACACGATGTCTGGTACTGAGTGTCTGGCACATGGAAGTGTGAGACAGTTCACTGCACTCTAGTGACCTCCACAGTCACCTGACCGGAGCACTCTTGGGATGTGGTGCAGCAGGAGATTTACATCATGGATGTGCAGCTGATCAAATCTGCAGCTGTGTGATGCTGTCATGGCAATATGGACTAAAACATCTGAGGAATGTTTCCATCACCTCGGTGAATCTGTGCCGTGAAGAATTAAATCTGTATATAAAGTGTCTGAAGGTTGTAGAGGGGTTGAATCACTTTTGGAGCGAGCTACAAGAGGCTGTTAGGAGAACTCGTCATTATTATTTTAGTCCTTTTCCACTTAATTACACTTGAACTACATAGAATATGAAATACCCTCTACATCTTTTTTTAAAGAATATAAAACATTCATTAAAAAAGAAAAGATATATGGCCTAGAGCTGAGACGCCACATTTATTCCAGTTTGATCTTAAGTGGGCCAGGCCACGTTTAATCCCTGAGATAGTTTAATATCAGAAAAAAAAGTCCAATTTCGACAAAATGTATAAATTTTTGGGGAGGGGGATGTTTTTTATATGATAATAAAAACACTGCTGTAGTAAATGCAAGAAATCTGTCAGCACGAGTCTCTGGGCTTAATCTGCAAGAGGTAAATGTGTAAAATTATAAACATAAATTCCTTGTTTATTCACAGAAAATGTCTGTTTTTACATTTCTATTGTAGTGAAAAAAAATTGATTTAATTTTGGGGGAAATTGGACCAAGGTTGAGTTTAAATAGGAAAATCAGTCAACACTTTGTGTTACCCACAATTTTTTATGGATCGTCTTCAGAAGTGACATCGACATACTGGGCCTTGGGAGACATGAGTTTCTAGGCTGGCTACGCATGTGACCTCATTGTTAGCACCCACCAACGACACCATAACAGGCTGATGTTGTCATGAGGCGACTTTTGTTGTGATTTGGCGCTATATAAATAAAATTCAATTGAATTGAATTGAATATTGTAATAAAAACAAACTGATGTGACCATGATCATGGAGAGGTCTTCATTAGTAGGAAACTTAGAAAGAAAATACAATTAAAAATACAAAATTTATGCCCTAACTCACATTTTATAAAAACATCCAGTGGGCCAGATTGGAGTCTTTACAGGGCCAATTCTGGCACCTCGAACTAGAATATAAGCAAAGTTTGCCTTTTAGTCCTTTAGTGTGTTTTTAGATCATTGTGCAAAATGCTAAAATGCTGCTACTACAGATCAAAGTGTTTTACTTTGTTAAACTAGAAAAATGTGCCAATTTAATCATACTAAAAAAACCTTTTAAATAAGAATTAAGATTTGTGCAGCTCCGTGTTCCAGTCTTCGCACACGGAGCTCCTACAGGGACTCAGTGTTGACAGATATTAATGCACTGCTGAGCGTGCCTGACACTTGTTGGGAAGATGTGAGTAAACTTTCTCGACATCAGTGTGAAACTGCCGGGCAGTTCCACACCATGTGTTTTACACTACGCTGAGCACAAACCATGACTGCAGTGTCTTATCTCTGCTTCAGTTCTCATATGAACAAGGATTTGCGTACAAAGATTTGTGTCTGTCTAAAACTGAGACCGAATACAATGAACTATTTTTAAGCAAAGCGAGAACACCTGATCTTGGTAAAAATGTGCCTTTGACGTGGAGATTTAAACCTCTCAAGCCCTGCACGGCTTTATCTCAGCTCCATCACTGAAAGGTCCTTTTTGTGATTTGAGATCCCCTCAAAAAAGTTCGCTTGCAATATACTATTAAAAAGTCACTGCTGGCATTAGATTGAAACTGAGATTAGTAAAGAGGGCGATTTGGACGAGTGTGGAACTAAAATGTCAGTTTGTAAGACAATGATTAATCTCCCAAACCCCGAGGGAGATCTGGAATAAAAGGTTTCAGATATGAGTCTGAGATTTTCAGGGAGGATCTGCTAAGCAGCTGTAAGAAGATAACGGAAATTATGTGGCGAGATGTCATTAAAAGGTGTTAGTTTTGTTTTAGAGCACTCTCATTTAGTTCTGCTTTCTGAGACTGTTAGTAATACAAAGAGTCCACTGCTCCCCCTCCCCGATAAAACAACTGCAGGTGCAGAAGCTTATCCCAGTGTGCATCCCTGGTCAGACCACGCAGAGAGACAAACAAGCCTTCACACTCACATTCACATCTACGGCTGATTTAGAATCACAAATCAGCCTAACATGCATGTGTTTGATCTGTGGGAGGAAGTCAGAGCACCCAGAGAAACCCCACACAGGGACAGGGAGAACATTCAAACGCCACACAGCGAAACCCAGGACCTTCATCTATGGGCGGCGCTGCTGTATATCATGGTCATCTATCAAATAAATAAAGTCAAGAAATGACAACCACAACTTTGAACGCCATCAGCCCGTAGGAGTGCTTATTTCACTTGCAGGGTCACGGTACCACACTGGCTTCCCACTCATCGAAGCCTGAGAAACTGACTCAGTCTCTGACCCTGAGGCTCTGTAGCAGAAAAATCCAACAATCTAGAGCCAGTCCTGCACAGTTCTACCAGAAAAAGAGTGTATAAAGCACTTTATACAACATGTCTCATTCATCCAGTCAGACACAAGCATTCCCCACCCCTGCTATATCTAAGTGTTTTCTAATGTTCACTAATAAATGCCTTGGAGAATAATTTGGGGTTCAGTTCCTTGCCCAAGAGTACTTTAGCATGTAAACTGAAGCAGCTAGGGATTAAACCACCAACCTTTTAATTTCGTAGGTGCTCTACTGCTTTACTGCTCGAGCCACAACCACATAAATCTGCTGGGCCTTGAGTTAGAACCAGTAATGTGCAGGAAATAGTGCAGGAAACCTCTAATGATTTGCAGATGCAGTTTTTCATCCAATGAAATGTGTCACAGCTTCTGTTAGTCAAAATAATTCTCAAAGGCGTTCAAAAAGTGGCCTGGTTTTCAAAAGGAAACAGGCAGGACCTTTGCACCAAAGCCACACTGGTGGAAGGTGTTTGTTAAGAAAGACTGACAGAACAAAGCCAATCAATGGCTACATAAACAAAAGAGGAAACACGGCCATTAAAAATGCATATTAACAAACAAATTCATCACTGGGATTCAAACTACAGGAGCATGCTTGAGCAAGTGAGCCGTAAATAATCAACTTCCACTTTGGCTACATCTGTATGTAAAACACCTAAATGCAAGTCACCGTGTGAGAAAAAAAGAAGCAGAATTTGAGGAAGAGCTGCACATGGATGACTCGGCTCCATGTTGACTCACAGTGAAAGCAAAAGATTGGTCATCAGATTTGATCTAATCTGCACCAAAGTGTTAAATGCAAAATAATGGAGAGAAGATGTCAAAGATTTAAACAAAATCAAAACAAAACAAACAAAAAACAACAACAAAAAAAGAAGAAATAGTTTGATAGGAAATATTTTTGCATCACCAAGGTGGTTCCCATAGAGCTATTAGCAAAAAACGTCCCATATAAGTGATTTACAGTAGATGAGCTGAAGTATCTGAAAGTCATGTCCCTCAAAAAAAGGAAACAAAAATCCAACAAACACCTGACAGGACCATAGAGATGGACTCTTCAGCTGATCTATCTGCAGTTCACCCAAACCTCTTAATAGAGGGGGGTCTTCTTAACGAAGAGAAACAGAGGGGGAAAGCCTCAGGTGTGCTAAAATACACAAGAATTGAACTGAAAATCAGTGGCAACCGGTCTGTTGGAGAGATGAGTCCAAATTTGAAACTTGTAGCTAAAATCAGCTTCAAGGATGGAAGTCAGGAAAGATACACAGCAGTAAGTGTCATTGTTCCATTGTTTCATGGAATTATGAACACAGAAAATTATAGTTCGATTCCGCTCCACCACACAATATGATGAAAGTCTCTGATTGGCTATAGTTTCACTCTTCACCGTGACAATTCAGTTCAGTTTCTTTTCAGTTTTAATTACACAATGCCAAATCACAATTTGCCTTAAGGTGCTTAATGTTGTTTTTATACAGAAAAAAACCAATGACATCTGGCTTAATGGATAGAGCTGGGCATCATCTGCATAGCAGTGAAAATTTATGCTATGGCTTTGAACGATAGTACCTAAAGGAAGCATGTATAATATCAACAGAATTGGTCCTGGTGAGGAACCCTGTGGAACATGTCAATGATCCCAAACATACTGGCCAAATAGAGAAACACACATTACACACTATTAGTCATGGACAAGCCTCTCCAAGCCCGGACTTCAACATTATTGAAGCAGTCTGGGATCAAATGGACAGTGAAATGAACAAAAGGCAAGCAACATCCGAAAACTGCTATGGTGTGGGTCTAGGGACCCAGGGCTCATGTATTTTTGTATTTTGTATGTTTATTTTTCCATATGTAGGGTTTTGGTTGTTTTAAATAAATCGACTCTCCTTCACAATAAGAGTCCAGCGTTTGGGTCCTTCTTACCTCAACTCCACGGTCTGCCATTGCAATCCGTGACAGTTTAATCCCGCCATAATGGACCTGGCGGACTCAAGTGTTGCCTCAGAGAAGGAGTTGTTCTCCCAGCTCTGGGATTACTGCTGAAGCATAATCCAGACTGCGAGCAAACACCAGAGACAAATAGAGGTAGTGTTTTTTGATAACTTCCTGTCATCCTCTACCTTTTCTGTGAGCTTTTTGGATATGAGAGTAAGCTCCAGCTTTGAGCTGTTTGGTTTGGGCAGTCTGAGCAAGGAGGATTTGGCTGCCCTCCTGGGAGCCCTTGCTTCCTGTTTTTTTTCTGCATCGACGGACGGTTTTCCCACCGTCGCTTGCTGCTCACTTGTTGGAACCTCGGAAACTAAAGACTGTTTCTTCCCCGTTCACTGGCAATGCTAAGCCTGCTAAATGTGGAGAGAGAGCGGTTTTGGCTAACCTGTCCACTGTGGGTTTCTCTGAGTCAGTGGGCCTAGAGACTGTCAGTGGGCCCTGTAGCTACTAACTGTGAATCTGTTATGAGTAAACCAGGCTGAGGCTGCCACACCACCATCATCACAGATGCTCATGGCAGCTTCGCCACCATCATCTCCACCACCTGTGGCTGCCACACCACCATCGCCATCGCCTCAACCATCTGCAGCTGCCGCCCCGCTTGGGGGGACCCGCACAGCCCGAGCTGGAGGACAGCACGCCGGGGGTCTGTGGGCCGTCTGCTGTGCCTCAGGATGTCAAGGCACCTGGTTCTGCCTCGTCTGGCCATGCATGCCGGCCATCCACCAAGTTGCCCGGGCCATAGCCTGCATGACCTGAACGTCATGGAGCGTCTGCTGTGCAACGCTGCCGCCACTGGACCCGCGGACGGCCACCTGAGCCGCTAAGTTGCTGCCAAGGGATCCGCGGCCGTCCACCAGAGCTGCCATGTTACCAACACCAGGCCCGTGGCAGGCCACCTAAACTGTTTTGCCACAGTCGCCGCCCACTGGGCCAACCTCCAAAACTGTCTCACTGTCGCTGCTGGACCCGTGGCATGCCACCGGAAGGATCTCACCCGCATCGCCACCGGTTTGGTGGGCCACCTGAACTGTTCTGCCGCCACCATGGAAATCATGGTTTGTGGAACTGTTATGCGGCCTCATCAAGAGCGTGCTATTTAAGAAGGTGGCAGAGCTCCAGTCAGCGCAGGATTATACTGCGACAAACCTGTAAAGTACCTCCGTTGATGAGTGTTCGTGAACAACATTGCTGCTGTGGGTGTCCTGCTGAGCTGCGTGTTTTTGTGTCACCAGGGGAACTCACGGAGCTGAATTAGGTTTTGGAGTTGTCACCTTTTTACTGTTTATGGACACGTGCACACGTGCAAAAAAACGAGCTTTTAATGTCCTCTGAGAATGTCATTTGATACTATTGGCTGATCGTGCGAATAGGTCCCTTCAACATTAAACTCTACAGAGCTAAGATTGCCAAGAAATACTCATTGTGAAGAAAGGCCCAACGAAGAGAATTTGTGTTGCTATACTGAAGAAAGTTCACAGTTAATTGAGTTTGTAGATTCTTGTATGCTGCATGTATACTACATGCAAATAACACCATTAGCCATGTTTTACTTTATTCTGACATTTACCATTATGTGGTCATCCTGTTAAATAGACGGTTAACAAGATTGAATATTTGTTATTTTTGCTTTGACTAAGCTGCCACATAAAAACATTAAGCGAACCCTCAATCATCGTAGTATAACACATTATTAAACATCAGGCATATCATAATAATCCACTGTGAAGGCATTTCAGCTGATTTGGTGCAAGTCAAAGGGGCAACAGGTGCAGCAGGGAGGCAACAATAAGACCAACCTCCAAGAAAGGAAATAGTTTTGCAGGTGGTGGCCACAGACGATTGCCCCTCCTATCTAATTTTTCAGCTTTCTCTTAGTTCCTGTCACAGCTGGCAGCACGTGATGGTGCATACAAGGCATTGCACAGGTAGTCCAACTCCTCCAGGAGGGGACACCCATACATACTACGACCAGAAGTAACTTCAAGCACAGTGTGGATGAGATACCAGCAGACGGGCGGTTATATGAGCATATTTGGACAGGCTGTAGAAAAGCATCAACGCAGCAGCAGGACCAGGAGGAGTGTTATCAGAGCCCTACAGGATGACCTCCAGTGGGATACTTATGTGTGTATTTCTGACCAGACTGTCCAAAAAAGGCTTATGTAATGTGTTCACCATGGTTTATGCTTCCTAGCTGGACAGATTGAGATCATTGATGTGTACTGACTTTGTTTTATACTTTGATATATTATTGCTTCATGTTTAAAAAGACCAAGAATAGTTTTAAGTGTAGGTTTTGATTAAATGAAAGCATGCTTTGCCATATATGTCCTGGGTGTGAATCTGTAGAGCCATGAAAAAGTATTTGTGTCGTTCCTGATTTCAGATTTTTTTTTAAAAAATTTTATATATTGTCACTCTTAAATGTTACAGATCATCAAACAAATTTTAATAGTAGACAAAGACAACCTCGGTAAATACAAAATGCAGTTTTTATATGATGATGTCATTTATTATGGGAAAAGTTATCCAAGCTTACCTGAACCTGCATAAAAAAGTAACTGCCCCACACTGGGAAATTACTGCACTGTACTTTCCCAGTGTGGCCCATTGCGAAACTGAATGTGACACTCCTCATTCAGAGAACTATGAAGTTACGTGTTTTTGGCAAGTCTGGTATTACCTGAGGATACAGCAGTGACATTATCTGAAACTCGAGCCACGTCTAATATGAGCACTCGGTATGTGAAGGTAAAGTATTTATTAGTATCCATGAATAAAGCCAAAAGGATTTATGGATTTAAATACATGCATTTGTTTTGATAAAAAGACTCACAGCAGGCGAGAGGAGATTTCATAAAGAGCAGTTTGTTGTTGGGGGTTTGTATTGTTGCGAAAAGTGTGCCGCAGATGGCGAACAACTGGTTCGAATTCTGAGAAAGAAAAAGGAGGTTGCTGTGCATTGTGGATCACACCTTTAACCAAATAACCCCTGTCAGAAACCTGAAGTCACCCAGAATAGATTTGCTGCAGGTGGGTAGTCAAATTCTTCAAAGGGAAAAGGAAGCCAGCTCACATGATTAAAACTGAAAACAATGAAAAATAGTCCAAACAGGACTAAATCAGCCTTGGTCTGATTTGCTGAAATATTTCATGCACAACATTTAGAAATGCTGGGTAGCAAGAAGAGTGAGTTTAGTTCTACATAGAGTGTTATCTTATTAGATATTCACTTGATTTGACTGCTTTTCACTGTTGACAATGATAGAAAATGTCGAGTTGTTGCTCCTGCGAAAGCATGGTGGTGTAATATTTTGGTGGGCACGATGAAGAAGAAATATAAATAAAGCCTGCAAAAACATCTTTGTTCCCATAAACCACTGGGATTTTGTAATTTTATAGGGAACACAAAAAGCAGCAGACTCTGACCAGCAGATGGAGTCACGCTACAGTATATGAAAGGATAATCTGCTCTGTGCACGTTCAACAGTAACTTCCAGCCTGGTCTATGTTCTGTTCAACATGGATTGCAGTGGTTTACACGCACCATCTTTTTTCTTTCTTCATGCCACTGGAACACTTTGTTCATCAGTTGTAATCCTCTTATGAAGGTGTTGAAACTCTACTTAGGCGCAGGTTTGAAGAGGATGAAAGTAGGCTCAGTATGTGATGAAGATAGTATTGACAGGTGTATGAAGATATGTGATCAAAGGATGAGAGCTCATATGTCGAGCAGAGCTCTCCTGAAATGCCTCTTGGACCACCGAACACCCAAGAGGGGCGTCTTTGCTAGATCAAATAGACAGCGTTGCACAGTTGCACTCTCACATTTACTTTCTTCAGTGACGGTGTAGCATCTGTTTTCACTTTACCCATGCTGGGAAACACGATGTTCATTACAGAATAATGGAAAACCCAGACATCATCCTTTGCTTTGTCTATGCAGGTGAAAATACAACCAAGTGCTGTTATGAATACTAGATGGTTAAAATGCAACTATGTTTCTCTTTTCATGCATTCGTCCTGCAGAGGCTGTTATAATGAACCGACATGTTGTATTTGCACTATTTTCTACGGTGTCTTTGAAAGGTCAAACACACTGTGAAAACCATACAAAACACAACAGAAGTAGGAGAAAAAAAGCTAAAAAAAACCAAAAAAAAAATCCCAACCAAGGTAGAAAAACACTGGCTTATGATATAAATACTCATTCTCCATTTATCGCATTCAGAAGATTTTCAGAAAACTTGACCTCTGACCTTAAGGTCAAGGTCAAAGTTCAAAGTCTCTGAAATTCAAACTCATCTGAAAATCATAGTGGATGCACCTTTGGTATGAATTTGAATATGTAACATGAATGCATTCACAAAGTTGGGTATTCACGCTGTCCTGCAAGGTGACAACACCACATCACCCTTTTACCACAGTGGTTGAAGGGTGATGTGGTAGTGTTTTTAAAACCCCCAGGGTAAAAAAAAGGGTAGAAACTATTGCAGTGCAGCCCAATGTAAGTAACTGACACTGTAATTAATGAAAAAATGAAAGTAAATGAAAAAGAGGGAGGAATCATTCACGACTGCGTAACAAACAAAGTCACTTAAACTTCATTAAACTTTAATCTGCCATCAGCCATTGTCAGCCCTTATCCTTCCTGACTGATCTCCTTGTCACTTGTCACCCATTCAAATTGGCACAGGTAGTTCAACTCCTCCAGGGTGGCACAGCGTACTGCCACAACACTGTTTGCTGTGTCTCCCAGCACAGTCTCATAAGTTTGTGCCATTATACAAGGAGAGTTGGACAGGGCATCAACCAGGGAAATGGACCGGTGTCTGCTCCTTTGTGCAAGAAAAGAGAGGAGGAATGCTGCCAGATCACCACAAAATGACACTGCAGTGCAGTGCAGTGTACATGACCGGTCACTTGTAGTGACAGGAAATTGTCAAATGCCATTTGTGTCTATTTTTCTGTTTGTTTTAGTATCTTTTGGCTCTTTGTTTTCTATTTAGGAACCCTCACTTTAGCTTCTTTTTTCCCTCTCTCTGCTCTTGTGGTGTCATCACTGTAAACTACCTACAACACCAAACAGTGAGTCTAGTTAAAGCTAACAGTTAGCTGGTAAATGCAATAACACTTTTGGCCATTAAATGCTTCCTCTCAGAGTTAAGGGAGACAAAAAAGAAAGGAACAAATGCAAAATAAGACTTACTATGGGACTTATTAATCAGAAAAAATAGACAGACACATCACTTGAAAACACAAAATCTAATGGTAATTCTATCTATTGCTAACATGACAAATACGTGATGTTGGGGTTTTAATAGTGAGGTGGAATGAGCAAAACTGCATGTCTGTTATCACAGCATACCGAATACTATTTCTTTGTTTTATGCTGATTTTGTGTGTGGCCACCTCTTAAACTCATGCACCGCGGCGTTGAATATATCAGAGTACGCTGCAGGAGCAAAAATAATTTATGCATGAATTATGTAAAATGCTTGTTTGTGAGTATGATTAAAACTAAGCTGAAAGCTGGCTCTTGAATGGATGATATGGCAAACTGCAAGGGAAACTAGGGCCATAGTGTTCTTTGACTCTTCACTATGTAAACAACAAACCTTAACACAGCGATTACTTATGTATTACTCATGTAAAAGCTTCTTTTAAGAATCCTTTTATGGAGAATCTGCTTTTCTTAAGTGCTGAAGTGAAGTGATGAATGCAGTCACGACAGCTGAATCTTGGTGAAGTTACATTTGGCAGAAGAGAAAAGCACAGAGCTTTGGGTGTGTGAAAACTCAAAAACTGTGATATAAAACGTGCGCTTTGTGATTTTACATCCCAATTTAATCTATCACAGAAACCCACCAAATTTCCATTTATTTTGTCAGTACCTAATTTTGTGGCGTTTCTTATGCTGATTGCATCTCAGCCTACTTTAAATTCACATTATGCAGAACTTTTCAAAAGACGTACAAGGAATGGTTTGATCGGCCATTTTTCCATCTGGTTATCGAAAAGGTCAGAGAGGCGCGATTATACCCCTCTGAAGCTTTGGCACAGTGCTGACCTACAATAATAAAACCAGGGGAGCATGGTCAGCGCTCACTGACATTTTTTAGATTGGCATTCAAACCTAATTCTCATAAAGCTTCAGCTGACGAAATATGGACATGAAAAATCTCCCTCTACTCTGAGCATTTAATCCTCATTTCCATCCTCTCACCTGCCGCCACCACAATAAAACACCCCCGAGCACGACATTCATTATAGAATACATTACTTGTTTTTCGGAGTGGAACTGCAGCGCAGCCTGGCACGCCGTTCTGAGTCGTGAGTCATTCGGAGGCGACTCAGGCTGGAGAGAAAATGAGAAGTGATATGAGGGAATGGTGTTGCACGTAGGCTCACTGGTGTGTGGAAGGTAATAGATTGAGCTTTGACTGTTTCTTCTTGCCAGGGAATGTCCTCATAACCCCACATGAAACTAAATAAAACACACATTTTGACCTTGTCACAATAAACCTAATACGAAATAATAAATGAGAAGCTGTAACTCAAGTTTCCTAATTGCAATTATGTTCTTGTAGTTTGTTTGGGGTTTTGGGGGGATTTTTTTTGCAATTTTGACCTTGAACAATAGTTCTCTAGGCTTTTAAGGTCTTATAAATTTTCTTTTGGTCAGTTTTGGGTTGAATTTCAGTCAGTGGTTTTGGAGATCTTGTCAAAAGTGATGGAATGATTATATTCGGCTTTTGGTTTTCCTGTATTACCATCTGGAACGCATCAAATTGGACACTATTTCCTTATTCTACATGAAAATTATCCCAAACACACTGTCAATACAGTAAACGCATACCTGGATAGAAACAATGGAATACTATCAGTCATGGATTGTCCCCCCAGAGCCGTGACCTGAACTTTACTGAAGCAGTGCTGCATTATTTTGACAAAGAAGTGAACAAAAAGCAGCGGAGATGTCCTTCAAGAAGACTGGAGAACTATTCTGAAGTCTACATATATTCAACTTGTTTATATGTTAACAGGAAGTAGTAGGATTTTTCTATCAGGAGTAGCCCTGCTCATTTGATCTCCTTTAGAACAATAAGAAATCTTTTCGAATGTTACTCTCATGTCACAAATGTCAGGCGCAGTGGCCCGTGGACATGGGATGGACTCAAGCGCAGATTCAAAACCGGAGGCCAGGGGTGAGGTGTAACGAAAAGAGACTTTATTTTTACAATGCTCAGAGGCTAACAGAAAGTGCAGACTAGAATCAATGAACATAAACTAGATGTCTGAGGCGAGAGAAAAATACTGTGGTGAAAACTAGATGGCAGGGATAACTGGGTGCAGGTACTGGGCAGGGAAAACTGTGGCGGGCCCGGGCAAAGCTTGCAGGTGGGGGTTGCGTGGAGGGGGGAGGCAGGAGAGGTCCAGGTGGGTGCTGCATGCAAGGCAGGGAGGCAGGCAGGAGAAAATGGCAGCTCCAAAACGGAGAGGGATTACCGGTGGCAGCAAACTGGTATCCAGGAGAGCTTGGTAGGTGGTTTTCAGAGGTAAAGTTGGCAGATAATCTGGCGAAGACCAGTTGAGTGCGCCGGTCATAAATACTGCTGGTCCGATTGCCATCAGGTGAGGAACAACAAAGACTCCACCCAGTGGGGAGGAGCTGATGCTGTGGAAAACCACCCAGACCACGACACTACCCCCCCATCAAGGGTCGACCCCCGGCGACCGAGCCACCCGCGGCCCGCATCGAGCCCCGTAAAAAGCAGAAAGCAAAGCAGGATCCAAAATCAAGGAACAAGACACCCAGGACCGCTCCTCAGGCCCATAACCCTCCCAGTCCACCAAGAACTGCCGGACCCGTCCCCGCCGACGGACGTCCAGAATGCGCCGGACCGCGAAGGCAGGATGCCCATCCACGAGCCGGGCGGGAGGAGGGGGAGCGGAAGGAGGGCACAACGGACTCACGACCACCGGCTTGACCTGGGAGACGTGGAAGGTCGGGTGAATGCGCAGCGAGAAAGGCAGCTTCAACCGCAGCGCAGAAGGGCTGAGGACCCGCTCCACCTCGAAGGGTCCAATGAAACGCGGGGCCAGCTTACGGGATGCCACCTTGAGGGGAACGTCCTTAGCAGACAACCACACTTTCTGCCCAGGGGAGTAGGCAGGGGCTGCCCTGCGGCGACGGTCCGCGTACAGGCACTGGCGAGCAACGGACCGGCACAACGACCGACGGGTCAACCTCCACGCCCGCTGACAACGTCGGAGATGGTGTTGGACCGAGGGAACCTCGAGGTCGGCCTCCTGGTCGGGGAAGAGAGGCGGCTGGTAACCTATGGAGGCCTCGAAAGGCGAGAGGCCAGTAGCAGAAGACGTAAGCGAATTGTGAGCGTATTCTGCCCACGGCAGCAACGAGGACCATGAGGCGGGGTTGGAGGCAGCGACACAACGGAGGGTGGCCTCCAGTTCCTGGTTGAGCCGTTCGGCCTGCCCATTCGTCTGTGGATGAAATCCTGAGCTCAAGCAGGGTTTAGCCCCGAGAGCGGTGCAGAACGACCTCCACACTCGCGAAATGAACTGAGGGCCCCTATCTGACACGATCTCGCAAGGTATGCCGTGGAGTCTGAAGACCTGCTCAGTCATAATCTTGGCTGTCTCCGTTGCAGTGGGGAGTTTGTTTAGGGCAATGAAGTGTGCAGCTTTGGAGAATCTATCCACCACAGTGAGAATCGTGGTTTTACCTGAGGAGACGGGAAGGCCAGTGACAAAATCCAACGCAATGTGAGACCAGGGGCGATGAGGTATAGTGAGGGGTCGTAAAAGTCCAGCTGGGCGTAGTGAGCTCGATTTGTTACGTGCGCAGACAGGACAGGCAGCTACATATTCTTTGACGTCTTTATCAATAGTCTCCCACCAGAAATACCTTTTAAGGAGTGAGCCTGTTCTCCCCCCACCCGGATGGCAAGAAAATTTGCCCTTGTGGACCCAATCGATCACCTTAGGGCGAGCCACGGTGGGGACATAGCGTCGGTTCGGAGGGCCCGTGCCGGGGTCTGGCTCAGTCTCCAGCGCACGGCGGATGTCCTCCTCCACGTCCCAGGCGACAGAACCGATCCTGACTCCTGCCGGCAAGATGGTGGGTGCATCAGACGGGTCACACACAGGGTCGAACTGGCGGGACAGAGCATCCGGCTTGGTGTTGCGGGTGCCTGGTCGGTAAGAGATGGAAAAGTTAAATCGAGTAAAGAATAGGGACCATCGAGCTTGGCGCGAGTTGAGCCTTTTGGCTGTGCGTAAATAGGTTAAGTTCTTATGGTCAGTCCAAATAGTGAATGGATGCTCTGCTCCCTCAAGTAAATGCCGCCATTCCTCCAGCGCTAGCTTTACAGCAAGCAACTCCCTGTCTCCAACGTCATAATTCCTCTCCGCAGGTGAGAGGCGGCGGGAGAAAAAGGCGCAGGGCTGAAGCTTAGCAGATGAACCTGAACGCTGGGACAACACCGCCCCGACCCCAACGCCTGACGCGTCTACTTCCACGACAAAAGGTTTACTATGATCGGGATGGATTAAGACCGGCGCAGAGGTAAACAGTTCTTTCAACCGGGAGAAGGCGGCGTCGGCCTCTGGACTCCAATGGTAAGGAAGCTTAGAGGAAGTTAGACGAGTTAGGGGAGCGGCTACTTGACTGTAATTCCTGATGAAGCGGCGGTAGAAGTTCGCGAAGCCCAAAAACCCTTGTAAGTGTTTTCGTGAGGTAGGTAGTGGCCACTCCGCTACTGCCTTCACTTTAGCCGGATCTGTCTTCACCTGCCCCCCTGCAAGAATGTAACCCAGGAATGACACAGATGGTGCATGGAATTCGCATTTCTCGGCTTTGACATATAATTTGTTCTCCAACAACCGCTGGAGTACGGCCCGGACATGGATTCTGTGTTCCTTGAGGTCCTTGGAAAAAATCAGGATGTCATCGAGGTAAACGAAGACAAAACGATCCAGAAAATCCCTAAGGACATCATTCACTAGGGTTTGGAAAACTGCAGGTGCATTAGTGAGGCCAAATGGCATGACTAAATACTCGAAATGTCCTAAGTGTGTGTTAAACGCAGTCTTCCACTCATCCCCCTCCCTGATTCTGACTAGGTGATATGCGTTCCTGAGATCCAGTTTGGTAAAAATGGTGGCCCCATGGAGGGGCTCAAAAGCGGAGCTGATGAGTGGTAATGGGTATTTGTTTTTAACTGTGATGTCATTAAGGGGCCGAAAGTCGATGCATGGACGGAGTGTGCCATCCTTCTTACCCACGAAGAAGAAGCCAGCACCCACGGGGGAAGTCGATGGTCTGATGAGTCCAGCCGCCAGTGAGTCTCCGATGTATTTTTCCATGGCAGCCCGTTCAGGGCGTGACAAGTTGTAGAGACGGCTGGAAGGTAACGTGGAGCCGGAAAACAAGGTAATGGCACAATCGTAAGGGCGATGGGGTGGTAGGGACAGTGCCTTATCTTTGTTAAAAACTTCTGATATGTCATGATATTCGGGGGGAACCGCAGAGAGGTCAGGGGTGCAGTTCTCCTTGCTAGAGGGCTCAGTGGGGCAGCTGAGACGAGACAGTTGGCATGACAATATGGGCTCCAACTCACGACCCTCTGTCCCACCCAATCCAGGTGAGGATTATGATGTCTTAGCCATGGGAAACCTAAAATTATGGTCGTGTCAGGGGATTGTGAGGTGTAAAAGATCAGTGTTTCTCTGTGGTTGCCGGAAGTGATCAAGGTAACCGGTGCAGTGCGATGAGTAATGTAAGAAAAGACCTGATCGTTTAATGCCCTAACTGGAATAGACGGAGTTAACTCAAAAAGAGGGATCTGAAGCTGTTCAGCAAATCCCCTGTCGATCAAACTCTGCTCGGCCCCTGAATCAACCAGCGCTGATGAGACGTGGGCTCCCTGACCGAGTAAGAGTGTCACAGAAAGCAAAAATCGGGGCTTGGCGTTAACCCTGGTACCGCCCACCCATATCCCCGGACCTACCGGCGGGCGATCTCTTTTCCCTTCTTAGGGCAGGAAGAAATCAAATGCTCACCGGAGCCACAATAAAAGCAAGAACGTGAACGGCGGCGCCTCTCTCTCTCTTCCACCGTCAGCTGGTAACGCCCGATCTGCATGGGTTCCGGTTCCGGTTCACCACCCCCGGTGCCAGCAATGGGAGTGGACGGCTGAACCGGAAGCGGTGGCGGGGGAGAAACGACCGGAGATGACCCATGCAAGGACCGACGGGAACTGTGGTCCCTCTCCCACTCTCTCTCCCGCAACCTGCTGTCAATGCGAAGTGTGAGGGAAACCAACTCCTCAAAAGTAGCGGGCTCATCCCGGGAGGCCAGGTGGTCCTTCATCTCATCGTTGAGAGAGTGCAAATACACCCCATGCAGAGCCCGATCAGACCAGCCCGCCTCGGCAGCGGCGATGCGGAAATCGATTAGGAAGTCCGCAATGCTCCGCCGTCCCTGGCGAAGATGCAACAGCCTCCGCGCCGAACTGCATTCAGAGGTCGGGTGAGCGAAAGTTTTCTTAAACTCTCTCAAAAAGTCATCATAATGACAAGTCGGTAACGGATGTCTAGCTAGATAAGCCTCTGCCCATGTAAGGGCGCGATCGCGCAGTTTCCCGACTAAATAAGAAATCCGCACAGTATCAGAAACAAACGAGCGGGGTGAGCGACCGAATGCTAGCTCGCACTGAAGGAGGAAACCGCTGCATCCCCCCCGGCCGCCAGAAAAGGGTTCCGGCTCCGGGGAGGCGGCATCGCGGAACATCGGCGTCTGCAGAGGCTCAGAATCCGCAGCGGGCTGAGGCGGCGGCGGCGCGGGTACCGGTGCCGACGTACTGGGAATGGGTTCGGGTTCAGGGGCAGTGGCTGACTGAAGGTTCTGAACCGCGGATTGCATCTTCTCTTGCTCGTCAGTGAGTGAGTTAACCTTCGCCAGGAGAAACTGGAGCGCGTCCTCGTGAGTACCAAGAATGGCGCCCTGTTTCGAGACGGCAGTCCGGATTTGATCCGCTGAGTCCATATACTGGCCAGATTATACTGTCAGGCGCAGTGGCCCATGGACATGGGATGGACTCAAGCGCAGATTCAAAACCGGAGGCCAGGGGTGAGGTGTAACGAAAAGAGACTTTATTTTTACAATGCTCAGAGGCTAACAGAAAGTGCAGACTAGAATCAATGAACATAAACTAGATGTCTGAGGCGAGAGAAAAATACTGTGGTGAAAACTAGATGGCAGGGATAACTGGGTGCAGGTACTGGGCAGGGAAAACTGTGGCGGGCCCGGGCAAAGCTTGCAGGTGGGGGTTGCGTGGAGGGGGGAGGCAGGAGAGGTCCAGGTGGGTGCTGCATGCAAGGCAGGGAGGCAGGCAGGAGAAAATGGCAGCTCCAAAACGGAGAGGGATTACCGGTGGCAGCAAACTGGTATCCAGGAGAGCTTGGTAGGTGGTTTTCAGAGGTAAAGTTGGCAGATAATCTGGCGAAGACCAGTTGAGTGCGCCGGTCATAAATACTGCTGGTCCGATTGTCATCAGGTGAGGAACAACAAAGACTCCACCCAGTGGGGAGGAGCTGATGCTGTGGAAAACCACCCAGACCACGACAACAAAACCTCCCCCCGAACACACAAAAAAGACCAGATCAGCCCTGATACTGTAATTGAGTGCTAGCTCCCTCTTTACAATTAGGGCAACTTTATGATTCATAACTGGAATCAGAAGATTTTAAAGTCTTATAGAGAGCAACACCCAAATTTCCCTTTAAACAAAAGCCACACTAACAGCACTAGTACTGACCAACTGCTAATGTGAATATGCACACGTGAAGAAGTTCCAACTCAAAAAATGGAATAAATGTCAAGTTCAGAAAAGATTAACAAACAGTTACATTACATTTCATTATTTTTAGCAGTGTAGCCAGGGGCAGACTGAAACAATGCGTGAAGCCAGGAACTGGACTCCATCCACTCTGCTCACACAAACCCCAGAGTTCCCGTAATTATATTCCTGGATGTCCACTATGTGTTTTCCCTCTTTTTTGGCAAATAAATAACATTCTAAATGAAGGCGAAAGAAAATAGAAGAGTCAATAACTCTGGAAAAGCTGTCCAGAAAGATTCATTTCATTTTTAAATATTTTCCGTGCTGAAAAGAAAGACTAATGAGCCTGTCAGGCCACATAAAACAATTAGCCTATGCCTTATAGAGAGAGAATGAGATGCAGATTTTACACTAATACAATGAAAAAATCTATATATTCAGTTCAGCTAAGTATCAGCTGTTTTACACACTTTAACTGAAACTGAATAAGCCCTGACAATGCAAATAAGCTTAAACGGTAAATTACATAGCTAGTATTTTTGTGTTAGTGTTTCAGCATACATTTCTTTTATTTTTCCCTCTTACCTCCACCTTTTCTTTGACTTACTCAGCAACGTATCTAATGTTCAGTAGAATTCGGTTTGATTTATATAGTGGCAGGTCACAAAAGTGACCTCAAGGAAATTCCTATTGTAAGGTAAAGACAGCTAAAATGTTAAAAACGTTGCACCTGATGTGTGGATTGCAGAAGTTCTTATTTTGCCAGAGCTCAGGTTGAATAGCTCAGGCAGGTCCCTCACAGGTAGTTTGACAATAGGACTTGTTATTTAATCTACACACATTTTTTTATGAAACAGAAGTAGAAAAGTTAGACCACACAATTGCCTAAATTATATGAATGTAAAAATCTGTTTTCATGGCTGTTGTTTGTCATGTTTTGTTTTAAATGACTTATGCAATTTTACTACAATATTTTTTCCTAGCTTTAGCTAAAAGATTTAAACCTAATAAAAGTTCTAAGGCTAACATGGACCTCAGTCGAACAGGGATAGAGACCTGTCAGCGACACCATGGCAACGTTGCTACCATCGCTCCATCGCTAGAGAAAAATGGTGTGAGTGGTCGCTGTGAAATCAGTAAAGAACCAGCCATGGTGGCCTGGAGAGCAGTCAGTGACCCTAAGCGAAAATATGCAATACCTAATGGGTTGAAGAGATATTGTTGGGGGGGGGGTGCTCCTGTACCTGCATGAAATTGTTGCCAACAGGTTGTGCTACCTAAAAACTACATTTCCTCAGAGATTGTATGAAAAACGCTGACTTGTCTGTGTACACATTTACCAACTACTTGCCATTTTGTAGTGAAAATGTGAAGAATGTGCTACGGTTGAGATTGTTCGTTGGTGAACTCGTTGTTGTTTGTGATTAGGCGCATTTTTTACTTTTGGTAACCCCCCCCCAATATCTCAGTTTTCGATTTGTGTCACCATTTTTTGAGTTTGACTTGGTGCGCAATTAGTATTTGCCAACAAGTCGGTGTCTTCCATACAAACTAGATTGATGACAGCAATCTGCTAGCACCGAAAATGTTTTTTGTTGAGTGACTTTACTCAGTGACAGCCAGGAACTTCCAGGAACATACTGCCAAGTGGTCAGTGAATCCTTTATTTTGCCTAAGTGATCGGAAATCGCCAACTGGTCTCTAGGCTCGTGTGACGGAAGCAGGATTTATGGTCCTGCGAATGTGTCGGTCTGTGTACACGTTTCCATTCAGACGGCAGGGTTTACCCACCCCAGATCTCCTAAAAGTTGCTGTCACTGGAAGCAGATGATGTAAACGACTGCGACAAATGTTGGAATGTTGGCCAGATTAGAGATGGGAGTGACAGCGCGGATCTGGGAGCTGTGAAAGAAACTTCAAAGATAAAAAAATGCATCGTGCCGTCATCTGTCACATGACCCAGCCCTTGCAAGTCATGGTTATCTGTCAATTTTAAGCTCACATTGCGACATTAACATTTAGGAAGCCTTATTTGCCATGACTACTATCGCAGAAGACGACGCTAAGGATGGGGTGAGGTGGATGCAGGTAATCAGCTGTGGCTCCTGAAAGAAGCAGCGAGAAGATATGAGGACGCTAATTAGCTTAACATGTTACGGAGATCCTGGTAGTGCTTATTTGCACAAACACAAAGTTCAAAAACATAAAAGAGGAATCATAAATGTAATACCTAGTCAGACAAATACATATCAAAACACTATCTCTGAAATGCACTAAAATCAATGCTTAAATGTTATATCACAAATGCATTTTTTATTCTCAAATCAATGGTTTAGTGCTTTAAATGTTTATCTTTTTAGAAATACAGCTCATATTTTACAGTTTATAACAGCACTTACAGTAAATGCTGAGTAAATGATTATGGAAATCTCAATACGGTTGGAATCAGACATCCCCCCAGACAACAGGAATGTTAATAGCTAGGCAGTAGTCCACACTAACACATACTCACAGCCAAACGTGCATTCAGTAACTCACAAACACACCAGTTTAACCATGGCCCGCATTTTAATTGCAGAGACAAGGACACTGACCTGTCCATTACAATCATTGATCACGTTATATTCTACAGTATGCAACAACAGAGTCACAAATAAACATCAGCTTTTGACATTAAAGCACACAAACAGAAGCTTTGTACGCTGGGGAGATAGCAGTAAAAGTAATACACTCTACATCTCTGTTATGTTTTAGTTACCAACATCTAGAGTACAAAGGCCTTTGGTTGGTTGGTGTCTGGGGAGTAAGGGTGAGAATGAAGTTTTGTTGTACACTGATGTCTTTACATGATTGGGTTCAAGGCACATCAATAAAAGTAACAGCACAGAAATGTACATAATCACGTCTGCACATGGCCGGTATCAAGCAGTTTATTACTAGTTGGTGTAGTCAGGATTATAGTGTGATATTCACCCAGAATCTCCTAATTTTAACCTAAAATGACAGAAAAGTATGGCCTATTATGAGACTAGGGTGCATGTTTATGCATTTTCTTTCTGTGTATTACCAAAAACGAAAAAAGCATCACCTAGTAAAGTGTGTAACACTGGTTTTGGTTGGTACTGTGATGCAAAAAGTGGAATATTAAGCCACCATCCCCATGCAGGAACAAACAGAAGATACATACTGAATGTTTATAACGAAAGGTGCATCCTCAGGAATGCACTATTAGCCCTTCGCAAATTAACGAATGTTTCCAAGGAAAGAAACGGCATACAAGAAGCCAGAGGTCTCCCGTGCCTCTGCTTCTGCCTCTCGTCTGTACACTATACAGTGATGGGCACCGGCCTTGAAAGGCAGACGATTGCCCTTTTCACATTAGGTGCTGAATTGTACCCAGCAAGTAACTAACCAAGATACCTGCTAATTTATTTATTCATTTTTAAATTTTTTTGTGAATAAAATGACCTAATTCCAGGTCTTGACTTCACAAAATGACAAAGAAAGCAGCTACTACAAACAGCGTCTCATTCCCCCGGCTCTCCTTTGAGCACTACATTTACACTGGCTTTGGCACAAACTATCTTCACCAACATCTATTAAACACCACGATGTACATTTAGCGTGTCCGAGTAGCCAGTGGAAACGGTGTTTTGTGTGTTTTCTTCAGTATGGTTCAGTACATTTCGTCGTTCACTTTAGGTGGGTGTAAAAAGTGCGTCAGCTCACATTTCACTCCACCAGCCGTGAATGTGACTGAAAGACTGAGAAAGAAACAGACAGAAAAACACAGAGAGTTCAAGTAATTAACTCTGGATGATGGGAGATCAGTTCTCACACTGCAGGCTTGAAGACGCTAAATACCTTAACTGCAGTGGGTGAGGATCTGAAATGAGTCTTTTCACCGCGGTGCACATGTTATTTAGTAAAGCAGAAAAAGGAAAACATACTAAAATATACTGCATATACTTCATTACGGTTCCTGTTTACTGTTCACTCTTTGATTGCTGTTACATACACAGTCCGGTCGCCATCGTCATTTCATGTATTTTTCAGACTATAGTACAAGGATGTCTGTGTGACAGAGTATGAAACAGGGCTAAAGCACATTAAATCACAGCATGCCTACAAACTTCCATAAACATGATTCATAGGGTATCTTTGTAATCCTGTTCTGACCTGTTACTGAAGGTGCGACTGACCCTGCTGGAAATACTACCTGCAGCAGTGACAACACAGACAGAATGTCACGACAAATTACTGGGTGTGTTGCCTGCTACAAACTGGGACTTGCCTCTCTGTGTGTGCAGAGCCTCACATTAATATTATTAGGAGTAGCCTCTTCCACCTCATCTCTTTTGATTGCATTGATTGCGAGCTTCCGGCCTGACTGATATACTGGAACCAACTCAATCTGACAGTGGAGCGTGTACCCAGCAATCTTGTTGTTGCTGTAGAGGCTTTGACAAATAGTCTGGGAACCAGGTGTTGTGAAGGTGTCTTGTGGAAGTGGATGTGAGTAAAATCATGATAGCTAGAACAGAACGGGATGTGTTCTGTGGACGTGGTAAGGGTTTCTAAATTCAGGCTATTGTGAAGATCTTTTTGCTGAAGCCCATTTTGCTCATACAGAATAAATTATATCTATATTGGTCATGTTTTTGCTAGCCAGTTGCTGTAGGTAAGTTAAAATTAGTAATGATGGACGATATAAACACTATCTGATATATAAGAAGACTTCCAAATCAAAGAGGCTAAACATATCCTGTAGCCCTTGTGGCTCCATGGCTTTACTTAATCTAAGCCCTGACTTTAGCATGCTAACATCTTTACATTGATAGCAGTTTATTATGCAGATATTTATTGAACATTTTTACTCCTTGCTAACATGTTAGCTTGCTAATGTTTCTGACTGAGTTGCAAATTCAAGGAAAGCTAGCATGCTAACATGCTAAACACAATGTTAAAAGGTTAACACACTCGCTAAATATCTGTATAATATAATTGTCAGGATGTCAGCATCAATGAGCGCCTACTTTTCCAAGGGCTCTAGTTCCAGAAGGGAATTTCTCCAAGAAACCTTCATATTAAATGTTTGAAGCCTTGACCCAAGCTGAGCAGCTACCAGGTGAACTGTAACATGAAAATCTGTTTATATAAATACTTTGAATGGTGAAGGAACTACTACATTCCTCAGCAAATATCTCCCAAACTTCCTGAATTTAATCCTTGACATTACTGTAGTCTTTTTGAATGAATTTTATAATTTGTGTTGTGTGTGTTTGGGATTAGGGTTTCTTACGTTTCATGCTCATTAAGTGTTAGTGGGTTTGAACATTTCCATTACAACACCAGCTTTAACTAATCAGAGGCATTGCTGTTTAAATTTTGGACATCTACTTTTGACTGATTCAGTATTATGTAGGTCATGGTCAAAATCCTGATGAAGACTATGAATGGAATTGGCACTTTTCAAAACTCACTATTTTATTTTGGGCCTTATTCTGGACAGAAAAGTCATGTTTCCCTTATACCATGCTCTCTATTCAGCTCTGTATGTTCTGGAACACAGAGTATCTAACTAAATATGTATACAGGCGTTTAAACCTGCTGAACCAATAACTTCTTTCCATTAGTTTTGCAGGTAATTGGATTTTAAACCACATTATCAAATAGTGTAAATGACAGACCTGACGATGGCAATTGATGGAATGTTAAGGGATCGCCAAAACATCTTAATTCATCAAAGAGGTCTGATCAATTTAGCAAAATAGTGAACTGACAGACCAACACTGCCGAGGCTTGAACCACCCTGCAAGCAACCCAGAGTCTCAAAATATAGATCTAAATATATATAAATGTCCGGTAATAATAGACTTGGTCGCAAATTTGAGCTATAGCTGTCTACTTATTATTTCCGCTCTTAATTCAATGCATTAAATGCAATTGAGAGATAGTGAAATACTATTCAAAATATGTTGATCATAATGCTGTTTGCCATATACCGCAACAACAAACTCTAGCGACTGTGAAGACCAACTACATGTGGTTTTAAATTTGTTTTGACCTGATATTTTCATATATCTAAACTTTGCTGAACTGTTCATTTGGACATAAAACTTGAATGTGTCCGGAAATGTGTGACATGTTCCCAGCAGCAGTGTCCTTGATTTTAAAAGAGGGGCTATTATGCTAATTTCCAACTCCAAGTCATGAATTATTCTTGGGGTTTACTAGAGTAGCTTTGCGCAGTAAAAGCTCAAAATTATACCATACTGAGCATTGATGCAGCACCTCATTTCACCCTCTGTCTGAAACAAGCTCTAGTGCCAGTTTTCTTCTGATTGGCTGCCCCTCGCAAGCAGAAGGTCTGAAAAGGCAGAGCTTCGTGCTCACAGCAAGAGCTATAAGCCTGAGATGATAATTTTAGGAATATTCCGTCTCACTGACATCCTAGAGAGCCGATTCTAGAAAAAACGAATCACGAAGACCAAATGTTTGGATCTTAGATGTTACCTGTACATACACAAGCCTCATTATTTCAAACTACATGTTTAATATGGACATCCATCACACAGGAAATCAACAAAAGCACTCCATTTAATATTCCTTAAAAAAGGACTTTACGGAAGTGCAAATGCATCAATTGTTACTAGACTATGCTGCCTCTCGTGGTCGTGTTTCTTATTACCATTTAGCAAACAAGTCCACGACAAATGACTTTTTAAATGTAATACACTGTATAAACTGCATGTTTGAGCTATCCTTACATTTATTTATGAAGAAATACATCCCGGCTCTGGAAACACTGTCTTTGAAGAAATAATGCATTATTTTTCAAGTTGTCACCTTGATCTCTTCCTGTCAGTCATGCTAACACAGCACACTTCAGTCTTCAAAGCATTGTCCTCACGTGTGTTGTGTTCTCAGCGCATACACTGCATCCACAAGCTTTAGTTCTTTTTTTATGTCTCTGCGTCTCCTTATCCATCCATCTCTCTCTCCTTCCCTGTTCGGTTACATGACACATTTGTCCGCCTTCTGTGAAATTTCGGCATCTTTGCAGGCACACGCTGGCTGAACCAAATGTGAGTCTGAGCAGAGTGTTACGACATTAAATTGGGAACTCTTACATTGCCAAAACACAGCACTTTACACTTATGGGGGCTCTTTACAACGGCACAAAGTAATGTAAAGTTCAGGATACGGTAAAAATACTTTTGATGGGACTTTACAAACTCAGCAATACACAATGTAATAGCAGGTTTTTCCTTTAAAATTGTTTTTGATTTCAACACATCCACATTTGTGAAGTTTCCCAAGAGGTTGAGAGAAAGCCTTTTTCCTATGCACAAAGTCAAACTGTTGTAAGGGAACAAGGTTAGAGACAGACACAGTTTCCCATTCTTTCACTAAATCAATAATCCAGGATGTAATATTCAGAGGTTTGCAGATCTGTAGCTTCTTCCATCTTGATACCAGCTAGAATGGAGAGAAAATAACATCCTTTGTTTGTCGGCTTTGCCGTTTCGTTGCCCCGCTGATCATGTAAGACCAGACTAATCACCTGATATGAATAAAATATGAGCATGAACCTTCAGGTTGTAGACTCAGATTCTTATCTTCGAGGCTCTGGGGAATTACAGAGCTGGCTGTTTTCAATCAAATGTTTTGCCTACTTCTCTCCATGGTACTTCCACATCCGGAGAAATCGTTGCCTAAAGTTTTTTAGCTAACACACACACACACACACACACACACACACACACACACACACACACACACATTTTAAAAAAGAGAAAAAAATCAGTCAACTAGAGCAAGGATGGTACTCGGTCCCCTCAGACTTCTCTCTGCCATTGGAGTACTATCCAAAATATTTCTTCGTCCTTTCCACCACGCTCCACTTTCACATCCTGCCTCCTCAAGATCATTTCGGGCAACTCCATAAAAGCTTGAAGCTGGCAAGCACAAATAGCATTCTTATAAATGTTTCATGTCACTTATCTCTGAAAAGTACTTGAGTAAAATACATATTCTTGCTCCGCCTTAGGGTTTATAAGCTCAAGTTGCTTCATTAACCCAATTAACAAGAATTTTGAGCTCGAGTCAGTGCACTTCCCCTGACCTTTAAAAAGATTAAGAAATTGTTTATTTTTCAATTCGACTTTGCTCATGCATCAGTGTCCACGAGCAGTTCTTACATCATCCGTTTTCTCATTTGTGTTTTAACTTGGGGTTACCACAGTACACTGGCAGCCTGTCAGTCTGTTACTGGCACTCCTTTAAATGCTGGTCTGCAGTTCGCCATTGAGCAGGGTAGGATTGTGAGTGTACAGGTTGGCATTAATAATCGAAGCTTCGTTAATCATCTTGCTCCTGTCTGCCCTGCTGTCGCTGCGCTCTACCTCATCCAGGCCTGCCACCTTTTTCAAGCACAGAACATTCTGAAAACTCTTCTTGAAGTTGTCTGACAGGAAGGCGTACAAGATGGGGTTGGCGCAGCTGTTAGCGTAGCCGAGCACCACCACGAAGTCGAACGTGCTCTTCACAGCAGAGGTGGGCTTGATTGAGCCGGTGACAGAGGTAACATTGAAAATGTAGAAAGGCAGCCAGCAGAGGACGAACACCGCCACCACGATGGACACCATCCGGGTCACCTTGCGCTCTGAACGCTTACGCTTTGTGGAGCCCACACGCAATCCGGATGACTTCACCTGGCAAAAGGAATGGCTGTCAGTGGCTTAAAAGTTCCCAAATAAAAAAGTACAGTGTTTCCATAGAAACATCCTAGTATTATCGGGTTTTTTCCTAGCTGGGCTAGGTAGCCTTTCAGGACTAGCTAGCCAAAATCAAAGTCCTATTACCCTGTTGTAAAAACAACAGTGATCTATGGGTTGATAAAATTGTGTCTACGGACACGTTTTATTGCAAGCCAACATTAAACTAATGACAGAAAAGTGTTTAAACAGACATTATTAACATATTTACATGTTACATGTTAGCCGCCTAGCTTAATTGATTCTGACGATTGAGGACTCTGGAATGTACTAATAAAAGTGCACACTCGGTATGCACAATGGCTGCCATCTTGGCAACGAAACAGAAAGGAAGACACTACTAATCAATTTTCAGCCACTAGCAAAAGGCTGCACTGTAACTGAAAATAGCGAGTTCAGTGCTAAATAGCTAGCTAACTACCAGGGAACATTTTCAGGTTTCAACACTCTATGTGTTGTGGCATTATTTGATGTTTATGCATGATAAAGTGATTTAGTAATATGTATCTTCAAAAGACTGTAAATATTCCCAAAATGCTGTAGCTGGGAAAAGAACCAGATTTCCCAAATGCAAATCATGTGGAAATTACTTCAATCACAAAGAAGTATTTAGTATGCATAGTGTCATAAGTGCAAGCATAGGATCAAAGGATCTGGATTAATGTTCTTTTCCTTTATGTATGTACTGCATATTAGTTGAAGCAAAAAAATCTATTTAGTTAAAAAAGAAAAGGAGACTGTTATTAGCTTTTTTTCATGAGACAGTGGCAGTGTTGTTGATTTCTGAGCTAACATTTCAAACTAATTGAAGTGGACCACCAAAACGTTGAATCTGCAATGTAACCAAATCTTGTTGGATTTTTGTTGTGTAATTTAGAGCGTGCAGTTGCGGACTCTTACCTTGACTATAATGAGCAGGTAGCACATACATATAACTGCCAGCGGCAGGAAGAACCCAATGAAGAAGGTGTAGAATATGAAGGCCGTGTAGTAGACATCCTGAGGCTCCGGCCACACAATGCCACACACTGGAACCTTGTTCAGTCCACTGAAGATCAGAGTTGGCAGGATGACTAACAACGACACACCCCATACTGTGAGGTTAATTAGCTTTGCTACACGGGGTTTCCGCCATTTTGTAGACTTAATAGGGTGAACCACAGCCAGGTATCGATCGATGCTCATTACCATGAGACAGAAGATGCTGGTGAACTGATTGAGAGAGTCTGGGATGGTGTAAAGAATAAGAAAGAGCAGAGGAGTGGAGAAAGGTAGAAGTTGAGTTTAGACTCAGTAACACTTGATTAAAAAATACATGTATGCTGCTGTGAGAACCGATGAAAAAAACGAACACAACCAGTTTTTGCTTATAGTACAGACTAGAAACAAGAAATCATGTAAACGCATCACATTGTATCTATTTCATTACCTTTCTTTAGCAAATGGAACACTTTAACACCAGGTCTGATGTGACTGAGCACCAACTACGTGTTGGCACGACTTCAGTTATTTAAAACAGTTTTTAATCACATTTTTCAACCGAGATTTGACATCTCAAATGGTTGTTCAAACAGCATCAAAATGTTTGCCGAGTTTCCGCTGTGAACCATTAACCATAATGCTTTTCACCCACCTACGCTCAAGATCATTCGGCACAGAGCCTCTCCGAAGGGCCAGTGCACCAGCGCCAGCTGCAGGGCGATGAATGGCAGGCTCATCATGCACAGAACATCTGCCACTGCCAGGTTGAGGATGTAAATGTTGGTCACCGTCTTCATTTTGGCGTAACGTAGAATAACATAGATGACCAGGGTGTTACCACACAATCCCACAGCGCATACCATGAAGTAGATGAAGGTAATGACCACTGAGCTGGTCTTGTCCTGGTGATGCTCCTTGTCTTGGGAAATGTTGAAGCCCAGGTCGGAGTCATTCCCTTGGATGTCGTACCAGAAGGGCTCAGGGATGGAATTGTTAGGGGAAGTTGGGAGGAAGGGCAACTGATCCAAGGCCATGACTGCTGAGAGCAAAGTGGTCTAATTTCCTAAAGGGTTATGGGTTTCTCTAATCCAGGGTACAGTGATGATGGGAAATATTAATGAGTCAAGGGTTCAAATGACATGTTTCAAAGAACTGCTTTTACTAATAAAAGTTACAGAAATACATTTAAAAGAGGCTTTGAGTGATGGATTCAAGGATAAAGGTAAGAGCCTGGGGTCCTGGGAATATAAGACTTTGACTTCCAAGGGTGTGGGGCTCTAGGGATAAGGATGACTCAGAAATTTTCACATAGGAGGAGCATCAATTATCACATCTCAGCTGCAGAGAGACAGTAAAAGAGAAGGGTGGGTGGGGAGAGAGACAGCAGAATAGAAAGCAATAAGTTGGGTTGAAGAACAGGGACCATTTCGTTTGACAAAAAATAATAACAGTCCTCCAAGATCCATGGCAACAGTTGCAAGGTTACTTTACATAACTGCTTTCACACCTCACCAGAGCATCATGTACAATATTCTCTCTAGAGAATCCTCTAAATAGTACCTCTATATGTTGTGTGTGATTATCCTTAATGCTGCTTATTTCGCTCACAGCAACATTTTTGGCACGCAGCAGCGGAGAGGAGATAGCCAGCACTAAATTGTACATGATGTGCAGTTTCATAAATATAACATTTTTGCCACTTTCTCCTTAATTTGACACAAAAAGAAAAACAGTAAGTAAACCAACTATGGGACTGGGAATTACCTCAAACATCAAGCTGTTTACTTATTGAAAAGCCAACATTTGCATTTGCACATTTTTGCTCATATGTCAGGCAAAGGTAGCACAGCCGACAGGAAGAGATCAAGGTGACTGTGTGTTTGAATTTGATGCCTTTTTTTCTTCCTTTCTCACTCAGACCATAAATCCTGTGATGCTACAGGTCGGGGGAGTGTGCTAATATGTGTTTACGCCTCCCCCACCTATGCATACATGCAAGAAAGAAAAAAAAAGGACGCCTGAGCAAGAGAACGCCAAGGGCATCGGGGAGCTGAAGACAAATGTTTATTCAATTGATCTCGAGGACAAACAGCTCTGACACTGGAGCGAGATCACTCACTCTTCCCCATCCAGTGACAGGTCTGGCTCAGCAAGGACAATAGTCCACTTCTTGCTTTCATTATTTACACGAGATGGGCCTGTGTAAAGCTGTTTAGATAATCCACTTTGAGTAAACAAGGTCATAAAAGATCACAAGTATTCAGGAGATGGCAAGTGAAATGCTTACATCTCTGGATCACACTAGACATCATTCCACAAACTGATTTTCTTGCAATTAACTGTTTAAGCCCTTAAAACCTTGCCTCGCCTTCCTCTCATGGACAGTTTAACATGTAAAACTTACTAATTTCAGATTAGTTTCAGTGTAGACCTTCAGTGGAATCCTTTGTTAGACTAATTATTGGTGTCTACACTGTTGTTTCATGAACATGGACTGTGCTAGGAATCAAAATTTGGAATCTATTCCTGCTTAGTGGTCCTTGTTTTAGCGACACTTGTGGTTACTGGTGGTAACTGCAAGCGCCGGAACGGCGACTCAAACTGCTACACCCCCCCCCCCCCCCCCCCCCCCGGAAAACCCCCCCAAAACTACTGAACAATAAAAAAAAATGTGTTTTACAAAAATCACGTTTGAAATTAAACACGCAAAACTGAGATATTCAGTTGAGAAAAAATAAATAAAACAGCAATTCTCTAAAATTAATATTAGCATTTGTTAATTGATGAAGCTCTGCTTGCCACAGTTGTCTGTGAGGATGGAGTGTCAGAGAGAGAGAGATTTTATAGTGTTATTTGCTAGCAGGAGGAGGGATGCGCAATTAGTAGCTTTTTTTGTAATTTAATTATAAAGCAGGATAATCACATTTTTAACTTAAGCAGGGGGATTTGGTTTATTAAAATAATTGCAAAAGAAAAAACATCCAATAAGCTTTGCTTCCCACAAAAAATGCTGGATGGGTGTCAGGAGCTGCGTCTTGGCTCAGCTCTGGCTGTGCGAACAGTGATGCCGAGGAATCGGCAGTGGCACGGCTCAGCCTCACAGCTTACCTGCAAACTGCGCGCCCAACAGGAAACTTTCCATCACATCGGCGCGGAAAACAGCGGCTGAATAATGAGCAGGTTTGGTTTGTCTTTCATCTCAGTGACAGGGGGATGAAACACGGCACCGAACCTTTGACTTATTAACCGACAGATAGAGATATTTATTTGCCAAGTAGCTGCTGTCTCTGGATTGCACCTGTTCCAATGATTTTTGCATGATTGCCCTAATCATTAAAGAAAATCAGAAACTATATCAGAAAGAGACGCGCGGCAATTTTTTTCATTTTATTTGAACATTTTCTCTTGCCAAAGACTAAGCAAGTAGAAGTAAGTGAAATTCCTCCATTATGTGTATGCGCAACTTCATCATAGCCTGAACCTCGCCAAAATATAACTTACATCAGACTCCCACTAAAGTGCGCACAAGCAAAGCAAAGTGCGCACATGAATGAACATGATTTTTTTTTAAAGATCATAATAAAAATCGGATCAGTCTCATTGCCCCCACCAATTTCATCACTTACTTTTCCACAGAAAAATACCATCCTCATATCACGTCCAGAGTAGCAAAAGTGTCCCGAGAACCCGAGAATGCGAAGTCCTGCCGCCCCCGAAGCGGCTCTGACCTACTGGAAAGCTGCATCCCGCCAGCCTCTCCATCCACCTGCTCCTAACTTACGCACGGCGCCGGCATTCAGTCGCCCTAATCAGAGCTGCTGATCGCGCTACATCTCTCAGGCCATTGTTACCTCCGAGAAATAGTCCACGTTTGTAAAAGGAAAGACTAAAACAAAAACAAAAAAACACAAGAGAATGAAAAATAAAATAAGGTGGCGTGCGCTCGCGAGTGTGTGTCCAACAGGAAAGTCTTGGCGAGGAGTCAGACAGAGCGGCAGGACGCGCGCAGCACCGAATGGAGAGAGAGTGTGTTTCTGACAGAGAGAGAGAGAGAGAGAGAGACGGGTCGAGTGATAGATCAGCAGCAACGTGTCACTGTGCGTCGGTGTCCTACAATTTGCTGATTTCCATGCACATGAGCTGGCTCTGCTTCTGCTGTCCTTTTGAAAAACCCTGCACAACTCCCCAGCTGCACGCTGGCTTCTGTATCAGTGTGTCTAAGAAGTATATTTAAAAAAAGGAAAATTAATAAACATTTGGAATATGGAAAATTGCACATACCATTTTGCAGGGAGCTTTTGTTCTCCAGCTGTGTTTCCTTTTGTGATGTGATGTACTCAAGGAAAAGGAAAAATCAACCCCAAGCTGCTCAGGAAAAAAGGAGGTAATCACGCTGTCCCTCCAAATTCATCAGGTTCAAATGAAGTGATCTCAAGAGCTTCACTGTCCCTTTCAGGCGCCCATCACAGGCACCGGTGCACCCCTCTTGTCAGCCAACAGCGATGGCACTCGGATTTGAGCACTGAAGCCAATCCAAGAGCCAATCTTATGTCTTTATATAAAGGGAGCGTTTTCGAGAGAGTGCAGATGGCGGGTATCTTCTGTGACCTCTCTCAGTGGAGAGCTCCGTGAGAAAATGTCCCGCCACTTGTCTCAACATAGCAACACAAAAGTGCAGCTATTATTACTGCTGTCCTATCAAAGATTAATAGTTCTATTTATGTCCAAATTGAGGGACTGGGGCTCCTCAAGGAGGTCACAATGTAAGAAAGTAAGTGGAAGGGGGATTTTTGAGGGGTTCCTGAGGCAGAGATAACCCATCAGTGTATCAGTATACTCTATCAGTAAAGAGTGCTGTATTCTGCTTCACCAAGGATAGCAACAACTCAGCAATATTTACAGTTCATTTTTATATCATTTGTAAGGTTGGAGTGGTTCAAGTATCCCTGTATCCTTCTAGTATGAATAGCCACAAGATACATAAAAAAAAAAAGATTGATACTGGTTCCACATGTAAATATTAAGCTAATAACATAAAGTTATAGTCAGCACTTGGAACAATAACAGAAACTTGTACTTGTCTTCAAACTGAATGGAAGCCAGTCTAGCACCGTGGCCAGTTGTTACTTATACACTTTTTTAGCAACACCCATTCAGCTGCCTCTTTATGCAAATATATGATCAGCCACTCACATGACAGCAATTCAACACATTTAGATGTGTAGACATGGTCAAAGTGACCTGCTGAAGTTCAAAGTGAGCATCAGAATGGGGAAGGAAGGCAATTTAAGTGACTTTGAAGTGGGCCAGCTGGGCTGGTGCAAGCTCTTCAGAAACTAACAATGTACTGGGATTTTCTTTACACAAATATCTCTCAGGTTTACAGAGAATGGTGTGAGAAAGAGAAAATATCTAGCGAGTGGTAGTTTTCTTGGTGAACATACGTCACTGTTATCACAGGTTGTAGGAAAAAAATGCCCAGGCGACACTGAGCTGATAGGAAGGTAAAGGCAAGTCAAATAAACACTTGTTACAACCAACAAGAACAAACTCAGTCTGCAGTTGACATGACTCATTAGAGCTGGACTACAGAAGATTGGAAAAAACGTTCCCTGGTTTGATGAGTCCAATCAAACCAATCCAGTACTAAGAAGGTCATAAGGAATCGAGTGAGGGTATGTCCATATCTTAGCTATAAGCTAAGCTAGCAAATGAGTGCACATCCATAGCTTAGGTAAACCTTCTTTGGTTAAAAATTCACATTTTGTTTGATCTATCTTGTCAACAGTTTTACAGATATGGATGACCCCTGCGGAAAATGCTTTTCTGGGGTTTTAGGGGATATTTTTCCACTTTTGTTTTTGTTTGTTCTGTTTTCTGCTAAGGTTAGCTAACAAGCTCCTAGATGTGGCCTTACTGAAGAAACAGAAAAGCATGATTGTGCGGGGTTTTCTCTCTCTTAAACTTGTGACATTATAATCTCAGAATATCTCAGAATATTATTTATTTTCTCCCTAAATCCAGACTTTATTCCAAGGATTCCTTTTCTTTATAAGAATATTTCCACATTCTGTCGTAAGCAACACTTTTAGAGCTATTGGTAGCTTTTTTCCTCTTCTTCTTTTTTCTTCTCCTTCTTTTGAGTGAGTGAATACTGTTATATTTTTGTGTACAGCATATAAATAGAAGAGTAGAAACAGTTGACATTTTGGTGGCAGACAGTGAGATCCTAACGGGAATATAACTTTCTCTGCATCTTTGTCAACAGCGAATGGTGCCAGGCACAAGAGTGACGAGCTGGAGTCATTCCCTCTACAGCTTGAATCAAGAGGGTGGTTCTGAGACACAGCATCACTCAGAGCAACGCAATTATTTCCATTTCTGAGCTCTGTGTTACGACACTTTATTTAACACTGTGCAAATTAATCTAGCTATTGTTACCGATTTCCACTGCACGGCAAAAGCTAATTAGTCTCTTTGCTGTGTGTGTGATCTGCAAACCAATGCTTATCAAAAAAAGAAGAAGAAGTTTGTTTTTAAAATTGATTGTCAGCTGCTCAATAACGCCGCCCCGAGAGGATCCTGCTGTCAGCTGAAACTTTATTGAATGCTGTGCTGTTTGTTGAGCCATGATCTTATCTGCTAACGTCACACACAAACACACGTATGGCCTTGAACGTTCATTGGTTAACCCCTCTCTGCTCGGCCTCAAGCCCCCCGTCCAACACACGTTTGAGTCAACATGAAGCCTCGTTTGAAGTCCACTCATGATAAGGCCTAGAGATCAAATGCTGAGATCAGCTGACTTGCACAGACAGGAGAATCCACTTCTGTTCACAAAGCAGTTGCAGACAGTTTGGACTAAAATCTGTGTTTTTTCATAGAGTCCAGGATCGTCTACTTTTGGGCTGTGAGAGAATCTGAACAGATTCCAGGGCAGACACTGATGGAGGACTGCAGTTGCTGTTGTTGTGTTGCTGATGCTTTGTTTTTGCTGTTCGTACAAGGTGTTGCTGGATACACTGACGCAGCTAAAGAAAAGTATCAAAACCATATACACCTCTTTTTTTCCTTCTGCAGCCCAGCAGCTTGCGCCTGTCACCCTGCCATAAGATATTCTTTCACCTTCATCCCAGGCTCGTCGAGCACACGAACACGTGTTCAAAGTGAACGAGCGACATATACGTCTTGACGCCCTCGTGAAACTCAGCCAGAGAGAACGCAAGCATTCCCTGTGACACATTTTATCTGCTGTTCATCACCTTGACTCCTGGTGACATCTCAGTGCTCTGGCGTGTAATAGCATGTCGTTCATGTGACGTCACTGGTGCCAAGAGCAAGTGCCAAGGTGCTGAACATCGACCGGATCACGCGGCAGGGGCAAACAAAAAAACCCTGCTGGTTTCAAAGAGTTTTGATGATTCTGTAAAAATGTTTCTGCATGAATGAGTGAGTTTCTTTTCATCTATCATAACAGCAAAAAAACAAACAAAAAAAAGATACAGAAAAAAAGACTGCTTTAATTTGGCATTCATGCTAAAACCACTCCAGACCTTTTTTTTGCCCCACATGAATCTTTAAACATTATCAATATTTTGGTGCTTTAGCACTCTGCAGAGCAGATTGTCAGTGTCACCTGAGGTCAGGGGAAGTTTTTGCATCATTTCCTTTTTTTAATATATCTTTGTGGTTTTGTTTTTTGACATATTTTCTGTTTTTAAATAGAACATTTATAAGACAGGACGATGCTATTTATCTTTTTCAACAACCCATCCATGGCTCCTCTTGAGATAGTCCCGAGAGGCCTGTTCAAGAGATTTTAAAGCTGATTTCTCAGTGCAGACATTTTATTGTCTGAGGAGTTGGAAGTTGGATGTTCAGACTTAAGATCCTATTCATTATTAAATGGAAGGCTGAGAGCAAGGCCTTGTATAGATGTGTTTTTCAGAAGTTTCCCAGGCCAGACAAAAGTGGAGAGAAATGGAGAGATGCAAGGCCCTTACATGCTACAGTGTGCTTTTTTCTGAATTGCAGGACTCCTCCCCCTGCCTTCAGTTCCCTGGAAATAAGCATGGCGGAGGACCATGGTGGTCCGCCCCAGTATCAGTTTGAGCTGCTGGCTCTACCCCAATATTGCCTGAAGCCAGAGCTTTCAAAGCAAAGGCAGTTGAGAAGCTGTCCAACCATCTGCAGCCATTCCTGAGCCATATGAGGGCCTGAAGGGTTTGGTGGTGCTTTTACAGCTGTTAAATGTAAAATACGATAACCATTGTGCCCAAATTTAAAAAAAGTATGTTAAAGACTAGCAAAATTTAAATAAAATACTATGAAAATGGTTTCATAAACACACAATCAAGGCTCCATGTCTATCTCTTATTATGCATTAACATGGGGGGGAAAGTAAGAGGTGTGGAGGAAAGGAACAAAACCCCCAGCAAACAACAAAGCAGCCAGATACGTTAAAAAGACAAACACAGCTCAAAAGGATGAGCTGGTGTGGAGGTGGGTTGCAAAGTGGCCTGCAGATTTCAGCAATGGCTTTGGCATCTTAAACTGGGTTTTGGTATTTAAAAAAAGTACTGAGCATTTACAAAGTGAGTGTAATGGCAAGATTGTGTTTAAGAGATGGAAGTTCAGCGAGTAAGTAAGTAAGTAAGTAAAATTTTATTTATATAGCACCTTTCAAGATAAAAATCACAAAGTGCTTCACAGAAGCTAAAACCTAAAAATAACAATCAACCAAAAGCAAGGATACAGGCTTTTCCAGCGGAACATTGCCCAAAGCATCACACTGCCTCCGCCAGCTTGCTGTCTTCCCATATTGCATCATGGTGCCAGGCGTACCCCAGGTAACCAAATAACACCCACCCACCCATCAAGGTGATGTAAAAGAAAAATGATTAATCAAACCTTCTTAAATTGCTTTGTAGTCCAGCTCTGATGCTGGCACATTGACCAGTCCGCAACTATGCAGCCCTGTACACAACAAACTGTGATCCACGGCACATTTTAACACCTTTCAATCAGAACTAGAATGAACTTTTTCATCAATTTGAGCTACAGTATCTCATCTGTTGTATCGGACAACAGGCCAGCCTTTGCTCGTCACATGCATCAGTGAGCCTTGGCTCCTGAGATGCTCTGATTGAGTGGTCTAGAAATCACAATTTGGTCTTTGTTAAACTCGCTCATCCTCACATTTGCCCATTTTTCCTTTGAACGCACCAACTTTGAAAGTAAATATTCACTTGCTTCCTAATACACCCATCCACTAACACGTGCTACGATGAAGATATAATCATTGTTATTCACTTAACTGGTCAGTGGTCAGAATGTTATCCCTGATTGGTGTGACTTAAATCTGGAACAGCATTTTTTACTAAACAAAATCCAGTAGAGAAAATGTTGGTGGTACTGTAAACACCATGAGTCACAGAGCACAGAAATAAACTGTCCATCAGGCATTTCTGGTTCATTTTATCCCTTGAAGTCATGTAAATTGCCTTTATACAAGAATGCTACACAATACAATTTCAAAATTCTATTGCACGGCTTACAGTCCTACATTGGAAGCTTGTTTCCATTATAATGACTGTTTGCCAGACTGCCACTGTAGGCCTACATTTAACGTACACATGTATGACCTACAGTGTGTTTACATGCTTTTCTGATTACAAGCTGCGCCCTGTCCTGTGAGTAAATTACCTGCAGCTAAATATCATCACTTAGCCAATCTGCCAAGAGTTTGCTGTGCAGCTCTTGGCAGATTGGCTATGTCATACTGAAATGAACAGACTTCACTTGTGTTTACAAAACTGTGCTTTTTTGACAATCACCTGCAGAAATATCCACACCTATCAGCGCTATTTGGCGATTGCGCTCATCATTATTTTGCACCCATTTAGTAAATCTGGCCGTAAAGTGTTAAAAGGTATCAGCTGAATGATTAGCTCATGTGGATCAGTGGTGCAAATGGCTGTTGGGTACAGCATGTGGAGCCATCAAATTAAGACTTTTTAGAAAGAATCTAAACATAACACGTTTCATCACAGTGCCGTTATATCGTTTAAAAGTTTGGGGTTTAAAAAAAACTATCCAGGATTTCAAAATGTCTCTTTTGCTCTTTGTATTTCTGATTTCTCACTAAACATTCCCTTTTATTTCTGTTTTTGTTTAAAGTTCTAAAGCACTTTGCAATCACTGGATTTGCTTCAGAAATAGCATTTCCTTTTGTTGTTATCAGCCCTGAAAATTGGCTGTTGTACAGGTGAGTGCACACACAGATGAAATTTTAAATGCTTATCTTCCACACTGTAAAAACTGTGACTAGAGGTTACTTAAAAAACCTATGGCAACAAAGTGACACTTAATTTACTTAAGTAGATTTAAATTTCAAGTGATTTATGTAAAATTTAGATAAAATGTTAATTAAATTTCAACAAAAAACAAAAATAGATATTATTAACATTCTCTTGTAAATATGTGTTGAATTTAGGGACAAAATCTCAAATTGAAGGTTAAAATTGCCTAATTGTAACAAAAAATTAGTTCATTTGAAATGAATTGCTGAGAAAAATTACTTTGAATTTACTAACGATCTGGCAAAGGTTTAGTAAAAAATGACTAAAATATCCATTACAAAGAAATGAAAACTTTTTGTTTTTAATTAAAACTCAAATTGGATTCACTAATTTTCCAATTAAACTTTACAATTAATGACTGAATAGTAAGAGAAAATGAAATTAATTTAACTTCTTTTCTGAGTAAAATGAATCAATTTCACAAAGACAACATTCAAACAGTAATAGTTTTTATTGTGGAATATAAAACATATACAAAATTTATAATATGACATTTTTCTGATTAATTTAGATTGTATGCACTGAAATTCTTCACTAGTGCTTGCCCCAAAATAATAGGAAGAATAGGCCATAATTGAAAATACAGTTTCAGCCAACTTCTCGAGAATGTCAGTCTTTACTTTGGAGGTGGGCAGAAGATTTCCATTCTTTTTATACTCCTCTGTGGCTCTTTCCAGTTACATTTCAGTTTCATATGCAGACTGTGGAATGGGGAACAGCTTTGGCCAGGGCTCACAACGTTCTGTGAACTTCTGCCTTTTGAGAATAATTGTGTCCTGAGAAGATGTGGTTGCAGCAGAGTTTGCATTGGATACAACTGGATTGGATGATGAGTCATAGTCAGTTGACAGTTGATCAGAGGGGCTGCCGAAAACTGGCAGGATGACCAGGGTGATGCCAACAACCTTCACAGTGTCTTTGTGTTTTATCTGGTCACTTCTGCGAATAGTGAAGTAGTAAATTTTGGTTTAAAATACTTAAGACTGAAGTCATTTGAAATTCCAAAGGTATCCTTCACAACACTTTGCAGCTCCTCTACTGTTGGTGGGATCCCTAATGGAAGAACCAACTTCTCCATTTGGTCATCAGTGATTACATGGAGCTCTATCTCGTTCAACCTAGAATAAAATGTAAATGGGCAGAGTTACATTAGATTAAGTAGGGTCAACTTAGTCATTTTCTGCTGCTTCAATTTCAAAACTAGTAGTTTAATTTAATACAATCATCCATCAAAACTTATTCAAAATGCATAGTCTACATACTGATCAGCTGAATTTAAGTTGAGGGATCTTCCAACAACTGAAAAGAACACAACATTAATAACAATCGCACTCTCCAAAGTAAAAATTTTACACACACAAATTGTTAAAGACAAATTTGAATTAATACTACATTTTTTAAAGGTGATGTTCGTATATAAAACAATGAAACTCTTTATTAGATTAAAAAGGGGATAGACCCTATTTTCTGTACCGATTTGGTGACAGATCATGACATGAAATAACACTATTTGTGTATTTATATACTGTATATATCTTCCCATACTTGAAAAGATGTCCTTTTAATCTACACAAGGTCATCTCTGTATCCAAACACCATTGGGTGTTAAACATAGAAATTATGAAAGACTTATGTCAGATTAAATACGCATTACTATATTATTTCCTGAAAGTACCTTTATCTTGAAGATCGTTCTACAGAAACATAAACATCGTGACTGAGCGTGCGTCTCACTGATACAGTTCAACTAGAAACTTGCATCATCCCTCTATGTGAGCTGTGCCTGCACTAAATTCACGGGGCTCTGACAGCATGAAAATGAAAACCAGGTATTTTGCTGGACTGAGACAATTTAGCTTAATTACCACAACTGAAAAACTGCGTGGAGACAAAAGCTTTGAAAAACTGTGACTGACAAAATCCCGCACAAATGATTTTAACTACATCACTCACCACTGAGTGCAAAACTTTTTCATAAAATTTTAAAAATAAATGAGGGGGGTTACAGCCCATTGAAATACATCATTGATATATTTTTTTAATATGGTAAAACGTGGTTAGTCAAAGCTCTGAAGTAACACAACCGCAAAGGCTTGGAAAGTGACCTTCGTGCCATTTTGCGTAAAAATACAATACTGTCATTACAGTGGTCATTATTAATCTAATTTTGACGTATCATACTGTTTAGAACTTTTACTCAAAACTGCTATATGTTACTGTTTAAAACGTGTCGTATATTTGTACAAATTAAGATAATCTTACCTCGGACAAAATGGAGATCATCCACTGCTGAAGCATGTGTGTCCTGCACATGGCACAACGGACTACGGGCGGAAGTGTAGAATGATTGAAATGGAACTGCTTTCATTAGTTAAATCTATTAGATTTCTTCATTTTTCATGGTACTCATACATTTTTGTTTTTACATACGTGTTTTTACTGAGTAATAGTTACTATTACTTTCCTGTTAGATACTAATTAACCCAAATCACAGTTTTTACAGTGCAGGTAAATGCCATGTGTCAGGTCAACGCTATCATGTGCCGATTTTTTTTCTTTTTTTGAGGTGCACTGATCCACTCTTTTGTGTGAGTGTACTTCTAACAATGGCACACTGTGTCTGTTACCTGATGAAGAAGTGTGGGCAGAGTGGGGCTGGAAATTTAATAGTGAATGTCATGACACTGTCTGCCCTTTTATAGCTGAAGGTTTGAGTGCAGGTTTGGCTATTGTTCAGGTCCTACTATTTTTGGAGCTCGGACAATGCGATGGCTGAATAATGGGGTAGAATAAAACAGTTGAGAGACTCACGCAAGCAGATCGAAAAAATACAGATGACTGATGCGAGAGAGTTTGCACAGTGATGTTTACATGGCTCCCGCTTCTTTTTGTGATTAGAAGAATGTATTCCGTATCATGCTGTGTGAGTATACCGAGGAGGAAGAAAAAAAAGGCTAAAAATGTGAGTTTTCAGCATGCGGTGCGTAATTGGCAGTCTCTCTGCTATCTCCTTTACTGGAGTGTGCTGATTCTACCTCTGTGTGCAGAATAGCGAAAGCCTTGATCAAGATCAGTGACTGGGGTTTGTGGCGTAACGGAGAAGCTGAAGCCATTGTGATGGAGTGTAGGGTTTGAATTTGGTGGCAAGTGCAGTTTTTAGGAGATAAAGGAGCTTAAAAAAGACTGGCTAAAAATGGACACTATAACACTGCCACCACCTGAAAGTGAAACACTGGAATCCACCTGCACATCCTTGCAAAATAAATATTGCTAGACGTTAATGGCTAACACTTTTATAGTGTTCAATAAAAAAAGCTCCAAAAAAATGGCAAGACCAAACTTACTCCAATAATGGAAATGATTGTGTTTGAAATAGGTTCTTCGAAGACGGGGACCTGGTCCGTGACCGCTCGCAGTCATTTGCAGTCTTTGGTTGTCATCGACATGCACAAAAATTACATTAAACAGCCAAACTATGAGTTTGGCCACAAATCATGACATAATTGCTTCAAGGTGGTAGTTTAAATGACAAACACAACCTGGCTTTGCGAGTTTGCTCTACATTGTGCAGCTTTTGGCAGAGTCCCCTGTTCCAAACAGACTCAGGTACTCTGGAGTACCTTACATGAAGAATGTTTTAACTGGCAAGGTAAATGGTAAATGGCCTGCATTTGTATAGTGCTTTACTCAGTCCCTAAGGACCCCAAAGCACTTTACACTACATTCAGTCATTCACCCATTCACACACACATTCACACACTGGCAATGGCAAGCTACGTTGTAGCCACAGCTGCCCTGGGGCGCACTGACAGGTGAAGGTGAAGAAATTCTTTAAAGCTGAGAAATAATTTAAATTTTGTTGTTGTTTTTTTTCCACATTCTGATTCCAAGGTGCACCCCACCCCCTTACTTTAGTGTTCCCGCCCATAACTGACCAGTCAGTTTTAACAGCTATTAACATGAAATAACATAAGAAACATTTTTCACAACCAAATTCAGTTCAGTGGGCCATTCAGCGGGTCGTTCAGTGGGTCTTTCATTTATTTGGTCATTCAGTGGGCCGTTCAGTGGGTCAGAGGCCAAAGGGGCTGGGGGGGTTGGATTCCCATTAATTTTTCACTTCACTTTTGACCTGGAACACCACAGATATAACAAAGTTGATTAAAGCACTCAAAATTCACTTTTATATGTTCAAGTGTATAGTGTGGATGCCATTAGGCCTTGAGGCAATCAGATGTAAAACAAAAATTTATGAGTTTTTAAATTTGTAAATCGGTCAGATTTGACCCGAACACCACAGGAAGGTTTTGTAGAAGCTTAAGTCGAGACTGGAAAGACTAAAATTAGCCGGTGTTGTCAAGACAACATGTGGTGAATGCACTTTATACAATTTGCATGTCACTGGTTTGTTATGGTTTATGCAAAGCATCATTCTTCTGCATGTGTTCAATCTAATTAGAAATCCACTTGGCAAAACCACATAGGAAAGCAGTTGAATGTGGCCAATAGGAATAAACAACTGAGCGTTATCTGCATAAAAATGAATGTTTAGTTTATGTAATGATGGTGGCATGTTGTCAGGATCCTGGGTCTGCTGACCCAGCGTTTTTAGTTCTTTGTGATTCATGTATTTTGTACTCGTGTGATTTATTCTGTGGTTTCTAGTTTTGATCCCTTGCCCTTCATGTTTCTCTGTGCCCCCTCTGTTCTGTGTAAGTCTGTGTTTCTTGGTCAGTGTCTTCGCATGTTTTGAGTTTCTTGTGTTTTCTGTCTCTCTGTATTGTGAATTATGTTCTCATGGTTGGTCTTTTGTTACTCCCTCGAGTCTAGTTTCTTGTGTTCCATGCTTAGTATTTCCCTCTGTGTATTTTGGTTCTAAGAGTCCTCTGCTTTATGGTTTGTCTCTGTGTTTCTTAGTTGCTCTGTCTCCCCTAGTCAAGTCTGCATCTGTGCGACTTCCTGTTTTACTTTGAAGGTCTGTGTCTCATGTGAGTGTATCCTACTTTGCTTCCTTGTCTCGTCAGTTCTGATTTCTCCCAGCTGTGCCCTCCTTCTGTGTCTCATTCCCCTCGTTACTTCCCAGTGTATTTAAACCCTGTGTTTCTCTGAGTCAGTGTCGTGTCGTCCCTTATGCTGTGTGGGTTGCCCTTTGTGTTAGTTTGTGGTTTCCCAGTTTAGTTTAGTTTGTGTTGTATACTCATTTTCCCGTGCCAGCAATTAAAGCTGTGGTTTTGAGTTCATCCCTGGTGTCTGAGTCCTGCATTTTGGGTCCAACTCCTGCCTGCCACACAGCGCTTCATGACACATGTAGTGAGACAGCAGTAAAGTTCACATGATGAGTGTGACAACTTCACAATAAAAGTCCTTTTCTGTGCAGATATCAGGGTTAAATCTATGAGATACAGCAGAGATCAGACCCACTGTGGGAGTCAGACTCATGTTAAGTGTACACAGCCAGGAGGAACGCTCCCAGAACTTGAATTAAAGTTTAAACACTCTTGTGCTCAGTGTCTCTATAAGCAATATTTTAGAGATGCTGTGCAGAAACATTTCTCAAAATGTGAGTCATCCCTCGATACCAACTATATTGTATGCTTCTGTGGTTTTGCAGTGGCCAGCCTCTGACCTGAGTGTGTCAGTGGACACGTTTCCAGGGCCGGCACGATGCACTCATGTGAAGTGCCACTTAAATCCCTTTTATAAAGGAGCTGATGTTTTCTGCACCTGAGAGTCCCTATAGTTTTCAGTTAATTTTCACACCACTGTTATAAGTACAAATTGGGTTTTGGAATTATTTGGAACACAACAAACACAGAAACCAAAGAAACACAAATCGCTAAACCTCAGCTGAAGCAGACTGACCTGGATTATGATCAACAACAGCCAAGCATCAAGCTCAGTTTATGTTTCCTGCCCCTCTCCCACATTCAACACACATATCGCTGTATTACATTAAGTATCATATTACAACTTACTAAATGCAAAAGTTCATTTTACTATTATGTGAAATACTTCAAAAGGATCTTTCAGTTTGATGACATGTTTGCTGGAAGGAGTAAATCAACTAGAAAATGTGATTTGATGGAGCATGTGGGCAGAGGCAGGACAACAGCTGATCCTGAAAGATACCACCATCACCTCAGGGAAATGGTGGTATTCCTGTCCTGAGCTGAAGCTCGAGAGGAAAACATTTGCTGCAAAGAGCGGGATTGTTTCATGGCAGGCTCAGAAAATGTGGAGCTAAAACTACAGCTGATCAATCAACGGTTCGGAGAAGAACTAGCATCCTGGAGATAGTGTTTGAGTTATGGCTGTTCGGCTCTACATAATGCAAGTTAAAGCTCTTTGTTACAGCCATTAATCACTACTGTCTCCTTTATAGTTGTTTTGATTGTTCGGAAGGTAGAACCATTCATGCATCGGTAGGAAAAAAGTCCAATACTTGTTGTTTTTAGGGGGGGTTAAAGATGGCTGCAGCAGATTCATGGATAGACCCTGTTAAATGGTCTGTGCCTAGATTATTCTGCAGGTCACAAATACAAAAAAGTAGTAGTAGAGATTCAGCTTACTGTTTATGTTACACACTGAAGGACGACAGGGTTCATTCAGGTGCACATGAAGATTTATTGCGCTGAAACACAGCAAAACAATTCAGTGTTACTGGCGGCTTCCATTGTAATAACTGGCCTGCGTTACTTTTGTGACATTACGTGTAATGGCCACGTATTAATCAGCCCTTAACACACAGAGAAAATGACCAGTACACAATAGACAACATAACATGTACTGGCTGGTCTATTTCCTATAACTTTAACTGAAACCCGCTAACAGTTTCCTTTCACCTTACTGATGGAACAACACGGTTACAGAGATTAATGCAGGAGGCTAACATGACTTAGCTAGCGCACAAATGTTACTAGGATTACCCACAGATAACGTGAAACAACTCCCTTATTCGCTCACATTAAACACCATATAAACAAGAATTACACTCCAAACATGTTAAATAAGCATCAACTTTACATAAATGTATGTAGTTCTCGTATATTGCTCTCACCTGAAACACAGCAAAACAATTCAGTGTTACTGGCGGCTTCCATTGTAATAACTGGCCTGCGTTACTTTTGTGAAGGATTATTTTGCCAGTTACCCGTTTGGCTGAGCCGCCACTGCCACCTACTGGCGAAACTAAATACTGCCCTCACATCACATCAGGTGGGAGCAAATGAGCTTTTCGCTCTGTGTTATGATGCAAACTATTGTCACAACAAATAGCAAAAAAATGATGATGGGGGGTGGGCACGAACACATAAGGAACACATCTGAGACTTGTTCTTCATGCTCAAAATACTCAGGGCGCCACACCCTCCCCTGCTTAATAAAAAAAGAAAGAAAGAAAGAAATTTTTCCTAAACTCTTTGAACATGTTTGCTGTTGTCAGTACATTTCTTGTGTACTATTAGTATACCTATCCCTGGGTAACAATTATGGTTACACATGCTTCTGACATCTGTTCAATGAAACATTGCAATTCAACAATTTGCATTCAGCAAATTAAAAGTCATGGTAGAAGCTAATCATGAATCATGTTGTGCCAAGTAACCATTTTTCTCCCTCAAGGTTAGTAAACAAGTTCATTATGTTACTCTGAATTTCTGACTGTAACCAGACTCAATATTCGGCCAACAATACACTAGTCTGTTACCACACTTAACTTTGTTTACATATCAAGGCATCTTTTACAGATGGTCATCATCATCATACGTTCAGCATGTGACAAGTTAGCACACACCATAAGAATGAATGTTAGATTCTGTCCATTGTCTGTTGGTGCTACATTTGCTCTATTCTGCTTGTCACAATGTTCATGTAAATGTCTTCATTTTGGATCAGTTTCTTATTACTGTCTCTCACACCTTGCTGGTACATCTTCAGGCCACCAAGGCCTCCACAGTCTCTGGGTGCAAATAGCTCCCATCTTAACACTGTCCATATCAGCTTGTCTGACTGTGGGTTGTCCTAATACATCATATGTCAGCATTTTGGGCTGACGTCGCTCTCTCTTGGAGTGTCTGAGGACAGGTGACAACCCTTGTTCACTGTTGGAGTCACTGTCTCCTTGCTCATCTTGTTGTTCATCCTGTGACTCCTGGTGGTTGTAATGTTGCTCTGCTGTCTGCAACTCAGGTTCGTGTATCTCTCTGTGGTCCAGTAAGAAAGGGTCGAAGTCAGCTGTTTGAGGCTCCCCCAGTTGTTGTTCACCCACCAGAGATCCCAGGGTTGGAGGGATAATGGTGGTGGTACTGTTTTGCTGTGGAAACCTCCACACAAGCTCACCCTCATCCTCACTCTCTACGTCTGTGTCTTGTTGTAGTAGCTGTTGTTGAGCTTCTACCGTTTTTTGTCTCAGGCTTTTTCTTCTTTCGTTTTGCTCCTGTCTGTGTGGATTTTCCACAGGTAGACTGTCACATGGAAGCAACAGGTTCCTGTGTACTGTGCGGCTTTTTCCTCCCCTCTCTGGCTTGATCTCGTAAACTGGGATGTCAGGGCTTTTTTGACTCACCACCACATACACTGTATCCTCCCAGTATGACCGAAGCTTGCCTGGGCCTCCTCTCTCCTTGAGGTTGCGGAGCAGGACTCTGTTCCCCGGATGAAGTTGAGCTCCGTAGATCTTACGGTTGTAATACTGTTTACCTCTTGAAGCTTCTTTCTGGGCTGCCATAGATGCAATCTCATAGGCCTCCTTCATTCGGGATTGCCATTTTGTCACATACTCCTCGTAGCTTAATTGCTGTTCCTGTGAAGGCAAGTTGAACAAGATGTCTATAGGGAGTCTTGGAGTACGGCCAAACAACAAATAGTACGGGGAAAACCCAGTAGCCTCATTCCGAGTGCAGTTGTAGGCGTGCACCACTTTTGTCAATGATTCCTTCCAGTCTGCTTTTTCAAGGTCAGTTAGTGTTCTCAACATGGACAACAAAGTTCTGTTGAAACGCTCCACTTGCCCATTTCCTTGTGGATGGTATGGGGTAGTGTGAGAGCCACGTAAACCACAGACTTTTTGCAACTGGGAAAACATCTGATTCTCAAATTCCCTGCCCATGTCATGGTGGATTCGTGCTGGGAAACCAAAGTTCAGAGCAAAGTGATTGAAGACCTTATCCACCACTGTTTTTGCAGATTTGTTTTTTGTTGCATAAGCTTGTGCAAAACGTGTGAAGTGGTCCATCACTACCAGTATGTACTCATATCCCTGTTTACAAGTCTCAAGGTGCAAAAAGTCTATGGACACAAGCTCAAATGGGAATGTCGTTGTAATGGTGGTCAGTGGGGCCCTGGTAATCTTACTTGGCCGCTTTCTCTTGAGGCATTCGCAGGCATGCATTACAAAATGCTCCACATCGTTTTGCATTCGAGGCCAGTAGAACCTGTCCCTTATTAAACACAGAGTTCTTTCTGCCCCCAAATGTCCCATCTCTTTGTGCAGTTCCCTGAACACAGTGTCACGATGCTCTTTAGGGAGAAGAAGCTGGTCTCTGCCTCTCACTCTCCTATAGAGGACCCCATCATCATTTATGTGCACTCTGCTCCACTGCCTCAGCAAGATTCTGACATCAGGGGGTTCTGCTGTTAGGGCACGACCTTTTGGTAAGTAGTTGTTGATTTTGTGTTGTAAAAAGCGACTGATGATGGGATCTTTCTCCTGACTCACTCGGATTTCCTCGGGTGACAGAGACTTTCCAGCAGACAGTGTGACCGCGTCTTGCACTAAACTGACGGCACTCAGGCTGACAACAACAGTTTCATGCAGCAGATTCTCCCTCTGCAATACTGCACTTTCAACAGCAGCTCTAGCGACACCCTGTTTGACTTCTGATGTGCACTGTGCCATATACTGCTCAATGTTTAGTGGTAAGCGGGATAGGCCATCTGCATCAGCATTTTTCTTCCCTGGCCGGTATTTGATAGTAAAGTTGAAGTCAGCCAGTTCACTCACCCAGCGGTGGCCTGTGGCGTTCAGCTTTGCTGTCGTAAGGACATATGTCAAAGGGTTATTGTCTGTGTAGACAACAAAATGTGGGGCGTAATATAGGTAGTCCCGAAAGCGTTCACAGACTGCCCATTTTAAAGCCAAGAATTCCAGCTTTCCCGAATGCATATGATAGTTTTTCTCAGGGGGTGTTAATGTCCTTGAGCCATATGCAATGACCTTCATCTTGCCTGCTTGCTTTTGATATAACACAGCTCCCAGGCCCTGTTGTGAGGCATCACAATGGAGTACAAAGGGCTCTGAGAGATCAGGGTAACCCAGAATAGGTGGCTGTGTTAGACAGTCAGTCAACTCATTTAGGGCATTTTGATGGCTCTCAGTCCATTTAATGGGTGTGTTAGGCGGTGGTCGACCTTTCGGTTTTGTCTTAACCACTTTCCCCTTTGCCCTGGGCACTGGTGGCGGTGCTTTATCTGGAGGCAGTGTCAGCAACTGGTACAGGGGTTTTGCCACTTTTGAAAAGTTTGGGATATAGGATCTATAGTAGGACAGGAATCCTAGGACCCGACTCAGTTCCCCCACTGTGGATGGTGGTTTGTCTCTCAGAGCTTGTACAGGGACTATTTCCGCTGGGTCCATGGTATATCCCTCTTCGGACACCATCCGACCAAGGAAACGTACCTTTTTCTTGAAGATGTCACATTTCTGTGGGCTGAGTTTGACACCATGTTTTTGGTATCTCTGAAGGACGGCTCTGATGTGTTCAAGATGAGTATCAAATGAAGTAGAGTGGACTAGGTTGTCGTCCAAATATGGCTGACAGATTACATCCCGCAGTCCCCTTAAACAGTCCTCCATGCTCCGCTGAAACTCTGCTGGGGCTGAGCTGAGGCCAAAGGGTATGCGGTTCCACTGGTACAAGCCCCAAGGTGTGATGAAGGCTGTCAGGGGGCGACTTTCAGGGTCCAGGAACCCCTGATGGTATGCTTTCCCCTGATCAAGAACAGAGAACCAGGAGCTGCCATGAAGGGAATCTAGCATATCCTGAATTCTGGGAATTGGGTGTCTGTCTGGTACTGACTTCCGGTTGAGTTCCCTGTAATCACAGCACAATCTCAATTCACCTGACTTCTTCCGAACGCAGACGATTGGAGATGAGTAGGGTGACCTAGACTCTGAAATCCACCCACGGTTCAGCAGGTCTTGAAGATAGTCTTTCACCTCTTGGTGCAGAGGCTTTGGCACAGATATGTAGGTTTTTCGAACAGGTGTTGTGTCATGCAATGTGATGTGCATGTTTAAACTGGGGATGCACCCAACATCTTTATCATCATAAGCAAAAGCATGACATTCCTCTCTTAACAGCTGTCTCACCGTTTGTTGTTCATTTTCACTGAGATGGTCCAACTTAACTGGAGGGTCCCACTGAGGTGGCTTATGGCTGGAGGAGGGTGTGTTCATAACCTCATTCACCTGTATAGGAGGCTGTGATGAAATCTGCTCCACTGAGTCTTGTGTCTTTTCAGGGGTGATGGGGTACACTGCTTTTATTTCTTCCAGATGTCCCAGAACAGTGTGAGGGATTAAGTTGACATCCCGCTTGTTGGTATTAGCTATCGCGACTGGGATGTACACTGACCTGCCCTCCATTATGGTGACCAGTCCCTCTTGGATGACAAGACCCTCAGGCAACTGTGATGGTTCATTCGGGACAAATAACAGACTCTGTCCTGAAAACTGGGCTCCAATGTGTGCACGGACATATGTGGTGGTAATCTGTTCAGCAGCGAGACATAGTCCCCTCTTTCCTGCCAATACTGTGCCCACACTTTGGTTTTGGTCTGGTGACTGCAATAGTTTTAGTACTGATTTAGCAGTGTGTACTGATACTGAAAGGATTTGGCTGATTTTTCGAACGTTGCGTGAGCTTGGTTGTCGCTTGCCCCATTTACTCACAACTTCCTCTATTACATTAAATCCAATAATGGGCAGTTGTGCAACATTGGGGTCACTGGATACAAGCATTGGGACTAGAAGACAATTTTCAGGGTTACAGTCCAAATAGAATTCTGTCTCTACCCACCCATCATATGGGATTTCACTACCATTAGCTGCTAAAGCCACTAGAGGTTCTGTTCCCAACAGCTCAGCAAGTGGCCTGACAGTGCTGTGTGGTAGGTGTTGTTCTCGCCATTCATTGTTAATCAGACTTGCCTGAGCTCCAGTGTCCCACAGGGCCTCTACTGGTACCTTATCTAGGTGGCACTGAACTGTGCATCTTTTCCCAATGAGACTGATGAGCTTGGTTTGCCGTTGTGAGGGTATATAACCATTAGATGTGTCACTTGTCAATTTGTTGCTGTTTGGCTCTTTGGGGCCAGTTTCAGTGCGTGTGAAGTCATTTTGTGGTGCTTGTTGATGCGGGGTGTCTTGCCCATAGACAGGATTTACCTGGGACCTGGGTGATGAGTGGGCTACTGTGGGTCCCGGCTCAGTAGCCCCCTCCCGTTTCCCTGGGTGATCCTAGCCTGCCTGCACCCTCGGGAAAGGTGACCCTCCTGACCACAGCGATAGCAGTGTCTACACAGATCACCAAGCTGAGCCTCTCTGCACATTTGGCAACCTCTAGCACGTCTTGTTGTAGGAGAGAACCGACTGTCCATACTTGACCTTACTTTTGTTGCTTCCAAAGTCTCATTAAACATTTTCTTTACTTCAAGCACATCAGCTTTCAGGCCTTCAATCAGCTTAGCTGTCTCTGAATCCAGGCCCTTATTCTGTCCTTGCTTTTTCTTTGTGGCACCTCCTTCACCCCCCTTTGTCTGGGTTTCATCCTTTCTGTCTGGTTCACTGTTCAAAGGTGGCTGAGTGTGGTTGTGCTGTGACTCTGTGTGTACCTCATTTATCCTTGGTGTTTTTACTGTAGTATTTCTCCTCAGTTTATTTTGTCGCTCTAATTCAAGGCTGGCTGCTTCATTTATCTTCTCAATTAGAACCTCATCTGTTACTTGGTAGTTGCTAAGATAAGGCTTTAACTGAAACTTCACGGCTTCACTGAGGAGGCCAGTCTCTAATGAGCGCAGGAACTTGCGCTGAATTAAGTCTGGGCTGAACTGCTCCCCTTCATCGTCATCACCAGACTTCCAGAGCAATTTCTCTCTGAGTTCTATTGCCCTGAACAGAAAGCACTGAGCAGATTCTTTGGGGTCTTGAGATATGCTCATGAGTTGATGAAGCAGGTCAGCTGACGAGTCTACTTTGTAATGTCCCCGTAATATAGTTCTTAGTGTGGGAAGTGTGAGGTCACGCTTCACTTCCAGCAAGTCTCGAAGGTGAAGGCCAGGGCTTACTGCCTTAATCACAGCTTCAATGATTTCAGTCTCTGAGTAGCCTTTCTTAAGCCCGGAATCAATTTGGTTGGTCAAGCTAGTGAAAGATAACTTGTCTTTTTGTCCTGCTTCCCCGATCTGACCCCAGATCCGAAAGTCTTTTCTCAGAGTCACTTCTGGTGTAGTAAAGGGTGCAAGCTGACTTACTTGTTTTTCACTTATCCCAGCTGCACCTCTAAACTCGGTCCCCAACGCTTCAATTTTTTCTTCCAGAACACGTCGTGCTTCTGCTTGAGCTTGTTGGAGCTGACTGTACTCTTGTTTCAGTTTTTCTATCTCACTGAGCTCTGCTCGTTGTATCTTCACTTCAGCTACAGGATGTTCTTGTAATGACTGTATGAATGACTGGAGATCACGGATGAACTGCTGAAACACTTCAGATTCCTCTGTTTTTTCAATCTCGTCCAGAGTACTTTCTGCCAGCCGAATCAGAGCACGTCGGGACTGTCCTTTAAAACCCACCCCTGCTGGTTCGCTGCACTTAAGATGCTGGCATACCTTGGTGAGTTCGGGTTTCCCAAGTGTCCACAAGGCTGTGCTGATCTCATCCTGTAGTTGTTCCATCTTTACCAGATGTTGATTTAACGTGTTCTAGGTTCTTGTCTGGAGCAGGAAATCTGCTCCTGGCTGGCTCGCCAAATTATGTTACACACTGAAGGACGACAGGGTTCATTCAGGTGCACATGAAGATTTATTGCGCTGAAACACAGCAAAACAATTCAGTGTTACTGGCGGCTTCCATTGTAATAACTGGCCTGCGTTACTTTTGTGACATTACGTGTAATGGCCACGTATTAATCAGCCCTTAACACACAGAGAAAATGACCAGTACACAATAGACAACATAACATGTACTGGCTGGTCTATTTCCTATAACTTTAACTGAAACCCGCTAACAGTTTCCTTTCACCTTACTGATGGAACAACACGGTTACAGAGATTAATGCAGGAGGCTAACATGACTTAGCTAGCGCACAAATGTTACTAGGATTACCCACAGATAACGTGAAACAACTCCCTTATTCGCTCACATTAAACACCATATAAACAAGAATTACACTCCAAACATGTTAAATAAGCATCAACTTTACATAAATGTATGTAGTTCTCGTATATTGCTCTCACCTGAAACACAGCAAAACAATTCAGTGTTACTGGCGGCTTCCATTGTAATAACTGGCCTGCGTTACTTTTGTGAAGGATTATTTTGCCAGTTACCCGTTTGGCTGAGCCGCCACTGCCACCTACTGGCGAAACTAAATACCGCCCTCACATCACATCAGGTGGGAGCAAATGAGCTTTTCGCTCTGTGTTATGATGCAAACTATTGTCACAACAAATAGCAAAAAAATGATGATGGGGGGTGGGCACGAACACATAAGGAACACATCTGAGACTTGTTCTTCATGCTCAAAATACTCAGGGCGCCACATTTACGTTCACTGCTGTCATCTTGGACTGTTAACTTTGGTTTGGAGGGGGTGCCCAGACTATCAGAAATCCTAGCTGGAAATTGTAATTAAGGGGACATTCCAGATAAAAATTCCAACTGGGAACTCAGAAGCTTGCATCTTAACCTGGAACACATTATAATTATAGCATCTGTTTTAAAAGGCTGTCAAACTGTCACATGTGAACAGTCTGTTGCATGACTCTTTATGTCATGTAACGGCTGTGTGGCAGATGGAGTGTGGAGCCAGATGGAGGACTCGGGAGGCAGGAATGAAGTTAGAAACTCAGCTTTGTTGCCAGTAACTCAGCAGCAGCAGATCAATCTGGAAACACAGAAACAGGAAGCAGGGAGACGCATGAACATGAGGGAGGATGTGACAACTAATCACAAATCTAATCACATAAGATAACACAAGGGAAGTAGACCTAAATACAAGACCCGGTGAATAACGATCACCAAAATAAAACAGGAAGAGAGGCATGACTGAAAGGCGAGACAAGATTAACTTGGCACAACTGAACTTGGAAAGAAGAAAGACAAAGGGACAAATGCAGAGACAAGAGTAGAGGAACTGAACAGAATACATAGTCTAAGGAGCTTGGAAAGAAAAGCGTCTTGACTTCTTTGAGTTGCTTGAAGACGTTTCACCTCTCATTCGAGAAGCTTCTTCAGTTCCAGGGTCAAATGGTGGAGAGTCTCAAATTTAAGTCCTAGGGGACTTTCTCCCAATAGGGTCATGAACCCCCTGTTGATCCTCTACCTAATCACACGAGCCAAGGTGTGAAAATGGGTGTAGGTCACAATCAGCCAAGGTTTCGAGTGATCCCGCTGTGAAACCTATAGCCCCACCCTATCATGTGATTTCCTGAGGTCAAATGGTCCAGGATGTGAGTGGGAATTAAGGCGTCTGAGAAGGGATCTCAAAACTGGATTAAAGATTGCAGACAGTTGGTGTGGTAAGCCGCCGCCTCTGTTCAAAGATGGCCGTTCACAGTGGACATAGATGGCTTGGTGATGAGAACCTTCACAGACAACAGAATACATAATCAAGATACAGAGACCCAATTTAAACACAACCTAATAAGTTAGACTTGAAGGCAAAATAGAAACAGAGACTGGTGTGAGGTATATTAAATACCATCAATAAAAACAGAAACATTATAGTTGATGATTCATAAAGGAAGCCCAAATACACAGACATTTAAAACCCTCGGTCTAAGACCTAAGTCCCTGCTAGTTCTGGGCTACCTGTTGCTGGAGATTTTGTAAAAACATTAGCAATACCCAGAAAGTTGATTTTGTTCATCTGGACGTTGTGTTTTCAATGGAGAATTTTCACCCATCCAAGTGATTTCTTTAACTGGCTGCAGGTTCTTTACAGTGTGCGCTGTTGTAACTCACTCGTCTTATTCATAAATTGTATAAAACCAGGGCAGTGGGCCAGTAAAGGTTCTTTTCATCTGCACTCAACTCACTGATAGGTGCAGTCTTTTTGTAGTATTGCCGGTATCAGTCTCTTGTTTCATTTTTATTTTATTTCTGGCTAACTGAAGCTCCAAAGTTGGCGTTGTAATGATTTACACAATTCTCACTGGCGCTTGTGCCGACTAAACCCACTTAGTGCGAGGCAGGTATTCCTTGTAGAGTAGTAATGAAAGCGCCGACCATTCTCCCTATGACAGCATTCACCTCAAAATGATTTCTGAAGCTGTAAAATTGTTTTTTTTCTTCCCTGATTCCATCTCAGCTGGGGAGTCGTTCAGTTTGGCATTGGTGCATGCACTGAAAATAATTTCACCTTTGTGGATTTAGGGAGTAATTACTGAACAGTTTTAATGCATTTTACATCTTTTCATCTTGAAGATGTGAAAGTGTAATGACTTGAGTGTCTTAATGGATTTAAATGGATGTTTGTCATTTTATGTTTTTTAACCCAGTGTTATTTATTTATCGGCAAGTTAATGCACACAGAAGAAAACAAAGTATAGCCAGCATGTAGAATTAAGCATCGACTTTGGAACAGCTGGGACTCCGTTGGACGTTCTAAGGTTTTTATATGGGGCCAGCATTTGCACTATGTAGCTCGGGGCTATATCCACAGAAGTGATCATTAAAATCTTAAAATCAATTCTGAAACATACCGGGAGCCATTGGAGAGAAGCTAGTATTGGGGCTATGTGATGCTCTATGTTGAAACCAGCGAGAAGCCCAGATGCTACATTCTGAGCTAAAGACGTTAGAGTCATTTTCCATTTATGCCCAAAAGCTGGAAGCCAGATCTCAAGAAAATAAAAGCATAAATGATTTTTTCTAGGTTAGGGTGAGACAGCATTGATTTAACTCTGCAGATGTGACTTATTTAAAGGAAAGAAGAATGGAAAACATTTTCTGTGCGTGTCCTGCAAAAATTAGAGCCAAATCAAACTCCTATATTTTCAGCAACAGGCTTTAAATTAAGAGACAAGAGACTCATAATAATCTAAAGAACTGTGATGCATTTTAAGTGCTTGGAAGAAGTGCAAAGAAAAAGGCTCGGTCTGATAGATAGATACAGTGATAGTTATTTTAGCAGGTATTTCATCTATGAGTATATTGTACAGTCTGACTAACGTTGGGATGAAGGACCTGCGATAGTGCAGTAACAGTCAGGGCTCCCACTGTCTCATGCAGGGGGTCCATAATGGACAACAGCCTTTTTTCACCCACGTCCTCTATAGAGCCCAGAGGAATGCACCAGACAAAGCTGGCTCTCTTCACCAGACTATTAAGAAATTTCCTGTCCCTCTCCATGCTGCCACCTCCACTGCAGACAATGGCATAAAAGATTGCAGAAGCCATCACAGTGTCATAAAAGCTCCCCAGTAATGTCCTGAACACCCCAAAAGACCTCAGCCTGCCCAGCAGATGGAGCCGACTTTAGCCCAAAGATGTCATTGGTTACCATGGGGCGTTTCTGTGCCGTATAAACTTCTGAAAATGGACTAAAGTCTCTTGAAGATGCACATGAGAGTTCACAGTGAAACTAGGAAAAATGGAAGTCTGAAATCAACCTGGAATCATTTTCAGTGGGCTTTTTTTACTTTAACAGACTGAACTAAAGCACATTTGAATCTTTTAGGATATTAGCGGAGAGTGGAAAGGCTTCTCAGGTATCTTTTCACATCTGATAGATGCACTTGATTTCTCAGCTGTCTTAAGTCATAAATCTCATGAGTAAGACACAAGTTTTGATTAAAATGTGTGAGCAGGAGGGGTCATAGATCCCTTATACACATGTCACAGATTGTAATAAATGGAGTTTAGTTTAAAAGTTACATTTAGTTGAAAGACTCTCAATAAAGTATTTGTTCACGCAAGAGATTTTCTTTAAGGTGAAGAATGTGAACCCCAAACACAAAACTATACAAACCTGCCGGTCAGGCAATATTCCTTTATGACTGCAGATGACCTTTTTCAGTGGAGTCCATGCTGTGATATGTGTCATTCTCAGGATGACGCCAGCAGCGTGACAGTGACTTTGATTCGGCCCCCATGCCCCAGAGAGCTTTTCAATGGGAGAGAAGAGCAAATATCTGCTTGAACCGAGTGACATTATCAAGGCCAACATGAGATGTTAACAGTATGTCTTTATGTTCAATTCTCAGAGAAGTTTGACAATGCAGTGGAATTAGGGTCAAGGTCAGCACTGCTTGTAATATATAACAATGTTATAATAAAGAACGACGAGACACACGAAGATTTAGAATCACATAAAAAATTCATCGAAAAAATTCAAGTATTCTGAGAACTATGTTTCGCCTAAATTAAACTTATCTCTGTTTAAAAGTTGAGCTTGGACATTAATCAGCAGATGCTTTAGAAAAATATTTCAAAGGAAAATACATTTTAGCCGGATAAAGAGAGCCCAGGGAGGACAATAGAAAAATACACTGAAAATAGATATAAATTTATTGGGCTGGCGTAGGATTTTGGAAGTTGGAACAAGTTTTGGAAATGAGGTATAAAATAGGTGAAACCTCATAATGGAAAGAAACAGCTGAGGTTCAACGTACCCTGTTTGACCCAGAAGTCCACCAGACACTGCTGACCTCAAAAGACAAGGAAATCATTGACAGCCTATTGATCACGTGAATGGTACCCGCAGAGAGAGCAGAAAGGTCAGGCTTTGTTCAGTTTGAAATACTACCTCTGAGTGCACAGTTACAGATACAAAGAAAAGTAAGAGCAAATGATTTCGACAAAACAATTTTCCGCATCTTCAAAAAAATTCCCCTGCGGGAACAACTTAACCTTCGGTGGTGGTGGAGTCCTGTCATGTAACAATTGACAAACAACCCTCCAAACAGTCTGGCTGAGAGCTATTTTTCTTTGGTGAACATACGAGTCTTTGTCCTGCTATGCTGCATTTATGCCGCTGCAATTTCAAGTTAATGAAGCTGCCAAGCTGGACTGAGTTAACAGAGAGGGGCAGGTAGGAGTTTTGGTCTCTGTCAAATCCAACTAAAGATTAAAAGATCTTGTTATTTATTTATTTATTTATTTATTTTTTAAATAAAATTGAGAATCAAACCTTAAAACCATTAAATTAGATGTTATAAGTAAGCATTAAGAAAATAGGTGGGTAACCATGAACTGTAAATAAAAGATGGACATTGGCAACATGCGTACCATTTTGAAGCCTTGAGTTTGGCATAAAGCAGAATTCCGTTGTAGGCATTATTTCAGTGTTTGGCACTGAGCATGCCTGACATTTACGGGTATTTTTGCTGATGTAATTATCATTACAGCAACCTGTAAGCTAGCAACGCCAAGCTAAGCAGTTATCATGACTGAGCTACCTTCTTCTTCATTTTGATCTCAAATGACAAGCTGTATGACGTGGATGTGCAGATCCTGATTACTGGCTGTTGTTACCTTGGATTTTGGAGCTCAGAGTGACCATATATGAAGAAGATGGTGGTGTAAAATAGCTAATGTAAGCTATCTCTCTTAGCAAGGTTCATTTATTATATGGGCGCATTGCACAGATACCTAACAAATAGTGTTTAGACGTGAAAAAAAAATAACACCAGTGTTTTCCATAATATAAAATTACAAGAGAGGAGTTTAAAAAAAATCTTCCATGATTGTTATCAGAAGAGAAATTAAATTGAGAAACTGAAAGTGTTTTTCTAGTACCTTATAAACATGTAGTAACTCTAACATGAAAGCCTTTAGGGACTCATTGGCTTCTGAAACCAGCCTCAAGTGGCCATTTTTAGAACTGAGGAGGTTTTTGGCATTTTCACACTGACTTCACCTTGAGTTTTGTTAACTTGTAGTTGAATTAATTGGAATTATTACTCTGGTTGCCTATCAATCCTGTTTATCGGTTTTTGCGCATGCGCTACAATCAGCTGATTTTAGTTGCCGAAGCAGGGCATTTTACAGTGTGGATATGGGCATTACTTTTAATTTTATTGCATAAAAAGACAAGAGCACAATAGTAAAATGCAAACTGCATCCAGGACAGAAACAATTGTATTATGCTGCTAAGACAATTTCACCTCTTTGCAAGCACCTGCACAGACAGCAAGCTAATGCTAAGCTAGCCAAAGCCCAGAGTTACGCTAAATCTGAGTGAATGTTGAACCCAGCCCAGGACTGTGGCCAAGAGAGCCTTCATTTGTGAGCAGTGTTGAAGCCATCTGCTGCTGAACTTTATCAGGTAACAAACACATAAGCAGTCAGGCTGCAGCCTTCGTTTCTACAGAAGAATCACTGCTGCAGTGACTTTGAAGTGTCTTTGCGCTGGTTTTCATCTTTGACTTGTGCTTTTGGCTTTGTGTTCATACATTAATACTAAGAGGAAGATCATATGTGTGTCTTCATCAGGATAGGGATTTGTGTTGGCGTGTGAGATTGTAGCCTCGGGTTTATATTGTTATATTGTAATGGTAATTATGAGACAGTGTGTGTCAGGTCATTTTACACAGTACGGTGAAAACAATGTTATGTGGCATATAATGAATTCTTTTCTCCCTGGAGTAATTAAGTAACATACTGCATTACTTTTAATAAATTAGCTTTTTGTAATTTGAATAAAATATTACTTTTTTGAGTAATGACCCAACACTGATTACAACAAAGAGGAAATACATCCTACATGTGCACAAATTTGACCACACAACATGCAGTTAATTTGCACAAATGTACTGTCTTTGATATGCTGCTTAATGATGGTGGTAACTGTCAAAGCAGAGCGTGTGAGACCCCAATGAGAATCGATAAGGGAATTGATAAGAAATTCAATCGATGAGTAATATTACTAATGGAATCTGAATCGCTAAATTCTTAATGTATCCTGTCACATTTTTTTGCAACATTAATCTTTAAACCATCTCAAAAATGTCCCTCTGTCTGTATATTTTTATTCGGATCATGAACTTTCAGCAAGCCAATCTGATTAAATACCAACCTTTACCACTGGGAGCTTTAAAGCCAACACTTGCTTTTAGGATATAAAACACTTGTCTCGATGAGAAGGGTTCCCTGTGACAAATACAAGATGAGAGTTCTTATCAGTGATGCTTTCACTTTCTCATAAGAATGAAGTAATAGGTGAAAAACTATATACTCAGTCAGACAATTAGCACTAGGACTTTCTTGGATGAATACCAGTAATTCTTGGCTGTCTGACAGATTTTCTCTCAGGTACACATAAGCAATAAAGATGTCAAGTGACATTATGTAATCATGAATATATTGCCTCCAATGAGCCCTCAATAACACTTGCGCAAAGCACTCTCTGAGCCAAAACACTATAAACACCTCTGCAGTTATGTAATGTCTAGTACTACAGCATAAAGTAAAACAACTCCCTGAACTGTTAGTGAAACTCTTGTCCCTAACTTTGATTTCTGGCAATTTATCACAAATAAAACCTGTCATCAGGTATCTTTTAAATATACTATTGTATTTTTATGTAATTGCAGACAGTGGTTTATTTTAAAGGTGGGGTAAAGACAGACGAATGTTTGTTTAATTTCTTCCAGTTTTGGCTGGTAAAGAGCAAACCATTTAACCTGAAAACATGTAACAACGGTATCAAAAAGAAGGTAAACCTTCTGCCTGGTCGTTACCAGGTCTTAAAATGAAATGTTGGTACTTATTTAACAAAAAGTTCAGGTGTGTGTTAATACAATGCCAATCAGGAAAGACATCAGCAATGCCCACAGAGAAGCCATTATTGCTGCTTAGAGTTATGAAATCTTTTCCAAGCAATCTGAGGTCCATCATTATGCAGCAAGAAAGATCATTCACAAGTACACATTCAAGGGAGTTCCCAGTCTTCCCAGAAGTGGATGTCTAAGGTCAGAATGTGCAATCCTCAGAGAAAGTGCAAAAAAAACCAAGATCAACATTTCAGCTACAGGCCTCAGTTTGCATCTTAAATGTTAAAGTTACTACAGTGCATTTAGAAAAAGACTGAACAAGTATGGCTTGCTTGCAGATGTTGCCAGGATAGAGATTCTTGCCTCGAAAAGCAACATGGCAACACAGCTTCAGTTCATAAAATTGTATCTGGATCTGGTCTTATGAGATCTCTGACTGTAATGCACAGTGCCACATTTGGCAAAAACCAAACACGGCACATCAGCACCTCATTCAATCAGTGATGATTCAGGCTTGTTTTGCAGCCACGAGAAGTGGGCACATTGTAGTCATTGAGTCGACCACGAACTGATCTGTATTCCGAAATACTCTAGAATCAAATGTAAGTTCATCTATCCGACACGCCGAAATTGGGTCATGCAATAGGAGAATGATTCGAAGCACACCAAGGTGTTGCAATGGCCCAGTCAAAGTCCAGACCTTGGTGGGACCTGAAGTGGTAAATGGACTGGTTCTGATATAGCATTTTCTAGTCAACTTGAGCACTCAAAGCACTTTACACAGAATGTGTCATTCACCGAATCACTTTTTTTTACAACAATTTTGCACTTTGATCAACACCTCACGATCAACTTGAGGTAAAGTGGACGACCCAGGGATCAAACCATCAACCTTCTGATAAAAACACGTCCTAGTCTACCTCCACAGCCACAGCCATCCCACGTCAGCTAAAGAGTTAATGCACACAAACTTCAATGAACTGAAGCATAAAGTAGAGTGAACTAAATTCTTTATATTATGCCCAGATAGATAAAAAAAATTTCAGCTGGATACATTATTTCTAATAATGATTACAGAAGGTAGAGTAAACGAGGCTAACCACAGCTGCTTTTTATTTTACCTTTATCAACATTTCACTTGATTTAAGAAAAAAAATATCTTATTAGTTGTGCTGCATCAACCGCCTAGAACATCATAGTGGTGCCTTAGCTTACTGGGAAGAGATAGTAACTTACTATATTTATCATATCTGGACATCCTTATACCTTATCACTGTGGGAGTCGGAGCATGATGGGATCCCCAGCACCTAAAAACAGCTCATTGATAAGGCTCATTTCTTCCTATGCACTGCCCTTTGCATGAGGCTGGGAGTCCTTCCAGTGGGAATTCAGATTATGTTGTTTCCCTCCTGACAAGCACAGGGGCCTAATTGAGATGGATGGTTCTAGATACAGAATAGCGTGGAAAACATGTTTTTTAGATTACTGAAACAGAAAACAAAAACATTCAGGGAGGGGATGGAGAGCGGAGTACGTGCTTTCACGTAGATGCCACACACATTGTAAAATAAAAAACAGAGCCTCATTATTCTTTGAGTCTTTGTGCTGCATTTGAAGGAAAAAAAAAAAAGCCGATTAGTTATTTTGCGAGTGTTTTACGCCAGAAAAATAATTTTAAGCCCAGGCTTTTACCTACTTTATACAGTCTCGTAGAAACGTGTTAAATCATTTGCTTGGTTGACGGTAAAATTCACTATGGAAATGTCTACAGTGGACTTGTTTTTGCTTTAAGAGATGAAAAACAAAAGTCAGGAGTAAATTGCAGCGAGCCTTTTTCTTTCAGTTACTACAACCCGTACACTCAAGCAAAATGTCTGTATTGTTTGTAGCCTTGCCTATACATGACAGGGCACTAATATATGTGTATTCTTTTAGGTGTACACACAGCACTGAATCTCTGTGACCTTGGACTGCTGCGAGCTTGAATCCATTTCTTGAGACAAGCCTCATTCATTGAAATCCATTCATTTGAATTATTATTCATATACAACTCAAGTTGAGGGACAAAACTGGCCTAGAGGGGCGATATGTGTGTGGCGAGTCCTGCTTATGGGTCTCTCTAGAGACACGCTTCATTTTCAGGGTATATTCAACAATATTTTTTATGTATAAAAAAATAACCTTGGATCCTTTATATGATCTACGCTCATTCTGCCATGACCTTACACACGTGAAAAAATAACACTTTTCTTTTTGTCAGAATTAAAGGAGGCGCCTGTTCAGTATTCCCATTTAAACTTTAAATTCTATCCTCATTATGTGAGGATCTTATCCTTTTTTCTTGTTGTTTTGTATCACAGTCGCACATATTTTCCCATGTAGGTCTTCACCTTTAACACTCACAACCTTAACATTCATCCAAGACCGTGCAATGTTCTCAATCTGGTTCAAATGCATTAAAAATGTTAACTGAGAAACTAGAGACGTCAGGATAATTTACGCATTTGTAAAAAGTGTTTTTGTAGCAGGAAATTGTTAAAGCACTTTTTACGTAAATCCCATTTTTGTGCTTTCCAAGAACACGGGAATGTCATAATTCTTGGCAATATCTGTTCGCTGTCTGTTCCACGAAATACTCAAACCCTGGATCAGCAGTGTCTTGTTAACATGCAAATTCTGGACAATTGTCAGTCCTGTTGCACAATCTGAATGGAATAAGAAAAAAAAAGCAAGAGGAGATTTAAAGAGATAAATCCATTGTTGAGAAATGAGATGAGGTATCAACAGGAAACGGGGGAGGTGGCCGAGGATAAAGAATAACGAGGAGGCGGCAATCAAGACAAAGACATAGGAAAGTGATGAGTAAATGCCTGACAGAAATGTAAATTGCCTGATGGAACCTCTCATCGTGTCATGGAAAAATGCACACACACACACACACACACACACACACACACACACACACACACACACACACACACACACACACACACACACATATATTTAGTATCTCTCAGGGGTCCCATCAATATTCTTTATTGAGAAACTGCTCTGGCAGTTTGCATCTGGTCTTAATTACACTTACAGGGTGATGGCTGGATCAGGCAGAGTGAAGAGAGCCAGTGAAAATAACTGCGGTCTGCCACTGTCTTAATCAGGACCAACACGCACACGCCGAACATGCACAAACACACACCAAACACCGCAGACCTATTAATTAGCGTGACCTTTGGTTGTGGTGAACGATGCATTGTAAATCTTGTTTCCTTCAGCACATTCAGTTTGAATGATAGGCCGATTGAACTTTTCATTACATTTTGTCTGACCAATAAAAGCGTCCGGTCCTTTGGTTTGGGTCCATTGTTTTTGTTCTTCTTGCTTTTCACCATGAATGGTAAATATGAAAGTTTCAGGTTTAGTCTTGCAGAAAAACAGGAGTCTGTCTTTGTCCATAATTTGAAGCTCCCTGATTAACACTTTAATTCTGGCTTGTTTTCTGTGTCAGCTGCCATTGTATAGGCTGCTGTGGGCCAGGCTGTTACTGGCTGTGAGCGAGTGCTTGGTTTCATATTCAAGATTTAGCATGTTAATTAGTCATATTTTAGAGTTCCAACATAACGGATGGATGTGTTGGTTTCCCCATATACATCTTCTGTTATAGTCCAGATTCCCCTCTGTTCTTTAGCAGGCTGTTTACACTGAGTCTGCATTATTCATGGCCAACTGCTCCAACTGGCTGGAAGAATGCCACCGGGTTCACTGCCAGCCAATCAGACTACTGCCTGGTAAATTTCCTTATGTCGTATCTTTACTTGGTGTAAGGGCAGCACCTGGACATGTCAGCTTGTATATATGAACCAGACTCTGACTTGACTGGGAAGGCTACCTTCTGTTGCACTCCTGAGACTGAAGCAGGATGTTTGAGAACTGGAGGGTCATGAGTGCAGTCAAATAGTCACGTTTGGGCAGGGATGCTCCAAAGTAAGTGAACTGACCCAGAAGGATCTCTATGGAAACCAGTATAAGAGCTGTTTGAATTCTGTAAATACCAAGGAAAGGTGCATCAAGTGCTTCCTTTATCATCTTTACCTTTACGATTGGATACAGAAAAACAATGCGGTCCAGTAATTCATAGCAACACACTATCCAACTATCATTTTAAACAATTAACATAACAGAAGCTGTTCCCATATAAAATATTGATAATTGCTAAAAAAGTTTTTTTAGACGGCGTCATGGTTCTGGGTCTAGGACCCAGGTTTCACATTTTGAGTCTTACAGTGAACACCAGTGAGTACTGGTTATTATTGTGTGTTCCAAGGAAAGGCAGTGATTTTCAAATTTAACATAATCTTAATAAACAAACAAACAAATTATTATTAACAACAACAACAATAATAATGTTAATAATAATTCTCAAAATCCATGTCACAAAGTGCTTCCTTTTTTTCACCATCTGCAGCAAATTTAGTGATTTTCTCTGCAATTTGGAGCCATGACAGCTTTCACAATAACAGGTTGACCAGAGGGAGATATTTCTGGCACAGCTGAACTTTATAAGAATATAAAAAATGAGAATAAAATAAAAAGATAGCATATCATGCTGTGTTGTTAGAGAGGAAACCATTTTCAGGTTGCTTTTTTTGTCTTTCTTAACCAACGTTTGGCGAAGTCACAAAAAGATGAAGCTTTGCCTAAAAGTTGCTTTGCTACTGCAGCAAAACATACTGTATATTGTATATATATATATATATATAAGGCTGGGATTATATTCCCATTACAGGTGCAAGGAGACTGTGGGCACAGTTATTCACATCATAGTACTTTGTTATCTGGTCGTAGGAAGCAGGTTAAATGGAAACCTCTGGAAAATTGTGGGTGAGCTTAAAAGTCTTCCTGGTGAGCACAAACTGGAGGATACACAGATACCCACATGGAGCCTTGCCTATACTGCAGGATGATGAAATGTACTCACTGACGTAGAAAACTTAATGCTGGCATAAGGAGGTTTTTGTAACATTTTTAGGAAACAATCACAAAATGACCCAGTGGAAAAGGAAGCAGACATTAAAAAGATCAGGAAAAAGAACGAGGGAAATAAAAACCCAAGAGCCACATGGAGAAGAGTGGAACAAAGATGGTGACATAGGCGGTGCAGAAACAGGAAATTCATTCAGAGACACAAAGGAAAAGAAACAATGTTTGTGTGATTAGAAGCTTTTGTGAAATTATTTGAGTAATATCAAAGCTTGCTGTGTTTTTACTTCGGTTTTGGCAAGTTAAAATATATTATTAGTTTCTTAGCGCTAAATTAGCCTGAGTGTTCATACAGTTTATGGAAGCAGCTTGTTAGCCAAACTTGCCAGCTCCAGTTCATGACTTAGCATTCCACCTTCTAGAGTAATGCAGAAAAGCTATAATGCTCTTTTATATGACCATTATTTTAATTATTATTATTCCATAAGCAGTGTTTTTTAACTGCCTTATTGTCATCTTATGTATAAAAGTTTATATTTTGATTTATTGAGAGACAGGATTGAATTCCTATCAAAAAAGTTCATCTTACATTAGATGAAGTGCCAGCATCTAGTGGTTACTTGAAAGAACTGTAACTCAGTCTACATGGTCAGCTGTGTGACTGTTTGTGTTACAGAAATGTGTAGTGCAAACTTTTCCCCTTCATGAACTCCACCACCCCAACCCACTCCTGCCTTGGTGTTCAGTGACTCATATAACCGATCTCTCAGTGACCTCCTCAGGGCCAACCTGCAGCTACTTTCCCATCCAGCAACCCTAAAGGATACAATCCACAAGAAACAGATGTCTCGTTTATTTAGAACTTTTTCTATATTTAACAATGTTGACAGACAAAATTGACAGGAGAAAAATATTCTTTATTTATTGACCTATTTATTGACTATGCTAGAAATCATGTTAGCACATCTGAATATTTTATTTAGACAACAAAACATCCATTTCAGAACAAAAAAGCCATCAGCTGTTTATAGTATTGCATTAAAACATTCTCTCTCTCTCTCTCTCTCTCTCTCTATATATATATATATATATATATATATATATATATATATATATATATATATATATATATATATATATATATATATATATATATATATATATATACACTGTCACGGTCTGCAGAGGCAGGTCGTGCGGTGGTGTGTGTAATGGACCCAGGAGCGTACACAAGTGAGTAGACGGGAGTGAGTTTAACAGAAAGCGAGCCTTTAATATGACTGAAGACCAGGAATACAAACACAGCAGGGATAGCGTGGCTAAACTATAACTAAACTGGGAAAACTAATACTGTGACAAACTAAGAGAACTCTGAGACGAAGATGATCACAAAAGACTGATCGTGAAAACATGGGGGTGAGAACACAGACGACGCGACACAGACTGTACGAAACACAGAGACTAAATACACATGAGGGAAGATCAGGGGAAGTGGATGCACACGGGGAACACAGGTGACACTGATAATCATAACAAGACACGGCAGGAGTGAACGTAACACTGATGGGAGATGGGCAAAGTAAAGCAGGAAGTACACAGAGGTTCAAACAGGAGGAGAGAGAGCACGGGGAGAACGCAGACATAACGGGCTGGGGAAAACATAGAATAAAGCACAAAGAGAGACGAGGGCTCATAAATACACAGAGGGGCACACAGGGGGTAAGAGTCACGAAGGGAAAACACATAAGGAACAACGTAACAGATCAACCCAGGAAGCATGGCCTAAATAAAGAACAAAATACAAAAATACATGAAAACTAAGAATACTGGGCCCACATGGCCCAGGACCATGACATTTACGGTAGCCATGCCACCAAACTAATTGAGGACTGTTTTATGCCTTTAGGCCAACTCTGACACACCACTGCTGGTCAAGTCTTTCTTTGCCTTCAGCATTTCAAACATTTTGGCAGAGGTTCATTAGTTCTTAAAACTAAGCCGGCAGATACAAGTGGGTCTCAACAAGCAGGCCTGACATTTACAGGATGCCCTTCGAGGGACGGTTTCGGAGCAGACGGTCAAGTCAAGACGCTCAGTTTGCTTCACCTTAGAGGAGATGGATGAGGCAGAGATGGTGTTTTCGGAAGTGTTTGGAAAAAGATTAATGCTGCTTTTAAAATCAAACCTCGGCGGGGTTTGAAAAATGGTTACATTAACTGGTAAGATGATCGTTACAGAAAAATGTAACAAAACTTGGTGGTGATTATTTTCTTGGCACATAAATATAGTTAAGATACAGAGACTGAAATAAGCTTAGAATCAAGAAAGTTTCAGGCTAATTTTTTTTATTCATATAATTTATTCATTTATAAAACATCAGAAACAGAATGTGTGATTTTCGTGTGGTGTGACTGACATATTAATCTCATTCATACATACTGTATCATTGATGATTTTAAAATGTCTCTTTCTTTATATGTGCAAAAATGCTGCTTCTATGAATGAAGTGGTTGGCTCCTTCTGTGTATCTTCCACAATTTGTGTTTTCATGTTTTCTGGTTAAAGTTGAAGTAAAAGAGGGGGGGGGAAGCACTGTGAGCAAGAGGCGTTATTGTTGTTAACACGTGTTTTTGTTAACTCATAAAATGCATTTCACTAAGTATTCTTGGGATTGCCCAGCGGGAGTGCTTATGGAAAGATGTAGGGAGACAGTTAGCAGCTGGACGGCTTGAAATCTCCTCAGCCTTTCGTGAGCTGATTTGAATCTTTCTGCGGTGTGTTGGTGGCCGCTCTAATCTAACCGCTCTGATGACACGGCCGTGCTGGATTCCTGCACTCGAGTGCCGGGGTAACACATGTAAGCAATGTCTCAGTGTGTCACAGCTGGTGGAGGTTAATGTTAAGAATAGCTGTCAAAAAAATGAACGTTTAAAGACGCATGAAGTTTAAAAGCGGTCAAAGTGAAAGAGAGGTAAAGGGAGGGGGTGTGTGGTTAATCAAAGAATTACTGAGTGAAAGAAGCAATCAGGAAATATCACTGGTGTTCAAAGAAAATCCCCTGTTTTCATGTGTATGCATTTGCAGGATTGATTGGGATTGATAGATTATGCTGGTTTAAAAAATCCTGTTTTTGGATTTTTAGAGTGAGGAGGTAAGTGACGGAAGTGATGTTGTAGGTGACGTCAGACGCCGGAGATTTTGGCGGAGAAAAAGCAAATGGTAGCATAGAGTTTAACAAAGTTTTTTTCAAGCTTCAGTATTACCAAATATACTAATCAATTGTCATATAACTAACAACATCTGTTTTATCATCTCTAACACCCTGGAGGACAACGGGGAGAGTTTAGACGCTCTCCAAGATTACATCGACCGCTGTTTTCAAGATTTAGTAATGCATAAGGCCCAGAGTGCATCTTCCCCGGCCAAAATCGAGACGCCGTCATCGAAGAGAAGTCGCCAGGCAGACTCCCCCGGTACAACATCGCCTGCCGGCAAAGACATCGCAGAAATCCTGGAGTCAATCGACAAGCGATTGTCCAGTTTCGATGCGAGGCTGTCCCTGGTGGAGATCTTACACCGGGAATTTAAATCTCTGAGAGAATCCCTGGAATTCAGCCAGCGGCAGGTGGAAACGCTTGCCGCTGAAAATGCCACGCTACGGGAGTCGGTTAAATCTCTCACCGATAACGTGACCCAGCTAAACATTGAAAATAAAAAAATAAAAGAGTCCGTTATCGATCTACAAGCCCGTAGCATGAGAGATAATCTTGTGTTTTCTGGTATTCCAGAAACTGCCGGAGAGGACGCAGAGGCAACGGTGAAAAACTTCATTAAAATCCACCTGAAGCTGCCGGAGGACACCGTAAAGAACATCGACTTCGATAGAGTACATCGCTTGGGGGGCGCGCGGTCGCGGACCGGGAGACCACGGCCTATTGTGGCCAAATTCAGTCAATTCAAACAGAAGGAACAGGTGAAGAGTCGCGGCAGAGAGCTGAAAGGAACGGACTTCAGCGTGAACGACCAGTTCCCCAAAGAGATCCTGGAACGACGCAAGGTCCTGTTCCCAGTTCGACGTAGCTTTATCCAGAAAGGCTCCCGTGCTGTCATCGCCGTGGACCGGCTCTACGTGGACGGACAGCTGTACCGCGACCCCGGCACCACACCGTGGTTATACTGACTGCACTCCAGATAAGAACCCGTTACACTCTTTTCTTATTCATTCACACTTTCTCCTTTAAAATGTGTTTAACCTAGTAATATCAATATGATGTCATAGCAGATATAACACCGTCACCCTCCGTCATTGCTTTAATTGGAATGTTTCCGTTTCGTTTCCTTTTTTTTGTTGTCGCTCACAGTTCATGTGGTTTCTTTCTTTCTCTTGTCTTTCACTGCTGTGGTCACCTACTTCCCCACTCACCTACAAACAACACCCTCTATTTCTCCATATTTTCACAACACGATCACGCAAACACATCAGCTCAACGGCAGCACATTCACAACAGCCTCACAGCACGCACAGACTTGCAGGACACATAAGCAAGCCACGCTTGTTCATATTAGTGAATATTCACACACATAGTCAGACTTATGGAGTCTCTCACCACACTTCTTTTTCTCTTTCTATTTACAAACAAGGGATGTTTCCATATTCTCTCCACCTGTCTAAACGAAACACCCAGCATACATCATTAAACATACACGCACAATTAAGGGCATGCTGAGGTTTGTCACATGGAATGTAAATGGAGCTGGCACCAGAGGAAAGAGGTTAAAAATATTTAACCAGCTTAAAAAACTACAGGCAGATGTTGTTTTATTACAAGAAACTCACAAACCTGTCACAGGTTTAAATGAACTTAAAACACCTGAGTTTCCTAACGTGTTTGCAGCCGGTTATAATTCTAGACAACGGGGAGTAGCAATTTTAATACATAAAAATGTTAATTTTACAGTACTCGATACAGTTATAGATCCAGAGGGCAGATTTCTAATTATTAAACTATCAATATTGAACAAAAAACTATGTATTGTTAGTATATATGGTCCAAATGTTGATGAACCCTCATTCTTCCACGGTTTTTTTAGTGCACTCTCTGAACACCTTGATTGCACACTCATTCTTGGCGGTGACCTCAACCTTGGACTAAATGAAGAAATGGATAGGCTCAACACAACAGGAACTCAGCGTAATTGGCAGTCCACAAATATAATCAAACAGTATATGAACGACTTTGGTCTTTGCGATGCATGGCGCTCTCTTCACCCCACCAGTAAGGAATATACTTTTTTCTCGCATGTTCATCACTCTTACTCTCGTCTGGATTATTTTTTGGTCAGCAGCTCACTGCTGAGTGACATTTCAGACACTGAGATTCATCCTATAGCTGTCAGCGATCATGCTCCTGTATCTTTAAAACTAATACACAAGAATAATACTACGCCAAGTAAAAACTGGAGATTTAATATATCACTACTTAAAGATGAAGACTTTATTAAATACTTTAAAAAGGAATGGACTTCATATTTAGACTTTAATGACACTCCCGGAATATCTGCTTCTGTTCTATGGGAAGCAGGGAAAGCTGTGATGAGAGGTAAAATAATTTCTTTCTCATCACACAAAAAGAAAGAAGAAAACAAAAATATTCAGGAATTAGAAAAAAACATCAAATCACTAGAAGAAGCCTACGCATCCCACCAAGATCAGGAAACATTGAACAAAATATGCAAAACAAAACTAGAATTAAATGAAACTATTAATAAAAAAACACAATTCCTTATACAAAGACTTCGCTTGCAGAATTTTGAACACAGTAACAAATCAGGTCGATTTCTAGCTAACCAGCTAAAAATAAATAAAGAAAAAACAACTATATGTGCTGCTAAAGATTTATCGGGGAACACAATATATGATCCTGGAAGAATAAACAACATTTTTAGGGATTTCTATGAAACTTTATACTCACCACAAATAAACCCATCTAAAAATGAAATTGATCTGTTTCTTGACAACGTAACTCTTCCAAAATTACTAGACAGTCAAGCAATGGAACTGGATTCGCCACTGACGCCAAGTGAACTCCAGGAAGCCCTGATAAGTATGCCCAATAATAAGGCTCCAGGTCCAGACGGCTTCCCTGCAGAATTCTACAAAGAATTCTGGACAATTTTGGCACCAGTATTCCACAGCATGTTGCAGGAAATCGAGGAAAAGGGCAGACTACCACCAAATATGAATTCTGCCAACATTAGTCTCCTGCTAAAACCAGGCAAAGACCCTTTATTTCCCTCAAGCTATCGTCCAATTTCTCTTTTAAATGTAGACCTTAAAATAATCTGCAAAGCTCTCTCAAAGAGATTAGAGAAAATGACCCCCCTCTTAATTCATCCTGACCAAACTGGTTTCATAAAAGGTCGGCACTCCTCAACAAACACTCGTAGATTACTTAATTTAATAGACTACTCATACGATAAAAACATCGAAGCCATAATATTATCTCTAGATGCAGAAAAAGCATTTGACAGAGTTAATTGGAAATTTTTATTCGCAACTTTACACAAATTTGGTTTTGGAAACTCTTTCATAAACTGGATAAGAATATTATACAATTCCCCAACGGCTCGTATCAGAACAAATGACCAGACATCCCCCAGCTTCTGTCTCCTGAGGGGCACCAGACAGGGATGCCCACTCTCCCCCTCACTTTTTGCAATTTTTATCGAACCTCTAGCAGCAGCATTTAGACAGGCTACAACAATTAAGGGCATAAAATGTAAGAACATAGAACATAAAATCAGTCTCTATGCGGATGATGTGTTGCTTTTTCTGCAAAACACACAAACCAACCTCTCTGAGGTAATTACTTTAATAAACTGGTTTTCAAGAGTTTCAGATTATTCAATTAACTGGCCAAAATCTACAGTTCTCCCCATTAACTGCTCCTTCCATAATTCTTCCTCTGCCCCACTGCAATCCGGAAATATTAAATATTTAGGTATTAATATCTCTCCTAAGCTTTCAGACTTAACTAAACTAAACCACATCCCACTTCTAAAGAAAGTAGAAGGCGATCTGACTAGATGGAAATCTTTACCCATATCACTCATGGGAAGGGTCGCCACTATAAAAATGATGATCTTGCCAAAAATAAATTACTTATTTTTGATGATCCCTAACAAACCATCACAAGATTGGTTCAGATCTCTGGATTCATATATTTCCAAATTCCTTTGGAAAGATAAACCCCCGCGTATTAGCTTAAAAACGCTACAAAGAACCAAGGATAGAGGAGGATTAGATCTGCCTAATTTTCACCAATACTTCTTAGCCAACAGGCTTCAGTTCATCTCAGAATGGTTAAAACATACCTTCTTAGTTGAGCCCTGGCTAGATGTTGAACAGGCACTATGCAAGGATCTAGAGATTTCAGACCTACCATTTATTAGCTCAAACATCAAAAGACATGAATGCTTTAAAAGTATCAACATCAGCTTTTCTCTAACAGCATGGTGGGAGTTTCTAAAAATAACGGAGTCTTCATTAATCCCATGCAAACGTACACCTATCTGGAATAACCCTGACATATTACAAAACAATAATATGATTAATTTCCCAGAATGGAGTTGTAAAGGAATTAAATACTTAGAACATATATTAGAGGGAACAGAATTTATTCCATTTGACAGACTAGTTGAACAATATGGGATCAACAAGACAAGGTTTTTAGAATATCAACAAATTAAATCCATAGTAAAAAAGAAATTTAACCTCAGTCAAGTTGAATTACAAACACCACTAAGTGCGGCACATTTTCTTACTCTTAAATCCCCCAAATTATTATCTAAAATATACAGAACACTTTCTAAATTAGATGAATCAATATCCCTTCCTACTGCAAAGTGGGAAGCAGATTTATCAGTCAACCTAGACCAAAACTTCTGGTCTCAGATTTGCTTAAAAACCTTTAAATTAATTAAAAATCCCAGTCTGCAATTAATACAATACAAAATACTTCATAGAGTGCACTATACAGGTCATCGGATGTTCAAGATGGGCTTTACATCTTCCAACAACTGCTCACACTGTCAAGGCAATACACCAGACAATTACATCCACGCTCTTTGGTTCTGTCCACCAGTGCAAAAGTTTTGGCGCGAGATATGTGAAGACTTATCAAAATGTCTGAAATGTAACATTCCAACCTCCCCCTTAGTGTGTTTGTTGGGCAGCTTAGATAATGTCACTTCAGAAAAGAATATAGCCCATATGATCTTCACTGCCCTATGCATAGCCAAGAAAACAGTCCTCATGAACTGGAAAAATAAAAATAATCTTAATTCTAACCAATATAGAAATTATCTATTAGATTACATTAGTCTTGACACAGCCTCTGCCACCACATTAGATCAATTGCTCTGGGCCCCTTTTATCAGCTCCATCACCTAGTGGGGGTGGGGGGTCATAGTTTGGTCCCGCCTTCACTGTTGTGATTGGTGAGGGGGTAGGGACAGGCTTAGGGCGTCGGGGGGTTCCCCGGAGGCATCTTCCTTGGGGGGCTCAACCCGGGGTAGCGGTCACGTCCGGTTGAGGGCTCTGTTGGCTCTCAGGTGACTGTTTCCTCGCGGCTGCGTGCAGCGGGGCTAGGGGAGGGTCTGTGCTGACGGACGTGGGTTACTGACCTGGCAACCTGGCTGCCCCTGGGTGGGTCCGGGATGGGCGTGAGGTTTTGGGGGCGCTCCGTCTCTGGGCTGGGGCCCGGGCCGGGCCTCGGGGGCTCGGGTCCTGGTTGGTGTGTTGCCGGGGTTGTGGTGCATGGGGGCCCGGCCCTGGAGCAGGGTGCCGCCGGTGCATCGAGCCGCCTGGGGGGCTCTTCAACTGGTGGGGGGGATGGTCACATCTTGCAGGAGCTTTCTTCTCTCAGGAACTCTCTGCAGGAGGGGGAGATACAGGAGAGGTGGAGGAAGATCTCAGCCTGGGCGTTTACCGTCTTATGTAGTCTGGAAGATGTGTGGTTGGTGGGGTGGGTGCAGTTTTCTCTGTGGTGGGGTTGGGTGGACTGTCCAGGGCTCTGTGGAGCCGGGGGGCGCTACTGCACTGGGCCCCGGTCTGATGGACCTGGGCCCCCCTTCCCTGGCGGGTCGCGGAGGGTGGGAGTGCCTACTGGGGTCAGCGGGGGAGCTGGCCCCAGGGAGGGGTTACCTGCCCCTCCCTTCCTTCCCTCCCCATCTCCAGCTGCCTCCCTCTTCCCGCTCCTCCACAACCACCCACACATGCAGGGCCTTGGAGTGGGGGTATGTCACCAGGGTGCAGAGGAGGCTACCCCCCCCCCCCCCCCCCGTCCCCTTCTGGCTGCCTCTGCCTCAATTTTATCCCACAACTTAGACATTCACATTATTCACACTCTCATTACACATACATATAGGATCTTGGGGGTGGGCACAATCACGGAGTCCAAATCACCATCAGGGTGTATACCTCACCCCTGACGTCGTTGCCCACCTCTCAATTTTAAATACACTTAGTCATTGAGGGTTAGCAGGAGGGACTATGCGCTTACCTGCTGCTCCTTGGCAGGTAGCTCCATGCCCTCCTGGGTTTTAATTGCACCTTAGAACACATATGCATCAACACTACAATGAGCGGGTGGAGGGAGGTTTGGAGTCTTCTCCCACCCCCAATCTCTGCGGCCTGCTGGAGCGGGAGGGCTAGTAGGAGGAGTTGGCCGTCCGACTGCGGTCTGGGGTGTGGGGCCTCCCTGCTGCTGCGGAGTCGGGGTGGTCTGCCTCTCCCCACCGCAGGGAAAAGGGTAACACCACCTGGGTCTGGGTGCAATTCCCCCCTCCAGGGGCAAGGGTACCTAGACCCGGTTTGTAGAGTACGCTTGGGGAGTGTGATTGTGTGTACAGCGTCTCTTTATGTCTGTCTCCACGTTGGTTGAGTGTGGAGTGAGTGCATATGAGAGCATGAGGGTGGGAATGGATGTTTGTGTCTGTGTGTGCCTGTATGTCTGTGTCTATATGTCAGGCTGGGTATCAGACGCCACCTCTCTGGGGACACCTCAGGCCCTCCAAGGTTTGGAGGCCTATCTCCACCCACCACCACTTCCCCTGCCGGTGGCGGACTCCCTCAGGTGTCGGTGTGTTGGTGGTTCTTTGTGTCTGGGGGTGGGTGTCCGGGTGCACACCGGCTCACTCCTTGGCGGCCGCTTGTCGGGGCCTGGGGCCTGGGGCTCGCTCGGGCCCCTTTGGAGGTGGGGTGCCCCCGGCCTCTCGGCCTAGGGCTCGGTCACTCAGGCGCAGCTGGGGGCCGGCGGAGCTCACGGGCGCGTCACTGCAACTCCCCCTGACTTCTGCTCCGCGGCTGCTGGGCGAGCCCTCATCTGGGACTCTCCTCAGCTCTTACTGGGACAGTGGCGCGGCTGCCCCTCTGTTGGTCTTCCATGGTCTCTTGTGTTCTGGGGGCCTCTGGATGTCTGGAGTTTTGATCTCCTCCATACCCGCTTCACACCCTGGAGGACGGGGCTGTGGCCCCCCCACACTCCCTAGCAGATCATTACATGGAGAAACCTTTGGAATGCAAGCATGCTGATCCACACAGGTATGCACACATGGGTATTCACAGACGCGGACTAAAGCTTTCTTGGCTGCTGCCTCAAAGCACACTGTGCGCTGTCTATCTTGCGTGCTGCACAATATCGTTTATTACTTAGTAAATACTGATATCTATGACTAGCTAGTTTATTGTGATGGTGCTTTGTTTTCTCTATTATTATGTTGCTCTTTGTTGTTTGCTGTCTCCTCTGTTTGTTTTTGTTTTTTTTTTTTTTTTTCTCCATACAGGTGACCCAGGAGTTTTTTTTTTTTTTTTTTTTTTCCTCTCTCTTCCCCCCCCTTCTCACCGTCTCTTCTCCCCTTTGGGTTTTCTTTCTTTCTCTCCCCCTCTCTCTCTCATTCATTCCCCCTGTCCTTTTTATTAAAAAAAAAAAAAAAAAAAAAAAAGACAACAAAACATCCATTTCAGAACAAAAAAGCCATCAGCTGTTTATAGTATTGCATTAAAACATTCTCTCTCTCTCTCTATATATATATATATATATATATATATATATATATATATATATATATATATATATATATATATATATATATATATACACACACACACACACACACACACACACACACACACACACACACTCTCTCTCTCTTACGGTAGCCATGCCACCAAACTAATTGAGGACTGTTTTATGCCTTTAGGCCAACTCTGACACAGAGGTTCATTAGTTCTTAAAACTAAGCCGGCAGATACAAGTGGGTCTCAACAAGCAGGCCTGACATTTACAGGATGCCCTTCGAGGGACGGTTTCGGAGCAGACGGTCAAGTCAAGACGCTCAGTTTGCTTCACCTTAGAGGAGATGGATGAGGCAGAGATGGTGTTTTCGGAAGTGTTTGGAAAAAGATTAATGCTGCTTTTAAAATCAAACCTCGGCGGGGTTTGAAAAATGGTTACATTAACTGGTAAGATGATCGTTACAGAAAAATGTAACAAAACTTGGTGGTGATTATTTTCTTGGCACATAAATATAGTTAAGATACAGAGACTGAAATAAGCTTAGAATCAAGAAAGTTTCAGGCTAATTTTTTTTATTCATATAATTTATTCATTTATAAAACATCAGAAACAGAATGTGTGATTTTCGTGTGGTGTGACTGACATATTAATCTCATTCATACATACTGTATCATTGATGATTTTAAAATGTCTCTTTCTTTATATGTGCAAAAATGCTGCTTCTATGAATGAAGTGGTTGGCTCCTTCTGTGTATCTTCCACAATTTGTGTTTTCATGTTTTCTGGTTAAAGTTGAAGTAAAAGAGGGGGGGGGAAGCACTGTGAGCAAGAGGCGTTATTGTTGTTAACACGTGTTTTTGTTAACTCATAAAATGCATTTCACTAAGTATTCTTGGGATTGCCCAGCGGGAGTGCTTATGGAAAGATGTAGGGAGACAGTTAGCAGCTGGACGGCTTGAAATCTCCTCAGCCTTTCGTGAGCTGATTTGAATCTTTCTGCGGTGTGTTGGTGGCCGCTCTAATCTAACCGCTCTGATGACACGGCCGTGCTGGATTCCTGCACTCGAGTGCCGGGGTAACACATGTAAGCAATGTCTCAGTGTGTCACAGCTGGTGGAGGTTAATGTTAAGAATAGCTGTCAAAAAAATGAACGTTTAAAGACGCATGAAGTTTAAAAGCGGTCAAAGTGAAAGAGAGGTAAAGGGAGGGGGTGTGTGGTTAATCAAAGAATTACTGAGTGAAAGAAGCAATCAGGAAATATCACTGGTGTTCAAAGAAAATCCCCTGTTTTCATGTGTATGCATTTGCAGGATTGATTGGGATTGATAGATTATGCTGGTTTAAAAAATCCTGTTTTTGGATTACATCATAATTCAGACTGAGATGAAGAAACTCTGGAGGTTCCAGGTTTCCACCCAGGAGCGGGGTAAAGCATACATTTCCAGAATGACAAAACACAGAACAAACATTGGAAGTTTTCATATACCACACAGGCGTAATGTTGACTTTATGTAGTGATTTATGCATCTTTCACCTAGTTAAGGGTGTCTTTTTGTATGTCACCATTAAACAGAATAACATAGGTGCTTGCACACAAAAATGCAAGTGCGTGCTCGTGGCCAGCCGAGTAGAAATACATTCATCCGATGCCTTCCTGCATGCACAGCCACTGGGACATAATCCAGCTGTGGGAGATGTGGAGATGCTATTTGCTGAGTGTGTACGTGCGTGTATGAGTTGGTGCTGTCAAAAGCATGTGACCCGTGTTATTCTGTTTACACTCCACCTGTCCACACTTCATCCCTGTTGTGCTACATTTTATTAGCTCTGCTGAAAAGCGCTATAGCAGGATGTGCATTAGAGCATTTCGTCTGAATTTTCTGAGCTCTCGGCTGACAAATTATACAACAGGTCTGAGTCAGACAGACACGTGATATTTAAACCAAGAGAGTGGTATGGAAATCATCTACTCACATTTAGTGACAGTGTCTGGTGTTTTCTGTTTTATCTTTATGCTTTTTAAGAAGTGTTTAAGCCTGCATTTGATATAGTGGTGAATAGAATTAACCCTTTAAAGTCGCAGCTCAATGCACAGTCAGAAAGGCATCAAATCCACACACCCAAGGCTACAAGCTTGAGCATAAAATGTACATTTCAAGTGGAGAAGATTGAACAAAAAAATAAAAAAGGGAAATTTGCCAAGCTAGGCCATGTTTGTGAAAAGTGTAAACCCGGTGTATTTTTTGTAGCTGCAATTTACATAAATGCGTCAGATGTAGGCAGTCATAAAGCTCTTGTTTTCCAACAAAGTGATGCTATTATAAAGATACACTCTCTGCACGTGTCTGTGATTGCTCCAGTTCAAACTTGGCTGTCCAGAATGGGCAAAATGGGTTGTTACAGCACATCCAAATTTGTCACAGAAAACCAAAGACGAGAAAACTACAGTGAAACTTGTCCAGTTGTCCTTGTGACGACTAACTTTTGAGTTTTGGGCCATCAGCTTAATGGAATGTTGGAAGAATTTTAACAGTTTGGATGACTGGGTTAAAGCTGTTTCAGGGTTACAGTTGTTACAGTTAGAGATTAGTTCAGCCCAGGGTAGCTGCATTAATGCATTAATGTCAATGAATGCCCACTCAAAGAAAAGCGATTAACATATCTGTGTATGTATGTATGCCTATCCCCCCTACACACAGAGTGGAGCAGTCAGCAGTCCGTCTAGTGCAAACACTGGTAGCAGAGAACAACTTTTAGTCAAAATATGAGAATCGCTCATCCAAATGATCTGAAAGTCAGCACTTCACTTACTCGGGTTGTCAGCAGAAAGCCAGCCAAGTTTAACTCGGATTAGGCAAACAATTGTGGAAATAAACAAAGAATATAGTGGCTGCACATACAGTGATTTCCTAAGTCATTGTAGGTACCTGCAATGCATTATTGGAGTAACTAAAAAGAAAGAAGTCCAAAAGTACCGTGCAGTGCATCATAATAGGAAGGGAATTAAAATGCAGCCAGTATTCGTTTGGCTTTATGGGGTACTGGTGCCATCACACACAACTGTGTCATTTAGGTTCTGCTGGTCAGTGATGCACTGCATGCTGGAAGAAGACTTGGTGATGGGGCAGAGTAGGGTGCGGAAGTGCCTCCTGAAGGTGTCAGAGAGGCAGGCGTAGAGGATGGGGTTCGCGCAGCTCCATGAGTAGGAAAGCAGGACCACAAACTCGAAAGCCCTGTAGAAGGTCACGGCGTAGCTGTTTTGGTATGGAGAACAGAAGTTGAAGGTGTAAAACGGCAGCCAGCACAAACCAAACACAACCACCACCGCGACCACCATTTTGGTGACCTGTTGCTCCAGCTGCTGGCTCTCCAGGGTCACCGCTGAGGTTCGGAGTTTCTGACCCCACAAGGTGAGCAGCATTGCCACGTAGAAACCTGTCATAACTGTAAATGGTAAAGCGAAACCCAAAATAAAGGTGTAAGAGAGGACGCCAAGCCACCGGGCGTCGGAGCCGAGATCCGGCGTACAAAAGCCGTGATCGGTCGAGAAGTGAAGCGCCATCGGGAGGATGGTGAGGAGGGAGAACAGCCAGAGGAGGGATGAAACAATCTTGGCACAGCGTGGGGTCCTCCAACGGGCAAAGCGAAGTGGCTCCACCAGCGCCATGTAGCGGTCGATGCTCATCACCGTCAGGCAGAAGACGCTGGTGAACTGATTGATGCCGTCCAGCACCATGACAGCTTTGCACGCCACATCTCCAAAAATCCAGCGGTTCATGAAATTCTGACTCGCTATAAAGGGAAGACCAACCATGAATAGTCCATCGGCCAGCGCAAGGTTGAAAATGTACACTGTGGTTGAAGAGGACAGCTTGTCAAACTTTAAAATGGCGACGATAACGAGCGCGTTTCCAGCTAGCCCCATGACCCAAACCACCAGGTAGAGAAAGGCCATCGTGATGCCGAAACCATCTAGATTTCCCTCCCAGTAAAATTCCCGATCCACTAAGGACTGATTGTAGTCATATAAAAATGAGGCATTCATTGTGACTCCAAAGGCTGATCAGAAAAGGAACACAAGGGCACAAAAGTGACACTTCGAACAGTCACTGCGGAGGGTGGATGAAAATCTCAGCTTCTGTTTAAATTCCTCTGCACGCAGTTCAAGAGTCACCTCTTGACTCTCTGCTGTGGAGGTTCTCAGAGGGCGATGAGTAAACAACTCAACCAAAAGAGAAAAAAAAAATCAAACTTCCAGACTTGAGAAGTGCCAGGCTTCAGAAACTCATCAACTCCCCTCTTCCAGTTAGTCGTTACTTCCTTTTATCCTCTGGCACAAATAACTGCAAAAGTTTATTCCTTTGTGGTGGAGACGGCACGCGGCTCCCTCACATCACACACTAGCATGAAACAGTGGTGTGCAGCAGTGTGGAAACAAGCAGGACAGCAGCTCACACACTTGCCTGACCACTCTTTCTCCCTGGGAGCCCTTTTATATCTCTTCCACCCCTCACTGTGCTGGGAGTGTGCCACCTCCCCCCCCTTCCTCCCCTGGTTCATCACTCTCCAAAGATTATGATAAACTCCAGCTTGGCTCTGCCTCCCCCGGTTCCTCTGCTGTAATGCTGTTTCCAAGGTAAACCCATGCTCCCATCTGCTACAATACTTTTGTTTTAATAACTTTTTTTTCTGTCTTCACTCCCTCTTCATTTCTATTTACCTCACCAACCCCTCCCCCCTTCCACCATCTATTTTATCCACCTCTCTTTTCTGCCTGCACAGTTCAGCGGGGGAGGGGGGTCACACGAGCAAAACCTAAACAAGCAAAGATAATAACAACCAGCTCGTTGCCTGCGGCCATCCACCTCTGCAACCCAGACCGAGTAAATCTGCCGACAGGAAACAGAAATCAGGGCTTTTGTTTTTTGACATTTGACACGGGATGCTGCAACTTCTTTTTTCCCTTTCTTTATCCTATTTCTATGCTCCTCCAACCCTTTTTCAAACTACGTAGAAGTGGGAAAAAGGTGACAATGAAAAAAAAGTAAGAAAAGGTGGTGAAGAGAAAGAGGTAGGAGGACAAGGCAGAGGTCGGCAGAAGAGTACTGACCTTTGTTCTGTTGTGGTTCAGCCACGCATAGCTGAAATAACCCTTTGAAATTCCTCCAGCACGTTGCGCCACCTACCATCAACACCAGAACCGGATTTCAATCAAAACTAGACAAGGACACTTATCAGCTCATCTATCAGCTCATTCGTCAGATTTCCCCTGAGATTTCTCCGAGACGTACCGCCTGTCTGTCGTTTAAACTGGTTCCAATTAACTGCAGAAAAAATGCTTTTGTTGTTTGAACTCATGATTAGGTTCTGGCTTAATGTCTCCCCAGAGACTGGCACTTCACAGAACAAAGCCTCCCTCTACGCCCCGACCAAAGCCTTCTGCCTTCTTAAAAAAACACCCCTTGTTTCAACGGTGCTAAATTTGGAGACGTTTGACAGGGTCGTATTTCACAAGCTGCGTTTCACTGACATGTTTAAGCGGACATGTTGACATCCGTGTCCACGTGCGACAGCGCTATCTACAGCAAAAGGATAAGTCACGAGGAAACAGATGAATGTCAGCCCTCGCACGGGTAAACTCGAGGTTAAAGGCCACTTCACCATTTATCAGAAAAGCTTCGAAAACTCTGTTTCGTTTTATTTTCCTCCTAAATCTTTCTTTTTCCCATCTTACACAACTGTCATGCACTTACTGTAACACATGTTACTTCCACTCTCATGTCTCACATGAATCTTCCTTCTAGGACTTACCTTTTACTGTGATATTTCAAAAAAGGAACCCTTTTCCCAGTCTTGTTTGAAAATGTGTGTGAAACTATTACTCACCCCCCACTATGACAGTGGCTTCTCACTGTGTCTTTGAGTGTAGCGTGGACCTGTAAACACTTTTGCCCTCCAACCAGGTTGAACAAAGCGCCCTGTTCTGCAACACGTTCTCATCAGAACGCGTAACACACCGACCAATGTCACAAAATCGTCAGTGCGTTGCGCATTCGGCAGCATGAGAGCCGGTTGGAATGAATCTCTAAATGTGTTTTATGTACAGATCCTGAATCGCTTTGGAAAACACTACGTGATAGGGTTAAGGTTAGGGTTGAGGTTGGAGTGGACGACTGGAGCCTCTGCTCTGGGAGTGTGTTATCACCGTGAACGCCTATCTTTTGGATTCAATTGAGAAGCCAGAGGGTTTTATAAGGACATGGAAGAGTACCCTTTGCGTTATTATTGCGCCTAGGGTCGTGACAAATCATCGGTGCGTTACGCATTGGGAATGATAATGCTCTGTCTTCTGGACTTTCTTCATAGTTCACTCCAGATGCCTGATGCATAAACTCTGTGCAGAGTCACAGCTGTGTGTGTAAGCACAAACGCACACAGACACACTCACATTCTTTTCATCAAATTGATAAAAGCCTTGCATACTCATGCTCTTCATTTAAAAATCTCAGCCGCTGTAGAAAGGCACGCACTGGCAAAGCAGCAAATTAGTCTGGATCTCAGAGCAGTAAAAGACTACTGAAGCACAATTTTTTTTTTTAAATGAAAGTGAGGAAAAGAAAAAAATGTTAAATTTAGTCATCTCAGTTTAGGATGAGAGCAGAAGAAAAACTGCTGAATGGAGACAGAAAATCATTGTAGGATTACTAATGAGAAGCAAAGCACCATCCATATGTGTGACTAATCAGACAGATTTACAAAATGAAGTGGAGGATTATAATTATTTATTAAGCAGTTTGTAGATTCAAATTTTTACCTTTTAATATAGGTGAGTAATAGCAAAAAAAGTGTTCACATAATCATAATAGGCCACAAGTGATTTAGCAAGTGTCTTATTTAGTAATTGAATAGTTATGATACTCACCCCACATTTACTCCCATTGAGGGACGTCACCTTAAACAATACTTCTAATGCCTTTCAATACTAAACTTAAGATTATTTTTTTTTAGTACCATAGGAATCATAAGCAGTGTATGTGCAGAGGTTGCAGTTCTGAACTTGATGACAACAGCATATCTCCTTACATTCTGAAGAAGAAGCATTTCTACAAGAACAGGAAAAACTACAAATGGCACACAAAACTACATGTGGAAGAAAGCAGCTAGTTCAGTCACTCATTGATTAGAATGGCAGAAAGTGTTGAATAAATACTTTACGTTGTTATCCTGAAATGCACATTCACATTTTTGAGACATTTTTCTGGCGTTGCTGATGTGAAACTAAAGTCAGAATTCTGAGATAAAAGAATTCCGAGAAAAACGTCAGAATTCTAACGCAAATATTTTGCCAGTGATATACTGATGATTAGCACATATTATCAGGATATAATGAGAAGTCTGTGAAGGTTCTGAGTCATCCAGGTCATCGTAGTCAAAGGAGCTTGCAAAGAAAAGCGTCTGGACTTCTGAAGAAGAAGCTTCTCGGATGAGAGGTGAAACTTCTTCAAGCAACTTGAAGAAGTCCAGACGCTTTTCTTTGCAAGCTCCTTTGATATAAAGATTTTCAGAAATTTAATAATGAAGGAAACTGTTACACAAATCTAACTGTATGAAAGTTACCAAACTCATTCATGTTTATCACATAAATCAGGACTATCTGTAGTGATCAGTCAGGCTGAAGAAGTCACTTGGATGAGTGATGAAATGCTTTTCCCAAGTCCAAATGAAAAGAATCAGCTTTCTGGGATCCATCGGGCAGTTTGCCAAAGTAAAAGGTGAAGGTTGAGTAGTCACGGGACTACCAGCAGCTGCAGGAGTTAGCATGTGTGAATAGTGAATATGTTGCGCTAATCTGGCAGACATCAAAACATTTTATGCAATCTATGAACAGCTTGACCTGCTGTTAGCACAAAAATACATCCTCTGTGGGCTTTGTATATCTTCAGCAAATCTGATGGTAGCTCTCAGTCAAATTGGTGGCATCCATACTCTGAGTATCGTGGCTCTTTGCTCAAAATTCCATGTGGGTTCATTTTCTGTGCGCAAGCAACAGGCGGACAAATGTTCCACGGAGCCGTGCTGCTAGAGTTACTAAAAAAGACTCAAATAAAGCACAGAGACCATCTGCAGCGTGCATGCAAGATCTAATTATTCCAGTAAACTATGAGTCAGACAGTGTTACTGCATTTTTTACATTGTTATTTCATAAGACAATAAGTAAAAACTCTTACAGATGGAATAGCATGCTGCACCAAATACTTTCAGCATGCTTGGAAAAGAGAGGAAGCCAATAGAAAAATCTGGAAACTCCACATGATTTATTGTCTTGTTTATTGTTTGTGAGTACCAGGATATGTTCATCCTGCTTTTGTTTCCCAGAAACAATGACTAAACATCTAGCGTCATTGACGAGTTATGTAAATCTGTAGCTTTTGTAATTGCAACATAGAAATTTAAAATATTTGAGGGAATATTAGTCAGGGGCTTATCTTGTCTAGGGCAGCATTTTGAGAGTTCTTTCCTAAAACGTGGTGATTTGAACTATTCCCATTCCCGTTTTCACACGCAAAACTACCCTAGAAATACCTGGCATGCTGTCTCTTTGGCATGTTACCAATATGGAGTGTTTTGAAGTCATTTTAGCATAAAAACTGAAGAGATCAAACACCTCAGAAGGAAAACTGAGTATTTGATGTCAGTTCTTGAGAATCGAAGAACGATGGCTGCTTTCTTTGACAGCCATCTTGCACAACAGATGTTTGATCATCCTGAAAGAACCGAAATTAGTGGACAAGGAGTAACAAGGCCTTTAAAAAGATAACAACCCACCTGAGACACAGGACATCATGCATTTGTTTGATGAAGAGCTCATGGCCTCGACTTTCCACTACAAGCCTGTTTGCAAATTAAATTATGATGTTTTGCCACATATATAGCTTTTGTAACTGGGTCTTTATTTTGTTTCTAATAATAATGGATTATTTTTGCATTAACTAAATCATTCCACAATGCAACCACATGACAGTTAATAAGTAACAGCAGAACCCTAGACATGCACACACAGTACTAAATGTAATGTAACGTACTGAAGTGAACTTTATCAGCTGATGATTTCCAACATCGCAAAGTTACTGAGTTTTATCAACTGCCAGCACTGAAAGAAAAAAATGCATCCCTCAACTAACAGGCTAATAAAACAAGATGGTTAAAGCTTTAAATGCCTGAGCCCCCACTGGGGTTGTTAAATACTGGAAAACAAAAAAAACACATAGGGTCCTCTTAATTGTCAATTTACGTGGTTTGGTGGGTATGAAACGTAAAAGAGCAAGACTGATGACTGATCCGTTAATAATTCACATCACAGTGAGAAGCGTTATATGGTCAGGGATTTGGCGCTCACGGAAGATTTTAAGAAATTCTGTACTAAAAAGCACAAAAACCCCAATCAAAGGTCAGCTTACCTGGGAATTCCCAGAGATGAGAGTGGCAACTTAAAGGAAAAGCAACATCAACATAATCTGTTTCTTTTCAGAAAAGCAAAGATCCCAACATTAATTAAGGCAGAGGTAGCAAACATGAAGCCGGGTGACCAGCATTGGCTCAACAAAGACTGCAATCACATCACAATGGACGGCATTGAAAGATGTCAGGGATGGCAAAAAGTATATGACTTTTAAATGTTTTTTCATAAACACCTTTGTCCTACTGATTAAGATCTCCCCAAAGACATTTAAAGTACAATAATAAAGTAATAGAGAAACAATTAAATGACAGAAAAGCTCCTGTTTTTTCACTATCTGCTTAGAAATGTCTGTTTTTTTCACATTAATCATAATAATAAATAAAACAAATGAATAAATAAAAAATATTTAAAAATAAAATAAGTGATTTTGTATGATTTTAAAAAATAACTTTCCGCTGAATACTTACAGGACAATTTGTGAGACTTTTATTTTGTAATTTTCCACATCTATTACTTACAATTTAAGCCCCAAGAGTCATGCTGGCAGATTTCTTTCAGTAACACCATTCCTTTATCATGCAGAAAAACTGAGGCACACTGTTGAAATTGCACTTCTTTTTCTTACATTTAGATATCTCTGGGATTGAATGTGCAGTTAAACTACTCTACTATGACAGAAATGGGAGTTTGGTCTGTCCCATTTAAAATGATGTGAAATTAGTTTGAAATTCATGAATTAAGACATTTGGAGCCTTCAGAAGTGACAGCACAGTACACAGTTAAAGAAAGTGTTTATTACCAGTAAACATCCTGCATCTGCAAACATTATTTTGCATATGATAGATTTTAACATTCCATTTGGTTGGGTTGTTTTTAAGTTAATTCATTAAAAATTGTATCCACTTTTTGTTCCATTTACTGATGTTTTGTAGGTAGAAAGTTCATTTTTGACCCTTTTTTACAAAATATCGCTAAATACAGAATACATGAAGCCTTTAAATTAGACCACAAACTCACCGGGAAAATGTTTACCGAGTCGAGAACTTAAGCGAGAAGTTGATTTGTTGTCTCGTGACTTTCACTTGAGCCTCTTGCAGCTAGCTTGTTACACATCTCTGACCTTTTAAGAAAGTATCAATCTTGGTCAAGCCATGACTGATGAAGATTAGAATTGTGCCATTAAGATGGACAAAAAGACCTTAGTGTGCACCTGTGCATTCAGGTGCCAAACCTCAATTCCTGAGTCCTATTCAAACCCAGGCTACAGGGTTGACATTTGAACTCTATCCAGGAAATTTTAAATAAAACCTCGGACCAAAAAATAGATGTTCCTCAAGACTTACATCCAAGGTCATATATAAAGTTTTGTTACTGATATTGTCATCTCTTTAACTTAACTATATATGTGTATTTATACACACAAGCCTGCTTAATTCACTTTCTGAACATCTTTATCTTGTTTTTTTTCTAAAAAGACTAAATTGACGGCACGTCAACAAGAAAACCAACTAGACATAACTACTTGATTCTTCCACTTTATATTTGGGTGAATGTGACAGACTGCATATCAGTTTGACATAAATACCATGATCTCACCAGCAGGTTTGCTTTGACTTTGGCGTTTTGGATAAAAAATCTATTTTTCTGAAGCCTGACTTGACAAGACATGCAGTGGATTTGACTAAGAAGCTGACAACAACATGCATTTTATCAATCATATGATTGTAATTCCTTCCTCTAAATAGGACCGTGAGTTATGAGATGAACATAATGCTTGACTGAAACTTGTCATGGAGACATCAAACTCACTTTGAAAATGGTTCCTGTGGTTAGAAATCACACAAGTTCTTTTCAAACTGTCCAACTTGCATTTGTGTAGCAACTTGTTATGCAAGTTTCACTTTTCAAGGGAGCATTAATCTAATTTTAGGGCATTTCTGAGTAAGATTAGACTCAGTTTTGAATTGCACCATTGGACTAAGACACACAAAAAGTCTTCAGTGGGCAGCAGTATATTGGCATGCCATCTTTGATTCCCTGACCAGTAATTAAACCCAAGCTGATGCACTGAGTGAGCTGCATTATAGCCATTAGCCCATCAGGGACCCACTACATCAGTGCTTTGAGTACCCTAAATGACTGACTTTTCAAAAGCACTGAATCACTTGAGGAAGTGTTAAACAAAATTTGTGACCATCAAATAACTGGTTTTCAGGGTTAACATCAAGAACAATTTTAACAGATAGTTTTATCCTTGATATGTCTTTAACTTATAGTTGTTAACCTTTTGAAGAAAACATTGAATGTTGTGGAGCTGTCCAACTCACAGAAACACATGAATCCACTGTCTTACACATACTCAAGATATGAGGACTGAGGAATATTAGTCTCAGCATTAATTTCTGCCCACTCATGAGTGGGTATCAGTATAGTGCCAAGCATCACTCTCTGACTGGGAATTGAGCCTGGGCAGCAGCGATGAGAGCACCAAATCCTATTGAGTAGAGGATCAGGGACCAACTAAATAAGTGTTTTGAATATCAGAAATTGCTGATGTTTTGAATGTACTCAATCGCTGGCTGATTCCTGGGTTCTGATGATGGTTCTGAATCCCCACTTTAGCACTTTTGCTGCAGCTTTCTCCTCATTCTTAAATTGGAAAAATGCACATGGACCCAGTAGCAGTACACAGCCATGCCCTAAAGTATACCCTGCTTTATTATTCACTTTGCTTGAAGTAAGGCCATGGTTTAATAAATGGGCATAATTCTTTGTTCAATAAGGCTTGAAACTAAAGACTGAGACCACAAATGCACTGGGAAACAAATCAAGTAAGAAGTTGATTCATTTCCCCAAAGACTTTTGTAATCCTATAATCTTAGGTCTTTTTGCAGCCATCCAAGCCAAAATGTCAGTGTTCTGCCAGATAAAAAGGTGCATGGAATGAAAATCTATTTAATTAACTGAAACCTCATTTGTGAAAAAGCTTTAAGAAAGAAAGAAATGATCAAAGAACTGAAGAAGGCTCCAACACTTTAATAGAAGTTAGCATGCTGCTGTCTAACTACTGCCTGTGTTCTAAATCCCCAGAAACTAAACATGTTAGACCTCTTTGACTTTACAAATGACACTTTTTGCTAAATTATTGAATCGGCCAATCACAAGGCAGAAATTTGGCTTGTTTAAGCATGTAGTCATGGATCAAGATGATTGAAGTGACTTTGAATGTGACATGGTTGTTGGTGCCAGACAGGCTAGTCTGAGTATTTGAGAAAATGACAGAGTCCACCAGTGTTGGTCAAGTTACTTGAAAAAAGTAATCAGTAACTAATTACTGATTACTTCGCTAAAAAAGTAATCCCGTTACTTTACTGATTACTTATTTTCAAAAGTAATTAATTACCTAGTTACTTAGTTACTTTTTAAAAACACGATTTACAACCTGAATAGGTGATAAAGCCATAGATCTTTCAGCCCAATTCTACTTTTTCTACATAATCCATCATACAAAATGTAATCAAATGGAAAAGTCTCTTTTTAAAACTTGTTTTATTAGTTTTCATCTTTTAACTTCATGCATCAAGCAAAAATGTAATTATATGCAACATTCGCTGACTGGAAGAAATTTGTTTAACATTTAAACCTATTTTCTGCACATTCCAGCACATAAAATAAAATATTTTTTTGTGTTTACACTCAGTCTTTCAAATAAATGCAAGTGAAACACAGCAGAAAATAAATAAAATCAAAGACTCAGCGGTCCTGTTGCTCTATTTTCACCTGTATAGCAGGTGGAGGTTTGCCCTGGTGCAGGTGAGCCGCAGCGCTCAGTAGAAGAATCCACGAGTTTGTCTGTGAATTTCACATTCCAGCGGCAGCGCACTCGGTGCTTGCTTGGAAGTTAAGGGTTTTTTTCACTGTAAAAAGAAGTTTTCTTCCCACGCAATGAACAGCGGACACTAATGTTTTTGTCACTTTTTACAGAATCAAACTCAAAGTAAGGTCAGTATTTCCACGCTTTAAACGCTGCACGCTCATACTCTCCCGCACTCGATATATTATCTTTTGTTGATCTGCACACAGCTGTTGCCACGAACGTCGCACTTGCTTACGTCATTGTTATGAGACACTCTGGCAAAAAAATCACGGTTTTAGTAACACAGTAACGCAGCGTGCTTACGGGAAAGTAACAGTAATCTAATTAACTTTTTTGCAATAGTAATCCCTTACTTTACTCGTTACTTGAAAAAAGTAATTGGATTACAGTAACGCATCACTTGTAACGCGTTACTGTAATATCTGGTGTCCACACAGCAATCTATAGAGTTTACATGGAATCTTCTGAAAAAGAGAAATTATCCAGTGAGTGGGAATTCTCTGAAGGAAAATGTCTTGTTGATGCCATAGGTCAGTGGACAATGGTCTTTGGTATCACGCCTTCCAATAAGCATTGAGCTATTAGGAACGCAAGTATACAGAACAGCATCTCACACAACACATTAAACTTAGGCTACATCAGCAGAAGACCACACCTGGTCCTAAAAAAAAAAAGGAAAAAAAAACAAACCTGGTCCTAAGAATAGGTATTTGAGGCTATAATTCACAGTGACTCATCAAATTGGACAATAGAAGTTTGGATAAACATTGTCTGGTTTGACAAGTCTCATGTTCAGCTGTGACGCTCAGATGGTAGCTTAAGAATTTGGTGCAAACAACAAGAAGGTGTGGATCCATCCTGCCTTGTTCAGGCTGCTGCTGGTGTTGTACAGGGTGGGCCATTTATAGGGATACATGGGAATGGTTGGTGATATTAAAGTCCTGTTTGTGGCACATTAGTATACGTGAGGGGGCAAACTCCTCAAGATGGGTGGTGACCATGGTGGCCATTTAGAAGTCGGCCATCTTGGATACAACTTTTGTTTTTTCAATAGGAAGAGGGCCATGTGACACATCAAACTTATTGGTAATGTCACAAGAAAAACAATGGTGTGCTTGGTTTCAATGTAACTTTATTGTTTCATGAGTTATTTACAAGTTTCTCTTTGTTCACAGCCATTAACATGTCGAAGAGGTTAACATGTGAGGAGCGGATCGAAACTGTGTTGATATCTGGTGAACGCAGTAACCGGGTCATTGCAGCAGATTTCAATGCAAGACACCCTACGAGACCACCCATCTCCCATGCTACAGTTAGCAAACTGCTCGCTAAGTTTCGTGAAACTGGTTCAGTGTTGGATTTGCCAAAATGTGGACGCAAGAAAACTGTCACTAATGAAGAAACATCAGTGGCTGTGCTAGCTTCATTCAGCAAGAGCCCACAGCGTAGCACTCGCCGCATGTCACTGGAGACTGGCATTAGTCGAACATCCCTTCGGCGGATATTAGCTACTTACAAATGGCACCCTTACAAACTCCAGCTACTGCAGCATCTCAACGAGGATGACCCAGATCGGCGCACAGAATTTGCAGAATGGGCAAAACAAAAATTGGAACAGGACCCTCAGTTCGCGCAGAAGATTTTGTTCAGTGATGAGGCAAACTTTTATGTGAATGGTGAAGTTAACAAACAAAACCACCGCTATTGGTCTGACACTAACCCACATTGGATGGATCCCTCCAAGACTGTTGGAACAACAAAAGTGATGGTTTGGTGTGGTATATGGGGTACAACGATAGTGGGTCCATTCTTCATCAATGGAAACCTCAAGGCCACTGGATATTTGAAATTGCTACATGATGATGTGTTTCCCTCTTTATGCACTGAAGCTGGCACTTTCCCTGAGTTTTTCCAGCAAGATGATGCACCACCACATTATGGGTGCCAGGACCGAGCATTCCAAGATGAACAGTTTCCTGGAAAGTGGATTGGTCGTCGTGGGCCAGTTGAATGGCCCCCAAAGTCTCCCGATCTGACCCCCTTAGACTTTTATCTTTGGGGTCATCTGAAGGCAATTGTCTATGGTGTGAAGATACGAGATGTGCAGCACCTGAAACTACGGATACTGGATGCCTGTGCTGGCATTTCTCCTGCGGTGTTGCTATCAGTGTGTGAAGAGTGGGAGAAGAGGGTTGCATTGACAATCCAACACAATGGGCAGCACATTGAACACATTTTATAAGTGGTCAGAAACTTGTAAATAACTCATGAAAGAATAAAGTTACATTGAAACCAGGCACACCATTGTTTTTCTTGTGACATTACCAATAAGTTTGATGTGTCACATGGCCCTCTTCCTATTGAAAAAAACAAAAGTTGTAACCAAGATGGCCGACTTCTAAATGGCCACCATGGTCACCACCCATCTTGAGGAGTTTGCCCCCTCACATATACTAATGTGCCACAAACAGGACTTTAATATCACCAACCATTCCCATGTTATTACGGTGTATCCATATAAATGGCCCACCCTCTACTATCGAGGTATTTTATGGCACATTCGGGGCTTTTTAGCACAAACCTAAATGCCACAGCCTACCTATTATTGCCATCTTTGAATGGTTGCTTCCAGCTGCATAATGTTGCAAAGCTCAAATCATCTCAGTGTGTTTTCTTGAACACATACAAAAGTGAGTTCATTGCACTAAAAAAACCCTCCAATAGAGAGCGTCTTCATGATGTGGTGGAATGAGTTCTCAGCAAAATCTCAGAGGAATCGAACTTCAGTGTATGCCAGGCACACACAAGGCAGTTCTGAAAACAAAAGGGGGCCAAAAGAGCGAGTGTCTATCCCACCAGTGTGAGAAAACTCCTTGCCTATATGACCTACAAAAAAGCGGATAGTTTGAATCAGTCAATTACAAACAAAAAACAATGCACAGATTACATTTGGAAGGTTAAATTTAAAATATTCTCCTGAAATATTTATATTCGTATTTTCAGCACTTAAGTCAGTGGTTTATAAATAAAGTTGGCTTAAATTTTAAATAAATTAATAAATAAATACGTAATACTACTACTAATAATAACAAAAAAAATCATAATAAAAAAATAATAATAATATTGATGATAATGAACGCTGTCTTCGATTACTACTGTTAAAGTTGATGGCCAATAGCCTGCGAGCAGAGGCGGGGCTAATAGAGTCATAGACACGTGTACTAGGAAGTAGGAAGTAAATACAGAGCACTCGGAGTGCTGCTGGAAAGAAGTGAGTAAACCTGAAAGACTTATAAAGAAATTAGCGATACAATAGATTTAGGATAAAATTGAACTGTGCCGAATTCATTACTTTCGCTTCACAATACCAGAAACAGCGTGTTTTGGAAATATGACACTGATATTTTTAAAAACAAAGCGAATATTTTAAGAGAGCCGGCTTGCTTTCATTTACCTCTGTTTTCTGTAATCTGCACTTTGTGCTCCTCACGTGTATTGGTATTTAAAACTCGATTCGCCAGAAGGTCTCCACGAAGACCGGTTATATCGCAGAACAGAGCAAAGGAAAAGGAAAAGACGAGAAAATGAAAAAATAGTTAACAGCTGTTGACAAGAGTCAGCTGTCATTTAAAGCTGATTGTATACGCACACGAAAGGAATACGTTTAACTTTACGCTCCAAAATGAATCCACCCGTACGAGGCGAATATTTTTCCTATGTGCTCCTCTCTTGTTCATTGTAACACTACCAGGGTTTTACTGCTGCAGTCTCACATAGTCTGACAGTATTGTTGGCACACCTGCCAGTTACAGAGACCTGGGCACAAATGTTTAGGAGCTCTAGCCGACATGTTTTCATGATCAGGCTTTTTTCTTTCATCCTTTCTTCAATAGTTAGATATGACAAAAAGCAACGTGTATAACACAGAGAATAGTTTTTATAGACAGCATCATACCTTTCTGGGGAAAATTTTTAAAGTAGCCATCCCAATCATTCTTTTCATTAACTCATGGGTGTCAAAAATAAGGTCCAGGGGCCAGAATCAGCCCACCAAAGACTCCAATCTACCCACTGGATGGGTTTGGAAAATATAATGGAGGGCATATGTGTTTGACTTTTAGCTGTACAGCTTTTTCTAATGATAAAGACCTCCTCCATGACCATTCACACTACACCAACGTAAACAACTAATAGGTAAACAATTGAATAACAGAAAGTTCCTGTTTTTTCACGATCTACTATAGAAATTTACGATTTCTGTAGTGGGTTCACCTTAAAAAGGAGCAAAGCAAAATAAAACAAAACACAAAAAGACATTCAATTACAAAAAAATAAAGTTTTATAATCACAGGACAGTCTGTGCAGTGAAGTAAGAACTTTTTATCTAATTCAAATATTCATTAAAAGTTCAAAGTCAAAGTAAACTTTATTGTCATCTCTGCTATATACAGTACAGTATATAGAGAGACGAGATGACGAGGCTCCAGGTCCATTCAATGCAAAAACCCCCAACAATAAATATAGGAAGAGTAAGAAGTAAATATACACTTTAAGACTGAGGTAAGGGGAGTAAATATACACTTTAAGCTAAAAAGGATCAATAACAATCTAGCTTTACAATTTGAAATTGAGATTTAAAATGACCTTGAAGACCTTAAAGTGACCTCAATTTAAGCTCAAAGCAACATTTTTTTTATTGTTGAAATGACATATAATATTAAAATATCTCAGGTATTAAACGTTTGATTAGATGTGTGCTTAAACCTATTTGCAAGAGTTTAAATTGTGTGGTCCACTTACATCTAAAGTGGGCTATATGTGGCCCACGATGTAAAACGTGTCTTATATAAAATGGAAAATGAAGAACAATTTAAAAAAATTAAGCTTTTTTTAAAAGGATAATGTGTATTTTATAATTTAATTGTGTGTCCTTTCACATACACATGCACACACGGCTCCACCTGTGTACACCCGAATTATCTTGCTTGTCATTTTGCTGAATGTTGTCTTAACAACTTTAAAGTGAACTGCAGTGTCTTCATCTTGAATTGCTTGAACAAAAAAAGAAGAAGAAAAAAGAACAAAATAGGCAGTTTCCATAAAGGTTGCATATGCCTGTTTTTTTTTACCCTCTGTTGTTTGATATTTCCCCTTCTACTTGTTTCATTCATTTTGGAAGTAGTGCAAATACAGCAGTTAGCTGTAGAGTAATTTCTTTAGCAGTGGAGGTGAGAAAGGAGCAGGTAACAAAAAGGAGGACTGCATTTTACACTTTATATTATTTTGTTATGATAAATATATATATACATGTCTTGATGATCTGAAAGTTTAAGAGATCTCTTTTTCATCTGTGCCTTGGATGGGTCCCCAAATGTGGTGGGCCCTGACTGCACATTGGATAATGTGGTTTAAATTGTATTGGAAGGTAGAGACAGAGCAAAGTGCCTTGAGAAGATAAAACTAAATTGAATTGAATAAGTTGAATTGACCACAAGGGGCTGAACTTTTCAGGCAGATATTGGGCTTACCAAAAGTTAACAGGCTTATTATCAGACAGAGCTTATAGGCACTCATATTTAAATAAAAGTTTTACTAACAACTACTACTAACTGATTTCACTGGAATTTAAAAAGTGAATATTGTATATTAACATGAAAATCATTTGGTGTGTTGATGATTGAAACCCTAGGACGGCAGTGATAATAATCATAGTGCAGCAATAGAAAAAAGAAACCCAGGATGTTAAAATGCAAAGCAAACAGGATTTGAAACATCTTTTTGTTCCACTGTGTGCTGAAAAAACAAGGTGTGAGGCGTGAGTCAGTCACACGAGGGCTGTGCATTAGCATGTGTGTTGACTTAAGAGGAGTCTTGTTGCCTTGTAGGATTACCTGAAAGCAGCCTTTTTTGTTTTACTCTAGTTTTCAAAGTCTTTCTGCAGTCTTTCTGTCGCCTATCTTTTTGAATATAATGTCGATGTGCCACGGGCTAACTTTTAGTGTGGCCGTGTTGTTTGTTTAGGTCTGTCACTATGCTAGAAGGCTACAGCCCTGTGACCCAGGCCCTGCTGGGGACTCTGTTCACATGGGGTCTGACTGCTGCCGGAGCTGCTCTGGTGTTCATCTTCTCCAGCCGACAGGTAATGAGTGTCACTCTGAGCTCCAGGAATCGCTCTTCTAAAGAAATACTAGCAAATTATTTGGTGAGCTAGAGTTTTCCACTCATGAACTTAGTGTGACCTGGTCAATTTACAGTTGCCTACATTTGGTGACAAATTTTAGAATTTATAATTTTTATATATTTTTTTTAATCTGAAAGAACGGTGCTATCTCAAATGAATCTACTACTTTTCTCTTATTTTGAAAGTTTGGTTGCTGCAAGCCAGCTAGACAGGGCCCTTCCATGTCTCATGTTTTCTCTGTTTGCTGGCAGCTCCTACAAAAACAAAGAGTTCCTACCAGGGCCACTTGAGACTGGCTCTACAAGTGGGTAAATCACCATAGACTCCCATGTTGAAATGTCCAACTAAACAGCATTCAAAAGCAACACAACTAAAAAGCAACATTAAAAAACCCCCAAACACTACAAAAGCTAAAAAAAGCAGAAGTGTTTCTGGGGATACAATAATGTGACAGAACAGACATTTTTGTTCCTATTTTCATTGTATTTCATTTAATGTCCTTGTGTTTTATGTGATTCTGCAGCATTTTTCTATTTGTGGATATTTTCAGTCTGTTTGATCTCTCAGGGCCACCGTAACAATCTGCGTTTTTGAATACAGCTAGTTTTTAGGTTCCTTCTGTTTTTCTTTCTTGCTTCTGTTCTACATAACAGATCAAGTCGAGTGAATTCATTAGAATTCAAATTTAAAATGATAAACTAGCTGGTAGAAATAACCTTAAAAGTGACTTTTTATTTTTATACTTTCAGTACATTTCAAAGCCTGCACTTCAAATTTTTCTTTAACAAAAGGTTCTATACTTCTGTAGTTCTTAAGTTATGGACATGTGAAGTTTTGCTACTAGTCAGGCTTAACGTTTGCAGTGTTTCTGATAGGCAGCAATCACCTCAGCTAAATATGAGTCACTGCTGTCTCATCTATGCTTGTGCTGTTGGTGTCTTTTATAACATTTTCACTTAATTATCTTATTCAGTGTTGATTAGCGCTAATCAGCAGATATGTGTGTCTGTGGTTGGCATCCATGCTGGATTTTAACTCAGCACGCCACTCTCTCATCCACGTGTAGTAATTTATGGTGGAAAATTCAATAATGTTAAGAGTTTAAAATGAATGCATTGCAGCCAGGTCAATTTTTAATTTATTAGCGGCAGATATTCGCTGTTTGCTGAGCTATCAGTGCCAGCATTTATAGTGGTCGTCAAATGAAATAAAAAAGATTAAGACTAGATGGAGGAAGCAGTCTTAACCCATTAAATGAGTATCGATGTTGAATAGTTTGTCCATCAGAGAGAGGAAAAGCCACTCTGCTACTTCCCTGTTGACAGCACACATATTTGGAATCGCACAATTTCAAAAAACCAGCTGATCTAAGTAAAGTCAGGCAGAGCACAAGTGAGTAAATAAATAACCACAGGTAACACATTTTAGGAGAATCTGTTTATGTCAAAAAAAAAAAATGTTGGTGGATATATTCCAAGATCACATTTTTAAATCACCAAATATCTGCATGTGTATTGGTCTTAAAAACCCGATATCAGTCTTTTCTAACACACAGTCTCATACATGTGTGTTCTGCTTGGATATCAGCTGCATTCAATTACAGCACAGCTGGACTTTTTGTGACAAAATTATTTGTAGGTGTGGAATGGATACACACAGTTGAATAATTTATTTATGTGTTGGTGTGTTCACCATCACCCGACAGCTCACCACATAAGTTAAGTCTATGTGGACACACAGTGAGAAAATCCAGAACACTTTAGCAGCTAGTGATGTCAATATTTGTTTCTGCAACCTTTAAGTGATATGATAAACCGTAAATTTATTCAGCTAAATCGCAGAGAAATGAATCAGAAAGCATGAAAACACTGTGCAAAACCTGCACACTGTTTGATGTATTTTTACCATTTCTGACTCCGGTAACACATGCCCATTTTGCCGAGTTAAGTCGATGGTGAGGAATGCACTGAACTGCTGGCTCTTCCACTGTCAGGGTTACTACGATATCGATTTCCCTGCCTCACTCACAATCTCTCTTCTTGTCTGCCCTTTTCAGAAGCGCATCTTGGATGGAAGTTTAGGCTTTGCAGCTGGGGTGAGTAAGGTTTCATTTGAGCTGAACCACATACTCACACATACATTGCTATGAGGTGATTGGCTTTTAAACGTTCCACTGCAGCAAGGCAAGTTTCCTCCTCATAGAGAGAAACTCTGACACATCCAGCTGCCATGTCGTTTCATTAAAAATCTGAGAGAAGTGTTCCCCTGCAGGTATCACCCTACAACTGAAAATGCATCCCCTTAACAGCACTGTCACTCATTCAATTACGATGTTCAAATCCCTGCAGTACGAGCAGTTTATAGATATAGATCACATATATCAGCTGGCCTTGTTGGGATGAGTGGATCGATACTATCATTAGCAGTGTTGGTGTTGGTATCAGATTTATAATAGCATGATGAGATTGATACTTTGGTTTCAGTTTCTTCTCTTTACATTTAGTACTGAGAAAACAGACGTCACTCCTTGTATTGAGGTTTCTCACGTAATGTCATGCACACTTTGTCTAAAGCTGTCTGCCATATTGGACGTCATCTAACCAGTGGTTGCTAGGTAAATGACTGGTTGGCAGTGGTTCCTGGAGGCGGCACTCAGTCAAAGCTCTCACTCATCACATGAAATTCGAATCCCGGTGACCTCAACCTCAAGGTCAAAAGTCAGGTTTTCTGAAAATCTTGTGAATGCGATAACTTTAGAACAAGGTGATGTAGGATTTTGATACCAGAGGTGTATCTACTTGGAGGCTGACAGTTTCATTATGGCTCAGATAGCAGCTGGCCTCCGTTTGTAGACGCATTTGTTACTTCCATTCAAACTACAGCTAAATTCCTCCACCTAAAGCATTCACAAGACAATTTTTGCCAACTTGTTTGGAAATACGCATTTTCCCGCAACAGATGGTTGCTGGGGGTGGGCGGGGGGTGTCACTGACCAGTCTGTAGGCCTGTATTACTGGAGCCTTAGAAATCATCTTCTCAGCGCCTGCCATCAACCTCCAGCAACCACTCTCAACCTGTTGGGGACAGGTACAGTCCTTTTAGAGAGGCAAAGAATATCCTCTTACAGTGATAAAGCAATGTTTCTGTAACTTTTCACCATTAGTTAATGTTCATTTTCATATTATTATTGAGAACTATAACCTACAGACAACCTATATATCCAAACAACCCCAATTCCAAAAAGTTGGGATGCTGTGTGAAATAAAAAAAAAAAAAACACCCAGCACGCCCCTGCGGGCGGTTTATCCTTCAAGCTCGGGTCCTCTACCAGAGGCCTGGGAGCTTGAGGGTCCTGCGCAGTATCTTAGCTGTTCCCAGGACTGCGCTCTTCTGGACAGAGATCTCCGATGTTATTCCCGGGATCTGCTGGAGCCACTCGCCTAGCTTGGGAGTCACCGCACCTAGTGCTCCGATTACCACGGGGACCACCGTTACCTTCACCCTCCACATCCTCTCGAGCTCTTCTCTGAGCCCTTGGTATTTCTCCAGCTTCTCGTGTTCCTTCTTCCTGATATTGCTGTCATTCGGAACCGCTACATCGATCACTACGGCCGTCTTCTTCTGTTTGTCTACCACCACTATGTCCGGTTGGTTAGCCACTACCATTTTGTCCGTCTGTATCTGGAAGTCCCACAGGATCTTAGCTCGGTCATTCTCCACCACCCTTGGGGGCATCTCCCATTTTGACCTCGGGACTTCTAGGTTATACTCGGCACAGATGTTCCTGTACACTATGCCGGCCACTTGGTTATGGCGTTCCATGTATGCCTTGCCTGCTAGCATCTTGCACCCTGCTGTTATGTGCTGGATTGTCTCTGGGGCATCTTTACACAGCCTGCACCTGGGGTCTTGCCTGGTGTGATAGACCCCAGCCTCTATGGATCTTGTACTCAGAGCTTGTTCTTGTGCTGCCATGATTAGTGCCTCTGTGCTGTCTTTCAGTCCAGCTTTGTCCAGCCACTGGTAGGATTTCTGGATATCAGCCACCTCCTCTATCTGCCGGTGGTACATACCGTGCAGGGGCCTGTCCTTCCATGATGGTTCCTCGTCTCCCTCCTCTTTCTTGGGTTTCTGCTGCCTGAGGTATTCACTGAGCACTCGGTCAGTTGGGGCCATCTTCCCAATGTATTCTTGGATGTTCCTTGTCTCATCCTGGACTGTGGTGCTGACACTCACCAGTCCCCGGCCCCCTTCCTTCCGCTTAGCGTACAGCCTCAGGGTGCTGGACTTGGGGTGAAACCCTCCATGCATGGTCAGGAGCTTTCTTGTCTTTATGTCAGTGGCTTCTATCTCCTCCTTTGGCCAGCCTATTACCCCAGCAGGGTACCTGATCACGGGCAGGGCGTATGTGTTGATGGCCCGGATCTTGTTCTTACCATTCAGCTGACTCCTCAGGACTTGCCTGACCCTCTGCAGGTACTTGGTGGTTGCAGCCTTTCTAGCGGCCTCTTCATGGTTCCCATTTGCCTGCGGGATCCCCAGGTACTTGTAACTGTCCTCTATGTCTGCAATGTTGCCTTCTGGTAGTTCAATCCCCTCAGTTCTGACTACCTTCCCTCTCTTTGTTACCATCCGACTACACTTCTCCAGTCCGAACGACATTCCAATGTCATTGCTGTATAGCCTGGTAGTGTGGATCAGTGAATCGATGTCTCGTTCACTCTTGGCATACAGCTTGATGTCATCCATGTACAGGAGGTGGCTGACAACTGCTCCGTTCCGTAGTCGGTATCCGTAGCCAGTCTTGTTAATGATCTCACTGAGGGGGTTCAGGCCTATGCAGAACAGCAGTGGGGACAGAGCATCTCCTTGGTAGATCCCGCACTTGATGGTGACTTGTGCTATGGGCTTGGAGTTGGCCTCTAGTGTTGTACGCCACATCCCCATTGAGTTCCTGATGAAGGCTCTTAGGGTCCCATTGATCTTGTACAATTCTAGGCATTCCAGTATCCAGCTGTGGGGCATTGAGTCATAGGCCTTCTTGTAATCAATCCAGGCAGTGCACAGGTTGGTCAGTCTGGTCTTGCAGTCTCGGCTGATTGTTCTGTCTACCAGTAGCTGGTGTTTTGCACCTCTGGTATTCTTGCCAATTCCTTTCTGTGTCCTGCTCATGTATTGACCCATGTGCCTGTTCATCTTAGCCGATATGATGCCTGACAGGAGCTTCCATGTAGTACTGAGGCAGGTTATTGGTCGGTAGTTGGAGGGGACCGGTCCCTTCTTGGGGTCCTTGGGGATCAGGACCGTCCGACCTTCGGTTAGCCATTCCGGGTGTCTCTCGTTAACTAGCAGCTGGTTCATTTGTGCTGCCAGACGCTCGTGGAGTGCAGTCAGCTTCTTCAGCCAGTAGGCGTGAACCATGTCGGGCCCTGGTGCTGTCCAACTCTTCATACTGGAGACCCTTTCTTGGATATCTGCCACTGTGATGGTTACTGGACCCTGTTCAGGGAGGTCGCTGTGGTCTGCCCTCAGATCCACTAGCCACTGAGCATTGCCGTTATGGGTTGCATCCTTCTCCCATATGCTCTTCCAGTATTGTTCTGTCTCCAGCCTTGGTGGTGCTGTTCTCTTATTGTTCCCTTGCCACTGAGAGTACACCTTTGCTGGTTCTGTGGAGAACAGCTGGTTTATTCTCCTGCCTTCTATCTCTCTGGTGTACCTCCTCAAGCGGCTGGCGAAGGCTGTGAGTCTTTGCTTGGCAGTTTCCAAGGCCTCAGGTATGGACAGCTTGCTGTATTTCTTAGGCACCTTATTTGTCGCACCTTTCTGCAACTCTGTTAGTTGGCTAACCTCCCTCCGTGCTACTTTGATCTTGCCCTCTAGCCTCCTTCTCCATGGAGGGTACTGCCCCTTGTGGATGTTCAACTTGTAGCCAAGCATCTCACTGATCACTGCTGCCGTATTGTAGATCAGCTTGTTAGTGTCGGTAATCGTGGTTGTAGGTATTGCCCGTAGTGCTGCATTAACATCATCTAGCAGACCTTCTGAGGGTACTTCACGTAATCTTGGTAACCGGCTACGGGGGATCCAGGTTTCAAGCTTGGCCATGATCCTATTTTTCAGGTCAGTTCCTCTCGCACTCAACGATCCTTCTCCTATCGCACTTGGGGCTATGTACCCAATCTCGGGTGGGGGTGATGATATCTCCCCCCTGACCTGGCGTCCTGACTCCTCCTTGCCGTAGCATTTGTGTTGTACCTCGTCAATCTCTAGCTGTGAGAGCAGTCCCTTCTTTCGAATGTTGGAACACTGAGCTACTAGTTGTTTCGCCGTCATTGTGGATGTTGGGTATCGAAGAATCCATAGGTCCCTCATCCTATTCATGTAGCCCCTTCCGCCGGGGTTACTTGCGTAGTAGCATTCCAACAACACCCTGTTTTCGTCTCTTGCCCACCGATGCCTTCTTGTTCCAGTAGCCCACTTTTCGTCAGGGTGCCCTGGTTCCTCAACACCTGACGCGGACCTTGTTGATCCGGGCGACGTCCGAGCCGGCATGCCTTCATATTTATCTGTCTCGCTCATGTCTGCGGTAGGCTTGCTTAGCATAGGGGGTCTAGCCTTAGGACCCTTACTGGATACAGATGCCCCAGGCAGGAATCGAACTTGCGATCCTCTGTACCAAAGGCGTGTAGTTTAACCACTACGCTATCCAGCTGCTTATATGGTTTCACGCTTTTCAGCATCTTTATGATCACGGTTGCCGTTTTACAATCGGCTGCAGCTTTTCAGCTCGCAGTAACACACACTAACAACAACATCAGGACATAGTTCAGTCTACTTAAGCGGGTGAGGCGTGATAGCTCATGTCAACCAGGTGCATCCGCCTCCCTGGCAGCCACACCACAGACCACGCCCTGCCACATACCCCCATCGCCCGACTGAGGCCGGGGAGCCATTTGGCTGAGCCTACTCCCCTCTGCACTGCCACAATGTACTTTTTAAATAAAAATATTAGCTCCTTTTGAATTTGATGCCATCACCACATCTTAAAAAAATTGGATAGTCCCATTTTTGCTAATGTGTAGCTTCCCCACTTCTTTTAACTACACTCCCTAAATGTCTGGGAACTGTGGAGACGAGTTTATGGTATTTATGGTATTGTTTATGCCATAAACTGTTATTTTTAGACCAGTGATTTTCAGTCAGTTATGTAATGTCATATTAGTATGCTTTATTTAGTAACTATATTGTTCAACTGCAACTTCTCTCTAATCACTTATGTTTTGATTAGTAACTGGCTACAGTGAATAATTTTATACATTTATTTTGCAATTTAATTAAATGGCTCTATTACGCGCACCTAGTCATATTACACAGTTGTTATATATTGATGAGTGGAACTTTAAATAAATTAGAACCTCACTGTTTGTTTCCACAAATTCCTTCTTGCACAAAAAGTAATGATTATACGCTGTTACTAATGGTGTCTCTGTAGACACACCACCCATTCTTTGAAAATCACTGCAGCTCCAGCTTGTTCTTTTTAACGCTGTGCACCGATGAACTTTTTAATTAAGTGCTCCAGCTTGAAAGTGTGAGGTAAAGTGCAGGATCAGATGGATGTAAGCCAAAAGAGCTGTAGTACTGGCTGCAAAAGATCTTTTATTCTTTTTTAAAATCTAACAAAACCAAAGTTAACCAAAACTAGTAACAACGTTTCTATTTTTCTTTGATTTACATGAATGCTGTGTTTCATCTCATAGTGTTTGGTCTCTTCTTTTCTTTTAAATATCTTTGTTTGAATTGTAGTCCGTCTGCTCCTCCTCTGCAAAAGTTACCTCATTACTCCACATTAAAAATTAAAAGCACATATACCATTTCAGTAGACAAGGAGCCTTCTTTTTTTTTTTTTAGGCTTTTATTGTGAAACACGCAGGAAGATGTCATGGAAAACACAAACTGTATATAAGATTTACATTCGAATTCAGATTCATCTGCCATGACAACTGGTTACTATTTGGTGTCCTTTATTTTGCCACTATAGAGAGAGAGAGCAGCCATCCTACATGTAAAGAGTGGAAAAAAGGGAAGCGTTAATTTTCAGGGAGAGCAGTGAGATGTGAGGAATATGTAGTGGACAAACAGGCATGAGACAGATGGATGTGAGGCTGGGAGACAGATGACTTTATGATCTATTCATAAAGTCATTCTAACATTTGATCTTGTGCGCAGTAATAGTTGACTAATGCATGCAAACTAGCCACTGCGGTTACGTAACGAACAACAACTCATCTGTCATCAGTGTGGTCTGATACTATTTCACCCCAAACAAGGTGAAATGATAAATTTGAGTCAAGCATTGCAAATAGCCGACACATACTTGTGGAATCTCTGTTTCTTTCTCTTTTTGAATAAGACTGGGACCTTAATTGCAATCCCTCCAACTGGTTCAGAGCTTGTTGTTAATTACGAGCTCAGATGAGTGAGCTGATAAGATGAATGCCAAATGATGAGAGATTGTCCACGCTTCTTTGAGAAAGATAGATCCAATCTCGGCCCCCACCTCCTTTATCTTCATTTTGGTCTTAACAGCTTTTCAATTACTTCGCGGGCTTAGCTGTTGCTCTTATACATTCTAATGAAATGGCTCATAAGGAGAAAAGAGCCGAGGGCTGCTTCAAACATTTGCTGAACTTCTTTGCAATTATGGGAACTGAAATCTTTTTAAAATATGTTTTTCACAGCGTAACTTTTGGCTTATTGGTGAGATAGTGTTACAATCTATCCAGTCCTCTTATTTTTCTTTGCATAATTCACATTTTTTAATAATATAGTTTTGATAAGAAACACAATTTTATTCTGGATGTGCCACACTTAGCTTAGATTTGAGGCACTGTAGCTATCTGTTTGGTTCAAATGAATACATTAGACTTTGCAGTCAACAACTTACAGAAGAAATATAAAAGTTTTTATCCCTGTTTGTATTATAAGATGAACTGATGGAGCAAGAAAGTACTTTTTTTCCACATCTTCGGATTTTGCCACGTGTGAGGTTTAGAGCTGCATTTGGCTTTTATCAGAACAAATTAAACTCTTCAGCCATTTAGAAAAGCAAAATGAGTGGAGATGGAAGGCAGGATGGGACTCTTCTCTTATGATTTTCAAAGAAGACAAGGCTTGGATTACTTTTTGGCTGTGCAGAGAGGGAAGTAAGGTCAATCCATTTTAAAGTAGGGAAGCAGATACAGTGGGAGGGAATGTTACACAGCATTAAGTGATGGCAGTTCAGTGGAAATGAATTGTTATCTGTCTTTAAAAGTTTTCACTGACCTTTTATCAACTTAAATGGCTTGTTCAAGCTTCTACTTTGGTATTAAACATGCTACCATGGATGCTAGTAAGGCTGACTCTTGCTAGATGCTACAGTCTTCTTGAGTTCATGTTGTGTCTTTAGCACCCTGACGGTTTCCCTCTCTGTCTTGTTTCAATGTCAGTTCCTTTGCCCTCCTGTGTTTTCTTTTCTCTGTAGTATTTTCTTTTCTTGTCTCGGTGTTTAGCATTTGTCTTTTGGTTACTTCCTGTTTTACTTTGAAATGTACATTTCTCTCTTGTGTTAGTCTTACTTTCCTTGATTATGTTCATCCATCAAACCTCGAGACATTCGTTGATATGCTCCAATGATCCAGTGTTTATCCCAGCAAACATTTTGATGCTGAACACTGTTGTCTTTTCTTGACATCTGTTGGTGAGATGATGCTGGAGTTTCAGCCGTATTTGCTGGGATGCACTTGTGCCCCTTTAGATTTAGTATTTTTTTTACACTTGTCATTTTTGCCAGGAACCCATAAATGCTCCAATTGTATTATTCCGACCTGCAGTTGGGTTATCTCTATACTGCAGTGTGACTATATTGAAAATACTGTGGGAAAAACTAAACTCATCCTTTTATTTCACATTAGCTGCTGTTGTATTGGGTTCTGGCAAAACAGTGCATCTAACTAGAAGAAGTGTTTTTGCAGAGCCTTTTTTCCACTGCAGGAGACACAAACATTATTAACGGTGCAGTGTAGCACTTCGCGTTTTTGTAAAATGTAACCCCATTTTCTATTAACTGAAATGAATATTGGCCTGGAACTGAAAATTGATTCTGATTTGAGCCTCGTGATTCAAAAAGCTTTGCGTCTCTTTAAAAAAAAAATCGATTTAAAAGCTAAGCACATTTTTCTTGTCATCTTTCAAAAAGCACGCAGGAAAAATATAATTTTGTTACTGCTGTCAGATGTTAAAATCCCTCTTTTGTAATAAATTACTGAAACAGTTTGACATCCAGATGAATGTGCTGACGTTAAGCTCAGAACATTTTAATTTGCAGTGAAAGTTTTATACCCAAAAACTCAGTTCTTTCTGTCCTTTGCTGAAGAGGCCCTAATAAAACAAATGCTATGGCAGTTACACATCTTGAGGTGACTCGTGAACCCTCCATAAGCTGAGAGAGTGGAATGTATATAATTAATTGTAAATTGCTAATACTGATGCTGAATGACATGGTTAAGAATTGATGAGATGAAAGCAGCTAGTCATCACCACTGCAGTTACTCCACTCTCTAATAACACATAATCTTTGTGATATTTTTTCTTCCAATATCACAACACAAAAACACATTGTGTACTCATTTTTAAATAGAAAATACATTGCCCTGCAGAAAAGCCATGTTGAATTGTGTGCGTCTGTCTGTGTGTGAGGCTCAGTGGGTGTTTGAAGAGCATGTGTCATGCTTTTTGTGTCTCATGATTCAGATGCCACCCTGTTTCCATGCCTAACATCTGCTGTCCTAACATGCACGCACACACACTTTGTGACAGTAGACTATCACGTCATGCTGTCTCAAAACAGCATCTTTCAGCTCTCATTGTTGGTGTAAAATCATGCAACCCTTTCCACTCAACGTCCGCCCCACAAACACATACAAATATACGTGCACAAACCCAAATCGAGTACTGTGCAAAATGCAACTTACAGCATTATGCTTTTGTTTATAAGTACATCGCTAAAACCCTACATTTGTTTGAAACATATAAACTATAATGTGGGGGGGAGGCAATCTTGTTTTGATGTTAAAGCCAGCAACCCATCTATCTCTCCATTTTCTGCCACTTATCAAGGTCTGGGTCATGGGGAGAGCAGTCTTATGCAGATACTCCCAGGCCTCCCTTTCCCGAGCCACTTCCTCGAGCTCTTCCAGGGCGGCACTGAGGCATTCCCAAGCCAGCTGAGAGGCATAATCTCTCCAGCGTGTCATGGGTCGGCCCTGGGCCCTCCTGCTTGTAGGACATGTCTGAACCAACTTACTGAGCGGGTGCCCTGGAGGCATCCCGATCAGATGCCCAAACCATTTGAACCGGCTTTTCAATGTGGGGCAGTCGTGGCGCTGTTCTTAGCCCCTGCTGAACTGAGTATGTCACCCTCGCTGTAAGTTGTAGGCCAGACACCTTATGGAGGAATGTTATTTCTGTTGCTTGTATCCACAGTCATTCTTTTGGTCACTACACCGAGCTTCTGGCTGGGAGCAAAGATTGATCTGTAAATCGACAGCTTCACATCAAGGCTCAGCACGCTCTTTACCGCGACAGACTGGTACAGCATCTAGATCACTACTGACACAGCACCAGTTTGTTTAGGCATATGCCTCTCACCTTTGGATTCCTGCAATCTCCTGGATTGGGATTGGATATTGCCACTATCTTGTTTTTCAAAATTGGGACCAAGGAAAAGACCTGAACTTTGTCTTTGTGACTATAGTTTATTAAAAAGGCAAGATGTTTAGGAGCCAAGCTATGGAACATCTTGATTGCACCTGATTGTACCTTTAATCATTAGTTATTTTTAATCTCTGGCCCTTTGCTACACTGTATCTTTTGTCCTGTTTCCCTCCCTTCATCCCCAACCATTTGGGACCGATGGCTGTCCCTCCCCGAGCCTTGTTCTGCCGGAGGTTTCATCCTGTTAAAAAGTTTCCCTTTCAGAGTTTTTCCTTCCCACAATTGCTTGCTCATAGGGGGTCATGTTGGGGTTGGGGTTTTTTCTTTGTTATTGTAGGGTCTTTACCTATACCAGTATAAAGTGCCTCGAGGCGACTGCTGTTGTGATTTATTGCTATATAAATAACATTGAATTAAATTGCTGTCTGTTGGAGTTGCGCATACTGCCCTCCAGATGAAGACTCTTTGTGGGAAAACCTTGCTTATTTCAGCGAGACACTATCAAACCTCATTCTGAAACAACTGTAACATGGTAAATTGTTTAAGTTGAAACTGGCTGGTTTGTTAAGACATATCAGAAAAAAATGAACAAAATATACAGTTCCCCGTTGAACAGCTGAAGCAGGAATTTGAACTAAGTACCCCATTCGATGTTAACTGGTCTTTGCTTTTACCAAATGCTCACACAGTCTTGGTAAAAGAAGAGATGATGCAACACAGTGGTAAACCAATACCTTGTCCTGACCTCTCTGAAAAGTGTTCACAATGGGTGATGGCTGAATGGCATAACATTCACAGTAGTTATTTGAAATGTTTTCTTTGTATTATTTTCAATTAAAAATAGACTTTAAATGGTTGTTGCAAATCATTGCATCACATTTATGAGTGTTTAACACAACTGTCTTACGTTTTGGGAAGCTGGGTGGTACAAACTTTTTTCTTTTAACAAGTCCCTCTTATTTTGGTTATGGCATATGCAAAATGTTAGAAAATGCAGATACATTACATTAATGGCCTGCAATTTACACTGAGTCATCAGTTTCTCTAAGTTAATAACCGGAACAATTTAAATAATCATTTTCCTATTCAATGCCTCGCTGATATAACAGAACAGTAGGCCAGTCTAATTAGTTCATCATGGTCGAGTTTGTTCATATATTATTAATATTCATTGGATGGTGTGTAAAAAGGTCACAGCAACTATTCCAGTGGAACAAATTGCTGCCAGTGAACAAAATCTGAGTGGTATTACATTTCCCTCAAAAAGTAAAAGCTAGTGTCAACTCATCGTACACTGGATAAACAACAATTGTGTAAGACAGGATTCTTTAGGTGTTTAATGTCCCAGTGACTGGAAGATAAAAGCAGTGCACTGCCTTTTATAGACCTACAGAATGAAACAGCCCAGAAATATACCCACGGAAAAGTAATCTCCATTTTTAGGAAAAACAAGAGAAATGAGTTCCATTACTCGTGGTTCCTGTTTATTAAGTGTTTCAGAAAGTAAAATGGGCTTAAACAGGTCCCAAATGCCTTTGAAGATTGTCAAGCTGTTTCCCCTTGAATTTAGCCCAGCATTACTCTTCTTCACAAAAGCCCTGAAAAAGAGAATTTGTAATGACACCGAGTATACAGCAATTAAAACAGCAGAGTGTCATATAGCTTGTCAGTTGAGTATGGTATTTGATATTATTATTTTTCATGTTGTAGCTATAAGGCCTGTTTGCACATGAGGCACAGGATTTTTCCAGATTTTTACAACATATCAACAGCAGTTTTAAAGAGTTGTGATACAAACAAATATACATCAGGATAAAATGAATGTATCCAGTGTAAAACAGACAGTTATGTCCGTACTTTCTCTATGTGGAAAGTGGGGTGCACCAGTGGGACTTGCACTTAATTGATATATTATATTAGGTGAGGTCCATGGGATGTGTACATGTACATGATCACACTGGAGAAAAAAAGATTATGACCGTATGCAAAAATGCTGTGACCTTGTTACATTTGATGTGGTTGCTTCAAAGATGTAGACCAGTCTCTGACCACTTGTAGTGAGTTATTGTCTTTGGTGCATGAAAATGACAGTATGATGGAAGCAGTCTATCAACTAAATATTAAATATCAAAACTGGCAATTATATGCCATCTCTGTGATAATACAGTAATTAATTGTGATAAATTGGTGAAAATCACAAATCCATTGCCGTCAACATACAAAGAAATTAACATTAGCTACTTATAGACTTAGCCTAGTCAGTATCACATAGATTTGAAAATGAAATTCTTCAGCAAATAGCAACATAGTCACTGCAGGTGTGCAATTTAACTGGAAAGTGACACAAGCACTCAGCAACCCTGTTTTTATCTAAAAATATAAGCAGAATACAACCAGTTAGCAAAACAGTAGAGTCCCCTGTTGCAAAGAGATGTGTCACAGACAAGTTGTGCTCATTTGTGCAGACTGACTCTTTCTGTGCTTGTAAGTTAGCAGATCTTTGCTACTCTCTAAATGCAGTCAGTGCATATCAGGCCAAGATGCTTCGGACACAGGTGCAGGCTCTAGTTTCAAGCCCCCTGTTCAGTTTTATTGAAGCATCAAAGATGTTGCACCATATTCAAGAAGGAACAAAGGTGTGCAGCTCATTCTGATCCTTTGAGACTGAATGCTCAATAATTTTGTCAAAAAAAGAAAAGAAAAGCATGTTTTCATGACATTTGTTAAATTTTATGGCTGAATTGGTGAATGGAGCTACTCAGTTGTCATGTAGATTGTTTAGCTGGCAACTTAAGTGTGGGATTTCTTATCATATAACATTAATCTGCTACATAAATGACAATATAACAGTCAGAGTAAGTCAACTGCGAAACCAGGAACATCAGAAGATGTAGCTCAGAATTCCTAAGACACACTGATGTAGCTTTATCCTTTGTTTATGACCAGTTGATTTGCTGATAATTTGTTGGATCCACTTGGTTAATAAAATTCATTTTATATGAAAACTCGGCTGAGAACATCCAGTCTTTTTTGAGAGAGTTTGTAATAAGTTTTGAATATAACTCATTTAATAGATAATGCACATTTCCAACATGCATCACCTTACTTTCTGTGCATTATAGTACTTTATATTCATTTTTTGTCATGCATTGTCATATCAGTGTAACTATATTGTATATCAGCTGAAAAAGATCTTTGTTGGTTACTTTGACAGTTTGCACAGTTACTTGTGACTTCCAATGAAAACATTGGTGACTTTAGTCTGTCTGAGGAATTTGAATGTGGTACCTCATCCAAAGAAACTTTCTCCCTCTTCCTGCTGTCAGCAGTCACAGTCAGACTCCACCTGACTGCCCACACATTTGGATGACGCTGAGATATTTATTGATGTAATTCATGTGTGAAACACAGTTTGTTTTTTTGTTATCTACAAAGCCTCCTGATGGAGAGGGATTTGTTGCTAAAGAACATTTATGTAATTACACCAAGTGGGGTTTCTTTGCGTGTTATGATACCCAGAAGCACTGTGGGGTTTCTGGGTATCATAACACGCAAAAAGTCCTGGAGTGAAATTGTGTGTTTGCTGCGTGGAGGTTGAAAATGAGCTTGAAGTCACTTTAGGAGAGGTTTGGGCATTTGTCCATATGAGGATTAGTTGTGTTGCCATGCCGCCGCCAGATTTATGTTGTGTGTAATGTGAATTAGCACTGACATGCTGAGAGGTAGACGGCACCTCCCAGGATGCTCAACAAGCGTGGCATGTGGTTTTTGTGTTGTCTGTTACGTAGACGTGGACACACACGGGTGACAGATTTAGGAAGTACATTTTTAAATGTTTGAATGTGTTGCTGATAGCAAACATGATATATAGATAGAGAATAGATCTGATAACCGATAACTGATTTCTAAATTTAGTGAAGGACTGAAGCACCTTAAAAGTTCTTACCTAACTATGAAGGTTCTGGTATTTCCTCTGGGTGCATGTATAGAAACTAAAAAGATTATACTCTTTCAGGATGTCCTTCCAGCTTTTTACTGCAAGAGGCTCTCTCTCTCTGTCACTGCATCAAAATAATTAAATTCCCCAATGTTGGTCCCTCACATGGAGTGACTATACGGCTGTTATTTAAATGAGGCGTTAAAGTAATGAAAAAGAAGAAATATGAGAAGGCGAAAAGGGGGTTGTTGAAGTGGGTTTCAAGACCGATGTAAGATCAGGCTTACAAGGTTACTGAGTGCAAATCTGCTGTTTTAACATCCTTCAGGGCAGTGTGGTCATGGGGTCAGTAGGATTAGTTATGTGGCTAGAGACTGGTCTAGGGTTGCATCATGATATTTATAAATCCCTACGGGTTGATTTTCAGTAATGTCAAAAACATGTGGCGCTGTTAACCTGACAGAGAAAAGCTTTACGTATGGAGCTCGACAGTGACCGCCCACTTTTTTAATGGCTCCGATTCTGGAAGTGAATTTCCTATTTATTTCCACTGACATTTCAGAAAATCTTTGTATAAACAGTTTGAAGCCTTGAACCAAGCCCACTAGCTATGAGGTGAGTCATGACTATAAAAAGATTTGATTTGGAATTAAAAAATAAATAAGGGAAAGTGGAAAAAAAGACAAGACTTTGTACTTACTTTTAATAGTAAAGGAACTACTTGGGCCTGGCTGATAAAAGCAATGAAGATAATTTTTGTGTAGGATGAACAGGCGGTAGCAGCACACGTGATAATGTCAGCAGACACAGGCCAGGGCTCTTTTGAAAAGAAGGGCCAAAGAAATTTGGTTGAGGCAGAGCCACACATACACATCATCGTTATAGATTCAAAAAGTTTTAAGTGAACTCTCATAAAACTATGTAGGGTGTAGAGCAGGGCCATGTTAACAATCGAATTTTTGGCATATATACATCAAGGTCAACATAGTTAAGTATCGGTAAAAAATTGATAAAAAGAATTCCAACTTAAATTCTATGGTTCTTACAAGTGTCGAGTGTGTTGTCAAAATATTGAAAGTACTGTATAAACATGTAAAATATGTCACAATGACCTTTGACCTGTCCTTCAAATTTAATAGATTAGAATAATTTAAAAGCATAACAATTTGAAAATATGTAAAATGCTCATGAGTAAGTATAAATTGTTTTGAAAAACAAAACAAGTTTGTGATCAAAACTTTTTTCACTTGGTATTTACTAACGATTTAAATGAATGTCGAAATTACTGTTACACATGTACAATAGCTGCATAAATAAAAATAAAAAGTAACAAAATCCTGCACTTTACACTAGTTTTTACTGCACTGCAAACTACAAAAGCACATTTGGGGAAAAAACCCCAAAGAAAACATAATGAATATATAGAAAATACAGTACTATTCCCTTAAAAGCAAATACCGTCCAGAGATGTTTTATATCTAATTCATTTATTGGAGCTTACTGACAAATTTAGTGGTTTATTATAAATACCTTTGCTATTTATTTAAAATACAGTTGTATTATGCTATAATAATAATGTAATATGAACGTCTCACAGAAAAATAATTATATTTGAGCCAAAATTCACCTTTTATCTTCACTTAAGAGTAAAAAAATGACCTTTAAGCTTGAGAGACATAGTGATTTGATATATATCTGATACAAATTTATGTTGATATTGACTGATGAAAAGAATCCCATTAAGATTTTTCAGTATTTAATGCCCTAACTCTGTGCACATGCAACAGTGAACAACTTCCATACATACTTGAGGTTTCTGCAAGAGCACGTTCTATCATTTCAGAACGTTGTGTTACGTTGCGATACTTTGGATGGGTATATTAGCATTATGGATCATGTTCAGAATTTCTATGGAGAATATGAATTGTGTTTTTACTGCTGTTGAGCTCCCAGTGACAGAACATGTCGTCCAATATGGCAACAGGTTCAGAAATTATGACACAGATGAATTTACCAAAGTGAACAAAACGTGTGAGCTATTATAATAATAATAATGGATTGGATTTATATAGCGCTTTTCAAGGCACCCAAAGCGCTTTACAATGCCACTATTCATTCACTCTCGCATTCACACACTGGTGGAGGCAGCTACAGTTGTAGCCACAGCTGCCCTGGGGCAGACTGACAGAAGCGAGGCTGCCATATCGCGCCTTCGGCCCCTCTGGCCAACACCAGTAGGCGGTAGGGTAAGGTGTCTTGCCCAAGGACACAACGACCAGGACAGAGAGCCCGGGGATCGAACCAGCGACCTTCCGGTTACAGATACGCTTCCCAACCCCCTGAGCCACGGTCGCCCCCACTATTCAGTACAAGAAAGTGAAAAAGAATACAATAAACAAACAATATTGTTCAGGGTAAAATGCAAACCTGCTGCTTCCAGCTTGGCAGAAAAAAAAATTGGCAAAGTTACAGCTTTCCAAACTGTTTTAGTTACAGACAAACAGTGCAGCACAGTTGGCCAGGAGAAGAAATGAAGTAAAACATTATTTTTAGACATATTTTTTTGCAGCTTATTTCCAAGTCATTTAAACGGGAACAAAATGTTAGATTCATTTTCAAAATCAGGAGAAATTCAGCTCATGTTTTTGGACAAAATAAAGATTTCTGTAAATTTATGAGCCATTTAAAAAAAGATGAATTCATGATGATTGTTACGTCCCTCTGCAGCCCCTAATCTCCTCAATGTTTTCAGCTGGTGCTAATTGGCCACACCTAGTCAGGTGTGGATAAAAGCATACCTGAGGCAAGCTTCCAGGGAGCTCACTTGTCTTTGCCTTGGTGCCACCAGCCATTTTAGCCAACCTGGTATTCCATTCTAAGATAATACCTCTTCTCACCTATACTCTGGTATTCGTCTCCTTTTAATGTTGCGGCTTTTGAGCCGGGTCGTAACATAAGTGGGGGCTCGTCCGGGATTGTTTGGACATTTTTGTGGAGACTGAATATCTGTTTTTTGTATCGCTTTTAAGTAGGTGAGTGAAGGTGTTCACTGTGATTGAGCAGCGTCCCTTTAGTAAGTGTGTTTCAGCTGGGTGGCTGTGCTGCCCTTCCATCGAAGCACTTGTTTGTTGTTTTGCTTTCTTGTTTTAGTATATTGTGTTTGGTGGTTATCCTGGGTGGGGGTACGCTTCAGAGTTTGGTAGGAGACTATATCTCTGGTCTGCTGCCTGCTCTCGAGTTTGCGTTTAAAGTTGCCTTGAGCCCGGTACACCACTGAAGACTAGATAGGTCAAGTTTTGTTTTTAGCGTTTTAGGCTGGGAGTTGCACATAGTAAATCAGTGGCACCAAACTTGGCAAGAGGTTTGAGACCATTCATTAATTATAGTCTTGTGGCTGAGGCAGGTAGGCTGTTTTTAAGTTGGCATGGCATGTACACCGTGTGTGCATCTAATATGTCAGTGTTGATGGATACTAATGACATCCTCATGAGGTGAGTGTTTTGTGCTGTGACCTTTAGTGTTGTGGGGAATATGGCTACATTTGTTGGATCACTTGTGAGTGTTGTTGGCCAGGGGATGGCAATAACACTGTGGGGTGCTGAGCCACCCTTGATGTGATCATTGTGTGGCCATAGCTCTCCATTTTGTGATTGGTCACTAGTATGCTTGCTTACTGAACCTTGTGGATTAAAGTAACTTGTTGTGGTATAGGGCCACTTGTATGTGACCATTTGTGTGGTGGAGACAACAGATCACTTGGTTGTGATTATTTGTTGCTACTTTTGGTTTTGGGTTGTAGCAGGTCAGGTAATCATTTTGGGTTTGTGACTGTTGTGCTGCTTTGTGTTGGTCACATGCTACTTTTTATGTGTTCAGTGTGGCAACTTCAAATCCTCATGCAGGGGCATCCATGTTTAAAATGCCAACTAAAGAATTGTGAGTATTTAGTTTTGTGTTAGAGCTAGTAATAAAGTGCTCAAGTTTGTGCTTTGGCTCAAGCTTATTTTTGAGGGATCAAGGCTTCAGACAGGCTTTTAATTTGTTTAGGGGTCCTAGAGGAACCCTTTTGAGGGAGGAGGTGTTACGTCCCTCTGCAGCCCCAATGTTTTCAACTGGTGCTAATTGGCCACACCTAGTCAGGTGTGGATAAAAGCATACCTGAGGCAAGCTTCCAGGGAGCTCACTTGTCTTTGCCTTGGTGCCACCAGCCATTTTAGCCAACCTGGTATTCCATTCTAAGATAATACCTCTTATCACCTATACTCTGGTATTCGTCTCCTTTTTTATGTTGCGGCTTTTGAGCCGGGTCGTAACAATGATATCTTTTTGGATATATGGCGCCCTTTAATGGATTACTTACCTGATGATCTGAGGGAAATTATACTGAGAGGGGCAGCCCCACTCCGATGGCAGGTTGGGTTTGTCAGGAGAAATGTGTAAATGCACAGTAGACCCAATTATTTACTATCTATCATACTGTATTAGTTTTATATGTCTCAGACTGCTTTTTGTGTTGTTTTTTTGTTTTGGGTTTTTTGTTTGTTTGTTTGGTTTTTGTTTTTGTTGTTTTTTGTGTATCAAAAAATCCAAATAAAGAGATTTAAAAAAAAAAAGATAATTCTGTGTTAGACTACCCTTTAAATGTGTGGCATCTGGTATCATAACATGGCACACAGACATCTACTTGTGAAGGTTAATGTCTACAGCGGACATCAATGCTCTGGTTCAGTGGTTATAATCCAGTTTGTATAGATACAGTCGACATGGAAACATGTTTTCATTTTTTGAGATGAAAATACTGCATTTTACTCCCACTTTCCACTTTGCTAAAATAATGTAGTCAAACCAGTATAGTGCTTTCCTCAACCTTTTTAACTCTGTTATCTTTCTAGAGTTTCATATTTATTCTTTATTTATGCTACTTACTACAATGTAGCTTGCTATCGCCAGTGTGTGAATGTGTGTGTGAATGGGTGGATGACTGAATGTAGTGTAAAGCGCTTTGGAGTCCTATGGACTAGAAAAGCGCTATACAAATGCAGGCCATTTACCATTTACTTTAGGTATATTTGAGGATATTTACTAAACAAGATATTTGCACCTTGCTTTGCCACTGTGCAGTAGTGTCTGCAGGCTGATGGGGAATAAATGACTTGAATCCATTGTAAAATGATTTTCTATAAATCTATCAAAACTCTAAAAGGGTCGGCAAACTTCCCAAACACACTCTGTACATTCTACATTTACTGATACGTTCTGAAATGGTTTCTTCAAGCGTTCTCACGGATGGGGATAAGTGGCAGGCTTTTCAAATACAGCGTGAATGGCACTTTCTGATTTCTCCCCCGACTCTCAATAGGAACTTGTAATGTTTGATCTTACCTCAAAAGCCAGATTGCTGCCAGGTTTTGTTGAACAGTGGGAAACTTTGGTATGTTTCTCAGATTGTTTAATGTGTTTGTTTCTTCAGTTTCTGTACTTTTTGTTTGTTTTTTTTTAAACAAGAAATTTACATTGAAAGGAACACTTTGTTTGGACTGGTGTAATCAGTTCCCAAGATCAAGGCCATATGTTATGGAATATTATACAGTAGATGGCCCTGTAATGTCTGAATATCCAGCACATTGCATATAAAGCTGTGTAAGGATGGTGTTGTCTGTCACATGAAATTCTAACAACAGCCACATTAAAGTTTAAAGCTGTATATGTGATTTGTTTGTGTTTATCATCTCTCCCCCAGACTGCACTTGGTATTTCCAATAGTTTGGAGCCAAACTGGCAAAGCAGACTCCTTTCATGGTCACGTTGTTGGGGGAATGCACCAAGTGTGATGAGAGAAGGGAAGATTTGGGAGATGGATTTATTTTAAGAATTTTAGGAATCACTACAGTTGTCTTTTGGATAAGAGATAAAGCACTGCAATATGTTCATTTTGTGTGCAATTGTTAATTTCCTGCAGTTGGATGAGTTACTGTTTCAGCTCCTCTCATTGAGTGAGGCAGTTTTGTTGAAAAGGCGACAAAGCTGGACTGCTGGGGCAAAGTGGGGATGGTTGAGTTAACACTGCAATTATTTTTCATTTTTGTTTATTTTTTTTTTTTGTTGCTTCAGTTTTTTCTCTATTTTAATCAGTGCACTGAAAATATACTGTACTAATCCACAAAAGCCTGGACTCTTGAACAGTTTAAAAGTCTGTCATTTCAGACTTTCACACAAATGAATAGTGATTGGATGATTTGTGAAAATAATGGAAGTTTACAGGTGAAACTTGCCTCTTATGACAGAATGTTAAAAACATTGTTATAAAATTGTGTAACAGGCTTATTTGGTTCATTCAGTTATTTGCACATGGCCTGGATCAAAACCATTAAACTACGAATATACAAATCATAGAAGTCCTTGGGGTGAAACAGAAAGGTAACACCACACATTAGAGTTTTTGTAATTTCCATGTTTTGATTTCCTTGGAATAATAGCCTGAAACTGATGACTTTCTCTGCCTCTAACGCTTCTCTCTTTGTGCATCTCATTACAAAATGCAGCACATTTTACATCCTAGTGATATCTATTTTCCTTCTCTCCTCACATATTTTGCACTTCTGAGAAGGAACACCCTAAAATACAGGGTGGGCCATTTAAATGGATACACCGTAATAACATGGGAATGGTTGGTGATATTAAAGTCCTGTTTGTGGCACATTAGTATATGTGAGGGGGCAAACTCCTCAAGATGGGTGGTGACCATGGTGGCCATTTAGCAGTCGGCCATCTTGGATACAACTTGCATTGAAATCTGCTGCAATGACCCAGTTACTGCATTCACCAGATATCAACACAATTTCGATCCGCTCCTCATGTGTTAACCTCTTCGACATGTCAATGGCTGTGAACAAAGAGTAACTTGTAAATAACTCATGAAAGAATAAAGTTACGTTGAAACCAAGCACACCATTGTTTTCTTGTGACATTACCAATAAGTTTGATGTGTCACATGGCCCTCTTCCTATTGAAAAAAACAAAAGTTGTATCCAAGATGGCCGACTTCTAAATGGCCACCATGGTCACCACCCATCTTGAGGAGTTTACCCCTCACATATACTAATGTGCCACAAACAGGACTTTAATATCACCAACCATTCCCATGTTATTACAGTGTATCCATATAAATGGCCCACCCCGTACATCCTCTAATCTCTCCATGTAGCCCTGTGCATGGCCTCTACTGTGTTCATAAAACAAAGCACCACAGTAGGAAGGGGAGCAAGGTTAAATGCTCATTTGATCAGTGGAGCAACTGGATGCTGATCTCAAGGGACGCGCATGCACACACATTAATTTCTATAAATGCAGACCTGTTAAAGGCATTATACTAAATCAAGTAAGACTTTGAATTCTCTTTCATCTGTCAGATTGATACAGCTTATTTTTTCAAAAATGGGATCACCATTTCTCCATAGTGCAACTCATTTGATTGCAGACGAACCTTTTAAACTAATCAATACAGCACTGATTGTCTGTAGAAAGCACTCAGAGTGAATTGATTATATGGTGACATTGGGATTGACTTCTGCAGAATATGCATGGAAGTGTTTTTTAGCCATGCGCATGGTGAGGCTTAAAAGGAAGGCTAATGCTGGCCAATCACTTGGTCAATCAGTTTGTTCCAGAGAGCGGAGTGAAATGTCTCTGATAATTTCTACTGACTTCCCTGACGTTTTCGTTTTGCTTTTAATGTCTCCAAAAGGGTTTGACAGTTTCTGATAAATTTGGCACAGGAGTTGATTCCTAGAGGAAAAATCCTTTTGACTTTGGTGATCCCTTGACTTTTTCATCTAGCCCTACAAACATGTCAAACATTTACATATCCTTTTAAATATCAGATGGACTGCTGTGAAAACTAGGCTGCGTCAAAGTATAGCCTCAAAAAACAGCAAGCGTGGCTCAGTGCCTGTCAGTGCTGTTATCTTCTCTTTCATCTTCTTATTTTATTCCTCACTGACCTGGATTTCAATGCAACATTTAAATGTTTCATGTTTAGAACGTTTTATAACAGCTTTCCTGCTACTCCATGAAAACAGGAAAAAGGGGACCCATTGAATGCCTCTCAAGCTATACTATGAAATAGTAGAGTGAAATTGCCCCATTAATATCCTCTCATTTGTTTGTGGTAGTTTCATATGATTAAGCCTAAATTACACTGCAGTGGTTATTGCATCTGCCCAGATTCTTTTTTTCAAAACATACCAAACAAACAGAATGAGGAGGATAAGGTGAGAGATGATGGCAAATCAACAGTTAGGTGCGGGTACCAAGGAACAAGGTCTATTATGATTTGAAGAGAGAAAATGAAGTGGGACAAAGTGGATGGCTTTGAACATTAATAGCTGTTGGATAGACGAAAGCAGGATGGATGTGGGATGGGTGGATTTTGCCTTGAAAGGGAGTACAGGCTATTAGAATGGAATGATGACATTAGGAACGTACACATAATGAGAGGAAAATCTAAGGAGAACACCCTTGAGGCTCAATTTACTATAATCCTTATCCGTAAAGCTACAGGGCTGTAGATGGTAAAGGGGTATAGACAGTAAGATGAAAACATGCACAATTTAATCTAAATGGAGGGTCTCAGATGCCAAGTACTTAACAGTGCCAGTCAATGCTCATCTTATGTGTTTTATGCCTGTCTCCATGATAATAATCAGATCTGTTTGCCACTGGCTTTGGTTAAATGAGCCTCTAAACCTTACTGGCCAAAACAATTTTTTTATTTTAGAAACTGGGATTCAGAAGAATACGTCACTGGATTTATGTTTTGCCAGATTGTGGGATGACAAGTGGAAAGTACTTACTTTGATGATGTGAATGAGCTCCATTTCCAGTTTCCATTGCACTTTTCAGTGTCACTACTGCTTGGAGATTATTCCATAAATTTTCCATGCAGACTATGGTCGACTTTTGAAATCTGCTAGTAACCAAAGCAACTGCATGGAAGTTTTCTGAGCAGGATATAGCTCTTTCCAGAGGTATACAGTATATACAGTGCGACTGCTAGCAACCTCGAGAAAACACTGGCCAACCAGTCAAGGAATACACATTTTTCCCAAGCAAACTGAGCTATCAGCATCAACCTCAAGTAACCAGTCACCAAAAATGTGTAGGGGAATACACCTCTTTTCTTTTTCTTTTTTTCCAAGTGGCAGGTGGTTGTCATATTAACCAAGTGGTCTCTAGGTATGTGTGACTAGAGGCTTAGATAGACTTACCAATAACGTTACATTTTTTCAGTCCATGCTACAGAGCAACTCTCACAGTACTTGTCAGGACATTGTATCCCAAATCATTCTGATATTCATTGTTACTTTCTAAAATTTATGTTCACTGCGAACATGACTCAGCCCATCTCAGCAGGGTAAACTGTAATCACTGATTGCAGAATTGATTATGGTGCATCCACATATTATAAAGAGAGTCAAGCCCCTATTGTGTCTATAAAATAGACCTTAATGATGAGAGCACAGATTAAGCTACTTTGTGTTGTCTCCTTTTTTGTTTGTCATTGGTTAAATGGAAGAAAAAGTTATTAATGCTCTCTTTTGCAAGGTATTATAGCCCTTCAAGATTCGGGCAAATCAACATTCATTCTGGTGCTGTGTAAAGCATTTATTCTTTCCACCTATTTTTTCTTCCATTCAGTGTATATTAAAGTTCAACCTGCAATATAAATATAGACAGAAATTAGTAGGCTATATCTTACACTACAGCCTGTATACTAATTGTATTCCAGACTGTAAATATTTTAACACTTTAAAAAAGATTCACTCTTATGACAACTAAGACTTCAGGATAAACATTAACCTAAGATCAAAGCTTTTTAAATTCTCTTTTTCATGGATGCCTGGACATTGTGCTTCGTTGCTTCTATGCATGGAAGAATGGCTACATTGATCATTTTACTGGATTTACAATCATTTGCACTGCTGTTATTTCTTAATGGTTCCATGCTCAGTTCAAAAGTCTCCATCTGTTATGGTATGGGAGGGCATTACTGCTTATAGATTTGGCAGCTTACACATCTGGAAAGTCACCAACAATAATGAAAGGTATGTATAAGTGTTATAGCAACATAAGCTGCCATCCAGACATCCTTTTCAGGGAAGACCTTGCATATTTCAACAAGACAGGGTCAAACACCATACCACTGCTAATTAAAAGAGTTTGGGCAAGATTCTGACCTCCTCGCAGTGTGAATGTATGTGGATATTAGATAGAAAGTACTTATGCGTAGAAAAAAGTGTTTGCATGAATTTGTGTGAGGCATGTTGTATAAAGAAATTTGAGTGGTTAAGCAGAATATAAAATACCTATATAAGAATCAGTCCATTTACCAAACAAAGATCAAAAAATGAAAAACATAACAAGGAGAACTGAGGCCTGTTGAGTAGCTGAATCCTATCAGACAAGAATAGGAAACATTGTTCTCCTGAAAGTCCAGCAACTGGTCTCCGCAGTTCCCAGAGATTTCTAGACTGTTGTTAAAAGAAAGGCGGATGCTACACTTTTTTTTAGATGTGTTGCTGTCATCAAATTCAAAATGATCTTTTTCTTTAAATGGTACATTTTATCAGTTTAAACATTTGATATGCTTTTTTGACATATTGTCAAAATTGCACCTGGAGATAAAGACATTAGGGTCCAGAACAAGCAGACTACGAGTCACCAAAACCATTATGAAACATTCTCTGGAGACCATGAATGTCAGTCCAAATACTTCTGGAAAGTGATTGCTGTGTGTTACATAGATGTGTTGTGTAACATTATTAAGGCCTGAGGGAGTGAAGGTGAAAGTGGGCTTAACATACAGTTCACTCAGTTTCTTTAAAACAAGGTAAAAAGAGAAACCAAGAGAAAGTAAAAATAACATCATCTTGATTTTTAAGTAATAGTAAATGGACTGGTTCTTACATAGCACTTTTCCACGCTGTCTGAGGATTTGAAGCTCTGTGTACAACTTACCCATTCAGGCTCATTCATACATGCACTTTTTTACAGCCAACCTTCCGATTAGTAGAGAACTTATAACTTGCTCTACCTCCTGAGCTACGGCCAGAGCGTTGTAGTCTTTTCACAATTCTCCCTTGAACAAAGTGGTCTTGAGCAATAGTTCTCCAGGCTTTCTTAAGGTCCTTTTTCTTTGTACATTGGCTGCCATTTTCAGAGGATTGTTTCTTTTTGTTTGTTTATTAAGCCACTTAACTCTGACCTATGAGTCATGAGTCATAAAAAGGCACCAAACTCAAGGATGAACCAGTGTTACACAGAACTGGAAACTTAGCAAAGAAAAAACACAGTTTGTCTCCATTTATCAAAGATAAAACAGTTTGACAAGCATAACACATTGTTTTTGCTCCAACAAGATGATTCCAAGAAGTGCTATTAGCCAAAAACTTATCATATCCCAGCATGGTGTTCAGTGTGTCATTTGAACAAAATTGAGGAACTCGATAAGTGGAGGTCCAAAGAAGAAGTGCCAGGCCTAAAAACTAGTAGATATATATATGTGAAAGCAGCATCAATGGAAGAGTAGCTGTTAAGAAGGGACCCAAACCAGGAAAGAAGGCTGAGGTATGCAAAAATGCACAAGAGCATTTTTGGCATAAAACATTGCATGCAAACATGGCATAGAACATTATCAGCCATTGATTGGTCACCTCAGAGCATGAACCTCAACATTATTTAAGCAGAGTGGGATCATCTTGACTGAGTAGACATTCAAAGGCTGCTAACACCCCAAGAAGAGGTTTGAAACGACCTTCAGTAAGCCTGGAGAGCTATTCCTTAAGACTACTTAAAAAAATGTTGAAAAATATTTTTCCAGTGTGTTAGAATTGTACAAATCTTGTTTTACCTTGTGTACACAATTTACTTTGTCCCTTTCTGGCATATTTGTCATACTTTCAGATCATCAAATAGATTTTAATATTAGAGACAGATAACTCGAGTAGATACAAAAAGCCATTTTTAAATGATGATTTAAAATGCTATCTGAACTTGTGAAAAATTATTGTCTGTCTTTATTAGCTCATGAATTAACTAAGTACAGTTAAAAAAAAATCAGTTTCACTACTGACAGCCAGGCCTGATTGCTGTCAGACTTATTGATTGAAGAAATCACCTAAACAGTTAAAGACATCATACAGCAGGATGGCAGTAGATAAAAAACTTCACCCCATCTAAAAGTAGTTAGTAATCGATAAGCTCCTGCATGATTTGGACTATGTGATGCTGAAAAGTAATGATCCTGACATTAAACCCCAAACCACTGAGATCTTAGTACTTAATGAAGTACTTGTGATACCATTGGCCTTTAGGCTAGAGTTGCTGTAGTGCACTCTACACATAAATAGCATAATAACAACGGATCCCATAACCTTCTGCTGTAAACAAAAGAAGGAACAATGATCTTTGTAACTAAACTTTGTAAACTAAAAGCAGTATTGAATCATTTTTTTAGCAACTGAATATGAAAGTTGCATGAACAATAGTATGAACACCATTATGCACGATTTCACAATCAGTGTTCTTTTTAAGTGGCTATGTTGAGAAGCTCGTGAAGTGATTTTTAGTATGACAATCAAAGAAAATTCATGTTTTTAGAGCATCAGTTAGATACATTACAGCAAGCTCAGTTAATGATTACATTGATTATATTCTTTGTTAATTATTTTACCCCTTTCATTAATCAGTACTATTTGTTTGAGAAGTAGAATTTATAAATGTAGCTTGAAATAAAACTCGGTATCAACAGAGTAAAAACTTTCATGTCTCTGTGCTAAAAATAGCTATAAGCTATAACTATTATCCACTTAGCTCATCACTCAAAAGAATGTAAGGATATGACAAATAGTCTAAATGTGAAAAAATAAATGAATGCGAGTTAAATGGATAAATGTGAATTTATAAATATATGTGTGTGTTTTTAATTCAAGTTCTTTGCCACTAAGGTGTAGCTAACTGTAGTTTGTACTTTAAGTGTGGAAATAATTTATAATAGTTAGTAATTCTCTTTATAACACCAGTCATCTTATGCACAAGTTTGTAAATAGGTTGATTGTACATGTCCGTAGTTTGATTTCTTGCCTTTTTCTTTATTTTGTCAAAACTATTCTCAAGTCACTTCCACCTATTTAATATATTATATAGTGGTTGTTAGAGCCCAATCACAATAGGATTTTTAAGACTGATGCTGATATCAGCTGATAGTTCTTTCTTTCAGAACTTATATATAAAGATAGTCCCCTAACGTTTGTTATGAGTACTTAGTTTTTACTTACGCTGTCTAACTCAGATCAGCTAGTTGTGTTTTTGTGTGTTTCAAACACATGTTCTGGAAATTTGTAGGGGGCCTTCTGGTGGACAAACTACACAACATCAACATGGTTGAAGAGTTCTTCCATGTTTTCTTTACTTTTTACATTTTAATTTTTCGCCCATTATAAATGCAGATACTAATACATTTCGAAACAGCTAATATTGGACTATTTGTTAGGCTTCAGTGGATGTAAGATAAATAGTGGTGAACAGAGTTTGAAATGTAATTGGTTGACCGTGCTTGAATTCTCATTCACATAACAAATGCAAAGATTGTGCACCTGAGGCTTGATATCTGTGTGCAGCAAAAGCGTTTCTACTCATTGCACTTTGACTTTGGATTGCTGCTGTAATATTTAGATAGCTCACTGGGCTTAATTTAATTGGCACAAAACTATATAATGTTCTCCAGATTGCAAAATTGCATTCTTTTTACTCAGGGAATGGAAATTGAATGTGATGAAACCTAGTGTTGAAGATGAAAAAAGAAAAATGTCTGGTGTGATTATGGCTTATGCTGCTGGTGCAACTAGGCGTGAGGTCAAATTGTCAAAATGAGCCAAGCCTCTAAGAAGTTTCCAAGTTAACAGAGGAGCAAACGAAAAGGTCCTACTTTTTGAGTTATCACTAGAACCAGTTGCTTTTGCTTAGCAACCAGATTGCTTAAAACTACCAGTTATAATTGGAAAGCAATTGAAGTGGAACAGCAGAGAAAGGGAGCTTCTTTTGTAATCAGCAATCAGGCTGCTGCTGGTATAATCATACACATTTAAAACCAGTGCCCCCATTAAGTTCAGTGCCGTGGCCCCTGTAATCAGTTTCACTGGCAAAACCCTTCTTCTCATTAAGTTTTTCCAGTTAGAAGAAGAAGAAAAAACTTCAGTCATACATGTGAGTGTATCAAATTGGTCATTCTTCTTCAACCAAGAAGTCAGCCAATCATTTGCATTTTATAGGGTAACTAAAAGAAAATTCTAACATTACAATAAAAAGTTGCTGAAATGTTGCTGCCTTTTAACATTTTGAGGTCTAAGTCATCACTGGTGTTAAATCCTGATTCTAACCCTTCCCTTAGGGCTGGGATTGGTATGGAGGTCTTTGATAAACATCATCAGGATCCAACATGGCTAAAAACATGGTGTGAGTTTGGAAATGATCAGTTAGATCATGTAAAGAAGGCCTGATTGCATTAATGAATGCTGTAGATCTGCTCTTCTTCTTTTTTAAGGGTTTCTTTGGCTGTTTTTGTAATGAGTGTATTGTACTGTATTACCACTGAAATAACTTTAATTTCATTAAATGCCATATTGTTCAACTGGATTTTTAGTTTGGTTCAATTTCTCACTAGGTTTCTTTCTGGCTTCTTTTTAAACCGTAGACATAATTTTTTACTGTCATGGGCACAAAGAAATGCAATTTATATTCTTTTAAATTGAGCTTTCTTTTTATATCCTCATAACTTTGTTCCCTCTCCATGGTGCTGCTGACTGGGTATTCAGTTTGAAAGCTGCTGCACTCAGAATAAATGGCATTTCTGTCATGAAAGCTTTAAAAGTAAGTGCAGGTAGTTTTTGACTGCCAATCTGAAAGTGGCAAGAAATCACATTTAGGCAAATGGATAAAATAACGTGTTTGAGTGTGTCAGACAGGTTATAGTGTAGATGGAAAATAGAATGGGATCTTTTTGATGAGTAAGAAATGATGATCATTTGTCACTTTCAGTCACTTGATTGCTGCAAAGCTCGGATAGTTCAACACAAATAAGACAAAACCTTTTATCTCCCAGGATTCTAGTCAACTTTGGCATTGTTATGCTTGATAAGCACCTCTACATAACTTCAACAGGGGTCTCCAAGACAAAAAAAAGTGCTTCGGCAACTTTTCAGTGATGCACAATAGAAGCTGAATATGTGTTGTGTACACACACATTAAGCTTGAAAAGCTGCACTGCTGTGTGCTGCTCTCTCTGTCTGGACTTTGACAGCTTATACAAACAGACTAAGGTACTGAATACTGGACAATTACACACAGTGACAATGGCAGCACACATATCCACACATGCACCAATAAAACTTGGGGAACTTCAAAAGAATTCAATTGCAGTTTTAAGTGCTGTTAACATTGATGTTCACTGTTAATTATTATGCACCATTTGTTACTGAAGATCTTCAGACTGGAGTGTTGTGTCTTGATGTTATGAATGATCAGAGAAATGCTTCAAATAGGCAATTCAGGTGACCTGAAAGAATTTGAAGAGATCAGTGTCGCTGCCAACAGAGTTTCATCTGCTATGCTGCGACAGAAAAGAAGCAATAAAATGAAACCAACTAAAAAATCTCCATAAGATAAATCTGATATTAATAAATGATAGCCTCTATAGGTCACACTGTTTTGGATTTTATAAAACAGCTCTTGGGATTGAAGATTTTTAATGGAAAAATTTTGATTGATAGTTTTGTTTTATAACTTTCTATCTGCCAAGTTTAAATTTATGTCTTGATTGGCTTACACGGACAGCTTTACAGTACTGTGCAAAAGTCCTGTCATCCATTATTTCTTTAAAATGGAAAATTGGTGCATTGATTTATTAAAAACATACAAACATGATACAGGTTGTGGGAAACGAGCATTTGTACAATTCTGGTGAGTTGAAAGTCAATATTTGGCATCATCATCTTTATTTAGCATAGCCTGAACTGTCTTGGGCAAGCTTTCTTTTAATTTCTTTATGCAGTATTCAGGAATAGCTCTCCAGACTTCTTGAAGGATGTTGGCTGCCTTTTTTGCCATTCTCTGTCAAGATGATCTTACACTGCTTCAATAATGCTGAGGTTGTGGCTCTGGGCGCATCGCTCTATGACTGAAAGTGTTCCATTATGTGTGTTTTTCTAAAAAAAATGTTATCTAGGTATGGTTTTATCAGTTGGTGTATTGGCGTTGTATGAGTGATGAAAATCTGAGAGTACTCTTCTGTGTTGATATGCCGATCAATTTTAACACTGTCTGAAATGCAGCTCCAAACTCTGATAGAACTTCACTGTGTTTTACAGATAGCTGTAGACACTCACTGTTGTACCCATTACATATTGACAATGATTTGAACCAAAAATGTCATCACTCCATAACACCTGTTGCCACCGATTTTTCACCCCAGTCATCATGTTTGGCATACCTCAGTCTTTTCTCCCCATTTCTCTTTCTTAAGAATGCTTCTTGGAAGTCACCCTTCCACTCACAGCATTTCTGATAAGGCTTCAATGAACAGTAGATGGATCAACTGCGTTTCCTTTTGGACATTTGTTGCTTAAATATGCAGAGTTTTTGATAAGTAGTTTTTTTTGCCTGTCATCCTATGTTTAACATATTGTAACAATTTAACAGTTGGTTATTTGCTAAATCGTCAGTTACAAATATACACAACACTAGTTCATCCCTTGAGTTGAGTGCAAGGATTTACTGTTGCAAGGACTGGACTGAAAATGAGTGAAAAAGCAGCCAAAATCCAAAGAACTTTGAAAGCACTTCTGAACACCTGAAGAACTATCGCTTAAGACCACTAAAAAAAAAAAAGCTTACAATAACGTTTGGCTCCTGTGAAAAACCTTAAGAAAAAAGTCCAGACCTCAACATTAGTGAAGCAGTGTAGGATCATCTTGACAGAGAACGGGACCAAAGACAGTCAGCATCCAACAGAGCTTTGAAAGTCCTTCAAGAAGCCTGGAGAACTATTCCTGAAGACTACTTCAGGAAATGACAAGAAAACTTGCCTCGGAGTGTTCAGGCTGTGTTGAAGGATTGAATTGCCCTATATAATTTATTTCCATGGATTTCCACGTAGTATATGTTTATCATGTCCAAAGACATGCAGCTTGTGGGGATAGGTTAATTGGATAATCCAAATTGCCACTAGGTGTGAATGTGCGAATGAATGTGAGTGCGAATGGTTGTCTGTCCCTGTGTGTTGGCCCTGTGACAGACTGGCGACCTGTCCAGGGTGTACCCCGCCTTTCGCCCTATGACAGCTGGGATAGGCTCCAGCGCCCCCCGCGACCCTGAAAAGGATAAGCGGAAGCGAATGGATGGATGGATGGATATGTTTATCATTTCATCATTTCCATTTTCCTAACAAAATATAAAGAATTGAGGGGTGACTCATGACTTTACAGCACTATAGGGCATCCTCCATCCTTTTCCCTCTAACCTGACAGCATTTTTGGACTGAAACCAAAAGTACACAAAAATCCAAGCTTCATATTCTTCTTCTTTTTTTAAATTTCCTCTTTGCCCTCTTTTTCTGTGTATTTCAGGTAATGCTGGCTGCTTCCTATTGGTCACTGCTGGCCCCAGCCATCGACATGGCGGAGGATTCTGGGAAGTACGGCTCATTTGCTTTCGTGCCTGTGGCTGTAGGATTTACACTGGGGGCCGCGTTTGTTTACTTCGCTGACCTTGCCATGCCCTTCCTGGTAGGAACTCTGACACATACAGTATTCTATGTTTCCTGGAGAGCACAAAAAATAATCTTGTGGTGATGTGAATGTAGCAGGTGCTGATCAATTCTTAATGTCTGCTTATATGTATTCACGGTCACTTTTCAAAGACTTATCACCACACACGGGAGCAAGCTATTGATAATTCATGAGGGAAAGAAGAAGAAATGGAGGACATACTGTGGTGTGAATGTGAAGAATTGAGTTCCATGCAGAAATAAACAGAAATACCCACTTAACCTAGATAGGGCATATCTGAATTTGAAACCTTGAGGACTAGGTCAGTGAGGTTAATACAGATGAAATTTCTACAAGGGGCATAGAGTAGCATGGCAGTTTTCTTATAATTAAAGTATTGAAATTTAGTACATGCATACAGATATTCTATGATACAATAGCAGAGAACAGAGCTTTCTACTCACGAAAAAGTTGAATCTTGGCACAGATTTGCCACCCATATTCCTTTGAGAGGTCTGCAGAAATGCCTAATGTTACCTGAGGCAACACATACTTGTTAAAAGGACCAAGATTGTGTTTTGTTCCACTTTGCCTGCACTGGTCTTTTGTGTGGTTTAGATAATAGCATAATTGCTGCTGAGAGCAACTGCTGGTTGAAGAATAGAAAACATGACAGAGAAAATGAGTTTGGGAAGAAGCTAGTAGAATGCATCTCGGAGGATTAATCAATATAAAGTTCTTTGTTGCCTGCTTGGGAACTTTTGTAGATGATAGCTTTTGAGATACTTCACTGTTTGCATATTGATACACTTTTTTTTGCCAAAGGCCAGCACACCTGTAAGCCTGATAGACCCAAGAAAAGAGCTTGGGTAACGTAACCATGAAAAACAAATCAAAGCAATATCATGGAACTGGTTCCATTAATGGAGACATTACCCTCACATTTATTACAGTTTCTTTCAGACTATGTTATTTGCATGCTTTTTTCCATAGACAATCAAATTATAAGCTTATTTTTTCTCTTTTTTTCTACTTCTTTCAATGGTATATAAATGACTGACACCTCAGTCAAAACAAACTTTAAGCTAACTTTTTAGCTCACTTTTAGGCTTAATAAAACTCTAAATGGGTAAATATAGAAATGGGTGATTTTAAAATGGGAGCTTAAATCATTTTTGGAGCTAGCGTCAAGTTGTCATTAAAGGAATTGGATTTTTTGGAGCTTTCAATACTGGGAGTGCACTGAGCATAGATAGAGGAGGTAGATAAAGAAGAGATGCACACCAATCAGCCACAACATTAAACCACTGACCTGTGAAGTGAATGATATTGATCATCTCGTTAAAAGCCAGTGTTCTGCTTGACAGCTTCGGGTTCTGGCATTCAAGTGATTATCGCTTTGACATGTACAGCCCACCTAAACATTGGCAGAGCAAGCACTATCCCGCGTTGGATCGACTCCCCCAGATGGCAGTGGCCCCACCCGCGGCAGATCCCATCATGCTTAAAACTGCTGGAGAACAACTCGAGAAACATGGCAAAGGTGTTGACCCAGCCTAATAACTGCCCAGATTGCAGCTTGAATGAGTGTCAGCAAGACATTTGGAAACAGACTTGATCCACTTGGCTATTGTCTTTATGCTTTAGTCTTCTTTTAGTCTTCGTCCCAAGAAGAATAGATTCACAGAATAAGTTAGATTCACACGAGTGCGATGTTTAGGACAGGAAAAGGTAAATAACTTCAGTCCAACAGATTTATAATGATGGAAAGCTTAATTCTGTAGCTGGTTTGTCATTTATTACTTTGTCAACTCAGCCTGTTTCTCATCTTTCTTTAAAAGAAACAGAGAGAATATGAATATGTGTAAAACATTGACAGAGATCTGCAAACCTCTACAAATTACAACAAAGCTGATCTGTACAGCTGGACTTTTATTAACGATCCTTTAACCCTTTCCAAAAACGCCCATGTCTTGTTAATGCAGATTTTTGCAATCTCAAATGATACAAAAAACAGGTCTGAGCCTTCAGACATGCGCCAGCACAGGAATGTGGAGTGACAGTAGTGGAGTGGGGAGATGTGGGATGCGGCCACAACAGTCAGAGCAGCAGAGAACAGCTGTTGCCTTAAGCTCCTGCAGTCACACCAGGACAGAAGCAATCACTTGAATTACATATGAGTGCATAACGTCGCTGTCATGCACACTCATATAAGATGACACGCACTCGCATAAACACAGCGTTACACACATATCCCTGTGAGGATGACGAACAGTGAAAGCGAGGGTGATGAAAAGCAAAGATTTGGTTGTGCGTCTTTGATCAAATCTACGATGCACATTTGAAAATGTAGAAAACACACAAGGGTTGTATTTTTAGGGTTTGATATTAAGACCATCAGTTAAGTTCAGATTTCATAACCTTCATTCAGTTATCAGCAGAGTTGTGTCATTGTGCAGGATAAAGCTTGACTGTTGTTGCGTGGCATATTTGAACCTCATAATCCGATATTAAAACCTGGCAACTTGATGTGAGGGAAAGGTAATGAAGTTAGGGACCGTCTCAATACTAAGAAATCAGGGAAGAGTAATAGGCTGTATATAAATGATAGACATAGCCTCTGGGTTGGAAAATGGAAGCCACTGTGGAAGCACCTTAAAAGGCTTCAAACCTTCATTCTGTCAAACGGTGGATTGTATAAACGTCTACTGCAAAACAACCCAAAGCTCCCTTGATCTATGGCATCAGTATGTTTTCCTGATGGGTTTTTGTTCTTAAGAGATAGCATACCTTGTGAATGAAAGGCCAATACTATTCTTCGTTTTCAAAGGGAGATCCACCCTCCAGTTTATGCAAAACCACTCAGGCTTCACGAGAGGATTGTGGCCAATTGTCAGCCATCTTTCAGATACAGCCTGCAGAATAAATGAGGGACATTAGAGAACAGTTTTTCTAATTTTCTTGTTTGTGCAAAAAAAAGAAAAAATGCAAATGGTCACGACAGGACAGTAGTATAACAGGGTAGTATAAAAAGGGTTTTTACTTTGAAAATTGAGCAGTTAAATGGCAGCTATGACTGGACTTCCTGTTCTCCTCACCTGCTGTGTGCAGACTGACACATTGTCCCATTACTGCTACTGCAACTCCTTTTATTTTAGGATCATTTAACGGTGGTGAACGCTCCCATCCTAAATCAAATGAGATAAATGTTTCTCCTCCTGGAGGAAAAAAAATCATTTCTGTAAGACCAGGACAAAAAGCAATCTACTGCTTGGGAGAAGAGAGAAAAAAGAAACACCTATTGTTATAATTTACTGCCTGTCTTTCACTCCATCACTTCACCTCTTCGCATTTCAGCAGGGGCTAATTGGGCTGCTGACCTTCCTTTCCGTAAGCCACCCATGCAGCAGTTTAATACCTGTACTCCACTGGTAGTCTTAGTAATAGGGCAGGAGATAGCAAGTACAGCAATGGGCAAACAAAAACATTTCTCAGAGCTTCAGCAGGGACATGTTTGTGAAAAGAGTTCAGAGCTGTAAAGACTTTTTAATCTATTGTATTCTCAACACACCATAACACACAGAGTACATTGTAAACTGTAGATAGCTATCAACTAGACAACTCTTTTATGCGCTTGGAAACAACATGAAATACATCCTGGTGTTCTCCCAAGAACACTTTCATAATCTGGTCCAATTTCCTGCTGTAAGACTTATGATACATATATGTGTTCTGAGGTGGGCTCATCAAACTCTTGACAACTTTACAAACCTGCTTGTGGAAATGCAAATCCCAGAGATTTGTTAAAGCTTAAGCTTAATTTAACACTTCCTAATTACCATGTAAGACGACCTGCTGTGCTCGATTTGTGGGCGAGTTTTCTCTACAAACGTGGTCCCTAATTTCACATCATTAAATCCAGGAAATTAGCAGGTGGATACACAGCGTCCCTACCAGTGTTAGTATGAGCGTCAAGGGACCCAAAATAGATAGAAAATGGTTAGTCATAGAACTATAAATACAAAAAAAAAAACCTTTTGCTAAAGCAAAGTGCTAGATAATTAGGTGGTGGGCATTCAAAAATCAGAAACGGTGAGTGTTATTTCACATTTGAGTGGAATGGAAGACGGTGTTGAACAGCAGCTGTGATGCTGCCTGTTCTTTTTTAACTTCAGGTTTTTTTGTCAAATCTGGTCTATCGGAAAACAGATTAAATAAAAAACCTGAGTGTTGAAACCTTCAGTAAGATCTGGGGGATCATGAATGCAGTGGTTGAGTGGTTGTTTTGGATTAACTTGTCCTCTTAGATGGTGGGGCACTGATAACAAATGGAAAGTTCTTCAGCGTGATCACCCGTGATCAACGTTTGATGAAACGTCTTGATGCTGATGGGACTTGTTTTCCAGAATCCCATTCACAGGGCATGAAGGGTCAACGAGTGGTTTGATGAGTATGAAAATGATGTAACCCATATGCCCTGGCCTTTACACTCATTAGATTAGATGGTGGACAGTTGACAGCAACTTTCCCTTTCAATAAATGAGGGAATATTTTTTGGAAGAATGTTTTCATTGAATCCTTTTTTAAAACTAGAATTTGAAACTATTGAGATTAATAGTCTCTTTTGTGAGTGTCCTTCACCCAGATGGGAAGCAGTATGTAGTGTCATATTAGATGTCATTAACCCTCATAAGACTGGCAACCTGCCCAGGATGTACCCTGGCTTGTACCCTATTGTAGCTGAGAAAGGCTCCAACCCTACGTAACCCTGATAAGAATAAGTGAAAGAGGATGGATGATGGAGAAGAAACTGTAGCTGCCAGAGAAAAGAGCATGCAGGTTCAAACCTAGAATAGTGCAAGTGAGCGTTCATACTGCTTCTTTGCCTTGCTAATTGTGTTTGATAGTCTTAAGTGATGAGGCATTGAGTTGGCAGCATGTGGTGGTCCAGTACCCTAAAACATGTTTTTGAGTCTGTCAAACTGAATATTGTGAAGAGTATTGGTGTAAACTGCCCCGCATGCCTGGACTGTTATGTCTTTAGCAAGTAAAGGTTTGGAGTTTCAGTCTGCAAGTGTTTAAAGCAATGTTTTTTAGCAGTTTCTAGTAGTTAGCTCGACCATCTGTCTTGCTGTTCCTGTTGTTCAATCTTACTGTAAAATGGACAGACTGCAGGATCTTTGAATGTCTTGGCAGTCATTTGTCTTCTGTTGATCTCAGCATACATAGAACCACAAGTGGTTCAACCTTTTTGACTTTTGACAAAATGTAGAAATCAATCAGATTTTCAGTCATTTAAAAGCGACGCAAAGAGCCCCCAAGGATCAATGACTCAGCATGACTCCTCTGATATGCTGTGTAGTCAATGGCTTCAAAAGATGACTAAGAGAGAGGCAAAGATACTGCCTTGTATCAAATTTATATTTTAGTGTCATTTATACTATGTGATAGCCAAACGTTTCCTACATCCAGTGTGTGAAATGATATTTGTGACAGGTAAATTACCGCCAGACTTTTAAGTGTTTTCCAGCTCACTGATTTGCTTCTCTGTCTAGATTTCACAAGTGTTCTTTCCAGCCGCAGCAGACAAGTGAAGAGCTCCATAAAAGCCAGTATATCCAAGAACCCATAGTAAGTCCGTGTTGTATGTATCACCTGTTTGTGGTGCTCAGTAAGAGAGTAGGTCTGTTAATGTAGGTTTGCAATTCACACACAAAATAGTTTGTGATTTAGATATGTCTGTGAAGGTTTCACCTCTCATCCGAGAGAGGTGAAACGTCTTCAAGCAACTTAAAGAAGTCCAGATGCTTTTCTTTGCAAGCTCCTTTGACTACGATGACCTGGATGACTGAGAACCTTCACAGACTTTTGTTTTCTTAAACCGTTACATTTGTCATTTTATTCTTCATGGGCATTTTTATTTCTTATTCTCCAGTTTCATAGTTTCTCCTCAGCTCCCTGAAGCTCTCCTTCATTTTCATTTTATCACATATTCGCACTGCTAGTTCAGCCCCCCTCCAACGACTGGCACCATGGTGACAGTAGTGGAAATGTTGGGCAATAGTAATAGCTTGCAGGAAATCAACTAGGAACCTGTGGGGGGCTATCCGTGTTTGGACAGCTGCTGCTGGCCTGACTTTTACTGGCTCTTCAACAAACACGGAAGCTGAATAAGAAGAACAACTGGGAAAGGGTAAGATGGACACAGAGGGGGGGGTTTGGGCTGACAGGGAGAGAACGATGACGGTGATAAGGTACGAGATGGGAACAGGGTGACGATGACACAGAAAAGAAGTGATGTTGGCAGACAGCAGGAAGGACCTCACAGAGCCTTTCAGCTTGGTGATAAAACCAAATGACCAAGACAGCGTGAATCTGTTCCAGTAAGACATTTTTCTTCGCATGCATCTTTGCTTTACACCTCTTCAACTAAAGGAATATGAAGGGCATGAATAATAACTGAGTTTCTTAGAATACATTGTTTTCAGAAGCATGTAATGCAGGTTCAGTGTTTATTCATAAACCCTCTGTGGGTGGATTGTTTTTGTTCCATCAAAAAAGCACGAGCTGGAATAATGAAAGCCATAAACCTCCACACCTGCCAAGTAATTGCTGAGTAATTAGTATTAGATTAAATGAGATGGTGTTATTGTTGCAGATGTCCTGAAGACAACACATCTGCTTTCATTATTTACTGATTTATTTGACATTAAATTTCTTTCTCAGCCCGGACAATCACTGCTACAAGCACAATGCACCAGGTTAAGTGTGTCTGAGCAATGAGTGCAAACCAAAGAGCAACCGGGTCCGCCAGCTTCCTCCCACAGTAGAAAAAAAATCAGTTTTCAGTTAACTGGTGTTTCTAAACTGGATTTACTTGAATGTGAATGCAGGGAGGATGAAATAAATGTATGTGAAATGGTGAAGGTGACTTGTAGTCTAGGAATAAGTCTATCCTATTCCATGTTTTGATTAGGGATTATATACAGCTTTCATTATTCCATCCTTCCAACCATCCCTTGTGAAATAAGAATGCAGAATTGTTTTCTATTCTTTGTAGTAGCAATGACGCAAAACAATGAATACGGCAATGTATCATCCCATTATCCCTTTAGATACCTTATCAATACTCTGGTGGTACTGTTCTTGGTTGTGGTGCCAATTATGAAATACATGAGGACAACTGGAAGTTTATTAATTTGTTGTGAAGAACAAACTCACAAAGGGAAAATGACAGAAAGCTAATCACAGGGCTAATTAGGTGAACTGGCACATTATTAAATTTGAAAAACAATTATATTATGTAACCACGGTGATAAAGCACTACATTACTGTGCAAATATTTATATATTTTTCTAGGAAGCTGGGAAATGTGTGCATCAATTTATTGAAACATGTGCAAACGTACATGGGAATGCAGTATCTAAGGCACAAACAGTTCTGTCGAGCTTGAAAGTCTATATTTGGTCACTATGATCCCACAATGCTTCAGTAATGTTGAGGTCTGGGCTCTGGGGAGGCCAGTCCTTGACCAATAGTGTTCTCCTGTGTGTTTTTCTGTCCAGATATGGTTTTACTGCATTGTCTGTGTGTTTAGGATCATTGTCATGTTGATGCCAATCAGACTCTTTCCAGATGGTATTGCTTGGTGGATCAGATCCCTGAGATCCCCAACAGCACCGGCTGACACACTGCACACCATGCAGAGATAGGCCAGGTTTTTTGTGTTTGTAATAACTGTTAGTGAATCACATTCTTGTTGCAAAAATATGATTTTATGCCAGGAAAACTGTGTCGTCTTTTGTATTTTTCACAAATTCATCTGAAGAAATGGGAACAATGATATGTTGTTGTGACAGGCTGCTAGTAACACAAAACTGTCTAATGATACAATTTAAAATTGGTTCTTTGCTAAATTGTCTGTGTAGACACAACACTGGTTCACCCCTTGAGTTAGGTGCCTTTTTATGCTTTAATGATTCATAGTGAGTCAGTGTTAATGGACTTAAGAAACAAACAATCAAAAGCCATTCCTCTGCAAATGATCAGGTCCAATAACAGTTGCAAGAAAGCCTAGCTCCTTGAAGGAAACATGTAAAGAAATGAGGTGTGGTTCAAGACTCTTTCACTTTATTGTCTCTGTTTTTTGGGGGGTTATGTCCTCTATTTGAGTCACTCCAATATCATGACGTGTTTATGATTGTCTTGTGGTGGACTGAGTATCACTATCATGGTAATCGTACTGTGATAATATAACAGTGTTTTACTCTGTGGCCACATTATTTTGATCCAAAGGGTTCATCTCAGTAACATCACCTTACCTTGCACTATTTTTCATGGAAGTCTGACTTTGCTGTGTCGTGTCTAAAATTCTTCCACTTTTTCTCGACTCTGTGTATGAGCCTTGCTCTTCTGCCCTCAGTCTGAAACCAATGTATAGAAACTGACCTGACCTTATGTCAGTAAGAACCTATGATTACAAATCACCTGTTTTTGCTTTCTTCTGAGTTTTATTAGTAGTTGGATAAACACAGAAATGGAAGTCTTGAATTCAGTTCTACTAAAGCTCTTGTCAGTTTTTGTCCATCTTTTGTCCTTTGGTTGAAGACTAAGAGAGAAGAAATGTTATGGGAGCAAGTCATTGCAGGATTACATGGTTTTAGAAAGCAGTGGCACTTGACCTTGAAAGAATTGATGGAGTTTAAGGCAGGATCAAGAGAGCAAGAGTAATAAGAAAAGGAGCAGAGCGTCCCTGTTCCATTGTCACTCATTGGTTTTCAAACTCTCGCATGTGCTTCTCTAACAATACACGTGAAGAGACTCTGATGTGACTCCACACTTGAAGTAACACAGCGCTACTTTCATACCTCCTTGTTCTAACCTGAGCTATCCATCACCATAACAACATATAGCCCTCAGGAATAAAGGAAGTGTTGGCCAGAGGTGGGAACATTACACCACACTGTACAGTATATCACCAGAAATCGGTTTGTGTCCACAGCGTTCAGGGGGCACTTAGCCAAGAGGGGAGGATTAACAATGACCAAAGCACAGCAAACACATTTACTGGACTGGGATTTTTAGTCATGGTAACTCAACGTGAAAGTCCCAAACAATAAATCTCTTTAACAGTAAAATAACACCTCACTTTGCACAATAGTTTTAAAACTCTAGCCTTCAACTTGAGTGACTGGGTGAGAGAGTGACATGGATGCACACGAAATACCAACTGATTCAAGCAAATTTCTTCAGTCGGTCACAAGAGTTGTTTGTAGAAAACTGAACCCATGAAACGAACTTTATTGTGGTCGTCAGTCTGCTGACTTTATTATAGGATTCAGTCCATTAAGATGGACTGTATCTGCACATTTCCATTAAGGAGCCATTAAATAAAAGCATGCTTTTTGCAAATATGAGCCATTCCCTATTCAAATTAGGACGGTTCATTTAAGAAGCATTATCTTCTTTTGGCCTCTCTAATATCACCTACTTGCTTTTCTTTCTCGTGACCAAGGGCCTTAATAAGTAGAGTGTGTTACTAATACAACCATTTATTGCTGTTAACAGGCCTGAAGGTTTACAGGGTATTCTGTGCTGTTGGTCATGGTGGAGTTAAGAGTGATAATGCCAGGTTAGTACATGTTTTTGGTAGGGCACAAACACAGTAAAAATAAACTGCTGCCACAGTACCACACGGTCTAACAGCAGAAATGTCAGTAAAAACGAACAGTAAGAGGAAATCAATGAATAAAACACCCAGCTGAGCACAGATCGATTAAGGAAAGAACTGCCACTCCTCCATTATCTATTACACCAACCCTCTCACACATTTAGTTCCTGTGAAAAAGCTAATCATCAGAATTGTCTCTGAAAATGGGAATAACAAGAGCCTTGATATTCCATCGGTGAACATGCCAGGAAAATACCTTCAAACGCCTTCAGATATGACTGCGGCAGTGGTGGGGCTTGGCCCTAATAACAGGGTCAGAATCACACAGAGCAGAGATCGTCACGCTTCAGTTCACCTAATTGTTACCGATTTAGATTTAGCAGCGTCTTTTTTTTTTTCAAGAAGGTAGAGCAGAAAAACTAAAAACGTGTCAGTGTGGAGTATTCCTCTCTGTGAATCGATAGAAAGCAGTAGCACCTAGTCACGGTCAGCTTACCGTGTAGAGTGAAAAAGAAAGACATGATGCCCTCTGAGTGTGTCTTTAATTGGTCAAATACAGTCCAAATCACAGCACTAATGTGTGGTGATTTTGTCAGATAGCGTGTGGTTAACAAATCAGAAACGGGTTGAAGGACTCCCCGGCTGTTGCTGTGATACTAACTGAGGCTTTTTAGCTGAAAGAAGCTCTGAATGACCCAAAACATCGAAACATTTACATCCCGGAGGCTTCACACAGCTGTTTCTACTGACAAGACAAATTCAGCTCATACAAACAACAATAAATCAAGTTCATGTTTATTCCTTTCCTCGTATATATATTTATTCTGTGTTTGTATACTCTCTGGATGGGCCATCACTGACCTGGCACATTATGGGCTTGCTCTGATTCTGTTTACACGCATGACCTCACAAACACTATCCCTGCAAAAGAGGACGTCTATAATAATACGGCCATCTGGAGAAGTTCGAACGGAGCTCTTAGCTCCTTTAACTTTTCCTTGTTTTTTATACCACCCACGTTTGCTGTCAAACACTCCCCTCTGTCGTAGAAGGTCCCCGTCCTGTTCTCGTTCAGGCATCTTGCATCTTTATTAACCATCCGCACAGAAGAGCTTAGCTGGCTGTAGTACATTGTTTTGCATGCATAATGAAATGTAGCTGAAATCTGCCTTCTGCTTGTTCACACTGTACTGCATAATGAAGTAAACATGGCTGTTTGGAGAAATTCTCTCCCTGCTTTTTTTTCTTTTCTTTAAATCCTCTTTAGCTGATTTGTTGAGCTTTGATTAGCAGGGACCGTCTTAACATACCACAGGGAATAATGTGGTTAAGCTGACTTGTGATTTTCTTCTTCTCAGCTGTGGTTATTGACCAGTTTGTCATCGGTCTTTGAGCTCAAATCTCATTTGAGCTGGGTATTAGGATTCTAACATAATTAAATACTGGAGGGAATAATTTGTCAAACAGCCAGCTACTTAGATTGAATATACAAGAATGTATTTACAGATAATAATTTTTCGTGTTCTAGAAAAAATTAAAAAAGGAAAATTCTAACAGAAAAAAACAAAGGAGATATTTTTTATGCAATTTTGAAAAATGGAGAGAAGCAAAGATGATGCATGACGAGATAAACTGCACTTATAATTTTTCAAAAACAAGCAATTAGAATGTCATTTTGTGCTCTATTAAACTGTTGACTTCTCTTGAATGTTTTCCTTTATTTTCTGTCATTTATCATGATTAGGGATGGGTATTGATAAGATTTTCACGATTCCGATTCCATTTTCAATTCTGTTTTAACGATTCGATTCTTTATCGATTCTCTTATCGATTCTTCCCCCACAGCCAAATGGCTTTTAGCTAAGCTTTAGCTTCAGCCAAGTGGAAGCTAAATTGGCTAGTCATTCATATGTATATTAGGTCGTTACCTGGGAATTCTGGAGGGAGGGGAGTGGGGGTGTGTGATTGAGGGCGTGGGGGAGCTGCTAAAAGCTGTGCACTTCCTTTTGTGTTTCATCTTGATGCATTCTCAATCATCCAGGGAAATAAATCTCCAAAAGTCACCAACTTGGAGTGTTTCAGTTTGCCATCTTAGGGAGAAATCAACACACATGGGTGTATGTCCTTTGTTGCTGAGATTTATTGATAAAAACAGTACAAAAAACCAACCATTTGCACACATATTTACAAATAATAATAAAAAGTGAGTGAGTACATTTCAACATTTTCAGCAATCACTCACAATCCTGGCACTGCCATGGTATCTGTAGTCTGCATTTACCACATGTGTATCTTTTGCAGTGAACACATCGCACAGTGGCATGATTGTTCTTGCATTTGTGTTTGACCTGACACGTGGCTCTTTTTCCAGGGCTAGGTGTGGAGCGAACTTGTCAGTCTTTGCTCGATCACTGCGGGTGGACTTGTCATCAAAGCGTAGGTGTTGCATGATGTCTTGGAAGCGGTTTCGTGCCATAGTTCCAATTATCTGTGGGTTTCCCAGGTTTGCTGACCAGCAGTCATTTACAGATGGCACCATGTAAACCCCCCGCAAGATCACAATTGCAATAAATGCCATTAGTTCAGGGAGGTCCATGAACCAATGAACATGCTCCGTTTGCTGTGCATGTTGAATAGTCCATTCTTGAATGCTACGAAGCATGTCAAGAGTGATGAAACACAGGAAGCTCTGAAGGCGACTCGAGATACTTCTCCTGGCCTTAGCCGTTGGCTCTCCATCTGCAGCGTACGCTTCTATTGGGGTGAAAGGGAGACAGGTCCCCACATGTTCTTCACGCCACACTGTGCCATCTTTCGCTGTCTCAGTCCCCAAACAAGGTCTCTTTTTCGGTGGAGAAGCAGTCTCCTCATCTGCAGTGTGAACAAATTCAAATTGTGAGCAAAATGGGAAGGTCAAACAAAATCACAAATGCATGCATAGATACTAATTATAATTCCAGTATCTCCTCCTCTGTATCAGAATAATGTCTGAAATATCTTACTAACTACATCCACTTACTTGTTTGAAATGAAAAAGGAAATAACATGAAATGAAACTAACTGGAAGACTGATCAGACAGCTCTGAGTCCGAATCCGGCTGAACTTCTAGGTCTTCTCCATCCGAGTCACAAGGGTCGACTTCCGTCAGGATCATTTCCAAGGCCTGCTGAGTGGTGAGTCTTCTCTGCATTTTCTTTCCTTGGAGAGGAGGTCCGTACACCACAGAATTCTTCAGGGCAATGAAGGATTAGGCTAAGTGCAGTGAGATTGTATCATATATATACCCTTGGTACAATAGTACCAGTGCTCTGATTGGTGCCTCTGATTGGTGCCACAAATAACAAATAACACTCCCCAATCGTCCCACTGGGGAGAGACTTTCTGAAAATGTAGTAATGAGGCTGATGGAACCATTCCTAGACAAGGGCAGAAATGTTACCACGGACAATTTTTTCACATCGCTTTCACTTGCGCAAAAACTTCTTAGACGGAAAACCACCATCCTCGGCACAGTCAACAGGATTCGCAGGGAAATTCCTCAATCCACTAGACAGACAGATCGCAATGAATTCACCACTCAGGTATGTTGCAGGTCTTTTGTGGTTCTATGTTTATGTGTTTCATTGTGTGTAAAAGGGCTATGGAAATAACAATTTATCTTATTTCTTAGGTGTTTTCAACCTCTGCTGCCACGCTGACGGCGTATGCGGCCAAACGGAAGAAGACAGTCTATATTCTTAGCAGCATGCACAGCGTGGTTCAGACTGATAACACTACCAAAAGGAAGCCAAACACTGTCTCCCTTTACAACAAAACAAAGTGTGGCGTGGATGTGATGGACCAGATGGTTCGGGAGTACACTGTCCGCAAAGGAACACGGCGCTGGCCAGTTGCCGTGTTTTATAACATGATTGACATGGCAGCACTGAATGCACATGTGCTGTATCAAGCATGCACCGGGACGAAGGAAAGACGGGTGGACTTCCTGGTGGCGCTTGCAACAGAGTTGGCTCACTCTCATGTAGCTGCGAAGAAGGCAAGAAAAGAACAGTTGCTTTGGACACAACCCTCCACACCTAGCCCTGGAAAAAGAGCCACGTGTCAGGTCAAACACAAATGCAAGAACAATCATGCCACTGTGCGATGTGTTCACTGCAAAAGATACACATGTGGTAAATGCAGACTACAGATACCATGGCAGTGCCAGGATTGTGAGTGATTGCTGAAAATGTTGAATTGTACTCACTCACTTTTTATTATTATTTGTAAATATGTGTACAAATGGTTGGTTTTTTGTACTGTTTTTATCAATAAATCTCAGCAACAAAGGACCTACACCCATGTGTGTTGATTTCTCCCTAAGATGGCAAACTGAAACACTCCAAGTTGGTGACTTTTGGAGATTTATTTCCCTGGATGATTGAGAATGCATCAAGATGAAACACAAAAGGAAGTGCACAGCTTTTAGCAGCTCCCCCACGCCCTCAATCACACACCCCCACTCCCCTCCCTCCAGAATTCCCAGGTAACGACCTAATATACATATGAATGACTAGCCAATTTAGCTTCCACTTGGCTGAAGCTAAAGCTTAGCTAAAAGCCTACCAGCCATTTGGCTGCTCTCGGGTTTTATAGGTAGAAAGGTAGAAGCCTGGGGATGCTAAGGAGAACACTGAGGCCGATTAGCTTAGAACTTTGTTTTATATCTTCTCTTTGAACAAGATAGAAATTTAGGAGTAACATGGCCTTACAAACCCAACAGTGAGATCTTAAGAGATCCAGCCTACGGCTCTTCAATGGGGTGTCACAGCGTCCCCAGGAAAAAAATTGTAAATGTAAAATAATAAAATAAATATTCTTCTGTAGCAATAACAAAGTATAACATAAATTATTCTGTAGCAATTACACAAGAATATCCAGTAATGTCCCTGCCTACAATTAAACACATTCACTTACCTAAAATCTGCTGTGGCAAATGGGTGCAAGCCTTTGACCACAAACTTAGTCACTGCTCGGTGACATTCGTCTATCCTGGCCTGAAAGGAGATGCTACCGGTAGACTGCAGCGAGAACTGCCAGCATCTGAGCCAGACTCTGTCTCTCTCATCATGGTCACCTAAATGCACAGTAATGGCAGGTTTTGTAATAAGGCAGATCGCGCTAACATAATATGCACTGTTAGTTGATTATTTACCTGCCGCATTAACGGGAGAGGACGTGCAAACGTTACCGCTGCTGCTGGGTTGAGATTCACGAGTCCGGAAGGGAATTAAAAACATGACATTCATTTAAGGTCATTGCGTGTTTTGTGAGCAAATGCTTTTGCATATTCGTAGTGTTTCCTCCCTTAAATGAAATATCTACTTTTCAAGTATTGCAAGTTGCCCTGTTGTCATCCGTTCTTGTAAAGTATAATCAAACTTCTGAGCCGCTTAGGTACCATGTTTCCTGCCAGGTAAATGACGCTCCACAACGTGGTGACGTCATTCGGGGCGACTGGAATCGATAAGGGAATCGTTTGCAAAAATGGCAAACAATTCCAAGGAATTGAAACAGTGGGAACCGGTTCTCAACAAGAACCGGTTTTCGATACCCATCCCTAATCATGATGGATGTTAAAAGTTTCCAATAATGTGTTCAGCATGTTACATTAGAGTAATATGCTGCCATGATGCAGTCTCTCACCAAACCCATATTAATTTTGTTGCTGAGTAATTTTTTTTATCATTCTTTTCATCAACTAAATAAACAACTGTTGTTATTTTGTATGTGAGAGGCCCGTTACTCGTGTAAAAACTGTGTTGTTCGAAATCTGTGAATATTCGCCCCCAGCAGCCAACGCAATGGGCAGGAGTAAAAGTCCAACAATAAGCATTCAGCATTACAGGTCCACTTTAAAGGTACAGATCAGCAATATACTCTGAAAATCTTGAGGATGATGATTTCGCTGGATTTGCTTTTGCTGTGTTTATTCTTAATTGCCCCTCATCTACAACTGTGACAGATATATTATTTGTGGTTTTCAGTTCAGTACACCTACAGAGCAGCTGAACTCCCCTAACAGCCTACACTTGTAACACGACTTTCATCTAAAACGTTCTCTTAACTGATGATTTGAATTGCTCTATCTTTCTCTTTCCTCTGCTGAAGAGGCGGTTTGAGAGATATTTTCTGGTGGTAAAGTAGATAAATGACCATCTCAATAGCTAAAAAAACAACGAAAATTCAAGTTGGCCAAACTTTCGAGGCCTCTCTCACACACGCCTGGAACCAGTTAGCAACCATCTGGCAGCCACTGGTTACAATAGAAAAATGCATGTTCCCCAACTTACTGGCTCATACTGGGCAAAAGAAATCGTGAGGATGATGCTATGTAAAGCCTAATGAGCCTCCTTGCAATTGCTTTGATTGCAAGAAGATTGCTACAGTTGCTCTCCAAGAGGTGAAGAAACTTTGACAAGTGCAGTACAAACTGAAAAATAATGTTACCACTTTTTCCGTGCGAGCAGTGGTTGCCAGAAGGTAACTACCCAATCTCTAACCTCCAATTGACTGAGGCCTAACATGGTGTGAAATCTTCGGTTCCTACCCAAGTAGCTTTGCTGCCTCATCTTACTCTAACAGCAATTGAAGTAGTATTAAACTAAGAATCAAAGTTGTTGATCCTTGTGATTGTTAGGTCTTTTTTTGGACTGATTTTCCCTTAAAATATTATCGAGATGGTCGTTTAGTAATTTGGGAAGCTACCTTTTAGCAGAGATCCTAAGCACAACATACAAACCATTCATGCAGCTGGTGTTGCATAGGGGTGTACCTTCCAATTCTTTGCAATAAAAGACCTGTTAGCCAGTTGCTGCTATTATTATTCTTTCATCCAACAAAACACTGGAGAAGATTTAATTTGAAATGGCTGCAGACACTGTTGGTTTTATATAAATCTTGAAAATGACCTGTTAGAATGAAAGGAGTCCCTTTTATACAAAATTGCTAAAAATAAAGGTATATTGCTTTCTGTAATAAAAGCTCCTGTCACCATATGCTGTAGAGGCAATATCTTAACTGAGGATATTCAAAGCAAGTCTGACAACCCTGTGACCAGATTTCACTGCCTGGATTTTTAACATATCTGTTCTCATTCATCCAGACTGCAATAACCTCCTCCTGTCTCCCATTAGACTGTCAAATGGCTGACACTGGGAGTCATCCACTGTGTTAGATAGGGATGCTAAGAGACACTGCATCTAACTGAATGGCTGTGCCTGGGTTACCATTAAACCAAACTGAGCTTTGATAATGTGGCACATGCCGTTTGATGAGCTCTGTTCTTCACACGGCCTTGTAGCATTATGAGGGTATGCATATTTTACTAGTTTGAACCTGGTGGAAATAAATTCAGAATCTGTGCCGCATTAGTGCCGTCGTCTACACAGCCCTGAACAATTTCCAGTACCTGCATCCTTGTGTGTGTTTATATGTATGTCTGGGGATTGGATCATTTAAACAGTTGGTGCTTCTGGAAACCAGAAAATGTAATACGAGTAAGGGTGCAAACCAGAACAAGATAAAACAAATCGATGCACATTTTCTTGGCTTGTTCCTGGTTTTGGCTGATGTTGTTCTAATAGGAAATAAAGTGGGTTCAGGTTAGTACAGATTTAAATGAGCTTAACTTTTTTCCCCCAGACTGAGGACCTCAACAGATCGTCCCAGATATGAGATGTGAGCCGATTGCGGCGTCCACCCAGAAAGTGACAAGCAGCAATGCGGCCACCATAGAATATCAGTGACTTTCATTAACTTCAAGTGATGATGGGCAAAATAGCTGCTAGCGATGCGAAGTATAGGGGTCCTGAGTTGACCCTTTCCCAACTCCAAGTTGAGCATCCGAATCACCTTTTATGGTCGTGCTCAGTACTTCGTTCATGTCGTCCACTGGCAGGAAAAGTTTCAAATAAATAGAGAGGAGCTAAAACATAGTGGAACAACTCCTGGGCAGCACCAAGGCACACTATATGATAATAGCTGTTATGATAGCTATTTTTAATACCAGACATTATACATTAAGAGGTCAAGAATAAAACCGTGCAACTAGAAGCTAGCATAATTAGGACATTTTAAACATGTTTGGGAAACGTAGCTAACTAACAAACAACTAGGGATGGACATTTTAAGCAAAATTATCATTATTATGTTCACTAAAAACTCCAAGTATTCTGTCTACATTGCACTCTCAGATATGATATACGATACAGTGCATCATTACAGTAGACCTGTGACATGTTAGCTTTACCTGGAGAAGTTTGCATTGGACCTTTTTGACTGCTCTACTTCTCTTTGGCTTTGCATGTTTCTCCTGTTTGTGCAATAGTATCTAATGTCGCTATCACAAATGATCCAGCCACTGGTTGTAATTAACATGCTCACCTTCATGGTGGTTAGCATATAGCTTCTACTTGATTTTCACTGCCACTTCCTCAAGTTAGAGGTGGATTACATTTTACCGCCTGCTGGCATAACAATCGAAAATATCAGAATCTGAATATCGAAAAAGGTGACCATCTCTAAATCTCTTGGACTTTAAGTAATACAAGGAGTTTGATGTCTCCTGTGTCGTCATGCTCACTCACAATTGTATGTCGTGATCTTTCACTTATTAATTAATTATAAGATATATGTTGCTAGAGTGGTATGATCAAAGTACATGCACAATAAAAAGATAGTCTGTTCTATTTTATTCTATTCTAAAGAAAAATGTATATTCATCTCATTTAGTTCGTGATGATTATATCAAATAGAGACTGCTGCTTAGTAAGTACTCTACTCTGAATCCCAGGCTGGAAATGTTATTTATAAATACGTTGCCCTTTTAATTTGATTTATTTTATGCTTTTGTGGACTATTGCATCTGACTATTGCGTCTTCCTTCTCTCACCCCGTCTTCCTTCTCTCACCCCAACCGGTCGCAGCAGATGGCAGCCCCTCCCTGAGCCTGGTTCTGCCGGAGGTTTCTTCCTGTTAAAAGGGAGTTTTTCCTTCCCACTGTCGCCAAAGTGCTTGCTCATAGGGGGTCATATGATTGTTGGGTTTTTCTCTGTATCTATGAAGCGCCTTGAGGCGACTTTTGTTGTGATTTGGCGCTATATAAATAAAATTGAATTGAATTGAATTGAATTGTTACGTTGCATTCTGCCAACATAATGAGCTAACCTTATTGTGTCTTGCCTGCTTAGATACTTTTATATTTAGCGTATTTCATTAATTAATTTAGTTTTAGATAAGATCATCAGATCTGCCCAAGAACCATGAAGATGGAATTATGTGCCCCAAGGCTACATGTAGGAAGACATGAATGAACATTAATTAGGGTTTTACATCTACATTGCTGTTGCCTTGTTGATGATCCATTGTTAGAATTGACTCACTTGCAAATAGGGCTGCCACAAACGATTATTTTGATAGTCGACTAGTCACCGATTATTTTTGCGATTAGTCGACTAATCAGATCATCATCCATTGGACGTAAAACTACATCTTATTGCACCAGCAGCATCTGCTCTTATATAACTATCATTAGCTTACAGCTTTAAGTGTTTAAGGTCTGTGCTAACTAAAAATAAAGACAAGATGATAGTTTATTAAATTTTAATGAAATTTGCAGATTGTTTCGGTGAAGTTTAATAAACTCCTTGCTATCTAAAATATAACAGGACACTGGAGTATATTCTGGAGCATCTCACACTTCTGATAATCAGTTGTCTGCTTGACGTTTATTCAGCTGTGTAAAAACTATAACTTTAATCTCAGACAAACTGATTTACTCAGGAACAAATAAAATACAAAAAAAAAAGCCAAACAATAAAATTTTAAGTTATCTAAGTGACTCATATATATTTAACCTGAGTAGCGAAAGACGGCGGTGGGTTTGAAAACAATTTGCGGGGAGTCCGGTGTTCTCACGGCGCTAGTGACCTAGCCCCCGGCTCGCTAACGAGCTAGTGGGTAACAGATGTCTCCGAAAACGTCGGAGCGCTTTTGAAAATATGTGGTGTCTTGATAAACTGAGCAGATATTTGAGGTTTACACAGCTACATTCTCGCCTGAAAATATGTTAAACGTTTATTTTGTGACCCAGAAAGAATAATAAGAGTAACATTAAAACTAACTAGCTGCCGCCATTGTTGGAAACTGCGCTGGGCCGCGCTATGAATTCTGGGACACAGCTGCTTCTTCTTCTTCTTCTTCTTCTTCTTCTTCAGGGTTTAACGGTAGCTGACATCCTTGTACATGCAATGCTGCCATCTTCTGTTTCAGTCCGTTATTACACTCTTAAATCCTGCCACTTATTCCTGCGTCTTTTGTGATCTTACAAAGCTTCAAACGACGCGTCGACTATTAAATCAGTCGTCGACGATTTTGATAGTCGACGTAATCGTGACTAGTCGACAAATCGTGGCAGCCCTACTTGCAAACAGCTGCAACCCACTGTCGATCTGGAAGGTTTACAAAGACTGAGGGTGATTTTATGTTTTTTTCCCCAGTTAACCCTGTGATAGATTGTGTACCCCTCCTCTCTATGTATCTCCTATCTATCTATGACCGCTGGGATAGATTCCAACCCAGCTGCAACCCTGAATGAGGGACACATGAATGGATGGATGGATTCTCTATTTGTAACAAAGGTGTTTTTGTACCTTATTTTATGTCTTGGTTTCATCAGAGTAAAAAAAAGACTGCAACATCCTTGAAACTAGGAAAAATTGTTGATTGCTGGGTGATTACATTACAAATTGTTGTGGTGAACATCTGGTTGCCCAGAGGTTGCAGCACCGTCCAACCTCTGCTTTCAGTCTGATTGAAAATGGTCACACATTGAAGGTTGAGTGCACAGCTCGCCTGATGGGAGGCAACCTGTCCCAAAAAATCACGGTCTAACTTGGACCATAAATTAGAGCATGCAAGTCACACTCAGACTGATTGCCAAATGTTTGTTGGGGTCATTTTGCCGTTAAACTGCTGTCCTGGAGCAACTATGTCAGTGTTTGTGGAGATATTTGAAATCTCTTTAAATCTCTGTTTGAAATCTAAGAAGTTCTGGCTGAACTCAGAATCTAAGTAGATGATAATAATTTCTGATGAATGGGAAATTCGGTATTTGTAAATAAAAATGGATGGCAACAGACACTTTTTGATTATTTATCATAGTTAACGATTATATTATCACAAACAGAATGTATGAAATTGCTAGCTTGAACCCCACTGAACTGCAAACTGCACTTAAAATGGTAAATGTAAATGGTAAATGGCCTGTATTTGTATAGCGCTTTTAATAGTCCCCACTAGGGACCCCAAAGCGCTTTACACACCCAGTCATCCACCCATTCACACACACATTCACACGCTGGTGGAGGCAGCTACAGTTGTAGCCACAGCTGCCCTGGGGCAGACTGACAGAAGCGAGGCTGCCATATTGCGCCATCGGCCCTTCTGGCCAACACCAGTAGGCGGTAGGTGAAGTGTCTTGCCCAAGGACACAACGACCGAGACTGTCCGAGCCGGGGCTCGAACCGGCAACCTTCCGATTACAAGACGAACTCTCAACTCTTGAGCCACGTTAAAATGCGCTTTTGAGGCAGGAACTTGACTGAAAGTGGTCAGAGACTTGGTCCAAAGCTGGATCTGCCATTTCATTGGCATTGAGGTGACAAGTTCGTTGCACGTGGTCGTTTAAATTGCAAAGAATAAAAGCAGCCTGCAAGTGTGTGCTTTAATGAGTGGATGTAGCGTGTAGTGTATAATCTTTAATATGAGCATCCACCAGTGTTACAGTATAGATTTGACAGAGAATAGCATCATAAATCACCCTGAACATCTTCAATTTATAATCAGAAAACTTTTACATTAGGACACGAGTCTTTGTGTGCCATTCATTTTTCAACAACAACAAACTTCTTTTTATTAACGTTTCTGTCTCCTGAAAATTAAAATGACTTTTTCAGTATTTAAAGGAAATTTCTAGTTTTTTGTTTTTTTTTTCACCAGTGCGCGCTAATGCAAAGGGCTCACACACGTACACATTTGTGTAATTCTATTAAGCACATTAATTCATTTGGACACCTTATAACCAATAAGAATGGCACCAGTTTCAAACCCTTAAGTGCACCTGTCACAAACCTGTTACCCCCCCCCCCCCCACGCACCCCCAGTATTCAAATTAATCACTGTGTATTCTTAAACACGCAGCAGATGTACACACACGCATGCACAGCAACACACAACACAGAAAATTCTATCAGTGTTCATTTATTACCGTTTTATTTATTTATTTTCATTCTTTTGTCTGTCATGGATTTGTTGAGCTTTTTTAGTTGGCCATGCATGCTTTCATCTTTTTCTCTGTGCACACGGTTTTATTAAGCACGTTTCTCTCTGGCTCTTGCCCTTTAACTCACTCTTCCACCTGCCTTTTTGAAGTAAAGCCAGCATAATTGCACATCGTATGAACACCGTTGCTCCCTTCTTCCTCGTAATACATCACCAACGTCCCGGCTTCCAGCTCTTTGCATAGTGGGGTCACAGCGGTCATTTTAATGAGTTTGCAATGTCTCACTCTGCTCCGTCCCGTTTGTTTGTTATCTCCTCTGTGTTTTCGAGATTTATGGTTGCACGTGAATAAGTGATGTCTCCCTTATCTGAGACGTATGGCTGGGCTGTGATGCCCCTCTGTGTGTGCCTTTTGTTTAATGGATTCTGGTAAAACACTGATATGCTATCTTGTGATGGTTTAGAATAAAAGGGAGACACAGATGCTAAATGGTCCTCAGAGGCATTTTATTAGCCCAGAAATCACAGGAAGTTTGAACAAATATTAAAAAAGTGACGTGTGGACACTGATTTCTGCTGACTGTAGTTTTCATTTGCAAGTAGAAAGAATGTGTTGTTTTGTGCCTCCGCGTTCTCCAAGGACAGTGTGTTTTGCTCCTGAGTTCAAAATGTAGAAATCAATCAGATTTTCAGTCATTTAAAAGCGACGCAAAGAGCCCCCAAGGATCAATGACTCAGCATGACTCCTCTGATATGCTGTGTAGTCAATGGCTTCAAAAGATGACTAAGAGAGAGGCAAAGATACTGCCTTGTATCAAATTTATATTTTAGTGTCATTTATACTATGTGATAGCCAAACGTTTCCTACATCCAGTGTGTGAAATGATATTTGTGACAGGTAAATTACCGCCAGACTCTTAAGTGTTTTCCAGCTCACTGATTTGCTTCTCTGTCTAGATTTCATAAGTGTTCTTTCCAGCCGCAGCAGACAAGTGAAGAGCTCCATAAAAGCCAGTATATCCAAGAACCCATAGTAAGTCCGTGTTGTATGTATCACCTGTTTGTGGTGCTCAGTAAGAGAGTAGATCTGTTAATGTAGGTTTGCAATTCACACACAAAATAGTTTGTGATTTAGATATGTCTGTGAAGGTTTTCAGGCATCCAGGTCATCGTAGTCTAAGGAGCTTGGAAAGAAAAGCGTCTGGACTACTTTAAGTTGCTTGAAGACGTTTCGCCTCTCATCCGAGAAGCTTCAGTTCTAAGGTCAAATGGTGGAGAGTCCCAGATTTAAGCTCTGTGGGAGTAACCCACCGAGAGGGACAAAGGACCCCCTAATGATCCTCTACCTAATCACACGAGCCAAGGTGTGAAAACGGGTGTAGGTCACAATCAGCCAAGGTTTCGGGTGAGCTCATTGTGAAACCTGGCCCCACCCTATCATGTGATTTCCTGAGCTCAGATGGCCCAGGATGTGAGTGGGCGTGAAGGCGTCTGGGAAGGGATCTCAAAACTGGATTATAGATGGCAGACAGTTAGTGTCGTAAACTGACAGATTTAGACATTTTAGAAATGAACCGCTTTACCACCTAAATTAATAAACCTGATTAATCCTTGTCAGTCAGTGCTGTTGCAGTGCTGATATCAAACTCTGCCAAAGTTTCGTTTGTGTGCGCGCGCTCGAATCTGCTTTACAAAGAAATTGGGTGCACTTAGTGTCATCATAAACCTACAACAACTACTGTCTGGTGAGCGTGATTGGTATGGGCAAGGGTTTCCCCTTCCAAAAAATGTATTCACCTTCCCTAAAATTGAAAGCATAACACAGCAGTGGATACTTTAAAATTTTTCAAATTAACAACCAAAAGCTAATGTTTATGGTCAACATTTCATAATTCAGTGGTAATTTTTGACTAGGCTAAAGCTAAAAGGCTGTTCCATGTTTAAAAGGAAATGTGGAAGAGACAGAGTAATGAGCTATATAACGCCTTGATTTTCAGCTTGTTTGAAATGTTGTTCTTGTTATGATCATCAGAATTGCTTGGCTTATTACTACAGTTAGGGTGACAATGACCACATCATTTTTTTGCACCTCAGCTAATGGTGTATTGCCACCCCAACAAGGTGGGCGGGGATGGGTGGTTGTCATTGACACCCAAATTTGTGAATTCGAATAAGAGTCGTTTCATTCGCGACCGACACATCACTTGTATAGATGCAGTTTTATTTCCATTTCCAGGCTGTCCATCCACAGAGCTGGAAATGATCCAAACAGGTTCATTTTAACCAAATTTCTGTCCAGAACATGTAGCTCTTTGACAGTATAAAAAATTCTCAGTCATTTTTGTAGCAAGTAAATTACATTCTGAAGCCATTCAGTTCGATTGAACGACTCAGAGTCTGTGTTTGAAAAGAGGTAATTGGCTCTTTAGTTTTAATGCTTTGCTGTAAATGTCTTGGGTATTTGGATTTGCCAAAAGTTTTGCAAAGCTAGGCACAGATAAGATTAAAAACCCACGAGTTATTCTACAGTCACGCATCGACTACCTGCCTAGTTGTGGTAGGCCATCCATTATATATATATATATATGTGTGTGTGTGTGTCCTGCTGTTAGTCCCTTTTGCTGTGTTATTGATCAGGATGGCCCAGTGCACGTCTTACGCTTCCTCTGTAATGTTTCTATTCTGGGCCTTTTCTTTTCCCACATTTTCTCACCTTCTCTTTTTCTTGGCCTTTTCCTCTTTTGTAAATATTACAAGATTTCACCATAATCTACAACAGTTTGTTTATTGATTTTGATTTAAGCCATAACTCAATCTAGATTAACCACTTAAGTAAGTAGTGATTGAAGTGATGAAAGATGTGGCAGAGGTTTACAGCACGCCAGTATGTAAAATTCACTAACTACATGTGCGGCATGATAATAGTATGAACCTGCTGTCCAGGTTGTTTAAATTATTATGCATTTTTAAACAACATGTGTTCATGTAATCCCAGCTAATCTTAATAATTTATTTAGTTTAGTCTAATTTATTCTGTATCACCACCAGTGTTGATCAAATTACTTGAAAATAGTAATTAGTTACTAATTACTGATTACTTCTCTTACTACTTCTGACTTATTTTCAAAAGTAATTAGTTACTTTAATACTTAAATTAAATTATATGCAACAGTCTTTAAGAATTTTGATTAACATTTAAACCTATTTTCTTAATATTCCAGCATATAAAATAAAATAATTTTTGTGTTTACACTCTGTCAAATAGATGCAAGCAAAACACAGCAAAAAATAAATAAAATCACAGATTCAGCAGCACTAAGTCCTGTTGCTCTTAAATCTGTTTTCACCTGTTTAGCAGGAGTGGGGCCAGGTTTGCCAGGTGCTACAGTGGTCATGTCAGTGGGGGGATCCGGGGGTTTCTCTGTGAGTTTCACATTCCCGTGGCAGCATGCTAGGTGCTGGCTCAGATTTGAAGTTTAATTTTTTGCTGTAGAAAGAAGTTTTCTTCCCACACAGAGTGTACAGCGGGCGCTAATATTTTTGTCACTTTTTATGGAATCAAACTTAAAGTAATGTCAGTAATGTAATGTACGCTGCATGGGCGGCAACAGACGTGTGTTGCTGCCTACGTCATTGTCATGAGACACTCTCACTGCGTTACTAAACCGTCATGATTTAGTTTGTAACGCAGCATGCTTATGGGAAAGTAACAGGTAGCGAGTAAGTACTCGTTACCTGAAAAAGTAATCTGATTACACGTTACTGCCCATTTCTGATCACCACACTAAGTGGAAGAACCTGCACATTCAGAAATATTATCGTCGCTTGGAGTTGAACACACAATCATTTTAGTTTTCTGAATTAATACAATATACAAAAACCAGTTTGTTTTCTATAGTCTTGAACTGTCAGTTATCACTTTTGCACCATCCTAAGGGCATGTGTTGAAAAATATAAGATATTTTGAGGGGCAGTGCTTATGGATATTCGCTAAATAGTTTTGTTATAATGAGATGATCTGTGTTGGTTCCATTTTAATTATAGTTAAGATGCCGGGGTCATGTTTTATTATTGTAATTTTCGATAAGTGACTCTGTAATGCCATAAGTGAACCGTGTTGCTTATGTCACTTGTACATGCCTTACTTTACATATAATGTATATGCAATACAATGTAATGTAAGGTAATTAATGCTACATGTAAATATCACTGCTGGATCTCACTTAAAGTAATACAAGAAAACACTTTGAACTGCTAAAATAGATCAATCAAAAATGTGACTTTAGTTGCAATTTTGTGACATGGAAAAAATTCATACAACAACTATACAGTTAGAACTGCATAACAGTTGTCATATGCGTTAACAAAGACTAGCTTCCAGTTTATGGAGCAGTAAAATTGTGTTAGCGTGGTAAAAATGGGATCATCTCCATTCAAACATGGTGAAATTTTGAAAGATGTAAGTAATTATTGTAGAAACAATACTTCGGAGTTTTAGCACTGCACTCCTATTGTGTTATCAGCCAGAAGAACAAGAAGTAAATTCCATGCATTCCTCTAACTTGTCAAAACCTAGTGATTACATTACATGCATTGCACTGTGAGTCACGCTGTGTGTTACACTGGAAGATTTAAGTTGATGGCTTCATGCTGAGATGATAAGCGGGCAGGAGTCTTGTACGCACTCTTCCTTGAAACTCTATAGCTCCAGATTGTTTCCATTTCATTTCCAAATGTTTAGTCTTCAGACCCAGCTGACACTGACACGAGCGACACCGCATCGCTTACTCTCACTTACCGTAGACTTACAGTTCCCCCTAATGTGTTTAGAAAAATCATTCAAATCCTGCTGAAACCTGAAGCTTTAAATCTTTTTTGAATCTGCAGCCTAAAGGCTTAAATGACTTCACAAGCACAGAAGAAAACAAACAAACAAGCTTGATTTGATACTGATTAAAGTCATTTACAACTGTTTTCATATCTGCCTGTAGCTAATGTAGCAGAGGACTTTAGATTCAACTAGTGTTATTAGAAGTGTGAAGAAGTGTTTCATTAAAGTATTCAAATAATTTGATTCCCTACTATTTTGAAGTAAGCTGTTCCACAGTTGGGGACATCTAGTAAAAAGTATATGAGTACTATACCTGACTTGAGAGGAATATTAGTTTTTCTGAATCAATGGCAATAAGAACCAATGATGCTTATGTTTTTGAGACCAATTTTTACATGTTGAACCTTTTAAGGAAGTTGATTTCCAGGGGGATCTTTTATTTGTGTGTCCACCTCCCTATTTGTGTGAGCAGGTGTGTATTTGAGGATACAACCATCTGTTGGTGGTCTAGTGTTAGGAACAAGAATGCACACTGCCTTTTATTCAGTTTGCACTCCTTCTGCATGTAATTAACATCTGATTTTCTGCTGGAGCAGCTTATTATGCGATCGCCAGCAGGAACTGTCTGTGCTACAGGCTCAATACTAAGTCTTAAAATTGCAAATTTGTGATTTGCGAAAATTTGAGTTGCCAGCTTGTTCTGCAGAACAGACATTTCCCTGTTCATGACACCAAGAATAATTGGAAAAATGATGTTTTTCTAGTTGAAATATCTTAAATGTCAACACCACAGTCTTGGGACTCATCACCCACGAAAACATCAATTTCAAAGCTGTGGTAAGATCAGTGTCATAACCCAAAGCTCATTTTCTGAAACCAAACCAGTGAGTCTTGATTGCTCAACCTTACGGTGGCCCTGAGAGGTCAAATGGACTGCTACTTATGAAAACACCAGCAAATAGAAAAACACTGCAAGACCACACAAAACACAACGGTAATAGAAAAAGAACACAATGGAAAAAGAAAAAACAACATTACAAAAGTTGAATAAAACAACAGAAACAGAAAACAAAGCTGCAGAAAAAAATCATGAAAAAAAAACCATGAAAGAAAACAGAAGTGAAACAAAAACGTGACGGAACAGCCGTGGAAGTGAGAAGCTAATAGGTAACAGCTACTAGCAAACATGTATGTACGGTATTATATGAATCATGTGATTAAATCATGTGCATCTTTTCATCATCTTTCACTTTTTCTTTCACATATGTTGGTGTTTTCTTAAATTGCAGTCCGTTTGACCTCTCAGGGTCACCGAGCTAAGTGTTGGGGAAAAAAGTAAAGTATTCACCAAGTGAAACAAAATGTAAGTCTAAAGTGAAATGACAGTATGAAAAGAAATGAAACATAAAAACTCTGGTGCCGTTTCAAACAATTCAAACAAAACCATTGAAACCATTGTGACCTGTTGATCTATCACAACCTCCTGTGGTTAAAACATTTCACTTTTTCAATTTAAATGTGCCCAAGAATAATGAATAAAACATATTTCCATGAATATGACTCATTAAAGCTAAATTATGTGACTATTTTGTGCTAACTAGTGTAAAACTGTGTTGGCTCAGTAGACCATTTAGTCACATCTTGGATGCAAAGACAACTTTATTAAATTACAGTATCGATTCTCGTTTCATTTTAGGCTAAAAGTTTGGGTTGTGTTTTTTTTCTTTTAATGAAATACTGTTTTAAAGATGCCTTTTGTCTAAAATGTGGTATTTTAATCCTCAAGAAAACGCCTTCTGTAATGAATCTTAATAGTGTTAAAAAAAAACTTTAACATTAAATGGACCCCAAAGTTCAGGCAGGACTGCTCGAAACACTTGGTTTTAGTTTTTTTCAACTCTCTACGTTGTTCAAACCTTTTTTTTTAATTGGGTAAGAGATTTAGCTTAGAGTCTTTAAGACTTCCACATGATTAGTGTGACCCCCCACCCCCACCCCAAAAAAATGCAAATTATCATTTAATGTTTTTTTTATTAGCTTTCAAGCTTCCTCTTAGCTTTATCACTAAAAAATTTGCTTCAAAGTGATTTATTTTATAAGGCTGACTTTAGTCATGTAATCAGTTATTATTATCATTCAGTTCATTTTCATAAATACGATTATAATGTTCTTTGTCCATATGATTAATTTAATATGTTGGCTGATTTTAAGCTTTGACTTAAAGTTATTTTTCATAGATGAAATAATCATTAACTGCAACCTGTAATTGTCAAATTCAGGAACGGAGTGTGACTCAAGTCCATGTCGTGTTTGACACATTAGATGTAACTAAAGGTGTGAGGTTTTTCTCTTTTCTGCTGCTTAGGTGCACTTCCGGGCTCAGCCTTTGTCTGCTAGCTTTGCTGAAAAAAAGACTTTCTCTTTCTTTTCCACTAAAGTGCACATCCTTTTTTTCCCAAAGAGAAAAATGTCATGAAAATTCTACCCTGCTTTATGGTGTGTTTTTTAACTATAGTAATTTGCTAGGTCCTTCAGGGAACGCGTAAGAACATATTGACAGGAGCTAGGTAAATTGCTGTATGTGGGCCTTGTTAACTCTCAAAAGTAGAAGAAAATAATGAAAAAGTAGAGCACTATGACTAGTGATATTTGTCCTATCGCTGTCCGGGTGAGAGGGTGCGTCAGGTGATGCATTAATAATGGTCCTTTCCCTCACATCAAGACCACCTCTGAGTGTTCCCACGTCATTGGACAGCTTCTCTTTACTCCTGCTGTGAACGAGAGCGAGAGAGAGGATCTCTGGAGAGGGGGAAAAGGGTGACTGGTACAAGGTAGTTATCTGTATGCAGTCGATTTACGAAAAAGTAAGTTATCCCACAAAATTCTGTAAAAAAAAAAAAAAAAAAAAAAAATATATATATATATATATATCTCCACACCCCTCACTTACATCATAAAACTGTACCCTGAAAATGACCACATTCCCTTTAATCACTGGCACTGCTTATTAATGTGATAATACTGTGTGGGGTAAGAATAAAATAGAAAGTTTAAGATGTGTTGTGTAAAGATGTCCTGTTTAAAGACTACAATAGGCTGGCACTTGTAGTTTGGACTTTGCCCACATCTGCATGATTTCTGTAAGCTCTGTGTAAATCTGCCACTGTATGTGGAGTTAATGTGACATTTTAGCCGTTTTAGCCTGAAATAATTGCTAAAGACACAAAGCTCGATGCCTGTTAGCCATCACATCCAGTTGTGGCTAAGTGTAGCTGCTGCTGATAGCAGCTGAGTAATGTTACATTTATTAGACCTAACACATTTCATTATCCTCATGCCATATGCTCACTTTTAAAAGCTAAAAGGTTAAACACAAAGGCTGTCAGATTTTGACTTTAAGTTTGCCATGAAGAAGCCAAAAATAACCATATTTGGAAGAAAGCAAGGAGTGCTTAATTATTGTCAGGTTATCAGCTTACGCTAGCAACTTTGGTTAGCAAGAAGCATCTGTACACAGACTTCTTAGATAGTCTCTGTGTACATTTAACCACACAGTAGGCCAAGAAATACATATAAAATATGGTTGAAATGTCCAGTTCTGTGGCTTGAATTAGCTGGATTAGCTAAGCTTAGCATCAACCAGTTACTCTTAACAGTCATACCGTTAACATTCAGAGTTTAAACAGGTGAGTTTTATATACAAGGGGCAGAAAGACTATTGCTATCATTTCTAAAGAATGCTTTAAATATGATTTTTTTTTCTGCTTTATGGTTAAATATTTTAATGTAGGAGTGTAGGGATCAAATTTAGACTGAAGCATTTTTCATTTTTGTTGTATTTTTAGCTTGTTAGGTTGCTGCTTGTTTAGAACTCAGATAAAAAGCAGGGAACACTTTAGCATCAGTTAAAACTTTTAATACCCTCAGATTAACTTCTGATTACTTTGGTGTACTACATTTAAATGAGCAGATGCTAACTATCAAGAGCCTTCCTCAACCTTGCAACATAAGCAACCTTCATCGATTATACAGGATGTGGATGATTTGCACTCAATAGGTGACGGTGGTGATGGCTTCAGTGGATGCATCTGTGCTGCCGTTCGTGCGCGTTTGCGTGCGTACTGATGCAGTAGTGTTTTCCCAAGGCTAGATCCTGACAGGCTTTGCAGGTTGCAAAGGCCTAGCGGAGTCCCATGATTCATGCAGCTAACAGCAGTTCTCCACCTCATTTATTCACCAAATGGACACAGAACTCATGCTCCGTGCTGAATATCACATGGCAAAAGGCACGCAAGCCAGCCTGTGTGCCCGTCTGTGGGTCTGTGTGCAGGTGTGGGTGTGTTTTTCCTACAGTGCTGTCCAGCTTACCTATGAATAATCATTCCCCTTTGAAATGTCACCTTCCAAACCCACTGGCCCCAAGTGGATCACACTGTGGTGATGGTGTGTGTGTGTGTGTGTGTGTGTGTGTGTGTGTGTGTGTGTGTGTGTGTGTGTGTGTGTGTGTGTGTTAGAGAGCGAGAAAGCAGGAGAACAATATCTGTACCAGTAGAAACTGTAATAAGGTGCTCTAAGCAGAAAACACTTGAGATATACAAATGAGACAGACTCTTAAGTGTGTGTGTGATAACAAGGTGATAGCATTAGTCAAAATCTCAGTATTCTCAGTCACGTTGCTGAGGGAATCCTATCACCATGGAAACCTCATTTAAAATCCATAGTCTTTCTCTGGTGTTTGACTGTTGGTGCAGAATTCATCCAAGTAATAATGATAATAATAAACCAAATAACCCCCCAAAACAATGCAAACAATACATTGTACCGTCCCATTAAGTCAGATTGCTGATGCAATATTATTTTCAGACAGTTTTCAATTGGTCAGCCATGAGCAGCGATCACAATAGATGTGTTTGTTGCTTGTGCAAACAATATGAACAGAGCATACTGAGCTGAACAAAAACTATTTTATTTGTGATGCTTCAGTTGTATTGCTCTGCTGCTGTGACCGTTTGATGCTAATAGTCTTACACAGCTTTGCAAATCCATTTCTAAGCTCAGCCTGTTCTTTTTTCCATTGCAGTAATTTTATTGAAAGTGAAATTGGTTGCAAAGAGGGTGCTACACCAGCAACCATTCTGGTAGCAGATTGTCATGGTCTACAGTAGTTTACATGGTGGATGCCAACATTCCTGCAAACACTGGCAAACTAACCAGTGAGCCATAGTGAAACTTTGAAAAGTACAATGCCACCCAGAAAAAGAGACACTTCACCTTTAAAGATTTTCTTGGGAGACATTCTTGAGGTGTATTTTTTATAAGTAAGAAGTTACAAAACATCTGCACCCATTTCAACTGTCCTCTAATCCCTTATGGAAGCTACTTTAAGGCTACATGACCTGCAAGGGCTCTGGGCCCATGTGTTTGGGGCCTGACGTGAAATGCAAAATTGCTAATGTTTTATTAAGAATATTTAATTTAAATTTCCGTTAATGAGAAGTCAAAAAATACATTGTGTGAATTCTTAGTCCTACATTCTTAGTCCTGTTGTTCTTTAAAGCATTAGTCCATATTCAGAGAGAGTAGACTTTTGAAATATTGTAAAATCTAAATGTTGTAAATGATTTGGTGTATTTCTCAGGGTAACTGTAAAAAAGAAAAAAGAACAAAAAACACTATTAACTTGCACTGGATTCACTTTGGATATGTCCCCTTCTTTCCACACAATGCCTCTCTAAGTTCCACATCACAAAGTCTCACTCCATAGTTAAATCCATTCAATTTTGGAAAAGCTGGGCGCCAGCAGGACAGCTCTGACTCACGGTTAACCCTGATTACATACAAGGATGAATGATTTCATGTAATTGGCAAACATTTATGAATGAATACCTTATCTTTACCATTTTGACTTAAAAAAAACCCCCACTTACACTAAACCTTTAAGTCACCTTTCATATGTCTTAAAGCACATAAATGCCAATTTGACACATATTACTTTGCACACAGTTAGCCATTTACACAAGTAGGCTCTTTTCAGTTCCCTTCGGTGCAGAAAGGACTCTCCACTCTCCTCTACTTCTTTTTCACTCCCATCGTCAAATGCAAACACCTCCCTTAAAGTCAAGATATGCCATTATGCAACCTTTTACTGCAATTGTAGGGAGCACTGACCCCTTTCAGTAATATACATTTTTATGCAAGTGTGTTTTTTTTCTTCCATGAGTATGGAATTAATCTTATGTCCCTTTATGTATGTTAAGGAGCTAAATGCAGCAATAAAAAGTGTTAGAACTATGGAAGAGCGATTACATTTTTAGATTAAAACGTGTGTGGGAGGGAGTTAGTTAGTGTAACTTCAGTGTTCAGCAGGAGCACCTGTGACTAGAATTTCATTTAACAGTTAAGGTGTACAATGAATATTTCTATGAATACTGTGCAAAATGAACAATTTACAGATTTATTTCTGTCATTCTCTTTTGTACTGTATTTATGTAAAGTGCGGTTTTACTAGTTTTATCAGCTCTCTTGCTTCCAGTTGAGAGCATTTGAGCACTTCAGCAGTTTGAAGGTGTGTCTGGATGTGACAGTTATTTTCCGGTTATTTATTGCTGCTGGCAGTTCAGTACGCTGCTTATGCAAAAATGTTTCCTTCCGCATCGTCAGGAGATTAGGGTACAGTGACGTCTGGACAGGATTGTTTTTCCCCCACGGTTGGGTGTAGCTTCTTAGCTTAAGATGTGCCACAAATATCAGAATTGAGCAGCCAGTGGATGTTTTTACATGTAAGTAGTTGGCAGGTAGCGTGACTCAAAAGTCCTGTAAGCCAGTTTGTACGCTTTTGAGACTATTTCACAGCAGGACAGGGAATCCCTGTGGGAGATAGCCTTCCTCTTGGGCCAAGGAGTGTGCCTTTTAAGCTACACAATCGCATACTCACACACACCCACACAGATGCTCGCAGAGGATGCTCGCAGAGGATGCTCTCAGCAGCGCTTTGATGGTAAGGCAATTGTTAGATCAAAGCTGTCCTCCAGGCTTCCTGGCTCAGGGAATACTTGCCCAGTGCCCTTCTGCGAACCTTGTTATCTTTGATCAGACGAAATGGCCGGCAGGTTGCTTGAGGGGATTTGTTACCATTGAGACTCAGTGTAGGGACGCTACGTTTTACGAGACGGCTACTAATCCTCATAAGCTCACGGTGTACTGTGAAGGTATGAATTCAGACACGGACACATCCACAAACACAGGAGCTTTCTAAGTGTTTTACACTTCTCTCCAATTGTTTTCTTCCATTCCTCTGCTGCCAGTTTTTTTTTTAAACAGAGCTTATGAATCACCAACAAGGGTGCATAATTCCGTACCACAAATTTTCAATTTAGCATTTGCTAACCGTCCAGAGTCAGGTTACAAAGGCCCTAATTTGATTGCCGCTAAACAAAGCTTGGCGCCAAGCTGTTTGAGACTTTGTGGCAGCCAGAGGAGCACAGGAAAACTGTCCCCCGCTTTTGAACTTGAGACATTACTGAAAATAAATATAACCACTGTGGGAAAATTACATTAAAAATCATGTTTCTTTTGGGTTAGAAATTTTGATGAGATCAAATTTGCTGTGATGCAGAAATAATTGTTTAGGAGACACAGATGGGTAGTATGATACATTTATTATGGAAAGGCAAATAGACGAACACACATATTACAGCAAGCATGATCATCCAGTTCTGAAAACCCCCATCCTACGCCTGCCCCCCTGATACAGAAGTACAAGGTGGGCCATTTATATGGATACACCGTAATAACATGGGTGGTTGGTGATATTAAAGTCCTGTTTGTGGCACATTAGTATATGTCAAATATCCAGTGGCCTTGAGGTTTCCATTGATGAAGAATGGACCCACTATCGTTGTACCCCATATACCACACCAAACCATCACTTTTGTTGTTCCAACAGTCTTGGAGGGATTAGGGGTGGGTTTTTATAATCGATTCATCGATTAAAATCGATTCTGGCTTGGATAACGTAAAATCGATTCATTAAAATCCTAAATCGATTTTTTAATATAAATTTATTTTGTCCGAAATGCCAGAATCTCTGGTGACATCTCACAAAATTTCAAGAACCACCAAACAGTAAATGAGAGCAGGTACAGGGATTCTTCACATAGACTTAAACACACAGCGGATCAGAATCAGTTAGATGTCGCCTTTCTCACAGTCGGGGCTGAAAGCCGACAGCTCGCTGATCCGGGTCCGCGCTTTGCGTTCACGCCCTTTATGCGCTGATTCTAAAGCTGTTAGTTTGATCTCTCTCCAAACAATATTGACCGAACCAGCAGCAAAAGAAGATCCAAACGCTTCACATAAACATCGTCATGAATTCTTTTACTGTTTTGCTTCCATTGCGATGCGCAGCTCTCTCTCTCCCCCCCCCCCTCTCTCGAACAGTTTCGCTTTCTTCATTGTTCGCTTGCTTGTTATGCACAAGTCTACTGTTGCTTACAGGCTGTCGGCCGCTGTTTTTTTCCCTTTTACATGCTTCCGAAAAGAAAACCTCATTTCTGCTGTTCAATACTGAACAAATTGAAACTTTTTAAAATTATTCAAAATGCAAAATGCTTAGCCGTGTGTCTAATAAAACCGCTGTAACGTCAGAGGTAATGTTCATTAATTAATGGTTTTCTTTCGTTTTCGATGTACTGCAGAATATTTTTATAAAATCCCAGGCCAGGAAAATCACCTACATGTTTTTCTGTGTTTTATCTTCAGCTACTTTGACACAAAGGCATCTGCTGTGATGCTCACACCTTGGATAAAGTCTTGCGAGTGTCAGCTTCCTTTTTATAGATACAAAAATATGTAAATGTTCTGATCTGAATTATAATATTTCTGACTGTCAAAATTTCCCAGATTTAAATCGAATCGAATCGAATTAAATCGAATCGTGGATCGAATCGATTCGGGACCTTGTGAATCGGAATTGAATCGATTCTAGAAATCAGTGACGATACCCAGCCCTAGGAGGGATCCATCCAATGTGGGTTAGTGTCAGACCAATAGCGGTGGTTTTGTTTGTTAACTTCACCATTCACATAAAAGTTTGCCTCATCACTGAACAAAATCTTCTGCGTGAACTGAGGGTCCTGTTCCAATTTTTGTTTTGCCCATTCTGCAAATTCTGTGCGCCGATCTGGGTCATCCTCATTGAGATGCTGCAGTAGCTGGAGTTTGTAAGGGTGCCATTTGTGAGTAGCTAATATCCGCCGAAGGGATGTTCGACTAATGCCAGTCTCCAGTGACATGCGGCGAGTGCTACGCTGTGGGCTCTTGCTGAATGAAGCTAGGATGTTTCTTCATTAGTGATAGTTTTCTTGCGTCCACATTTTGGCAAATCCAACACTGAACCAGTTTCACGAAACTTAGCAAGCAGTTTGCTAACTGTAGCATGGGAGATGGGTGGTCTCGTAGGGTGTCTTACATTGAAATCTGCTGCAATGACCCGGTTACTGCGTTCACCAGATATCAACACAATTTCGATCCGCTCCTCACGTGTTAACCTCTTCGACATGTCAATGGCTGTGAACAAAGAGAAACTTGTAAATAACTCATGAAAGAATAAAGTTATGTTGAAACCAAGCACACCATTGTTTTTCTTGTGACATTACCAATAAGTTTGATGTGTCACATGGCCCTCTTCCTATTGAAAAAACAAAAGTTGTATCCAAGATGGCCGACTTCTAAATGGCCACCATGGTCACCACCCATCTTGAGGAGTTTGCCCCCTCACATATACTAATGTGCCACAAACAGGACTTTAATATCACCAACCATTCCCATGTTATTACAGTGTATCCATATAAATGGCCCACCCTGTAGAGTCTCTGTACTGGTACACACAGCTACTGTCCTCGAGCCTCATTCCAGAGCTAAAATACGTCAAAGACAGGTCATTGTGCTCCAAAAGGCTACATCAGTCTTGACCTTTTCAGGCCTGACAAAAACAGCATAACCTCACCAAATACAAAAGTTAACTCCTAAAATCTTTGAGAGCACTGTTACTTTGTATTTTCTGAAAACAACCTTTAAAATAGGAACATTTCTCATTCTTTATGTTTTTAACTCCTGCAACAGTGAGCTGATATTTTGTCCATAGTCATGTAAACTACAGCCAGCTGAGACAAAAAGCTGATGTTATGTGTTTTACAGTAGCATGCATCTTCTATAATTGCTACGATATTCAATATTGCACTTGATAATCTAAACAAACCCTAAATACATCTAACACCACACTGTTTTACCTGTTTTTTTCCAACTAATATAACCGCTTGTCTGAGAGATTCCATGTTTCAGATAAAATTTCTTCTGCTGCTGGCAGTGAGTAAATATTCTGTCAGTAGATAAAGTAAAACACATTCTTCACATTTTTAGCAATTAAAGAAGGGCAGAGGGATAGGAGACCCTGTCATAGTAGGGATTCCAGATACTGTGGTGCGGTCCTTCCTGGACTGGCTCTGGTCGATCATGTGGTTGCATTGGTCATCTAGGAAGAAAAGTTTGGAAGCTGGATCAACGCCTTAGGCTCTTTTTTTTGTCCTTTGATCTGTCTCTGTTTACGTTTAGCAGCACGGCAGCTACATTAGTATCCTGTTATTGTTGTTGTTTTGGGCTCCAGTCTCACACAGGTCTAGAGACTGGTCTGCAACTGACTGGCAACCCCCAGGTAACCAGTGGTTTCTAAAGAAAATGGACAATTCAGAAAGTTAGTTGATGTACTGTCAAATTAAAAGCTGTGCCTTTGGAAATGTGGTCTGGTGGAAAGGCATGACTTTTACTTTGAAGTTAAACTGTCTTTGCAATCCGCTAGTGACCAATTTTTGGGGCAGCACACAGATTTCACCTGTGAATTGTGGTTGCTAGGGGATTGCTTAACAGTCTCTAGGTCTGTTACTAAGGCCTTAGGTGAACGCTTCTGATGTAAAGTGGTTGCTACATGTAACTCCTATTGAAGTACCAGGTTCCAGCATTTCCCATTGGCCTTTTATAAAATGGTCTTTTGAGTCTCTAGCTGTCAGTGGTTTTCATTTTGTGAGCAAACCTCCCAGTTTTTTGGTCTTTCACCTTAAATCATAGTTCTTTTGATTGATGGCAGTTATTCATGACAGGAATTTAATTCCTATTTGTTGATGTTGATTATAATCTAAGAATATGATATGATAATGAACAAGTTTCGGGGACAAGTAAAAAACACAACAAAAAACCAAATCTTTGATCACAACGTCCATCCTACAGCTCTCTTCCAAGTTACAAAATGAGTGTGGGCAAGGCTGAGCATGATGTTTATTACTGTATTGTTTCTATTACTTCTGAGATACTGATGCTGGTGAAAAGGCCAGCTGGGACTACAGATGTTATTGGTCCACCTGCGCTTCCTGTAATGCGCTAGTGCAACAGAGGTTTCATCTTCCATTAATTTTTTTCTGCAGTACACTTTCTTTTGTTCTTGCTGCCTTTTATAATCTAGTTTACATTTTCAATCATAATCCTCTCATTCTATTCTGGTCTTAACACAAAATAAGGTTTTAAGACAACAACTAAACAAATAAGCACCCAAATGATGCAATGAGGAAACAACCTATGCAACTACTAAGAGAATGTTTTGTTAGTGCCATCCTTTAAAAATGAGGATTTATGGGCGGGTGTCATGGCGGAATGAGTGGACGCGTTTGGTGGCTGCTCCCTATAATCAGGAATAGAAAAACACCGAAAACTCGTTAACAGACAACTCAATTGAGTAAGGCGAACGTAGTCGGTGAGGAATAAGACAAAAGGAGGCCAAAATGCCAAGGGGACATGACAAAATGACAAAATGAGGATTTATGTAAATTGTAAATGATACTGAGGATGAATACTTTTCACGTATTAAAAAAATGTTGCAGTTTACATATGCACAAAAAACTCCTGTTTTAACACATTGTTTTACACATTTACACATTGTTTCTCATTGCCCAGAGTCTTAAAAGGTTCTGGTCCTAAACCATACTGCTAAATAAAGATAATTTCATACTTTCAGCATCTCCCTTCAGTACATCATCTGCTCACCCTGTTTTCTACCAACGCTCTGCATGTCCTAAATGTCCTAAATCCATGAACCCTCTCTGTGATTTCCCTCTTTTGTTCCAGCCTGGCAGCTTTATATTCAACATCTTTGTCCAGTATATCGACAATCCCTCATCTGCATCAAAGCATCTCAACCTTGCGTTTGTAACTTTGTCTCCAAACTGCTCAGCCTGAGCTTTCCTTCTGACATAATAATTTCTAATCCTGTCCATATTGGTCACTTTCAATGAAAATCTTAGCAACTTCACCTCTGTTGGCTCCGCCTATCTTCTTGTCAGCACCACGTCTTCAAATCATACAACATAGTTTCGCTGCCATCTTGTAAATCTTACCTTTCACTCGTAATATTTTCCGTCAGTCACAAATCACCCCTGACACTCATCTCCAACCACTCCACCCTGCCTGCCACCTCTCCTGTGCACTGTACATTGCTTTGGTATTTAAACACATTGACCTTCACTAACCCTACTGCTTGCATCATCATTGTTACACTTGGACCGCTGTCATTCACACCCTTTGATAAACAAAGGGTAAATGAAGGTGTTACAGATAATGTTTATGGATTTACTATTTAATAATAGTGTTTTTTTATATAGTGTTACCAAAATGATTTATTAAAAGCAGTGTAAAAGAAACTAATGGAATCAAAATATCTGTCTCTCTAATTGAGTTAGAGGGCACTAGAAGAAGCCAAACCTACCTGGCGCTCTGTAAATTCGTTGTACCACTTTTGGAAGCAAGACCTGCAGTCAAAAACTAGCATTCAGTCTTTTACATGTCGTAGCCCACTCTTCTTTTTAGACTTTTCAGCCTTTTTAGAGCAAGAATGGCCTGTTTATGGTCTTTGATAGCAACAAATATTTGTGGAAGAACTTCACCTACTTCCAAGGTGCATGGAGAAGACAAAGATCTGATGATGGGAAGACTCCAGCGACACTTAATAAAGTTGTTCCCTATTACTTTAAGTGACCAACGCATTTCAGCTTGTGGCCTTCATCAGTTTGTTTTTAAATAAAAAAACAGCACACAGAAAAAAAATCCAAGTGGACCAATCACATCTTCACAAATAAACCAGCTGGCCAATTGACATTTAACGAGGTGGTATTGTCTAGTTGGTTAATTGGTTACGATTAACCATTTACGGTCTTTCCAAAGCATCTCAATCAGATTGTAGTCTAGACTTTGTCTAGACCACTCCACAATACCTTTCAGGTCCAAACTAATAAAAGTCCAAACTACTAAAACTCAGGGATGTACTTGCTGACGTGTTTTAAATCATTGACCTGCTGCATAACCCAAGTCTGCTTGAGCATCAGGGCATGAACTGATGGTTCGATATTCTCCTTCCAAAATTTTCTGATAGACGGCAGAATTCATGATTCCATCAATACGGCGCTGTTAATTTCACGCCAAGTGTAACAGGACAGAAACCTTCCAGAAAGTTCAGCTTTTGTCTCAGTCCACTGAATATTTTCTTGGGGATCACTGAGATGTTTTTGGCAAATGTAAGATGAGCCAAAATATTCTTGATGCGCTCTTACAGTAATTTTGGTAGGCTGGGGACTCCTGGGAAGGTTCACCAGTGTTGCACGTTTTCTCCATTTGTTGATATTATGGTTCGCCGAAGTCCAAAAGCCTTGGAAATAACTTTAACTTTGTTTTGTCATCTCTTCATGAATTCCTTTAAATATGTTACCTTTTGGGATTTTTTTAGCCCACATCACTTTGTCGGTCTGGTTCTATTTAAGTGATCAACAGGTGTGGCAGTAACTGGCACTCTGGCTAGTGAAATTAAACTCAGTCTTCCTAAAAATACGTGGTTTCAGTTCATTCGTGATTTAACAATTGGGAGTTACTTTTCCACACAGGGCCAGGTAGCTTTTTCCTTAATAACATTAATGTTAAAATAATATTAAATAACATTTAATAGTACTAAAATGTGTCCGACGATATGAAACATGGTAAGTGTGAAAAATATGGAAAAAAGAAAGGAATCACAAAGAAGGCAGCATACTACTTTTTCACTGCACAGTAACAGTAAAATCTGTAGTGCCGTCACTCTGCCGGGTGGGTGACGTTGACGCACGTTTGTGAATGTGATCATTTTAGAATGAGGCGACGTAGATTTTTGAAATTTATACCATAGATGTATCTACTAAAAATATTAGTTAGTTAGTTTTAGATCCTTGGTTTTCTACTTACTTTTTGTTAATTCAGTTCATCCCTGTGTTCCCCCCTCTATCTCATTTCCTATTCAATTGTTAACTGGTGGTGTGTTGTTTGGGGTTTTAGTTCCCATTTCTTCATAGACCTAATTAAGCTGCCTCAATCTCTACCTCCCTAACCAGCCCTCTGTGTTTAAATAGTCTTGTCTTATTTTTTGTGTTTCATCTACCGTTTTCCTTTTGCAAGTTGTCAGTACTCGTAATCCCCCTGTTGGTGTTGTTGTTGTTTTTTTACGTTTCTGTACTTTTTTTATTAAATACTTTTTTGTTGAGACTTCTGAACTTTATTGTCAGGTTTACAATAAGGCTCAGTTTTTCTTTTACTGCAAGTACTGGTTTGCATTGATGTCCACCTTCAAGCTAAATCTTGACAAAATCGTTTGTAATAAACGGCCTCTGGTTAATTTCTGTGCTCCACCTCAGTTGTGATATAACAGCTACCTTTAAGACCCCACACAGTCCTCATCAATTCCTAACAGAAAAGCTTCCCCGCTATTTGAAAAACATATTGATTCCCCTTCAGCTCCTTCTCATCGATTTGAATTGCCACACTGGTTCTGTTCCTACGCTTACACTGTACTATTTTGGTTAACATATTAATCACTACCCTATCGATTCTGCTTGTTTTTGACCCACCCTGTTCTTGGCAGATTGTGATTGTTTTTAGTGAAAAAAATGTTTTTTGTGTGTTACTGTTTAAAAATTGGCACGTTAACAAATCTTATTCAGTTGTCAATGTGTAAATCCATGGTTGCACTAAGACAGTAAATTTCACCTCTGAGCATTTTTAGCCTACTCAGATGACTTTGGTTAGCTGTCATATTTTTGAAGTCATGTTATTTTGTTAAAACATTCCTTCTAATTGACAGAAAAAAACCGTGATATTGATGATGACAGGATAGGAAATGAGGACAGGGCTTTGACAGAATGGGATCAACTTAGAAAAGATTTATCTGGCAGAGTCAAGATCTCTCGTGGTTTTGTCTCCTCCCCTGGCTAAATAAACATCCATTATACCAAGCGTATTACCACAGAGGAACAAACAGCTGCTTCTCTACTGTGTTTTTCAGGCATTAATTAGAAAGATTAAAACAGAAAACCGCAAGCTTTTCTTTCACAATGAGCCATCACGACCCCAAATGCATTATTACATTTGGTTTGTGTTTGTTTATTTTGCAGAATTTGCACCTTTTAATGCAGCAAAACTAAAACGATGAGTGTTGATTCTTAATGGAGATTACTTGTCGCTCTTTTCGGGTGTTTTCTTTGTATGCAATTAGTTCCTTCTATTATCATTGAACTGGATGCTTCATTTTCAGAGCCATGGGCTTCAATTGTCGGCGGGATTCGTGTGCATAGGAAATTAATTACGCCTAATGTACTAGGTGTGATGGTTTAGTATGAATAAGAGGATGGAAGAAATGTCAGCAAAGGAGAAAGCTAATGGGATTCTAGAAGAATAAGGTGGGTTATGTGCACATTAGAGGAGCATTGTTGCAGATAGATGAAGGAACTTTGTGTTTCTTCAGCCTCCTCCTCAGTGATGCGAGAAGTCTCTTTCCTGAAGAGTATTTGGAGAGCGCTCAAGGATGTTTTTCTTCATCTGTGCCTTCAAATCAAAGGACCTAAAAGCAGCAGACATGCATCAGGATAATAGGCTGGAGCGAAAATAGAAACCAGTAAAAGGTTTTTAATGCCGTTGGTAAGGTGTTAGACTAAAATACATGAGACGGCTGCCACATATAAATCATCTGAAAAAGCTTTTCCTCATATTTAAGAAAAGGTTTCTCAAAAACATCTTTGTCACTCACAGGAAATGTCACATTGGAGTTTCCTATTATAATTAAATACGTTTCTGCCCACATAATATGATGTGGCACTTATATATTTTTAGTAGCAGGCTTGAAACTAGTTTCATCACAGATTACTGCTGTGCAGTTGCTGTGGCAGTTAGCGCCTTCAAAGTTTTTACTGTGACTCAGTTTTGACCCCAACTGTATATTATAAAGTTACAGTACTGTGCCAAAAGTCTCAACCCACCCGTCAGCTCTTTATATTTTGCCAGAAAAATGAGACATATGTGCAACTAATTCTTCTAACGTGTAAACATAAATGGAAATACAGAAAATAAGGCAAAAACTTGCAAGTTAATATTTGCTATGACGGTGTTCCTCTGTGTGTTTTTCTGTCTAAGTATGCTTTACTGTATTGGCAGTGTGTTTATAGTGTTCACTCAATCAAACCTGTTCCTAGTTGTTGTTTAATGTGGCATATGTCAACCTTTTCTTTTGGTTTCCCTTCCATATGAATCAATTCTTGACAGCCATCCTTCCACTTAGACCATTTCTGATCAGTCTTTTGCAAACAGTACATTGATCAGATGAAGGGCCAGATCTGTCAAGTCTTTGTTGGGCCTGCCATTTCTTTTTTTGTCCTCCACTTATCCAGTTTCATCAGAGGGAACACTTAAAGCAGGGGTGGGGGAACTCCAGGCCTCAAGGGCCGGTGTCCTATGGGTTTTAGATGTGTCCTTGATCCAACACAGCTGATTTAAATGGCTTCAAGTTCTCCAGAGGCCTGGTAATGAACTAATCATTTAATTCAGGTGTGTTGACCCAGGGTCAAACTGTCAAACTTTGTAATCTTTGGCATTATTCATAAGAAATTATGTGTTTTTTTGTGTCTAAAGGTACAATTTAAAAGTTGTTCCTCACTAAGTCGTTTTTTATGTGTAGACACAACATTGGTTCCTTCTTTGAGTTTCATGCTTGAATGAAAAAGTAGCCAAATTTTACAAAGTAAAAACTTCACCTTCACCTTCAGAAAGTTTGGAGAACTATTGATTAAGATCACTTTAAAATTGCATGAAAGCCTGACTCCTTGGAAGCAGATTACAATGAAACAAGGGGTGACTCAGTGATTTTGCTCAGTACTGTATGTGGGGTCATTTTTGACCAATACTGTATATGTGTTTTCATTGGGGTTTTCCACTCTAATTTCAATGTCTATTTTTATTTATATAGCAAATTTTATTTCATCTAAATTCAGCATGCTTATCCAAAGATGGGCTGGTATTAATTTTGCACTTTTCTGGTCTTCCTCTGCTCCCAGAGTACTTTTTATGTGGCAAGCTATGTTCACACACAGATTCATGTGGCACATTTATTCCATACCTTTGAGCACTTTTTAACCACTCACAGTCTCACACCCGATATATCTTGCCCCATATCTTGCCCAAAGATACATTGAACTGCAGACTGAGATAGCCAGGGACCAAACCACTGACCTTCCAATTAATGGACAATCCGCTCTTCTTTCTGACCCAAAGCTGCCCTGAGTATCGAGATTTATTACTGCAGCTGCCTTGAGGCAGATATTTAATACTCAAAGTGACAATAAAAGCAGCTCAGCTGATGGAGATGAGTTGAGATAACTCTGTTTTATATAAAAATGACTGTATATCTTTCATGGATAAAGGAAATGGTGTAGGTACGATGTGTGAAAACAAATAGAGCCATTCGATCTGTTAAAAAGTATCCCTGCAAAAAATATAGTGTGGTTAGTTATTACAGTCACTAAAATAGCTTTCTCATTATTACAGAGCACATATCAAAAATTATGACAGAAACATCCTGAAAAAACAGACACGGAAAAAGTGCCGGGATTAGATAAAACGCAGCAGACCTTGAGATGCAAGTGTTTTAAAGTCACCCGGAAAGCTATGTGTGCGTTTCTTAATGTCTGATCATTTTGTCACTTGAGCGAGTTGATTCTGGTCTTCTCTTTACGTGCTGTGGCTTTGCTCTCGGTGAGACACAGCCAGCATATTGGAATCATGCATAAACATGTTGAATTGCTGTGTTTCATTATCATTCAGTCTTGCTGTTTTCTTCTTAAATTTGTTTTCTCCGAGCCCACTATGCATTCCTGTTCGCTCGGATGTAAGTGACAGAATTCCTGCCCTGAGTGTTTTCCATCAGAAGAGCAAATCAGTTATTGGCTTATGTTGGTTCAGCCCTTGCAAGTTGCCTAAAGCACGGCTGCCCATGATTTATTGACTTCTATACCAATTATAAAGGCCCTAAAAGGGTTTTCTCTATTTCTTTGTGCTTGGGTTTTGCATGTGTTGTTCACTTTTTGTTCATATTTAAAAACTGACATATAATGATGGCTAAGGAAGAGCCTCAGGTAAAATTTTTGCAGTTGATAATCTTTCACAAGTTCCCGGCTTGAAATAGAAAACAAAAACAGAAGAGTCCTGCCTAAAAGAAGGTTGGCCACAGGCTGGATCAGAGGTTAAATGAGGTCAGCACCAGACCAACGTCCACCCTGACCAGCTCTCCAGTGTTGGCTGTGTACCAATATATATATATATATATATATATATATATATACACACACACACATATGTATATATACGTATATATACACATATGTGTGTGTGTATTAACTTACATTTAAATGATAAAAACAGGTATAGTTTAATCAACTAAGAAGTCGGGGTACGTGTAAAAGGTGAGGCACATGATCCTGAGCCAAATGCCTCCATCACATTTGAGAACATAACCAGCAGTAAATACAGTAGTAAACTTCATCCACTAAATGGAAAAATGCGTAGGATTCCCTGGACGCACATTTTCTTGTTTGTGTCTGTCTGGAAATCATATGCACATATACACAAGATGTTGAACACTGAGTGGGCTTGGATATTGGACCCTCGGGATTTGTTGTCATATACTGTACAAACAGACTTTCATTAAACTCATTAATTATTTCAGCCAGCATTCGACTAATTACCCCTGCGAGCCCTGTTCCTGGTGTGTGTTTGCCTCATTTAATTTGTGTGTTTGTTAAAAGAATTTCCTCCCTTTCAGTTCAGCGCTTTATGTTTTCTCGCGCTTCATCTTCAAACCAGTCGGCATGGTTAGTATTTCAGTAAGAAGAAAGGTTTTAAGTGATGAAGTGCTTGACAGAAGAGCAGTTTAAACATAACGTCTCCGCCTTCTATCTTTGTTTTTCCTTTTCATCGCTTTTCTGAGCACGACTACTAGCATTATTTTTCCTGACACGTATTTCCTTGAATTTTTCACAAATCCATTTTTTCTTGTTGTAGACCTATAATTTTTCTGTGTGATATGTCTGACATGAAATATTCAACCAACTGAACATGCACAGCATACTTGGCTGCAGTGAAATCTGGCTCTGAGTGTACTTGTGGCATACACCTGCTCAACTGCCATTTATCTCAAATATCTAATCAGCTGGTTACATGACATCAACTCAATGCATTTAGGCATGTAGACATGGGCTTTACAACCTGCTGAAGTTCAATCCTAGCATTGAAATTTTGAAGAAAGGTGTTTAAGTGACTTTGAATGTGGCACTGGTGATTTACTGCCAACACTAGGGTTTATAGAGAATGATCCGAAATAGAGAAAATATCCAGTTAGCAGCAGTTTTCTGAAGAAAGATGTTTTGCTGATGACTGGTCAAACTCTTTCAATCTGGTAGAAACACAACTTTAACTCAAATAACCAACTGATACAAGTGAGTCTCTGAGCACACATATCAACATGGGTCCCAATCCTGAAATTGAGGCTACAACTTGCCCGGGCTCATCAAAATTGGTCAATAGAAGATTAAAAAAATGTTGTTTGGTCTGCTGAGTCTCGATTGTTGCTGTGATATTCAGAAACTAAAGTTAAAATTTCCATTAAATGTGAAAGCACAGATCCATAACATCTTGTATCAATGGTTAAGTCTGCTAGAGGTGGTTTTATGGTGTGGGTTATATTTTCTTGTCACACTTATTACCAACTAAGTATGACTTAAACTCTCTCAAGACCACATGTGTACCCATCAAAATGTATGGAGAAGGATATTAAAAATTAACATTGAGAGATTGCTTATTTAGTAAAATCTGTATATTATAGATTTCTTGGCTGTCATTGTAACCAAAGTGACACAGGCTTAAGAACACTAATATGAAACTCTGTTGATAAATCTTTCAGAAACATAAAACTGGCATTCTGTAAACTCAGCAGAGGTGAAAAAAATCAATAAAACATTACTGAAACTTTATTACAAAGACAGATGATTTTCAGCCTTCAGGATCAAAATACCATAACCAGTAATAGGCGGATGTTTTCCTGGAAGAAATATGCTGGATTTCATCTTCTTCTCTTTCTTTTCTTCTTCCTATCCAAAGGCCCTGCAGACAAAGTGGTTTTCAATGAGAAAAGTAAACTTTATAATTGCTGCAGGTCCTTACAGCCATCAAAGTCGCCATCAAACGGCCCTTTTAATGAAAGTGATGGATTGAAATGTCACTTGAACATAAGTGAGTTTACTTTGGTGCATGGCCTGATTTGAGGACTGAATGATCTGAAGCCCAGACACGACTGCCTCTGCAGATTGCTGCCACCATATTCCACACATTAGGATGTCAATCATGTAAACAGCTGCACCTTTTTCTCCCACACCTGTCAAATAATGACATTGATTCACAATTCATGGATTCACTAACAACTGTTACTTAAAGGTTTAAAAGAATAGTTCACTGACATCATACACATAGCCTGAAGGTTTAAATGTATTTTCTTTCTATTTTTATAATCATGTCTCTAGGCCTCTTTACAGGATGTCAGTTTGACTTCATGATCATCGTTATCACCATCCCCACTCAGATGTCAACAGGATCCACACCTAATTACACACAAATATGTACCTGCATGTGTGTGGTGGTTTATGTGGTGTGGTGGTGATGATGATGTCAATACTTTAGTTTCCACCACTCTAATAGCCCGTTAATTAAGAGCTAGGTGCCAGACCCCCAGACTTCATTTTATCTGACAGGATGTTGGCCCACTTGCACATATTCACACAGTTTTACACACACACAGTGTCTTGTAATCAGTGGTTGTAGGGTTTGCGTATTGTTTTATGACTATGGTACATTTTTAAAAGGTGTTGCTATAGTGTGTTTGTGTGTGCACGCATGAGCGGCTTTTGAAAGTACAATAAGCTTATATGAAGTGTCCAACACTTTCTACCATCCCCATGAAAACTGTTCATCTGTGCGAGCTGCAGTCCCAAGGTTTATTTGCGCTTTAAAGTACAATGGTCTCTGGTGGCTGTATTCATAGCTTTAGGACTCATGAAAGGCCTAGAGACCAGTTGGCAACCAGCTGACAACCATCTGGCAACCACTAGTTGCCCTAAGTCCAGTTGCCTTCTGTTCGAGCCCTCCAGAAAACCTCTTTGTCTCCTGTAGTTTGCATGAATTATATAGACTTGTTTAATCTCCTTTATTTTATTTAACACTTTTTTTTCTATTGAACTCTGTTTATTGTTTTGTGTAGTTAGTTTTACCTTTTTGAGCTTATTTTATTTAGCTGTATTTACTTTAAATAAGAGTTTGTTATTGATGTTGCTGCCATGACATTTTCCAGCTTTTGGGATCCACAAACTGTATCGGAAATTAACCAACCTTATTTTCTTTTATCACATCTCATCATATGTTAGCTCAACTAAGCTTGGCTTGCATTTAATCTTATTCCAGTGTTTTTAATTGTAATATGACACATTGCATTTCCCACAAAAGTTTTAGTTATAAAACAAAAGTTTTTAATGATTTTGCGTGTGGAGTGGGCAGCACAGTGAGAATGGTTTAATGCTACATTAGACACTCGTTAAGCAGCTACTTTGCCAGAAATGTGTCAGAAGGGCAGCTGTTAACTTGATACAGTTGTTAATCACAGTAATAAAACGAAATATCCAATGACGTTTTTCAGCACTGGAATGGCACTCTTCCCCTACAAATAACACCATGCAGTTATTGAATGACAGTACGTTGAATCACTATTGCATAAAAGTACTGACCATAAATTGCATCTCAAATTTGATGTGAGTAAATGTAATACCCTGAGAATAAATTTAACCAAAGTCTGATCATTAAATCTTCCTTTGTGGACTTGACAATGAGTTCAAAACTTAATTTTAAGCCCATTGTGTAGTTTGGCATTTTCATTTCGCTCTTTCATAACACAGTTAGTGTGATTTGCTCAATGTGTGCAGTAATAAAGCTATTTCTAAAATAAGCTTCAGTATTAGGTGACTATTCACTGAAGTAGTTGTCTTCAGGATACACCCTGGACAGGTCCATGGTGTACATGTGTATATGAACTCAGAGCTAAAAGTAAGAAAGAACCAAGAGCCAACAATGCTTCTTGGCTCTTGGCAGTAAATCTAATATTGTTACAAAACCTGTTTATTTCCCATTAAAAGGTGCCAGGTGTGTAAGGAAAATTCATTTGTGGGTTGAGCAGCAGAGCTAAGTATAAAATATATTGCCAAGAAGTATCGTTACAACAAAGCAAAAATTGACCAAACACCCTTTTTTTTTTTTTTTTGCAAAGTTTATATGCTTACGATGTTGTATGCTTACATAAGCTCACATCGTAGACTGATCGAAATATTTATGAGAGAGGATGTCTTTATTATTGTTTGTTTCAGACAGACATGAGCTGTTATACCAAAACCCTAAATCATCCAAAGCTTTTCTAGTCCAAGGCCCCAGTCACACAGGCCAAGAGACCAGTAGGCAACCACCAGTAGCTAGGGAAAATTTGCTTTCCACGGCCGGTTGTAAGTGAATGCTGGAGGTTGCTGAAATCAATTGGTAAGCTCCAGTCATGCAGGCCAGGACTGGTCAGTGACTCCTGGATCGCTACGGAAAAATGGTTGCAGGAGGTTGCTTGCTGTAGTAAGTGAAATTGGTTACAAAGATGTGATGCTTCACTAAAACCGTCCTTTTAGTTGCTTGGCTATTAACAGATTAACACAGTCACCCGAGGCTTGGATGTCAGCTTTTCTGCAAACACTCGCCAACTACAAGTAGTTGTGAATCTCTGAAGAGTGTGATGCAAACCAAAAAAAAACGATTTGCCTTCAGCGTTTACTTTGAATGTAAGGATTCTTTGTTGCCAGTTTGAATTGCACTTCCATGCAGACTTTGCAAACAATGTCAATCTGCTAAATTGGAGGTTACCAACTGGCCTCTGGGTCTGTGTTTAACTTGTTAACATTACAAAACTTTTAAAAAGATTCCTCTCTGACTGTTTCTGTTTTAGCAAAAGAAAAACGAAGAAAGAAAATATTTGTCTTTATTTAACGTGAGGTTACAAAACCACATTGTATAATTTATCTGGCATTTCTAATGTAAAGAAATAATAAGTCTTACCTCACCTGAACCTGGCAAAACGCACTGTGACACTTTCAACACTGAGTGAACAAGACGTTTTCAGTACTCTGAAAAGAAAAAGAAAGAATGACGACGAGCGCCTGTACGCCGTCAGATTTCCCAAGGTGTGAAAACGGCGTGTGCACGTGGGTGTGAACACCGCTGATGTATAGCACAAGTGAAATGGATTATGATCAACAGTAGATTTGACTTTCTGCTCTGTCTACTTTCTCAGCGTTGCACCGCTCTATCAAGAGAGACACACTGAGATATTCAAGCACCGAGCTGCCGGAGAAGGTCATTTATCCTCCTTGTCCAGGGACTAACTGACTCTGTCTTTGTGTTAATGATATTGTAAGCCTCACTGAGTGGGCTCGCTTATCAGTTTTGAACTTTACTGAATAATTTTTCTCTCTCTGGTAACACTAAATGGACTGATGTATTATAGGCTACGGATATCTTTTAGAGTTAAATTTGTTGCAGTGTGTTGAAACAAAAATGCGTGTTTTGTATACTCCTGCTAGTTTGATGTATTTACATATTAATGCGCTAAGTGCTGCCCAAGGTATTATGGGATGTTCTGGAAAACGGCGTACTGTCTCATTGTATCTTTCCCTTGATTATTTCTAAATGCCACTCGTTCAGCCAGCCTAGAAACGGCCATTCAATGGCTGCGTCTCTGAGGCCAGCATCATTGGCTGAAATGTCTATCAGTGAAGAGGGTGACAGAGTGACTGGTAATTTGAGAAAACAAAGCATTTATTTAGATGCAAATTTGTTAAAAAGGCAAATGAAAGAGGAGAATGCATTACAGCTCCCCAGTATCAATTCATGTGTGCTATGGGCTGTATTTAATTTAATAGCTTTGTGAACGAAGAGGTTTTTTGTGGTGATTACTGTGTTGGAGCTCCACTAATCACACTTCTGGTGACCTCACTGTCAGATGAAAGGTAAAAATGTGAATTTGTGATACTTTCTTTGGACACTATCAAACATTTTGTGGGCTGTTTGTCTGTCACAGCAAATAAAATCATATGTTTTGAATAGGAAACTTTTTTCAAAAGGAGGAATGATCCAGGTCCAAGTTTTGAAATATCTTGCTATACTTTGGGGGAAATTTTATGTGTAACTTTGTACCCTGTGTGTTTATATGTGGGAGGTTTATCACTGAATACCGAGCATTATGTGTCTCAGTATATACCTAGTTGCAGCTGGTTTCAGTGCTGCTCCTGTTTGTTGCTCTGCACCTGTAAAGCATTGGATTGAAAGTAAGCATCATTACACAGAAGCCAGGAAAGTATTTCTAGTTGCCAGATTACATATTGATTGTGTTTACAGGTCATAACTAAATGAGTCCAAGCATAATCAGTGCTGCTCAATTAAACCTTTCCTGAATGATGGAAGTCTCAGCAAAATATCCTCTTAATGTATATTTGCATGGAGTACCTGTTGTTAGGTGGGGTTAGTTAGATCTTTATTATTTTGAAACTACTTTTGCTATCATTTTCTTTTCTTTAGTTATCTTACAAAAAACCTTTGCATTACCTCTAATCTGTCAAGGACCACTCAGCTGTATCATTATGTACTGAAATATAGGAGTAGTGTAGCAGAGCTGCACTGAAATAACTACTTCTGCTTTTGTGTGTGTGTGTGTGTGTGTGTGTGTGTGTGTGTGTGTGTGTGTGTGTGTGTGTGTGGTGTTAATCTGACAAAACAAAGGTGCATTTATAGCTTGGGCTTGTACATTTCATGATACTATGGGAAAAATATTAAATTTGGCCAGGCTTATGCTTTTATACTTTAGGGGAAATATATAGATACACGTACGATTCCACTGTTTAAACTTATTGCAACATTTGTTACCTGCTGTTTGAGCTTCATAATAATTGACCTCTTTTACTTCAGTGAAAATGTGAAACTGTTTAAAAACAACCTTAGCTTAACCTTTGTCTTTTAAGTCTCATAGCAGTCTGTTAATGTATGTTCTCCTCTCAAGCTTGTCTAATTTGAAAATCACAGTGCCTGTTTAAGGAATAACTCAGCTGTTATGATAGCACTCATACATTATATGACTAATTCAATAAAACTTAACTTCTTAAGGCTTCGCTTGAAGGAGTCTTTTATGATTTGGACTTTGAGCAGAAGTGAAACCTGACCTCTTATGGTCTGGATCTAAAGCAGATCATTAAACATTTGTTTGTAGTGTGCTAGGTTTCATTCAGATTACAGTGGATTGTAAAATACTGATGCTTTACCGAGGGTATTTCACTGAGAACAAAATCTGACACTAATTTTCTGTGTGTATAAATCCATAATTCAGTTTGATTATTCAATTTTGACAAGATCCCCGAACCATGACCCTTATGTACATATAGTTCTGTGTGAAAGTCTTGAGCCACCTGTTATTTTCTTTAAACAAAAAAGCAATGTATTGAAAAATGGACTAAACATCGACATACAGTATATAACAAGTTGTTGTTGTACAATTGTAATGAGCTTGAAAGATAATTGCTATGGCCACCATTATTAGTCGACGTACGTCTGAAGGTTCTCAGGCATCCAGGTCATCGTAGTCAAAGGAGCTCGGAAAGAAAAGCATTTGGACTTCTTTAAGTTACTTGAAGACGTTTCACCTCTCATCCGAGAAGCTTCTTCAGTTCTAAGAGAAACTGGTGCAGAGTTCCAGATTTTAAGCCCTATGGGAGTGTCCAGCTATTAATCCTCCACAACAGCCAAGGTGTGAAAACAGGTTGTGGGTCACAATCAGCCAAGTTTTCGGGTGAACCCATTGTGAGACCTAGCCCCATCCTTTTTGCTGAGGTCAGACGGCCCAGGATGTGAGTGGACGTTAAGGCGTTTGGGAAGGGATCTCAAAACTGGATTATAGATGGCAGACAGTTGGTGTCATAAGCCCCGCCCTCTGTTCAAAGATGGTCGTTCACAGTGGACATAGGTGGTTTCTTTCACTCCTCTTTCAAACCATCTGTCTTCTCTGTCCAAAATGTGAACATCGGCATCCTCGAAAGAGTGACCTTTGTCCCTTAGATGCAGATTATTCCTCGAGTCAAGCTTTCTCCAGGCTTCTTGAAGTAGATTTCAAAGCTCTTCTTTGGATATTGAATGTCTGTCTCTGTCAAGAAGATCACACACTATTTGAGGTTGAACTCCAAGCTCTGGGCAGTGCTCCCTTGTGTTTGTGTTTTTTGTTTTTTTGTAAATCAAGGTATGCTTTTAGTGCATTGGGAGTGTGTTTGGGGTCACTGTCATGCTTAAAAATCTTGATGGTATTACATGGTAGATCAAGATCTCGTCATACTTTATTGTAATTTTCCAATGATGCAGAGCCTTGACCATGTTTTACAGATGGGCGTAAACAGTCACTATTGTATCTCTCTTCTGACCTCTTCTGTATACACTGGTGATGATTTTAACCAAAAACCTCAAATTTGAGTTAGTTAATACCTGCTGCTACTGATTTTCAGTCTATTCCTTGTGTAATTCGGCGTGCCTCAGCCTTTTTTTCCTGCTTCTGTTCCTTAAGAAAGGCTTCTTGACGGCCACTCTTCCACTGAGACTCCACTGGATGAACAGAAGCGTCAGATGTATCTCTCAGGTCCTGTGTCAGGGTTTTGCTTTGTTCCTGTTTCTTAAAGACATCACTTTCAGTTGTTCATCTGCTGGAAAATGTTTTTACACCCTCTACTTTTTCCTATGCCCTCCACTTGTCCTTTCTTTTTTTTTAAGGACACACAGCATGCCTGTCAAACTGTATTATCTTTGGCATTTTTGTAGATTTATCTAAAAAAAATCAACAAAAAACCCAGAATGTTTTTATGATAGGCTGATAGTAACAAAGTGCCAAAAGACGCGACTTAAAATTTGTTCTTTGCAAAGATGTCTTTTGTGTGTAGACACAACACTATTTCATACCTTGAGGTGCCTTTTATGTGCCTTAATGATTGAATGATTGACAGTCAGTGTTAAGTGGTTTAACAAGTAAACAAACAAAAACAAAAAACAATCTTTTGAAAATGGTCAGGTACACGTACTGGACTGAAAATGTGTAAAAAAAAAAAGAGCCAATTTCAAAAGAAAATCTTGGAAGACCTTCAGAAGACTGGAGAACTATTTCTTAAGACCACTTTAAAAATAATCTAAATATACAAAAATAAGAAGTGGCTCAAGACTAATGCACATTACTGCATCTATCTTTGTTTATTACAAGTAAAATAAAATAAAAAAAACAAGTACAGATTTTCCAGGATTTTAGAAAATATAGAAATGAATAGAAGGAGGAATATAGACAATATTTGCATATGAACCAAATAATTAAACAAATAAATCATTTAAAAATGGAACAATGGGGCGATCGTGGCTCAAGAGTTGGGCGTTCGTCTTGTAATTGGAAGATTGCCGGTTCGAGCCCCGGCTACGACAGTCTTGGTCGTTGTGTCCTTGGGCAAGACACTTCACCCGTTGCCTACTGGTGGTGGTCAGAGGGCCCGGTGGCGCCAGTGTCCAGCAGCCTCGCCTCTGTCAGTGCGCCCCAGGGCAGCTGTGGCTACAATGTAGCTGCCATCACCAGTGTGTGAATGTGTGTGTGAATGGGTGGATGACTGGATGTAGTGTAAAGCGCTTTGGGGTCCTTAGGGACGAAGTAAAGTGCTATACAAATGCAGGCCATTTACCACACGTGTGGAAGCCCTTTTGTCACACTGCGTGTATTAATATTCACTAAGGAATTATGGTAGGAATTTCTCCCTCTAGTTTCTCAAGAAACGGGAGCTGCTACTATCCAAAGTGACAGGATAAACAAAGTGAGGCTATTCCTGTTAAAAGGGAGTTTTTCTGTCCCACTGTGGCCAAAGTGCTTGCTCATAGGGAGTTGTTTCATTGTTGGGGTGTTCTCTGTATTATTTGAGGGACTTTACCTTACTATATTACATGCCTTGAGGCAGCTGCTGTTGCGATTTGGCGCTTTTTAGATTGAATTGAATTGATTGATGGCACTGAGTATTATTCACAGAGAGTTGGGGAACGGGTGCAATTACAGCCTTGTAAAATGGCGACAAATATAATTTAAAACCCACCTCCTCAGTTCAGTGATTGTCATTCCCTTTTCCCATAATGGTTTCCTTGACTTCTTGCTCATACCAGCATCATTCCCTATCCAGGGTGTGTTGTGAGGAACGGCCAGAGGAGAGAGCGGGGAAGTGAAGACTCGAGATATTCTGTTCTGTTACTGTAAGCAGCCAACAAATCTTAATCCTTCTAAAGTAACCCAAACCTCTGCTCAGTTATCCTTGTGTGTGGAATGAGGCTCAGGAGACTTCTTCTACTGCTATGATTGAAATTTCCGTGGCAGAAAATAGTTTTCTTTGACAACTCCTTGAGTGAGCACCAGCTAGGTTTAGTTCTGCTTGAAAAAACTGGGTCTCCATGATCAAACACACCGAGCCCAGTGTGAAGTGGAGATAGCATGAGTGTATACTGTATTTTAGGCCACATTCATCAAGCGGGTTGTGGTGTGAGTGGGCTCCTGTGTGTAAATATGTGACAGGTTGCTGGTGTGTTTTTGATGGAAACAGGGCAGTGGCTGCTTTGACTGCCTCCCTCATCAAACTGTGTGACAAGTCCTCTGAGACAACTCTCTTGCTTCAGCTTTCACACAGAATGAATCATAAAAACATCAGATAGCTGGGGGACTTTCATATAGCCATATAGATTTTTACAGTACATGAGGATCAGCAGGCTCTTCTCAGCTCAGTGAGGAGTGGGTAGATTGACTGAGACAAGCTGGCAAGTGTTACAGTAAATTATGTTAAATGTCCAGTTATAGCCATACATTTTAATCAGTCCCCTGTCTTTTCATTTCATAATGTTTTACCTTCGAAAACCTGGATATTTGTGTCAGACAGCCCAAAGTCTGCACCTATAGCTTTGGCTTGAATCTAATCTTAAGTGAGATTAAAAAAAAAAACTACTACTGCTGCTGCTCGTCACTCCTCCCAGGATATGGGCCATTCTTTAGAGTTGGGTCCAAGTGTAGCCCAACTTTTTTGCTTCTGCCTCGAGGTCTCATCGCCAGGTGTTTCATGGGCGGCCTCTCTTTTGCTTTTTTGCCTTGGGGGTTCCACCTGAGAGCCTGCCTGGTGATGTTGGTTGGCAGTTTACTGATGGTGTCTGGCCAGCAAATGTGGAGAATCCCTCTGAGACAGCTGTTGAGGAATGTCTGGATTTTTCTACATTCATTTTCAACCCACGAACCTCCACATCTACCAGTGGAAGCGTGTCCGAAATTGTGATGTGGTTACAGAAAAGGTCTCTGGTTGTTTGCAGTGAGCTGAGAATTATCGCTAACAGCAAAGACCATTAATAAAATAATTGACTGCTTGGATCCAGCCATCAATAATGGCACCATTTCATTATTTTTTATAAAATTCACCTTGACTAAACATTCATAATTAAAGAGAAAGCTCATTTTAAAATTTTAGAGTAAACACTGTGAAAGTACAGTGTGGTGTGAAAGTAAACTAAGTAAGTTATGGGAGCAAAAGAACGATAGTCAACTTTTAGCTATTTCCATTGGCACTGGGGAGGTAAACGAAGCAAGATCAGTGAAATGAAATGATTTGAATATCGATAAAAACCTTTAAATATCACTGTGATGCTTAAAAAATACATGAACATTTTAGGTTAGTTGTTATTTTAATCTTTTACAACTAGTAAATAAAGAGAGAGTGAAAATAGTAAGAGAAGAAGATAAAAACAGTTAACTGTTTACTGAAACATATTCCAATTATAGTTATATAATGGACAGACTCTCAGCTTTCATTTGAGGGTAGCAACATTCAAACTGAAGGAGTCTCAGCTCTGCTACCCTCAAAGGGACCAAAGCTAATTGGAAAGTTGACTCAAAGGCTATTTCGTGGGCAGGTGTAGACAATTCTTCTTCTTATCCCAGCTGACCATGCATTTCATTTTTCACAAGGCTCACAAACAGCCACTGAAAGCTGCTGCAGTAAAGGCCTTGCAGAGCATTGAAAAGGAGGAAACCGACAATCTGCCGATGTCCATGAGTTTCAGCCTTCAAGAGACTCCAGGCTGTTACTGCCAGCAAAGGGTTTTCCAACAAGTATTAGATGAATGAACATTTTATTTTCAGTGATGTCATTTGTCCAGTAACTTTTTGATCACTGAATTAAAGCTGAAAGTCTGCACTTCATTTAAAATTCATTGTGGTAATGCACAGCCCCAAAATTGGGAAAACAAGTTGTCTCTGTCCAAATATTTATCGACCTAACTGTATACTCCACCAGAATAAGAATCAAAACACTTGGAAAATGTTCAGCTTTGAAAGCACAGTTTACTTTCCCCTGTCTGCATTTGCTGCTTGTCCTTGAATCCACTTAAACATCAGTCACACCACAGAAAACACAAGCCAGAAGGTCACTCACAAAGTGCTTCCTCTGCCAAAATGCTCTGTATTGAAAGTTGCCCAGAACTGAGATTTTAATGCTTTCTTTCTTTCCCCACGCTCCACATCTCAAGGAAATTCACTTCTGTAGTTTTTAGCTAATCTTGCTAACAGACACTCATTTAATCAGTCGTTGGCTCAAGTTGCCTAAATTTGTTTTTTACGCTTGATGAAAGATCTAAGAGGAAAGCAAGAAAATGGATTTCTTTCTTTCTTTCTGTTTTTCTGTAGTTTAGCTAAGTTCAATTGTCTGTTGAAGCGATTGGTCAGAAAGTAATCTCATGTAAGTCTGGAGAATCTGGAGCTTGATTTAAGTCTCTGCAGGTTTGTTTTAATTGGAAACTGAAATATGTGGAAAGCAATTACATCCCGGAAATTGAAAATAATCTAAAAATGTAAACACAAGCAGCAGTGTAATAAGCCATTTATTCTTTGAAGATGCTAAACCAAAGATACATTTCCCTTTTTCTTCTATTCTTGTACTGCTTCATAGTCCCTCCTCCATTCCTTGCATGTATTATATTTTTCTACAAATGTTGGTTGCAGTAATAACCACAAATAGTAATGCAGCTCTGTGTCATGCCTGTGGTGTCATCAAATATGCTCACACAGTAGAGACAGAGGAATAAGAAGAGATAGAGGGAGGGTGACTTTCTGCCACCAGCAGAGCCAGACTGCTGCCGCTACTGGAAGTGTTTTGATAGTGAACCCACATCTGCTGATGACATTGTATCATGGGTTGTCACCAAAGGCCACTGTGGGTTAATAGCATCCTCAGAGATGGTGAGTGAGTTCCTCTGTGGTGTGACACACACTTTGAACCGATTTCACACGTTTGCACTCATTCCAGCACAAAGTCCGAGGTCACAGTTACCTTATAAAGACCCCTGTAAATGTGAAAAAACACAGAAAGAACAATCACCTAATTGGAATATAAGCTTAAATTATTATGTTATTATTGGACTATAATTTTTAATGTTATGTTTTATTCTGACAATATTTAATTGCCTTTTTTAGGTTATACAATATGTGCTAATGTCCCTAATGCATATTACCAATTATTTTCCAAGCATATTGTAGGATTCATATTGATTGCTTGTTATTTCACAAAAATCTATGGATGGACTGATGGGTACACACGAACAGCAGCTGTTTGTGCCTGGCTGTTAGGCTGCAGTCAGTGTTTTCAGCCAAACAGTGACACTACGTCCCTGAATGTCATGCCCCAACTCACTCATTAGTTTATTTTTTCATTTTGTTTTCCTGACCAAACTTCCTGCCTCCCCCACCGCAGGCTGTATCTTTATTTTATTGCTGCTGGGATACATAATAACCAGAGAGCAAGAATGAAAAAGACAGATTGAATTTAATTTGTAGCTCAGAGGTAAGTTTCCATAACACAGTGTTTGGTTTCTACACTGACAAGAAAATAAAATAATTAATTAGCAAGCACAAAAGTTGTTATTTGCACAGTACCTGTGATTAAATTTTCCAGTTCTTGCAGATGCTGAATAATGAACAAGAAAACAAACAAAATAATAAAATAATTGGTGCATAAAATTTTTTGACTTCAAATTCTGTAAGTTTAAAGGTTGTTTTGCTTTATGCTTTATGATAATGGTGAAAAATCTTGTGTTCTGTTGAGTGGTGTAGGTGAGGACATGGGCAAATATTTGCATAAACCATGTGTAAAAACATGTCGCACAAAACTGTGATTCATCAGTATTTTCTTACCTGATTTGTTACAATACTGCAGTTTCAAACCCAGGAAAACACTTATATGTAATACCAATAATACTAATCATACTCAATACGAACGTCATTTAAGTTAAAAACAGTAAGAGGTGCCTTTTTGGAAATAAAGATCAGAAAAATGTAAACAGTAACATCGATCACAGCACTGTTTTAAGTTGCCTGAAGTAATGCAATAAACATAGTAGCATAACTGTAAATAAGGTATATATGTGACAGATATTTAAATATAATAGGCTGCATGAGTTGGTGCTGTGCATCTGGTGCTTCTATTTTAAAAGTAGGACTTTAAGAGAAACGTGACACTCTTTAGACAAAAAGAACTTATTAACACTATTATTGTTACAGACAACAACAACATTATGGTTTTATTATTAGCCATAGTTACTAGATGCTAACTTAACGATAACTTAGCGGATGGCTAATGTGGCTCTCAAATGTGTGTGGGCTATATTTATGGTTCAGTGTTTAAATACTTCAGTGTTGTTGAAGCAGCCGCTTTACAAAATTCAATCCAAAGTACTACTTCAGCTACTAATGTAGGTACTGGCTCTATATGTATTTATTTATTTTGACAACCCTGCATTTTAAACACATTTTAGAAGTGCCTTCGACACAGCTTCACAAACAAGTGATGAAGGCCCGGCTGTCTTAGAAACTAATAGCAAGCTAAAATTGGCCAGAATCAAAATGAAATGAACATCAGTGGAACAATAAATACATGTAATGAACGCACACTATTAACTGAAAAGGAGCACACTTTAATTCTTTTAATCAGACTTTGTCTTTCTTTTTTTTTCCTGTAGCCGTGCAGGCGACTCTCCACCACCATGGCTGCATTTTCCATGCCACCTCAAGGCAAATCTAAAAAGAGTGTGTGACAAATTACTGTCATTTAGCTTGCCTGGTTATTTTTTGTGATGCGCAAGAACTTTGTGATGCGCATATTAGCGAGTGAGGCCAGTTGTATCACGCATCCTGTGTTTTAAAGGAATTGGATTTGAAATAAACCATCTAGTGCTACAATCACACTGGGAAAGCAGTGGGCTGGAGACCACAGACAATCAAAACCGCTTTGAAAATGTGCAGTGAACTTGCAGTCTTGTTGCCTTTGAGATGGTTGCTTTGAAGGCGAAGACCAGGTCTGTGCACGCTCGCAATCAGCTGCTGTCTTCAAAGTGACTTTGGTGCGTCAAGACAGTGATGTAAATGGCAGTAAGATGGAGTCTATTGCCATCTATTGCAAATCATTTGCTTTCTACATTAAACAGAAATTCACTCTTACATTAAGTTCAGCAAGAACATCAGACATTTGAAAAAAAAAGTTCAAAAATCGCTCCACAAATGATGTCGTTGCTGCTTGAGGCAATTTAACTGGGAAATAGGTGCATGGCAATCTTGCGTTTATGTAAGAATGTAACCAGAATATAACCAACTGGCAACCAGCTAAGTTGAGTGCCCTTTGGCAAAGAGACACAGACTGGCTTAATATTTTGTCTTTATTTTAAAATTAGACAGCAATCATTAGCAACTCTTTGCTAATCTGTCTGACTGCAGTCAGTCTGATCCAGGAGACAACTGTTTGGAGACAGGTTGTCTCCCACTGGGTGAAATGAAGGTGTTGCATGCTCAAAACTGTGGGAAACCAGTGTCTAGACCTTAAGGGGCATTTTTGTTTTCCATCTACAATTAGCAGAAAAGGCATTAGTGCATGTTATTATTTTATTTTACATTGTACTTGCTACGTTACATAATTTTTATAATTTACAGTGATAAAAACAACATTTTTTCCTAGAAAATGGGGCTCAATCAATGCAAAATTGATGCCGTGGATTACATCATGTGATCCACTTTGCTTTAACTCCATAATTTCATTCTCATCTAGTTCTTGCTTATCGTCTACTTATATTTTTGTGCCACCCATCTGGAGAATCAGCAGTGCTGGAGCAGTTTTTGGATGCAAACCGGGTTCTGGTTGTATGAATATAACATGAAGCCTTCAACAGGAAGTGAATACTTTTTGTAAGCAGCGCATGCTGGTTTTGATGTGCTTTCTTCTGGGATTGAAGAGGATTCATATATGGATTTATTCTACCAGTGGAGCTTACTTTAACACTCGCCGGTGACAGGAGCTTTGTAGTCAGACTCTCTGTAGCTTTATAGGGAACGATTGACACACACATACTGGAATGTTCCGAATTTGAAAATATTATTAAGACTGATTGAAAATTCCCACATTAAAGTTTCAAATTTATCTTAAAAATATTTGTATGACATTTTACTGGTGGTTCAAGTACTAACATGTAGAGAACATAAGCGATGTACTTCATGGTGTCTATATAAGTTATCTGTGGTAGTCAGCACGGGTCATTTTTCTGTTCACTTTTGCTTGAAAACGGGGAAGGAGTAGCTGGTTTTTTGGACATTACTCATCTAATGGTTGGCTAATGAATATATGGACTCTGTTTTCAGCAAAGTGGCCATTTTTTAAAACTACTTAATTAAGCCTCCATCTGTCTGTGGTGCTCATTCAGTGTAATGTTATTTTTGGCTTTGGATAGTGCCTGACATGGAACCCGGTTTATTTATTTTGTACTTTTACTAAGTTGGCTGTTAAAGTTTCATCCTTTTATGTTGCTTTTCTTCTGAAAGAGATTCAGACACACTTTTGAAGCATTTTTTCTTCAAAAAAGCCAGCAAAGATCACAAAAAGCTTATTTATGATTATTTATCCTTCGGAAGAATGTAGCCCTGAATGATTGTTAATTAAGTGTCTTATGCCTGTCTTATTCCTAAGTATGGCAACAGACTAACTGTGAAGGCAATGAAACTGATTAAGATGACTGATGACTGTCATTTTGCCGTTATGCTACTCTGGCTGTGTAAAACATCTCTGCATCATCATTATTCCGCTTTCCCATAAAGTTGTGTCGGTTCATGTGGACACGAGTGTTTTCAGTGGGAAAAACATTTCATAACTCATCCAAGTGGCTTCTTCAGTCTCCGCTAACTGAAGGTTTTCCCAAAAGGCTAGCGCTATTAAACTGAAGTTATCAGCAGTAATGGGGACACTTGAAAGTTGATGTATACCATAAACTAACACATAGGGATCAGTATTTAGGGTGTGATTCACATCCTCCACTGCAGCATAAATTTAGATGTCATCAGGATGCTGCAACTCCACTCTTGCATGTGCTGCTTTGGTTCTTGAATTAGTTGTGAAGAAGAGCAAAGATATAACACACAAAGAGCTCAAGTGAAAACAAGTGTTAAAGCTGGTATTCCCTAAGGCTCAGGGCCCCCGGCCAGAGTCATGTATATAGTGTATTCTTTTACCTGTGTGTTTCCTTTGCATTAGTTAACACGCTCACTTGGAAAGCTAAATGTTGCTGGTTCAATTCTAGTTGGAGATGCAAATTTTGAAAGGCTTCTGCAGTAAAACTCTGAGCTACTGACCCCTTGTGACAAAGGAATAGATGGAATTAACTGCTTCTCCCTCTGGCTAAATGGCACAGCACAAAAGAGCTGCCTCATCACGCCGGGACACTGTTCTCTATTTACAGCTACAGTCCAGTGGCCACTCTTCAACAATGAGTATATGCACATACTTAGCAGGAAGGATGATTCGAGCAGAGAGTGATGGGAAGCCATTTGGGTAAAATGGAAACAGCCATCTCTGAACTGAACAGGGACCCTAAGGGTACATCTTTCACCATCTTTACAGTGCGTGATTGCAGCCATTCCCCAGACTCTATGAATAGTACATGAATAGTACTCATGGCCATTGCTTAATGGTTGAGACAATTTGCATATCAACAATCATCAATGATCTTGTGTCTCATTATTGTACAATGATGCTGGTTTTGATCGTTATGCAACTGTAGAGTTTTTAAAGCGGGGAAACCTGCAGTCAGCTGAGACTGAAGAACTCAAGAACATTTGGATGAGCGCTGAAACAGTTCTCCCACCAAAAACTTTGCATCTAAATGAGCTGAATTAAAAGAAATCGAGTGAAAATCTAACGTTCTGTACTGCATGTAGACAAACCAAGACTACTGGTTTCATGTGCTATGCTCTCAGCACTGCTGCCATTTCTTTGGTAGCACAATGGAGCTGAACACATTTACTGTGACAGTGAAAGCAGAGGTGTTTGGGTTAATTGCAGTCAGCCGTCTCCCCTCTGACAGATGAGTCTGTCTGAACGTGAAATGTATTCACTGAAGACTGGAAATGTCTGAAATAAGTTAATTGGCTAGATAATGACATGGGTTGGACTATTCATCACTCACGGATGCATAAGGACTGGACTGTAACGGAGATAAAGGATTAACTTCGTTCTCTTGCACAAACTGCTGATAACGACTAGCTTAGTGTATTCTAACTTGTGCTACTTACAGGTTTACTGTTAATAACTTTTTCAAGAGTTGTGGTCATTTTGAAAAATTGTCTATCACGTAGACTATATTATGTGAACAGTGTAGACTAAGGCCTCAGTCACATTGGTCTAGAGACCAGTGGATGACTGCCTGGGAACCACCCGCCGCTAAGGAAAAATGTGCGTTCCCTGAACAGTTAGTGAGCGCGTGCAGGAGATTGCTTGTTGTTAATGGAAGATTTTCAACATGCAGCTACTTTTACGCAATTACTTTACAGTTTTCTGAGATAAAAACAGAAAGAAACAAGGAAAGGAAAGGAAGCAGGAATAAAACACAAACACCAAATCCTTATGAAGATATTCATGAAGTGTCTCTGCCTGCTTTGTGTGAGTTTTGTTGTGGGGTTTTGTTATTTTTAAGTGCCCCTACTTTTACCCCGGAATGATAGTTTTCTAAAAATATTATTTTTAATAAGCTGTGTTCCCACATTTCCAACATAACTTAGTATTTATGGAGTTTATCAGCCCCTTTAGTGTTTCTCTCTGTTAAATTCAGTTCTTGTTTTACTCTGTTAGTTGTCTCCTGTGTTTTGTGCTGTTTGAGTTCCTCCTGCGGCTGATTGTCTTGACTAAACCTGTGTGTAGTTTGCCTTAGCTGTCTCCATTTCCCTAATCACCTTGCGTGTATAAATAGTCCTGTCTTTCCCTCAGTTGTTGTTGCAGTGTCTGTTATCCTGCCCACTGTGATTTTCCTCCACGTTCTCCTGAGGTCTGTTAGATATTGTGCTTCATGGCATGGATTGTGTTTTGAGCTTTTATGGATTAGCCTAAATAAACAGCTCGTCTTTTGTTAATTTGGTCTGCCTCCTCCGTCCTGCACTTGGGTCTTAACTTCTCTATTCAACAAATCGTGACACAAGCCAGATTTGTTTTAAAAACATGCAAGCTACAAAGTTCATCACTGCTGTTATTTTGTTGAATAAGTTATTTCATGCTAAGCCCTTTACTTTGCACTTGAAGCATTTCTATTTCTATCCCTATTCCCTTCAGGGTCTATGTAATCTTAAGTTGAACTATTTATTCACTTGTCTCCAACCAAAGCTGAGATGTATGCTAATTTTGAGCTTCAACGGTGGTTTAATTGGAATTGCTTCCCTTTACAACAACAGTGTGACGTTTCCTATATCATTTTCAGACACAGCATTCACTGGACTTTAATCAGAGTAGAAAAACATGTCAGCTCTTTGTCAACAATGTGAAGCGATGCACTAGACAGAGTGCTAACAAGCATTTTAAGTGACAATGCCCTAAAAGATGGTTTTAATTAGGTAGGGCAAATATATTTAGAAAACATGCATCTCTAATACTTCACTGAAATCAGAAATACTAATGAAAATGTTATGGTGATGCTAAGAAAGTTCATCTACAGCTCACTGAACACTGAGTCTCTTTATATGCACTGCATTTCTGCACAATTCATTCTGTTGATTTGTCAACTTTGCAAAACATTCTAAACTCAAATGTATACAGACATTCACAGCTCTAGGCTAATCAATAACCAAAGCTAAAACCTTTTTCTGTCATCTTCAGGGTGTTGGTACGGACCCCCACAGTGCCTTGGCTCTGCCCTCTGACTCCAAGTGGCACAAAGAAAAAGCAGAGGATACCCCGTTCCAGTTCCTGGACTCTGATGATATGACCATCAGCATAGGTAGAGCTGGACATCTCTCAGGCAAGCCTCCCTTCATATACCCACATCAGCTGTTTTTTGGGCTGCAGTCTTTGTAGCTGCAACCTTTTTAGTCTCTTTGTTTCAAATGCATGATTTGGTTGCAGTTGCAAAAGAGGTTCAGGCATTAGAAAGCAAAATCGAGGAAAAACGACTGCATTTGGTTGGCTGTCTGAAACCTGACCTGGCGCTTCTATGATGGCTCTCTTTTTGCTGTCCTGTTTTTTCTGTTATCTCACCACCTGTAATCCTCACTGGGTGCTCTTGTGGCTGAATGGTGTTTTCATCTTGACAGCTCTTGGGAAATTATCCTTGGCTGCAACACTAAACCTTCCTTTAAGCAATCATCTTTCCGAATGCTATTCCCTTATAACGTAATGTCCTACATACTAATTGTAAATTGTCACACTTGTCTGAATCGGTTTATAATGGGTAGGTTGTTCTGTAATTAACATAAATTATAATTTCCAACGTGCAAGACAGAGACAAGTCTAATTTTGTACTGTTTTGCAGAAAACATGAGTAAGAAACATTTTCTAACATATCAGAGTAATATTATAGCAACTGAGCAGTGACACCCCACATACAACTGCCTAACGAAGGTAGAAAATTAATGAGCAAATAAATGCAGCAAAAACATAACATAAAATAGCAAACATAAATGCTGGCTCACTTGGAGGGAAATAGGCTGTCTGATATGGTTTAGTCAGACTTTTTTGCTGTTAGGTTACAACAAACACCTGGTCATCCAGAGGTGAACGTGCAACAGCCTCAACCTCTGGTGAATCGCTTTCAATTTAAAGATGATTGCACAGGTTGCCTGGTGGAGGCACCCTGGTTGTGGCTGGATCCTCAATGTAGGTGGTTAATGTGAACGTCTGTGTATTTAGATATTAGTCTGTGTATTTCGGTATTTAGCTAAATACACAATATATTTAGATATACTGGCTTTGTATAACATTTGTTACATGTACTTACCTATAAGTTCTTACTAGGATAATACAACACTAGTGCTTGTTTATACTGTGCCGACTGTGCTCAGAGCAGCTGGTTTGTTGCGTTTGTGGCGCGCTAAACATGCGTCTTGCCTTCAGGGAAACTCCATTGGTACTATTTTTGGTAATGGTAATAGTTTAGATAAGTTCGCCTTTCATTCACATGTTATGTTCTGTTTATTCCTGCACTGAAAAGCTGTTAACTGTCGCTCTGCCAAGCACAGCAGGGGCTCTGCTGAATCATACACATTGTTGATTTCGAACCAGACTACCAGAGCAAATGGTGAAAATGAAATAGAGTCATGCTGCTAATTATAAGCCTTATGTAGTTATTTTTCTTTGGTGTCACAATGAACCCAATTAAGAAATAAATCTTCACCAGCACCAACTGTCAAGACCGTAACTCATGAAAAGTAATGGTCAGGTAGAAGGAAGGAAGAAAACAAGGACTTTTTAAAAATCTTAATTATACCCAAAGTGTTGATGCTGCATTTCATTGACTTTTTAAGAGGTATTGAGTGCACAACCTCCTGTCATTTATCATAGATCACCTACAAAGGTTTTGGGGTTTTTTTAAATCATGAATTACTTGTACCCTTAAAAAAATATTGTTTGTTTTCAGCATACAGTCAAACCAGAATAGAGACAGCCTGAAAAGCAGGGTCTCTCTGCTTGAGTTATTTAGTCAGATTTTGATTGACAGCTTTTTTGCCAGCTCAAACAACCCAAATCAAATGGGAAAAAACAGCAGAGTTTGATTGAACTGGACCAAAACGTCTAGATATCCTGAGTATGAGTATAGGAAACAGAAAAATGCCTTCCTTCCATGCAATATAAGGTGACCCAAAGGGCCTGACTCATTAATATGTAAAGTTTTTATTTATTTATAAGATTAAAAAAGAAATTCTGAAATAGGCAAAGTTACATTAACATAAGAATTCAACAACTTGTCAGATAAAGATAAAAATATGTATGCAGGTAATGCCAATTTTAAATTACCCAGGATAGGATGATTATTCAATTCAATTTCAATTCTTTATTTATTTGTCACATGTAGTTATAGCTGGTACAACATACAGTGAAATGTTTTTCCTGGCTAAAAAAGTACTCCCCCCGACTGTGCAGACATGCTAAAAAGGATTTTACATAAACTAAAAAAAAGGGAGGGGGGGGGGGGGGGGGGGAGAAACAAAAGTTAAAAAGTAAAAAATAATATAAAAAACAATGTAAAAGTCCATATGTTTGTGCTTATAAGTATATATCCATGACGTGCAGGATATTGTACTGTAATAATTTAAATGAAAAAACTATAAAAAATATACATTATTTACATAGTACAGATATATATAATAAGGTACGGATAAGGTTCAGAGAGAAAAGTAAAATGCAAATTATGTACTGTGTGTGAGATTGTCCATCATGTCGTCCGGTTTGTGTTTTGGTTGAGGAGTCTCACTGTTTGTGGGTAAAAACTCGTCCTGAACCTTTCTGTTCTTGTTTTCAGGCTACAGAGGTGCTTTCCTGACCTCAGTAGCCTGAACAGTTTGTGGGCGGGATGGCTGGAGTCCCTAATGATCCTGATGGCTCTGGATCTGCACCTTTCAGCATAGATGTCCTGCAGTGCTGGTAAAGATGTTCCCATAGTGCGTTCAGCTGTGCGCTGTAACGTGCGGTGGAGATGAAGCCAGCCGCGGAGGTGTGTAGGTGGATAGCGAATGAGCAACAGCTTCTGACTTTCCAAAAAGTACTCATTTATTTACAATATCAAAAATAAGTGCTACCTCTACCACACATTACTGAAGAGCACACTAGTCCGCGTACACACGGGAGCATCCATTACAGGAGGAGTGCGAAGAAGAACAAAAAGGGGGTGACACCAGTCGTGAGACAGGAGGCGCCGCCATGTGGTGATACACTGCATTACGATAGCAACTGTTACATAGTCCCCCCTGGTGAGAAAAAGGCTGTCCTCAGCCGTACACAGCTGAAAAAACACACACCACACCTAACAGTACCCTATACATAGAGGTTACAGCTAAGATTGGTGCACACACACAGGGCAAAAGACCATTTAAAAATGAAATTGGTGAAAATAAGACGAATATGTACAGTGGAAAATCAGTCTTCCTAGTTTTTTCACCTTTTCCTTTTTTTTGTTTTTAAAGTAAATGCCAAGAATGAACCTTAACGCACTAAAGAGCCATAAAACTGGATTAAGTAGAGCAAACAGAAACATCTACATATCATGACTCAAAGTAGCAATGCAACAAGACAGCATCAAACAGGTTTAACCAGAACATTTCACTTCAGATCAAGCCTGGTTGTGTGAAAATCATTAGTCCATCTTTTGTTGCTCCAGCCAGACGTAACTCTGGGGCAACGTCTGGGCCTGAGATTGTAATGTCCACCAGCAGCTGGGTGCTGGACAGATCTGGGTGAAACACTCTCTGGAACAGCGCCCACACCAGAAGAAGAGTCAATGTCCGGTAAATCAAAGGGGAATGGCTCAGAGCCAATGTCAGTGTCTGCAGGGGGGCCAGGGTGGGCCTGAGAGTCAGAGTTCAGACCCTCTGCGGTCTCTCTCTCCCGGCAGGCGATGAAACAGAATGTTCTTTGGAAGTGAGAGAGTCCCAGGTATGGAACGGTTGCATGTTCACAACATGATAAACACCTGCATCCACACCGGAGTCCACCCAAGTGAGCCTGTAATTAACATCACTGAGTCTCTGAGATACACACAATGGTCCCTGAAACAGTGGTGCAAGTTTAGCAGTAAAGTTAGACTGAGCATCTGACCTGGGGTGTGTCTTAACTCTCACAAGGTCACCAACACGAAACGAGGCATGTCGATGTCTCAAGTCATAGTAATGTTTTTGTCTGTCATGGCTATAGTCCAAAGCTGCTTTGGCGTGGTCGTGAGCTTCCTGCAGGGAGGCTCTCAGAGTCTCAGGGTAAGGCACACCCGGTTCATCAACACCTGCTGTAGAAGGCTGAGTGATAAGGTCAAGCGGGGTGTCTAACTCACGACCATAAAGCATCATGGCAGGAGTCAAACCTGTACTGTCATGAGGGGCGGTGCGCAGAGCAAAGCAAATCTGAGGGAGAAACTTGTCCCATGATGTGTGCTTATCACCTACATAAGCGCGGATTGCAGTTTTCAGAGTCCGGTTGACGCGTTCAGTAGCATTTGTCTGAGGGTGATATGCCGTAGTGAGTCTGTGCACCGAGCCTAATGCAGAAACAACATGTTCAAAAAGCTCACTCACAAAAGGAGACCCTCTGTCAGAAATCAGGTAAGTGGGTGTACCATGCCTAGCAAAAATGTCAGTGACGAATTTACCAGCTGCTACCTGAGATGTAGCTTCTTTGACAGCACTGGCTTCAACCCATTTAGTCAAATAGTCAACAAACACGATCAAATAAGCATTACCAGTGGGGGTGCGGGGAAGTGGCCCAACAAAATCCACACCCACATACTCCCAGGGTTTCTGGGGGACAATGGGAACCATAAGACCGGCTGCTTTTTTCTGACTTGGCTTGGTGAGTTGGCACACTGAGCATGAAATCACATAGCGTTTCACATCAGCTGCCATTTTGGGCCAGAAAAACCTAAAACGCAGTCTAGCCAATGTCTTAGAAACACCCAAGTGACCTGCTGTGGGGTGGTCATGGTAATAGTCCAGCAAGGTGCCTCTCAAGGAAGTAGGGGCAAACAGTTTCAGCTCTTTCAAAGGGTGCAAAGCACATGTGGACTTGGGTTCCCTGTGATACAAAAGAGAGTCATACACAACATACTGTAACAAGGTGGCATTGTCCGAGCTGTTCAGAGAGTCTGCTTCAATGTCTCTGAGGAGTGGACCTGTGACGTGATCGTCTAACTGCAGCTGTCTCAATTGTGAACGGTCAGCCAGAATGACGGGGGGCAGAGTACGAATGTCCAGGCTGCCCATAACAGCATGATCTGGTAAAAGATCAGTCGGCCTGTCACAGGTCAGAGGCAAAGGGTTGCGTGACAGTGCATCGGGAACTTTGTTCTGTGCACCAGGTTTGTGCACTATTGTGAAATCAAAGTCCTGCAAACGAAGTGACCAGCGGGCGAGTCGGCCCGTTGGGTTTTGACGAGACATGAGCCACCTGAGACTGTTGTGGTCAGTGAAGATAGTAACATGAACACCTTCAACATACGGGCGGAAGTGTTCCAGAGCCCATATCACAGCGAGGCACTCCTTCTCTGAAGTGCAGTAGGGGAGTTCAGCTTTGTGAAGGGAGCGACTAGCAAAAGCCACAACGTACTCATGACCCTTGTCATCCTTTTGCATCAACACTGCCCCAAGACCAATGTCACATGCATCGGCGTGAATGGAAAAGGGACGGTTGAAGTCTGGAAATGACAGGATCGGGGCTGATGTGGCATGATCCTTCAAAGTGTCCATGGCCCTTCGACAGCTGTCGTCCCAGTGGAAAGCATTGTCCTTTCTGGTGATGGCGTGAAGAGGTTCGGCATGGCGGGCATAATTCTGAATGAAGCGTCGATAATAGCCAGTCAAGCCAAGGAACTGACGGACGTGTTTCACTGAGGTTGGGGTATCAAACTCCTTAACCGCCTTTACTTTGTCCGGATCGGGCTTAACACCTGATGATGTGATGCGGTACCCGAGAAAGGTGAATTCATCGAGGCAGAATTGGCACTTTTTGAGCTTCAATGACAAGCCAGCAGCCTGGAGTCTGCCCAGCACCTCCTCAAGATCCACTAAGTGCTGTTCAAAGGTAGGTGAGGCGATAACAATGTCATCCAGGTAGACTGCGCACGTTTTGTAAATGAGGCCAGCAAGCACAGAGTTCATGAGTCTCTGAAAAGTTGCAGGTGCGTTGCAGAGCCCAAAGGGCAGCACCCGAAACTGGAAGAGACCGCAGTGAGAGATGAAGGCAGTTTTAGGCTTCGAGTCCTCTGCTACAGCAACCTGCCAATAGCCTCGCGCTAAGTCCAATGTCGAGACAAACTTTCCTCTTGCCAGAAAGTCCAAAGACTCATCTACACGAGGCAGGGGATAAGAGTCTTTTCGGGTAACTTGGTTGAGCCCTCGAAAGTCCACACAAAACCTTGGTTCCGTGGCCGCTCTATTTACAATGACTACAGGAGCTGCCCAAGGGCTTGTGGAAGGTTCAATGATGTTGTCCTTCAACATTTGTTGTACTTGTTCTTCAATCACACGTTTCTTAGCAGGTGACGTGCGATAGGGTGGGAGATTGACAGGTGTTGCATTGCCAGTCTCTATGGCGTGCTCAGTGAGAGCCGTTCGACCAAGTTGACCATCAAACAAGGAGCTAAACTTGCTGAGCAGATTGAGTAAAGCATCCTTGTTGTTCTCTGAGAGACTTGCTTCAGACAGTTTGGCTGTTAAGTCTGAGCGAACCAAGTCCAAAGACATCAGTGTTCCAGGTGAATGTGAGTAATCATTTTGAAGGTCCTCTTCATCGTCTGCGAGTGGGCAGGGGATGTCCTCAATGTAGACGGTTCTAGTGGGAATGTGAATAGAAACAGAAGCTCTTGCCATAAAATCCATTCCCAGAATGAAAGGAGAGGACAAATCTGGTATTATTGCAAAACGCTGGTAAAAGTTCTTGTTCATGAATCCAATATTGAGCCAAATAACACCGTCAGGGATACAGGGAGCATTATTGGCAAGGTTAACTGCAGGACCATTCCACTCACTTGTGTTTCTAGGGTGAGAGTCATTTACTTGAATGAGATCTGTTCGTACAGCCGAGAGGGAAGCACCCGTGTCGAGGGTAGCATCCACAGATGAAGCATTGAAGTTCACTTTCGTTCTTAGTGGGGTATTCCAGTGGACTTGTGAAAAATTGTCTTCCAAGTGTCCAAGACTGTGTCCACCCTGTAGTGAATCGGGCGTGTGAGGCTCCGTTAGTAACTGGGGGAAGGTTGGCCTCTGTGAAATGTCCTCCCCCCCCTGTAGTTTCCCGACTGCCTGTATTGTGGCTGGGATGTGGTGCTGCTTAATTCCACCTTTTCATGGCCAGGGTCAGAGGGGCCAGGTGCCGGCAATGGCTGGACTGGGCCATGCCTAGCGGTGTTCGAGGCTCGTTGTGGCAAATGAGGTTGGGTGTTACAGTTTGGGCAGGTGCGTGTGGTGAACCCTGGCTGAGAGCATTTGAAGCAGTAAGGTTCAGGCTTATAGTTGTCTTTGCTACATAAAGCAGGCTGTGGTCTTTGTGGTCCAAGCACTGAGTGAAGCTCATGAGCACGTAGCAGCAGGTCCATTACAGAAGTGACATTAGCGCCATACAGGGCAACTCTGTATTTTTCAAGAGCATGTTTACTAATTAGGTCGATTCTGTCTTTTTCAGGTGGAGGACTCTTCAGTTTGTCAAACTCACTCAACATGTGGGCAACAAAGGTTGGGAGTGGTTCGTCCTGAGCCTGAACACGATCTAAAATTCCTCTCAGGATGCGTTCTTGGTTGTCGGAGGGCAGAAAAACTGTCTTAAACAGTTGACAGAATTGAGCCCATGATGTGATGTGGGAGCTCAATGCCTTGAACCATTTCCCGGGCTCTTTTGCAAGAAAGTGTGGCAGTTCGTTTAGCAATTGCCCATCGGTTAGGTTCAATGAGGCTTTGTATGTGCCAACTGCATTTAACCAGTCCTCAGGTTGCACTTTGCCGTCCCCAGCATACACAGGAGGCTCCAGTTTTGCGTGATGTAAAGCTGCCGCAATCACTCTGGAAGTGCTGCTGAGCTCAAGTGAGTGAGATGGGAGAAAAGGATTTGTAGGTTGAAATGGGTTGCTGGGCAGGAACGGATTGGTACTGTTGGTGGGTTCAGTTTTGTCTCTCGCAGGAACATGAGGTGTCGATGTGGCCATTGGGAAAACAGGAGACTGTGGGACTGCAGGAGGGGGGGAGCTCCCCATTGTGAGTTGGTCCCACTGCCTTAGTAAACTCTGCTGTATGTTCAGTGAGTCACTTAAACAATCACTAAGCTTATTCACCTCAGTTCTTAACTCCACCACTTGTTGGCTAAGGCTAGGAGTCACATTTTCAACTATCTGGCACATAGGTAACGAGGTAAGTTCCATGTCTGAGTCAGAGTCGTCTGGGCAGTGTGCCATTGTGATTTCAAAAAAATTAAGCCGCTCCAGGGCACAGTGTAGTTATTGATATAGTAGTAAAAGAGTCAGATCAGACTAGAAAGACAAAAATGCAAAGATTAATTTTAAATCGTTTCGTTATACTGAGCCGAAGACCAGCACCAACGGTTGTAGTCGGCCAAGTTCTCACTTACATGTGCTACAGTCAGTCTCAGCAGAGGGAAAGGGGAATGGAAAGCCAGCAGAAATGTTCATGTCCAGGCTCTCCACAGAAGAATTAATCCTTAGAAGACGAAACCAACAGCACGTCCAAATAACAAATCCACGGAGTCCATTCGCGTCGCGGAGTCAGCTTCTCTCTTTTTCTTTCTCCCAAGCAGAGCAGCGGCACACCGCGGTATCCAGAAATTAGTCAGGTCCCACCTGAGCTGAGGCTGCGGCCATGGCTGGAGAAAACGTCCGAGCGTCCGCAAAACTTGGGGGATTTCCGAGACAGTTCACGTGCTAGAAGAGAAGAATCCTCGGCGGGATGCAAAAATCGTCTGAAGTCCAAGGGGAAAAAGTTCGGGCGCCAGTTGTAACGTGCGGTGGAGATGAAGCCAGCCGCGGAGGTGTGTAGGTGGATAGCGAATGAGCAACAGCTTCTGACTTTCCAAAAAGTACTCATTTATTTACAATATCAAAAATAAGTGCTACCTCTACCACACATTACTGAAGAGCACACTAGTCCGCGTACACACGGGAGCATCCATTACAGGAGGAGTGCGAAGAAGAACAAAAAGGGGGTGACACCAGTCGTGAGACAGGAGGCGCCGCCATGTGGTGATACACTGCATTACGATAGCAACTGTTACAGCGCACAACCCTCTGCAGGGCTTTCTGTTGCTGTACTGTGCAGTTCCCGTACCACACCATGATGTTGTTGCACAGGATGCTCTCAATTATCTCGATTATTTAAAGCTGGGTTCTTCTTCTTCCAGCCCCTCTCTGACACTCATCTAATAAGGGCTGAATCTGAAAAAGAAAACACAAATCTGGGATTTTCTTAGGGTAGCACAAACTTAGCACCTCATTTTACAGTGGGGCAAAAAAGTATTTAGTCAGCCACCGATTGTGCAAGTTCCCCCACCTAAAATGATGACAGAGGTCAGTAATTTGCACCAGAGGTACACTTCAACTGTGAGAGACAGAATGTGAAAAAAAAATCCATGAATCCACATGGTAGGATTTGTAAAGAATTTATTCGTAAATCAGGGTGGAAAATAAGTATTTGGTCAATAACAAAAATACAACTCAATACTTTGTAACATAACCTTTGTTGGCAATAACAGAGGTCAAACGTTTACTATAGGTCTTTACCAGGTTTGCACACACAGTAGCTGGTATTTTGGCCCATTCCTCCATGCAGATCTTCTCGAGAGCAGTGATGTTTTGGGGCTGTCGCCGAGCAACACGGACTTTCAACTCCCGCCACAGATTTTCTATGGGGTTGAGGTCTGGAGACTGGCTAGGCCACTCCAGGACTTTCAAATGCTTCTTATGGAGCCACTCCTTTGTTGCCCGGGCGGTGTGTTTTGGATCATTGTCATGTTGGAAGACCCAGCCTCGTTTCATCTTCAAAGTTCTCACTGATGGAAGGAGGTTTTGGCTCAAAATCTCACGATACATGGCCCCATTCATTCTGTCCTTAACACGGATCAGTCGTCCTGTCCCTTTGGCAGAAAAACAGCCCCATAGCATGATGTTTCCACCCCCATGCTTCACAGTAGGTATGGTGTTCTTGGGATGCAACTCAGTATTCTTCTTCCTCCAAACACGACGAGTTGAGTTTATACCAAAAAGTTCTACTTTGGTTTCATCTGACCACATGACATTCTCCCAATCCTCTGCTGTATCATCCATGTGCTCTCTGGCAAACTTCAGACGGGCCTGGACATGCACTGGCTTCAGCAGCGGAACACGTCTGGCACTGTGGGATTTGATTCCCTGCCGTTGTAGTGTGTTACTGATGGTGACCTTTGTTACTTTGGTCCCAGCTCTCTGCAGGTCATTCACCAGGTCCCCCCGTGTGGTTCTGGGATCTTTGCTCACCGTTCTCATGATCATTTTGACCCCACGGGATGAGATCTTGCGTGGAGCCCCAGATCGAGGGAGATTATCAGTGGTCTTGTATGTCTTCCATTTTCTGATGATTGCTCCCACAGTTGATTTTTTCACACCAAGCTGCTTGCCTATTGTAGATTCACTCTTCCCAGTCTGGTGCAGGTCTACAATACTTTTCCTGGTGTCCTTCGAAAGCTCTTTGGTCTTGGCCATGGCGGAGTTTGGAGTCTGACTGTTTGAGGCTGTGGACAGGTGTCTTTTGTACAGATGATGAGTTCAAACAGGTGCCATTCATACAGGTAACGAGTGGGGGACAGAAAAGCTTCTTACAGAAGACGTTACAGGTCTGTGAGAGCCAGAGATTTTCCTTGTTTGAGGTGACCAAATACTTATTTTCCACCCTGATTTACGAATAAATTCTTTACAAATCCTACCATGTGGATTCATGGATTTTTTTTTCACATTCTGTCTCTCACAGTTGAAGTGTACCTCTGGTGCAAATTACTGACCTCTGTCATCATTTTAGGTGGGGGAACTTGCACAATCGGTGGCTGACTAAATACTTTTTTGCCCCACTGTAATTGCATGCCAGCAAATCTAGCGGATTAATTAACAAGACAACAAAAATGGCAGTGCCCAAAGGCGTTGATTAAACACAAAACATTATTTCAAACTCTGAGACAGTTTTTATGGAATATTAAGTTGTGGCAGTAACCTGCATGTGCTTGCTTTAGTGCTATAGTCTTGTAAAATACAAAGCAACATACGCTTTTTTTTAGAGCACACTGCACCAGAACTATAGGTACTAAAATAAAACAAGTGCCACCTCAGTGGGTCACCATTAGCATTGGCTGGTCTTTTAAAATTGAACAGTGCAGCCTGTATTCTTATTAATTACCACACTGTTTTCCCTGCTGACATAAAACTTTGGGAAGTTTGTTCTTGCTACCAGGAACAGTTTGACTTCAACCTGGATGTTGCTGAGCGATTGCAAAGTGCTTGGAAGATGGAGTTATATTTTGAATTCCTTCGTGTTTGCGTATGCTCCTGTGAGTCACTTTCTGACTCACTCACTCCTCTTTATTTCCGTCATTGTCACAGTGACCTCCGTGTTATTCAGTTGGTTTCTTTAAAGATAAAAAGGCATTTCTATACAGTGTAAAACATGTTTCATTTTCACTGTTGTAAGGACAGCACCTAAATGGCTGCTAAATGTGTTAAGAGACAAAAAGTGACAAAAGTGATAAAACACTCAAAACTGACAGTGAATCCCTGCTTTAGTCGCCAAGTCCACCAAATGAGTAAATATATATTTCAAGCTACCTTCGGTGTGGCTTATGGATCAATTAGTTTCCCTCATGGCTTGCCTGAGGGCACTGAAGTCAGTCAGCCAATACAGTAAACAGAAAGGAGCATAAGACCAGCCCTCATCAAAAGTGCTCTAAGTCACTGCAGGCCCGACGTGCTATTCAGGATGCAACATAGCTAGTCTGCAGTAGAGAATTACAATTTCTTTGTATTTTGCTTCCAGGGACACAGACTTGTGTTAGTGAGCAGCAGGCTTTCTGAAAGTTTTCTTTTGACAGTGACTGCACTTTTTCCCACAGATTTTCCATGAATTGTTGAACATTTCCAAAAGATTTTTTAAACACTGACCTATGAATTATTCAAGCATTGAAAACAGGCATCTTACTCAATCAGGTTTAAATTATATCTTTCGGAGTTTGGTACTGCCATTCTATTTGCAAATAAATAAATATATTCTGAAATTGAATATACAAAAATACCAATTATAACACAGTTTGACAGGCATCAAATAGTTCTTTTACACCAACAAGGTATTCTTAAAGAGCTATTTGCTAAAACTTGGCATATCTCAGCATGGCGTCCACTGTGTACTTAAAATATTACAAAATAAAAAATGTTATGCCTAAAAAACTACAGAGGGTGAACTGTATATGGAAAGAAGAGAAAATCTAGCAAAGACCTGAGAGATGCATCAGGCCCTTCTGTTGATCCATCTGCTGTCTACTGAAACATCATCAGATATGGTCTCATTCAGTGGAAGGATGGCTGTCAAGAAGCTATTTTTAAGGAAGAATGACTGGGAGGAAAGGTAGAAGTATGTTACATTGCACAAGAACTAGACTGTGTCAGTGTCAACATGTTTGATGGAGGGATCAGGGCTGCAGCTAAAGATTTTGGTTGTCGACTAAACTGCCAATTTTTCGTAGTAGTCGATTAGTCTACGATTATTTCAATAACTCTTATGGTTGCTTCCTATGGGCAAACCTCCTGTTATAGGCTCCAGTAGCTCATTTGCTCAAGTCTGTGAATATCATCCTGTTGTCTCACCCCACAACAAATTAAATTCATTAAAACTAGGAGACAGTGGAGCTATTCCTGTTTAACGGTTAACTATCACATTTCACAAATGGTGCTCGCTTAGTAAGCATCATCCTGAGAAGTTTCCGACAGGTAAGCCAACATAGACATTACTGTACAAACATTACCAAAAACAAGGTATCAACACGGCGCACTAACTTAACTGAGTTTTACATTTTTATCATGGAAGGAAATCTCTGCTTTTGCACAGCCTGCATTTAACTTTGTTTGTTTTCTTTGAAATGCTTTCACATTTTTTTAAATTTTCGTTCCCATTTTCGTCCGTCCTCCTGTTTTGCTGTTCGTGCTACCTTCTTCTTTGTTAGTACTGAGTGCAGTCTCAGCAGATGATACAGATAACAGAAAAGTACTGTTACATTTTTATCCACCGTACAATACCACCTGGAAAACATCTGTCATATTGATATTGATCCCAAATACACTGCCAAAAAAGAATTCCTGGAAAAACACACAATGGGACACTGTCAGTCATGGATTGATGTCCCCAAAACCATAACAAAGATGCCTCAAAGGTCATGATGAAAAAGACAAAAAAAAACCTGCCAGCATCCAAAGAAAAGCTTTGAAATGAAGTCTGTAGAATTATTTCTGAAATAAATTACATAAAGCTTGCCTAAGAGAGTTCAGGCTGTGTTGAAGAATAGCAGTCATCCTGCCAAATGGTGATTTTCAAGTTCTTTAGTATGTTTTTGCCTTGAACACTATGCTTTGGGTGTTTCAATAATAAGCTGTACTTATTTCCCATTTTTCTAGCAAAATATAAAGAAACTGCAGGATTGCCCAGTACTAGTATTTCACAACAGATCAAAAGAGTAACTATGTTTTATTTTAGATTAATATCAGAATCCCTGTCTTCCTGCACAGTACAACAGCTGCAGAGGTGAAGATGATTGTAGCCTCTGGGCTCCTGGTGTCATTATAGGTTCAAATCTAAAGGCTTCTTTTGCATTCAAGGCCACTGAGTCTTCTTTAACTTCACCTTAATGGGGTTAGGAGCGGAGGAAGGTGTAAATGCTGTAGATATCAGCAAATGCTTCTGCAAGCAAGCTGTACAAAAGATGATTGACAGCTTTTTTCTTTTATACTTTAGACACCGCTCTTGGTTAGATGTCTAGAGTAATAGTGAGTTCAACTCCAAAAAACTTTCAAAGACATTTAGGGTGCCCGGTTTTAAAGATTTTCGAAAGGTTCCAGTTCATGTCTATTGAAAGATTGACCTTGTCAGGCTTTGCTTTTATTTATGATTCTTTTACAGACAAAAGCTATTGATAAATGTCTCTTTAGGTTCATGTGTAGAAACTCATGTTTAAGCTATAATCAATATTTTATTTTAGCATTACATGCATCCTCTCAATCAATGCTTCCTTTATCTTTCAGTGTCCTTTGGTGATCTGATGATTGGTGTTTGGGCTCTTTTTTTTGGGGACCTCTTTTTTTAATTTCTTGACTAATTTATGGATATTTCCTCTTGGTTTGGGCTTTATCTTTATTTGAAATCTTACCTTTTGACTTTTTGGAAGCAGTTGTTGTTGTCCTTTTAGTCATCACAGAAGATGAACAAACCAAAAGCTCATTCCAGTCCTTTAGATGTGTGGTATATGAATGTGGAAGGTGTGCATTACATTTTTGTCTTTATTCTAATCTCCCAAGCAGGTTGATAGCTGCTTGGAAGTTTAATTATGCTTCATTTCCATTGCTGAGATGGGCATCTGTTCAGAGGTGGGAATTAATCTTCTATTTTTAGAGAAGAACTTCCTCCACAGAACAATTAAGCACAACACCAGACATTTAAATTTGCATTTCAACAACATGCTAATTATTCCTAAAGAGTAGCATAGCCACATGATTCATGAATTTGAAGTATTGTCTTTGCTAGAAGTGACTTCTGGTATTTATTTTCTGTATGACTTCATAGGTTTTTTACATCATTCTTTTCAGGATTGGTTGAGTTGATTGAGTTATGTTTTCATTCATACACAGCTCCCTAAAATACCACCACATTACTTCAGTGAGGCTGATGTCTGGATTCAGCCATGTTTTATAGATTTGCTGCTGTTCTTGGGGATCACCGTCTTCTTGCATGACCCAGTTTCAGCAGCCTTTAGCTGCTGGACAGATGTCCCCACATTTGAGTCCACAATATTTTTTATCAACAGAGGAGTTCATCATCAACTCAATGACTGTGAAGTGCTCTGGACCGGTGGCTGCAAAACTAGCTCGAATCAGCCACACCACTATCGCTGGTGCTTGGTTTGTGCTAATATGGTGCTGTGCATTATGGTCAATCATTTCTCATATGTCCAGAGGACATTGTTCCAGAAGTCGTGTGGTTTGCTCAAATGCAGCTTTTAAATTTTAGCCATGCTGCAGTAATCTTTTTAGAGAGTCTATCTTCTGGAAACCCTTCCATACAAGCCACACTTCTCAGTCTTGTTCTAATGGTGCTGTTACAAACTTTAACATTTAGGCCTGTTGACCTCGAAGTGAATTTGCTGGGACATCCACTTCTGAGAAGATTGTGGCATTGTATTACCACACATCTGAATACTCCAGACCAGAGGTGGTCCTGTAGTCATACTTGCTGATGAGTTAATCAAATAGCAGCATCTGTCTGCTACCTTTTTAATTCCCACGGATGCAGCAAGGATTTACTGCAAATGGTCTGCAAGGTGAAAACTTTCTTTTTCACATAACTGTGGGCATCTGCCAATATCAGTCTATTGGAAGTCTTGTCAAAAAAGATCTTATTTATAGCTGATAATAGCTCATTTTTTTAAAAAAAACTCTGTTGTGCCACATGAATTTTGCATTGGTTCATCGCGTGACAAAGGGCTGAATGAATCAAGACCTTCCGTGAATTCAACCTTGTCAAAATTCAAAGACCATACCTGATGTTTGCAGTCTCCCCTTGGAGATTATCTTCTCATGCAACTTTCTTAGGAATCCTGTTCTGCCAAGGAGAGCAAAGATCAATTTCTGTTTCAAACTGAGCGAGCCTTCATGTCAGAGCACATCACTGGGGATGAGAGCTGGGTCTCCAGCTACAACATAGTGGGTAAACAGGAGTTCAGTACACAATTTTTAACCCCAGAGAAGTGCAGCCAGGAGCATGCTCACCATTTTCTCCAGAATCACAGGTTTGTGCAACATAATTTCATTGCCCAGTACAGTACAGTTACACTGTAACAATGTCAGGCATATGAAGGAGAACGTTCAATCAAAACAGCCTGGCTTTGCTGTCAAAAGTTGTGGTCATAAAAATCAAAACAACATCGTTGCTCACCACCAACTATTTTGCTAAACAATGAACATTTTACCAGACACTGAACATTGTGAACACTCGTACACAATATAGAATGCGTAAAATTATTTTAGGCATTGCTATCATTCCACAATATCAGTATGCAAACAGACTACAGAGAACTGCTGCAGAAATCCCAGAGATGAGATAAAGGGTAAACAGTAAACCTGCGGTATAAATAATGACTGGATTAATTAAGGAAGTAGATGCAAATGTGCAGAGACACGGAGAATATCAACTGATTAATGGTTGGGAGTGGCTGACGTGACAGAAGATTTAGTGAATGGAATAAAACAAGGCAAAGAAGAATGAATGAACATGTAAAGCATAGCAGAATGTGGCACATTTTGTTGTTGGTGTAATTTGATCCAGTATTGTAAATCACTTGGATTAGAATCGTTGACCATCTCTCTGAGGTTTTTAAATTATGTTTGAGATATTCAATTCAATTCAATTCAATTTATATAGCGCCAAATCACAACATAAGTCGCCTCAAGGCGCTTCATAGATACAGAGAGAAACCCAACAATCATATGACCCCCTATGAGCAAGCACTGTGGCAACAGTGGGAAGGAAAAACTCCCTTTTAACAGGAAGAAACCTCCGGCAGAACCAGGCTCAGGTAGGGGCGGGGCCATCTGCTGCGACCGGTTGGGGTGAGAGAAGGAGGACAGGATAAAAGACCTGCTGTGGAAGAGAGACAGAGACTAATAACAGATATGATTCAATGCAGAGAGGTCTGTTAATACATAGTGAGTGAGAAAGGTGACTGGAAAGGAAAAACTCAATGCATCATGGGAATCCCCCGGCAGCCTACGTCTATTGCAGCATAACTAAGGGAGGATTCAGGGTCACCTGGTCCAGCCCTAACTATATGCTTTAGCACAAAGGAAAGTTTTAAGCCTAATCTTGAAAGTAGAGATAGTGTCTGTCTCCCGAATCCAAACTGGAAGCTGGTTCCACGGAAGAGGGGCCTGAAAACTGAAGGCTCTGCCTCCCATTCTACTTTTAAATACTCTAGGAACAACAAGTAGGCCTGCAGATATCATTGTTTAATGTGTGCAGTGGTTTACAAGTGTGTATAATAAAGAAAGGGAATATGTGGTATGAATAGTAGTGTAATGTGAGTGCAAAAGAGCTAGTAGTGCCTGAGATGCTGAGTCAGTCAACTTTTTAATAGTTCCACTTATGAGTTGATGTTGAGTTTGTCTAAATATTTAGTTCTTGAGCCAAGACAACTTAAAGAGAGAAAGTTTGGCCATTTGGAGTAATAGCAGCTTTGCATTATTCAATATTTCAGGGTGTTTACACCTGCAGTGTTTAGTCTATTTGGTTTAAACTGCAGCTTGCACTCAGGTGTGGATCTAAACAACCACACCAAGACCCTTTGGAGGAGATGGTCTCAGTCTGGTTCTGCATACATCAGAGCACTTTGTTTATGGTCTAAACATGATCCGACCCAGCTACCAGGTGTATGCAGCTTGTTTGAGATAAATGCCTTCCGATATGCAGGCTTTGCGTTCTTGGATGCGGCAAAGGGTACCATAGGTGTGCAGAGTACACAAACTACTGGTAGAAGTTAGGTATCTATCTCTAGCCACTTCCTCCAGCTAATCCCAGGGAACGCAGAGGCATTCCCAGGCCAGCCTAGAAACATAATCTGTCCAGTCTACCCTTGATCTACCTCAGGGATTCCTTTCTGTAGGACGTGCTGTCAGCTCGCCCAGTAGACATTCAAATTCAGATGCCAAAACCACCTCAATGGCCTCCTTTTGATGTGGAGGACGAGCGGCTCTTGAATGGATGAAGTCTTCATTGCATCTCTTAGGGAGAGGGCAGCCACCCTTCAGAGAAAGCTCATTTCTGCCTTGTATCTAGGCTCTTGTTCTTTGGGTCACTATTCCAAGCTCGTAGGGTAGGGATGTAGATCGGCTGATAAATCAGCAGCTCTGCTTTTATGCTAAGCTTTTTCTTCACAATGATAGACCAGCACAGTGTTCACATCAACTAATCATCAACTAAATGAACCAGCCTCTCAGTTCATTTTGTGTCTGAAACAAGACTTTCTGGCTTCTCTTAATTTGAGGCTACCCTCCCTTTATGCCAGCTTTGTTCTTATAGGCTGCCCAATTGTAAGGTGTTTTGGGCTTCTAGAGCTTTCCGGCCAAGGCCCCATCCCTGACATGGCCATATTAAAAATTTCCACTTTTACTTACATAACAGAGAGCTTTAACTTTTTTCCCCAAGGAGTAAAACCTCCATCCATGCTGGATACAACATTTATCATCTTGCAAAAATATGAAGAGATTGATGACATTTATTGTGTAATTAGTGTTCAATAAAAGTGCAGTGCAGAAGCAAGACATTGGCTTGCTTACTAATTCTTTTGATAAACAGTAGGGAATGATGGTTTCCTTACTTTAGTATACTTCCGTGTTGTCTAAAATGTAGTTGACACAGCTGATACATTTGATACATCACACAAAAATCTGTGACAATAGCACAGGAAAGAAACTGATGGCAGCTGGATTCATTGAGCTATTTGAAATATTCATACCAATGCCACACCTGTGGCTATGAATACCTAATCGTTGGTACAATTTGGATTGATCATGTTTTGTTTCTTGGTTAAAACAGAATGAGCCAATCTTTCGCTCTACTAGCTTTAGTACAGTGTTTTTCAACCTTTTTTGAGTCGCGGCACATTTTATACACCACCAACCAAACTTGCTCCAAAATGACACATTGTAGCCTAATACAGTACATATAATGGCAAGTTAGTCTCTCAGTTTGTTTATACTCACTCAGTGTGAAACCTGGGCCTGTCTAGATAAGATAAGATAAGATAAGATAGAACTTTATTAATCCCTCGGGTGGGTTCCTCTGGGAAATTCGATTTCCAAAAAAAGCACAGCAACGACCAAAGTTACAGTTACAGAACTGTTATATATACACACACACACACACACACACACACACATATAAATACAGAGACAAATATAAATAAAATATACAAAGGGGATAAATAGAATAAATAGGAATAAAAAATAAAAATACAAGTGAATTGCACATTTCAAGTATTGAGTCTATTGCACTGTTGACTATTTACAAAAAGTATTGCACAAGGTATTGTACAGTGAGGTGCAGAGGCACTACAGCTTAGTTGTTCCCCCCTCCTTTGTCCTCCTGTTTCCCCTCCCTCTCCCCTCCAGAGAGGAGTTAAACAGTCTGATGGCGTGTGGGACAAAGGAGTTTTTAAGTCTGTTAGTTCTTGTCTTGGGGAGAAGCAACCTGTCACTGAACAGACTCTTCTGGTTGTTTATGGCCGTGTGCAGAGGATGCCCAGCATTGTCCATAATGTCCATCAGTTTCTTTAATGTCCTTTTCTCTGCCACTGTCACCAGAGTGTCCAGCTTCATGCCGACCACAGAGCTAGCCCTCCTGATCAGTTTCTCCAGCTTGGATGAGTCCCTCTTTGCTGTGCTGCTCCCCCAGCACACCACAGCATAGAAAAGTACTCCAGCAACCACTGACTGGTAAAACATCCTCAGGAGCTTCCTGCAGATGTTAAAAGACCTCAGCCTCCTGAGGAAGTACAGTCGGCTTTGGGCTTTTTTATACAGGTGCTCTGTGTTGCATGACCAGTCCAGTTTATTGATGAACACAAAGATGATATTCTGGCAGGAATTGAAGAAAGACATACAGGCGTTTAAGCTTGCTTGGGACCATGGCACTGTTTGAGAGCTTTTCTCCACACACCAAAGGCAAGGCAAGTTTATTTGTATAGCACAATTCAACAACAAGGTGATTCAAAGTGCTTTACAGAGACATTAGAAACAAAAACAAATAAAAAGCATGATTTAAAATTGATTAAAACAAGCAAAAAAAACAAACTAACTAATTAACAAACAAACAAACAAAACAGTATATAAAATCAAAACAGATAAAATCCGAACAGTAGATAAAATCAGTAGTTAAAATGTAAGTTTTGACATTTAAGCTTAAGTGCGGATTTGGTGCTTTATTCAAATGCAACTGAGAACAGGTGAGTCTTCAACCTGGATTTAAATAAACTGAGTGTTTCAGCTGATCTGAGGCTTTCTGGGAGTTTGTTCCAGATATAAGGAGCATAAAAGCTGAAACATAACGGAGTCGGTGCAGTCCGATCTCCAGTGAAAAGTAAATCCAAACAAAAGATAACTTTCACTGTATTGCCTCGAGCTCACCGTTTTTGCTGTCTTTTGACTACCACTGGTACTAGGCTCTTCTGGATTAGAATTTTGTCCAGGGCACAGTTCGTAGTCCGCAGTTTTTCCTTTGTTGTACGTCTTGCAGCTGCCATGTAAAGCGCGCATCACTAACTGTGTCTTAACTTAACAAGGTGATATTGCGCTACCCACTGCCACCCACTGACATAAAAGAGTAATTACTCTACCAGTCACTGCATTGAAAGCACAGATGCCCAACAATGATTTTATTACTTGTAGTAATTATTAAATTGTATTTTTGGACCAATTAATTAAAATTAAATGGTTGGGAAACACTGCTTTAGTAGATGCATTTCTCCAACTGCACAAGTCCTGAAACATGTTTAATAGATCAGTTCTCTGCCTCCTGCTCCTCTCCAGGCATTTGAAGTGGCAAAAAGCCCTTGGTAAGCATGTTTCGATTCAAAGATGCATGTATTCACAAATACACATTCATGCTTAATGCATAGCATCCTAAATAATTCAGTTGAGATTGGGAGGAATCAAAGTGTGCCTCTATTTTGTTAGTGCTTCAGTTTAAATTTTTAGATTTACTTTGAAATGACAAATGGGATTACGTGTGAATTCTTCAGAACACAGTATGCTGCAGGTTCCAGAATGGTATAGTTGTAGTTGTCAGGAATTGATGTCTTTCCGTTAAAAAAAACGTGTTTCATTAAATACAGACCTTAGGTTATGTCATTTGTAGCGTTTGCCCAATCTCTTATAATGAGGGGGCAGTGATGCCATAGTTGTGATCAAAGGGAAATCTTAATGCATGCTGCAGCCACATCATATACCTGTACATTACATTAAGTCACTGCTTAAGATGCAGTACCCGTTACTGAATTCTCATGAATAAAAAAAAGAAAATCCTGTCTGACCTTGTGTCTCTAATTGTTATAATAAGGGTTTTTTTAAAGAACTTATCAGTCAGCCATAATGAAATGCTCAACAAAGCAGATTTTAAGATAAGAGAGAGTTGAAAACACATTTCTAAACATTTATAATTGAAAACAGACCAAAATAAATCTATAAATAAAGGTTTTAAGAAAAGCTTATGACAAAAGTGATTTATCTTTCATCAGAAGAAACTTCAGAGAAGTTTCAATCTTTGACTTTAATTCATTGTATAATAAGTGTCTCTGACAGAAAAAGATCAATAATCTGTTATTTGTTTTTAGTGTTGGACACTAATATCAGAGTTGACATCAATCTGATTGTATTGGTACCTAACTAGTTCTAAAGAAATAAAAGGTACTTAAGATGAAGTTGAATATAATTGCATGACAGTTGGAGTCTCTCAGACAGTATGTAGATATGGGCCATTTCTTGTTCTGATGGCTCAAGGATATCACCATTATATTTGTGGCACTTTGGCAAAATGCAGTACTGTTATGACTCTAAAATGGTCCATGTGGTAAAAAAATGCATATGGACCAAATATGACAAAAAGCATGAATGGCATTTTTAGCAAAGCTTGGGCAAAGTTAATAACAGTTAAGTTGAGAATAAACTAAAAAGGTTTGGATTTACATCCAACATATGTAGGCCAGTCTTCTTAAACTTTATCCAAGCAACTTTTAGCAAAGATTAGGTAAACCGACTGCTAGTTATTCTGCGTTTGAACCTTAAGTGGCATACAAATGGCTTAGCAATTATGGCCCAAGCATTGTTGAGCAGCCCTGGACCCTTTTTTTCATTCAGTACAGATGTTAAAGACTAAACTAACTGTGCTAGATCTGTGTTTGAAAGGCCCAAAGTGTGCCAAGAAAATATCCCCAAATGATTACACCACTGCCTGAATCACTGATATGAGGTGAGACACACTTTCAAGTTGTTTACTCTACCGCCTGAATGTTGCAGAAGAAATTGAGATATTGTCCAATTTTGGAATTGCAGCCTTAGTTTCCCATTATTAGTTGACATAGGTGATACCTGGTGTGGTCATCTGCTGTTGGAACCTATCAGGATTGGATGATCTGTGCATTCATTGGATGATTTTCTGCATCCCATGGTTCTTGAGTTACTGTTGCCTTCAGCTCAAAACAGTCTGGACATCCCGTTCTCTCACCTCCAGCATCACTGAGGCATTTTCACCTAGAGAACTGTTGCTTAATGGATAGTTTTTCCTTTTTGGATCTTTCCCTTTAATCCCCAGAGATGGTGGTGCTCCATCTCATCCTAGAAAGTCAACAGTTTCTGAAATTAATTTAAATCACCTTTCTTCCATATTCAGATGCTTGGTTTGAACATCAGCAGATTGTCTTAACTGTACCTATTTCTCTAAAGGCACTGAATTACTGCCAAGAGAACAGGTGTACCTAATAAAGTGAGTGCACATTATATTCTGTTACACCAATTGCATGTTAGCCAGTGTTTAGTAATCCAGTTTTCAATACTGTGGAACTATTTTCTGTTATAATGTATCTAAATGTATGAAATTCCGTAGATTATCCTGTAGGTGTGACAAAATATTATTGAAATGCTTGTTATGGTGAGTTGGTTGATACCATAGCAGACTGAGGTTGCTCAGAGAAATGTACATTCAATTTACTGGCTGATAAATATGGACAACATCCACCCACCAGCTGGTTATGTCTCTGTAAGTCCACTCGAACAATGGCACAAATTACTTTTAGAGCCCACTCACATAGAACTTCGATCTACAAGACACCACTGGTGCACAATAATAACTAAAACTTACATGTCAACATAAAACATAAGAACCCCCCCCCCCCCCCGAGAGCTGTTATGGAAGTACTCTAAAAATTTCAGGTGCTCTAAATTCAAACAAACAACCTTGTGGGCAAAAGCTGCTCCTCTAATCTCATTGCTGCCGCTGAATTTCCTGCTGCTGTGTTTTGGCCCAGTTCATTTCTTTTGATGAGGGACACTAACGCTTCTTCGTCTTCTATTAAGCCTCAGAGGAAGGAATCAGGCAGGTTTTGGGAAGGTGATAGAGAAATGGATGTTCCCTGTAGAGGAAGACCAAAGGGGTAAACAGACAAATCTCAGACACTGAACTTAATGTAGTGTTTCACCACATGCGCACCTCTCTTCCTGTATTATTTACTCTCATCTACCTCACTTTTTCTTCCCTGCTCAGTGTTTCACACAGAGAGTTAAAAACCAAGAGCTTGCCCTGAACTTGTTTTCCTCCTCGTACTCCTGTACTGCTGGACTGCGTCAATCCTGAGAAGTTTGGAGGGATTGCAAACTGCAGCAGTTAATTAGTTGAAGACATCTCTGTTAAATCTCCATGTCTTTATAGTTCCTCCATCTCAGCAGGGTTCTTAGCAACCACTGAATCAGCATGCTGTCCAACATGTAAAAACATGTGCATCCACAACGGGGTTTTTTCTCTCACAAACTGGCTGATTGAGCAAATCTTTCCCCTTTTTCAAACTATTCTCTGTTGTTTCTCTCTGAAGCAGCACAAATAAAGACAAATCTTATAATTAGTCTTTTTGGGCGATCGTGGCTCAAGAGTTGGGAGTTCGCCTTGTAATCGGAAGGTTGCCGGTTCGAGCCCCGGCTTGGACAGTCTTGATTGTTGTGTCCTTGGGCAAGACACTTCACCCGTTGCCTACTGGTGGTGGTCAGAGGGCCCAGTGGCGCCAGTGTCCAGCAGCCTCGCCTCTGTCAGTGCGCCCCAGGGTGGCTGTGGCTACAATGTAGCTTGCCATCACCAGTGTGTGAATGTGTGTGTGAATGGGTGGATGACTGGATGTGTAAAGCGCTTTGGGGTCCTTAGGGACTAGTAAAGCGCTATATAAATACAGGCCATTTACCAAAAGAAGCATTGTTTGTAGTAACCCTTGAGGTAACATAAGCAACACATTCACACAGGTGCCTTCATAAAAATAACAAAAACCTTTCCAGCACATTTACCTGCATTCATCTTATGTACACGGCTTTTCTGTCTGCAGCCATCTCTATGCTTTTAAATATTTCTCCATTTTTATTACCTAAAAGTCTTATAAATATCATTTTTATACAGCTTACTGGTACATTATGACACCATGTTTGTTTGTAGTCCTTCCTCACTTGTTTTGATTGGCAATTACCGGAACAGGAAAGCAAATAAATAGCAGACATTTCGTTAACATTTTGGGAAACTCGCACTGTATTGGATCTGCAGCATATTGCCAATTAGTACCATTAAAATAATAAGTTGCAGGCAGTAATGATGGGGGAAAAGATTATAGAAAGGTGAAGGTGAATTAATTGCAAGGGCACTCCATGGACCTGCACAGAGTAGTTTTAATCAATGTAAGTAGTACAAAGCCTGTTAAATAACTGTGCTGCATCAGGAGAAGCTCTGTCAAGTCTATGAAAATCACCCTACTAACATTAGTGCTTGAATATTAAATTTTAAATTACCTTCTATTAAAACACTTGTTATGCAACACTAAGTACAGCCTCACGGAGCTGCTAGCGTGACTTTAAACTTGTGTAGTAATTTTCAATAGAGGCAGTGAAATAATCGTGTGCACATAACCTTGTATTCTTGCAGGAATTTTGGGAAGAACCTGAAATCATGAACTCCAGGTACAAAAATGCCACAAACAACTAGATGCCACATGGAAGTGCACTGAACATCAGATCCTTTTGTGGAATAGCTGATATGATAATACATCATATCAGCTATCATTGAGCCTTTTTTACCTTCTTTGACGAAGCGCTGGCCTAGGCACAGGTTGAAGCAGACTGGAGTGATCTGGAACATTATTCTAACACCTTAGTTTATTAGTTAATGAATCAGATGGCAGGTTTGTGAAAAATACTGTCAAACAAGCAAATAACACACAATAATGTGTGATAACTTCAGTCAGAGATGGAGAAAGATGTGAGAAAAGGAGGGCAGGAAAGGTAAGGAGGAAGTGACCTTTGATGACTTTTGGTTATTTAAAGCTGACATCTTCCTTTTCTTCTTGGGCTGATACCTGTAAGAGTCACAGTGGATCATCTACCTCATTGCAGCCTGTCCTCTTATTTTGACATCCATCCTCTGCATGTCTTCCTTCACTACTGTAAATCATCCAATAACCCTCCTCTGTGAACTCTTCTCTTTCTCCCTGGCACTTCCATTAATTAACATTTTTTGTCTAATATATCCACTATCCCTCCTGTGCAAATGTCCAAACCATCTCAGTATTGTCTCTCTGTGTCCATCCTGGTCTCTGCAATTTAAAATCTTAACATCATCAACTACCTTCTGTCTTTTTTCAGTACTACCATCTCCAAACCATGCATTATTAGTACATTAGCTTGTGGCCCCCTCCATGTATGGGTTCTGCATCTGCATATGTTATAGCAATGACTGGAAACTGTGTGCTTAATAGGTAGCCAATAGTATGCTGATCATGTCATGGTTTTCCGTTACTGACTGTCTATTTCTCTGCTTACTTGTTGGCCTTGTCTGCTCTGTGCCTTCTGAAAATGTTTGAAAACACAGCTACAATATAGGATTAGTGCTGGAAACAGAAACAGAGGCAGATGGACAATCAGTCTAGCAGGAATATACTATAGATGAAATCTTGAGGCGCTGTTGGAAAATAACTCTAGATTAAATCTGGTTTGATGTTTACTATAGTCTCTGGGTACTACAAGCAACAAATAGAGAGAATGTGTTGTGTACTGTTGTGCTTGATTTCCTCTTCAGTTCTTAGTATTTTTATTATAATCTGCCTCATTTAAAGCCTCTGTCCTAATTATGTTTATATGGTGGGCTCCTTGTGCCAGGAGCCAAGGTTTCCCCCTTACGCTGTTGTGGTTATTGATGATTTGAAGTTCAAGGAATAAATACTGATTTTAGGTGGGACTGATAGTAAACTGATATAAATAAATAAATAATAAATGCAAGTAAAAGTGTAATAAAATAAGTTCAGTCACCAAAGTGAAGCACAAACTGTTACAGTCCATTTGTCACGGAAGGCTAATTTTATTTTAACTCAAGTAATTAAAACACTATAAATGTAGCCAAGAGATTCAGTTCCACTGGCACACCTGTCAATAGAAGCAGGTACTATCCAAAATGTACCCACTGGATAATGGATGAGGGTACTACCAATGCACAATAGTATCACTTTTTGTATCTGGCTGTAAACATGCTGTTAAAATGGACATTTTTAACATAGTTGTCTACATGGGTGGTTTCCCGTTTGTATCTACCATCAAGAGGCCACTGTTTTTATATTGTCAGCTTTTGGCCTTGCACTGTAAAACCCAATAAGTTAATTTTACTCAAAACTTTTGGTGAAACTGATTACATAAAATAAAAATAAAAGTTAAATAAACACACTTTATTTATTAGCTTTAGATAAATATTTTTAAGTACCATTGATAAATGTTTTTATGTTATATCCACATTTTTGGTTTAGTACTCTCTACTTGATATTTTGAGTTTCAAGTACAAATCTAGCTCAAGTAACTTTAAGGAATTAATTTTTAGTTTCAAAATGTTAACCATTTTAAGCTAATACAACTCAAAAATTTTAAATACAAATGCTTGTAATATCCAAATCTACTGTGTTTTGAATTTGATTTAAAAAAAAAAAAAGTGCCCAAAATAATTACACTTGTAAAAACATAAGACAGAAAATATAAATTCAAGTTACAGATTTATTGAGTTACTTTGACACAAAAAGCCCAAAGACATAAATCCACCACATTTTATAGGGAATAATGTCAGAAATTTTGGCACAAGGTTACAATATTAGAAATAAAGAATTTCACAACATGTTTTAAGAGTATTCAAATTTGATTAACACATGAGTATGGCCTTTTTATTAAAAAAAACAAACAAAAGGAAAAGAAAATCCTGCATTATTAGGTGGGAAAACCGAATGAAAGTAATAGTATAGTGCAGCTAATACACTGAAATATAATTGGTAACCTTTTTAATATGCCAGTACTGTGGTTATGCAAAATGCACATTTGTAGAGTGCAATCACAGTCTCAACAACAAAGCAATAAAATTTTAAATAGAAAAATACTTCTTTAGAGACATAAACAAAGTGTTATAAACCTCCTTAGCGCCTTATGTCAGTTATGAGTAGTTCAGGAGGAACGTTCCTTAAGTGACATTCAAGATCCCACCTCGAAGCCAGAAATGAGATTGTCCTTCATTTTCTCTATAGATTTACAGTTATCTAACTAAAAACACAATCAAAATCAACTAAAAACACAAGTGATGATGGGGGAAAAAATAAATAAAAATAATAAAATCACCCCTTTTACTTTGGATGTGGCTTTTAGATAATGAAGTATGAAACAGAGTCTGCAAAGATTTCTTTATTCTATTCTCTCTTTTTATAAAAAACTTATCCAGACTTGGAAACATGATAAACTGAATTACTTGCTTTAACAGGCACTTGAGGGCTGTGTAGGACATTATTCTGCTGCCAAAAGATCATTTTTAAGACTCAGCACTTTGGGCTTCAACTTCCCACCCTTCAGACCCATCAAAACTTTCTGAATAAAGTCAAAAATGTTGGCCAAACATTTTGGGTAGCTTAGGTGCAGGACGTCAGTCAGTCCAAATATTACTAGAAATGCATCAGCCAGGGTGGTGAAAACAGTGATCATGTTACCCTCGACCAAAACTGCAGTCTTCTCAGGGCAGAAGAATGTTGCATCGCTGGAATTGGCTCTGATCAGGAGGAGTCCAAGTGGCACTTCACTAATATCTGGTCTATCAGAATGCATCATCTACAGAAAACAAAATTACTACATGTTAGTGCATTCCTATTTCTCTTAGTTTCATCTATACAAGTCACATTTCTGGATTATTACTAGCTCAGAAATCAATTGTTTGAACAACAAAAAAGCCACAACACACCAAGATTTGAGAAAACAAACTGACAAAAATAGTACTTTTAGTAAAGCAAAGTCATACCTCTTCGTAGCAATAACAACAGAAAGTCAATAGGAGTTATATATTTTTTTCATTTGTACAGTGATGTATGGTTGGGCTAGGAACATTATAGAAGGTCTACGCACATTAAAAACATGTAGTGTTTCCATTATGTGACATGGACACTGTTGTAGACAGATCCAAGCATGGAGATGCTTCTCAAACTCTCAAAGTGTCATAATGTTTTGAGAAATCTAAACAAGGATGCTACTAAGATATTGTTCACAACTTTGTCCAAAACTTACATCCCATGTTTTGATGAAGGTAGAGGTGTCTTCGTACAAATAGGCAGAGAGGGCATGAAGCACACCAGCACTTTGGGCATGGATATCAGCTTGTTCCTACATCACAAGAAAATTTTTATTTTAAATTATTGGCTAACCTAGTCAAGAATGGTAATTAAAATTGAAAAATTGATCAAATCAAATGAAGCTCAAAAAACAAGACAAAAACTCACTAACCTGGAGATTATAGCTTCTGAAGAGCTGAGACAGGACATCAGACACGTTCCCTGTGCAAACAGCTTTCTTTCTGAATAAGCTCTGGAGCCGGGGAGCATGTTGGTCCAGCACAGCATAAAAGTGGTTCTTCAGGTGGAGGTTTGTAATCCTGTGGAATTCTGCACAGATCTGAACACAGAGGATACATTTGTGTTTACAAGTTTCAATTAGTCTATAAATCTTTGCAAAATACATCAAAATCCTTACACTCCAAAGGCATAATTTGTTCAGACAGGCCAGATAACAGGGGTTGATATAAAATACATCTTGTTAGATACATCTATATACATTCTTACCTGGGACTGGGATTTCAGAGTAGGCCAGCAATCCAGGATCTGACCTACTGGTAGGTCATCATTGATGATCTCTTTGCATTGCTAGGCCAAAGTTGTGAGCATCAGCTTTGTAATCAGGATTCTTTTCACTTTTCTCGACTTCATCTACAATCTGTAGTCTTAGCTGGTCAAGGTAAACAGCATCTTCACCCCTGAAAATTTACTTCTGCCCTGGCATGGACATAACAGTAAAACACAGAAGACAAGACAGACTACACAGAGAAAAGAAAAGACACACAACCAAGGAGACACAGATGAAACATAACCAGCCCAGAACTCAACTAAACCTTAACTAATAATAACAACAATACAAGAACTTCACCTCATTTCAATATAACATAAGAAAGCAAAACTACAAAATAAACTCAAAATGCTGGTTCACAGACCCAGCCCCTGACAGATAAAAAACTAAGTCTTTCACTAATGAACACTGGGCATCAGAATAAAATAAAACGAAAAAATAACTGTTTGGTAAATATATTATTGATGGATTCACCCTTAAGCTAACCTAAAATAGACCAGGCACAACAATTTTACAGTTCAGAAGATTCTACATTTCAACTTGGTATACATAACTATTTGCAATGTAAACCAAGTTCTACCGCGTAATTATGTAATGATTATTCACTGCTTTTGTAAGTATGTCCTGTGCCTACAATTTTGCTGCCCCAGTTTTAATATGTACAACTCCAGAGAACTAAACGTAAGTTTTAAGTTCCACCAGTTAGCAAATGGGCTAGCCAATATCAATATCCACGTATGCGCTAAGTGTGAAGCAGCGCAGCAGTGCATATTGATTCAACAATTTAACCACAAGGCAGTTTATAATCTGCAAATCCAGAAATGCCTTCTAAAGACTTCTTTTAAAATAGTAAGAGATTAGAAAAGTTATTAACACATTATTAGTCCCAGGGACTAATAATGTGTTATACTAAATATGAGCGTATTAGCATAATTCATGCAAACACTTTGGGGCCAAGCCGACATGGATAAAACGACGCATGCATGTAATTCTTAAATGCCTGCTAGAGTTGTACATTTATGACGATAAAAACCCATATTACAACGGAGAACTATAGTTTCAGAAAAAATAAAACTTACCACAAAGCGCTCCTGAAGATGCCGCGAAGGCGGTAAATGCAGCTAGCCAAGTGCAGAGGGTTAGCTGTTCCAATTCAAAAGTCCGTAACATACCATAGCATGCCCTCCTTTATCCAGCGTCAAAGGCAATGCCGCAAAAAAACCCGTTGACAAATGTTTTTATTTCTGTTCGGATATTAACGTTCCACAAGTTTCTTTCGGGGTAATGAGCGGGCATTCGCACTCGAAGCGAGGAATCCAAGATGGTTGCCAGCACTTCATAAAGAAACAGGTGGCGCACGTAGGTACGTACGTAGGCACGTAAGTGACGTCAGTGTTAAAACTCAAATTATTTGAGCGCAATGCTAGAAACTAATCAATATATTCAAGTACTGATAACTTGAAAAAACAAAATTGTTCAAACTACTCAAAAAAATAAAGGTGTATGAACTTATAACAGGTTTTTAAGTAGTTGGAACTCATTTCATTTATCAAACTATTACTATTCGGTCTTACAGTGTGGTTTCAGCTTTTTTAGCTCCTGAGTTTGCTGCTTGATCCTGATATCAACCCAAGCAAGTACACTTACATAGTAATCCTAAGCAGAGTCGGACCATAACTGAATCCCCAATGGGATAATGAGACGTGATTCAAAATGCATTTAACTTGACCGCAGCTGAAACACAACACAAAGCACTTGCTCTGCTGTAAGGCTGAAACTTAACCATTAGTCTTGACACACTAAATTGGAGAAATTGACATCTGTTTGTTCTGAGGTTATACCACCTGTTTAGGTTCTAAACTCCATAAGTAATGAAACAAATGCTTAAAAAATGACTAGTTCAGCATTTAAAGGTAGTGTGATTTGGCAGTCAGGTGAAAATTCTGAATTATGTATAATTGTGCTAAAGGACTTTGAAGTGATGGTAGATTAGAAAGGACAGAGTTCTCTATTCAAAGTGGCAATTATTTGGAAATCTCATTAATCTCAGACATAACCTGTAAATGTCATCCTCGGGAGACCATTTACAAAATTCCGTGGCAACCCATCAAATGAATGTAATAGTCTCAACCTAACAGACTTTCCTTTTCCACCTTGTGAAAAGGAAAAATTCAGAGTTGGCTTCATCTGTCCCCAGTGTTAGATTATAATATTATTTTATGCCATGTTATACCCCTAATTAAAGATTGTGAATTATTATGTAGTTTTAGTTTGCATTATTCTCCTGAATTAGAAGAAGCTGATAACTATTGCATTAGTTAAACTGATTTGCATTACATTAAACTGCTGACTTGTTGTGAATGAATGATATTGTTTTATGATGCATTATACTGCTGAGTTATAAGAAATCTAATTTGTCTGAGTAGAAGAGAACAGAGTGTGCTGGAGTTTTCTGCCCCATTTCAGCAGGAGCAGATAAACAGGGAGCCAAGGTCGTAGCTTAGGCGCTGTGTGAGAGAAAGCATGTGAATGTTTAGGCTTTGTATGATAAGGTGGAGGCACCAGAGGCTATAAAAGTTTGAGCAATGCTCCACCATTTTGAGATTTTGAGGCTGTCTGCATCAGTGTCCATCTCCCACGCGTGTGTTCATTAAAATCATCGTTTGACTCAACCCGGCCGGACCAGTGTTGTTATTGTGGTTTTTTCTCTTGTCTCCATCCCCAATATTTTGAACCTTAACACCAGTGAAATACAGTGCCTAACAAGTTTATGAGAGCACCTCTCAGAAGAACAAGAAAACATATATATTTTACCGATCTGTTAACCTAAAAACCTAAAACTGACATTGCTATTTATGGAGCAAATGACAAATTTAGATGTGCAAATTTGAGCCGGCACACTGGACTTCTCTGTGAAGTCAGAAATAATATTAAACCACTAAAGCTGTTTTTTCTCTTCAGGAAGTAAATAACTGTCATTTTTCAAATTATATTTCTGTACTGAAATAATTTTGATTAAACAGCGTGTGCATGCTGGTGGTTTACAGAAACATTAAACATAATTTTGGTATTACCGATACTGTTAGTTAGTGTAGCCCTGGCATAAACCTGACGTTGGACTTTGGTCTAATAAATTTGCTGAGCGCTATAGTTGTATAAGGTTCGTGCATCAGTACAGCTTTGTTTTCTGCTCATTTGTCTCTTTATCGTTTATATTGCTCTACTGAAAGATGTGTTTTGTCCTTACAGTTTAACAAAAACAGTTAGGCTGTTAAAGAGCTAAGAAATGGGTGTATATTAGATGGATTGCTGAAGTATCTCTGAGGAGAAGATGTCAAGCCTAATTGGATCAATAGCCTCCGCTGTGAGCTGATGCAGTGTCACACACTGTCTCCGTATTTCTTCCTCTCACTGCTTACGTAATTAGTTGTAATGAGAGAAGACAGTTTTTCTCAGTGGAGGTGTTGATGGCTTTTTCGTGATATAGTTAATTTTATGTTCCTGCGTGTGCTGGGAGTGTGCGCACACTCTCACATGATAGCCAAACAGGGTCAAACAGTTGCCTGGCAACAATGGGCAGTGAACACATGAAAGCCTGGCTCTTTAGTTCCTGCGTTCTCACAGTTTCTCTCGTTCTCCGTCATTCACCGTTATTCTTTCTTGCTCTCACAGGCTGTCACTCCATTTCTGTCCTGTTATCGTTCCCTTGCGTCCTCTTACTGTGCCTGTCTCTCACATACTGCTGTCTGTCATCCCAATCCTCTCTGCTCCACTTCTTTTTGAAATCAGTGGATGTGACAACACTTACATAAAGCACAGCGTTCATAAAATGAAGCAGCTAAAATATTGTGCATTTTGTGTCAGGAGCAGCTTTTTCTTATGCAGTAGCATCCACTGAGAGTATGGCATATAAGTGGATGTGTGAATGGGTTTTGAAAAATGTTGCACTGTTTTGACTAGTCATTAGTAGTATATTGCATGATTGCCAACAGTTTGTTATCAGTGATATGCACCTTTGCATTACAGTACATCAAGTACTATACTTCAGCCCGACCATCCATATCTTTCAGATTTCAATTTGTCTGACTACAGTTTTCCACTTTGGCTCAGACCTTTTTGAATGAGCTGTGGCACAGAAAACATGGCAGAGCTTTTGGATTGTGTTCACAAATCCATGCTAGAGCTTTAACCTGGATTTGTGGGTGGCACAGTAGTCTGTGTGTGACGGTGATTTCTGGAAGTGATCCTGAGCCAGTGCAGTGATTTCCATGAGAGAATCCTGCCTGTTTTTGATTCAGTGCCACCTGAGGGCCTAGAGATCATTTTCAACTTTGTCCCTTGTGAGCAGTGATTCTCTGAATCTAATGATGCCATATACAGTAGATGATGATATTTTCAAAGTTCTCCCAGTTTCATGTTGATGAATGTTATTCTGAAATTATTCCACAATTTGTAGCTACAGTTTTTTGCAGATTGCTGAACCTCTGCCCATGTCTGAGATACTTTATTTTTGTACTCAGCAATGTTACTGACCTGTTGCTAGTAACCTAATTGGGTCCGAAGTGTTCTTACAGCTGTGTCTTTGTAGTACCAATTACTTTTTCATGCTTTTGTTGCCTTGTCCTAACTTTTTTGAGTTGCATTACTGCCATCAAATCTATCATGAAATAATAACATATCGAAACATTTGATATGATCTCTATTTTCTATTGTTGATAAAATTTGGGATTTTGAGATTTGCACATCTTGTTTCCTCTTACCCTTTGCACAGCTTCCTAACTTTTTTGGAATTGGGTGTTTTAAATAAGAGTAATCTGTAAAGTCACAGTAAAGTTTTATCTTTATGACACATGTCTTTTTATCCCATCTTATGTACTTTTCTTTAAAGACAGTAGAGCAGAAGGAAAACTGAAAAACCAGATCAAAGATCATTTATCTGTTGGACACTCTGGTCAAAAAGACAATTATTTGGAACACTTGCTACATGCTTGTCAGTGTGATGCAGTGTTGTTATTTTAGAGATGGTTTGTTACAAGCCTGTGCCTTTACTTTCTTGAAGCCTCTTGTGTGACTTTGACAGTGAAACTCTGTAAATGTCACTGAAAGAGGCGACCACATAATTACCAAAATGATATGGAGCATGAAGGATGCTTTCAATCACATTCGAACTACTGGCTTTATAGCTCTTAACCAACTTTGTGAGTTGACATTGCTAGTTACACAACATAACCAGTGTCAAGGGTTAAAAGACACTGATGCATACTTTGAAATGCACGTTGAATTTAGTCAATCACAAAGACATTACCTGTTGAGCTCCACTGACGACTAATGGCACCTGTGAAGCCACAGAAACACTGCTCACAGAGCAAAATAGTTTCAAAGTTCAGTAATCCTTTAATATCCCAATTAAATACGCCTTTTGCATGTAAAGTGTTATGTGTATGCTCCTGTGCTTCTATTTTCTGGACATTTTTGGATAGCATATGTATATTTGTGCCCATTATTCTCTCAAGTGAGAACACAGTGTCCTGCCAAATGATTACAGAGTGATCTTCACACGTCTGTTGGTGTCAGCGTCAGTTTATTTACCTTTTTGCTCTTATTTTCTCCAGTTGCTGTCATAAGTTTTAGAATATTTCATACTATCCATGTTGTATTTTGCCCTTTATTATTTATTTAAGTCTTCATCTATCGACACAAATACAAAATCCCTCCTACTGATAAAAACAAAATAAAGAAAATATACACTGTCATGGTAAAAAGAGCGCACACTTTACTTCAAATCTGAGGTTTTACACTTAAGGAAATAAGAAAAATGATCTAGTTCTTACCATGTTTAAATTAGCTAACAAGTTCATTAAATATATTAGATATTTACTGGACAGATGTTTAACTGTTTTTACATGACACATGACATAATACACTGTCTCATTATTTATTGAACAATTATTAAACTAATTATTTACTGAAGTCAAAGTCAAACAGCAGAAGCAGAGTGTGTCGAAAACTAAGTACACCGCATGAGCTTGTAGAACCACCATAAGTTTCTCAAAGCTAGTGGAGATATCATGGCTCACTCTTCTTTACAAGGTTGCTTCAGGTCATTAAGGTCGGCGGGCATTCAATTATGCATAGCAGACCTGGACCTTGGATGCGTCACTGCGATGCATTACACAGAGGAGCTCGTTTGCAACTCATTGACTACTACTAAGTGGTCAGGTCCTCACCCTTCTGCCACCATGTGTTGCATTATGGCCAAATAACCTTTAATGGCTAAGACTAGGATAGGTCGTGTTTTGCCCATTTTGTAGACTCTTTACGGACATCAAGTGACATTGGTGTATATTGGTGCACATGTGTATTGAGAATGGGTGTATACTTGCCTTCTGAAAGTGTTGTTTGTATTCTATCATTTTTCCCTTTTCTGTTCCTTGTTAACCACAACTACTCCTGGCTCGTTGGCCAGCCTCTGCTCATCTCACTCCCATCTATAGAAACTAAACACAAATAATAAAAGTCCACTCTGGAAACTAACTAATAGTATAACATATATACTAATAACGAAATACAAAAGCTTGAGATACTTGTTTAAAAAGAAAAAAAGCATATGTAAGCTTGTGCAGCTAACAAAAAGTAAGCAAACAATGTTGGCCTTAACAAATAAAGCCAAGTGCATGAGCCAGCACACACGATGCCAGCCACTGGAGCTGGAACACCTGCATGGACTGCAGCTGCTATCAGCTACAACTGTGTTTGCCAAGTGAGTGTGTACATCATCTAATTGGCCCTCTGTGGAGAAGCATACAAGCAATAATGTCCTCCCTGTGGAGGTGTTCCCCATTTTTTGTGTGTGTTTTTTTTTGTTATTATTATTATTATTGTTTTGCTCATGGTGTGCTTTTCCGTCATGGGGCGTTGAATCAGATGACTGCTGACAGCTATCAAGTTTAATTGATTAATTCTGATTTAGTCATGCCAATATGGAGCTGTGACATTAGGAAAGGAGTTCACTGAATTAATTGCAAATTTAGACTGAGGCCTTTCAAAATTGAATATTTAGATCTATAATATAATGGGAATATAACTGATTTAAACAAATTGAAAAGTAACAGCTGGGCCACAACTATATACAAATGGCGGATTACAAGTTTAAGACAGGAATTACAAAGAGCAGCAATTTTTAAGTTCCTGAAGTACCAGCATATTCACTCTGGATACCAAGATGGAGAAAATGAAAAGAACAAGAAAGGTTTAAGGAACAATAAATGTACACAAAGTGAAGGAACAGGCCTGCTTTGTCCAGCAGACATTCCCTTCAGTGAATGCATATCGGAGTGTGTAGTAGTATGTGTGCATGTGTTCATCGTCTTCTTTCCACTGCCTCCTTTAGGGGTTGCCACAGCAAAAAATTGAAATAAATTGAAAGGCTCAAGGCAGGCTTAGTAACACAAAAATAATTAATAATTCAATTTTACTACAGCAAAAGAGACAAAAAAAAGAGGGAAAAATAGAAATTGGATAAATAATGTGGTGATAAAATAAATACTATCAAAATAATTTTCTATTTAAATGAATGAATAAATAAATAAACTGTCCAAATGAAAATATAGCCTCATAATCTGTGAGTGAATTTAAACGTTGCTTCAGCAGTAAACCTTTTTTCACTGGCAGAACCAGAAGTTACTCTTTATATTTGAGACAAATTAACAACAACAAACAGTCACAACAGTCCTTTTTTTTTGGCAAGCTGCATCTCCCCTTGTATGTTCACCTCTTAATGAGACACTTGAGTCTGCCTCTGAGACACGATCAGATCCACTCTGGGTGGAATTGGGGAAAGGCTTACTCTCAGAGTAGCTTCCAGTGCTGCTCTGAGTCTGTTTCAGGCTTTGGTCTTGGATGTGGCCACAATGGAAAATCCTGATTCACAGATATGAAGTTGTGAATGGAAGAAGGCCGTGGCTTGTGTTGGTAGCTCTCCACAAAACAGCGTGTCTACATGCAAACTGCTGTCCCGGCGATAACGAACAAAAACCAGCAGCAATGCACCATTCGCGACACCAGCGGACTTGTCTAGTTGCAAAAGAGAAAAATTGACTACTTTTTATTCTTTCCAGAAGCTGATGCTGTCTGTCGAGGCCGTGTCCGTGATACGGTCTCACAGTGTCGTTTGAGAGTGGGATGGTCAGTAGCTTTGCAGCAGCCTCTTCGATCATCTCACGGCACATATTTACAGCGGCAGGCAAAATCAACTCCTGTGCTAAAGTGAAAGACTTTGTGCCACAAGTCTTGGTATGACGTAGCTAGCTTTTAAAGCACGTTTTGAGTTACCAGTCAGTGGCACAGGAGACAGTTTCTGCATCAGCAAAGTGTTTTGTTTTCTCTTGAAATATTCCACCGGCTTTCTTGCAAGCATGGGATGTTTGGTTTTGAGATTCCGTTGTAATTTCAAAGGCTTCAGTGCTTCGTTGGGTAGCATGAGTCCACACTCCACACATTGGGCTCTCAGGTCCGCCTCGTTTCCTCCGTTCACAAACCCATATTTCAGGAAGTCAGGGTTGTTCTTCCGCAACAATTTTGCCTTTTGGGAGGAGGGGTTATTACTTCCATCTTCAGTTTTGTGTTTTAAGAACTTCTCCATATCTTTTGCTAACTGCAAACGGCAGGCAGCGTGTCTTCTTCTGCTTGCTTATTGAGGCTGATTAAACAACTCCCACCAAGTGGTGGGAAGCTGCATTGTAACTGAGATTTTCATGGATAACAGTAGTCTCTGGTGTCTTCAATTAATAATGCCCCGCTGCCCTCACAGCCCACAGGTGTAGAACTAAAAGTTTATTGTGGCCCCATGGTTAAAAATCACTGTCCTATACTACCTCCAATTCTCAATACTTCCTCATTCAACCACTAGGTCTCCTCTGTCCAGAGGGTTCACCAGATATCTTCTTCACAGGTTCCCTCTCCTCCACAGCTGTACCTAGTCCTCCGGTAACTCTTTCCTGCCACCAAGAGCCTGTCTCAACTCCACCCTGCAAAACATTCTTTCTTCTCCATGCTTAAATAATGAGTCCACAGGTTTATTGTGATTTAATTACTTTAGTGAAAAGACATTTTCTGTCTACAGAGCCCCATAAGTCCATTCTGAGATGTCTCGAGTAGTTTGTTGCACATACGATATTTTTACATTGTTACACTGTGACCTTTACTGGATTCTATTATTAGTTGCTTGTGTTTCTGATCTTTAAATCAAATCCTACATTTGCAGTCTTCATAGCAGCATCAACATCTGATGCACCTTCTCTTATTTCCATTATTTATATTGCTTTAACTTCAGTATCCTCTTCTCCACTCTATACATCCTTATCACTCTCACTCATACTTCTTCCCAGTTCTGTCTCTTTCTTTGCCTCAGTTTTGGATTCACCGTCAAGTAAAACCCACCTTTCTATCTCACCTGTCTTCACTCCACCAATGCGGTATACATATTCTCTGAATTTCTTCAATGTCTGTTTAAAATCGATTTGACCTGACCCTTTCTGGTCATTCTTGACTGACAAAATCTGACAATGCATGACTCATGTTAGGCAAAGGAACATTAGCTTCTCTCTGGCTGATAATATCTGCAATCAGTGCCATCCACTGCCAGTCTAACCATAACAGATTTCTCCTCCTTTGACATGTCATTTTTTAGGTTAGTCTCGTGTCTGGATACTGGTACAATTTTCTTGTAGTAAAACTATTTAGAGCACCATTTTTTTCACACAGAGAGGTGAGAAGACCTGATGTGAAATAACCTTTAAACATGACTTCTTTGCCCCAGAGCTCTCAGTAGCCAGCAGTGGAGCACTCTGATTATACTGGGCAGCTCCCAGGAAGCTGGTAGTTGCTGGCAGGTAAATGCTCAGGACAGCAGGTGAAAAAGAGCAAGTGTGCGGGACATCACAATTTTAGGGGGAGGATTGGAGTTACAGCTAGGTTATATCAGATTTACCCATGCTAATTTAAAATAATTATTAAATAATACCATATAACACGTCCTCATTTGCAAATAAAATCGAGGCCTACTTGATAACAAATAAATAGAAATACAGCAATTAGCTGCCTCTTCAGAGAGTTTCCATTTCACATATTATCTTGTTAAGTAGTTAGCAATGACCTTTGCTTGACAGAGCAGCACACCAGCTTGTTCTTTACCTGCTACACTCCAATGCATAAAACATCACCAACAGCAAGATTGTGTAGTCTATCTGAACCCGGAATGAAAAACTTTGTGGAGAACCACAACAGCAACTGGTCAAGCAGAAGAAGCTGATCAGCTGTGACTGACTTTTGACAATAAGAGTGAGAAGAATGAGTGAGCAAATGCACTTGGGCAGATGCATAAATGAAGTCTATGTGTGCAAACACTTCCTCTGCTATTCTAACACAGGGACCCAGACCTCTGCAGAACTTAGAGACGCTTTACACAAACCTGGCCGGGAGACACAGTCACAGATTAGCATAGTCTTCATGTTAAAAAGTAATGTTACATTACAAGTTTTTTCAGGTTCTCCATCCAGCTTGTTAAAGAATTCTAAATTAGCATTAGCATTACTTTTTTTTTGTTGTTCTTTTCTTGATCTAACAGGGCATGACTGTTTCCCTCTATTCCATTTCAGCTTAAAAATCCATTTATTACACGTTTTGGTAACATGACTAAGGGCACCATGTGTGCTCCACTGAGTGTATAAAATATATCTGTGTACAGGTCAAGGGTCTGATATTAGGTCTTTCATTTTAGGTGGACCCATGCTGATCTTTTGTTGATTGTTCTTTGGGGAAAAAAGCCAATTATCCCAAAGTTAAAAATACTTTTAAAACTGGTCTTGTTTAAGGACTGTTTGTGGCCAAAAGAACCTTTTCAAAATGAAAGCTAAACTAACATATTCTTTTTCTTACAGACAAAAACTTCCACTCAAAATGCATTGTTGCTCCCTTTAGCATTTTAGAGCTAATGTTCCAATCGGTCTGGCTTTAAGACCATGTAGCAAAATGGTTACATTTTCCGTGAATTCCAGTGTCTGATTAAGGTTCTGTGTTAAACGTGGCCTGACCTGTGACTTTATGGTCACTGTCTTATCTCATCTAGGAAAAGGCTGCTGTGTTCAGTCAAATCTGTACACAGGCCTGTTAATATACTTAATGTGATTATCACAAGATTTTTAACACTATTAAACTTATTTATTGCTGAGTGGAACTGCAAAGTGGGTGATCATTTACAATTAACACCTTTAAAATTTGAAATTGTCTTTTGACATCCCAAGAAAAAGAGCATAAAGTAGACATCATTGTTTCTAAAACAGTTTTGTTTGTTTTTTTTAAACTGGGTGTTTTTCATTAACATTTAATGTTTTAGTGAACAGTGGAATAAAATGATAAAAAGATACAATTTTCCAGAAACATTCAAGAGAGAGACCGACTAAACAGACCACATGTGTTACACTGTTATTTTATTCTGATTTGGTTAGTGGATGAAATGTAATAAATCACTCACTATTACACTGCTCATTGTGTCTTAGCAGCATGACGTTGCAACGGCTGCTGAGGCAACTGTTGCTAATGACTACTCAAGGTGATGAAAGATGACAGGTGGGAATCGAGGCTGCATTATAGATGTGTGTAAGGTCTGGTGTGTTAATGTGTAAGAGAGCACGTACATGGTGCATGATGGCATATACTGTATCGTGTAAATATATATTTGATTTTTATTTACGATTTTATTTCTTTTATCAGAGATACATTTTAAAAAAATTAAGATAGAAATATAAACATTACAATAATATGTGAATTGTGATTAATCTTGACTAAATTGAGCTATTATTTACAGTCTGGCTTTATAACATCAATTCTAGTATTTCTAAGATACATACTTGATGATGTGTATTTTGTATGTGTAGCTTGTAAAATGTTATAAAATACTAGGTTAAATCACAAAGCATCACAAGGAAAGACTAACTAAAAACCAAAGCACACTGCACGGTCATATGGTAGCGACTTGTCAGTCTCAAGCTTTCATAATGGATTGAGTTAGGACCCACATACTGAACTGGACATGCAGGTTTTACAGAGTCTAAAACTGTAGCCAACAGAAATCCACAACATGGGGAGAGAACATAAAAGCTAAAAAAAAGTCACTAAAGTGAGATCGGACTATTTATACACAGAGAGGGTAATCAGGATAATGGATAAAAGTAGGGTGATGACACACAGCTGAACATTAACAAAATAAAGTAGTAGCTAAACACAGAACCAAAAACATGTACTGAACATGAAGCATGAGCCTAGAATAATAAACCAAAACACCATGACGACTCGAGAATTTAACTCAATTAGTAAAGTTCATATGATAAACTACAACTCAAATAAGGAAAAAGCCCAGTTTGCAAATAACTCTCAACTCTGCTGAATCCGGAGTATCCTGCACTGGTATCCAAAGTTCAGCCAGTAATTACTCTGTGGATGTGCGTTTCTGAGCCATATCCATGTCAGTCAATCATCCCTGTCAGGGCTGTCATTTTAAAAGAGTTTCTAATCTTCTGAACGAGACTTTGCCAACTTTTCAGATCAATACTCAAAACTTCTTTTCACCAGTTCCATTTAGATGAGCTCTGACAATCACATTGTTCTCGCTCTGAAAGTTTATCCAACAACAGGAAACTGTCAAAGACGTCATTGTCATTTATTATTGTTCAGATGAATGAACTGCAACTGAGCTGAGCCAAAGAAAGAGAGAAGAACCACACATTTGAATTCTAAAGTCCTGTGTTCAGATCATGAATGAGGCAGGAGGGCAGGCTACTGTGTTTCAATTCAAAAATAGTTTACAGTTTGTGAAGACTTTCTTTTATTTTTCTTTGTTTTCACAAAAAAGGAGCCTTTCCCTCAAGAGAGGCAAAGCAGTTACTGTACTAATTAGACCATGGAAATATGATGTGCAAGTTAATGTCCTTTTACCAAGGTGTCTGCAGCTGATACTATTTTATGCACGCATTTAAAGACAAAAATCCTACAAGATTAAGAACTAATGGCCTAAACGTGTGTACTGAGTCCTTGACAACAGCGTTCATTTTTCATCGTGTCTTGTCAGGTCTTTGTTTTGCATACATTATTAACGATAACCAAGGCAGAGGCAATGAAACTCACGTGTTTAGCTCACAGATACTAATTTAGTTTTTTGTAGTTACTGAATCTGGCATTGAAAATGTGATACCTAATATTATGTGGTGCACGGTAAATGATGCATGTACGATATTACTTTGTCTTGCTTTTATTCACGTTCACCTGTTGTTAAGAAAATCAGAGCCACCCAGAGCAAGGGCAGAGCTGTGTAGGTGAACCGTGACACAGAAGAAGATGAGGACTGGATAGAGGAGAAGCATGGCGATTACTGATGAGCACTGAAGTGAAGAAAGAATGATTTAGGGTCAGCAAGCCAGTCTCAAAGAGAGGGAAGAAGATGTTTGCAAGTTTTACAGCAGGGGTTCTCATATTGCAGTCCGTGGTAACATTTTATGCTTCCCTGAAGCCAAACTAGGAAAAAACGCACATATGGGAGCACAGAACAATATTAAAGGAACATTACTCTTAAAATTTAATCTCTCTGTTTCTAACACCTATAAATGGAGCATAGCGTTAGTTTAGTCACAAACAAATCCTTGACATTGTGTTATATTTTCTGATTTGTTTGTTTTTAAGCAGTGAGCCCACTATTGAAAAAATCATAAATTTCATTTAGTTTCTTACCTATTAGTTGTTTACTTTGGTGTAATATGAATTGCCATGGCGGAATTTTTTAGCAATAGGGACACTGTGAAACTTAACCTTGTAAAGGACAGGTTAAAGTCTAAAACGTATGCCCTCCTTCATACAGTGGCTTGCAAAAGTATTCGGCCCCCTTGAACTTTCCCACATTTTGTCACATTACAGCCACAAACACGAATCAACTTTATTGGAATTCCACGTGAAAGACCAACACAAAGTGGTGTACATGTGAGAAGTGGAATGAAACATTTTTTACAAATAAATAACTGCAAAGTGGGGTGTGTGTAATTATTCAGCCCCCTTTGGTCTGAGTGCAGTCAGTTGCCCATAGACATTGCCTGATGAGTGCTAATGACTAAATAGAGTCCACCTGTGTGTAATCTAATGTCAGTACAAATACAGCTGCTCTGTGACGGCCTCAGAGGTTGTCTAATGCTGGGCAGACACTGTGCGATTTTTTCAGTCGCGCGATTCAGCTCCTGCTCAAACTGTACGGTTGACTCGCAGGGGTTAGAAGTTCATAGGTCACGATGCAGGGTCTCACACTATACGGCCCGATGCTCTGATGCGACCTGAGTGCTCACACTGTGCGTCCATAAAATGAAGGTTATAACAGAAATTCTGTCGCTCGCTCTCCCTCTCTGTCTTTCACTCACACAGACACACCACCACCATCAACTTTGCTAAATTGCTAATGAAAAACATTGATCAGGCAGCTGTGATTGAGCAGCAGTGTAGATCCAACTATTTTCACGATTGTTGTGGTCGTGATAATTTTGTGAGGCCACATCGAAAAGGCTCGGATGAGCTTTCCAAAGTTCTACAAGTTGTTCCTCCATCGCTTGTGTCCAGATCACAGGCTGCACAGCCGTGCTGCTCCATCTTTTTCGCTGACATTTGTGTTCGCACGTGCGCAGTGTGACAAACTGCGGTGACACCCTCACGACCAAGCGATTGATGATCGGGAGCTGGTCGTGAGGTGTCAATCGCTTCTCGTTACCCCACGTATACTACACGATGCACGACGCACGATGAAGGCCAAAATCTGGCCGATCGCCAAAACGGTCGCACGACTCAAAAATCGGCTCAAAATGGGCCAAAAATCGCACAGTGTAAGCCCAGCATAAGACAATATTGGGAGCAACAACACCATGAAGTCCAAAGAACACACCAGACAGGTCAGGGATAAAGTTAGTGAGAAATTTAAAGCAGGCTTAGGCTACAAAAAAGATTTCCCAAGCCTTGAACATCCCACGGAGCACTGTTCAAGTGATCATTCAGAAATGGAAGGAGTATGGCACAACTGTAAACCTACACTGAAAAAAATATGTTGTTGGATTTACTTAAGGAAGTCAGACTTGAATTTTGAAATGAAATTATGCCAAACTTTTTTTTAGAGAATTTGGCTATATTCCATTCAACACAGTGCAAATGGCTTGTAACTGAAAAACTAAAGGGACCAAAAATGGTCCCAGGGCCTAAGAAGGGTTAATTCAATGGTGGACATTTGTTGCACACAGATGTTTTGCTTCGGCAGCAACTTAAACAATTGAGTTAAATTAACACAATTTATTCATGTTCAATAAACCTGTGCAATTTGTGTTGATAAAATGTGACTTAAACATGTTTTGATGAAGTAATTTGAGCTCTTGGAATATTTTAATCCTTCACAATTTTTTCACTTTATCCCAACACGATTCAATAACTTTTACCCAATACTACTTGGTCACTTAAATGCTACATGTTATCTTCAAATTACATTTTGCTATTATATTCTAGTATCAAATACACAATTTTCAAATGGAGGCCTTATAACAGATTGTATTGTTCTCTTCCAAGATGGTTGCTGGCATCCACCAGTAACCTTTCAAAACAAAATGTCTAATTTCACTGCATTGACAGTAGGTAAAGAATTAAACTGACATTACTCCTCCACTGAATCTATATAAATCAACAGTTAAATAATGTCAGTTCTTCCGTGTTCTCTGGAATCAATCACAGCAAAGAAATTAGACTCTTTCTTTTGAAAAATGTTGGGAAAGAACAATACAAAACATTCTATTTAAGGCCTCTAACGTCAAGATTCAGTTAAACAACAATTATAACTAAACAATTTGAGATAATGTTAGTTTCCATTAACATTAAATTAGGTTACTGAATTGGCAAACACCTTCCTATTAACATTACCCATTTTACCCCAATAACTAAAGAAATTAGCACTTGCAGGTCAAAACCTTTATTCAAGAGATGCAAAAATAACATTGATACAGTGACTGTCAAAAATTACAGCACTGATCATACTGTGACATGTTGGTTCAAAACAGCACACTTAGAAATATTCAACGTTCTTTACTTCAACTGAATGAAACTGAAAATACCATTTCACAAGACCCATATGGGATATTTAGACTGTATAACTGTTCACGCTACATCTCTTCACTAGTAAAAGAAAGAAAAAATACAAAGAGAAATTTAAAAATGCTGGCAAACAGACAAACAGAGAACTTGTACAGAGCAAAAGGAAAAACAAACAAGAACAAAAAAACAGCTTGTCCTCATGGCAGTTGCAGAGTATATAAAAATGAACCCTGCGATCTGTTCCTGGAATTGAGCTTCAAAAATGCAGCAGAACAAGTGTGAGATTTAAATGTCCTCTCACCTAGAGCTGATCACCTTGCATGCATAACCGTGAGCTTTCCTTGCAGGAGCAGTTTTGTCTTAGTTGTGAGCTTTTCTTGAGAGCTGAGTTGCACCCAACTCCATTACCACCCTTTGAATCACCTCAAAAGTGTAGCAGAGTTGTGATGGGTAACTCATGTTGAAGGAATAAAAAAGGTCCAAACAGCATGGCTACTGCAAAGGTCACGTTATCCAAATCTTGAAGAACTACTACACCCTCGATGATGATGATGCCAACATCAGAAAAGTCATTGCCTGGTGCATCCTCTGGAGACAGATGTTCATTGTGGTTTTCTCAATCTGTGCAGTGGCCTCAGTCAAGTCCTGGTTAAACACAAAACATTTTTTTTTAAGATTCCTTTTTAAACTCATCTCTTTTGAATCTACCAGTTCTAATGTTAGAGTAATTTAAACCAATGCAAGCAACATAGTAAATAGCTATAGCCAAAGAGTTGCCTGCCATGCTGCCATTCATGGTCTAACAGAGTTTCTAAGACAGAGTGAAAAACATAATAATTTCAAATTCTTTACATTAGTTTTTGTTAGAAAGACACCGGCCCATCAGAAATCCAGGTTATGTCACTCAGAAGATGTTAGAATTTAGACTTTCAGCCCCACAATTTGGTTAGCTGTTGGTCAGTTGGTCATTTTTTTTCAAACAAAAGCTAATATAAATATTGGTGGGATTTTCCTTTGTTCACTAGAATGACAAATTTAAAGTTTTTTCACACTGATGTGACCCCTAATACAGGGGTGGGGGTGGGGCCTCAAGGGCCGGCGGCCGAGTTCACTACCAGGCCTCATGTGAACTTCAAATTATTAAAGAGGACTACTGGTCCTAACCAGTCCAATGAGGATCAAGTGGATAACTAAATGCATATTTAAATGTTGCAAAGCCACAATCTACTCATAAAACACTCACCATGAACTCCTGCACCAAGATGTTGCAATTGTCTTTCACACAGATGCGGAGCACTTTGATGAGGGACTCCGAGCATTAATGTCATCCTTGACTATTATAACAAAGAAAACAGAGATTTGTGAACTTTTCAGTAGCACAGAAGAAAATGATCCCAGACAAAAACTCTTTACTTTTTAAACCAGTCAACATGCAACACCAGCATCTACAAAGCAATATCAAAAATTCCTGTTTGACATCAACTTTATGGATATATAGTTTCCAGAACATATATTTTTAAAAAAAGATAAATTTTTCTCAGTGGGCCAGTAAATGCATGACAAAAAAGAATGGCATCCTTTCAGTGGAATCAGTACTCACAGGTAATAGTTGACTGTTTCAATGGATGTAGCATAAAAATCTTTTACTGACCTAATGCAATACATATACACTTTTTAGTTAAAGAATTTTAAAGTTCTTACTGTCATCATGGCAGCTACATCCTTTAGCTTTGTGTCCTGTTCCCCCAATCACTTTGCAAACACTTTCAGCAGACTGTCAGAGAGAAACTCAGCTCCGTCAGAAACCTTAACTGTAAAGGCATGGTTGGGATGCACTGTGTTGTGTTTACAAGGTTCTATAATAAGGGAAGAAAATTAGTACATGCTGTTACCCTGTCAGACCAGGGGTGTCGCTAATGAGGCTGGGTAAGAGAAAGAGGAGAAGAAGAAAGTAGAGAGTGAGAACAAGATGGAGCTCCGCTGTAAAGCCTAAAATAAAATGTTGAACCCAGACGTCGCCTCCGCTGCCTGATTACACACCCAACAAATTGGCGACGAAGATGAGCGCTTCAGTGCCGAGCCCACCGCCCTTTTTGCAACATGCGGGTGAGCCGCCAATACCGTTTATGACGTGGCGCAAATTCTTTGAGAACTACATGCTAGTGATAAATGCTACGGGAGATGCATGGCCGGAGGCGAGACGACGAGCCGTCTTATTACATTGCTTGGGACCAGAGGGACAACGACTGTTCTACACACTGCCGAATCAAGGTACAACGTTTGCGGAAGCCATGACTGCGCTTGAAAACCACTTTGTCCCTAAAGTGAATGTAGTGGCATGCAGGCACACATTCAGACAGCGAGTTCAGCGGGCTGATGAAACGGTGACCCAGTATGTTGCCGCCCTCAGAGCATTAGCTGTGCCATGTGGTTTTGGAATAATGGAGGGTGAAATGATTCGGGATCAACTTGTTGCTAATGCTAATCTCAGTGTTGTTAAAGAAAAATTGCTGCTGGAGGAGGACCTTACATTGGACAAGGCAGTTACTATTGCATGTCAGGTGGAGGCTGCGGTCAAGAATGCTACACTCCTCTCTGCTGCGCCCACGGCCCAGACTGCGGCAGTACAAGCTGTGGAGGTGAAGGACGCACGTCTTCGGGGAAAAAGAGGAGCGCGACCGGCTCAAGCTCGGGGACCTACATCTAAAGAATGGCACAAAAAGGCAAGTGATAAAGAGCAACAGCGTCATTGTTTCAGATGTGGATCCGAGAAACACCTGGCTAATGATAAAAACTGTCCAGCAGCAACAGTAAAATGTGATAAATGCAACAAAAAAGGGCACTTCGCCAGAGTTTGTAAATCAGCTGTAGCAGTGGTCAGGGAAGTAGTTGTTCCTGAGTTTACAGTTTTATGTGTCGATGATCACAAACTGATGACTGCAGCATGTGATAAGATTACATGCAAAATGAACATTGAAACACCACAGGGAAACTCTCAGGTTCTGGAGTTAATTGTGGATACAGGAGCTTCAGTATCTATCCTCCCAGAAGCCATCTACAAAGAACATTTTGCACCCTGCGCTTTGACTGAACCGAAAGTTAAGCTTGTCACTTATGCAAAAGGTGACTTGCCTGTCATTGGCTGCCTACAGGCTTCAGTGAGGGTTGCAAACAATGACAGAAAAGTGCCAGGATCATTCTTCATAGTTAAAGATGGATCACCGTTGCTGGGGTTGGACTTAATTAAAGCACTTAACATTGATATCATTGCTGGAAAAGTCATCAACAAAGGAGAGGATCCTGCAAGAGGAGCACCAGCCAGTAAACAAACATGCATGGTGAATAACATTGATTCCTCTTCTTCCCATCATCTCGGAGCTGTTAAAGGGTTTATCCACAAAGTTCGAGTGAACAAGACAGTACAGCCGGTTCGCCAAAAACTGCGGCGTCTACCACTCAGCATACGTGAGGAGGTGTCAGCTGAATTGAAACGTCTACTCCAAGCAGGCATCATCGAACCAGTGGATGCAGCTGAATGGGTGAGTCCTCTGGTGGTTGGAAGAAAAAGTAAGGGAGACTTAAGACTTTGTGTGGATCTGCGTGAACCTAACAAGAGTGTGATCATGGACTGTTACCCTCTTCCTCACATGGAGGATTTGTTCGCACAGCTGGCTGGGGCTACACATTTTAGCCAGATTGATTTAAGTTCAGCTTATCACCAACTACCTCTTCACCCTGATAGCCGAAGCCTCACAGCATTCATAACCCATGAAGGACTCTTCCAGTTTACCCGAGTTCCATTTGGACTTGCTTCAGCCCCTTCTGCCTTCCAAAAGATGATGCAAACAGTCCTAAAAGACCAGACAGGAGTACAGAACTACTTGGATGACATAATAGTGTATGGACATTCCAGAGAAGAGCATGATGAACGGTTACAGGCTGTCCTCCAACGCCTGAAGGATGTCGGTCTGCAGATCAACTTCAACAAAAGTTCATTTGGACAGACATCTATTCCGTTCTTGGGACACGTCATTTCCAAGGATGGCCTGAGCCCCAGCCCAGACCACCTGACTGCCATTGCCAAAGCCCCTGCACCAAAGGACATGGCTGCTCTTCGTTCCTTCTTAGGCTTGACTTCGTGGTTCAGCAAATTCCTAGCAAACTATGCAACTGTGGTTGAACCACTCCGTGAGTTACTTCGGACAAGCCAGACGGCTGAACTTCAATGGACTGATACAGCAAATGAAAGCTTCAACAAACTGAAGGAAATGCTACTAAAAAGCCCAGCACTGGCAATCTTCAACCCAAATCTGCCAACGTTCATCACCACTGATGCGTCAGATTATGGTCTTGGAGCTGTTCTGACCCAGATCAACTCAAACAATGAGGAACGTGCTGTTGCTTTTGGCTCCCGCACCCTGTCCCCAGCCGAGAGGAAATATTCAACAATTGAAAAAGAAGCCCTCGCCTGCGTATGGGCCGTTGAAAGATGGAGGACGTACATATGGGGACGCAGATTTACTCTGAGAACTGATCACCAGGCCCTCACCACCCTGTTAAGTACTAAGGGGATGAACAGAGCTGGCATGAGGATAGCACGTTGGTCAGCCAGACTGATGTGTTTCCAGTATGACTTAGAGTACCGTCCAGGAAGCCAAAATGTTATAGCTGACTGTATGTCCCGTGTTCCCCTGCATACCACAAACACAAGTGAAGACTCTGAACAGGACTTAATTACAGAGATTGCTGAAATTTCTCCTCAGCTAACAGCGCTTCCACTGGCTGACTTCAAAGCAGAATGTGAAGACTGTCCTGAATTAACAAAACTAAGACAGATCGTTCTTTCGGGCTGGCCGAAAGTAAGAAAATCCTTACCAGATGATGTCAAACCCTACTTCCTGGTCCGACATGAACTGGCAGCAGAGTCACCGCTGATATTTAGAGGAACACGGCTGATTGTTCCTAAATCTCTGCGAGGAAAAGTAGTGCACCTAGGCCATGAAGGACATCAAGGCATGGTCCGAACCAAACAACGCCTGAGAGATCTATATTGGTGGCCAAACATGGATGAACTGGTCCACGAAATATTGTCCACATGCACAACCTGCCAATCGTGTGACAAGACTGCAGCTGTTTCACCTGCACCGTTACAACCCATCAAATTCCCAGAGGGTCCGTTTCAACATGTTGCTGTCGACATTGTTGGTCCGTTTGAACAAGGAACCTATGACTGCAGGTTTGCCATCACACTAGTTGACTATTTCAGTAAGTGGCCTGAAGTCGCATTCACACCAAACGCCTCAACTGCGACAGTGATTGCATTCCTGACTTCCATTTTCGCCCGTGAAGGAAACCCTTATGAAATTACAACTGATAATGGTCCGCAGTTCACCTCAGCTGCCTTTGCTGAGTTTCTCGCTGAAAGGGGCATAAAACACATCAGGACAAGCGTCTATCATCCTCAAGCAAATGGATGTGTGGAGCGCTTTAATAGAGTACTGAAGGACTCCATACAGACAGCACAAGCTACTCAGCGACCATGGAAAACTGTGGTTACAGAACTGCTTCAAAGTTATCGAGCGACTCCCCACGCGACAACCGGTGAGTCCCCTTTCCAGCTCCTCAGAGGAAGAGCCATGCGGACTAAACTCAACATTCTGCCACCACCAAAGGATGCTGGACAATATGACCACATCAGATCCAAAGTGACATTGACACAGAAAAGAAGTGCACTTTATACAGACAGAAAGAGAGGTGCTGAACCTACTAAAGTGACTGTGGGTGCATCAGTGAGAGTACGAAAGCCATTCCATGTGGGAAAAGGAGAGCCACAATACACCAAGCCGCTGGAGGTACAGCAGCAGACGGGTGAGAGTTCTTTCATCCTCAGCGATGGGAGAAGATGGAATGCAGCACGTCTCTCACTTGTCCCAGAGAACTCAAAACACACACAAAGAGCTGATACAGAGACAGAAAACATCAGCTCAGCACAGACTGCTACACGTCCCACACTGCAGAGGGACAGACAACCACCAAGATGGACAAAAGACTTTGTTATGAAATAGTTCAGAGGTACAAAGAAAGGAGAAATATGCAGATGTGAGAAATGACTGTGAAGGGAAAGTGCATTTGAGTTTCATTAGTTATCTTTAATTCCAGCTGTGACTTCTGATAAGCTGAGAAGAGGGCACATGGTTGTTACTGTTGATTCAGGGTTGATCCGGGGCACGTTTACTTTGCCATTACAGTTCTTTTATCAGGATATATATATAATACTATTCTGAAGTTACTAATTCCCTCAAAAGTAAAAGGCTGTCGAATGTTTCATGTTGTGCTACAAGGGAAAGAGTATTATTTGAGAAAAGGGGGAGATGTTGTGTTTACAAGGTTCTATAATAAGGGAAGAAAATTAGTACATGCTGTTACCCTGTCAGACCAGGGGTGTCGCTAATGAGGCTGGGTAAGAGAAAGAGGAGAAGAAGAAAGTAGAGAGTGAGAACAAGATGGAGCTCCGCTGTAAAGCCTAAAATAAAGTGTTGAACCCAGACGTCGCCTCCGCTGCCTGATTACACACCCAACACACTGGAATGCTTCATTTTATCTGAAATGACATAAAATTATTTTGAAATAACAGCAGGCACTGTGCTTGGTTAATCAGTAATGTTTTGTTGAATAAAAACTGTGTTTCCAGATCTTATGGGATTAAAAAAATCCAAAGATGTTTGTTTCTGATTTGCAACCCAAGAACCCACAAGTTACAACCTCATTTTAGTTCAAGTGTGCATTAATGTGAGTCCAGTAATCACCTTTCTGACAATACATACAGGTATAAGTTAAACCTATGGCAGATTTTGGATTTCTCAGTTGTATTAATAGGGTGGTCTATTTGTGTATGCATGCACCTAATAATTATACAAAACCTATTATAATTAAGTTACAGAAACCTTAAGCGAAAATAGAATATACTTTCTTACCATAACACCTTGAACCCACAATCCATCAGCTGACTCCTGGTGAAATGCAGAATAGAGGTCATCTCTCAATGTGCAGCAAAAAAAACAAAAACAAAAGGACAGCAGGTGAGGGCAGGAGGGGTAGGGATGTAAGCTAGCATAATGCCGCTGATGATATTAGCTAAAGCTGTTCAATGTCCAAAATCTCACTAACACCACGGTGCAGTAAATACACAATGTAACTGAAGAGTCAGTTGGCAAATCTATTCACACAGAAAACCAAATTATGTTATGAGTGCCTCATAATTAGGTTTAATGTGATATTACGGCTCTTGTGCCAAAGACAAATTCAAATGAAAAAGCGCCAATTCTTTGACAACAGATAAAACAGCAAATAAGCTAACGGCTCTTTTTTAGCATGTTACAAGGCGACACTCTAGACGTTTAACTACATTTGGCTGAAATATGGTAAATATTAATTCAAAAAATCAAGAAATACCAAAAACGTAGAGTTGGCTGCTCGACTTGACTGAGATGGATGCCTTTTTGAACCACGATCGAAAGCCCGCGAGATGAAATCACGCGTGGTTTCACGAGATTTAACGTTGCTATCTTATTGACTTACTTCACCTGAACATGATATGAACAATTTAATACACCCTTTCTGCATATCATGTAGTTTTTACACTATATAGTTACATTTATCTTTAAAACATGAGGTAATTGGGTTAAATACATGCAAGATGCTTACATAAATCCAAGAGATGGCCAGTCCCTTTTTTTCAGTGTACAAAGACAAGGCCGTCCACCTAAACTCACAGGCCGAACAAGGAGGGCGCTGATCAGAAATGCAGCCAAGAGGCCCATGGTGACTCTGGACGAGCTGCAGAGATCTACAGCTCAGGTGGGGGAATCTGTCCATAGGACAACTATTAGTCGTGCACTGCACAAAGTTGGCCTTTATGGAAGAGTGGCAAGAAGAAAGGCATTGTTAACAGAAAACCAGAAGAAGTCCCGTTTGCAGTTTGCCACAAGCCATGTGGGGACACAGCAAACATGTGGAAGAAGGTGCTCTGGTCAGATGAGACCAAAATGCAAAACGCTATGTGTGGAAAACTAACACTGCACATCACTCTGAACACACCGTCCCCACTGTCAGATATGGTGGTGGCAGCATCATGCTCTGGGGGTGCTTCTCTTCAGCAGGGACAGGGAAGCTGGTCAGAGTTGATGGGAAGATGGATGGAGCCAAATACAGGGCGATCTTGGAAGAAAACCTCTTGGGTTCTGCAAAAGACTTGAGACTGGGGCGGAGGTTCACCTTCCAGCAGGACAACGACCCTAAACATAAAAAGATCTGAAAACTGCTGTTCACAAACACTGTCCATCTAATCTGACTGAGCTGGAGCTGTTTTGCAAAGAAGAATGGGCAAAGATTTCAGTCTCTAGATGTGCAAAGCTGGTAGAGACATTCCCTAAAAGACTGGCAGCTGTAATTGCAGCAAAAGGTGGTTCTACAGTATTGACTCAGGGGGCTGAATAATTATGCACACCCCACTTTGCAGTTATTTATTTGTAAAAAATGTTTGGAATCATGTATCAAGCCACTGTATTTACCAAATCTATCTACTGCGCCAGATTGGAGTCTATATTTGTTTTAATTTGCCCCAAGTTGCTGCAATTCTGCAAGCTACTTTGTCACCCTCCTGCACCCCAACTCCACCTATCATGCTGCTTCACCCTGATTTAATCTTCTCTGTGTTGTAACTGGCTCTGGAGTGTGATGCGCAGCTGCTGCTCTTCCAGTTTCTGGCTTTTCATGTATGCACATGGACAGAGTCTGGCTTCACACTATTCAGCTTAAGCCCTTTAACCACAAGGACAACATAGCTATTTGTAGATACTGCATAGAGGACGACGCAAATCTGAATCAGAATCTGATTGCCACGTTGCAGGATGAAGAGACCGAGTCACAGCGTGTGTGTGTGTGAGAGAGAGAGAGAGGAAAGATGAATATGTGCTAATTAATGCATTACTGCATCTAAATAATAATAATCACAATTTGTAGGATATTCTGTTTTCTAGTGTATGTCATATGTGTATACTGTATGTCTTTGTGTGTTAATATCAGTATTTACATTGGAGTTAGTAATGCCAGTAATTTAGTCTGCTGTCTCACTAATGGAAGGTTGTCAGAGACCTGTGTGAGACCTGTTAGCTTGTGTTATAGATAAGAGAAACCCAAACAGAGACACTGACTTGGTGCAAAACTCAACACATATTTTATTGAAGATGCTGATTTTACAAAAGCAAAAGGCCAAGAAGCTTAACAGTCTATATATGAAAAATGCATGAAAGACCAACAACAGAAAGCATAAATAGACAGGGGACTATAAAGCAGTGAGAGTAGCACAGGGGGCTGGGAAATGACTCAAGGTACGTAGACTATCTGACAAAGACTGAGGAAAAAAATAACAAAATAAACCAAATTTTAAAAAAAAATACATGGCACAGAAAGATCCACATCTCAGAAAATTCTTAACACAAAACAACTCATCTGTGACGTTTCACTAAGAGAAATGAAGCGTGCTTTCCACACAACTAGCTGACCTGACCTGACCTCTATGTTTCTGGCCGGTTTGTCCTCCTGCTGTTTCTTTGTCTTTCATTGTTTATCTTTTCTGTCTATATCTCTACTTCTTTATAATGTCTGTAATGTATTTAACAGTAGCCCAAAGCTATAAAACCAATGAAAATAGAGTTCAAAATCTATGTGCTGATTCACATTTTTCAAAACTGCCCAGTGTGTCAGATTGGAGTGTGTTCCAATCTGTTTTGCAAGCAATTTTAAATCCCTTTCATTGTTCTGGAAGCACAATGAAAGCATGGAAGCATATGATATAATATAATCCTAAAACAGGGCCTTGTACTCGCTGACCATATATAAGATTTACAAGATTACTAACAGATTTTAATTAGCATATGCTTTTATATTTGTTACTTGCTCTTATACCACAAAACTTTGCTGGTGTTGCTTCTTAATGAACAAGGCAATTGTAATTTCATCCACACTACATAGACTTCTAATTAAAGTTAGATCTTCTTGTATCTTAATGAAGGGGCAGCAGTGCTGATGCATCTTTCGGCATCATTTGTATAAGTAAAAGCACAGTAATGCTATCCAGCATCTTTCCTGTTACACACAGTGACACGCAGCAGCAAGGCATTATCACAGTGGTTGGTTGTACTATAGTCATGTTTATGTGACCACCTTTCATGATGGTTGATTTTATGTGAAGATGAATCAGACGATATCCTGGATATGTTGTAAGAGGTGTTACAGGCCAGTGACTTGAGCAACAATGAGCAATATTTAAATTAGTATGGAGGGTTTCCTCTAGATACTTGCAATGCACATCATTGCTTCTCTTGTGACAGTTTATCAAGCAAGCAAGTAAATGAACTATATAGTTTTCGCAGTGTTAGCAGATACATCCCGAAAAGGCCAAAAGTGTTATTCGGTAGTGCAAATGTGTGGCGTGTCCGAGTGAGAAGTAAAGAACAGCCGATGGCTAAAGCAAACCATTATGGACTGATATTCAGACAGCATGAGAGGCTGCTCACTGCCATAATGAAGACCTCTCAGGCCCTGTGTTAACCTGCCCAATTGTGTTGTCAGTTTTCTTTTGTGCCTCTTACAATGTGTTGTTATTTTGATTGGCTGTCATTGCGTTTCTTTTAATTTGATTCTCTGTGTCGCGCTCGAAGATTATTTCCACTGATCACTGTACCATTTTCAGGTTATTTCAGAGTAAAATTGTTATAAGATGTGAGACGCTGCACTATACAAAAAAAGGTTTCAATCAGGTGTGTCAGCTGCTTTTCACAAAAATGAATCATAAATAGAGCGAGAGAGAGAGAAAGAAAGTGAGCGTTCATTCAGCTTTTTATTTCCAGCAGCAAGATCAAAACCCCCGAGGAAAAACTAAGACCTTCAATGTGAGGTGCCGGTGCTTTGTTCACTTCTGCAAATTGAGGCTTCTTTTGAAATGCCACAGATTTGACAAACAGTTGCTGTCAAATTGTGTATCTTATCGATCTGATACGCTCCTCTCCCTCACCTCTCCAAACAGCTGTTTTTGTTTTCTCATCTCAGTCATCCTCTCTCCCGTCTCCCCTCCTGTCCTCGAATGATGAGAACAGCAGATATGTTTTGGAATGACTTGACTACAGTGACATGTTATGCTGTGCTAAGTTGCGCCTCAGAAATACTTGTTGCCATAACGGGTGTGACCAAAATCTTTGAAAGCCACTTAGCTAACCCAGCTTGCTCCTTGAAGACCCACACTCTTCATTAACTTGGCATGGAGCAGCAGATGAGGCAGTGGCACCGTCACGTCCTGACTCATCTGCTGCTACAGCAACAGGAGGCAACTCTTCCTACCTCCGGATGAAAACTGTGACAAACCGTGTAGTCTCTCTTTTTTTTCTCAGTCTCAGGATTCTGTCACACAACATGTGCCCAAGCCAAGTAGTCTCAGATCTGCTGCCTGAATGACAAACAGGAGACCCAAAACGTAACATTCCTGGAATATTGTATTACTTTCTGGGACTCCACGGGAGAGAAGGAGGTTTTTCCTTTCTAGCCATAGCTGTTTATATAAATGTCAGTATTTGCAGATGTATAGCATCGATAAGTACTATCTAATTTTTATTATTGTGTTGTTTTATGATGCTGTTGTTGTCACCACACGGGGTAGCAGGCACGTGGGCAGACAGTTTGGACACCCAACTTTTGTGAACACGAGAACAAGGTGACGTGAAATTTTCAAACGGATACCGTAACATCTGTGGTATCATAGGTGTGCATCTACCAAAAATCTTGGATGAGTTTGAATCTTGCTCAAGTTTTCTGAAAATCTTGTGAATGTGGTAACTCGAGAAGTAACTCACCGAGGATTTTCACATTTATACGATGGAGTACATACATTTGCAGCAATAGGAGGCTGATGGACAGCACTGGTGGCTAAACAGCCAATTTTTAGAACATTTCCTGCTTCACTATCTCCAACTTGGCAAAAACCTTTATGGTACAGTTTGAACATATAGAATCAGTGCTGTGAAATTTTAGCTGTGTATTGTGTATCCAGCCCTTCCACTTATCCTGATAAGGATAAGTGGAAGAGGATGGATGGATATCAGTATGGTATATGGAGATTTTATAGCAGCCATTATTATGTTCAAAGTTTCCTACCATAAATGTTTTTGGAAATCGGAGATGTTCATGAAGAAGGCTTGATGGATTTAAGGCGGAATGACAAATTTGCTTCACAGTTCAAATCAGGCGTGAAAGTTTCTTTAGCATCATCATGCAAAAATGGCGCCCCCTGTCTACTTGTTAGCTGTGCAAGCAACAAGTCTAAAAACTGTGATGATTTATAGACTTTTACAACATCTGTAATGATGACTGAACATTCGTTTACTATGGCTATAATCAGGTCAGATTTTCAGTGCTGTATTTGCTTTCTTTATGAATCCTTTTGTGGCTGCAATAGTATTCAAAGTTTTGGCCTTCAGGAAACAACTGCCTCTGCTGCTACAGGCTTTTTGTGTACAATCTTGAAAAAGTGAAATGTTCACAAAATAAACTGCATTTCGTGGTTGGTTGGTGTTTTTTTTTGTTTTTTTTTTTTACTAGGACAGCAGGCATTTCTGTGGAGCAGCGAGTCTTTTTATTTTCACTTCATTCAAGTCCAATAATGGCAGGTCAACGTGTGTGTCCTTGTGGAGAACAGTCCTTTCTAAGGGAATACTGATGAAAAGTATATCTGCATACTCTCAGTCACCAGGCACCTTTATGCCCTTAGTTAGCAAGTAACCTTGAGAGATATTTATCCACGATGTATTCTTCCACCTGCCTCATTCTTTTTTCTTTTTTTTTAACTCTGTCTCAAACTGTAAATAGCTAAATTTTAAAGGGGTACAATCTGACAGGATCCCTATTGAACGTACAAAGGGTCATTTCATGGTTTCTTCTTTGGTAGACCAAATGAGCTAAAAGACTGATACAAAGAGTGATTATGTTGGTCAGAATAGGTTCTGGTTAAATATTTTATTAAAGACAGTGAGCCCTATCAGTATCAAGGCCATGAATGGCAATCAGAGGGCTGATGAAAGCAGCTACTAGCAAATTTAGGGGTTCGAATGCCAGTCACATCCGTAACCATGTATTCATTCATGTTCGCCACTACCAACCCTAATAGGTTTACTCATATCTTTCTTTTTGTGTGAAGTTTAATTAATTAAATACACACACAGTCAAAAGTTTGGCCACACACATCAAGGAAGTATCTCAACTAAGGACAAAACTAGAAATGGCTTATTTAGTGTCCAAAGTGGATTTTTGGTATTTGAGTTATTTTTTTATAGATGCGATTGAGAGAAGCAGCTTCTGGCCAACAAACCAGACATAGTTGTGTTTAACAAGGAGCAGAAAAAGAAAAAAGACTTGAGTAGAAACTTTCAGAGTATACACCCTGTCTAATATACATATATGTATTGAATCATAACATTTAGAGTAGAAGAGAAGATTATCTTTATTAAGACAATTATCTTGTGGCACTTGTGCATATTTGGGTATTTGTGTTCAGCTAAAAAATGTTTTTTTTTAAATCATGAAAATTTCCAGTAGTCAAATAGTTTGGGAAGTTAAATGGGTGAGAAATACACAGCGAATTTCCCTTCTGCTTGGCTGAGGTTGTTACAGAGAGTGCACTGCAAGCTAAAGTCCAGATTGTTTGACCTTTACTCACCAATAATTGCAATTTACAGCCCCCTACATAGTAAGAACAAGACACTTGGAACACATTAATAGAGGTCAATTGCTTGTGTTCAGCAATGTAGGTGAAAAAAAAAAGAGACCGATGCAGGGATGGGGAGGGCGGCCGAGACTAAACACTGCAAACTGAATTATCCACTCGAGGGCATCTCTCATGGCATTTCACGAGAAGAGCAGGGAGGGGTTTTGGTAATTTAAACCATTCCTAGTGCATCTACAGCGCCTCTGCTTCTAGACAGTCTCCTTTGATTGGAAACCTATAAAATATTAAAAGCATTGCACCATTTAGTCAGCTAATCATCATTATGTTCATGCTGTACCCAACATTTTTCAGCTGTTTGATGGCGTCTGTCCATTTTGGGCTTATTTTGGTTTTTTTATAACAACATAATGTAATTTGCTCCGTCTGCGTAACCTTCATCAGGAGTTTTGTGCAAATTAAATTGTCTTGGGCCATAACTTTGGTTTATGACACTGACAGATGTTGTATTGCTGGTAATTGGACTGATATGCGACAAATCCTGAGCATTTTTCTTTTAATGAAAGTTTTACTTTTCATCTGTCAGCCTGTAAATACAAATTTGGTGACTGACGTGCTAATCAGGCTTGAAGCAGCCAGCCAAGGCAGATGATCTTCTCTGTAATAAACCCATTTGTCATTTAAGTTGTCCTTTGATCTTGTGGGTAATTGCTTCCTATGTGTCGCGCATCACCGCAAGTTTTCGTTGAATAACAGAAAACTAAGTGCATGTTCACGTGAGTCACAATTATAAGGATTCTGTGTTTGAAACGTTGACATTCAGACTCACATAAGCGCTGATTGGCATTTCAAAGACCTTAATTAGCCTGATTAATGTAGTTCTGAGTGTCTTTATAGGATGCACCTCTTGACACCTTTGTTCTATTGAAATCAAGGATCAACTCTACAGCAGATTTGTTGTAAATCCAAGCGACCATCTGAGTGTTATATAAACAAGGCTTCAACGTGTGACTGAAATCAAGAAAGAGCTGTGAATGCTGACTCCCAATCCTTCTCTACCAACCCTACCTATTCTTTATGATCGTAGTCAAAGATAGGGTTAAAATCTGCTGCCATATGCCATAATTAGGAGTATCATTTAAGCCATATCAGGAAGGATGAGGGCTGCGGTCGACCCTGCCACTATGAAATGGATGAATAATGAAAAATAAGAGGGAACAATGAAGAAGCCGAATGTTAATGAGGAAACCCTCCCTTCCTACTTTTACACGTCCTCACGCCTCGCTGATTGCTGGACAAGGTTTCCTCAAAGTTTTTTGTTTCAGGAAAAGTCACAAGAATAGCCACAGTCAAAGAGAAGGGTGTCTGGCGCTGTGGGGCAATCCACCAAGCAATTAAAGCCAGCCTGCGGTCAAAAAGTACTTAAACAAGTCTCCCAGCCATGTTTGGAAGCAACACTTGTAGGCAGGTTGAAAGATTGTAATCCCAGTGTGCATGTCGGTGTTTCTTAAAAAAGGGATTCTTTGAGTTCTTCTGAGTTTTTTATTTATTTATGTGCTAAACTTTTAATAATTGCAATTCCACCAAATTCTATTGGGTTCAGCTCTGGCTCGGGAGGTGCACCAATCTGGAGGTTGGTAGTTAGACCCTCGGCTGAAAACCAATCAGTCCATCTGTTTCTGGTAATTAAAGGGCTTTGCAGTAAACACATAGAATTCAAATGAATCCTGTGTTAATGGGTGGATGTGGCCTGCAGTGTGAAAGTACTTTGAGTGGTGAAAAAGAAGTGCTGTCTAATGTTTGTTATCCTCTGTTAAACAGATAAAATTGAGAATGGAGACGTCTACCAGAGAAGGAAAGGACTTCCTTCGAGCAACTCGGATGGACATGAAACAGGAAGTAAACAACAGGAAGTGGCTGAACAGAGAGGCAGCAGCTGGCGGCGAGTTCTTCTCCTCATCCTAGCCATCACTATCCACAACATCCCGGGTGAGTACAAACCACAGGACATGAAGTTTTGCTTGGGAACGTAAATTGAATTCAAACAATACGGCTTCTTTTTTAATGATCAAGAGTGTTTTTCTTTGTTGTGGGGCAAAAACACATTTTAGCTATAACCTTCCATCAATGTAAACAGACTGAATGCCTGCACTCACTGATAAATACTCTTCGCCTTTATTGTGGTTTATATCTGCAAAACGGTTGTTATTTTTTTCCCTCCACAACAAAGACGACGACTATGTATCGGTTATTTCTTTTCTAGGGGTGTTAAATTGAATTCAAATAAGCAGTCTTCTTCTTTATCAGTTCGTGCCAGCACTATGTCTGTTTTTCTCTTTTTGCTACAACTGTGCATCCAATACATTGTTTAAGATCTGGAACTTAATTGAATACCCAGAATACAATCTTTGCTTTTCATTGAGTGACTGTTACAGTCATTTTTGTGGCTCTGGTTTGAGTTCCTGAATGAATATGTGCCTGCAGGAATATGTATGTGAACAACATCAGCTGTGACCTGGAAGCAAAGCTTTCTGTAACAGGCAGCGCAGCACCTAGAAGCTTCTGCTCAGGTTTTCTTGTTGACTCTAAGTGATGAAAAAATATTTTATTATGATGATGAAATGTTTTCCTAAATCATGAGCAATAGTTGCACCACAGAACTTTTACAGGGCTGACTAAGCACCCGCTAATGATGCTAATGATAAACGATAGTTAAGGGCAGTAATAAATTTGGGTTCATGTTGCTCTTGACCTTGCTGTCAACTGAGCTTGAAAACTTTGTCTAAAATTCATTTGGCAGTTTGATTTAACTTGGACTTTTCAGTATGGCAACGATATTATTTGGTTGTTTCAACAGTCCACCAGTTTAGTAAAGACTGAAATAAATAAATAGTTATTGGATATGGATATTTTGGCGTGCTTTCAGAAGACTTCACTTGTAATGCCACCGGGATGGTTGAAAAACAATGCTGTTTAATTTGAAACATCTTGATCGTCGCATTCATGCCAACTTTGAATTTTAGGCGACATGATACAAAGATACTAATGTATCATGGTATTAGCCTGCTAGTAGTAGCATATGGCAGCATATAGTCCAGCTTCACTGGTTGTTGTATTAGTGGCACCATTGAGCCTTTTTTTAAGTGTAGCCAGTGACTGAAAAGTTCTTCAGTTGTTTGGGTCATGACTAAATAATTACTATATAGCAGCATGCTAATCTAAGTGGTAAACTTTATCAGCACAATTAATCATTGTCCAATACTGTGATCATCCACAGTGGATTAACGTAATCACATGACATTTTTAGCTAATACAGTAATATAATGAATTACTGGAATAAATGCAGTCATTATATACAATCATGTTACCTGCACTATAAAGTTTTTTCATTTATCTGTCAGATGATTGGACAGAAAGAAAAAAACAAAAACAAAAAGCAAACATCAAATGTGCCTTTTTCTTCTGACACTAGAAAATGTAAACTTTGAAAAGTAATTGTACTGTGCTGCTAACATCTTTTTTTTACATGCAGCTCTGTGTTAAATACAAAGCTAGCAAAGAATCCAGGGTGATGTTAAAGCTGAGTGTATGCTAACCAGAACCTGGTCAGATTTCCAAAGCAAAGCCGTTCCTTCCTTTAAAGGACCTTGAAAAGCTTATCCACGCATTTATTACATCCAGCTTGGACTACTGTAACTCCCTCTACTCGGGCCTCCAACACTCCTCTCTTTCCCGGCTCCAGTTAATTCAAAATGCAGCTGCGCGTCTTTTAACAGGTACGAGAATTCATGAACACATAACTCCAATTTTAGCCAAATTACATTGGCTCCCTGTTAAATATCGTATAGATTTTAAAATTCTTTTGTTCACTTTTAATATTTTGAATAATTTAGCGCCCAGTTATCTTTCTGATTTACTCCATTCATACAATCCCAACAGAGCACTTAGATCGTCCAACCACAGGCTCCTAGCACAACCTAGGACTCGAATGAAGTCGAGAGGCGACCGGGCCTTTGCATCCGTGGCACCCAGACTCTGGAATAACTGCTGAGTCTATCCAGTCTTTTAAATTACGTCTTAAAACTTATTTTTTTACTTTGGCTTTTGATTCTGTCTAGTTGGCTGTTTTAGCTTGTTGCGTTGTTACCTATTGTTTGTTGTCCTCTTTTATTGTTTGTTTTAACTGTCTCATGTTTTTATTGACTGTGAAGCACTATGGTCAACACTGTTGTTTTAATATGTGCTATATAAATAAATTTTGATTTGATTTGATTTGATCTTCAACAGGCAATGCTGAAGATCATTGAATAACTCGTTAGTACTTTATGTTACTGTATTGAGTAACAATGACAAGCAGTCAGGCCTGTAACACCGCAGCCTCGTAAGTGGTAGCATTGTGACAGTGCATTTCAGTTCACGTAACGGAGTAACATGACAGTAGTATAGGGAGTAGTGTAATGAAATATTTTCACCAGTGGGTAATTAAGTAACAAACTACATTACTTTTTACAAAAGCTAGAATAATGTGCAGTACACTGATGTATTCATTTTTGTATTGTTTTTTCTTTTTTGTAACGACCTCAGCATCGATTGTTAGGAACTCTGCTAAATATTTAAAGTTTATACTTTACATTCGATCAAGAAGAAAAAATCGCTAGTCCACGTCCACTGAGCCAACAATCCCTATTTACAGACATGATTTAACAGTCCACTCACGTGTTGCACTCTGAACATGTGTAAGTAAACTTTGGAAGAGGCACCCGGTCCATTTGTGTCAATATAACACTTATTCATTTATCTATCGGCATCTAAACTGAATAATAAACAGTTGGTGTAGGATGCACTGCTGTACAATTTATTGGCCCCTTTGTTGTTATATTAACTTACCCAAAAAACTAAAATGTCAATGAATGAAAAGGAAAGAAAATCATGGCTCTTGTGATCGATAACATCACTTCAATACACTTGTGTTGCTACTCTAGCTCGTATTGAGACATTACTGTCACTGCCTAAGAATTGATTAATGCGTTCACTGGCAAAACACTTAATTGTGTTTGTCCTAAAGGTGGAATCACTGTTCCCCCCCTTCCAGGTCTTTGTATTGAAGTAGAGACCATTGTTTGCGAGGTAGCAGAAGAAACTCCACAGACATAAGAAGATGAAGTGAATGCACTACTCAGCAGCCTTGTCAGACCAAACTCATGGTTGTCTGTTTGTGGTGTGAACTGTGCATCAATACAAATAAAAAATAAGAATAGTTCATACATCAGACACTCATTTAAACAACAACCATATGATGATCAATATAAAGTGTGCATGTCTGTCTGTGTCAGAGAGCAGGAGAGTCGTTTAGGGATGCCAGCAAGCTGTAAATGTTACACGAGGTGTAGCAGTAAACCATGTATGTATAGTCACTCTGAATTTACAATTCACCCACCTGCTGCTGAGCTCCACAGAATACCAACAATGCAGCTTTTTTTTAAAAGCTCATTACACAAAAGCCTGTTTCCCAGCTCAGGCTGTTTTGTAGTGCGTCAGCTGGAACGCTCATTGAATGTACATATTGATTTTCTTTCTCGCTTCAAATAAGTTGTTGGAATATTAATGATGAAAAAAAATAAATCAGTCAAATAGACAGGTTTGCTCTGCAAGAGGCCTTGCACTATTAAACACTACTCAGAGGTCAACAAGTCACAGTTTTGTCAAGTCCAATAAGTTAATTAAGTTAATAACCTGTCAGTCATACATCAGAGAGAAACGGCGGTAAATGTGTGCCTATAACTATACTATAACTAAGTAATAGTTAATTCAGTTATTAATTAACTGCTGTTTGTTTATAATCTGCTTGTGAATTTTGTGTTGTCAGCATAAATAATCTTAACTCCCAGCACTCATTCCCTTTTGTTTTTCTCATAAAAGCAGAGGCCATATTTACTTTATTATTTTAATTGACTTGTGACATTGCTGAAGAGGAATGTGAGGTGCTTGCGGGGTACAATAAAGTGCCAGTAATCGTAGCACTTTTTAAGCTTCCAGAGCTGAACTATTTTGCCACAAACTGAACTCAAAACGCAAAAACTAAATACAAAAAGAATACAGCTTGTAAAACAAAATAGCTCATGCTCGTGTTTAGACTCTTCATTTCAAATTAGCTTACGCAACAGTGATTTTTATTTACACTACCGGTCCCTGAAAAAAGCCTTTTTGTATAATTCTGATTTTTTTTTTGAGGGGGAGCAGTTTGGGGGAACAACTTGAATTGCATTAAATAACTGGAAAAATTGGGGCATTTTAACATTTTGACCGGTGGTGTAAATCTCCAACTGTATTTCACATGTTTATATTTCAGTATAAGTTTGTCTGTTTTAAAGCAAAAAAAAAAAAGAAAAAGGAAAAAATCATTAGAGAAAACATTTTTTCTTATTTTGAGAGATCCAGTTCCTGGTTAGTAATGCTAAAACTACCACTAATATTAAATTTCAGAAAGACCTTTATCCACATAGATTGAAATAGTAATGTGTATGTGTTAGTCCCCATGGGCACTGTGTAGGGACGGTACCTTGCTCAGGGCTACCTCAGCCGTTCAGTGGATTCAAACCCCTGACCTTCCGATCATGGGGCCACCACTCTACCCATGGAGCTATCCCTGCCCTTTATTTATTTTTTTTCATTTTTAAATAATGTATCTCTCTCAATATACGTATAGATATATGGTCATGTGACATGTGCCACTGATTTCAGGTTTACTGCTTCTTCGGGAGTTGACAATATAGAGGCAAATGTTAGATTAGGTTCTTCTTTCAAACTACTTTCCAAATATAACATTTAAAATTATAATTATAACGGCAGTACAAAGTACAAAAACAGTTTCCATGTTTGCTGATATTGGTTGAGACATCATAGCAAATAAACTCACTAAGTAGGCTACCATAATTGCAACTTTCTGGATGGATGAGACATAAAAAAGAGCATGTGATGAATATGCAAGTTGATTTTACTTTCTAACTTGTTGAGTGAGTATCTCCATGTTATCTATAAGTAATGCAGACACATGAAAAATTGACTTTAGTGGTTTTACTATTATGTATTAAACTGCTGTCAGATTGCTGCTTCATTTTTAAAGTGACACAATATTAATTGTTTAGCGAACAGACATGAATTTGAACATTAGAACATTTGCAGTCTGAAAGTGTATTTGAGGAAAAACTCAGATCGGTTTAGATATTTGTCAGTGGTTTCGTGTCTTGAATGAACGCTTATTTCTTTTAAATGTAGGGCAGCAATAGTAAATCAAATAATTTATATTCTCTCTTTTATCTATATTTAAAGTGAAAGTAAAAATGCACTGAGTGTCAATCAGTGCTACATGCTTTTTTAAAATCAACTTTGGGGAATCATACAGCAGAGCTGACAGGTTTATTAAAATGCATTTCTTTCATCACAGTTAAAACATTAATGTCTTGGAAGTCCTCAACAGAATTATAAATAAACTATAATTCAAAAGTCCATGCATATTTGCCCTTTGATGAGATATCCACTCTAACTATTAAATGTTAAAATTGCTTACCTTGGATTTGAAAGGATTTGAAAATGAGAGTTTTATATAAAAACACAGCAGAAATTCTCGAATAATGTTACTTCACCTCTTTACTGTGGTTATAACAGCCTGTTACCAAAGGTCTCAGGTGACTTCCTTGTGCTCGTCCTGTGTTTGAGAGTTCTTATATATGAAAATGTGGAAACATAGAATAGAATTGTGAGCTGAACGCTGAGATGTGGGCAAGCAATGATTTGCTCAAATTAAAGTGTGTAATTAATAAGAATGAGCTCACTTGCTTGGATGATTTTCTGCTTCAGGCTTGATTGATTTCTATTTGTCTATTTGTAACAATAATGTCACCAGTTGAACTCTGTGTGAAATGATTGTTTCTTAAATGGTTCATAAGACACAAAATTAGGAACCAGTGTGCTGTGGAGTATTTACTGCACTGGAAAAATTATGTGACGGTCCACAAGAAGGTTGCTGGTTTGAGTCCAGGGATAGATACAAACACTTTGTTACAACAAAGAAGCCAAAAGTACCTTTTTTATTAATAACATCAAAGAAAGAGCACATAAAACTAGCAATATGTACTTTGCTCCTTTTAAGATTTTTTTATTCTTATTATTATTTTTAATAAACTAGCAGTGTTTATCCTGTTTAAAAGGCCCACTGGTGTTATGGGTAATTTTGCAGTCCTAAATTGCAATAAGAGGGACCTGTTTGCTTCTTTGAAGTGCTTCTTCACCAACTAATCATGCAATTTAACATCGACTACAAACACTGAAGGCTTTGCGCTATAATAACCTCATCATTTGATTCAGACTGATGAAAGAAAACTATTTTACATAAAACTCTAATACTGAGCAGTAATTTGTCACATTTTATGTGGAAAAAAATCTGCTTTTCACTGAGTGCCTTTCTCAACGGTGCAAAAAATGTACTTATTTTTCATGTTGATGCCCGTCTTTACCTGTAGGAAGGGAGGCTATCAGTATGCGGCGTGAACCTTTCCTTGAATAACACAAACAGCAGCTGCAAAATGGAGTGTACTGATCTTCAAAGAGGCTCTGAAGACGCAGCAGAGGCTGAGTCGGAGACGTATGGCCACCTTTTCTTGCCACCATTAGCGTTCCTCCCTGTTAGTGTGATGGATGGAGCTCACTGATTGCTAGTACTAGCAGCTGGGTTAGGAAAAAAGTCAACCAGGAAAAGAAAATTGGATTAAGTGCTAACGGTGGTTAGCACTCTTGCGTCACAGGAAGAAGGTCCTGAGTTCAATTCCACCATCTTGCCGGGGTCTTTCTGGGTGGAGTTTGCATGTTCTCACTGTGTTTGTGTGGGTTCTCTCCAGGTACTCCAGCTTCCTCCCACAGTCCAATGACATGCAGTTAGTGGGGATACGTTAAATGGAAACTCTAAATTGCCCATAGGTGTGAATGTGAGTGGTTGTCTATGTCTTTGCCCTGCGACAGACTGGCGACCTGTCCAGGGTGTACCCTGCCTCTCGCTCTAAGACAGCGGGAGAAGTGGAAGAGAATGGATGGATGATTACATTCCCTATAAGGTTAACTCTTATGTTGCTTTTAGTACATTTTTACTAATGGAGATAAAGAGCCTCAACAGCCATAAGCTGTCCCTGTAATCAATAATAATCACAGCATGCAAATTTCCAAAATTAAAAAATATATATATCAAAACATAGGTCTGGGATTTCCTCTGTCTGCCCAGTAATTATCCATTAATTATCCATAATTACAGTAAATATACAGTATTTATCCAGGATTTGTTGGCATTCTTCTAAAGACATAAATTATGGATGTATGTACATTGTATTACTTTTTTCTCTATAATCTAGATCCAGACTAACTGATTGGCTAACATAAAATCGGTTCAAAATTTTTTGAAGGATTCATTTATCATTTAAAAAAGAAATAAAGCCACTTTTAAGCATCTCTTGGTATAGTAAGCTTCTGTGGCATAAGGATTTGCTGCTTGTGTGCATCATGGGTAATTGTAAACAGATTAGTTGTTGATTATGTCAGATAAGATGCTTTGTTGGCCTGTACTGTAATTTCTCACATGATAGATTCAGTATTTCCATCAGCACAGCTGTCATTTCACACATAAATGGGCTGCTATGAGTAACTGTTTTTCCAGTCACTTCCACATTTTGTTAACTTTAGTAACTCGCCAAAAGAAAAGGGAAAGACTGCACCGTTTGTGCTGGTTTAAGGTTTTTATATTTTAAAATGTTCAATTAAGTTTGAGTGACACTTAATATTAAAAGAACAGCCAAGCAAAAGGAAATTAAAGAAAGGTTACTCAGAGCTCTCATGTTAGACTGATTCAATGAGTGCTATGTTAATGTGCATGCTCCCTAAATTAGCAAAGCAACAGTTGAGGCAGTTTTGAGTTTATATGCTGATTCAGTGAAAAACAAAAAGAAGCTAATCAGAAGAGAGTAGCTGATGACTAATGTTTGTTCAAACATAGTCTTTCTAAACCTGTTTGAGGTAAATACAGACCCTCAGGCACTATGTGAGAATTTGTTATGCACAATCGTTTAAAGTTCAGTGCATTTTACAACAGAACTTTCATCAAGGCCGCTGTTTGTCTAGTTTCTTCCAGGCCTTTGGAGTCACTTTAAATACAAAAGTTGCCACCAATTGTGTGTCTTTTGATGCTAAGTATTACAAGGTACTAAATCATGGTTTTCATCAAGCAGTTTGCATTTTGTGATGCAGCAGGATATAGCAAATTTGAAATGTCGCTTTGTTGTTCGTGTAAAGGCGAGGATTGAAAGAAAAAAAAAAGACGCAGCTTGACTTTGATGTCATTGGAATAAACTTCTCACCGGGAAATAATGTAAAAAAAAAAAATAGCACAGTGGGAAAAGTAGTGTGTCCGTGGGTGAGGAGTGGAGATTAAATGAAGGTGCAATGAAAGGAAGCGGCTGCTGTGACAATGGCCTGTCAGCAGCAGTATTGTCACAGTCGCTTAAAAGAGCATAAAACATTAGGTAGGAATTGGATAGAGCTGGTTGCTGAGCCAATGCAGACACACACAAACATACACAACTGCAACCCCAACCCCTGGGCCACGGACCGGTACCGGTCTGTGAGTCGTTTGGTACCGGGCCACGATAGTTGAGACTCGGGTGTGAAATTTATGGTTTTCAGGGTTTTTTTATTATATATTTTCATGTACTTTATATTTGGTTTTTTGTGTGTCTTACTTTGAAAGAAATATTTACACGTTACCATAGTGACCAGAGAGCATTAAGGGGCAGAGAGGAGGATGTTACTGTCAATGTTGTTGGTGCATTTCAGGAGGACGCTGCTAATAAAGTTACACAATTACACAGTGAATTTGGGTTTATTATTATATTTACAAAATACCACAGTTTTTTTTCTTGGTCCTTTATTTTATTTTGTTGTATTTATTTCCGGTCCGTGAAAATATTGTCTGACATTAAACCGGTCCGTGGCTCGAAAAAGGTTGGGGACCGCTGCTCTAGCTACCCTAGCTACATTAACAATCTCGTCCAGTTTTTAAAGTTCTCTACTGAAGTTTGTTTAAGCTGTTAAAGTTTTTCATATTATGTTACATATTATGTTAATATACAGCACCTTATTTTATGTATAATATGTCTTATGTATACAATACTACAATGTTTTAAATAGTTTAGCATATGAACGATTAGCCCCATAAGCTAAAATCTAAGGCTTCAGATCACTTTCTCACAGTAAACATGTGTCCAACCAGCTTGGTCTTAAAACCTTCTGTTTAGAAAGGACAGCCAATCAGGTTTAACCTCCTGAGACCCGAACTCTTTCATGGCATGCATTTTAAATTTCTCTTTGCAATTTGTGCTGACTGGGACCTGATGAATGTAAAAACAAAGAATTATCTTTTTATCTGATTTTGCTCTACAAGAGCCTGATATCCACATATGAAGACATTCGTTTTAAATTTCGATAAAACAGTGGCAGTATAATGTCCTCGTAAGTGGGATATCAGGTCCTTGTAGAGCAAAGTTTAGCATTGTGGTCTAGGCAACCCAAAATGTGATGTCCATATATGTGGACACCAGGTCCTAGGAGGTTAAAGTCACTAATTTTAGCTATCAGATGACACAAATAAGTGATCCTAAAGTATAACCCCATGTCCAAAACATCTATTTAATCAATTTCTTGAATTAAAAGTGAATAATTAAACTGCACTTTGTATTGCAAAATGGGTAGCAAGTCACTGTAGTCAGGTCTACCATGAGATCAACAGGAAAGGGAAAAGAATAAGCAGTAGAGAAGCAGATGTGGGTAAGACTGTTCCAGTGAACCGGACCGCACACAATGACTAAATCACCTAGAAAATGATCTTTAGAGCCATTAGAACCAAATATAGAAGCCACATTTGACATTTTTAAAGAAAGGAACAGAATGAGTCAACATTGGACTCGCACCTATCTGTCCACTCACAAAGAAGCTAACTGTGTGGCACAAATGTATCATAGCTGCACATAATGGCTTTCCACACACATCTGTGTAAATGCAGTGGGTGAGAGGGAATGAGACTCTGGGATGTTTATTTCCAACTTCCAGCAGGAAGAGAAAGGATATATCAGCAGAGAGCCAAGAAACCAAGATATTTAAGGTCAGCGTAATGATTTATTGGTCAGTATTTAACAAAAAGCCTCAGAAATGATCATGCTTGAATGTGGTGAGTACTTTTGACATATAGAAAACAAACACATAAAAATGTAAAATATCATGTTACGTTTGACCTCTGACCTCTCCTTAGAGGTCCATAGATTGATCTGAAGGTCAACCTGATAATGCCACACAAAGCTATTTGACGCTATGTTTCTTACTGCCATCGTTTGTATTGACAACATTGAGGCATTTAGGAAATGATATATGAGGATTCTAAACATCACATTACTTTTGACCTCTGACCTCTCCTTCAAAGTCAAATAAGGTCAAACTTTCATGAAAAAAGTCTTATCTTTAAAGCCATGGTTAAAACTCTTCTGCCTTTGTATTGGCAATAAATAGCATTTTATTGATTTTATTTGACCCAATTTTTACATTTCACGTCCACCTTTCTTTAAAGTTAAACCCAGAACGTGTCTCTAAAGGAAGTGCTGTCATGAGAAAGAGAATGAGCTGCCTACATAGTGAGAAATATACTGTAGTATAATGTTATGTAATAAGCTCAAGTTATACATATCCAGTTATTTAATACCCCCATTATTCATTACCTACTCCTACATAGTGTTTGTGTAATCATAGTAAACGTATGTAAGCGTACCCTTATCTAAATTTCACTGCACTAGAAAACCTCTTCAATTATATTCTAAAAGAACAAAGCAAAAAACAAAAATAATATATTCGAAATATAATATTATTTCTTGAAAATGTAAATACATTTTAATTTTTTTTCTATTCTTTTTTTAAATGTAATTCGTTTTTTCTGTCACCAATTAACTTCAAAAAATGATTGAAGTAAAGCAGACACGTTGGGGTTTTTTAAAATGAGAGTTGGCATCTTTAAAGGAAGGAGGCAGGAAACCGAAAGGCTGAACCAAGGGCCAGTAAGAGATAAATAGGAGTCATATTAAACTGTGGATCACTCAAAGCCACTCTAACAGAGTCCAGTGATAAAATTATGGAGGTGGAAACGAGCATAGTAATGGTTTGGTTTTTAACAAAAGCTCTGTGGCACAGTAAGAACATATTGTGACTTTATGGCCTTTGTCCAGGTTCCTTGTTTAACTGTTTTTCAGCAGTATGATTGTAACACCATAGAGTGAGAAATTGTCTGTATGAACAGTTTGACTGCTCGTTCTCATAGTTTCTCTATTTAAAACTCTGTTCTCTGAATTTAAACTGAGGGGAGGAACGCCGTGTTTCCAGAAAATATTCCCTCCTTTAGTGTTCGATGGCAGTGGTGGAGAGTGTGAGCTGACACAGAATGGTGACTGTAAAGGCCATAGCATATGATTCACAATTTCCATGGTGATCGAGGTTGGTGACCTATTGTTTTCTGTGCACGGCAAAAGATTTCAATGAAGAATAAATAAAAAACTCAATAAAATAAAACAGTGCAGTTTATTCCTACTCAGCCTTTCTTCTAAGACTTGATTTGTGGAGGACGTCAGGAAGGTACAAGAAATTTTTTTTCCCTCCACAGTATTTTAACAATCCACAAGGTATGCATTTAAATGCCACGAGATGCAAGCAAAGACAGTAAAACATAGGGCTCAGGGATAAAACCTGACAGGTGTGTGAGTGTTTACCACTCCCCTGCTAGCTCTGGACTGTGCTTTGGAAGAAAAGCTTCCAGCCCAGTGGACTCTTCAGCTGTGAAGCAGGACGAGAGGTCAGCAGCTGTTGTCAGAAAACTAATTCTTCATTCAAAAGAGCAGACAAAAGTCTGGCAAATAATCAGTGTCAATGCTGAAACTCATCCTGATTATTTAGGTGTTATCCAAGTAGCTGATGTAATTTCCTTAGTATTTAAAGCAGCTCATTTTGAAAACTTCTAGTGTGCCTCTAGCCTTGCACAAGCAGCTCCAAACAGTGAAACTCTCACAGCTTATGTTTTATTCAAACACAGTTGAAGGTTTTTCAGTGCCAGATTTTTTACTGGCCCTTCAGCATTTCAGACTGTTTCCGAGGATTAAGTGAAGCAGACCCACAGCGTACCCAAAGGGTGGTTTTTTCCCCATAATGCCACTACACTGTGTCTGCCTGTAATGAGGCAGCGGGAGGTTGATAAGAACTAGTCTGTGTTGTTATGAGAGGTAATAACAGGTGTTAGATTGTGATGAAGTGGTACCTCAGGTGGAGAAGTCTGTTTTGCAGGGACACCTGGTTCCTAGAAAAACATCCTGTTACTTTTTTTGGCCTCTGTGTTAGCTTTCCCCTCTTTAGTTTATCTTCTTGTTGCTTCATTTATCTCTCTCATTCACATTCTACTTGTTTTTGTATACAAGAGGTGAAATACTTTTAGAAGAAAAAGTGTTTTAAACCCTTTGAAATTACCAAGGGAAGATCAGAAAACTATGTTCTTTCAAGATTGTTTCTACAACAGGACAAATTACTAGAAGTACCCTGTGTTGTGTCTTGAGCGCCAGTTCTCCAGGCTTTTGAGAGTTTTTCTCACTCATTTTCAGTCCTGGTTTTTAAGCCACTTAACACTGACCTATGAATCAGCTGAACATAAAAAAAAACTTGCCTAACTCGAATGACAGACAACTCGCAAACACAGTCTGACAAACATCAAACAGTATTTTGGCAGCAAAGAGGTGATCCCCAAAGAGCTGAAAATGTGTTATGTTTCATTGTATGCAGTGTGTCCTTAAAAAACCTTTAACAACTTGACAAATAGAGAACATAATAAAATGTGGCTGAGTTGATGATTATCGGTAGAACAGTATCTGACGTCAGAGGAAATCAATTCAGCTGACAGGACCTGAGTGATACACCTGGCTCTTCAGTTGATCACCATCACTCATTATCATCATCAGAAATGGTCTCAATGACTGAGCGTCTGTCGTCTTTAAGACGCACTTATAGAATGAAATCGGGTTGAATATGGGGTTTGACAGATGACACGAGAACTGGAGTGAAAATCAGCGGCAACAGGTTTTATGGAGTCAAATGTCAATTCTTGGTTTAAATGGCGGTCAATATTTAAGGAGGACGTCGAGAGAGACATGCAGTGAGTGCCTACAGTTGTCTGTAAAACGGAGCGGAGGCTTGGTCAGGATTTCTGGCTTTTAGCCAGGCGGGGGGGGGGGGGTTAGGTTAAAATTAAAGGAAATATTTTTTTCAACCATGCAATACTAGCTGGAAAGCATCTGACGGCTTCATTTTTCAGCATGATGATGATGATGATGTCAAAAACACTGCCAGTGCTGTAAAAGCATACGAGAAACGACATAATGGAACACGATCAGTCTGGATTGGCCGCACCTCAACTTTGTTAAGCAGTGTGGGATCATCCTGAAAGCGAACAGAACAAAAGGCAGCCAACATCCAAAGAAGAGTTTTAATGTCCCTAAAAAGCTGAGCATACCAAATATTGACTTTCACCTCCTAAATATTGTACAAATTCTGGCTTATATTCTGTATTTCCATGTGTTTGTTTCAGTACATCGCTGCACGCGCTTCCCATTTTCCTAACAAAATATACAGAAATGAGAAGTGGCTCAAGAGTTTTGCACACAAAAAAAATTAAATATAAATGTTACCGTGGACTGTAAAAGAAAAGCGTATTTATTAGAACATGAGGTAATTTGGGCCTCCTGGAGCTCAGTCATACTTCAATTCAATTCAGTTTTATTTATACAGCACCAAATCACAACAACAGTCACCTCAAGGTGCTTTATATTGTAAAGTAGACCCTTCAATAACACATACAGAGAAAAACCCAACAATCATATGACCCCCTATGAGCAAACACTTTGGTGACAGTGAGAAGGAAAACCTCTGGCAGAACCAGGCTCAGGGAGGGGCTCTATATTAATATATAAAATGTAAAGAAATGAATAGAAGTTGGCAAAAGAGCAGAAACCATGATGTTATCTTTTATTTTAATCACACCCTCTGTGACCCTCTCAAAGTACAGTTTAGGCTGAATTCTGTTAAAAAGCATTAATTTGGTTACTAACAAGCTAGTATTAAGAAGGTAACGCGCTGTGTCTGTAGATAAAAGGTTGGATTAACAAACACAGCAAAAATTAGTAAAGAAAAACATTTGTTAATGGTGCTTTAAATGTTTCTGTAATTTAATCAGTGTGTCACACGTGATTCTAAGTGCTGTGCAAACCTCCTCCAGGCACAGTTTTACCCTTGATTCTTGTTCCTGCCTTGTTTCTATAAATCCTCGCTGTGCATAAAGAAAATAAATAAATAAAGAGACTATGAATCAGCAGGTTGTAGCTTTGTAACAACATAGCTGTTAATGCGCATGACAGGATGTGTTTGCTTGTCAGTGTTTGAAGCAGGCCACACACACACAAACACTCATTATAGATACCCTGTGACCTTTTCACTTTCAGTTTGAATAGTGTGTACTTTAAATATATGTGGCAGGCATGACAAATGAGACAAATGGGACATCAGAGGAGAGGGCTGCTGCTCAGAGTGTGCAGAGAGGCAGACAGACTGGCTCTACACACTGGTCCCAACTTTAAGAAGCCCTCACAGCACAGATAAAGCGGCTTTCCCATTCTATAGCCTCACTGTCTGTAGCATCTAAAGCAGACAATTCACAGCACCTTATAAGGAAAAAAACCCAAAAAAACCCCCACAAGACCTAATTTCTTATATTTACACTCAGTCACAGTTCAGCAATCATATTTCAATCTACAGTCTCCATCCCACAAGGGCTGCATATCCACGTATAGCAGGTTTCATAATAGAAATCTGTTTGTAAACAGCAAGACCATCCTTCAGACTGGGAACCTCCACAGGCGTTTTGCTGTTAATAGATCGGTTTCCTGTTTGAAAAGACAGCACCTAGTATTTTTCTTTCACAGTACACAGACTTTCTGTCCATGCTGATTTTCTTCACGTATTTTGTTATCATCTACAGTTTGCCAACATGTTCTTCTTTCATCCATCCCCTTAAACTGTTCTTATTCCTGTGTAACAGAGAAGCCCAGGGACATACACTAACAAAGATCAACTGTTTGTGTCTCTGCAGAGGGCTTGGCAGTAGGTGTTGGTTTTGGAGCTGTAGGAAAGACAACATCTGCTACCTTTGAGAGTGCCAGGTAAGACTGATGTAAAACCCGAGAAACAAATACAACACACGGCCTTTCTGAAGTTGTGAAAAATGGATTCTTGCTTTATTGATTGGTCTGTTAATTTGGCTGTTGAGCATTTTATCCGTCATTGCAGCTGGAGACAGTTATGGTTGAGGTTATCTGTTCACAAGCTCTGACTGGTTATTGTTACTACATTAAAAACTTCAGATAGTTGAGTTAAATACTGAAGCTGATGGTTGGCTTTTCTTATGCTCATTTTTAGCTCCATGTTGATTTTATGAGCTTTGCACAATTCACAGTTCAAAAGAAGGGGGAGAAACCCATAGTCTATAATTTGTTCTCAGTTTTAGGTCATTTCCCTTTACAGCGAGCTTTCTTTTGATTGGCCGCTCCTCGTAAACTCAAGATTTTAACAGCAAGCGAGGGGACTTCAGTGCTGTGTGTCTGAAATAATCACAATCAGGGTATCCTCTCATCTTGATATCACACAAAGCTGAGATGAGCGTTTAAAGAACTAACCTTAGTATTTGAAATGTTGGCTATGGCTAATGTGAGTATCCAACAATGTAATAGTATATAAATGATTGGAAATAAGTTCCACTTTGAAGATGGGTTTGATTACTTTAGTGTGTTTCCATGCAATCCCATAACTGTTCTCTGTTGTGTGCTGCTGACACCTAGTGGTTATATTCTGGTACTGGCGATACAGTTGGAGATCCCAGCAAACCTTTTCTAAGCCAGCAGCCTTGTCTCTTGAAGCAGCTGCATGTTTATCTGTGGATCTGAAAAGGCATTAAGATTGAAAACAATCAGGTCTTTAACAAATAGAAACAAGGTAACACTTTGATCTGCTAACAGCGTGATTGCAGTTTCAGTTACACACACTACCAAAAGCAGTTATAAAATAGAGTTAAACTACACGTGTAGATACTGATTAAACACAGGCTGCAGCACTTATTAAAAAATATTGTTAAACCCAGGACCCACTGCACCAGTGTAGGGTCTGACAATGAGTCCAAGGATTTCATTCCAATACGTAATAGCAGTCAGGGTGGCTTTGCCTAACCTGTGGACTTCTGGGTCCCGCTCCATGGACCTGCCTCCCCACACCATCACTGACCCATGGCAAACAAACCAAATTGGTCCCCGCTGCTTATCCAGACCCTTTCTGAAGCTTGGGAGCAAGCTCAGGGTGAACCTCCTCTGATCTGTGCGGTTGACCTTCCAATTCTGGTATTCAATGGCAAATGCCAATCGGGCTATGTGGCACTGGGCATTGAGCACAGGGCCCAGTAGAGGACGCTGGGCCCTCAGCCCACCTTCATGAAGTCTTTTTCTGATTTAATATTTCATAATATTCCTTGTAAAGAAAAGTTGGGTGACTGATTGTTTGTGTTCCATCAGAAATTTGGCCATTGGTATCGGAATCCAGAATTTCCCTGAAGGGCTGGCAGTGAGCCTGCCCCTCCGCGGGTCAGGGGTCTCAACATGGACAGCCTTCTGGTAGGGAAACCACAGGTTTCTACTCACTGTATCAATCTTCAAACAGTGTGTAGCTTCCTTCATTGTTGGTGTTCTTCCTTCAGGTATGGTCAGCTTAGCGGTATGGTGGAGCCTATTGCCGGGCTGCTCGGCGCCGTAGCTGTTGTTGTGGCAGAACCTCTATTGCCATACGCGTTGGCATTTGCTGCCGGGGCGATGGTCTATGTGGTGGTGGATGACATCATACCTGAGGCGCAAGTCAGGTAAAAGTGAAAAGGAGGAGTTACTTTTGGGGTGGGGGGGTCAAAGCTAGATTACTTGTGCAAGAGGTCTAATCTATTACCCTTTGCTTCAACTTGGCATCACCAGTGGAAACGGAAAGCTGGCATCCTGGACCTCCATCCTAGGCTTTGTAGTGATGATGTCACTAGATGTGGGTCTAGGCTGAGATCACCGTGAGGACCGGCGATCCCTCACAGGACATGATGTCGTCATCATGATGCAACTTGTATTTTAAGTAAAAGGGGGACCAAAATTAGTGTTTGATTCTCAAACACTGTTTATGCATTTAGTTTTAATTGTTGATCATAAAATTGATCAGGTTTGGAAGGATGATCATACTTGAACTTAACTTTTGTCATTCACATTTTAACAGTGATTTCCTGAGAGCAGCTGACATGTTTTTCATGTCTGATATTTCATTAAGGAATTAATTTCTGAATATTTAAATGAATATTCATATTCCAGGGCTGGAGAATGTTTTGTTGGGACTTTGTAGCTTTTAAGTTTAGAAACAATATTATAAGTACAGATAATTTCTGTTCTGTTAAGTTAAAATGAATGTGTTGGGTTTTGTTTCGTCCATTTCCCTAATGATCACGATACTTGAACTCTGGTGTTTGGCTTGCTGTTGTATGGGAGTGAAAATAAATAATTACAACATTTCTACATCAGTCGTCTTGTCATCATTAAGAAACCAGACAGTATGATTATGGTGTGTTGAATTATGGCATTTCAAATATGACACTTTGCAGCTACATGTTTAACCTAAATATTTCAAACATGCAATCTAATGTCCCAGGATTATGATGCTTTTATTTTGAGATGTGGTGTTGTCGGTATTGATTTGATTTGAACAGTAGTCTATTTTCAGACCTTTTGATTTTACCGTGTCATAAGATCTTGTATTTGTTCATCGACTAACCTTTTGTAATCTATGAAAGTACCTCTCACAATAGTGTACAGCAAAATGGCCATAAAAAATGTAACCTATATACAGTGGTGTGAAAAAGTGTTTGCCCTCCTCCTCTTGTTTCATCCGAACCACATTAGAGAAAGATAAACAAATAATGCAGTTTCTAAATTATAGTGTTTATTATTAGGGAAGGGGAAAAAATCCAAACCTGCTCGGCCCTGTGTGAAAACGTGATTACCCCCTTAACCTAATAACTGGTTGGCCCACTCTTAGCAAAAACAGCTGCAATCGAGCATTTGTGATAACTGGCAATGAGGCTTTTACAGAACTAGGAAGAATTTTGGCCGACTCATCTTTGCAGAATCATTTTATTTCAGCCACATTGGATGGTTCTCAAGCATAAACCAGCTTTTTAAGGTAATGCCACAGCATCTCAATCAGAAGCCGGTCAGGATTTTGACTAAGCCATTCAGAGATGGACTTGCTGGTGTGTTTTTTGATCTTCGTCCTGCTCCCGAACCCAAGTGTGCTTCAGTTTGAGGTTACAAACAGAAGGTCGAACATTCTTCTTCAGGAGTTTTTGGTAGACAGCAGAATTCATGGTTCTATTTACCACAAAGTCTTCTAGATCGCGAAGCAGCAAAACAGCCCCAAACCATCACACTACCACCACCATATTTTACTGCTGGTATGATGCGTAATGAGACACACACCCTGCAGAAACTTCAGCTTTTGTCTAGTCAGTCCACAGAGTAATTTCCCAAAAGTCTTGGGCATCATCAAGATGTTTTCACAAAGGGCTCCATAGGCTTGGATTTTTTTCCCTTTAATAATACACACCTTTGTTTAGAAACTCCATGTTGTGTTTACGTGTGTTATCCAATATTTAAATCTGAAACATTTAAGTATGACAAAAATACCAAAAAAATAGGAAATCAGGAAGGGGGGAAAACCCTGTAAATTCACCACAGTGCAAGTCAACCTGTTTATCCTGCTATACATTTGCATAGTGACTGAAACCAGCAACACTGACTAACAATGGGCCGTGAGAACAGTTTCATGATCAATAATATGCAAATTGCCATTGTCATACAGATATTTGTATCCAAATGTAGAGACTAAAAGTAAAAAGTAAATACGTAAAGCACAGATACCTCAAAATTCTACTTAAGTACAGTACCAAATTTGTACTTACTTCCCACCTGCGGTCAAGGCACGCCTCCTGGCAGCCCTGTGAGACCAGAGACTGCAGTTTGTTCCAGACCGTTTGGCCATATCTTCCTGCAATCCTTGACTGCAAATCTGTAAAACATTGTGTAGCGACAGGGTGCGGAAACCCTTACTCTTATATTGTCCCTTTATATCTCTTCAATTTCAATTAATTGTCAGATTTTTTTCTTTTGAAACGGAACTTTCAGACAATAAATAAATAAAAATATAAATATTTCAGTATGTTTCATCAAAAAAAAAAAATTCTTACATGCAGTATTGTGTAATTTATTCCTTAAAAATGTATTGTGCTATTTACAGTGGCTTGCAAAAGTATTCGACCCCCTTGAACTTTTCCACATTTTGTCACATTACAGCCACAAACATGAATCAATTTTATTGGAATTCCACGTGAAAGACAAATACAAAGTGGTGCACACGTGAGAAGTGGAATGAAAATCACACATGATTCCAAACATTTTTTTACAAATAACTGCAAAGTGGGGTGTGCGTAATTATTCAGCCCCCTGAGTCAATACTGTAGAACCACCTTTTGCTGCAATTACAGCTGCCAGTCTTTTAGGGTCTGTCTCTACCAGCTTTGCACATCTAGAGACTGAAATCTTTGCCCATTCTTCTTTGAAAAACAGCTCCAGCTCAGTCAGATTAGATGGACAGCGTTTGTGAACAGCAGTGTTCAGATCTTGCCACAGATTCTCGATTGGATTTAGATCTGGACTTTGACTGGGCCGTTCTAACACATGGATATGTTTTGTTTTAAACTACTCCATTGTTGCCCTGGCTTTATGTTTAGGGTCGTTGTCCTGCTGGAAGGTGAACCTCCGCCCCAGTCTCAAGTCTTTTGCAGACTCCAAGAGGTTTTCTTCCAAGATTGCCCTGTATTTGGCTCCATCCATCTTCCCATCAACTCTGACCAGCTTCCCTGTCCCTGCTGAAGAGAAGCACCCCCAGAGCATGATGCTGCCACCACCATATCTGACAGTGGGGACGGTGTGTTCAGAGTGATGTGCAGTGTTAGTTTTCCACACAGAGCGTTTTGCATTTTGGGCAAAAAGTTCCATTTTGGTCTCATCTGACCAGAGCACCATCTTCCACATGTTTGCTGTGTGCACGACTAATAGTTGTCCTATGGACAGATTCCCCCACCTGAGCTGTAGATCTCTGCAGCTCGTCCAGAGTCACCATGGGCCTCTTGGCTGCATTTCTGATCAGCGCTCTCCTTGTTCGGCCTGTGAGTTTAGGTGGACGGCCTTGTCTTGGTAGGTTTACAGTTGTGCCATACTCCTTCCATTTCTGAATGATCGCTTGAACAGTGCTCCGTGGGATGTTCAAGGCTTGGGAAATCCTTTTGTAGCCTAAGCCTGCTTTAAATTTCTCACTAACTTTATCCCTGACCTGTCTGGTGTGTTCTTTGGACTTCATGGTGTTGTTGCTCCCAATATTCTCTTAAACAACCTCTGAGGCCGTCACAGAGCAGCTGTATTTGTACTGACATTAGATTACACACAGGTGCACTCTATTTAGTCATTAGCACTCATCAGGCAATGTCTATGGGCAACTGACTGCACTTAGACCAAAGGGGGCTGAATAATTAAAATGAGAGACATTAATCTCCAAAATTAAACAAACTAATTATTATCTTACAAATATAGATCAAAAGAAAGGCAAGAAAGTTGGATTTCTAACATTTTCTTGTGACAACACCATGCAAGAATATTATTTTGTCAGTGGTTATTTCGTCCTGTCTCTCATCTATTCAGTATGTTGACATAGGTCTTCATTGGTGCTTTGTGACCTTTTACCTTTTCCGTTCAACCATTTAAACATGAACCTCAAAAATTGAAGGAAATAACCTCCAACACTGCTGCTGCTGCTAACTTCTAATCTTTAGGTGAGTTGATACCTAACAGCTTCAGTTTGTAATCCTGTTGCTTCTTAGCCTGGGACATTCTGCAAAAATATCTTCTAAGAGCACCACCCATCCAAAAAAACAAGAATATTTATATCTGATATATTTTTAGGAAGGGTGCAAGAAGGATGTGATTTGTACTTACTGTGTCCCAAAGAGCAGATCACTAGCAAAAAATCTTTAAGCACTTTTATTTAGGCTTTTGCATGAGCTGTTTCTCAAAATCAGAAAGAGTCAAAGAGACAGTCAAAGAATTCCCCAAAATGTTCAGATGATGACATTTTTTGTAGAATATGTTAAAAGATTTTATACTTGTGGAAATTGCTTCTCAAAAAATACACAATCATAATCAGCACAAGGAAATTCAGATTAGGTGATATTCAATGGAGCATGACTAAAGTCAGATGAGCACTGAAGTTAGGATTTATCTTCTGTGTAAATCAATATGTGAAAAAGATGTGGCCACTGGCGTTCCATACTGGCGTTCCATAGACGTCATCATGTAGAACGGAATGTCCTATTTAAGAATGGAATACCGTCTTGAATGGAGTGTTATCCTGTTGATGGAACTTCATCTTGCTGAACAGAATGTCATCATTAAAACTGGAACGTAATCATGTCGAATGGAACGCTAAAGGACACTCGTTGTCTTTTGGTTGTGGAATTGCTTACCTGTCAATTTTAAGTTCATCCAGCTGTAAAACATTGCTAAGCATATCAGCAATACCTTCAAAGGCCATCTCCTCCTGCTCTTGAGATAGTGTTTGACCCATTTCCTGTTTAGTTGCTGTCATGAGAGTAACAAAGAAAAAAAGCTTTAATTTTTTTTTTACATTATCTGAGACAGAATCTTTAACAATTTTTGAAATTATAAACATGTTTTTTAAACTTATTTAAATGGACTTTCCCCCTTGTTTTTTCAATGGTTTAACAAGAAGATTTCTGTTTTTCTTTCTTTTGGCACAGCAACCTGCAGGTTTAGCACTGACTCATCGTGCCAGAGACTGAACACGAATCCTTTCACTTTTCCCACATCTACATATATATATATATCTCTAGATGGTTGTGGCCACATCTTTTTCACATATTGATTTACACAGAAGATAAATCCTAACTTCAGTGCTCATCTGACTTTAGTCATGCTCCATTGAATATCACCTAATCTGAATTTCCTTGTGCTGATTATGATTGTGTATTTTTTGAGAAGCAATTTCCACAAGTATAAAATCTTTTAACATATTCTACAAAAAATGTCATCATCTGAACATTTTGGGGAATTCTTTGACTGTCTCTTTGACTCTTTCTGATTTTGAGAAACAGCTCATGCAAAAGCCTAAATAAAAGTGCTTAAAGATTTTTTGCTAGTGATCTGCTCTTTGGGACACAGTAAGTACAAATCACATCCTTCTTGCACCCTTCCTAAAAATATATCAGATATAAATGTTTTTTTGGATGGGTGGTGCTCTTAGAAGATATTTTTGCAGAATGTCCCAGGCTAAGAAGCAACAGGATTACAAACTGAAGCTGTTAGGTATCAACTCACCTAAAGATTAGAAGTTAGCAGCAGCAGCAGTGTTGGAGGTTATTTCCTTCAATTTTTGAGGTTCAGGTTTAAATGGTTGAACGGAAAAGGTAAAAGGTCACAAAGCACCAATGAAGACCTATGTCAACATACTGAATAGATGAGAGACAGGACAAAATAACCACTGACAAAATAATATTCTTGCATGGTGTTGTCACAAGAAAATGTTAGAAATCCAACTTTCTTGCCTTTCTTTTGATCTATATTTGTAAGATAATAATTAGTTTGTTTAATTTTGGAGATTAATGTCTCTCATTTTAGCCAACTTCATATAATTTTTCTTCTTGTGTCCATTTTTATGCATATGTCAGTTCCTCCCCTCTCATGTAGTATTTGTTTTCAGACCAGATGAATGGAGTAGTCTGACTCCCTTAAATTTTTTTGTCCTGGTTTTTGGCAGTTATTTATATAATATCATCACAAAGAATTGTGATAATGTGCAAAGCAACAGGACTTTGCCTGTCTAAGGTCACTGTTCTTTTGGAAATATTTGAGGATCAAAGTCTTTGTTGACAGCTCAGTGGGACAGAGGCACAAACGAGGCGTTTCTTTTAGTACCACTTACTTTTACAGCCTAATCCCAACTTTGAGTGTCACGAAGCATAACAACTTTGTCTTTGGAACTGGGCTTGTACACATTTACCAACATCAGCCTCTGTGTGATGGATCTCAGAGGTGAGACTGCACGATCCTGAGGTAGATACCAGATCCTCCATCAGGTCTCGACACTCCATAACTGACGAATCGAGTGTAAAGTAAAATTTGCGTGTGAATTAGAAAATATTGTTCTGACTATAATCATTAAGGAGAAGAACATGACTGCACTGGGAACTCCAGTGCAAACAACCTTTGTAACAGTTCATTTGAGATTGGGCACACCTTGGACAGGTAAAGTGTAAGAACTACAATTCCACAACAATAATCCACCTTTATTCTTTTAGCTGAAGAATCAGTCTTAAGAGCAAGAACAATGCATACTCACACAGAAGCCATTTTAAAAAGAGGACAAAGGGGCTCAAATCCTGCAAATAAAAGCTTAAGCTAAAATAAAAAACAAAACAAAACACGGGTCATAAAATAACTTAACCTTCACTATCTACAGAACAGTGACTGGTGCTGCTTTGTGTTGCAAGAAGTTGATGAGACTTGTGGGCATTTCCAGCTGGTCGATGCAGTTGATCTTGTTGATCTTTCTGAGGTGTCTCCGCACAGCAAGTCGGCACTGTGAGGTCAAAGCTTTTGGATTTCCTGGAGACAAAACAGAAGAAAGTTATACCCACAATATATCATGAATGATAATAATATTATTTATATTTAATGAAGTTTACAGTAACTATTATTACTAAACAAGACATCCAACATATATTTAACAATCTCCCAACTGGTCGTGGCAGATGGCTGCCACTCCCTGAGCCTGGGTCTGGCAGAAGACTCTTGCTGTTAAATGGGAGTTTCCCACTGTCACCAAGTGCTTACTCAACGGTGGTTGTTTGATTGTAGGATCTCTAACTTACAATGTAAAACATATTGAGGTGACTGCTGTTGTGATTTGACACTATATAAATAAAACTGAGTTGAACATATAACTGCTGCTGTATACATATTGTAAGTACATTATTTAAGAATTTTAGCTTTTACTATGGGGAAAAAAAAAAAAATCACACCTACAAAGTGTGTTAATGTTAAATACAAATGCTAGTCAAACATATAGTATGTAAAGCAATAGTGAGGAGAGATGCCTGGAGGATAAATGTTAGAAGTCATATTATAAATGTATTTATTTCATAGATAAAACTTTAGCACTCCTTCAGTTACATCGTCATCAGTAGTGTTAAAGATCTGAAGTGAAAAAGCGCTGAAGAATCTGTCCGACACCTCTTTCTCGCAGCAGCAGCTCCACAGCCTCGTTCTGCTTCGTCGACTTCTCGATGATCAGCGTGGGGAGGTAGACGTTTGCACCGAAGTCGATCAGAAGCTGGATGTATTCCACGCCACAGCCGTGCCTAAGGCACATCTCCAGCACAGTTTTGGGCTGCTTGTCAGAGCTCAGCAGCTTGGCATCAGTGCAGTTGTAGTCTGGGTCTGCCCCGTAGAGGAGCAGCAGTTTGAAGCACTCCATGTGTCCATAAACAGCAGCCAAATAAAGCGGCCCACTGGAGACTCTGGCACTCGAGGTCCACAGTAAGACTTTGGCGCGGGAGTTCACCTCAGCGCCGTGTTTTAGTAGCTGCTTTAGAATCTCTGCGTCGCCTTCCCTTGCAGCAGTGAGGACCGGCGAGCAGTTGTTGGACGAGCTTCCGTTGGGGTTGGCGCCAGCTTTGAGGAGAGTTAAGACACAGTCAAGGTATTTCCCTCGAACGGCTGCGAACAGAGGCGTCTGGGCCTTGACGTCCACGCAGTCTATGATGGCACCGTGAGCTAGAAGAACCTGCAGACAGCTGAGGTGGCCTTTAGACACTGCAGCATGCAGGGGTGTGCCTGCAATGCCCCAGCCACCTCTGCAGTTGATGACTTTCTTGTAGATTTCTTGGCAGAGCATCTCATCAAGGAGTCTGTCATTGTTTTGTAACACAGCCTGCCTCAGCTGGGAAATTTCACAACTCCTTTTCTCTTCTTCAGCGGTCCTTAGCTTGAGCATAGAACCTGCTGCAAATGCAAAGACAGAGAATAAATAACACACCAAATATACAAACGTATGGTCCTCATACAAACACCGCAGTGCATTTCTGTTTGTCAACGTCATCTGTTCTCAAAACAGATTTGGTGTCCTTAGGGCACCAAATCAGCAACCAGTGTTTTGTATTAAAGAAAACAACAACAACAACAACAACAAAACATAGAATCCAAAGTTCAGGTGAAATATAAATAAGGCTTCAGATCTGACTCGGATAAAAGTGGCAAGATAAAGTTATTATTCTATTTCCGGAAAAAAAAAAAAGTATATATAGGCGTTAAAGTTTAAGCTGGTCATTAAGACTTTTTCCACCAAACTTCATTCAAAATCTTTACAATTTTATATTCGCAAAACTAATCGTCCGATCGATGCATCCAATTAATCAATCTATGCTTGTTTATGATAAATAAAACCTTCTGGAAACCTTCGGCATAAAAAGGAATAAAGGCTTTTATAATTAAACCAACCGTTTATTAGAAGTACTGCGATTTTCCCCCGTGAGGCTGTATTGTAGGAAGAAATGGGACAGATTTAGTTTAACTTTCTTACACTGTGTACATGCCGACTCATGCCTCTAATATTAAGGAAGTTACCCATCGCATCTCTACACGACATACAACATACACACACGTATAGTGTTTCTTATCAGTACTACTTCGCGGACGATAAATAGCTTCGCTAATATTCACCCTAAAACCACAGTGAAAAAACCCAAATAGATATTAAATTCCAAATATCCCGTTAGTACGCAAACATCTCCATCCTTTAACAGTGCTTATTTCAAAGAAACGAAGCTAAACCCTTATGTTTTCTTCGTTTAACATTACCTAAGATATGTCACCATCAACAGCCTCCTTCTTTGCTTCCTGTTTTCTGCTCTTCCTCGATGGTGTGTTTGTGTGACGTACCGCTGCTGCCCCCTAGTGACTTTTATTTGCAATGGCAAACTGAAGCTTAAAATAAATATAGATAGCATAATAGATATTTAACAGATGCAATAGCAAAATATATAAATAGTCTATTAAATTGTAAAAAACAAAAACAAAAAACAAAACAACAGTATTATTAACTGACTTAAATCAAATCTGATTGTTAATGCAGATAATTATTTTGGGGAACCCTTATGAGCTGCAGTCCACAGTTTCAGGAACTTTAATTTGATTTTGAGTTGTAGTTTTATTAGTGCTGTAACTGTTTCAGTTCACAGTTACCTATAGGTCAGTCTGATGTAACTGGTAAAGCATAGGCACTTTTTTAATGGACCATTTTCAATCATAACATGAAATTTTATTCACTTCATTGCTGAGTTAATATAAGGAAAATTTGTTAAAAATACATAAAGTCATGGTGAAAACTGACATTGTGAATTGAAATGGAATAAAATCCCATATTTGCCATGCTTCCTGGCTCTTGGACCCATGGTTTTCAGTGTTTTCAGTTCATTATTCCTTTTGGGTTTTGATAAGTGACTAATGTACATGTCAATAATGTTGTTTTGTAAGGCCTTATGCTTATGAGTAAGCCCATCTGATTCCTGGTATTGTTATTTGTGCCTGTAGTTTTTCTGTTAGTTATAAATGACTTTAGATTTGTCAGTTCCCTTAACAGTTCCCTTTCTGTTCCTTCACTCTCGTCTTTGTGTCGGTCTTTTTATTTTTCTCCTTCCCTGTTTAGTTGAGTTAAGTTAATCTTATTCTCCATTGGGTTGTGTCTCTCTTCCTGTTATAGTTTGGTAAGTGTTGTTCTCTGTGGCTTGCATTACTTCCCCATCTCCTTTGGTTAATTGTCTGCAACTGTGTTTCCACCTCCCTCATTAACCTCAGTGATGTTTTTCTCTCTCTCAAAAAAGTTTTTTGCTAGTTTCACTCTTCATGAAAGGTTACATCACCCAGGGGTCACCACAGCCGATGGATCCACATTTGATTTGGCACAACATTCCTTTCCCTTTTTTTAGGCTGGGCATGCATCCTACTGGTCTTGAACCAGGAGTATTTTCCATATAAGATGACACCACACAGCCCCAGTCTTGCTTGGATGCAACATTATTAATATCTAGCGCTAATGAATTCAGATCACATATTCTTAACATAACTAAACATAACATAATAAAACAAAATATAACAACCCATTGGAAGTTAATACAAATAGAAGTGGGAAACACTCGTACATTTACCACAATAAAATAAGACTAAAAACATTGAACATTTGTAGGAGGCAATGTGCCTGAACCAAAAAGAACACGAACATTATACGAACATGTCATGCTGACCAACATGCTGTAGAACATTAGCAAAATTTGAATCTTAAAGTTTTGTATCGGTAAAGTTTTTTTTTAAATTGACTTAAGAGTTGTTTCTTTTCTGCTTTGTGGTAGAAAACCATTTGAATCCATAAATACTGAACTATTATATACTTCACAGAAACCAGTGACTTTGGTCCCTTTATAGAATTTTAAGTTCTTGGGAAAGAAAGAAAAAAGAAAGAAAGAAATAAAAATAAAAATACAGAAACTTCTAAGTTAATGCAACGTTATCGCCACCCTCTACATCAGGGTTGGGAGAACTCCAGGCTTGAAGGGCTGGTGTCCTGCAGGTTTTAGATCTCCTCCTGGGTAAACACACCTGAATCAAACAATTAGTTCATTACCAGGCCTCTGGAGAACTTCAAGACATGTCGAGGAGGTCATTTAACCATTTAAATAAGCTGTGTTTAATCAAGGACACATCTAAAACCTGCAGGACACTGGCCCTCGAGGCCTGGGGTTCCCCACCCCTGCTCTACATGATTTGTTCACTCTCCAGGCAACCCGGATGGCATCCTGCCTTTCAAATCTAGTCTTTGCGTGTGCGTCACAGAGCCTTTGTTGGGTAAGTGGTGAGGTCTTGCTGAGACAACAGTGTGTGGACACACTGCAGGAGAGTGACCTTTCTAGCTCTAACAGAAAAAAAAATCTTGTGGCCACACTGTGCTGTGAAGCTAAAACAACTACTGCAGTGACTCTTTGGGCTGTGAGGCTCGTTTCTGTCAGGACCCTTAGTTGCATCCAGCCTGAGGGAGTCTGCTTCTTTCCTTTGAGTGCCAGGAGGTTTTACAACATGGTAATGAGCAGCTCAGGCCTCCTCTGTCCACTCTGCTTCTATGGCTGTTGCTGAGAGACAAAGTAAAAGTCACCCAGGCGCTCACGGAGAACAGAGAAGAGGCCTTTAAAACAACAGTACCACCATAACTCATAGTGTCTATGCAGGAGGAGGAAAGGAGGGCCCAGTGGAGATGTGTGTGTGTGCAGAAGGCACAGAAGTGGATGGAAAGGAAGATAAGACACTAAATTTAAGATGAGGAGAATCTTCAAATCTAGTGTAATACAAGGAGAGAATTAATTTCTACAATGCTCTGTTTCCATGCGTGATTTGCTCGGCAAGATGAGAGCCACGCTTGTGCCGCAGAAACACTCTCTACCCTGGATTATTTGCATGGTTTTGATCACAACTGCTGGAGGTGAGAATCTTAAGTTTGTACCAGGTTACTAAATGGAAAAGAAAAGCTGTGTTCTGGAAAAACTGCAGTATCAGCTTCAACATTTCAAAATAATTTCAAAATTCAGAAAACGTCTGGTTACATTTGAAGACGAGATCACAGAATACGACAGTATTGTTGTAGCACTCTTCATCCACTTTACATGTGTTGTCAGTATACAGCAAGGATTGTGCATTATGGCTTTTATTGTATATGTTGCTGTTTGTTTAATGTTAAAGAGAATGTGACTCCTATTTTCACCTTGTGTGTGCGGCAGAAACGTAGTCCTGGAAATGCGTACTTACTTAGCGAGGACTTTGCCAGCTTGGTGGCTGTTTGTGGACAAATTTTGTCAGCACATTAACAAACTGCAAGAAAGTCCAGAAAGCTTTAATAAAGCTTAATAACGTTGGTGTTTATTAAAGTGAGTTAAACCGAGTTAAAGACAAAGTGCAATATACTTCAATGTAATAGAAAATAACTTAAACATATATTTTTGAAGAAGACAGATGACATTGTGTTTAGTTTTGTACCAGCCAATCAAAAAGTGTTCTTTAAACTAACCTTTTTTTTTTCAAAATATGAAATATTTTCGTAGATGCTTTAAAGCTATGGTTTTTTGTTTTTCAAAATAAAACTTCCTTCTTCATCAAATGATAGTGCTCCATTATTTAGGAGTTTATGAACATGTGTTAAAATGACAGACTTTCAAAATTAAATCCTGCTATCACAATGTAACTATTACCTGCCACCTCCTGTAAGTCTAAAAAAAAATCATTATTATTAAACACCAACTTTATTGGTGTTTAATAATAATTACCAGACTAAAGTCTGGAAATAACAACAGTTTCACTGATGTATTTCAAGAAATTCTTGTTGATAATGATACATTTTTAATCACTGAAGGGTTGAACAATATTATATTATATTTACCAGCTTTTACCAACTATTTAACTTTTTTCCCAAAATCTCGACATTGTAGCAGTTTGAATATTTGATTCCTGGTTTAATCCCAAGAGGATCTACTTAATATGTGAGGCTTCCTTCTGTGCGACTGCACTCAACAAAGAAAAAAATGCCCAAAATGTAATGTTCACTTTAAATATGAAATTACATGCATTTCTTCCCCATATAATTTGTTACTTAAGAAATGCAAGTATTTCAAATATTAAATTTAATGGAAGCTGATCAAATGAAATTTGTTTGAAAAGTATCCATTGAATTTATACCAACCATATATTTGGTAATTTTATCAATAAATAAACTGTTGATTTTATATATTTCAGCTGCATTTTATTTAAAATTAACGCTTCATGGTAATAAGGCCTATAAAATAATAATTTTTGAGTGCAAAGAAGATCCTGTACCTGAGTGCAATTATGAGGTAAAAATTACTTTTTATTTGATTTTGTAAGTCAATTGCAACAGTTCAGAGGGAAATCTTAAATCTTTATGGTTTGCATGCTAATATGACATTTGTACTTACCTTTCAGATTAAGAATTATGATGTGTGTCAGCCCAGTAAAAAGGATAGAAGAGACTAAAAAGAGTAAAGGAGTAAAAAGAGACTAATGGGGCGATCGTGGCTCAAGAGTTGGCAGTTCGTCTTGTAATCGGAAGGTTGCTGGTTCGACCCCCGGCTCAGACAGTCTCGGTCGTTGTGTCCTTGGGCAAGACACTTCGCCTACCGCCTACTGGTGATGGCCAGAGGGGCCGATGGCGCGATATGGCAGCCTCGCCTCTGTCAGTCTGCCCCAGGGCAACTGTGGCTACAACTGTAGCTGCCTCCACCAGTGTGTGAATGAATAGTGGAATTGTAAAAGCGCTTTGAGGGTCTCGAAAAGCGCTGTATAAATGCAATCCATTATTATTATTATTAATGGATACTTCAATTTTTCATAGTTTAAAGTTTTTCTGATGATCTTGTCACAGTTTGAATGTGTGCATTTTACTTGTAACAGAGAACTTTTAAAGAGGAATGTTTGTCCCACTAAATTGACTGTATTTCATACAGAACATTACACATGGAGCATGTAGCGCTTCTCTCCTAAAACCAGTGCTGTAGCTCAAATTTCCTGATAAAACCAGCAGGTGCTTTGAAGTCTCACAAACACAACGTCAAGGTTAAACCTAAAAGCTGAAATGTGATTCTGTCAAATGTGTCTTTGTTCAGCTGGATTTAAAGCTAATCACTGATGTGATTCACGTGAGTTATGTAAGAAAGCACTCCTTGCATGTGGTTCGCTAAGTTTTGCTGTTGCTTTCCAGAGAACATTCCCTGCCCGCAAGGCAGTCAGGTTCACCTGACCAGCCTACGATGCTATTGGCTGTCAGAGATGGCAGTGTCATGGTTTGAAGCACGGGCTTCATGCAGAACGACCCTGGGAGGGGACTTAGCAGCTGCTGACAGCCTAGAACTTCAAAGTTTCTTTCTTCATGCCTTTCCACTGTGAGTCTGACAAACAATATACACAGTCATTCATATCATATTCTCCTGAGAACTTTCTGTTTTTTTGTGATTTGTGTGTCTACTGCAGAGGACAAATGATGACCCTGGTTCTCAGGAGGAGATGCTTCTTCAGCCTGTTTTTAATCTTTAACACAGAATGTGTAACATTTTGTATTTTAGGAAAACCACTGTGTGGGTATGGCTGCAGGACTCTGACCAGGAAGGGGTTGTTCAGTCACAAAGTCCAATATGGCGGGACAAAGATGATGATAGTCCAGGGGAGTGCACTCAGATGGCACTGGGAACACTGGGAAGGTGGAGGAAGGCCCAGTGTGCAGGACAATACCATTTCATCTGTGAAATGGAAGTAAATGGTGAGATTTTTGTTTCATTAAAGGACACCAGAAACACGCATGAATGTGAAAGCAGGAAGGAGAACTGAATGCAGGCAGTATGGTAGTTTTCAGGTGGCAGGCAAGCTGGCAAACAAACAAAAGCAGAGGGCAAGCAAAGCTCAAGCTCTGGAAACAGAAAAACACAGCTCGACTGAACATGCTGATAATTTGGCAAAGCCTAATTTAAACACCGACCAAGCATGCATTATGACCACTGACAGGTGAAGTGAATAACACTAATTATTCTCGTCATCATGACATTGTTAGTGGGTGGGATATATTAGGGACTAATGTGTTCATCGCTTACCTGGGGAACTCCTGGCACCAGGATGCAATATGGGTTGAAGGCAAGCTGACGAAGGCAGTGTGAAGCTTTTGGTAACGTTCTGTTGGAAATCCTTGTGGATCCATGTGGATGTTATTTTGACACATAACACCTACCTAAGCATTATTGCCAGCCATACACAGCATTTCATGGAAATAGTATTTCTTGACTGGTCTAAGGAGCTTGGAAAGAAAAGCAGGAATGGTTTGAGTACGACAGCAAGATTGAGGTGTTGACTCGGCCTCCAAGTTCTCCAAATCTCAGTGTAATTGTGCATCTGTGGGATACCATGCAGGCCCCCCAGCTCTCAACTTACAGGACTTGAAGGATCTGTTGTTAGTTAGTGTCCATGCCTCAATGGGTCAGGTCAAATATATAAAAAATGTCATTTGAAATAGACTGAGGTGATTTTGTTTTATTCATCTTCCTGTAGCGCCTTTACCATCGATAGACAGTTACCTCATTGGATTGGCTCTCATGACCGGCATATATGCGGAAACCCACGTGCAGCTTCTTCCCAGTGTTCCAGACATCGGACGGCACACAGCAGAGGTAAAGTATTGTGCTTAATCACTGACTCCTGACTCAAGGACTCATAGGATATTATAAGATGAACGGCTGCTATGTGATTCCAAACTAGGGAAAGGAGAGGATGAAACACTCACAACTTTTGTATATAAGTAGGCTCCCATGTCTCCCACAGATGCAGCTTTTCCCAGGCTTGTGGTTCAGTCATGCAGGTCAGTTGCTATCAGTGGAACTGGTGGTCCAGCCCAGTCCTGTGTCCTCTCTGGCTCGTGTCCAGATACTTCGGCCCTACTGCAACCCTAACTACCACTTGGTACCTCCAGGTACTGAAACAGCTGTGACTAAAGCCTAATTTTTCATAGCACCTACTTGGCTCAGATCCACTCAACTCAGTTTGGGATATTTTTCAGTACAATTTAGTACTACCTCAATGTTGGTGGGATAGTTATAGGAAGGCAGAGTGTGCAGTGTGTGTCATTTGTACGCAACACAAACACAACACAAACTGGAGGACACTGAGGTGATGTATACCTGCTGGTCACTTTATGGCCTTTTGTAAGACTAAAAGAAGAGAGTCAGAAAATGATGCAGGCTCTTGGGTTATTCAGTGACATCACTCTCAGTGATGGCACGCAGTCTATCGACATCACATTTTCTGCTTGACTCAGCTTGATGGGAACCCAGGCTGACTAGGTACAACTACTAACCAAGTTACCACCTGATAGAAAATGCTAAAAACCGAGTCAAGTTGAGTCGAGCTGAGTAGGTGCTAATGGGAAGGAGGTGTAGGATGTATTTGTCTGATACTGTAGGTGATAATCTGCTTTTTTATTTGTCAGGCTGCAGCTCTCTCCTTAATCCATTCAGCTGCTGCTCAGCAGTACCGCTGTGTAACACTACAGGGGGCTGCAGCACAGGGCAGCACTGGTGCCATCTACTGGAGGCATGCGTGCTCACCACCAGTCCATGCAGCACCTACGACTCTGCCATCAGAAATCGGGGCTTTGCCTTACCCCCAAGATACTCCGACTTACCACCGTTCTATCACGTGGTGGCAGACCTGCCTCTGAAAATAAACCCCACCTTCGAGCTAAACACCATAAGGGTTTGTTGATTATCTTGCAACCTTTTTGGAAAATGCACCTTTTAAAACGTATGCCACAATAATTCTTTACACATTATCATGTTCGTTTTTTCAATAGCTGTCCCTCTTAGAGCGAGCCATCGTGGTTTACCCTGATGATATTGTGGCTATACAGCACACTCTTGACTCTGGAACATTTCTACATTGCCTAAACAGTGAAGCCTCTCGAAACTCTCCCTGGAGCCAAAGTTACCTGTCCTTCAGGGGGATGGAGTGGGGAGGCTGGTTGGAAGGAGTTACTTTACTGCCCCAAGGAAGCAAGTGGGTGGATGGAGTTGTGTGTAATCTAAGGATGCTTTATGTGGACACCCTTCACAGAGCTACGGAGCATGAAGACATCTTTGACTATACTCCGACAGAGACAGCCACTGCCAGTGGTATTAGGCCCCTTACTACAGGCCCTAATCCCAGTCTTAGGTCTAAATTCCAACTTGAGGTCATTCACCCACTCCCAGATGATAAGAACCAGATTCATGTCCAAATCAATGCCCCAACTGTCATTATTCTCAAGGCCCTGTTTGGAGAAAAAGCCAGCAGCTCATGGTCAGCCCCGGTGCTCCAGACTGGAGTTCCGTTTCTTCCATCCTGTCCTGAAAATATGTTTCAGTCTTTACTTGGCTGTAGGAAGCAATCCCAGGATGCCTGGTTTTCATCTGTGACTCTGGTCTTATCATCACCTGGAATTCAAATCCTGAACATCAGTGTGATGGATGTGCAAAGTTTTCAGAGTTTGAGCGTGAAGGTTTGTGGCTACGAGCCTGTGACGGGGCTTAGTGTTGAGTCACATGGATGCCTGAGGATGCTTGTAGATACATCGCAGGTGAGACCACCAAAAAGGAAACAGTGACAAAGATGCTAAGTTTTTTTTTAACAATATATTTTAACGAAATAGCTTGTGTGAGTCTCAAAATAGCAGTTTATGTTAATTGTTATGCCAGTTTGAATGCAACCAAAAGAAATTAATAACAACTAGATGAATTGTTATCCAAGTTCTGGAGGACACATATGGTCCCCAGACAATAGTTCATAATCATCCATCCATCCATCATTTTAACCGTCTATCCACATAAGGGTTGCATGTGTGTGTGATGGCCAACACAGGAAAAAGCTAATATACTACATAACTCCAGCCACTGGCAATTTTAGATTTATTTATTTTTCTTACTACAGAGAAATCAAATTGGCAACTTAAAAACTTTTCCAGAGGTTTGTTTTTTTTGTCAGATTTTTTTTTGGTTTTGTTTGTTTTTAGCAAAAAACGTTAAATTTGCAAGTATAACTTCAAGAATTCATAGCAGGAATACCTAAAGAACCTTTACACGTAACATAAAGTTGATAAGTATAGTATGTTTCTTATCTACATTAATTTACAATTCCAGTGGATCATTGGTGTAATATTTCATCAAGTCCAAGATATTTCAGCTCACAATGCATAGGACCAAAGATTCCTATTTGAATCCATCAGCTGCTGAAAGCTCTCTGCACTGGTCACATTGCTTTGTTCATCACCACAGTGTTTCAGGCTGACACATCACTGACTGACTTGATTCCCTTGCTTAATCTTAACCTGGGGTTTCTTGGTGTGCCTGTGAGTGTGCTTCTGTACCTGGAGTACAGTGTGTCAGTGCATCTTCTTTATACCTTGCATATCAGTTGTATTTCAGTAGCTGTATGGAAAGCTCCATCAAATATTTGTGGTTGACTGGACCACTTGTGGTTGAGCCGTCTTAAGTGCTTAAATTGGAGGCCATTGACTATTTTGTATTACATTTAGTTAGTGTTTTAGTAAGAGTTGCAATCACAGTTAAACATGGATATGAAAGTAATGTTAGTTACCTTAGTTTAATGTAATGACATTTTTTATGTTTTATTTTGTAGTCATTTACAGCCACAGTGGAGAGCGGCTCTTCAGTAAAATTCTCATGGGTGATTGACGACCTGAAAGAGTTTGCCTATGAAGGGAGATCTTACAGTGTAATGTTCAAGAAACCTGCTGAGTATAAGCTGCTGGTAAAAAAAAAAAAAAGAAGTGCACTATGCTCAGATATTAGTTGTTATAAATTATTTGGCAAATATAACAAATAGAAATTTCATGATTACAGTTACCGTAATAGAAAAAAGGATTGAAAAAGCAGTTTTAGTAATCAGTGAACTATCTGTAGGTGACAGCATCCAACCCCGTGAGCTCACAGAGCCAGCAAATCCTCCTGACTGCAGATGAAATCACGCTGCTAGCTGACCCAGAGTTCCTGTCAGTCAGTGAGGTTGTGGCTGTGGATGTTACTCACCTCTACACTGTGAGGGTCAGAGTTGATATCTCCCTTCCAGTTACCTTTAGGTAAGGACTTCTGTAGCCATCTCTCCCAAGACTTTTATTGAAATTTTTATTGACAAGAAAGTCTCACACTGAAAATGCACTCATAAAGCTCTTTTTGTATGCTTTTCATGCAACTTGTCACTTAGATGGGATTTTGGGGATGGCAGTAGCAGTGTCATCCACACGCAGCCTGCTCCATGTCAGGCCATGGAAGCACATGTGGCAAGAAGAGAGAAGCAAATGTATATCCAGGACTCGGTAAACTACAGCTATCAGATCCCAGGTAAACACACACAGAAGACTTAAATTATTGACACTGCTGATTATTGTAATATTTTTCACTATTTTAACTTTACATCCCATGTCTTTAATGTTTTGGTTCACTGCCACTTTTAATCAGACCTTCCTATTTCTTAACAAAAAAGCTGATTTTAGCAACTAACTCCAGTAAACCCACTGTATTCTACCTACCAAGCATCAACACTGTTAGAAAGTCTGGAGGACATATTAGAGCATTTGGGAGTGCTGCACATTTTGGTTAAAACCAAACCAGATTCTAAATACTAATGTTCCTATATGTCTGCTTGATGTGTAATGAGGCAAATGATTGCAAACTCCTTCAGCATATTGACTTTATGTGTTCGCAGTAGAGCAGTGTTATGTTTACAATTAGTTTCTCCAACAAACGCTGGCCAAAAAGGTAATTAATATGAGTTTAATGGTGCTTTAAACAGCCAGTTAAGCAAACATTAAATTAACTTTTAGTTAATTTAATTTAACTTTTACATTTTCTCTTTGTTGCCTTTTTGGCAGAGACCCCAGAATCATATGTAGATATTTTAAACCATTTGTTTCTCTTTTAATGGAGATTCATATTTTTTTTAACCACTTTAGAAAGGATAATATTTTTGAAATTTTCTCAAATCTATAGTAGGAAGTACCACAAATGACACTGTGGTTGACTGCTATGCACTTATAGTATTTAGTACAATAAAGCAAAATTCATTTTCTGTGTTTAATCCAGAGGACTACACACTTCACGTTCAAGTCTCCAATCAATATGACAACACTGAAACATCCATGAAGATAAATGTCCGCCCTCTGTTAATCAGCCTCTTCATTTCCCCTTCCACTTTGGTGCCTGTTGTCAACCAGACTTTCGACCTGGAAGCTTCCACCGAACCCTCCGCTTTTGTTGTCTTCTACACATGGGACTTTGGAGATGGTTCTAAAGCTGTCCAAAGCATCCACGCTAGAACTGGCCGTAGGTTTGGATCTGCAGGAGTATACAACATCACAGTACTGGCTAATAACACAGTTTCATCCATTAGTGCCTGGCACGTGGTGGTAGTTATGGAGAAAATCTCTGGATTAACTGTCTCCAGCAGCAGATCAAGTGAAGTTGGCTCTGCTACAGATTTCAAAGCTGAGGTTTCTACTGGTACTGACCTCCTCTGGGATTTTGACTTTGGTGATGGGTCCCAGCAGGAGAATCTTACAGATGGTTCCATCTCACACATCTATAAGTTTCCAGGGAACTATACAGTAAAAGTGACTGTCTATAATTCTGTCAGCAAAGCTTTTCAGTCTATCGTTGTTGAGGTCTATGCTTTGACTATTAGAGGTGTTCTCCCGACAGAATGCATCATGAGTGGAAAAGACACGCAGTTTACAGCTCTGGTGAATGGAAACATATCCAGTCTGACTTTCCATTGGCTGTTTAAAGACTCAAATGTAACTGTAGTGATAGGACAGTCCACAGCCATGCATATATTTCCCAGCCATGGTATTTTTCATGTTAACCTGACTGTGTTTAGTTCTTTCGCACGTAGCTCATTTAATACGAGTGTCTGTGTTCAAAGTTCGATAACGAATGTTGTGATGCAACGCTCAAAGAATGTGGTGGCAGTTGGCGAACAAATATGCTTTGGTGTGTTAGTGTCCCCTGAACAGATGATGGGTTACCAGTTCAAATGGTTTAGTAACTCCTATGATCTTGCTGCTGTAACTGAAAACTCTGAGAGGTGTTTTGTCTTTGGAGATGAAGGTGTTGAAGAGGTGTCAGTAACAGCAAGTAACAAAGTCAGCAGCAAAACAGCCAAAGTTAACATTACCATTCAAAAACCAGTGAGCGGACTTTCTATTAGGCACAATAGCCAAAGTGATGCACTGATTGTCAATACAGTAGCATCATTTTGGATTGCCAGTTGTGCTGGCACCAATGTGTCAGTGCTGTGGAACTTTGGAGATGGGTCACCAGCGGAGCAGAAACATAACGTCTCACATGTCTTTACTTTGTTGGGTCAGTTCACAGTCACTGCAACAGCATTTAACGCTGTTAGCCGGGACTCTACAACCCTCACAGTGAACGTATTACTCCCTGTTTCAGATCTTTCACTTCACACCAGCCACCCTTATTCTGTGGTAGGAGAGGAAACTGTCATCACAGCAGTTAGCAGTGCTGGAATTAGCAGTGCCAGCTACTTTTGGACAGTAGAAGGCATATCTTTAACCAGTCAGGGAACTCATGAGTTTAGATTTGCTTTCCCGAGACCAGGAGTGTATCGAGTAAGCGCTATAGCACAGAATCTATTGAGTAAAAGAGAGGCAGATATTTTAATTGAGGCATTTGAAAGAATAGAGGGACTTCAGATTGAATGTCAAAGCCTGATAAATGAGAAATATATACCAACTCATGAGGAAGTGTTGTTTACTACTTCAGTCACCAAAGGCTCCAACATTACTTTCCATTGGCTTGCCAGACAGAGTGAAACAACCCAACAAATTGCAGGTGAAGGAGAACTTTTTCATTTGTTACCTGGAACACCTGGTAATCTTTCAGTTCAGCTTAGAGCCTCCAATGTGTTGGGTGAGGTTACCAAGAGTGTTTCTTTAGTAGTAGTTGAACGTGTAAAAAATGCAGTCATAACAGTACAGTCAAACTTTGTGGCATGGAAGAAAGTAGTGAATATCTCTGTTTTTGTGGATACCGGATCAGACTTACAATATCTTTGGCATATGAATGCTAACCTTTTACCCCTTCAGACACAGGAACCTTTTCTGCTTTACACTTTTCCAAGTCTGGGTTCTTATCTTGTCACAGTTGTAGTTTGGAACGCTGTTAGCCAGAGTAACAACACCAAACCGTTTTTGGTTCAGGAAGAAGTCCAAGATGTAGACTTTCAAATTGACAACAAGACACATCCATTTTATGTCAATGCAAGTGCTACTCTTTCCTTTCATGGGTTTATTCACAAGGGTAATGATCTGCATTGGGACTGGAAAGCTAGAACTGCTAAACAGAACATTTTCACCTCAACCAGTCAAACATTTATCTACAGATTTCCACATGCAGCCACCTACCAGGTGTATCTGAATGTTTCCAATGAGATAAGTTGGCAGATGGTTTCACACAATGTCAGAGTCCAGGATGCAGTCAAAGGTCTTGTGCTGGGCAATAGCAAGTCCTCCTTCTGTAGTAACAAACAAGTAACATTTATTCCAACAATCTCCAAAGGAAGCAATGTAAGCTTTCTTATAACTTTCCAAAACAAACACTGGACTCTAAGTCATGATATTTTTGAGGGCCAATACACCACATCAAGTCTTCCAGTCGGGAGACACATAGTTACAGTTCAAGCTTTCAACCAGGTCAGTAGTGCAGAGGCGTCCTCTAGCATTCTAATCACTGAGCAAGTTCAAGGTTTGCAACTTGTAAACTGTTGTTCTACTACTCTAGAAGCTCAGAAAGGAACCCAATTCAAAGCAGAGGTTCAAAGTGGATTTCCAGTCAACTACACCTGGATGTTTCACTTGGAAAGGTCAAGGCCCACTTGGCTCATGGGAAAAGAAGTCATCTTTACTCCTTTGGATAGTGGTTCATTGTTTGTTAGTGTGTCAGCCAGCAATGGACAATGCTCTCAGACAGTAAACCTGACTGCTACAGTCGAGTGGCCTGTTAGGAAAGTAAAGCTCGTCTGTCATTCAAAGAAAATATTTGTTGAACATCCTGTCCGATTTTCTGCAATGGTGGGCAAAGGAAGCAATATTAAATATGTGTGGGACTTTGGAGAGTCCAAGGAATTATTAGTGACAGAGTCAAGTGCTATTAACCACACTTATTATAACACCGGCAAATACAAAGTTATGGTCACAGTTTTCAACAGTGTCAGCAATGTGTCCTCACAGCTACACATAGAGGTGGAGGATCTTCAATGTTCCAGCCCACAGGCCTCCCTGGTCCAAAGCCAGTCTACTATATTTAGGTCTAGAACAAGTTTCTTTGAAGCAAGTATGAATATTAATTGCTCTTCTTACAAGACTCTCTATCTGTGGGAGGTATTCACCGAGTCAGACTGTGCCTATGGCAACACTGATATTTCCGGAAACAAAGTCATTCTCCAAAATCTGGAGGATGCAACACCCTTTCTCTCAATCCCAAAGCATGTGCTTAATGTAGGGAGCTACTGCCTGGTATTCACACTTTCATTCCAGGAAACTCCCATCCTCCTCAAACTGAAGACTAACATCACAGTGGTCCACTCACCATTAGTAGCTCTCATCAAGGGAGGCTCCCACAGATGGTGGTCCAGCTTAAACAACCTTGTCCTTGATGGGTCTGACTCTTATGACCCTGATATTGAGCCAGGAGTAGAAGATGCCCTTCAGTATCACTGGAGCTGCATGGCAGTGGTAGGCAGCTTTGTATGTTTAAGATTTCTATTGTATTGCATTCATTCTGTGTCTAACTATGGATGATCTGATATCCTCATGTTGGTGTTGTTCCCAGACCATCATGAAAATGTTGTTCCAGGTTCAACATTGCAAGTGACCAATCACATTGTTGTGACGTTATTCTTTTGCGCGCCAAGCCATTCGTGCATTTATGAAATTCCAATGTTGCAAGGACAATATCAATTCTGCTTACTGTTTATTAAAGGGTTACGGTTAGGGTTAGGGTTAGGGTCCGTTGATCGGCGGACAGAGGTGGTTTCTCGCAGCTTAAGTACAGTTTTTTGTTTTACGCCGGTTTTTCCCGAAGTCGCAAAAGTATGACGTCACAACAATCTGATTGGTCACTTGCAATGTTGATCCTGGAACAACATTTAGTATGATGATCTGGGAACAACACCAACACGAGGATATCAGATCGTGCGTCTAACTATAACAACAATTTGCAGAACTCCAAAGAGTCCTCTTTTGTAAAGCAGCCCATCGGGTGGACCAGCAGTAGGATGACTATACAAAGCAATCATCTACACCCTGGCACAATCTACATTTTCACCCTTACTGTGCACAAGGAAGGAAGGAAACCTTCCTCTGTTAACCAAACGGTATGGAGTTATGTTGAATATTGCTTGCAATCAGATGATTTTGGAGATATAAGCAGGTATGGATGAACTTGTCACTGAGGGAAGAAGCTACTGGGCTGAATGACCATCAAACCTTGTCTTATGTCTTATTTCTTTCAGGTAACTGTCAGTGACGCTCACTTGCTTCCTGTGACTATAGAATGTGTATCCTGTTCTGTTCGCTCATCTGCTAACCACATCAGTTACAACGCCCCCGTTATCCTTTCTGGACGTTGTGGACAATGTGATGACCAGGCACAGGTAACTATTGTCAAATTAAATGCAAAAGAAATATTGTGTGAGGTTGTATTTAATTATTTCTTTAGTAGATAAATTAAAGTAATGACTGGCTGATTATTTTTAAATTGGGAAATATATAAATATGCCTATATATTTTGTTATTACTGTGATTCATGAACGTGTCTTCTACAGTACAAATGGAGAGCTCATGACCAAAGTGGTCTGTCCCTTGTCCTTGATGAGGTCACCACTAAAGGGAAATATTCTCGCTTGGTGGTGCGATCAGGCATCCTTCAGCCAGGACAGAGTTATTACTTTGCCCTAGATGTAGCCCAGCCTCACAGTGGGGAACGGGGCAGTGCCGTCTTGATGATACAAACAAACAGTCCACCACACGGCGGCCTATGTGATCTGAGTCCAGAGTCAGACATACAACTACTGGAGACAAAGGTCACCTACAACTGTTCAGGTATCACTAAGTTATAAAACGACAGGGCTACACAATCTAATTTGCATTGATGTTTTCATCTGACAGGTTAAAAGTGTAAATGTTTTTTTTTTTCACACTTTTCAACCCAGCTGACAAATTTAATGAAACAAGTTAAAATCACACAGCTGGAGTTTAATGTACGTTGTTGTTTATGGTTGTGTCTAACATCTGCTCTCTCTGGGATAGGATGGCAAGATGATGAAAGCAGAGTCTCTCAGTTGATCTATACCTTCCAGGTGGCATTATGTCAGCTCATTAGCACTGTGTGCCCTGTGCTCACACTCTATAGGTAAATGGCCTCAGCTTGCAGTTATTAATAGACATCCAAGTACATGCAGGCTTAGTTATTCCTTTAAAATTAAGCCTTTCATAACACAAAGTTATAGTTTGGATTGTCTGAATTTTTCTCCCAAGGGGGACACAGTCAACGTTCAGCACGCTGGTCCCAGTGGGAAGTCCTGGACAAAGAGAAACCGTGTCAGTTATCAGAGTCATTCTGCTTGTAGAGAACCATTCTGGGGCAAAGTCTGTGGCTTTGAACAGGTGAGAAGTCGTGTTAGTTAAAATCTAAGAGAATTCTTTATGAATAATACATCTCAGGCCCAGTGTCTGTAAAGTTTAATGCACTGAACTGATGTGGCCCTGCATTTCTGCATTCCCAAGAACACTAACAGTGGAAAATCCTGCAGTCAATGAAGCTGCCAGTCAGTGGCTCAGAAACAAGAGCCAGACTGAACTGTGGGCTTTGGTCCAACATGGTAACCCTCAAGAAATCATCCCGTATTGCATTGCCCTCACCAGCAAGCTCAATCAGGTAGTGTATGTAAAATGTTCATATTCCAGTGCATGTGTCATGGTCTGTGGATTTTGGTATTAGAGATTTTTTCTTGAGCTTTTTTTTTTGGAGTTTTAGTTTAGATTATAAGATTAAAATTCTATTAGTCCCGTCAGTGTTTCCTTCTGTGTTTTCCCTCTGTCAAGTTAATTCATGTTTCAGTGATTATTCATTTCCTTTTCTTCTTTGGCAATCATGTGACTGGTGTTTTGAGCTCTCCTGGGTGAATGGTCTTACATCGTGTCTTGATGCCGTCTTGTACCCAACATCCCGATTGCCCTGCCACTCATTATGTATTTCGATGTTCTTGAAAATTAAATCTCTGTATTCCTGTGTCCTATTGGTTCCCTTTTGGAAAACGATTTTACTTGGATTACCTCTTATTGATTTCCTTTTCTGGCCTGTAGCTACTAGTTTTGTAATAAAACTTGACTATTATTTGTTACTTTGAATCCTGAGTCTGCACTTCACTCCTTTCACCAGATGGACTTTGAGTGGACTGCCGAGGAACTCATGGATAGGAGGGAGATCCGAGAAAATGTAACAGAAGCTCTCGCCTCTCTCCCTGTGTCCACCTTACTAGATGTTGATCAGATCAGTGCGACACTGTCGCAGTCTGTGGTAAGGAACCCACAGACAATGCCCAGACAAAAACTGTGAGCTTGAGGGGAAGAAGCAACAGTTTGACATTTTGGAAAAATTTACTTGGCTTTCTGGTAGAGAATTGAAGGAAAAGGTCAGCACCACTCCCCCACTGCAAGCTTAATTTAGCTCACAGACGTGAAATGGAGCAACTTTGGGCTTCGGTATCTTGCTGTGGGGGGTTCATGACAAAAGTAGTAATACTACAATGCAAAAAATAAATAAATTACGTACCTACTTATTATGCAGAAATTCAGCCTTTTACATTATATTACTGGATCATAATTATAGATTTAGTAACAAGAGCATGACTTTTATGTTTTATGTACTATGTGAAGTGTAAATATCAACACTGATTCCTCAGAGGCATCCGATGGAAGACAAAACACTGCTCAGTAGACCATTTAACACTTTATTACTTCTAGAAGGGAGATGCGTCCTGCATGACACGTTGCCGTGGATCTCAAAATGGTGGTGTGCCCCTGACAGTTTTATTACAGAAGCTCTCTCATTCTAGTCTAAACAATAGCGTCTCAGTAACTTTCCACTAGAGATGGTCCCCTCTTATCTACATTTCCCCAGGCAAGCGTGAGTGAGAGTCTGCAGCTTTCTACTCTCCAAGGACACATGGTCTAATGCCTTTATTTTTCAGGGCTGTGTCCACTTAATACTACACTATATAACTTTATAACACTTATTATTAAAAAGCATAGAATTATTGAGGCACTGCAAATTATTTAATCCCAACAGAAGCATAGTCGTCTTCTTTTTCTTTTTGCTTGCATTGACATTGCATGTTTTCTTTACTCCAGGCTGTTCCCAGTGAGTTGGTACGTGAAACCTCTCAGAAGAAAGTTTTGGAAACTGTGGGGAAGATGATCCATGTAATAGAGAAAGAGACGGATCCTGCCGTTTTGTCAGCCGCAGATAAGGGAAGAAACATCCTTAATGTTATAGGTGCTGGCCAACCACCATCTCCTGCATGAAATAGTCATGTACTGACATCAAATTTACCATATTCTATGTGTTTCCAGGTAGTACTCTGGCAGCCGCGTCTGAATCATCCAGTGGTTTTTACCCAGCCTACTCGGGAACTCTGCAGGGAGCATCAGTAATCTCCCTGTCAGCACTGAGTCATGCTGGAGCTCTAATGCGCACACTGATGCGTTCATATGTTTCTGGCGAGGTGCCTTTTTTGCTGTCCACCAACTATATCACCTCAGTGGGTTTCCAAGGAGACCCTTCTGATCTCCTCTGCCAGTCAAACCAGATAACGAGGCAGTCATCATTTCCTGACAAATCTAAGGCTTCTCATCATTGTCAGTTTACTATGCCCTCCTCCCTGATAGCTCATCTGGAGAATACAGAGTCTGAGGTGGTGCAGGTGTTGTTTGGTTTGGATAAACTACTGGATAACAACGCTTTACTGGAAGGAGCCAATCCTCCAATTTCCACCACTCTTGTGGCCATGGAGCTCAGCACTCCTCAGGGTCAGCCCATACCCATTGTGGGTTTGGACCCTGAACAAGCCATTCAGGTCGCCCTGCCAAATAAGTACTCGTTGGATCATGGAAATGAGAGAGTAGGTAAAGATAGGAATGGGACATGTCTTACTGTAACACTACCGACTAAAGGACAGCTGAACTTCACAGTAAAAGTTCCAGATAGCCTGGATGAAAATGCAGGTTTATATATCGCCTTCAAGTTCACCTTGGCGCCAGGTACAGTTTCTTTATTTTTTTCTTACTCTGGGTCTGTCCTGCTCCAGATTTGTTACCTGTTTCTGTTTTCATGAGTGTAGAAGTTTTAGCTAAATACCCATTACAAATATGAACACAAAAGCTACTATTTCTTAGTTTAAAGCCTCTTATTAAGTCAATACACAGTTCCTAAACTCTATGGGGTCCTTTAGCATATCACAGCTCATTGCTTTTATAGCCTGATACTTAATGGAGCTCTGTGGGGTTTTCTTGCAAACACAGTTACAAAAGTTCATATTGAGTTTAGAACATTGTGTGTTTTTTAGGTCTGATTTTAAAGACATTAACCTCTTCTTTTCATAAAATATTCGCAAGGCTGATATAACTGTTTAACATCCTGGGCTGTTGTTTATAAATAAATACATTTACCAGGTAAAGAAGAGTGAGCTGGGGAGCTATCAGCTAATGCTTGCGCTTACTAGCTATCTTGATTACCAGGATGCATTTATGTTTTTACACCAGGAAAAATAGGTGTAAATAAGTGCTCTAGTCTGAAGCCTTGAGATAAGCAATGTCATCATCACTATTCTTGTGTTTTGAAACCAGATGTGCCGAGCTAGTAGCCAGGATCTCAGTGCAAAAATCCATACACTTATTAGCTAACTATCACAAACCTTAGCCAACCCACATAGCAAGCAGGTCTGGCCCGGATCTGGTATCAAGCCGGCACTGCTGGTTAATTTCTATTTAGTTCTTAAATAGATCCAGCACAGCACAAATTAAATTTCTTTTAGCAATTATTGTTTTTTTTAATGTCACAATTCCAACCCTGCTCCTTTACCCGGGCTTGGACCGGCAAAAGTGACCCGAAATAGGCACTGTGGTGGAGTTACTTTGTGTGTGTGTGTTTATAAGTAGTTTTAAACCTTGTGATCCACAAAACAGCATAAGAGTAAAAGAGTAAAAGAACTGACTGCGTTACAGCACCCGCTGCTTGTTGAGAGTAAAAGCGATACGCGCTTTCACGTCTTTTTTTAGCGACTTTTTTTTAGAAAAAAAGTCGCTAAGGGGTCTGAAAGCTTGCTAAATATAGTGACAAAGTCGCTAAGTTGGCAACACTGTGTGGGCCATGTGTAAGCACATTGTGTGGGACAGATCCGGGCCATACCAATTTTGCTATGTGGGTGAGAGTGTTTAACTCTAGCCAGGATAGTCATTCTTTCTGGTACTATGACCTAAATTTATAAAATGGATTAAATATTTTATTCATATAACCCAAAATGAATACAACGCCAAGGGAATTTTCTTATATACTTCAAAAGGACCAAACATTTTTTGCAGCCTCCTGGTGGCTGCTAAATAATATACAGGTTTAGAGCTTTTCAGACCCAAAGCTACTGTGCTATAAAGATATATATTTGCCCCCTTTCTTACACAATATTTTTTACACATTACACATTTTATCAAACCTGTACATTTCATATAAGAAGCCAAATCATAATATTAGACAAAGATTTAAATTATGTCTTTACTTTAGTAAATAATGATATCATTTATTAAGAGAAAGAAGTTATCCAAACCTGGTCTTTTATGAAATGAAAACAGATGCAACAGGAATCAAACCTTCCAAAAAGTTCAACTGTATTTTCCCCAAAAGTCTTGGGGATCATCAGGATGTTTTCCATGGTTTTTGCCATGGACCTCTCCCATGCCATCTTTGCCCATCTCTTTCTTATTATTAAATCTTGAACTCTGACCTTAACGGAGACCTGCAGCTGCTAGATGTTGTTCCGGGTTCTTTTGTGACTCCTGGATGAGTCAGTGATGTGCTCTAGAACTAATTTTAGTAGATCGGCCACTCCTGAGAACATTCACCACTATTCAAACTTTCTTCCATTTCTGAATGTCTCACATCATACCACTTTTTCAAATAGGGCAAGGTAGATTTAAAAAGTTAAAAAAAAAAACCCCATCTATTTTGTATTTTTACAGGTTATCTTTGTCTAATGCTAAAATTTGTTGGAAACATTGAAGTGTGACAAATATGCAAAACAAAAAAAGAATAGCACTGTACGTCTGTTGTGCATGATTCTAGTTTTTAGTCAGTTTATTACAGTCCATAGTGACTACCTCAGGGGGCAAACATCACAGTCAGGGAATAGCTTTTTATCTTTTTAGATAAATAAAATAATACTGTTTAAAAATAATCAGTGTGTTGCTGTTACTTTACTGTCAGTCCCGAACAATGCAATGACTACTATACTTACAAAATATGAATGCATTTTCATTAATAAATGTACTAATAACATGAGTGTACACATTTCAGGATAGGAGGTATCTTTCAGGACCAACCATGTAGTGCCTCTTGTACATAATTATTTATTAAACCTGCAATATATGTTTGTGCTATTATTAATAAAATTACTGCTTTTAAACTGCAATATCCACCACTAGGAGCAGCTCCACTGCCTGTAGGACATGTCAAGATTGAAGCAAGCTCTGCAGTGCCGAGGACCAATGCATCCCAGGATTCCCTGATGAGAGAGTGGGCTCTTACACTCTCTCATCTGGCCAGCTCCTCGGAAGAAACCATTTTTCTGTCTCCCCTGTGAGTCACGGCTCTCTTCTGCAACTCACTGCTCTAATTGCTCATTTTGATGAATAAAGATGACCTTCACATGAATTAATTTTCCTCTACAACAGTCTGAATGGGACAGATACGCCTCTTTCTGTCAACCTGAGTTCATCTCTGGTCGACGGCGGTCCAGTCAATGTGTCTGTGTGCGTGTTCAGCTCTCTGTGCCAGTACTACAATGTGAAGGAGAGGCGTTGGAGCCGGGAAGGTCTTCAACCACTGGAGGGCAGCACACTCCACACAGCGCTATGTCTCACCCAGCACCTCACCATGTTTGGGGCCAGTTTGTTTGTTCATCCAGGGGCTGTTGTTTTGCTACCACCTGTACGTGAGAACACAGAGGATTACAGCAGATGTAGATATTTTAAAATAAAATAAATGCATGATTTTTGCTCTTTTCCTTCTCCCCCTATTCAAATCTGCAGTCAGGAGAACCTGTGAGGAACATGGTGGTAGGGATTATCTGTGCTGCCCTGGTTTTGATTCACCTGCTGGTGGGGCTCATTGCCCACAAACTGGACCACTTAGACAGCCTGAGACTGAGTCAGGTACCACTGTGTGGGCGAACCGGGCTGTACCACTACAGAGTGCTGGTAAAGACTGGCTGGAGGCCCGGTGCAGGTCAGCCAAAGAGAAGACATTAAAGAGACAGAAAATGAAAAGCCAAACATTACATGTAATGGCTGAATTATCCTGTTTGAATGCTTTAAAATTAAATGGAAAGTGATCGTTTCTGTGGTGCTACCCTTCAGGGACTACGGCACATGTTGGCATTAGTTTGTATGGTCTGAAAAAGAGCGGCTCGCACCATCTGCAGAGGGATGGAGCTTTCCAGCGTGGCAGCCTGGACCAGTTTCATGTGGAGACAGATGACAACATGGGCGAAGTCTGGAAAATTCGCATCTGGCATGATAACACAGGTACATTATGTGGTCACAATTACTGGACCAGGCCTCTTCAGTTATTTCCAGTTCTGTTCCCTCAGGTGTACAAAATCAAGCACCAGGCAATCTAGTCTACCTTTAATGATTTTCAAAATAGCAAACAAATCAAATGTAAGAATGATATTTCTTTTGTTTTATGTTTTATTTTGTTGTGTTTTACACACAGTCCCTTTGAACACGTGATCACATTTTCCTTTAACACCCCTCTGTTAGCATTTGGGAACTCAGGAGGGAAGTTGCTTAACAGTTTACGGCCTCTTTTCTCCTGTTTTTAGTCATAATGTCCAAGTTTTTTACTGGGTGACAGGTGTGAGTTACAGGTGTGAAAGCTGAGCACCCAACTCTTGCTCCAGAACTATACATTCTCAGCATGGTTTGGCATTGCCTTTAATTTCCGGATGACAACATATGGTGCCCCAAAACGGTATATATATTATTCATGAATAATGGTGCCTTCAAAGATGTTAGAGTTACTCATTAATGCCATGTACACCAATGCACCCTCATGCCACCACAGATGCTGAGTTTTTAATTGCGCACTCATAAAGAAATAAATAAGAAATTGTCCCCTTCTTTAATAGTCAGTGTACACGATTAGCAAAAGGAAAATAAATATTTTATTGGACAGTTTTCCATCTGAGCTTGGGAGCAAAAAAAAATCCCTTTTTAATTGGGAGAACTTTAAAATACAGCCTACAAATTTAAATTCTATTGTAATTTTCATCAAATTGAGCCTTAAATTTGAGCTACAACTCTGCAGTCGTGGGCTGGTTAGTTCACTTTATAATATTGCTCACACAGCTTAATTTATTGTGTAATTATGGTTTAGGATGCAGCACTTAGTCCACTCAGCATTACAACCTGCGTCCTTAAAATTATTGTGTGGTTAAAATGTAAGGCAAGAGAAAAAAGGAACTACTAACATATTTATTTACTGTATGATTTGTGTCTGCTTTATTAAAATATTCAAAGGTGTCCTTTACAAATGCTTACAGTACTTTATTTCTTCTTACCAGTAAGACCTCAAATTGTTACTCCCTCATTCTTGTATACTTCCTGGTAAATATTTTAAGCTAATTAAAATGACAACTTAATTTTGGATAAATTGTATCAGAAATACACAGTAAACTTTGGGGAAATTACACCCTATGTCATGTTTTATTAAGTGCTACCTTTTCTTTGCATGGTAGAGTCCATACTTGCCTCTGTGGACAGACACAAAACACCATGTTCAATAAAGTGTTCCTGTATTTAAAGTGTAAGTATAGGGATTAACTAGAAACAGTTTTTCTAGTGAATGAAATGTGTGATTAATTAGTAACAGTAAGTGTTTAAGACATGTCTGCATGTGTGTGTGTGTGTGTGTGTGTGTGTGTGTGTGTGCGTGTTCACATGCATGTAAATACAGGTTTGGACCCATCATGGTATGTGCAACATGTGGTGGTGTGGGACCCTCAGACAGACCACATGTTCTTCTTCCTGCTAGATGATTGGCTCTCTGTTGACAATGAGACGAACAGCACAGTGGAGAAGGAAGTACTTGCCTCTTGTAAGGTTACAGATGTTACTCTGAACTCAACTGTTTAAATGGAAAAGCACTAAGGCCATTTCTTAAGCAGACCTATCAAAGTTCCACTTTGTGTGCTTTCTCTTCCTGTAAACTGAAATATTTTTCTTTCATTGTCTTTGAACCGTTCCATTTGTCCCAAAAGGTCCAGAGGAGCTCACTCTATTTAAAAGGGTGTTCACCTCCCAGCTGATATTTGGCATGGTCGACCGCCACCTGTGGCTATCCCTGTTGGAACGCCCCCCTCACAGCTGTTTCACGAGGGGACAGAGAGTTACTTGCGGTGCCCTTATGCTGCATCTCTACCTGGCACTGGGGGCTCTGTGGTATGGAGCTGTTGGCACTGTGGGGCACAGGTGAAGTGACTGAGAGTACTCAATACTCGAAGATCTAATAATTCCAGATATAAGCCAGTAGATTATTGATCAAATCGATATGTGTTCTTTATACTCAAGTGGACCCATTTCAGCCCATCTGCTCGCCAACGTGGAGACGGTTGCTGTGGGGATGACTGTTGCTGTGCTGGTGTTTCCTCTCCAGTGTTTCCTCTGCTTCCTGTTTAGAAAAGCTCACAGTCGGGTAATTAAAAACTGTATCAACTTTTTATTTTTATTTTTTTTAACTAGTGAACCTATTTAAAGTAACTTGAAGATCGTGGGGGCGATCGTGGCTCAAGAGTTGGGAGTTTGCCTTGTAATTGGAAGGTTGCCGGTTCGAGCCCCAGCTTGGACAGTCTCGGTCGTTGTGTCCTTGGGCAAGACACTTCACCCGTTGCCTACTGGTGGTGGTCAGAGGGCCCGGTGGCACCAGTGTCCGGCAGCCTCGCCTCTGTCAGTGCGCCCCAGGGTGGCTGTGGCTACAATGTAGCTTACCATCGTGTGTGTGTGTGTGTGAGAGAGAGACTGGATATGTAACGCGCTTTGGGGTCCTTAGGGACTAGTAAAGCGCTATATAAATACAGGCCATGCATTAATTTCAAAACATTAGACAGAATACTTGTGCCATCAGAGAGTTGCTGATTAGAGGTTGTGTCAGCTGTGCGTCCATGCTTTGTTTGTTAAACACTCTCACGCACATAGCAAAATCGGTATGGCCCGGATCTGGCCCACACAATGTGCTTACACATGGCCCACATACCGCAAAGAACAATGGCCCTTTGGTGGCCCAGATCTGGTTTGCCAGATATGGGCCAGCACAAGGCCAGTTGTAGACACACTGCTGGCCCTGTGCTGGCCTATAACAGTTTCAGCTCTGGCCCCAGATGTCAGCCTAATGTGTACCTTAATCAAGCCATGTAATACCAACATGTGCTGGAACATGATAGTGCAAAAGTAACATGACAAAACTCTGTTCAGACAGTGAATGGACTGATTCTTATATAGTGCTTTTCTACTCTCCCAGATTACTCAAAGTGCTCTATACAACATCCCACATTCACACACTTTCTCTAAGCTGAGTTCTTACTAACTACATTCATACACATTCACACTTATAACATGCAGACAGGGATCGAACCACTAACCTTCCGATCAATAGGTGGCCTGCTCTACCACCTGAGCTACAGTCACCCACTGGCAAAGATGAGTAAACCCTCACTAGATTTTGGATAAAGTGTACACTCACAAACCTGTCAAACCTGCATTTGAAACGTTGGCTACCATACCAGTATAGTATTGCAACATGGCATTTGGGTCTTCTAACTAAAATAAGAAAATAGGAACATAAATAGTGCCATCATTGCCAGACCTGGTCCACATCTGGTTGACATACATCCTGCCATGACACCAGTCAGTCAGAAGTGCCAGCTTGATACCGGATCCCAGCCAGAGCTGTTTTCTATGGGCCTGGGCCACATGAACCAAACCATAATCGTGCCAGATATGGCATGCCATCACATAGACAGTGCCATCTATGCCAGGCCTGGCCCATATCTGGATGACATACGTCTTATCATGCCAGAAGTCCGCCAGCAGTGCCGGCTTGCTACTAGATCCGGGCCAGACCTGCTTGCTATCTGGGCACTTGTGTGAGAGTACACTCAGAAATGTTAACGCTGCAGGTGTATGTTTACATGTGACTCAGGTAACTGTGGACATGTCAGTCCCTCCCTCTCCTGTTTGTCACTCTGTGGAGATGGACGTATTCCTTGGCCAATCGGAGTTCTCCTGCCCTACTTTTCTGTCTTTGCCAGATTCCTCTGGCCGAGTCACTGACAGTCCTTCATCCGTAAGGACATGCACATACACAGTATACTTGTTATTTTACTCCTGTCTTTTTCTTAGAATAACTCCAGTTGTTATTCTATCTTTCTCCAGTTGCCGGAGAGTAAGGCCTTAGACTCCAGCATCCTGGACTTCTGGGCTGCCTCTGGTTTGGTGCCCAAGAAGTACGAAGCACATCAAGAAGATGGCATCGTAGCGTGGCCATCATGTGACAGCCTACTCAGTCTACCAGTGGGTTCAAGCCCCTCCAAGCCAACCTTAGCCCCTGACCCCTGCAAGGCTTCATCTGCTCGTCAGCTAAAGCGGAAAAAGGCCTTGATGCAGCTTCACTTGACGCCGCACAAATCCCCAGATATGAACTCCAATCAAGTCCAAGTTCACAGCCACAATCTGACAACACTTCTTACTCTTTCCGGTAAGAAACTGTTAAAGCGTAATTAATTTCTGCTATTGACGTGAATGGTCTCCAGCACTTTGCTTCTTGCTGTTTCTTGCCGACTTTCTTTAAATTAAAATGATTCCAAATCTGTTCTGGGAACACCAAGTTTTCTGAATAACATCTGATTCTGTATTCTTGTGTTTGGTACCAGAGGAGGATTTACTCATGTCTATTGAAGCAGCAGACGACACAGCAGATGCTAAAAACAGCAACTCAGACAGTGGGCGGGATTCTCCGAGAACAACATCCTCAGTCTCAACCATGTAAGGAAAATAAAGATTTATTTTTATGATGTTCTTTATTGACAGGTAACATTCTGTATCACTTCAACTTTTTTTTTTTTTTTTTTTAGGCGGAGCACCTCCTGCAGCAGCTGGTCAGAGCACAGTGAGGATAACTCCCAGTATGGCACTGGACTCTATGAGTGTCCATCCGTAGACTCGATGGCAAGCACCTTCCTGCCAAGCACTTCTCCTGACTCCACATGTTCCTTCTACACGACACGCATAGGTACCATAAAAGGTTTTTCTTGTTAATTGTACCCACAAATGTATTGTCAAATGTACTCCAGTACTCCTTCAATGAGTGGATACTGTTTCAATAAAGTGTTTTGGGATGGCTTAAGAATGGGAAACAGATCTGTGTGGGCACCTAATTCCTAATGCAACAGCCCAGTAATGGAGCAGGTCCATAGGGCAGATCCGTATCTGCAATCAGTCGCCCATACTACATATACAAATACAATTCACAATTATCATTTTAGCTAACTATATATAAGTTTAAGGCCTTCTCTATTACAAAGCACTGTACTGGGGAGAAGCTGAATATAAGAAACTGAGGTAGTCATCACTATTTCCATGAGTCCCTTTACAGTTAACCCTGGTTTGGAATCTTTTTGTTAGACTATGAGACAAAAAACATCCTATCTAGAATTTTTTATTCACATTTGGAGATTTTATTTGAACAGGTGTTGCTCGGAGTCAGCCAGGCAGGCTACTTCCTCGCTGGGCGCTGCGTGTCATTTATCCTCTGCTCGCTTTGCTGCTTGGAGCGTGTCTGGCTGTGATGGGACTCTATGGAAGCTGCTTCTCCAGGACAGTAGTACTCATGTGGCTGGTATCAGCTCTTTCTGCCTTTCTCACTTCTGCTCTGCTGCTGGAACCTCTCAAGGTGAGTCAAGCATGTGGTCCAGTTTGTTCACCTCTCAGGGTTTTGGCAGATTATAACTACTTTGACTTGCATGACTTGCATTTGTATAATGTTGAGTTGACGAGACAGTTTTTATCTTTCACGCACTCCTGCAGTCACACACTAATCTACCAATGCTGAAGCTGGATCATGTGCACTCACACAAAGTTCAGACGTTCCAACAGTCATTTCAGTCTAATCAGACTTAGGGTTGCCAACTCCCTGAAAAATACCTCGTGGCCAGGGCCGGGCAACCCAGTTGTCTTCACCCTTCCCAGTGTGGTAGCTCTTTTTTTGTGTGTGAAATTATTTTTTAACCATTTGACTTGAACTTGATTTAAGCAGATGCATATTCTTTGTGATATGACCATATGGGAAACAAATGATCATTTAGCCATTTATTTTTAGCTCACAATGACAACATTAACACAGTAAAACAGGACTCTTTCTTAAACAGAAGCCTGTCATGCTTAACTTTTGAGAATATAAGTAAATCTTTCTTTAAAAGAACTCTGTCCTGCTTAACTTAAAATTATATAAATTAATAGAAAACAATAGAACAAAAACATTCTTGTAACAGTGCACATTTAGTGCATTTAGTACAATTGGCTTCAGTTGAGGTATTATTTCAGCTTTTCTAATGCTAATCAGCTGCTCCTGTTTGTAAACCCGCTTGTTCCCATGATTACGCATCATAACTCATCATCATTATTAATCTATGTATTACTTTTATGTATTAGTCATCTATTTGTTGTAATCATCTATCCTTGCAGTTGTTTATTACACAAAATAAATTATATTATCACACTTCTGGCCACATAGCCCTGATATTCACTGCACATGCCCATATTAACCTTAACCAGAGGGTTTAAAAAAAACAAACCAGTGTTTACATACCATATCTGCTTCTGCCGTGGCCTGGTGGACAAGAAATTGGTAAAGGGTTCCCCGAGCTTTCATGCCCCTCATGTTCTTCATGTGCCCACCATTAGAAGCATGCCTATGGAAAAAGTGCGCCGGCACACAGTGCAGTGCGCTTTATAGGTGTTATCGTGCACTTTTTTCGCTCACACTGCTCGCGCGCAAACACGTAAACGTCGGTGAAAAAGATGGAGCAGCACGGCTGTGCAGCGTGTGATCTGGACACAAGCGATGGAGGCACAACTTGTAGAACTTTGGAAAGCTCATCCGAGCCTTTTCGATGTGGCATCACAAAATTATCACGACCACAACAATCGTGAAAATAGTTGGATTTACATTGCTGCTCAATCACAGCTGCCTGATCAATGTTTTTCATTAGCAATTTAGCAAAGTTGATGTGGTGGTGTGTCTGTGTGAGTGAAAGACAGAGAGAGGGAGAGCGAGCGACAGATTTTCTGTTATAACCTTCATTTTATGGAGGCACAGTGTGAGCACTCAGGTCGCATCAGAGCATCGGGCGGTATAGTGTGAGACCTGCATCGTGACCTACAAACTTCTAACCCCTGTGAGTCAATCGTGCAGTTTGAAAATCGCACAGTGTCTGCCCAGCTTTAGGTGTACTGTCGTCCGAGACTTGCACCGCAGTGTCGGCGTTTGTTTCCCTGTTGGCCATGCTTCTTGTTGTGGTCATCTGTTGTCTTCCGGTATTTTCTCCGTAAGCGACCTTTCCTCGACCAATGAGATGAGCGGTAATCTGACTTGTCATACTCGAATTGTCATAAGTGTGCTGTCAGCTCATCGGTCACAAAGCAGAAGAGGGGCTGGGAATTATGTTTTCAAACAAAGCGTTAATTCCATTAACATTTATAGACTACTTTTGATTCTCACTGTATTACGGGACAAAGTGCGTCCCTTATTAGCTCAATACGGGACGTGTACTTTTGTTTCTAAATACGGGACGATTCCGTTTTTTAAGGGACGGTTGGCAACCCTAATCAGACTTGTCCTTTGATTATCTCTTTGATTATGAATAAAGGCGATGTACTGTTAGCAAACTGGAAAGAGCTGATTAACACTCATTGTTAACACATAAGGGTGGATATTCAGACTTTCTACCCTCTCTCAGATGTCCTGACAGGAAGTTGGGGCAAGGACTTCAATCTCTCTCCATCCAACCTCTCTTGACACCTGTTTTTCAGGTGTGCGTGCTGGCCTTGATCTACACAGTCCTGTGGAGACCTGTGGATCCAGAGGTGGAGGAGCAGCTGGCTCAGGAGGCCACTGTGGTGAGGCCGTTTGGAGAGCAGAGCGGGAAGGTCCGACCGCCATGCGGCTACGGCCTGCTGCAGGCGAAAGAGGAGGCTCGCAAAGTCCAAGCACTGCAGTCAATTATGAGGGTGAGGAGAAAATATTTAAGATTTATTTCTGTCTGGGAATTTTTCTTCCCAGACGTCACACTTTTTTTCTTTTTTTTGCAGCAGTGTGTGTGGCAGCTGTTATTTCTGTTGCTGGTGCTGATGGTGAACTACCAGGATGCAATTGAGCAGGGACAGGCCAGGCTTCTGCACGCCACCATCAAACAACGTCTTCACGCGTCACCCTTGGGGTTTCCCAACCTCACCTCACTCAAAGAGTAAGGGTGACACCAAACGCCACACAAACACAGCACACTGTCGCCACACAGTGTAAAATGTGGGGACAAATCTCGAGTTCTTTAAATTCAAAAGGTCAGAAAACATTTAGATGTTTAATGATTGCTGAGCTAATCGACAGAGGGGCAGATTTACTTAAGAGGGCAAAATAGCATGTGAGGGTGTTGTGCCCTTAAACAGGGGAAATAGTGAGGAGAGATGAAAGAACGGCACAGACACGCAGCTCTCACTCTCACTCGTCTGTATTGAGTTTCAGAAGCAATACAACCAAAACAATATTCTTATGGATGCACTCAGTCTCAGGACAACTGTATCCAAACTAAGTCACTATTGTTCGCTGCATTAGCTGATGAGAATACTTTAGATAACATGAACTGTAGCATTAGACAAAAACATCTTTTTAACTCGCACATGTTAGCTGACACAGTCACTAACTTTTCACAGCAATGAAATAATACTTTAAGTACTGCATGTCTTTCAGTAGTTAACTTATACAGATCGTAACAGAAAAATCTTCACACAATATGGCGGAGTAATAGCGAAAACTAGCATACGCAGCAACAGAGATTAACTGGAACTTCTCAGCAAAATAGTCTGCAATTCACATCTTCCGCTACAATGAACAATGATAACAATGTAATAATCAACAGTAACACACATTTATACAGATTTGTGCATGACAGTTACCTTAAACAGGGGAAATAGTGAGGAGAGATGAAAGAACGGCACAGACACGCAGCTCTCACTCTCACTCGTCTGTATTGAGTGAAGGAGGAAGCGCGCGAACCCACCTACTGGAGCCCTGAGGCATTAACAATGGATCGACGCACAATCAACCCAGGCAAAACTTTCACTGCTTATCTCCCTCTATATTCCCACTGCATATTCTATTCGAAAACAGTCAAAGCAACAAATAAAACATTAATAAGGGCATCACATGAAATATAAGGAACAGAGATGTACAACTTCAAAACTAATCAAATTTATGATCCACCACATAGGGCAATCCCCAAATAGCGCTAATAAATGTGGTCAGTTTTACAGGTGAAATACAAAATTGGTGCTGTTTTTCTAAACAGTTCATTTGAATAACAAGCGAAACAAAAGACGTTTCTTTTTCAGCGTCAATTATTGGCACAATCAGCAGTAAATTGTGCATTTCACACATTAGAAAATCTGTTTGCACGCTTGATTTAAATTTCCTGTTATTTGTGGCTTAAGAAATCTCTGTGTTTCCACCATTTATATGCACTTTTGTAACTGCACTTTTTTATGCAAGTTTGCACTAGAGTAATGTGTTTGCAATTCTGGTCCCAACTCGCTGAAAGAACTGTGTCAGATTTATGCTGTTTATATCAGACATGATAAGAGCTGATTGTTGTGAACTTTGACCTTCTGTGGAGCTCTCAGCCACACTGCTATGTAGCTCCCCGACGACGTTAGGTCAGCTCCAGGTGTGTGTGATGATCCAGTTGGCAGGGCCACACCCACCATGCCTAAAGATGCCCGACACAGCCGCACCCTTACACATGCACACCTACATACGCCTATATATAGAAACAAAGGACAGCAGCACAATACAAGGACACCGTACCCAATATATTATGTAAGTCCATAATTGCTCACCTTAAATTTACTGCCTGGTAATTTTGCTGGGGACTACTTTCATTTATGTGTCAATACACGTTTGGTGGACTGCATGAAACAGTGTTTGTGTTGCCTCCGGAGTGCAACTGTTCAGCTTATTCTACTCTTTCTTCTTGCAGCTGGTTTGACACAGAGCTGTGGATCAATCACACCTTGGTGCCACATCTCCACCAAAACCCCTCACTGCGACTCGTGGGCTTAACGCAGCTGCAGTACACACATGCGCTCGGTAGCCAGGCGGTTCACCTTCAGTCAAACAACAGTGGAACGATACCCGAGCTCCTCACTGCCCTTCACACGGCAGGAAGAAGCAGGAAACAGTAAGTGGAATTGTCAGAGCAACATGAGTGCTTCTCTCAGACATGCTGAGTGTGTTCATCAATACTGTTGAATTGACTCTTTTGCAAATAATGAGGCGTGTGAGCCCATTAGAAGTTGCCAAAAAGCAAAACAATGGAACGTTGTTTTTCTTCTGAAATCAAATGGAGCATTAACACGCAAACGACCAAAAACTGTGGTGCACATTTTGTCTGTGGTGTCCAATCATCTTCTAATGTCGTTATTTATCTGTTTGTTTATGGCCCACAGATTCTTGCATAACATTTACCCTCCATCGTAATGATGAACTCAAAGCTTTTATTTACGCATGGGTCACGCTTATCGAATTGCATTCATTTACATATTCAGTCGACAAAAAAAGGACAAAAATAAAAAGGTGAGTTTTTATTTGATGATTTCTTTTCCTTCGCTCCAGGTTTGAAGCTCTTTCTATAGAGTTCACTCAGTACCACAGAGAGTCTGCTTTATTTCTGTGCGTGTACGTAAAACTTGAGCAGACTCGGACACAAGCCATCACATCCTGTCTCTCTATCCATCCACTCCTCATCCCTTTATCCGTGTCAGGACTGGACCTGCAGACGGCACTTCCGGTAACAAATCCTGCAGTCTTTCAAATGAAAATCTTTCACCATAATCTGGTATTTAGAGCTTAATAGTTAATAGAAAGTACTTCTTCACCCAATCCAATGACTTTATACCGCAGATTCTTCTGCTCATCTCTGCTCTCCTGACTGTACTTGGGGAGCTGTGGTCTGTGGCCACTGAGCGCACCCAGTATCTGCATCAATGCCATCACTGGTTCCAGCTGCTCCTTGCCTTCTTGTTGCTGACAACAGCTATCCTGCAGCTCCGCTTCCTGTCTTGTGCGTCGTCATGTGTTTCCCAGGTAAAGAATAACATTTTAAAAATCCTCCAAGCAAAACAAAATTAGTATTCAACAACCTTTATGTGCTATTTAGCTGCGGTCCCAACCAGACAACTTCATCAACTTCCACAGTGCTGCCCTTCTGTCACAAAGGTCCTCTCAGTGTGCAGCCACCCTGCTCACTCTGCTTGTTTTAAAGGTGAAGTATTGTCTAACACATGTCCACAGATATTTCACTTTGATTTAAAAAGAAAAACAAAAAAACCCAACTCATTCCCATTTCCAGCTGCTGGGAACCTTACGGTTTGTGCAGAGGTGGGCTGCGATAGGCAGAGTGTTGCACAGAGCCTGGAGGGAGCTGCTGGCTCTGGCTGTCCTACTACTGCTGCTGATGCTGCTCTGCACTCACCTTGGGAATGTGGTATGAGCAGAAAAACATCAGCTTAAGCAAAGATATTTAAAAAGGCGAGATGAAAGATATTTGATATGGTTTGTTTCAGCTTTTTTCACAATCAGTAGAAGGTTTCCTGTCAGTACAAGACACCAGTGTCTCAGTCTTGTCCTTTCTTCATGGTCGGATCGTCCTGCAAAAAATCTGCCAGGTCCACCCCATCCTGGGCCCTCTCTATGGGCTGCTTCTCATGGGAGGAGGTGTTTGGGTTTTGGCTAGACTCTGTGGAGCTGTTCTTATCCATACTTACAGGTACACAACATTACCTTTCTTTAGATGCTATGTTTGCTTTAACCAAAGTTAGGTTTTGTTCTTTTTTCAAAGACAACAGAGTTTTGTAGACTATCGAAGTTGTTAGCCCTTGAGAAACTGTGTTTTAAAGACAGAAATAGCCCTTTAAGCCCTTATAGGCCTTAAACAAGTTTATAATCTTGCCATACTGACATCTGATGTTTGGCAATTTGTAGCTGTGAAAGTCTTCTAGGTGTCTGGTTACCTAGAAATTCCATCTTAAGATGTTCTGGGTCCTTTTGACCCAGCATTTTGAGTTTTGTGTTCTAGTAATATTTTGTATTACGGGTTATGTTCAGCTCATTTGATTGTAATTGTTAGATTATAATATTATTTTATGCCATGTTATACCCCTAATTAAAGATTGTGAATTATTATGTAGTTTTAGTTTGCATTATTCTCCTGAATTAGAAGAAGCTGATAACTATTGCATTAGTTAAACTGATTTGCATTACATTAGACTGCTGATTTATTGTGGATGAATGATATTGTTTATGATGCATTATACTGCTGAGTTATAAGAAATACTGTTTGCAGAAAGTCATCGCCTTATTTGTCTGATTAGAAGAGAACAGAATATACTGGAGAGGTTTTCTGCCCAATCTCAGCAGGAGCAGATAAACAGGGAGCCAAGGTCGTAGCTTAGGCGCTGTGTGAGAGAAAGCATGTGAATGTTTAGGCTTTTTATGATAAGGTGGAGGCACCAGAGGCTATAAGAGTTTGAGCAATGCTCCACCATTTTGAGATCTGAGGCTGTCTGCATACGGTGTCCATCTCCCACGCGTGTGTTCATTAAAATCATCGTTTGACTTAACCCGGCCGGACCAGTGTTGTTATTGTGGGTTTTTTCTCTTGTCTCCATCCCCAATATTTTGAACCTTAACATAATGTAAATGGGGAAAAAAAAAAAGGAAGATGATCTGTAAATCTTTTAAACATCCCAAAGTCAGCAATACCCATGAGATCAGAGATGCAGGCTTTTGAGTGCTGATAGCAAGCCAAACTTTCTTTTTCGATTACGTTATAGATGTCCTGATATCTTTGTTTGAAAATTCTTGGCAGACCTCATAATTCATGGCTTTGTATATGATGTTATGTTATCTTGGCCTAAACTCAGCAAAAGCGCTACCAAACCGTGATGGTACCAACCCCGTGTTTCACAAATGGATAAAGTTCTTTGGCGATGGCAAAAATAAAACCTCTTTCATTGCAAAGAAGTTGCACTTTGTAACCCTGCACAGTATTACACACCTTACTGTTGAAGTGATCTTTGAATTTCTATTACTTTTGTGATAATAGAGTAATGTTTTCAGTAAGAATTTCTGTATTTCCACAAAAATATAAGTGGTTGACACAATTTTGAGTGCCACATTGTATCATAGGAAGTTTTGTTAAATGGCATGTTGTTTTGAATGTTTTGCTGAAATTTACTGAAGATAGAGCCACAGAGGGATCTTAAGTTTTAATAAACCATCTTCTTTCGTCTTCTAAAGGGCAGAGCAGGCTGAGTTGTTTCATCCAACCATTAAACCTCAGGACTATCAAATGGTGGAGTTCTTCATCAAAAGGCTCAAGCTATGGATGGGACTCACTAAGGCTAAACAGGTGAATAGACTGCTAAATGTGAAGCATTCCATCAGGAAGGCTGAGTAACTAAAAATTGTAGCTGTTGTTACTGATTCTGCACATTTGTTCCCCTTTCTAGTTCAGACACAGGGTGAAGTTCAAAGGCATGGGCATCCCTCCTTCCAGGTTTTCACAGGAATCTTGTCTCTCCGCCTTGTCTTCAACCGTTTCTTATTCCCGCTCCCCTTCTTCGCCCTCCGCATTCTCGTCCCCACGTCCTCTATCCTCGGCTCTCTCCAATGGGTCTAAGGACTCGTCAGTGTCTGAGCTTGGTTTTGAAGTCCAGCAGTACCTAGACAGTCTGCTGCCCCGTGTTACTGCTCTGTTATCTCGTTTTGATCGGGTCAACCAGATAAGTGAGGACATTTACAACCTAGAAATTAAACTGGATGAGGTTCAGACCAGGAGAAGGAAGACATGGATGAATTATGAGAAGAAAAGTGAAAGAATCTTTGGAGAGTTAGGAATACCAACAGGCGCAGATGAAGGAAGGATAACAGGAGAAGTTACTCACAGGAAGACCAGTCTCCATCATCCCAAGCTACCAGTCTCCCTGCCATCTACACTCCAGTCCTCTGTCCCTTCAGTGTACATGTTTCCCAATACATATATCTCCTATTCCGAGTTTGAGTCAGTAGCAGTTCAACCTCAGCCAGCTAGTGTTGTGCACTCTTGCGAAGTTGCCGACCCTACACCTGGAATCAGTGTATTGTATTCAAAAGCTTCTCAGTTTGAAAAGTTCCCCAGAAGAAGAGCGTGGCATTCTGGGAGCTCTCATTCAGCTGATGCTGCTCAGAGGACATTCCAATTGTTGGAAGTTTCTCCATGTGGAAACGGAGAAGAAAATTCTGCTTTTAATCCCAGACCCAAAAGTGAAGAAGGCTTAAGAAGATCTATCGGGGATGGGATTCCAGTAAAGAGGAAAGCTTGGATCTCTGAAGGACCAGAGACTGAGTGAGAAACATCACAATGGAAGAAAAATGTCTGTGTCTGGAAAACAGAATCATTTGAAAAAAATGACCAAAATGAAGACACACGTTTTTGCTGTTGTCCATTTTATGAACATTTTACTGTACTTTACAACATTCTATAACTCTAAGTGGTAAAGACACTGTGCTGTAGATATTCTGCTCTGCAGATGAATAAAGGCATGACCATTTGATTCAGACATTGCAATATGTTTGAAATCCACTCCAGGAACAAGCAAAAGTCCCTCAGATAGCAATATTAAATTATGAACAAAGAAATTGTTTGGCAAGAAGCAGGAGCAGCAGCAGGTCAGCTTATACATAAAAAAAATTCCAAATAGCAAAGAGCAGGAAACTAGAAAACATCCCTAATTAACAGAATGTTACAGTTTAATTGGACTTTATGCTCCACATCTTTGAACAGAGAAAGTGTTCCCTCATAACATTATGTGTGTACTTCTGTGTGTTTGCTTTAAGTGTTAACATAGCCTAGGACTATTTTACATACACATGTTATATTGTTACCTAACCGAAGGAATAGAGATAATTTAAGGAACAACACATTCTGACATGTAAGTGCTGGAGTGACAAACCCAGTCAGTGGAACCAATGCTGGATAAATGGGGATAGTTCCATTAGGAAGAGCATCTGGCATAAAATCTTAGTCAAAACAAACTTTCAAATTCTGGTTCATAAAGAATAAAATTTCCATACCAGATTAATAGGGGCCAGGTTAACAATGACCGCCTCTGGTACTGTTGGCCAAGAGTGTGCTGGTGGAAACTGTGCTACTGCTGGCAGAAGACAAAGGAAGAAGAAAGGGGGGGCATGTTAGGAGGGAGCCAGAGAGAAGGAAAGGCAGGAGTTTTTATGTAAGAGTAGGGACTTTAAGTCTAAAAGAGAGAGAGAGCTGACTTCTACCATGGTGTAGATATGAACAGAAATGGAGGATGGGTGATCTTAAAAGAAGATTATGTGAATAGTGAGTATTAGGCATTTAACATCATTTATATTCTGCTAAAGTTTCGTTGTTAATATAAATGCAAATATAATACAAATAAGCCTACAGTTTAACAACCCCTTTATAAAAAACTTACATATAACAGAATAACTTATTGTTAACCTCACTGACCTATTACAGTGTTCATAGAGCTCCACTGTATCTCTCCTCCAATCCGCATATCGTACAATAAACCTGTAGCCTAAGACAAATGAACAACACCGAGTAACACAACTAAAGTTATGAAACAGCAACTACTTTGTCCCAGCACATAAGCAACAGTCACCTGTGTGTGTGAGGAATAAAAGAGGAACTGTCTTATTCTTTTACAAATGAAGTCATTAGTTATAAATCACAGCCTTACTTATTTGTGTACAGGATACTCTCTCAAGTCATCTGGTTTGACCAGTTTTCTAGCCCACGGTGAACAATGTTTGTTGACTTATGACTCAGCTAAATTTGTGCTAATTATATATCTTGTGTTTTAGCATTCATAGTTTCCCTATTGACAAAGGTTTTTTACTCAATTTGAAGATTTAATAATGGGCCCTTTGACCCTGTTCACAGTCAGGTCTGCTGTTCTAGTTTTCATTTTGTCCCACCTTCACATTTGTTACAGTAGTCTTCATCTTTTGATTAAACTGTCCTATTGGTGAACCCAGTGCATGCCATGCTATGAGGCTATCTGAAAGACTTGTTTATGCTTGGTTAAGAAGTTAGATGAAAATTAGTGAGATGCAGTATGGCTTCATGCCAAGAAAGAGTACTACAGTGCAAACATGATGTTTTCTATGAGAGCAAACATCATATGCTTTATCTGCTTTATCTACCAATAAAAAAAGATGGCACACACCAATTTGTTAGACTGCAAAAAAAACCCTCTAATTTTCTGCTTCTAACTTCAGATAAAACTGAGATAAAACCTATTGTAATTTGACATAAAAACAGGTTATCAAGCCAGATAGTTACTCTGGAAGACATTATCTTGGCCTCCAGTCACACTGTGAGGAATCTCACAGCCATTTCAATCAGGCTCGTTTCCTCGGTGAATATTAAACATCCATCCATTCGCTTCCGCTTATCCTTTTCAGGGTCGCGGGAGCCTATCCCAGCTGTCATAGGGCGAAAGGCGGGGTACACCCTGGACAGGTCGCCACTCGCCAGTCTGTCGCAGGGCTAACACATAGGGACAGACAACCATTCACACTCACATTCACACCTAGTGGCAATTTGGATTATCCAATTAACCTATCCCCACAAGCTGCATGTCTTTGGACAGTGGGAGGAAGCCGGAGTACCTGGAGAGAACCCACGCAAACACGGGGAGAACATGCAAACTCCACACAGAAAGACCCCGGCCTGATGGAGGAATTGAACTCAGGACCTTCTTGCTGTGCGGCAACAGTGCTAACCACCGTGCCGCCCTGGGAATATTAAACAAACGCGTTTAAATGCTTTCTTGCATTTGTGTAGTATCGCTAAGGTTAGAAACACCCTGTCTCAAAGTAAGGCTAAAAAACTAGTTTGTGCATTCATTACTGTGGAATGCTGTCCAAGCATGTGGGATATTCACTCTTCCATGTTTCTTTCCTAATTAAATGTGTATTTTTTAACTTCTCATGTTCCTTAAAGCTGGAGTTCTTCTGCTACATCTCCCTCCTAGTCTCAGTACCATGACTGCCTCACTGGCTTCAGTGTTGGAGGTCACAGCCTGGAGAACCTGGTGATGTCATCAGACAATATTATTCCATCTTTAAAAGAGACCAGACTGTAGTGGGTTTTACCAAAGCTATATAATTACTCTGAAATCACCCTGTCCTTCAAGAACCTGTACATGTTTGTGTTACCATTAATCTGTAGCCTACAACACAATGAACAGCACAGAACAACACAGCTGAAGCTGTGACGCAGCAAATACTTTGGTCACATGTGTCAATGGGGAAACTATAAATGCTAAAAAAAAGACATTTACAAAGCATAATTTCAGCTGAGTCATAAAATCAACAAACTTTGTTCACCGTATACGTTAGACTCGTCAAACCAGATGGCTTAAGAGAAGTAGAATATAGCAGATACATAGGGGTGATCCTGAAGCCAGTTTGACTTTCTAAAAACAACATCAGTTCACTCAAAAACTTGGATCCACCACCCAAGGATGCTAATACCCCAAACCACACATTCTAAAACACGGCATTTGCGTAGTACGAGTTCAGCTGAGTCATAAAGTCAGCAAACTTTGTTCCCTGTAGACCAAACTATTCATCAAACCTGATGGCTTAAGAGAATAACAGAGAACGATCTTGATGTACTGATTACAGATGTCATTTATTATCTGTTCACTTTGTCAAGAATGAGAAAATTCCCTCTTTTACAACATCAAAGATTTGCAAGCGTAGGAATTTATCAAAGAGAACATAACTTTATACACAAACACACACACAGAAATATATATATAACATATAACAGCTCAGGTTAAGCAGTTTGGAGACAAAGTTAGAGGCAAAGCTGAGATGCAGACAAATTATAGTGGATATATGGATGAGATGGGGGCAGACGGTGACCCTAAAGCGAGCGGTTGAAAGTAGAAGACATTTGTTGGGATTTTTGTTTGTATGTTCTTTTTTTTCATCTGCGTGACTTATTTTATCTCACCTGAAAGGGATTTCATGTTCCAAACCCCTTTTCCTGTTTTTCCCATGAAACTCAAATGAAGTCTATGCGCGTTCACAAGACAGTTTAACCTGAGTACACTCAGCCTATGGTGGGGATATGGAAGCGTTGAGCCAATGAAGATGAATTAGTTGTACCACTTTATACTCTTGTATTCTAGGATTGACTCTAGTATTGGCTTTCACTAAAAGCTAGGAAGGCGTTCATCTTGGATGATTTCATACTGAAAACCAAAGTCAGGCTTGCATCTGTAATTACAGTGAAAAGGGGATTACATTTACTGGTATTTATGTAGTACTTTTATACTAAATTCTAGAACTTAAAGTGCTTTCTTTACTGCAAGGCTCATTCACAAACATTCATACAAGTGATTTTTTTTCTACGCCTAAGCACGTTTAACCTAATACTCACACACTCTGACTCCAGGGGAAACACGTGAAACGATTCAGGGATCAGTTTAGTGCCCAAGGATACTTTAGCATTAAGTTAGTGATCACTGATCTGATTGGTAGATGGCCCACTCCCTACCTACTGAGCTACAGCCGCCCTGGAGGATGCACTGCTCTTACACATGTGCAGGAACAATGCTGAACAAACGTCTGCTTGCATTTATGCTTATTGTATGTATTTAAAAACTGAATTCAGCTTTTTCATCACTCTCTTTGTGTATATGGCCTTTATTTATTTGTGCATTTATTTTTACATCAGCCAAGAAAACAAACTGGGACCACCTCTGAGCATTACAAACTCACAAACACACTCCATGTCCCTCATTTGGGATGTATTAATGTGGTTATCCTAGGGAGGCTGCCGATAATAAAGTGAAAAATATTAAGTGACATTAAAGTATTTTAATGCTTTGGAGACTTACATATATAAAATCTATTAAGAGTAAAATCCAGTTTGGATAGTTTTTAATTGTTAATAAACTCTGAAGAGGGGAATTCCAGAAAAATATGAGAACCTCTGTTTTCATCCACATCGGTCTGAGAGGTAAAGATGTGGCAGAATAACGACAATAGCACTAAAAGTTAGTTTAAGGGGATCACTTTTTTACACTTGCTGCAACAGTGAGTTTTATGTTAAGAAACTGATGATATACTGTCCATTTTTATTCTCTGTCTCTTAAGCAGTAAGTGGTTCTTTGTTGTTTGGCTGGTGGCACTGAAACAGGAAAATCCAGCTGTCAGCTGTAATGTTTGGTTTGATAAAGCAGTTTGTAAATGAAGGCTATGTGGAGGAGACCCTGTGGCAGACCAACAAGCTCAAGTCAGAGACTCTGCGTGGCGCAGTCGGCTGGTGCAATCAGCACCGCGTCAAGCGACAAAATAATCATTTTTTACCCAAGCACATCAAAACAGTTTCTACATGCACATCACATCACACCACGAACATAAACAATTTTCTTACTGAAGCACGATCAGGAATCCCATCAGTATGTCCGCAGGGAAAACCGGTCGATGTCTGTGATGGGCCAAAAAGGGGACAAGATGACTCCAAGGGCGAGATGACGCACTTTTTAGAGCCTTTTCTTTTTCTATACTGAAACAAGAAGGCGGTAAACATGTTCTGAAACTTGAAGTGCTTATTTCTTAGAACCAGCAACATCTACGTCAGCTTTTTGGAGCAGGTCTCCATGGTGTGAATTAGGATTTATAGTTCTCTCATGAATGTCACCAAAACTTAACCTCCTCCATTCTCCACACTCTTACAGAACGTAGCCCACAAATTTCAGCTGAAAATCAGAAGCACTGGCTGTCTTTACACTGCGACTCAGAGTCAAGTTGGCCCCACCTTCAAATCCAACAAAAGTGGTGTCACACGTTTGTGCTGTAAAAATCGTTGTTTGTGCTGCTATCATTTAAAAGATATTAATAAAAGTTTCTAGAGGTCATCAGAGGTCAACCAGCTCCCCCCACATTAACGGAAACAAACAAAACTGGTGTCAATCAACTGTGCTATGTTTGTGCTGCTTCAACTTCCCTCTGATCAAGAGTATTTTGTACTCGGGAAGTTGCTGCCACGTGAAAGAATATTTCATTATGATTTGTAGTTTTCTCTTCATAACCTTTTGTTTGAGAGGGAAATCCATGTTTGTGTCTTTTTGTGTCTCCCTCTCATGCAGACGAGGGGTTTTCGCACCTCTCCCTCTTCTCACTGATTGTGGTTGCCATAGCAACATAGCTTTTTGGCTATGCCACCCTTTCTTTTTCAGGCTAAAACTCATCAAGGCCGATTCTGTGAGTGTTTAAGAGGGTCAGTGTGCCCTCTGTTTATCAGGACCATTCAAACACAGCTATTATTCATCACAAAAAACATGCTCACATCTTCAAGCCAATACTTCATTATATGACTGTCATTCAAAGTTTTGAGGGCTTACAGGTTTTAAAGGAAGTGGATTAGATATTCAAAATAAAAGCTCCTAAAAACCAAAGCTACTTATCACTGGCCTTTTATCATGCTCCATTTTATCAGAATCAGAATCAGAATCAGAATCAGAAAGGGGTTTATTGCCAAATGTTGAGCAGGTTTACAACATTAGGAAATTGCTGCGGTGCTTCAGTGCAAACATGCTGTCATAAATAGCACTTAAATAGACATGAAAAAATAAAAGTAGGGATAAGAATTAAAAGTGCTACGTAGAAAGATATGTGCATGAGCTATACATGAGATATATACATGAGAATAAGAATTAAGAGTGCTACGTAGAAAGATATATACATGAGTGCAGGTGGTGATCAGTGCCAAACATGGAATGATGCAGTGACACAGCGTAGGGTCATGTGTTAGTAGCGGGAACAGTCATATGGTTATTGTTCATGTGTCCAACAGCAGAGGGGAAGAAACTGTTCTTATGGCGAGAGGTTCTGGTGCGAATGGACCGGAGCCTCCTGCCTGAGGGGAGCAGGTCAAACAGACTGTGTCCAGGGTGAGAAGGGTCAGCTGAGATCCGAGCTGCACGCCCCAGTGTCCTGGAGGTGTACAGGTCCTGCAAAGATGGGAGTCTGCAGCCAATCACCTTCTCAGCAGAGCGCACAACACGCTGCAGTCTCTGTTTGTCCCTGATAGTGGCTCCAGCGTACCACACGGTGATGGAGGAGGTGAGGATGGACTCGATGATTGCAGTGTAGAACTGCATCATCGTCCGTGTTGGCAGGTTGAATTTCTTCAGCTGCCTCAGGAAGTACATCCTCTGCTGGGCTTTCTTGATGACGGAGGTGATGGTGGGCTCCCACTTCAGGTCCTGGGTGATGGTGGTACCCAGGAAGCGGAATGAGTCCACAGAGGTGATGGGGGTGTCAGTCAGGATGATGGGGGGGAGTGGAGCTGTGTGCTTCCTGAAGTCCACAATAATCTCCACTGTCTTCTGGGCATTCAGCACCAGGTTGTTGTGGCTGCACCAGGACACCAGACGTTCAACCTCCCTCCTGTAGGCAGACTCATCCCCGTCCGAGATGAGTCCAATAACGGTGGTGTCATCTGCAAACTTGATTAGCTTGACAGACTGGTGGGTGGAGGTGCAGCAGTTGGTGTACAGGGAGAAGAGCAGAGGAGAAAGAACACAGTCCGGGAGTCCGAGACATTCTTTCCCAGCCTCACATGCTGCTTCCTGTCCGTCAGGAAGTCAGTGATCCACCGGCAGATGGGATCAGGCACATTCATCTGGGAAAGCTTGCCTCGGAGATGGTCTGGAAGGATGGTGTTGAAGGCAGAGCTGAAGTCCACAAACAGGATCCTGGCGTAGGTTCCTGGGGAGTCCTATTCCTATGGACTTCAGAACAATGATGATGACCTTTAAAAAAAAGGATTGGCTATCGCTTTCACAGAGACTTGGTGAGACTTGGTGCACACATACATATGTAGACTTTGTTTCACTTTTTAAATAAATGTAGTAAATAAAGGCGCTATATATTATGAGATTTATTTATTTTTTAATTATTTTATTGGATTACATAAAAATATCATTCTACCTGTATGAAAATATATGCCACTCATGCTTTAGAGTCTACAGATAGGTCCTTCCACAAAGTTGTACATTTACTATTTTAGTAAAGTTTTCTGGTCTGATATGCATCGTTTTCTACTGCAGTTGAGGGCAGAGTCAAAACAATGAAGTGGGCCTTTGCTGTGTTTGCCATGGTATCACTCTCCAAGTGCCTCGTTCAGTAAGTCAGACTATAAATCATCCATTTACAGCCTTCTCTTAAACAGTTACAGACATATATGACACACTGTCAGGTCCGCTAAAATAAAAGAAGCATAAATAGTAAAACTTTTAAGAGGTTGCTGATATGAAAAAACACCTCTTTACATTTCAATAGAAAGTTTTAGGATTTAGCCTAATGTGAAAAATATGGGTTAGGGTTATGCAGAGTGCATCTCTGTGCAATCATGCTTTAGAGTCTACATACACGTCCATTAACAGGGTTGTACACCTAATATTTGACTACAGGAGTAAAGTGTTCTGTTGTTCTTATATACATTATCTTCTATTGCAGTAGACGGTAGAGTTGAAACAATAAAGTGGGCCTTTGCTGTGTTTGCCATGGTGGCACTGTCTGATTGCCTCGTTCAGTAAGTCAGCCAAACTATATTTCATTCATTTCATTCTTCTTTTAATTTATTTTTTACTTTTACTATTTGAAATAAAAATAGTAATAGATCGACATGGCCATCTATCATATGCAATATAAGATACGTATAGTATAAAATATTTATATATGCAGTTCTAAGAGGGTGTTGGTATGAAAAAACATCTGTTCACAGCTCAATAAAGTTTTCTAAATGTATCCTTTTTTTTTTTTTTTTTTTTTTTTTTTTCCTAAATGACATCAGAAACAGCAGTATGCGACATTACGTGATGGCAGAGCTTCAGTTCATCCTTTGTCATTTTTTTTTTTTTTTTTTTTTTAATAAATAGGACAGGGGGAATGAATGAGAGAGAGAGGGGGAGAGAAAGAAAGAAAACCAAAGGGGAGAAGAGACGGTGAGAAGGGGGGGGAAGAGAGACAAAAAAAAAAAAAAAAAAACTCCTGGGTCACCTGTATGGAGAAAAAAAAAAAACAAAAAAACAAACAAACAAACAAAAACAAACAGAGGAGACAGCAAACAACAAAGAGCAACATAATAATAGAGAAAACAAAGCACCATCACAATAAACTAGCTAGTCATAGATATCAGTATTTACTAAGTAATAAACGATATTGTGCAGCACGCAAGATAGACAGCGCACAGTGTGCTTTGAGGCAGCAGCCAAGAAAGCTTTAGTCCGCGTCTGTGAATACCCATGTGTGCATACCTGTGTGGATCAGCATGCTTGCATTCCAAAGGTTTCTCCATGTAATGATCTGCTAGGGAGTGTGGGGGGGCCACAGCCCCGTCCTCCAGGGTGTGAAGTGGGTATGGAGGAGATCAAAACTCCAGACATCCAGAGGCCCCCAGAACACAAGAGACCAAGGAAGACCAACAGAGGGGCAGCCGCGCCACTGTCCCAGTAAGAGCTGAGGAGAGTCCCAGATGAGGGCTCGCCCAGCAGCCGCGGAGCAGAAGTCAGGGGGAGTTGCAGTGACGCGCCCGTGAGCTCCGCCGGCCCCCAGCTGCGCCTGAGTGACCGAGCCCTAGGCCGAGAGGCCGGGGGCACCCCACCTCCAAAGGGGCCTGAGCGAGCCCCAGGCCCCAGGCCCCGACAAGCGGCCGCCAAGGAGTGAGCCGGTGTGTACCCGGACGCCCACCCCCAGACACAAAGAACCACCAACACACCGACACCTGAGGGAGTCCGCCACCGGCAGGGGAAGTGGTGGTGGGTGGAGATAGGCCTCCAAACCTTGGAGGGCCTGAGGTGTCCCCAGAGAGGTGGCGTCTGATACCCAACCTGACATATAGACACAGACATACAGGCACACACAGACACAAACATCCATTCCCACCCTCATGCTCTCATATGCACTCACTCCACACTCAACCAACGTGGAGACAGACATAAAGAGACGCTGTACACACAATCACACTCCCCAAGCGTACTCTACAAACCGGGTCTAGGTACCCTTGCCCCTGGAGGGGGGAATTGCACCCAGACCCAGGTGGTGTTACCCTTTTCCCTGCGGTGGGGAGAGGCAGACCACCCCGACTCCGCAGCAGCAGGGAGGCCCCACACCCCAGACCGCAGTCGGACGGCCAACTCCTCCTACTAGCCCTCCCGCTCCAGCAGGCCGCAGAGAATGGGGGTGGGAGAAGACTCCAAACCTCCCTCCACCCGCTCATTGTAGTGTTGATGCATATGTGTTCTAAGGTGCAATTAAAACCCAGGAGGGCATGGAGCTACCTGCCAGAGAGCAGCAGGTAAGCGCATAGTCCCTCCTGCTAACCCTCAATGACTAAGTGTATTTAAAATTGAGAGGTGGGCAACGACGTCAGGGGTGAGGTATACACCCTGATGGTGATTTGGACTCCGTGATTGTGCCCACCCCCAAGATCCTATATGTATGTGTAATGAGAGTGTGAATAATGTGAATGTCTAAGTTGTGGGATAAAATTGAGGCAGAGGCAGCCAGAAGGGGACGGGGGGGGGGGGGGGGGTAGCCTCCTCTGCACCCTGGTGACATACCCCCACTCCAAGGCCCTGCATGTGTGGGTGGTTGTGGAGGAGCGGGAAGAGGGAGGCAGCTGGAGATGGGGAGGGAAGGAAGGGAGGGGCAGGTAACCCCTCCCTGGGGCCAGCTCCCCCGCTGACCCCAGTAGGCACTCCCACCCTCCGCGACCCGCCAGGGAAGGGGGGCCCAGGCCCATCAGACCGGGGCCCAGTGCAGTAGCGCCCCCCGGCTCCACAGAGCCCTGGACAGTCCACCCAACCCCACCACAGAGAAAACTGCACCCACCCCACCAACCACACATCTTCCAGACTACATAAGACGGTAAACGCCCAGGCTGAGATCTTCCTCCACCTCTCCTGTATCTCCCCCTCCTGCAGAGAGTTCCTGAGAGAAGAAAGCTCCTGCAAGATGTGACCATCCCCCCCACCAGTTGAAGAGCCCCCCAGGCGGCTCGATGCACCGGCGGCACCCTGCTCCAGGGCCGGGCCCCCATGCACCCACCCGCCCACAACCCCGGCAACACACCAACCAGGACCCGAGCCCCCGAGGCCCGGCCCGGGCCCCAGCCCAGAGATGGAGCGCCCCCAGAACCTCACGCCCATCCCGGACCCACCCAGGGGCAGCCAGGTTGCCAGGTCAGTAACCCGCGTCCGTCAGCACAGACCCTCCCCTAGCCCCGCTGCACGCAGCCGCGAGGAAACAGTCACCTGAGAGCCAACAGAGCCCTCAACCGGACGTGACCGCTACCCCGGGTTGAGCCCCCCAAGGAAGATGCCTCCGGGGAACCCCCCCGACGCCCTAAGCCTGTCCCTTCTAAATGTATCCTAATGGGCAAAATGTAATTTGCTCCCTTTGATGACTCCTAGGATCCCTCTGGAAAAGGGTAAGAGGGCCAGGGTGGTCTTGGAGGAACAGGGTCTATGGGAGGAGTATAGGCAAAAATACCCATACAATGCCATGGCCAAGTTTGATAGGAGCTTTGCTGTGGGCCCTGAATCCATGACCAATGATGCTTGTGTGAGTAACATCATCTAAACGTTGAACATGCATATCAACATACAGAGAACATGACAAACGTCTTGAGAGTATACCTTCATGTCTCCTCTTCTTCTCCAGTTGTCTTACTATGGAGTCATCTCAATTGGAACTCCACCTCAGTCCTTTAAAGTCATCTTTGACCCTGGCTCATCTAACCTGTGGGTTCCCTCCATCTACTGCAACAGTGCAGCCTGCAGTATGTAAATCTATGATTACATAATGCATTTCCACACAAAGTCAGAGAGTGATTCTGAAAACCTTTATAATGACAAAAAAAATATATAAGGGTCAAGGGTCCAGTTTACAGTTCCCAAGACTGAGTTACCAAGGTCCCACCCTGGAGTCTGGCCCAGGTTAGGGCCGTAGGGGTTCGGTGACGATGACTGGCACTTCCAATAAACTAACTAGTGGTACATGTTATTTCTCTGGTGGGGAAGGAGCCTGATCTGGTGTGCAAGATTGAGACATTTCTAATAGACACACAATGTAGGTGAACTGTTTCAAGTATCTTCTACAAAGAGGAGACTCTGGTTAAGACCCAGGAGCTGCTGGAGAGATTATAATTCTTGGCTGGCTTGGAGTTGAAGAGGTAGCCAGAGTGGGGAGAGTCTGTGCTTCTCTGCTCAAACTGCTGCCCCCGTTATCAGAACTCAGATTATGGATGGATGGTTTTTATATTTAGGATTTGGTAGTTAGGTAATAGAACTGAGGTACAGCATTTTGCCATAAACTGTGTTTTCTTTTTGACCCTGGTAGGAGCAGCACATACAGACAGTATGGCAGACCTCTCAGTATGACGTATGGCACTGGCAGCATGACTGGCTTCTTGGGATATGACACTGTGACGGTGAGAATTTTAAAACAAGCAAAAACAACCCCAAAACATCAGTCTGTTTAACAGTAAATGTAAAGATGAAAAAACGCCATGATAATCCCTACAAAATAAAAACTATGTTAGCCTGAAAGTATTGCTCCAAAATATTTTTATAAACCAGGGAAAAGAACTTTCACTTGTTTAATAGTAATTGTAAAGGTATTACAGTGCTTTCACAGTAAAAACTGCGATTGCCTCAAAAAGTATTTATGAATGTGAAATCTGAACATATAAAACACAAATGAAGGGGTTTTTCACATGTGATTCTTTAAATAACATTTGGAGTGGTTTTGGTTTTAAATGGAGATCAATAGAATGGTATGAAAAAGAACTTTTCAAAAAACCATCACCATTGGTTTCAAACTGTACTGGCTTCATCTTTGGTTGGCAGGTTGCTGGTCTGACTGTGACAAATCAGATCTTTAGTTTGAGCCAAACTGAGGCCCCTTTCATGCAGTACATGCAGGCTGATGGTATCCTTGGTCTGGCCTACCCAAGTCTGCCTCTGGTGCGTCACCTGTGTTTGATAACATGAATGCAGGCTTGACTGACCAGAACCTCTTCTCCCTGTATCTGAGCTCATAAGTATTATGCGGGATTCTACCTGACTCTGGAAATTATCTATAGATGCCTCATATATTAATTTGTACTCAATTCCACCTGGATTCCTCTCTCCAAAGAACTGTACTGTTAGATCACAGTTGACAGGTAAAACCAAAAGTTACAGCCCTATATTTGTTTCAGAATCATGATAGAGCTATATTGCCAAAGAAGTTTCTTTCCTAATGCATACTGTGTTGTCCATTACAGTGTTTCTGGTAATGGTCAGGCTGTGGCTTGTAATGGTGGTTGTGAGGCTATTGTGGACACTGGAACCTCTCTGATTGTTGGACCTTAAAGTGACATTGACAACATCAATGCTTGGCTGGGAGCAAGAAGTCAGAATGGAGAGGTCAGTGCTAAAAAACAAAAAATATGGAGAAATATGTTGAGTGAAGTACCACTTGGTCTGGTGAAACTGATACTCTTCAAAATTTACATATTTTACAGGCAGCTTATTTTAACTTTCCTTTTCCATCAGTACATGGTCAGCTGCAACAACATTGACCAAATGCCTGATGTGACCTTTAACATCAATGGACAGCAGTTCACTCTCCCAGCCTCTGCCTACATCAGTCAGATAAGAATTCCTTTCCTTATTTACAGTGGGGCAAAAAAGTATTTAGTCAGCCACCGATTGTGCAAGTTCCCCCACTTAAAATGATGACAGAGGTCAGTAATTTGCACCAGAGGTACACTTCAACTGTGAGAGACAGAATGTGAAAAAAAAATCCATGAATCCACATGGTAGGATTTGTAAAGAATTTATTCGTAAATTAGGGTGGAAAATAAGTATTTGGTCACCTCAAACAAGGAAAATCTCTGGCTCTCACAGACCTGTAACGTCTTCTGTAAGAAGCTTTTCTGTCCCCCACTCGTTACCTGTATGAATGGCACCTGTTTGAACTCATCATCTGTATAAAAGACACCTGTCCACAGCCTCAAACAGACTCCAAACTCCGCCATGGCCAAGACCAAAGAGCTTTCGAAGGACACCAGGAAAAGTATTGTAGACCTGCACCAGACTGGGAAGAGTGAATCTACAATAGGCAAGCAGCTTGGTGTGAAAAAATCAACTGTGGGAGCAATCATCAGAAAATGGAAGACATACAAGACCACTGATAATCTCCCTCGATCTGGGGCTCCACGCAAGATCTCATCCCGTGGGGTCAAAATGATCATGAGAACGGTGAGCAAAGATCCCAGAACCACACGGGGGGACCTGGTGAATGACCTGCAGAGAGCTGGGACCAAAGTAACAAAGGTCACCATCAGTAACACACTACAACGGCAGGGAATCAAATCCCGCAGTGCCAGACGTGTTCCGCTGCTGAAGCCAGTGCATGTCCAGGCCCGTCTGAACGGGGCCATGTATCGTGAGATTTTGAGCCAAAACCTCCTTCCATCAGTGAGAACTTTGAAGATGAAACGAGGCTGGGTCTTCCAACATGACAATGATCCAAAACACACCGCCCGGGCAACAAAGGAGTGGCTCCGTAAGAAGCATTTGAAAGTCCTGGAGTGGCCTAGCCAGTCTCCAGACCTCAACCCCATAGAAAATCTGTGGCGGGAGTTGAAAGTCCGTGTTGCTCGGCGACAGCCCCAAAACATCACTGCTCTCGAGAAGATCTGCATGGAGGAATGGGCCAAAATACCAGCTACTGTGTGTGCAAACCTGGTAAAGACCTATAGTAAACGTTTGACCTCTGTTATTGCCAACAAAGGTTATGTTACAAAGTATTGAGTTGTATTTTTGTTATTGACCAAATACTTATTTTCCACCCTGATTTACGAATAAATTCTTTACAAATCCTACCATGTGGATTCATGGATTTTTTTTTTTCACATTCTGTCTCTCACAGTTGAAGTGTACCTCTGGTGCAAATTACTGACCTCTGTCATCATTTTAGGTGGGGGAACTTGCACAATCGGTGGCTGACTAAATACTTTTTTGCCCCACTGTATGTTTTATAACTTCTCTACATATTCCCTAAATTGTATTTATTTTTTTTCTGTTACATCTCCTCCTTAGTCCCAGAGCTATGGCTGCCTCACTGGCTTCAGTGGTCAAGGTAGCAACCTGGGGATCCTGGGCAATGTCTTCCTCGGACAGTACTATTCCATCTTCAACAGAGGCCAGAAAACGGTGGGTTTGGCCAAGGCTAGATAATCAACCTGAAGTCAAGTCCTTCAACATACATCTTTGTGTTATAGTCAGCTTTGTAACATCAAAAGTCTAATAAATAAATCAAGTTTTTAAAAAGTTAAAACAATTTTGTCTTTGTTTTTTTTTGTATTTGTTTGTTTTTTCCTTATTCATGAAGAACAAAGCATTTCAAATCTCCCATTTGTAGGCTGATAACATCTAATTTGATATGATAATTAAATAAAAACACACAGTTCAACAACTCTACAATACAAAACTTACATATCACAGAATAACACTGTCTTAACCAGACTGCCCCATAAACAGTGTGCATAGGCCTCCAGTGTATCTCTCCAACATCAAGCAACACAGCTGAAGTTATGAGACAGCAAATACTTTGTGTCACGTGTGTCAGTGGGATACATGTGAATGTATTAAAAATGATACTCCAGTAGTACAAGTCAAGGAGAGTATTAAAGTTGGCAAACTTTGTCCACTTCAGCAAACAATCTGTTTGTACTGGAGTTAGAATGTGATTTGTTACCTTTAATAACATTTTTTCATTTGTAAAATAATTACATTAATTTTCATCTTTTAAAATGAGAGAAAACATGCAATATAAGACCCTCTTGGCAGTTTTAGTGTTAAATGCTTTGAAGTCTATGGTGTTATTTTTGTGCCTCTATTCTGAGCGCATGTTAAAAAAAAATGCGAGCACAATTTTTGCATTTTGATGAGAAAATTATTTTGAGTGAAGAGAATTTTAATTTGAGCGAACAAAATTCATTCTTATGTGCAAGACATATATTTCAGTGTTTGCTATTATTCATATGCACACATAATTACAGCCCCTCTCGCTCATTTGTTTGCATTTGCTCTTCCTCAGATCTCTGCTCTGTGTGCTGACAGACAGCTGCGGACCTGCTCTCAGTGTGTCGTTCGCGCTCACAACATCTCTGCTTCATGCACACTCAACTCTCTGTACACCGTTATAAGTGTGCCACAAAACCAACCAATCACATACTTGGATGCAAAAATTCTGATTGGATGGTTTGGTTTAAACTAGATTAAAACCAACAATAGTCTTAAAAAATGTTATATTTTAAAATAAAATAACTAAACATACTAACCAAAAATAGATTTAGCTGCATTCTGGGCCCTAGCACTATTTATATATTTATAAAGAATTACAAACAATAATTATATGATGCTTAAAGCAGGTTTATTAATTAATATCCAATTTATTTCCAATTTGCATCGAATTTATCAGTGTGAACATGGTGGTGTGAGTCTGACTGAAGGACTAATGTGATGGTAAGGTGTCTGCTGCTCCGCTTTGAATATTAGTAAGAACTTGACATAGAGATTACTAAATGGATGTTAAGAAAAATTGTGCCCAAGTTCAAGACCATATTCATTGTTGTTTGTTGTTGTTGGGGGGCTTTCTAATTGTTTTTCACAAGAATTGTTAGTTCCCATAGAGGTTTTTTTTTTTTTTTGGGGGGGGGGGGGGGGGGGGGAGTGAAAATTAAAAAACAAACAAACAGCCAAAGCAGGTTAATTAATCTTTGGAGTGTAATTTGCTGTTAGTTGCCTTTTCCAACCCCTATTTGTGTGTTTTTCACTTTTATCTGGGGTAAAAGAAACTGTGCTTGAGATTGATTTTTGTGGTCTTTCTCTTTTCCAGCTTGAAGGCTGCTGAAAGACCACAAAGTTTTTCCCCCTGTGCTACTCAGGGCCAGGGTCTAAAAGGGATCCTGGAGAACCTCTGAGGGTGTTATGTGCTGGTTTGCATCCAAGGCCAACATCTGTTTAACTAGGCTGACAAATAAATGTTGAACATTTTCAGTAGTTGTTCGAGGTTATCAATACACTTACGTTTTATATATCGAGTATTCTGGGATTGTAATCTTGTCTCGTATTGAAATTGTTTTTCACTCTTAAATGTCCAGTGCTGTTCGTTGTAGTTGTCTTCTATGAAATAGTCATCAGTGCACAAGCCGGAGTCCAGAACATAATCTGGTGGCTGACCCTGATGTCTATGATAAATTTCAAAACATCATAATCCATATCCCCAGGGCAGAGTGGCACCTCTATAGAAAGCTCCACAGCTACCAGCCCCAGAGACCACATGTCAATTGCTTCATCATATGGAATACCAAGCATAAACTCAGGTGCACCATAACCAGCCATCCCCACACAGTCACCAACTGAGTGGTATAATTACATAAGAATAATTATAATAATTTTCATATACTTATTCTGTAAGTTTTTTATGATGCATTGAAATGCATGAAACCTACAGTTTATATATAGAACTTGAGGTTTTAGTCATTAAAATCATATGGATGTATTAAATTAGATACATACAGTTAAATAAACAATAAACTATGAGCTATGTAGTAAAAGCAAGTTCTTAATTTAGAAAATGGTTATAAATTAAGAAGGTGATAATAGTTAAACCATTAAAAACTTAAATCTAAGTGAATGCTCATATTGTTTGCTGATATCATCTGGCTAGTTTCTTTCTCAGTTACATGTCAGGCCCAGTGGACTAAATCATAAAGGCAAGGATGCAGAAAGTGTGTCCCGGTAGAAACACAAAGAGGTAAGATAAACAGGATTGTTGATAAAAACAAATTCTAATGTAAAATGTCACAAAATAGCTATGAATATCAAACTTAACATAATTAATTAAGGATCTATTATTTTGTGGGGATTTTGGTGCTGGTAATGTTGATTTGATAGGTAGGGATGAAGAAAAAAATGACCAAAAACGGATCAATAACAGAGACAAAAATATCCTGCCCTATATGGACAAGGACTTCATGGTCAGTGCTTCTTTTTCATGCCAATGAGTGTTTTGTTGTTGTTCGGATTGGGTGTGGCTCAGTCAAATGATGTCAGGTCAGGCTGTTAATTAGTCATAATTAATCTCGTATTACTGCAGGATGTATGATTGTAGGTTTTATTGTTTACTATGTAATGTAATCAATAAAATGTTCAATAAACCATGAGCTGTGTCAATTCAAGACATAAAAAACCCATTATTAATTATAAAAGCTAATAACAGTAGATAAAGTAGATAGATTCTTAACGTTTGCTGCCACCTACTGGTCATTTTTTAATTTTGCTGTCAGTTACAAGTCAGGCCCAGTGGGGTAAAGGCAAGCAGACAAACAATGTGGAAAGTGTGTTGTTGTACAAACAGTAGTAGCCAACTTTTTCACACTTGTAGCTTTTGTAGTATTGCAGTAGTTCATTTCATCCAGTACAGTGCAGCACGTGTTTAAGGTATCACATTTATTGCATCTGTTATTAGGCATTTACTGAGTGTTTAGGTTGTACAAACCAAAATCAAAGCCAAAATCTTTGGTAAATAGCAAACTTTAGTCTAACACTGGGCATCTTTTTTTCTTCAGTGGTGTGATGTACAAATTCGCATTATTTATTTATTCAATCAAGTTAGATTTGAATCTGACCAAACAGACCACTGCATTTGGCAACAAGTGTGCTTGTGGCTCAATATGTGCACTGTTATATATGATATACACAGCTACATGCTGTTCTGGGTCAGTTGGCTCTCTGAAATTATTTGTATACCTTCTCTGGTACCAAACTGCCCCACTGAAATCTTAAAATGTCACACACATGAAACCATGGATGAAACCATAAAATTCTCCCTGCTGCTTCTATTCTTGAGAATTGGTTGAATCCAAAACTGCTTTCTTCTTTTATTTACTTAACAGATAATAGTCACGTATAAAATATGTATATAAATAAAATAAATCTTAGCCTACAACACAGTAATCAATATTAAGGTAACACTGCCAAAGTTATGAAACAACAACTGACATCAACCTTTAGTTTAACACAAGCACAAGCATAATCAGTGGCAGCCAGCACTGGGACACTGCATAGAAGATGCTTGGCTGAATTAAATTAATCCCAACACTCAGAAGTCCACACAAAAGGGTTGTCAGGGCTTGAAAATCAGTCAAAAGCACAACCACATTCACAAAGTCCTTGCAGAAATAGTATCCAGACATGCCTAGAAACTAGCAGAGTTAACATCATGTGTTGGGCACAGAAAAGTCCAGAATGGCCTGAACCTTGGCCAGCAAGGCACACACATGCCCATGCCCTCATTGTTTCCCTAAACAGGTGACAACACCCTTGCCAAACTCACATTTAACATGCACTTTCACATCTATCAAAAAATTCCTGCAAAATCTGTGTAATCTCACCATGCTGAAGAATAAGTCACAGTGTCACAGTTAAGTACATTGATCAGGCAAACCGTTTTGACGACCTGCTTAATATTTTTCTTTGTCCCTCTTTTGCTACCAAAACAGCCCTGACCTGACCAGTGGTAATATTGTTATGCCTAGGCACTAGACAGTGCAGTATTGATTAGCCTTTGGATAGTGACTCTTAAAGGCTTTACAGTATACTGTAGTAGGTGATCAGGCGTCACAAAGAAAGATATTTCAGATGTATAATGGGAAATGAGGCACCTGCCTGTATCCTTTCAGGAGGTCCAGTTTTGTTTGGCCAACCCTACTACAGGGAGTGCAGAATTATTAGGCAAGTTGTATTTTTGAGGAATAATGTTATTATTGAACAACAACCATGTTCTCAATGAACCCAAAAAACTCATTAATATCAAAGCTGAATGTTTTTGGAAGTAGTTTTTAGTTTGTTTTTAGTTTGAGCTATTTTAGGGGGATATCTGTGTGTGCAGGTGACTATTACTGTGCATAATTATTAGGCAACTCAACAAAAAACAAATATATACCCATTTCAATTATTTATTTTTGCCAGTGAAACCAATATAACATCTCCACATTCACAAATATACATTTCTGACATTCAAAAACAAAACAAAAACTAATCAGCGACCAATATAGCCACCTTCCTTTGCAAGGACACTCAAAAGCCTGCCATCCATGGATTCTGTCAGTGTTTTGATCTGTTCACCATCAACATTGCGCGCAGCAGCAACCACAGCCTCCCAGACACTGTTCAGAGAGGTGTACTGTTTTCCCTCCTTGTAAATCTCACATTTGATGATGGACCACAGGTTCTCAATGGGGTTCAGATCAGGTGAACAAGGAGGCCATGTCATTAGTTTTTCTTCTTTTATACCCTTTCTTGCCAGCCACGCTGTGGAGTACTTGGACGCGTGTGATGGAGCATTGTCCTGCATGAAAATCATGTTTTTCTTGAAGGATGCAGACTTCTTCCTGTACCACTGCTTGAAGAAGGTGTCTTCCAGAAACTGGCAGTAGGACTGGGAGTTGAGCTTGACTCCACCCTCCACCCGAAAAGGCCCCACAAGCTCATCTTTGATGATACCAGCCCAAACCAGTACTCCACCTCCACCTTGCTGAGTCGGACTGGAGCTCTCTGCCCTTTACCAATCCAGCCACGGGCCCATCCATCGGGCCCATCAAGACTCACTCTCATTTCATCAGTCCATAAAACCTTAGAAAAACCAGTCTTGAGATATTTCTTGGCCCAGTCTTGACGTTTCAGCTTGTGTGTCTTGTTCAGTGGTGGTCGTCTTTCAGCCTTTCTTACCTTGGCCATGTCTCTGAGTATTGCACACCTTGTGCTTTTGGGCACTCCAGTGATGTTGCAGCTCTGAAATATGGCCAAACTGGTGGCAAGTGGCATCTTGGCAGCTGCACGCTTGACTTTTCTCAGTTCATGGGCAGTTATTTTGCGCCTTGGTTTTTCCACACGCTTCTTGCGACCCTGTTGACTATTTTGAATGAAACGCTTGATTGTTCGATGATCACGCTTCAGAAACTTTGCAATTTTGAGACTGCTGCATCCCTCTGCAAGATATCTCACTATTTTTGACTTTTCTGAGCCTGTTAAGTCCTTCTTTTGACCCATTTTGCCAAAGGAAAGGATGTTGCCTAATAATTATGCACACCTGATATAGGGTGTTGATGTCATTAGACCACACCCCTTCTCATTACAGAGTTGCACATCACCTAATATGCTTAATTGGTAGTAGGCTTTCGAGCCTATACAGCTCGGAGTAAGACAACATGCATGAAGAGGATGATGTGGACAAAATACTCATTTGCCTAATAATTCTGCACTCCCTGTATATCCAGTTATCCATGTGAGAGTGGAAAGGAGTCAGGTTTAGTGATGGCGCTACAGATGAGACTTCAAATATCTTGATTGGCTGGCTTATCTAAATAAGACAAATGAGCCTTGGGTTCTTCCAGAATTTGGGAATCTTTTAAAGTGTGAAGGGGAAATCAGTGCAACACATTTAAAATTAGGTAACACACCTGAAATTGTGAAACAGGCCAATGTGTCAATGAGATACGTGTGAATGCCAAAAAATACAAAAAGCACAAACTAATGAGAGTCATAAGGTCAGCAAACCTCGTCCACCGTAGGGTAGACTCCTGGTCAAACCACATGTCTTAAGACTGTAGCAGCATTCTCCAGGTATAAATTTCACAACAGCCCACAAGGAGTTAACTCTATTTGTCATGTATTTTGTTTAAATATAAGTCATTAGGCAGTTTAATATGTTCTATGTGTTCCTGGAGCAGCTCCATTTGGTTCTCTGTTAGTGAACTGGGGTAGTTCCAGTTTGACGTGGAAAGCAGGAATAAAGCCACTGACCTCCCAGTGAATTTGGGACATTTCAATCTTCTGGACATTAATTTACAAAAGACAGCATATAATAACATAATATAACATTTTAATATATCTGGGTCCTCGAGGGCCGGAGTCCTGCAGGTTTTAGATGTGTCCTTGATCTAACATAGATGGCTAAATTACCTCCTCAACATGTCTTGAAGTTCTCCAGAGGCCTGGTAATGAACTCATCATTCGATTCAGGTGTGTTGACACAGGGTGATATCTAAAACCTGCAGGACACCGGCCCTCGAGGCCTGGAGTTGCCCACCCCTGGTCTAACACCCAACTGATAAAGACTAGGATCAAGCTTGAAGTGATCCAAAAGCCTACCAGCAAGTATCTGTCCAACTTAGCAAATCTGATTTACTGTCAGAATTTGTTCTGTTGTTACTGTGTCCTGGTTAACTTGCAGACAAGGAGCAAGAACATATAATGACAGCCATAAAAGCACATGGCGCTGTTGAGATATAAGAAGTCATGCTCCTCCAGTGAATCGAAAACATAGAAAAAACACACATCCAGAGTTCATGCCAGAGCCTCAATCCTGTGAATTTTTTTTTTATCTTTTTACATCTACCCATTTTCGGTGCTCTTTTTTATGCGTATTGAAATGTGAGGCAGTGTTTGACCATGAATATTTCAAAAACCATTAAACATAAAAGCCCGGACAAAATGAAAAATATCTGTAAATAGTGTACAATGAATAGAACAAAACTGTGGAATTTCCAAATATACTCTAATTATAACTGAGAAAATAATTTAGTTTAATATGTCATTAATATGTTGTATTTTTAATTTTCAAGACCTACTTGACCTATAAGTTTGAGACCTACTTACCCGAAGAACTCTACCAAAGACTTTTTTAGACTTAACTTACAAAACAGTTAATAAAAAAGAAAAAATTGATAATTTCATGTGAGTTATCTTGCAAGGCTGAGCTGTATCTGTAGCCTAATATACAATGATTAACATTAAGCAAAACAGCTGAAGTTATGAAACAGCAATGGGATGGCATAGGATATTTGTGAATGCTAACAAACATGATCTACAAGCAGCACAAGTTAAGGGCAGTCACAAGGTCACCAAATTGTGTCCACTGTAGGCTTGACTACTGGTCAGACCAGATGATTCAAGACTGTAGCAGAGGACAATCTGTGTGTCCCCAAATCAAGAAGGATGTGAATTATTACTAAGGAGTTCATGTTGTCGTTTGCAAAAGAATAAAATAAATTTCCTATTTTAAAACATCAGATTTACACAATAGGAATGTATTTTTGAGTCAGATATGCACCATAAGTAGAAAACAGCACATGAAATGACCATCATTTTTATTTTATCTCACCTGAAAGGGATTTAATGTTCCAGCCCTTTACCCCTTTGCCCCATTAAACTCAAATGCAGTGGATGGTGTTCACAAGATAGTTTAACATGAGCGCACTGTTTAGTATAGCACAGTTTTCCACCAGGCTGTATTTATATATAGCAGTGGATCTCAAACTGTGACAAGTTGCACATCAACATGTATTGCATTTTTAGTCAATGGACTCTTGTATTCAAGGATTGACTCTAGTATTCAATACACTGCAGGGAAGCAATTTTCTAAACTCTGGTTTTCTTTAAACGGCTGTGTAGAAATGTGGGAAGGCTTTAGTCATGGGTCACGTTGCTTTCATGGGTCGCATCTTTTGCTGCTTATCTTCAACAGGAAGATTCTCACAAAGTCACGAGCTATGGAGATGAATGTGGAATGTGATGGAAACTTTAACAGATAGGAAGAAATGCAACGGTATTTATGTAACAGAGTAACTGCAAGTGGATGAAATTGTTGTAAAGGAAACAGTCAATTCTTAGACTTCCTGCTTTTATTGATATTACTATTTCAATTTAACACACAGGAGAGTGATGTCATATGTCATGAAGTGACATAATATGTGAGTCTATCAAAAAAAAAAGTAGTTCAAAAACACTCTATGGATACATACTTCATACTCAAATCCAAAGCCAGAACTGGATCTCATAACTGGGATACAGAAGGAGAATACAGTGGCTTGCAAAAGTTTTCGGCCCCCTTGAACTTTTCCACATTTTGTCACATTACAGCCACAAACACGAATCAACTTTATTGGAATTCCACGTGAAAGACCAACACAAAGTGGTGAACACGTGAGAAGTGGAACGAAAATCATACATGATTCAAACATTTTTTACAAATAAATAACTGCAAAGTGGGGTGTGCGTAATTATTCAGCCCCCTTTGGTCTGAGTGCAGTCAGTTGCCCATAGACATTGCCTGATGAGTGCTAATGACTAAATAGAGTGCACCTGTGTGTAATCTAATGTCAGTACAAATACAGCTGCTCTGTGACGGCCTCAGAGGTTGTTTAAGAGAATATTGGGAGCAACAACGTCATGAAGTCCAAAGAACACACCAGACAGGTCAGGGATAAAGTTATTGAGAAATTTAAAGCAGGCTTAGGCTACAAAAAGATTTCCCAAGCCTTGAACATCCCACGGAGCACTGTTCAAGCCATCATTCAGAAATGGAAGGAATATGGCACAACTGTAAACCTACAAGGCCGTCCACCTAAACTCACAGGCCGAACAAGGAGAGCGCTGATCAGAAATGCAGCCAAGAGGCCCATGGTGACTCTGGATGAGCTGCAGAGATCTACAGCTCAGGTGGGGGAATCTGTCCATAGGACAACTATTAGTCGTGCACTGCACAAAGTTGGCCTTTATGCAAGAGTGGCAAGAAGAAAGGCATTGTTAACAGATAACCAGAAGAAGTCCCGTTTGCAGTTTGCCACAAGCCATGTGGGGGACACAGCAAACATGTGGAAGAAGGTGCTCTGGTCAGATGAGACCAAAATGGAACTTTTTGGCCAAAATGCAAAACGCTATGTGTGGCAGAAAACTAACACTGCACATCACTCTGAACACACCATCCCCACTGTCAGATATGGTGGTGGCAGCATCATGCTCTGGGGCTGCTTCTCTTCAGCAGGGACAGGGAAGCTGGTCAGAGTTGATGGGAAGATGGATGGAGCCAAATACAGGGCAATCTTGGAAGAAAACCTCTTGGAGTCTGCAAAAGACTTGAGACTGGGGCGGAGGTTCACCTTCCAGCAGGACAACGACCCTAAACATAAAGCCAGGGCAACAATGGAATGGTTTAAAACAAAACATATCCATGTGTTAGAATGGCCCAGTCAAAGTCCAGATCTAAATCCAATCGAGAATCTGTGGCAAGATCTGAAAACTGCTGTTCACAAACACTGTCCATCTAATCTGACTGAGCTGGAGCTGTTTTTCAAAGAAGAATGGGCAAAGATTTCAGTCTCTAGATGTGCAAAGCTGGTAGAGACATACTCTAAAAGACTGGCAGCTGTAATTGCAGCAAAAGGTGGTTCTACAGTATTGACTCAGGGGGCTGAATAATTACGCACACCCCACTTTTTAGTTTAAGTGTAAAAAATGTTTGGAATCATGTGTGATTTCGTTCCACTTCTCACGTGTTCACCACTTTGTGTTGGTCTTTCACGTGGAATCCAAAAACTTGATTCATGTTTGTGGCTGTAATGTGACAAAATGTGGGAAAGTTCAAGGGGGTAGAATACTTTTGCAAGCCACTGTACACATTTTCTACTAATGTGAGGACTCAAAGTGCTTTCCTTACTACAAGCCTCACTCACACACATCTATACAAGTATTTTTTTTTTTTAAATGTCTAAGCACTTTAAACACAACACTCACACACCCGCACTCCAGTGGATCCATCTGGATAAATTCAGGGTTCAGCTTCTTGCCCAAGAACACTTTGACATGCAGGTTACTGTGTATGAAACCACTGACCGCGGTGCTGTTTTCACATGTCTGTAGGAACAAATTTGTTTTTGTTTATTCTTATTGTATTTGTCGAAAGAGAACGAAACTCACAAACATGATCTGTGTGCCTGATTTAGGATCTAGGATGAAGTCATCCGTGGTGTAACTAAGGTGTTTAATGTTTTGGGGGCACATAATTATATAAAAACACTAATTATGGATTTAAGAATGGGCTCATGGTTATATAAAAATCTATTAAGAGTCAAATTCAGTGTAGATCATAATTTATTGTTGACGACCGCTTCAGATTGTTTTGGGCTTTGTTTTGGTTTATGAACCACTGATTTATGGCTTTTTGTCCACTCCAGTCAGAGAGTTAAAAGTGTGTTGAAAGCATTTGTGATCTCATTGTATTTTCTAATGAATAATGATGGCATAAGGAGATTTTACCAGATTCCTCTTTCAGATTGCTTCACAACAAAACTTGAAAGACAGCTGACGTTATCCCCCTCAAAGCATATAAATGAGGTGCTCCTGGGGAGCAATAACTAATCTTCAGTTGGTTGACTGTGTCAGTTCATGTACACTCTCAAATCTAAAGTGATAAAGATTTAAGCTACAAGTGGAGCATTACTTTGGCAGGGTAAGTGCTATTCCCAAACACTTTTGACTTTTATGCCTGAGCTTAATTTGTTCATTTTTGCTTAATGTCACTGAATTTATAAGAGACTAAAAATGTTTTTTATAGATCTATGCAGAAAAAGGCAAAGGGAAAATAAATGCTTCAATGGCGGATTGTCACAAAGGCCATCTTCCTCTGTTTAAACTAGCCATGCTGAGTAAATAATAACAGTGCAGTTGTTTCCAACTGGTATTGTAATTGTTGTGTGAAAAACATGTGTCTCCAAAACAAAATTTTGGGGGTGAATGATATCAACTCATAAATGATGACCTTCTTTAATGAATATGAATGTCATACTATCAGCTCTGGGAGACATATTAGGGAGTAAAATGCTAATAATAGCATGCAAAGGCATTAATTTCACCCTCCGATCACTCAGCAATTACCCATTAGGAGTAAACTTAGACTGGGGCAGCTTGCTTACCAAGCTTACCTTACCATATTGACAGCATCACACATTTGCTGCACGTTTCAGCTACCATGATGTAAATATCTTACTCCACCACAACCCAAAGACCCAAATGCTCTTTCAGCATTCACATTATTGGTATGCAGAGCTTTGCAATAATTTATGTGTGATCAGTGTGATCACAGTTTCTAAGTAAAAGTACACAGAAAAAAAAACAGAAAACAAAGTAAATATTTTTAATCAATTACATGTGGATGTTGCAAATGGTAGTGTTTAGGCTAAGGCTTCGGTGCTACAGGTGGCAACATGTGGACCCTGAGTGATGTCTTCCTCAAACAGTATTATTCAATCTACAAAAGAGGCCAGAATATGTTGGGTCTGGCCAAGGCTAGATAATCAACCTGAAGTCAAGTCCTTGAAAAGCCTATAAATTTTTGTGTTATAGTCGGCTTTGCAACATCAAAAGTCTAATAAAAAAAAGTTAAATAAATATTTTGTTTCTGTTTTGTGGTCATTGTTCATATAGAACAAAGCATTTCAAATCTGTCTTTTATAGGCTGCTAACACCTCATCTAAAATGCTTCCCAAATAGTAACCCCTCTATGCAAAACTTACATTTAACAGAATAACTTTATCTTAACTTGATTACTCCATAAACAGTGTTTATAGGGCTCCGGTGTATCTCTCCTCCAACCTGTTTCCTTTACAATAAATCTGTAGCCTACAACACAATACATTACACAAAACAGTAACTACTTTGCCCATATGTACCAATCTGATAGCTGTGGATGCTAAAAACATGATCTACCGGTAGCACAAGTTAAGGTGAGTCATGTCAACAGTAGGCTAGACTACTCGTAAAACCAGATGGCTTAAGAATGTCGCAGAGAACAATCTGTGTACAGACAAGAGAAAATATGTGATTTATTACGCATGAGTTCACTTTGTAATTTACAAGAGTGGAAATTAATGTTTGAATACATTTTAAGAATGGCCTCCTCCTCAGTGGTTTAACCCTGTTGACAGCTAGTTTCTCTTTTTAAGAACAGAGGTGGCCATCAGTGAGCAACGGTACGGCTTCATGCCTAGAATGAGCACTACAGATGTGATGTTAGCTTTGAGAGTGTTGATGGAGAAGTATAGAGAAGGTCAGGAGGAGTTGCACTAAGTCTTTTGTTATTCAGGGAAAGCATATGATAGGGTGTCAACGGCAAAACTGTGGTATTGCACGAGAAAGTCAGGAGTGGCAGAGAAGCACTATATGTGAGGGTGGCATAAGACTTTCAGTGTTAACAAGACAGTGATCTCGGTCAGAGAGAGATGGATTTAAGGCGGTGTGGGACAACATCAGGGATCTGCTCTGAGCCTTTACAGTAGCAACAGGTTGACTGATGAAATCAGGCAGAAGTCTCTGTAAACTATACTGTTTGCAGACGGCATTAGTACAAAAAAGTGTTTCAGCCCTTGGTTTTTTTCTCAATAATTTCCAGAGATCTTATTGCTAGAGACATCGGTTAAACTTATCAACGAACTCATCAAACAAGTGCCTTAGTTTACTTTTTTGAGTGCAGACTGAAATCCACTACTGAAGTCTGCACTAATATCAGAATTAAAAGTGTAGTGAAAGCCTTTGTTTTTTTCCTAGTGAATACTGAGGGTATGAGGAAGCTTCATTGGGGCGTTATATCTTGTTGATCAAACATTCCTTGTTTTGATTGCATCCTTGCAAAACCGGTAAGACAGCTGACGTTTTAACTCTTACAACATAACAATGAAGTCCTTCTGAGGAGCAGTGACAAAGCTAAGCCTCTGATTGTCTGACTGTGTCAGTTTGTGTACACTGTCAAATCTGAAGGAATAACGAAGTAAACTACAGCTGGTGCATGACTTTGGCAGGGTAAGTGTTAATTCTTAAAACTTGTGACCTTTATGTTTGTGCTTAATGTGTTCACTGTTGCCTAGAACCACTGAATTTCTAAGAGACTCTCCCGTAAGTTTAAAAATGTTTTGTGTAGATGTCTGCAAAGAAAGGGAATATAAAGATCGCGAACTACACTGACTGGATGTCACAACTACCATCTGAACTTTGGACAATTCCTCTCTTCAAACTAGCCATACCAGGTAAATGTATACAGTGCAACTGTGTCCAACATCAAACACAGCATGTACAGTGTGTCAAATCGGACCATTTTGTTAACAGAAATACTTTTCTGCAATCTACACTGCAGATTTTTTTGGGGCACCTCCAATAGCATTTAGTGGTAGCATTTATTCAGTCAGAATTCAAACAAACAAAATGAATGAAAAAGGTTGTGGTTTCTGCTGCATTTGTTAATTAATTTGTTAATTATTTGCAAGAAATACAGTAGTTGTACTTGGCTAGTGCGGAGACTGTACCCAAATGGCAGTGTTGTGGAAATGACAGTCTTCACTAGTGGGGATAGTTACAAAGCTTTCTTCGTTATGAATTAGCGTTACATGTTTCTATTGAACATTTGAAGATAAAAAAAAAACAGAAACTCTTGTAGAGGACATAAAGTCAGAGATAGAAACGACAAGGAGCAGGTGCATCTAGTACAGGTAGAGCTGCCGCAAAACCCCACAGAGCTCAGCAGCCAGCGCAACAAATTTTGGATCCTTGGCTTTTAGTTAGCAGCTAGCATTAGCAGCACATGCATCCAATGTGAAAGGACCTTTAATTAACCTTTAACCTTTAAAGTAATAATGGTATTTCTAACCACTGATATACCACAACTTTATCCTTTCAACAGCTACTGAAATTTAGGGGACCTAGTTTCTATCGGATATTTATATAGAGATCTTCCAGCTTCAAACTGTATTACCCTTCAAGGACCTGCAGTTCAAAAAAGCACCCCTCCACAGCCAAACCCATCTGTTCTCTGATTGGATTGTTAAATTTGTGATTGACATGACAATGACCAATCAGATGAAAGGAAGAAAACTAGGGTCAAAATTTGTACTAGTAACTTGAAACTTGAGTGCAGAGTTTCACTTGTATGTTTTGGCTATAGTGATGGGATTTCCGGCTCTTTTTAGAGATCCGGCTCTTTCGGTTCGACTCACTAAAAAGAGCCGGCTCTTTCGGCTCCGAACCGGCTCTTCAGGTTGTTTTGTTGCTTTAATTAATTTATTATTAACAATAATATAAAATTATGCACAAAAGGAATTACTAACGTAAAAAAAAGTGGTTTTATTTGTACATGTTTATATATAAATATATGCGGTGGCCCCTAGAGACAAAACACGTACAAACTCCAAAACACATTTCTAGCATGAACTGAACTTCCAAAGCAGAGCTACTAGATCACTTAAATTACACAATTGAAAGCATGTGTGTATTGTTTGTGTATTTATACACAGGCACTCATATATATTCAAATAATTTAAAAATTTTAATTTACCTGTTACTACCACACACCGAATCCGGTCGTTGGTACTTGCTGGCTTGTGTAGCCACTAGGTAACAAAAGCTCAACACTGCGCCCAGCATCCTGGAGCACTTCTGTTGTCTTTTGTACGTGTTTTGAGTTTTTACGTGTTTTGGAGTTTGTACGTGTTTTTACGTGTTTTGGAGTTTGTACGTGATTTGAAGTTTGTATGTGCTTTGTCTGTAGGGGCCACTGTAAATATACTTTTATTTTTTCACTCCACATAAAATGTAATAAATAAATCATATAATACAAAAATCAACTATTCACATTTCAAATTTTAACTATTTAAATTTTCAGCTTTTTCCTTTTACAAATTTAAAGTGAAAACAACACAAAACACTGCAAACCACAACACAATTAAATATAAATTATAATATGAAAACAAAAAGAACATGCATATTCTCTGTCATATGGGCCTGCATGAATAAACTTTCTGAATCCTTTATCATCTGCAACCGAAAATAGTTGTGGATGATTACTATACCTTTCTAATGTGACGTTGTTGTCCCTGGCTCTCTTTCTCTCTCTCTCCCTCTGGCTCTGTTCCTGTGCTAGTGAGTGTAACTACCGCCCCTCCCCCCTCTGCCCAGCATAAAGCACAAGGCTCAGGTGCGAAGTGAAGCGGAAAAAAGTGCGAGAGAGAGAGAGAGGGTGAGAGAAAGAAAAAAAAAAAAACCCACGTGACGGCTCGCGATAAGGAGCCGGCTCGCGTCGTTCACGTCAAAGAGCCGGCTCTAAGAGCCATTTCGTTCGCGAACGACCCATCACTATTTGGCTAAGTCCACACACAAATGTTTTTATGCACACACAAATTCTTTTTACACATACAAATCCTGATTTACAAGTACAAAATATTTATGACCATAATTTGTGCCCATACACATTACATTTAAAAGAGGACTATAGAGCTACATGAGAAAAAAAATCCCATAAATACACCATAAAAAAACAACTCCCAAATCTGTACAGCATTTTAAAACAACATTGGTAAGGCATTTGTGTGTTTCATTCGTAGGAAGCCATGACTCTGTGAGTTATGATTTGGATGCCAGCTCTGCTATTATAGAGCCTGACAATCTAAAACGATTCAGCTGGATTTATTGCTTACGCAGAATAGTACGAACATGGGGAATGACCCAGGTAAGGGGAGTTTCTGACCTGCCGCTATCAAATTTATAGGTGAACGTAACAAACAGAGAATGGAATGTTTGACTGATGTTGGTTTTTATCACAGGAATACAACATCACAATGCAACTGGAAGCAGGAGTTCGCTACTTTGACTTGAGGATCGCTCGCAAACGTAATGACCACCATCCCACTAGGCTTTACTTTTACCATGGGCTGTACACAAGCACTGATGTTGAGGTAATAATAAGCATATTATGTAAAAGTACAAGACTATATATACAAAAGTACAAGACTAAAATATCAAATTTTTTGATATAAAAATAACTGAACTTTTAGCAGATTTTTTTTAACTTAAGAAGACCTTTACTAAGCTTTAGGCAAGACCTGTTTTAAAACTAGTTCAAGTTTTAAAATATGACCAAAGGTAAATAAACACAGGTGTTACTGATTTCCTTTATGAAGTGTCTGTTCTATTTTGGTAATTAGCCTTAGTTAATGTGATTTATAACACATGTGCTCACTTACTGTGTCATGAAGGAACCCTATAAAGAAGATTTCTTTTATCTAATGCCAGCTAATTTTCCCATTGAGTTCAGACTGTTCTCGGGGAAATACATGCCTGGACAGTGGCCCATCCTAAAGAAGTCATCATCCTGGCTTTTTCAAACTTCAATGGTTTTGAGAAAAACATTAAAGATAAACTTCACAACCATCTTATCGGCTTCATTAAGACCATGTTTGGAAGCACACTCGTCCCCCCGGTAGTGTACAGTTTTTCTTCTTTTTTAAAAAATGTATTCATTTATTCTTAGATCAGTAGGTCAAATAAGTCTCATTATTGAAGTACTTACTGTAACCTTTGCTTATAGTTTCAAAATAAGATATTCATTATCTTACAACAGGGCATCCCCACACTGCAGAACTGCTGGGACCAAGGCAAAAATGTCATAGTTTCATATGACTATCCAGCAAACTACCATCCTGAAATGTGGAAAAAAATAACTTATTACTACGCCAATAGCATGGACCGTGCACAAGTTAAATCAAAAATATCTGAAGCCTTGGGAAAGGAAAAGACTTCCAATTGTGAGTTTTCTCAACTATGCCATGTTATAAGTTATAGACAGCAAGACATTCATCTTTGGTGATCAAAAAACAATATTACTTGGGATGTAAATATCCAAAATAACATCTATTCAGAGAGAAAAAAGTTTTAAACAGCCAGGTTATACACAATATAATTTGAGATAATTACTAAGCTTCAACTTGTTCCCCACAGATTTCTTTGTATGTGGTTTGAACATGACTCTTCCAGCAGATCATAGGATACTCATCTACATCCTTCGTCTCTGCGACAGTTTCCCCAACGTTATTAGGAGGGGTCTGCCTAAGCTCCTGAAATGGCTGAAGCAGCAATCAGGTGTGAACATCGTTGCCTCAGACTTGGCAACTCGCAAGGACTTTGTGTCAACAGTTGTTGAGCTCAATTCTGCACTAATGAAACCATAACTGAAAAAGTATTGTGTTTCTTTAGTTTGAATATGACGGTGTGTGTGTGTTTTATTCTTTAAACCATAGATAACTCATCGGTTCATTGAAAAGATATAAATATTGTACAGTTACTAGAGGCTTAAATATTTTGCTTGTACATAAGTATTGTATTGCTTTTTTAAATAAACAATAAATTGTTTTTAAATTTTTATTTAATGTGTCAAATACAAAAACAAACACATTTTGTGTTGTTTAAATTCAAGACTAATAACAATTAATAAAATAAAAAATGTGTAGAAAAATAAGCATATGAACAGGGTGTAATATTAAATTATAAGCCACATACACAAGGAGGTAGGAAAAAAGTGCAGATATATATTTTATCTCACATATCCAATGCAATGCGAAGATGGTTTATAATATATTAGAATTTGTGTTTTATTTCCTTTAGGTAATGTAAAGATTTTATATTTAATTAAAATTCGTTTACGAAAATAACAAACTTGGGAGAAGACGTTACTGCACAGTTTGTCATTTTTATTTTGTATCACCAAAACAAATATCTCCTGTGATCCCCACTCCTGCTTTGTTGTCGCGCCTCCATCTGTCAAGTGAGGGTATTGCAAAAAAAAGTGTTTAACTCATGCCTGGAAGTTTTGACTGCTGTCTCTTCACAAACTAGCTAAAGTTAGCTTGCTAAAGTGACGCACTTGGTGGATTAGGATGTTAAGACTAGCATGGCGTCGGTCGGCGTCCAAACATAGCCGCGCGGGACCTACATGCGTGTTAACTGCAGCTTATTCGGGAGCGTATAGTCCACAGCAGAAATCACAGGGTGACTTAAGGTGTTTCAGACAAATTCCCCACCCACCAAGCGACAGGTCACCGCTCCTCCATCCCCGGGCGGCCTGCTACCTCAGGTAACGCTGCCTCAGCTAATGTGTAGCTAATGCTAGCTGTACGTAAACACTGCTTTGACATTTTACAGCAAGCATAGCGGGCTTAGCATAAAAGTCACGACCTGTTGTATTATTATACGGTTGTTGCTTGTGGCACAATAGCACTAACGAGTGTCGAACCACACCATACTCCCATATAAAATCATTCATATTAATATGTCCCTAAGGCTAACTCGTGGCCAGAGACATTCCCCCGTAGGGGCAAACATTTGATTAAAATCATAATGCCACGCATTTCAATTCGGTGTAAGTACAAAGGCTGACAATATGTTTTGGTTTCTATTAACTGGTTAGCTTTTCTTGCTGGTTTCTTGGTAACTCATCGACCACCCTCCGCTAACGATGAAAATTCTAGCATTGTGCTTCTAAGTTACACGTGAAAAATCACGCACATATGTGCAGCTTTTCCACCCGAATTCAACAAAAATGACTCATAAAGTGAAAGCTGTTTGTTGACGTTTTCCGGGGTATGAACTTTTATTTTTTAGCTAAGTCATAATAAATTGGAGAATATTCAAATGGAATTCGCCACGGCTGCCAGTCTGGACTAACAGCTGCTTGACAGCTACTGCAGCTTTAATGAGCTGCTGAACAAGCTTGTACAGCCCCAGAAACGCTCAAGAATTGTAATTAGAAAAAATTAACCTATCAATATTAGTATATTATTTTATATATTCTTTTGTCGATATACTACACAGGGTATTGACAGTGTTTCTGTAAGGAACGGGTATGTATAGAGAAATTTGAACTGAATGTTGTAGCTGTATTTTTATCGTATTACTCAAGGGTAACACAATGACATCCTGGGGCTGGCTTAACATTGTGTAAGGTATTTAGTCACTGTATTTGGGCCCACACCGAGGCAGCAACATCAAGATTGCTCTGTTTTGCTAATAAGAATCAGGATCCACATTCATAAGCATCTTGTGTGTCCAGTCCATCTGTCTTCATGAGTATGGCGTCAGGGAGTGAAGGGCCATCATCCACTTCTCACAAACACTCCAACAGGTTAGCTAAGGAGAGGTCACCATACCTGCTACAACATGCGCACAACCCTGTCGACTGGTGAGTGCTTTTTAAACTTCAGATGGACATACTTTCTGAAAGCACGGCCAAATGCCACGTTTTGTTTTTCTTTTTTCCTTTTTTGGTCAGGTATCCATGGGGGAAGGATGCTTTTGACAAAGCAAAGAATGAAGACAAACCCATCTTTTTATCCGGTAAGAGTTAAAAAAAAATCTCCGAGACATAGATTACAGATATCTGGATCACTACATTAAGAATTTTCTTTTGCTTGACCTCCAGTGGGCTATTCCACATGCCATTGGTGCCATGTTATGGAGAGGGAGTCCTTCGAGGACGAGGAAATTGGCAAAATCCTTAGTGAAAACTTCATCTGCATCAAGCTAGACAGAGAAGAGAGGCCTGATGTGGATAAGGTCTACATGACCTTTGTGCAGGTTTGTATACATTTACATTTTCACATGAAAATCTCTTTCAGCTTCACTCTGCTAGTGCCCCTTTATAATTTTTGCCTGGGAATTATTTCCAGGCAACAAGTGGAGGTGGTGGTTGGCCTATGAGTGTGTGGTTGACTCCTGAACTTCGACCTTTCATTGGAGGCACCTACTTCCCTCCCAGAGACCGTGGAGGTAGACCTGGGTTCAAGACGGTCCTCACCAGAATCATAGATCAGGTAGTAAAACTTCAAGAATTAGGGAACATTATTATATCAGATTTCATGCATTGTTAGTGGGGATGAAAAAAAGTCGTTAAAGAGATTTAAATTATATTTTTGTTTGTTCTCTTTACCCTCCTGTGCTGTCTCTGTGGAAGTGTATGAATGACATAAAGTATGACTTGTGTTCTAAAGTGGCAGAATAATCGTCCTGCTTTGGAGTCCAGTGGGGAGAGGATCATTGAGGCCCTGAAAAAAGGCACAACCATCACTGCAAACGCAGGCCAAAGTCCTCCACTGGCTCCAGACGTGGCTAATCGCTGCTTCCAGCAGCTCGCCCATTCCTATGAGGAAGAGTATGGAGGCTTTAGAGACGCTCCAAAGTTCCCCTCACCAGGTCGACATGAGCCCAAGTGGTCAGCTCTGTAGCTTTAAGGCCTGTAGAAAATTCTTTATTTGACTACCTGACAGCAAGTCTTTTCCTGTTTCTCTCTCTTGCCTATGCATCTGTAGTGAATCTGATGTTCCTCATGTCCTATTGGACTGTGAATCGCTCCACATCGGAAGGGGTCGAGGCTCTCCAGATGGCCTTGCACACGCTTCGCATGATGGCACTGGGAGGCATCCATGACCACATTGCACAGGTATAAACAAACCAAACTAGTGTTGTAATTCAGGGTTTTTCTTTCTTGTTGTTGTTGTTTTTTTTTTTGTAACAGGATTATGAATGGCAAAGTATTGTAAAAAAATTGATATATGAATAAATATTAAACACAGAAAAACAAAATTCAAACCACCAGGTTGAGTGGTAAAGATTCATGAAAAATAGGGAGTAAATTAACTGTCAGAAAAATTTATAAATTAACCCTAAATTCTGGCTGACAGGGCAGATGCTTTTAGTTCAGCTGATGCTCAGCTGATACAGTTTGTGACACTGGCAGCTGTCATATAGCTTGTCCCCACCATTTCTGCTGACTCTGCATGCTGCTTTGCAACCCAACTCTACCCTGGCTCAACCTTTTTCTAGCATAATTAATGCCACATCCAATGTCCTTGAGGCCTGCTCTGTTCTGTGAGGTCTGCAGCATAACGTACTATATACAAGTATCCATAACATAAAATATTAGAAGCCTCTCATGAAAAACATCCACAGGTCTCTTTCAATCCATTCCATTTTATGATCATTTTAAATTCACTAGTAGAAACTGGCATGTTTAAGTTTAGGTGTGTTTTAATAAAACGCTGTTTTTCCCACATCTGTCAGAACTCATCAAAAAAGCAAAGTCTTAAAAGGGCATTTGTGCTCGAACAGACAAGGATACCAAGACAACCTGGAAGTTTACCCAGAAAACCAAAATATGTTAGTGCTATTTTGTGCATGTGGTCAGTGATGCCCAACCCATCAAATCATACAGAATGCAGTGGCGAGTCATAGAGATGCATGACAGACTGAATCAAAACTGTAGAGGAAAGCTCTTACAAAGGGCATTTTGTACGGTTAGGACATTTTATTCATCAAGTAACAAGAAAATTAAATAAAAAGTTGTCAGAATGTTGTCAGAAGTGGTGCTTCTCTAATGTGCAAGCCTGGTTTGTTCATGTCAGACACAAAAACACACAGATGTACTCTTGGTCTCTTTAATATAATCGTGTTTTTAGTTCAAGTCAGATATACTTATGTTGTAGTACTGGTACTTTCAACTAATTTTAGTGAGTAAAATTAAGCAGCCTCCCTCTTTATGTCTCTTTATCTCAGGGTTTTCATCGTTACTCCACAGACTCCTCCTGGCATGTTCCTCACTTTGAGAAGATGTTGTACGACCAGGCTCAGCTGGCTGTTGCCTACATAACAGCTTCCCAGGTGTGTGCAATTGTCTCTGTGTGGCTGTTTGTGTATCTGACAGTGTAATTAGCTCTGATCTTTCTCTCTTGTCTGCATAATTAATGTTACCCCCCAACCTAAAATCTCCAGCATAAGAGATGGCAAACATTTACTTTGTTTCAGAGTCAAATCAAACACTCACAGTGACAACACATGTGCTGTTATTGTGAGGCTTATTGTTTGGGCAATGGCCTACCAGAACATATTCTGTAATTTTACACATTTATTTCTTACAGTTTGAGCCCAAAGAGTTGTGATAACAGATTTCTTTCATCATCATTTATTTATTTATCTAGCACTTTAAAAACACACCTGGTAGACCAAAGTGCTGTACAATACTAATATGCACATAGTAATAAAACCAGACATAGCAAAAAAAAAATTAATTAATGCGGCAAATGCGCCATCTCTCACTTTATGACATCTGGGATAGGGTCAGGCGCCCTGTGACCCAGAATTGAATAAGAAATGGATGAATTTCTTAAACTACGCAGTAATTTTGATGATCACTATCAAGGGCAGCAGTGATTAAACATCTAGTCATCTCAAGTGGTTTCACACATCGCTAATATAGTACAGTAAAAAAAGTATTGTAGATGTAATGCTGGAATTTTTTTTGCTTCCTCAAAGTCTGTATCAACATAGGTCCTAAAAATCCAGGAGTGGTCAGACTGTACTTTGTAACTTTCATTTTATTTATTTAGCCCTCAGTCAAAATGACTGTACTCTACTGTTTTTAGTACATCACTTCAAACACTTGACAGTGTTTTTCACTGCAGTGGGCAGCACTGAGTTATGATGCAGCAAACAACTTAAGAATCTGAATGCCATAGTTTTCAGTTTTCCCGTGAGTGCTTGCTGGGCTGGCCTGCTTTTAAGTCAGAGACTGAAAAACAAACCCTAATTAGGACACAAACATACAAACTCAAACAAATAGAACTCTCATTGCATACTGCACAGACCACTCCACGTGACAGTACCTGTGAGGTCATGTTAAGGTTAAATCATGTTGCTTTGGGAGGTGACTTGTGTGCGTTTCTGTTTTTCCAGGTTTCAGGTGAGCAGTTTTTTGCAGAAGTGGCTAAGGATGTACTGCTTTACGTCTCCAGAGACCTGAGCGACAAGGTGAGTCTGCCATTTCTGTGTGCACAACTGCTGTGTTGTTTTTGTGGTAATGGGAACTTCACCGTCATTGTGATGGTTTTGTAAATCAGCAAATAAAGAAACTATTTCACAAGAAATAGTTTCTTTTGGCTGCTTCTTTGGCATGAAGGGTCATCACAGCAGGTAACTTTAAAGGTTTAGTTTGGCAGAGCTTTTATACCGGATGTCCTTCCTGATATAACCCCAAAGAGGATTTATGTTTCCAGCTGAGCAAATGTGTAAACCCCTACACTGTGGAGCTAAGGGAGATATTTATGACACTAACCATGTTTATCTTTCTACAGTCCCAAAAAACTTTTTGGGGATTTTCTTACCTGCATGATTGAGCATGTGTCAAGACATCTTTCACAGACTTGGAGAATCAATGCACAGGCATATTAAAGCCAACACTGTATTAAGTTCCTTTCTATGGATTCTTTTTGTTCATGCATCCTCAAGGTCACGAGGTGGGACCCCGTTGATGAATAGCCTCTTAAACTCTTGCTTCTCGTCTAAGGGTCAAGCCTTTTTTCCCCCCTTTTGTTAAATGAGGCGACAGAAGTGAATTGGGCACACAATTAAAACCAGACTTGTTGCAATAATAATATTCCCTAAGATTTATTATGCAATTACAGGCTAATGAATTGGTGCTGCAAAGATAATTTTCTACAGACTTCATGCTGCTTTTTTGTAATACAGTGGGTGGGATCTTCCCACAGTGAGGGAGACTCCGTGATTGTCCTCAGGCTAAATTACTGGAGTACTTTTTTACTTCAGCTGGTTCCCTGTGAGCTGTGTGGGTCCCAGTGATCTTCAGTCTTTGTATTTCCTTTTTAACTACCTGAAGCTTGATTTATCTTGCATCATAGGGGTTGAAATTAATTGAGAGTCATTATGTGTTTTTTACAGTAGATCTATTAAAACCCTGTTAAACTTTGTGGTTGGCAAATCTCTGTGTTTCCCAACCACATTAATAGGCCAGTTATGATCTTAAAAAAGTGCAGTAGCAGTGCAGTGTTTAAGTCTTCATTTTAGGAAAAGGATGCTAAACCGTCCTGCTTTTCCTCCAACCAACTGCCGCGGTTTTAGGTTTTCATGTGTTTTTACTTTCCGAAGCTTTCCGAATTAATGCGTTTGTGAAATTTCAGTGTCTAAAATAATTTTTTCATGTTCTCAGATAGTTGTTTTTCATCATCATGTCACAGCAACAGAAAGAGTGTCGTGAATACTGTTGCATGTTTCTCAACTGATCTACAACAGTGCATTTTGTCTCTCGTCCTTAAAAAGCACCTCTCCCTCCTCCTGCCCTCTCTGTGTGTTTGTGCGTTCTCTGAAACAGTCTGGGGGCTTCTACAGTGCAGAGGATGCAGACTCTGTCCCGGCTTCGGGGGGACCAGAAAAGCGAGAGGGGGCTTTCTGCGTGTGGACAGCCTCTGAAGTTCGGGAGCTCTTACCAGACGTGGTGGAGGGCACCGCTGGTAATGCTACGCTGGCTGACATCTTTATGCATCACTATGGGGTCAAAGAGCAAGGCAATGTTGCTCCAGAACAGGTACTTTTGTTCTAGTTGTGTTGGTCTTGCTCAATGAATGAAAGTGAATATGCACAGAATGATAATGGTTTATTATACTTCAGTCACAGAGGACTTTAAGGTGACTTGATAGTGTCAGTAACCATTAACATGAAAAATGCTGCAGTCAGTGTGGATCAGTATGTGTGAACACCCTCTTATTCCCTGTACTGTGTGTTGCCAGGACCCCCACGGGGAGCTGCAGGGCCAGAATGTGCTGATCGTGCGTTATTCAGTCGAGTTAACAGCTGCTCGCTTTGGCATCATTGTCGAGAAAGTCAATGAGCTCCTGGCCTCTGCCAGAGCCAAAATGGCCGTAGTGAGAAAGAGTCGGCCACGCCCTCATCTGGACACCAAGATGTTGGCCTCCTGGAATGGTAAAGTTTACACTACAGCACTGAAATGGTCACTTCCAGTCATTCAAATGGCTCTTAGGCTCAGCATCATTGATTTTTCTGTTTAATAGATGAGTAATCGTAATGAGTGACAGCAGTAATAGGGCTTGATGATATGAACAAAAACATTTGAGGGTGAATGGTGCAGCTTTATATATATTAAGGCCACTGAGTGTTAAAAATTTATGCAAATTTATAGGGAACAAAAGACCACTAAAAACACACGTTCACTTTAGTCAAGGAACTATATCGCTTTACTTTTCAGGTTTAGGTAGGGAAGAAATTCACATTTTCCATTTTCTGGAATCAATAACTCATGAGGAGCGTTTTTAGAACTCCAACAGCACCTTTTTCAATCATTTTATTCAGGACGTCAACAGACCACAAGTTCTTTTTTATTAAAACGAGGCAGACCTGGAGCAATAATACACATTAATAAGTCATATGTAGCTGACTGTGAGAGGAATGTGCTGCGACCGTCTACAGAGTGCAACACTCAGCTGTGTTAGCTTTGCACTCATACAGTGAAGTGTCACTGAAATCACTTTATCCTTTTTGGGCACACTACAAGTCTTTGTTTGTGAAAACCTGTTCCTGTTTTCTTCTTTTTTTTAATCAATTCAATTATATTTATATAGAATAGAATAGCCCTTTATTGTTAATGTACACATACAACGAAATTGTGGGTGCTCCACACCAACTGTGCTGGAGCAAAATCTAAACTGTACACAGCAGGAATAAATAGCAAACAGGAGAAATATATACAATCAAGAGGGATTTATACAAAACAAGAGAAAGGCACACAATAGAGAACAAAATAGTTGCAAAGTGCTTGGATGTAGAGCAAAGAAAAGACTGCATGTGAGAATGGCCCAGGGGAAGAAGCTGTTTGTAAGTCTGGAGGTGCGGGAGGGCAGCGGGGCAGGAAATTGGTGGTCGGGGTGCACCTGTGATAGATCTGGTTTTCCTGAGATGGGAGGAGCTGGTGATGGGCTCAAAGGGTGGCAGAGGGCAGCCAGTGATTTTTTTGAGGTGGTGTTAATTACCCTCTGTACAGCCTTCCTGATCTCTTTTGTGGCCCCTGGGTGCTCTCCACTAAGGAGCAGTATATAGCTGTCAACTCAAAACAGTCCCCTGAAGGATCTTTATATTGTAAAGTAAAGAAGCTACGAATAATAGAGAATAAAGCAAGAATCAGACGACCCTCTGCGAACAAGCACTTTGGCGACAGTGGGAAGGAAAAACTCAATTTTAACCAGAAGAAACCTCTGGCAAAACCAGGGTCAGTGAAGGGCAGCCATCTGCTGTGACTGGCTGGGAGTAGGGGAGGAAGATGGGACAAAAGACAGACTGAAAGTGAGCCACAGATTAGTAATAACTAATGATTAAATGCAGAGCATTATTGGAGCACTATGAGCTCTGTAAGATAAGATGAGAAATAATTAGAAATTCATTTAGTAACTTCCTGTTCTCATAAATTTGCCTAAATATGGTCATTTTTTGGACGATAGAAAATTTACTCCCTTCTCAGCCCCCCTCTTTAGTCCTTTAATCTTTTTTTTTTTTTGTACCTTAAATGGACCAAACACTCCTAGAGTGGTGATACCCAATACATATGTCTGCATTTTGTACAAAACCAAATTTGAGATATCAGAAGTAATTTTGCCTGTTTAGCTGGGGATAGATAATTTTATCTGAAGTAAGGCTGGCTGAGGTTGTGATCCACGGTCAGTTTGTTTTCTTCAGTAGATGCCAGTGACAGAAACTCAAACAGACAGCACACAGCACAGAAACTATAGCCATGTACTGCTGAGGACACAGTCAGCGCCAACATGGATTTCAGCCACAAAAAGGGATCAATATCTGTTTAAGTGTACTTTATGTTTAGGACATTTCCAGGCTTTTACCTGAAGAGAAGGCGGTGCACTCAGTCAGACTCCATTGACAAAACCAGTAATTTTACCTCCCAAAACAGCAGTAAACACAGTTGTTTGTGTGCTCCTACCTTGATTGGTCAGTTAGTGTTGTGTGACTGGTGAGTTAGGGGCCTTTCATCTGAATTTCATCTGTCCCACAGAGTAACTGCCAACCTACACTTTCTTTCTTAACACAAATCAACAAATGTCATCTGTTGTTACATACAAAGTTTAGCCATTAATTTAATATAAAGCTTCAAACTTAGAGTTACTATTTATTGTTGGACCTGCACTGTGTCTCCCTCCATGCTGCAGGAGAAAGTTGGACAGCGACCTTTAGGTAACAGTGCTAGAGTGCACCACTGGAAAAGCTGTGACTTTAAACATCAAACTATGTCACTATGAAGGACATGCACAAAAAACAATGTCAGTGACGTAGTAGTTCAAGCGTTTCACGATCGGTCACAGTTCTGAGCTTATTGCCTCAAAATGACAAAAGTGATGTTGACCTTTGGGCACAGTTTGGGTTAAGACCAATAAGTTGATCACTGTGTGTAAGTCTGATTAAATTCTGACCATTAACACAGGAGGAGTCGCGGGTCTTGTAAATTGTGCACGGCTGTGGCATGAGCTCATCGATCCTTTGGCTGGATTAGCTAAGTATCGATAGACAGCTCAGCCTCGTAATCAGAGGCAGTGATCTGTCTGATCAGGGATTCAGGTTGCAGACATGATCAAAAGTGTAACACAGCGTGCCAGAAAGGAGAAGTTTTTCTGTGGGATGTTCCACAATGTGACCATTAATTCCACAACGGAAACAGACACCTTACATTATATTAGTTGATAGATTATGAGCACTTCTTCTTTTCTCAACAAGACAGTTTGATTCTGATTATGTCAAGTTAGCACAAGCAATTTTATCAGACTGTCATATATTTACAGTAAATACCGCTCATATTCACGAGCACGCCGTTTTTCTGCAGTGTCAAAGTGTGCGTAGATTATTACAGACACTTGTCATTTGGGATTAATGTGATGTCTCCTTAGCACTGTTTGTCCTGCACATTGTCTCAGATTCGATTAATTACAAGAGAGCACACATACACAAGTGCACCCACGAATTTGGCTCCCGGGGCTGACGTCTCAGACAGTGTGTGTTAGTGAGGTAATGAAGCTCGGCGATCCTGAGAACTTTCCAATTAGACGCAAGACTCTCTGTCTCCTCTCTAATGAAGAAACCTTGCCATTAATCACCTGTCCTCTGCTGCAAAACTTTGAAGGCGAGGCTGTGCACTCACTAGGCTTTGATTTACTACATAAAAGACGGGTGGAGGGAAAGCGGGAGGAAGGATGGATGCAGATAGGGACAAGAGGAGGAACAGGGGGACTTCAAAGGAGAGAGGGGGGGATAACTAAATTGGAAGTGTGGCAGGGGCTACATGTTGATACCTAAGCAGTGAGTATGTCATTTTATTACTTGGTGACCTCAATACACTCACCCTCAACGACATCACCGTTACTTTCTCCCTGTTAGGCCTGATGCTGTCGGCCTACGCTCGCGTCGGAGCTGTGCTGGGAGACAAGGACTTGGTGGAGAGAGCAGTGAAGGCTGGGGGTTTCCTAAAGGAGCACCTGTGGGACGCTAAGCAGCAGACCATCCTTCGATCTTGTTACCGTGGAGACCAGATGGAGGTGCAACAGATGTAAGCGAGAGAAAGTTTTGATGGCTCAGTTTTTAAAAGCTTTAATTCAGCGATCATAGTCAGAATGAGAATCTGATGACAGCTGGTTGCTTGATGCTTTTGTTCACATACATGTCAGACTAGACCCACACAGTCCTGCAGTTTTTGAATATTTAACTGTGACTGAAAGCTGTCAGAGGATGTTTGTCCTAACCTTGATTTGGATTTTTGAGAGTCTCAGAATTTTATTCCTGATTCGATGCATCTGTAGTACAAAATTCTCTCAGAGACACTGCATGTGTGCTTTTTTCCTGAAGTTTAGCGAGCCTCACGGGTAGGGCATAGAGTCATTGCAGGTGAGGCGGGAAGGTTATGGAGTGAAACCAAAATGAAATGAATATGATTTATGGAAAGTAAAGGTTTGCTGAACCCACTGCACTAAACAAGTTGTGCTAAATTGAGTCCTCCTCGGCCGAGAGAGTTGTTGAATGTTTTAGTTCTTATGAGAAAGCAGAAGACCACAAAGGAAATACTCCTGTATTTGTCTGAGTTTCCTTCGCTTTCTTGAAGTGTTTGCTAGATTTATAAGGTCTGATCCAGTATTTGGGCCCACAAAAATGAAAAGCCTTAGCTGATTTTGGGTTTGGTTGATTTCTCCTTTAACATATTCCTGTTGTTGTGCCTCTAGACTGTTTTGAGCATTTTGCTATTTTTAGGTTTTAGTGGACACTTGTGCCTTCATCTACTGGATCTTCTCCAGCGGTGATCCTTCAACTTGATTTTCATTTTTGGGTGGCAGACAGAGTTCCCAAGGTGGCCGAGTTGTAATCAACGCGTTGCCAGAAAAAGTTTGAGTTTGCTGGAACACATCAGAGTTCTGGTTGTTTCCGCTGGAAGTTCTCTCAGGGGCCTTTAGACGTCACATCATAACGTCAGGTTTCTAATCTCTCACTCTGTGGTCTAGAATCTCAGTCTTTCTACCTTCAGGCTGATGACTGTGTGGTCTTTGAAGACTGTCCTGTTAGAACTGGAGACCCAGGCCTAATTGCAAGGGATGATCCTCCACACCAGGATTTTTCCAGATGTTGATGATTGAGATGATATGAGGTTATAATCTTGAGCTTCTCAATGCCAAATGACAGACAGCTTTGTCCCTTTTGTACTGTGTGACATTGTTAAATAGGATGTGGAAAATGGTTTTTTTTCCACTTTGTAGTAGAGGAGCGGTACGCAGTAGTTCTGTACTGAGATGGCTGTTTATATGCAAACAGGAAACGGTTATATCTGGATAAATCAGGTTACTCTGAGAAATCAGAGAACATGTTCACATGCATTCTAGTAACCTGGTTATAGCAAAGCCACATTTACATGCTGCAGGTCAGTAATTAGTTTTTCTCTTTTAGTTTCTATCATTTTGTCTATCTGAGACAAGACTGGCCCTGTGTTAACTGGGTTAAAGACGCCTGTTGAATGACTCGTGATGAGTTTTTTTCAGCCTACATAGCAACAGTACAAAATCTGTTTTGTCTTAGAATGACTGTTTTCTTTTACGGGGTGCCGTGTTTGATTTTTAACCTTTTACAGTTAAGCCTTACATGAAGTGGAAGATGGCACAGAGTTAAGCTAATACTGTTAAGCTTAAGCTCTGGTTTTTGTGTTGAAATGGCCAAGACGACCAAATACAAACAGAATTTCTCATCAGTGTGACAAACACAGCGGAACGAACAGAGTCTCTTGTTGATTCTACACCATCACTCCAGGTGTCCCCGTTCTGTTGGCTAGCCCTATGTCCTAGTTACTACGAATGAGTGAGTATGCAGTATGGCCGAATCAGCAGAAAAATATGCCAGGAAGCCCACATCACAGCATGAAATGCATGCAATTTTAAACACACATATAAACAGATAGACACCACGAGCCTCTGTCTTCCACAGCCTGTCTCTCATTCATAATGTTCCAATTCAAGATGGGGTCGGCACTGAGAGTGCTTACCAAAGCCCTTTTCTCAGGGCTGGTTTACTTTCTGTACATTGGTAAATCACTCTGTCACACCAGGCCAGGCACATATGGGCCGTGCGCTAATTTACCAGGAGGAATAGTAGGTGCTCGGGCTAACTGGGTTAATAGGCCGTGGTAATGTTGAGGAGCTGATCATGAAGAGTATCACCAAGGTCTTTAGGAACCAAAGGAAGGCATGACAATGGATCCAGTATAGCCATGGCAAGTGGGTCACTGGTGATGTTGACTCATTACTCAGGCTGCTGCTGTAGCCTCTTCAGCACTACACTTAGCAGAGATAACTTCTCAATTAGTTGTTTTTTTAAGATTTCTTTTTTGGCATTGTAGAATTATTAGACTGCAGTCTACTCTGTACTATCCAAAGTAGGACGAAAGGGTGGGGCCAGATGAAATTGTGTGGGGAGAAATGGAGCTCAGACCCTTGTTGGGGCATATGTATTGCCTGGTCAACCAGCTGACCTATAGTGGAGCCCCCTAATTTATTTTATTTTGTTTTAGTTTAATGTTAGCCTTGCATCAGGCTCGCGACCTGTCCAGGGTGTACTCTGCCCGTCGCACTATGGTAGCTGGGATAGGCTCCAAGCCCCACCCCCCCAATGCCCACCAATTTGATTTGATTTTTAATGATGTTAGTTTTAAGGATGGTTTGTTTTCATTCAATGACTGTTGCAGTTTAAATTAAATGTTATTTTCTTGTGCTAAAATGAATCTGGCTTTTTAAGCATGAGCCTGTCATTACTGTGTGGGTCTGTTTGCTTGTTTTTCCAAAGATCACAATAATATGTAGTAATGCAAATTCAAACTTTTTGAGCCAATAATCAAATGTGATTTTGACTGCACTCTAATAGTGTCATAAGCAGTTATTCTTTTTCCACCTCACTGCCGTTCAATTACAGTTTTATACACAATCCCACACACGCTGATGGGCTGGCGCATAAAGAGCAATTAGATGAGGGCATTCAAATTAATTTCAAGGGTCTGCAGAGTATCATAGGCTTCTGTTAGGGTTAGCTACATTGTTTTATTAATGACTCAGAATGCGCACCTGCGGACCACTTATGTGCACCCCTGGTTATTTAGCTCGTCATATTGCAGCCACAGAAATTCTTTTGTCCATGAAACCATAAAGCTGCACTTTCTTTTTGCCTTATAGTCTCATTTGTCATAACTTCTCCGTTTTGTGGTAAGCTTTTCTTTGGCTGTCACTTCTTCACCCCGACCTGTCTTATTTGGCTCAGCAGAACTGAAATATAAATCCTGCTACTTTTACACACGCACTCACATAATTTCAGCGATTCTCTGCGCGATCAACCTCTCACATGTTTAAGCTTGCTGCGGGAGATTTCACTTGTCATGTTTGCATAGTAAGCTAACGATTAATAAGACGATGTCAGAGGAATTGGTGCACAAATTATCATCACTCACAGATCAGTGCTGTCATTGCAAAGTGAAAGCAAAAAAACAAGCGCAAATTCAAACGCGACTTCAATATGTCACATATTGACAGTGGCTCACCGATGCCAATGACATAATTACCCAGCTACATTTCTGAAAGAATGCAAAAGCATTGACATATATTTTTCCTACAATAGCCCGACGGGCAGGGCAGAGAGATTTTTGTAGCCCGACTGGAAAGATCGCTAGCTCCGGGACGTCGGGCTAGCGATTTTGCAAGCCCTGTATCTGATTGAGGAATCACTCATCTTTGGAAAAGAGAGTTTATTACAGAGAAATGTCTCTTTCCAAAATAAAAGCTATACTATCCGCTTCTTCTGGGCTATATTCTCAGCAGCATAAGGAGAATCACGTGCTAACGGCTGTCTAAATGACTCGGCTAAAGTTAGTAGCATGCTTGTTGTTTTTGTCTTTGCACTAGGATGATGTCGGCGTAAATGTGCAGTCATATTCGTTGTGTTCCCACTAGTGCTTTCAGGTTAATCTCGTTGAAATGACCTTAACGCCACAACATGGCAAATCTCCGTTAACGAGCTACCGCCGATCGCCCCGTGCATGGGGCTAGACGGCCAACACGTTAACGAGCTAACTGCGCTAACACACTAGTTAATTAAGCATTGCATGGCACATCCAACATACTGTTTTACTTTAGTCCATGACTCGCTTACCTTCAGGGTCATACGTCACATGAAAACCAAAATAATTCCAAACGCCAGATCTGAATGAGGGTGGGGGAGGTCCATCTTGCAAGGAGAGCTTAACTTCTGTCTTGCTAGCTTGCCCTGCGCTCTTCCTCCTGACTATGCTGTCTGTGTTGAGCGCTCAGTGGATCTGCGCTCGACAGTGCAGCCTAGGCGGAGTAGTCGAACGCAGATTCACTGAGCGCTCCACACAGACAGCATCGTCAGAAGGAAAGTTGATAAAATAAATTACAAATGTTGTATTGTTCGATACATATGCGTACCGAACCGAAAGCACTGTATCGAACGGTTCAATATCGATACGAATATCGTTGCACCCCTACTGTATATATATCTGCTTTATAAGCTCAGTACTGTGCAAAAGTATTAAGCCAGTGTAAAATTTCTTTATATTTTGTAAGGAAAGTGGGAAATGAATGCAGCGATTTACTGAAACGTGCAAGCATAAATGGAAGTACAGAATATGAGGCAAAAAACGAGTTTTCACAGTTCTGTCAAGCAATAACTGGAATGACCAGATTTATTCTTCAGCACAGCTTGAATTCTTATGGTCAAGATTTCTTATAATTTCTTTATCAATCTCAAGGAATATTTGTCTGGGCATCTTAAAGGACTTGTAACAGGGTTCGTACGGGTGCTTGAAATACTTGAAAATGCTTGAATTTTAATGTTGTCTTTTCAAGGTTTGAAAAGTGCTTGAATTTTTAGATGTGGCGCTTAAAAGTGCTTGAAAGTGTAACTGTATTTCATTCACCACAAATAACTATCTGATTGAATAGTTTTCTTATCAGATAGAGAAATAATATGAGTCGCAAAATGTAAAAGAAAAATTTCCCCGCCTGGGCTGCCTTGCGTCTGTTTCAACGTGTGACCCCGCCCTTCCCTCGGACAGTCAGGGATGAGTGCGCTAACATACCTGTAGGTTGCTGTTTTAACGAGTGTTTGATGGAAAACGACAATGGCGGAGTTTGCGCTCTCCAGTCGCGTGATAGGTGAGTCCTAGTAAATAATTTTCCAGTACGTGTACCCCATATGGAAAAGATATATAGATACAAACTTTATAAGATTTATGTCTTGTGTGAAACTTGTATGAAAAGTATACAAGAGTGAAAACAGGTATAAGATCCCTTAAAAATTATATAAATGAAACTTGTATGTTTTGGATACTTACTTACATCAAGTTGCTGGAAGGAATTATTTATGTTTCAAACTCAAAAAACAACGGCCTCCTTGTTGACAAAAAAAGAAATCACATTCCTTTAATTATATAGAAAATATAAGAAAAATCATTTATTTGCTATGTGTAAACATAGATCAGGGCCTCCTCCTGGTGGGCATGCCTGGAAAACCTCACCCAGGAGGCGCTCAGGAGGCATCCTTGTCAGATGCCCGAACCACCTCAGCTGGCTCCTTCCAATGTGGAGGAGCAGCAGCTGTACTCTGAGCCCCTCGCGGATGGCTGAACTTCTCACCCTATCTCTAAGGGAGAGGCCAGCCACCCTTCGGAGGAAGCTCATTTCTGCCGCTTGTATCCGCGATCTCGTTCTTTCGGTCACTACCCACAGCTCGTGGCCATAGTTGAGGGTAGGGACGTAGCTCGACCAGCTGCATCACTGCGGCCGCAGCACCAATCCATCTGTCGATCTCCGGCTCCCTTCTCCCATCACTCGCGAACAAGACCCCGAGAACCTTGAACTCTTCCACTTGGGGCAGGAACTCATCCCCGACCCGGAGTGGGCACTCCACCCTTTTCCGGCTGAGAACCATGGCCTCAGATTTTACATAATAATCTATATGATAATTGTAAGTTTACAGGGACTGAAACGAGTGAATAAAGTGGCCAAAGCCACTTCAGAAAGCCTCAGAACTTTTGCTTAAGGCCAATTTAAAAATAACAAGAAATTCTGGCTCCATGGAAACAAAAGAAAAGAGGGGGTGGGTCAGGACTTTTGCAGAGTCCTATACTGAGTTGAGTTGGCTAGAACAAGTGCTTTTGCTCTGTGTATGAGTTGGCTCATGAATCAACCTTTTTTCTGGGGAAGAAAAGCTGCTCTCTGACTCCTCACCTCTCCATGACCTTAAAGTCATGCACTTTATCTTCTCCAAGTGCACCTCCTGTTTTTAGCCTCTTGACTGCCAGCCATCAGCCTCTCATGTCACAGCACTGTCTGGCCTCCTGTCACTGTCTGTCCCCATGCACTCACTCAGACGGGGTGCCGTCATAAGAATTGGAGGGGAAAAGTAGCACGGGGTGGAATAACCCTCGAATTTAGAAGCTGATTTGCAGCGACTCAGTAGCAACATTGTGAAGGACAAGTCTTGAACAATAAATCAGAATCAATTTCACTGACAGAGAATGATTTGTAAAATTGGGAGAAATTGGTAGGACAAAAGAACTCGTCTGAATGAAGTGGAGGAGGAAAAAGAGTTACTTCAAACGTCAGACATCTTATGTATGCAGTTGTGTGCCTATGCGAATGTCTTTGCCTTTACTATAGAAACACAGATGAATAATTACACATTGAGAAAAATGCTTCAGGAAGTGATTATACTCAGCTAACTATGTGTATTATAATGTAGTCGTGGATTGTCCCAAGTATCTCCTTCAGGCTCTTTGTAATGCCTTTGTAAGGCAGTCCCTCCACATTTCTTTAGCATCTGGCTGTTTGTCTTCCTCAGGCAGTATAAAAAAGTAAAGCATGGAATGGAGAAAAAAACAAAGCAAAACTAGTTCACTAAAAGTAACTCATGTCAATGCATCGATCAATAAATTCTTAATGAAAATTGTCCTGATTCCCACTCTCCTCTCCTGCTCCTCTGATTTTCACTTTCTCCCTCTGCGCTCTGCAGATCTCCGTCTATCTCTGGCTTCCTGGATGACTATGCCTTCATCATATGTGGTTTGCTGGACCTGTACGAGGCCACGCTACAAACAGAGTGGCTGCAGTGGGCTGAGGAGCTGCAGCTGAGGCAGGACGTGTTGTTCTGGGATGATCAGGGCGGAGGCTACTTCTGCAGTGATCCCACTGACAGCACAGTACTGCTGCAGCTGAAAGAGGGTGAGGGATGGATGCATTAGCTGCTTTTTTTTTTTTTTTTTTACCATAGGAACATTTGAAGATGCTCAATGCACTTAACTTCAATAAGAACTACAATATCTTACCCCCAGCAAAGTCCCTGCTCAGGGGGGTTGGCACATTCTGGAAGTTTAGGGATGTGTGAGTGGTGACTGCTTTTTGTTAGGATAACTTACTTTTTATAAAGATAACATTTAAATCTGGCCCAAGCACAGCTTTTGATTGCTCTGTTTGAGCAAGACAAGAGAGGCTTACACAGCTGGAACGTCTGGTTTGCCATGTTTTTAGAAAGTCTTGTCAGAATAGCTGTTTCTACATCAGTGAACTAATTTGCCTAATCTCTGAGGTTCTTCAGACTGAAGTGGAATCACATATGAACAACAGTGTAAAGGAACCTTTTCTTTCTTTGAAGTTTCAGGGACAGAATAGGTACCTGGAGTGGAAATGTAGGTGCTGATAGATTGGTAGATCATCTCAGTATGGGTGTTGAGGCAAACATGATTTCTTTCTTATAAAATGAAAATAAACTACTTAGATATCTGAAATCTCTGTTATCTTACCTGTGTCTACAATATTAGTAGTGAATTTAAATACATAACTCTGGAAGACATTACCATCATGTCAGAGCATGATGGTAATGTCGCCTGTGGCAATTAGGAATCCGCAAGGAGTGTGATTTTACAGTGTCATAGAGCGGACAATTTGAGTGATTGTACTCTGAGCTATAGTGATTCATACGTCTTTTGTTTCTAAAATATGAAAGCCAACAAAAACATCACAGTTTGTATTTAGCATTTTTTGTGACTCATACTGAATAACTAACTTCTTCTGTTTAAAAACTTGCTAGTGTTTTTGAATGTTGTATTTTAACCCTCTAGAAATCTAACTGCTCTGTAAAGTTTCAACATACACTACATATAAGAGATATAATGTAGCTACCTTAATGATCTCACACACACACACACACACACACACACACACACACACACACACACACACCGACCGATCTATAACCACTATATGAACCCTATAGTCAGCTCCTCTGACTTTAAGTCCTATGGATAATATACAGTTTATACAAAGAGGCAAATTAGCCATGGAGTCAAAAGTGTGTTAAATGGAAGTCTGTGGTCTTGAATAGCTTTAAGTGGGTCTTCAAGGAACAACAGTTTTGATATTAGACCTGAAGATTTGCCCAGATTAGTAACTGAAAGGAGCACGAGTGCTCGAATGCAGTGATTGTGTTGTTAGATGAGCACAGAGGTGATCAGGAAAAGTCTTGAACGTCCATTCTCCTGGGCTCACAAATGTCTGTAGAAAACTTAGGGTAATTTTGTTAAGCAGTCATGTAATGTTTTTTTTTTTAAGCTTCCAGCTGCTCCTGTCAAGCAGTAGAAAAATAAGTCAAGTGATTAACAAACTGAGAAGGGTTCAAGCTTTGGATACACATGGAGTCAAATGTGACATCAGAAAATGATGCCAGTCGACTAAGCAACAGGCCGAAAGTGCTACAGGCATGTACACACATCTGCTGTAATATTGGAAGTTCTGTTGAGCTGTTAGAACATAAATAACAAACTGGTGCTGCTACTGTGGGGCATGTGGCAAGTGTGTTTAAAGATGCAGGTTGGATTGACAAACAGGTGAAAGATTAATAGCACTACTGCAGAATACCGCTGCGGCTCAGGCAAAGTGTGAGGATGTAGCTCAGAGAGATGAATAAATACTAAGTTTGAGATGTGTCTGCAGAATTGGAAATTGGCAGAAGTTGACCACACTGAGTTAAACAAACAGAGGAGGCATGAATGGATGCTGAGTTACTGGATGAGCGTAATCATTAATTGCTCATCTATTCATGTACCGTCCATCTCTTTCTCGCCTATGTATATCTTCCACCTTATTGATCGATTTGGATCTTAACACGATGGAAGCCTCGTCTGTAATATCTCTGTCAGTCTCCCTCTATTGCTACACTTTAAATGTTAGTGAAAAGGCAAGAAGGCACAGATTGGTGGATAGACTGATGAATAGCTGGAGGATAAAAGAGGGGAGCAGAGGAGTATTGACCTCCTCCTATCTACCTTCAGCACTGTAAAAGCCTCACTCATTCAAGCTGAACCTCTTCAACTTGAAAGCACTCAAAGACTGATGCTCTGATTCTTCGGCTACTTTGATCACCAGGCCTGTCAAATATGTCTTCTTTCTGTCTCTCAGTCCATCTGCTCCTGACAGGCTGGAACAGGACGACAATCTGCAGTGGGAATCTCAAACCCACCTTCTGCTTCTGCCTGCTCTCATCTTGCTTACATCTTCATTCTTTTCCAATTATTACATGTTCTTCCTTGCTGCCCTCGTACTTACCTTTTAGCCTTGTAGGGTTTGTTTCTTTTCCTTCCTCAGTATGGGCCTTTTCATGTTGATTACAAATATAAGCACAATTGGGCCGCAAATAGTTTTCCTTACAAACAGTACTAGAGTGTTGTTTTGTTTCAGGCTATTCGATAAATAAAAATCTGTTTTCTGCTTGAGGAAATGAAACCCAACCCAGAAACAATCCTACTGATTTCCCAGTGACTGAAGTCTTGTCTTTGACCTGGTCCTGTGCCTCAGCTTTACAATGATTTTGAACCTGGTAAATGACAAAACAGGTGGCATTGCATTAGACTAGCATCAGCATGGTGCAGGAAACCTTTGAGGACAATATTTTCAGCAATATCTAACATAATATAAGTGATTGATGGAGCTGTGATGAGATGTGGGACATTTGGGCCAGGCCCCTAGTGGACAAGCTGTGTAAGGCCAGTATTTATGTGTTTGTTCGTTATTTATCACAAATGCACTGAAAATATCTGATCTAATCTAAAATTGGCATATAACTGTAGAGAATAAATTGAATGATTAAAAAGGTTAGAAATAGATTGAACAAGGTACACGAATGGCCACTAAAAATGAAAAATGTTGTCTAACCTTGTTTTCCACTAAGAACTTAAACCTTTCCTGCAGTGGAAAGTTTGGAGTTTTGTAGAAATAATTCCTTTAGATGCCTAAAGTTTTGCTAATTAAAATCTTCTTATGTAAAAGGTAGTGATGAAACAGTGTATTACTATAGAAGTAGAAGAAGTAGCACTGTGCAGACAGACTGACAGCCTGCTGTTTCAGAGATTCAATCCTGAATTGGGTGAATTTTTCCAACTTTTCCAGCTGGATAGTCACGTTCGGGGCACAGTCACTTTGACTGATAGGTGTCCCAAGACAGACAGTTATAGTGTCTACTGACCCCCCCCCCCCTTAGTGTGTGTGCTGTTGGAGAATTTTTAAATGAATTATGTAACTACTATTATGGGTTGCTGGCCATCCCAGAAGTTTGTGCTTAGTTTTGGTGATTAAAATATTAGTGCCTTCTTAGCTGTTACTTAGAGTGCGGGAAAATATTATTTGGTCACTTGCTGAATTTGTAAGTTTGCTCATTTACTAAGAAATGAACAGTCTCTATTTTTTATGATGGTTTCATTTTAATTAAGTGAGACGGAATATTAACCAAAAGTTCAGAAAAAACACATTACATAAAAGTTATAAATAGATTTGCGTCTCATTAAGTGAAAGTGAAGTACTTGATTCCCTACAGCCCAGCCAGAATTCTGGTTCCCACTGATTGGTTGTGTGCCACGTTACAAACAATCAGTCAATTACAGATACTCCTGATCTCAATGTGTTATGTGTGTAAAGCACACCTGTCCACAGAATTAGTTTCTTCCATTCCAGTCTGTCCGCCATGGTCGGCAAGACCAAATCTTAACTTTCCCATTGAACAGCTAAATAATTCAGAGAAGGCTTGGAGTAAGTGCTGCGGTCAGATGAAACTCACTCACATCAACCTAACCTGCCATGTTTGGAAGAACAGATATGTTCTTTGGGTCACACTCAACATATCTGTTCTTCCAAACAAGGCTAGCCAGTCTCCAGACCTCAGTCCTGTAAACGTCTGTGGAAGGAGCTCAAGCTTCAGGTAGCTAAGCAGGTAGCTAATCTGTTAGCCAAGAAAGCTAAAAGATTTAAAGAGTTTCTGTAAAGAGACTCGCTGCGCCGTTAAATATAAACAAATGTCCAAGAAACCCATCCGCATATATACATATTCTGTACAGTGTCTGAAAATATAATGGTCTATACCAGGGGTCTGCAACCTTTAACACCCAAAGAGCCACTTGGACCCGGTTTCCACGCAAAAGAAACACTGGGAGCCGCAAATACTTTTTGACATCTAAAATGAAGATAACACTGCATATATTATTTTGTTTTGTTTTTTACCTTTATGCTTCAACTAAGGTGTGTTGCTTATGAAATCCATGAAGTGCTACAGAGAAAATTACATTTTATTTATGTAATTAACACATTTTGAACTCTTAAAGAAATATAACAAAAGGAAAGACACCCAGCTGAACTAAAATGATCCAGCAAACAAAAACTGTTGTGAGGCCCCCTTATATCGCCTTTGGGCTTTTGGAGCCTTGACCTGACTTTGAAAAAACAATTGGAAAAAAAGCACTATGCTGCTAAAAGATGAAAAATAGATATTTGCAAAATTCTGCCTAAATATGTATTTTACCAGGTTGATGTGTGTGGCGGGGCATCGTCTGCAATGCCGCTGCAGGGGAGGCGGACGCACCTGAGCGGCACGCACAATCTCGCCTCGCCGCCTTAACGTCTGTGCTCTCGGCTGTTGTGTTGGTGTGTGTCGGGCTGTGAGCTGAAAAGCTACAGCCGGCTGTATGCGTACAGCAACCGTGTGTGAAAAGTGGTCAATAAAGAGATGCTGAAAAGCACGTTCATGGAAACATCGTCGGGTCTGCGTGGTATGTTTACAATGGGACTTCCGCTCCTGAACCTCCGCGCACAGCGTCTGAAAATCGGGGCTTTATTAAGTCACTTTCATCTTTACGCAGGACTGTAAGCTGTCATCTGTGAGGCGTGAGCGGTGTTTGTTTTTAACATAGTTCACGGTGGAGAACAGCTGCTGACATAATGTGGATCTGAAGATCCATAATTGGCCTACCTGGGGTTGAAAGTCTCGATAAATGCACGGCGCTTCGGCGGGTATACCGGCTTCCGCGAGTGTGACGCTTATTTTGAGCGATGAAAAAATAATAAAATATAATTTTATTTTATATTTCAATATCACAATAATCTTCCAATTTAGAACTACAAGTTAAAAAAATAACTAATCACAAATAAAACACACTTCAGCTAAATGCTTCTAATTTATTTTCCCAGACCACGCGGAGCCGCAGTACAAGGACTAAAGAGCCGCATGCGGCTCCGGAGCCGCAGGTTGCCGATCCCTGGTCTATACTTTTTGCTTAGCTCGTAAAAAACAAAAAAACTTTTCCTCAAGAACTTCTTTAATGTTGCAAATCTGTAGAAAAAGGAGATTTTTTTTTGTACCAAAGGACTGGGGATATAAAAATAAATGGTCCTGGCCTGGATGTGCACTCCAGCCTTTCTTCAGTTGCCAATCCACTTCTGTAACTGATGGCTGGTGGCATGTCAGAGAAACTGACACTTTGTCTACGTGCTGACATGCACCTTTGATCTGTAGATTCCAATTTGGATGTAGTTGCCTATTTGTTTTTGCTCCCAAGCTGCTCTGTCTGACAGGGACCATCTATTTCAACAGCTTCCTACTCCCACTTGTATTTTTATTCATAACTCTTTTGTCATCTCGACTCAGTTAATTTTTTTTCTCCTTACTAATACAGTCAGTAGGCTCGTCTTTCTCCCTTCCAAATGGATCTCACGTTACATCTTTTCTTTTCCTCCATGACAGGATTCATCATTTTTCAGTTGGAAATGCAGATCTTTTGGTGATTGTTATTTTTATTATGAAATGTGGGACAGATCAGAGATGATGGCAGCCTGAGCTTGTGTGTTTTGGAGCGCTTGTCCCTGCGCGCCGTCACACCTGCATCTGTGTGTGTTTATTGAAGCTGACACGTGAGAGCTCTCTCATCTGAGAGGATTGACGGAGCCATTATGGTGGCGGCGCTGTGTGGGGTTGAAGCCCATTAGTGACGCTACACCCGCTGCAGTGTGGACGCCAGTCCCAGCAGCGTGGCCTGTCACCGCAAGACGGATTACCCCACTATGCTGCCACTCTACATCCCCTCGCCTCAGCCTCCCTTGTGTGTATTTGTTTTTGAAGACTAAGGTTGCAATTATGCACAATATCCGTCTTTGTTTTGTAGTTGAAAATCAGTTGTTTGTGAAAACACTTTTTATCTCTCGTGGTCACAGTGCATTGTCAGATGTATTCCCATTTAAAAAGACAGAAAAATACAGGATACATCAACTTGAGACTGCTTCAGCTGTTTTTGTAGACTTTAAAAAACTGATAAAAGTCTTAAGTAGTGCTTTACTGCAGTGAGTGTGTGTTTCTGTGCTGACAGCAAGTTTTCTATGTGTGTGTCTGTTTGGAAGCAGTACTGTCACGCCTTCATCTGCCCTCCTTCCATGGGGATCCTTAAGAGATGAGATGTGAAATGTTGAAAGCAAACAGACTCTCAGGTTAAACCTCTGTGTGTGTTTACAGTGTGTGTGTGTGTGTGTGTGTGCTGAAACTTCCTTGCTGTGGAGTCCAGAAACATGCAAATCAAAGTATTTCTGCATTTCAGTCACGCATGGATGATGGTAATTCGTGCTCATTATAAAACATATTGAATATGCAGTGTACAGGCTGTGTAGGGCCATTTTGCTGTAAATACTTAGAAGTCAGAACTCTACAACTCTACATTTCCAGGTTTTGCTCAAAATGTGCAGTTTAACTTAAAGAGTAAATTGTGTTGGACAATAAAAAGCACACTCACACACATTCAGAAACACAGAACTCAGGCCTGAGAAGCAATCATGTAGCAAGGGCAGAGGTTATGGGAACATCACCTTCCAGGTTCTCATTAGACACTGATATGAATGATAAGGACCAGTCACTGAACAGAGCCATTCATAGGGTTATCTGTTGTGTCCATCACATCACACAGAAAGGCATTGCATCCACATTTGGATTACAAGCATGGCATCATTCTGGATTTAAAAGCGAAACTTTTAATGTTTGTTCATGTTTAGACAAATCACATTAGTTAAAAATAACGTACAACGCATTGCTATGCCATAGAGTTTATAAAACACTGAGCATAATCTGAGTCTGAAAAATTAAGCATGAAATTTCCTAAACCTGCATTCATTTTTTATTATTTTTTTAAAATGATTTTTTTCATTAAAAATAAAATTGAAAAATAAAAAAGAAGCTTTTGTTGATTGATGTTGGCATTTTAAACAAACAAACAAAAAAAAGAGGACAATTTGCTGAACTTAGTGGGCAATACCTGTGTTTCCACAACTGAATGTTCAAACATTCAGTTTCAGTCGGTCACCGACAGCAAAAGACTTCAATGCAGTCACTGGGCAAAAATTGAAGCCAACTTTAGTGAAGAATATCTAAAAGACAAAATAATGCTTAAGTTGATTATTGTTTTTTTGTGCACCTTCCCAGGACCTTGTTTCAGATAACAATAAATGAGTTGTGTTGTGAGTGAGTCTGTTTTGTATCAAGTCCTAATCCCCGTCTTATGGCTCAGTCACACTAGAGTAAAAATAGGATGGCAACATCTCTGTAACTAGGAATAATCACTGGTCGCCTGGTAATTGCATTGAAGTTTTTTGCTATCGGTGAACAATTTGCAAGTAGTTGCTGTGAGTATTTTTATTGCACGTTGCCTGGTGAAAAGCAGCCTGTCTCCAAACAACTGAAGTGTATCTTCAGAGGAGTCGTTCAAAGCCAGTGAGTTTGCAAATTCTTTGCACAATTGTGCAATAAATATGCTCATGCTGAAATCTCTGACCACGGTTTTAGTGTGACTATAACTTTATACTCGGTTTCATTTAAATAACTCCTCTGTTTTCTTGATTCAGAGTATATTCAAGGTCTTAGACTGTAACTGTTGAGCATCTTTTGTTTGTCTTTGCGTCTCAGATCAGGATGGAGCTGAGCCCAGTGCTAACTCAGTCTCAGCGTTCAACCTCCTTCGTCTGTCCCACTACACTGGAAGACAGGAGTGGCTCCAGAAGTCCCAGCAGCTACTGACGGCATTCTCTGACCGTCTGACCACTGTTCCCATAGTCTTGCCTGAAATGGTGCGAGCTCTTATGGCCCAGCACTACACACTTAAACAGGTGAGTTTGAAACTAACACACATGATCATGAAGGGGAACAAGTTCAGGCACCAGAAGGATTTATGTTGTCCTGTGAGTTCACCGGTTATTAAAGTCTTTTGAGTTTTGCATGTAGGAATCAGGGCTACTGGTGGGTTTTAGTTACTATGACAACCAGATAATACTTTACAATTGGTATTGGTAGGATAGTCAAAGTAGTCTTGATTTAATATTACGCATTTAAAGTGCCACTGTTGATTGGTGTTAGCCAAAGACAGTTGTCCTAAAAGCCAGGTTGGCTTGGAGAGCAGGTGTTTGCCAGGCTGCCAGCCCAAATTGATTTTTGCATCCACCCACTAAAGGCAAAGGTTTCTGCTTGAATGATGTATTGTGCAAACACAGTTTGTCATGCAATTTGCATTTAGCGGTAAACAAAAACTGAAGAAAATGATGTGGCATAGCAGAAACAAAAGCTGAACAAGAAGCTGGTGAAACAGATTTAACTGATTCTCTTGTATACTCAGTAACCATGCAGTAAAGTGAACGTGAATCAGTATGAAACTGTTCCACTACATCTCTCCACAGCACTGCAAATAAAGTTTTATTGATTGATGATGTTTGCATATTTGGGTAATAAAGTTCTCTCTTTAGTTGGTCAAACTACAGATGCCATGAAGCAACCAGAGCCTAAAGTCATGTCTGTTTGTTAACTTTTTTTTATAATAACAAATATTGCAAAAAGTGAAAGACAGAGATAACGTATACTATTCCTTCCAATTGCAAATCACAGCAAGCAGCCCTACTGTACTGTACTTTACTGTATTGTGTTTCAGCCATTCCTAAACTTCCACGGCACAGTTTGAAATGGGACACACAAAACTTTTAGTCACTCTGATCGTCTCACAAATGAAAAATGAAACGTTTCCTGTGCGTGTTTTGTCATTCATTTGTTTTAATCTTAGTTTTTCTTTCCAAATTAAGTTTCCTGGTTACTATGAAATGTGAGATGAGTTCAAGATCAGGAAATGGTCTGAAAACCTGAATAATAATAATAATAATAATAAAAAATAAGTTATTTTGAAACCCCTTAAACCCTCAGAAGTTCTTTAGAATCCCAAAACTTTTAAAATAAAAATGTGTTGATTTTGAAACCAATCCTAAAGGATTTTATCCTGTAGGGTTAAATAATAAGTGCATCTAATTTTATAAAGTTATCAAACAGGATTAAGTTGTATAAAAGTCTAAAAGGTGTGACTTTTAAAACGATGCTTTTCTGTGCACTTGAAATGTAATTTGTTTGTAAGAATCAAATATATTTTTTTAGGTATTTATTGTAAATTATGCTGCGCGGCCCACCTGGATCAGTTTGTGACCCACATTTACGTTATCACTGTTAAACATCTTTTACTGAACAAAAAAAAAAAAAGTTACGATTTTTGTTCCCTGAAATCAAAACGATTTTTCATTTAATGAAAAAAGATAGCAGGGAGCTTTTTATTTCAGTCAAGTCCATTTTGTTTTTATATCACATTTGTGTCTGCTTTTAAAGTAATAAGTAACATTGTGTTCAGAAGTTGTTTTTGTATTGTAAATCAGTTTTTGATTGATCTCAGCTCCTGGCAACTAATTTCTTAGTCGACTAAATGAGGGGCTGCACAGGAGTGTGCGTGTGGTGTAGGGCTGCAACTATTCCTCAGCATAATCGACGACATCGCCTGCGCAGAAATTTATTGTCGACGCATCAGACGCTAGTACCACGTAAATGTGTTTTTGTAACTGACCGCAAAACAAGGAGGACGGAAGAAAATGGAAATGAGAGATTAAGATAAACATTAAATGTAGATTGTGCAAAGTGGAGCTTTCCTCCCACAACAGCACTACCACAGTGCGTGATTATTTAAAGCGCCCGCACCTTGGAGCTGTGACGCCAGGTCTGAATGGGTCCGTTTTAGAAAGTTAAAGAAAAAGGCAAATTAGATCACTACATGAATAATCTTTAGTTACAGCCCTGCTGTGGTGGGTGAAACCTTTCTCCCTCCTTTGTCCGATCAGACTATCAAACCAGCTTGACTAGCGGTGACTTAAATAAAGGATCAAGCCTAGATTTACAGATTTATGGGGGTTTCTACAGCGATCTTGGGGCTGCAGCTCCATCTGGTGGCTCATGGATGCATAACCTTTACGACACAATAAATTGCTGGCATCGATTGAAATGTTAACAATTAGATTAAATGAGCAGAATGTCTGGTACCAACCAGCAGCGACAGTTAGTCATCTAGTCAAGTAGTCACGCACATCCTTAAGCTGAGGAAGTGTTCTAAATCAAATGAAGGATGAAAAATCTTTCACTTTATATATAATGAAACTGGAATGTATGAAAGTTTTGCAGTAATTAAAAAAATAAGAATTTTTTTAAACAATGTTGTATTTCTTTAGCTTCATTGGTAAACCTCGATCCCAGTAATAATCATGAGTTAGACTGTGAACAAAGTGGCTGTGTGTGTAATTTACTGACTAATGAAAGTGGAGTTAGAGCCAAGTAGCCTTCAATATCCTCACCATTCACAATATTTATGTCCTGTGCTGTTTCTCCTCCCGCTGCTACTTTTTCATTATTAACTTGGAAGCTCAGCGCCCATCATATAAACCCTGTTTGGATAAACATTTGTTTACAAGAGTCCTCCTTAAGCAAGCAGCTAATTTGTTGATACATATTTTTCACCCCATTTCATGGCCCGTAGGTCATCTGAGGACAGCACCTCTCTAAACTCCCTGCACATCTAATCCCTGGACACACAGACTCTTAATCATTTTCCCCTGTTTTTAAACAGGACTTGTGCATTTAAGGGATTATTTCAGCTGTTCAGTTATGTAACTGCTTTGAAATATTAACACCCTCAGTTTAGCCTGAAACCACCAAAACTAGCAGGCACAGCAGGAGTTAGCCCAAAGTTTCTGTAACACTCAAAGAAAATTTTAAGTTTGAAAGCGTGTGAGAGAAGGGAATAACAGGAGCCTAAAACAGGATTAGTTAGGGGTTTGTCTGTCATAGATGACAGGGTGACAGGTCAGGGTAACAGCGCGAGGGTAACAAACTGAGAAGTAAAGCAGGGAAAGGCAATCCCAGAGAAAACACCTGCCTCCCTTGTTAGTGCTACAAATACAGTACTGACCTTTATCACTTCCTCTCCATCTCCTCGTCCCACGTGTCACCTTTCCCCCCCATTGCTTTGGTCTTATTATACTTCTTTCCTCTTTCTTCCTTCTCCTTTCATCCACATAATCTTTTTTTCCTCACCCTCCCTCTTCTATTTTTTTTTATTTATCTTTTTTAGATTGTGATCTGTGGCCAGAGGGATGCTCCAGATACCACAAGTCTCCTAGCAGCAGTCAAGTCCCTCTTCCTCCCGTATAAGGTAAGCTTTCAACATCATGTTTGATTGAAAGTGATGCATCATTTCGACAAACTGAGAAAAATATATCACCAATCGCTAAAGCAAAGATCAGCTTTCAGCTTTGTAGACGCATGCTGATTTACTCCAGCGTCAGTGTCTTTAAGGAGGCAGCAGATTTGCACTAACCTTCTAAACGTGCACACACACTGACACACAGAAGCAGAGTGAGCCCAACGTAGAACAGCACCCGTGGCGTTGGCTGATTTAAGTGTGGTTTTTTAAAGGTCAGCCTGAGCTTCTCTCTTTTCCACTCCTCAGTGTAATAACTTCCCAGCTATCTCTTTGGGGGCATTAGTTGACCTTAAAGCCCGTTGCTGACATTGAAAGGCCCAGTAGGTCTAAATCTTAACTCTGCAGTCGGTGAAGGCCTTACTTGTCTTCCTGCTAGCCCTGATGGAGGCTGGTAGTTAAGAACTGGACAGCTGTCAGTCTGAGTCAGTCTTAAATTCACTGTGGCTAGCCAACATTTTTCAGTGCTTTCAGACAAAAAATGTTTCTCTATGTTTCACACTAAATATAATAAATGTTAAAAAAACAACAACAGCATAAATTGTATATAATGGCAGGTTACCCGTGGTGAAAATCCAGTGTGGGAGTGCCTTTAACCTGCTTTCTTTGTAAACTGAACATGTTAGAGTAAAACCTAAAAGATTGTCAAACAAGCACCAGAGGTTTCCAATTTGTGAGCGTTAAAAAAATGTCTTTTTTAGAAAATTTTGACACAAAAGGAAACAAAGCTAGAAGATGAGCCAGTAACAGAATGTAGATAAAAGAGACCTTTTACTTACTGTAACTTGTTTATCAAAAAAATACATAAAAAATCTCAGGTGAAAATACTAGTTTCTAGTATTCTGTGTCATTCTGTGGGGGGGGGTGGGTGTAATGAAATTGAAAATTTCATGTGACTATTTGCCTTTACGTCTGATGTGGTCAGATCTGAGTTGACTTAAAAAGGCCATGCTTTCACACATGCCTGTGATTTGGTGCCAGCCTCTATCTCAGAACATCTTGACAGCATGGAAGAAAAATTTCTGCGTGGCTTTGACTTTGAGAGGGTGAGGTCGGAGACAGTCACTGTCTGTTATGGATGTTAAGGTCCAGAGTGCATCCACAGGAAAGCTCCTTGGTGTTGTAGCTTTCTGCTGCTTTTGTCACTTTGTGGGTTGAATCAGCGGTCTCCAACCTTTTTTGCACCACGGACCGGTTTATGCCCGACAATATTTTCATGGACCGGCCTTTAAGGTGTCGCGGATAAATACAAAAAAATAAAACTAGTACCGGTACCGAAAAAAAGAAGATTTATTCATAACACACGTGAAAAGACCAAGGAAAACCGAGTTAACGATAAAAACGATAAAATAACGCTGAAAACCGATAAAAACCCTGAAAACCATACATTTCACACCTGAGCCTCAACTCTCGTGGCCTGGGACCAAACGACTCACGGACCGGTACCGGTCCGAGGCCCGGGGGTGGGGGACCGCTGGGTTAAATTGTAAAAAGAATCTTTACAAGCTTGTTGAGTAAGTGAAACTCAACAAAGAAAGGGCTCCAGCACAGATTCACAGCTCTCACTATAACACTTCTCTTTAAATTCACTTATTTGCCCAGCTTGCAACCAGAATTAGACTACTAAATTAAAGCAGTGATTGTCCACTCCATCTCTCGCCCTGTCTTTTCTCTCACACACACACACACACACACACACTCCACACTGCCCTACTGAAATATAGATGAGTTGTGCAGTATCAGGCAGTGGCTGCAGTAACATCAAGCCATTCCAGATCCCCGCAGAGAGACACAGATCAGGACCGAGCTGGATGGAGCCATTATCAGGATGGATGTATTATTAAGGCTGATGTACACTGTGTACTGTCACATGCTCAGCCATGTTATATTCAGGGTAATGACAGTGATTTCTCTGATGGGGTACTGTCTCAGTCAGGAGAAATGGTCACATCAATAATAAAGACAGGTTTATTTTCAAGTTGGGTTCATTTAAATGAGAAAGTTGGTCATGAAAAATTTAGTTTTTATTGCTCATTGATTTTACGCTGCAGCCCCTCAGAATGGTAACCACGTCATGTCAGTGCAGCTGTGATCGGCCCATTCGGTGGTGTCATTTCCTCCTGTGCAATTCCAGCTTCTCTTTCTGTCACCATTTTTTACCCCTTAGCCACGTAAGGCTGATGGGGTATCATGGTCACCCCACCGGGTGGGTGGATAAATGCTGGCAGCAGCAGTGACTATGTAGGCTAAATTGTAGCCTCGTATTGTAATCGCGCATGAGGAGGCCATCTCACAGACGAGCCCTTGTGTAGTGACGTATGAGAAATTTGTCCCTGTTTGTTTGTTTTTCTTGTGTAAAATGACTCAGCTGTCACTCCTGTGCTCTTCAGCACACTTCAAGTTTTTCATTGACAAAAATGCCCGGTGGGGAAAAAGTTAAGGAGATGAGATAATCGAGAAGCTCCGCAAATGCACTGTCAAATTACACTGTGATTCAAAAATCAATCCAACACTCGGAAATGTCCTCCTCTTGTTTTCTTTCATTTCATGATGACTATGATGGATCAGTGTAGCTGCTACATACACACACAAATAAACTTCAGCGTGCACAGAAAACACACAGACTTTATACAGAGAGGTGAACCAGGAGCCTTCTTGTTGTGAGGCAGTAAGTGATCAGCACTACACCACTTAGAGTAAAAGAATAAAATGTTCTTTGGACTGAAAACAGTAATATGGTTAAAAAAAATACAGAAAAGAAGTAGAAACATTATAGTCGAGGAAATTTTATGTATTTATTTTTTATCTCGAAGACATGGAATAGAAAAAAAGAGGCTTCACTGGTATCTTGTTAGATACTGAATGTAAAGATGGAACAGTTTACAGTATAACTGTGCATTTGTGCTTTTAGAAGCAAAGAAACAAAGACTCCTGGAGTCTGTTTGAGTGACATGTCAGATACAGATTTTGTTCTAATGAGCCTTCAGAGTGAGATGAAGGGGGAGGCTGAGAGGGAGTAAATGAGGCAGAGGACAGAGTGTGTGTGCACATAGTATCTGTGTGTGTCCAGATATAGTGGCAAGAGCCAACTTTAGTGGCAGTAGAAGCTGTCTCAGCCAGGATGAGATTTGATGGTCCTGCACAACAATAAACATGCACATAAACCTATTTTTGGAGATGAGACATCACACTTTGAGAGGAATGGCATCACTGCCTACAGCAGATGTAAAATACACTCACGGACTTTCTGATACAGTTTGTTCACAAGCAACACTTGGAGCACATAAACACATTCTGGGAGATACACAGTTTCACATAAATAAATAAGTGAGGACAAAAGTTCACATGTACGTGATGTGATTACAAACTAGAGGAAGGGAAAAGGAAGAAATTAAGAAAAAATAAAACTGTGCTCAAGCAGTTCGCCTGTTAATTGATTATCAAGAAATTTAATCAGCAATTTAATCAGCAGCATAAACAGAGAAGCCCACACCTCTCCCTCTCCCCAGCCACCTCCTCCAGCTTGTCCGGGGTAACACCAAGGCGTTCCCAGGCCAACCGAGAGAGAGATATAATCTCTCCAGCTTGTCCTGGGTCTGCCCTGGGGCTTCCTCCTGGCTGGGACATGCCCAGAACACCTCACCCAGGAGGCGCCCAGGAGGCCGCCTTATGAGATGACTGAACCACCTCAACTGGCTCCTTCCAATGTGGAGGAGCAGCGGCTCTACTCTGAGTCCCTCCTGGATGGCTGAACTTCTCACCCTATCTCTAAGGCAGAGGCCAGCCACCCTTCGGAGGAAGCTCATTTCCGCCGCTTGTATCCGCGATCTTGTTCATTTGGTCACTACCCACAGGTTGTGACCATAGTTGAGGGTAGGGGTGTAGAACTACTGGTAAATTGAGGGCTTCGCTTTATACTCAGCTCTCTCTTCAACATGATGGACCATCAATCTCCCGCTCCCTTCTCCCGTCACTCGTGAACAAGACCCCGAGATACTTAAACTCCTCCACTTGGGGCAGGAACTCGTCCCTGACCCGGACTGGACACTCCACCCATTTTCCAGCTGAGGACCATGCCCCCAGATTTGGAGGTGCTGATTCTCATTCCCACCACTTCACTCTCGGCTGCAAACTGTTCCAGTTTAATGGTTCAGTGTTTAGAATAATGCTTATTTTATAGTGAACCTTTGTGAAGCCCTTCACTGCTGTTAGAAACCAGCTTTTTTTAAGCGCCTTTCCACTTACTTTTAACATAGCTTTCCTTCTGATTGGTTACATTTTTTAAACAGAGGGATTGAGCAGCAGATGGGTGTGGATTTAGTGCTGACGTACTAAATAACTCTGAACGTAAAGCCTTAGTTTTGGCTTTACAGGGGTTACTTTATCATATGCTTAAATATGGCTTGAAACTTTAGCCATGTCTAATTTGAGCATCCAATTTAACAATCCAATCCAATTTTATTTTTTTTAAAAAGTTGACAAAAGTAGTGTTGTGTCGGTCACGAACGAAATGGCTCTTAGTAATAAAAGCATGTATAACTTTCCAAAAGTTAATAATAAATAAGAAGTGCTTGACCTTAGAAGCCTTAGTTGGTAAAAACCTAATTGAACAAATGAATTAAGAATTGTTTGTTCAGTCTTTAAGTTACAGCCCATTTTCACACCAAGCTTATTTATAATGGAAACTAAAAACGCTACGTCCAGATCAACAGAATCAACCTTTGGAGACATTGGACACAGGTCCAGTTTTGGATCATCGCTGGAACTAATTGGTTTTTATTATTGTAATTCATACTTCTCATTAAAGTAAAAAAAAAAAAATTAAGGTCATTCAGACTTTAATGTCACTTGACAAAATATGTAATACTTTTAGGAGCAGGTAGATTTGGAAATCATCAGCACAGAATTGATACCTGGCAAAGTAATAGAATAGAACCCTGTGAAACTGGTTAGATCTAAAGCACTAAAATAATGCTGTCCACAGAGTCATTAGCTAATAAAAGATCATTTAAAAACTCTTAAGAGAAATGATTCTGTTCTGTGAAATGTTTTAAAACCTATGAAATAATAAAAACCTCGACACTTTCTTGGTACACATTCTTTGATCTGTTCCTTTAAAGTAATTCATTTCTGGTAGCAAGAACAAGGAAAAGTAGAAAACATGATCTAAAACAGATAATGTACAAGATGACACGTAAAAACACCAAATGAACTGGAAGGGAATGGGTATAATGCAAGTAAGGGGTAAAGTGCATGATGGAGTCAGCTGGGTGGGTTATATAAGCATCAGGAGTGGGAAGAGATTGAGGGTTGGTAAATGAGATAAAGGGAAGAAGTCGAAGGAAGAGTAAGAGGACTGTGCTCCACGTTACATTAGGTAGCTATGAGCAGAGAACATGTCTAATTTAAATCCAATTACTCCTTGCCTGTTTTCCTGGTTTTAGACCGCCACAAACTAATTGTGGTGAATGAGGTGCTCAGAACTCAACTCATGCTAATCTAGAGCATGCACGCACACACACACGCACATTTTTATTTCTTCACACTTCATTTAAAATACTTACTATTTTAATTCACCGCAAGAGTCTGCACTTCTCAATTCACTCCAGCACTCGGAGCTGCTTCTTCACTTTTTGCTTGTTGGAATCAATTATAGGCCTCCGTTAAACCGAAACATCGCTCTTGATTGTAATTGCTGCAATAAATTGTGGTTAATTTTTCTATTACACAGAAACATAGCTTGATTAGAGTCGGGTTAGGGTTTGTTGATTGTGTAAGTACAGGAATTGTAGTATGGGATTTGCAATACAAATAGAGATGCAGTCTTTTTTAGCAATTGGGCCTAAGGATAGGGATAGACACTACAGTGTTACAGTGGTGTTTTGTGACATGAATCTTAGTCTTACATTGGTAGGACTAGAAACAGTTTTTCTAGTGTGCCTCCTCTACTTAGGACATGAGGTCTATCTTGTGGAAAATATGTTAACAGTGTGAAAAACACAGGTATAAATGATAAATTGATGGTGGCTAAATTTTCTTCTTCAAAGCCACGTTGGCACTGAAAACACCAACGTGTGGAATTTCTTTGCTCTAAAAGTGTGCAGTCAGAATGTGTTCTCAAAATAAGGCTAATATTCTAACAACACTTGCAAAGTTGTATCATCTTCATGTTAGTGACCTCTGTGAGTCACTGATTCGAAAGCATTACATCCATATTTGCACTCCAATAATGTTCAACCTGTACTGAGTAATTCGCTTCCTTTTTCTTTTACCATGTCTGCATTTGGGCACATTTGTGAGTCAGAATGGTTTAGCGTCTTTTGCAAATCTCCACATAGTAATGCTTACCGAGACTTTTTGTGGTTTATAACAAAGAGATGACATTATCAAAATGATAACATGTTTTACCCAAGAGGCAACGTGTGTGCAAGTGCCAAAAACTGCCACTTGAGCACCTTCAGGATTAAAAAAACATGTTTCAACCTGGTACCAAAAGGTTGTTTTTGTTGATAGTTTCTCCCTTCATAACAACTCTATGACTACTGAGTTATTTATTTATTTGTTTAATTCATTTTTTAAACAAATCCACCTGGGTGCTGGAGTTAGACACATAGCTGTGTTTATGGCAGATGTCCTAACAGAGGCAGCTGAAACTAGAAGGTCTTCGCTAGGGTCCATTCACTGCTTTGAGTCATTAAACTAAATTTCTTCACTGTGTTTGTGGCTGATTAAACAGGAGTTAACGTTTATTAGGGCTGATGCAGAGATGAGAATTGTCAAAACAAAGTCCAAAAACACCCACGAGATCGTACAGTTCAAACATACTTGGGGAATTTAACAGACCCAGGGACAAAGGAGAAAAGAGGACTATTTATACACTTGGGGCAAACTAGACATAGGTGTAGAGTAGATGATCAAGGCAATGAGACAGGATGGGGGTTCAAGGTCAAAAAGCCATTATCAACCTGATGAATGTCTCTCTTTAAAATTTTAAGGTTTTATTGCTATAGAGAAAAATGTTTGGTAAGTAAGGTAAGTAAATGCAATTTAGTTCTCTAGGAACATTACTTTTGAAAGAGGGTTGGAATTGTTGAAAGAAAGCTTCATTTTGAACTGTGTGCTGGTTAATCTTGGTGGTTAAAAAAGAAAAATCAAGATTTCTCCATTGGTCTGTCTGATCAGCATTTTTAGAATACATTTCTAGAAAATGGAATACATTCAACACTAAACATGAAGATTTACATTCATCAAGCTGTGATCTCAAGGCTGCTTAGTAATGTAAGCAACAAAGCATGTTGGCAGTGGCATTGATAGTGGTTCAAATTATGAATTTCTGTCAGCCCAAGATTTACACATGATCTTTTATGAGTTGAATAATGCTTTACAAGAACTGTAATTCCCATTGTGAGTTCCCACTGAGCCCGACTGTGTCTTGTCAGCTCTGCTTATTCATCAGCCTTCCCCCCAGAAAACTAGCCAAGTAACTTTGTGTAACTCTATTATAAGCAAACTGTCACAGAGAGCAATAGAGTTGCTGTTCCTCTCTCGAGTGTATTTAAGTAAAAACTTCAGCAATATGTGTCCCATAATCTGGAAAGTGTTTGTGGCACGTCTTATGGAGGACTGTAAAATGTGAGCGTTAGAAAATATGCTTAGGACAGAGAGATTTTTTATGGTTTAAGAAATACCATGTAAGAATTATTAAATGGAATTAAATGTAGATGGATATATTTCGCATTCCCTGTGCCTTTCGAAAGACGAGAGTGAGGCAGAGAGAATAGGACAAATCGTAGAGTAGAAGGATGGACCGTGGCCTATTAAGAGGAGAGTCCTTTTGAAAATGTCTGCGAACAACTGGGAATCCCTAACAAGACCTTAGAGACATGGGGGAACAGTTAGCAGGGTGATATGGAGTGTGAGTAGAGAAAGGGAAAGGAGGGGATGGGTGGAGATAAGAGACAGTATCTACTAGCCAACTTGCAATGGTAACACGACTGTAAAAAAGAGGATTAGAGTTAGGCATGCCCAGGGTCCTCAGTGATCTTTAAGCTCCGTTGTTTCACTCTGTGTCCTGTTGTGTCTCTTTGTTTCGCTGAGCCTCGGTCACTCATGAAAGCTCCTTAAAAGATTGCATATGTCCGCTAAGAATTGTTTCTTCTGTTCTGTTAAACAGACTCATACTTGTAGCAACTTTCTGCTCACTTTGACCACTCAAAGTGCTTTCTACCACAAGCCACTTAAAAACACACAATTTCAGTGCTTTTATTTATTCCTAAGCACTTTTTAGCCAACATTTATAGTCTAATGGATGCGTCAGAGGCAACTTGGGCATCTTCAGCGTCTTCGACATGTAAAGCCAGGAATCAATCCACCTCCTGATTGTTCGGCAACTCTCTCTACCACCTGAGCCGCCAATACCTTGATGACCTGTTAAGCCCAGTAACCATCCAGAGTAGAAAACAGTCTGACTGACAGGTCTGGGAAAGGCCCCAGATGGCCCCAGATGGTTCATGTAGAGGAAAAGTGCATTTCATGCTTACTTTAATGCATTCAGGTAGCCACTTATCCTCTTTTTCCTGCTTTGTCTCTGCTATTTTGCAAATGAACATCCTTTAGATATTCAGTTTCACATTACATTCACCTCCTTCCATTCTTCTAATATTTGTTAATCTAAAGCATTACACATTCATCCATTAAGTGAATGTTACTTTTTTTTTTTCTTTTCATCTTCATAAAGCAACAGTGAAGCTGCATGTACACTCATGATTCAGCAGAGTTGACAGCTTTAGTGGCATGTGTGCGATATAATCCTCTGCCCGTGGTATCTTGAGTGCTGTAGCCATGCTTGATGCTTCGTGCTTGTCCATATCTCAGCTCAGTAAATATCCTTATGCTGTGTGTGGATACACATTTACACATACATAAATACAGGCATTTTGCAACTGTATATCCCTTTGGGTCATTCTTTCCCTCTCTATAAGCTGTGAAATTCTTTCTCATGTAATCACAGGTGTAGCAAGATGAAAAAAAAATTTTGTTTGATCGTTCTTATGCTTGTAAAAAGATTTTTCCCACAGTTGTGGACAGAAGTTTGCATATATATATTTAATACTTTCTTTGAACTTTTTTTTTCTTTCCAAAGAATTACCTTTAAAAAAAAAACAAGTATTGTGTTCACAAGTTTGAATTTATTAAGAATTTCCTCTAATGCACACAAGGTCAAAACTATACTTACATGTTCAAATATATACATGCAATTTCACTCATATTTGGTTAAATCTCCCTTAGCAAGTTTTACTTTGACACTTGATACCCATCAGTGTATCTTTCCTGTATTTAAATAAAACTCAAGATTTGCTTTTATCTTGGAAAACTCGCAGCATAAATTTAACTTCTGAGATTTTTTTTGAGTAAATGATTCCTCTACACAGCATGCTACGACAAAATGTAATAATTTTAGTTAAAGTTTCCAAACCTGGAACTAGGTAGACTGCAATACAGTTGCAGACTAAAGCTGACAAACACATCTTGTTTGGTGTTACTTACACTCTCCTTTTGTAGTCTAGGTTAGTTTAAATCAATCAAAAATAATGTTTTGAAATGTTGTGCTGAAAATGCTACAACTTTGTGTGTCCCATGCCTCCATATTGGTGACCCTACCTTGAACACGCATCGAACCATGGAGTTCGCCCTGGACGGCCAGCTACTGCCGGCCCTCTAGCTCCTGCTGTGGCTATGTTTGCTGTGGCTACGTTTGCCGTGGCGCTCCAGTTGCTGGACTTCTGGCTCCACGACCCCTCGTCATGGTTTGTCCGCGTGGAGGCTCAGTTTGCTCTCCCCGGCATCTCGGCTGACGACACGAAATTTCATCATGTGGTGGCATCGTTCAACCTGCTAGCCACCCGCCGTGCGATGGCCCTCCTCCGGGACCCGCCCGTGCAAGGGAAATATGTCGCCCTTAAGGACCTACTCCCGCGGCGATACACCCTCTCCGGTGCGGAGCAAGCCAAGAAACTTCTTTCCCTCTCCAGGCTGGGCAGAGGCACGGCTCTTGAACTCACGGAAAACATGTTGTCCTTGCTCGGTTCGGACGACGGAGGATCCCTGTTCGTCCATCTCTTTACCAGACAACTGCCTGTCACTGTGAGAACTGGCCTCGCCAGCTCCCCGTTTCTAGCGGCGCAGGAGTACCGCTCCCTGGCTGAAGAGGCAGATCGCATCCTGCTGGTTTCCCACACATTTGGAGTGCATGCCTCGGCCGTGGATCTGCCGGCGACACCCCCAACAGCCTTCTCCAGAGTGGACAAGCTGGCACTAACGGCAGGAACCGCTACACACCGCGGGAAAGATTTTTGTTTCTACCATCAGCGTTTTGGCGCCAGAGCGCGTTGCTGCCTGCCGCAGTCGCTGACGATATGGAAAGGCTGCTCTTCATTGAAGACTCACGCTCCGGGCGCTGTTTTCTGCTGGACTCTGGCTCCCAGAAGAGCCTCATCACGCCCACCGCCGCGGACCGCTTAGCAGCAGGCCACGGACTGCAGCTGATTGCGGCTAACGGTTCTCCTATTGCAACTTATAAAGAAAGACGAGCCTCATGCTGGAAGACACGCCGGTGTGGGATGGCGGTCCGCGTTTGCTTTGCGACGTGTCTATGGGTCGCCCGTGCCCCGTCGTTCCCCTTTCGTGGCACCGTCGTGTTTTCGACTCCATCCATGCTCTCTCTCACCCGGGCTTACAGGCTTCGGTCAAGCTGGTAAGCGACAAGTTTGTTTGGCCGGGCCTGCGGAAAGCGGTAAAGAATTGGGCTGCTGCGTGTGTTCTGTGCTAACGCTCGAAGGTCCACAGGCACACTCAGGTGCCCCTCGGACCATGTGCACGACAATTTGGTCGGACCACTCCCACAGTCACAGGGTTTCACACACCTTTTGACTGTGGTGGATCGCACCACCAGGTGGCCAGGGGTGGTTCCCCTGGCTTTCACGACAGCAGAGGTGGTGGCCAGGGGGTTTCTTTTGGATTTTGGGGGCCGGCAGGAGGTAGTTTCAGTGGACCAACTTAAGCCTGCACACATTCTGCAGGATGCGCCTGTGGTGCCAGCCCTCCGCCGCAGCCGCCCACCTGCTGCCGGAACGTTGGACTCTGACCCTCCCTCTGTGATCCCACCGTGCCCGTCGGCGCTTGTCCGGCAAGCGGAGGGTTCGGCCTGTCCTTCCCGGCCTGGTGAGCCCACAGCCAGTTCTCGGACTCCGCGTTTCAGTCGTTCTGGACATTTGATTAAGCCCCGGGTCCTGGACTAGTGGACTGTTTGTTTGGGTGTTCGGGGGGCTGGGCATGTGTGGCAACCCACTAGAGGGCTCTACTCACACCCAAGCTTGGCGGTGGTGGATTTAAGTAATAATACATTTTTACATTTTTAAAAAAAACTCAAAAGCCAGTTTAAAAAACTTAATATCACATTTTTACAGTGTATTTCTATTGTGATATCATTTTTATTTTAATTATTTAAAAAATACATCATCTGTGGTAGCATGTATAGATATGAAAAAGTAGCATTTCAGCACAACATTTCCAAACATGAAAACTCAATCTTTCATGTAAACTTTTGAAAGGAACAGTAGAAAACTGCTTTAACGAAAGTTTGTGTGCCCATAAATAGTTGGAAGCACTCTAAGCTGAGCCAACATCTCCCTGGCAGTCAAAGGAAGGAAAGCAGTTCTGAGCATTTTGTTCATTGACAGTGCCAAGAATCAATTTGCATTTAGTGGAGAACTGTGTTGAAGAAAATCCTGCATCAACATTACTCCGAACTGCATGCAAATTCTCTACAAGCAGTTCAGTCTTAGTCTGTCTCTTTCAGATAATTTATTTTCAAAGCAACAATTTGGATTTTGTTCCTGTTGGCTGCCTGTGTCTCCTTCCTGTACTGGTGTACTTCTTCATCTGCCTCAGCCAGTATCATGTAATTTTCACTTGGATCTCTTATCTGAAACTGATGAATGGTATCTAGTATCTGGACCTTGTAACATTCTATCGAGGAGGCAAGGCAAGTTTATTTCTTTAGCACATTTTAACAGCAAGGCTATTCAAAGTGCTTTACATAAAATTTCAAAAGACATCAAAGGTAATTTACAAAAGCAGCGTAAGAGGATATAAAAGAGCATTTAGACTAGGGATGTCAAACTCATTTTCCATTGAAGGCCACTTTGATCGCCGAGTGAAACATACATTGTGTAAAGACATTTAACTACACATTTAATTCCTGAGACATCTTACTATAAAATAAAGAAGTTCAATTTCAGTTTTTCTACACGATAAATATCTAAAAATACAGAAAAGATTCTGGCAGCTCACTGCCCAGACTGTCCCATATTTATAGAACTTACAGCTTATTGATTGATGAAAGTTTTCTTGTTTTAATTGAAACTTCTATGGTAGAAAGTAAAAAAACAGGAACTTTTCTGTCATTTAATTGTTTATCTGTTACTTAACTACTTTGGTGTAGTAAGAATGGCTATAGAGAAGATTTTTATCAGTTGTATAACTTCTAAAACTTTCTGCCCTCTTCATATTTTCCTTGCTTGCTGTCCTTGTCCTTGCTGGGCTGATTGTGGACCCTGGGCCTTATGTTTGACACACTTGATTAGACATTAAAATAGCTATATAAAATTAAAACAGTCATTTTTTGTGAAGTTGCAAGAAGAATGAAGTAGTTATTAGTACTAAAGTTAGAAATTAGTAGTTATTTTCTTTAACCCTCTAGGGTCGACGGATGCACGAGTGCGTCAAAATCACATGACCAATTTAAGACAACAAGATGCAACGATGCACAGCCTCCATTTCAACTTGTCAAAAGTGTGGACTGCAAACTATATACCAGTTTTTGAATTGTGTTGATAGGCCATGTAAAACGAGAGTTATGATAAAAGAAAAATACACGCTATCTTTGTGTCTGAATAAAATGATATAAACAGTGTTTTCTAAGGACAGCGCTAGCAACCACTCTCCCCTTTGGAGCAAAAATTTTTTTTTAAAGAAAAACACCCCTTTCCTATTGGTGTTAAAGTGTACCATGTCAACGAATCACAAAATTATATGTGGCATTTGGTTGTTTAGGAAGAGGGGGTAAGTTTTAGGAATGACACCAGATATGAGGTATGAGGGCTGTGCTGAAGAGAATGATACCAAACAAAGCAAGATGAACAGTTTTTAAAGGTGAAATATAGAAGTAAAATCAAAAGTAGTCAAAAACGGCCAATTATACCCTGGACCCCAGAGGGTTAATAACGCTTGAATAATTCAGTTCTGCTCACATTTTTTACAGCAGTATGAAGCTAAAATCTCAGTATACAAAGATATCCTGTAAACAGAATGGTGTTGTTGGAAAGGCTAAGAAAAATAATTGAAAACTCACTTTGTTCATTTTGTGCTGAAATTAAAAGACATACAAATATGTTCTAGCTGATCAATCTTTCACACACAGAGCTAGTATCCATACACGTGCTGAAATTCACACAATTTCCCATAGTGAATTAGAAAGAAGCAAAATTTTAGACCTTATTTCCAATTCTGGCCCACTGTACGACTGAGAGCTAATGAAACACCTCAGATGGAGTCCAGCAGTCTTTCATCTCACACATCCAGTTAGTGGCTAGTGGTTCTCAGGGGCACAGATGTACTGTTCATCTGCCTTCCAGTGACCCTGAGTGTAAAGCCACCTGAAACAAGAGCCAAGCTCTCTGTCAAGGATTAAATTAGTTACATCTGACAAGAATCTAGATTTCTTTTGGTTCAAAAAAAAGTTCATCTCTATTATTTTTTCTGCTTTTGCAAAAGCAAAACAGAATGTAAATCTTTTCTTATGAGTCGATATTGAGTATTGACAAAGACCGATTGTGATAATATAATATTTTTATTATAATTATTATTATATAATAATAATTTGCAGACATCTGTAGTATTCTGATTGATAATAATAATAATAATGGATTGGATTTATACAGCGCTTTTCAAGGCACCCAAAGCGCTTTACAATACCACTATTCAACAACCACATATTGTTGATGTAAGTTGATACAGATTTGAGCAGGTAAAATTCACCACAATATGCTTTGTTTAATCTATAAATATAATAATTTACAGTATATTAGAATAACCTTCAGTACACTTTTGATCAGGATATGTTTTTCAGTGCACACATAAACAAATATGTTGGACTGATTATCTCTATGCTGGACTATTGATGTTTGTTATTATCAGGTTTTATCGATCTTATAATTCCCTAAAAAGCCCCCAGCTTTGAGAGGATGAGAGTTCATTTTGCTTGTTTCTGTTTTCTCCCATATTAGTTTCTTGTCATTGGCTCCCAGTTAAATCCAGAATTGAATTCAAAATCCTTCTCGTCACATACAACATCTTGAATAATCAGGTCCTGTCATACATGCACATGATCCTAACAGAGCACTCTGGTTCCCAGAGTTTCTAAAAGTAGAGCCTTCAGCTGTCAGCTCCTCTCCCATGGAACCAGCTCCCAGTGTGACACCCTCTCTATTTTCAAGATTAGGTTTTTTTGATAGAGCTTGTAGTTGGGGCTAGATCAGATGTCCCTGAACCATCTTCTAGCTATGCTGCTTCATGCTCAGAATGCTGAAGGACTTAATAGGACACACTGTGCACTTCTTCTCCGCTCACCTTTTTTACTCTTCACATATTTTTACGCCACTGCAGCATTAATTGTAGTCTCCTCTCTCCCTCACCCTGCTTTGTCCCGTCTCCCTATGTTGTGGTTTCATTTGTCTTCTCTTTTTCGTATCGTTTTCCTCTTACCCCCCTGCTTTTCCTTCAGTGGACTTGTAGCCTCTCTCATTCACCACCACCCACATTGCTCCACCTCAGTCTGCAGCCCTCCTCGGCTCTGCTCCTCAGGCCTGAAATCAGTTCAGCTGATCTGCTGTGTATTTCACTTTTTTTTGCTCTGATTACTACTTTGGACTCTCTGCTCTGACAGTAGAAATCTGCCCAATTCTCTACACTTCCAGCCCCGGGTCAGCACCGTAGTAACCATTCATCTTTTATCTAACTACAGTGCCCTGTGTATTCATCTATCAATCACATCTAGCTATTTCTTGCTCATGTGTCAACAATGCAGGTGTGCTGTAAATGTAAAGTGCAGCATTTTTACAGTGATTTCTGTTGGGGGTCAAATTCTCTTGGCGGCTTTAAGTAGAGGTGTTTGTAATAATTTGTCATTTTAGCCAGCACTAAAACACTGGATAAGTAATGAAGTATGAGATGATGAGTTTTATACACAGCTACATAAATGACCCTCTTGGTGGTTCTAATATTAACCAAACTAAAGCTAACCGTTGCCGTTTCAAACGTGTAGCACCAGGATGATTCTCCACCCGTGTTGTGGAGCCGTGCTTAACATTCTTCTTTAAATGTGAAGTAGGACACTTATGCATTTTGTGATGTCTTTGATATAATGTTCCCCGTTACATTAGTAAGGGAGGACCTTTGATTGGGCCTTTCCATACAACCAGATCTGCTCCACTGTTCCTCCAGAAAGATCACCCAATCGCTGAAATGTTACTGGAGTAATGAACGACATTCTTCCAAAAAGGTAAAGGTGATTCCTCAGAACATCTTTGTATGGATTTACAGTCATCCTTCCTTCTAAGGAGACAGACCCCCACCCCAGCATAACAGAGCCAGCAGATCCTCTCCATACAGGGGTCAAGGGTTCAAGTCTTTTTCCTTCATTAGTCACCCGCCTGTATATCTGGGATATTTCAGACTACTGGCCTCGTCCTTGTATCACTCATATGTCAGATTTTATTGCTTTAGCATTTCTAACTTGGCGTGACTTTTACGACATTAAAAAATGAGAATCTTCTTTCATCTTAAACACAACAGAAGCTGATGAAGTGTGCCGTAGGTGTCAGGGCCTGATTGAAGAGAGAGGCTGTTAATTCTGCTCAGATCCCAAGGCATTCTCACATCTTGCTGCAGACACAGTTTGATTTAGTGAAGAGGGTCCTGTAGAGACTGTCAGCAGCTGAAAACTGATGCCCAGCTTGACAAAAGACAGAACACACTGCCAGAACAGGCTCGCCCACTCATTCTAACTCGGGTCAGACGGCAAGTGTGGTTGTGTGTGTGTGTGTGTGTGTGTGTGTGTGTGTGTGTGTGTGTGTGTGTGTGCGCGCGCGCAGGCTTATTTTGTAGTTTTTTTCCTTATGTCTGTATTCGTAGCTCTTGTGTCAAGTAATGTGCATAATTTTGGACATTAGCTTGATTCTACATTTTCGTGTCAGTCTTTTTAATTCTCTGGATTTAAAAAAAACAAACTGGGAGAACATCAATGATATTGTCACATTTCAGTAACCTGCTGTGAAACTCCTGATATTCATGCACATGATAAGCTGATTTACACCCCCACCACTGCCACCCACCTAAACATTTCTGCACATTTAACACACCCTTCCTTTGACAGCAGTGGTCTTTGTGAGCAGGACAGTGGGAACTCCACACTGTAAAAACTGTTAAGCGTTAGCTTGAAGAAGACGAAACACCTCAAATATGAGGCGGTCCAAAATTTTAATCCATAGGAAAGCCTCAGATCCTCGTCAGAGCCCTTGTGTGTCATAACTGTTTTTGGAAGGATAAGGAAAGCTTCCAGATTCTTGCTTTTAATGTGGTGTAGGTGATCATATTTGGAGTCTGAGTTTAAACTGAATATTAAGCCTTGCATTAAAATGTGCACTTAGTTGAAGTGTGTTAACTGTTCTGGATATTATATAGTTAAGTGTAGAAAAAGGCAGATTTTGATCTCTGTGAAGAGTTTTAGCTCAATCCTGCTTAATGCTCCCAAATCAGCCGAATCCGTTCCCGTTTCTCTGACCTTCTCCTTCCTCTCAAATGTCTCCTGTCCAGTTTTCTTTCTGGCACACTCACCTCCTCTCATCCTTCTCTCTTGTTGAAAAGATAAATAAATGAACCCAAGGGTAAAGTTAAAGTCACTGGATGACTGGTGATATGAGCAGCACACTGTCACAGAATGTACGTAAAAGCGTGAATTTGTCTGTTTCTGTCCTGGGGCAGAAGTCCAGATGTCAGGTTGCAGTGATGACTGAGCAGCACACAGTGAGCATGCATGCATGTGTGTGTGTGCGTGTGTGCGTGCAAGTTGGACAAAACAAAAGTGAGAGGGATGGGGGAAGTAATTCTCTTCACGCTTGACTGCGTGTAGAACTGTGATTGCTCTTCCTCAGGTGTGACAGCGGCTCCTGAAAGCACGCATTCGATGCGATCATTGTGTGAGTTTAGCCCCCAAGTTGTGCGGATGCTAAGTATGATAAAATGATTTCCGAAGCTGCGTGTGTGTTTGCGAGTTGCTGTCAGCACAGGTACGGCATGTTCTTTTTAAATGTCTGAGCTCTTCTGCTTTGGCAGAATGAGAGATGTAGAGTGGGAGGGAGCTGTCAGTGTAGGGACATTTAACGGGTGGGAGGTGTGTGTGTGTGTGTATTTGTTTCAGGGTTGCCCAGTATGAGGGGATTAACCCTGTGGGAGTTTGCACTCTCATGTGTAGCCAACTGTGCTGTCTGCTACAGCTTCACACACACACACACACACACACACACACACACGCGCGCACAGGTCGTTTCCAGCACCGAGGGGTCTGTGCAGATCGTGTTGTTGTGACACAGACAGACTACTGAGCGACCTTTAAGTTGAGGCCACGTGGCTGGATGTGGTCTGAACCCAGGGAGGGACGGCATGAAGCCAAAAGAAGAATCAAGTCAGGGTGGAAAAGGTTCAGTTTGGCAGGGAAATCCTCCTCTGGTCGCTATGACAACGGTCACACCAATATGAACACACTCCATCATGCTTCTTCCCAGTCTTCCCCTGATTTAATGCCCAAAAATGTTTGTAGACAGCTCTCTCCGGTGCTCGGTGTGATGTTTCCACAGTTTTCTGTTTTTTAGTGCCAAAATTATTTATCATCTGAGCTTCTTCAAACACGTAAGCCTGCATGAATTTTGAGAAGATAAGATGTGGGCAGCATCCTTTCATGCTCCCCTTAAGGAAGAATTTTCTTTACCACACAGCATATTTAGTAATAGACACAGAAGTAGTTCAACACAGCAGCACGGTGGCACGGTGGTTAGCACTGTTGCCGCACAGCAAGAAGGTCCTGAGTTCAATTCCAACATCAGGCCGGGGTCTTTCTGTGTGGAGTTTGCATGTTCTCCCCGTGTTTGCGTGGGTTCCCTCCGGGTACTCCGGCTTCCTCCCACCGTCCAAAGACATGCAGCTTGTGGGGATAGGTTAATTGGATAATCCAAATTGTCACTAGGTGTGAATGTGTGAATGAATGTGAGTGTGAATGGTTGTTTGTCCCTGTGTGTTGGCCCTGCGACAGACTGGCGACCTGTCCAGGGTGTACCCCGCCTCTCGCCCTATGACAGCTGGGATGGGCTCCAGCGCCCCCCGCGACCCTGAAAAGGATAAGCGGAAGCGAATGGATGGATGGATGGATTTGAGCGGCGTAATCTATTGATAGTTTTTTGGCTTTTGAAGTGCAGATGGCTCTCGGCACAAATGAGCATCTAAATGGCTGAGTGGAGCACTTGGGGAGCTCTGAGACAGCCAGTGAATGAGAAGGCTCATTGAGACGGGGTGAAGAGGATGCAAACAGTTCCGCATGGTGGCCCGGGTGAGTGCTGGCTGGCACGCTTACAGAAGAGGAGAGTCTCCTCCAGCAGACAATTTTGTCTAATGACTAAAGAACAATTAGCGATGAAAGCAGGATCGGGAGTACCTGTGTGCTCTAGTTTATTACAGCCACCTGTACATGTGGACATGTAACAGGGTGCAGCGTTATTGTACGGAGTGGATCACAGTACACGGATAAGCTCACATTAACATGTCCTACACACCCCCACGTGCACTCGCATACTACAGGTTGAATTAATCGGAATAATAACAATACATTATTGATGACTGTGTCAAAACAGCTGTAGATAGAAGACCAAAAACATACATCTGAAAGGCAAAGAGCAGGATTTCTGTTTATATCTATACTGTATATTGCAGTGCAGTGTCAGTGTGTGTATTAGCATTATTAATCAGTGTTAATAATGTGTGAAGTTGATTAATGTGCTTCACATTGCTGTATGCACTTCAGAGTTACTGCCTATTTCAATTTAAATATGGATGTTTCTAGCCACTGGGTAACCCATAGGAAGATGAAGGACCGTGATATTTTACTGTATCATTATTTATGTTTAATCCATACTTCATACTGATCATTATGTACTCTGTGAAGGGATGACATTTCTAATATTCCCAGATCACAGTTCTGATATATTAATGTTGTTTTATCACTGATACCAAAACAGTGTTTCGATCTTTTTATTAAATGCTTTGCTAGCAGCTCTAAGAGTTAGTACTGCAGCACAGCAGCATTTAAGGAATCACAGGGACAGCTGGGTAATGCTGATGATTAGCAGGTTTGTGTTTAACATGTTTGCCATTAGAGTTGAGCATGTTAGCAAATTTGGACTAAATGCAAAGTACAGCTGACTTTGATGGGAATGATATTCATTGTCAACCATATAGTTGTGCAAAAGGGAAGTGTCGGAGGGTAACTGGACTCATTAAGATGCATCATCTAGGAATTATACATCTCTGTGAATTGTATCAGTATCTGAAAGTGACGACCTTAACAATTAGGAAAACATCTATTAAAGACCTGACACAATATCAGAGAGATGCATCAGTTGTTTACTGAGCATTCAGCACAATGGTCTCTGTCAAATGGTGGCTGTCAAGAAGACATTCTGAAGGAAGGGAAACTGGGAGAAAAGGCTGAGGTATCCCACATTACACAAGATCTGGACTAACAGGACTAAACCAATGTCGGCAGGAAGTCAGCAACGATGTACAATAGTGAGTGTCTACAGCCATCTGTAAGACACGGTGGAGGCTCTGTCATGGTTTGGAGCTGTTGTTGGAGAACTTGTCAAAATTGATGCAATTTATCAATCTAGGAAAGTACTTTCAGATTTTGACCCACCATTCAATACCAACTGGGAAGGATGTGAATCGCAATGGCTGCATTTTTCAGCATGACAGTGTAAACACACGGTCAGTGCAGGAACAGCGAATCTGGATAGAAAAGCACACTATCGAACACTGTCAGTCATGGATTGGCCTCCCCGCCTGGACCTCAGCACTATTGAAGCAGTGCGGCATCTCGACAAAGAACACAACGAAAGGCAGTCGACCTCCAAAGAAGAGAAAGGGGACGTCTGGAGAACTATTCCTGAAGACCCATAAGACTACTTTGGGGGATTTCCTTACCTGGATGATTTTGCATACATCAAGATGTTCCTGAAGACTGCCTGAACAAACAACAGGAAAGCTTTCCTAAGATAGTTCAGGCTGTGCTAAAGGATAAGGTGGTCATTTGTCTTACTAGCAAACGTACAATTTATTATTGGAAAAACAAACAAGACCTGATTAAGTTCATCTGCTGTGTGGATAAAACAGTGCAGAGGTTTAACCTACCTGGCTCAAGCTTGTCTTAGATGTTTATATACTGCAGATACTCTGTCGATCATTCAAACCTGTAACCAGTGTTTGTTTCCTATACTGCCTCTGGTTGTCAGCTTATTATACCGACGGTCATGTCAGTCTACTCAAGAAGTTTCACCTCTACCCTCCTGCAGTCGTCCGATCTCGTCTCCTTTCTCCTTCCTTTTCTCATTTTTCCCTCCGCTCCTTGTTTGTATTGTCATTTCTCGCTCCGTTGTGAACCAGAGGTGGTGCAGGGCCAGGAGGAAATGACACGTGTCTGACAGGAAACCGCCCAGGGACCAGACAGGGCAGCTCTCTTTAACTTCGCTCTGCTGCCTGTCCAACACTGCAGTGACACACAGACATGCACAAAGACAGGCAGCCGGTTTTTCTCTCTCTGGTGACCTGAAGCCCAAATTCACATTCTTGTGAATACATACTTAAATTATTTGTTTGGGTTTTTGTCTTTTTTTTAAAGCGTCATTGCTGCAGGCAGGACTGGTGAACCACGCATGTATCCCCCACACAGACACACACATAATAATTTCTTGACTTGGTGTGGGCATGACAGCATAGCAGCCCCTGACCCACGTTTGAATGTGGTGTTTTTGGGAGGGTTATTTTGGGTGAGTGTATGGGAGTAGTACAGCTGTATTAAAGGAATAAAGAGAGCAATCATGATCAGCACGAGGCCGCGCTGTGTGCCGAGATGATGCGTTGACACAGAAATGGTTTAAAGATGTAATTACACTGAACATCTTTCTCCCTGACAGTAACACTCTTCTTTAGTGACTGGACTGCTGCCACACAGATGGAAGTAACATAAAAATGACAATCCAATTACTCAAACCATTTTCACGCTTGGCCAAATGGCGACAACTGACTTTCTTTTTTTTTTTTTTGTTCGTACTAAAACAAATGGTTTCTATTTACTGTTCCAGCACTCGTTTGATTTTTCTGCTTCTCAGCTGTAATTCCTGTGTCCCACACACAGAATTCCAGTTTTCCATGATGCTAAAACAAAATGTGTGTATGCATTAGGAATTAGCATACAGGAGGGGCTAGCTTCACTGAAATCACTGCCTTTGAGCAGATGCACAATACTTCAACTCAGTTCACTTTTATTAATTTACAAGCATAACAGCATGTCTTCTGTTTGATGTCAGTGAGAGCAGCATACTAATATGGTCATATCAGGCACATGTCAGCATAGAAGCCACACCCCAGAGTAGAAGCCACACCCACCTGCTGTTCAAACCTTTTGTCTTTGAGGGACAGCCAATCAAAAGAAGCCTGATTTAAAGCGAAGACCATAGGAGTTAAAGTGGCTTGTTTGAGACAGAGGATGGTCTACCAAGTACTAGCTGGAGATGAGATGTTAACTATTTTAACTGGAGCTTGGATTGAGTTTAATTAACCTCTCTTAATCCCGATTTGTTAATTAGAGATTCAGCACGTACGCTTCTATATGCAAACATTATCCTAATCTTGAAGCATAAATGTTATCATAATGGCGAACTGATTTATGGTCAAAGAAATGTTTACTGCACCTTGTTGATCAGTTCTGTCCTTGTAATCTGATGCCACATACTTTTTGCTTGGCTCTTTCAGGTCTTGATGCTCGCTGATGGGGACACGGAGAGTTTCCTGTGCCAGCGCCTGCCCGTCCTCTCCTCCATGTCGCAGCTGCGCGGTGTAGCCACAGCCTACGTCTGTCAGGACTTCACGTGCTCTCTGCCCGTCACCGACCCACAGGAGCTCCGCCGGTTACTCCTGGACGGAACTACAAACACGCAGATAGAATGACAGCTGAATAAACTGACCGAGCATGTTATCCTCAAAAACTGCTCTTCTAAGACCTGCAGCTCAAGCCTAGTTCTTTTTTTTTGTTGGATGTGGCTAGTGAGTCCGGCTTTGCCATCACTGGATGGCGGTGCTTTAGCAGCTGATGTTGGTAGGGGTAGGGCTAAGGAATCTTGAGGGTGTCATCCTGCTAGCCATTCCACATCTGTTACTCCAGCCTGTTCTTTATCAGCAATACCAGGTATTACCTCAAATATCAGCTCCAGGTTTTAATTCAAATCAATGTGTAGAAATGCTCAGATGAGCTAAGCAACAGTGGCAATCTGAAAAACCTGTAGCAACTTTGCAAAAAGTTGTAGCTTTACCGTTACCCCAGAAGATCCCTAATAGAGGATAAACTGAGAGCCCTTTAAATGAACTGGGCCGATAACATTTTGCAGAGGGACCTCTCCGACATGCGTTCCAGCTCCTGTGTTCACGACACACGGATTTGACAGAGGAGACCTGCCTGGCGGCGGTTGATTTGTGTGTAACCGTGTACATACATTTTAAAAACCATTGCATATGATGCTTTTATCTGTGAGGAGCGAGTCTACTGAAACTGTTGCACAAAAGATCCGCCTTGTGAATGTTGTCTTTACCTTTAGACATCATAAAAAAACAGAGCATGTATATTCACAACCCCCGAATAATAAATCTATTTCTCCTACAAGCAGTGGGTGTTTGATTTTTGGATTGATGCTTCTGTTTTGTTTGAATGTGCTGCGTTATGTAATGCAGCTATAAAGGTGCCCAGAATAAGTGTCATTTTTGTGGTGTTCGTTTTTGTCTGTGACGTCCAAGATGGGGAAATTCCATGAAGGAGTGAGTGAGTCTGTCCCAGCAGCGTTTTTCTTCTCTGTACTATAAATACTCGTACAGAGAGAAGCCGTCAGTTGTGTATTCTCTTGCTGTCTGTTTCCCGCTGTAGGCTGGGCCAATGTAATGTAAACATTGTGTGAAACACTTGGGAGTGTGTGTATTACTGCGTGTGTTTGGACCGCCGATGTCGAGGCAGGCAAGTCTCTGAGGGTCGTCCTCTGGGCTGCGGAAGCAAAGCGAGAAGAAAAAGACGAGAGGAGAAATGCAAAGTTTCCGCAATGGTGGCGGCAGATTCGTGTCCTTCACCTCGCATCCACCGCTGTCCTTTAACAACACGCAGACCATCTGCACTTGTTTACTTTTGTCTCTGTACTTTTGTCAGCCAAGTCTCCGCCCTCCCCTCCTTTTTTTCGTGTCACCTTAAGATTGAGGAGGGATCATATTGGCAGACGGCTGCTTCTGTGGAAGAAGAAGTAGCCAAGAGGAAAACAAGGCTGTGGGGAGGAAGAACATGAGGCAGAGGGAGAGAGATTTGAATGAAATGTCCCAGCATCACTTTTCTTAACTTATCAGATTGTGAGCGGTTGTTCTTTCTGTCTGTTGAAACATTTGGATGCTCCTTTTCTTGTATTTCCACACCGCTCTCTCTCGCTTGCTTCCTTCTCCTCCCTTTCCTCTCATCTTCTCCCAGGATTGGACCCCTCTGTCTTGGTGGCATATACACACTGGCCATTCCACTGCTGTGCCATTGGCATTAAAAGCATGTTGGAGCCTCTGTCTCATTTATTGAATCCTAGTCTACAAGCACACACAGTCCCCCTCCTTCCATCACTCCTCTCATTATTGTTCTCCACTAATTGTTTTGATGAGCTGCACAAGCTAAATTTTAATTAGCACTGAGATTAGTGTTTGACCCCAGCTAACCTGACGGCCCGCTAATTATGAAGTTGTAATCTGCATGCCTCAGATCTTAGTCATGATATGAATGATAAACTTGTACATTTTGAGCAGCACCTTTGTAGAAAGAGGCTAAATGGAGTGCATACGCAAAAGGCATGACACAGTAATACAGCTGTGCACATAAAGGAAGAGATGTTTTAATAAGGTTTTTGTTAATCGTTTTTTTGAAAGATATTTTACTCATTTTTAAATAAAAATACTTAATCTGCACTTTTTAATTAAATTTTAATTTAATTTCTATAATATATCACAATTTATGAGATTTAGTTTCAAATCCACAAAAAAAGAAGACTGGTTTCTAAGTCTGCACATACAGAGGGAGGAAACAATTATGTGATCACCTGCTGAATTTGTTAACTTGCTCAGTCACAAAGAAATGAACAGTCTCTAATTTTTATGACAGTTTCATTTTAATAGAGAGAAAGAGAAAGAATATTGACCAAAAATCCAGAAGGAAAAACACATTACATAAAGGTTATGACACAAAGAGCTCCATTCCCACAGTCAAGCACGGAGCTGGAATAACATCTAAAGTCGGGGCTGTTTTTCCACCAAGGGTACGACAACTTCACCGCATTAAGGGGCCAATGGACCAGCATGTGGCGTAAAATCTAAAGATGGGTCTTCTAACATGACTAAAGAAGAAGCCCATTAAAGTTATAGAGTAGGCTAGCCAGTGTCCACACCTCAATCCTATAGAAAATCTTTGGAGGGAGCTTCAAGTTGCTAAGTGATAGCCATGAAAGGATTTAAAGTTTCTGTAAAGAGGAGTTAGCCAAAATCTCACCTGAAATGAATGCACACCTGGTGGTCAACCTCAAGAAATGTCTTCCTGCTCTGCATGCCAACAATGGTTTTTCCAACAAAAATGTTCACGCGATGTCATGCACATTGCTCAAAAGTTGCATGCTGTTTTGGCCATGATACAGCCACCAGTTGCTAGCTTAAAATGCATATTCCTCGACTGTTTGGCAGTGGTTCTTGTAGGCTTCCTAGAGAGTCTCTCACTGCAGCAAAAACCTCCTAGTCCTTATCTAGTCAAGTCATCTTTATTTATATAGCACATTTAAAAGACATCAAGTGTCGGCCAAAGTGCTGAACAGAGGGATAATATAATTAAAAAGAGTTAAAATAGATAAGATGAAAACATTATAAGACATCCATGTATGTTTGTAAAAAATATGTGTACATGCAAATATGCACATACATGTACAAAAATGTACACATTCACACATAAGCACACATACGTGAACATAAAATACATGTATACGTATATACACATTTCCACAGTTGCCTGTAGATGTTCATGTTTATCTGTAAATAATTGCTAACAACTAGCCTAGCAACAGTAAAAATCTGAGCTAGCAAAGGGCTACAAAAAGGTTTGTAGGACTGGGGCTCACATTGTTGCCATGATTGTCGCACATCCAAAATGACAGATAAGTTAACGTCATGTGGTTAGCGGTTGCATGTCTGCAACCACTTAATAAAAGGGTCGAGCTGCATTGTGGAACAATTTAAAATTGAGTGTTTTATTGGTATGTTTTTTAACCAAATGCTATATAAAGAGAGTTGTGAACCTGTAAATATTTTTAACCAGTCTAGCCTCCTAAAAGGTTTATTAGAGCAGGTGACATGCCTCTCCACTGATAAAAGCTGATAAAAGTTTGGATATGAACATGAAGATGGTAAGACCAAGCAGAGCTGAAACCATCTCAAAGATCCTGTTGGAAAATATGATGATGTACATTGCTGCCATAGTTGCGTTTCCTGTTTTGAATGCGATTTGCATTTTCCAAATGTTTAGAGAGAATTGATGTATATCCTACATTTTGTGTGGGTTGGATGTAAACAATGAAGTGAAGCTAAAATTATAGAGCTGTATTTGTTATATAATTCCTTATTATTTAGCGTGCATGTGTTTCGTGACTCCGTTCTGGTTTTTGAACGGACATTAAGTGTGTGGAACGATCTGTGTTTTAGATGAAAGCAAGTGTCTGTAAAACAAGGCTCTCTCAGGTTATGTGTGTCTGTGTGTGTGTGCGTGTGCTGTTGTCCTTGCTATCAGACATGGCTGCTGTGTTTCAGTCTGTGTTATAATGAGGCCACAGGGGGCCGGGAACAGCAACACACCAACTTGGAGGAAAGGAGGAACATTCAGCAGAGGGGGAGGTGTTGCGTACTTTCTGTCACCCAGCTCACGAGTCTTAAGGTTTTCTCTCCACTCCTGATGTGTTCTTACAGGACATTTCATTTCTCAAACTGTTTAAGATGCTTTGTTTAAAAGGAAAAGAAAAATCTTTGAGAAAAAACTTTCTTTTTAATAAAAATAAAAATGTTGTTGTCACTTGTAAATAATTAGATACGTGCATTGTGTGTTTATGTGATTCTGTGAAAACACTTCAGATATCTGAAATATGGAATCAACACTGTAAATGTGTGTGTGTGTGTGTGTGTGTGTGTGTGTGTGTGTGTGTGTGTGTGTGTGTGTGTGTGTGTGTGTGTGTGTGTGTGAGAGAGAGACAGTCAAAACAGGTATCACAACACTGGAACTTGTCTGATAAGACCTAAACCTCCTGGAGAAAATCAGTACCGCTTATCAGCCCAGGCTGGTACTTTGTTGATTACACAAAGCAAAAATAGAGTTAAACTGGGAGAGCGGGGTCCCAAGGATTCAAACGAGCTGATGCACCATTATTTCACACTACAAGGGAAGTTGCTGAGGTGCTAAGGTTGAGCAGGTAGGGGGGCTATAGCTCAGGCAGCAGGCGGAGCAGGTCATTTACTAACCTGGAAGGTTGGTGTTTTGATTCCGAGCTGCTCCAGTCTGTTTGCCAGAGTATCCTGATGCAAAAGGTGTCTTTGTACAAAATACTGAGCCCTGAGTTGCTTAATGTGTTCTCATTGGAGTATGAATGTAGAAAAGCACTATATAAGAACCAGATCATGTGCCAAGTGAGGTGGACTTGAAAGTTAGTGTTTTTTAACTAATAAAGCTAATACAAAAGATTTTAACGCATTATTAAATTAACATCAACGACAAGCCTTAGCTGCCTTACGTTTGACTCTAAACTACTTTGGTGTAGAATGGAGTTCATGGTTGACACAATGTATAAAGGAACCCCCAGATTCTTTGGCTGCAAAACAAGCCCGAATCGTTATACTTCCACCACCGTGCTTTACGGCTGGTATGTGGTGTTTGGTTTGCACCTAACCTGGTCCTGTGCATGATAGTGACTTATCGCCCCTTTGATCTTGTTGGTCTAAAGAACATTGTTGAAGTCTTGTCATTTGTCCTGCCATATTCTTTAAAGAGAAAAAAAAACTTTCTCCTGGCAACACATCCAAAGCATTAGATGGATTGCTGCAGTCTTTGATTGTACTTAAATAAATGAACTTCATTTCAGTTCAATTCGGTTCAGTACTTCTTTGCTATTCCAGTTTCCATATTTGCTTCTAATTTTTCGTCTTTCAGTGCTGTCTGGATTTCCATGACTTCCTTTTGTTTGCAATTTCAGTTTCCTGGTTCACTTTTACATTTTCTGTCTTTGCTTCTTGGATTTCTTTTTTGGCCTCCTTGAGCTTTCTCTGGAATTCCATCAGTTCTTTTTTTGCGATTTCAGTTTGCATCTTTGCCTGTTTTTATTTCCTTGTCCTCTACTTCCAATTCAGTCTGCATTTCCATCAGTCCCATCTTTGCTTCTTCGGGTTTCAGTTCTGCTACCTCAGCTTGCAGTTGTGCAATTTCAGTTGCATGTTTTGCTGCTTCACTTGCTTTCACTTGCTTCTGGATCTCTTTTTTCTTCTCTCCCAGCACTCTCTAAACTTCTATCATTTGTTTCTTTGTCATTTCTGTTGCCTTCCCTACTGTTTCATTTTCCTCCTTTGCCTTCTGTATTTCCTCTTCCAGAGCTCACTGGACTTTTCAGTCCCTCATTTTCAGTTTTGCCTATTCAGTTGTCTTCTTTGCTGTTTCCTTTTCCCTCTTTGCTTACTGCATGTTTCCCCTAGTGCTCTCTGCCTTTCCCTCATTGCCATTTTTGCCTTTTCAGTTTCTTTGTTTGCCTTCTTCATTTTCTTTTTCTTCTCATCAAGAGCTCCCTGGAACGCCATCAATTGATTCAATGTATTTTCTGGCTCTTTCTTTGCTTCTTTGTTTTCCTTCATTTCTAAAGTTTTAGTGTGTGGAGCAGTGCTCACTAATCCTTTTGTAGAACTTTGGTTGTCCATTTCAGGATTTCAGAGAGGCTGTATGCAATAAAAAATAATCATACGATAATAACTTTATTTGTATAAAGTTTTTTAAACATAGTTACAAAGATCCTCAGATATAAAATATAAGCGTAGATGTCCCAAAAACAAACACGTCTTCCATATGTTCACACACACACACTTTCATACATTACATACTTGGAGAAATTTAAAGCTGCTGATGAACCTTTCTCTCAGCAGTCCAGCCAAACTTTGGATAACCCAGCTTCCTGTATTTCAGGTTAATTAGTTATTCTAAATTAGCCATAGGTTGAATGGGTGTCTGTATGGGAACTGTGTTTGTCCTGTAACAGACTGGTGACCTCTCCAGGCTGTAAATTTGATAAGTGGAAATGGTTGGATGGATGTTCTGCAATGATGAGTTAGTCTAGTCTAGTGATGAAGAAAGAGTTCTCTGTTCAAAATTCATCATCACTTGATCCAAAGTTCAAGAGGCAGGAGGATGAAAAACATTACATTCAAACACTGAGTTGTTGCCACAGTGTCACCTCCTTTACCTTTCTGTATCTGCTCCTCCTTGCTTTCTCAGTTTGACATTTTAGCTAACTTATGTGCATGACAGAATTGTGTAGGCAGGAGTGTTGGATCATGGCTCATACTATATCAGAGGCAACAGCATGTCAAAAGCAGTCATGGGCAGCAGAGTGCATCCAGCCAGACACTGTCAGGCCAACTGATGGCTGGGTTGGAGGTGGAGGGATAATAGAGTCATGGACACAGCCTAGATGGGAAACAACATACTTGATTTTGACATTTCAGCACAAACAGCATGCATCCATGTATTTTTGGTTATTTATGGTGTCACACAGTTTGTTTGTTTTTTCCCAGAATGTATGAATTTCCTTTAAACGTGAGAACACAGAACACAACATCTGTTGCAGCACCTAGCTTCTCTTAATAGCAGTGTCACTACTGATGTTGATATGTCAGTGCTGATATTATAGCAATGAAAACTTTGTTACACATTGGTAAGACAAAAGCCAGCCATCATTGTCATTCCCGTATTCATTTGTGTACAACCAAAACAACTTGGACCGCCCATAAAGGGAACAACTGTTAGGATCTGCTGAAAGGTAGATTATCCAAGTCGATGTGATAAATCATTTCCACCAAAAATTACTCGTGCAGTTAGTTCTGCTTTGGTGTCTTTCAAGATCAAACCTGCTATTCAACAGGTTTACGAGCAGAAGTTCAGGTAATTTCCATTATAACTGAATTATGGTGGGCAGAATCCATGGGCTCCATCTTCCAATAATGAGCAAATTTCTTACCTAGACACTAGCATTAATGGTCCCAGCTTTGGGCCCACCATTTCTGTGGTGCCATGCTGGTACCACCAGTTATTTTATATATGGAAATACATGGAACTGACACCACATCTGTAGAAACAGTCTACAAGTATGATGGAGTCACTGCATATCAGGCTAGTCCCACTTTGTAGTCAGCGTTTCAGGTTTTGTGCCCCCTCAGACCACTGTCTCCAAGAATTTAGCATGGTTAGTCCGAGCACCCCACAAGCCTCGGAGAGGTAGAAGTGTGCCAGATCCACCAAGTGTCATTCTCTATCTCTGGGGCTGCGTTAAGTCAACGCAAACTCATGGTAACACCACAGAAGTGCTTTACAAAAACTGGAAATAGTAAATAAATTATTAAGGTGCAATGGAGGACGAAGCCATGTTAAGATTTGCAGCTTAGCTCAGCAAACCATAGTGTGTCTGTGTGTGTTTTGGGGTAACGGACTGGTTCTCATAAAGCCGTGTAAGTTCTCAGTTAGTCAGGTCATTGCGGTCTAAATCTTCTTATATGGTGCATTTCCACTCCAAGTACTTAAAGTGCTTAATGCAACATGGCTCATTCACCCATTCATACAAGCACTTTTTTCTTAGTGCTTATATGAACATTCACACTGTGATGAATCCAGTGGAGAGGAACTTGGAGTTAGTATCTTGCCAAAGAATATTTAGGATGCAGACTGAAAAACCAGGGATCAAACCACAAACCTTCTGATTAATAGATGGCTTGCTCTGCCTCCCTACCCAACAGTTAAGTCTGTAGGCTACTGCTAGACCGTCATGTTGGATGAAGGGTGGAGAGAACAAACTACACGAGAGAACAAACTACACCTACCTGGTCACAGGTAGAGAGAAAGCGAGTGTACCATGAGGTCTTGCACTACAAAGTTTTTATCAAGAAGTTTGGCTGGCAGCTCAGCTGAAAGACCAGAGGTTAACGGCTACCAGCCTGACGGTGTTGTTTGTGTTGTTCCTACATCACTACAAAAATCCAGGCTCAACAATGCCCATTTTTGCAATGTCAAGCTTTAGAATGTGGAGGAAAAAGAAAAGAAATGCTTTTATTTATATAATCTCTCTTCTGGAACAAATGGTAATCATCCCAGGTGTTTTCTTTATTCATTATCCATTTATACAATGTATAAATAATACTATTATCAACTTAGGTTTGTGGTTAGCCAAATTTAGGTTACTCACATTGGTTTGGTAGTGGTAGCTTTCAATAGCATTAGCTAACTTCTTTGCTAACGCTAACTGATTGCTCAGAAAATGTGGGTGGTCAGTTGAAATGCTAATTCTGGACCAACACTGTTGTGATGATGTCGGAACAACACAGACAGAAGAATATCAGACTGCATGCACAGGATACGCAGAAAGATACTACAGGAAGTAGAAAACTGAGATAAACGTGCCGGCAAAAGTTGAATGAAGAAACACCAGCAAAGTGTACCAAACCAAGAGCGTTGCAGGAGAAGCGCCTACCTGTATAGTTAAAATGCACTTATGCAAACAGTGTAAACTATATATAGACACATGGTGCCTATGCTCTTTTACTCTTTTAACGTTCTGACATTCCCTCAGGACTCTCCAAAAACCAGCAGGTTCCTGTTTCCAGCTGGAACCTTGGCAACTGCAGTGGGAACGCTCACAGTTATTGGTACAGTTTCAACGTCCTCTTTAAATGCTGACATTATTGTTCTATTACAAATAATTGCACAGACCTGGCATGTACAGCTTTTATGGTTTCAAGATTCCCTAACTCCATCATTTTTAATTGGCTGGATCAGCACTGGTGGGTCTACAATCCATTTAAAAAGGAATTAAAATATTTCAGTTTTTGTACATTTTGACTTTGACCACATATAGATGTTTTATTGTTGTACCTTAGATTATTATGGTTGGAGTGCTGGGCAGAACACTGACTGTCGTCTTTGTGAGGTGTGAAATTCAGTAACTTGTTTTATTGTTCCCATTCAGTCACTTTGTGTGAATGTTATCACTGCCCTTCTGTTGTTGTGTTGCCTTTTCCAGCTGCTACAGTGCACTATAAAGCTGCCCAGTGGACATAAAGCACGGCTCCAGGCGAGATATCATTAAAGAATGCGAGCAAAGATTCCCTTTCCCTCATGACAGCAAGAAAAACAAATCTTTTTGAGTTTCTACACCAGTCTATAATTTATCTCATGAAACCCCATGTTTCTCAGACAGGGTTCTCCAATGGAAACCTGTTAATGCCTGGAAAAAAGACAATTAATATAAAATATTATTAATAACTTTAATTTATTTGTCTACTTTTACTCATGAAAAAGTTGCCATATGTCAGTGTCATATAACCACCCTAGCTGATATAACCAACATCTGATTAACTTCTTCTGCAGACTGAAAAAGTCTTTCATCGGTCTTCTTGATTAATATGCTTTCATTGAATGTAGGAGCAGCAGAACACATAATCAACCAGTCATCATTCAGACAGAACATGCAAGAGCTGTGAGCAATGAAACTCCTAAATCCATTCTGTTATTATGGGAACGCCTTTGTTTTTCTTCTCAATTACAGACCTACCCTAATTCTTCAGAGCACAGATTCAACAAAGCGCTAATCTCAGAGATTTTGGTCCATGTTGACATGATGGCATCACAAAGTTCCAGCAGATCCATGATGCGACTCTCCCATTCCACCTGATCCCAAAAACTGGATTGACAAGCGGTGACTTTGCAGGCCACATGACAATGATTTCAAGAAAAAGGTCTGAGGTGATTTGAGTTCTGTGACGTTGCATACTGCTGGAGGCAGCCATCAGAACATGGGTACAATGTGATTATAAAGGGACGGACATATTCAACAATACTCAGGTCGGCTGTGGTGTTTAAACACTGCTCAGCTGATAAGTCCAAAGTGTGCCAAAAAATATCCCTTTCTTGAATAATCAAGCTCCATCTTATCTTAAGACATCACAGTGCTGTATCACCCCAATAGAGCACTTTGCTCTTAGACTGCTGGCTTAGTTGCAGTTCTATGGATACTTAAAAGTAGAATGGGAGGCTGAGCCCTCAGTTTTCAGGCCCCACTTCTGTGGAGGCGGCTCCCAGTTTGGGTTCAGGAGACAGACAACCTCCTCTACTTTTAAAATGAGGCTAAAAACTTTTCTTTTTGATAAAGCATGTAGTCAGGGCTGAAGAAGGTGACCCTGAACCCCCCCTTAGTTATGCTGCAATAATCCTAGGGATCTTCCATGATGCACATATTTTTTCTTCTTCACTCACCTCCTTTCATTCACTGTGTGTTTATACACCATCTGCATTTAATCATTAGTTATTATTCATTTCAGGCTCTCTTTCACGGTGTGTCTGTTGTCCTGTGTTCATCACCTCACCTCCAACCACACACAGCAGATTGCTGCCAGGGGTTACTTCCTATTATTTTGTTTATTAATAGGAGGTCATCTGATTGTTGGAGTTTCTCTGTATTATTGTAGCATCTTTACCTTACAATGTAAAGCATTTAAGATGACTTTTGTTATTATTTGGCCCTATGTTGAACCCATGAACCAAATGTTATTGAATTTTATTGTTTGATTTACTGTTGCCTTCCTATCAGCTTGAAGCAGTCTGGTCATTCTCCTCTGACCCCTGGCATCAACAACGCATTTCAGCCCAGAAAACTGTTACTCACTGCACATTTTCTCTTTTTCAGTCCATCCTCTTTAAAGCTACTGATGTTTGTGTGGGTAAATCCCAGCAGATCACGGGTTTCTGAAATACTGAGATCAGCATGTCTGACACCAACAACCTCGCCACAGTCACTTAAATCACCTTTCTTCCTCATTCTGATGCTCATTTTGAATTTCAGTCTTGACCATGTTTGCATTGCTAAATGTACTAAGTAAGCAGCCTTGTGATTGGGTGATTGGGTAATTAGATATGTGCGCTAACAAGCAGTTGAGCAGTTGTGTTAATTTATTAATTTTTAAGTGCTGACTGTTTCTTAAACACCACATAGGAGCAGTTCCACAGTAGATAGTGTGACAGTGGGCCCCAGTGGGCCCAACCACCACAGTAGATATGGTGGGTGGGCCTGAGATGGCTAAATTCTCCTCAGCTCATTTGTCTGGACAAAGCCTGTTGCTTGTTTGCATGCCCATTGATGCAAGGCCTGCTGTGCAATCACAGTCAGACAAGTTCAGTTAGAGCTGCTGCTGATTAGAGTTTGCTCTTTTTGAAAACCCATTTTATTAAAGAGACTTTAAATTACTGAAAGTTGACCGCATTTAACTTGAATGCACTAAATGATCCTTTTTTACTCATCACGTGGCTAAGCACACTAAACTCCAGCCATATATAGGGTTAACCCAGGTTTTAATTCACTTTTTGTTGTAAAAGGACAATAAAAACAGTGCATATGCCAGCTTGTGGCTGCTGGTGGGCTGGTAGACAAAGAGTGCAAGAGAAACCAGAGAGAACAAATCGACATTTATTCATTACAACAGAGCAAACTCGTGCTCTCCATCTCCCTCTCACCTGCTCCGCTGTAAATTTATCATGAGGTACCAGGCCTGGTTTGTGCGGCGTGTAGGGAGGTAACTAGAGCGATGGAGGCTAAGCGGGAACAGGACGACTAGTTCATCATGTTAGCCCAGTTAGATGAAAGTGGAAAGAAAGAGGTGCTCATTAAAGCCTCCGTGGTTTCCCATTGTCCTCTACAGTTCTGTCCTCTTTCCTCTTACTCAGTGTCAGGGTCTTGCGTCATACTTGGTAAGGGGGGGAAAAAAAATCAATCTGTTGCACAAGACAGTCTGGTAATTTTCTACTGCCTGCTGCTCATTTCGTCCTCCTAATTGGAATCACTGTCAGTGTACGGTAGGACCTGTCACTTTTGATGATGGTGTGTGATCATTATCGGCTTAAACCTGCCACAGACGAGGGGTCGGCTGAGCTGCTGTAAGCTGAGGTGAGGGGTCGTAAGGGGCTCATGATTTCTTTGTGTTGTCTATATCATATATACTGTCATGTTGCCATTTTTTTTGTTGCCTTCCCAAAAAGATCTCCCTTCCACATTCATGTAGTGCGTACACACACAAACTCAACTATCCCTGCTTGCCTTCTTTGTCTGCGGCCTTGACATTTGCACGACATTTGTTGACATTTGTGGACACATGTCACCAGGCTCTGGCCATCTGTTATCATGGGACCAGAACTGAAGGGAAATGCGATGTGGGACAGTGTGACGCTGGACACTTATGCTGCATTGTGGCTTTAAGGGGCAGTTTGTGACTTTGTAGCCCTGAGAAAGTCTAAGATTTTTTTCCAGATCTATTCCAGTGTTATGGAGTGGATGTGTCCAGGCTTGTAAAATTAAGAAGGGTCAAAAAATTCCAATTCCTCCAATGACCACTTGAGGATGACTCCAAAAGTTATTCAGTGGCAGGATATGCTGGATATTGCTCCCTGTGAGTTGGAGAGGAAGACTGCCCCAAATCAGGGAATTCATGTTGCTCGACATTTTATTTATGAGTGATAGGAAGATGGAGCTTTAGATAGACTGGCAGATTTGTGTGCCAGTAATCCAGGTGTTGAACAATGTCTCCAATATTTGACTTGGACGTCAGACACTGCAGGGAGCTCAAAGTAGAGCTGCTGTTCCTTTGTGTTAAAAGGAGCCAGTTGAGGTGCTTCGGGCATGGATGCAAGACTTTGGAGGTTTTCTGGGAAGAGAGCCAGAATGCTGAACAAAGAACGCTTATCAGGCGTAACATTATTAGGTGAAGTCAGTAGCACTGTTTATCTCTTTATCATGGTACCTGTTGGTGAGTGGCATATTAGAGAGCAAGTGAACTTTGTATCCTCAAAGTAGATGTGTTAGAAGCAGAAAAATGGGCAAGCGTAAGGATGCGAGCAATTTTGACAAGGGCCTATTGTGATGGCTAGATGACTGGGTCAGAGCATCTCCAAAAATGCAGTTCTTGTGCAGTTTTCTTGGCCTGCAGTTGTCAGTATCTATCAAAATTATACCAAGGAAGAAGGAGAGGTGAACCAATGGCATGGCCATGGATGGCCAAGGCTCACAGATTCATGTGCGGAGCGAAGGTTGGTCCGTGTATACACAGTGTATCACAATTTGTTGTGTTTTGGGGCTACATAGCCACAGACCAGTCAGGGTACCATTGCTGACCCTTGTCCACCACTGAAAATACCATCAGTGGGCACATGAGCTTTAGAAATAGACCACGGAGCAATGGAAGAAGGTGGTCTGGTCTGTTGACTTATGTTTTCTGTGGCCAGCTGCCAGGAAAACCTGGCACCAGAATGCACTATGGGAAGAAGACAAGCTGGCGAAGGTAGTGTGAACCTTTGCACAGTGTTCTGCTAGGAAACCTTGGGCCCTGCCATCCACGCGGGTGTTACTTTCACAAGTACCACCTACTTAAGTATTTTTGCAGACCATGTGCAACCTTTCATGGAAACAGTATTCTGTGATGGCAGTGGCCTCTTGTAGCAGGATAATGCGCCCTGCCACAAAGGACAAATGGTTCAGGAATGGTTAGAGGAGCACAGCACAGCAAATTACTCAATCCAAATCTCTATCTAATCTCAATCCAGTCTCAATACAAAATGAGCATCTGTGGAATGTGCTGGACAAAGAAGTCTGATCCATGGAGGCTCCAACTTACATGATCTGTTGCTGAGTCCATGCTTTGATGTGTCGAGGTTATTTTGGCTATACAGGTACACAAACAAGGTTTAGCTGGTTCAGTTTATTTAACAAAGAAATAGTTAACTGTGTAATGTGTGTGTGTGTGTGTGTGTGTGTGTGTGTGTGTGTGTGTGTGTGTGTGTGTGTGTGTGTGTGGTTCTTAGTACATCTGGTTCTTTGACCCAGTGTTTTGTGTTTGTGGGCCGTTGAATGTTGGTTAATCTTTATTGTAGCATACCTATAGTGTCTTAAGTTTCCTAGTTTAGTGTTATTACATCTGTGAGTTTTCTGATTATTGTGTTTATCTCTTGTGGTTCTGGTTTAGCTCTCTTAGTGTTTCCCTTTCCTTTTGTTTTGTCCTCAGTGTCTCCTGTGTATGCCAGTCTTGTTGATATGTCCTGTCCCACCATAGTATTCATCTCTGTGTTCTGTCCTCAGCGTGCTCCTTAGTCTCCCCAGCAGGTCTTGTCTCTTGCTCCCTCTCCCTCTGTGTCCCTCACTCTCCCTCTCTCTCCATGTCCCTCTTCCTCTTGCTCTGTGTCTTAGTCGTGTCCCTGTGTTTCGTCTCCCTTACCTGTTCCCATGTTCCTCTTTTAGTATTTCAGCCTTTGTCTCCCCAGTCTGTCATGTACTTCCATGTATGTTTATCCCCTGTCCTAATGTCAAGCTCATGTGTCCTTGTCTGGATTTCAGTTTGTGTGTCACTTCCTGTTTGTTTGTTTGTTTATGCTACCTCTTCTCATGTGTCTTATGTTCAGTTTTGCTTCCCCTGTTTCGTTAGTCAGATTTGTTCCAGCTGTGTTTCCACCTGTTGCCGATCTTCTCGTTGTCCTGTGTATTTAAGTCCTCAGTCTTCCTCTGTCCCTGTCATGTCATCATTGTTTTCCTGGCTGTGTGTGAGCTCCTTGTGTCTGCCTCACCACTACATATTTCAAATACAACGAAGGCTTTTACAGACAAAAACATGGCTGTGCCATGGGCTCCCCCGTGTCACCTATTGTAGCCAACCTTTACATGGAGGAAGTGGAAAGGAAGGCTCTTGGCTCTTTCAAAGGAAGAGTACCCAGCCACTGGTACAGATATGTGGACGACACCTGGGTCAAAATCAAGACACAAGAAGTGGAATCCTTCACTGCGCACATTAACGCTGTGGATAAAAACATCAGGTTCACCAGGGAAGACACAAAGGACGACTGTTTGCCTTTCCTGGACTGCGCCGTGCACATTGAAGAGAACGGCAAACTCAACATCGAAGTTTACCGGAAGCCCACACACACGGACCAGTACCTCCTCTTTGACTCCCATCACCCTTTGGAACACAAACTTGGAGTAATTAGGACCCTACACCACCGGGCAGAACATGTTCCCTCTAAGCCTGAAGGAAAAAAGAAGGAACACACACATGTAAAGGAAGCACTCAAAACGTGCGGCTATCCTAAATGGGCGTTCTTAAAGTCAGCAAAGAGGCACAGAAAAGAAGACCAGACACCAGCGAGGGAGGATAAGAAGGACAGACGCAACAACATTGTCATCCCCTATGTAGCCGGTGTATCAGAGAAACTCAGGAGAGTTTTCTCCAAGCATGACATCCCGGTGCATTTCAGACCCAGCAACACGCTCAGACAGAAACTGGTTCACCCGAAAGACAAAACGCCAAAACACAAACTTAACAATGTGGTGTATGCTGTACAGTGCAGCGAGGAATGCTCAGACCTCTACATTGGAGAGACCAAACAGCCACTTCACAAGCCCATGGCACAACACAGAAGAGCCACCTCCACAGGACAAGACTCAGCAGTCCATCTGCATTTTAAGGATAAAGGTCACTCTTTCGAGGATGCCAATGTTCACATTTTGGACAGAGAGGACAGATGGTTTGAAAGAGGAGTGAAAGAAGCCATCTATGTCCACTGTGAGCGGCCATCTTTGAACAGAGGCGGGGGTTTACGACACCAACTCTCTGCCATCTATAATCCAGTTTTGAGTTCCCTCCCCAGACGCCTTAACACCCACTCACATCCTGGGCCATCTGACCTCAGGAATTCGCATGATAAGGTGGGGCCAGGTTTCACAATGAACACACCCGAAACTCTGGCTGATTGGGACCCACACCCAGTTTCACACCTTGGCTCAGGCGATTAGAGGATCATCAGGGGGTCCTTTTGTCCCTCTGTGGGGGGTTACTCCCACTAGGTTATATCTGGGACTCTCCACCATTTGACCTTAGAACTGAAGAAGCTTCTCAGATGAGAGGTGAAACGTCTTCAAGCAACTTAAAGAAGTCCAGACGCTTTTCTTTGCAAGCTCCTTTGACTACTGTCATGGTCCTGGGCCATGTTGGCCCAGTATTCTTAGTTTTCTTGTATGTTTGTATTTTGTTCCCTATTTAGGCCATGTTTCCTGAGTTGCCCTGTTGTGTTGTTCCCTAAGTGTTTTCCCTTCGTGGCTTTTACCCCCTGTGTGCCCTCTGTGTATTTATGAGCCCTCGTCTCCCTTTGTGGTTGTTCCATGTTTCCCCAGCCCGTTATGTCTGTGTTTTCCCCGTGCTCTCTCTCCTCCTGTCTGAACCTCTGTACTTCCTGTTTGACTCTGCCCGTCTCCCGTCAGTGTTATGTTCACCCCGCCCTGTCTCGTTATGGTTATCTGTGTCAGCTGTGTTCCCCGTGTGTTCCCACTTTCCTGTGTGGATTCCCTGTGTCTCCCTACGAGTGTTAGTTTATTGATTCCCAGTTTAGTTGAGTTCTGTATTTCCTATGTTCTGCCTGTCAGCAATAAAGCTGCTTTTGAGTTCATCCCCGTGTTTGTGAATCTTGCGATTGGGTCCTCCTCCCGCCTGCCACGCAGCGATCCATGACAACTACGATGACCTGGATGACTGAGAACCTTCACAGACATCTTGTGTCTTAATGTTCCCTAGTATTTCCAGGTTACCTTGTTTCTTAATTCCTGTTCATGCCAAGGTTATGTTTTCCTGATTTCAGGAGTTTTAACAATAAAGCTGCTGTTTAAATTTAGTTTCTGTGTCCAAGTCCTGCATTTGGGTCCTACCATTGCCTGCCACACAGCAAACCCTCACAGTGTGAGACATTGCAGGAGCTAGCTTTATATACTCCTGTTATTCCCACTACCACAGGGCTGCAGGAAGGGGAAGACAAAGGTGCCAAAAGCAGTGCTACCAGGCCATCACAGTATTGATAACGTTATGCCTTATTGGAATATATATTTTATTCAGCCTTGGAACACTATGGGATTTCCCAGGAGGAGCTTGAAAGTGCTTCTGGGAGAAAGATGCCAGTAATAATAATCACCCTGCTTCTACTGTGACCTTACCTCAGATGAGCAGAGGATGGATGGATGGATGGATGGATGGATGGATGGACTAGACATGTTACCTGTCTTCATGGTGTTGGTGTCCCTTTGAGAATTTTTGATTGTATTATCTAACAAATAATGTGTTCTGCTGTCTGGTTAATTGTACTAACAGCAACACCCATGAAGGCATTTATTAATAGGTAAATGCACATTGACAACAAAGCCAGCTTTTGCTTGATGTTAACTGAGACTGTTCTCATTCCCAATGTGTCACATACCGACGATTTGTGACATACTGAGGCGTCCCATAGGAATGCGAAAGCTAACCTCCCCTGTCCCTATGATATACGCCAGATTGTGGGTGGAATCCAATAGAATGATGCTCGCGGCAGTAACAGATGTTCCAGCCGTGTATTCCAGCCTTAACCCTAATCTTAATGCTAACCATAACCTTATGCCTAACCTTAACCACAACCTTAATCATATTAGATAGTGTTTTCCAAAGCGATTCATGATGAGATAGGAAAATAAATGTACATGTGTAGATTCATTCCAAACAGTTCTCATTTTCCAAACGAGTAACATACAGGTGGGTCGGGCCAAAAGCGTAACATACTGACGCTATGTGACAAATTGTTGGTATCGTCGTTTTGGGATGAGAACGTGTTGTGAAAACTCTGCTCATGCATCCAACTATGGCCAAAATGCTGAAGTCCAAAAGGCAGTGTGTGACCTCACAATGAGTGCATCCATCTTTTATATTCAATCTGTTGTTTTGGCTGTTTTTGCTTGTTGCAAAACTTTGTTTTAAGTTAAATCAGATCATTTCACTGACAGAGTCCAAAAGCTCAGACTGTTTAACCAAAAAGGAGTTCTAAAGAAAAGTACAGCAAAGTAAAGCAAACACATACTGTTTGAGAAAGGAGGAAGGCCAGAAGGATTCCAGTATCAAGTGAATAAACATTGAACAGCAAACTCAAAAGGTTATTCTGCAACATTAAGAGATGCCATATCATTACCATACATGTGTGCACACATTTGGTCTGGCATCCTTTTAAACTTTTGATTGTGAAAGTCATTTCAATTGTACAGAAGTTAATGTACCATAGCATTGCATGCAAGCTCCATATAAGATTCCTTATCAGCAGCAAATCACCTCAGAGCACCATTCCTTTTCAAAAGTTGCTCCTACACTGTCAGTGAAATTGCAACTAGCTAAGCTTCTCTGATGGGAACGATATGAACAGATTTTGTATGACAGATGCCAAGACGGATGATTATTGTTAGCATATGGCACTTTCTGTTTGATTCTTGCTTTGGCTGTGTGAAAGACCAGTATAGACAATCTGCACAGCCATATCCCACAAACAGCCGCTAACAAAAGAGGAAGGATTGAAGCTTAGATATACTGCGCTGGGAAGAGAACAACCATCAGATAAGAGACATATTGTTTTTTTCTTTTCAGTAATGCAATTCGTTTGTATGATGGTCATGATCTTCACCACTTTGGTCCCACCTTTAATCACTCAGAAACATTTGGGATTGCTTTAAGGTTTGGCACGGAGATTTATGATTGCTAGAGGATGAATCGTAATGACTAAGATAACCCTTTTACTTGATTCTATTTATGAGGCTGACGAGTTTCAGCATCTGTTGAAGGACCTTACATTTTGATACAGGCGTTTTTCTACATAAGCCCTTAAAGTAGACATGAAACACTACATGTATAAAGCTCTGCTGTCAAGGACCGACATGGAATCATCCCTGTCTGTGAAGCCGGATTTGAGAAATATGTGCTTAAAATTAAAGTTTTTAGAACATTGCATCTTCTGGCAGTACAGATGGTTTGTTGGTTATGGTCAATAGACTTACATTAGTTCATGTTAGCGAACTAATGCATCACATATTACTCTTTTAATTTTTAGAAAAGTATGGCATTACTTATTTTCTCCCTGCAGAAAATAATTTGTTACACTCCTCGATACGTTGCTGTGGAAGCATGACTTTAAACAACAGCAAGATGTTTTACTCTTAAATTGTCCTTGTATCTGCCAGCTAACAGTCTAACCCTAAAATGTCATGTATGGGACAGAAATGCCTGTCTATACAGAAGATCTTTGTTATAGCAGGCTATTTACATATTACCAGATTTACCAGATTACCTGTTCCTATGTTCTACTATGGGAATCAAGGGTAAAAAAAAAAGTATAATACTACAATTCTAATATAACGTTGCCATGGTATCTGTTTCTTTTTTTTTTAAATTCAGTGTTATTTTGAATGCTTGTTCAGCGCTATTTGTTAGATTTTCCTGAAGTCGGTAAAACGAAAGATTAGTTTAATAACTGACAATCTCCCTCCATGCTCACACTAATTCTGGTCCATTAGGAACTACTGAAAAATCACAACAATCATCCTATAAAGTTGTTATGGCAAAGACTTATAAGTTCAAGTTATTACCACAGATGTAATGTGATCTTTGTTTGAGCTGTGTTTGTTTAGGCTTTGATTGTTGTGATGTGGTTTCCAGTGTTTGGCGGGCTGAGAACAGTGCTGCAACATAGATAGCAGAGGGCCACTGTGACCTAGACTCCTGTAGAGATTAATGGCTTCCGGCTGGTTTTATGTGCAGTGTTGCTGTTAAAATGTTGAAACTATGTGCAGTGTGTGGGGCAATGCAACAAATCACACTGCCTTCATCTCACATGAAATATTATTACTGTGTAAAAATGCTCTGAAAATTACAAACAGGTTTTCATAATGACTTTTTGTGATGTTAAATTATGTGCATTTAACCTCAAAATTGGGTAAAGCTGACTTTGTTGATATAAAGTTCAGTCACATTTCTCCTTTATGTTAGTTGTTCTGCTTGTGTTTTTAATTAGACTACTAAATATTACTGGGCAAATACATGCTAATTATAAAATAAAACTCCATCTGATGTTATGAATTTAAGGCAGTATTGTACAAAAAATCTGGAAACATCCCTCATTTGTTTAATTTTTGCCAGGAAATGGAGGCAATTTATGGAAATGTGCAAACATACATGGAAAACCAGAGTTTGTACAATTCTAATGAAAGTCACTATTTGGTATGACCAGCATTATTTTTCAGCACAGCCTGAACTCTCTTACATAAGCTTTCCTGCAATTTCTTTAAGTACTCCTCAGTAATGGCTCCACTCTTACTGCATTGGCAGTGTGTTTAGGATTGCTGTCATGCTACAAACACAAAGCTGTTGCCAGTCAGACACTTTCCAGATAGTACTGCATCAAAATCTCACAGTACTTTTCTGTGTTGCAATTCCATCAAATTGACTAACCTCCTGTGCACGTATTGATGATAATTTAACCAAAAATTTCCAATTTGGATTCATCGTTTTATAAACCTGTTGTAACTGACATACCTCAGTGTTTTTGCCCCATTTCATTTCCTCATGAATGAGTTCTTGACAGCCACACTTTCACTGAGACCATTTCTGATGAGGCTTTGGTGAAAAGTCAGGTAAATCTCTCAGGTCCTGTGTCAGGTCTTTGCTGTATTTCTTCCTCTTTCAGAGGACATCATTTTCACATACAGTTCTTCTTTTGTACTCTACCTCACTAGTTTTCTTAGACACACTGCACATCATGCAGCTATACCACATTTTCAGCTCTCTGGGAATCATCTTATTGTGTTATCTTTGGAATTTAGATATATACAATTAAAAAAACTGCTTCTTTGTTAAGTGGTTGCCTATGAGCATTATTCTAGCTCATTCCTTAAGTTAGGTGTCTTTTTTTATGCTGTAATGATATATAGGCCAGTCCTAGGTGACTTAACAAATAAACCCAAAAATTTATTCTTCTGGAAATGTTAAAAACAGCCAATGTCCAGTGGAAAACCTTAAAAGTCTTCCAGAAATCCAAGAGAACTATTACTGAATACCATTTTTTAAAATCACAAGATAGTCTGGCTCCTTGGATTCAAAACATAAAGCAATGAAGGGTGGCTCAAGACTTTTGCACAGCACTGTATCTACATTAATATCTACTTCTGAACTCTAATGCAAATGTCCCATTTTTTCATGAAGAAAACAACATTTGGAGAGAAGATTTAGGCAGAACTAAGATTTAGATTAGAATGAACCAGAAGCATCCTTTAAATTCATGTGGCTGAGTGGGTGTTTCCATTATTCCACCAAGTTACACGAACCCTTAATTTCACCCATAACTCATTACATAATATATATATATTTAATGACAGAAGCATGATTTAAACCTCAGCAGGCATGTCACATCTGCAAGCTGCTTCACAGGCTCCCGGCCACTTGAAAAAAGATTGATAAAGTGGAAGTGGAATTCCTTTTTGATGAGACATCTAAACTCCAAACAGTGCTGTGACCACAAAGAACATGGATAAAAGCTGCAGATCATTTTTCTTCTGGACATGTTGCAGCAGAGAGCGAAAACTTGCGTGGCTTCTCGCTATTGTGGCCGTAACTCTGTCCAGACCATTAAAGAACGCCGAAGGCCAGCCAAATTGTCAATACACACAGACGCGCACACGCATGCTCGTGCATACACACACACACACACACACACACACACACACACACACACACACACTCCTGTCTACCTCTCTCGCAGGTTAATGAAGTGCGACCATTCTGACAGGAGAGACCCGCTGAGGACCAGGTTACACCCTTCATATTTCCAAAGAAAACACACACACATGAATCCAGGGTTACCTCGAATCAGACTTTATATCTGATGGAGTCAGTTCTCTGCGTGTGTGTGTGTCGACAGCCCTGAGGTTTTCAGTGGCTTATGGAAATGTTCTCCCACCTACGATAACACATCTGTTCCCCTGGTACCACTCCCCTCCTTCTCTCTGATCTCTGTCCAGATGACATTCCTGCCTAGCCAGCCTCTTCACAGTCCCATGATGAATGAGATGGCCTCATTTACATAATAATCTGCTGGAGATGGGGGCGCGGGAACAAAAGAAAAACCACTTGAACTCTGGATGCCCGTTTGAACTATATGAGAAATCTTTTGTTTCTCATTGGGGTGAAAAAGCCACATTTGCTCTCCAGTTCATTTTTATTTCATGATACATTTGTTTTTATTGCAGAAAGGGATCAAGCACGGGCTGTTTGCGATGCTGAAAGTTAGCTCGAGGTTTAAATGCCATAATGTACTCGTAACATTCGATTTGCTTCACGGTGGTTGTGCCACAATATTTGTCTGTTTAGTCCCATGGTGGCACGCTGCTGCTGCGGTTAGCAGTTTCACAGCAACAAAGTTTTGGGTTGGATATGTTGATTCTTTCTGGAGTTTCCCAAAGAAACTCCAGAAAGAATCAAGTCCAGCTACTCCGGTTGTCTTTCGCAGTCCAAAAATATGCAGATTAGGCTAATAAGTGGCTGTAATTACACAGAATGCACTGAAAATTGTTGTCTTCCTCTTTGTGTGAGCCCTGAGGTTGAGGATTTATCCAAGGTCAGAAAGGACAGCCTCCAGTATCCTGCAAATCAGGAAGGATGAGCATACATATCTGATGGGGAGCTAGTCTCCAGAGAATGATACTTTACAGGGGTAAGGGTAACCAGCAACACCAGCATTTATTTATTTATTTATTTACATCTAGGCTACATCTAGATCTTTAAAGTATAACATAATGATTCAATTATTTGACAGCTTTAGGGGACTGCTGTGAAATGCAGCACAGGATCAAAGGTAGCATCATTCCACTGGAAAAAACATCCTAATGACACACACACAAAAGATCTCAGAAATACACTACTGGTGAAATGTTTTAGAACACCCCAATTTTTCCATTTTCTTTGAAAATTATGCAGTTTAATGTCTCATTGCACTCTGAGATGAAAGCATAGTAGAAATAAGCAATTGGAGTTAAGAAAAAAAAATCATGGAATCAACTTATAGACCAAAATGTATTCTAAACTTTTGACTCATCAAAGTAGCCACCTTTGGCAGATATAACAGCTGAACACACCCGTGGCATTCTTTCTACAATAGAAATCAAATATTCTTCAGAAAGTTCTTACCATATCTGTTGCAGAAGTTCCCATAAATGTGTGGCAGTAGGTTGCTTTGCCTCTTCCAGTTCATGCCAAAACAGCTCAATGGGGTTTAGGTCTGGAGTCTGTGCTGGCCACTCCATGTTTTCAAGCTTACCGTCTTGTTCTTTTTTCCTGAGGTAGCTCTGGCATAGCTTAGATTTATGTTTTGGGTCATTATCTTGCTGTAGGATGAACCCCTGACCAACTAGACGCATGCCAGAGGGTACTGCATGGCACTGCAGAATGCTGTGGTAGCTGTTTTGGTTCAGGGTGCCCCTCACTCTGTAGAAGTCACAGACCCTGGATCCAGCAAAACAGCACCAGACCATCACACTTCCTCCTCCATGTTTGATAGTTAATGCCACACACTGGGGTACCATCCTTTCACCTACTCCACGCCGTACAAAGATCCTGCGTGATCCTGCAAAGTCTTCTCTTCACAGTTCAGACTGAGACTTGCTTACTACGACCATTATTAAGCTGTGCTTGAAGCTGTTGTCCTCTGAGCCGCCTATCACGCAAGCTGTTAACTTGTCCTCTGATTCAGGTGTGGCTTTGGGTGTGCCGGACCTCTTCCTGTCAGAGTTTGCCCCAGTTTCTGAGTGCATTTTGATGGTGAAGGAAACTGTACTCAGTTGTAGGGAAGACCCACATTTTTAAGTGTTATGATGGTCTGTCTCTCTTCCATTGTTTACTATGTAGCAGGTTTTGTAGCAACACACTACTTTCATGCTTATAGTGACCATGTACAGTGAACCTGTGGACTTTTTGCCTTTGAAATGGTTGCTTCAAAATCAATAAAACAACAATAAGACAAAGTTACAGTTTGCTATCAGTTTACACTTGAACATAATATGATAACACAATGACTAACTGTGATAAATCATTAAAAATCAAAAAACTGTCGCAAATCTGTTACTTTCTATGTGCACAGAAATTTACATTAACTACTGATATTCCGACCCTCATAGATTTGACTCAGATTCAGAAACCTCCACAAATAATCATGTAGTTGTTGCAGGAGAGCAATATAACTTCAAATCACAAAGGTGCGCAGCAACTTTGCTTTTAAATAGAAATAAAACTGAGTGTGAAGCGGTGGGAATGAGAATCAGCACCTCCAAAACTGGGGGCATGGTCCTCAGCCGGAAAATGTGTGGAGTGCCCTCTCCGGGTCAAGACCCTGCCCCAAGTCGAGGAGTTTAAGTGGCTCGGGGTCTTGTTCATGAGTGATGGGAGCGAGAGATCGACAGACGGATTGGTGCAGCAGCTGCAGTGATGCGGACGCTATACCGGTCTGTTGTGGCGAAGAGAGAGCTGAGCGTCAAAGCGAAGCTCTCAATTTACCGGTCGATCTACGTCCCTACCCTCACCTATGGTCACGAGCTGTGGGTAGTGACCAAAAGAACGAGATCGCGAATACAAGCAGCGGAAATGGGCTTCCTCTGAAGGGTGGCTGGTCTCTCCCTTAGAGATAGGGTGAGAAGTTTGGCCATTCAGGAGGGGCTCAGAGTAGAGCCGCTGCTCCTCCACATCGAACTGAGCCAGTTGAGGTGGTTCGGGCATCTGACAAGGATGCCTCCTGGGTGCCTCCTGGGCGAGGTGTTCCGGGCATGTCCCACCGGGAGGAGGCCCCGGGGCAGACCCAGGACACGCTGGAGAGATTATATCTCTCGGCTGGCCTGGGAACGCCTTGGTGTTCCCCCGGATAAGCTGGAGGAGGTGGCTGGGGAGAGGGAGGTCTGGGCTTCTCTACTTGGGCTGCTGCCCCCACGACCCGGCCCCAGATAAGCAGAAGAAAATGGATGGATGGATGGATAGAATATAAAACCGGAATACAACCAGCTGAGTTGAGTCCCCTATTCCAAAGAAATTTCTTTGCAGATGAATCGTGCTCATTGGTGCAGACTGACTCAGTCCAACTGCTAGCACACCGAAATCAGTCTGTGTTCATATAGACTTCAAGCTGTCTGACAGTGACTTCAGTCAGTCGGAGCCAGAATGCGATTGTTGCTTCCCGCCAGGTGACCTGTGCGATCACTTTGCCCAAAAGTGGGCACTCAGGGGTTGAGGGGGTTGCACACTCAATCTCTGGCTCATCCCTTAGTCACTTGCAAAAAAATATCAATGCAATCTCCAGACAACCACCAACTATTCGTCATCGCAAGGAGTTGTTTTTTAATTTTTACCCTAATCTGACTGAGCTTGGTAGCTTGCTAGCTGATAACTTAGCACTCTTTCCATGTGTCCAGTATGGTCACTGTGGGCTTCAAAAACCAACATGGTAACGGACACGGCACTAAACTTGAGACTTGGCTGGATTCCAACATGTGGCTGCAGACTGTTGGAAGTGTTTTCATTTTATTTGTTCAGTGTAAAGGTGTTTTAAGTCTCACAAGGAGTTTTATAAGGACATTGTAAGACTGTAAGAATTACGATAAGGCAAAAAGAATAGTTTGTTTGTGAACCATAATGGAGACATGAAAATTAAATTATCTAGGAATGTAGCATATATGTCCAAAGCCAGCGAAGAAGCTCTGTAAAACAAGAAACTGTTCTTTAAATGTTGCTGTCCCCTCTCTCACAAACACATGCCTTACCCCCTGCACATTTCCATCATCAAATAATTCAAAACACCCACCCGAGCCATCACACAAATGGAAATATCGATCTCTCTTTCACTCGCTGTTTTTGGTTGTGGAAATGGTTGGAGACAAATGGCGAGGGGCCCCGGTCTTTTATTTAATCTTCACAGGGAGGCATAAAAAGCTGCCTGCTTTTTACGATATGCGGGATGGAAAACCAAAATATGCGGTTAAATTAGGAACTGCGGGGAAGGCCGCTGAGAAGCTTTTCAATCACGTGCGGGAGGTAAACACCTCCATCTGTTTTTATTCATCTCATGATGAAGAGAGATCGTTTCTGAGGCTGAGGAAGACGGGACGGTCTAGTCATGAGGATTTGGTTCTCAATGGCTGTGTGAAAGTGAGGATTCTGTGCAGTCTTCTCTTTTTCTGTTGTCTGTGTCTGTGTGTTGAACCATGTGCTTCTTTGTGTGGTTGCCGTGGATGATCACCTGTGATAGGCAGGTGAACGGACACCTTGTCAGATACAGTTGGTCGGTAGCAGCTGTGGATCATTTGTGGGGAGAGAGGTTCAGATGACCCACACAGACCTGCACACGCAAAGTTAGGCTACCTAATTAGTGCTACCTAGTAGTAAACGAACTGAAAAAGGATTCATTTTAAACAAAATTATAAATGAGGGCGGTGGGAAGTAGTGCATGGATTGCAGACACTGTTAAAACTGTGAGATTTATAGTCTTTATTAAAGCCCGACTTTGAAAGAAAGAATTTCAAAGACAGACTTTAATAAAGATAATAATGTCTCTGAGAGAGTATGTGTGTGTATGAAAAATGTTAGTCTGTCAATACATTACCCCCTGTGGTAGTGATCGATTGGTCCAATCGCTTTTCCTTTCCCTGAATGAACAGGCACAGCCAGCTTTTAACCCACATAGCCAGACTGTGACCGTCACTGAATGGGTGAGACTTGCACTGAGATTTCTCTCACTGCCAATCTGACACCAACGGGGCAAGAATGGTCTCTGCTGCGACGTGTAAGAGTGTAGACATGCAATAATTGCAATAAAATATGTGTCAGGTTGTTAATATTACATTTTGACTTGGTGTCCAAGGTATTAGCTTGGATTAGCTGTGAGAAATGAAACATACTGTTTGCCCAATCACAAGTACAGGCTGAACTAGTTGGTCACCTGAGGATCCTTCTAGTGCAACCGTAAGACCAGTCATCCTCGAGTTATATAATGAGGCTGATATTTGTTTTGTAAGTGAAAAATCCCCACAGAACTTACATGGAGTAACAGAACATGTCAGAAGCTGCTGGAGGCACTCAGATACAAGGTGTTGTTGGGGTTTGACACAACAAGCTACAGTTCTATTTAGAGCAACAACAAAGTCCCCATAAGATGGGAACAGGGGTGGTTTTGGTGAATGTAAAGAGTTTGTTTGTATGGCTTGTGACATTGTTGTGAAAGCTTGTTCATGAAACCTTGTACCAGTAGACTTCTCCATTTCCCTCACTTTCCAAGACTGTTAGGAACAATCCAACATCTGGTCAAAAGGTCCACCACCCTCTCTCCTAGGCATCTACGTATCTCCACAGGTATGTCATCAGGACCAACCACTTCTTCCTCCTCTTCATAGGTGTCCTCACTTCCTCCTTACTAATCCCCTGCACCTCCTGATTGGATTAACTGTCCTTCTTGCTCTCATTTTCTGCATTCATCAGCTTCTCAAAACACTTCTTCCATCTTCTCAGCACACTCTCTTCACTCATTAGTACATTTCCCTCTTCACCCTTAACCACCCTAATCTGCTGTGCATCCTTTCCGGTTTGATCTTGCTGCCTTTCAGTCGATGTAAGCCCTCTCCTCCTTCTTAGTGTCCGGTTTCACAGCCAAATCACTCTAAGCCTTCATCTTTATCCTATATTCTTTGCCACCTCTTTCTTTGAATACACTCCTGTATAAATTTTCATCAGATAAAAAAATACTGAATGCTTTACAATACTTTCTCAAACTAACAGCAGCATAGCATTAGCTGTACTTTGTGGTATTGCTAAGCAAACATTGTAAATTCAGTATCCAATAAAACTTGAACCTAGCACCATCAAATATAAAGTCATCATGAAAGTGTTTACTGAGACCACTAATTGAGGATGCTGAGCCTTATTTCCATCTGAACCTCTTTTTGCTTCGTTCCCTGGAGGCTATTAAAGAAAACTACAGATTTAAGAGACTTTCATATGTCCATGTCCATCTATCAGTTCAGAAAACGTGAGCATTGAAGCTTTTTGTTTTCGAGACCAGTACTGTGCTGTTCTTATCTGAATTTGCTCACACACTGTATGTGAGAATTGATGGTAATGGAATAATTTTGTGAATGTAAAATATTGTAGTTGGTTTCCTGAGGCACAGGTTTCTTTCTTGCCTACACTACACAGCTTTTTATTCACGTATCCTGCAATATAGGATTAGACACAACATAAACTAACCCAGAAACTATTGGAGTGCATTTAAACACTCATAACAATATATCTATAACATGCATGAACAGGCATAATAAACTGACATGATGCAATAGACACCCAACAGATTAGCAAATATATAAATTCTTTTTTATCTTCTGGTAGCTTTAGTGTAGTTTTGCCACTTTGGCAGCATTGGACTATCTCTGTATTCCCATGAGACAGTTTGTGCCCTTAGCTATCAGTAGCGCAGGCTCCAGAGCAGGGGCCCCTTCACAGTCTTGCCTCACCCCAGGGACAGCTGCTCGTCCTGGGTTGACTCTCTAAGACCCCCAGCGAGAGAGTGGAGCTCTGCGGGAGCCGACACTGACAGAGCTGGAGGATGCTCAAAGAGGAACAAGATGAAAGACGGAGGCAGGGAGGGAAGCGCTGAGGGCCCCTTCTGTTTCTCCCTCTAGTTCGTCTCAACTTTTTCTTCAGTTCTGACATGTTGCAAATGTGACTTTGTGTTGGTGGCTTATATTTAGGGGGAAAATAAGATGCAGTCTTAATTAGGCAGATAGAGGGGAAGGGTGAGAGAATCAAAGAGAAAAAAGCAGAATGAGGAATTCCTGTCTCAGCACCTATCTATTAGTCATCACAGCCTTGCCACAGCAATTCTCATTCGACTACTCTTCTTAAACCTCTTGTCCCTCCGTCTACTTCTCTCTTCACCATCTACATCTTCCCCCTCTTTTGCAGTCTCTTTCTCCTCTCATCTGATGCCTTTACTTATCATTTCCCATTATTCTTATTCTAATCGTTCTCGTACTTCGCGCACCTCCTCGTACTCCATTTCCTCCTTAAACCCCGTCGTTCCCTCCTCATGCACCATCTCATCCTTCAAATACTCATATTTCCTATTCTTCTCTTTTTTTTCTGCCTCCCATCTTCTCGTTTATCTCTTGCTATTTTTCATCTCTCTCTTGCCCCTCCAGTTTCCTCTCCTTCCTTCTTTTTGCCTCCATGTCATTACAGGCATATAATTTCTGAAGTGTTGCGAATGTTCCTCTCTGCTGTACTGCTCTGTAACCAAGGTTACCAACATGTGAATCAGTATCAGTGAAATCACGTGTAATTTTTTTTTGGTGGGCAAGCAGGGATGGAAAAGCTTCAGACCTTTTCAGGTTTTGTATAGTCTGGGCTCTCTTGTTTAATACTTCTCAATTAGAACAGATTTTTGTTTCTAAATGACTGATATTGTTGTCGACCGTTTTTGGGCTCCCATAACACGCCCACACACACGCATGGACACACCACATGAGTCACACAGAGTGCATTGTATTACTTTATTGTTTGGATTGCATGTGGGATAAAATAAACTGACATGCTCATTTTCTTCTATTTATCATTCAGCAAATAAATAGAAAAGTGAGACCAGAGGCAATCCCCTCTTGCCCTCCGTTGCCAGCCTGTTCCTTTCCTGGCCTCCCCAGCAGATGAGCGTGTGTTTGGTCACTGTGTGTGTTAGTCGAGCCACTGTCCAGGAGTACATGAATGACATCATAAGAATGTAACTTACTGCGCCTAAAGGAGAAGCGTAGCTTATTGGGAAATGAGCTAATTTGCTTTCTTGTTGAGCATTAAATGATAAGTTGAACCTTCCTCATCAGGTCTGTATGTTAATATAATAACACTAAATGAAGCGGTTAGCTTAGTGTAGCATAAGCTAATCTGACTAGCACAACTTTGCCCTTAGCACAGAAAGTGCTTCGTACACAGACATACCCCTCCTTTTTCTCAATGATATGCTAACCAACTATTAAGCCCATGCACATATTTATCTTATACAGAGTTCATTCAAAAATAATGAACAGATTCAAAACAGCTTTACACCCTTGTTAGCAAAGAGGTCAAATTTCAACAGCACCTGAGGCATAGATACCTTTAAAGGAGGATACAGCTTCACAGTCTGAAATGTGAAGCCAAAAAACAAAAGCCTTAGTCCTGATTTCGTAATTCTTGTGATTGCAAAAGGACTTCCAGTTATAGGCGGGTGGGTCGATCAAAAATATTTACAGTATCGAATCCAACGCTAGCATTGGTATCAGATCAATACTAGTGCTGTAGGATGATTGATACTGTTTCTATCTTCTTAGTTTAGTATGTATGCCACAAATTTTTTTAATTACTTGTTTTTGGGAAATTAAAACATATACCTCAAACATGCACTATAAAAAACATCTTTTTAGCACATTTAAACACACATTTGACCCAAAGTCCTGGTTCATTCATGGTCTCCAAAAAAAATAAAATAAAATAAAAATAAAAATACATGAAAAGCTAAAAGATGTGTTTTGTTGTTTTAACTAATTATTGCAAAAAGTGAAAAATCAGAGTGATATAATGGTCATTAAAAATGTATTCAGAATTTGGAAATTAATAATGCTTCAGCTCTATCATGACACACTGCTCTCAACATAAGCTGCCTTTATACGTTTAAAGAATCGGTAAGAGTAGTAGATCAGTAACAAAATCTGCAGTACTGCACGGCTCTAATTCTAGTCCTGTAGAAGTCTATATGAAAGTATCCTTTCAGCTGACTTGAACACTTTGCTAATGAGTTTATGGGTCACTCATTTCAGATTAAAACAAAAAATTAACTTTGTTAATTTTGGTTATTCAATAAGGAGGATTACCTGGGGTACAATTTGTTAATCACATTGTTAGTCAATGAACGTGCACGTTCACAGTCAGATCTATCCTTGTCACATCCTGTTTCAAAACACCAAGAAAACAGTACTTCACAATGTATTGTGTATTCAGCATGATTTAGCCCATTGGTTTTGGACTCCAGTTTTTAAATCCCATGTCATGTTGGTTTTTTGTAACCATATTTGTAAGAGTGCCAAGTTATCAGCTAACCTTTGCAAGTTTAGTTAGCAAGCTTCTTCCATAAACTGTATGGGTGCAAAGTACAGTCATAGATATGTAGTAAGTCCTGCCAAGTAATAGACTGATTAAATACTAAAAATTTTCTTGCCAAAACTAAAGCACAAACTCTTTGGACAGGCTGTACCACACAGCAAGCTATAATAGTTCTCAGATAATTAAACATGGATGAGTTATGTAATAGTTATCCTCTTTAGAGTTGTTGTGAATGAGACAGAGTATCAATACAGGGCAAAACTGTTTTCATACCATGCATCCTTCTTCATGAGGTAAAGTATGGGATTTTAACATGGGATTCTGAGAGGACTGACGATAGGGGAAACTTCCCCCATGTTGAAGTGGTAAACATTGAAGTTCTTCTAGGTGCCATCTGGCTGGCTCCATAGGCAAACCAGTCCCTATGTTAAAATGACCAACTTTACAGTCCTAAAAAAATAGGTAAGTGTGCTTTTTAAGTTCAAAATTTCACTGATGATTTTATACTTGCTGTATTTATGTCCAAATAACTGTCAAGAAGCACTGCTGTAAAAGTGACCCAGAGGAAGTCTTTAAGAAAGACTTTGCTTTGATTTAAACTTCATTAATTTATTTATCTTGACAAATGACCCAGAATGACCCAAATGACCTAGAACTTCATTCTAGGTCATTTGGGTAATAAGTGATTTATGCATCAAAACATAAAAAGTTATCCACTCCCTAACAAGCCTCAGAATCAGGCAAATACAACCTCAAATGAAGTCTAAAACATGACATATTACACTGTCATTATTTATTTAGCAAAAATTAAGACAAAATGCAGAAGCAATAGGTGAAAAACTCAAGCGCATGTCATTATTCACTAACTTGTAGAACAAAGTTTAGCAGCAATAGCTTGAAGTAACTGTGTTCTGTATGACTTTATCAGTCTCTCACATCCTTGTGGAGGAATTTTGGCCCACTCTTCTTTACAATGGTGCTTCAGTTCATTGAGGTTTGCAGGCATTTGTTTGTGTGCAGCTCTCTTAAGGTCCCACCGCAGCTTTTCAATCAGATTGAGGTCTGGACTTGACTCGGCCATTGCAACATCTTAATTCTTTTCCTTTTCAGCCATTCTGTTAGAGATTTGCTGCTGTGCTCGAGATCATTGTCTTATTGACCTTGGTTGGATTTGCTGGGATGTTCACTTCTTGAAAGCTTGTAGCATTGTGTTAACCTGAATGCTCCAGCCTGAGAAACTGCAGAAACCTCAGATTTTATAGAAGCAGTCCCACTCGCTGATGATCAATTAATCAAGTAAATTTAATCAGCCGCACCTGGCCGATACTCATCTTCTGAAGTCCTATGGAAGTAGCACTTAGTTTGTAGAGGACTCTGTGTCTTTCTTTGCAACTGCAGGTAAACACAGGTGTTAGTAATCACATTAATTAAGCTTTTGGTGTATTTAAATACAGAACCTTATTAATGCTATTTGAAACACCTGTGTTTAGCTACCACTGAACGTCAGAATGGCTGTAGTGAAATAGTCCTGCCAGATGAAACAGCCCCACATATTCCTGCTAAGGTTGCTTGGTGTTTATAAGTAATATAGATTTTTACCTCCCTGAACGTATTTGCCCATGAGAATAATCTTTAGCGAAAATAGCTATGATTTAAAAGTACTTTTGCAGGGCCTTTAATGGCCTGCACTGAAATATTATCAATTGCCAACTCTAAATGGTTACAGGTTTGTTGGCATGAAATACAGCAATGGGCTGCTTGTCTTGCAAAAAAAGGAAAAAAAGAAAAACAAAAGAAGGAAAGAAATGAATACCACAAAGTTAAACAGCATAATGTGAATAACAACTTCCTGGATTTCACAGCAACCACAAACATCACAGTCAACTTCAGCTTGATTTTAGTGATTAAAAGAAACCAGTTTGACATGTTTCAACATGCTGTCAGTTAAACTGAACTGTTATTGTTTTTATTTTTATTTTGGTCTCTCTGCTAGGTTTTGCATGGGAAAAAAGGACAGCAAAAAGGTTTCATAACAGTTTTCTTTTCCATAATGCTTTTTGTTATTAGGTTTGTTCTTATCAGGAGGCGGTCGAGAAGCTCTGTCGATTAACATGACATGCAGACATTCATTGGATATTCAGTTATTGCATTTTTGACAGGTGGCATGAATAATATTGAATATCGTATTACAATGCGTTGTTCTGCTTTGGTGTTCATAGTCAAAACACATATTGACCATGTCCATATCCAGGTCATCGTAGTCTAAGGAGCTTGGAAAGAAAAGGGTCTGGACTTCTTTAACTTTCTTTGAAAACGTTTCACCTCTCATCCGAGAAGCTTCTTCAGTTCTAAGTGCAATGGGTGGAGAGTCCCCAAGAGGGTCATGAACCCCCTGCTGATCCTCTGCCTAATGAAGTTTGCTGATGACACAGTGGTGTTGGGCGCCAGCTCCAACAACGATGAGGCGGCCTACATGGATGAAGTGAAGAATTTGGCATCGTGGTGCCAGGACAACCACCTCCAGTTGAACGTCAGCAAGACCAAGGAGCTGGTAGTGGACTTCAGAAGGAGTGAGCACAGCCCATCGTCATCAATGGAGATCCAGTGGAGAGGGTGCAGTCCTTCAAGTATCTCGGTGTCTACATCTCCTCAGACCTGACATGGTCTGCCCACATTCAGGTCCAGTCCAAAAAGGCTAGGCAGCGCCTGTACCACCTACGACAAATGAGGATGTTCAGGGTCTCTCCAGAGATCCTCAGGACTTTCTATACAGGCGCTGTGGAGAGCATCCTCACACAGAATATCACATCCTGGTATTGGAACAGCTGTGTCAAAGATACAGCTTGACACACCCCATCATCATCCATAAGTGACTGAGACAGGACTCAGGATTGTAATCACATTCTCATATCATGCCTGATGCTTCTGGCTTCACTACGGCACAAGACACTTTAACACCCAACTCACACAATGTACATTCTCAGATTCTCAGACTCGAGTCAAGTTGTAGAAACATCTGACAGATGAGTAGAAGTAGAACGCACAGGAGTTCAGTTTTCAGTTTCATTACAAAGGTTGTAAATTCATATATTTGTCATATTCTTGATTTTTAATAAATTTCAAGCAAACCTTTTTCACTTTGTCTATATGGGCAATTGTGTGTAAAAAGGATTTAATCCATTTTGGAATAAGGCTGTAACATAACAAAATGTGGAACATATGAAGCGCTGCAACTACGTTCTGGAGGCACTGTATATGATTAAAGTCTATTTGAAGGCATGAAGGAAAACTGTCAAAAATCTTAATAATATGTGGATTTATTGTTGCAACTCTTCAGTGTTTGTCCTAGGCAAAAATGATAGATTCTCACAAGCTGGTGACTCATTGAAGACATTTAAGTTAGGCGTTTTTATTATTGTTGGCTATCAGTGTACAACCACTAAATGTCTAGCTGTGCCATTGGGAATGTAAACAAATGATTATTATGAAACTGATCTAGCAATTCCATTTCCCGGTGCAGGCCTATTGTTACTGGATTCATTTATTTTTAAGTGCCTGTGTGGCAGAAGGAAAACAAGCAAACTCCTTATTTTGAATGCTGGGCTCCTCTAAGCGCCTGTTGCTTGTTTGGAACAAAGGTCTGTTGTCATATTGAGTGACTGGACAGTCTCCTCTCCTATAAAGCAAAGGGTTAACAATAAGAACAACACAAGAATAAGGGAATAATAAGCTTAAGGATCAATATAGTAATTACCTCCTCTAGATATTTCTTAGACCTAGAGACTCCAGGGGGGATACTAACGAGGGTTCAATACCACAGAGTGCAATCACGCGCGCACACACACACACACACACACACACACACACACACACACTATAGCACAGTGCATGATAATCAGTGATTATCAGGTATTAGATTATTGAATAAGGAATTGTTTTGCTGTGTGTACAGGGAGGCGAGCTCAGCTTCTATGGCAGAAAGGACTCAGTATCTGTGTCTGACACACTGTCTTAAGATAATGTGACCAAAACAAAATCTATGATGTTTATGAAATTCTTATAAAAGCAATATATATATTTTTTAAATATCAGAATGATGATAGTTAACCTTTGATGTCCTTACTTTGAGAAGCTTTGTGTGAAATACATCAGCTGACCTGTTGTCAGTACTTGGAGTCCCTTAAACAGAAAAAGTTCACCCTAGGATATGTCATGTAAGTTGCACTTGTAGTGTACACACTTTGGCTGATGGTGAGATTAGTATTCATGTTGTGAGGACCGGGAGCGGTTGACCTTTTTGAGATGCTGAGCCGTTAGTTTTCCAGCTGGATTTTAAAGGGCCAGAATCTTGGTCAAGGAGAAATTTTGACCTGCAAACTGGGAGTAAAAAAGATCAAAATTATTATGGGTCATTTTCAAGGATCAGTCAATGATCACATATTATGGCAGACATCAGGAAGGACTGCTTTTAACCAGAGAGATATCTATCAGAGAGATCAATACATTCATTTACTGATCTGGTAATACTTTCACTTTTATCAGTCGTACATATGAACATAACAGCTTACTGACCTTTTCTTCTGCTTTCCGTCATTTGTCTCCATGTTAGTGATTTCTATTGTGTTTAATTTTGAATTTATTTTTTATGGTATGTTGTCTGTTTTAATGTATGTATTGGCTCTTTGTGATATTTGCAAAGTTTCTTTTTATTCTATATTTAGGTTGCCATTTTAAGACTGCCTAAGGAAACAGATGAACATTAGCCTGTGTGCTAAGGCTGGGTCATTTACTCAAATACAAAAATAAATGAAACTAATAAAGTGGAACAATTTCAATAAACAAACTAAAAACTGGCATTAAATCTCCACTGTGTTTAGAGTGTGCTGTTATTGCCGCATGTAAACCCAGGGGCTGGGTCTGTTACCCAGCGTTTTGAATTTATTCTGTATTTTTGATTTTCTTATGTTAAGTTTGTGATTTTATTTAGGGTCTAGTTCAGTTTTAGTTCAGCCAATATTGTCCCCTGGTTCATGTGTCATGTTTCCTGTTCAGTCTGTCATGTGTTTCATGTCTGTGTTGTGTCCACGTTGTGAAGCTCATGTGTCATGTTTACATCTCTCCATGTTTCCTGTTTTATTTTGAAGGGTCTAGTGTTTCCATGTTCAGTGTGTTTTGTATTACTTCCCCCTCAGGTGTTATGTTAATTTGTCTCAGCTGTGTCTCCCCAGGTTTTTCCACTTCCTTCATTACCCTTCTGTGTATTTAAGTCCATTAGTTGGGTGGCCTGTTTATCTCCATGTCAAATCTTATCAGGTCACAGCGTTTTTGCTACTATTCAGGTTCATGTTTAGACTTTTTCATATTTATGTTTGCATGTTCCTGTTCGGTTCCATGTTCATGTCTCATATCTTAGTTTTCATAGTTTAATTTTCCCAGTTTAGGTTTTGGTTTAGTTCTCACCCCGAATCTCCTTGCCTTCTTTTTTCAGCCAAATAAACGGCTCGCTTTTTGTTAAACCTTAGTCTTTTTTCTCCCGTGTCTCCTTTTGGGTACGTTCTATAAATATACCGGTGGGTGCCGCTGTGACAATGCCTTTACTGTTTCCATTGGAATTAAGAGAGTAAGTAGCAGCCAGGCGCTTATAATCAAATGGACTTGAATAATAGATCATCAGCAACTGTGAGCACCTCTATAAAAGCAAAAGGTTTGGCAGTTTGCTGGTCTGGAGCATTCAGGTGTGTGTTAGCACAATGGCCATCAATCTCACAATGGTTATAAAGCCATTTCCAAACAATTTGAATTTCATCATTCAACAGAGCGAAAGATTATTCACAACGGGAACACATTCAAGACTGTTGCAAATTTTCCCAGGAGTGGACATCCCAGCAAATTCACCTCAAGGTCACTCCATTCAGTTCTCAGAGAAATTGCAAAATACCCAAGAGCTACATCACAGACTCTACAGGCCTCAGTTAACATTTTAAATCAAGTGCATGACAGTACAATCAAAAAAAGACTGAACAAGTCTGGCTTGTGTGGAAGGCCTGCCAGCATTTGAACAAACTACAAGACTTCTGGAATAATGTCCTTTGGACAGAGAAGACCAAGCTGGAAATGTTTACTATGATGCACAACACCATATTTAGTAAAAAAAAACAAGCTCGGCATATGAACACAATCACCTCATACCACCTCTGGAGCAAGGCGGTGGAGGGGTGATGATTTGGGCTTGTTTTACAGCTACACAAACAGCATACCTTGCAACCACGAACTCTCTGTATACCAAAGTATTCTACAGGGTGGGCCATTTATGGATACACCATAATAAAATGGGAATAGTTGGTGATATTAAAGTCCTGTTTGTGGCACATTAGTATATGTGAGGGGGCAAACTCCTCAAGATGGGTGGTGACCATGGTGGCCATTTAGAAGTCGGCCATCTTGGATACAACTTTTGTTTTTTCAATAGGAAGAGGGCCATGTGACACATCAAACTTATTGGTAATGTCACAAGAAAAACAATGGTGTGCTTGGTTTCAACGTAACTTTATTCTTTCATGAGTTATTTACAAGTTTCTGACCACTTATTAAATGTGTTCAGTGTGCTGCCCATTGTGTTGGATTGTCAATACAACCCTCTTCTCCCACTCTTCACATACTGATAGCAACACCGCAGGAGAAATGCCAGCACAGGCATCCAGTATCCGTAGTTTCAGGTGCTGCACATCTCGTATCTTCACACCATAGACAATTGCCTTCAGATGACCCCAAAGATAAAAGTCTAAGGGGGTCAGATCGGGAGACTTTGGGGGCCATTCAACTGGCCCACGACGACCAATCCACTTTCCAGGAAACTGTTCATCTTGGAATGCTCGGTCCTGGCACCCATAATGTGGTGGTGCACCATCTTGCTGGAAACACTCAGGGAACGCGCCAGCTTCAGTGCATAAAGAGGGAAACACATCATCATGTAGCAATTTCAAATATCCAGTGGCCTTGAGGTTTCCATTGATGAAGAATGGACCCACTATCGTTGTACCCCATATACCACACCAAACTATCACTTTTGTTGTTCCAACAGTCTTGGAGGGATCCATCCAATGTGGGTTAGTGTCAGACCAATAGCGGTGGTTTTGTTTGTTAATTTCACCATTCACATAAAAGTTTGCCTCATCACTGAACAAAATCTTCTGCGTGAACTGAGGGTCCTGTTCCAATTTTTGTTTTGCCCATTCTGCAAATTCTGTGCGCCGATCTGGGTCATCCTTGTTGAGATGCTGCAGTAGCTGGAGTTTGTAAGGGTGCCATTTGTGAGTAGCTAATATCCGCCGAAGGGATGTTCGACATATGTCACTCTCCAGTGACATGCGGCGAGTGCTACGCTGTGGGCTCTTGCTGAATGAAGCTAGGACAGCCACTGATGTTTCTTCATTAGTGACAGTTTTCTTGCGTCCACATTTTGGCAAATCCAACACTGAACCAGTTTCACGAAACTTAGCAAGCAGTTTGCTAACTGTAGCATGGGAGATGGGTGGTCTCGTAGGGTGTCTTGCATTGAAATCTGCTGCAATGACCCGGTTACTGTGTTCACCAGATATCAACACAATTTCGATCCGCTCCTCACGTGTTAACCTCTTCGACATGTCAATGGCTGTGAACAAAGAGAAACTTGTAAATAACTCATGAAAGAATAAAGTTACGTTGAAACCAAGCACACCATTGTTTTTCTTGTGACATTACCAATAAGTTTGATGTGTCACATGGCGCTCTTCCTATTGAAAAAACAAAAGTTGTATCCAAGATGGCCGACTTCTAAATGGTCACCATGGTCACCACCCATCTTGAGGAGTTTGCCCCCTCATATATACTAATGTGCCACAAATAGGACTTTAATATCACCAACTATTCCCATTTTATTACGGTGTATCGATATAATTGGCCCACCCTGTAGATTAAAAAGCAAGGCCAGCTATTCAAGAGATAAAGCAAAATCGGGTAACATACCCGGCAACTGTGACAAATCGTTGGTATGATACGCTTTGGGAGGCATGAGAGTGGTTTGGAATGAATCTATAAATGTGTTTTACGTGTGACATGAAAATCAACCTAACAAAGCATTATGTACGTTAAATCTGTTCACTTTCAGATCCTGAATCACTTTGGAAAACACTATGTGATAGTGTTAAGGCTAGGGTTAAGGTTTAGGGTTAGGGCTGGAATAGACGGCTGGAGCCTCTGCTCCAATTGTATGTTTTTATTGGATTCAATTGACAACCGAGAGAGTTTCACGACAATGCGGAAGGGTATCTTTCGCGTTACTAGGGGCGTGAAAAATTGTCAGTATGTTACGCGTTGGGAACGATAACGCTCTGGGCAGGAACTTAAGAGAGCTGCACGTAAACAAGTTTTTTGGAGGTGAGCTTCCCTCCCTCCAAGACATCTACAGGAAGCGGTGCCTGAGGAAAGCGGGGAGGATCATCAAGGACTCCAGTCACCCCAGCCATAAACTGTTCAGACTACTTCCATCAGGAAGGAGGTTCTGCAGCATCCGGTCCCGTACCAGCAGACTGAGAGACAGCTTTTTCCATCAGGCCATCAGACTGCTGAACACGTCATAGACACCTCAGCTTCACTACTGGAACTTCAACAGACACACACACACACACACACACACACACACACACACACGTAGAAAAATATTTAGTATACACATCCAGAAATGCATATACTATTATATATTGTACATATATTTATTAGTTTCAGATGTAGCCATTCTTGTATTTTGCTTGTTTACATTATTGTATTTTGCACAACTCTGTTGCTTGTGAAGCTCGCACACAAGAATTTCACTCACATGTGCTGTACCAATGTACCTGCACATGTGATGTGACAATAAAAGTGATTTGATTTGATTTGATTTGACAAGTGCCTGTGAATAGCAAGGAACTCGAACAACGCTCTAAATAAGAGTGGTTCAAAATTCTTCCACAACAATCTGAGAAACTAATAAAGTCAAACAGAAAACACATATTTCAAGTTGTTGTAGCTAAAGGTGGCTCTACAAGCTACTGCTTCATGGAGTGTAGTTAGTTTTTCACTCTGCTTTTATGTTTTGGCTTAATTTTTGTACTATTGTCATTTTTTTCAGTTCACTTTAGGTTTTTATACCTAATAAGGACTGGATCATTTTTTTTATTATGTCTTAATACATAACAGCTTGGAATGAAAGAGGGTGTACATTTCCTTTCATGTATGTGGTAAGTATTTACCTAGATAAATAAATAAAACCATAAGAAGATAAATGCTTACCTACATTTTTAGTACATTAGCAATCAGATTCTTCTGCCACCACACAGCTAAAACTGTCACAGGCCTCTTCCTTAGACGTGTGTAAGCGCAACATGATTGGCTTTAATATAATTTCCATTTGGAACTTTATTGGATCTTTGAGGGCAATTCCGACCAAACACAAAGTTCACCAGAAACTTTAGTTTCTGTAATTAAAGATGTTAGGATTCATCCTCTGAGGACCATGAGTGTAGGTCCAAATTCTTTCATAGCCACGTAAATCATTTTTTTTCAACTGAAAACCAAAGATTTTCATCTCATAGCATGTCTACAGATAAATCCATCAAAGTCAGCAGGATTAATCCACTGCAGGACACCATGACATTTCTTCAGAGCATTTCAAAAATGAGTTTAATGCATCTTATCATTTACATTATTTGTATGCTGCTTTGGACAAAAGCAACTACTAGTTAATGTAAAGGCCAGCGATCAAGTCTCACTTTTGGGACTTTGAGCCTTTGCCAAGGTGGGGGACTTGCTGATGGACAAGACAATAGACGCGACAAAAGATCCTAAAAGGCACTTCACCAGCGTGGCTAATAAAAAGCTGATAGAATTACATTATAGATTGACTCTGTCAAGTGGCTTAACCTGATTTTATTACCTGCCTCCAATAAAGTGTAACCCTTTCTTTACACATTTTTCACTGTCAAACGATTTCTATGTTCCAACTTCCCTGCTGACACAATCTATCTCTGAGTATAACCTTCCTCCTGACTCTTTTTTCTGTAATCCTCCAGTCTGCTAAAGGTGACGAGTGAGCTGTGTGGCTGTTCAAATAGTGCTGCTGGTCAGGAGGCCTGTGGAGGAGCCACGAGAGAAAGTTTTCTCCGGAGAACAGAGATCACTCACTCTGATAAATTGGGGTCGTACCTCGAAGTGGCCGGCGCTAACAAACATCATTCATCAAGCACTCATAAAAGCTCGCCTTGGGAAGTGTTCACGGTGCACTCAGTGCTGTATTGCCAGTGGTTTCTTCCATTTTATGAATAATAAATGCATAACTGTATTGCTTATTATTAATGCATGTTGTGTTTAAACTTTTAGGTGCGCTTTACCAAGAACCTGGTCGTAATTGTGCCTTTAAAGATGTGTGCCCAGGCCAAACGTCATTACCGCCTAATGAGTACAAGCAGTGCTGGATCAATACCAATGGGTACACAATTAAGCAAGCACACAGTTAAGTTATCAATCCAAACAAGGTCTGCTGACAGATGCTGGAAGTTGCTGCGCTCCCAATTGTTCTCTCTTTGTTATCCCCCTCCGCCCCGTGCACACATGAAGGTGTTTTTTAGGTCGTGTGTGTGCATGTGATACTTAGTCTTCATGCCTTCCCAATGAGCTGTGCGTAAATAGCCCAGGGGATTAATATCTGCCGCTGCCGCATGCAAGCGCTAGCTGCAACAGATTCTATGAAAAAGAAATTGGTCCTCCTCATTAATTTGCACTTTCTGTCAGATCGATGATTATGCACTGTAATGAAAATAAAGTATGCTGCTGGAAGTAGTGAATAACGTTTTGAAGTGTGTGTTTGTGTGTGCTGGTATGCGCGGGAGACTTTTTTGTGGTTCACTAAAAAAACAAAAGAAGAAAAAAATCGGTGAAAGCAGAAACAGCTTTGTAATTTAGATACATTAAGGATGCTTTAGCTCATGCTAATGCATCTCCTCACTTTCTTTCCTTGTGTCTCTTACTCACAGTTTAGCTCCTCCCCCTGAGGATGTGAGAGGACAAAAGGTGGTGGAGCTGCCAAACGAGAAGTCCCGAGCTTTTGGCCTGTATTTACTTGGTATCAATACCAAAATCTGCAATATGGCACAGCACTAGAAAATGGATATGAAGGCTTGTGATTAACCAGACCAGTTGGTATCCTCAGTCTAGTGACCACATTGGTTACTTTATCCCCCTTTTGAATGGATTTCATGTTCTATTCATTATGGCTTGAACTCCACTGCAGGGCAACCTGCCACTGCATGTGGCGAATAAAATTTGAACTTGAAAGTGAAGACTGAGCCCAGAAGGTCATCAGGGAAGTGCATACTGAAGCCATGTGCCTGTTTCCCTACAGAGTTCTTCTTTAGCCAGATGCGTTGCCCCCTTGTTCGATGTGTTAACAGCCAATCAGTGGCAGTGGTGCTTCTGACGAGCCTGAAAATAATTTGAAACAATTTTGTATCATTTAATTTCAGTTTTTTTTTCTTAGATTAGAATAAAAATTTTATATTAGAATTTTTTTTTTGGTATATTGAAATTGCTAGCATTTCAATATTAATATCTCAATGACTATTAAGGATAAAAGCCTGAAATTTTCACTGGTCTTTCTTGCCATCAAAATGAATCAGGGTCAGTAATTTGGGATAGAATATGAAAATAAAGTCCTGCACTCCTGCAAAGTCCCATATTTTAGCACACACTAATAAAAAAAATCTTGCAAAACACAATTGGTGACCAATTAGTTAATGATGTATAGTTGAATTACACAATACTGAAAAATACAAGTGTGTAGAATCGTTTTTAATGTGAATCACTGGGCCATAAAAATGAAAAAATAAAGTGCCAAAGTTTGTATACATAGTACTTTATATAATGATACATTTCAATAAAATCTGGTGATTCATTTCTGAATTAGCGTTTTTTTTTGTTGAGGATTTCTTTGGCTACTTTTCTACTTGACTTACTGCTACTGATATCTAATGTGTTTCTAATGGGATTGATTCCACCGAAGAGGTGACACATTTACTTTGTATTATTTTGAGTCAGAAACATTATAATAAAGACTTTGATTGCATTTTACCATGTACAGTAACTGTCACAACAACTGTCACATTAGAAGATGTGGCATTTACTCACCTGATGATAAAGACTTGTGCATTCCAGAAATCTCCTATTTCTGCATCTTCTCCGGGTCCATTCAGGGAACTGGGAGTTCTTTTGTGAAGGTGGAAGAGATCATTTTAGGTCTCTGGATGAGAGAAGATACAAAGAAGCGTAAGTCAGTGCAGAGTAGACAGAGTGCAGATGATGAAGATAAATGTTTTAGCTGTGAGGCATCATCACCAAACCACCTTAGAAGTTTATCTACATTACAAATTCTTCAGAATGCAATTTTTCTGAAATGTTGTGACCAAAAATCTGATTTCTGAAGATTCTAAACTCTTGTTTTACACAGGGTTTGGGGGATTTTTATCACTTCATAACTGAGAAAATACTTGAAACAGTCCCAATTCTAGTCCCTGGTTTTAGGATTCAAATACTCACACTAAACATTTATTTTAGCTTTACAAGTGTTCTTAAATTTTACTGATGCACTTTAAAAAGGGAACAAAACTGGAGTGTAAAACTCTGAGCGCTGCATCACGGTCTAATACCCGGTGTATTTCTGTAGTTATGTGAAAGACAGACGGCCCGGGGAAACGTCTTCCTCTAGTGGCCATCAGCACACACTGGTCAGCAGATGCCAAAATATATGAAGACATCATCTCATGAATAATCTATTAATATTAATTTATGCTTCCTTTTTGTAGACAAAAGATGGAATCCTGGATGTCTTTGTCTTGTTTTAAAAGATGTGCTGCCTGATAGCTGAGTCTGCTCATTCTCTGCAAACAGCTGCTTCCAGACCAAGTTTGCAGGGATTCGTGTGGACCCTGAGTTGGGTCTAGAGTCCCAGTTCTGGGATAGTTTTAACTAGGATACATAAAACTTTTACTTAAGGGACCTTTTGTTCAAGAAAGGGGTTGTTATTGTGCAAAATGACAGATTTCATACAGTTATGCAACTCTTAACGAAATAAATAAATAAATAAAAATGGTGTGTGTGTGCATATGAGGTTTTGAGGCTTCTTGAAAAACAGTGTGACTTTTTTCCACCACTGAAAAAACAAAATTGCCTATAAATAACATTTTTAAGCAACTGATTTAAAAAACAAATAAACAAAACAAAAATGAAGTAGGTGTGGCAAATATGATTAAACATTTCAAAATATCAGTAATATAGAATAAAAAAAATGTGTTTTTTTCTTTTAATTTTTCAATTTCTTTTAATTTGTCAGAAGGCTCAACAAGCACTCCAATTTTCAATGTATAAAGAGAATTTTTCAGCATTTATTTTGGTTTCCAGGTAACATTTTAATGAAATTTTAAAGTGACTCATCAGGTCTGTGTGTCTGTCTGACCATCCATGCCTTCACAGTCAGGTAACATTGCACCGTGGTAACTTTTTTCATTAAAAATCCCCCCATAATAAAGCCCACCACCAATCGCAAGGCAGATGCCATCACTCCCTCGCTTCTCATTGGCTCGCGTTCGATATTAAGAATCGAGCTGTTTCGCCCCGCCCCCTCCCAGCACTTGTTAATCGACTTCCTGCTCGACCAGTGGGGGCGGGCACCTCCGAGTCAAGCCCCGCAGCGATTGGCTTAGAGTGGCGCTCTTTGGGGCGGGCAGTGAGAAGTTAGGATTCCCACCCCCCCACACCACCACCCTCCCTCCTCCACCCTCTACTCCCCCCACCACCCCCCATCCAGCTGTGTGAACCTCGCTGATGGACGGAGTACAGTGAGAAAGGAGAGAGAGTGACGAGAGCAAGGAGCGGGAGCAGCACGGTGCTTTTCATCATGCGCGCAACAGTGGAGGAAGGAGGTGTTTGTGATATTTAGGAAATATTAAAAAAGAAACAAGGCTGGACGGCTGTCTGCGCTCGGGATGCGCAGTGGCAGCAGCAGCAGCATCTCCATGGATGTGCTGAAACTCCGGAGCGGGATCTGCGTTTGAAAGAAAGCCGCCTGTGGATGAAAGTGCCGGGATCGTTCATTTAAAGGAGGGGAAAAGCAAAGCTCGGTGGAGGATTTTCTCCCTTTTTAGGGGTTTGCCCATCAGCGCTGTGGAGGAGGAGGGGGAGGAGGAGGGGAGCGAAGAGAAGTTTGTGCGCGGCGTCAGTAAATTTCACACAAACAGAGACAAAAAAGAAAAGAAAGAAGGCTGAGAACTGAAAAGTAGGGAAAAGTCTCCCTGTCTCCCTCCCAATCTTTACGATTTAGGATTATGATGCGTGCCTGAGGACCCCGGAGAGGCTTCTTGGACACCGGAGACTCGACCCAGGGGGGCGCAGCGTGTCTCAGACGGACCCCGAGCTGCAGAAGGAGCACTGCAGCGCACCAGCAGCTGGAAACTATACGCTCCACAAACCTACAAGAACATCTCTCGTCTGCTCCATCCCTCGCGTTTCTTCTCTCTTGCTTTCTTTCCGTCAGACCGGCGTGGACTTTACAGCCACGGCACACACAAACACGCAAAAAGAAGAAGAGAGAAACTGATCATGCGATGACTGAGCGCGCTTTGGGAACATCTACCCGAGTCCATTACAGGTAACGAATGGAAGGGAAAGATGCTCCTCTCGCTCTCCGAGAGCTAGTAGGAGCTCGGGGGAGTGGGAAGTGTTGCTGTCGGTAGATCGGTGATGCTGCCGAAGTTTGGAAGCCAATAATAGCAAGCAAGCGCTGTCGTTGCAAGATTTTTTTCTTTTCTTTTCTTTCTTTTTTTCTTTTTCTTTCTTTTTTTTTGATTTGAAGGAATGTGAGCCCCGCACATTAGGAGCTCTGATCTATTCGTCTCCCCTCCAGCTTTGAACAGTAGATATTCACTTATCCGAGTTTAATCCATGTAAAATGAAGCGGCTTCTGTGATGATATTCCAATACAACGATCATATCTGAGCAGTCATTTCGATAATATTTGGCCATATTTCCTCAAATAACCCCCCCAACACCACCTAGCTGTTCCATACTGTTGCTCGCCTTTCATTGTGCATTTAATTGTGCGCCTATGAGCAGCGAGGTGTTTTTCACTGTAGCCAAAAGTTGGTACCTTTATTTTTATTTTTTTAATCAGCTATTTTTTTAAAATATCTATTTTGCCGATTTCTGTTCTCTCTGCGCGCTCTCCACTGACTAATGGATCCTAATCATATGTCTGTGATCGACCCCGTTGCTTGCAGGAGGTGAATGATGGCCGAGGATGGGGGAAATCTCTCCGGGGTCCCCGACGCCGGGGCCTCGGAGGGTCGCTCCTCTCTGCCGAGGACTTTCATCCGGCTCAACGACCTGTCCGGGCTCGGGACGGGAGGCGGGGAGAGCGGCGAGATATCTGCGGTGGAGCCGGCGTCCCCGGCACCGGATGGGATCTCTGCAGCCGGGGAGGAAATGTCGGCGAACGGCGGGGATAGCCTGCCCTACCCCACCCTGGCCCCCGTGGTCTTCTTCTACCTGAAACAAACCACCCGGCCCCGGAGCTGGTGCCTCAAAATGGTCTGCAACCCATATCCTTTTCTTTTTCTTTTAACTCAACGCGTTTGGAGTCTGCATATGCGCGCATTCACCTGTGGCAGGTAAGAAACACCTGCTTTGCTGTGCACCTCACAAGGGTTTATCCAGTGACCACAAGGCTGCTAGAGTCAGGACAGGCCTGCTCAGACAGATCACACAGATCAGTGTGTGTGTGTGTGTGTGTGTGCAGGCTGATGTATGGAGTGAGCAAGCGTCATGGCCTGATTTGCACACACACACACACACAAAACAAAACAAAGCGTCACATTTATTTTTGTGACTCAGATGTGTGTGTGGGTCCCAGTGGAACCGCATCCTCTCACACCTGACTGGACGTGTGTGTGTTCCCACATCATGCTCTGATTCCTCCGAGTTGGGTGTTATTCTTTGATTGATTATTAAGAACACACACAAGTTGGTTGTTAATAATCCATTTCTTATGGGTGGGGTTAGAGGATGGAGTCTGGAAGTTGTAATGTGTTTATTGATACACAGACACACCTGGAGTGGGTGTTTATTGAGCGGTGGCCCCGTCCTTGGGGTGGATAGCGGTGGAGGGGTGGAGTCGGTTCATGTCACACAGCCTTATTGAACCCTTCCTGCCACTGAAGGGTTTTATTGATTCATAAATGGACAGAACCTGCACCGATTCCGTTCTCCTGCTAGCAAGGAGGCAGGAGGAGGAAGAGAAAGGAGGCTCTTTTCTGTCTCCCACTGTCTGTCTGTCTTAGAGTTTAGGTAACGTGTGTGTGTGTGTATGTCTATATGTGTGAGTGGGCTATGGGAATAAATGTTTCCCTGGCCGCTCTGCTCAGGGGGTTTCAGACCGCCTTTGCTGTTTCTTTTAGGTGTCATGTTCCTTCCATCCTCCCTCCCATCCATCCATCTCTTCAGCCTTGTCTGTTGCATTTCATCCCAACCCCCCTTCCTAATTTGTCACTGTTTTAATTGAGACGCAGTGGCAGCCTGTCCTCCTCCTCTCCCAGGAACGCTGGCCCGCGATGCTGCTGCTCGCACTTGTTTGTACTCTTTTATCCCCTCCTCCCCTTCATGTTTCCTTCTCTCGCTTTTCTTTCATCTTTCTTTTCCTTTTTCCTTTTCTTTTTTGTGTGTGTCTCCATCTCCCAGAGATCACAGCTAATTTCCATGTCTGTAAATGTCAAATCTTTTAAAAAGGGCTTACAAATAGACTTTTTTAGCAGCGGGGGCACAAGAGTCCTCAGTGACTCCACAGGGAGCAGTGGAGATCCTTGATACTGTTATCCAAGTCATGGGTTCTCAAACATTTACTTTTCGTGGACCTCCCAGTGAGACCTCCACATTAAAGCAGCACATTCCTATTTGATAGGAAAAAAGGATCCAAAAACCCACCTTCTTTGGATTTTTATCTGACGTTGATGTCATATAGTTGGGAGAAATTAAAGTTTGAGCAACATTATTCTATACTTCTGTTTTGTAATTGTGAGGTTCCAAGAAATTCCAGTTGGGATTTTCATTTGTTTCTCCTTTTATTGTTATTTACAGCCTCTTTGTGTTACAGAAACCATTTAAGATGTTTTGGTGAATTAAATCTCAATATTTCCTTGGTGTATTAATGTACTTAGCACTAATAATTCAGTATGTTTGTCTGTGAGCTGGAGTTTATGGATACAGCTTGCTAATCAAGTTTGGTATCATTAGCTCAGAGTCTATGGTGAAGATATGTTTGGCTGCTTTGTCTGAAACAGACAAAGTAACCAGTCACCAAAATAACCAGATCAACCAGGACCACCGTAGTCCTAAGAAGACTGCGATAATTTCTTTACGAAATTATCTTTGACAGCTGCAACACAGATCAGTAACAATGGATATGACAGTCATAAAGTATTAGGAAGAGCTGGGCTGGAGGTGGGTTGCAAAGTGGCTTGCAGATGTGCAGCTAATGTGGCCAGGTTAAAGCAGCTTACATAGCAAGTGTTGAGGTTGACTTGGTGGCCTGTAGTGCTGTGTGCTGCTGCATATTTTGGTACTGATCCGATACCACGTAAATAGTCACCAGTACCGATGCTTTTAACCGAAAAAGGTATATGAAGAGCAGAGCAGTGTGTCATGGTTTTTGAGATGAATTATCATCAATTTGCAAATTCTGAACACATTATCTGAATCAATGTTATATTTAGTTACACAACAAAACACACCTTTCAGCTTTTTAAATTTGGAAACTGGGTTCTTTTGGAGACCTGGAATGTAAATGCACCTGTCTCTAAGACACTTTGGGACAACTTCAGTTTTAAATGTGTTATATAAATAAAAAAAACTTAAGTGAATTTCCCCCCAAAAAAACCTGAATTAATAAGATAGAAACAAAGTATCGATCAGTTACCAACACCTGCACTGGGATCGATACTATCGAATGCAATACTTAATTTATCGAAGCAATCAAAACAAAACAAACTAATTTTATTCAGTAAAGTGTCACACTGTGGTTTAGGGTTACGGTATTAAAATACTGTCATTTTAACTGATTTAAAAAAGAAAAAAAGTTCATCCTGATGGCGACTGGCTCTTTTCGAACCGGTGAGGTCTGTGGTTTGATGGATCTGTTTTGCAGTATGGATTTTAAAGTGTTGAAAGAACTGCTGGGTGATTTGCAGTGATGTTTGACTGCTCCCCTGTACGGGTGTGCACAGGCATCCCAAAGATTGTATTTAGGTGTTCTCAGGCTTCCCGTTTGCCCTTTAATGTGTATTTGTACTGATTTAGGAAAAGGTCACTGCTTTTGTAATGCAGTGTAACATTACTGCGATCGATCCATCTCCCCCTGCGCGTGTGTTTGTGTGCACTGCAGTGTGTGAATCAGTGCGTACCCTGGTGCTTTGCATGGAGGCAAGCAGATGTAACTTTGGCCATATTTTTAACTCTTCCTCTGTTGATCTGCGGTCCTCCTCTGCAGCAGCCTCTCCACACCGGGGTCTCTCTTTCTTTCTTTCTGTGCTCTTGGTTCGAGAATTAATCCTGCAGCGGCAGCAGCAGCAGCAGCAGCAGCCAACTCGGATGCACCAAGACTGCTTCCTCTGTCTGACGCTGTAGACCAACAACACAGGAAAGCCTGACTGATCTCAGGGCCAGAATCTATTCTAAACACACATATCCTCACTAAGCCCCCGGCCTCAGGTGGCCCGCGGCCATTTTCAACAGTCTGAGGGGTAATTAGGACCCCTGGATGCTCGCTGAGGTATTTAAGGTCTAATTGAAGACCCCTGGGGTGCACGCTCTGAGTGATGTTTTGCTTGCCTGTGTGAAATTCCCTCTGCAGGTTTTGCTAATGATTCCTGCAGAATCTGCGTATGATAAAGAGTGAGAGCTTTTGTATGTGTGTGTGTATGTTTGACAGAGAGAGAGCGAGATTGTGTAAGCAGTGCACATACGCAGACACACATACACACACACACACACATTTCCCCAGGACTCCCGTAGGTGTCTCCTCTCTGGCGGGGAGCTGGATGTTGTGCCAAGATGCAGGAGGAGGAGGGGAGAGTTTGGGAACTGGTCCAGTGCTCTCTATCCTTTGCTCGCACTGATTTAAGCAGAGGATTACACAGCCCAGAACAGTGAGGGAGGACACCTGGCCAAGGCTAGGTGTTTGTCATCACATTGAAACAGCATCACTAGCAGCCTGATAAACCACTTGCGCTTCAAAGGAGTGGAAGGATTTGGACAAAGCATGCTACCAATTTCATGTTTCTCTTCCGATTTCACTCTCCACATTTGTTGCCTGTCTTACGTGATGCGTCTGTCTAATAATGGAAGCCGAAGCGCACACTTACTTAATCAGCAGAAAATGTCTCCCGCCCTCCCCTCCCCTCTCGCAGACCCCCCTTGCTTCTCCTTTTTTTTTTCTCCCCTCCTCTCTGCAGCTAAAAGTCTCACGCTGGCTGGAGGAGCGAGGAGGGGTGTATGCCATCTTCTCCAAAACCGGCAAAAAAAAAAAAGAAGAAGAAAAAAAAAAGAGAGAGCGCGAGGTGGAGGGAGGCTAAGCTGAAGAGCCGTGTGCGATTTCAGAGAGCATTTTTTAAGAGGTGAAAAAGTTGGCCTGCTCCCGCCAGAAACACAGCTTTCATATTTTCTCCCTCTGCTCCTACACCCAAACCTACCATCTCTTAAGTTGCTTGGAGGATTTTCCAACTTCTGGCAGTTTGATGCTCTTTGTGAATCCCATCAGAACTTCTTTCATAGGCGTGTTAGGTTGCTGTGTCGACACTTGGAACATACATTTGTGTGTAAAGAATCTGAATATGTGCTGTCTCTCACTGGACCCTTCTTACATACTCACTCATCGTGTTTAATGAAGTATTTACTCAGCAGTGCAAAAACTTCTTATTGTGTTGTGCAGGGATCTTTAGTCTGTGAGTCATGTATCTCGGGGACCATGTGATGTAACTTGCATGTATTTTGCATGTGAATTGTTCACTGCAAGGGATGTGTGTGTTTGTCAGAGTGTGTATTTGTATGCATATTCAAAGCTGCACACGTGATCGTATTAGCATGTGTTTGAAGCTTAAACGTAGCTTAAAAGTTTGTATGTAGAATGCAGCTCGCTAATGGACAGATCCACAGTGGATTTGTAGCACGTACATAGCAGCCTGGTTAGCTCAGTCAGTAGAGCACGACACTCTTAAGGGACTTTAAGTCCAAAGAGTTCTAGGGCCTCCAGAGGGTAATCGCCTACTTGGGAGCTCCCCAGAAAATGACTTACCTTCAGGGTATGGCTAGAACTCACCAGAGAGTCCCCCATATGATATTATTATGATACTTCACCGACAATATGATATTATAGCCATTTTTATGCCGAGCAACCTTCCCATTCTATAGTAGCTTAACCAGAATACAAACAGCTGGCAGCAAGTTGAGTCCTCGTACTCGTGTTCATCGACAAATACTCATGTCAGCAGTCTGCCTGCATTTATAAACCACACAGCAATTATCTGCAAACCTTTGACAGTCTCTGAAACTGACTGCAGTAAGTCCAAGTCAGACTGTTTGTAGAAAGGTTGCCTCTTATTAGGTGATGCATGTAATCACCTTGAAATCTACAGTGGTTTATTAGGAGGTAGCTTTGTCAAGCTAAGCGTGTCCAGTTTTGAGTCGATTTAATCTAAGTTCGCCTGGAAAATGTTGTTTTTTAAATGTATTTAATAATATTATTATTGACATTTGGTTTCTCTGTATCAATACAATATCACCACACAATGTTAAAATACTCCAGCCCGACTTCAGGAGCTGGTTTCTGTTTGCATTTGTACCAGTACGAACAGGAACACTAATGTGACACATTAGCAAGCTGGTGAGCAGCAACAGCTTATAACCTCAACAAGAACACAGGATTTTGTGATCAGTAATGAGAGTTCTGTGTTTGCTGAGTGTTTTGTGATTAAACTTATATTAACTATGAGCACAGAAGCCCACATAAATACCTTTCAAACCCTGTGTTTGTGAGGTGTAGCCAATCAAAAGAAAGCTGGGTTAAACGGAAGACTTGGGGAGGCAAAATGGCTTGTTTCAAACAGCGGGTGCTTAGCTTAAAATAAATAAGGATTATTTTGAACTGAAAGTCATGCAAAGCTCCTTAAGTTCAATCGAACATTAGAATTAGAGTTTTATTGTCACGGCGAGTGAGATGAGCCGTGTGGAAAGATTAAAGGAGGATCCAGTCGCAGGCACTCGTGAAGGTGAGGTGGTTTATTGAACACAAAATGCAAATGGAGAAACGGCAAACGGGACTGAAAACTATTTAAACTGAGAACAACTAAACTACTGAACACAAACCAGGACCTGAACACGACAGAGGTAAATGACGACGGACAGCAGGGGAGACCACACAGATGAAGCATGGTGGATACACAGACAGACCAGCAACTACAATGACAGAAGACACGACTTAAATACACTCAGAGAAACACAGGGAGATTACACACAGGTGGGGGACACAGCTGGGAGTAATTAACGAGACGAGACAAGGGAGGTAACTGAACACACTCACATGAGACGCAGACCTTCACAATAAAACAGGAAACAAGAAATCACTACACAAAGACGCAGACTCGACACTGCGAGACAGACAGAATATAACACATGGAACCTGAACTAAACTAAACGTGAGACACAACCGAAGAACAAATCCTTAAACACGAATAAACAGAAACATAGAATTCAAATAATAACCAACAAATCACAAAGGTAACAAAACAATCATACGAGAATAAACCAAAACATAATAAACTCAGAATGCTGGGTCGAACCGACCCAGAACCGTGACATTTATGAAACAGCTGCCACCTTAAATTAATGCCACGTAACAAGATGCTCAGCTCAGTCCAACAATAATCTTTCTAATCCTAGATTAGAATTTCCTGATTAGTCTAATTAGAATTTAAAGCTGCATTAATTGATTTTTGGCCACTTGGGGCAGCAGTGCAAGCGAAAAGCATTGACATATTTGATGATCCCCTCATGAAATAGTTTTTTCTGAACAAACTGGGAAATCTTTAGGAAGCACAGAGTGGAATTAGCATTCATTTGGAGTTGTATTTGATTTAGGTTCAGTTTATGAATTCTCTGGTACTGGTTAGAAGCAATTCTCAAGTTTACAGAAGGATAGATGGACGACTAGCTAGTTCCAAACGTGGTCTGTGTGCTTTGGAAACTGCAGACGCTCACACGGATTGCACTGGAATCTCCCGATCTGATCTTTTGGTTTTCTTTTCCTGTCCAGAAATCTTCTTGCTGTACTTCTACCGCTCTCTGTCACTGGCCACGTTCCAATATATTTTATTGGTGAACAAAAGACTGTTGGAAAAATTCACACAAAATTGCTGAGGAGTTCAGTCAAGAGGTGCAGTGGTTACAGAAAATATGTTTCCTCTGATACCTTTCTTTGAACTCACCGTTACATTTGCCAAAAGTTTTGGACGACATGAGAGCGAACTCTTCGGTCTCACTTTTAAGACGGAAACTAAGCTTTAGAACGAACACTTACATAACTGCAAACCAGAGAACTCTAATGAGAGCAGTCAAAATCATTCAGCGCTGTGGCTGGTATTTATGTAGGCGTGTGCATGTGGGTGTAGGGCTTTGTTATTGTGCGAGAAAGTCTTTGTTACATTCAGGATTTAATGTTAGCTGATAGGGATTTATCGCTCTTAGTCACCGAGTCTTTGCTCTTGGCTTCGGCTGAAGGAAGTGACTGAGCGTTTATTGTATCCCTGTCCAAATATCAGTTGCAATATTTACCGGCATAATTGCAGCGTTGTTTTGTTGTCTGTATCACACAGACCTACTGTTCGGCTAACATCTGTTGTAAACACACTCGACACACATTCGAAAGGCACCAAGGTTGTTTGAAGTAAGTGACAGTTCTTTTAGCATAATGTGTTGAACCCGCTCCAAACACTGATTCACTGAAAAACAGCCATAGATCAGTTTCCTGGCAATGGTAAACTCCCGACACACTCTGCAGTATGTGTGTGAAATTCAGTGATTCAGCCACCGCCACACTGAAAGTGCCAATTATTGACGAATAACAGGAGCGACAATCAGAAAGAGATGGCAGGAGGAGGAGAGAGGGAGCGAGTCCGAGGCAGAGCTCAGACTGCACTAAGGTGTGAGTAGACGACTCGGTATGAGGTCTGTTCTTAATGAAGAGCTTTGTTTAAGCTGTTAAACACAAAGAAAACCCTTCTTTGTGCTTGGCCCGCAACACATTTTCAGCTCTGTTGCTGATTGCTGCACTTCTATAGTTTCAAATAGGCGGATTATTAAAGCTTTTGCTTTAAACAGCTGGTGTGTTTTTTGGGGTTTTTTTTTCCTGGAAAAGCTTTCCTTTAGGGCACAGAGAGTGATTATTTCATTTTTCATTAGAAAATTACTCTTACTCCCAGTTAATGGTTTCCTCTTCAAAGGAATCTCGCAGAAATCATAGAAGTATAAGCATCTGATCTAGATTTACGGTTACAAAATGCACCGTACTTTGTATTAAAGTATATTTGGAACCCTGAGCAATGTTTCTTGCTATTGCTCTATTCAGTTTATAAACAATAAATTCTAGGCTGAAATCAAAGACAGTAATTTTAACTGTTGTTTTTTAGGTTAGGGTAAGGCTTCAGTCACACCAGCCTATAGCCTGGCAACCACCAGTCGCCAACCAGTCTGGGTGCACTCCCCTACTGGTTGCTGCAGGGGGAGATTGCTTTGGCTGCCTGCAGGTTGCAGCCAAACCAGCAACTTGGTACTTTGTTAAATGGCCTCTGTTTGTGGTTTGCGTTGCACTTTTTCTATTTTCAGTATTTCTAGAAGAGTAAAGGCAAGTCAGTGTCTTCCATGCAATCCATGGGTGGCTGCGGCAATCTGCTAGAGATCACAGCAATCACAGGGAGATTTTTGACACAGCAACCTCTGGAAACTGCTCACCAACCAGGTGAGACAATCAGACAAGCTTTCTTTATAGATTATCGAATATATTGCGCATATTTTCTTCTGCTGGATAATACTTTATAATAAGGTGCTCCTCTGTCTGTAAAATCAATAGAACATCCTTGGAATATATTCCACTTTGTTCACAAGATATATTTTAGATTCCCAAGGCCTGTATTTGAAACAGAAAATAAATACATACTTTTATTTCTTAACATCACCTGCTCTCGTGAAAACTCAAAATATTAACCTTGTTTTTGCAAGATTAGAATTAAAACCCTTCCCTTTATTTTAAAAACTCTTATACACACGTGCAAAACTCTTATGTTGTAGTGATGAAACTGGAGTAGTGGAAATGCAAAATGAATTTATTTATGTGAGTCGCCGTACGTACGGGGGAATTCACTTTAGGGGATGATCAGGCAAAGGTGCAGATAATGACGGCTAGACTAGCCGTCACGCAGACACTAATTAATATGTTAGTAAAAAATCACCTGACCTCTGGGAAGTCATTTCTGCCTGTCTTTTACGTCCAGTGAGAAACCACAGCAGTCTAATCTAAACATCAGAACAGAGTCTGACTGCTCGCCGTCTGTAATCGTGAGCTGTGGTTCGACCGTTCTCTGCTAGAACCATCACAGCTTCTCCACTTACCTGCGTAACTCGGTTTCTCTGAGTACCAGGTTACTTAAGTATATGTGAATGCAATGAATGTGCTTGTGGCTCGGGCCTGGCAGCCACCTCGGTGTGCGTGCTGGCAGCCGAGGGGCCGGCTAACCTGATACACACCCGGTGAGACTCTGACCACAGCGATTCGGGAGCAAACCACAAACTCTACTGTAGACTGACAACAGCAGCAAGAATCACACTCACTGTCTGTGTGTGTTTGTTGTGCCTCTGCCTTATTATATGAATGTGTTTACTGTTTTGAATGGAAGAGCAAACGTCAGTTTCCTCCTTTCTTTTTTTTTGTGCAACTTTCTGATGGAGCGGCCAGCTTTTACTCGCTTGGGTTTTTGTTTTTGTTTTTTTCTAATGTGCGTGTTGCTTCATTCCTTTTGTCAGACATGTGTTGTGCTCTTCCACCCCTGTGATTCTGGTGGCCTAGTTAACAAATTAATGTGAATCCTGTAAAAACCACAGGCTAGCTCCTCAATAGAGGGAAAAAAAGGAGAGTGAGAGGAAAAGAGGAGCAGCAGCAGGGTCTGATGACAGGAGGTAGTGAAATCCATGGAAGGGATGGAGCTTAGACTTTTACAGATGTGCTGTCTTCGAGAGCTCGTCTGCGGCCCTGTAAAAATCACTTCACAGTGTGTGTTTGTGTGTGTGTGTGTATGTCACCCGCTCATAATCTTTTGTTTTTGCCCGCAGCAACAGTAGTTCCCCTGTCATATTGTTTCTGCTTTGAGAAGCACAGTCACATGTGTTTGTCTCCAGACAACAAATTTATCGCTGATTTTCAATCAATTATTTGTACAGAGAGAACAATTAGTGCAGATAAAACCCCACAGTTAATTACTGCTGCTGCAGAATGCGTCCTGACACAATTAAGATGTATGAAAACAAAACAGTTCTGTCATTGTCATCTGCACTTAATTGTCAGGAATGCTGTTTCGGTTAGACCGGCTGGTTGTGTGGATACTTGGTTTGTTGTCTGATTGGAGTGTTGTGTTTATGCCTGTTTGACTGTTCCATCAAAGACCGCTTGACGCATTGGCTGGTTGGTTGATTTGTTGAAGGATTGTGGAGTTAATTGGTTGGTTGCATGAATGGTTAGTTGGCTGTTGTATTGGTTTTTTATGTGGTTAACTAGTTGGCCATTTTCCTGGTTGGTTGACCAGCTTGTTTAAGTGGTGACTAGTTGGTTAAATGGTTAGTTGGTTGACTGTTTGTGTTTTGTTTTGATAATTTATTAGTATTTAGCCATTTCTTTTTTTCAGTTTCTTTTAATTGTTAGAAACATTACTCTCATTTATGACCCCTCAACAATGAAAGACGGGCTAACTGGCATAATTAAGTAGTCAAATGAATGATTTGTTTGGTTCAGCTTTTGTGAACTGGGTATTGGGTGGGTGATTCATTTGTTGAATAATCAAGTCCAAGGGTAACTGGCTGCTTTTCTTGTTGCTTTGATGGTGGTTGGTTTGTTGGTCCGGAAAGTGTGTAGGCAGCAAACATGATTTTTGTTGTGTTATAAGATAACTTCTTAACACGCGAACGATAATATTAGCTAAAGTTATCTGTAACTTGTAAAGCACTTGTATTTATCTTATCTTTTTTTTTTATCTGTAGCTTAAAACCCTGGTTTTATGTAACCGCAACAGCAATTTACATCCACCATTTGCTACTCCTGTCATAATGAGTGCAACTAGCGAGTAGAGCTAGCAACGCTTTGTTATTTGTTTGAAACTGCTCACGTTCTTTGTAGCCTTGTTGCATTTATGGTGTGTTTTTGTCATGAAATAGGTTTGTTGTTTCCAAGTCTGGTCTTATCTTGGTGTTGTGCACACTAGGACACTTTTACATCACATAAAAATGTATACTGGATGAGTAAAAGAGTCAAAGAGGGATTCAATTTGCTAAAATTTAACAAATATTTAGCGTTCATTGGTGAACTACACTGGGCCACACCTCTTAATTTTTCAATTCAGGTGTTTCCAGTTCAATTACCACATGTGTACAAAGTCTGCATTACAAACATTTGGGAATAAAATGAGTCATTTCAAAGAGTTCGCAGTGTCGTACAGTAAAATCATAGCACTATTGCATAAATCCATTTGCTAAATTTCTTCCCCTCGAGATATTCCATGATTAGCTATAGGAGGAGCCACTGTAACCCAGCCAGTAAGTGACAGACCATGTAAAGTTGTGAGGTCACGAGTAGTGAAGCACATAGTATGTAACATGCATCAGCATTAACATCAGCACAAAAACTGTGCACCAGGAGCTTCATGGTATGAGTTTCCATGGCCCAGCAGCTCCTGTATGTGTAATGTGTAGGTGGACCACTACATTGATCCTTGCAATGTGTGTATATGTGGGAAAAGGTCAATAGAAAATTTACCACAGAGTATTTGAATTCCCATTCCCACACACTGTAGGAAATGACTGTGGGTCTCCTAAAAGCTATTGATATAAATTTCAACTTAATTTTTATTTATAGAAAGATAGGTCTCGCTTCTTTAGGCAATGCTGATAACTTGCTATGGCTAAAGAGTGTGTTTGTTAAGGCATTAGCAATATTGTTGATGATTTATTACTTCCAGGCTGGACTACTGTAATTCATTATTATCAGGATGTCCAAAAAACTCCCTGAAAAGCCTTCAGCTAATCCAAAATGCTGCAGCAAGAGTCCTGACAGTGACTAGAAAGAGAGAGCAGATTTCTCCTGTTCTGGCCTCCCTTCATTGGCTTCCTGTTAAATCCAGAATTGAATTCAAAATCCTGCTCCTCACATACAAGGTCTTAAATAATCAGGCCCCATCTTATCTTAATGACCTTGTAGTACCATATCACCCTGTTAGAGCACTTCACTCTCGCTCTGCAGGCCTACTTGTTGTTCCTAGAGTATTTAAAAGTAGGATGGGAGGGAGAGCCTTCAGTTTTCAGGCCCCTCTTCTGTGGAACCAGCTTCCAGTTTGGATTCGGGAGACAGACACTATCTCTACTTTCAAGATTAGGCTTAAAACTTTACTTTTTGCTAAAGCATATAGTTAGGGCTGGACCAGGTGACCCTGAATCCTCCCTTAGTTATGCTGCAATAGACGTAGGCTGCCAGGGATTCCCATGATGCATTGAGTTTTTCCTTTCCAGTCACCTTTCTCACTCTATGTGTTAATAGACCTCTCTGCATCGAATCATATCTGTTATTAACCTCTGTCTCTCTTCCACAGCATGTCTTTTATCCTGTCTTCCTTTTCTCACCCCAACCGGTCGCAGCAGATGGCCCCGCCCCTCCCTGAGACTGGTTCTGCAGGAGGTTTCTTCCTGTTAAAAGGGAGTTTTTCCTTCCCACTGTCGCCAAAGTGCTTGCTCATAGGGGGTCATATGATTGTTGGGTTTTTTCTCTGTATCTATGAAGCGCCGAGAGGCGACTTTTGTTGTGATTTGGCGCTATATAAATAAAATTGAATTGAATTGAACTTCACCTGTTACGGAAATTTCATAGGTACTGTAGAAGCAAATATAGAGTTTAACATAATGTATTTTCTATACTTAAGACGTGTTACTTTATCAGAATAATGAAAGTATATATTTGATTTTGCACTGTTAATGTGTTTTTTCCCCCCAGTCTCTCTTGGGCTGTTTCGTGAGATGGCTGTAAGTTTATGTAGGACTGAGTCCAGGATTTTCCTACCAGCTTTTTCTCATTAGGGTATTGTAGAAGAATTGAGCTTGGCTGCACAGAGTGGCAACAGAAGGGGGTGGGGGTACAGAAGAGAGATGAGAATGGCATGGGTAAGCTATATATTTACTCTTACACAGCAAAATCTTATTGGACACATGTACCGAGTTATTAAGCTGTCTTACTGCCGCTGCGTCTGGTCTACGTCATGACAAATGCTTTGATCTTTTTCTCCTCCACCTTTCTGCTAACTGGTGTCCACTACTTCCTTCTCCATCTTACCCTCTTCTTCAGTCATCATATATCGCCCCAGTTTTGTGAAATTTCAGCTGCCCAGCTTTCTAAAAACCTATTTTTTGACAAAATATGTGACCTGGTTCTTCAGCTTCTTTCCTCTCAGGTCTGTTGTTTCTTGCTTCTTCTTTTTTTTTACCCATCTCTGCTCCACCTTCTTCTCATAGTTATTTTTGATAATTACACCTCCCCCCTTTCCTAGCTGTGTTTTTCTCCAGACAGATTGATAAGCTGATGAGCAGCAGGGGATGCCATGTCTGATAGAAGTGCCCTTTTTAGGTTGTGTTACTAAAAAAAGGAATCTAGTGCTGTTGACACACTCCAGACCTGAGCGCTGACCTTATCTCTGTACCAGCTCACACACATACTCATGCACACTTCAGGGATAAACACGTAAAGCGCCAAATCAGTCGACTGTCAAATCAGCCCGCCGCAAAACTGCCAGTTTTGTCAATAAGTCGCACAGCCACACACCGAAACGCGTCTCTTTTGTCACTTTCTGCACATTTTTGTCTCGCCGCTCCACCTCCCTCCTCCTCCCTGCTCCTCCCTCTCTGTCTGCATCGCTATCTCAATCGCTCTATGTCAAGTCATTGGGACACTAATCAGGATTTTCCCGCAGCAGGTCTGGGGAGTCTGGTGAAGGAGCGGGAAAAAAAGAGAAAGATGTCTTATTATAGATAACAAACGAGGGATATAAATACCTCTGGGGTCAGGAAGCTTATATAAGAGTCATGATATGTCTGCTGGCCTCGTGAGATCGTGTGTGCAAGTCTGCATCTGTGCACACGGGGTGTTCACAGCTCCACCGTCAACTTTAATAAAACTTTCCCATTAATGTAAATTTAACTCATTACACAACATCATTGTACGACAGCAGATTGGCTGATAGTAACTCACTCAATTACCGTTGTGATTCTGTGCCGAAAGCCGTGTTGTTGCGTTCAGCAGATCATGCAAGTCTGGTTTGTTCCGGTTCATATAGATACATGCAGCTGAGTGGAGGCTAATGAACTTTTCATAGTGGGTTGACCACGTGTGTGTGTGTTTTCAATTCTTTTGAGTAGCTGTTGTGGTTAATCCCCCTATGGTGTGTGTAATTAAAAACCTGCAGAAATAGTTTTTTCATATGAAGTGTAGTATTGACGAGCATATGTGTCGCGTGAGCTCGAGTGAGTTTTCGGTCATCGCAGTGAACCATTCCCTAAACCCCTCCCCCGAACAGCAACTGTTCAGTCATAGCTATTTGCACGTGCTAAAACATTTTTTATTTTCAAAGCCAAACATAAGAGAACAAAACTAAAGCGAATACAGCCTCGGGTGTTGACCCAAGCCTGCAATCCCTCTAAGACTAATGAACATTACTTCTGCATGTCCTTATGGGGGTACAAAAACCCCCCCAGAAAAAACCTAAATGAAAATGCTAATCAACTCAAGTTGATGGTACTTACCTTGTGATTTCCATAAATTAGGTTTAAGTCAGGAACAGTCATTGACTAAAACAGTGACTCACCTCAACCGGTCGCAGCAGATGGCCCCGCCTCTCCCTGAGCCTGGTTCTGCAGGAGGTTTCTTCCTGTTAGAAGGGAGTTTTTTCTTCCCACTGTCACCAAAGTGCTTGCTCATAGGGGGTCATACGATTGTTGGGTTTTTTCTCTGTATGTATTATTGTAGGGTCTACCTTACAATATAAAGCACCTTGAGGCGACTGTTGTTGTGATTTGGCGCTATATAAATAAAGCTGAATTGAATTGAAGCCAAAGTTTTGGATGAAGAGTGAAGCCAGGGACAGACACTTAATCTTTTAGCATAATATCTAGCTAGCTTGGAACACTGATCCATTTCCAGAAATACTCGATTCTAGGAACAAATCTCACCACCCCACTGCTTTATTGGTTATGCCTCCAAGCACCTATTTTTAAGGATTTTCTAAATTAACTTTAATTTAAATAGTCACTGGGACATAGAAAATGCACATATTGAATCACCTGTTAAATCTAATTAGAAAGAGACTTTGGCGTATGCTAACTGTGCCCCAGAATAAGGTTTAAGAAAGCTTTTTACACTTGGAAGTTATACTTCTAGCCCCCCTCTTTGGGGGGAAAAAGGCTGTTTTCAATTAACTCTAAAAGAATAAGATGTTGTTTTTGTCCACCTCTGCCTACCATAGATTCAAAACCTAAAAGCCTTCACTATTAAATAACATTTAAAGGTATAGTTAGAAAACAATACATTGGTAAGGTTTAAAATGAGGAGTGCTCCTCGTCCCCTCCCAGACATAATGTTATTTACTTCTATGACTCAGTAAAATTAAACATATTTAATGTTGTAACCAGTAGTGGAGCTAATATCTTATTAGCTCCATTATCTCACGTTAAATCTTGTGTTTCTGTGCACCTGCTATATTATTAGACTGTAGCTACGTCTTCTAATGTGTATTTATAGAGGCAGGAGGTCTGTACACATTAAAAACAGTAATTATAACTTATTGTGCATTTTGGGGGGTTTTCTAATCAATTTTTCTGAATTCTCCTAAATCACCGCTCCCTCACTGGTGGTTGGATCCCTGTGTGCTACTCCGATGTAATAATTCTGGAAACACACAGTTTCAGTTCAGTTCACTGAATGAGCAAATGTAGGTTGTAACTTACTGCAGACATATTTGACTGTGTTGTTGGTTATCAAATATATGGAAAAGTGTTTGCGTGTGTTTCTTTCTGTGTCCGCACCTTTCTAATATTGTAATTACTTCAACTCAGTGCGTTTTCACTGTGACCTGTTTTGCACAAGCAGTGACACTGACATGACAGTCTCTCTCTTTCCCACACACACCCATACACACACACACACACACACACACACACACAAGCGAACACCCTATCAGGCTCTCTCTCCTTGGTGCTTGGCCCAAATCACTGTGACATTTACAGTTTGCAGCCATTAGAGTTTAATGTCCCAGGGGCGACTGTGTGATGGCTGCTCCTGAATCAGATCACAGAGTTTTGTGGAAGTGCTGAGCCTCAGCATCCTTTTAAGCACTACACCTGCGCTGGGATCAGCTGAGAAGGGAATGGGATCATGTCCCATGAGCCTAGAGCTTACCAGATTTAAATGGGGTTGCAAGGTTATGTGAAACAGGTGTAATCTGTTAAACTGGAAAAGAGAAAATGTCACATTAGCACCTGATGATAGAGTCTGTGTGTAAGATATGGCTTTGTATGTGAAGCTAGTGACAGTAGTACCCCCCCCCCCCCAATGGCCATATTATTAAATGTGAGGACTTGAAACATTATATATATATAGGTGCAGTGACTCCTAAGCTAGGCGAGTGGCTCCAGCAGATCGCCCGGGAACAACATCGGAGATCTCTGTCCAGAAGAGCGCAGTCCTAGGAACAGCTAAGATACTGTGCAGGACCCTCAAGCTCCCAGGCCTCTGGTAGAGGACCCGAGCTTGAAGGATTGACCGCCCGCATGGGTGAGCGGGGAATTAAAAAAAAAAATATACATATATATATATATATGTATAGCAACTACGCACACACAGATAAGAAAGAGGACAAATAAATAACTTAAATGTACTTAATTAATGTACTCCAGCGGGAGGTTAGCTTAGCTAACATAATAGGTGAAATCGGATCCATATAAAGGTAACAAAAGACACCAGCTAAAAAATGTATCTACTGATAAAGCAAAGAGGGCTGTAGCCTCTGTGTTGTCACCTGTTGCTTTGTGAATCTGCTTTGAAGTCTGATGTTGCCACTTTTTATAATAGGTTATCATATTTGAATAAGATGCTGGCATTAGGAAACCTAACACTAGCACTTGCTAACGAGAGTGGCTTTCAGTCTTTTCCATATTGTTTACTAGCTAACAGCTAAGTCTTCTTTAGCCTGTTTGATACTGAGCAGGTACTGTGAGCGTCGATATCCTTTTTTAAAGCCTTAGTTTCTGGAAACAGCTGTCTGCTCTGCTTAAAAATGTAGTTGCTATGTGCAGGAGAACTGTATATTTGTCAAAAACATTTGAAGAACAGTGCTAACATTATGCTATCAGTAAGTCTTTATACCTTAGTTTATGCTATGACAACTGAGGCTAGCTTTAAAATGTATTACCTCGAAAATGTTGAAAAAGTTTGCTTATCTTTTTATATTATATTACAGTATATTATTCACATCCATTGTCTGGAGTATGGTGCTGTGTGGGAATACTGCTTGTCATAATTGTGTTCCTTCAGATGAAGTCACACTAGATTAATAACAGTATAATGAAGTGACAAAGTAATATAAAAATCTATATATTCTGAAACCCCACCAGCAGCAGAAACAGCCACACAGCAACAACAGTTCAATAGAATATGCCAAAAATCGACAGTGCTTGCTTCCCACACGGATACAAATGATACCTAAATGCAAACAGTTCGACCCTCTTCCTCCATCACACATATTGCATTCTGTGGCTCCCACACATTCATAAATGTGACAATATCATTTCAGGGAGAAAAATGCATTGTGTTCCACCCGAGGGTGCCGACCAGCCCACATGCAGGATGAGGAAGACAGCGGGATCTGCTTTTCGTCTTGATTAATATTTTCTCTTAGTCACCATTGCTTTACCCAATCACCCCCCAACCCGTCTATTTCCACCCCTTGTGTGTGTGTGTTTAGAACAAGTGTGCATACTGTTGCATGAATGTGTAATATCTGGTCTTTATTAGGCTTTATATTAGCATAGGCCAACACAGCATAGCTGGGCCTGACATGCGGGCACACAGGGAGGTCTCACTGTAAGTTTTGCAATGGTCCCATACATACAGTTTGCAGATGTAGACTGAGAGGGAAACCCTGTCTGTTCCCTGGAGGTGTATGTGTGTGTGCCGGATTTGTTCAGTGACGTTCATGTTTGTTGCACTGTATGTTTGTGTGATATGTAATCCTCTGTTGGTGTATTTGTCTGTATTGTGTAATTTGCCAGTCCTTCCCATATGTGAGGTTGTACTGTGCATAATTCCTGCCAGAAATTTTTTTCTTGTTTTTATTGTGTGTTTATCAGTAGTGTCTCGCTGGGCACACGCAGACTATCTGAGGGATTGTATTGTGCATTGTGATACACACACACACACACAATGCAGGGAGGGGAGCCTCGGCGCTCGTGGTTTCGGTGTCCCTCGTTAACTTGCTCTGTTCAGGATTTCCTACAAGATGTGGCTACAGAACCAGTTCCAGACTCTTTCTCTCTCTCTTCTTTCCTCTCTCTTCACTTCCTCCTTGTCTCTTTGTCTTTTGGGAAAGCGAGAGAGAGAGAGAGAGAGAGAGAGAGAGAAGTCTGCTTCTAATTTAAAACGCTCCCTCGCTGTCCTGCTCTGGGTCCTAGCTTCCCTCTGTGTGAGGCAGGCAACCAAGTGCATCTTTAAGAAATAACACAAATTAAATTCATGAAATAAAACCGTGTGCCTGTGGCTCACACAGGAGCCCCAGTTGTTTGCCTTTACCTTTCCTATGTGCCTGTGTGTGTGTGCTGAACAAAAGCTCCACATATCTAACTTCACTTGCTCTATTCATGATCTTTTATGACTCTGTCATAACTCTGCCTTTGCAGCAGTGCATCACATTATTGTGGCGTGATAATGGTACACGCTATATTGTTTTATGACTGTATAGTGTTATATCATACTAAACTTTTATGTATTACATATAAGCTTATATATAAGCTCTTATATTCTTCAGTTCAGTTGAATTCAGTTCAATTCAATTTTATGTATAGAGATCACTACATCACAACAACAGTCAATTCAAGATGCTTTATATTGTGAGGTAAATAACCTACAATAATCCAGAGAATATCCAAACAATCACATGACCCTCTATGAGGAAGCACTTGGCGATGGTAGGAAGGAAAAACTCCCTTTTAGCAGGAAGAAACCCCCAGCAGAACCAGCCTCAGTGAGGGGAGGCCATCTGTCACGACCAGTTGGGAGTGAGGGGAGGAATACCGGACAAAAGAGACACTGTGGAAATGCAGAGTGAAAGAGAAACACTCCACATTATTGGAAACCTGCAGCAGCCTTGGACTATTGCAGTGTAAATAAGGAAAGGGTCGTCTGATCCCACCCTAATTATGCGCATCATCAAAAAGGAAAGTTTTAAGTCTAACTTTAAAAGTAGAGAGACTGTCTGTCTCCTGAATCCAAACTGGAAGCTGGTTCCACAGAAGAGTCTCAAAGTTGAAGACTCTGCCTCCCATTCTACATTTAAATACCTTAAATGCTCTGTTGGGGTGATATGGTATTATCAGGTTTTATAGTATTGCTCAATATTCAGTTAAATATTATATAGACTAAACAATTGACTCCCCCATGAGGAAGCACAAGATAAAATCCCTTTTAACAGGAAGAATCCTCCCACAGGACTAGACGTGGGGTGGGCGGCCGTCTGCGTCGACCGGCTGGAGCAGAGAGGGAGAGAAGAGACGATGCTTAGTGCATCACTGGAAGTGCCCCGACAGCCCAGACCTATAGCAGCATAACTGAAACATGCTTCAGGGTAGGCAAGAAGCTGAATTGATAATTTACAATAATATACAATTTTTTTAAAGTTTGTTTGTTTTTCAGTGAAATAAATCTAGTAAATGAAGACAATTCATCACATTAATACCATAATCCTTTAAGTCCAGTATTCCCATATAGGAGGGCTGCTCATTGATTTTCTGTAATTGCATAAAACAATCAGAGCTGTTACAAAGACACATGCACAAAAGCAACAGCTTACAGTTATCGTTCTCCATTAAGCTGATTGCTTGAATGTCTTGTAAATGGGAAATTCCATATAAATCAGGGTGAGGAACTAACAAGTTATAGATGTAATCAGTTTTTTTGAGTTACATGGTTAATTAAGGTGCCTGTACACAGCTAACTTCATAACCCTCCCTCAAAGACCGGGGAATAAGGAGTAGGGGCTTGTAGTTGGAAATTAAACTTTGCCTCCCCTCTTATTAATCTTACTACTTATATACAAACTTAGAATGTGCAGTTTTAGACAATAAAACACAATGACATCTCTCAAGTCCTCTCCCGGAGCTTTTTTTTTGTGCAATTTTACCTACCTGGAAAGATACTGATAGCTACTGATGTAAGGTTTCACCCTCTTTCTGTTTCAGTTGCACATTTGAACTGTAGTTCATGTCTGGTGGTACAGAGCTTTTTGTTCCAGGGGCATTTAAATAATACAATTTTGCCTCAGTTACGCAATATTGTCTTTTAGCTTTGGTCCATAATCAAGTTATAATAGCACTGAGACATATCTGTTGCTGCCGACTTGAGATTTTTCAACATGAAGGGTTACTGCTTAGGGAGAGTGTATTTCAACCCAATACATAGTGTGTCTTTTGTCCTTTTGTCTTCTGTCTCCCTCCCCTAACACCCAATGAATGGCTGATTTAGCCTGAGGTTTCTTCCTGTCAAAAGGGAGTTTTTCCTTCACACTGTTGATAACGATGGTAAAAATAAAAACATATGAAAAGCAAGCTGAGAGAAGTCTAACCAAGTGCAAAACCCAAAGGTCCAATTGAACAAGAGCCAGTGAGTTATGACAACACCATCTCTAAAACGGGGCCAACATCTCACGGTTGGCCATACTGCAGCACCAACGGCAAGATGTGCAATTGTGTAATAGTAAGATGCATTTTTCTATTGCTATTTTATCGTGTGACTTTAACTTGTTAACGTGTTTCCATGTGGTATTTAGTATATAGTAGCATGTTTCCCCCAAAGGTTCCCATTTAATAAAACCCTATCAGCAGTAACAAATTAGTATTATATAGATGCAATTTCTAGGTGTTACAGGAAAATATTAGGTGTGTTTTAGTTCTGTAGTTTCCAACTACAAAAATCAATATTTCTCGCTCAAATTAATTTAAACACCTTACATTAATTGGCGTTTCACTCCTGTGGTGTGCTTAGGGGATCTAAAAAATTAAATACACATCTTGTAACTCTATCTTACTTGTTGTCAAATATTTCTGCTTTAGTTTCCTCAGCCAACCCTCTGCTGGCATGGCATAATGTTTCCGTCTACTTTTCCGCATCCAATCCAGCTGTTTTTGGTCTTTTTTTAATCTTCATATGACAAAGCTACTTTGCCCCTATTATGCTCCAGAATAAACTTCCACAAACACATCACTCACAACATTCCCTAAAGCAGAATCTGCAATAAACAACCATGACAATATACAAGCACAAGGTCAGAACAATAAACAGGCTTAAAGTGAATGAACATGCTGAGCCTGCATTCCTAATGCTAATGTCGGAGCATGATGGGGCCAATAAAGGAACCAGTCAAGATGCAGCGTATGTATCCCAGAATAGTTTACGGAGGGTTGACTATCTGCTTATACTTGGAAGGTTTGTGAAAGGTTAGATTTGAGGTCTCTTTCATATTGAACTGCCCCAAAGCTTCATTCCCTCGATCTGTCTTGGTGAAAAAACCTGTTAAAGCAAACTGCTGCTGTTCTCCTTGCACAGCGCACCTGTCCCTCAGATATATGACTTTTGTTTCTACCAGTGTCTCAGGATGTTTTCATCGATCACTCCCTCATTACGTTATCCTCCCCCCTCTTTGCTCATTTGGGTTTTTTCAGCTACTGTGACTGGAGTCAAAATGCTTTGATTGAACATTTTGAAGGAAATTGAGAGACTGACAAAGTCAGCCATCTAGGAAGCATCATCTGTTAAGCTTTTCTCTCCAAAATCCCCACCGGTGAAAAAGTCATGTTTTCAGCAAATTCCAACACTTGAGGCAAAAAAATTTTGGTGGGAGAAGGGGGAAGAAGTGCTGTGTTGAGGAATAGAGAGCAGAGATAACAGAAGGTAGAGAACCACTTACATAAATACGGTCTTGATGTTGTTCATCCAGGGACTAGATTTCATTTCTGATTGGCTGGTTTGGTTCAGCAGAGCAGCTCATTGGTTGTATCTCTATTAGGGGCATTTAGTTTTTGACAGTACTGTAAGTGAGTCCTTTGCTGAACCCTCGTTCTCTGAGTTTTTCTGTGTTAGCAAAGCTAGTGTTTAAACTGATCACTGATCAGACTGTTAGCATATATGTGTATGAAATAAAATAATAATTCCAAATACATTTCGCCCTTGTGCGACCCCTCAATTCATCTACTATCTGAAGCTGTTTTAGCTCCAGTGCACTTTTCTTTAAAACCGTCATTCCAATCAGTGGTAAACATCAGCTCTGAACACTTTAGGCCAATATGTTGATATAGTGAAAAGGTTAGCCAGCTTTAGAGTTTAGCCTAAAAATGAGCAGATGCTGTTTGTGTGAACAGAGCATCCTGGGATGGAGTCCGCATCTTGAATTACTGTTTTAATCCACCCCTATTACATATCATCCCTTGAGATTAACAGGGAAATGGTTACCCCTTGATGAGTCATTTGATATCTGATCCAGTCCTCCTTGGACTAAACACGATATCTTGACCTTAGCAAAAAGGACCTTTTGACCTGTCCCACTACGCGCACAGATGCGCACCACATGCAGCATCTGCAGGGCTTGAAGGTTCTTTATGGAGGTTTGTGTGAGTGGGTTGTGGTTTTGTTTATTTCATGCTCGCACACTGTGTCATTCCACTCACGTAAAATTCAACAACAAATGGCTTTGCAAACATGCTGTGATCAAGGAAATGTGCTTGATATGTTTCTTAGAGCTTACTGTAGCTTTAGTAAGCATCCTTAGTCTTTAAAACACCTAAATCACCAAAAACACTGAAAAGGCTAATCAAAACCTCTAAAATAATAGTTGCTGCAATAATTAATATTATTAATGAATATTCTTATGCATTTCCAGGTACCCTCCCCACTATACTTGTCAGTTATAATAACTATTCTGATTAATATAACTAATCAGAATCCAACTTTTTAACACTTACATTAACTTGATAATATTTTTATGATGATGGGATATTTTATTAATATTAATATTTTTTTCCAATTTTCTATGATACCTGCCCTAACACATATTAAACACTGCCATTGTGTGTTTAAGACTAATCTATATGAACTGAAAGCTTTGGCTTCATGTTGAGTTTCATACCATGTTTCCCCCATTTTTTTGGCTCTGTATGATGTGCAAGAGATATCCTAAATAAAGCTGTGAGCATAGAAACATCTGTTTGCAAGGAGTAGCCAATGAGGACTGTGGTTTTAAAGGGATGGAGGGGGGGCTAAAATGGCTTGTTTTGGTATCTGAAGGAGTGCAACAAGGCACTGGATAAAATAAATGAATATTTGCCTTGTTTTTGATTTTTGAACTCCTACTTTACTCTAAAAATAAAAACATGCACAGGTTAACTGCCATATTTTTAATCCTGTGGGTTTTTGGGAGGCATGACAATTGTGCTTGGGCATTGTACAAGACAACCGAAATATAAGGTTCATTGCCTATACTGCAAACAGTCACCAGGGGGTTAGCCAAGATATTTTAACTTCTCGGGTGGCAGGCTGTCATGTGATCCATGTTTAAAGGCTCCATGAAGAACAGCAACTTTAAAGGACTACACATTAATTTATGTTAATCTAATTTAGACATACTGTTTGAGAAATTCTCTCTTAAATTTGGACAGAGCAAAGATAGCTGTTTTATCATTTGTTATGCTATGCTATGCTATGCTATAAGAAGCTAGTTACTTACTTTTACCTTCTGGTATTAGCCTAACGTGAAAGATATGTGGTGGATTATGTTGTGGGCAGATGTGGTGAGATGCTGAAGACACCGAGAATTTATTGCACATGTCGAGGAAACTGCAGATAGTTGGTATTTGGACTTTATTACTATAGGACATTCTGCTGGCCACAGCTTCACATTTAGCTTAAAGCTATTCAACTACTATCAGTCTTCTTGTCTAGTTCTTGGAAAGAATCACAATCTGTGCATTTCCCAAGTTATGAACCTATTCCTTTAAGCTTTTGACCTTAGTAGTATTAAATCGGGACCCAAAGTACTTGAAGCAAATAGCTCTAAATGTTTCAGGTACATTTTTAATCTTCATTTCATATTAATGCTGCTCATCTTTTTCTTAGGCGGTGAACAGGCTACCATACCGTTCACTAAATAAAAGATTCTGTGACCCATTTGGAAAAATAAATTAAAAAAAACATTGTCTTCTATTTAGGTAGACCTCGGTGGAATCGCTCGTTTCTTGAGCACTAAATTGAAATAGATTCCTTAATCGATTTAAATGGATTCATTTTAGAAAATGTATTAGATGCTAGATTTATATACGAGCCGAATACAGTTGTTCATCCTCCAGCCACGTCTTTACATTGCATACTTATACGAGATGCATTTTTATTGCATCTCGCTCACAAGAGGTTATTAAGGTGTGCAGTGCTTTTGTTAGAGTCCTGGGATTCTCAGTGGTCCTCAAGAGGGAGCCCCATTATAATGAGTAATTGTTCAATTTCCCTATACTTCAATTAAGTCCACATTATCCCATTTGATGTGTGTATAAGATTGGCTGGTGTAATCATAAGTTTGCCTCCCACTACTATACTTTCTTCATGTCTGGTGTAGACATTTACAAGTCAGCAACACAAATTTTCCCATACAAGTGTTCCCTGGAGCTAGAATCTATGAAATGTATGTCTATTTTGGTGTTCAGAAGAGGTGGGATTGTAATTGCAGCAGTGCTTGTTCTGATGTACAGCGCGGCCGGTGAAATGCGGGTGGGGGGAGAGACGAAATAGGAAACACTCCCTCCTCTTTCATTAATGTATTTCACAGACTGGGTGGTTATATTTAAGACCATGAAATACCTCAATCAGCGCTCAAACTGCCAAACCTTGGAGTTTGGATATTCTTTCACGTAACAGTAGTTGCTTTTCTGCTCCCCGAGAAGAACTGTGCCTGGCTGTCTGAGTGCGATAACATTACTATGAAGAGCCAGATCATGGCCTTTCATCCGCCACAGAGCCACAACTGCTTACACCAGTGCATTTGGAACACACTGTGCTGATGTTGTACACCAGTTAGGAAACTGCGGCGTGTCATTCGAGATTAGGCCGCCGTGCCGTTCTTTAGCCGTAATGAGCTGACAGACTGATGAGCGAGACTGAAGCGTCTGGGCACTACAAGCACTCTTATAAATCAGGACCCGTTGTGAATTATTCAATACGTCCTTACCCCAAGGAGATGGAGAGGGAAAATAAGAAAAGGGAAGGGGAGGATACAATATGATCACCGGAGGAGGAAAGGATAAAAAGGAATGGAATGAAAGAAAAAAGGCAGCAGTAAGAGTTTATAAGGCAAAGAAGTGCTGGAAGGTGAATCAGAATTTTACGTTTAGCGTTAGTCTTTGAAGCAGAATAACCTTTCAGTGTTCATGATTTGTTCTTTTTTAACTATGGGACTGGACTGCTAGCATGGGATGACAAACTATTAGACAGCATGCTTAAAATCTGCTGATTTTATGACTTTGGGTGGCTCACAGAGATTCTCAGTGAGTCTGAATGTTTACATTGTAAAGTTAATTTGGTTTATTACCATGAGCCTTCACAGTTTCTTTGCACTTTAGGCTAATTTTGAAAATGTTGACACACCAAACTAAATTGGTATCAGTGATAAAACACTGACAACAGTTAAACAGTTTAGGAGTTGTACCAATAATAGAAGAAAGAAAACCTAATAACAACAGTAACGGTAAAAAAAATCTCACAACAGAGGCAAGACCTGACATTTCATATATTGGGGTGCCATAGAAATTGCTGCATTGCTTTATTCTTAGTAGCTAATCTGTGTTGGTCAGATAATTGATACATCCTTAGTCCGTTAATGGACTGTTTCTGTGGATTGTCCAAAAGTACGGTGGCTCTGAGAGGACAAAAACACTGCGAGTTAAGACAACACCAGAAAATTGAAAAAAGCTACTTTTTTAAAATTTGACTTTTGCATTTGACTTTTCAGTTCAAATGCACAAAGGTGGTCATACAAACGTGTGGTCAGACTTTACTCTGTGCTGATTGCAGCCACCCCTTATCAAATGCCTCATTGTGAAGAAAAGAATACCTAACATCACACTCTTGACCGCCAACAGTTCACCTCTATAGAGATGACTATAGAGTTGGCTTACTTGGTTCTAACTCCACGACACTGGATTTTTCTTTTGAGTTCATCACTTGACGCAATCAGGTTTGCACTAAAGCTTTAACACGATCTACTTCACATGTTCAGTAGTACTCCCTTCTATCTCTGAGGAGACTTTGATGTGTAATGTTGGCACATGTTTTCCTTTATCCTTTAAGCTTTGCTGCTCTTACACAGAGGAACTCTAATGCTAGCGCATACATTTCATAACACTTCTATGCTGACGACAAGATCCTCATACATGCTGATCAGCCACAACCAAGGGCGTAGATTTGGCATGGACAGAAGGGACATGTCCCCACCAATATCCAGCGATTATTGAATTTATCCCCACCAATAATTTGATCTCTTCGAGTAAAGAAATCAAACCCGATAGAAAGAAAAAAAAAAGATCTGTCAGCGTCTCATTCACCCAGCGGTGCAGAAAGAGCTAAATTACGTTCTCTACTGAGTCAGATGTAGAGTCCTACCTCATGTGACAAATATGGCCAATGTGATTGGCTGTGCCTTTCAGGGAGCTCTGTTTAGTTTTAGCAGCGGCAAACCTGCGCTGCGAGGAGGAGAGGAGTATGGCAGCAAAAAGGAAGAACCTGGATATGAGAAAGTATTTTTCAAAGAAACCTGTAAGTCACTTAAAGTTAAGTTCACTCATAAGATGTGTCATAATAACGTTACAGGCCATGCTAGGCTTTGGCCCACATCAGTCTAAAAGTGTATGTAACCATTAATAACGTGATTTGGAAACTAACTGCACATCAGGCAGCACTATTAGTTATCTCAATCTCAGAGTAGCATTTCTAATTTTGATTGAAACTGTCAGAGAAAACGGCAGCCTCGAGCAAGCCAGGATATTAGTTTACAGAGGCTGTACCATGTCCACCAGGAGAGACTGGACAGTATAGATGTAAAACAAATATGCCAGCAGTTTATCTCAGTTAACGAGAGGAGAAAGCATGTGTTTGGCTCCTTCACATAGTGGACATTGAGTTGTTGTGTCCATGTCTGTTGCTGTAACAGTAGTTCATGTTTAGAATAAAAAATCCCAGCTCACTGATTTGATAGTGTGCCTAAAATGTTGCATAATTTTGCTGAGAGATCTGTTACTTTGTGGTAATCTTAGATGAGTAGTTTTATTAACAAAAACCACCAGATCATTCAGTTTTCCCTTAGTGCTAATGTATAAGACATGTTGGTGTACTATAACTGAAGTAATGATGTTAAATCCTTAAAGTCATATTCTTTTATTGTCATGACTGTATTTGAAGCTATTTTTATTTTTGTATGATACCTGATTTGTATGGAATATGGCTGAAGTAAACTAAAGTCTAAAATACTTTAGTCATTTGCTTAATAGTAATTTAACATTATATAATTCACATATAAAACTATGAATTGTAATTTTAAATGGTTTAAAAGCATGTAGAATAGCATATGTAGGCAAGTATATTTCTCCTTTTATCAAGAAACAAAAATAAAAAGGAAAAAAAAAAAAGAAACAGGGCAGGGTTTGGTGGTTGAATCATCCGTCCCCACCAATGCCAAAACCAAATCTACGCCCTTGGCCACAACAATAAAACCTTGGGTAACAGAAGCAAATAACAACAATCACCTCGCTACAATGCAGTATTCTCTTCAGAAGCTGAGGATGCATCTGCACGTAACTTTGATGGCATACTCTTTGCCTAAAAGAGGCTTCTTACCAAGAACACTGCAACAGACCAGATTCATAGAGGCTCAATCCTGCAACCCCACAGGACCGAAAATGATCCATTAAAAACTGATCCCAGGCACCTCAGGAAACCCCATGAGTCCTTAATGGGTCAGGTCTATTTTGCCATCTCTTGTAGGCCATGAAAGACCTTTTATCTGCATCCACATGAGAAGCAATTCACTTGTCGTGCATCATGTTGAAGCTGATGGTTGATCCCTAGTATAAGCCTTCAAAGCGCAGGCTGCCCAGGTAACCCTCAAATGTTTTTACTACCCTGCAGTCCCATTGGTAGTTGCTTCAATCACTTGCTTTGAAGTTAAGAATAATTTTTCTTGGAACCAGCCCACTTTACATTGCCAGCATTTCTTTGCCTGTGGTGGTTTAGTGGCTTTGTATGGTCTCTGGTGACCGCATTTCTGGGAATCACTTCCTGTGTGGATACAGCTTCAGTCTGACCCGCTCTTCAACTACATTATTACATTTTCTAAAGATTAAAAACACACTGTGAATATCTCACAAACATTTTCTCTTTACATTGAGCAGTAAAGCTGCACACAGTGTTCAGTATATTGACAGACTCATGTTTTATTGGTTCTGTCACATTTCAACTTTGTTTCAGACTCGACGCCCCTTTGGCCTTTTTCATCTTTTTGCTGACATGCCATAATTTCTCTCCTTCTTTCAATTATCAATCAATCTATTAATTCCCCAAATTTGAGGCACTTTTATTTTGCTCTTTTCCCCTCCATGCTTTCCTTTTGCAATAGATTTTGTTTTCCGACCTTATGGTATGATACCTTCCCTCCTTAGCCAGGGTTGCTATGGTGATGGAAGACTTTATATATATATGTACATACTGGGAGTTCTTCCAGTGTGTTTTTTTTCCTCCTTCCTCAGCATTCTTTTGTAGGTTTTCCTATGCAGAGGATGCAGCCATTGTTTTGGCTTTGAGAGCTGAGGTGTTTAGTTGTGTGTTTATTAGCCGCCTCATTCTCTGAATGCGCTGGAGGGTGGATTGGTTGTGTATTGAGCGGAGAGGTATCTTTTATTTTCCTTTGTCTTAAACAATTCAATCAACTCCTTACTTTCCCTTTCTTCCTATTTTCTGTGCACCACTATTGCCCCTCTGTTTTAGCTTCTTCCTGTCCCTCTCTTGTGCTTCCTACCCTTCTATACGCTTCAAGTCTTCTCATCAGTCTGCCCACCTAACACCAGATTTCTCTCATTGAGATGATCTGCATGGGTGTCCATGTGTGTGTGAAATTCGCAGAAGTGCACGCACAGTGGTCTAGCACTCCCGTATTTGTCAGGGTTTTGTGGGCGCAGCATGCAGCCACATGGGGAGGCAGGAAGGAGCTAAGACGAGCAGCAAGGGGAAAAGGGAAAACACAGTTTAAGGCTGTGGAAAGTGTTCAGGATGAGACAGAAACCCTGTCTGGGGAAAAATGTGGGAAACACGATTTGGCCAAGAGAAGCTGAAATGAACTAAAGTGATCTGAGTCATGAGAGATAAGATTAGGAAACTTAGTTGTTCCCTTTGGGGAGATATGGTTGCCACCAGCAGCACAATTAATTTTAAAAACAAGGCAATGACAGAACGATATAATCTCAGCTCCAGATGCAGTGGATAGAGAAAGAAATGAAATGTAAACAGTCTGCTAGACTGTAATAAAATATTAAAAATGGGTTTGGGATCATTTATATGTATGCGTTGATTTTAAAGTTGATTTTAAATAAAAGTTGATATGAGACTTATGGGCCATTCACGCAGTTGATTGGTGGCATATTAATGACTTAGAATGCTTATTGAAACATCCATATAGGACACAGAGAAAGAAAAGCAGTTTCTCCATAATCCGTAAAGCGTAGGTTTTGTTGACTGGCAAATGTTATTATTAGCTATAGCAAATGTGCTAATTAATTCAGAACTTGGCTGCATATAATGTCTCTGAGTGACTTGTTATTTTGTTCCTAGCTGACTGGTTTTAAAAGAAGAAAAGACTCTTAAATAATGCTCTTACAGGCAGCAGAAAACCGCATCACCACTGAAAGCTACTTGAGGAACACGGCAAAGGGTTCAATCTGTTGACCCATATTTAGAACTCACTCTATTACAGTCCACCACAGGATAAGCTAGAAAAGCCAAACCACTAGCAACCACTGGTCATTGGGGCAACATGTGGATTGTCCTACCAGTTGAAAGTGGACCTTGAAGGTTTCTGGCTGTGAAATTGATTGCTGCCTACTGACAGTTTAGTTACCCCAGGAAGTCACTGGTTGCTAGATAAAAGTGGCTGGCTAGAGGTTGTTAGCAGTCACTAGTGTGAAACTGGTCACAAGGAGATTTACAGTGTTGCACCGAAAGCTTCCTCGTCATTGCTTTGGTCACCAGCAGCTTGCCGAGGTTGTGAGTAATTTGAGTGAATTCTCTCCAAACACTCACCGGCTCAAAAATAAAAGTTGTTCCTTTTGAAATATGTTGATTTTGGATGTTTTCTTTAACACCATTTTCACTAATGACAGCTAGCAGCCTCCAGTCGGTCAGTGAATACACATTTTTTCCTCGGTGACTGTAGGTTCGTGAGTTGTTTGGTACTGGGCCGTGAGAGTTGAGGTTCAGGGTTTTTATTGGTTTTTAAAGTTATTTATTTATTTATTTTTTATCGTTTTTAACGTTAACTCAATTTCCCTGGGTCTTTTCCCATGTGTTATTAATAGATCTTCTTTTTTTGGTACTGGTTTTATTTTGTTGTATTTATCCGTGACACCTTAAAGGCCAGTCTGTGAAAATATTGTCAGACTTAAACCAGTCCGTGGTGTAAAAAAGGTTGGGGGCCACTGGTCTAAAACACTGAAAACCAAAAGTATTGTTCTCCTAAAAGCTAGCTTGTCCTAACAGTGGACTTTCATACAAAAATGAACATTAGAATAAAATAGCAGTAACCTATAGCAACAGATCCCAAGTGTGAATTACATAGATGTTTTGGATTGTCCCATACTTTTAAATTCTAGCAGAATTACTTATATGCTAGCTAGGCAGTGATTGCAATAACTGGTAAACAAAAATGACTGATTATATAGGAGAATTTTAGCACACAGCAGAATGCATGTAAAATCTTCAGTGGTACAAATTGTGATAAGCTAGAAAACGGAGCTAGCAAAAGTGATTCAAAATGAAGAGCAAGAACAAAAGATGAGCCTCCAACTAATGTGTTATAATCAATAATTGCAATAATTCCTCTAACAACCCTGCTGCTTCCTAATGCATTCGATGCACTACCATTGAATGAGTTGTTAACTGGTACTGATCCTGTTAGTAGGTGTTGGAGGCCACTTAATGGTCATATATGTAGTCTAATAACAATTGTCATTCATTGGGCTGGTAACCTTTAAAGTAGGTGTTCAGTCAATAAAAAATAAAGACACAATGCCACTGGTAACTGAAAAACAATTGCTTTTTGACACTTAATTGACTTATTAACAGAATCTTGCAGCGTTTACGTTGGTCTGTGCACATCTGACATGTTTTTGTTTGCCGTATACGTTTCTCTGCTCACTATATTTATCTCTGCTGATGCTCTGCTGTGCAGACAACTGAAGAACATGAAAAGCCCTGCAGACGAACGCATACATGCACCGACACCCGCACGTGTATACACGCACACATATATACACATGCAGGAGTCAGCTAGCATTCACGATGCTTCCGATCAAAGCCGTCTGTTCATCTGCTCTTATACACGTGCAAGCAAAAGCTGAAGAATAAGGGGGTGAGATTATGGCAGGTACAGGGCACGCACATCCTTCCACGCCTTCAGGTGATGCTAATTGGTTTGCATGCACGTGTGTGTGTTACATGCGATTGTGTGTACGTGGGTATTTGTGTCCTGCAGGAGCCCATTCAGCAACACCAAAGGCCTTTAACCCCCACAGAGGCCTGTGTCAGCAACATCACTGTCAATGAGGTTCAGGAATATTAGAGCACATGCATGGGGGGATGCTATGTGCGTGTGTGTGTGTGTGTGTTATAGAGTGGTTGCACAAGATTCATGAAATATATATTGTTGTCATGTAAACTCAAGAATGATTGAATACATGTTTGATAGGATGTCTTTATGTGTGTGTGTTTGGGACTGGACTAACTTTTGTAGGCATGTGTGTCAAAGAATTTCCTTATTTTCCTGTATTAGTGATTATGCTTATTATTCGCTCTGCTTACTTCCACTTCCCACAGGCACATACACACATATTCATACAAAGACACACATAAAACGCCGCAGCAGCAGCAGACGTAGCAGCATCTGTTTTGGCATAAATTATGGTTCATGAGAGACAGACAAAACGAAGGTAGAGATGGATGGGAAGAGCTTTGTGTTAAATGAACGGGAGGATTTGTGTTAAATGCATGGCTACACAGTGATTTTAACAAATTAGTCTTTGAGGGGAACGCAGCCTGACTGCTGCTGTTTCTGAAGTGTGGTTTACAAAAGCCAACGATTAGCAACAGGCCAGCTCCGATGCATTTTTGGACGATGAAGTAAGACGTGAGGGGCAGAAGCTGTGATTTTATATACGTGTGTTTAGGCTGTCAAAAATTTTCCATGGTATGCTATAATTATTATATAAGAACAGACCTTGCAACTTATCTCCTTTGGTTAGAGGGTTGGTTCAGCTACATTACAAAGAGCACAAATTTTACTGCTCAGTGGTATCCTAGCATTAGAAATAGTTTGGCTTTAATTTACCAAGGTTTTGAAATAACCGTCTTAAAGTTTGCAATAGAAGTGAATGAAATTTAATTTGGTGTGACTGTTACTTTTGTAGAAAGTAGCTGCAGTACATTATTACCGGGAAACTATTTGCAGACTGGGAACATGAGCTCATTACTTTTTGTGTAGAAACCAAAATGTGTCCATAACTTTTCGCCATGCTTTTTGAATCTCAGACATCCTTATAGCACTACTGCCTAATTAGCCATTTCCACTGTCGCCATCTTTATTTTTTTGGAGCCACAAGTTACCATGTTTGGGCATGAGAGTAACATGTTCGAGTTATCTGCTCAAGGTGGAACACGCTAACTAGCTATGTAATGCTAGTTCAGTATTGTGCCCAGGAATACTTTGGCATGCAGACTGGAGCAGCCAGGCATCAAACCATCAACCCTCCAATTAGTAGATGACCAGTGCTAGCTCCTGACACACTATTGCTATCTTTATTTTATATATTTATTCATATAATCAGAATACAACCAATAGGAATTTTTGAAGAAGAGTTGCACCCATCAACACAGGCTCATTCATACTGATTGGAACGAGCTGGCAACCTGTCCTTGTTTATAAATTAGATGGTGGTTATTTGCAAATTGTCTGCAAACTGTCTGAGAGTGATTGCAGTCAGTCTGAGTCGTTTGGAGACAGGTTGCTTACCACCAGGTAACCTGTGCAATCGCTTTGTGATCATAAGTGGTCACCAGGAGGTTACAGTGTTGCACACTCAAGTTCTGGGCAATCACCTAGTTTTCACTACTACTTGCAGTTGGTCTTTGACAGGAAAAAAAATCACTTGTGCCATGACTGATCTTTCCTGGTCACACAGAGGTTGCTGTCCTATTTTTACTCCAGTGTGACTGAGCCATTAACAAGAAACAGCAATAAATCACTAACACGTGGATACTAATTTTGGCTAGTTTAAAAAAGGCTTCAGACAATTTATACCTACTGTAAAACTTTACTAAACAGGAACAACTGAATGATGAACAAGAAATGACACACCTATTTCACCTCAGGTAGAAATGTGCTGCTTATGTTACATCGGTATAAAGGTATAAAAGAGATATGATTGAATCCCTGACAGGGTCTTGTACATAAAACTGCACTAGAGATGTTTTTTTTGTTAAACATGACCAAAAATGACATGAATCCAAGAGGTACTCCTGCTCAACGGAGGCATTGTGTCATCTAAGAACTCTGGAGTATCTATACTGTGTGTATGTGGATATGTGGGATTCCCTGTATGTAACTTACTGCCACTGAAAATCCGACACAGTCGGGTTAATATGGATTACTTCCTCATTCAGTTATTTTGCCAGTGAAGTCTGCGTTGTCTTGTTTTTATACCGTTCTATTGTTGTCTTGCGAAATGACAGCGTTTTGTCTGTGAGGCTGGGTTTGCCTTGCTAAGTATACCTGGGGGAACTCTGCATTGTGTAGCCTCGCTTTATCATCGCTGACACGCTACTATATGTGTTTAGGGCAAGAGAACGAGAGAGAGAGAGAGTACACCCCTAGCAGACGGCCTGAGTCGACCCCTTACAGACTCTCTTGGCTCGGCGTTCAATGCTGCTGCCCAGACACAATCATCCATCACACTTACTTACACGCAAACACACACTCACACATGGATATATACTATGCACATGCACCAGTGGAGGGGAACGTATATCATATACAGTGAGGTCTGTAATGATGATACACTCACAGAGGCTTAAGATGTACATAGAAGTACATAAACAAGTAGCATTATTTGTTTTTGCAGACAGGCTATTCAGCTTTCTTACGTGAGCGCTAACAGTCTGATGGGCACTTTGCAGTGTGAATATTTTATGTTGCAACTTTTTGCAACTTCACCATTTGTAGCAGCACTAGTGCTATCAGTGCAAATTACATAAAGGAGTTTTAATTTTAACATTTCTATCGTAGGTCACGAAGTTCCGGTCTTAGAGGCGTGTTTTTTCCAGGAGCAGTGCTAGATATCTGACTTACACTGTCCCTAAAATGCTTCATTTATTCAAGCATATCCTTGAATAATATAAATTAATATTTATCTGAGAATTATAAATAACTGACTGTTAGCTCCTGTTAACTCTTGTTAGGCTGAATAAAATTTGAATATTGTATTCAGTTAATTATTGCAGGCTATTAGCTTGCCTGAGGTCCGACAAGAAGGCAGCTCGTTTAGACAGACAGAGGAAGACTCCATCATGCACACTCTGAACCAACATTTTTGTAATCAGCAACTTGCTTAAGCGTGAATGGGGTATTAATATGGAACGTAGCAACTATTTTTTGGGCATATTTTCACTGGGTAATGTTATCTAACCCTTTTGCAATCATCTGTCTAATATTGTGCATGCAAACACATGAGGTATAAGAAAACATGAGGCCATCGATCATCAGACCAGACCACCTTCCATTGCTACATGGTCCACTTCTGATGCTCACACATCCACAGGGTGGATACTTTGACTTGTCTTATGAAACCTTTTCATCATCACCATCATTAAAGGTATTCATATAGTTTGGGATCAGACTCTATGGGTCATGACCCTTGAGCTTTTTTTGAGTTTGCTGATTGTACCTAAAAGCCACCAAAAATGTTTGCCCTCACTTCATCAATCCATTTCTCATTATAAGCTAAGAGTTATGATCCTGTTGTTAGCAGACTTTCTGTTTGTATACTTATTTCCTAAATACACCACTGATGGACCCTATGCTATTAAAAAAAAGATGGATCAGATTTCTTAACTTTAGCTTTTAGGAGTTTTAATGCTGGTTGTTGAAAAGTTAAGCTGTTTACTCTTTTGGAAATCTAACGAAGTACAATGACTTGTATATCTATTTTTTTTAATATCCAGTAATAGTAGAATCATTCATTTGTGTGGAGAATATCAGGAAACAGTGTAAATGGCAATTGTAATGCACCATAGAGCATACTAATATACTGCAGTCCTAACCACAAAAAATTTGTGTAATCTTTTTATCGGCACACATTAATGAGAAAAAAGCATTTGCTGCCCATGTATGAAAAACTTTAACCAGGGAATGTTACGCTTCCTTTGCTTCTAAAGCTAACTGTATTGAAATTGAAGTCCCAGCTTAATCACTCAGAGTTCATTTTAAATGTGTATTGTTGAATACTGGCCTAATGTTTGATTGTTGTCTTCCACGCTGCAACAAATTCACTCATCAACCATTTGTTGCAAATCACTTTTGTGTAGGTTTACAATGAGACTCCTGAGTGGATGAGTCCCACTCTGCCAGAAACAATAAAAACTCTACTGGACTTTATAGACTGAAAATATAATGAATTTATACTCCTTAAAGGGCATAAAGGAAAGCTGTAACTAGTAATTTACTATCTCTATGAGATAGTTCTTTACATATTACATGTATCATTACTATTATTATATATGCATATATGTGTGTATTATATATACATGTATTAATATTATATGTAAGAAGTTCATCACATATATAGGAAAGCATGCCCAGTGTTTCAGCTGCACAGAAAAATGCAATGCAAGAGTATTTCCTTTTGTCGGAATGATATAAAGACTAGGCTAATGCTAGGCTAATGCTAGCTACTGTGCTAACATGCTAAAGTAAGACTAATTTTAACATTCTGCTATAACATTTCTCTCTCGCAGACACACCCTACCAACAAACTGAACAACAATCAAGCAAGAATCAGAGACACGGTGCTTAGCACCGAGCAAAAATGGTAGGAGTAAAGGCAACCAGTGAAAATAGAAAAAGCCTGAAGGATTCTGCCTCATGTAGCCTGACCCTATACTAATAACAATGTGTGAGCCTCAGAACTGGAAGGTCAGGTTGACGTCTCACCACATTAGGTAGCTAATTTGGAAGTGGCTAAGGGTACTCTAATGACTGACTTTCTAAGTTATCGCAGTGGCTGAGTGAGCAGGCAGTGACACATAGCCTCATTGCTAACAACTAATAAGATATGGTCTTTAGCATATAATGAATATAATATATAATGAAAGCAAAGCTGAGCCACCTCCTGTGATGTGACTTCGCTATAGTACTATAGTGAGACCTGTACAGGATGTACCCAGCCTTAGAAGACTAGATGAATGGATACATGGATGGAGATTGGATCACAAGTTTATTACATTTTTGAGGAGACCGTGTTGTGGAAGAATAAGGTTTTTGCATGCATACAGGTGTATGACAAAAAATATGGAAACAGAAGTACTGAAGTTTGGTTAAAAACATTAGGCTAAATGGGCGAAGAAAGCTTTAAATGTGGTGAGATAGAGATATTTGCTGCTGGTAGCTCACCACTGCTCTGTGTAAAATAATAAAAGCCGATTCATGTCTGCATTCCTTAGCTGGTTGTAAAACCTGCTTGCTGTCTTTAAATGAGGGCTCTGGCAGTCTCCTACCCTAAATAGGCCTCTTCTCCTTTATATTCTTTCTCTTCTTTTTTTATATTCCCCCTCATCTTCACTTAGGGCCACTTCTCAGACACACGCACACACACACACACACACACACACACACACACACACACACACACACACACACACACACACACACACACGCAATGTGATCAAATCGTATCCTGATATCAGGAAATACTTCTGAGCCCTCTGATTGACGCAGACATTTCGAGTCGATCCGATACCCTGTTGTGATATCTCGAAGTCCAAAATAAGAGACATTGAGTGGTTTCTGGCTCCAGCACAAGAATAACAAGTCATTTTGGTGTTTCCTTGGCTAGAGGGCAGAGCAAAGCAGAAGGGATCTAATCAGCCTCATTTCAACTTCATTCATGGCCTGGACTGAATCGTTTTACATTCCTCGCCTCTCCACTAGCATGAGACTACCGTTGGGATGTTGGCTGCAGTTTCATAATCTGATAGGAGCAGCCATTAAAGCTACATCCCTGGCCAGGATTATGATTCGCTGAGGCTGGAAGTCGATAACTTTTATAGGTTTTCTGCAGGTTGTTGCATAACACGGTTTTATACTGTATTAACATCCATTAGACATGTGCTTATATTTGTGAACACACAAAGTTTCTATGGTGACTGTGTGTCGTACGTCTGTAGACCAGAGAACTTGGCATACAGGAATCTATAATACCATGGCGCAATAAACAACATTAGGCATTTATGCAGGTTAGGTGTTGCTAAATCATCTTGGCATGACTTGGCATGGGAATGTAACATGCTGATTATGTTAAACTCATTATTAGCATGTTAATTTTAGCAAAAAACAAAAAGTACAGCTAAAGCTGCAATTGCAAAACTAATGCTATTAGTTTTGCAATTGCATGAGTTTCTGTCCTGACGTTGCTGTATTGACCATTTAATACACTGGGTACTTGTTGAGACATTACATTCCGAAACCTTCCTGTGGGAGTGATCAGGAGTTGTGAAAAATTGTATTGCAAAGCAACCAGGTTCTGTTGGACTAAAACAGACTGACTGATTGAGCAACTATGTTGCCACCCCTTTAGCAACAAGGCTGCATTGATAAAGTCTCAGGAAATATACTGTCCTGTTATGCAAATGCAAATTACAGTTATATCCTGATGAATAGTCAGCACTAGAACAGATTTTTACACCTCTGTTGGACACACATACACAAAAAGTTACTCTTTGCATATCTTTGTTGAATTAAGATAACACAAAGATTCAAAAACACGTATCAATCAAAAAGCACGTCTAGCACAAGGCGTTATGTAGATATCTTACCAATTGGTAGCACTTGATCAATACTGGATTTTACTGGCTTTTTGAACGGCCTAAGAAATTCTGGTCCTTGTTCTGCACCATAGCATTAGTTAGTGTTGTGAGGCGATCTAATTCTACTCTATCTGCAGGTTATGGTTAGCACTGGGGTCTGTCGAACTACGACATTCGTACAGCTGAGTTATTTTGATGGAACATCTACTTGGCTGGCAAACAAGTCGGTCAGGAAAGTGAGGGGATTTTTTCCCTGTATCAGTTGCAGGAGGTGTTGTTCTCTCAGAAGGATAAAAAAAAGATCACAATATAATTTATACCTTAACTATCAAATATGCCTGGAGTAAACTCTGAGTGTGGAAAACACTGTATGGATAGTTATTCAGAAAACCTTTCAAAAAAGGACAGCGTCGTTCGATACTATTGGTCAACAAATTTACCTATCAAGCTAGAAAAATGAAGTTTAAGACGTCTTTGCTGTGTTTCTTCATCCATCCATAATTTTAGAAGATGAACAATATCTTTAAAATCGTAAATGTGCATGGATTTCTTAGTTAAAGCCTTTTATAGAAAGTAATCCATTCCCAGTGTGAACTTGAACTTCATTATCGAGTGCATGTGGTGTGATATTGAGAGCTGAGGTTTGTAGAGTCTTGGCTGTTGTTGCATCCTGTGCCTGGATACATTTCCTGGTTGACTGGTGGGGGTGGCTGTACTTTGTCTGAGGGCAGCTCTGCATCAGATCACACTGCTTTTATAACAAAAGTAAAGCACTGTCTACTCTGTATGTGTGTATCCAGTGTATGTATGCTTAGTTTTGGTCAACTACTTGGTTTGGGTTAGAAAAATGTGGTTCGGGTTAAAATACTGCACTCCTGGTGATCAGACAACAGTCTTGAAAAAACCAAACCAAACATATGTGGTTCTGGCAGAAGACATATTCCCACTTGTAATACATTAGTTTCAAAGTCAAGCCGAGTGGCACAACAAAACGGAAAATGTGTGTCCACGTAGCCGAACAAATAGATCACATTTCGTCACTATTTCACAAATTGCCAGGAGACCACACTGAATGCATTCATCCTGCCCTCCCTCCAACTCTTCCACGGTTTACTCTTTCATCTCACTTTCTACATTTCCCCCCGGCCATGCTGGATCCTCTTTTTTTTCATTCAGTGCTCCTTCCTTCCCCTTATCCACCCTTTCTTTCCCTTTCTTGCTGTGCTTCACTAGCTGTGCGGGAATTTCTCCTAATTTCCAGTCCACTAATCAACTCCCACCTGAATCAGTCGCTTCTATTTCTCTTTAATCTCTCACCTTCCATCTCTTCCTCTTCCTCCTTTTTCGATAGTGTCAAATCTATTTGATGTGCTTCATTTCCTAACTTTTACACAGCTCCGCAGCCCATCTCACCTCGCCTGTTTTTTTTCCCTCTCCCTTCCCCTCCCGGTCCACCTCCTGTATCCGCTCTGCTGTCATCTCTCTCATTTTCTCTCATTATGTCAGTGTTATCTGGCCATTTGTTCCCTCCCAGAACTCCCACTCTGTCCCCATCCTCATCCTTCCCATCTTCTCTCTTCTCCGTGCCTGTGTCTTTTAATGGGAACTGGTGGGAGGCTGCGGTGGTCCATCTTGAGTTATAGTTTGTTTTGATGTGCTTATATAGATAGAGATAGAGGCTGAAGGACTGGGGCACTGGGAGAAGAGAGGGCAGGGGGAGGAGAGGAGGGTGAAACAGCACAGAAGACACTACAGACAGACATAAAGAACAGAAAGACATAAACGTGTCTGTGGGGAGAAACACAAGAGAATGACAAAAAGAAGATGAAGTGGAGAGGAAGTGGCATATGAACGATAGCTCACTTTGTACCTTGTGGACCACAGGTCCATCTCCAAACATACATGTATGGACAAAGAAGTGGGAGGCAGTGCCCTGTGTCAGGAGGTTGTGGAAAACCCCCAGAAAGGTCCCCGTGTGTGGCGTGAGAACCATGTTAAAGCTACAGATGGCAGCCTGCAAAGATTATTCAAAAGAGGCAAAAAAGCAGATGACAGAACATTGTTCCAAAGCTTTAATGGGAACATCCACATCCGTGTCTTCAGTTTTTGCTTTTCTTGCTGTTGATTCATTCGCAGTGCATTCTGATTCAGAGATCAAAAGAAGAATTGATCTAAAAGCATCAGACTTTTAGCTTTTCATCACAGATTGCTGAGAGATCAAGGCCAACCGACTAGCACTCAAAACAAATGATTAAATAACTTCTTAACCCCTTACCCCACTCTCTTATGGCTTCACCAATAAGCAGACACAGAGCAATGTTAACATTTATTTGTGGTTTGAATATGCGTGCAGCTGATGAATGTGTTCATTCTTCTTTTAGCTCCAATTCGTTCTCCACCAAATCGTGAGCTGAATCCTTGCTGCTGCGTCATAGAAACATCACAGAAACTCTTTTGTTTCTTTGTTAACATGAGAATATTACTTAACGCAGCTTTTGTGTTAAGATGCAACAGCACTGTAAGAAAGGTCACCCATCTCTTTTTAAAAGTTGGGGTGTTGTGCTCTCAGCGTACACTCTGACACGTGCACTGTTCAAACAACTTGTTTTATTTAACCCAAAAAAGTTACAAAATATTCAAAGTATAAAAACCACAGAGCACTGGAAACAGAGAAGCTAACCTTGGGCAGTTTTAGTTTTGTATTTTCCATATATTAATTTTGTTTTCTTTGATCTTTTTAAACTGACTTGAAGAAGTTTGTAGCACAGTAAAAATGACAGATGTTTACTTTGGTTTCACCAACATTATGTAGGAGCAGATCATGAATAACAGCTACTGATTTGTAAATAACTGGACATGAATAACTTGAGCAGTTTATAACTAGGCAGCTCATTCTCTTTCCCTCGATACTTCCTTTAAATATAAAACGCATTTTGGGGTAAATCTGAAACAGACAGCCATGAAGTGTAAAAGTGAGGTCAGAGGTCAAATGTGACACATTTTGATGCAAACTACAAAAAAAGCAGTAGAACTTTACGCACAGTTTTAAAGGTAAAAGACATTTTATGAAAGCTTGACCTTGTTTGACCTCGAAGAAGAGGTCAGAGGTCCAAAGTGACGTGATGATCCCCATCATCACTCCATATATGCCTATATGTTGTCAATACAAACAATGGCAGTAAGTAACATGGTATTAAATAGCTCTTTATAGCATTATTATCACTTTGACCTTTAGTTCAATATACTGAGAGAGGTCAAAGGTCAAATGTGCACCAACTAAAATTGATACAGAGAAAGCCTTTCCCCTTCATGGTGTTTATTTAGATGGTTTAGGCCTATGTATTAGACTGGCTGCACCCTCAGCCTCCTCTTTTGCTTAACCAGGGAGGAGTGGAGCAGCAGACAGACAACTCAGTCAACTCAAGACAGGGAAAAATGCACCTTTAAAACAATCTGAATCACATGATTCAACCGTTATTTGGATTACAATGTAAAAATAAAAGAAAAAGGGCTGAAACAAATGAACCAAATTAAACAAATCACACTGTGTGATTTCTGTGACAGTGATCAAAATTAATTGTGGCCATGATATGAGAGAGTATGACACTGTAGGTTTGCATACGTCTGCTTCATGTCTCGTGTCTTCGTACTTCCTTTGCATGTTAGACTGAAAAATTTGAATTCGCGTGGCTCGTGACAAGTGGACCTTTAAACAGTCCTATCCCTCTTACCTAGGAAGAGAGTTTGAGTCTCCTTCAAAATAAAAGGCATCCAAATATACATTGTTTGATGTGCCGTGTGACGGTCTGATCTTTATCCATTCTTGAGGACACTAGAATGCTTCACTTAATTTATTCTCATCTTTAGCCGATCAATCAGCATTTGTGTCAGTAACAGCTTATTATTGACTATGTTAGGATCACGTTGGATAATTATTACAAGTGTTGATGTTTTTCCACAAGCATCAAAATTTTGGCACCAAACCTTTGGAACTGTTACCAGAGAGCGGTTAGTCTGCCAAGAACAAAAATCTGGCTTTACTTTCTGCATTTTGTAATTTCCAGTTGTTCCACTTAAAACAATATGGTTTGAACTCTGTCCTTTTAGCTTTTTGAAGCCGTAAAAATCCTTTCCAGCAATGTTCTTTCTCTATTAATTAACTCAGTATGTTTTTCCTACGAACCTCTCAGAAGCTCCTCATTACTTCGGCTCTCGCAGATCCGTAGTGTAATTTACAATATGGTGACTAAAATGAATGAGTTTTGCTTGAGCGGGACATCATATACTTTCCATTTCTGCCTCTTTTTCCTTATATTACTCTTTTTATTCCCCCTCCTTTAAAAAAAAAGAAAAGGAAAGTGCAGCACTCCTGCTCTGCTTGGCTTTGTGCTGGTTTCTGATTTCTCTCTACCACCGTCTATCCCCGTCTCCGCTGCAACTTCTTCTTACATTTTCATAGCCCATATTGCAGCGATTTTCGCCATGTCTCATGATCAAAGGGGAAGCACTAAGTTCAGTCACAGTCTCGTCCCTAAGAGGGTCAATTGAATCGTAGCCACTTTCTCTTTCATCTTCTGGTCCTCTCACCTCCTTCCCATTCTGGCCTGGCTATTTGGCTCGGTTTTTCTACTATATTTGCATTTCTGCCCCCTGTCCACATCTCAGGATTTTCTCCCCTCATCTTTTTCTCCCGCTTTGCCTCCATTTGCCGATTCTGTGTTCTGGCAGTCAGCTGAGTAAACAGGGGTACTTAATCAAGACATTTTACGTCACAGAGCCGTCCCACAACCTCCATCATCTGCCTCTGAGGTCACGGGTCATTATTTCTGGTTTCCCCCCGGAGATCTCTGAGAAGAGACCAGCGAAGCTGTGGCCGGGCGGGAACAGCTCCCGCCCACGCAGACAGCCAAAGTTTTTAAATAAAGTTTCTGCACCGAGGTGCCAGAGCGCTCCCCGGGTTCTGCTTCAGCACATCAAATGGCACGACACGAGTTGAAGCTGAAGCCGGATGAATATTAAAAGGAAGGCCGCAGGAGCTGTGACAGCGCTTTGCTCCCGACACAGAAATCTGTGATCTGATATGACTCGATGTATGAAAGGTGAACGCCTTCTTTGATCATTCCTGTCAGGCAACAGGGAGACACAGGACAGCTCGATTCATAACCTGGGAGGCTCTGCATATAGAAAAGACATATTTTCATACAGCAAAAGTGGCAGCTTCCTGTCTTTGACCAAGATTGTAAAGCAGTAATTGGCTCATCTGTTCTTCAGTGTCATAATGCTTAAAAAGAAAAGGGGGAAAAGTGTCTGCACTTATCTCCTCTTTATTTCTTTATGTTGTGCTGATGTAACTGCATAAAAGTTTGTCACTGCTATTAGCGAGCATAGACTGTATGTAATACATTGGCTTAGCCACTCTGATGTCACCCATGTTGTTTTATGAAACCAGACGAGCAAGGTGTTGATCTAACTGAGAAACAAAGGACACTGCACACTCTTATGGTAGCAGCTCTTCAGTCACGAGTTAATCAATACATTAACCCTTCATTATCCTGTTTTATGAAAAACTGACATCATGCCTTATTAACTGCGACTTGAAACTAGCAAAGTAGATCATTAACATATCAGTAAAGTGTTTATTGATATTGTAAATCAAGTGAGTATTTGGGTCTTTTTCCCATACACTTCTAGATAACACTTTATAATACAGCCTATAAATAAATAACTAAATATATATGTATTTATATGAAATCCCTATGTAATTATATTTACCAACAAATAATCAGAGGTAAGTTCACTAGAATAAGGAGGGTAAGAGGAAACAAGGAAATAATTATAATGAACATTTAAGTACTTTGTAAGTCATTTTAACTTCTGTGTCAAGTAATTTAAACCAGTAATTTTAAATATTGGAAAACTTAATGAAGTTTGCAGGAATGAAGAAATAATTTAATTGTAAGTAATTTTAAGTAAAGTTGGTTTGTAATTTTGCTGATAAACAAACAGCATTTTCTCATTTTACATTGTAAGTACACTGTACTTCTTGCAGGCCGTACTGTGGAGTGGCTTCACCTTGCCTAACTAGTATTTTTACTTTCTTGTACACTCCTTTTGAAAGCTATGTCTGAACAGTTATTATGAAGGAAAAAACAATAAGTTAGACTTGGCTCCATCATTATGAGGTTACATAAGCCTTCAAATTTTTATGGGATTTATTTTGTCTCATTAGTTGGTAGAGAACAGTCCTTATCACCCTTACATTGGTAAAATAAAAGCACAGTTCATTAATAGAACACCCACCATACATACAAACATAATGGGTATTAAGTAGCACATGTAAAAAGGCAAGACCACTCCTTAAAATGCCCACACCCCAAATTACCATGAAATTGCACACTTGTTTAAATTTCCTAGTTTAATTATTTGTTTCCTGTAAAAACCTGACTTGTGAACCTCTTCCTAGTGTCCCTGCCTTTATATATTTGTAGGAAAATATAATTACATCGTAAATTCAAGTATAATACACTAAACTTCCTGTTAGTTGCAGGGGAATTAATTCCTTAGTTTTGGGCCATATTATAAAGTGTTACCGATTTCGGTACACCAAACCTTATTTTTGCTACCAGAGGATTTGTTCCCTGCTGGAATTGAGAAAGAAACCAGTGTAAGGCCCTTTCTAGACCTTTCAGATTTGTTCTGTATATAATATGTTTTAAAAAAAAATTCACGTTAGGTGGTTAATAGCCTTCTGGGAGAAGATACCATTAAGGACGCTGTCTATTGTCTGTGGAAACATTTAGATGTTTTGTTATAAATTTAGAGTTTAAATTATTTAAACCGCCTGGGTCATAGGCGTCCATTCTGTTGCTGTGGCCTTGTCGCAGTGCCATCTCTTGCCCGCTGCTACTGTTTATTTCTTCCTAATCACTACAACCTCTAAAACTTTAGCCCTTCAGTCACACGCCACGCTGTCCAGGCTCAAGAAGATTCATAACAGCCCAGATAACATATACGCACACTCACATACATGTTTGGCATGTCTTAGCCTCTTGCCCACCTGCTATCTCAGCAGGGTATGTGTGTCTGTGTGTGTGCGATAAGTGAAGGAGAGTAGAAGTTCAACTCTAATCAGCAGCCGTCCTCCACTAATGGCTCTCTTCGCCGTCCACTCTGCACAGCGCCACATCTCCACAACAAACACGCACCCTCTTCACAAACACCACACTGTAAAAAAAATTTGTTATATGAAAGTATTTTACTGTGTATTTTACAGTTTTGTACTGTTCTTCTAGAATATCATTAAATTCACATAATTAGACTGTGATTTCACATTTCAAATGTAAAATAACGTAAAACCACTGTAAATGTAATAAAACATAATTTTCTTGTTTTTTTAAATGTATTTGTCTGTACATGTGCATATGTAGATTGTTAAAATACATTCACAAATGTATCATAATTTCACAAGTATTTGTCCGTTATTTGAAAGATTGAACTGTTAAATTCAAATGTAATGCTATGGAAAAATATATAAAATGATTCTTATAAACTTTACATCAAATAACGTTGTTTGGGGCGATCGTGGCTCAAGACTTGGCAGTTCGCCTTGTAATCAGAAGGTTGCCGGTTCGAGCCCTGGCTTGGACAGTCTCGGTCGTTGTGTCCTTGGGCAAGACACTTCACCTACCACCTACTGGTGATGGCCAGAGGGGCCGATGGTGCGATATGGCAGCCTCGCCTCTTTCAGTCAGTCCCAGGGCAGCTCTGGCTACGACTCTAGCTGCCTTCACCAGTGTGTGAATGAATAGTGGAATTGTAAAGCGCTTTGAGGGTCTCGAAAAGTGCTATATGAATGCAATCCATTATTATTTAAACCAACTGTTAACTGTATATTTCTGTACATTTAAGTATTATTATTCATATTGCCGCATTCATTGACCTTGTTTATAGGTAATTTCATTGTTTAATCACGTTAAAATGTTCCTAATTTAATGTTTAAAAGCACTTGAAAAAGGCAAAATCCCATGTAAAATTAGGGCAACAAACTGTATTGTCATTACTGAACATAACCGTATTTTTATGAGAAAGTTATTTTCTGTTATTTTCTGGTATTATTTTGGCGCCCCAGCTGCTGGAATATTACTGTTTTTTTAGGATTTTTTTTTTACAGTGCAGACAGGCCTACTCTGTCCAGACGTGCCCCTACACATCTACACACTAATGCTGCCACACTCACACTGACACACACATATACATAAGATATACCCTACCTGTCACCAGCACCACTGCATGTGGTGTTTTTGTCAGCCAGAGACAAGTACAGTGCAGTCTAAAGACACTCAAAAACAGTTTACCCAGGCTGAGTAGTGTTTTTAGGAGACACTTACATGCAGTTCATACATTCACTGTTGTATGCACCAGGGCAGGCAATGTAAGTTGATTTAAAGTGGGGTGATAGAAGCCTTTTAGCTGTTTAAAATACGGCCCCTATTTGTTCAGCTTTGTGGAATACTCACATGCAAAATCTCTTTTTATGCCTATAAATCCTGAGGTTTCTAACACAGTCAGCTAAATAAAAATGTATGAATGTGCAGCTGAGAATGTTAATGCTCCAAACATAAAGGAATCCGGTTTGTGGGCAAGTTAATCGGTCAATAAAATAACTTAAAATAAAGATAATAAAAATGACTAACTAGAGGACGCTGCAATCTTAACTTCACTTTCTTTTAACATATCTCTTGGTATATATCGCTGACCACTTGTTGTAAAAACCTTCAGCTCTTGGTTCACATGTGGGTTTAAGATGCTGTTAAATGTTTAAAAGTTTAAAACCATATAAAAATATGAGGAGCTGAGATGAAAACTCCAGCAGTAATTGGCTTGATGAGCTGCATCATCTGTGAGAGTCATAAATACTTGCTTTTCTAAAAGGTCAGATGGTGTATTGCTTTGAACTTTGTGATGTCTTTTACTTTCATATCGGATGGTCAAGCGATGCTAAAGTAGATAAGACGGGGCGTGCTAAAGCGCCTTTGCTTGAGCTGCCTCTCAGTTGAGGATCTGTGGGATGTGCTGATCCATTGAGGCCCCACCTCACAACTTACAGAACTTAAAGGATTTTTTGCTAACATCTTGCTGCCAGATATCACAGCACACCATCAGGGGTCTAGTGGAGTCCATGCGTCGACAGGTCTGGGCTATTTTGACAGCAGAAAAGGAAACCAACACAATATTAGGCAGGTGGTCATAATTATATGCCTGAACGATGTATGTTGGTGAGAAGGTGGTGTGCTTGGGCATCAGGTAATGACAGCGAGCCTGATTAGCAAGGTGTATCCATAAACTGTAATGCTGTTAGCACTGAGAGACCAAGGTGACAGTAGAATTTCATTTACCAAATGTAACCCAGGTCCCACGTAGCTATGGTAAAGCTAGAGTATATAGTACAATGAGACTGGGCCTGGGTTCGTAGTGCTACTAATAATGATACCTGATACCCTCTAATTTAACTAATAAGGACCACCACAACTGTACTTTACACAAATTTATCCCTCACCGGGTATTTATTTAGACAGCAAAGAAATTAATATAAACAGTTACTTTTATAAAATGAATTGAATTAAAATAAACAAACAAAAAAACACTGTAAATGTGACTACATGGATTATAAATAAAAGATTATCCACACAAAATACCTTTTTCTTAGGTGCCAACTGTTATTTCAGTTACAACAGCTCACACCTTTAAAATGGATTTCAACCTTTGATAATAACTTTGATTAAAACTACACACTTACTCAATTTAAACCGAATTTGTAACAGTGGGCCCACACACACACACACACACACTTTAACCTGTCCACACTACACCTGTAGCACGTGCTTGTTGCAGGCCTGATTCGAAGTTCGGGTGCGGTGAGGCCTAAAACTGATGGCCGCTTCACTCAAACTGAGCCATAAACAAAATACGTGCACTTTAGTTCCAGTTAGTACTCACGAGTCCAATGAGTTTGTTAGTGGGGCAATCAGAAACGGGCAGTTAGTTCACCAGTAGTGAAGACAGTCAGGGGTAAGAAAACAGTCAGGGGCGAGGAAACAGCCAGGGGTGAGAAAACAGCAGGGTCCATCCGGGCAGAAACCTCTCTCTCCCTCTCCTTTCAGAGCGTCCCTCGGCTTCTAAACATATTAAAACACTTGAGCTACAATACCAAATGCTATCACATAACGATTTAGCATTAGCATGCTTTGACTGAAAATCACAGAGCTAAACATACAGCATGGCATCACAGCACATAACGCGGTAAGCTGCGCTAGTTAGCATCACATATCACGCTATTTTATCACTATAACGAATAGTTACAGTCCAAATGTCAAGGCACACAGTCTCATTTACCTCTTGCAGATCACAAATAAGTAATATCAGGACCACGGGTAGTCGACCTCAATGATACACTTAGATGCAAAATCCACACCACGGTTGCCTTACGATATCTCTCTCTTCGGACTTAGCTTCTGTGTCCGCTCCCACAGATTCACACAAACGTTACCACTCGTCCCGCCCCCATAACAGAGAAGAGTGACATTGACTGGCTCGTCAGCACAACAACCAATGACAATACAATATTGAGATAACTGACATTAGATGGGTAAATAATCTTAGGTTACACCCCAACATATTGTGGCGTGTTGGGGGAGCGGCTAGTTCTCTCCCATCAAGCCTTGGGACATGTGCTGCTGTTTGGATGTTCTTGTTTTGTTGTTTATAGTTACACTACTTTTAACTGTTATCCTGAATGTTGTGTTTGTACTGTGGTTCAAAGGCACTTACAGTTGTTGTTTTATAGAATGAATGCAACCATGGGTGAGTTCTGTTATGCTGTTGATGACCCTCGAAGCACAGTGTAGCATCAGTGTGTGTTGTAATAAAGAGCTCCCCCTACCAGCTTGGGGTTGAATAACAATCTCTCTGTGAGCTTCTTTGTAAAGTTTCCTCTGCATGCCACATTGGTGTCAGAAGTGGGATTCCAAGAGCATGGCCACTATGCTGAAAGAGGAAGAGGAGCTGAGGAAGATTGAGGAGCTTATCACGCACCTGGAAGCAGTGAATGGAGCACAATCGAAGAAGCGGGGAGATCCCCGGGCAGCAGCAAGCCAGCCAGGGGAAGACCTGTGGGGCTTACCAGATGGAGCCTCACACCCCCGCCCACTGGGGAGCTGTCGGAGCCGCCAAGGCATGCTGCAGGCTCCAAGACCACGAGCGACCAGCCGCCGCTGCCATCAGGGGCTCCTGTCCGGGGGAGCATGAAGCTGCCACGCTATAATGGGGAGGCACCTCCAGAGACCTACCTTATCCAGGTACAGCTGGCTGCTCAGCTAAACGGTTGGTCAACAGAGGAGACAGCTGTCCAAGTTGCCCTCGCCTTGGAAGGCAGGGCCCTGCAGATCCTCACAGATCTTCAGCCAGAAGAGCGTTTAAGTTGGCCTGCTGTTGCCAGAGCAATGCAGAGCAGGTTTGGCCTCCGTACACATGCAGATGATGCCCGAGATAAACTTGCTAACCGCCCACGGAGACAAGAGGAGAGTCTGGGTGCCTATGCTGCTGACCTATGTCTTTATGCACGTAGAGGGTACCCTGCTTTTGATGCTGCAGCACAAGAAGAGCTTGCTCTCCAGGCTTTTGTCCGGGGTCTCCAGCCAAAAAGACTACAAGAGCACATCCGTCTGCATGCACCAGAAACCCTGGCGGCAGCTCTAACTGAGGCCGAAAGAGTGGAGCATGTGCTCAGCCCAGGTGCACGCAGCCCTGGCATAAGTCACCAAGTGCGCCAAACGGACTATGAAAGGAGCGACCAGGCGGAGGAGGCCCGCCAAACCACCAACACACCACCCTGGCGATCTCGGCGAGGGAATAGGCGAGCAGGAGGCCAATCCAGGGGTAACTGCCATCGGTGCGGAGAACCAGGCCACATCGCACGCTACTGTCCAGCACCAAGCCCACAAAGCCTGGCACCCCAGCTGCCGTTAAACTAAGGCGGGGTGGCACAACGGAGGAACTGCCCCCTGCCACCACTCTGTCCTCCAAATCACACTTGCGGGTTGGCCGGCTCGGCCAGACACGGGGACTGTATCTGGACTGTGACCTTGCCGGCACCACCTGTAGAGCCCTGATAGACACTGGATCCACGCTCTCCTTAGTACAGGCTGGAGTCCTCCCTGGTTCTGATGGCCCAATACCGCAGGGTTGGCAGCCTACTCAGCTCCACATCACCACAGTCACGGGGGAGCGTGCCAAAGTTAAGGGGGAAAGATCCCTCCCGGTGACTGTTGCTAACTGCACCGTGGACCACCAGTTCTGGCTAGCCAGCATCCAGGACCAATGCATCATTGGCCTGGACCTGCTAGCCAAATGGGAGGCCACAGTGGACGTGTCCCGAGCAATCCTTTACCTGGGCACGGAGGCTGTGAAGCTCCACACCACAACGGAAGTCCCGCTGCCTGCCTCCACCTTTTCAGCCAGCGTCAGGAAGCCTGAGGACCTGTCGCCGCTGGCGGGGGAAGGGGCCTCCCCTTCACCAGCAGTACCGCAACTGTCTGCAGAGACCAAGCAAGCTGTCGAGGACCTATACCAAAGGAGCTGCGAGGGTCTCCAGGCTGATCAGCGACGGCAGCTGCGAGAGATATTCGACTTGTTTGCCGACATCTTTGCAGCCAAGGATGAGGACTGCATGCAAACCAGCCTGGTACAACACGACATTGACACTGGGGCTGCACGGCCCATCCGCCTCCGCCCTCGTCGCCTTCCCCTTGCCAAGCGTGCCGCAGCAGAGCAGAAGATCAGGGAAATGGCAGAGGCGGGCATCATCGAACCCTCAAACAGCCCCTGGGCAGCCCCGGCTGTACTGGTTCGGAAAAAGGATGGTACCTGGCGGTTTTGTGTCGACTATCGTCTACTCAACAGCATCACACGCAAGGACTCCTACCCATTGCCCCGGATTGACGATGCCCTCGACGACATTGCTGGGTCCTGCTGGTTCAGTTCCCTCGATTTGCGCAGTGGCTACTGGCAGGTGGAGCTGACGCCAGAGGCCCGCCCAAAGACTGCTTTCTCCATTGGCCAGGGACTGTGGCAGTTTAAGGTGATGCCCTTCGGCCTCTGCAATGCCCCAGCCACATTCGAGCGCCTAATGGAGAGGGTTCTGGCTGACATCCCCCGCGACCGCTGTGTGGTCTACCTGGATGACCTCCTCGTCCACGCGACAGACTTCGAGAAAGCCTTGGCTAACCTGACTGCTGTTTTCCACGCTATCCGCCAGGCTGGCCTTCGCCTCCACCCCAAAAAGTGCCATCTCTTCTGAAAGGAGACGACCTTCTTGGGTCACGTTGTGAGCGGAGCAGGGGTTTCCACTGACCCTGCAAAGGTGGCCGCTGTGAAAGACTGGCCCATTCCGGGCAACATTGCTGAGTTGCGGAGTTTCCTTGGCCTGGCATCATACTACCGGCGTTTCGTCAAGGACTTTGCTACCATTGCAAGCCCCCTGCACTGGCTCACACAGAAGGGCCGGGAGTTCCATTGGAGTGAGGACAGTGCCGTGGCATTTGATCGGCTCCGATCTGCACTGGTTGAGGCACCGGTGCTAGCCTACCCAGACCTGCAGCTCCCTTTTGTCGTGGACACCGATGCCAGCAACACAGGGGTGGGGGCTGTACTGTCGCAGGAAGGCCCTGAGGGGGAGCGGGTCATCTCCTACTACAGCCATTCCCTCAGCAGACCGGAGAGGAACTATTGTGTCACCCGTCGAGAGCTGCTGGCCATCATCCTGGGTCTCCGCCATTTCAGACCCTACCTCTACGGGAAGAAGTTCGTCCTGCGCACAGACCATGCGTCCCTCACTTGGCTGCTCAGCTTTAAAGAACCGGAGGGACAGCTAGCCCGGTGGTTGGAGACGTTGCAAGATTACCACTTTGAGGTCCGTCACCGGGCGGGACGTCTCCACACCAATGCAGATGCCCTCTCCCGACGCCCTTGTGAGGAAAAACAGTGCAGGTACTGCCAACGCTTGGAGGACCGGGAGGGCATGACTTCAGTGATTGCGTCACCACAGGGCGGCCCTGAGAATGACTCTGTTCCAGGTGGGCATTGTAGCAGTCTTCAGGTCCAGTCCGCCGCGGGGGATATTGAGGGTCTGGAGGCCATGGATCCCCAACAGCTGCAACACAACCAGAACCAGGACCCTGCCCTTTCCCAGGTTCAGTGTTGGATTGGAGCCGGTCAGAGACCATCATGGCCACATCATGGCGGTGTTCAAGGAGGTCTGTCAGCGGCTGGGTACCAGGAAGACCCGGACGACGCCACTGCACCCCCAACGCGATGGGTTGGTGGAACGCTTCAACCGCACCCTGGCCACCCAGCTTGCTATCCTGACCTCCCACCAGCAGCGTGACTGGGATCAACACCTTCCCCTGGTCCTAATGGCCTACCGTTCTGCAGTCCAGGAGTCTACTAAGTGCACTCCAGCGGCCTTGATGTTCGGTCATGAGCTTCGTACCCCAGTGGACTTGGTGTTTGGATCTCCCCCCGGGCCGGAAGTGTGCGGGGACCCCGGGTTGGACTACCTCCACAACCTCCTCGCCCGGCTCCGAGAGGTGCATCAGTTGACCAGGCAGGCTCTCCGAGATGCAGGTTCCCGGCAGAAGCGAGCTTATGATACCCGCTGCAAGGGGGAAGGACTTTCGCCCGGTCAGCATGTGTGGGTCTACAGCCCGGAGAGGAAGAAAGGGCTTTCTCCCAAACTGATGAGCCAGTGGGTTGGACCCTGCACTGTTCTTGAGAGGCTGTCCGACGTGGTCTACAGGGTGCGGCTGGTCAAACGGAACAGGGTGGTCGTACTCCATCGCGATCGCCTGGCACCCTATCAGCCCTTGAGTCCATCCAGGGAGACGTCAGGGTCCCAACTTCAACTGCAGGCCCCCAACCTGGCCTCGGAGGCAGCTGGGGGACCCACGGAACGTCCTCAACGAAGCCGTCGCCTTCCCCAACACCTCAGAGACTTTGCTATGGACATGCCGGTTGCTGGGGACAGCTAACCACTCAGGTGGGGGCTGTGTGGCGTGTTGGGGGAGCGGCTAGTTCTCTCCCATCATGCCTTGGGACGTGTGCTGCTGTTTGGATGTTCTTGTTTTGTTGTTTATAGTTACACTACTTTTAACTGTTATCCTGAATGTTGTGTTTGTACTGTGGTTCAAAGGCACTTACAGTTGTTGTTTTATAGAATGAATGCAACCATGGGTGAGTTCTGTTATGCTGTTGACGACCCTCGAAGCACAGTGTAGCATCAGTGTGTGTTGTAATAAAGAGCTCCCCCTACCAGCTTGGGGTTGAATAACAATCTCTCTGTGAGCTTCTTTGTAAAGTTTCCTCTGCATGCCACAATATTTATTGTGCACAGAAAATAACTCTAAATCATGAAACCCTTTTAATTATTGGACTCTTAACTGTAAATGAAATGCATTTGTACCAAAACATATGATTTTTAAACCTTTTATCAACTATTTATATCTTAACCATTTTTTTATAACAATAGACTTTTTTCTTTATACTGCAAGCCCGAATAATTGCAGACAGGGCTACACAAAACTGCAACCTAAACGTCTTGTACAAGCTGTACCTTCCAGGAAGTCATAATATTTGTTAGATTATTCAATTTCAAATGCTTCAAAAGGCAATGGTGTTATTAACAAGAGAGCTTCAGGTCATTGATTCAAATTAGCAGAAATGAGTTGCAGTCAGTCAAAGCAGCCTCACCCAGAGTTTCAGTCTTGACAAAATATGGGTTTAAAGTTATAAAGAATTCAGCTGTGATGAAAGGAAAAATAAGCTATAAGTTATTTTATATCAGGACTGATTCCCCGTTGGAGCCAGAGTGAAGTCGGCCTTAGAGAAACTTCAGCTTTTTGGCATTTATTGTTACTGATTTTATTTTAAAGCTCATGAAGTCGTGGCTTAGTTCATGTACACGGTTAATAGAAGCAAGACAAATGGATGGTTTTAACCACCACGCAATCAACGAACGCGACCAAAGTACGTCTAGAAATTTCACACGTAGAGAAAAGCACACACGGGCAGTTATTTTAGCTCCTCGCCATTGTTTATAGAGCGATAGAGAAGAGATTGTGCTGGGTGAAAACTGCATTAGATAATCCCTGAAGCAAGCCCAAACTGTAACAATAACAGAGCTATCATCACCAAAACTATTTCCTACACACACGCACACACACACACTGCATGCACTCTCACTTAGACGCACACACACACTCGCGTCCCCCGTCCACAGTCAGATTAGTGTGGGAATGCTTGTGCCAGCAGCGAGCGTCTTGTGCTGTGTTGATGTTGTGATTATGGGGGGGGGGTGTTTAAGGTTGAGGATGACTCATCTGACATACACACACGCTCACGTACACACAGCGCGCGCCCACAGTAATCTAGATAAAGTTCATCACTCACTCGGCCTCTCCTTCCTCCCTCTCGTCCTCTGACAATGCTTACAGCTCGCCAGGATTTATGCTCACCATTTCTCTGCTTTAAACATCTTTATATAAACGCTTTAATCCTAAACGCCGCTCCAGGAGGAAAACTAACAGTGCTAGCAGAGACGGCAAATTAATTGAAATCGTTATTGGAGCCGGTTTTAAAGTGGTATTTTGTCTCGACACTGTATGTGCATTTCATTAGGACCGGCTAAGCTCATGACGGGCCGGGGGCAAATTTGGGGTCCGTGCACGGAGCAAAAGGCAGATCCTTCTGTTTGTTTTCCGTCCCCACACGTCTGTCTCGTTTAGTTTCCGAACCCAGCGGGCGATATTATATTCACGGATATATCTAATCTGTGTCAGCTGATCATGCTTGGGAGGACTGACTTATGTTTCGCTTCACATCCTCGCTCTGTTGGATCACACAACGTTAGCACAAGCTAAAGCCAGTCACAAAGTTAGATTTTTGTCTTCAGTTGTATATTTGTTTGAGACTTGAGGGCAGTCAGGGTAAGACCAGAATGTTGCTAATTTAGAATGAATATGTTTTGGGGTTTTTTTTGTTGCTAGTTGCTAACTTTAGTGGTTTATTACTTTACACATTGCGGGTTCCCTACAGCTGGATTGGAAAACAAAACCAATGAGTTAAAACGGTCGGAGGCCAATCTTGAAACCCATCCGCTGATTTCTGATGATGTAACCTCTGTGGGTAACAGCCAGTGTGTTTTGTGGCTTCCGATGTAGCTGGTGAATGTTTGAATGGGCAACTGATAACCAGGCCAAGACTTCCTGTTTAGTGCACCTGTCAATTTGTAGGACCAGAGCTAACTAATTTGAGATCAGTTGACCCTGGCTCTGGTTGAGATTTGAACATTTTTACCATCTTTTTTGTTCTTTTACGCAGTGTTTGTTTAAATGCAGCCACAGTCCGCTCATTCCTGAGGGGGAGAATACAATAGAGCAGCCACTTTACAGTTATGAGCATATACCAGTTAGTGCACATCAGAACAAAATTTCAGTGCACTGACTTATTATCGGGCTAATACAATATAAATAAATAAATCTAAATCTAAAAGTATAAAATATAAAAAAGAATTGAAGATATATTTATGTAAAAATAGGAAAGAATTGTCAAGTTTATTGTGGATTAACCACAGAACTTTTTGAGTCTTTACACAAAAACGGTCAAATGTTGCCCCGAACCGCTGGCGTCTAAAACATTTACAAGAAACAAGAAGGCTTCTGTTACCAAATATATCCTCATATTTTATCATAGACTGTGTAGAACTGAATGAAACTGCAGCTTAGTTATAAAATTATAAGTAATGAACAAAAAATGCAATTTAGCACAGCTTTAAACTGCAGTCATGGCACCAAATGACCAAGATTTAAAAAACATTTTGAGCTAAATATCAGACCTTAAGATATCAAGTCATATACACCGATTATATCCTGGTAAATGGAGTGGTTCTTATACTCTACTGGAGTCCTCTGAGTGCTTTATACAACTTGCCCCATTCACATCCATTCATACAAGCACAGTTTTCTATGCCCAAGCACTTTGTACCTAACATTCACACTCTGATGGACGCATCGGAGTGCAACGTGGGTTTAGTATCATCCCCAAGATCCACACTGTCATGAACAAAATGATATATTTTTTTAACAAAAATGTTAAACCTCACAATTTATTGGGTTAACAGCACTGAAAACACCATTTCCAGGGTATAACCACCAATCAATTGATTCAACATGCGCTATGGTACCAGTCATAGACGTTGGTTGCTACTGACAACAATAACTAAAGCAGTTTCGATTTTTCAAAGAAGTGTTTAGGGTGGACATATATGCAATATATTTAGTTTTATAATTCATATTCATTGTTAACTAGCTAGCTTCAAAGTCTTTATGCTAGCTAGGCTAGGCTGGCATAAGGACTGGCAAGGGATTATTTTAGGGTGCCACATGCCACCACAGTAGATCCACCCCTCTCTGCTAATTCTGCTATGATATGAAACATGTTATGCGATATGTCTTCAAGATGCTGTGTTTGAGTTTTTTGCCCCTGCTGCCACAATTAAACTCAGGAAGTAAGACAAATCATATCAGGGACATCAAGTGAAAGCACCTGCTAGGGGGGGAGCCTGATTATAACAGGGACACAAAACACGAGTCAATACAGCTGAATATCTTCACACCATCAGAAACTAAACAAAACTTTGCGTTAAACAACTACTGTATGCGCTTGACTATGACTGGGTCAGTGCTTTTCTGTGTCCCGGTCTCAGGGTTTGCAAATGATTCTCTTCTCTGAAGACTCAGGTCTTATTTTAATGCAGTGCAGCACACATGGACTTTGTACTGGCCAACAAAGGTTCCCTGGATGGTGGATGAACTGTGTTGTGATACTTTTGTACGTTTTGTGTTTATCAAACTTTTCGCTCCTATTATTAGCATCAAGTACTCAGTTGGAACCCCATATTTGGAATTTGTACCAGTCCCATCCACTGTTGCTGCTTTTCCCCTTTCCTAGCGCTGCGTCAGATACAGCTGAAAGTGCAGGCCGAGGTCATGTACAGGACCACATTAGTCACAACACTGCGCGCATCTTGAAATCGGACCCATGAGAATGAAGCAGGAATTATTATATTATCACAGGATTCACACGAGACCCGGCTTAGAAGTCTGTCTTCAGCTGGTTGACATCTACAGACCTTTAAAATTTTGCAAATGTATCTCACGTTCTCTTGATCGCAATGTCCCGAGACTGTCAGACTTTATGACAGTTCCTGCCTTGACAGCGGGACTAGTTTCCCATTATTACATCCACAGACACACTAAAACCCTCCCCACAGTGAAAACAATCATGCCATCATGACCGGTAATCACTACTGCTTCTCCTTAAGAAGCATTCAAGGAGATGCCAGGTGGAGGAATGATGGGCAGACAGATGGTAGCGAAGTCCGAGTCCCGAGCACTGGGAAAGTCCTAAGGGAGAGATTTGTTCTGCACTCCTCTGCTACGCTTCACTGTCCCTCTTTTCTCCCCTCCCTTCTCCCTCTGTTTGACTTCCCTTTCTGGCCTGTGATTTGTTTTGTTCTCTTCTTATGTTATCTGTTGCTCTCCTCAGAGGGCTAGTGGATACAAGGATGGACAGTGTGTATACACCACCCTCGAGTGTAGCATCATATTCACGCCGCCATGGTTGAGAGTGTGTGTGTCTGTGTGCACCGTGGGTACACGAGAGATGTGTGCATGTGTGTGTGTGGGGTCTTTGAGAAAAAGAAAGGACCAACAGGACAAAGAGCTGGCATGAAGACGAGCATGGCCTCACTCCACATTCACGAGACAATTTTACTATCTTTCCTGTTGACAGCAACTATCGAAGCACCCGGGGAGTAAAAGCCTCGCTTGGAGAAAATCCTCCCACTACAAATGTAGTTTGTAGCCCACACAAAGTGAACGTCTTTTTTTTTTTTTCAGCATAAAGGGAGAACAGCTCGGCGCAGTAATCCGCCTTTCTGGTGGCAGCCATTTTAGAGCCTCGTCTCGTCATGGTGGCATTGTGGTGCAGTCCCAGTTGATTAACATGTTGTCAGTAGCTGTGGCTGTGTCTCTCTGCTTCTCTCTAAGCCACTGTGCAAAGACAAGACACAAAATTGGGTAATATATTACTTTGGAGACCTGTGATTGGTTAGAATGGGGGACTTTATTGCATGTTGTGAATACAGCGCATATGGTTCTGATTTTGGCTACCTTTCTTTTTTTTCCCTTCCCCGAGCTGTAGCACAGACGCAGACATCCAGCCGCACACATGCAGATCCATGCAGACAAACACAGAGAAATATGCATCCTAAACACGCACACACAATAGAAAGCATTGTATATAAGACAACTTTGCCATTCTGACCACACTTCCTGATGGCTAATCTTGCAGTTAATTGCCAGGCATGATCAGTGCGCCATTACTGAGTTTCCTTGATTATAAATCACGTGCTGGTCATGGGCTCATTACTTTAATAGACCTGCACTGACTACTATACATTACAACTGAGGAACCAGGATCACTGCTCTCTTTAATGGCTTGTGACATCTCTTTGTTGGGATATTCAAAACTCCGAAGAGGACTGCGGTGGCCTGAAGCTTGTTGTGGTCCCTCAGAGGAAGTGCAGGCTCCGTTGTTAAGGGTTACAAACATATGAATGCTGTTCATAATTAAGGAGCTGACACTGCCAAATGATACAGTTGACTTCAATTATTGATGAGAGTCAAGCATACATGAACTGAGGCATTAAAGAGGATGTAATGTGGAAAAAAAGAAGATAAATTGGCGAACTGGAGACCAATGACATATAGTGAAGCTGCCAGGAAGCTACTGAGTAGAAAGATTTATGGAAATAATTAATGAAGTCAGCAGCCGTTGGAAGATGGTTTGAAGATGAGTAGATCGTACGGTTACTTAAGAGTTGTGTGCATCCATAAGGAAACAAATGTAATCTACTTCATATCTGAAGACTGTACATTATACCCGGTGAGGTCTGAAGCCACAACTCTAACCCTCTGTACTGAAGAACAGCAAAAAATGCTTTTTCTTGGAAGCATTTCTGAGCATGATAGTTATAATTACTTCTCTTTTTTTCTATCCCATGTTTGCCAATGCTTGGACAACAATTTTAAAAGAACAGAAATTACGTATTGTGCTATCATAGGGTTTGGCATCATCACCTATGATGACTTAGACCTCACAAAGTTCATTTCTTTACCTACGTGTATTTGAACAGTTCTGGGGAAAAGGTCCAATGAGGACGCTACAATAATAATTGACGCTATAATAAGAATGAAAATAAGCATTATAGCTTTAATTTAGGAATTAAACCAGCCTTACCCTCTGGTCCAGGTTGGATAGTGTATAAGGTGCCTTGACTCCCTCGCAGGAGTCCATGATCTCACAGTCGTAAACCTCCACGGGCTCCTGCTCACTTCTACACAGAGTACACACCCAGTCACCTCTGTGGAATACACAGGACCACAGTCCATGAAAAAATACATTAAACCCATATGTCATATATCCAGATTTGTATGTTCACACAGCACTTACAGCGGGAAGCTGCTGAGAGGAGGTATATGACAGCCTATGTGATAAACTTTGGGGCAGCGGTCACAGCAGAGCAGCTCTCCTCCGTTCAGACAAACAGCGCAGAAATCTTCACTCTCCTCAGTCCCAGCCTCAGCTCCAGGCTGCTGGGCGGATGAGTCGGCCTGTTCTCCCAAGCATCATTGGACGCTAAACCAAAGGCACGCACTTCCTGTGTTGAAATGTAAAGCAGTGGAACTTCAAAGTAAAAGTCAAAGTAAAAAGTTTAAATATCTCAATTTTTTTCAATTTATTCTTAATGAAGTCTGTTGGCCTTCATGAAATCTATCATTCTGCCTTATCTGTGGTTGCTATGTAGTATATGGTTTTATGAAAATACTTTAGCCTTAAATAGGATTGAACTGGTTTCTGAGTTATAATCCAACTGTGATGTGGGTTAGATTTAGATTAGGTAGCTACAACAGGTCATGATAATGGTAGATAAGAGGCTGCAGGTTTGTGGCAGGTTGTCTTTGGAAGATTTCTCAGCATGCACCACCCAGACCTCCACAATCACAATTACAATATAGGAATTTTAAGTTGTGCTATCAAAAAATATAAATGTAATGCTAAGTATTACTTGAGTATTGGCACTTTAATACTGTCGTTGCCTTTACCATTGGTACAATGATTATATTTTAGTTGTCATATTCCAGGTATCATCAACATTTACTGCCTTAAACTCTGAGGATTCACTTTCTTTGTCAACATAAAACAAGTGCATGTTTTTAACAAGGAAGATGTTAAAATGGAGATAAAAATATTGGAGGTATGTCCTCCAATATGAAGGAAGGTATGAAAATATCCTCTGGCTAAGCTCCGTGGATAGTCCTGAAAGACAAAAACATAATGCTGGAATCGTTCTCCGAGTCACTGAGCAGTCACTGTTGCAGTCAAAGCCAACAGTGGAGGGACACAGTGAGCTTTACATGTATGTAAAGGCACGGTGCCCACCTAAACTGCTGAGAGAATTGGCTTTAAGGTAATGGCAAAAGCACTGCATTCACAGCACGCAATGCCAAGCCACAAACACTTCACACAAAACAAAATCTTGAACTTGTACAGCAGCTGTCGTGAGAAAGAGGAGCAAATGGCACCCAGACACACAAACTCACACATAGCATCAGCTGTGCAGTTTGATAACTTCCACGAACTTGTATAAGTGTCCTCACAACCATAATGAATCGATAACTTCAAATACAGGCAATGCACAATTACTTTTACAGAGTCTTTTATAGCTTTTCAAGCTCATTGTGTATACTTCCATAACTATTAAGTGTTGAAATTCACTGGTCTGCATTAGGCTCCTCAGATACATGACACCCATCTGCTGTTGGAATCTCACTGAACTAAATGAACAGTCTTTATTTTACCATGTGGCAGAAAGGAAAGTGGCTAAATCCGATAATTGCTAATAATTTAAACTGTTAGCTAAACATGACCAATAAATGGTTGACATTATTAGCTAAAGTATCAGATTTTTTTTTTCTGATTATAAGGCGCAATATCAACGAATGGGTCTATTTTCAGGCATAAGGCGCATTAAGCGAAACAAAACAATCAGATTAGTCAAATTTTATTCAACTCATTCACAATAACTCTCTTCTTTTCAGTGATCTAATTCTTGCAGTAGGTGGGGAAAATTGCCAGCTTTTCTTCGTAATCCTTTGGCAGTTGTTGAAAGATGGTAGTTCTTGTGCGGATGGAGAGATTATACCTTTTAATGAAACGGAAACACCAGGAATGACCTCCTCGAAGTCTTTGATCTTCATGTCACTTGCTACCGCTGTTGCCTTGAGACGAATAGAGATGAATAGAGACGCGTCTACCTGCTGTTCTCTGTCAATAACCCACTGTTCAGTTTTGTCCTCTAACTGTCGCCATCTCGCTTTGTTCACTCTGGAACTCTGTTCGGTCTTCTTTACTTGGCGCAGGTCATCTTCTTGCTTTCTCCACTTTCGTAACATTGGTTCATTAATGTTGAATTCTCTCGCAGCTGCCGATTTTCAAAAAAATTAAAGAATTTTACGTTATCATCCGAAAAATACAGTAGTTGAAATAGATAATATAGCCAATTCTACTTCCTAAACACAAATAGATTTAATTAATACATACTTAAAAATGACTTAGCATTAAATTATTTTTTAGTATTAAATAAATTGCTCAAAAGAAAGCCACCAAACATAGTGCACAAAAGTTATATTATTAAGATGAAATGTAACAGCATATAATAACAGTATCTATAGTAAATCAAAGTAATGATTAACCCTCTAATAAACAACGTAATTGCTGAAGTTAAAAAATCAATAAATGCATGAAATAGCTAAAAGTAACATATAAATGGTATGTAAGCTACATACATCCAAGCCGCTGTCCCTAGAGCTTTAGTCTAACCAAACTATAAACTGGTATTATGTCCAGAGCTGAAGTGTAAAAATCCCATTGTTGTAATATTAGGGGTATGTGCTATTGGTAAATAGCAACTACTTAAAAAAACAGATAAAAGAACATATTTGAAAGACACTTTAAACATAAAACTGGTTACAGAGATCATACAAATCCACTATTCTTAAAATCAAAAATTCTAAAATTCACAGATCTGGTTCATTTTCTCACAGCACAAATTATATATAAAGCAATAAATAACCTGCTTCCTGACAATATTCTAAAAATGTTTTCTAAAAGGGAACGGGGATACAATTTGAGGGGGGAATTAAATTTAAAACATCCTCGTATCCGTACAACATTAAAAAGTTTTTGCATCTCTGTGTGTGGAGTGAAGCTGTGGAACAGACTAAGTAAAGATATGAAGCAATGTCCAAGCATGGCGCAGTTTAAAAAGCAGTTTAAGGATATGGTTTTTACAGGGTACAGGGAAAAGGTAGAGATTTGATAGGGTGTTCTTGTCTAATATTTTCATGTGTGTGCGCATGCACGGGTTTGTTGGTATGGGTATATATGTATGTGTATATGTATGTATGTATGTGTATATATGTGTATATGTATATGTATATGTGTATGTATATATATATATATATATATATATATATATATATATATATATATGTATATATATATATATGTATATATATATATATGTATATATGTATATATATATATATATGTATATATGTATATGTATATATGTATATGTATATGTATATATATATATATATATATATATATATATATATGTATGTGTGTGTATGTATGTGTGTATGTTAATGGGGTTATTGAAAATGTGTATATGTGCGTATGTGTGTATATACGTAGGTATGGATAGATAGAAACATATATGTGTATATATTAAAAAAAAAAAAAAAAAAAAAATTACACATAACATATAATGTAATTACAAGGAGGTATTTCTGTAGTCTATTGATACTAGATAGTGGAAAAGGGGTGGGATTAAATAAGCTTATGCTTCTTCCTGCTCCTTTTTGAACATGGACGTTATTTGGAGTTGTGGTTGCTCGTTTTCCTTTTGTTTGCTTTGTTCATTTGTCTCTTTTAATTCTATTTTTTTTTTTATACTTTTTCAACATGTTCAAAATAAAGATTCAATCAATCAATCACTTTAGTTTTCTGGCAGGACTTTTGGGGCTTGTCTGAGAGGGAAAAACTGTGTAACACATCAAACCAGTTCAAGAGCACGCACGCACTCACGAGAAGGTTCAGATGTTGGTGGAGTACTTGGTACCAACTCTTTGAAAACAACAACGGTGGTAACTAGGTCAACAATACACGCACACAAACACCTTAATTCATGAATTATTCATCTCTGCCTCTTACATTTAAAAGGAAAGTTTTTGTTTACTCGACACCTGATTAACCTCGGTGGGGTTGAATTATTGGCAGGGGAAACTGTTGCTGTGCTCATTTAATAATGTCTCACACAACAATGTTCCTGGGACTGATGGATTTACTTTTTCTACATTTCCTGTCAAATATCAAAGCTGCAAACACAGTCAATACGATCTCTGCCAGACTTTACAGCACTTCCAAAGAAAAAAAGTGTTAGGCTATATTAGATCCAAACTTTTTCTCTTTATCGTCCTCCTACAAACTTATGAATAACTCTCAAGCGTTGCTATGTTTTAATAATTTAAAACGGCCCTAAAAAACAAGTTTTCTAATTGCATTTATGGTTTGCTATTGTGGCCTATTCTATATCCATTTTTATTACTATGGACTATGGCCCTGACCTCTGAGCTGAACTGTCAGGTCTATCTCAGAAAACAGAGTCAGTGCTTAATACATAATGCATAAAGCTGGTTATATTTTGGTCTTTCTCTCTACTCTGCTCCGACAACTGTTTGTTTACTTTAGGTTTGTGATTTTGAACTATATTGTTGCCTGTGGATATAAAACATTTAAGCACCTGCAAAACACACGGTATCTTTGGGTTGATGTCATGTAAATTTCATGATATAAAGGAGGCATAGGGTAGGTAGGGATCTACAGCAGTGCATTGAATGTCACATATCTGTCACTTGAAGCATCTTTTGCATCAAATTACGCTCTGAGCTGAAGCCGAGGCTAGACTCGGTGCAGAACAGAGCAGGCATCAGTGACAGCAGCCATGACAGCGATTTGGTCAGAAACAGGTTTAGGAGCTTAGGTGAAAGTGGGTTGCAAAGAGGCCTGCAGCAACTGAGGGCTGTGTTGGCTTTGCCAGTTGAATGTGTGGAAGCTGAGCTCGTCTAAATTAATGCTATGCTCAATTTAACAGAATATTAAAGACCATTATCCACTGAGAACAGCGAGCGGCCAGACTCAAAATGACTCTTCAACATGAAAATACAAAGAAGAGCAATGATTACAGAATGCGCCACAAAATTACAATCTCACACAGAGAAAGACAATATCCAAGATCAAATCCACCAGTGCATTTGTACTTCCTAGAGGAAACAATATTAAAAGCAAGGGTTTCATGTCTTGCAGTCTAATGAACTGATGCCTTTGTTTTTAAGCAGCTAGCTGTTCATTAGGGGGCGTGTTTATGTTCCAGGATAATCTCAGTACAACATGAAAGGGAGTTGCTCAGGGATTCTCTTCCATACCTGCTCTATAAACTCAGCTCAGATAAAATCATTACAAGTTTCACATCAGCCTCCTCCACCTGCCCTTCTTAACTTTTACATGGCTTCATTTTGGCCCACTTCAAACTCTTTTCTATTGCCAACATTGTTTACTCGCTCCTGCCTCACTCCACCGTTTCCTGTAAGAAAATGCAGAACACTGCCTCATACATGGCAACTGGATGTTCTGACTTGGAGTAAAACACACACAAACACACAAAAAAATGCAGGAGTGGTTTTGTCAGGGTGGGTGGCAGCAATAAAAGACGCCAGTTGTGTTGTGTATTTGTTTGCATTTGTTAGCTGACGGGGTTGAAGGGGAAATCAGATGAATAAATAGCTTTTGGCTGACAAAGCCGTGGACTGGCAGTGGAACAATGTCTTCTGACTTTAGTTCCTCTATCGTTTTTTGGCCAAAATAAATAAATAAATCACTGAGCTCTACTGGAGAGTCAGCCTCTCTTCTCCCTCATCAGGTTCTTCAGCTCTTCATGTTCGGAAGCACTCTGCATATTTTAGCATGTACATGAATCTCATGATTTTTAATGGCTCTAATTGGTTATAGCTCATCACGCTGGAGTGGGCTTTAATCTTTTGTGTGCCAAGGTCTTGCCTCCCCTGCTGAACCAAAACAAATGAATCCCTACTTGTCTCCATTTAACTCATCCGTGTTCATCTGCCTCCCCTCTTCTGTGTGCAGAAAATTGTCATGTTCACACTTGTGAAAGAGGGGAAATAATGGATTAGCATGATCAGTCATTTCTGCGAGAGAGCAGCTTTTTGAATAGTTTTGAATAGTATTAACCACTTTTACATGTCAAAACAGCTGCCAGTGAATCAAATTTTGGTCTTAATTAAGTGTTGACCAAAATATCATTATCGTATGGTGTTGTGCATATGGATTGCAAATAAAATTTGAGCACCGTTATGTCACTCACTTATTAGTGATTTCCCTTTGTGAATCTTCACACTGAGCCTTTCTTGTTTTTGGAAATCAAGCGTGATGAGTGAGTGCTGAAGCTGGGAGATACTGCACACTCACAGGCAGCTGCTTGTCGGTCACACGGCAGATGCTAATGTGGACCATAACATACAGAATAAACAGCATTTTGAGTTCACTTAGACATGAAACTAACAGTTAATACCATAAATTCACCAACAGTGTTTAATGAGGTCATAGACAGGAAAATGCCCCACAGACTTCTATACAACTAGATTTCATTCTGCAACTTGGGGAATCGCCCCCTGCTGGCCACTAGAAAAAAGGCAGGTTAAAGGTAGTTCTATGCACAATCTGATATCCCAATGTCGGTGTTGTTCGTATACATAACAATAATGTTAGTCTGGGATCGACACTGACCAATGACATTGTCTGAGCATTTGTTTGCCATTAGACAAAATTTGGCTAATGCTATCACTTGCAAATAAAGATGAATAACCAAAATCTGGCTAACAGCAAACTTAACTTGATAATAAATGTATTGCATTGTATAAATTGATGAAGAATTGATTTGAAATGACGACCACTTATTCCAGGAAAGAGTTATTTTCCTTTTTCCCCCCACATGGCCAAACTATGACACCACAACCATGTGATTAATGTATTTTTGCATTAGCTATACCTCTTTGTTGTTGTCATTATCTGCAATACGGCCATAAATAACTATTTACACAATTGTATCTAATGGCAATAATGTAACAGACTATGATCAAATACAGTGAATATGCACATTTAATAAAAGTCAACGAAATCCTTCAGATTCAGAAGTTTGAGGCTGTTAAAAGAGCAGGTTGTTATTCGGTCTAAGCTAGTGTTATTTTGGCTGCTGATTGGTGCATTCCCTGCTGCCTGCTTTCTGCTCTGTGTGTGCCTATGTAAGTAGTGTGTGAGTGTCAAGCACAGGTGCGACTGGGGAAGTGAGACCATTAGCATGATAACACCATGACAGCACCGCTCCCTTCTGGGGCACATGAAGTGTCATGCTTTCTGCTTTTTCTTTGGCTAGCTTCAAGAACAACATGACTGCTGATGGAACAAATTATTTGTTTCTGGCTGAAAAAAACCTTGTCTTTGTCTTGAGTTTTCTCTCCTATATTGAGGCGTCTCTCATATAGGCACCAAGTATTTATCTAGTGATCCCTGTAGACACGTGGATATAATCAATAGAGAATCTTTCATTTGGATACTGTATACAATTCTTCACCTACAAGTGGAGATCAGCAAATTATTTCTTGTAACATCCTACCTTTGTTTTTGATTCTTCTTTCATTATTAGTCTATTCTTTCTCATCTTGACCTCCAGTTCTTTGGGGCCCACTGTCCCCAGAGAGATCAATAATTCATCCACCTTCACCTCTGAGTTGAAATAAACGACCAGAAAGTGGTGGCAGCCGAATGGCTTCCAGAAAAATGGCTTGGTGCAGACACCGCTGACCCCCTCACTGTTAACCATTTGACATCTCACTAACGCACGAGACTGGGATCACAGGATGTGATTTGTGTCATATGCACGGTCATGCTCGCTGCCCAGCTGCTGTATGAATCACGGATTAAGTGGTCGAACATAGGGCAGACTGATGGCTAATGTTACATCACAGGGACACAGTGTGGGAGGAGAGTCCTGTTTCTGTATGGCGACAAGGTATGCTTAGTTGCAGAAATGCGAGTGCGCATAAAGAGATTTGCATGTAGGAGCACTGCATGGGCTCAGACAGAAGTGAATACAACTGCAGCATCCCGTAAAAAGGTGAAACAAACCCAGACATCAGTCGTCGTGCTTCACCGGTGGAGTTTTATGGAAATCCGATGGGTAGAACACAAACCTCCAGCTAGTTATTTTTGTTCTAAGAACGCATTATCCAAAGCGATGAAGACAATTTTTGAGGTCGCTCCTGCTGGAAAATACTAGAGACGCCTGCGCGTGCCCCCTCCCTTGAAGAGTCTTTGCTCCCTTCTAATTGCTGCTTCCAAAAACGCTGCTCGCTGACAGTTTTGTAACGAGTTTGACAAAAGCTGTGGGAAGAGGGGAAGAAGTGAGGTATGAAGGAGTGAGAAGAAAGGATGGAGGGTGGGTGTAAAGACAAAAAAAATGGTTAGGTTGAATTGCAAAGACTGAATATCAATATTGTTTTCTTTCAGAGAAATACCGTCAATTTTACCCTCAATGTCTGCTGGTGCTTTAGCATCAACCTCCACTGTCAAAAGCTCTGCAGTACCCTCCTACATGAGGCACGTGGTTTTTATGTATTCATTATTATTCCCCACTGCTTTAAATACGAGCCTCCTCTACCCCACCTTACTGTACGATATACCATGACCCGAAGGATTAGCCATGCCTTCTGTTTCCAGGTGCAACCTTTAAGGAAATAGGCTATGAGAAAATCCCGCATTTATGTGTCATTTTGAGTGGTCTTCATGGGCATGCAGTAAGCTGCATATAGACTGAAACCTACTGCCAGCTTCAAATGTCATACATCACTTAATGGTGTTCTTCACCCTTATTGGTTCACCACAGGTCCCGCCCATTTGGCTTTGCCAGCAGTTGTTTTGTCCTTCAGCACTTGAAGTCACCAACTATCATTTACTCGCTATGATTTATGGTTGCCATGGTTGCTGCAAATCACTTTCAGTGTTTTTTTTGTTTGTCATGGAAAGGATGCTTTGATCATCCCCTGAAAACAGTGGACTGTGTATGAAAATGGCTGTAATTCCTCGCTGATAATCATATAACTCATAATCGGGATGGCTGTGGATCAGGTGGTAGAGCAGGTCATGTGTGTGAATGTTAGTTAGGTACTCAGAAACAGTGGGGGGAATAAAATGCTTGTGTGAATGGGTGAATGCACAAGTTGTGTAAAGTGCTTTGAGTTCTCAAGATAGAGTAGAAAAGCGCTATATAAGACATAGTCCATTTGCCATTCTCTTGGAAATCATATGACTCTATCTTGAATATTTGCTCTTAGTAGCTTAGCTAGGCTACCACAATGCCAGGACACCTGGAGGACACGTTTCAGAGCCACCGTTCATTCAGTGGCTTTCAAATATGTGATGGTAAAATGGTATATATAGATATTTTAGAGTATTTCGTTAACCTACTTTTAGTATATCCCTCTTCATGGTCTAATTGATGTCCTCTACAAATGCAGAGAGCTTCCGCAAAGTCTCTCTCAAAAATCGTATGATTTTGTTTCAGATTTTTTTTTATTATTGTAGGGTCTTTACCTTACAGTATAACACCTTGATATGACTCTTGTTGTGATTAAGTGCTGAAATTGATTTAAATCAGCTCATAATCCTAACCCTATGCCATCAGAATATATGTACTTATGCTTATTGTTGGATGTCTAAAGGTTTTATCTTTGGACATTGTCAGTCTCTATATTTATTGATCTACCTCCAAGCAAAATGATTATGTTCTTCTATCTTTTCTTGACGCCTCATTTTGGAGAAACAAGGATCAAGGATCTTTGGAAATATCTGGAAACAGCCTATGAATGGACTAAATTTGGATGGTAAACATAACTTTAAGTGTAGTCATGTGACCTCCAGAGTCAAGTTGTCGCGCTCTGTTTGGCCTTGGATTGACTGGTGAAAACGGAGCTTAATGTGCCGACAGCCTGCAGGGTTTCGACCCAGTCATCAGCCTTGCTGTGTGGGAAGCTTTCATCAATGATGTCCCAGGCTGCGGCCTTGCCGTTGACTCCCACCTGCAAACTCTCACTCTGTGTAAATACCCCCGTTTTAAAACGACTGAAGGGACCAAATCAGAGCGGTGAGTAAGTAATAGAACTTGTGGGTGGTTTGGTTTTGCATGCATAGTTTTATTGAAAGAACAAACAGTACTAAGGAAAGGATCCATTACTGTGGTTTATGAAACATATGCTGATCTTCATTTCAAGCCCCAATAACTAAAGACAGACTTGTGTTTATTTGTATTTCATTCCGAATCTACTTTTAAATGGATTTTCTGTCAATTCCTTCCACTAACATGCCAGTGCCTCAAAAACATGGTCAAAACACGTGTTTTGTTTTCTCTTCTATGATTGCTGTTTTTCCCAGCATCAAGCATTCTAGGAACAGATGATATCATCACTGCTTGCAGAGCCGATCGGTTTTGTAGAGGAAGGATATACAAAACGGTTTAAATAAAGAAGTCAGCGCCCAACTGGCCAACATGGGTGGATGCAGCTAATATGATACTTAGTTCCCCGCTATCTGTGGGCGGATTTGTCAATCATGATAACGTTACAGTGAGCTTTAGGCTACATGTTTGAAGGCTGATGCATTGGGACTGTACCGTGGCAACGCAGCAAAGGAGGCAAAACGATGTTATAATCATTATCAAAAGCTCAGTTGTCAAAGCAATTCACAAAAACATAGCAGGTGAAGGAAAAGGAGGAGGAGGAAGAGTGGGGGTGTTAATGAAAGGGCAGGGAAAAAATGGCTGTAAAGGAGGAGGAGGAGAAATGGTGCTGTGTTTGGTGACTGATTACAAATTATCTTAATTACCTCCACTCCCTGGAGATGCATTAGACTTCATGTAAACAGCGGCATCCCTCTCATCTTCAGTTGTTTTAGCCTGTACATTTTTTTCTGCTTATTAGCTCCATTCCTCCTCTCTTCTGCTCTGTTTGAGTCCACCTTTTCTTTCTTGTTGTCCTGTTCTTGTTGTACTGTTGTCCTACAGTGACTGTGTTTACGTGTATATAAGAGATATCATAAAAATCTGGAAAGAGTTTGATTGATTGTGACATGCAGCGACAGTGTCATCATTTTTAACCAGGCATCAACTATCGTGGCTGTGAGCATGCTGGCAATGAGAAAAGATGAAAATTTATTTAAGTCCAACTTGTATGTTTTTTTTTCTTTGACTTTTATTCTTCTTCTTCTTCTAGTGCACAATTTCTTGGAAATTATTTTGTACCACCAGAAATAAACAGAACTCCTTTGAGTGATTGGCAGAGCAATTTAACACTTTCTGGGTGGCACGACTGAAAGGCCTGTCCAACTATATATCAGTCCTCGCCTTTATAATGGCCCATAAAGTAAGGTAGTGACGGGAAAAAACGCTGTTCAACCATGTTAACAGTGTTGATTTTGCCTAGTTTTCCCACCAGAGGGCACTCTGCAACTTCCCTGTTGGCAATATGATTGAAACATTACAAAAAAACAACCACTAGATGCGATCAGATTGTAAAGACTAAGCAAGTAACCAGCGACTCGTCACTTGGCAGTGACAATAACACACCAGTATTTTAACACTGCCATATTATCTCAGTAAAGACTTGTATATAACTACACATAACAAATGTTAGCGAATCCATATATGTTTTATGTGTGAGCCCAGTATATCAGATTTTTAAACCAACAGATATCGATATCAGTATCGGTCTTAAAAAACCTGTATCGGTCAGGCTCTAGTCGTATGCTCAATTCCAAGTCTATATTTTTATAAATGTTTCTTTTGATTGGCTGCTTTAGATCAGCGTTCCCCAACCCCTGGGCCACGGACTGGTACCGGTCAGCGAGGGTGTGAAATTCATGGTTTTCAGGGTTTTTATCGGTTTTTAGTATTTTTTTTAATCGTTTTTATTGTTAACTCTGTTTCCCTGGTTCTTTTCCTGTGTATTATGAATAAATCTTCTTTTTTGGTACTGGTACTGGTTTTATTTTGTTGTACAGTGGTCCCTCATTTATCTTATTTATGATAAGTGAAATCCGTGAAGAAGCCAACTTTATTTTTTACAATTATTATAGATGTTTTAAGGCTGTAAAACCCTTCACTACACACTTTATACACTTTTCTCAGACAGGCATGGACATTTTCAAACTTTTCTCTCTTGTTTAAATGCTCTCAATGTTAAAACCTTGTAGATATATAAGTGCAGTATTATAGAATGAAACCAGGTGATAAAAAAATAAAATAAGAAATAAAATAAATAAACCAGGCGATAGAAGATTTATGTAAATGTGACAAGCTGAACGCATTCTGTACTGTACAGGAGACACGACATGAGATTAATTGACAATGGTCTACAGCCAATCGGGACGCAGAACACAATGTGCTGTAAAAAAAAAAAAAAAAAAAAAGCATACAAAATTGCACAAAAAAAATTCGCTTAACAGCACGTCCGCGAAAGGTGAAGCGCGATATAGCAAGGGATGGCTGCATTTATCCTCGACACCTTAAAGGCCGGTCTGTTACAATATTGTCGAACATCAACCGGTCCATGGCGCAAAAAAGGTTGGGGACTGCTGCTTTAGAACATTTGAAAAGCAGTCAAGTATAGCTTCGCTGCTCACAGCCTAAACTGTTTCACCAAGAGATTTACAAAAATTGAGCAATTAGAGCAGTCTAACATTTTTACTTGTACATATTCTGGCCTTATTGTTTAAGGCTTTAGCCATTTTCAATGTGAGCAAATAAGTAATCAGCTCACTTTAAAGCTGAATTTGTTATTCAAGGCCTTTATTTACAATGACTCATGTGCAGGCGGCTTTCACTTTTTACTCTGATGCTGAAATACAAGTTTTAAACATGATCATTTTCAGGCAAGGTCTGGAGCTACAAGGACCATCCCTTTTTATACAATTTCTAAGCAGATTTATAGGCAATTGCGACTGGAAATTGCATATAATGATATCCTCAGGAAGCGAGAGTCATCACGTCTGTGTATTCAGATTTGAATAGAGTTATTATTCGGAGTGAGCTGCTGCTGCTCCTTCTGCTGCTGCTTCAAGTGTTGACCACGTAGATAAATTGAAAAATTACACCTCACAAAGTCTTTATTCCTTCTTTCAGCTCTCTCCTCACAGCTTTAAAATACCACGTACCTATGGAGCCGTGTCAAAAATCGCTGTTTTCTGCCTGTGCCATCCTCTAGCTCTACTGTTCTCTGTTATTTTCCCTTTAATGAGCTGTAAATTGAGATCTCAGACACTACTCATCACCGCTTTGTGTCATCGCTGACAGCTGTAATTTCTTTCCATGCATAAAATGTGACATGTTGGATCATGAGCGATAAGTAGTGTACGTTACCAAAAAGATTTGCAGTGCTAAATAATAAATAAGGAATAATTGAAGACACTAAGGAAGTATCTCGGTAATGCATTGTTCCAGAACGTCTTCTGTTTTTTAGATTCTCCAGATCGACCAGAATGACAAACATCAGTTTTATATTCTCTAACTGGATACTCTGATGATACCTGTTGTAATATGAAAAGTAGCAGCAGTAGCTTCTATTTAAATCTCTATGGACATATAAAAGACTAATAATCAGACCCAATCTTAACTTAAAGAACTCATAGTACCGAATCACCCCAATGGAGCACTTCGATCAGTCTGCTGGCTTTCTTGTGGTTCCCTAGATATTTAAGAGTAGAATGGGAGGAAGAGCCATCAGCTCCCAGTTTGGATTCGGGAGACAGACACCTGGTCTACTTTTAAGGTTAGTCTTAAGATTAGTCTTAAAATTAGTCTGGATCAGTTAACCCTAAACACTACAGTAGGCCTAGGCTGTTGGGAGCTTCCCATGATGCACTGATAATTTCTTCTTCACTCACCTCTTTTCACTCTGTGTTTATAAATAACTCTGCATTTAATAAAAAGCTATTATGGATCTCTGACTCTTGTCTTTTGCTTTGTCTCCCTGAGCCGTCTTCCACTTCCTGTTAAAAGGGAGTTTTTCTGTCCCACTGTCACTAAATGCTTGTCTAAACAGGAGGTTGTCTGATTGTTGGGTTTTATTGTAGAGCCTTTATTTTGAAATATAAAGCACCTTAAGGTGACTGTTGTTGCAATTTGATGTTATGTAAAACTGAATTGAATTCTGCTGATTCTACTAACTCTGTGACCTCTTATATCAGTTTCAGTTTTCAGTTTTATTTGTCATATGCAAGTTAGCACAGGGTCAACATCGCAATGAAATGTATTTGACAAGCAGAAGACAGTCACTCAGCAGAATGGTACAGTAGAAGAAAAAATAATAATAATAACAAAAATAAACAGAAAAATAGTAAAGAGCAAAATATTAATAAGATGTAGTAAAAAAAACAACAACAACAACAAAAAAAACCCAAAAAAACCCTTTTGTACTGTTCAGTTTGAACTGCTGCTCATTCCTGTGCAATATCCCCCCCCCCCTTTTTTTTTAAATGCCTTATATCACATATAAGGCATTTGTATCTGCTGTAGGAAAACTATTGTTGTTCAGCCACTGAGGGGCTGCTATACTCAGAAATAAATGGCAACGGTGTTGATACATATCCAGTTTGTACATGTGCGAAATTTCTAACTTTTCAGGAGTAGTTCAGCTTACCTGGCTGCTTCCATGACTTAAACCAGCGGTCCCCAACCTTTTTTGCGCCACGGACCGGTTTATGCCCGACAATATTTTCACGGACCGGCCTTTAGGGTGTCGCGGATAAATACAACAAAATAAAACTAGTACCGGTACCGAAAAATAGAAGAGTTATTCATAACACACATGAAAAGACCCAGGAAAACCAAGTTAACGATAAAAACGATAACAAAATAACGCTGAAAACCGATAAAAACCCTAAAAACCATACATTTCACACCTGAGCCTCAACTCTCACGGACCGGTACCAAACGACTCACGGACCGGTACCGGTCCGAGGCCCGGGGGTTGGGGACCGCTGACCTAAACCATCGTTTTTAGAGGAGAAGAGCAGTGGTAGGGGGAATAGCACAGTTTCAATCCCTTGTTCTACGACCTCGGTAATAGAGGACAATAAAGCTGATTATTCATTAAGGGAGGCCTGCACTGCGATTGGCGAGTCACTATTGTATGAACTTGCAGTGCCCCTCAGTTTCAGTCTATGATCATAAACTCTGGTTTCAAAAACAAAGATGGTGACGACTAAAATGATCCAATGGAGCTTTCAAAGGCTATATTCGTAAAACCCCTGAGATTACAATTCTCATTTGCCAGGGTGTACTTGACCAGGATAAGCACCATCTTGGATGGAGGGAGAAACTACAGAAGGGTGAACATTAAAACTCCAAAAAGAAGAGCCTTGCCTGGGTCCAAACCCAGAACCCCACCACCCAGTACGCCCCAGTATTATATTTGGTGGTAAAAGACTCAGATATAATTTTACTTGTCTAGTACGATATTCCAACTAAGCTCGTCGTTGTTATGGTTGGCTCTTAATAATGCTGCACTTTGTGCTGAGCTGGGGCAATAGGCTCAATCCTTAAAATGTGCAGCTGTGTCTGTATCGCAGCGTGACCTTTGAACTAGAGAATATAGAGCATCATTAATGTGCCTTTCCGTGTGCATGTGTGAATAAATATAGTGGTGTGATGGCTGAAGACAGAGGTGACGGCACATTGGAGTGTCCGGTAAATGATGGACTAATTAGCAGCAGTCCAGATCCCCTTTTACTCCCAGTTTCGCAGCTTGGCCCCGGCGCTGGTTTGGTTTGTTTTTAACTCAAACTGCTCTTCTATTAATGCTTTATGTGCTACTTTTTATTCACTCTGTTTTGCATCCTACCCATTGGGATGTATGATTGTCATACTTTCCATCTTTTTCGCATTAGCGTTATGGCTCTGACCGTATGACGAGATTGCCCGAGCTCGCCAAGTTTGTGGCTGCAGCTTGAGAACGTGTGTGTGTGGGTCTGTGTGCATGTCAGTATCAATGTGTTTTACTCCTGATGTTTGATTGCCCATATTTGTGGCTTTATAGATGATCTCAGCATTGCATGCTTTGTGGGCCTGTGTTGATGTTGTGTGTGTGTGTGTGTGTGTGTGTGTGTGGGTGTGTGGGTGGGTGTTTGGAGCCGGCGTGAGGCAGGTTTTGGGGCCAGCGTGTTGTGGTGTAGCATGGCCTCCCTCCAAAGCCCTGTGGCTGTTGAACTTTTATGGCGAGTCAATCGCCGCACAGACCTTTCAGTCTACCCGGTGCGCGTCGCAAACACACACACACACACACACACACACACACACACACACACTGCGCACGCACACATCAGCAGCAGCCCAGCCTTCATTAGAAGTGCCACCAGTAGCCAAGCCAGCAGCTCGACACTTCAAAGAGCTCTCTCTCTCTCTCTCAGTCTCTTGTCTCTACCCTGTGCTCGTTCTCTCATTTTTGGGACTTTTCTTCCTCTTGCCACTTTCTCCACTCCACTTTACAATTCCTGTCTTTCTTCTGCCTAGCTCATTCTTCTCTTTTGCTCTCTCCAGTCCAGGGAAAACCTTTATACTTTGCTCCCTGTGATCTTTTAGAGGAATGCCCCAATGAAAATCTTGCCTTGTGCTGTAAAAACTACCTGCATTTACTTGTAGGCTTCAAAGGTAGCTCTGAAAGCTTTTTGTAGCCTGCTCCTTTGTGAAGAGCAGCACCTGTCGCAACTTGGATCCAAAGCTGGTTGTGCTGGGTTGAACCAAATTCTTTTCTCATAAAATAGATGGAACTGGAGGCTGTGTGAGCTTGTCAATATCTTGATGAAAAAATAATACAAATAATTGATTTTTGCTGTTTCACTCCTTTCTTATAACTCAGTGCAGGTTCGCCAGCATGTCTTGTAATTATATAAAAATGGAAGGTGCTCAGGTTAATAAAATATCAGTTTTGTATTAGATTACTTTGCTGTCTCTTGCCTCTAAAAATGATGTTGTGCATATAGACCAAAACTCTAATTCTTTGTAGGTTAATTAGTTAGTATATTTAGTCAGTTAATGGCTTCATTTATTTAAGAAATTTACTGGTTCCACCTGCTTAACTGTGAATGTTTTCCTTTGCTTTTGATCTTTCACTGGTTTTTAGCTATTTTATGGCATTTCTTAGACAAACAGTAGTGATCCATAATAATCTGGGTAAATGTGTCCATCAAAGTCGACCAATTTTAACATGTTTTTTCATATCATGACTCATCTACCAGGAGCAAATACACTTAAATGTCTGACTTTCTGTCACAGTCCATGGTTTTGACTCAGGGTTTGAGTTTACGACTTTGAATGTTGATAATTTTTTTCTCAATTTTTTATTCACATTTTGACTTTCATGTCTTTAAAGCTTCTTCATTCCAGTTTCTACTGGTGTTAGAATATAATTGTTCCTTAAAGTTTGATTTCCGTTTAGTCACTGTCTTTTATTTTTTTTTGTTTTGTCATTACCTTGTTTAATTTCAGCTGTGTCTTGTTACCCTGGTGTTTCCAGGTTGTACTTGGTCTCCCTTCAGTCTGTGTCCCCTTGTGTCTCTTAGTTAATGTTTTGCACTTTCTTGGATTCTCGTCCTTTTGTGCATTTTCTTCTTGTGCTTTCATACCTGAACAGAAAGGTCAGTTTTACATTCACCTGGTTTGTTTGTGAGTCTTGCACTCTCCACATCACCAATAAACTGCTTGATACAAGATCTCAGCTGAAGCTTCAGACTAATAAGGAAACATTTGCCTAATTTGGAAGCTCTATATGTATATATTCACACATATTCACATAAATATGACAAAGAGTTTTGACAGGAATCTTTGCAGTCCTGTGAAAAATTAAGTACACCCATGATTTTGTAGCTTGTAGAACCACTTTTAGCTGCAATAACTTGAAATATCATTTTTGGATGATATCGGTCTTTCACAGCATTGTAAAGGAATTTCGCCCCACTCTTCTTTATATTGGTCCAAAACAGCATTGGTTGTTGAGGTCTGGACTCAGTGACTGAGATACACATGTCCTGTGACATCAAAGTATTTCTGTTTGTACTGTCATGAACCATAAAATGTAACATGCTAACTGAGGTTTGAGATATACCTCTCGCCTTTTTGTGATTTCTCTAAGCTGTTTGTTTGACCCCTATGAAACTTTTGTAGAATACACTGTTTTTTATTGGGACAGAAAAAATATCTAATGAAGGTATTTGATGTATTTTCCTTTGGACAGACCCTAGCTTGCCTTTTCTTAAATTTCCAGGCCTTTATATGATAATTTTAGCACCTGTAGCTGAATATTTATAATTCGTGTGAAAATAAAAGCATTTTAGATTTGGATGAGCAGTCTGTTTTCCAACCCACAGTCTGTGCCAACAGGTGAGCAGTATTTGATATATTAAAAATACTTCATGTACTGTACTTATGATAATTTTCTCATTAAATTCTGTTGCTGGTAGCGGTCGACTGCATGTAGAGAGAGACACACGGCTGGAATCGGTATTGTTCAGCACAAATGGAGTAATATTCTTCAGCGTGCCAAGCAAGATAGAGTTTTCTCATATTCTCATCCTTTCATTATCTTTGTTGTGTCTTCCTCTGGTTTCTGCAGTTAAACAATCAGTAAGCACACACGCAGCACAGAGAGAGAGGGATGCCATTTCACACTCCATATATCCCAGTCTGAGGGATGCAGGGTGGTAATGGAGCATTATCAGATCCCAGATATTGATTGATTGTCACATGTATTGTTCCCAGGGAAATATAGCCCTGCTGAGGCTAGCTGCAGCTGTGCAAGAAGGTGCTATTGCAGTGAAGAAAAGTTTCACTGGGAGCTTGTAGATTATGGCCATGATTCAGCATGCACGAGGCTTTTCTGATGAATTTCTGTGCTGATTCATAGAGCAATGATTCATAGTTTTGCATGATAACAAGCCTGGAAAAACAAACAAAACTCACACACAGAAAAAAGCCGCAGCAGTGATGTACTGCTGAAACTGAAGTTTGCAAATATTTCTTTATGAGTAGAGTGAAATTAAATGCATTAAAAGGAGCATGTTGCTGAAATGAAATCTCTCACCTAAATTTCTGGTGCTCGCATTGCTGGTTTGGTGTTTCACCAGTGGCCATGTGGTCTCCAGCTGTGTGTATTCCATCACAGACCAGAGGCAAAAACTGTGCCTGGCTCTGACTCAGGGAGACCCCAAATGAGCGTGTCTGCGTGTGCTTGTGTTTGTGTGTGTGTGTAGGTGCACCTAATAGGGGGTAACCCTGACATACTTTAACTTTTCAGCTCGTACCCGCTGCATCTCTTTCTCACTACAAACCTTTTCTCTCTCGCTCATGTGCTCTCTCTTGCACGCTCATGCGCATGGGGCATTAATAATTCTGCTAATTGTGCAGAATATTTAGTCTAACGCCTGTGTCTACACGAGCAAGAGAGGGAGGAGAAAATGGCTCCCAATTAGCTCAACTTTGAAACTTTGGCCACTATTCTTGCTCTTTTTTTTTTCTAGAAAGTTTCCCCTTGCAGCCCCTAGCTAGGGGTGTGTATGTGTTGGTGTGTGTGTGTGCGTGTGTCATGAGCTTGAGGGTCTGGCACTAAGACGGTCAATTAAAACCACTGCCGGCAGCGAAGGACCAATGGGAACAGGGTGCCAATGCACTTCCCCACCGTCAATGTGGTAACGCAAACCAGATGCAGTTGGGCAGTGTGTGTGTGTGTGTCTGTGTGTGTGTGTTTGTCTTTGCTAAAGTCTACTGTATGTGTTTTTGCAAATACCTCTTTGCTGATACACAGTTTCTGCTTGTGCACGTAATGAAAATCTTTACCTTTTTGGAAAAGGAGTTGCAGAGCTTGCAGTTTTATTTATGTGAGAACCAAAGGGGTGCAACAAAAAAGGCTCGGATAACAAAAACATGGGATGAGAAAGAAAGGTATTTCCTCTTTCTTCCCAAAGCTATCCCAAAAAGCACAACAGCCCCTGCCTCTGAAATCTCACAAACACACTGGAGCTGTGCTGGCTGACAATCAGTTCTGACGTTCATCACCTAAAACACATCATCCGTCTTTTATCCTGCGCTGACAGCTTTGAATGGTAATTTCATGCAAAGTGATGTCTTGTTATGGCTTTCTTTTAAGTTTTTCAAAGACTTTTTATTTCATCCTTTTATGCTGTTTGATCCTTTTGAAGTTTGAGTGTGAAAAGAAACCCTATTTCTAAAACTTAACAAACCTTTGTTTTGCTTCTTTTTTTTTAAATTGGCTACATATAGCTTTCATTCACAGTTTTATAAGGTTCTGATCATAAACAGAATAAAAGGTGGACGCTGTGACGTCATCTACCGGTTTATGAAGTCTGGTTACCAGTCAGACGAGCTGATGATATATGATGATGATGATGGGTGGCTCTGACTGAAACGGCACACTCCTTGGTTAACAACCTGTCATTCATATCCATTGACCAGTGAGCATGTCTGAAATATAGGATGACCAGAATTTCCCAATCATACTAACAGTTTTCTACAGAGTTTGCAAAATTATAAGAATGGTTTTTACTGATATTCGGATTAGGATCATAAAAAAACAGTAAATATATTGAATTTAGATCTTAAAACCTATGGCCTAAAGATTATCATGGCCATAGTTCCATAGTGTGTTTCAAAATTTGTGCAGAAGTCCACTTAGACTGACTGTATTATATCTTTCAAACTGGATCTTGAGCAACAGCTCTCAGCTTTCTGAAGGTCTTTCAGTGTCCTTTGAATGTCTTTCAAAGAGCCTAGAGAACTTTTCCTGAATACTACTTAAAGAAACTGCAAGACAACTTGCCTAAGAGAGTGGAAGAATAAAGGTAGCCATAACAAAAGTTGAGTTTTCAAGCTTTTTGTTAGAGTCTGTTTTTGTCTTACATTCTAATTTAAGCTGTCTTGTTTCCTTGGTGTTTCCAGGTTGTACTTGTCACATATACATACTATATTCCAATTTAAGTCTGTTTTCCATTTTCTTAGACTTTTGTGCAATACGACTATTTTCAAATGTACGCTAAGTTACCGTACTTAGTACTTCCAGTACTAAGTACACGCCTGTCAGCCTCAGGATCACATCATAGCCAGTTGTGAACTTAAAAAACCTGCTAAACATCAGCATCTTAGGATCATCATTGTGAGCATGTAGCCGTGCAGAGATGAATGAGTTCAAAGTAGTTCCAACCTTTATTCTTAAACTTGTCAATCTTGCGACACTTCAGATTTATCGAGGACGTGACTGGCTGTAGAAACTATCTGGCATCTCCTCCAGACTTGCAATTTAAACCAAGATGGTGTCTGGAGATGCTTTCAGCGCTGCGGTACTTTAGGGATGATTAAACACTTACTCTCACACAAATACACAAACAGATACACACACGCACAACAGCTGTATGCTATATGATGGATCTTAGCATCCCACAAGGCGCAAGAAGAAGAGATAAAGTGGATCAATCTGTGCATGTGCGACCGTCTTTATGGACGTGTTTGCTCTTTGGTTCTGTCTGTTGGCCTCACAACAGACGTACTACAGCTCTCGGGGAAATAGGGAGAGCTGTTTCTGATTACTTCCGCACAATCCGCAATGATAATCATGATGTTTGATTGTCTTTTCTTTCAGCGTGTAAGCACAGATTTTTCCACAAATAAACCAAAACCATGAGCATGATGAATAACGGCGACGCCTCTCGGGTCTCACTAGCTCTACGCGTGAACTGAGTCACCTCATTTAGGAGCTTTGACCGACCGTGGCACATTTCATTCTGTGATCAATGGTCTGGGAGTTATAGGCAGAGGAGGTAGTCAGAGGTGGGGCACAGGGATGAAGGATACGTGGAAATACGCAGCGACCTGTCCCGCGATAGCCGGGAGAAGTTGCACAGGAAGGATGATGCAGAGAGGGATGGACAGAAAGAGACAGGCGTTGAAAAGGAGGGAGAGGGATGGATGGAGACGCAGATAGAAAGTGACAGTCAGATAAAGGGGCGGAGGGACTTCAGCCTTCGTTGTCCGTCTCTGGATACAAGAACTCATGATCTGTGAGAGCGACGAAATTGTATTTATTCAGAGCATTATTGCTTTTGCGTCTGCCTCTTTGGGAAGTGATGCTGGCAGCTTTTCTTTACTTTGTGCACCTGTGGAAATGTCACCGAGTTTCATTTTGACTTTTCTAAACTCCAATTTTTCTACTACCAAAGGAATGGTGGTGCAGTAGATTAGATATTAATCTAATCTCTGTTATAACAATCCATCACTTTGCATTTGTGTGACCCGGGTAGGTTTAGGGGTACGGATATGCTCAAGGGTATGTGGTCTTCTCTCCAATAACTCTGATGTATAGATAAGTGTAGTTAACAGAAAGATAACTGTGGCGCGTATAATGGGAGCGTGGACGCTGACATTTTGACTCTGTGTAAAGAATGCATAAAGAATTTCTCTACAATGGTACACACAAAGCAGCAAACCCAAAGGCTAAAAGTTTAAGATAAAGGGGAAAGACTGCAATTCCTAGAATAGCTTGATGAGACTCAAAAGCAAGTCCTATAGACTCCCATGCTAAAGGGCCAAAATAAAAAACACTAAAAGAAAAGCTTAGATAAAAAATGGCTTTGTTTTCTGTGAAAATTGTCCACCTTTGACCTTCTATCTGGGGTGGGTGTGGCTCAGGAGGTAGAATGGGTTGTCGACCAATCAGAAGGACATTGGAGCGAATCCCAGGCTGCTCCAGTCTGCTGTCAATGCTTAAGTAATATACTGAACCCAGATCAGTTACTCTTTAGTGAGTACAGTTCACCTGTATGCTTTATGTATGCTCACCAAACAGCTTTCCAAAATATGGTGATCCTGAAAACATTTCTTAATAACATGATATTTACAATTACATAAGTCAAAATGGAAGTTCAAGTCTCGGAAGTCAAACATTATTATTTATGAACACCTCAACCTTCATAAACACTAATGGCCCTGGTTTCACCAGATGTAATTGACAGTACTGGAAATAAGAAAACATGCCTCCTAGTATCATCGCACTTCAACCTCTTTAGGCATTTAATGCTGGAAAATGTCTCAGAGCCCATCTGAGAAGAAGCTACAAGTGGAAATGTGAAGGTTGTAGTGTCTGCAGTGGTAGAAAATAAGCACTCATGTACTTTGCTCATATACAATTTTGAGGTACTTCACTTGAGTATTCTCATCTTCTACTACTGCTCCCATAGCCCTCTGTGTTTTAGGGAGAAATATTGCACTTTTGACTCGTCTGGATTTGTTTGACAGCTACAGTTAGTAGTAATTTTGCAGCTGAAGGCTTATCCTAAAACAGATGTAGTATAATGACTTATTAAATCTGGAAATAATTTTCAAGCAATTGTTTTAGGGTCAAAGTCCAAAATCAAAATATGTAATGTAATTTTTTTCTATTAAAAACTCCTTTTTTTTCTTCTTTTATAATATTCCCACAATCCATGTTTATTTTCCCATTACACTTCTATTTGTACTCACTTTACTGGATGTAATCTAAATGTAGCAGAATTTAAACGGACCTATATAATAATAAGCTAGCAAGCTCAAAATAACTTTACAGTGGGGCAAAAAAGTATTTAGTCAGCCACCGATTGTGCAAGTTCCCCCACCTAAAATGATGACAGAGGTCAGTAATTTGCACCAGAGGTACACTTCAACTGTGAGAGACAGAATGTGAAAAAAAAATCCATGAATTCACATGGTAGGATTTGTAAAGAATTTATTCGTAAATCAGGGTGGAAAATAAGTATTTGGTCAATAACAAAAATACAACTCAATACTTTGTAACATAACCTTTGTTGGCAATAACAGAGGTCAAACGTTTACTATAGGTCTTTACCAGGTTTGCACACACAGTAGCTGGTATTTTGGCCCATTCCTCCATGCAGATCTTCTCGAGAGCAGTGATGTTTTGGGGCTGTCGCCGAGCAACACGGACTTTCAACTCCCGCCACAGATTTTCTATGGGGTTGAGGTCTGGAGACTGGCTAGGCCACTCCAGGACTTTCAAATGCTTCTTACGGAGCCACTCCTTTGTTGCCCGGGCGGTGTGTTTTGGATCATTGTCATGTTGGAAGACCCAGCCTCATTTCATCTTCAAAGTTCTCACTGATGGAAGGAGGTTTTGGCTCAAAATCTCACGATACATGGCCCCATTCATTCTGTCCTTAACACGGATCAGTCGTCCTGTCCCCTTGGCAGAAAAACAGCCCCATAGCATGATGTTTCCACCCCCATGCTTCACAGTAGGTATGGTGTTCTTGGGATGCAACTCAGTATTCTTCTTCCTCCAAACACGACGAGTTGAGTTTATACCAAAAAGTTCTACTTTGGTTTCATCTGACCACATGACATTCTCCCAATCCTCTGCTGTATCATCCATGTGCTCTCTGGCAAACTTCAGACGGGCCTGGACATGCACTGGCTTCAGCAGCGGAACACGTCTGGCACTGCGGGATTTGATTCCCTGCTGTTGTAGTGTGTTACTGATGGTGACCTTTGTTACTTTGGTCCCAGCTCTCTGCAGGTCATTCACCAGGTCCCCCCGTGTGGTTCTGGGATCTTTGCTCACCGTTCTCATGATCATTTTGACCCCACGGGATGAGATCTTGCGTGGAGCCCCAGATCGAGGGAGATTATCAGTGGTCTTGTATGTCTTCCATTTTCTGATGATTGCTCCCACAGTTGATTTTTTCACACCAAGCTGCTTGCCTATTGTAGATTCACTCTTCCCAGTCTGGTGCAGGTCTACAATACTTTTCCTGGTGTCCTTCGAAAGCTCTTTGGTCTTGGCCATGGCGGAGTTTGGAGTCTGACTGTTTGAGGCTGTGGACAGGTGTCTTTTATACAGATGATGAGTTCAAACAGGTGCCATTCATACAGGTAACGAGTGGGGGACAGAAAAGCTTCTTACAGAAGACGTTACAGGTCTGTGAGAGCCAGAGATTTTCCTTGTTTGAGGTGACCAAATACTTATTTTCCACCCTGATTTACGAATAAATTCTTTACAAATCCTACCATGTGGATTCATGGATTTTTTTTTCACATTCTGTCTCTCACAGTTGAAGTGTACCTCTGGTGCAAATTACTGACCTCTGTCATCATTTTAAGCGGGGGAACTTGCACAATCGGTGGCTGACTAAATACTTTTTTGCCCCACTGTATACCCATCCTGGACAGTGCTATACATAGACACTGCCTGCCACGATATTGTTGTTTTGGCACTAAAAGTTACCATATTTGCCTGAGAAGGTGAAGTGCTAAAGCATCAGGAAACAGTACACAGATCACCAAAGACCGCCTCACAAAACCTGCAGCACAAATGTCTTGGATAGTTTATCAGATAATTTCATAAAAAATGGTCCCAAAGGTAGTTTAACCGAGGCGAAGCTGAGCGGACAGGAGCCAACTACTGCTGTTTTTTACAACAGGAGTGTCAAACATAAGGCCCGGGGCCCAGAATCAGCCCATCAAAGATCTAGCCCAGTCCCAATTTTGGACTTTTAACCATATTTTCCTATGTTTTACAGTTTTTCATGGTCATTTATACTGCACCAAAGTAATTAAGTTATTGATACTGTTTTTTTACAGTGTTTTTTTTTACAAGCCAAATAGTCGTTCTAGTACATTTCTTTAATTTACGACAGCAACATTTCTTTGTAATGTAGAAAAACTAAGATGTACTAATGTAATTGCACTTCTTTATCTTATATTAATATTAATATATCAGAGTGATTTAATGACCTAAAGATGTGGGCTGTACATGGCCGACACTGTAAAATGAGTTTGATGTTGTTGCTTTACAATATCAAATGGATGCGTTAGCCACAGAGATCATGTAAGCATGTTGCTTTCATGGTATGGCACGGGCATTTAAACATAGACTGACTCCATGTTGGAGCCTCAGGTGCCCACTAAAGGAACTGCAGTGGTCTCTTAAAGCCTTTTGTGTTGGCCTGACTAGTATAATGACAAAATACCCTGGGCTTGGGATCTTTTTAGTAAACTGCACGTATTCGTTGTTAAGAACGGACAGCTGTGGCCCTGTCACCCAGAGAGGCTCACATTTTAAGCTTAGTTTTTCCAGAAAATGAAAGAAAGTCTCGATGGTTTCAGATTTTAGATGAATTTTAAAAAGTAAACAAAGGAAAATCAACAGAGCTTAACAAAAGATTATCTTTCACCATCCTCCCATCTTGCTATCACATCACAGCACTCACCTTTCGGCTTAATACCCAGAATAGTTTCAGTTTCCAACAAACCTGATGGTAAATCCCAAAGCTTTACAGGAATCCTCTGTTAATTAGGATGCACCTTGTGTGGAGCGGATTTTTTCGGATGGCACTGTGGAAAGAAATGCTCATTGAGCTAATGGAACAGAGAGTCTTAGTCTCTAAACACGTTCCATCCCTGCAGTGGAAGAGCGCTGTACGCCTCGGGCCCCTGCGGCTTTATACCTGCTGCCTCCACATCACTGCTCCCAGGTAGCTGCCCACACACATTTACTACTTTTGTGGAAAAGACAACAAGACGACTGTAGTGATGCAGCGGTGCATATAAATGGTGGCAGGCAACAGCTTCCATAAAGCCTTTCGGTTTCACAGCAGCTCTGTTAACTCTGTGCACAACGTCGAGATAGTCTTATCGATCACACATGGAATGCAAGCTGATAATTTAATGCATTAATAGTGAGGTGGATAGGGACATGCGCGCAGATGTCAGCATCCCGGATCATAGATGCTGGGTTTGAGAAGAAAATAAAGCTGTTACCACGCTACAGATACGAGCGTGCACATTTATGTCTTAAAATAGCCTTCGCTGTTTGAGTGTTTGTTTGCAGATCAATGCCGTCCTCCTTGTGTTTGCCTCTGAATGAAAAGATTCAGGGATTAAACTACCACTTCTAAACCAAGGAGAAAGACGAAGACGAGAGAGATGAAGTGTGTGATAGACTGATGTAAAGTCCCAGAGGGAGAAAAAGTAGACCGGCGGTTTAATGAGAAGCCTAGCTCCAATGCAAATGGGAATTGATTGGTGCTGCTGACGTGTCAGGAGATACTTAACTCTGACAGGAGGAGAGGGTTTGTGTGTGAGTGTGTGGGCAAGGATGTGCTTTTGTCTTTTGTCTATCTTATGGTCACCACGTTGTTGCTTTCATCTCCTTTACTTGTCACTTTATGAGCAACATGCAGTTATTCTTTTGTCAGTGCTGATGGATTTTTGACACTTTTGCTTACGCACACATATTACTATTTTTTGTTTTTTTTTTAGGTTCCTTCTTCACTGAGAGCCACCAAGAAAGAATATGAAGCCTACAAGTGTTATTGTACGAAACCTAGTGAGTTAGCTTTATCATCTCATGTTAGCAGAAGTACCTATTGTGGTGTATTCATAATTGTCTCTGGTACATTTGTTGTATGGGCAGTATGTGTTCACTGTTTGATTGTGTAATTACGTGTTACGCACTGGCAATGCATGCCGGTAGATGGTAATACAGGAAGTAAAAGAGATGGTCTTACCGCACACAGTGGTCCCGCGTACTTATTCAGATTCAGAGTAAGAATCACACATGGTGTCAGAAGTGCTGTGTGACTCGTAAGACTCCATACATCTGCCGAGTGTGAGGAGAAGGGGAAGGTGGAAACAAAATGCCGAATGACGACGTAGACGATCGTCCGAGGGCAGGAGTTAGCACCGCGGCTAGCACTCCCAGCGCTACGTTTAGCATCCAACCACCGGAGCCCTTTGATTTTTCCAAACCACACGAATGGACAAGATGGGTCCGTCGCTTCGAGAGATTCCGTCAGGCAAGTAATCTGTCTGCGAGCTCGGAGGAAAATCAAGTGAACACTCTCATATATTGTATGGGAGACGAAGCGGATGACGTCCTGAGAGGACTAAAGTTAAGTGATGTAGACCAACGGGACTATGCTAAAGTGAGAGATAGCTTCCACAACTTTTTCATTGTCAGGAAAAATGTTGTTTATGAGCGCGCACGTTTTAATATGCGCAAACAAGAGCCGAATGAGACTGTTGATGCATTCGTGACTGCCTTGCATGCATTAGCAGAGCACTGTAACTATGGACCGCTCCACGATGAGCTGATAAGAGACAGAATAGTAGTGGGCTTGGCCGACACGAGGCTGTCTGAGCGCATGCAGATGGAAAAAGACTTGGACTTGGATAAAGCTATAAATATGGCCAGGCAGTCAGAAGAAATCAAAAAGCAACAGTCAGGTTTGAGAAGTGAAACAAATGTAATGCATGTAAATGCGAAAACAGTTGACAGAGTGATACAAAAGCACGACAAAACAAAGTTCAACATGTTCAAAAATAAAACTGTCAAAACACAACAGCAATATAGCAAGAGACAAAGTAACAAATGCTACAAGTGCAGAGGCTCTCCACATCCGAAACCTGAGTGCCCAGCAAATGATGCAAAATGTCATTTATGTGGAAAAAAAGGTCACTACCAGCGAGTCTGCAGACAAAGCAAGACAGTGCAAAGTATTGAGGAGGAAGAGGAGCAAGGTTTCTTCCTAGGCTCAGTTTCCAGTGACGGCCAGGCGTGGACAGCCAACATACAAGTGAAAGATGCAAAAATCACTTTCAAACTGGATACTGGAGCAGATGTGACTGTAATAGCTGACTCGGACTTATCAAAGATTTTTGCTAACGAACACAGACCAGTTCTCCAGCAGCCAGAAAAACCTTTGTTAGGCCCTGGAAAAACACCACTGGACGTTGCAGGTTTTACAAAGCTACAGCTCAACTACGGAGCGAAACAGACAACAGAGAAGGTCTATGTTGTAAGAAACCTGAGCACTCCACTGCTAGGCCTGCCCGCCATTACAGCTCTTGGCCTGCTGGTGCGAGTTGACGCGGTTTCAATGGACACTCTGAAGACTACTTACCCTAAACTTTGCAATGGTCTAGGGAAAGTGCAGCGGGCCTATCACATTAAACTCAAACCGAATGCTGTGCCGTACTCACTCAAAACTCCGCGAAGGCTTCCTCTGCCTCTGATGGGAAGGGTAAAAGAGGAACTCCAACGAATGGAAGAGCTTGGTGTCATTACCCGAGTTGAGGAACCAACGGATTGGTGTGCCGGCATGGTTGTTGTTCCAAAGAAAAACAGCCCTAGGCTAAGACTTTGCGTAGACTTTACCGGACTAAATGAGTATGTGTGCAGGGAAAAATATGTGCTGCCATCGGTTGAACAAAGTCTCGGAATGCTCGCAGGAGCCAAAGTGTTTAGCAAACTGGATGCCAACATGGGCTTCTGGCAGATTCCCCTGTCCGATGAGTCTGCCAAACTCACCACCTTCATCACACCCTTTGGGCGGTTCCACTTTAACCGCCTACCGTTTGGGATCAACTCAGCGCCCGAACACTTTCAGCGCATGATGGCGGAGGTCATCGAGGGTCTCGAAGGAGTGGTGTGTCACATTGACGATGTGTTGGTGTGGGGACGTAACCATCAGGAGCACGATTCCCGTCTCCATGCTACACTGCAAAGACTGGAAAAAGCAGGCATAACGCTGAATGTTGAAAAATGCGAGCTCTCCCAGAGCAAGGTTGCTTTCTTGGGTCACATCATAGCGGATACAGGAATCAGTCCTGACCCGAAGAAAACGGAGGCAATTACAGAAATGACAGAGCCAACTAATGTGTCAGAGTTGCGCAGTTTTCTGGGCATGGTGAATCAAGTGGGCAAGTTCATCCCCCATTTAGCTGAAAAAGACAAAGCCCTGCGAGATCTTCTTTCCAAAAAGAACGCATGGTATTGGGGAACTGACCAAGTGAGAGCTTTCAAAACATTACGAGATGCCCTGACCTCACCCCCAGTGCTCGCAATGTATGACCCCAACAGAGACATTAAAGTATCAGCAGATGCTTCATCCTATGGTCTCGGAGGTGTTCTTTTGCAGCTGTGGGAAGAAGGATGGCGACCAGTGGCGTATGCATCGAGGTCCCTTTCTCCTACAGAACAACGATACGCACAAGTGGAAAAAGAGGCACTGGCATCTACATGGGCGTGTGAGCGTTTTCGTGATTTCCTGATTGGTAAACATTTTTGTCTTGAAACGGACCACAAACCTCTCGTTTCCTTACTGGGAGGACAAGCTCTGGATCTCTTGCCACCCAGGATCCAGCGATTCAGAATGAGACTCATGCGTTACTCGTACACTGTGCAGTACGCCCCAGGGAAATCGCTCTGGACAGCAGATACTTTGTCCCGCTCACCTCTGAAAAAACCAATGAACCTGTCAGACAAAGAGCTAATGGAAAGCACAGACATATATGTCGACAGTATTGTAGCAAACATGCCTGTCAGTTCATCATATATGCAAACACTGAAGGAACAACTGAAAAGCGACAGTGTGTGTGCTCGCGTCATGGACATGTGCACCGAAGGCTGGCCAGAACATGCAAAACAAGAGCCTTTACTGCGAAATTACTGGCCTGACCGAGCCACGCTCACTGTTGAAGACGGCCTTTTGTTAAAAGACACACGGCTTGTCATTCCTTCAGCAATGAGAAACGAGGTGCTGGAAAAACTACACGAAGGACATCAAGGTGTTGTAAAATGTAAAGCTCGTGCACGCCAAACAGTGTGGTGGCCCGGGCTGAGTCAACAAATCTCTGAGATGGTGCTCAAGTGCAAAACGTGTATTCAAGAAAGACACAATAACAGTGAGCCACTCATGCCAACAGAATACCCTGCCCGCCCATGGCAGAGAGTGGGCACAGATCTTTTCGAGCTGGGAGGGAAAACTTACCTTCTCGCTGTTGACTATCACTCTAGATTTGTTGAGATTGCTTTGTTAAACAGGACAAAATCAAACGATGTCATTACTCACCTGAAATCTTTCTTTGCCCGTCACGGCATCCCAGAGGTCCTCATGTCTGATAATGGACCACAGTATTCAGGTCAAATCTTTACAGACTTTGCAGCAGCATACGGCTTCAAACACATCACAAGCAGTCCCAAGTTTCCGCAAAGTAATGGAGAAGCAGAACGTGCTGTGCAGACTGTAAAAAATCTTCTGAAAAAAGCAGCTGATCCTTATCTAGCTCTTCTTGCCTATAGAGCTACACCACTGCAGTCCGGATACAGCCCTGCAGAGCTTTTAATGGGCAGACGTCTGCGAACCACACTGCCGATGCTTCCATCGCAGCTGGAGCCCACACTGCCGGACAACGCACTGCTCGCTCGAAAGGAAAGGGAGAAGAGGATGATGGACATGGCAAACTTCAACAGGCGCCACCGCGCAAAACCTTTATGCAGCCTGTCCCCAGGAGAGCAAGTTTGGGTGACTGATGTCAAAACTACAGGCACTGTTATCCAAAATCACTCTACACCCCGATCATACACAGTGGAGTTACCACAAGGGACTGTGAGGCGTAATCGTGTGCATTTGATTCCTTTAAGTTCACCTGTGCATGAACCTGCTAATGTGCCTGTGTTGCAGAAGCCTCAAACACCCAGTGTGATCCCTGCTACACCTGTTAACACTGATGTGGTCAGAACCAAGTCAGGGAGGCCAATAGTTAAACCTAAAAAGTTAGATCTGTAAGAAAAAAAAAGGTTGTTGTTATGTAACTGTGTTATAAGGGTTTTGTAGAGCACAGTAAAATAAAGCTAAAAAGAGTTGTTAAGAAAAGAAAAGAACAAGAAAACAAAAACAAAAGGTTAAAAATGTAATGCAGATTGTTTGCCAGATGTTCTTGTATGGCTTTGAAAAAGAGAAGTTCTGTCCTGAGAAAAGGAATATTCTGTTTTTGTTTAAAAGGGGAGATGTGGTGTATTCATAATTGTCTCTGGTACATTTGTTGTATGGGCAGTATGTGTTCACTGTTTGATTGTGTAATTACGTGTTACGCACTGGCAATGCATGCCGGTAGATGGTAATACAGGAAGTAAAAGAGATGGTCTTACCGCACACAGTGGTCCCGCGTACTTATTCAGATTCAGAGTAAGAATCACACACCTATGGCTCCTGAGGGACCGCGTGTGACATTTAGAAAAGGCGAAGAAGCAAGGCCCTGTTGATCGATATACTCCAGTGTGCCACTGCAAATAAACAGACTTTCTTTCCCTAGGCCAAAACAGTATAGCAATATGGCGCCCCTGGGGTGCCATGTCTGTGAAAAAAGCATTTAAGAAAGCAATTATTCAGGTAAGAGGATACACACAGCTATTAAGAAACAGACTAAGGGTCATTTTCATTGACAGAAATTAACGGCGGTAATGAAAATGCCAAAAAGTACCAGTCAATCAAGGTCAGAGATGTTGTTAACCGTTAACACCGGCGTAGCCTGTAAATGATTCGTAAAATTTCGTTTTTATGAACCGTCCTTTATAGATTAACATCCTACAGCTCAGTCAAATCCTGTCATCTTTGCTCCCCCCCTACTTTTTTATTTCTCAAAGCCAAGAGCCCTTTAAAAGTTAACAAAGTGGCCTTCAGCTCTCATTTGCGGATAGATCACTCATTAGGAGCTCCATTAGTGTCTTGTGTTGTGTGATCCCAGTGAATTAGCTGCAATCAAGCCGTCTTACTGATGCTAATCTGGAACAACTGAAAGAGGTTAGCCTAGCTGCTGCCGGCACTTCAGTTAAGAGTCGTGTGAGTCACTTAAACAGCTTTCAATACTGCAATTCAAAAGGCAATTTCTAGGGTACAGAAGGAAATATACGTTGCACTGGCTTGCACTGGTTCCCAATAGCAAATATATTATAGAGCCATTGGAGAAAATATTTGGATGCTAAAGGTAATCTATAGAGTAACTAGCTGTACAGAAATGGTAGAAAAAGGGCAACATAGAACAAGAATTTCCAGATAAATACGTCCTTTTAACTCAACAGGCACAAAATTATTGTAGAGCAAAGAATGGACAAGTTAAACATGCTAAAGCTAAAAAGGGTCATTGTGTGACTTTAACTGGTGTATTATACACTTGTTTACCTAAGGAGTTAGTGCAAATTCATATATGTATGTGTATACGTACAGTATACGTATGGTAAATATGGCGGAAGCTAGTTTAATAGTCTAATAGCAGCTAGCTTGATTAGCCATGCAACTTGTGGCTAATCAATCTCTCTCTCTTGGAGCACATCTAAAACTTTCTACTTAAATTCTTTAACCTTCTTCGGTGACTCAGTGCAAAAAGTTTTAATGGTTTTTACCATGATTATATGTGGGACCATTTCTTAGGCCAATTTCAGGAACTTCCAGGTTCCAATAGTTTCCTGGCAGTCGGTCCTTGCATTATGCAACATTTTGTTATCGTTGGACTGGGCCAGGTTGATTCTTTTCCACTGCTTCCAATTTGCTAAGCTAAGCGAATCAGCTCCTGGCTAATGTTTTTGGTTAAAGTTTATAAAAATCTGTTTGCAACTAAATAGAATAAAAGCCATCATCGGGTAAATTATCAGTCATTCAGTCATTTGCTCAAGAAGGTATTCTGTATTTCTGTGAGTGCACTGATGAATTCCTGAGTTATCATTATTTTTTTTTCAAATTTTAAAAAGAGATTTTAGCTCAATGCTGCCAAGTGATACACAAAATTACATTGGTGTTCTATGCCCAAATATTAAAAACAAGTCAGACAGTTAATAATATGTAACAAATATACAGTCACTTTGGCAAAAACAGAATTTAAAATGACTTAGTAAATGTAGTAAAAAATAGAAACCAATGACAAATTAAATAATGCAATGCTCATTTTCTTGCTATAAAAGACTGAGGAAAATGCACTCACAATATTGCCTTTCGTCATGCTTGAGAAGCTCTTTGGGCTTCAGGAGAACAAAAACACTTCCACACACACAGTTATCTCGCACTGCTGCAGGACATTAATGGCTATTAGCCAACCGCTGGTATTTACTCAGCACCCATTAGGGCTGATTGTTAGCCTATGTGGCTAATTAGCATTCCCCAGCTGGCTCTTTCACTCTGTTATTAGGGCCCTCTTATCCACTAGGCGCTACACTCAGAAATCTATCTGTAATGTGCATCTATCCCATCTAACTGACTTCCATGTTTAGCTCTGTGGCTATTAGCAGAATCGCTAATGATCTTCACACAAGTCCAGAGACTTTATCACTTCAAGGCTGCTTGTAATCAATCTTGATCTTTACCACCAGGCTCATGAAAACTTCTCCTTGTATTTGCCATGAGCGTTAAAGCTTCATAAAGATGGAGAACAAAAACCCACTTCCTACACGGTTCTGACTATGGTCAGAACTATTGTTGTCCCCGTTAGCAGGTGTCTGTTTCACTGAGAAACAGATCAAACAAATGCAAATCAAACAGGTGCCCGGCAGTTTGGGTAGTAACACCTAAGCAGAAAATAGATATGTGATAGAAAACTCATGAAACAAAATGCCTTCAAAGGATCTAGTAGTGATGGGCTTATGGAAGTGTTTGAGCATTCAGTTTCATTCAAACGCAGCTGAATCAGAAACTTCACAAAGCCACCAGAGGGACCTTCAAATATGAAGCAGACTCATTACCCTGTCACATTAAAAGTGAAGACTGAACACTGAGGAAAGATAAGTCATGATGTAATTATTCACTATCATGTCCTGGTTCCATTTTTTCCGTAAAATAAATAAATGAATAAAAGGGAGTATTGGCTCCCCAGTGTTTGTCAGAACAAAGAAATGCATGCTCTAATTGTGCTGTAGATCTCCCTTTCTCTGTCTCGCTCCCCTCTTGCTAGTCTCTGTTTCTGTGTCAAAGGCACATTGTTTGTGCCGCGTACACCTGGGAAGGCATCGGCCACTTCACACAGTGCAGCCCTGGGAACCCCAGAGAGCTGACTGCTCCTCATAATTCCCACAGCTTTTATTCCCCTGGTTACAGATGAGGCTCAGTTAATGTGTGTATCATTGTTTTATGATACAGATGTTTGCAAAATGGTTGTTTGGGGCATGTGTGTTGCAGAAGCAGCAAGTGTGTTTCCTACTGGAGCTTCCATAAATTTAAAGTATCCTGTGACAAAAATGCAGAAATGTGCCCTCGTGTTGGTCTCGGTTCAGATGGTTGGGTTTGGTTGGTGCTTGCGCATGCTTTTTCTGGTGCATGTTGGTAAAACTCCTACGCGGCCTTGCACTGAGGGCAGGCGTACATTTCCACGGCCTTTGTATTTTGCGTGTTTGTTTCCTGTTTTATTTTGAAAATATTTTCCTCGTATTACTCAGTTGACTTGACTTCCTGTTTTTGTCTTGTTCCGCACGTGAGCCCTTCATTATTTCCATATCCATGTTTTCATAATCGTTGGATGCCAAAACTGGAATTAACATCAGGCTATTGACTCAGTCCAAGAAGGTTTTATGGATTTTACCAAAAGAGACCCCAAAATACAGGTTTTGATATTACAGGCAGTCAGTTTAAGCCACCGGTTTCCATTCAGTATGGTCTGCATAAAGTGACTTAGCAAAGGAACAAGGAACTCCTTATTGATACTTATTGAAAATCAACAGCTGTGGTGAACTCCTTACGTCTTTTCAATGTTCTAAAGACTGCTTCTTGTTTGTTTCTATTCTTTGGATTTTCCTTCATCACCTAATCTTTCCCCAGCTCTTTCTCCATCCATCTTTCTTTCCACCCACTTCTGTTTTTTCCCCTATTGCTTGCTGGTGTTCCCTCATTACAGGGGCTCGCCGGTGGCTGCTTCCCCCCGCTGCACTTCTCTGTGCGGGCTGCACACAGACTCTGTGTGTGTGCACGTGTTCGTCTCGCTGGGTGTGTGCTTGGTGTTGTTGTCGTAGCTCAGTTGGCTGGAAAAAAATGAAAAATCGTATATTGCTTCCAGCCATTTTTTTAGTTTGCTTTTATTCTTTTTGTCACGAGTTAAGAGGCATTTTAAAGAGATATGTCTAAAGATTAAAAGAAGAGTCTTTTTTGTATGAATGACTTAATTATTATTAAATCCCTTTCCATTCGGGAGGGAAAAAGCTTTCCGTTTTGTTAAACTAAGAAGGAAAAAAAAAACAGCCAATCAAAGCACTCGATGCCGCTTTAAAGACATGCCATTGGTCAAACATCCAATTTTGAGACACATGATATTCCTGCTGCATCTCTGCATGTGTGTGTTTGTCTAATCACAGCCATATGTTTACACATTCCTGTACTGTACATAACATCAACACACACTCGCATGCCCAAACACAAAGATGCCGACTCCGTTGCCATAGAAACCGGATCCTAGCCAATAACTAGAAGCAGCCTTCTCGGGAGTGTAAACATTTTGTTTGTTGTCATGGAGAAATGGATACTGTTTGCATGCCACGTAACTTTTTTTGTTTTTTTCCTGATTTGTGCGTGTGTGACCTTCGCCGCGTTGCCCGAGGGTGCACAGGAGAGAGCCGGAGAAGATCAGGGCCTTGGTGGTGTATTAATACCAGCACAGATTTATGGCACTCACAGTGTGGTGTGCTTTTAGGTGGAGAGATGCTCCAGCTGACACCACGTGTTCTGGACTGGCTGGCGGCTGCGGTTTGGAGCTGACAGCTGATGGCTGCTGGCTTTGTACTGGCGTGCAGGTCTGGGGGAGAGGTTATTTAGGGTTGCTCTTCAATAACTGTTTGTTCAGTTATTCAAAAGGAGCTTGTGAGCTCAAAGATTTAAATTTGCTGTTGTTGCATTCGCAACCTCCTTATGGAAGTCGGCTTGTTCTCTTCCTCCTTTTCTTTCCCTTTCTGATCTTGGCAGGGGCCAACAACAACACAGACCTGGGATTTTTATATAGCTACAGAGAAAGTTTTGAGTCATCCAACACTTAATATCCACAAGGCATTCTCTGAGATTGGCAAAGCTTTTAGAGTCACTGGGGTTTATAGGCTCTTTCTTTCCCTCAAACTCGCTCCCCTCGCCTACCTTGCTCTCCCCTTTCTGAGAAGCAGTTGGAGCCTATAGCCATGGCTTATTTGCTTTGTATAATGGGCTGCTCAGTGCCAGAGGATTGGCTTGGCTAGAAGGAGAGACCGGAGGAGAGGAGAAAGTAGAGTCAAGGGGGGGAGACAAAGCAGAGCTTTGCTCTGTGAAGACTGCTGTTCTGGGCCTGTGGCTTCCCAGGTCTCTATTGTAATGACTGTATCTGTGTGCATTAGCATGAAGTAGTGGTCACGAGCTGCAACCAAGTGGAGACTAGGGATACTCAGTGCCCACCAGACATCAAACCACCCTGCCTGCCCCACTTATTATATACTTTTTGATGGCAAGAAAGGGTCTACCTCTCTTGCTAATGTCTTGGCGATGAGAATACACCCATGCGTTTGAAGTATGGGGAGGAAAAGCTGGCCACAGTAAATATGAGGTTTTTAAGGCTTGGTTTTTGCTTAAGGTTTGATTTGAAGTCTGTAGTGGTTACAGTCAAGGTAGGGAAAGTCTCAGACACATGAAGTTAAGTCACTCCTTAGTAACAAAACTAAGTTAAATGGTGTGATTGTTGTGTGGGTTACCTTACGCTGGTGTTGTAATACAGCACGTGTTAGCTGTGTGTCTTTAAAGTAAGTTAATGCTGATGCAGTCACATCACATCTGATGTTGTGGAAATTTCATACTGATACAGGATGCTTTCATAGCTATTAAACTTATTTTGTTTAGAGCAGACTGTGGTAGTAGACAAAGCCAGCTGCAGGCAACAACTTATGATCCTCCCAGTTCTTTTAGATGTATAAAATGTTTTCATTGCTCAAGCAGAGTGAAGCTACACAAGAAATAGTCCATTTACCATTTTCCCATGTTGTTAGTCAAAGGCTCCTTTTCCTTCATTCTCAATAAGGTTCAGAAATGTTCCAGCTTCTAAAGGGATAGAAACATCTTTGTATCCCTTAGCAAAAATGAAGGGGCATTTTGTCGAAACCTGAGGTTTTGGCAAAGCAACAGGCACTTGCTATGAGGAGGAGCCTTATGTTTTGCATAAAGATGGTTAAAAACAATTGCCCTTCCAACAAAACACCTTGAAATGAGCTCTGGTCCCCATGTAGCTGCTTAGTAGCTATATTTAACTGCTCCGCTCTGAGTAAGATAGCACCTATCTGTACTGTAGGTGTGTGTGTGTGGCAGTGTGCCTACAACCCAAGAACTAAACTTAACATCTCTCTCAACATTAGAAATATATTTCAGTACTAAACCTTTCCATTACCTCTCCCCCGGCGTCTGCAGTTTGAAAAATGTTTCCTTGTGATTCACCAGCTTATCAGCCTCCATCTACCTCACAGGGACATCGCCGTTATCAAAGTCAGAAAGAGATGCTACTGTCCGTGATTTGCGACAGACCATTCTAATACTCCTTTAATCCTTATTTTGAACATGACAGCAGGAGACAGGCAGAACAAGCTGTTCTGGGCTCCTTTAATAATGTTCACATGAGAGGAAGGCACAGACTGAGAAATTGGAGCGACAGTGCACATTGTTGCTGGTACACAGGTGTGAGAGGGACTTCAAGCTTGTCATAGAAAAAAAATGTATTCAGGATTAAAGTCACAATCTTTGTCAAGTTAAATAAAGGGAATTGAGGAAAGCAGTGTAGTAGGTGAGCATGAAGTACAGCGTGACATCCTCTGAAGCAGTGGTTCACTTCAGGTCCACTTACTGGACTTTGTTCTTTCAGAAAAGTAGGTCAGGCATTGGAAACCCAGCCCCAGGTACCAGGGATAATACAGAATTATCTTCTAATCAACATTATACAATTTTGGTTTCTGTTCAAAGCATTTTACTGTTTCTATTGAGGAGTTACATCAGTTTTTAAGCTTAAATATCATTTCCCATTGTTAGAACTGATTGCTAATTAGCTTTTCCTAGCCCTCTAAATATTTGGACCGTGTTTCAACACATGAACATCCTCGATATCCTGCCTATGAAAGCTTTCATGTGTGCTAATTTTTATTAAGTGTGTGTGTGTGTGAGAGAGAGAGAGAGAGGGAGCGTGTGTGTGTGTGTTTGTGTGCGTTTGTGCAGATTACAGTAGCGTGCCTCCGCTAACTTCCCTGCTATTAGCCTGTGTTCTGTTCCGGGGCCAGATTAGCTGCATTGATAAAGCTGACCTCCTGTTAATCATGCTGATTCTGGCACTGTGCTGCATTTTTCTCATATCGTCATTTCCCTCCATTTGCATATTTTCAATTCTTCACTTCTATTTTTCCTTTTTGTCCTGTAGGCCTTTTATTCTCTCATTTTCTTGCTAGCTGACCTCTCGCTAACCTGTCTGTGCTTTACAAGGTGTGTTTTCCTTTTTCTCTCCCTTTCAGAATTAAGGGTCTATTTGTTTGCTGTGGCATTTAAATGGGTTTCCTAAGGTGTGCATGTTTTTGTGTGTGTTTGTGTATGTGTGTGTGTGTGCATTTGGTGCTAATTCCAGTGAAGTGAAGGAGATGGGGCTCTAAATATATTTGAATACAATAGCAGTGACCGGGTGCAAGCGATAGAGACAGAGAAGGACCAAGGGAATGATTGTGTAAATGCTTAATTATCGAGAAGCTCCAGGAAACTGAAACACTGCCTGACCTCTTGCCTCGTTTAACACACTTGTCTGTCACTTAAACTTCCTTCCATACCAGATGCATCTTAAAACTTCTGAGGATATGTTTGGATGTCAGCCTACAAAAGGCTGTTTTCAATTTCAGCTATTTGTGGCGAAAGCATATGCTCTGCATTTGTGTATGTGAAAACTCCCTCAAGAGGATTAAAGCTTTATTTAGCCTTCAGATCAATTATTCGTTGTTCATTTTGATTTATCTCAATCACTTTTTGCCTGTTTATGTGATCTTTCATCAGCTCTCCATCTCTGTTTTTATGCCTGTTTTTCAAAAATGGTGTAGCCATGTTTCGAAGCCTCAGTCTTTAGTTTTATTTGGAGCCAGAAGTGACCAAGTTTGGAAACAGTGGAGTGCTAAGTTACTGGCTAATGCTAGCAAGCTTGTTTAGAAATCTGCATAAACAGGCATGGGTACAGAAAAACGAATGATTTCACAAACCAAAACTGAAGAACAGACTTCTTTTAGTATAAATATTAGTTCAGTAACACCAGAATAAAAGTAGAATGTGGACCTCCCTACTTCTAGGAAAAAGTGGTTTTGGTTGCTTAGAACTGCATTTGGTGACTGATTGCATGTAGTTGTGTTGGGTGTAATGTGTTACAGTAATCACATTATATTTTTCAGCAATGCAGTAACCTAACACACTACTGTACTACATTCAATAATTACAATACAGTTACAATTATATAGTTAGTTGGGTTCATCAGTTCTCTACATGCTAGGTGGTTAGAAAAAACCCCTCATCAAACAGATGAGCTACTCTCAGATCATTTCAGTTGCTGTGCAGGAGGATAAAAATGGTGGTTAGACTATTGCTTTTGAAGACTGGAGATATTGACATTACTTTTATTATAATTGCACAAAAGGATGAGCATGATGGTAAGGTGCAAACTGCATCTAGGAGAGAAACAACCAATCATTATGCTGCTAACTGCAACTGGCAAAGACTGCATGCTAACACAGAGCTAGCCAGGAACCCAGAACCCAGAGTAACGTTAAAGCTGAGTGCATGCTGACCCCAGCCCAGCAGCCAGCCTGCCTTTTGTTAACTCCCATCCTCTGTCTTAACCGGTTAGTGATTTTATTACAGTAATATCACCATTACGCTGGTTTGCATCTTTGCTTTGTGTTGCTGGCTTTGTTTTCATACTTGTTCATACAGAAAGATTTAAATTTGGCAGCCATTTTTGATCATAAGACAGTTGCACGGATTGTAACAGTCTGCAGAAAATTTTTTCAGCTTTCAAGACTGGAGCTGACTGGTATGAGGTATTAAGTGGTAAATTAGTCACAGAGACCAAACATTTTTACTTTTCAAACAACATGAAAGGCATGAAAACATATCTATAAAGAAAGGCTTGTTTTTGAAACCAGTCTCAAGTGATGACTCAAGGAACTGCAGCTATTTAAGCCCAAGGACTGGGAAAGGATCCACCTCTGTGTGTGTGTGTGTGTGTGTGTGTGTGTGTGTGTGTGTGTGTGTGTGTGTGTGTGTGTGTGTGTGTGTGCGTATGTGTGCGTATGTGTGTGCTCTCTGCTTTCTGTAGGTCACTCTGCCTTCAAACAAATTTATATACTCTCTGTATATGTGCTTTCTGTTCCCCTGGTGTGCGAAAGCTTTTGCCTTCACTCATACTCACACACATACCGTACTCGCGAATGAGCCAGTGCATCATGTCAATTAGAATGACAGAGATGGTGCTGCATCTTACCCGACGGACACACATCTGCTAGTTCATAGTCTGAAGGGCGCTTACCGACCGCAGATGTTTCTGTCTGTGTGTGTGCATGCATGTGGTAGTTGTAAAGTGTGGTGTCTATTTTACCTGTGCTTTAATAGATTTGACTATATTGTTGTTTTCTGTGTGAGGTTTTTGTCACTTTCCCATCAAAGGATCATTGCAGTCATATGAATGAGTTTCTTCTTTTGTTAAATTGTTTGACTAAATTATACAGTTTGCCTCCTATATAGAAAGTTATAATACATTCCTGTAAATTTAGTTTATTATTTTGTTATGGATGTAATGGTGGGCTTAGAAAGGACTGAAAACCTTGTCTTATCTTTGTATGAAGAACCCTAACCCCTAACCCTAGACCTTGGACATTTGATCTCTGAGAGCCTAGATCACTGTCTCCCAACCTTTTGAAGCCATGGCACATATTTCACATTTGAAAAATCACACGGCACACCACCAAACAAAAATGTCACGAAAAGCATATTGAGAATTTTCCCCCGCGTTCCAGGCAAAGTGGAATTGGCTCGGTTTGTCCCCAGTATACCTTTTTTGATTATTTTGACCACTACTCATGCTAGGGCCTTCATCTGGGTTGGAATTTTCTCCAGGACGCGGGTCAGATTGTCTACTTTTTCTTTTTAAATATTTTTCTATTGCTATTACACGCTGCTCACAGCATGACTATTATGTCATTTCTTCCTCATCTTCTTCTGTTTGACTGGCAGTCGGCAACCCATTTAATTAGAACCGCTACTACTGCCCTCTAGTGGAAGAGATTGTAATTGTTGTTACTCACCCAGATCGCTCAGAGTACTAATCAGGCGGAACCAGATAATCTTCGACAGCACACCTGAACATTTCTCAAGGCACACCTATGTGCCGCGGCACAGTGGTTGGGAAACACTGGCCTAGGAAGCTGACCTCAGTGGTGAAAAGCAATATCTTGGTGAGAACAACTGATAGGTGAACTGGTGAAGTAAACTCTCACTAAATCCATTACATATATTAGAAAAATCATTATGGCGCAGCCGTTGCCGACTGAACCCTCGGGTGGTTGGCACTTTTCTTGTCGGAGTTTGGATGTTGTGCCTGTGCCTGTTAGGTTATTTGTTAATTCTCAATTGCACGGGTGTGACTCTAACACAGAGCTGTTGTATCTTTATGATGTCCAGATTGTCCAGAGTATAAATCAGCAAACAGGATATTTTAGTAAGAAACAACAACAACAACAAAAACTCTGTCACTCCAGTTTAGGGTTCAGTCTAACTATCCATATATTTTATGTGGCAGTAGGTGGTTTTCTCTGAATGTGTTTCTCTTCCAGTTGCCTGGAAGATTCTAAGAGATTGACGATTTAACTATATTGCTCTCACCTTGTGATTACTCACACTGGTGAACTCAACAGCATAATCCCTCTGCATTACTCCAAGCGTGAACAGCAAAGTGGCGTAATCGCCGCCAAGGATGGCGATTACACTCGGCATTAGAGATTCCCTGTTACATAAGTGGCACACGAGAGGTTACTCTGCCTTTGGATAACTGCTGGTTTGACAATCTTAGATGTGTGGGTGAAAAAAAACCAACCTTTGACTGAGAAAATAATGGACATCATAAAAGTATACTGCAAAAATTAGCATATCTGAAGCAGCAGTGGAACGAAATACTGTTCCAACCTGAGATGTGCTGTAATACAGTGTAGTCTTTTCTCTGCCTGCACCCTGACTGTACTGAAGATATTGATATTTCCTCCCATTGCGTCACCAAGGCAGCTGCTATAGTAGTGTAAAATGTCTCTCCCACTCCTTTTATTCTCTCTTCCTTGACTCTAAAAAAACATTTGCTTAGTTTTATTTAATTGGACAGAAGACTAATATTTTTCTTCTCTGTGTGGTAGTTATGGCCGGATGCACAAAAACAGTAAATCTAGTCATTCATGGTTATTTCAAGTAGATCATCTATAAATCCAATTATATGACAAATGCAATAAACCAGCCTTGGCAGATAGTTGAGGTTAAAAATTAATGGAGCATAGTTCATTTTCTAGATGGTAATTGAAGATGTTGCTAAAAAAAAATGTTAGACATCTCAGACTTTCCAACACCTCCCTCAAAGTTCTGCTCGGTAGCTGCGACAACTCTGCCCATCGCCTCAGCTACAGATACCACAGCAATAGAGATGTGACTTCACAATACTTCCCAATGAAAGCCTGCGTTGCTAAGCAACTCGCAGTCCGCAGTGGCAAGATACAGGGGTGTTTCCTGGCTGATGAGAGTTATATATGTGTGTGTCTGTGTGTATGCATGTGGAGGAACTGCTTGTGCTGCGAGCTTAATAGAAACCCTATACCCCTGCATTTTCAATGTAAAACTCACATGTAACAGGCTGACTGCAGCTTAAATGATGCTGTGCATATCCACAAGGGGACATTTTGGAAGACGAGCTGGTTTTGGTACGGATCTTAACGAGGCAACCAGATAGTGAACTCAGCCTTTTCTTTCACCACTCTCACATCAAAATTGAGTCTGCGTTGTCTCAGTATAATAGTTGGTGTACTGAACGCATCCATATTCATGAGCGAGGAGCTCGGAAGAAAGTTGCAGCGGATTTAAATAGACAGCAAGTTGGAGCGAGGGATGAATTTATCAATAATGTAAGCTACTAAAACTTTCATGTTGTTTGCTGTCACCCATATTCCCTCATGGGAAATCGTTTGGTCAGCTGTCAAGCCCTCGACTCTCCCCTGCGCACACAAATGATTGCTGAGGTGCTGCGGCAAAATGCTTTGTAGGGACATTAAACTGATAAGTTTGGCCCCGACTTCCTCGCTGCCTCCTTCTTCTTTCTTAGTCTTTCGCATTTGGCCCCATGTACACTTTCTTTCATTCTCCACTTTTTCTGTTACAACCCAACCCCAGAAATCCATCCTATCCCCCCCATCCATCCTTCTCTCTGAGCTCTTTTACAACCCGTGGTAACCACTGATACAGCCAGTGCAACAATATGCTCCTATTTCTCTTAACCTCCTGACTCAGGCTACTGATAAAGCTTGTCAGCAAGCGGTTGGGATCCGCAGTGTTACACTAGCAGGATTTTCCACAAGCAGGATTTTCCACACTGTGAGCCGGGACGCTACTCTTTAACACATTAGCCTTTCGCTAGGAGTCATGCCCGAAGCAACACATTTATGAGCACAGTGCTCATTTTAACTAATAACTCAGAAAAACATGTTGACAGCATGCAGCAGAGCAAAGTATTTTATGACCTTGTTTGATTTGTTTTGTCTAACTTTTTGTCTTTCTGGGTTTGGAGACATTGGAACAGTTCAGCAAAACGGACAAATTTACAAAATGCATTTATTAAAAGCAACCTGCACTAACCTGCAGCGTCAAATGATTGCAGTTACTCATCACTGAGACAGGTTGTTAATTAACTTTCCCCACCTGTAACCCGATCTCGTGGAAGTATTTCAGATGACCACAACCTCTTCAAAGGGCAGCGCTGACAGCCTGAAAACAATTCAGAATGAAAGTAGAATATATTGTCATTCCGGAAAGTCCTCTATGACTGTTCTTCTCTGATGCCAGCCCCCAATAACAAGCTTTCCATTAGGATATCGGAAGTGTAGTGATAGGGGCTCAAAAAGAGTGGAGTTAGGAGTGACAGACCTGTGCTCACTTGCCAGAATCCCATGCATTACACACACTGCCAAAGGAAAACTTGTGCACCACTGTGGTACATCAAAAGCTTTGACATAATGCTATTATCCAAATAGCACTCTCGAATGAAGGGCTCGATTTGGAATGGTTCATGGTGGACAGGTGGAGGAGGTGGAGGTTTAAAGTATGGTGGTGTTTTGAATCAGACATCGAAGTTGATCACTATGGTGAAAACACCCAGGTGCCAGTGATATAGATGACCCTCTGGTATAATTTCTACTCATAAGTTAAGCAAATAAAGCTGCAAAAGTTACCCGTCCTTTCTACAAACCTCTTAACTCTACAGCCCTTATTTGGTTAGCTTTTAAAAACAAATCTATGGCGGCACGGTGGTTAGCACTGTTGCCTCACAGCAAGAAGGTCCTGAGTTCCCTGACAAACGGAGGCGAATGGATGGATGGATAGAACCAAATCTTCTTTGTTTTTTCTGTGGACACTTCTTTTATTTCTTAGAGACTAGCTGCCTGTTTTTTCTAAGATGGAGGCTAAGTTGAAAACAGCTGTTCCAATGTTTCAAGATATTGTTTTATTCAGGCATTTCACAGTTTGATGAATCGTGTCTTACCTTATAACTTATGCTTAACATGGAATTTTTAACTACCCTTTCCAGGCAGCAAAAACTACTATCTTGGAATACATCCTAAGGTGCTAATGCTAAACTTGTAGTTGAAATTGTTGAAACTTCAAAGAAGCCAGCAATCGTTATTATTGTCCAAAATCTGGATCTTTGATCATCTCTGCCTCTACAGATCAATAACTGTGGGTAATTTTTATTCATGACCATGAATTTTCTCCAACTTTTAACACGACATTGTTCTGCCTAATCTTTTCTAAACCTTAAAAATACAAATGGCAAATCCAAGACTTCTCTCTAAAACACCTGTCCTGTTTAGCTGCTTGTCTTAGATACTGTGCAGTGTACTACTGGACCACCACTTCTAGATTCCTTCTTTAAGGAAACTGTAATCTCAGATTTTCATATAAGACAAAGGCTTTTGTAGATACACCACTACATTAACATTCCCGTGCTCAGATGTGGAACAGGAAAACAGCCAAAGAACTGTCATCGATTTTTCTCACAAAGTGGCATTTTTCATGAGGATCTTGCAAAGGAAGACAAATAAATAAAGATGTATAAATGCATGCATATCCGTGAGCATGCATGCACATATTTATGCACAATGACGGAGATGGATTGTGAATTACAAAGGGCTGCAGCAGTCACCCTCAATATTTCATGAACATCCTTTCACTTTCAGTTCTCTCTTTTTTTATTCTGACATGTTCAGCACTCTTTTTTCCAAAAAAAGGTTTTATTTTTGTCAGTCTCCTCCCTGAAAAAAGCTGGGGTAAGGGAGTGCAGACAGGAAAGGGGGAAAAAAGTGATCACAGAGAAAGAAAAAGAAGCTTTGACGCATTTGGAGAAAGGGGGATTGATGGGAGACGAGCAGAAAAGGTGAGGCAGTAGCAGCGGCTGTCTCTGAACACAGATGAACCTCACTTTTCACGCTTAGATACCTTCCTTCCTGCTTTGTGCACATTCACATGTGCCGGCTTTGTAAAGTTTACTCTTGGAAGAAAAGGCATTGCAACCCCAAGGAGGCAAAGACAAAAACAAGGCTGGTTGTCATGATTGGTAAAGGCGAAAATGGTTTCGTAATATAGCGAGGCCACTGAAGTTAAGCAAAACAAAGGAAGGAGAGAGCGATTTTAATGTCAGCATTTCTCTTCACAGCGGCCATTTTATAATCATCTCCCTGGTGATTTCCTGTCAGACATGAAAAGTTTCTATTTTCTCACCTCGTTCCAACTAAGTTTGGCTGAATTTAAACTTTTAGATTTGTAGAGTTCATGAGTTCGTATGTTTGAGGTTGTTAAAATCTGACATAAATCCTCAATTGAGGTTTCAGAACAGGAGTCCTATTGTAAAGGGGGGGGGTGGACCCATCACTGACACGATCAGGTTTGGGGTTCCCAGGAAGTTAATTTGTTTTTGCCCAGCTACTGGTTTGTTCTGTCTTTGTAGCCTTTAGATTCACATTAATAAGAGTCCAAGACCTCATGTTCGCCTTCAGGGATCCGCGACATATAAGAGTTGATTAATTTGCCTCTGTTTCATGATAGTGGTCATGTCAGTAATAATAATTGCATCCTTCAGTCCTGTGGTATTATTTCCTCATGGCTCTGAATATCCTCTTGTACTTGACATAAAGATATGCATGTCAGGGATGGGTGGATAACAGTCCACAAATCTAGATGGTAGACTCCCCATTTCTTATCATCTCCTTCAACTCTGTTATTCCTCCTCTTCCAAGTACAGAATAAATCGAGCCTTATTTCAAAGCAGTATCTGGCTTTCTTTTCTCACCTGGCTCCTTTCCCTTTCTTTAGCCCCGTTTCTCATGTTCACCTACCTTATCTTTCCTTTCTACTTTCTCCTGCTGTTTCCATCCCGACTGCCTTTTCTTGCACCTCGCTGGAACCTTTTAATGAAGGAACAAACGCACATGTTCAGCTGAATGTCACTGCATTGGCCCAGCTCCCGCTCCGTCTCTCAGCTGCTTCCTGTGCCTAACACCTTGCTGATGTCGGGCTTGGCCTTTGCCGTACTTGAACTTCAGGGAAGAGTGAGTTTTAATCAAGGCGACGTGGCTTTTCACATCCTCTTTCAGAGCCACTCTTGACTTTGATCTGAATTCCTTTCATGAGCATAATGGAGAGTTGTGAAGCCTGAATTTCACTAGGTTGCATCAAGAAAATCGTCCCAGTTCTGCAATGTACAAAGTAAGCAATATTCAAGCTGTTTTAGCTTCCATTGAGTATTGGTGATTGGTGGGAGATTGGTGCAACCTATTGTTAACGTATGTATTGTCTGAGAGTTGTACTATTATAGTGATAATCTTATAAAGAAAAGGGCAAGGCTAAAATTACATAAGGAAGTGAAAGGAACAGAATCTAGTTCATGATTCTTAATTTATTGTTTAGCTAGATGTGTTAGTGTATTCTCTTTTTCCGATTTCTCATGAATTTTGCTCAAATTGCTTGCTTTTTGCCTTTTATGTTCAGTTTGTAACAAAACACTTGACTTCCTGTCTTTGCAACACCAGCAAATTTGTTAGGCTCATTTTTTTCTAGTCACGACCACTTTAGTCGAAATAGGACTGCCATTCCATCTGAAGGCATTTAGGTGTGGCAGAATTGCTTTGTTCTGGCTACAGTCTCCCCAAACTATGTACATATATGAAAAGTTTTGTGCAGGGTGGTCCACATCCTTGTCCTACCATGCACATGCATGAAGAAATCAGAAGCCTCTCAGAGAACACCGCAGGCATCTCCAAAAGTTGATTCTGTTCATCTGGACGTAGGTTTTCTGTGGGAGAAACATTTCGTCACTCATCCAAGTGTCTTCTTCAGTCTCAGCTGACTGCAGGTTTCCCCAATCTTATGAATAGTACATTTGCACAATGACTGAAACTAGCACCACTGAATGAACAATGGGCTGGGAAGTCAGTTCCTTGATCATTAATATGCAACTTCTCATGACCATTGATCAACAACCACTGATCAAAGCTCATTGATCAAAGACCACGAATCAATAGCCACAAAAAGGCCATTGCAGAAGAAGCAGGACGTGTAAAGGTCTTATCAGCCCAAAGGAAACGTGCTAACAGGCATCTGCTGATTCTTAAGGTAATGTTTGTTAACACTGTGATCGGTGGATCTGCTGGGATTGGCAGATGAGCTTGACTCCGTGGCCTACCAGATTTATTTGCATGCACTCTTTTTAGTCTTTTAGCCTCTACACATCAACTTCCACATATTATTTTTAACCTTTAAGCAGCTTAAAATTTATTAAAATCATCTATCGATCGATCCGTGTGTGTTGTGTCCTGCTTTTTCCATAGCTTTTATCTAAAATTATGTCCATACATTGCATACATTAAACCCAAGCCTTTTTTTTACCTTTTCAGTCTGGAAAACCTGGAAAGTTAATGTGAAAACATTAACATGAGTGATCTCAATCCTCCTTTTATGTCTGAATATATTTAAGTTGTGTAAGATAAGGTATAGCACGTTCAGTATTTGCACATGCATCTTTTATTATATAGCTGTTTCACCCAACTGTAGTATCGTGCCAAGAATTCCCCGAGTGAAAGATATAGATTTGGAGAGAACATACGAAGAGCCAAGGCCAACCGGTATGTGTGGAGACGGGCAAGGCAGAGATGGATGCAGAACCACGTCTTGTTTGAGTTAAAGTAAACACAATGAAAAATATCTATTCAGAGAGTCTCGTCTATATCGATCGCTCTCAGAGTGCATGTGTGCACCTTATCTCATCCTGCTGAGGATTCATTTCCCTACTCTCATGAAAGAAATAACAGGTGGAAAGAACTTGATGAGAAGGGTAGAAACTTTTTCTTCTCTTTCTTTTGCAACAAACTTTGCTCTTTTTTTTAATTTTTCTAACTTATTTCTGCTAACATACACACACAGATGTAAAGTTCATATGTACATGCATTGATTTCTACGTGAGATTATTAGGGCACAGAGTCAGCTGAGTGATGTAGCGAGACAGGGGAAGACACAACGCTTGCATATTGTTTTTTTTCTCCACTAGTCAAGAAGAACTTAACTAAAGAGGGAAAGGGGGGAGCATGCACGCTGTGTTTGCATGTGTAAGAAAGAAGAAAGGCATCGAAGAACCCAAGAGAGCAGAATACTTGGTGCTGATGAGTTTGATTATGTTGCCTCTCATATAAAACTGTTGTTGTGTGTTTTCATGTGTGTGCCTGTGGTGTAGCGCATGTGTGCTCCTTGCTTTCAGAGTTTTGACAGAGCATATCCCCGTGTATCTTTCCTCTAATTGAATCCATCCCTCAGGGTGTCACCGCTTGTTTATATGCTGACACCATGAAGGTGTGTGTGTGTGTGGTTTCACAATAAAGGCAGTACATTGCAAACTTTCTGCCCTTATTGTTTAATTATAGCCCAGCAGCTGGAGAGTCAGAGGAAGAGAACAAGGGCAGAGGAAGAGTTATTGATTGCATTAGTCAGATTATTCATATTTAATGTTTTGCTTTGTCTCTGTCTCACTACATAAACCCCCTCCTCTGCCTTTTCTTTATGCCTCCCTGTTATAAATCCACCTCATCCTCTTGTAAGACCTCTAGTAAACAATATTTTGTATGCATCAGTAAAACCTGCCCTTTACATCTTCACCTTTCAAAAGGTTTCCCTGAATTTTGAGTTGTTATTAACTATAAAATTATTATATTTATAATCCTTTGTCCTTTAAAGGAGGACAAAGCACATACATTTAAAGACTTTTCTATATATTTTACAGTGACAATTTGACTTATAGTCTATAAAATTAAGTGTGTACTCTGTTGGAGCAAGTTGTAATCAGAGGATAATAAGCAATTATAATATATAGCGTATATAGGCTAGCAGTAGCAGTGCCTGAAGCATTTATTCGGCGCTTGCTAACATTAGCTACTGTCAGACACCAAAAGCTGCTGGCTGTAGCAGACCAAGGCTAGCTACAAACAAACCACTAAACACTCAGACACAAACTCACAGAACAGGTGTTCTGTGTCTTTCAGTGAATATCCATTATACGCCCCCAGAGGCTTAGTCAGCAGACTAGCCAGTGGGAGCTAGCCTGTTTTTCCTGTCTAACTCCAGAGGAAAAGCTGCTAATTGGGGATGCTAACTAAGGTTGTCTGTTACACAGTTGTAGACCATGTAGCACAGAGTGTGTCTTAGCAGAACTACTTATTTATTTATTACTGGCACTGTCTCCTTTCACTAGTTAAGAGAACCATTAAACATTGCAGAAGCCCCAACTAAGTTGTTTAATAAAAACACAAAATACAAGCTTGCATTGTTTTTTTTTTTAAATTATTATACATGTTTTTTCGAGTACCTTCTTTTAAATGTCCATTTATGCTTGTTGGTTTCATATCGGCATATACACATAAAGAGATCGACAGTGAATCCCTGAAATTCGGTAACATAACAGGGGAAATAACTGTTTAAGGTGAACAATCGAAGCTGCTACCAACTGGAACGAACAATGCTATTTGATTGAGACAGGGTGTTTGAAGGGTTTAACTATGTAACCAGCTCTAACTCTCCAAACCTCAACCTTCCTCTGTATTGATTTAAAACTGCAGCAAAATGGCAGCCTTGCTAAATAACAGATAATATAAAGTCTCCATTGAACCACCTATAGTGTGAGCCACTAAGGATCTATAAAAATATCCATCCATTGATTTGTAGCTAGTGTAGCTACCAACCAGCAAAGGGGAACATCAAATTGCCTAAGGTCTTGGGTATCTGTCTGGGTATTAATCTTCAGCCTGGGCCTACAAAAGCATTGCTAGTTGTTCTTGCTCTTAGTTCTTATTCCTTGCTTCCAAAGGTTCATGTGTAAATTTTAAAATTTTCTGTTTTTTACACCATGTAAGTGTTTAATATAAATCATACTCTTCACATCCCAACTGAAGATGGCTCACAGAGCTTCAAAAATAAGTGGCCTGTCAGAACTCACTAATTTGACAGATCTTCATATTATTGCAGAAGAGATCATTTCTGGTGAAAGCGTAGGAGGCTGAGAGGGAAAAGGGCAGGACCAGGGAGAGGTTGATTATTTGCCTGTATTTGAGCTGGAAGGAAAACCAAGTTTCATCAGTGTGTTGAGTTCGATACCCCTACTTTAACAAATTAGCTTATAATGATTCGTTTCTGTTTATTCGTGGACTTCTCAAAGTTTTGATGACTTGAAATTTAGCGGGCTAGTGTATGGTTAAGGGCAACACAGATAAAATGGACCCATTAAATAAAATAACTATTTATTAAACAGTTAGCTGATAAAAAGCTTCCTGACAGCACAGGAGAACCTGCAGAGATGTTCAGGGATTCCTAACCCTGCACATGCTTTCCAGGAAGTGCAGTTTGAAATAGTCCAGTAGTATAACAATCAAGCCTTGGTTGGCCTGAGTAGATATTAAGAAGTGAGTCTAGGTTTATTTTTTTTTATGTTAATTTTAAATCATGTTTCAAATTTAGTTCACTCATTTTGTTTGTTTGTTTTTTCTTTCCAGTCATTAGTTAGGCGTCAGGCTCTAGAGACCAGTCTGCAACCTGCTGGTAATCTCCAGTTGTGGGACATGATGTGTAATACACAACTGGTTGGCGAGCGGTTGCTGGCTGTCACCAGGTGAAATTGGTCACTTGCTTCACTAAAGCATTTGCCCACTGCAGGTATTTTTTCTTCGTAGGTTACTAATGCAATTTACATTTAAACCTGCTGTACAACAAAATATTTTCCTATTCTCCTCTCTCCATAATGTTTATATATAATGGTAATTTGTTGGCCAACGAGATAATAAAATTTCTAGCTAGTTTTGTCTGGAGCTTGAAGGAGCTTTATGAGGATGTATGGAGAAACCTAGCGATAATGGTTTGCGCTGGTGAAGACTGCTAATATCAGTTGCTTAAACAAACAAGCCCGTAGAGCTCATTATTTTTAATTAGCCCCGCCTTCTTCTTCCTTAACTGCAAAGACATGCTGGCGCTGCCATAGTGTCGATTCCAGTTTGCACTCTTTAAAACTTTTAGTGCCACTCTTCTCAAAGTAGAGGCCCTCGTGGCTGAGCTTTTGTTTCCTGCTTAATGATCCCGCTCCATGTACTGACTGATCTTTTTAATTGCATCCCTTTGGACTCAGAACTTTCTCTGCATTCTCCAGTGTGTGACATAATCAGGCACAGCCTTCCAGATGCAACAATCATTATCCAAGTGATGCTACTGAGGCTTCCTTTGGACACAGACTTAAATATCCAGCCTACATCAGTCAATACTCCTGTTAAGAACTGTTTGGAACTACCAAAGATTGTTGTATTCTTGAATGCTTCTGCGTAGCACAGGTAATACTTAGTGTAAATTAATGGACGCAGTCAAATTCCTGATTTCTTATTTTTATGTATCTGAAACATTTAAGAGTGACAAAAAAAAAAGGAAATCAGGAACATCCACACACGTACTCATCATCTAACAGATGCATTGGGGGTAACTTTGGGTTCAGTACCGTGACCAACGATCCCTGAGCACATGGACTGTAGGAGCCCAGGATTGATCCAACAAACTTCTGCTACCACCTGAGCCACAGCCCAGATGAACGAATTCAAGACTGCTTAGCTGAGACGTTTGAGATTCTTTTCTACTTCGTGTAAAGCAATCAAGCCAGCGGAGGCTTATTTGGACTAGCACAACAGAGGGTTGTTTAAAATTCTCTGTTTCACCATTTTCATCCATCCTGCTCTTGCTTTTCTGTGTTGACAGGTCATGCTGACCCAGCTTCATAATGGGTCAGTGGGATGAACGAGCAAGTGGCGACTAATGCGATAAAAGACAGACAAGTCATTTGTCCTCACGGCCTGCATGCACACTTTTACACACCACTCCTTCTATTCACATGTGTGAAATGCTCACACTTGGACACACACACATATGACAAACTGTTATCTTTCTGTCTAACATTGTTAGCCAGACTGGATGCAGGGTGCTGCCTGCAGGTGTAGTGCCATCTATAATACGAGTGGTGTGTGTTTGCTTGCATGTATTCAGTAAAAATGCGGTGTGGTTTAAACAGTATTACCCTAATCTGTGTTTAGTCTCATCATTGATTGGTGTCACATTGCTCTAGCTGGCATTTAGCCTAACCACATTAGGTCTGCCCACTTCGACCCCACAGTCAATAAAATTCATGCGCTATGCATCAAGATGTCGCCACATTCACTAACTGTAGACTTCATCCTCCTTTTAGTCAGCTTTCCAGTCTTCCAGCATCTGCCTTTGTCGTCTTTTGTTCCGCCTCAGACGATCTCATCTAAAGTGCCTATCCATCTCCCTCGCTAACACCCTGAACAATTTCCAACATGCCTTCCTAACGGATCTTTGGTTAAGAGAAATGAGAGCAGTGACTGCCACTCTGTACAGTTACAAGCAAGCTTTCCTATTTCCCAATTTTTCCTTCTTGGCTTGTTCTCCTTTCAGAAACAGCTTTTGATATAAAGAGATAAACATGCATCACTTTGTCAGATGAGGCTGGGATAATGAGGTCACTGGAGAAAGCCTTGAGAAATGCACATTTTTCTGCCGATTGTCACTGTAAGCTGCTGTCATCTCTCTGTGTTATATTCCTTAACTACTGTTCTGCACATGGTTCGAGCGAGCGTCCATGCTGGTGATCCTGCTGAACTGTGTGACACTGGGCATGTTTCATCCCTGTGAAGACATCAACTGTGACTCGGAGAGGTGCAAGATCTTACAGGTAAGGCTGTTCCTGGCTCAATATGATATGTATGAACTGTGTAAGTTGTAATTGTGCTTCACTTCCAGGACATCAGAGTTCCTATATATGTGTGTGATTGAACGTGCACAACAACGGCTTACTAAGAGTCAGTAGTTGTCATGTTTAAATTTGTATTTGCTTTTATATATTGTGGGTTCAGTGTGTTTACATGAGTTGGGTTACGTGGGAAGAATGATATCCTGTACTTAATACAAAATTAATTAATTAGTTTTTAATATATCTTAAACTCAATTTTATGAGTTGACACCGGTAGAGGGAGGCCAAAACCAGTTGTACCAGTTACCAGAGCTAAGCTAACATTATCTGTCAGTTAACCTGCACTGAGCTTTTAATTTTTAATCATGTCTTATATCGTTTGGTTGATTTCATTCATTTATCATTCATATTTTATTAAGCAGGTTTTGAAGTAATTAAGTTTTTTAATAATCTGAAGGTAAAAAGTTAATGATTTAATCAGCTCGTTTCTGTTTACATATTTCTCCAAAGGTTCTCGAATGATTTTGTACTAGCTAATTTTTTAAGAAAGAAATTATAAAAAGGTTACCTTAAAAAAAACAAAAAAACCCCAGTATTTAATACAATGTTTAATTACTAAATTTAGTGTTAAATTTTACAAGGAATTATGAATGCATGTTGTTGACCGTGCTAGCTAGTTTTAGCTTTAGGTGATAACTCCTCAGGTCAACAATCTTATCCAAATGTGGCAATGATTATGTTCACAGGGTTTGAAATGATGTCTGAAGCCCTTGTTTCTCAGACTTTTCATGTAGAATAAAACAAATACACACATTTATACTATTTCAGCTCTCTCAGCCTACACAAACCCTCACCCTCCAATCACCTTCGGATTTTAGGCTACGTTCACACTGCAGGCGAAAGCGCATCAAATCCGATTTTTTTGACCCTATGCGACCCATATCCGATCATGCTATGACAGTGTGAACGGCGCAAATCCGATATTTTCAAATCCGATCTGGGTCACTTTCGTATGTGGTACTGAATCCGATACATATCCGATGTTTTAGAAAGCGACTGCTGTTTGAACGGTCAAGTCGCATTAAATCCGCCTTTTACGTCACCGACACAAGACTGAAGCCAATTATCAGCGCCCGAGAAGACATCGCGAACGCTTCCTAGCCATCCAGTGTAGATGTCAGTGAAACTGTTGGGAAGACAACGTAAACATTTTATTTGTACTGTATAATCTGCAGATTCTGACAAAAATCTGCAGCTATCCTTTGAAGCACCGCTCCTCTCTTAAACAGCAATAAGGATCATTATTAGGTTATTTACATTATTATGTAAATAACAAAATAACTTAAAGCAAAAATTGGGAAACGTAAAGTCCGAAGTCTTTATATTAACGGCCATCAGTCAAACAATACTGTTTGTTCTTGGTCTAAACAGAGCGCGTTGTGTGTGACATCTTCTTTTGCGCATGCGGGCCGCTTTGAGCGTTCACACTAGAGAGCGTTTGCTGTCGCATTTTATTTGTAGTGTGAACGAGGAGACAAAAAAATCGGATTTGATCAAAAAATCGGAATTGAGCATTAAGACCTGCAGTGTGAACGTAGCCTTAGACTGTGTAAAACAACCAGTTGTTAACGTGGAAGATGGGGTGTAGTGGTGCATTGTCCAATATCTGCTTGACAAACTCTAAAATTCAAATTTCCACTTCATAAAATTTCATTTGCAGAGCAGTCCTTACCTTTAAAAATATCCTGACATCTCCCTCTCCTGCTTTGTCTTTCTTACATCTTTCTCCATTACTGGGTGTTGCACGCTGAGCTTTTTTTCCTCGCTCCGGGAAACACTGTCAGCTTGACATTAGCTAGCAGACAGATTTTGTGAGGAACTGCAAAAATGGTTTGTGTGTTTGGTGAGATTTGTTAAGCTGTTTGAAAAGTTGCATTTGAAATTACCACCCACTTAAAAACCGTATTCCTTTTATGCACACTCCTCTTTTGTAGCTCAGTTCAGCTAGTAGCTGAGTACTGCAACTGAACCTTTATTTACATCTGCACCATGAACATAACACAGAGATGAGAAGAAAGAAAGGATGTGTTGATGGCATAACTGATCTGTGGGATGTTATTATTTTCTAATAACTGAGTATCAATGCCACAACTGGAAGTGAAACCAGGCTCCAACACACAAAAAATAGCTAATTTGCAGGTAACTATATGTTTTAGCCTGTCTATCAGATTAACTTGCTCATCACGTAATGGTACCAGTATAAGTCTGGTCCAGGTTAAGAAAATACTAGAATTTCACCCCAAAAAATGGAGCACAGACTTCTTGGGTGGTCTGCGTCTGAAGGTCAGCTTTACCACAGGTGAAGCTTAGCAGCCAGCTATCAGCTACAGTAGCCAGTGTCAGCACAACCGTCAATCAAAGCAGCCACAGCCCTAACTGTAAGCCTTAATGCTATCCACATGGGCGACTTTACTCACTGCCTGGCAATTTCCAACACTCTTTACAATCCACAGCACCCATTTGCAATGCAGGCTTTTAAGTGAACTGTGGTTTAACAATTGTCCAAGAACTCTTTGCCAGATGTCCAAGTGAAAGAAGGAACATACATATGCATGGCAGCAAGACACTTCCTTTACTGGCGCTCATTTATCCTCCATGTTTCCTTTATGAAGACAAAAACAAGCAGTGTAACTGGAAAGTATTAAACAGGTATTTCAGGGACAGCATCCACACACTCTATAGCAAGTAAATAAGGACAACTAATGCAGAGTGTGGGAAGAAAACATCAGACGTTAATGCTGCGCAAATCCCTGTTTGCGTGGCAGATCATGAGGCAACACAACCATTATTTAAACAGAACTATAGCAGCTGACAGGGAGCAGGAACACTGAAACACTGAGATAAATTCTAAAAATGTCTAAAAAACAACGCATTTAAAAGAATCCCGGAACGAGCTGCTGCTTTCCAGCATATCTGGTCTCTGCAGCTCCCCCCATTTACATTATCTGAGATGTAAGATAAACATGTGGAGGCGTTTCCATTAATTTACAGACCTGCTTTAACCCAGTAAACACTAATGGAGGAGTGCCGCTGTTCGCACTGTGAAAAGCAGAAGCCTAGAAAACACTTTGTTTTCTGTGCTGAGGGAAACAAGCGGAGTGAGGTGCAGCAGAATGGATCCGCGTTATCTGGCATTGTTCATCTTCTGCAGTGAGGAGATAATGTGCTTGCAAAGTGTTTCCAAATAGATTGAATCAGAACTAAGTCATCTTATTTTCTTGTCCACTGACTCTGAAATTCAGCAGTTTCATTCCAATATGAGAAATCTACTTCGTGTATAGTCTCAGATGTTAAAATCGGCTTAGTGGGTAACGCATGTGCTGATCTGGAGTGTTGGAAAGGTAAAGATAGTAGGGAAATAAAAGGGAGGAAAAGGGAAAGCAAATAAATTAAGGTTAGGGGCAGGGAAAGAAAAAAAGGGAAATGAGCAAGAAGAGGACATTTATGGAAAAAGGAAAAAGGCACGATTAAAAGAAATCACAGAAACAGGACAAAAGAATGCAGGGAAGAAAAGGAAGGTAAAGGAATAAGAAAATGTGAAGCAAGGAAAAGGAGGAAGGACAAGATATTAAATTAGGGAAAGGAAAAGTACTGAAGAGAAAGGATAATAGAAGTAGGAAAATAAGAAAGGTGAGGTAACAAAGAAAAACAGCAGAGAAGAAAGGAAACGAAACGAAGAGCAAAAAAAAGAAAGTGGAGAGGAGACGACGGAAAAGCAAGGGGATAAAAGCAGGGAGGAAGAGAAGATGTTAAAATAGAGAATATGGAATAAAAGGAGGTCAAGAAAGGAGAGAAGAGAAAAGGGAAAGATTAGACAGAAGTTAGAGGAAAAGGGGGAAAAGAAGAGCAGAGGTGAGAAAAGAGTTACAAAGAAAAATGGGAAATTTGGTGAAAGAAAGTAGGGGTGAATTCGAAGAATGAAGGTAGAGGAAGCAGGAGAAGGAAAAGGACAGGAAATCAGAGAAATAAAAATGCAAATGCAAAAGAAAAAAGAAGAAAGGACATATGAGGAAGAGGTGATGATGTGACAGGTGAATATGGAGAACAGGATATGTTGAGACGGTTGTGGGGGGGGGGGGACACGGAGCAGAGCTTTGTGAGGGTGCTGTTGCCAGGGCAGCCCATCCACTCCCTGCATCTCTTCTGCTCGCCGACATGAGATGAGATTTAATTCAGCGGCTCTCCTCTCCGAAGCGTAGACGAATGTACGGCCCAGAGGCTAAACGCATTCTTATTAATTCCTCGCTTCCTCCATTTCAATCTCCCCGTCATTGTAAGCGATCATAAAAGCACACGACCCACACTGCTCAGCTGTCTTTGCCGCACCGTCTCAGACGTCCTCACTCTCCAGTTTTGTCGGCCTCTTCTCGTTCCTCTTCCTTCTGTTTTCGCGCTCAGGGCTCAGTTTGACTTTGTAACCTCTTTAAATGCATTTTTTCCCCCCAACAGTTTTTATTCCGTCTCCATAGCCAAACACAAGCTTTAGCAGGCAGCTACAAGTTGATATTGTTAGCTTTATTCAGCTGGTTCAACAAACTGTAACACTGGTCACTCTCTGTGTTAAGTGTTAGTGTATAATAAATGAGCGATTTTATCAGACTGATGATAAAAGTATGGCCATAACTTTGTTACTGCAATCAGGCCCACAGACAGAGATAACAAAACCCAGTAGCAAAAACATAAATGCACACATTGACTGAGATGGATAAGCTGCCATCATAAATAAACCAACTGTAATTACTTCATTTTACATCAGGAATTCTACTTTGTCTCCCTGGGCTAATGTGTTCCCCAGCTATGCTTTCCCTCTTTGGCTGTGTGTGATGACAAGCTTGAAGTCACGAAATTGACGCTTTTAACATTTGTTATTGGCAAAACATTTGTTTAAATATAAAACCTGGCTGTAGTTTCAATATGGATACCGTGCAAAATCTCCCCTCGTTCATTATATTTCGCTTCCAAGGAGACAGACTTTCTTTTAAAAGAAGTTGAAAGTAATGAAAGGAGCTGTAGTTCTTCAGGCTTGCTGATGTTTTTCTTTCAACATTGTTTGCTTTTTCAATCATTTTCAGTCCAATCTGTGTTCCTGACTGTCTTCAGAGTATTTTGTTGTTTTGTCTCTTGGTTGTTCACTAATTTATAAATCTAATCTATAAATCATTCGAGCATACAACAGTGGATGAACCAGTGTTGTATCCACACATAACAGAAAACTGTAAAAAAACAGTTTTGAATTGCATCTTTAGGCAATTTGTTACCAGCAGCCTTTCATAAAAACACTTCATTTGACTCATTTCTGTAGTTGCATTAATCTGCATTAATACAAAATGAAAACTAAAAACTAAAAATAAAAGAACTCCATCCATTTTCTTCCACTTGACCTCATCAGGGTCGCGGTCCCAGCTACCATAGGGCGAGACCGGGGTACATCCTGGACAGGTCGCCAATCTGACGCAGGGCTTTAAACAGATATTAGCCAAAAGCTCAGCATGGTGTACAGTGTCTCCTTAACAAATGTGGGCACACTAGACAAGTAGAAGATAGAAGTGGTGGCTTTGAAAACTATCTATAGCAGATGAATAGTATCTGAAAGTTATGTTCTTAAGAAGCAGAATAAGAAAAATCTTGCAAAGATGTCACACAACCTCCTGACTTTCAATCAGCCCTTCCTCCTTAAGGAAAGATAACAAAGGAAAATTAGGTGTGCCAAATTACTAAAGAACTGGACTAAAAATTAGGTTTTATGATCATCAAATCATCAACATGTGTGATGTGTGAGTAGATCAGAAGAGAAGTACAACAGTGAGTGTCTACAGCCATTTGTAAAACACGGTGGATCCTCTGTCACTGAATTTAAGAGAGTGGTATTTGGGATATTTTCAAAACTGATGGAATAATGAACACATGAAAGTATAATCAGATTTCGATCCACCATGTTGATTGGCAACACATTCATTCTTCTAGCTCAGGAGGCAGGTTAGTGATTGGAAGGTTAGTAGTTTGATCCCTGGCTCCCCCAGTCTGCATGCCAAGTATCCCTGACAAGATACTAACTCCAAGTTGCTCTCCGATGCATCCATCAGAGTATGAATGTGTGTAAGTGTTAGCGCCTAGCTAACACTGAAAAGCATTGAAGAAAGTGCTCTTGTGAATGGTATGAATGGGTGAATGTTGTATAAAGCACTTTGAGTGCTCCAAGAGAGCACTAGAAAAGCGCTGTATAAGAATCAGTCCATTTACCATTCTGACAATGATCCCAAACACAGAGCCAATGCATTAAAAGCAGTCAAAGCATGCATTAAGGTATGCAGTAAAGGTGAACCTGGATGCACAATTATGAGTCATGGTCTGGCCTCCCTAAAGCCTGGAGTGTCATTGAAGCTGTGTGCAATCATCTTAATAGAGAATGGAACAAAAGGCAACCGTCATCCAAGCTTAAAGAAGCCTGGAGAACTTTTCCTGAAGACTAATCAAGGAAATGACAAGAAGCCTTGCCTATCAGAGTTTAGGCTGAAGAATAAAGAGGCTTCTCACCAAAACCTAAAGAAATGGAAGATGACTCAAGACTTTTACACACTACTGTACTCCACATTTCCAAAGTTCTCAAAAAGCCATTTTTAAAACACACTGTGTTGTGTTACTAGTTGACACAGTGTCATGTATTTAAAGCCCTTAACTTACCCCAATAACCCTCAATCAAACATGAGATCACCATTGCAAGATATTTTAGAAATGCAGAAAATCTTTTCCCTCTTACTTTCGCACTCTTTTAAATGCAGTGGCCTCTCTAGCTGCTCTACTTTAAAGGCCTGATTGATGGCATGCTGCTGTGATGATTGCCCTTCCTGCAGGTTCTGCTCTCAAAACTGAGAACTACTGAAGCTCTGTTAGAGTGGCGGTAAGCTTCATGAAAAGTGTGTGCCTTTCCAAGTTTTACCCAGTCAGTAGACTTTGCCAAAGGTTTCAGTTCAGTTCTAGAGTCACTTCAGTGCTTGTTAAAGCAACAGGATTCAGCAAATTTGTGTCTAAAATCTAGTATTTTATAAAGGCTAAATGCTTCCTATCACATTAACGTTAATGGATCTGTGTTCCACAGTTGCAAGTATTAGTGCCTTAGCTCTCAGATCAGGGCTGTGCTTAACACAGATAGCATGAGGGCTAATGAGGGACCATCGCCAAGACTTTGCTCTGAGATGTCTCTAAATGAGCACTCATCCTGACACGGCTAATGTCGACCGTAATGATCACAGGCCGTCGTGTAGCCGCGGGGTTGGAAGAAGGACGACCCCCTCGTCAATCTGCCGGGATTGTTGAAAGGTTGCCCTTTTTTACAATTTGTTTTAGTGGAAATCCATAGGTCACTTTAAATTCATTTGTTAGCAGTGTCATCGCTGCATGACTAAACAGTATAAAAGGCCATTATTTGGACCATTTTGAGACTGGTATTCAATACAGCTTACATTTTTCTTCTCCTTTATGAGCATTATTTGGATCATCCATTCATCTGTTTTACACTTTAAGATAGTATGGGCTCGAGCCTATACATTTTTTGCAAACTTTAATAGCTGCATCATCACAGTATTCTCATCTGTGCTGTCTATAAACTAAAATAAGGGGGTTTGTAAGTGGAGGTCCACAGTAGCAGTGGCTTCATTAATTATGTACATCATTGGATATATCAGTGTGATTCACTGTAGTCTTATTAACTTGGATGTTGTTCTACACAACACAGTTGTGAAGAACAACAGTGTAGAACAACTGTGTCGACCTCACTGCAGTGAGATCAGTGGGAACAACAGCAGCACGATAACTGTTGCTACATTTTTATGCTCACCAAAAGTCCGCATACCCTGACATTTGAGTCGTGAACTGTTTTGGGTTTTTTCTGTGTATCAAGCACATTATAGAGTTTCAGTTTTGCTGCTTATATGCTATAATATTTGCAGCAGTGCCATTTGTGGGAGCAGCGTTGAATCGATCTGATCTTTTACATTGCAGAAGAGAAAAGGCCTAGGATAGCTTACATCATCACTGAATCAGTTTGTTGTACTCAGTCTGTAAGCTACTTTACATTTACTTTATATGCGTCAGTGCAGATGTCTGTCTGTTCTCTGTTTGCTGAAAGGCAAACAGTAATAAACACACGAAAATGGATTTTCCTTAAAATGTATAGCACCCCCCACCCTATTACTTTGTGTCACTGTAACTGTGAACGTGTACACTGATATTACCACTTAGCTTAAAGGCATCACACTTGCAAGAAAAGTTGTAGTATTATTATAAATGCATAGTTTGGTTTTGTTATCTTTTATTGCTGTTACAGGGTGGATGAACTACATAATCATGACATCATTAAATCAATTAAAATGTCTATAAATCTATAATCCTTATGTGTGTTTCTGTTGTGAAAAAGACAATAAAAAAAGTGTTTGTTCTTTGTTTTTCTGTGCTTTATCTCATTCTGAGACATTATCTTCAGTGGTAAACAGACCGGAGATAAAATCTTTGTGAGTACATCAGTCAGCTTTCCAGCTCAGGGTGGAAAACTAAGAGATGAGTGATAAAATCTCTGCAGCTTTAACATTGAGAATTGTCTCTCTTTTTTTTTACCATAAAAGAAAAATGGATAACATTCTTCTTTAAAAGCTACACTTAACCCTCCATCATCTCCTCTGAAGCAGCTACAGTACAGAATGTGATGCATGCAGAAAGCTAATAAGATCACGAGCAAGAAGGTGAGTAACAGAGATACAAGTACTATATGGGGGAATTTCATTTGGAAACGGACAAAAGATGCTTTAAAACAGATTCTCATATTATAATATCGCAGTCCCACATGTCACACTTTGGAGTTTCTGAGCTGTAGTCTGTAGTGATATTAGGTTTCTGCTGAACAGGTAATGAGCGAGAGATGGGCAATGAACAGGAGACCAAATAAGATGAGGAAGACTAGGGGTACACTCAAAAAAGCCTTTTTTGGATTCACTTAAAAGAGATTATGTCGAGTGGTTCCACACAATTGTATTAGCTAACCCCTAAATAATAGTGTAGAATACACCAGGCACAGACACACGCACACACAGGTAGGTACAGCCAACTTCCACATTTATTCAAGTGTTGTTGTTTTGACAGCTGACTCAGTCACACAGTCTGACAGCTCACGAGCCCAGCTGATCTCTCCCCTGGCCGCTCCTCCTCGTCTCACTATAAACACAGCGGAGGGAGACCATCATCAGTCCATAAACAACATCAGCTGTTCTTACCGGCCTCGCAGCGCCGCCCTGTTGAGCCTTCCGCTCCACTCCTCCCGGGGCCACGCCTCCGCCACACACCCCCACCGCCCGTTCGAGGCCGGGGAGCCGTCCGGCCGAGCCAACTCCCCCCCCCCCCCCGCGAGCGAGAGAGGAAATCGGCCACTGCCATCTGCGCCCCCGGCCTATGGATCACCTTGAACTTAAAGGGCTGCAATGCCAGATACCACCGGGTGATCCGGGCGTTGGCATCCTTCATGCGGTGGAGCCACTGCAGCGGGGCGTGGTCCGAACAGAGGGTGAATGAGCGTCCCAGGAGGTAATAGCGCAGGGAGCCGACCGCCCACCGGATGGCCAGGCACTCCTTCTCCACGGTGCTGTACCGGCGCTCGCGCTCTGCTAGCTTCCGGCTGATGTATAGGACAGGGCGGTCGGCCCCCCTCACCTGCTGGGACAAAACGGCTCCCAGCCCTCTGTCCGAGGTGTCAGTCTGCAGAACAAAAGGGAGGGAAAAGTTAGGAGTGTGAAGCAGCGGCTCCCCACAGAGAGCCTTTTTCACCTGCACAAACGCCGCCTGGCACGGCCCCGTCCACTGGACCAGATCCGGGGCACCCTTTCGGGTGAGATCGGTCAGGGGGCTGGTTAGCTGCGCAAACCCCGGCACAAAGCGACGATAGTAACCCGCCAACCCCAAGAACCGTCTCACCTCCTTTTTCGTCCTGGGGCGCGGGCAGGATGCGATAGCCGCCGTCTTCTCCACCTGTGGACGCACCTGCCCGCCCCCCAGGTGGTACCCCAGATACTGCACCTCCCTCCATCCAACTGCGCACTTCTTCGGATTGGCCGTGAGCCCCGCCCCCCTCAGGGACTCCAGGACCGCGGCCACCCGCAGCACATGCTCCGCCCAGGTGTCGCTGTGGATGATCACGTCATCCAGGTAGGCGGCAGCATACGCTGCGTGCGGACGCAGTACCCGGTCCATGAGACGCTGGAAAGTGGCCGGGGCCCCGAACAGGCCAAACGGAAGTGTCACGAACTGGTACAAACCGTACGGAGTGGAGAAGGCCGTTTTCTCCCTGGCCTCGGCAGACAAGGGAATCTGCCAATAGCCCTTGGTTAAGTCCAGTGTCGTGAAAAAGCGGGCCGTGCCTAACCGGTCCAGGAGCTCGTCGACCCGAGGCATGGGGTAGGCATCAAAGCGTGACACTTCGTTCACCCTGCGATAGTCGACACAGAACCGTATAGACCCATCCTTCTTCGCCACCAGAACGATGGGGCTACACCAGGCGCTGTGCGACTCTTCTATTACTCCCATCCTCAGCATTTCCGCCAATTCCCTCTGCACGATTTTTCGCTTATGCTCCGGGAGCCTGTAGGGCCGTGAACGCACCGTCACGCCGGGCTGCGTCACGAAATGGTGCTCGATGAGGGACGTCCGGCCGGGCAGGGGGGAGAACACGTCCGCAAAACGCTGTTGCAACGCGACAACATCCGCTCTCTGGGCCTGTGTGAGATGGTCATCACAAGGGAGGGAGGTGGGAATGATAGAATTTGGCACCTCAGGCCCCAACTCATCTCTCTCCTTCACCAAGCTCACCAGAGAAGCGGTTTCAACCTCTCGCCACAGTTTGAGGAGATTGAGGTGATAAATCTGCGTGGCTCCTCCCCTGTCCGACCGAGCGACCTCATAGTCCACGTCCCCGACTCGCCGTGTGACCACAAAGGGTCCTTGCCACTTGGCGAGCAACTTCGAGCTGGAAGTAGGGAGTAACACAAGCACTTTATCTCCCGGTGAAAATTGCCTGAGCATAGCCCCTCTGTCATACAGGCGTTGCTGACGCTGCTGAGCCTGGAGCAAATTCTCCCGTGACAACCTCCCCAAAGTGTGGAGTTTTGCTCTCAGGTCCAACACGTACTGAATCTCATTTTTGGCGGGGCTCGGACCGTCCTCCCAGCTTTCTTTAATCAGGTCGAGCACCCCACGTGGCCTCCTGCCGAACAGCAGTTCAAAGGGAGAAAATCCCGTGGAGGCCTGGGGCACCTCCCGCACTGCGAATAACAGAGGGTCTAGCCAGTGATCCCAATTGCGTTCATCCTCGTTAATGAACTTCCGAATCATGGACTTTAAAGTCTTATTCAGCCGCTCCACCAGCCCGTCAGTCTGAGGGTGGTAGACGCTGGTCCGAATAGATTTAATGCCCAGTAATTCGTACAGTTCCCGCAGTGTACGAGACATAAACGACGTGCCCTGGTCAGTCAGTATCTCTTTCGGGATTCCGACTCGGGAGATGACCTGAAACAGTGCCTGCGCCACACTCTTTGCAGAGATGGTGCGCAGCGGAACTGCTTCCGGGTACCGCGTTGCGTAATCCACCAGGACTAACACAAAGCGGTAGCCGCGTGCACTCCGGTGAAACGGCCCGATGAGGTCCATGCCGATGCGCTCAAACGGGACCTCAATGAGGGGGAGAGGGCGCAGCGGCGCCTTCGGTATGGCCGGCTGGTTAACAAGTTGGCAGTCCGGGCAGGACGCGCACCAGCGGCGCACATCCGCTCGGATGCCCGGCCAATAAAATCGGGCCGTTATTCGCTCCAGAGTTTTCTCATAGCCCATATGCCCTGCCATGGGGTTATAGTGGGCCGCCTGGAAAAGCGTTTCCCGGCGGCCCTGCGGCACCAACAACTGGGTGTGTGTTTCCTCTGTCTGAGTGTCACGACTCACTCGATATAATCGGTCGTTTAATAAGACGAAACGCGGGTAGGTCTGCGCGGCCTCAGGGCGCACCACGTGACCATCAATAGCCATCACTTGGTCAAAGGCTGAGCGTAGGGTGCCGTCACGAGACTGCTCCAGTGGGAAATCACCCATGGGGGACACTTCCGGGGCTGGCGGGACGTCCCGTGAGGGACCCGCCGGCTCCTCCCCCCCGGAGTCAGTGTCGGACGACCCCGCGTCACCGCTGAACGCCGCGCACACGCTACACCCCGCTTCCGGTCGTGATCGCACCCCCGCGTACTGCCCCAGTAGCTGATGAAACCCCGGCCAATTGGTACCCAGAATCAGGGGGTGCGACAGGCGCGGGCTAACCGCCGCCGTTACTCTATGCGTTTTGCCCTTATACTTTAATAACAGCGGCACTATGGGATACCTGTGAACGTCTCCATGCACACACCTCACCTCCACCCATTCTGCCTCCAGCAATGCCCCGGGGCGAACCAAGCTTTGGTGTACGAGGGTCTGCGTGCAGCCCGTGTCCACCAACGCCTGGCGTATATCCCCTCGAGTCCTTACCGGAATACTGTATGTCCCTCCTGGACCGGGGGAGGGTGCTGGGGCGCCAGCAACACGAAACACCTGCCCCACTTCCATAAGCGGACAATCCCTCCTCAGGTGCCCCGGCTGCCCGCACTTCCAACACTCCGGCCCCGGCGTCTGTGCTGCTCTCCGTGGCTCGGGGGCGGCTCCGCTTGGCTCGGCTCCCCTGGACGGCACCAACGCCGCGAAAGGGTTAGTGGGGCTCAGCGCCGGCAGCCGCTCTGCCTGCCCTGGTGCCGGCACACGGCGCCTCGGGGCCGGCACTGGGGCCTGTTTGTTCGGCCTCCGTCCGGCGTCCCCGGGTTCCCCTGCTCCAGCGGCAAGGTGGTCCTCCGCCAGCGTCACCGCTACCTCCAAGCTTGCGGGCCGGTGGCACCGGACCCATCTCGCCGTCTCCGCTGGCAATCCCTCCGTGAACTGCTCCAGCACCACCTTGTCCACCAGCTTCGTCTCCCCCTCCGATGTTCCCGGTTGCAGCCAGCGTACCGCCGCGTCGCGCAGCTGCCGGGCCCAGGCGAATGGTCGGTCCGTTGTAGCCAGCCGACAGGCCCGGAACCGCCGGCGGTGGTCTTCGGCGGTGAGCCCTAGCCTGTCCACCACCGCCCGGCTCACGTCCGCGAAGCTGCTCCTCGACGCCGGAGGCAGACTCAGGGCCGCTGTTTGTGCCTCCCCGGACAGCAGGGGGAGCAGCCGCGGAGCCCACTCCTCCCGCGGCCATTGGCAAGCCTCCGCCGTGGCACGGAAGGTCTCCAAAAAAACCTGTGGGTCGTCCCCGTCCCCCATCCGGGGCACCGCCACCGACAGTGGCGAGGGCTTCGGCGTGGCAGCGGCCCCGACCAGCCGCTCCAGAACTTGCGTCTGCCGGTCCGTCTGCTCCTGCAGCGTGGCCAGGTGGGCACGCTGGTCGGCCGCCTGATCCCGGCTCATCGTCGCCATCTCCGCCAGCATCTGCGCCAAGAATTGCAGAGGCTGGGCGGGTGGCGCGGCCTGTGGGTCGGACATTTCCCCACCGGCACTATCCTGGGTTTCAGCACCACTTGTAGAATACACCAGGCACAGACACACGCACACACAGGTAGGTACAGCCAACTTCCACATTTATTCAAGTGTTGTTGTTTTGACAGCTGACTCAGTCACACAGTCTGACAGCTCACGAGCCCAGCTGATCTCTCCCCTGGCCGCTCCTCCTCGTCTCACTATAAACACAGCGGAGGGAGACCATCATCAGTCCATAAACAACATCAGCTGTTCTTACCGGCCTCGCAGCGCCGCCCTGTTGAGCCTTCCGCTCCACTCCTCCCCTGCAGCTGCGCTCGGGGCCACGCCTCCGCCACAAATAGTTTCAATGACATGCTGTGTTTTGGCAGCTTAACTCAATGACTTAACACAGTTGGGTGGAATCACGTGACATTCACTGAGAGATTGAATTTATGTCTTTTAAAATGAAGTATACATACTGTATACATACCATTATATTGCTGTAAGTTTTGTTGAATAAATTACTCATTTAATGGTTTTAAATTTGTTACATTTGCAACTCCTTTATTTTATTTTTTACTTTTTTGGCCTCTACTACGGTAGCAAATAATCCTTATTTATCTCATACTGGACTTTGGCGTAGCAGCCTAATCTGCTCTCCCCCTCCCTTTAAGCCAACTTTCTACTGATTGGTTGCCCCTGACAAACAAAAGATTTGAATAGAAGGTGGGTGGGACTTCTATCCACACAGTCAGAGACGTTTGCCTGAGATGACCATATTAGGATATCTAAGTTACGTTATGTATACATATGACATAAAAGGAAACGTGCATTAGGTCAACTTTAATGTTTGATGTTATGAATTAAAATAAGCTTCGATGTAACAATGTACTGTGTTACAACCCTGAGTAGATATCAAATACGGATCAAATACAAATCGGAGTCTGCGCTGCGGGACTGTTTTGATCACGCGGACTGGGAAATGTTTCACGTGGCCGCCAGAGACATTGATGAATACACAGACTCAGTCTGTGGATTTATCAGGAAATGCGTGGAAGATGTCGTCCCATCCAGAACAGTCAAATCCTTCCCAAATCAAAAACCCTGGATTAACGGAGATGTTCGCGCGGCACTGGCGGCACGGAACACCGCCTTTGCCTCCGCGAACACATCGGACTACAAACACGCACATTACCAACTCCGGAAGACGATCAAAGCAGCCAAACATGAGTACAGGGACAGGGTGGAACAACAGTTTGACAACCCTCGGAGTATGTGGCAGGGACTAAACACGATCACAGACTTTAGAGGGAAAACCAGCACACCCCAGACCACGGCCTCTCTGTGTGAGGATCTAAACGTATTCTACGCTAGATTCGACACAGCGAACACCATGAGACCGGACAGTGTGCGCACCGCGGATGACGTCAGTGCGCACACTGTGTCTGAGGAGGATGTGCGGAAGTGCTTCAGGAAGGTGAACGCACGCAAAGCTACTGGTCCGGACGGGATTCCCGGCCGCGTCCTCAGGTCATGCGCGGCTCAGCTGGCTGGAGTGTTCACGCACATCTTCAACCTTTCCCTCTCTCTGTCTGTAGTCCCAGCCTGCTTCAAAATGGCCACCATCGTCCCTGTACCCAAATCCTCCACCATCTCCTCATTAAACGACTGGCGACCTGTAGCCCTGACCCCCATCGTGAGCAAATGCTTCGAGAAGCTGGTCAGGGACTTCATCTGCTCTGCACTACCCGACTCACTGGACCCTCTACAGTTTGCATACCGCCACAACAGGTCCACTGATGATGCCATAGCCCTGACACTACACACTGCCCTGTCACACCTGGAGAAGAGAGACACGTATGTGAGGATGCTGTTTGTAGATTACAGCTCAGCATTCAATACCATCGTTCCCTCGAAGCTGGACAGGAAACTGCAGGATCTAGGACTGAGCAGCTCCCTCTGCAGCTGGATCCTTAGCTTCCTGTCTGACAGACGCCAGGTGGTCAGACTGGGCAGCATCACCTCATCCCCCATCACACTGAACACTGGTGCTCCACAGGGGTGTGTACTGAGCCCTCTCCTGTACTCACTCTACACCTACGACTGCACAGCCACTAACAGCTCCAACATCATTGTGAAGTTTGCGGACGACACTACAGTGGTGGGTCTTATCACCAACGGTGATGAGACGGCTTACAGGGAGGAGGTCAGCGCCCTGACCCACTGGTGTCAAGACAACCATCTCACCCTCAACGTCGCAAAGACAAAGGAGTTGATAGTGGACTTCCGGAGGTGCAGAGAAGTACACACCCCCATCACCATCAACGACGCTGCTGTGGAGAGAGTGAGCAGCTTCCGGTTCCTTGGCGTACACCTGGCTGAGGATCTTACGTGGTCAGTACACACAAACAAAACAGTGAAGAAGGCCCAGCAGCGCCTCTTCTTTCTCAGGAGACTGAAAAGATTCGGCATGAGCCCCCGCATCCTCAGGACCTTCTATCACTGTGCCATTGAGAGCATCCTCACTGGATGCATCACCACCTGGTATGGCAACAGCACCGCCTACAACTGCAAAGCTCTCCAGCGAGTAGTGCGGTGCTCTGAACGGATAATTGGAGGTGAGCTTCCCTCCCTCCAAGACATCTACAGGAAGCGGTGCCTGAGGAAAGCGGGGAGGATCATCAAGGACTCCAGTCACCCCAGCCATAAACTGTTCAGACTGCTTCCATCAGGAAGGAGGTTCTGCAGCATCCGGTCCCGTACCAGCAGACTGAGAGACAGCTTTTTCCATCAGGCCATCAGACTGCTGAACACGTCATAGACACCTCAGCTTCACTACTGGAACTTCAACATTATGCACTCCACACTGTATATAAATGCCACTTGTTTTGCACATATTCAACTCTGTATATTTTATATATTTTATTATTATTATTATTATTTTATTTTATTTTTTTACTATTTAATTTGTAAAAATGTGTATACACACACACACACACACACACACACACACACACACGTAGGAAAATATTTAGTATACACATCCAGAAATGCATATATTATTATATATTGTACATATATTTATTAGTTTCAGGTTGGCCATTCTTGTATTTTGCTCGTTTGTGTTGTTGTGTTTGCACATCTCTGTTGCTTGTGGGGCTCGCACACAAGAATTTCACTCGCATGTGCTGTGCCAGTGTGCCTGCACATGTGATGTGACAATAAAAAGTGATTTGATTTGATTTGATTTGATTTGAAATACACACACACACACCTAGCAAGTGACTGGAGGATGAGGAGATGTCACATTTTACGTGTGTGTCTGTGTGCACTGTTACTCTTGCTACTATGAAATGTGGTGATTGAGCTGAAAAAAAATCTCTCTACAATATTATCTCTCTCCACCTGTGAGGACTGGCTCTCAGCTGAATGGCAGATTACAGTTAGCATATCCCATTGTCCTCACCACACAAGGCCTTCATCGGCAGGTATGGCTGCCTGCCTGCCTATCTGCGGGCGTTTGTGTGTGCATGTGATGAAAGCACCTGACCCCGGTGATAATGGCATTCAGGACTTGTGACAGGCAAAATTAGCATACATAGTGGCTAAGATTTATTTTGAAGACGAGTGGAAAGGAAGTGTTTTCACAGAACTGATGGCACTTGTTTCAGGTACACTGTAGATCCTGTCCTGTCTGTTAAGCTGCCTTTTATAGTAAAGGGCAGTAAAAAAAAACTTCTTTTGGAAGGGCTTCATTGGTCGATATCATTTCAGCTCATTCAAATGGTGACTTCAGCCTAAGAACAGGTGAACATCAGAAGGGTAAACATACACAGTAGGAATTCGTCTATGTTTGTTATACCTTGATTGGTTTTTCCTGCAAGAAATCCGCTCCTGCAAAACAAGTAATGTGCTCACAATGCTGGCAGTGACTTTAGTGAAGTATAAATCCAAAGTTTGTTGCAAGCTTTAGCCATGAAAGGCACCGTAGCTGAACAGACAAAAGAAACAATAACAGAAGTGCTGAGCTCCGCAGCAGATCCGAGGAAGAAAAGACACGCTGCTTGACTGACTGCTGGGATCCCAAATCCTCACGGTACTTCCACACTGACAAACACAAGAAAGCTGTACAAAAGTTGAACTTTCCTCAACTTTTAGTGCAGTGGTTTCAGGTGTCACCTGGAAATTTACAACAATTGAACTGAATTTTATTTATATTAGCTTAGAATGGGATAAATCTGGTCAGTGTTTTGGTTGATAATTGTGGTTTTATTTAGTCTGGGTATTTGACCATTTATATTGCTGTTATGGCTCTTTGATCATGCTGACATGACAGATCCAATTTTAATAATTCAGAAAAGTAAAAACCCCAAATTAGCTGCCTGGAATGCCCATTTTGCTACATACATTAGGGACCTACAGTACATGTACAGCCAGCTAACAAGAACATGAATACCTGAAACAGTAGTTAGTTGCAGTGCAAGCTAATCATGCAATCCATTATATAGGTGATAGCAGGACGTGAGTCAAACTTTACTTTTTACTGTCCAATCAGAAGTGAAAGATGAAGAGAAGATGAGGCTGACAGACTAAAGAGTTGAACATGTTGATGCCTTACTTCTAAAATCCACATGTCTATGCATAAGAACAATCCAGGCAACCATGATTTTAAAAATTGCTTTGGTAAACCATACTATGAGGTGGTGCATCAAACTTGCTAAAATCAGCTTTTACGAGTTGATTCTCCAAGACTGGTGAGATTAAAGCTAACAACAAAAAAGGCATTTAATGTTGTTACTCTCCAGCATGGTGTTGATCAATAGGCTGTGTTGGCTGATGAGGTCACCTGGCAAGTTGTTGCTGAACAATAACTTCAGTACAGCTAGCAAAGCCAACACTGCTAAAGTTAGCTAGTTTATGCTAACGCTTGAAAACAATATTTAAAATAAGTCATGTAAAAAAAGTCGCACCATAGGAGTAGAGGCAGCTCAGACTTGTTCCATTAGTTGCTGTTTTGGTTGACTGCTTGTTTTCCTGAAGCTCTAAATTGGAAGTGAACAGTGTTGGCAAGTTAGCATACGACAATGAGCTCCATCATCTGCATCGATGGAAAATATGCTGGGTTGAAATAAACACCTTAAGATGACTCTTACTGTGAACTGGCACTACAAATAAAATTAATGCACTAAGATTGTCTCTGGCTAGAATTAGGTTGTCTAAGGTCTTGCAACTGTTAGCAGGAAGTACCTCAGTTTTGTGTCCTCACTTCAGAAAGTAAGGATAGTTATAGTGTTTGTGTTCCTTTATTTAATTTTAGCAACTACTTCAGCACATACAGATGTGGACCCTTGACAGTGTTATGTCAGCAACAACAGATGTTAACATTACATCCACAAATGCCCCACAAACTGTTTCATAGTTACTAGTTATGGAACTTGGCAACAAAGGAAACCACTCGAAGGTAAAGTTTTTCTTTGCCACACCTGTTCACAGGTCAGTTGGTATCTTACTTTTCAACAGTCTTGTCTGTTTTAAAAGTAATTTGACTCCCATCCTGACACGATGCTCTGCTGAGTATTTACACACAGAGGCCTGCGTTCATGTCCACAAACACATGGTACTGGTATTCGAATCACGCAAAGGAATGCCTCTGCACATCTTGATTACTCGTCAAGAGCTGCGGCACTGCACTCTTGGGTGCAATATTGTATCTAATAACTGCTTTGACACTTGAGGATTTGTGAGTGAGCCATGTCAAGTCATTAGGGAGTGTTTTAAGTGCACTCAACATTGGTGATTAAGTGCACTTAACGCATAAAGGCTCCGTTCAGGGGGTGATGAGAGGGCGTGCAATGTTGGCACCCGCTTGACGCATTGATAACACGCAATCCAGATTTCTGTACTCGCTGATGTCTGTCTGAGCCTGGCGGACACGTGTGTTTATCCCTGTTCTCAGGCAATGTGAGAAGTAACACAGGCGTTCACACACACACAGGGGGCTGTTAAGCTGGTGTGTGGTGCCACTGTTTAGGCTGGGAGGTTCATGAAACACTGAATCCATGTTGAAACTCAGAGGACAAAAAAATGTGTTATGGGTTTAAGTGTGCCCATAAAGGGGAATTACATCTGAGAGATAGACTCACATGGTGGCATATAAACAAAGTTGAAAGTTATTATAAGCAGGTACATGAAAAATATCATAAACAGCAAATACACGCATAAATGGACCGTAGCATTACCCGCTCATGCTGTCTCACTGTAGCTGCATACACTATGAGGTGCACTGGGAGACATAATCACAGCAATGGGGGGAGGCAGTGGGACTTCCTTGTGTCACAGGAGGCAGTGGGAGAAAGAGATAAGAAGCAGACAGATGACGGAGATGGAAATTAGTGGTGGATTGCCGAGCAGGAGGAGGAGAAATGCCAGTAGTTCGCAAACAACAGGAATCCAATCCAGATGTTACTGCCAAGAGAAAAAGAATGGGTAAACGCACGAGAAACAGACAGAAGACAAAAAGCTGAGGTCCCAGCTTGGATTTATTAAAAAAAACACTTTATTTATAAAAAGAAACACTTTATTTGCACGTTAGCATCTGTTGAAAAGATTAAACCAGTTTGATCACATTTATTTACATCTAGAATGAGGATTTTAAGAAAGGAACTTCGCTTTCCAGCCAGTGGAGACCTGTTGACATTGGTAGTGTTAATTAAACATAAATAAAGAGTAAATATACAAAGGGATAGTTTGAGAATTGTATTGGAGACAATCCAGGTCTTTAAAAACATAAAGAGCTTAATTTACTGCCTCTAAATTTAGGTTATTGTTCTCGGCCCTAAAAATCTTAGAAATATGGCATCCAACCAGATGCTAACTCTGGATGGTGTTGCCTTGACCTCCAGTAACACTGAAAAGCCATTTTTGAAGTCGTTTTGTCCTTCAATGCAGATGTTAAACAAATATGTCGGACTGCTTTCTTCTGTTTCCTGAGCCTGGTTCAGCTGGAGGTTTCTTGCTCATATGGGGTCATATGATTGTGAGGGGTTTCTCTGTTTTATTTTTATTATTGTTAATGTTGTTATTCCTGTAACAACATTGAATTGTTGTTACGGTGAAGAAAAGTATGTTTGCAGTATTTGTGCAAAGACTGTATGTAAAAGATGGACGTAGCCACTAGAGATGGAACTCACCAGAGTCCCAACAAGCTTCACAATGCTTCAGTAATAATGCAATATTCTTGTGATTTCTAACATGTTGCAGTACTTGGAATACTGTACTAACAAATATGCAATTTATTACCTTTTTTCAACTGCAAATGATATCCTGCCATCAATGTTGCCATAAGACAAAGTCAGTCTGATACCAGTCAGCGTTGAATGGGGTCAAGTTGACAGTTGCATGCAATCTGTTTCTGATAATACAGCAATTAACTGTGTTATCTAGTCAAAAATCACATATTTGTTGCTGTTTATAGTCACAAACATCCACATTTAAGAGAAATTCACATTCAACTGTTGCATTTGTGCTCAGCAGATTTCCTGTTCTATAGAAATATAAGCAGAATACAGCCAGTTAACACCTGCAAAGCCAGGCTTCTACCTTTCTACCTTTAAAACCCGGAGAGCAGCCAAATGGCTGGTAGGCTTTTAGCTAAGCTTTAGCTTCAGCCAAGTGGAAGCTAAATTGGCTAGTCATTCATATGTATATTAGGTTGTTACCTGGGAATTCTGGAGGGAGGGGAGTGGGGGTTTGAGTGGATTGAGGAATTTCCCTGCGAATCTTGTTGACTGTGCCGAGGATGGTGGTTTTCCGTCTAAGAAGTTTTTGCGCAAGTGAAAGCGATGTGAAAAAATTGTCCGTGGTAACATTTCTGCCCTTGTCTAGGAATGGTTCCATCAGCCTCATTACTACATTTTCAGAAAGTCTCTCCCCAGTGGGACGATTGGGGTCCTTGCCAAGATATGGGAAGACATTGCAAATGTACTTGGATTTTAGGTCGCAAGCCACCCAAAACTTGATCCCAAACTTGTCAGGTTTACTTGCAATATACTGCAGGAAACAGCACCGAGTCTTTGATGGGAAAAGCTGTGAACTTCCTTTTGTGTTTCATCTTGATGCATTCTCATCCAGGGAAATAAATCTCCAAAAGTCACCAACTTGGAGTGTTTCAGTTTGCCATCTTAGGGAGAAATCAACACACATGGGTGTATGTCCTTTGTTGCTGAGATTTATTGATAAAAACAGTACAAAAAACCAACCCTTTGTACACATATTTACAAATGGCCTGCTGAGTTGAGTTGAGTTGAGTGCCCTCGACTTGTGCTCATTTACAAAGACTCATTCATACGTGTTGGGAATGTGTCTGTATTTATTAGTTAGGCAGCATTTATTTACAAACTTTTGACAACCAGAGTGATCGCAGTCAGTCTGCAACTGTTTGCAGAAAGGTTGCCTCCTATCAGGCAACCTGTTATCCTTCTTCTTGCATTCAAAGTGGTTGTGAGTGTGCAATTTCCTTAAGCTCTAAATGTTATTTCACTGGAATACAATTTACAGGCAGGCAGCAATTTTTATTTTGTAGATGCACAGAGTTATCTGTCCTATTTTTTTTTTTTCATTTGACTGAGCCATTAGCTTAGAGGTAGCTGCGTCAAGCTAAGTATGTCCAGTTTTGTTTTTTTTGGTTTAACGGATTTAATGTAAGTTTGTGAGTTAGTGATTGAGACCTCTTATTCATGGTATTCCCAGAGTATTTTAACGACATGGTCACCATGCAATTAATTTTAAGCCTCAATAATCTTTAATAAATAATCTTTAATCTTCAATAGCTATGAAAATCAATCCCCTACATATTAGTCAGAAAGGTGAAAACTGCTTTGTATGGCAGTCTTTAAGCATTGCATCTGCTCTAAAGTTGGAAAGTTTTTCACAAAAAGACACTATAGGGATTGGAACCATCAGAGGTTCATCCCCACTGCCGTCATTCCTCAGCCCGGGAGGACGCTGCTTGGATTCATATGAAAATGCTGTGCTAATGCATGCACGGCGTCTGTATTATCATGAACACGTGCATGCAGGGTCAACATTCTGTACATTTGAATATGTGTAATAGGTTTACATTTGACTAATTAATTGCTACTTAATCATAAACAATCCCATAGAGAGAGTTTAAAGTACAAAGCTTTTACAATAGCTGTTATAAACAGTCTGTGTCTGGTTAGTCTTTACAGGGTCTGTCTGGTGCCCAGGAAGTGAAGGCTTTTCCATATCTGGCAGCAGCCACAGTGCTTTGTTTGGAATAAATATAGAAGGATGAAGAGCGTTACCTGCCACCTACGCAATATCAAAAGACAAAGACTTTACAGTACAGCCAGCACTCTTTCTATTGGCAAATGATCTCTGGAAAATGAAGGGCAAAAGCAGCGTAGCAATGAACAGAATGAGCAACAGCAGTGCATGCAAAACATGAATGAAATGTTGGCCCTGTTAGGACTGTTTTTTAAGCTGTGATACGCCCATTAGTTGGTTTCAATTTGCCAAAGGATACTGTATGACTCGGGTCGCTACTTTTATTTCAGCCATATTTTGATTTGATTTTCTCACATACCCCACCACTCCCAGCCGCCGCAAGTTCTCCCGCTGCCATTCGTTGGTCCATTTCACACTTTTGTGGCTGTCACGCCGAATGAAAGCCAATTTCGTGACGCCCGTCTGAACTGGAATTAGGCCGGATGATATGACATAATTAACTTTTTTGCTTTGTTTTCCCCTAATGTAAAAGTCCCATTATTCTTTGGACGCGTGCCAAAAAGTTTGCAGAGAATTTAAAGTGGGGTTAAAGTATTCTGTCTGTCTCTTTAAGTCTTTTCCCGGGGAGAGGATGCAGTGGAGGGTAAAAATTAGGGAGTGTGTGAGCAGTGAGCCGTTCACCACAGGTCACTGGTGTCTATTCCCTCAGAGGCAGATGCGTTTGTGTGTTCGTGTGTGTGTTAGGCTTCTCTGGTCTCCGCATGGACGTACAGCCAGTGAACCACAGTGGCACACCGCGCACAGAGCGACACATTTTCTTTCTAGTAAACACGCAGCTTTAGAGGAAACCTCAGAGACTTGCTTCGATGCCTGCGATTGATGTAGTACCTGCACGGCTTTGGCTGCATGTTTGGACATCACATCTCATCGTGTTCATCGAGACCACGCTCCACTGATGTGTAATACAAGTTTTGGTAAATCAATATCCAGATTGCAGAGCCTGTAATCGTGTACTGCACCACCAGAACTGTACGCTCCAGTGGGAACGCCTCACGCCAGCGTGTCCTGTTGACTTTGATGAATATGAATGAGGTGTGTGTGTGTGTGTGTGTGTGTGTGTGTGTGTGTGTGTGTGTGTGTGTGTGTGTGTGTGTGTGTGTGTGTAGGCCTGGTTGGATCAAACACTAGAGAAGATTGAGCTGGCTGACATCCGCTCAGTGTCACTTTAAAGAGTCCCCAAAGGCTTGGTCTCATGTTGTATTTGTTCCAGTATGCATGAACACTGTACATTATCATGACTGTGTGCTGTGCGTCTTTAGTTGGATGTGTTAAAACTAGTGCTGTCAAGAGATTAAAAAAAAATAGAGATTAATTAATTATGATTTTTAATTAATTGATCTAATTAATCTCTTTTTTAATCTCACCTAAAAATAGCTGAGGAAAGCCCTCAACTTATTGTGGCAGACCAAAAGACTGATATAACAAAGAAAGTGACTTTATAAAGTCATTTATTGTTTAACAAACGTTAAACAGATGCAACCATTTACATACTGTTGTATTCTTTTGTAAAATAAGTGGAAAAATAAATACAAATAAAATCAAATAAATTAAGTGCTGCAAGTTAGCACATCAGAGTTGCTCTTTTCTGAGCAATACAGCACTGAAATTCCTCTGCTTCAGATAATGAAAAATAAAACTGACATTGCAGTGCTGCAAGTTAGCACATCAAAGTATTCTTCCATCACAAAAAAAAGTGCTGAACATCAAGCAATCTATTCTAGTAGGCTACAAATGACACAGCAGCTATGCTGACCACATGTGTCTCATTTCTTCTTCCTCAGCCAGTCGCTAAGACACACCAGCCTGGTAACATTTTCTGGAAGCAAGGCTGCCCTTTTCTTTTGCACTATGTGGCCTGCAAGGCTAAAGAGTCTCTCACAGGGTACAGAGGTAGCTGGGGAGGCCAGGTACTTTTGTGCTAGGACTGACAGCTTTTCATAGACTCCTGAGTGAGCATACCACCACTGCAGGGGACAGTCATCAATACTGATGCTGGGTTCTGCTCTGTAGCGCTGCAGCTCTCCAGACTCAATTCCATCTTCTGAGTCAGAGTCAGACCCCAGAAGGAGTTCGCTCCTCCTCTTCTTCTGAGCTGGTCCATCATCCTCTGTGGAGGGCTGGAGACTATCTGCTCTTCTGGGCTCTGCTGCCTGGAGCATATTCTCCAGAATGGTCCACACCTGAATGAATGAATGAATGAATGAATGATTGTGATTAAAACTAAGTGCTTTTTTTTTATTTTATTTAATCTTGTAAAGAACTTTGTGTTCCATATAATAAATAAAAGTTTGATTTGATAATGAATTGGACTCATTAGTCCAGCTTAACCTTATTGTCCTACCTGTTCCCTCTTTTCTCTTGGAAGACATTTCAAATCCTTAAACCGTGGATCCAATGCTGTGGCCACCTCGAACCATATCTCGTTGCCATTAGCTCGTCGTGCTGCCAGATCCTTCTGGAAGGCATTCTTGAACTTCACCACGTAGGCAGGATCATCATCAGTAATGTCCATGACACGGTACAGATGGCGAAAAGCAGGCAGCACTACAGAGCAAGAGACGTAGGCCTCACCACCCAGCAGCTCTGTCACATACCTGCAGAGGTGGAGAGGTTTGCTAAATAAACCTAGCTGGATTCATTTAAATCAAAGTGTAACTGATTTCCAATTTAATTGTCCTTAAAAGTTCCTTGTTATGTTCATTAATTTTGATTTTACACATGTAACAGTAGTTTATATAATTAAAATGGGAAGGTGTTTATTTGAACTTACTTGCATGGTTCAAGCAGGAGCTCCAGCCTCTGCAGTTTCGCCCACTCAGCTTCGGTTGGCAAGACCAACCTGTGGTTCTGTTGGTCCAACGTAGCCTGGACAGCCTCTCGGTTACATAGGAGGCGTGAGACCATTGCGAGAGTCGAGTTCCACCTGGTGGGTACATCCTGTATAAGTTGATCGCTCTTCTTTCCGAGTGCTACTTGTTGTTGGTTAAGTTCTGTGGTACTCGCAGGGCTTTGTTTAAAATGACCAACAATCTTGCGGCACTTTGCCAGTACACCGACAAAACCACTGCTATCGAGACATACCGTGATGGTCCTCTGGAGAATGTGAGCATTGCAGGCGATGTGCTCATATGGAAGTGCTCTCATAGCAGCCAGCATGTTTGCTGCGCTGTCTGTGCCAATGGTGGATATCTTGTTTTCAATACCCCAGTCATTTGCTACCTTGAGGAACTGTTCGGCGCATTTATCAGCAAAGTGCCTGGTTTCTGTTCTCATGACGGTCAGTGCAAATGAGTTGAGGTTCCACTCACTATCAATAAAGTGTCCAGTCACCCCAAAATAGCTGTGGTTGCCAGCTGAGGTCCAGTGATCTCCGGTTATAGCAACACAGTTGGGAGAATCCTCCGCCAAAATCTCAAGTTTGTTTTTCTTTTCGCCGTCGTACATTTTGCTGATTTTGGTCGTTACTGTAGTCCTGCACGGCGGCTTGTATGACGGGTCATTGGACGCAATTTGCAACACCTCTGTCAATCCTTCGTCCTCTACTATATTTATCGGCCTACAGTTCATCGCTATCCACTTGGCAATAACATTAGTCAGCCTGTCGGTCGCAGACTTGCTCATACGAGGGGTATTCTCTAGTTTTGTTTGGCGAAAAGCTTTGCTCTGGCTTGCTATATTGCTAACGTCTTCACTGCTAGCTGTTGCTGCACTCGCGGCTGGGTGCTTTGCGTTGAGGTGATAGGCCAAACTTGAGCTGCTTCGGTGGTAAGCAAACTCCTTCTTACACTCTAGGCAGACCACTTTACCTTTGTCAATGGTGCCGTCGGGGCCAACAACTCTCAGATGCGCCTCCATATCCACACTGTAAGCTAATCACCACTTCTCACCTTGACCTCACGACGTGACTCCACCCCCAACAAGTCAAGCACAAGGAGCCCAGCACATAAAAACGGATTTTATAACATAGCAACTCTCATACAAAATCAATGACGTCAAGAGATTAAAAATTAGATTAACGAGATTAAAAAACATAACGCGCTAAATAGCATTGTAATTAATTAATCGCAATTAACACGATAATTTGACACCCCTAGTTAAAACCTGTGTGTGTGTGCGCGTGTTTGTGAGAGAGATTGGGAGACTTAACAGAGTCATAACAGGGGTTTCTTATGTTACAGACTCTGCAGGCATGCATTGACTGTCTAACGTAAAATAGATGAGTTATTACTCCCCGGTGGAGACAGGAGAAATGGGTCCTTTCAGCAGAATAAAACAGAACGGAGATGGAAAGATGGGGTGTTAGAGGAGAAAGCAATTCAGTCGTTTGAGGCTCAGCGTGGCGGTAAATGTCTCTGCTCTTCCTCATTTCACACAACGCTTATTTTCTTTTGGTCATGCATCTCGGGTTGTAACATCTGTCAATAGCTGGACCGTCATGTTGTTTCTTCCGACAGGCTGTTGCTCCCTGTTATCTAACGGCTCTATATGCAAAGCATTTTGGGGCTGAAAGACGACTAAAAGGGCTCAATGGAGCTTTCGTATGTAGCCTTTATGTAGGCGTACGTAAACCCTTCACAGCTAGTTATGCATGACGAAATCAGAGTAAACGCATAGTTATTTTAAGTTTCACTGGAGTTGTGTGATTCAGCATACAGTACGATGTAATTTTGCTGAAATCAAAATCTCAGGTCAAGTCAACAATAGAAGGCTGAACTTGAAGGGTTGTCAAAGAAATAAATCCTTGTTTATGTTTCTCTAATATACATTGTAGTTTTTTGCAGTGTGAATCGTTTCTGGGCAACCTGCAGGAAATTTCAAACACTGAATTATGACGAGAGTTCTCTTGAGCTACATGATGGTGTCATTTGGGGCTTGAGGTTGAACTGAGTGAAACTCCTCCTCATGTCAGTGTAGAGAAGTTGAATTAGATATATCTGAGATATTTTAATAAAGGAGGATGAAGTGCAATTTCAACAATACATCTAGGTTTGTCTGTGTGATAAAGAAATGGAATAACTCTAAAACAGTTTCCTGCTGACTGGTATCAAAGCTTTTCGACTAAAGCACGGCGGCCGTCTTGTTAATTCTAGTCCTGATTAGAATCTAGAAGCACTATAAAGGACTATATGTGCCGCGGTATGACAGGTTGCTAACATATAAGTGTGTTATTCTCAGTCAGATCCGCCACTCCTCATCACAGTGAGAATTCAACAAGTACTGTCTATCTTTTATATACGGTCTATGATTGGCCCTATAATTCCTAGTTGATGCTACTGCTCAAAACAAGGCCTCAGGTTTCAGGCCGTAAACAAATACTCCATGACAATATATCTATATAATCCACATCATACTATCACATGTCAGTTTATGGCCAGTGTGGTCCCTTTCATAGAAGAGTTCCAGCATCCAGACAGTTCAGATTAAATTTAGATCAAACACTGAACACAATGTTTTGGGGTTTTTTTCTTCTGTCTTTTCTTTTGGGAGATTATGCATCACTAAGCAATCTGCTCTGAGGCTCGTCTGCCTCTTTGGAGTCAATGAGTGGTGCGTAAAACATCTGGAGTGATGTATGGTCAGCATTAGGGAGTGAACCCGGGACAGTTATTTGTTCCACAGCCGTCTGATAGGTTGTAACCCTGGAAATAGCAGTGTGACCCTTGTGTGTTGAGCATGGGGCGAGGTTTTAGGGTTTTTTTTATGCAGACGACATGAATGATTTCCAAAAATAGAACTGAATAAGATTTGAAATTGTAAACAGACTCGCATGCATTGATTCCCACGTGAATCTCCATGTTTTACTTGCAGTGAACTTTGGCGCTAGCTTCTCTTTAAGCTAACAGGATTTGATATATTTATACATTTCTCTCTTCATCTTGCAATGACTCATGTATCAGTGGGTGTCCTGAACCTTGATCTCCTTCCAGAAATTTTCTTGATTTCCTCTTTATTTTTTTTATTTTACTTTGAGCTGTATCCTTTTCCCTTTTCATTTCCGACTCTTCCTCCCTCCTGTTCATTTATTTATTGATTTTCATATTTTGAGAGTCAAAGTTCTCTTCTTGTACTTTCCTGTCCTCATTCCTCCGCTTGTTTTTGTCTGGAGTCCAGTTTGATAATGATTTGGAGTACCGAGGCTCAGTCAGAGAGCCAGACAGACGGTAATGAGGGCAGGAATACTGATTAATGCAATCAGCGGTTTGTTTTGACTGAATGACGTTTCTAGCTCGAGTCTCAGTTAAGGACGAAAAGGTGCATCTTTCTTCACCTTTAGACAATAATTCTGATGGTAAAGGAGCCAAACGGGACAGACATCATTAGTCCCAGGGTCCATTTTGGATGTTGAGCATCTGAGTTGCTGAAGTGCCCTTAAGCAAAACATTAAATCCTTGGCAGCTCCAAGGAGGTTGTTATCTCTTTCTTGAGCCATGGGGAGCCTGACCTTCTAGAGACAGGCTAAAGAGAAAAGAGGATCCCTCTGCAGGAATTAATAAAATATCACGCTCCTGTCAAAGGTTCTCAGTGGGATATTTTTAAACATCAAATATATTGTATGACTAATAGTAGAGCCAGAGTCTGGCGTGAATGTCGGCCACTAAAGTAGCAAGAAAGTGCTGTATGGGAATGCAGGTACTCTCCATCAGGAGAACTGTCATGAAGGTGCGTATATAGAAGTGTATTATAGACATATTAAAATTGTCTACAGACATTCAGGTTGAAGCCTGCTGACACTTACTTGTAGTTGTAAGTATATTTTCTTTGTTCCCTGGTGTTTTGTTTTGCCATGGTGTGGTGTAGAGCCTAATAAAGCGAGCCTTTATTGGATTATTTTCCTCTGAATTCACCAAATCCAAAACAAGAACAGAGATCCAAGAGAACATGAGGAGTGAAAGTGAAAAAAGGAAAAAGCACTACAGGGAGTTAAATGGATGATCTGACAAAAGACGAAAAGAAAAGATGTTATATACAAAAGAGATTGATTAGTGACACAAGAGAGGAACCAGACACAGGGGAAAGCAGTCAAGAACAGCTGAAAGTAGTCAATCACACAGGAGGGAAACAAAAGCAGGAAACCTTAAAACAAAATTAAATGGGAAAGAATTGAGCACTGACTGAGACTTAAAAAATAATAAAAGGGAAAATAAAAACCAACAATCAACAAGACAGAGGCCAGTCGATGTTAGGGGAAAACAGTGGTTTGAGACCAAAATTATTTCAACCACATTAGTGCTTGGGATCTCATTGGCTTTGAAAATGGATACCAGGTCTGCAACCAGTTGCTGTCTTTAAATCATCTTTGGCACACCAAGAACGCTATAAAACGATATTAAGATGCAGTCAGTCTGCTGACATTTTGCAACTTATTGGGGTCAAGTTGGCAAATGGTGCAGTTATGTACAAACATTTGCAAAGCTGATCGTTTTGCTTGCCACCAGGCGATGAGGTAGATCGCCTCATCTCCTTGCAATCAGTCTCAGACTGTTCCACTTTTTCTCAGTCACAAGGATGTTGCTATCCTATTTTGAACCTAGTCTAACGGAGCCATTAAGCAAAAATAAATAAATAAGAGAATTACAATAAAATACCAGATCTATAACAGGTTTCTGTTATTTTTGACAATCCTGTCGCAGAGAACCACTTCTCTAGCACCTCCATATGGTTATCAGCCATATTTGAGTAAAATATCCAGCCCCTACTTAAGTCTTGCTTGTAAAATACTCCTATTTGGTAAATGTCACTGTCATTACATTTCTAACACACTTGTTGTGGGCAAAACACACCTGATTAGGATGTTTAGAGGTGAAGGTGAGATGTCACATCATGATTTGACACAATTACATAGTTAACCTTACTGGGTGTGCTTAAATACCATTGTATAATATATAATGGTAACTGTTGTAATATGGATGCATGTAAGCCTAAACTACAGTCTTTCCTAAACCAAACCTAGTAGCCTAAATCTGAAATTTAATCTGCTCCCCAAAGGATGAACCATACATTAAGAGATTTGGTGATCCTCAACAGAAGGTCAAAAGTCAACGTAGATCAAGTCACAAAATCAAATTACAAATGCAAATCAAAATAAAATGGCATGTTAGCATCACATTAATATTACTCTCTGCAAAATTGAAGACTTTGAATGATGTTTATTTGAAAAACAATGACCATCAATACATATCGGATCTTGGTCCAGTATTTGGATCATTACATTTAAGGTATATTTTCAAAGAAAACTACTGTCAGACATGATTGCCTCTTAATCAACCACAGCTTTGCAGTTCTCATAACTCACTTACATCATACGCCTTGTATTTTTGTCTCTTTCTGTCTATGCAGGATTTTGATGACTTCATCTTTGCATTCTTTGCCATCGAGATGGTGATCAAGATGGTGGCTCTAGGGATTTTTGGCAAGAAGTGTTACCTTGGAGACACGTGGAACCGTTTGGATTTCTTCATAGTGTTGGCTGGGTGAGTTACACAATTACACTCGCAAACACAAACACACAGGTGGCCAAGCATAACCGTGCATAAACACCGGAGGCTCGCGCAAGGAGCAGCACGCACACATGCAACAAATTTGGACAATAATCAATGTGCAAGGCGGAATCTGGGAAAGCGGTGACAGATTCAAGAACAAGGATAGAATCTGGGGAGCACAAAAAGATGTTTTGAGCTTCTAGATGTAATTGTGTCACAGGAAGCCAAGACGCTGCAGGCAGAGGATCAAACAGTATTAGATCTGAAGCATGAACCTGGTAGAGCAAGCCTTCTAACTCGCACGAGCTTTGCTGGATTTGCCCTTAAATAAATTTACTTTAAGTATTCCGTTAGAGGCTTTTAACTTGAAATCAATACCACGAACCCTCTTAAATTCTTTAGTGTTCAGATTGTGTAGAAGCTGATGAATGCATGTCGATTTCTTTTCTAATTATTATTATTTCAACTTTTACAGCACTTACAAATCTGCCCTTGCTCTATAGCACATTTATATACATTTTAATTACTATACCGCGCTCATAAAATCAAGCGACACATGCCCACACACCAATGCACACACACTGTAATTTGATTAAACATGTTACAGAACATAGCCTGCTGCTTTCAGTCTGACATTTTCATCATACTACATCCCCCGCTGGTTTATAATGCCATCCTTCTGCCACAGCTTCTGTTGTCCATCAGTGGAAACGGGACACATTTCCTTTTGTGTGTGTGTGTGTGCGCGCGAGTGCACATTGTCCTTAAGCATATACACATATATATATATATATATGTGTGTGTGTGTGTGTGTGTGCATACTGTATACAGAGATATAGAGAGAGCGAGATCATTCCCTTTATTTTACACTGAGCTACTGTTCCACAACTGAAGTGATGCCTTGGGTTATGTCTGCTCTCAGCTCACATTCAGTTAATTCCCGTGGTTTCCTTTCACTCCTCTTCTCTCTACCTGAATCATATACGTGAGTGGAAGCCTTTATATGATTATGGTAAGAGCTGCGTCCTTCTCGGTCATCATGACTCAGGGAGAATCTGACTCAGTGCCAACGCAACAGAAGGAACTTGATGGGAAACACCTCAGCGTTTGATACGGAGGCATTTATCTCCTGAGTGATGGGGAGGTCGTTAAAAGCAGCTCAGGCTATAGCAGCGACTGAAACATCTGCGGGGGTGACATTGCATCGTTGCAGGGAAGGCTGTATCCTGTATCCTAGGATATCGCATAGGATTACGCATCTGCTGAAGTATTCCAGTGTGAATTTTTGTATACGACTTTTGTAATAGATAACCCAGTTTATTTTTATTGCTTGTATAATCTTTTATTATTTTTCCAAGCATACATGGAACAGCAGACATCCCACAAAAACCTGAAACCTGAAACAGAGAGAGACATCTACATACCGGAAACAATTCATTTAATTAATCAGTTGTAAAATTTATGGCCCATATTAAATGCACAATTTTAATTTTAACTGGTTGATTTTAGCTGTGTGTAATAAAAGTAGTGGAATGAAAATCAGGTCCTGCTTTGCATGCAATCAGTTGATTGAAAATCCACTATCAGCTGAAAACACCCGCGAACCTCTGTTGGAGACAAATTTCATTTCTGTTCCCTCATCCCGATCAAGGGTTCAGTCAAGACCTCTACATTCCAAAAATGCTTTTTTAAATTTGCGGTGTGTGTATATATATATGTAGTGGTTAAACTACACGCCTTTGGAACAGAGGATCGCAAGTTCGATTCCTGCCTGGGGCGTCTGTATCCAGTAAGGGTCCTAAGGCTAGACCCCCTATGCTAAGCAAGCCTACCGCAGACATGAGCGAGACAGATAAATATGAAGGCATGCCGGCTCGGACGTCGCCCGGATCAACAAGGTCCGCGTCAGGTGTTGAGGAACCAGGGCACCCTGACGAAAAGTGGGCTACTGGAACAAGAAGGCATCGGTGGGCAAGGGACGAAAACAGGGCGTTGTTGGAATGCTACTACGCAAGTAACCCCGGCGGAAGGGGCTACATGAATAGGATGAGGGACCTATGGATTCTTCGATACCCAACATCCACAATGACGGCGAAACAACTAGTAGCTCAGTGTTCCAACATTCGAAAGAAGGGACTGCTCTCACAGCTAGAGATTGACGAGGTACAACACAAATGCTACGGCAAGGAGGAGTCAGGACGCCAGGTCAGGGGGGAGATATCATCACCCCCACCCGAGATTGGGTACATAGCCCCAAGTGCGATAGGAGAAGGATCGTTGAGTGCGAGAGGAACTGACCTGAAAAATAGGATCATGGCCAAGCTTGAAACCTGGATCCCCCGTAGCCGGTTACCAAGATTACGTGAAGTACCCTCAGAAGGTCTGCTAGATGATGTTAATGCAGCACTACGGGCAATACCTACAACCACAATTACCGACACTAACAAGCTGATCTACAATACGGCAGCAGTGATCAGTGAGATGCTTGGTTACAAGTTGAACAGCCACAAGGGGCAGTACCCTCCATGGAGAAGGAGGCTAGAGGGCAAGATCAAAGTAGCACGGAGGGAGGTTAGCCAACTAACGGAGTTGCAGAAAGGTGCGACAAATAAGGTGCCTAAGAAATACAGCAAGCTGTCCATACCTGAGGCCTTGGAAACTGCCAAGCAAAGACTCACAGCCTTGGCCAGCCGCTTGAGGAGGTACACCAGAGAGATAGAAGGCAGGAGAATAAACCAGCTGTTCTCCACAGAACCAGCAAAGGTGTACTCTCAGTGGCAAGGGAACAATAAGAGAACAGCACCACCAAGGCTGGAGACGGAGCAATACTGGAAGAGCATATGGGAGAAGGATGCAACCCATAACGGCAATGCTCAGTGGCTAGTGGATCTGAGGGCAGACCACAGCGACCTCCCTGAACAGGGTCCAGTAACCATCACAGTGGCAGATATCCAAGAAAGGGTCTCCAGTATGAAGAGTTGGACAGCACCAGGGCCCGACATGGTTCACGCCTACTGGCTGAAGAAGCTGACTGCACTCCACGAGCGTCTGGCAGCACAAATGAACCAGCTGCTAGTTAACGAGAGACACCCGGAATGGCTAACTGAAGGCCGGACGGTCCTGATCCCCAAGGACCCCAAGAAGGGACCGGTCCCCTCCAACTACCGACCAATAACCTGCCTCAGTACTACATGGAAGCTCCTGTCAGGCATCATATCGGCTAAGATGAACAGGCACATGGGTCAATACATGAGCAGGACACAGAAAGGAATTGGCAAGAATACCAGAGGTGCAAAACACCAGCTACTGGTAGACAGAACAATCAGCCGAGACTGCAAGACCAGACTGACCAACCTGTGCGCTGCCTGGATTGATTACAAGAAGGCCTATGACTCAATGCCCCACAGCTGGATACTGGAATGCCTAGAATTGTACAAGATCAATGGGACCCTAAGAGCCTTCATCAGGAACTCAATGGGGATGTGGCGTACAACACTAGAGGCCAACTCCAAGCCCATAGCACAAGTTACCATCAAGTGCGGGATCTACCAAGGAGATGCTCTGTCCCCACTGCTGTTCTGCATAGGCCTGAACCCCCTCAGTGAGATCATTAACAAGACTGGCTACGGATACCGACTACGGAACGGAGCAGTTGTCAGCCACCTCCTGTACATGGATGACATCAAGCTGTATGCCAAGAGTGAACGAGACATCGATTCACTGATCCACACTACCAGGCTATACAGCAATGACATTGGAATGTCGTTCGGACTGGAGAAGTGTAGTCGGATGGTAACAAAGAGAGGGAAGGTAGTCAGAACTGAGGGGATTGAACTACCAGAAGGCAACATTGCAGACATAGAGGACAGTTACAAGTACCTGGGGATCCCGCAGGCAAATGGGAACCATGAAGAGGCCGCTAGAAAGGCTGCAACCACCAAGTACCTGCAGAGGGTCAGGCAAGTCCTGAGGAGTCAGCTGAATGGTAAGAACAAGATCCGGGCCATCAACACATACGCCCTGCCCGTGATCAGGTACCCTGCTGGGGTAATAGGCTGGCCAAAGGAGGAGATAGAAGCCACTGACATAAAGACAAGAAAGCTCCTGACCATGCATGGAGGGTTTCACCCCAAGTCCAGCACCCTGAGGCTGTACGCTAAGCGGAAGGAAGGGGGCCGGGGACTGGTGAGTGTCAGCACCACAGTCCAGGATGAGACAAGGAACATCCAAGAATACATTGGGAAGATGGCCCCAACTGACCGAGTGCTCAGTGAATACCTCAGGCAGCAGAAACCCAAGAAAGAGGAGGGAGACGAGGAACCATCATGGAAGGACAGGCCCCTGCACGGTATGTACCACCGGCAGATAGAGGAGGTGGCTGATATCCAGAAATCCTACCAGTGGCTGGACAAAGCTGGACTGAAAGACAGCACAGAGGCACTAATCATGGCAGCACAAGAACAAGCTCTGAGTACAAGATCCATAGAGGCTGGGGTCTATCACACCAGGCAAGACCCCAGGTGCAGGCTGTGTAAAGATGCCCCAGAGACAATCCAGCACATAACAGCAGGGTGCAAGATGCTAGCAGGCAAGGCATACATGGAACGCCATAACCAAGTGGCCGGCATAGTGTACAGGAACATCTGTGCCGAGTATAACCTAGAAGTCCCGAGGTCAAAATGGGAGATGCCCCCAAGGGTGGTGGAGAATGACCGAGCTAAGATCCTGTGGGACTTCCAGATACAGACGGACAAAATGGTGGTGGCTAACCAACCGGACATAGTGGTGGTAGACAAACAGAAGAAGACGGCCGTAGTGATCGATGTAGCGGTTCCGAATGACAGCAATATCAGGAAGAAGGAACACGAGAAGCTGGAGAAATACCAAGGGCTCAGAGAAGAGCTCGAGAGGATGTGGAGGGTGAAGGTAACGGTGGTCCCCGTGGTAATCGGAGCACTAGGTGCGGTGACTCCCAAGCTAGGCGAGTGGCTCCAGCAGATCCCGGGAATAACATCGGAGATCTCTGTCCAGAAGAGCGCAGTCCTGGGAACAGCTAAGATACTGCGCAGGACCCTCAAGCTCCCAGGCCTCTGGTAGAGGACCCGAGCTTGAAGGATAAACCGCCCGCAGGGGCGTGCTGGGTGTTTTTTTTTATATATATATATATGAAAGAGCAACATTTTATCAAATGCAACATGAAATTTAGATTGTGTAAAATGCAGGTTGCAAAGCAGCTTGCAGATATGTAATACCCTATCTGAAGTAATATCTATATTTAGTGGGATGATAAAATTCAAAAAGCATAACCTCTGAATTGGAATACATATTGTTATGTGAAACCAGTACAAGTAACTTGAAACTTTAACTTTTGGACTTAAGTATGCACTGTCACAGATCTTGTATGCATTGTTTTTGTCCTCCATTGCTGCTGAACTAGAGTATAAAAAGGGAAATGTTCAAAAATCGTGCTAGGATATATCCTAGGATATATGTGCACATATCACAATCATGGACAGACTGTGATTAAGGTGGTTTGGTCTTGCAGCCTGCCCTCGCAAGTGTTAAGGATCTTGGTTTCCGGAAGAATAATTGATGGAAACGTTTGGCATCAGAAGAGTGTGTGTTTTTATCAGAGCATGCACAATATGGAAAGTGGCAGAAAACCAGTCTTATTTGCATGTCTGTAGCTGATGGTGTCTGCACGTATGTTGGCTTACATCACAGAGTGTGGGCGTTGAGTGTATGTTAATATGTTTAGCTGTTTTCATGGGTTCTAGTATTTCTGAACAAATAAAAAAAAAACTCATCTGTATGGAGAGCCCCCAGACTTGCAGAGACAATGGTAACCAAGGTAACGGCTGGTTGTCGAGCATTTGATATATCCTGGCAACAGTTGTTAAGTCTGCGGAGGAAGGCTCTGATGAACTGTTTGTTTCTTTCCTAGACGATAATTACAGCTAAGCTGCTTTTTCAGCAGGTCTGGACTGTCTTCTGCTAATCACCTCCCTGTCAGGAGGGAATGATGGAGGGATGGCTCCACGGAGCAGGTGGAAGGTGTAGAAAGGCAGATAGATGTGCAGGGGAAGAGTTTCTGATTTGTGAAAGCAGAGTGTTAAATAGATACTGTACCGCATTTGCATGATAAAGAGGGAGACTAGTAGATTGGAGCTTTCTGTCTTAATACGTTCAGAATCATTTGCATGGGACTTAAACACAACAGCATTTGTACAAAATGTGAACGGTAGATGGGTGTTGTTTTATTTCTTTCTGTTTCAGAGCATGAAGAAAAGTCAGTGTAGTCACATTGAATGTGCCAGACCTGACCTAACCACAGACCGTATATAAAAGATTGGAAGTAGATACCCTGACATTACCCACTGGTTAGTTAACCCTGGACATTTTCACTGTCATCTTCTTGATGTTTTGAAATTGAGGGGAAACAGCACGTTCATGTGGTTTTGAGTGTAGTCGTAGTTTGAGTTGAGTTTCTAAACTGGTCATCAGCATTTACTGAGGTTACGGATGACACAATCTGAGGGTCGTTTCCCCACAGACTTCTATACAACAAGACTTCTTTTTGTAACTAGAAGAGTCGTCTCCTACTGGACACTGACATTAATGCTGGTTTAAATACTTGTACATGGAGCATGGGGTGGCCCTGGTTGCTATACCGCACAGTCTTTGATTAACGGCTTGTGATTTTCAAGTAGCCGAAGTCATGGGTAATCAACTTCAAAATGAATTTAATATTCAGTTTAATATCACCCAGAGCTGGGTAGCATGGCTGTGTGGTGGCTAGCACTGTTGCCTCTCAGGGGCTGTTCTGTTTGTGTCTGTGTGGGTTCTCTCTGGGTCCAAACACATGCACAGGTATGTCAGTTGATGATTCAAAGTTGGCACTCAGTGTGAATGATTGCCTTTTCCTTGTAATTGATTGGCAACCTGTAGTTGGGATAGTACTCTAATGCTGAATTGAAGAAGCAGATGAAGTTGATGAATGACCTAATGTTAGCAACTAAGCCCATAAACTCATAAGGCAGAGTTTACTGAGGTCAGTGAGGAAAGGAACCCAAGCACTATTTTCCCATAGGCTTTTTGAACTGAGATCTGCTCAGACAGCTTGTCTCTCCACCCAACCCTGAATAAGTGGTAGAAAATAGATGGATGAGTTCTATACAACTCAGAATCTTTTGCAGCTTCCAAGGTTGGCACCTGTTAGTCATTAAAAATAATGGAGTAAGATACTTTGGTGTTGGCTTCACTTTTCAGACCTGGAACATATGCTCATTTTCTATCCTATGCAAGGATGCTAAGTCCATCTTTTACTATATATAGGTTTGTATATTGAATTGAATTCCATTTTATTTCAATGGTGCCAAATCACAACAGTCGCCTCAAGGCGCTTTATATTGTAAGGTAGACCCTACAATACTACATACAGAGAAAAACCCAACAATCATATGATCCTCTATTAGCAAGCACTTTGGCGACAGTGGGGAGGAAAAACTCCCTTTTAACAGGAAGAGACCTCCAGCAGATGCAGGGGATATCTGCCATGACCAGTGTGAGAGAAGGAAGACAGAGCAAAAGATGAACCAGAGATTAATAACAAAAATAATTCAGTGCAGAGAGGTCTATTAACACATAGTGAGTGAGAAAGGTAACTACATAGGTGTATAAGTCCATGTTTCACTAATATCCATGCACCTTTAACCTATCAAACCTAAACTCATCATCATATGTATGGCAACTGTACTTTTAGCCCTGAGAGAACTGATAGTAAACAAGCAAAGCTCTGCACTATAGTTTGAGAGCCAGCTGTGGAGTAAATTACCCGATAAGGGGGGTGTTTTCATTTATTTATGAATTTATTTATTGATTGCTGCAGTAGAGGCCCAATCGATAGCTAAGGGAGTGCCGTGGCACTTACTGTAGCAGACAGGCTATCCTATCAGTACATCACCCTGTCTTTACACTCTCACTGCGGTGGTGATTCCACCCAGAGAGACAGAAAGGGGGTAATGAGGGGAGCAAGGAGGGGACAGGAGGAAGGGCAGACAGAGAAGACGAAGGGAAGCGAGGCAGAGGCAGTCAGGTCGATGCCTTCGTTGGATGCCCTTAATATTTAATCTGGTTTGATGCTTGAAGAGTCTTTGGATGAAAATACTGATACTACTTGTACAGTTCACCATGGATAACTTTTCAGTGTAACTTATAACTTCTGCTGAAAAAAAGACTTTTTAAATATGCAATTTTTCTGAAATTACCCATAAAGTGGCAGTTAAATGAAATAAAACATGTAATATCTCGCCTTTAATCATGCACTATTGTACACTGCCACAATTGAAGTCATTACATTGGATTCAAAATCAACATGCTGGCAATGTATGCAATCACTGCCTTCATCCACCGCTAGTGCTCCATCATTTCTGACCTCCACCATTGTGTTACAGCTGCAAATATACTATTTTCTTGTCAGTTACTGTAATCTAAACCCTTTCTGGTATTCCATGAATAATGGCTGTCCTGTCTACTTTTGATGACAGTCCGGAGGAGATTCTAATACCGACTTTAAATGACAGATCTGCGTCCACAGCAGAACATTTTAAGCCACTGTCATTATTATATTCCGAAATACATGACAACACTGCTGGTGGAAGTTGAAGTAAGAGCTGTGAAATAAATTTGGCCCCTGGAGACTACAACCATTTACACCTGTTGATTTGTCATTTCATTTCTATCTATTGGCACAGTTGAAGGAAGTATTTTAAAAGCACGAAATAAATACTATTTAATTTTGAGACTCTTTATTGGCTCAGCCACACTAGAGTAAAAATAGGATGGCAATCTCCTTGTGGCTAGGAAAACTCAATGGTTGCCTGCAAAATAAAAACTTAAATGTTTTTGTTTTGCTTTTGGAGATGGATGTAGCTGCAGAAACCAACTTGTCCAGATAGTTAACGGTGTTCCACGCTCAACCTCGGGGCAAAGAGCTGGTCAAACGCAAGAATCGTGGTCCAACTTACACTGGCAGCAATCGCTCTTAGGTAGTTTGGCAAAGATTTTCAAACAACTGAATTTATATGTACAAATTTAATTATATACATTTATAGATACATTTAATACCAAAAAATGATATATGCATGGATGGATTAGGGCTGGAATACATGGCATCTGCAATCAGTCTCAATGTGCCTGTGCCTGAGCACAAACGATTGCAAACTGGTTGTATTTTGGTTAGTTTCTTTTATAAATGTGAGATTGCTGAGCTCCTGTGTGATTTTATAGGATAATTACTAACTTGCAGCAACTATGTCACTATTTGTCACTACATTCTGCCTGGACTCTGAATGTAAGCGCTTTATGTGAAAATCTACTTAATATGAATTTTTTTGTATACAGAAACAAATAGCTTTCCAACAGACAGCAACGGATTTGCAGTTGTCAGCAATCACAGACAGATTTCATGTAGTTGCCAACTTGACTCCACTCAGTCACAGACCGACAGCAGAAGCACTCTGTCTCACAGAGATGGCAGTAATTTGGGTTGTGCTGGGATCTCCAACCACCGTCCCCAGTCCGACTGTAGCGAGATGGCCAGATCGTGCCACTTTTTGTGCTTTACATAATGTGCAACCAAGGTGAAATTGACAGAACATCAGAAGGATTTCATGTGTTGTGTCAGTGAGACCAGAAGTAAAGCTTTCAGAAAACCCCAAAGTATGGGCAGGCTTTAACATCATCTATGAGAGTAGGCTTGCAAAAACAATCACTGGCAAACTTGGGTGGCAGAGTGTTATATAAATATATACATGTAATGTTACATACAATATATAATTTAGAGCAGGATGTGGAATTTATGTATTTATTTTAATAAAAAGGCTTTTATAAAATCTGTGTGTCATGAACCAAAGTTCCGTGCGCAAGCTGGACCCAGAAGCAGAACTCACACACCAGGGTAGGAGAGAATAAAGAAACCAAATTTTATTATAACTAAAGGTGTCCCGTGAGGGTAGCCGGAAAAAACAACGTGTGGAACCAGAAAACACCGAAGGACCGGGGAGGTGAGTCGCGCAGGGAACGCCGAGAGCAGGGCTGTGGGAGGCTGCAAAAAAAAAGGAGAAACAGATTACTGGGGTGCGGAAAAATGGCAGCATACGAGGGAAGGGGGAGTATGCGTCTTACGGTGATAGCCGGGCAGAGTGAACCAGAGGGGGGGGGGCTCCAAAAGGGGTCGAGGCGGCGGGGCTGATCGTGATCCAAATCTCAGGCGGGCAGGTGGACAGGCAGGTGGCTCACAAAAAACGCCGAGTTGTGATCTGAGTACACAGGGCAAAACAGTGTTAGTTCAGATGGATGATTTTTCATAAGGGCTTTCCCGCAGATGTACGTTACCGCTGAGAGACGACCTGGTGATCGCCTGGGATGGGATGCAGGTGTGGGGTTAGCAGCCACGCCCGTGGGCGTGGGCATCCCATCAGCACCCCGGACGCCGGGCCGCGGACCATGACACTGTGGGGTTCATGTATGTGCAAGCTGAGCCCAAACGGGAGTGACGGCATCTACCTGCTACAGAACAGAGTGGAGAATTAGTCATGAGCGACTTCAGAGATGTCGAAAGACAGAAGCTGTACTGGTATTTTTTGAGCTAGTTTTAGATTGACTGGACATTTTCTCCCCCTTTGGTTCTGACTAGATATGCAAGGCTTAAAGAGATGTTCATTTCAAGGTTATGGACTCTACTAGAGGAGCTTTGGCAGATCATTAAGAAAATCCCTATTCATCGTATCTATGGCCTCAGGGCAGCATTTATGTTATCCCACTGTCTGACACAAGCTCCTCTGATAGGCTGCCCCTCACAAACAAAACATCTGAATAGTGGCTGTGTGGCTGAGTTGACCACATTAAGGATTTGAGCTTTCAAATCACTATAAAGTCTGAAAGCACTCGCACATAGTGTAACCTCAGTGTTTTAAGAGACAATAAGGAAAAGCGTAATAGTTCCATTTAAGCAGAGTAGTATAAAAGAAGCCCACATTTACAGTCAATTAAAAGACGCTGTCCTCCCGATGAAAGTCAGAGGAGTCAAATTTATTCAAATAGTAGAGTTCAGAAAACATTGTGCAGTCTACTAGCCATTATCTTGACCACAATCAATCCATAAAGGTAATTATATGGAGGTATCACTGTGCTGATGCTTTAAAATGCAAGCTGAGCACCTTTAACTGGCTTTAAATACTTTAAAGCATCCTCTTGGATTTCAGACTTCACACTAAAAAGAAGAGAAGAGAGAGAACCATTTTTTCCCTGAGCATCGACTGCTTTCTTCTCGTTATGATTTATTGATGACACTTTGGATCCGATCCAGCTGACGAAAAAAAGAGCGTGAGGATGGAGGAGAGAAGGCGATGTGAGGCACAGAGAGAGGTGGCTGAAGATGTCTGGAGGGAGACAAAGTGAGAAAGGCCGATGGAGGGACAGATGTTGGAAGAGGTCAAAAAAGTAAAAATAAAAAACACTCAAGGTGAAACAGGAAGACAAGCATTAGTGAGCGAGTTGGTGAAGAAGCTGGATGCATTTTTTAAACCTTAATAAAGTTTTTTTGTTACAATTTTAAATATGCTCATTTGCTTTTGAGAAAATCGATATCAGCTTCAGACCTTTGGGTTCAGCACAGACAAATGAAGCGTTCCTCGTTGCTTTGATTTCAATAAATTTAGTGTGTACGGTTAGGGCGACTGGACCCGCTGAGCGTAGGCGAGCTGATTAACTAGTATTCTAGCCACTGGCCTAAATACTAATAAGCATCCCTATCTGTGAGGAATACAGGCATTTCTACCTTTATGTGAAATAATTTCCCATGCTTAAATTTTCAGTTAATAAGCCTTTCATGGAGCTGTGCTGCTGCCAGTTATTTGGTGCCTTGAAGGCGTCTTCTTTTCTTAAGCTCATATTTTGAATGATGTTCTGTTCAAGTTAAATACTTTAGTGATTATTATTATTTAGAGCTTCCAGCAAACCAGAATTTTATCATTCAAATCAAATTTATCTTTCTTATCTTTTTTCTTTTAGTTCATGACTGTATGGGAACTTATGCTAGCTGTCACAGGGTGAAAGGCAGGAAACGTACTGGATAGCATTCATGCTATCAGAGGGCTAACACTCACAGTTATTAAATAATCACATTCGTACCGACAGGCAACTTAGAACCACCAGTTAACCCAACACACATTCCCACTTACAGAACCAGTTTGTTTGCTGACCATATGGGTTTATAGGAATCATAAGCTAGGAAGCATGTATATGATGCTCCAAGCTAGCTATTTTAAGCTAATTTTATCTCACTTTAAAGAATATAAAAACCATGATACCATTAAGTGAAGCTCACAGTACTTCACAGCATTGCCAGAAATGAAATCTTTCTGTGTCTAACATACCCCTTTAAAGCTTTTTGCCATGTTTCCTGCGATTATTTTTATTCAGACTTCTTAAAACCTACTGTAGCCAGATACGCTGCTAACCTTTACCGTTTGGACCTGCATCAAAGGGTGGAGAGGGGAAGAAGAAAAAGAGATGGAGGCCTCAGTAATGTTACACAAATCAGGCCTTTAATTCTTTTCTTACATGGAATATGAACAGAATGCGTCACACACACACTTTAAAGTGGAAAGCTCGACTGGAAAGAACAGCAGCTCTCCGCCTCACATTTCATCTTAAGCATCACTTAGCCTCGAATGCAGTGCACGCTGTGATCTAATAAATGAAGACGTCTCAGAGAATCTTTGCCAAATAGCTTGAATGCTTCAGCTTTCAGAGGGCCGGCTCGATTAGCACGTTTTTGCCATTATCAGGTGTGAATTTCATGGTATGCTGGGACTTGGAGTATGTAAAATTCATGAATCTTCTGCAGTTCAGAAGAAGTTGAGAAATTGTTATTTGACGGCAGCGGCGCCTGCAGATGGAGCAGCGGCAGCAGCAGAGAGGAGCAGCTGAGGTTCAGAGCTGAAGATGTTGCCCACAGCAGCACAGGACAGCTGGAAAAATGTCAGAAGATAATTCCAGTGTGCATATTTCAAACTAATGCGTCTATTGCTAGAAACAAGACACAGTAAAACGTATAAAATGCTGTACTTGTGGTACTCGTACACTTATGGTGTTACTCCTGTAACATATTTTGTGGATTGATATGCATATCCGGCTAGTTGTAGTGGGGACAAGGCACATCTACAGTCACAGCAAGGTTACATGTACAGCGCTTAAACCAAACGATCTATTTAACCATCACTTCTGGTAAACACAAGTCCAGCACACCTCCCTAATCCAGCTAAAATTACAAATCATCATCTACAGATTTATGTTCGTTTATAGCTTAAATGAACCCAGAGACACAAGACTGATTAAGTCGAGTCGAGCAACACCAGCTGTACCTCCAGATGCACATAAAACTTATTTAACTTGTGTTACATTATAGCACTTTCTATACAGTATAGCACAGAAGGCACATTTGAATGTTGCACTCTTCGTGTAATATAACAGTTCGAGAGCAAAAGCAGACACAGAAAGGGCATCCATGAACAATAGTGGCCATTAAACAAACTGTTCGCTGTCCAGCAGCAGGTCTCCCGGACTCTCCCTCCTCCATCTTTCTATGAGCTTGTGCTTAACAGCATCAGGACTAGACTGCTGTATTTTCCTGTCCTGACTGTCCTTATCCACCTGGGTTCTCCTCCATTAGCTAGATTATTTTCCCACTACGTGTGGGTCAGCAGATCGGCCATAGATTATCAGTCAGAGGGAGGGAGAAGAGGGAGAATGGGAGTAAGGGGAGGGATGCTGGAGGGATGGAGATAAGAGAACTAGATGAAAAAGGTTGAGTTGTTTTATTGCTTCGTACTGTAGGGATAAATCCGGTCGCAAGACTGTCCCCGTATTATCAGCCAAAGTAACATTGTGTTAATGGAGAGGAGGATCCTGTGGCCTCTGTTGTTTCACCTCATGTTCCTAAATTAAATCCGCTTTCATTAGTCATTTGTGGGAAATCCTCTCTGTGCACAGAAGGTAAATGCTCTTAGAGAGGAGTAAAAAAACCAAACAGTTTCCTAAACAGCCTTGAGCAATCTGACCGTGAACTCGCTGAATGTTTTACAGTATGATGTTGTGCTTTGGCGGCCAAGAAGGGTGATTATCATGAAATGACACTGGTTTTAATAAATGAATGAATATGCTTGTTCTGTTATTTTCTGAGGCACTGGTGATTCAGTTTTCTCTACATGGATGTGGTTGCACCAGTAATTCTTTAATCCACAAACAAACTAGAAGCTAAATTTGTATTTACAGTGGGGCAAAAAAGTATTTAGTCAGCCACCGATTGTTCAAGTTCCCCCACCTAAAATGATGACAGAGGTCAGTAATTTGCACCAGAGGTACACTTCAACTGTGAGAGACAGAATGTGAAAAAAAAATCCATGAATCCACATGGTAGGATTTGTAAAGAATTTATTCGTAAATCAGGGTGGCAAATAAGTATTTGGTCAATAACAAAAATACAACTCAATACTTTGTAACATAACCTTTGTTGGCAATAACAGAGGTCAAACGTTTACTATAGGTCTTTACCAGGTTTGCACACACAGTAGCTGGTATTTTGGCCCATTCCTCCATGCAGATCTTCTCGAGAGCAGTGATGTTTTGGGGCTGTCGCCGAGCAACACGGACTTTCAACTCCCGCCACAGATTTTCTATGGGGTTGAGGTCTGGAGACTGGCTAGGCCACTCCAGGACTTTCAAATGCTTCTTACGGAGCCACTCCTTTGTTGCCCGGGCGGTGTGTTTTGGATCATTGTCATGTTGGAAGACCCAGCCTCGTTTCATCTTCAAAGTTCTCACTGATGGAAGCAGGTTTTGGCTCAAAATCTCACGATACATGGCCCCATTCATTCTGTCCTTAACACGGATCAGTCGTTCTGTCCCCTTGGCAGAAAAACAGCCCCATAGCATGATGTTTCCACCCCCATGCTTCACAGTAGGTATGGTGTTCTTGGGATGCAACTCAGTATTCTTCTTCCTCCAAACACGACGAGTTGAGTTTATACCAAAAAGTTCTACTTTGGTTTCATCTGACCACATGACATTCTCCCAATCCTCTGCTGTATCATCCATGTGCTCTCTGGCAAACTTCAGACGGGCCTGGACATGCACTGGCTTCAGCAGCGGAACACGTATGGCACTGCGGGATTTGATTCCCTGCCGTTGTAGTGTGTTACTGATGGTGACCTTTGTTACTTTGGTCCCAGCTCTCTGCAGGTCATTCACCAGGTCCCCCCGTGTGGTTCTGGGATCTTTGCTCACCATTCTCATGATCATTTTGACCCCACGGGATGAGATCTTGCGTGGAGCCCCAGATCGAGGGAGATTATCAGTGGTCTTGTATGTCTTCTATTTTCTGATGATTGCTCCCACAGTTGATTTTTTCACACCAAGCTGCTTGCCTATTGTAGATTCACTCTTCCTAGTCTGGTGCAGGTCTACAATACTTTTCCTGGTGTCCTTCGAAAGCTCTTTGGTATTGGCCATGGTGGCGTTTGGAGTCTGACTGTTTGAGGCTGTGGACAGGTGTCTTTTATACAGATGATGAGTTCAAACAGGTGCCATTCATACAGGTAACGAGTGGGGGACAGAAAAGCTTCTTACAGAAGACGTTACAGGTCTGTGAGAGCCAGAGATTTTCCATGTTTGAGGTGACCAAATACTTATTTTCCACCCCAATTTACGGATAAATTCTTTACAAATCCTACCATGTGAATTCATGGATTTTTTTTTCACATTCTGTCTCTCACAGTTGAAGTGTACCTCTGGTGCAAATTACTGACCTCTGTCATCATTTTAAGTGGGGGAACTTGCACAATCGGTGGCTGACTAAATACTTTTTTGCCCCACTGTAAGTTTAAGGTTAAACTGAATATATAAGATGAAATATGCTTAGAATTGCACATAGGTGTGTGTGTTGTATTGATGTGCGATGCTGCATCAGTACAACACAGTAAATACAGGGCCAGTAATACCCACATCTATACTTTTATAAAGACAGCTTATGTGTCATGATTAATGAGATAAATCACCATTGATGATCAAATTCTGAACACATTTTAATGACCACTAAATCAGTGTGATCTTTATTTTGCACAATAATTGTTTAACACAACAAAATACAGCTTATTTTAAAATCCTCCAGAGCACTTTGGGTCAAGCTCTGTTGTTTAAATGTGCTAAAGGTTATAAATAAAATAGAGCATAGTGCATGTTTGAGATGGCATAAAATATTTATCTCTAAAATCCAACCCTTAAGTAATTTGATTACATGTAACTTTACCATGTAATTTTGTTACATAAATCAAATGCAAAACGTTAACTTTAATGAAATCTGCTCAAATGAAATTCACTTGACTGTTATACAGTTAGTCTATATCAACCATATGTTCTTTAATGATGAATTATTAGAATAAATAAACCTTTGATTTGTTTGTATGTCAGGTTTTATTCAGAATCATTGCTTCATGTTTGAGTGAGGCAGAGTGTAAAGTGTCATATAAAGAGCAGCGCAATCATTTATGTGTGTTAAGTCTGTGCAGTGAGTCCAGGCTTAAAATAAACATTAGAAACCAGATGTGCCATTGCATTGTTGAGAGTTGCTCCATGAGGTATTAAAGATTATAATTACTGTGGTTATAAAAATTATTCTGGTTATTTTCGTCAGAATGGGCAAATATGTTGCTTGAAGACAAAAACATTCATCTCGGTAAACACTCATAAACAAAATTTTCTTTAGATTTTGTCACCACAACTTCACGGTACTCAAACTGAAAGAGTTTACAGCTGCAGCTCGTCACTTTTCTTTTGTGCTGTGAAAAACTAGATTGTAAACTGTAGAATTTGCTGACATCAACATGCAGGATTTGTGTGCCTGTAACTTAAAAAACAGACCAATGACATTTTTAGAAAGAAAAAGTTAATAAGATAGTGTCTACCAAAGGATGTGCTGCAATTATAGGTTTTAATTGATAGAAATCTTTGTGGACAGACACATTATTATGATAACAAGATGCTTTTATGCATAATTTCTGCAGTTTTCCCTTTGTGCATCACCACAGTAGATTTTAGAATCTTGCTTGATCTAAAATTTAGATCAAGCAAATGAATACATGAAATGCAGATTTTCAGCTTTAATACAAAGACTTTTCACAATATTTAGAGGCTCTAAAGTAAATGAGCAATTGTCTGACAACCAGTTTCACGGTCAGGTCAGGTTCCTTTTTTATTTCATGACAAAAAAGCTGGAGTTGATTTGCAGAGCTGAATTTGTGCATTATGCATTTGTGCAGAGTATGTGTGTGTGTTTGAGGGGCCAAATCAACAATCTGATAATCTTAAAAAGACTGAAAGTACTCGCCAGCTCAGCAACTGAAAGGCACGAAAAACAACAATTAAAAATATAACAATAAAAAACAGTTTTTGGAGAGAGCGACAGTAAAAACACAGCACTCTTTTTTGTAATAAATTTATTCATTTATGCTACCTTTTTAAAGTGAGCCCTATCCCATTTCCATTAGCAGAAAGTCTAAAAGTTAAACTTCTAATTTAGACATACCAACTCTGGAGCGTCCAGGAGCAACATATTTAATACCTGTCCTGCAGCAGTTCTCTCACTAAGATCTCAGACAACAGAAAGCAACTGAAGTGCATGATGACAGAATTATTTCCATAGATCAGGGGAAAAAAAGCCTCACAACACTTAACCAAGTTAGGAACACTTTAGTATTCTTCCATGGCTAAGTCCTGTGGAAGGATTAGGGCCACTGGGAAAAAACAGCCCATCCCCACTCCCGAGGATTCGTAATATACCGACGATTTGTCACGTCCCGAGGTGTTCCATGGGAAGGCAAAAGGTGACCTTCCATATTTCTATGCTACGCGCTGGGTTGTGGATGAAATCCAGTCGAACGACAGTCCCGCGGTAATAGACGTTCCAGCCATGTATTCCAGCCCTAACCTTAACCTTATCCCTAACCCTAACCACCACTTTAATAACGTTAGGTAGTGTTTTCCAAAGCGATTTAAGTAAAATAAATGTGCATGTGTAGATTCATTCCAAACGGTTCTCATGTTTCCTCATTTTTCCAATCTCGTAATATAGTGACGTGTTAGGTGCCCGGAAACCTAATATACGGATGATTTGTCACCAAGTGCAAAATGTTATGTTTTGGGAGTGAGAACGTGTTGGAAAATGGGGGAATCTTTTCGATTTTTTTCCCCAATAATTCTGAGAAAAAAGACGGAAGTCTGGAATTGATCTCAGAATTCTGACACACCACTGTTTCTTTTTCTTAGTGGCTCAAATCCTCCAGTTTTTACTTTATATAAATGAATGCAGAGAGAGAAAACAACATTTGTTGACTTTCATGGGTTCTAGACTCTAGCCTGAGATCTGTGGACTCCGTGGTCCGTTTTAAAAAACAGCTAAAAACTCATCTTTTTAAACTTGCTTTTGGTTGATTTTTATTTTTAGGTTTTAGCTTCTGTGAAGCACTTTGTGATTTTTATCTTGAAAGGTGCTATAAATAAAATTTTACTTTACTTTTTTACTTTACTTCAGTCACTGTATTTTCACTGATGAAAAATCCTACATTTAAAATTATGTTCATTTATCCATTTAGTTTAATCACTTGAAAATGTGCATAAAACAACTCCTGTTTTCAACATGATTAACTGAATTCATAAAGTTTAGCCAAATGTTGTTTCATAGAATAACCCTGATTCTTCATTCAGGTGACATTTTCATTTTCACTAAGTTTAAATAAAAAGGTCATGATGGACTGTAAGTGGCGAGGGTGTCAGCGGGATATGACGCTCTGCAGTGATCAAAAAAACAAAAAGCACTCTTGTAATTTTTTGATAATGACAAAAATCTCCGGCAGGGCATTCAGGCATTAACTAATTCTTAAGAAAATTGCTCTGTTCACTTTGATTTTGTTTAATCGGGAAACAGCAGGTCGGAACTGGGCTGTTTTACATGCAGGCGAGATGGCGTTGTTGTCACAGTTTGTGAGCACAGTTTCAATTAAAAATATAACAATAAAAACAGTTTTTGGAGAGAGCGACAGTAAAAACACAGCACTGTTTTTTTGTAATATATTTATTCATTCATGCTACCTTTTTAAAGTGAGCCCTATCCCATTTCCATTAGCAGAAAGTCTAAAAGTTAGACTTCCAATTTAGACATACCAACATATTTAATACCTATCCTGAAGCAGTTCTCTCACTAAGATCTCCTAACCTTGAGGGGGAAAAGAAAAGGAGATTTCCCTCAGTATCTGAGAAATGGGGATATTCAGTCATCAGCCATGACTGTAAAGTGTAAGTTGGTTAACATTTGGGTTAGATAGCAGGAGAGTGGGTTGATGGAAGAAAGTGTTATCGATGAAAGGTTTTCAGTCTGATTCAGCATGAAAACACTCCATCTGTCTACAGAGTGGTTCCTCTCTGCAGGTCATCCTCTCTGCACTTCTTTCTGATGATACCACATGCTCTTACATTAACATCATACTCCATACGGCTATACATTTTCTTAACTGTTTATCTGGTTAGAGGTGGGCAACCCTCGACAGGTTGCCATCTATTAGATGACAATATCGGAATCATAACCCACTGTTATGAATGCAGTGGCCTGAAATGCAAATGTTGCCTTTTCACACAAGCACACACTCAGAGCGATCCATCAGTCATAATCCATTTGCTGTGGGACATCTAGGGTGACAGCTTGCCTGTCACTGATGTGAAGGCGAATAGAAAGCAAACAATATGTGACTAAAGGAGTATCAGAGGAAGCAACAGATGACGGTTGTTTCATAATATATATAAAGAAATGGCATGACAGACTATGACAGGAAAGTGTAGTCTATTCCTGGAAAAAAGGTGAGTGTAGTTCACACAGTGTGGTGTAGAAAGTCAAAGCACCAGTTTGCACCAAAACTGCCAATAACTATTAGCTGAATGCTAATGTGTTAATGAATGAGATTCAAATGCATTATTTTCTGAAGAAACATATTCAGTTTATTCCAGTTTTATTCTAAAGCACCAAATGTTATAGATCAGTAGCTTCACTATGATTAATATTGAAATGAAAGATACTTCTTTTAGCATTGACGTTTTTGGAAGGTCGCTGTTCCAGTAGCAGTTTCTCCTGCGCTTTATGCCAAGCTATAATCTATCTATGGATTCATCACTTTAATATATGTTTTTGTCATTTATGTCTACCATCGTTGCACAAGGTACAATTTACACATTTTGGCTTTGCCTTGTTTATTAGTAAACTCTTTGTACTTGCAGTTGCATTGCATTAGCATACCGTGCATTAGCATAAATGAAAAAGTCTCCACCAGTTTAAGCAAATAATATATTAATGTTTCCACCATTTTCACCAGCTAGTTGGTAAACTTAGCTGCTACCATGTTATGCTGGCACTCACTAAAAAGGCAGCTGTTAATGTGAAAAAACAACAACAAAAAAACTACATTAATAGAAGCTAACATCTTCACAGAGAGGAAGCACAAAAACTAGGAATGACTAACATCTAACATCACCTAAATGGTGTTACATATTGGGTGTGACTTCATAGCTAAATAAACTATATTTTTTGACTCCAAAATATCCAACTTAGTCTAGAAACAGGATGAAACATGCATGGAAAATTGACCCTGACTTTCAATGCTAATAGCTTTGTATTAAAAAGCATTGCACTCAGTTTTAACTAGGGTTGCCAACCGTCCCTTAAAATACGGAATCGTCCCGTATTTAGAAACAAAAGTACACATCCCGTATTGAGCTAATAAGGGACGCACTTTGTCCCGTAATACAGTGAGAATCAAAAGTAGTCTATAACTTTTAATGGAATTAACGCTTTGTTTGAAAACATAATTCCCAGCCCCTCTCCTGCTTTGTGACCAATGAGCTGACAGCACACTTATGACAATTCGAGTATGACAATTCAGATTACCGCTCATCTCATTGGTCAAGGAAAGGTCGCTTACGGAGAAAATACCGGAAGACAACAGATGACCACAACAAGAAGCATGGCCAACAGGGAAACAAACGCCGACACTGCGGTGCAAGTCTCGGACGACAGTAAACCTTTTTTTTTTTTTCGCCTGTCCCGTTTGGCTCTTTTGCCATCAGAATTGTTGTCTAAAGGCAAAGAAAGATGCCCAGCGGATTTACTTTACCAAATTGACCATCCCAGCCTTGCCGTAATGGTCCATTTGATTCACCTTTTATTGTTTATTTTATTTTCACTTACTGAATACGGGACAGACTTGACTGGGGGAAAGAAGGGGAGAAAGAAAGAGGGAAAGAGAAACAGCTGAGAAGAGGGACGGGGGAGAAGGGCAAAAGACAAAAACCAACAGAACGGGCAGAGAAAAAAAAATGCATATATCAATCACCTGGATCACCTGCTGAGAAAGAAAAAAGAAAACAAGCAGAAGAGAACAAGAGTAATAGAATAAACAACATCACAATGATATATGGGAATATGACAGTAAATACTAAATATTAAACATTATTGTGCAGCACATAAGATCAACAGAACACAGTGTGCTTTGAGGTAGGAGCCAAAAAGGGTGTAGTTTGTGGGTGTGATCACCCGTGTGTACACCTGTGAGCATGGACGCGCTTGTTTTTTTTTTTTTTAAAGGTTCCTTCATGTAATGATCTGCTAGAGGGTGTGGGGGGGCCACAGCCCCGTCCTCCAGGGCATGAAGCAGGTATGGAGGAGATCAAAACTCCAGACATCCAGAGGCCCCCAGAACACAAGAGACCAAGGAAGACCAACAGAGGGGCAGCCGCGCCACTGTCCCAGAAAGAGCTGAGGAGAGTCCCAGATGAGGGCTCACTCAGCAGCCAGGCCCCGATAAGCGGCCGCCAAGGAGTGAGCCGGTGTGTACCTGGACGCCCATCCCCGGACACAAAGAACCACCAACGCACCGATGTCTGAGGGAGTCCGCCACTGGCAGGGGAAGTGGTGGTAGGGGGAGATAGGCCTCCAAACCTTGGAGGGCCTAAGATGTCCCCAGAGAGGTGGTGCCTGACACCCAACCTGACATATAGACACAGAAATACAGGCACACACATATACAAACATCCATTCCCACCCTCATGCTCTCATATGCACTTACTCCACACTCAACCAATGAGGAGACAGACATAAAGAGACGCTGTACACACGATCACACTCCCCAAGCGTACTCTACAAACCGGGTCTAGGTACCCTTGCCCCTGGAGGGGGGAACTGCACCCAGACCCAGGTGGTGTTACCCTTTTCCCTGCGGTGGGGGGAGGCAGACCGCCCCGACTCCGCAGCAGCAGGGAGGCCCCACACTCCAGACCGCAGTCGGACGGCCAACTCCTTCTCCTAGCCCCCCCGCTCCAGCAGGTCGCAGAGAACGGGGGTGAGAGAAGACTCCGAACCTCCCTCAACCCGCTCATTGTAGTGTTGATGCATGTGTGTTCTAAGGTGCATTTAAAACCCAGGAGGGCATGGAGCTACCTGCCAGAGAGCAGCAGGTAAGCGCATGGTCCCTCCTGCTAGCCCTCAATGTCTACGTGTATTTAACATTGAGAGGTGGGCAACGATGCCAGGGGTGGGGTGTACACCCTGATGGTACTTTGGATTCCGTGTATCGTGCCCACCCCCAAGATCCTATATGTATGTGTAATGAGAGTGTGAGTAATGTGAATGTCTAAGTTGTGGGATAAAATTGAGGCAGAGGCAGCCAGAAGGGGACAGAGGGGGGGGGGGGGGGGTAGCCTCCTCTGCACCCTGGTGACATACCCCTACTCCAAGGTCCTGCATGTGTGGGTGGTTGTGGTGGAGTGGGAAGAGGGAGGCAGCTAGAGATGGGGAGGGAAGGAAGGGAGGGGCAAGTGACCCCTCCCTGGGGCCAGCTCCCCCGCTGACCCCAGTAGGCACCCCCATACTCCGCGACCCGCCAGGGAAAGGGGGCCCAGGCCCATCCAGACCGGGGCCTAGCGCAGCAGCGCCTCCCGGCCCCACAGAGCCCGGGACAGTCCACCCAACCCCACCACAGAGAAAACTGCACCCACCCCACCATCCATTCATCTTCCAGACTACATAAGACAATAAACACCCAGGCTGAGATCTTCTTCCACCTCTCCTGTATCTCCCCCTCCTGCAGAGGGAGCTCCTGAGGAGAGGAAAGCTCCTGCAAGATGTGACAATCTTCCCCACCAGTTGAAGAGCCCCCCAGGTGGCTCGATGCACCGGCGGCACCCTGCTCCAGGGCTGGGCCCCCATGCACGGACGACATGGACGACAGTAAAGCTAATGCTGGGCTTAGACTGTGCGATTTTTGGCCCATTTTGAGCCGATTTTTGAGTCGTGCGACCGTTTTGGCGATAGGCCCGATTTTGGCCTTCGTCGTGCGTCGTGCATCGTGTAGTATACGTGGGGTAACGAGAAGCGATTAACACCTCACGACCAGCTCCCGATCATCAATCGCTTGGTCGTGAGGATTTCAAACCTGTTTGAAATCCTCGCGACCGTCGTGAGGGTGTCACTGCAGTTTGTCACACTGCGCACGCGCAAACACAAATGTCAGCGAAAAAGACGGCGCAGCACGGCAGTGTAGCGTGTGATCTGGACACAAGCGATGGAGGCACAACTTGTAGAACTTTGGAAAGCTCATCCAAGCCTTTTCGATGTGGCCTCACAAAATTATCACGACCACAACAACCGTGAAAATAGTTGGATCTACACTGCTGCTCAATCACAGCTGCCTGATCAATGTTTTTCATTAGCAATTTAGCAAAGGCAAGGCAAGGCAAGGCAAGTTTATTTGTATAGCACAATTCAACAACAAGGTGATTCAAAGTGCTTTACAGAGACATTAGAAACAAGAACAAATAAAAAGCATGATTTAAAATTGAATAAAACAAGCAAATTAACTAACTAACTAATTAACAAACAAACAAACAACAGTATATAAAATCAAAACAGATAAAATCAGGACAGTAGATAAAATCAGTAGTTAAATGTAAGTTTTGAAATTTAAGCTTAAAGTGTGGATTTGGTGCTTTATTCAAATGCAGCTGAGAACAGGTGAGTCTTCAACCTGGATTTAAATAAACTGAGTGTTTCAGCTGATCTGAGGCTTTCTGGGAGTTTGTTCCAGATATAAGGAGCATAAAAGCTGAATGCAGCTTCTCCGTGTCTGGTTCTGACTCTGGGAACTGATAAAAGACCGGATCCAGATGACCTGAGGGATCTGGATGGTTCATACTGGGTCAGGAGGTCATTGATGTATTTTGGTCCTAAACCATTCAGAGCTTTATAGACCAGCATCAGAACTTTAAAGTCTATCCTCTGACGGACAGGCAGCCAGTGTAAGGACCTCAGAGCTGGACTGATGTGGTCCACTTTTTTGGTCTTAGTGAGGACTCGAGCAGCAGAGTTCTGAATGAGCTGTAGTTGTCTGACTGATTTTTTAGGTAGACCTGTAAAGATGCTGTTACAGTAATCAAGCCTACTAAAGATGAATGCATGGACTAGTTTTTCCAGGTCCTGTTGAGACATCAGATCTTTTATCCTTGATATATTCTTGAGGTGATAGTAAGCTGACTTTGTTATTGTCTTAATGTGTTTTTCTAAGTTTAGGTCTGCATCCATCACTACACCCAAATTTCTCGCCTGGTTTGTGGTTTTTAGACGTATAGATTGAAGTTCTCTGGTGACCTGTAATCGTTTTTCTTTGGCGCCAAAGACTATTACCTCAGTTTTGTTTTTGTTTAGCTGGAGAAAATTGTGGCACAACCAGTCATTGATTTCCTCAATGCATTTACCAAGAGCCTGTACAGGGCCTCGGTCTCCTGGTGACATTGTGATATATATTTGTGTGTCATCTGCATAGCTGTGATAGTTTATTTTGTTGTTGTTTATAATCTGTGCCAGTGGGAGCATGTAGATGTTAAACAGAAGGGGTCCCAAGATGGAACCTTGGGGAACTCCACATGTGATACTTGTCTGTTCAGATGTGAAGTTACCTATTGATACAAAGTATTTCCTGTTTTCTACGTATGTTTTGAACCAGTTTAGTACAGTTCCTGAAAGACCTGTCCAGTTCTCCAGTCGTTTGAGTAATATGTTGTGGTCAACTGTATCAAATGCTGCACTGAGATCCAGTAAAACTAGGACTGACATTTTTCCACTGTCTGTATTCAGACATATGTCATTAAACACTTTGGTCAGAGCGGTTTCAGTGCTGTGGTTCTGTCTAAAACCTGACTGGAAGGCATCGTAGCAATTATTCTGTTTTAAGAAGTAACTGAGCTGTTGGGAAACTGCTTTTTCAATGATCTTACTTAAAAACGGGAGATTTGAGATCGGCCTGTAGTTGTTCATTTGTGTCTTGTCAAGATTGTCCTTTTTCAGTATAGGTTTGATTACAGCAGTTTTTAGTGATTCTGGAAACACACCTGATAATAAAGAAAAGTTGACGATCTGTAACAGGTCTGACTCTAAAGTCTTTGAGACCTTTTTGAAAAAACTTGTTGGCAGGACATCTAAACAGCAGGAGGAGGAGTTCAGTTGACCTAAGATGTCCTCCAGGTCTTTGCTGTTAATAGGTTGAAACTGTTTCATGGTGTTTAAACAGTTTTTTGGTGGACACAGTACATATCCTGGATCTGCTGTTGATGTACTAACTGCTTGTCTAATCTTTTGGATTTTGTCTGTGAAGAATTTGGCAAAGTCATTGCAGGCCATGGTCGAATGAAGTTCAGCTGCCACTGACACAGGAGGGTTTGTTAGCCTGTCAACTGTAGAAAATAAGACCCGAGCATTATGGCTGTTTTTAGTGATGATGTCAGAGAAGTAGGACCTCCTTGCATTCCTCAGTTGTAAATTATAATTGTGAAGTTTCTCTTTATAGATGTCATAATGAACCTGGAGGTTTGTTTTTCTCCATCTGCGCTCAGCTTTCCTACACTCTCTTTTTTCATTTTTCACCAGTGTGGAGTTTCTCCATGGAGACTTTTTCCTTCCAGAGATAACCTTCACCTTAATGGGAGCAATAGTGTCCATTACATTTAACATGTTAGCATTGAAGCTATTGACGAGCTCATTGACTGACCCTCTGGGCAGGTCAGGTGTTAATGGGAAGACCTGGTTAAAAATTGCACTACTGTGTTCAGTTATACACCGTTTTGTGATCACTGTTGTTGATATATTTGTGTGGGCTGAGATTTTACTTTCAAAGAAAACACAGTAATGATCAGACAGGCCCACATCAGACACAGTAACCTTTGAAATGCTCAGGCCTTTGGAGATCAGTAGGTCAAGAGTGTGTCCTCTATTATCTGTGGCCTCTGTTACATGCTGAGTCAGCCCAAAGTTGCCCAGAGTGTTACTCAGGTCTTTAGTCCCTTTGTCCTGAGGGTTGTCCACATGAATGTTAAAATCCCCAGCAATAATTACACAGTCAAAATCAACACAGATCACAGACAGCAGTTCACTGAGGTCATTAAAAAAGTCTGTGCAGTATTTGGGAGGCCTGTAAACATTAAGAAACACAACTTTGGATGGGGCCTTCAGCTGTAAAGCCACATATTCAAAAGACTGAAAACTTCCAGGAGATAGCTGCTTACATTGAAATGATTCATTAAATAAGACCGCAACCCCTCCTCCTCTCCTGCTCGCCCTGACCTCACTGATAAAACTGTAGTTAGGAGGGGTCGTCTCGATGAGAACAGCTCCACTGTTACTTTGGTCCAACCAAGTTTCAGTTAAAAACATAAAATCAAGGCTGTGCTCAGTGATTAAATCATTAATTAAAAATGTTTTCCCAGCTAGAGATCTAATGTTTAATAAAGCCAACTTAAGTGTTTTAGAGGTATTACTTGTCCCCTCGTGTTTGGGAGCAGTCTGTGGCACACAAGGTATGTTTACTATGTTTAAAGATCTTTTAGAGTGCAGCTCTCTGTGTTTTGACCAGGCCACATGTCTCCTGTCACCTAAAAGTACAGAAATTTTAAAACCTTCTAGTAAACAGGGTCCCAGCTTCTCCTGGGAAAAGTCATCACTGCCATAATCCTCACAGCCCGGACCCTTCACACATCACACATCAGACTGCGGAGACAGGGCATGAAGAGGAACTAAGGGGGGCGAGGCTGGGCAATGTGACTTCGATTGCTCTGTTGAGGGTGGGGCTCGATGGCGAACCTTTGGCCGCTCTGGTGGGGGGTTTATGGGGGACAAAAAGGGATTGGGACGGGGGGTAGATCTGAGCCCAGCATTGACCCGCTCCATCATCTCCTCAGTGAATTTCAGGTGTGGGGAGGAGGGAGAAAGGGAGGGGGAGGAGGGTGATGGCCTGTCAGGGGTTTGGGGGACTGGGGAAGGTCGTGGTCCCTTGTCCTGGTCGTTGGTGTTGTTGAGAGAGTTGGAGGCAAATAGGGACCCCTCTTCTTGCCTTAGATGTCTCTCCTTTCTGAGGCTCTTCCTCAGATGCCATGGATGTCTCTCCTTTCTGAGGCTCTTCCCGGGTGGGGGCAAATGGAGCTCCTCCTCAAGGTTTCTGCTGGGCTTTGTCTGTTCTTGGAGTACTGTTTGTTCCTCTTTATGAGATAACTCCTCGTTTATCTCAGCCTTGGCACCAAGCACGGATGGATGACGTATGGAATAAAACAAGTTGGAGGTGAACAGTTTCACCCCTGACTTGTTAAAATTAAATCCATTTGCTTTGAACAGATGCCTGCGTTCCCAAAAAATATTAAAGTTGTCGATAAAATGCACTGAGTGGTCAGCACATGCTGATATAAGCCATTTATTCAGTGTAAACAACCTGCTGAATCTCTCGTCTCCTCCTCTGACCGGCGGTACAGGTCCACTGATGAATACAGCTGCATTCAGAGAGTTTACAGTATTTAATAATCCAGTAAAGTCCCGTTTCAGAACCTCCGACTGTTGTTTGGACACATCGTTTGACCCTGTATGCAGAACAATGTTTGTCACAGTTGGATATTCATCTGCAATTTGAAGAATTCTCTCCTTCAGGTTGTTGACCATATCGTTAGGAAAGCAGAGGACTTTAGTGTTCTTACCGCACATCCTTTGTACATCCTTTACGGCAGAGTCACCCACAATCAGAGTTTCAGGCCTAGCCTTTAGCTTTCCCTGTGGCCTTTCACTTTTCAACAGATTTTCAGACCTTATTTCGCTGCTTTTAGATGGATGGTTGTCCGATATAGATCCAGGGTCCTTTGATAGTGGAGCAAATCTGTTCTGCAGTTTCACATTCAGTTGTTTTGGAGGTTTGTTGTTAACCTTCCTATTCACGGTTGTCCAGTCCTGTTTCCTCTCGTATACAGGGGTAGAAGAGCTTCTCTGTCTCGTAGGAAGTGAAGGCCAGTCGGTTTCAGAGATTTCAGCTCGCTGTGCCCTGCCTGTGATACGTCCTCCCCCTTCCAGGAGACATGATTTATGTCTTGGTTTTGCACCAAGACAGTCTAAGGGGGGATTATCACTTGAGGATTTATAATAATGCACAGAGTCTACTTTCTTGGTCATGTTATCTGTGCTCCTTAGCTGTGTACTAGCTTGCTCATCGCCATTGTTTTGAATCAAAGGCAAGGTTGTTTCATTTCCACACAGTCCATTTACCTCCACGTTTACTTCTAAGCGATGAATTTTTGTCTCCAGTACTGCAATCTTCTGCAGGAGGCTGTGGTAGTCATCTGTGGAGAGGGAAGGCATCTTGTTGCTAGTTAGCCTAGCGGTTAGCACCTTTCCAGGCTATTGAGGCTGCTCGGTGCCCAGACGCTGTAATCAGGCTTCAGCTGTGTCTAGGCCACAGACACACGGAGCGCTGAGGATAAGGTAACCATAAAATGTTGCTGTTTCTGTTAAGAACACTCTAGTCCTAATGATCTACAAGTGTCCAGAAGTTATCGCAGGTAAGCTCACACGGAAAAAAGGGAAAAAATCAGCATAAAAATCAATAAAAATCAATATAAGAAGCAAAGCATTCAAGAGCAAAGAGATGAAGCGTCCACACTCCACACAAAGTTGATGGTGGTGGTGTGTCTGTGTGAGTGAAAGACAGAGAGAGCGAGCGACAGATTTTCTGTTATAACCTTCATTTTATGGACGCACAGTGTGAGCACTCAGGTCGCATCAGAGCATCGGGACGTATAGTGTGAGACCCTGCATCGTGACCTACGAACTTCTAACCCCTGCGAGTCAATTGTGCAGTTTGAGCAGGAGCTGAATCGCGCGACTGAAAAAATCGCACAGTGTCTGCCCAGCATAAAGCTCACACGCTATACGTCCCGATGCTCTGATGCGACCTGAGTGCTCACACTGTGCGTCCATAAAAATGAAGGTTATAACAGAAATTCTGTCGCTCTCTCTCTCTCCCTCTCTGTCTTTCACTCACACAGACACACCACCACCATCAACTTTGCTAAATTGCTAATGAAAAACATTGATCAGGCAGCTGTGATTGAGCAGCAGTGTAAATCCAACTATTTTCACGGTTGTTGTGGTTGTGATAATTTTGTGATGCCACATCAAAAAGGCTCGGATGAGGTTTCCAAAGTTCTACAAGTTGTGCCTCCATCGCTTGTGTCCAGATCACAGTCTGCACAGCCGTGCTGCTCCATCTTTTTCACCGACGTTTACGTGTTTGCGCGTGAGCAGTGTGAGCAGCTGTGGTGACACCCTCACGAGCGATTGATGATCGGGAGCTGGTCGTGAGGTGTTAATCACTTCTCGTTACCCCATGTATACTACACGACGCACGATGAAGGCCAAAATCGGTCCGATCACCAAAACGGTCGCACGACTCAAAAATCGGCTCAAAATGGGCCTAAAACCGCACAGTGTAAGCCCAGCATTAGAGCAGCAATGTTTGTTCCCCTCAGAGAAAGGGAAGAATGGGAAAAGGAAAACACCTGGCTGGAAAAAGTTAATATGGACATGTGCAGTGAATATCAGCGCTATGTGGCCAGAAGTGTGATAATATAACTTATTTTGTGTAATAAACAACTGCAAGGATAGATGATTACAACAAATAGATGAGTAATACAAAAAAGTAATACATAGATGAATAATGATGATGAGTTATGATGCGTAATCATGGGAACAAGCGGGTTTACAAACAGGAGCAGTTGATTAGCATTAGAAAAGCTGAAATAATACCTCAACTGAAGCCAATTGTACTAAATGCACTAAATGTGCACAGTTACAAGAATGTTTTTCTTTCTATTATTTTCTATTATTTTAAGTTAAGCAGGACAGAGTTCTTTTAAAGAAAGATTTACTTATATTCTCAAAAGTTAAGCATGACAGGCTTCTGTTTAAGAAAGAGACCTGTTTTACTGTGTTAATGTTGTCATTTTGAGCTAAAAATAAATGGCTAAATGATCACTTGTTTCACATGTGTTCATATCACAAAGAATAGAATATGCATCTACTTAAATCAACTTCAAGTCAAATAGTTAAAAAAAATAATTTCACACACAAAAAAAGAGCTAGAAAATTCACCACACTGCATGGGAAGGGTGAAGACAACTGGGTCGCCCGGCCCTGGCCACGAGGTGTCCCTTATTTATTTTTCAGGGAGTTGGCAACCCTAGTTTTAACCCTCAAATGTGCAACTATGTAGTAATAGAACTGTCACTAGACCACATTTGTTTAAATTCCATTCATGCATTTGAGACATCAGTAGTGCTTTAGAAAGCAATTTCATTTCTATTAGCCACTCTTTATGTTGTGCTAGGCTAAACATGCCCTGGAGCTTTCTGTGCACTTTAAATTCACTACAAAGCTTTGTCTAATAACAGACATAATGTAGACATGATCAGCTTCTCTTTGTGCAGTGATCAATGGATAGTGTAGCAGTGGGTGTGCATACTGTATGCTTTACTGTCATGATAACTTTGCCTAAACCATTTCTGGATACCCAGTCATTCATCAATGTGCTACGCAGCCTGAATCCTCCCCAGCTAACCTCATCAGTTATTCAGCAAGTTTATTTCAAACCTTATTTATCACAGAATTCCTTCACAGATACAACAAACTCCCTAACCTCAAATCGAGCAAGAAAACCGAGGAGGCTCCATCAAAATTTGTCAATTCCTTTCAGCATTTCGCTGTCTATCCATCATGATTTGCATAAAAATACGCCACTGGAAAGCCGGCCAGGGAAAATATAAAATAATATACAGTAGCGAGGTTCTTTTTTATATCTCGCACTATTGATTTCTGAAAAACTATCAAACAGACAGTATGGGGAAAAAAACATTGAAAAATGTCTTATGCATACCATGGATCGTTTGATATTTAAACATTGCTTCATTAGAAACAAATTGACAAAACAGACAAGCCCAATTTTAAATCTTTGCATGCATGCAAAGACGTGTGCAACAGACACCATAATATAGTTTCACAAAGCAGCAACCTCCAGGGCTGAAAAACGAAGCCTGGATCGAAATGCTTCAATGGCCACTCGAGGCTGGCTCCAAAAGCGAGTAAATCCCTGCAGACTTTCATGTTAAAAATGGCCATTGATTTCTTCCCTACTGTTTATATTCGCTTCATCTATGAGTACTCCTTATTCGTGAGACTGGTGGCTACTTAATTTGATCACAGTACAGTGGCTGTGATCAGACAGATGGATACACTGACTGAGGTGGACAGAAGATGGACAGATGGAAAGATAGAGGGCGACAGATAAAGGTTAGGTGAGGACGGCACTAGTTAAACATTTTACAGTGTCCTACATTCCTGAGCTGCCTCGCATACTTTTTCCTATTATAGTTCTTTCTGGGTGGCATTATGTCCGGTGTATTTGTGTGCAGGCTCCGTTAAGAAGGTGGCGTTGCTGGAAAGCGTGTGTACCATCCTTCATGTGCCTGGCTCTTCAGGCACAAACACACACACGTCCAGCCTTTACGATAAGAGAGAGGACAAACCAAGAGGCATCACGCCCAGAAGTGTGTATGTGCGTGTGTGCAATGATATACACACTTTATGTCTTTGGTGGCTTTATTTTAAATGACATGAATTTCATTACACATTTCTGCAAGTTTGTCCTTGTGAGGATATATCTATATAAAGATATGCAGGGGCGCCGTATCAGTGTGTGTACAGAGTACAAAAAAGAGAAGAAGACGTTTTTTCGTGTTTTTCGTCCTCCACTTCACCCTCTTGCGTAGATCTGCTTCAGTTTGGAATTTGCCTCATGCAAACTCCCTCCAAGGCTGCGTCCTCCTCCCCGTCGCCCTGCCCTCTATCAGCATCATCAACGCTGGCACGGACTCTGACAAAACAGCGCACGGCTTCCTGCAGTTGAGATCGTTTGTTTGATACACTCCATTTCTCCTCAGCTGTTTCTTCATTCCAGATGAGGGGAGATGGGTCAGTTTTCACTGAGCACATCGACCGTCATCTGGCTCTAATCAGGGGCAGCAAGTGTTTTTACAGTCTATTTTTGAGCAGACATCATTCATCATCTGCTTTTTAAGTTTGTTTATGTTAATCTGTCTGATGAAAAAATTACCCTAATATTTGTTGCTCTGGGGGATTTATAGCTTGTCTGTGGCGCTTGAACATAAGTTTTCCCATCCTGATGATGATACCGTAAATTTCCCACAGGGACCTCAGTGCTCAAAACTGAGATCATGCTGGATTTATTATATGTTCTCCTACTGGTGAGATTCTTTCACTTTTTTGCCCTTGCTGTGCTCATGTAAGCCGCTGTCTGGTTGCGGGATGGACAGTACTACGAAAATACTGTACACACCAAATGAAAATGAGGATGCTTTGAAATGCATCTATATCTGTTTTTCATATTTATTAAGAAAACAAAAAATGAATGGGCATCTACACACAGTAGGATTTCAGTTAATGTCATTTGAACATCATAGAAACAGTTGGTACTATTAAAGGAAAAATAGTCCCTTGGTGGAAGGGAAGTATATGCAGAATTACATCTTAGATGTGACAGAAATATCCTACAACTTAAATATGATAACAGATGAAATTATCCGGTCTTTAAGTGATGATGTTTGAACCCTGCTTACGGGTCCAAACTAGTCTGTGTTATTAAGGCTGTTGTGTTTTTAACATGGTTTAATGCTTTGTATTTTGTTCTATTTAATCTGAACAACCCCCTATCAAAAACGACGTGATCACCGTCGGCCTCTCTCGGTTTTTATTACCACTATTCATTTTAAAGCTTGGTTTTTAAAACCTTACATTGTAACTACAGCCCAGCCCATACAGACTTTATTAATGGCTAACTTCGTAATGTGGATTATCTCAGTTGTTTGTTCTCCTGACTGAAGTGTGGTCCATTTACAGCAGCCTGCTATGCGATTGCATTTGTCACTAACCATTGGGAACCCTCATGTTAACTTCAGCTTCACTGTGTTTATGTTATGCTAACATAGCTGTGTAGCTAGCCACCACGTAGCACATCATTATATACCAGCTAGCCCAACTTCAGTAACCCTACAAACATTACTGATGTTTAGTTTTCTGTCTTCATTTATGTCGGAAGTGATAGCAGAGCTGAATGTTTCAATTTTTTCTCAAATCTCTCAGTAAGAACGTGGTATATTATGTTTGGGTGGAAACTAGCGAGTTAACTTCCCGCTAACTTCTAATGCTGTTAAATTTCCTAAATTCTGTTTTCATGGATGCCTGGATGTTAAACTTAATTGTTACACCTGGCAAAGCAGCCACACTGATCATTTTGTTAAAAATGAAATAATTTAGACAATTTGTAACTCTCAGTGTTTGTTTGACTTTGGGACCTGAAGTGGTGTTTGAACCCGGACATGGCTAATGACATCAGACTTAAAGATCGGATAACTGTTGTAGATAAAGAGAAAAACAAATTCAGAGTAAAGACATTTCAACACAAGAAGAGACTTTGTGAAAGTACAAGACTTTTGTGACTCCAATGTCTGCTAACGATCAACGGTCAGCTACAAAACGATGCATGACGAGCAACACACGTAACCACCTAAAGCTCTTTTGATTGCTCTGATATTCCCACTCTTAATTTGACTTACAGATTTTTTTTTTCAGTAACATTTGAATTTTGCTGTTATTTTTGTTAAAGTTAGCACTGATTCTAGCACATCTTGCCAACCAAGCTAGCTATTGTTTGCTAAAAACAAAGCAATCCATGCTCTCTTCCAAATATGAAATATGTTGATCTTTGGTCTTTTGGTGCTTATAAACTAATATCTGTTGATTTAATTAAAGAATTTGTATTATTTCTTGTATTAGTTAACCTCTTCATTAGTATCGTGTTTTTTAGTATAGAGATTGTCCTGTGCGTCTATATTACGGTGAGGGTCACTTACAGATATTTTTTACTGCTCTTGCTTTAGACCAGGTGTCTCATACGTCCAGACAACTTCAGGAAATGTGAAGGACAATATAGATTTGGACTTTTTGAGAGTATTTTCAAGTTTTAACAAGTTCTCATTTGCCATTCATACTAAACCAAAGTAATACCTCACATATAAAAAATTAAATGACAGGAAAATTATTGTGAGCTTGCAGTAAAAAAATTAAAAGAAAACTATTTTAGAATTCCAAGGCAATCTGGGAAATGAACTAACATTACTTTTTCTGTAGCTTTGCACATTTATCATTATCACCTCTCCAGCCCATTTAAGATCAAAGTGGGCCCTATATGTCGCCCACAATGTAAAATGTGATTATGGAAAAACCTACATTTCCCATAATCTAACAGTATGCTGTTTCCTGTTTTCTGGTATGAAGTGAGATTATTTAAGGAAATTTTCTATACTTGACAAAAGAGCCAAATGAGGCACTTTCATGAGCTGATTTGAAACATAGGTTGAGTGTTCTTATAATGTTGTCTTATATATCAACCATAGTATGTGTAATATTTTGTCATAAAGCCGTCCTTACGCTGATTCAGTTCTGTACTTTCAAATGTCTTTCTTTTCTAAGTCACTGTTTCATGAAAGTAAACTGAATGTCCATAGCAACTATTACTGAATATTACACAGGTTGAGGTTCCTGTTTCCGGGGACTGGAAGATACCGCTAACCTCATGTCTCTGCTGCTTGTGGGAGGGCATCTCCATGCTGTTCTGTTAACTGTTTACCCATTTACCTTCTCTCTCCGGCCTGCAAGCCATCTGTCAGCTCTGTGTATGCATACTTGTGATTGAGTATGTGCGTCTGAGAGAACGAGAGAGGGAAGGAGTAGCTATTCTTGTTTTGCTCCAGTGTAACAAGCAAGAAGGGATTGTCCTGGGACACCTTAATGTGTAAAAGGCGGGCATTCATGGGTTCATTAAGGGAGTTTCTCCCACTTAAGGTGCTGCACACACACACACACACACACACACACACACACACACATACCCTCTCCGACATGTGTTGCGAATTTGTCAGACAGACAGACTTGGAGTCAGTTCGAGGAGGGAATTCCTTCATCTGCACGCTCCTTCAAGCAACACATGTGCTCAGCATCTGGTCCACACACTCACACACACATATCCAACACACACGTAAGCAGAGGCAGTGAGTGTGAGAAGGGATAACGATAAACACTGATCAAAAAACAAGAAAAACGTTTTTTCAGGCATTCCACAGTCTCTCCCCTAAGTGTTGTCCTTCTAACCTCCCATCACAGTCAGAAAAGCGCCTCTAAAGAGCTGCCGGAGTGTGTGTGTGTGTGTGTCTGTGTGTGTGTGCGCGCCCCTGTGTGCATGTATGTGAGTGTGTGTGTGGCGTCTCAAGGTTAAGAGGCCGACTGATCTGATGCTGCTCTTTTATGTACTGTCGAAGCCATATCCTCCATTCAGTGATGAGTGATTCACCCGCTCTTGACGTCTCAAAGGGGATGCGCATATGCCACTCTCTGCTTTGAAGGCTGATTGTGCGAAGGTACATGCGAATATAACCGTGTGTTTGTCAGGCTCGCAAACATCGCGTGGATGCTTTGCTTCATGTGCAAGCACAAACAGGCACAGCACTGTGTGTGTGTCTCAGTGTCAGTGTGTAAGCATGTGTGCGTTTTTCAAACTTTTCTGGACTTTCAGTTGCAGTCCACAGAGCGCTGGAATGAAAGCATATTGTTTGCCAGAACACATGCATTGCAGCCATGTCTAAAAGCAAGAATGTAAATGTGGTTCAGAACCTTACGATGATTAATCACCACTTGCCCTGTGAGGGGTGGGAAGTGTTTAATACATGCAAAATATAATTAGCTACATAATAACGTTTTCCCATTTTTCTGTGTTTTAATTCCCAGCGTGATCGAGCACGTCCTGCAGAAACAGCAACAGCATTTGCCGCGGCTCTATTCACACATGCTTCCATTCTTTCTGTATGTTTCAGGATGCTGGAGTACTCGCTCAACCTGCAGAACGTCAGCTTTTCAGCAGTGAGGACAGTTCGTGTGCTGAGGCCGCTGAGAGCCATCAACCGAGTGCCAAGTGAGTGTAGATCTCTGCTCACAAGCCACATCCCAGACCCTCATACACTCCGTCCTTTTGCAATTTTAGGCTTCCTCTCCTTGTTTTCTAAAAGTCAGGCCAGGTTGCCCAACTTTTAGTCTGGGAATAGCTTTAGGCCAATTTCAGTTATTATTAAAAAGTAGATGGTGGCGGTGCAAGCGCAGGGTGAGAACACAGATAATCGTCCAGTCTGTGAGGTTCAAGCGGCTGTGCTCTGACAAAAATATCACACAGACAGTATGGAAACATTCAAAAACACATTCAGCACACTAATTGTTTTGCTTCCTTTGATATCTCAGTATCGCTCCTTTCATTGGGCCAAAACAGTCAGGTCCAATTTTAAATGCGCTTGGCATTTTTCCTTTTTCTTTCTTTCTTTCTTTTTTTTTAAATTGCATGCAAAAGCAGGAACCCATGTGTGCAACAGACACCATATCATAGTTTGACCAAGCAGCCAACCAACCTGCAGGGCTGAAAAATGAAGTCGGCATGGAAAAGCGCCAATGGCCACTTGAGGCTGGCTCCAAGAGTGACTAAATCCCCACAGTCTTTCATGTTAAAATGGCTAACTTCTGCTAAGAAATTAGCCTAATGCCAACAAAAAAATTGTTCATGTGTTGTTTTGATCTCTATAATAACCACATAGCAGTATTTTTTTTTTACATTCACTCCTTAGGCTCTTGTTTGCTATTAGCTGTTTTTCAGTATGCTTCAAATCAAGAGAGCAAAAACAGCAAAGAGTGACCTTTGTATTTTTTTGTAATTCACCTCTTTCAATCTTGTTGAGGCTAAAGTTGAAGTTAAAGTTGTTTTAGCAGACTTGATGCTTAGCAGACAGCTAAAATCAAATCACTAAGTCGGACCACTCAGTTGTGTTCTCTTGATTCCCCTTGAAGCATGCTGAAAAACAGCTAACAACTATCCTGTGCATTAAAATTAGTATCCCTTTTGCCCTGACCCTGTCTCCCCTCACCCTAAGCTGTTGCAGCAGATGGTTGCCTTTCCCTGAGCCTGATTCTTCCAGGTTTCTTCCTGTTAAAAGGGAGTTTTTCCTTCCTACCATCGCCAAGTGTTTGCTCATAGGTGGTTGTCTGACTGTTGGGGTTTTCTCTGCATTATAGTAGAGTCTGTACATTATAGTAAAATGAATAAAACTGATTTGAACTGATGCTGAGGAGTCCTGTAAATAGAAATCAAAAGGCACATCCAAAAATGGATACTGCTTGCTTCCCAATGGCCAGCAAGCAGTATTTTGGTTCTCGTGATGAACTAGGCTTGATAGCCAAAGATATTAGCCATATGGTTTTATCTTATCTTATATCTTATATTGGGTCTATTTGCCTGTAATGTTGCTTGCTATAATTGTTGGTCATGCAGGTTCAGTTCCTCCACAATGGCGGTATGTAGGTCAGAGGCAAGTTGATCCATGGTTGGACACCTTCAGCGTCTCTGTGTTTTGCTATTCTCCCCATCCAAACAGTTTTGGTCTCTGACAGATTTATAAGCAATTTTCCAATTCACCAACTTCTATTAAAGGACTGTAGTTCATAGCGACACTCACAGACTGACTGTCACACTTGTTCATTACCCTCCACGAATCCCTCAGTCACTCGCCCTGTCTCGCATCCTCGCCCATCTCATACTTACTCTTACACCCTCCCCAGAAAGAGTGCCCCCTGTTCCCTTCCCCTTCTATTCCATCGGTCTTCATTACTGTTTAATCAGTGCAGATTGAATTTCCAGTGCACACATTAAGGTTTAAATAAATCATAAGGATTTCTATAGTACCCCAGCAGTCCACTTGGTGCCTTCCTTCTTAACTTGATATCAGCACCTGCAATGCTTTCATTTTAGATACAGATCCTAATTATGTCATTGGCTTCTCTCAGAATCATTTCATCGCAATGTGTTTCAGTGTGTGTGTGTGCAGGTGTTTACCCCATGTGGGTGCATGAATGGGATATCAACCCCCTTCCTCACCCATTCCCCCAGACGATGACACTCTTAAGCCCCTTGTATAATCTCACTCTCTTGTCAATCAAAGCCATTGCGGGGGGTTCACCCTTGCTCATTACCCCTCATATGCAACACACACACACTAAGAGAGTGCACAGTTACTCACACTGACTCGCTCATTAGGCATCCAACCATCCCTCACCCTAATCATGGAACTAATAGTGGCATTCATGTGCGGATGATTTGGTCTGACTCTGGCCCTGTGGGGAAAATGTCATTGGGTAGATTTGTACTGGTGGTAGTGATGGGGCGGGTGGTGGGGGGGATGCCTTTGGTGTGGCTTCTATCTGTCTTCTGCCCCCGTTTGAGCTTTTTTGCTGTCTAATCAGATCTTGTGGAGAAACTTGAAGCATTCATCATGACTCTGGGTGGGGATGTTTGTTGTGTAGCTCGGGCTATTTGGAGGTAAACTGAATTGAATCTGAACACGTGGGTTCTCCAGTTTTTTGATGTTGGCCATTCATGTCCTAGATGATAGAGAGGTTTTAGAGTATGAGGCTTTTTCCCATTTCTGTTTTTCCCCTGTTTCATTAGTCTACAGTGATACAAAGGCCAAAGCTGCAGTTTGACATTTGAAAGTTCACCAAGTTGATAAAAGAATTTGACTTGCCTAATTGGCGCATTTGCCATATTTTAAAAGAGGTGATGTGGCTTTGAGTCATACATGCAAAAGCAGCTCTGTCCACATAATTAATTATATAATTTATTATTGATATACAGTGCTCAAGCATATTAAAAAAACACTTAGAAAAGTCATCAGATCATGCTGGATATCAATACTTATACAGCCTGGGTAAGGTGTTAGGAGTGAAAGGCTACCAAACTGTTTGATGGAGATTGGTATTATCGTTAAGGCTGAAGTCAAAGACACCCTGAAAATCAAAGCGCAAATATGATGAAGCAGGCCGGTCAGTTCTGCTGGAATTTCATTGCATCAACTGAAAATAGTACTCAGTAGTTTGTATGGCTACCACCTGCTTGTTTGAATGCCTGGCAATGTTGGGGAATGTTCCTAACGAGATGACGTACTGGGGAAACCCCCCAGATCTGGACCAGGGCATCACTGAGTTCGTGGATAGTTTGAGGTGCAGCCTGGTGGCTTCAGATGGACTAGATAATGTCTCAGGAGTGTTCTCTTAGATTTAGGTCAGGAGAGCGTGGGACAGGTTAAAGGTATCAGTTCCTTCATCCTCCAGGAGCTGCCTGCGTACTCTTGCCACATGAGGATGAGTACAGTCATGAACCAGGAGGAAGCCAGGACCCACTGACCTAGCATCAGACCTGACAGTTGGTGCAGGGATTTTATTCTGATATCTAATGGCAGACCATCACTGACCTACCACCAAACTGCTCACTGTGACTAACGTTACAGGCAGCACAATGTTGTTCATGGCTTCTCCAGACCCTTTCATGTAGGGCTGGGCGATATATCAAGTTTTTTAAAAATATCGATATATTTTCATACGAGATATAAGATGTGACAATATCGTTTATATCGATATAGTCTATGTTACGTTATAATTATATTTGTGGAGCCGCAGGTTTGCCTCTCTTTCGTCCACTTTTGTCTCTACGCAACGTTACTCGGCCTCGCCTCTCCTTCACTGAACACAACTCCCCCTCCCCCATAGCTTCACCTGCAGGCAATGACAAGATGAAAGCGGAAAATCTCCGTTAGCGAGTTACCGTGCATGGGGCTGGACGGCGTCAACGTGTTAGCGAGCTAACCGCGCTAGCGAGCTAACCGCGCTAACGACATGCAGCCCGGAGGGGCTGCACGGCCTAAAATCGTTTCATTTTCTCAAAAATCGACAGTGCGCCTTATGTATGAATTCTGGTTGTGCTTACTGACCGCGAACCGGTTTTATGTGGTACACAGCGCTCAGCAATCTGTCAAAAAAAATTTTTATTATGACTTTGCTAAGCTACAGAGCTGCACCGCTTGATGGATTGTCGGAGGATTACGGCTACCGAGGAGGAGCCTCGCGGAGTGATACGTACTGTGTGTGTATAAGGACCACAAATGGCACCTGTTCAGAGACGTGGTGCAGCTGTGAAATCTGTCTCTTTGTTATTATGCTCAGCGTCTATTAGTTTACATTTTGACTGCACAATTGTGAGCTTTTTGTTATGCACAAAAACAACATTGTTTTCTTTTATTTATGGACCATGATTATTTAATAAATGCTGATAATTTATTTTTGAGTAATTTCTTCATGTACATCTACGCTGTATGTAAATAAAAGTGCCCGTGTGACATCTGGGACAGTGTGACTAGGAACTCTCTTTTTGTTCTTAACTTATGGCTTTAAAAAAAAAAAATCCAGATATATATCTTATATCGCCATCCAGCTAAAAAATATCGAGATATGAATTTTGGGTCATATCGCCCAGCCCTACTTTCATGTCTGTCACATGTGCTCCGGGTAAGCAGATGTGACAGGTCCAACACGTGGACCTGCTAATTCTGATATTCTATCACGAATGCCAATCAGGATGATGCCGAACAGCAAGCAAAGGTCCCACTAGAGAATGTAGGGCCCTCGAGCCACCCTCTTGAAGTCTTTTTCTGATTGTTTACACCAATGACGTGCTGGAGAACATTTTTATAGTGCTCTACAAAAGAATAGATACCAGTCCTGCTGATGGGTTAAGGACTTGTCCAGCTCTCCTAGAGTAACTGTGTCTCTCCTGGAATATTTTTCATGCTATTGAGACTGTGCTGGGAAACATAGGAAACCTGCCAATAGCATGTATTGAGATAACACCCTGGACAAGTTGGACTACCTATGCAACCTCTGCAGGCTCCCAGTATCTCCTCATGTTACCAGTAGTGACAGTGACCATAGCCACATGCAAAATTAGTAAAAAAAAAAAAAAAGCAGTCAGAAAAGATGAAGAGGGAAAAAATGTAATTTGCCTTAACCTGTGAAATCATTCATATTTTGGGGATTGGTGCTAATTTCATTAACACCAAAGCAGACACCAACACCGAATATCTTGTCTAAATATGGTATCTGATATTTTGTTCTGATTTTACTACCTTATTTGGGAGGGGGGACAAGTGGTATATTTGACTTATTGGCAGGCAATTATTTTATTATATTTTTAAGTCACTTAACACTTGCCTAAGAATCACTAAAGTATAAATTGGCACCTTACTTAAGGGATGAATCATTTTTGTGTCTATACATAATAAACAACTTAGCAGCGAACCCATTTTAAATAGCATCTGCAGGCACTTTGTTGCTAGAAGCAACACAATTCGTTCCCATTTCTTTAGCTGAATCTATGAAAAATGCCAAGGATAACACAGTTGGACAAGCATGAAATAGTGTTCTTGCACCAACAAGGTGATTCCCAAAGAGCTATTAGCTGAAAACTTGGTACAGTATATCTCAGCATGGAATATAGTGTGTTTTTAGAAATTTGAGGAAATTGCCCTTCTTTTTCTGGGGCACAAACGAAGAAGTGGCAAAAACTATCTATAAAAGATGAATGGTATCTGAAAGTCATTTCCATAAGAAATAGGAACAAATCCATCAAAGACCTGACACAGGATCTCAGAGATGCAAATGGGACTTCAGTTGAGCCACCTACTGTTCGGTGGGGCGTCATCAGAAATGGTCTCAGTAGAAGGGTAGCTGTCAAGAAGCCATTGTTCAAAAGCTTCAGGAAGCCCGCAGAACTTCCTGAAGTCTACTTAAAGAAATTGAACGAAAACTTTTATCAGAGAGTTCAGGCTGTGTTGAGCTACAAAGATGGTCATACTAAATATTGACTTACAAACTCTTGTGTTTTACAAACTCGGGCATTTCAGTAAATTAATCTTTTTCCCACTTGCCTAATGAAACACAAAGAAATACTGGGTAACTTAAGACTTATGGACAGTACTTTACATGAATGAAGTTAACGGTGATTCAGTGCTCTCAGAGACAAAAGAGACACGTATCAAGTTACATTGGGGAAAAATATCTACCAAGAGGGAAAAAAGGCTTTTAAGAACATTATCTTCTATCAAACTAGTAACCTTTCTATTGTGATTTTTAGTCGACTTGACTGTTGATTCAATATTTGCAATTTTAGTGTCCTGGTGACCACCGAAATTCAAGTTAATTTAGTGCTTGAAAACAACCGCTGAAATACGAGTGCCTGCAGGCCGAGTGGCATGATTGCTTCAAGAAGGAGTTTTGGCGGGAAATAAACTCCCTGGTGTCTCTCTTTCGTCCACTGTGTGCACAGAGATGCATCTAGGCCAGTGTATTTCCGCTGTTCCATCTGTGCCTCACAATTAGCATTATGTAGAGAGTTTCCTTAGTAAATCTGTTAACATGGTGTGAATATGTTGCAATCAACCTGGGGTTATTCAAATCCAGTGTGAATTGGGCTTAAGAGCTGCTTATGCATGAACATTAAATGCTCATGTTTCTAAGTGATTAGCCAGCATTCTGGGCTCAGGTGTAGAGCAGCTGACCACTCCACAGGTTGAAAGAAAGCCATTTGGCACATTAACAGCAATTACTCTAATGCAGTGAGCATCAGCTCTATGCAGTGTAGGTGTTGTGTAGGAAAAGGTATTTTATTTAGCACCAGCAAAGTTTCAAATCACCAATACTGTCATTGCTATTTAGTATGGATGGGTATATAATGTGTAGACAGGGTTGCAGTTTGCTATGTTGAAATGGAAATGGTATATCTCTGCTACTGGAGAACAAGGGAAATGGGTCACCATACTCAATAGATCTCTTTATCTATCCATCTATCTGTGATGACTCTCTAGTTTTAATTGTCAGTTGTATATTTCAATATATCAAAAATGTAAACGTAACTAAACCTGCAGGTGACACGTGTCTGCACACCTCAGCTGATGGCTTATATGCAAGCACTTACAGGTCAGCACCTTTTGCTAATATGGTAAAAACTTTCCATCTCCAGCCTTGTATTTAAATTTCTTGTTGCTATTAGTCCACTGCTGCCAAGAATGTAAGTCATCTGAACCTGGCTCAGCAAATGTATAAACTGTTAAGAGTTCACATTCCTCCTTGTTGTTATCCGGAGCCCCTCGCGGGTCTTTTTGGACTTTTTTCTTTGTCTTACCTTGAGTCCATATTGGAACAGAAGGCTGAAGCTCATCCTAAAACACAGACACACGCACATCTTCACACTCCTGTTAACGAGCACATTGTTCCTGGGCCGGTGTCCCCGTCCGGCACTCTGGCAATGATTGATGCGCTAACATGGCAGTCCTGCCAGTGGAAGTGACAGATACATTTCGCAGGCTCCATCCGCTGGCTGCCAACAAAAAAACAAAAATCCCAGACTGTGTCACCACCATATCACCACCCACCGTCTGCCATCTGATTGGCTATTACCCTCACGTCCAGTACCAGTCCGCAGGGACCTTGTACCAGCCTGTCATTGGCTAAATCAAGGCAGACCTGACAGCCAGTGACATACCTCTGTGTAGTATTCAAACGGAGTTACTGGGTGCTCTTGTGTCCAGAATACAGTGTTTTCTTGGGTGACAGAGGAGCATCCCCGGCTTTCTTCAAGATATTCAAGGCAAAAGGTGCTTCTAGTAACTATTTAATAACCACATTCTTTAATATTTAAATATATACTATCAGCAAATGCTACTGTTGTATCCTCGAGTCAGCTGCTACAAAATTCAAATTGAAGAGAGCTGCATTAATAGGTTTTAGTTACAGACCTTGAGGCACTGAAAGCTAGAATACTAACTAGAATGCTGAAATGTAATTTTTCCTGCCTTGTGTTTATAGGCGTAAAGGTGCCATTGTTATGCAGGGAAGGGGGAAAAAAATCCTTTTTTATCCTCAGGCTTTAGTTCACGCTTATTTTACTATGCAACACGCAGTATTTTCAGAATAGAAAAGGAATCCAGCATGATGGATTCTCATCTACCAAAGTTCCTAGTAGACTTACCCGCCAACTGAAATTGTAATTCCTTATTTGGTTTTGGTTTTAATGAATTTTCCCACCGTGGTTATCGGCAAGTTCTTAATTCCGAACAGCAGCTGCTGGGATTAAAGAGGAACTCCACTGGGTTTATGAATACATGACAGTGTAGTAGACATGTGGCGTACAACATAGCCTTTGAAAGTGATTGTAGCTGCAGAGGAAGTCAGAAAAAATACCGAGTGGTGATACCATCGGGACACTATGAATTTAAACGTGCATTTTAAAGCGCGTTTTAAAAAGTATGGGAACAAAAAAGGTGTGGGAACTGACAGACAAAGACATTTAAGGTTTGCATCATAGGACAACTAGGTTTCTGGATATTATGATCAGAATCCCCATATATACTTTTTGTCTTTATGAGATGCATTTTTAGGACCAGTGATGTAACCCAGGTGACCCAAAGTCATGTATTAGCCCTATTTTATGTCACAAATGGACACAGAGATTTTGATAATATCATAATAAATGTAAAGGTACTGTGAATAGAATTTAAGGTTATTTAATAGACAAACACAATGTTGTACACATAAATATACACTGATTCTTATTAACCTGGAATTAAGCCAGTTAACCTTAAATGCGCATAAACATAATTATTAATTCCCAGTATTGTTGTAATTACAACTTCTCCAGAGAAGTGAGAACAACAACAGGTAGTTATAAGCTAACATTATGCCAGCTAATGTGCCGGCTCTGAAAAACAATTTGTGAATAAACTCTCATATGATGAGAGGATGTAGTCAAAGAGCCCGAGTCCAACAAGGTTAGATCGACTTGCCGGCTAATAGCTGCTAACAGCAGCATTGACAGAAAAGTTCAGGATATCCTCAACAACTCGCCTCAGTATAGGTGTCATGGGACAGAAGTGAGCTTCACCAAATCATTGACTGATATCAAACTCCCATATTAGTCAGTCAGTTTTACAGCCATTTCCAGGGTGATGAGACGTGGACACCTACAGCGGCCACCATAGCTAGCATTGTGCACTTGAAGTAGGAGGAGTAAGAATTCAGTTGACTGCAATCTGACATCTAGTGGTGAGATTTTACACACGTACCCTTAATTTAACAAGCAAAACAAAGCCGAATCATTCTGAAGCTTAACACAACAAAAAATGCCAAAAACATCATGAGACAAGTTACAGGTACCGTCCGAGGTTTGTACTTTACAGAAACCGTTCTTAAACTTACTGTAGGAGCAGTATTTGACTTTTAATCTGTTCCTATTTTAATCATAAGCTTTTATTAAACCTAATCAAGTCGTTTTGATTGAACCTACCCGAAACAGTCTGAAAACTAAAGGTCAAAGTTGCTGCCATCCCTCCTAACGTGGACGTGATTTTGTTTTTTATACTTCCTCATCTAGCGAGATAGTATTCTGGAGGACTACCCTGCACATTGCAAACTAACATTAAATATGCACTCAGTGCGTTAAATGAAGATAAGTTAGGAATGAGAATGTGTTGATCTTACTGAACTTTTGCCAAAGCTTAGTTCATCCGATTGTGTCTTTAAATGAGGCAATAATTCATGGGTAACTTAAGAAACCGAATAGATTGCGTCAGGTTGGAGGGCAAAGGTGGTTTTATGCCTCAGGCTTGCAAATGAGCAGACGTAACAAGATAAAACTTTTGCATTCCTCCCAGACTCGGTGAGTCTCGATGAAACTTTTGGCTGCTGCGAGTACGCCACATTTGAGCGATTGATAAGCTGGAGGCAGCAGTCAATAGTTGATTATCACAAGACACACAAGACACACACTCTTACCCATCCCTGTCTTAATGAGACTGATTAATAGCCCTCAGGCACTTGCTGATTATTGAGCTGCCTCATGTGCCCTTTTCCCCAGAGCCTTATCAAACTAGCCCACACATATGCACAGGTAGAGCTCGTACACATTTTCCTCACTTTCTCACACACTCGCGAACCTGCAGTGCATGCACATGCAAGCTGTTATTTCTACCCATACATCAATAATACGTAGTGTTTCATCCTGTTCTCCACGCTCTGTTAGGCTTGGTGTTTGAGCTGTACCAGGTTCATGCACACTGTCTTGTAATTCCACCCAGATACGCCCTAAAGGCAACAGCAACACAGGAACATTATCAACCTCGCAGCTCCCAGCACGACCATGCCTCCTCCTCCTCACCCTCCTCCTCACCCTCCTCCTATGGCACATTGTTTGCCAAGCCACAGTACTGTAATTAAAGAGCTCACAAGAACGTCCTAGCGTCTATTCTTCCCTAAGATGTTGGGAGAAGGGTTTTATAGAAAGGCCTAAGTCACCCCCTGACTTTTGCTGTTTTATTGCGATGTAAATACAAGAGGGAGAGCCTGGATGAGTCAGGGGATGGGTTTGATCCGGAGGGCTCCTTGTTTAAAGAGGAGAGCTGAAGTAATAACACGCTGATAAGGTTAGAAAGAGTTCAGAAGAGGAAGTTGTTTGCCAGAGGATGAAAGTAAAGAATGTCACAGCGTAATCCTTGCTCTCCGCTGTCAATCTTTTGCTGTAAAAAACAAAAAGCTCTTTTTAGGCGAATCTTATTATGACAAGAACACCCCCAGCAGCTGTTGGCGGGCGAGTGATATTTCCTTGCCTAAAGACAGAAGAGATTGTGTTTTACTTGAATTTTCGGTCCCAAGTCATTTTCAAGGTTTTAAGCTGCCACAGTTTCTAAAGGCTTGAAGTTCAGGTCTTTGATCAGCTGGAATATTCCCAGATAAGCAGAAGACGAAAGCACGCACAATCATCACCCCACAGCTGTGTTTTGTCAAAGAGATTTGATACAGGGGTAAGTGCAAGTGAACAAGTAGATGTGTAAAAAGGTGGAAAAATGTTCCTTTTTAAGTCATCATTTGTTTGAGTGAATGATGGAGTCTAGGGCATCATTTATCACATCCAATCGTTCCTTCAAGCTTATCCAACTAGCCTCACAGCTGGGCCGGAGTCTATTGCAGATGAAATGGTGAAAAAGGGGTAGTACAAAGAAGAAAAATAGTATCCAATCAAGTTAAACCATCTTCAAATAAATACATATAAATATTGGGCTGAGATCTGAGGAATTCGTAGTCCAATCAATACCTCAAACCATTTTTGAGACATTTCTGATTTGTGGCTGGGAGCATTATCCTGCTGAAAGAGGTCGCAGCCATCGGGGTATACTGTTTCCATGAAAGGGTGTATGTGGTCAACGATGCTTAGCTGGTGGTACATGTCAAAGTAACATTTCGGAAACATGATTTGTCCAAGCAGGCTACTTTCTTCCATTGCTTGGTAGTCCGGTTCTGTCCAGTCCAGCTCACGTGCCCATTGTGGACAGGATCCAGTATCCTGACTGGTATGTGACCATGCAGCCCTGTACACAACAACTTGTGGTGCACTGACACGTTCAGCTACATGGGCCAGCCTTCACTCACCCTGTGCATCAGTGAGGATTGGCTGCAGACTGGCTGCTGTTTCTTCCTTTGACCACTTTGACCAGGAACAACCTACAAACCATCAAATTTTGGCCCATGTCAAACTCGCTCAAATACTAATCTTTCCTGCTTGCTCGCCTGGTTCCTTATATACCTCACTCGCTATCACCTGATAGCCAAGATGAAAAGATAATCAGTGTTATTCATTTAACCTGCCAGTGGTCATAAAGTTAAGCCTGATCGGTGTGTTTATATATGTATATTGCACTCACTCACTCATATAAATTGTGTATCTTTAATTTAGGGATTTGTTTATCTGCATTTGCACAGCTATGCCCATGTGGGTTTGTTTGTATGGAAGGCCCGTTGTGGAAAATGGATCAGTCTGACTCAGTATGTAGAATAATCATAAGCATAAAACTATGTGAGTAAACTAATTTAGATTTTTTTTTCAGTGTCTGTTTCTCATAATTTTGTATCCACTGGTCAATACAAAAAAAAAATTCCGATGATTACAAAAGTTCAGTTCTAAGCCCGTTCTCTTCATCGGGTTTCATTTTTTTCCACATGGACTCTGGCTATGAGTCTCATGACTCACTTACACAGAGGATTATTTTCATTTTGGGGACATGCAATCATCTCTGTCTGGAGTCGCTTACAGCGAGCTTGTTGCCGTCCACTCGGAGCAAATAAGAAGAGACGCAGGTGTATGCTGCCCCTCGACTCAGAAAGCCCATTAGTTCACAGTACACAGATTACAAAGCTGGCTGGGCCGGAGCTGGACCTGGACAGCAGAGCAGAGGAAGCAGACCTAATCTGCCTGCTAACAGATGGCTCCCCCGATCACACGCAGCAACCCGCCTGCCAGCCGTGTTGGAATGGAGTGGCTGCCCACGGCGAGGTTGGAGAGGGCACACAGGCGGAGGAGGAGATGATTGTTATTGAATATGAAATGTCGATCACTTGGAATGAGCACACTGTAGAGGTTGGGAGAGGCTTGGTGGATTGATTGTCTTACCTCGGACATAAACAGAGGTTCTTCTTAAGAGATTCATGCTCGCGTCTGTCACTGTTTAACAAGTTACTCTCATGAATGGCTCTGATCCAGACGATGTATTGTTTAATGCCCTGATTTATACTCCTCTCACAATAGCACTCTGCAAAACAAACTGTTGCCACTTCAAATACTTTATGTCGTCTTACTTCTGGCTAAATAGCTTCCTAACTGCCATCACGCCTGTTCCAAATACCAATCGCTCAAAGCTGACTTCTTTAATGTTCAGCCATTACAGGCGTACCAGCTCTGAGACTCTTCTGGTTTTGATCATACTCCGGACATATTTAGACTATATTTTAAAAAAAAGAAAGAAAGAGAGAAAAGAAAAACCCTTCACATACCGTACTTGAATAACATTAATATGTTTGCCGATGACTACAGCAATTCTAAGATGGTTAATGTGATGAATGTGTTGTAATGTGTTGCACTCTCACTGTATGTGAGAACCCAAAGTGCCCGAAGCTGCGGTTCCCTTCGTGACCACTTGAGGCTAGCTCTGAAAACAAGTCCCCAAATGTAATTTTCAAAGATACAGATAAAGTTTTCTTCATTTAAGTTGATTTTTTTTGTTACTGAAAATTGCGAACACATGCTTTCTAACTAGGTGCCAAAACATTGACTTCAAAATGCAGTGTTTAGAAACCAGTGACATCATGATGGTACGTCCTTCTTCTATGAACAGTCTTTTTGTCTTTTGGTGGTTTTTTCTCTCCAATTGAAATAACCGAGTTCACGTAGCTCTTTCATAACTCCAAGACAACATTTAGTTTCTTGGAAATAATGAGCCTCACTGTGAATGCAGCACAAGCATGTACAATTATACAATAGATTATATGAATATGCAAAAAGCAAAATAACAAACAAACAAAAGCACTGCTATATATTACATATTTAATCTATCATAACTGGTACTGCACGGGGTTCTGACAAATATAGCCACTTTATAGCTGGATGAATGCTTGGTTAGTAACGTCTATGTATCTTGTCATGTTAGCAATAACTGATTGATTAAAACTCACTACTAGACTAGTTTTGTTTCCACTCATTGAAGTTATTGACCCTTTTTAGCTAATATCACCTATCAGTCTCAGTGCAAAATGTTCAGTTGTAACTACATTACCTTTTCATACCTGTCCTGCTATGATGGGAACTGTATGGACTTCTAAAAAGATGATTACATAAACTCTGCTGGAACAGGACAACACCATTTGGACAACCTACCTGCAAATCTGCAGGACAATGTAATTTGAAGTAGTTAAGTAAATAATTGTAACAATGTTTTTATTTGTGTGCGCATGTGTGTGCTTTACAAACATATTTCCACATGATGACTCTAAATGTAAATGAGGGCATTTCAAAATGAACATATTAAATTTTTGTTTTTAACATTATTGATATTTATCTTCCAGCATTTTTCAATGTTGTAACCATTATACTTTCACACATTTATCCACTTCACAGAATCCCACGAAGGTCTGTTAAAATAATGATGATAACAAGTCTTGTGGGTGTGTAAGTCTGAGCTGTGTCAGTTATAGAAATCTCAGATGCAGATGTGTAGTACTGCTGCTCTGAATCACAGCATATGAAGCCCGTCATTGTCTGGACACTAATCCCAGCTGCTGTTGCTAACTCAGGCACAGCTAAGCAGCATCCTCACAGCTCAGCACATTACTCTCTGAGAGCGATCACATGAAGGAGTCGCTGCTTAATGTGCACTCTGTGTGTGTGTGTGTGTGTGTGTGTGTGTGTGTGTGTGTGTCTGCAATGACCAAACACAGGGAAACACGGGGTAGATTTACCTTTTGACTCGGGTCTCTCAGAGCGTATGGGCCCTCACACCTCTGAATGAATCCGTATATTTTCAGGCAGTTCAGGCAGTCGTGATGAAGGTGTCTCCCACCAAAGGGCAAGTGGCTACAAATGGCCACAGGCAGTGAGTCATGCCTTCATTTTTACATAACTCCCTGCACTGGATCGCTTCCCTTGAATCATGACAGGATGTTTCTCTTGTAAACAGCCCTGCAGAGCCGTATTTAATAACTTGCACGATGAGTGGAGCATCGCAGATAATTTCTTTACGCCTCTCATCTTGCGCCGTGATGGCAAATGCTATTTATGCTGCTACCGCGTCCAGTGTGTAATGTGGCAGCTATTACACAAACGGAACCGTGCTTTTCAAGTACCATTCAAGTTTCCAGGCTTTCTCTGCTGTCACTTTTCAATTTTAGCTGGATTTCACAGCACCTGGATTTTTCTCCAGTGTCTGCGAAACACGCAAGTTATCCTGCAAATGTTCAGCACTGTCACTCATTCTCTTGTGCCTTACCTTTGCTCCTCTCCTCCCTTCATTTCTCCCCCTGCCTCTCTTGACGGGCTGTGGCTCATTTTGTTCTCCAGATATGAGAAAGTCCGCAAACTCCTTCTTGGATTTCCTCCCATCTGTCAACACGGGAAAAAAAATAAAATCTGTCAGTGTGCACCCGATTAAACAAAGAAAAACTGAAACGAAAAACAAACTCAGAGCTGAAGATATGAAAAGTTTCTGATGCAGTTTGCTGTGTCAGTCTCAGATGGCGCAGTCGTCTAAACATGAAAAGGATGAAATTTCGCCAACTTTAAAACAGGAATGGTAAATGCATGCACTTTCACTCCAGACCAGAGGAGATTTTAGTGGATATGGACACAAGCAAAGACTTTACTGTGTATTCTGACAGTGGATCTCCTCCAAATCACACTTTAAAGTATTCCTGATATATGTATATTTAAAAAAAGAACCATGAAGATGTCAAGGGAAACCCACTTTGATTCACTAGTTTGTTTTTCATTTCATCTCATATTCCCATTTTTTTTTTTGCTCCTAACACATCTGATGGGATTTTAACTTGGAAATTGCTCATTTTTTCTGATTACCCTTTAATATTTTGAAGTAGAGCCCAACTGATTTCTCAGCAGAGAAATATTCTAACTTTCTCAATATTATAACTTAATGTTAGCTGTTTGCCAATATACTGGTATCCACATTCATCACAGCTAATAAAGACAAATTTAAAAAGTAAAGCAGAGATGGAAGAAACACCCTTCAATCATGCTGTAAGTGTTGATGTTGACTAGTTTATCTGCTAGAGGAAAGTGTGGAAGTTTTGGAACGGCACAAACATAACAACCAGATCCGAGCAGGCAGAGTGTAAACAAGTAATGTGTTGTCTTGTAAACTGCATTGTCGTAGTATGTTATTAAGGACCCATAAATAACATCACATGATAGAACTGACAACCTGTCCAGGGTGTATCCCGCCTCTCACCCTCTGGTAGCTGGGATAGACTCCTGACAGCCTTCTCATCTCACTCGTCCGGTTCAGATTAAAACATTTAGGTTTCAGGATCTTTACAAGTATTTCAAGCGAGCAGAGAAATTTGGAGAGTTCTTTGTGTTATTGCTGGGTTTTTACCTCACAATATAAAGCGCCTTGAGGCAACTGTTGTTGTTGTTTGGCGCTGTATAGATAAAATTTGAAATCAACTAACTGAATTATTTTGCTTTGATTTTTTTTTATCTGTATGGTCAGTTCTTAATGGTAAAACACTGCAGTTTTTTAAAGAAGGGAGATTCTTACATACCTAAAATTCACTATGAAAATATCACTGGCCCAAATTTTAAATGAGTTTGCTGAAATGTTGACATTTTATTAATTCATTACTTATTAAAGAACAAGATGGTTCATCATCCTGAAATGTCCTGAAAACTGGCACTAGTCTTTAAAAATTATAAAATGTTCTTACATTCATATATTTGGGGTTTTAAATACTTTTAGCATTGTAGACCAAAATAATGCTATTTTAATTTCTATGCACATTTAGATCACACAATGCAGCTGCATCCATGCCGTTTTGGATCAGACAACACTATAATCCACAGTCCAATTTACAAGGTGGCAATAATGTGCCAAAACTGATATAAAGCCAGCAGGACGCTATGCTGCTACCAGGAGGCTGAGTCAAATCCAAAATAAAATATTTGTGGTCATACGCAGGTGGCAAGTCAGTTTAGACAACAAGGCACGTGTGAAAACGAATACATGACAAAACCAAAGCACAATGCACAGGAAAAAAGGAAGATTATGTACAATTTGAATGAGGTATGGAAACTTTGGCTAGAAATGAATATTCTGATAATGACAAAGGGAAACTACAGCATTGTATACTTGAGAGAGTAAATAACTGATGGGATGCTGGTGTGGCCTGAAATTGAGGCAACATTAAAAAAGCACAAAGTGGAATCAAGGATTTGCAAAAAAACACAAAGTGATTAAACACAAAACTGTAATGGGAAATCTATCGTATCTATCTATCTATCTATCTATCTATCTACCTACCTACCTACCTACCAACCAACCTTGGTACAATTTCATTCAAAATGATACCAAAATGTTTTAAAAGTCTTTGTTACGTCCCCCCCCCCCCACCATGGCGGAGGCAAAGGTAGGAAGGAGACAGCAACACTGGACAACCACAATCAATGAAGGAGGAAGACCACATAGCAGTTAGGTATCAGGCAGAATTTAATGGTTGGACAGTCAATCTTAACAACAGAGAAAAGGTGGGGGGGAGGAGGACTGGGCGGTTGATCCAAATCAAAGAAAGTAATAAAACAAAAAGAGGTCGGTAGCTTCCAGGGCCTAGCCTAACTGAAAGAAAAATGCAAAACAAAAGGCCTACCTAGCTACTCGATAAAAGTCAGTGAAAACATACAAGGGTGGCATCAACCGCATAGCCTAGTGTGACTAACAGAGTAAAATCTACAACCAGTGTATAGGGTACCCCGGCTTACCTGTCCAGCCTCCCACCACACACAACATAAAGATGCCTGTTCGCAAATGTTTGTCAAAGCAGAAGCCAGCAGCCCCCAGCTGGCCAGGGAGCGGCTCATTTGTAGTGTTCCTTGGAGTGTGATTGGCCAACTGGGCCCAGTCCAGCCAATAGACACCTGCCAATCAACTTCGAACTGGCCAAACAGAGGAGGCCTGACGCCTGAAAGATGAATAGAACACAAAACAGAGCACAAAAGCAAAGCCACACCCCTTGGCACGTAACACTCTCACCCTTCAAAAACCAAACTTAGGGTTTGGTAACCTCTCTAAACAGCACGGGAGAGTGCGTCTGCTACAATGTTTTCTGAACCTTTTTTGTGATGGATTGTGAGGGTATAATTCTGAATAATCAGTGACCAACGCATAAGCCGCTGGTTGTGATTATACATCTTGGAGAGGAAAACTAAAGGGTTGTGATCTGTGAATTACTTCAGTGTAAATTAGTGGGCAAAGCTCAGGAGGTAGTAGCTTCACTTTCGCTAGAGCAAAGCATGAAATACAACGTGTTGAAGGAAACAATTGTACGTGCCTACGAACTGGTACCTGAGGCCTACAGACAGAAATTTAGGAACCATAAGAAGTCCAGCAGTCAAACATATGTGGAGTTTGCACATGAAAAAGGGGCTCTTTTTGATAAATGGTGCACTGCTAACGGAGTTGGGGATGAGTATGACTCGCTGCGTGAGTTAATGCTACTGGAGGATTTTAAAAATTCATTACCTGAGAGGCTCATAATGTTCTTAAACGAACAGAAGGTGACGTCAATGTCCAAAGCAGCTGTGTTGGCCGATGAGTTTGTGTTAACTCATAAGAATGTTTTTACCCCTGTTTCCCATCCAGATAGGCCCACAGCCTTGCGCTCAGCACGGCTTGAGTCTAGTTGCTCTGCTGCGAGGCCAGTGAGGCCAGTGAGGGTGCCCTCGCCTCCCCACGGTGAGCGTGAATGCTTTTATTGCCACAAGAGGGGTCATCTCATCGCAGAATGTCAGGCATTAAAGCGTAAACAGCAACTATCCTCGCAACCAAAAGGGGTGAGATTGATTAAAGCCACAGAGACTGGGAGGGTATTTCAACCAAACACTAACCACCCTGACTCCTGTTTCAAACCATTCATTCTAGAGGGAGTGGTTTCGCTGACTGGGAATCCAAATGATCAACAACCAGTAAAAATACTGAGAGATACAGGGGCCTCTCAGTCCATCATTAGAGAAAACGTCTTACCGTTTTCTGAGGAGTCATTTTGCCAGTCCAGTGTTATTGTCCAGGGAGTAGAACTCGGATTTGTATCTGCCCCTTTGCACACTATTCACATTCAGTCTTCATTAGTCAGCGGAGTTGTTAAAGTGGCTATTCGTTCTGCGTTGCCCATACCAGGCATTGACTTCATCCTAGGTAATGACCTTGCTGGAGGCAAGGTCATACCCATTCCTGAAGTGTTAGACAGACCCGAGCTGAGCGGGGATTCTGACTCAGCCCAAGACCAGCCTGCCATCTTTCCAGCTTGTGTAGTTACGAGGGCCCAGACAAAAAAGTATGGTCCTGACTTGGCCGATTCCTTCATGAAGTCAGATCCCGTTGGTGACGTGATTAACTTTACCTCTGGATCTAAGGTTCCACCTGCCGACAAAAAACAACCAGTTCTGGATTTGCCAGTCTCCCGAGAGGAGTTCATTATTGCACAGAAAAATGATATAACCCTGTCCAAGTGTCATTCCTCCACTCTCAGTCAACAGGATGCCAAAGGGAAAAAGCTGGCTTACTTCTCTGACAAAGGTCTTCTGATGCGCAGATGGACAAGTGAGGTCTCGGAAGACGCTGACTGGTCTGCAGTATATCAGGTGGTGGTACCTACTGCTTATCGTACCTAGGTACTGTCCTTAGCACATGACCATCCATGGTCAGGACATTTGGGGGTTAATAAAACATACACCAGAATTCTGAAACATTTCTTCTGGCCCGGACTGAAATCTGATGTTGTGCAATACTGCCGTACTTGCCATGCATGCCAAATGACCGGCAAGCCAAACCAAGTAATCCCCCCCGCTCCTCTCTGTCCTATCCCAGTAATAGAGGAGCCATTTCAAAAAGTGATTGTTGACTGTGTGGGGCCTCTACCTAAAGCTAAAACTGGAAACCAGTTCCTGTTGACGATCATGTGCGTTTCGACCAGGTTTCCCGAGGCAATCCCACTACGGAGAATAACAGCTCAGATTGTTGTCAAAGCACTGTTGAGATTCTTTTCAACCTTTGGTCTGCCTAAGGTTGTGCAAACAGACCAAGGCACTAACTTTAAGTCTAGAGTGTTTGCCCAAGCCCTGAAAACATTAGGCATTGAACACATAACCTCGAGTTCTTACCATCCTGAAAGTCAGGGGGCACTAGAGAGGTTTCATCAGACTTTGAAGTCTATGTTAAGGAAACACTGTTATAGTTCCCAACGGGACTGGGATGAAAGTGTTCCACTTGTTTTATTTGCCTGTCGGGAAGCAACCCAAGAATCTCTGGGATTTAGTCCCAGTAAGCTTGTGTTTGGGCGTGAGATGAGGGGTCCTTTGAAGGTTTTTAAAGAGAGGCTGGCTACACCGGTTGACAACACCAAAAGCCTTCCAGAGTACGTCAAGACACTGAATGACAGGTTGAAGAGGGCTTATTCCTTAACCAGGAACGTATTAGCCACGTCACAAGCGAAAATGAAGAGACACTTTGATCAGCGGGCTGTTGACCGTTCATTTCTGCCAGGTGACAGAGTGCTCCTTCTCCTTCCGGTGCCCGGCTCCTCTCTCTCCGTTAGGTTCTCTGGTCCTTATGTTGTCGAGAGAAAACTCAGCAAGACTAACTACATTATTCAGACCCCGGATCGCAGACGTCCCACTCGGGTGTCATGTCAACATGATGAAGCTGTACAACTCTCGTGAACCTTCAGCTGTGCCATCTGTGGTCCAAGAGCAAGTGGTTACGTCTCCGATGGCTTCGGTGACCAAGGTGGAGATTACTCCAGAGGAAGATGGGTTGGTGTTACGAGGTGCTGAGCCTCAAAGTGCTCGACTAGGTAATTCTGTGATATTGTCAACCCTAACACAATACCTGTCCCACCTTCCTGCTGAACAGAGCAATGATATTATAACACTCATATCGGGATTCCCATCTCTGTTCAGTGATATCCCGTCTCAAACCACTGTCATAAAACATGATGTGGTGCTCACTAACCCTACACCAATCAAACAGCGCGCTTATCGGGTTAGTCCTGCAAAGAGGGAAATCATAAAACAGGAAGTTGAGTATCTTCTTCAGAATGGATTTGCAGTGCCAAGCTCCAGCTCTTGGAGTTCACCATGTCTCTTAGACACTAAGTCAGATGGAAGCCCAAGATTCTGTACAGACTTCCGAAAGGTGAACTCTGTCACTGTACCCGATGCACATCCCTTACCCCTTATCGATGACTGCATTGATGAAATAGGGCCTGCAAAATACATCACTAAACTCGATATGTTAAAAGGGTATTGGCAAGTGCCTTTGACACAGCAAGCATCTGAGATTTCAGCTTTTGTCACCCCTGACCACTTCCTGCAGTATACGGTTATGCCTTTTGGCATGTGCAATGCCCCTGCAACGTTTCAGAGACTGGTTAACAAAGTGTTGGGAAACATCCCTAACTGCCGAGCATACGTAGATGACATTGTTGTGTATAGCAGTGACTGGTCCACCCACATAGCTACATTAAAAGAAGTCTTCATTAGCCTAGACAGTGCGTCTCTCACTTTGAACCTTGCCAAATGTGATTTCGCTAGAGGCAGTGTCCTCTACCTTGGCCAGCAAGTTGGTCTAGGGCAAGTGCGCCCTGCAGATGCCAAAGTCATTGCGATTAGGGAGTTCCCCCAACCAACCACCAGGAGAGAACTGCGGCGGTTCCTTGGGATGATAGGATATTACCGACGGTTTTGTAAAAATTTCTCTTCTGTTGCTGCCCCTCTCACTGATTTAACCAGCCCCTCAAAGTCTGGGAGTCTTAAAATGGTCTGGGAGTCTTAAAATTAGCATGTTTTTACAGGGTGTCTATAAGTAAACAAATTGTAACATTTTCTTTTATCAAATCCGCACCTGCCCTTTTGAAAGCATCCCCCAAATAAACTAATGAGCTCAGTGCCTTGGTTTCTTTTAATGGGACCAGATAACCCTTTGATTTCATATATCTCGTTTTCCCACCCTCTGCCTATTTGGTGCCCTTTCCATTGACTCAGTGTCCTTCCCTTCTGCCCTCTGTTCCTCAGTGCCATCAAATGAGTTCTGCCATTGCAATGGCAGGCTTCGATTCGGCCTATCCAATTACCCAGAAAACCCCTGATCAGGAAAATGATCCTCATTATTAACGCCTGACTCAAAAACACAGCCAGAGAAGGAGAGAGAGAGACAGAGAGATGGGCAGGCAGAGGTGGAACTAAAGACACAGAGGGGAAAAGGGGAAACCAAAGCAGTGTGATGGAGAATAGAGATTACACATTGGCAAAAACAAGAGAGAACTGAACAAGGTTAGGTAAGATAGATTAACAGATGGTTGGATAGTATACAGCTAGTGAGAAAATCAATGTGAAAATCAAATCAAAATCTGAGGGACAGAGCCAGAGTTAGCAGAGGGAGTGTGTAGGCGGTAGGAAGTGTGTGTGTTGTCAGAAACATGAGGGAACACTGTCCAGAGCAGACAGATTTAGAGATGTACTGTATGAAAGGCAATAAAGCAGGTCTTTTACTGTGGCTTTAATTCAGAACAAACTGTAGGAGTCCTGCTGGTACTTTCACAGACTGCTAACTACTTCCGCTTGACTCAGTACCATTGTGTCTTCTCCAAATATATTTTTAAACATTATTTTAAAAGGGTGTTGCTAAGCACACCAACACAGTGAAATGACAGGTTTCTAGTAACTACTAAGCATTTATGCCGTCCGGGGCTCTGACTGGGATGTCACTTTGGATTTTTGCTACACCAGTGTCATCGTGGACAGTTATAGCACTTACAGTACTTTTCAGCAGCAGAAACTTTGACATATTTCACTGATGATCAATACATGCTGTTGGTTTGCACCACTTCTAAATAGCATCTCGCTAAATTTGGAAAGACATTGTCACTGTCACATTGGCAATCTGGTGTTGGACCAATTAGGGCTTACTGTAGTGTGTATACACTATATATTAGTGTCTATAATGCCTAGTTAGTGTTTTATTAACAATCATCGGATACTACTGTGAACAGACGTTGTGTTCGAGTTGTACTGTGGGCCATGTAGTGATTAGATTCTGTCAAAAAAGCAAACATAAACAATGTGTGGAATAAAAAGGCAGTAGCTAGCTATGTGTCAAACTGCATGATGTTAATTTTGTTGAGCATAGAGTCAGTTCAGGCAGAACAAGATCAATCTGGCTCTGCTGATACCTTTCTATGGAAACTCTAACAAGAGTTATTGGCTGCTTTAGCTTGCCCAACATTGCTGTACATCTGCAAGCCTCTTTGCAACCCACCTCCATCCCAGTTCTTTATGTTTTTCACATCAAAAATGTGGAAAAAGCCTAAAAACTAAAACAAAAGCTATCGGTCCTGTCAGTGCAACATGCCATTTATAAGTCATTATTAGCAGTGCTTTATATATTAAAAAAATGGATGGGCAAAATTAAATTCTGCTATACATGGCGGTCTACAGTTGTTCATTTCAATTTCCTGAAAACCTTTTTACTGGCGAAAAATTTCATCCTGAGAAACTGACACACTGAATCATTTCTGTTTGTCAAGGGCCCCATATTGTTTACGAGTGACCCACAGCACTGTACTTCGTCTCCTAAAATGAATGACCGTGTTTTGACAGTCCTTTAATAAGCCCTGTTTTGGTAGTATAAAACATAAAGCGCAGAGCGGCTATATTTACTAGATTATGACATGTAACAGGCTGTTATTTCTGTGATTCATCATTTTTGTTTCATTTTCATTAAACTGAAAAAAGCTACTTCGGCATCTGCTGGAAAGTGTGTCATTTCATCAGATGAATAAAACACAAAATTTTGCACTTGTCCCTGCAGGTCTGTTAAAACAGGATTTATGCAGCATTTAGTGTGAATGGTACTTGTTTGACTAGGATATATGCAGCGATGAAAAACGTTCTGCAGTGCCTCTTTAACTGAAAGTGCTTGGATTCTCCATTCAAACAGACCTGATCCACACAATGCAGCTATATGGATCTACTGTGTGCTGCACAGATGTTTGACCTTTGCTTTGTCTCTTCTCTCAGGTATGCGTATCCTTGTGACCCTGCTGCTGGACACCTTGCCTATGCTGGGTAATGTACTGCTGCTGTGCTTCTTTGTCTTCTTCATATTTGGCATAGTGGGTGTCCAGCTGTGGTCTGGCCTGCTCAGAAACCGCTGCTTCGTCGAAGACAACTTCTCCTTGTGAGTACCATGCTTTCCATCTCTACTGTACTCATGTATGCATTGTCTATATTCAATTCAGTTCTATTTAATTCAGTTAAATTTCATTTATATAGCACAAAATCACAACAACGGTTCTCTCAAGGTGTTCGACACATTTGGTGCTTTCTTGTCCAAATTCCATTCAATGCAATTGTATTTATATAGTGCCAAATCACAGCAACAGTCGCCTAAAGGCATTTTGTGTTGTTAAGGAAAAGACTCTACAGTAATGCAGAGAAAACCAACAATCAAACAATTCCTGTATAGAGAACAATACCACAACCTGCATTAGATTTTACTTTACCTTCAGTGCCAAATAAGCCCTTTTAGCTAGCTAAAAATGGTAATGATATCCTCCTTCTACAGGCTGAAAATTGTTCAACTACATGCAAAGATGAGACTATAGTGAGAACAAGAAGTGTAACTAATTGACTGCTAGTAGACTTTATGCAGCCACACTTGCATTAGCACAATTAAGAATTTAAACCACCAACTCTTATTATGCAAATGTCACAGTAGTAGTACAATTAATTGTTAAAAAATGAATAGTTTTGACCCAGACAACTAGCCAAGCTTTCTATTAAATCTTTAATAGACAGATCTCATTTTTCAATCTGCAAAATTAACATCAATAGACACTAAAATATTTAATATGAATATTTTAAATTGATCGAAACAAATCGTAAACGATACAGATTAATAATCAGTTATTTACAGGTTAATAATGGATATTTATACTCAACAAGAAAGAGCTATCAGTCGTCAGTATTCCCAACCTCTTATCTGTCTAGATTTGTAGAGAATGGAAGAAATGAGGTGAGTGTTGCTGATTTAAACCCTGTGGTTCATGTTAACCACTTTCTCTCAATAATTTAAAGGTCCACAAGCTGGAAGGATTTTTTTATGTATTTATTATTTTTCTTGAAAAGTGATGCTATTGCTGCAGCATAATTCTGCAGGAGATCGAAGTCAATCTGGGGAGTGAACTTTGACTGAGCACCCTAAACTACGTCAAAAGGTCTGTGATCACAGAGTCTCATCACATTGATGAATGGGATAGACAAGCCTGGGAATAATGAGAAAGACGTCATGTGAACCAGGCATATAGAACATGGAAACCAATGACTTATTCATATTCCCTGTATCTTCCTGCCCTCATCGTTCCCTCTCGATGTATAACTCCTCACAGCTATAATTGAAGTTCATGCATAATGGCTTTGCTATGCAGGCATTTTTTCCCTCTGTCTCTTTCTCGTTTTCTCATCATCATTGTCAATTTTTAGACATTCCTCTTGTACCTTGAAAATCATTATCATTGCAATAGAAAAATGGCACCTAAGCCGAGTCATTTTTTTAATGTCCAAAGTCATAAACATAACTGTTTTAATGCTTGCATCCATTTCTCTTGAACGCATATCACTGATACATATTTTAGTGCTTCGGCACAGGCTGTTAGCTTGGTTGACAGTAACTCTTTATTAGTATGATCGAGACTATTGAAGTGGACCCGTGCGTCATGTCAGGGTGTGATAAATCGACCGAACAACATACTGAGCTCATCAGAGCAATAAGTGCTCCTGTAGATCATCCCAAAGTGGGAAACAGATTTTAAGAATATATAAATAAGAGAGTGTGGATAAGTGGATATGTAGTCACACAAAACATGTGATGCTACAGTGCAATTAATAAAACTGAATGTGTGTTGACAGATGAGCCAGATACTACAGAGTCACCAGACACACACCAGTTATTCCAGACAGGCGAGTGTTCTGCAACAGATATGCCAAGATGTGTTATAGCAGGCAAATTCTCTTGTATATCCAACTCATCCAGTGCACACTGGGTTCTCCCTGGGTATTTGGCCCTGGATATTTCAAACACAATTAAAGCTAGCTTCACTGATTATTTACTCCAATCTGTTTGCATGAGTGTTAATCAGTGGAATCAGCTGCTGTAGTGTTTGCATGGATTTAAAACCTGCAGACTTTGGGATTTTGAAGTTGATCCACTTAAAATTGTGCTGGGTTTATAATAAAGTCCAAAAGGAACACCATTAGGAAAATTAGAAATGTCCCGCCAATTATGACAATAAATGCAGGCTGCAGTTGAATACATGTGAAAAAGACTATTTCCTGAGGAAAGACATCTCTGGACTTTTTTTTTTCTTGGAAACATTCAAGGTCACATATTTAACCTGAGATATTTCGTCAGGCTGTTTTGCAACATGCAGCTGCTCAAATTTATGCATTACTTTTAAGATGAGAATTCTTTCGGAATCATTTATAATTTATATATATCTTATTTGCCTCACTTTTTGAGGTCCAGTCATTTAGTATGAGATTTTCTAACTTTTGAAAGAAGAAAAAAAACATGGTTTTACTCTTATTAATAAAAATAGTTGCATTTTTGACTAAAATATGTGATTCTTTCTAATTGCAGTACTTTTGTAGTATTGTTTCTACAACCCTATATGTCTGTCTATTTTATATATGATCGACCTGTCTTATCTTTTATTAGATTTAGTGTTAAGTTCAGATAAATGAATAATATTGGGTAACTTTAACATTCATGTAGACGCTGATGCTGACAGCCTTGACACAGATTCATTAAATTATTACACTTTATTGGGTTTTTTCAGAGTGAATATAACCCAACTCAGAGTGTAATTTAAACACATAATTGTAATTTAATTACACTGCACTGGGAAATACATTTAAATACAGTAGATAATACAATAGTCTTTCTGAAAGTGCTGTAACTGAGTTTATGGAAGCAATTCCTCCAGGGTTATTATCCTCAATGCTGTGTGCCAACACTTCTAAATTTGGACAAAACTGGGGTTATTGTACTCGGCCCTCTTAGAAACATGGCATCTGACCAGGTACTTACTCTCGATGGCATTACTTTAGCCTTCAGTAAACTTGAGGAAATCTGTTATGTTTGAGCAGGATATGTCCTTCAGTGCGCATGTTAAACAACTATGTAGGACTTCCTTTATTCATTTGCACATATATTTTAATCTAAAAAGAAATCTAGTTTCAGAGTGATGCTGAAAGACTAGTTGATGGATTTATCACTTTTAGGATGGACTATTGTAATTCATTATTATCGGGTCATTCTAAAGTCTCTCTAAGAACCATTTTGCTGATTCAGAATGCTGCAGTAAGAGTATTAACAGTGAGAGTAAAGGGTATATTCTGCCCATATTAGGAACATGGGCATCACTGACTCCCTGTTAAATCCAGAACAGACTTTGAAATCCTTCTCCTCATATACAAGGATTTGAATAATCAAGCCCCGTTGTATTTTAAAAATCTAATAGTACCATAACATCCAAATTTGACACATCACTCTCAAATTGTAGGGTTTCTTGTGGTTTGCTTATTTATAGTTTATAGTTAGGGCTGGATCAGATGTACATATCCTAGTTATGCTGCAAAGCCTGAATGCTTCTCATCACTGTTTCTTTTTCACTCAGCTCTTTTTGCTCTCCATATACTTATAAATCACTATTGCATATAGAAGTTTAACCAACATTAGTGATTATTAAAATATGCTCTCTTGTCTTTCCCTTCATTCCCAACTGGTTGCACCAGATAGCTGCAGCTCCCTGACCCTGATTCTGGATTATTTAATTGCTGGGGTTTTGTTGGGGTCTGTCTGATGTTGCGGGGTCTTTTGGCCAACTCACTGCCATTTTAATTTAGTCCTGATTTTTCTGTGAGTTAATGCAATCTGAAGTCCATACTAATATTTCCCCTTCTTCCTCATGCAAGCCCTCTGTCTTTGGAGCTGGGAAAGTACTACCACACTGAAAACGACGACGAGAACCCCTTCATCTGCTCTCAACCCCGAGACAACGGCATGAGGGACTGTAGCTCGATTCCCAAGCTGTATGAGGAGGGGGGCCTGGAGTGCACCCTGGATATTGACTCTTATAACAGCACTGACAACACCACCTGCGTCAACTGGAACCAGTATTATACCAACTGCTCTGCTGGTCTGATCAACCCCTTCAAGGGAGCCATCAACTTTGATAACATCTGCTATGCTTGGATCGCCATCTTTCAGGTAGGACAAATGGTCGGATTTGAAGATACCAAAATAGTTTTTCTGCAGTGGCAACATACAGTACGATTTGGCCCATGCACAATCCTGTAATCCAAAATGGAGATGAAGAGGGAGAAATGGAGCCTAATTACCCCTGGGCTAGTCTATCAGAGAAAGAGGGCTTAGAGGATTAGCAGGTCACCAACATCGCACAATCAGACTGCAGCTTATTTTTTCCACACCATTTCTTTGCTATCTTCACATCATCTGAATAACATTTTGTTAGAGTATTCAGTCATAGTTGTCTTGCTGGGGGACGGGTATTTTTAGAGAGCCAGACTGAAGATGTTCAGCCTGCATGGGGTAAAACAAACAACATAAATGTTGGAGGATTACTCTTATGCTGAGTCCTGGTTTTTATAGCACTGGGAAATATGTCCTCTTTCAATTTCTATTTTTAAATTCCATTCTTTATTTGGTTTCTTCTTTCAATTTTTTTTTTATGTTTGTATGTACTTAACTCCTGGTGTTCATTTTTAGGTGATTACCCTGGAAGGCTGGGTGGACATCATGTACTTTGTGATGGATGCTCACTCCTTCTACAACTTCATCTACTTCATCCTGCTCATCATTGTAAGTATATCTGCACACGACTGAAGAAGAGGGTCAACTGGGGGTGTGAGCATCCACCGATCATGTGTGAATGTAGGCTGTACACAAGATGGACATAAGTACTGTGCTATGACCCAATGGTTTAAGCCTCAATATTAAAATTTTTGCAGCTGCTAGCATATTTGGACAAGAGGGTGGGGTGCTAAGATATTAGCTAATGGTTACCAAGCTTGGTAATCTCTATCCACAAACTGTACAAGTGTAGACAGATGCTAAGTAACATAGTATGTAACATAACTGAAAAAGCCCCAACAGCATAACATTAAGTAGAGGTCCAGCTGAATTATTCAGATTAGCAGAGCTAATTGCTAATGCTAACAACTACCTGGGTCAACACATCTTTCAAACAACGTTCTCTCTGTAGTCTTCATTCACTCAGTAACAATATCATCTCTCTTTCTTTCCCCTTAGATTGGCTCGTTCTTCATGATCAACCTGTGCCTGGTGGTCATTGCCACTCAGTTCTCAGAGACCAAGCAGAGGGAGAGCCAGCTGATGAAGGAACAACGAGTGCGCTTCATGTCCAACGCCAGCACTCTGGCATCCCTATCCGAGCCAGGCTCCTGCTATGACGAGCTCCTCAAGTACTTGGTTCACATCATCCGCAAGGGGGCCAAGCAAGTGGCCCATATCTGCAGGCTCTTGGCCCGTCGTGCTGGGCTCCACATTGCTGCCTCGCCCCCAGCCACAGATATCCAACGCAGCCACAGCCAGAGGAGAAGGAGAAAGACCTCCAGGCAGGGGTCTGTGTCAGTTCACCACATAATGCATCATCATCACCAGCACCACCACCACTACCATCTAGGGAATGGTAGTGTGAGGGGAGGAGGGAGCACCAGATGTTTGGACAGTAGGGAGGCAGAAGGTGGGGCTCATAACAACAACGGGGGAACTCTCATAGCAAACACTGGAAGTGGGCATCTTGCCGTGGCGCTACCCTCTTCAGTGACAGCAGCAACTTCTGATATGAACCTTGCGATTTTGTCCAGTCCTGCTGCTGATTCATCCTCAGTTTGCAGCATTTTCAACACCAACTCTGGATTTGCTCCAGGCTTCTTCTCCTTGGCTCCGGCTCCCAAGTCCAGGGCCATTAAGAGGAACTCTGTGCCCTTTGCTGCTCCAGGGCCTAAGAACTACCCCACCCTTCAAGCTCGGGCTCTCGCCGAGTCTAGAAGAGGGAGCATTGCAGCTAGCACCCTGACGAACATCAACCTTAATATTCCACCAATGCCCCAGGACAGAAGGCCATCGAGTCTGGTAGACCCGCTCAGTCCAACAGGTAGACACACAATGAGGCAGCAGATGCAGATACATTTTTGTGTGTTAGCTGAGCTGAATAGGAGAAAAAAATAGAATATCCACAGGTTTAGATTTACTTGAGTGAGCTACCCTGATATATGACTGGCTGACCAAGTACAAGTGATTAGATTTGATATGATTTAATTTTCCAATTAATTTACTCGTGGATAATCTTCTCACTCTTATTTTGACAGTTTAGTTACTGCTAACTGCTTAACCCAGGTGCTTCATGTGTTTTCCCTACAACCTGGCTCACTGGACAGGTTGCTATTGTGGCGGTCCGTGATGCCACTCAGCTGATATCCACAGAGAGTTGATATGATCCCAAGGTCTCACACGGTTGAACTAAACCATCATGTTTTGCAGCTGGTAAATGGTAGCCCTTCTGCTCTGCACCCTCTGAGTTCGGCATGGCTGCACACAAACCAGTTGTCGACGTGCAGGTTGTATTTAGAGAGGCCATCCTGTTTGCAGTGGTCCTCCAGACCAGAACAAAGTCTACAATTGCCAGCTGTAGGCCATGATAGTGAAGTTGGAGTATGTCTGGCTATGGATAAGATCCCTTTTGGGGTAGCAGCTGAACGATTTGGAGGACAACAGTAACCTGGCCGGGGAGCCAGCTGGCAGAGAAAACATGAAAGGCCAGGACTAGCAAGCAAGTGAACAAAATAAGAGTCAGGGAATGGTCCAGCAGTAAATCGATCACAGATGACATTGTTTTCTCAGACAGATAGAAAGAATTCAAAATATGCTAAAATTAATCATCACATACTGTAGTTGGGGTGCCATTCATATACCTGGAAAGCCTGCCCGAGAAGACTCTTTGTGTGGGAAACACTGCTATCTCATTTACTCAGCCCATGCTAATTTCCATATTGGTGTTGAAGGAAATGATGTAACACACCAGTGGTTGTGTTCCTTTAACTGCAATCATGTATTTGGCACTGTGCAGTATTGATTTGTTCTGGCTAAGCCTCGAGCTACAACACTGTCCAGAAAGAGATTTTTGCTCTTTTCATGACAAGCAGATAGAGTGCTAATTAGAGTCAATAAATGTTAATGCCTCATGTCCAGCCAACTTTTTTTGCCTCTTGGTCAACTTTTAAAAAATGTCTTAGGCCAAACAAAAGTCAGTTAAGGTCTCTTCGGGTTGTACAGGTGGTGGAAAAAGGCTGGCTAGCGGCCAGAGAATCTGTAGAGACGAGGCATTAGTCATACAACAGACACACTGCCCATCACCGTCAAACACACTTTTCCTGATACACACGCAACTGTCTAAAAATGCTCCCATTCACAACCGATCTCTTTCATTGGATCTGACAATTTGTCCAAACCACTTCATTTAAGTAATTTATCAAAATCATGCTGATTCCACCGCAGTACCCTTCTCTCTGCCTCAGCTTCTCCATCTGACCTTTTTTACTCCATTGCAGCCCAGCTCTCCTGCCAGCTGTCAGCCCGTGACCTCAGCACCACCAGCAGCGCCATGGACACGGCCGCTTTGACACTAGACCCTGAGAGCTGCCCCTACTGCGCCAAGGCCCTGGCCAACGAATCGGAGGGCGGGACCGAGGGCAACGAGACACCTGGAGACTCAGACAGTGATGGGGTATACGAGTTCACTCAGGACCTCCACCACAGGGACAGAAGAGACAGCCGGCAGCCAAAAAAGAAGCACCAGAGGCTGGGGAAAACGGCCGCCAAGGTTGTTCACTTCTGGAGGTTGGTGTGCGACACTTTCCGGAAGATCGTGGACAGCAAGTACTTTGGCCGAGGGATTATGATTGCGATTCTGATCAATACTCTGAGCATGGGAATCGAGTACCATGAGCAGGTTAGTTAATGTGTTTTTCTCTTCAACAAAAGGATGTGCAGTTGCTGTGCTGTGATATTCAAATGCCTTGAAAAATTTCTCTGTGGAAATGTGAAGTATCCTGATGCATATAGTCACGCAGATAGAGAACGATTGTAGGAAAGTATTAGTTTGACTTGTACATCCTCTGTGTGTGCGTGTGTCATTCTGTGCGATTTTGCAAGCAACACCGCTCCCACAGGCCCAACTGGAATTCCTGATGTCTCTCTCTGGTCTCATTTGTTTACATGAGCATAATTACAGCCATGTGAGAGAGAAAACGGAAAGAGACAGAGTGAGAGAGGGAGGAAAGTAAAGGGGTGATTTAACGGGTAGGGAAGGCCCAGCAACATCTGACGTCAGATGTTCTCACTCTTTCCCTCTCAATCTGCTGTTTGGTTGTTTTTATCCCTGCGCTGCTGTCTCTTTGACCCAATTCACACCTGATATTCACATGCAACATGCGCTAGCGATAGCTAGTCTGGATTACGAATAATGGATGCTAATGTAAGGTGTAAATACATCCAACATGCTCGGAAGACCACATCTGGATATGGTCTGACATTCAGTATGATCAGATGTTGCCCAGGTGTGAATCCAGTCTGTTTTAAGTTTCTGTGAGGAAAAACAAAGGATATCTGCTGAACGCAATGAGTGGTCACACTGAGTTTAGTCATTCTTTAAGCTTATTCTTAAGCTGTCTGTTAATTAAGTTACAGTCAATCTTTTCATTGTCAAATATGCAGCACATAAAGTGCTTTGTCACAGCTCCAACCAACTGTGTGTATTTATATTAATGCAGTTGTACTGCAGACTTTTATTGGCATTGATACTGTTGTGTCTATTAGTAATGATGTAACTGATCCTCTTTTTCTGTGTCAGTATAACATTTGATCTTTTGCAGATGATTTCTCTGAGTGGAGTCTATTGATTTCTGTTGAGGTTACAGAGTTTAAAAGAGGTATCAGGAAAATGCTCATACTGGTTCTTTGTACTGGCCCAGTGCATCCTGAAAGTATTCACAGAGCCTCACTTGTTCCACATTTTGTCATGCTGCAGCCTTATTCCAAAATGGATTCAGCTCATTTTTCACCTCAAATTTCCCATAATGACAAAGCAAAAAATTATATTAAAAATATATAACATGTACTTAAAGTATTCACAGCCTTTGCTGTGACACTCAAAAGTGAGCTCAGGTGCATCCTGTTTCCACTGATCATCTGTCAGATGTTTCTACAACTTGATTGGCGTCCACCTATGGTAAAGTCAGTTGATTGGTTATGATTTGGTAAAGCACACACCTGTCTATATAAGATCCCATTGTTGACCAAGCCATGAAGTCCAAGGAATTGTCCGTTAGACCTCTGAGACAGGATAGTAACGAGGCACGGATCTGGGAAAGGGTACAGAAAAATTTCTGCACCATTGGCAGTCCAAATGAGCGCAGTGGCCTCCATCATCAGTTAAATGGAAGAAGTTTGGAACCACCAGGAGTCTTCCAGGAGCTGACCACCCAGCCAATCTAAGCAACTGAAGTAGAAGGGCCTTAGTCAGGGAGGTGACCAAGAACCCAATGGTCACTCTCACAGAGCTCCAGTGTTGCTCCGTGGAGAGAAAAGAACCTTACAGTGCGACAACCATTTCTGCACTACTCTACCTGCGTGGTTAAATCCCTTGAGTTAGCTGCCCTTTTTCTACTTAAATGAGTTATTGTTAAGTGGCTTAACAAACAAAATAGCATTTCACTAGCTGGGCCCACGTCCTCATTTTAGGTTTGACAGCGTTTTAGTAGGTAAAGGTGAATGCTTGGACATGAATTGAGCTGCGGTTTGGAGAAGGCTTCGAAGGGGACTGGCGACGGCTCCTGGGCCTGGCAGATCCCCATGTACTAAATAGGAGTGAAGAAGTTAAAGAATTGAGAACAAGGAGGGAGGGAGGGTGGGGCACGTAAACGAGAATGAACAGTTTGCAGAACTGGGGGGAACCTATATAGATGACAACCGGAAGGAGCGCGTTTGGAGGCGTGGTCCCGCTCCTGAAATTCCAATACATAATACATAATCTCCAATTAAAGCAAAATATAAAGACATGAGAGGTTGCTCAAGACTTCTATCATCTATGTTTTGATATTTTTTGCCTTACCAAAGCTTTACTAATAAACACATTTTATCCGCCTAATATTAAAGTTCATTAAAAAAGAAATTTAATTAAAATACAAAAACACAAAGTGTTGCATACACTGAGTACAGCTTTATTATTTTCATAGACACACACACACACACAAACTGTACTCTTTATATATGAGAGAAAAAAACACCTTCTGTACAAACTGGTTTCTGATCATTTGCATGACTAAATATTATGCCAGTAATTTGCATTGCTTTCACTACAGTTTCTCTAGTGTTGAGAATTTAAACTCCTGCTATAATTAGAAGTAATTTCCAGGGTCAACAACTGTGTCATGTTTATTTTCCAAGCAAATTCCCTCAAAATTAAAGATTGGTAGCTTCATGAATCTCATTAAACATCTGTTTCCATTCTTCTTCAGTTATTTTTGTTGCCAACTCCATACAGGCACTGAATACATTTCAAAAGGTATTTGGCAAAGCAAAATGCTAGTCCTGGATATTAGTTGCATTAGCGTTCATGATTTACAATTCAATTTCTACTAAAATGGGAAAAAAAGTTGTCTTGTGGTGTCTTATTTCCTCCTCTGATGTTCTCATGAGTATTTTTTTTATAGAGGACATAAAGAAGTTTGCCAAGTGCAGCTTTCAGGTTTGGGGTATGTATTGTGTTTGAGGCTATTGTGTTGGGTTATGTTTTTGGCACGTGCGGTTTTGGTGTAAAGTTATATAACACTAGGGACACAAGTACTGTGTGTGTGGGTGTGTAGTAGGAGATTGAAGCCTAGCCAGGTTTTAGGGGGTTACTTTCGGTCACTGACCCAGTGCCTATAAACATATCCAGATGTCAGAGACACACACACACACGCAGGAAGTTTTATAGCTTTCTAGTTTCTACTTTCCCTTCATCGTTTTTTTTCCTCCTGACTTTTCCTCTCGTGCTCTTGCTCATAGCTTTTTTTTTCTAATTCTGGTTGTACTGCTTCCTCTTTTCTTCCTCCTCTGTAGACCTATTAACCTCCATCAACCTCTTTTTGCTTTTTCACTTTTTGCTCGCTTTTGTTCACCTCCACCTCTTTTATTTCCTTTCTTCTCTGTTCTGCGTCAGCCTCTCCCCTGCCTTTTTTTGTCCTCTTCAACCTTTTCACTTCTTTCTCAAGTGCTCTTTTCTAGTTTGGGTAACATGGATCCCTCCAGTCTCCAGACAGGCAGCTGAAGACTTTAGTGAGACGCTTCATTGATTGTAAGCCCATCGACATCCAATAGCCACAAAGATCACTAAGCCTCCTTTTCCTCTGTAACTCTGTCCATATGGAGGAGAGGCTGCCTTTCAATTTCCATACATCCTCCAGCCAAGTTTCTTCCTGGAGTTTTGAGTGTGTACCTCATGCTGCCATTTTTCCTGTTAAAACTAGTTTGACGGGCAGAAAGTCTCCTGAATTTTCACCTACTGCACTTAGTACTGCGTAAGTTCATATTTTGTCTATTACATTTTGGAGGAAGATGAAGCATTTTCATGAGGTTGAACAAATCAATCTGTAGTGCAAAAGTTAAAAGACAATATTTCTGATTATTTAATTTCTCGTCATGTGGAGGCAGTTAAACAAAATCATAAATATCCTCATCAAATGTTGCTGGTTTGTCTAAACTGCAATAAACACCTTCAGATTATATCCTGTAACAACTCTGGAGTCAGCATGATGTGCAATTTATTAGAAAGTAAAAAAATAAAGTGTTTTAAGTTAATTTAAAACATATCCACACTGAAATGTTTCATTTCATTTAGAAACATCCTGTCTCGGAGTGATGCTGAAACATTAGTTTATGCATTTATTACCTTTAGGCTGGACTTTTGGATTTCATTATTACCGGGTTGTCCCAGAAACTATTTCTCTACTTTTAAGGTTAGCCTTCAAATTTTGTTTTTGATAAAGCTTATAGGTAGGGCTGGATGAGGTGACCTTAAATCTTCCCTCTGTAGGTTAGATGTCCAATGATGCAATGAGTGTTTGTTCTTCACCCGCCTCTTTTCACACTCGATGTGCTTACACACGACTCTGCATTTAATCATTAGTTATTATTAATCTCTGGCTCTCTTTCACAGCATGTATTTTGTCCAGTCTTCCTCTCCTCACTCCTAACCGGTCACGGCAGTTGGCTGCTCCTCCCTGAGCCTGGTTCTGCCGAAGGTTTTTTCTGTTAAAAGGGAGTTTTTCCTTCACACTGTTACCAAGTGCTTGCTCTTAAGGGGGTGATCTGATTGTTGGGTTTTTTTCTCTGTATTATTGTAGGGCATTTATCTTACAAGATAACATGCTTTGTGTCTAACAGAGTTATGGATTGTCTTGCATTATCCTTGAAGCTCATGAGCTTTAGTGGCAGTTGGGAAGCTGAACTATTGAAATGGGATGCAGTTGTCTCACTGAGCTGTCATGAGCTGTATATTCATAATTGGGATGTCAGCATCTTTGGATGATCAAATAGAGCTTGGGCATTATTAGCTATACCAGTTGGATTAGCTCATGCATGGGAAACTTTAGAGAAAACAGAACTACAGACGATAAACCGTGTACCAGGAAGGATCTTTCTCATGGAGGTTTATGGGGCTGTACTCCTCAGACAGATGAAGTCGATGCAAGTGCCCTAATCTTGTTGTTGTTTTAGTGGCCAGCATGGCTGACCACTGGTTTAAAAAAAGATTTAGGAACGCTTATAGGAAAACGTTGACCATTGTTTAACCAATCAGTAAGCAGTCCTCAGTCTCACACTCAGATCCACCCATTAAATTGCTTGTTGTGTTTCACTTCAAAAGAAGCTTTCGAGATGGTGACTCCAAAAAGGCCTTTCACCATCAGCAGGTGAAGTCATAGTGGCTGCCTCCATCTTTAATGCAGTTCATGTTTAAGAAAAAGTCAAGTGATGCCATTAGACGAACTGCACTTTTTGACATTTATATATTGGCTTCTTTTTCAACCACAGTGGCTGCTTCACCTTGTTATTTTTCTCTTCACAAACAAAAATAAATAAGTAAAATTACTGAAACGCTGACTCAGCCACTAACACATCATCATTGCTTCTCAGTAATATTTCTTTTTACATCCTGTTGACATTCAAACACATTTGTTCTTTTATGTTGTTGTTGTGGTTTGCTGTCTGTATATTTATTATTATACTTTTTTTTTTTCAAAATGAGGATAATTCTGCCGTGTGTGTGTGTATTACGTATTTCTCAATCATGTGTAAGTCATTGTGGATTAGCCATGTGATTGATTGGTGACCTGTCCAGGGTGTATTCTGCTTCCCACCCTATGACAGCTGCAGTAGGTTTCAATTCCCCCAGTGACCCCAAGTTGGATAAGTGGATAAGGATGGATAATTGTGGTTGATTTGCATTCTTCACCTTGTTTGCAGAAAAACTCAGCAGGAGGGGCGAAAACCACAATGTCCTCAAAGCTTTCCAAGATCTAGATTTTTATATGAATCATTTCAAGTGTTTGTTTCCAAGTCTGACCGAAAGTAAACAGAGAAATTTGGAGATTTGATAAATATTGGTGTCCTGGAGACGGCGTTTCACCTTCTCAAAGTCTGGGAAACAAATGGGAAAGCAAAAATTGAGCAAAAATCTAGGATGAATGCTCCACTCTCCATATGGTAAGAATAAGCTTTTCCAATGAGGAAATAGCTGTTTTATTAGCTGGATATTTAATTAGCTACAACCGCTTCCGCACGGACGTGTTCTAAACATGAAAGTATCTACTGAAATTGGCTGATGAACAGAAATCCCAAGAGCAGAGATTAAAATAGCCTTTCCCGGTGGGAATTTCTGTATTTACTTTTGGTTAGATTAAATAACAAATGTGTTCAATAATATATGGGTTGTGGCTCAGACAAAGTGGATGCATCATACATCCTGCAGTTCCTCTAGGAAAGCTGGACAGGGCCATAGAAGGTCCTTAACCCACCAACAGGACCAGTACCTGCTCCTTTGTGCTCAGAGGAATAGGTTGCGCGCTGCCTGGTACCGTGTAGCCCGATGGGCATTTGCCAGAGAACACCAGAAATGGCAGGAGCATCACTGGTGACCTGTTTTTCACATGTTAGAGAAGGTTCTGGTCTTGAGAAAACATGGAAATTGTTATGCTGTCTGTTACATTGTCCAGCATGACCAGTTTGTTGGTGGTTTCAGTGATGGTCTGGGGAAGCATATCCATGGAGGGACACACAGACCTCTACAGGCTAGGCAACCCTGAGTGCCATTAACCTATTGGCAAGACCCACTGCACCAGACCCTACACTAGTGCGGTGAGTCCTGGGTTCCTCCTGGTCTATGACAATGCTCCACCTTGTGTGGTGAGAGTATGCAGACTGTTCCTAGAGGACAAAGGAACTGATCAATTGAAATCATTGACTTTCCCCCACGTTTGCCTGAAATACATTCAATAGAACAACCCTGGGACATTATGCTTTGGTCCATCCGATGCTTCCAGGTTGCACCTCAGACCGTCCAGGAGCTCAGGGATTTCATTTTTAATCCAATCATGTGGCATTCTTTTGTTCCTTAAACCATGCCCAGACTATATCACTATATATATTTCTCCTTGAGATCTGATGTTTTTTTGGCTGATGCTTTTTGACAATGTAGATGTCATAATTATGGATATAGCATGTAATCCAAACAAATCATAGAACTGCCATAGTATCATCTGCTGTTTGCAAGTCAAAGTTTGTGTTTGAGGGGAAAAGAAAGAAAGAAAAACTACACCTTTAAGAAAGTGCTTCACCTGCGTTGAGTGTGACAGCTTATCGATCACGTTGACCCGTTTTCTGGTACCCCCTTCTGTTCTGTAAATAGATGAGACACACAGACACATAATATATAGCTGGTATTATGTGTCTAATTCGTCTCCAAATGAGGTTATAGAGTTCTGGCTGAGAATTTATGAAGATGAAACAACCACGCTGATGAATAATTGATGAAGAGGCAAACATGCGAAACACGACTACAACACACGTGCAAAGTGAATTCAACTCGAAGCGCAACCTGTTTCAAAGAGCCCGTCAGGGTGTCTGCTGGAAATAAATGCACTGCACGTGCTCATCAATCACAAAGTATGCAAAGTATGAGCAGATAGAAGAGAATATGCTTTCACTTTGCAGCTGTGTTTGTTTGTATTTGCGGATTTCACTTTAAGATCCAGACTAACTGTAATTTCCATTTTTCTCACTAGTTTATTATCCATAATTCTATACGCAGGACAAATACCACAGCAGGGCATCAATATGGGTATGCTTTAATTTTGAAAAGACATATTTTGTGGAAAGGTATTGAAACCAATGCAACATATTAAAACTTCTGTTGTTTCATATCCTTAATCTTCTGTGTTTTTCAGTTGATTTCTTTGGCAATGTTACAAAAATATATACACCTAACTTGTGTGAGGCAAAAGTTCAGACCCTAAACACACTTTTTTCTTACTCATGGCTCTGATGTCAGTAAAAGCGGATATTGCTGTCAGGCAGACAGAGACTGTGAGCACAGAAGCTCTTTAACTGAGTGTCACACTTTGTTTTCAGTATGAGATTTACTTCCTTTACTAAACACAATGTAACACATTACATAATGGCCAGGCTGCAGTTAATTTGAAATGCTTTCAAACGAAAACTGTGTAGCTGTCTCACATCCCACCTTTTATATCTGCTCACCAGAGCCACTGCCGCTAACTTTGAAATGTCTCAGCCACATATTCTGTTGCTAGTTGCAAAGACATTGTTGTGCTCTATTGGTTTTGGATTTTTTTTTTCACGCCAATGTCCCAATAGTACAATTGAAGAAAAATCTTTAGAGTAAGCATGTTGCACAGTTAATGTGGTTTTTCAAGCTAAATTCAGCTGGATTGTCTCTTATAAACACCAAAAGTGGGGCATGTAGCTAATTTTGCCCAAGTCTTTCCTTTTTCTAAATCTTACAAGAATATATCTAGACTAAGACAAGAGGGTTTATGGTCATAGATTCAATATAATGGACGGATGTAACAACTGTAACCCATAAGCTAAAGCTAGCTAGACTGGTTAGCAACCAGCGTTCATAAACATATAGCCTGTCTAAAAGTGCCTGACTAATAAAATACTTGAATTTTACTCAAAAGGTAAACTTCTTGGATGGGCTGTACCTCAAAGCAAACATGTGTTTTTGACAGATAAATCCATTTAAGTGCTAGAAAAGCTGCTAACAGCTAATATAACAGAGTTATACGCTAAAGCTAATATAACAGAGTTAGCAATTATTGGCTAATATGCTAGCACACCTGTCAGTCAAGGAAGCCAAAGCAGCCACGTCCATAACTTTAAATCTAAATAGTTTCAAAAAAGTTTTTAAAGAAATTCATTTGCTCCTCTATGCTTGCTATGGAGGGGGAAATTAGCCATTAAAGTTACACTCTGTAAAGTGCTGATATGTCATTGTTTTTTAAAGATTTTTTTTGTTGCTTAATTAGTTCAGCTAGTTGGCAGATTGAAACAACTGCCTGAAACATGTCTTGCATTTACAGCATAATTCTTTTCAAATTATATTAAGGCCCACTTTGTTTTTCATCTCTCTATAGAATATTTACCCATTATAGTGATTAAATAGCAGATGTAATACTTTTGGCCATGAGCCATGAGCTTTAAATACTGCTCTGCAAATAATTACTCTTTAGCTCAAGACATATAAAAGGATCTGACACACTGAATGAGTCCAAATGAACACACACACACATTCACATATATGTACAGTATGTGCAGATGTGACTTAACCCCTGAAATGTAAACCACAGGTCCAATTGATTCATATGCGCGTCCTTCAAAATACAGACCTACTGTTACTCTGCAGCCCCCTGTGCAGAGCTACAGCCTCAGCCTTGCTGTCCGTGACACATAACAGAACCCCTCTATCTGTTTCCTATCTCTTAAATGCACACTCAGAAAAACGTACACAAACACTTGAACCAGCGCACACATGCTCTGTGTGCAGAGGGGCAGCAGAACGTGCCCGCGAGCAGTGTATGTAAATGTGTATGCGACACAGAGACGGAGATATAAAAAGATAATGAAATAGAGTGTTGGATATGGATAAGGGGAGTGTTAGGACTCAGAGATGATGGGATAGAGGGGGTGATGTGTGGAGGGCGGGTTGGACGAGTAAAGAGAGGGTGTCTGTTTTAGCTCCCTGTGCTGTTTAAGACTGTTACCATTTATGGTGGAGCTGATGGAATAGTTGTGTGCATGCCAACTATGTGACACAGCCCATAGTCTGTTTACTTGGGAAGGTCAACCTCTTTCTCACTTTACATCTATACGGCCACAGAGACAGCCTGTCACTCTTTCCTCTGCATCCTTTTTCTTCAGCTCCCTCGTCGGCCTCTGCGCTCCCTCAACGAAGAGGCGCTGATACCAAAATAGTTTGAGTAGAAGTTTAAGAGGCATGGCAAAACAGAGGTGTCAAGGGAAAAGGTTTAAATGCATGGTTCCTGTGTTTTTTAAAATTGGTGCTGGTGTTATAGTGAAAGCCTTTTAACCCCCTCATGAATATTGATTTGGCTATGCAGCTTTTACATGAGCACAAAGTGATCTGAAGTCCCTTTTGGGTCACTTGCTTCATGTTTCCCATAAGCAGCAGTTTGACTTTATTGACCTTAAAAGCTACTCACTTGAAGAGGAAAAGTATATCGGTGCTCTGTGATCTTTTCAGCGCTAAGAAACAGCGAAACATGTCAGCGATTGTGCATCGTGCACGTGTTTGAGCTTGTGTTCTTCCTTCATGAGTGTTGGAAAAGAAGCAAAATACACAACCCTAATGCAGCCCTCGCATTTCCCTTTTTGGACCATGTACACTTGGGGGTATTATAGGAGGAGCAGTGAAAATAGAAGCTCATATATGTCATATATTAAAGTTTTGAGGGTAAGCTTCTTTTTAAAATCAGTGACATTGATGTTGTGTTTAATGGATTTCAACATCAGAGTTATGTGGTTAATTTTAGGAAAACATCCTGCTTTTAGTTCCAGACTACCTGTTTTTGGGAAATCCCCAATAGTCATGTTTTGTTGATTTTAGTAACTGATTACAGTGATAATTAAAAAAATCTCTTCACATTTGCTGGACGTGATGCAGAATTGTATGGGCACGTGACTATTTTAAGACAGCTCTCTCTTTTTTTTATAAAAACAGCCTGATATTTAATCCAGGAATAAAACAGAATCAGGTTCATTAAAGTAAGGCCATGTCATTAACCAAATTTTAAAATCCCTCTCTGTACTGCCGGTGATGGAATTAATAAACAGTGTGTTTATGTGCGATGAACACCTCTTTACATATTGCCCCATTGTACTGGGCAGACATGCGCATTTTTTTTCTGCCCCTGCCAAACCAAGAAAAGACCCTCTTGCTGTATTTCTCGCTCAAACCAGAGACAATATTTATTCAGCTTTTATCCTGCCCTGGCAGAGGAATGTAGAGTTGGCATGTGAAGACACTGGCCACCCTCCAAGACAGGCACAGGAAATGTGTTTTTCTAATTTGTACGACGGTAAGACGGAGAAAGCAAAACAACAGTCCTTAATCCTGGCTTATAAAACGAGGGCTTTTCCAGCCCTGAAGGCTATGAAATCAAAAAGAGAGAATCAATGGAGTGATCAAATGATGGCTTCGGTTATTTCCTGGTTCAGTGAGATGTCAAATAACATGCTGCCTGTATTTAGAAAGTTCTTCTTTCAAGCTCTTCTGCTGGATCTGCCAATTCATCCCTATCTTATTGTTGCTTTAAGCACTGGTCTCAGCCTTTATTTTGCCTTGAAGAGCAGATGTTTATGCAGGAAAGATTTAACATTTCATTAAAAGAGGAAAAAATGAACACACAGATGGATGATTCTTTTTTTTTTTTTTTTTTTGGCCTGTCCCGTTTGGCTCTTTTGCCATCAGAATTGTTGTCTAAAGACAAAGAAAGATGCCCAACGGATTTACTTTACCAAACTGACCATCCCAGCCTTGCCGTAATGGTCCATTTGATTCACCTTTTATTGTTTATTTTATTTTCACTTACTGAATACGGGACAGACTTGACTGGGGGAAAGAAGGGGAGAAAGAAAGAGGGAAAGAGAAACAGCTGAGAAGAGGGACAGGGGAGAAGGGCAAAAGACAAAAACCAACAGAACGGGCAGAGAAAAAAAAATGCATATATCAATCACCTGGATCACCTGCTGAGAAAGAAAAAAGAAAGCAAGCAGAAGAGAACAAGAGTAATAGAATAAACAACATCACAATGATATATGGGAATATGACAGTAAATACTAAATATTAAACATTATTGTGCAGCACATAAGATCAACAGAACACAGTGTGCTTTGAGGTAGGAGCCAAAAAGGGTGTAGTTTGTGGGTGTGATCACCCGTGTGTACACCTGTGAGCATGGACGCGCTTGTTTTTTGTTTTTTTAAAAGGTTCCTTCATGTAATGATCTGCTAGAGGGTGTGGGGGGGCCACAGCCCCGTCCTCCAGGGCATGAAGCAGGTGTGGAGGAGATCAAAACTCCAGACATCCAGAGGCCCCCAGAACACAAGAGACCAAGGAAGACCAACAGAGGGGCAGCTGCGCCACTGTCCCGGAAAGAGCTGAGGAGAGTCCCAGATGAGGGCTCACTCAGCAGCCGCGGAGCAGAAGCCAGGGGGAGTTGCAGTGACGCGCCCGTGAGCTCCGCCGGCAGCCAGCTGCGCCTGAGTGACCGAGCCCCAGGCCGAGAGGCCGGGGGCACCCCACCTCCGAAGTGGCCCGAGCGAGCCCCAGGCTCCAGGCCCCGATAAGCGGCCGCCAAGGAGTGAGCCGGTGTGTACCTGGACGCCCATCCCCGGACACAAAGAACCACCAACGCACCGATGTCTGAGGGGGTCCGCCACTGGCAGGGGAAGTGGTGGTAGGGGGAGATAGGCCTCCAAACCTTGGAGGGCCTGAGATGTCCCCAGAGAGGTGGCGCCTGACACCCAACCTGACATATAGACACAGACATACAGGCACACACAGATACAAACATCCATTCCCACCCTCATGCTCTCATATGCACTTACTCCACACTCAACCAACGTGGAGACATACATAAAGAGACGTTGTACACACGATCACACTCCCCAAGCGTACTCTACAAACCAGGTCTAGGTGCCCCCGCCCCTGGAGGGGGGAACTGCACCCAGACCCAGGTGGTGTTTCCCTTTTCCCTGCAGTGGGGGGAGGCAGACCGCCCCGACTCCGTAGCAGCAGGAAGGCTCCACACTCCAGACCGCAGTCGGACGGCCAACTCCTCCTCCTAGTCCTAGCCCCCCTGCTCCAGCAGGTCGCAGAGAACGGGGGTGAGAGAAGACTCCGAACCTCCCTCCACCCGCTCATTGTAGTGTTGATGCATGTGTGTTCTAAGGTGCATTTAAAACCCAGGAGGGCATGGAGCTACCTGCCAGAGAGCAGCAGGTAAGCGCATGGTCCCTCCTGATAGCCCTCAATGTCTACGTGTATTCAAAATTGAGAGGTGGGCAACGACGCCAGGGGTGGGGTGTACACCCAGATGGATGATTCTTGAAAACAAAAAACAAAGAAAAAAAACTAAGTAATCTTTGACAAAACCTGTGGAAAGCAAATATTGTGGTCATGCCAAAAAGCAAGATATGACAGATCCTGTGAAAAACTGAGCTCACTTTTTGATTTAGTTGCTTGTGGAACCACATTTAGCAGCAAAACACTGAAGTAATCGTTTCATCCTTGTCTCTACTCACTTTGCTGTATAGAAATTTTCAGCCACTATTCTTTAGAACATTGTTTTAGTTCACTGAGGTTTGCAGACATTCATTTATGCGCAGCTCTCCTAAGGTTACAGCTCACCATTGTATTCGGGTTAAAGGTTGCACACCAGCTGAGCCATTGCAATGACTTGATTATTTTCTTTTCTTGTAGATTTGTATAACCCATTTTGGGCCATGCTTCAGCTTCTGAACAGATGGCCTTACATTTGACTTTAAAACACTTTGGTATACACAGGAGTGAACAATCTACTCAATGACTGGAAGATGCCCAGTTCTTGAGACTGCAAAACAAGCACCAGCATACTTGACAGTTGGTATTGTATGTAATATCAGTACAAACACAATTGGTGTATTTCCTAATATTACATACAAGGTCTTGAGTATTGTTGCCCCATCTTAGGCCCCTCTTCTATGGAACCAGAAGATTTGGGAGACAGACACCATTTCTACTTTCAGATTAGGTCATACTTTCTTTTTTCATAAAGCTTATAGTTAGGCCTGGATCAGGTAATCAGGTGACCACTTAGTTAGGTTATCTGAGTATTAATTCTTCACTTACCTCTTTTTACTCTCATGTGTTTATACAACACTCTGCATTTAATCGGTAGTTATTATTAATCTCTTCTCATCCACGGGTGTCTTTTATCTAGTCCTTCTCCCTTCACGGCCAACTGGTTTTATGCTTTTGGCAGTTGGCCACCCTGCACTGAGCCTTGTTCTGCCAGAGGTTTCTTCCTGTTAAAAGGGACTTCTTCCTTCCCACTGTCGCCAGCTGCTTGTTCATACACTGTCATCTGATAGTTGCTATTTTCTTTCTTCATTCCTTCTTCTTTATTGCAGGGTCTTCAGCTCGCAATATAAAACACATTGAGCTGACTGTTATTTTGAATTGGCACTACAGAAAAGAAATTGAAGTGAAGTGAATTGTATTGAATATGCTGTGTTTATTTTGGCCAAATGTGGTGCTGTGCTTTATGATTAACCATCTCTACTTTGGTCTCATCTGTCCAAAGGACATTGTTCCAGATGTCTTGTGGTTTGCTCAGATGCAGTTTTGCAAATGTAAGCTTTGCCGCCGTGTTGTTTTTAGAGACAAACAAACAAGCCGGCCTTTTTCTAATTGTACTGTCATTAAGTTGAACATTTAACATGCTAACTGAGACTTGTGAAGTCCCCCCACCCCCCCAAAAAAACCAAAAACAGAAACTGCATCTCAGAGTGTTACACGGATTAACCTAGTGGTGAATTTGCTGGACTGCTCACTCTTGGGATGATTGTGGCATTGTGTTAACACACACCTGAACGCTCCACACAAGCAAACTGCCAAAACTTCTGCTTTTATAGAGATGGTCACACTTGCTGATAATTAGTTAATCAAGTGTATTTAATTAGCAGCACATGGCTGTGATTTAGGCTCTTAATTCCTGCGAGGTATTACTTCTTTTTTCACAGGACCCTAGGCAGTCCTGTGAAAGCTTTCTTTTTCACATGACTCTACGTGCTCTTTATCGAAATTATCACAGTTTTTTATAATAATTTTCCTAAAACCTTATCAACACAACAAGTTCAATTCCATCTCTTAACTATTATCACTCCAAGGAACTTTACTGGTACTGAAATTTCTTACGTTTTCTTAAGACCGGGGGTAAAAGTTCATTTGACTTATATTGTTTATTATAACAGAATATGTCAGATGCCATAATAACAAGGTGACATTGTTATTTAGAGACTAAACAACAATTACTAAATCAACCATTATATTAAGTGAGCCTTGTTGAACCCCAGATTTATTGCATTAGTACGAAATATGATCTTTTGAGATAATGAAAAATAAGCATGACCACTATAATATCTGTTCAGTAAATATGAAGCTACAGCAAGTAGCCAGTTAGCTTAGCTTTACTCCCATTGTCAAGCCTAAATTTTAATTTGTACATTGGCCAAGCCAGTGTTGTCAGAAAAAGTTTGCATCCAGTTAAAGCACGCAGGTTCTTAGTTTTCCCTCTTCGGTCAGGTTGAGTCACTAAAACAGCTCAGAAACATCACAGCTTGGTCTAAAATATTCTTTTCACAACATTAACTCTGCACACTGCTAACATGAAGCTCATGAGTAAGAAGTGCATCTAGCTTGAATACAAGGGAACCTGGCCAAGAATCCAAAAATGAAAAGTTGGGAGTGAGACTGGTCACACTGTTGCCACGACAGATCCATGAAGGCACCACAACCAAAGGTACAATAAGCCACAAAAGACTTTAGCAACTTCCTGACGAAACTTTAAATAGTTCTTTCTGTTTGAATTCACCCCATCAATAAGAATGCTAATGTGACTTGCCAGTTTGCGGTTGGTACAACATGAAACAATAATGACTGGAGTGCTGTGGTTTTTGCGCATTGCGGGTTTCGTAACGACAACAGAGTTGCAAAGGCAAGGCTTTAGCCAGGCTCAAGGTCAAAGAGGGAGTTACAATTTCATGTATAGCACTAAAAACCTACCATAACACTGTTACCTTATGTGTGGCACAGAGGGAACAGCAAAGTTATATTGCTGCAGCTCTTCACACATATCGTGAGTGCAATCTTTTACTTACTTACTTTCTGCACTGCTGTTTGGATGCCCAAAGTAGCAAGTTGAGAAGAAATGTGAGCAAAAAATAACTAAATAATTCAAAAGTTTGTCACTTTACATTTTCAACATTGCATAGGCTCAATAAGGCTGGGACCAATGTTGTACCATGTATCTGTAGCCTACTACTGCTTCGGGAGCTGAAGCTTAGAATGGCTGGAATGTACTATCTCAGAACAGCAGTAAAAAAGGGAAACCTGTAGTGCAGGGGTGTCCAGCTCCAGTCCTCAAGAGCTACTGTCCTGCAGCTTTTAGATGCATCCTTGTTCCGATGCACCTGAATCAAATGAATGGCTTGTTATCAGCCCTTTGCCAACCTTGATGGCATGCTGACGAGGTAATCCAATCATTTGATTTGGAGTAGGGATGCATTTAAAAGCTGCAGGTCAGCAGGTCTCGAAAACTAGAGTTAGACACCCCTGCTGTAGTGTCACAGCAAAGAGAAGAAGAAAATTGTATATAATGCTTTACAAACACCAAGGAGAGCCCATATTGTTCCAACTTCAACAGATGTTGAGTTAAATCCTGATGGGTTGCAAACCTAAATCAAGTTAGCAAGAACACTTCCAATGGTTGCAGCTTAAGAAAAAATTGCTGCGAAGCACCAAAAACAATGTTGTCTTTGTTGTGTCGGGGGGGGGGGGGCTTTTGTGGCATTTTGTTTTGCTTTGTGTTTCTATTTATTGGCATTTTCTCAAGTTGCAATGCGTTTCAGGGCCATCGTAGTATCAGTATGGCCAACAAAAGCCAAATTAAATTCCGCATCATTATTTCATTTCAGAATTATTGTTAAGTGGCTGCTATAGACTTCCTAATCATTAAATCATCTCAGACAAGACAATGATGAGGAGATACTGTATCCTCCTCATTGTTATTAAATCACCTCTAACCCCAGTAGTGAGTGTATCAATGTCCGTTTCATACTTGAAATGCCCTCTTCTGTAGCGAGCCCATGAAAACCACTTGATTAAACTAACATGCGCGCGCCGCACACACACCGGGCATGGCGCTGCATCATTGACAGTCTGGAGCGCCGCGGAGCACAGCATCCCGTTTAGATTAGATCACATCAGATTAGGTGGCATTACATTAGTGCTAACCAGATAACGCTATTCCTCATCTAACACACTTTACCTCCTAATGCTCCCGCAGCCTCATTACCCAGGAAACAGCCATCGAAGGAAGCAATTAGAAAAGCAAGAGTGTCTTTCTCGCTTACACGGTCGGGCATTTGGACGCATTAATCTCTCTCTAGGTAGCACGTGCACCTCACTGGCCATTAGTCAATTAAAAAATTTCTCCCGTTTGATAAGTTAATGGCTGTGAGGCTTCTGTGACACTAGCGTGTGTGTATGCATATGTTGTTTGGTTGGTGTATCTTTCACCCTCTTTGTCTCTTGTGTGCTCCTTCTGTGTGTGAGAAACTCTTTTATGGTCTCATTCTCCTGCAGTAATCTTGCATGATGTCTGAGGAATGTCTAATATACAAGCTGAAACAATAGCAGAGCAGAAACAGTGGGGGAAAAATAATGACCTGAACCTCGGTCTCAAGGCCCAGATGTCTGCAGTCCAAGTCTCACCTCATAAAAAGTGTACTTCTTGTTCTGGCTTATCAACCACATCTATTATACAGCTGGATGTGTGTGTCTGCATGCATGGCTATAAGTGTGAGTCTGTGCAGAAATATGTGCGTACATTGTTAGGAGTGTGGGAGTGGAGCTGCACTGTGTGGATTTATGTGTGTGGCCTGTGGATGTGTGCGTGCACATGGCTATTAATGTAACTTTGGAGACGCCTCTTTGCACACTGCACTGAGTGTGTGTGTGTGTGTGTGTGCTTCTGCATAACTGTGTGTGAGGGCATTCATCTGAGAGAAAACACAAACATCTAAGTGCCCCCGCATTTGTTTACCCCCTTGAACTTTCCGTAATCGTGTATCTATGCGCGCGCGTGCACGAATAAGAAGGATTTGCCGCCGCCACACTCGTCCCTGTACAAATGAATGGACACAATAAAGCAACGGGATCAAACGAACAGATTGATCTGCGTCTGTGAACACAGAATCAGACACAGGAGACACAAAGACAAAGAGGTGAGATGAAATGGGGGAAAGCTTGTTTTTCAGGAAGCAGGGTTCACTGATAGGAGCTGCGCCGCAGACTGTCGACAAATTATTCTTTTTTTTTTAACAATGTGGCCCTCTGCTCTGTACATGTTCTCTACCGTGTAGTGTAATACAGCAGCTGTGTTACATGCTGGTGCTCAACCTAAAATGCATAACGAGTGAAAGGGTACAATGCACAAAAACCTAAATATGACAATTTGTTGACCTATTCTCAAATTGCAAAGCACAGGAAATCAAACACTGAAGCCTCACTGGTTGCTTGGAATAGCTATGGCAGTTGCTGACTTTTACAAGTTGCACACGTTCTTACTTTCTCACTTTAATTTACTGAACATTGACACGAGTTTATTAGTTGGATAAGATAATGTCCCAGAGGTGTTCTACTGGATTTAGGTCAAGCGAGCGTAGGGGCCAGTCATCCTCCAGGAACTGCCAACATACTCTGCCGCACGAGGCTGGGCACTGCTATGTACCAGGAGGAACCCAGGACCCACTGCACCAGGATTTTATCACGATACCTAATGGGGGTCGAGGTGTCATTGCCTAACCTGTAGAGGCCTGTGTGTCCCTCCATGGATATGCCTCCCAGACCATCACTGACCTACCACCAAAACCAGCCATGCTGAACAATGTTACAGGCAGCGTAACCCTCTCCACGGCTTCTCCAGACTCTTTCACATCTTTCACACGTTCAAAGGGTGAACATGCTCCAGTGGTAGATTCTGGTATTCTATGGCAAATGCCAATCGGGCACCAGTGTGACCAGTGTGGTTTCGAGTGTCATTTCGAAGGGCTCTGGCAGTGCTCATCCTGTTCCTTCCCGTTGCACAAAGCAGCAGATACTGATCCTGCTGATGAGTTAAGGACCTTCTACGGCCCTGTCCAGCTCTGCTAGGTATTTGCTTGTCTACTGGTGTCTCCTCCATGCACCTGAGTGCTGGGAAACAAAGAAAACCTTGGACTTCCTAGAGAAGCACAGAAAAATGAATAACACGGAAGACAAGTTGGTCATTCAAATTTTTATTTAGCACGTCAGACATACAAACAACAAAATACTACTTCACATACTACATGACACAAAGTAATCTTGAACAGTTGCAGCGCAAGAAACATAGATTTCAGGGCTCTGGGGAAACTAAAAAAAGCACTAGTGCTGATATTAAGAACAGGAAGTCTGTTTGCACCCACAGCTCAACTGGTTGAATATAAACTGCTTTAGGTTTACCTCTAACTCTAATCTACCAACAGTCAGTGTTGATATTATCAGCTGAAGTTAGTAAAACATGTGCATTATTTCCTTACAAATCTCAAAAGCCAATTACAACTTATTTTAAAAATGCTAATTATAACAAGCACAGTCTGAAAGTTCAAGCTCTGAGTTATGGTGCAACATCAGCACTTGGTGTTGTTGGACTGATATTTGCCTCTAGGCCTTGTGTTAAATTCAGGGTCTTGTGGGAAAAATGACTTAATACCAAGCAACAACTTGTAAGTGTGTACTTGTTGAAACTCAAACAAGCTGTCAACACCCTTTATTGAAGTTTTCTCTTGATGGTGGTTGCTTTTGACTTGTTCTGTTTCACTACTCAGACATGCGCCCAGTGAGTAACGCGATTCATCTTTAAGATTTAAGAAGTTGTTTTTAGCCATTCCTCTCTCAGCATGCTGCCACTGTGTACTTTTTGCACTTTTTTAGCAAATAAAATAGTGACTTAAGGGTAGGCTGAAAAAAGGCCTTTCTGGTTAAAAGTTTTTAAACAGGCGCTCATAACTGTGATCTTTTGCACCCATGCACATGTCTGGCAGTGTACTGAAAGTTGTTCTACTTGTGTGTGAAGGAAAGGTAATGAGCAGGAATTCAATTGGTTACAACCTCCAACCTTATCACAAAACAGCACTAAAATCTACGCTCTGTGCTCTGGGAAATATTCAGATTTGCTCCCTGCAGTCTCATATCAGGGCAAAATTTTTGTGACTTTCTGGCTTTTGCTCCTATTGTAGCAATCAGACTGAAGACTCGAGTGTACGATTGCGTTGGTTTTTACTGCCATTTTAATAATGCATCAGTACAGATGCTCAGAGATTCACAGATTATACCCAACCGGTTCTGTGGGAGGTTTCTGTCACCAGGTGCTTGCTCACATTGGCATCAACTGATTGTTGACGTTTTCACTCTCTTATTGTAGGTTCTTTAACTTACAATATAAACTGCTCTTAGCCTGACTGTTGTTGCATTTTGGCTACAATATAAAATGTAATCGAATTGAATTTTCTTCTGATTTTGACCAGAAGTTCTCCTCCTATAGTTCCACCTACATATAAGTGCTAAATATCACACTTTTCAACTGACCACTTTTGTTTTTTACATCTAAGGACTTTCTGCCTTATTAGGATTAACACACACACACACACACACACACACACACACACACACACACACTGATGAACCAATCTGTGGTTCTGTATCTACTCTGGCATAAGATTGGAGGAACCAGGGATTGAACCACCAAACTTCCAACTGGTATTTGACCTGGTCCATCTTCTAAGGCAAAACCGATCCCTACACATGCCCTCAGTACAGCATCTCCATACTAGTCTAAACAAGAAGCAAGTGTGGCCAAGGATCAAACCAGGTCATTATAGACTCCATTCAAAGTCTGCCAATAGATGTCTCCAAGTTCTGCACACTGGAGGAGGTGAATTCTTGTCTTTCCCATAGTTTGACATGAAAGCAGTGTAACAATACCAGCAGTGAGCATATTTCGAAGTAACCGATTGACTTTGCTGCTTAAGGGCTCTAGACAAACTGGTGCCACGATTCAGCACGTGGATCTGTTATTCAACTGGTGATGCTAATCTCTGTCTCCTTTTCTCTGTGTATCCTTGCTAGTGTTGTGTAATCGCTGCTTAAACAGTCATGGTGTGTAGTGATTAGTGACAGCCCACCAGGACGGGCCTTAATGACACACACTGTGTTTACATTACGTTGCATTACCTCCTGGTTCAGCCGGGGGATTATGTTTCTGCTGGGACGATGACTCTATTTATACCCACACGCGCGCGCACACACACACACACACACACACACACACACACACACACACACACACAGTGGGATATTGAGACACATACACTTATGAATAGAGAACGTAAAAACCCATTTTGGGCCTTCAACACCTATCCTGTATGTCATGTCCGTGCTACGGATTTGTGTGTGTGTGTGTGACACCACGTTTTGAGCTGTGTAAACTGTTTATTGCATGGAGATGAAAGGCCTCATGAAGCCTGTCTGGGTTGCTGCACAGGCCACAGACACACAACATCGTTCTGCCTCTTTTCTTCCCACCAATAATTACTGATACCCGCTATAGAAGTCTGATTTACATAAAGCGTCACATTTGGATGTGCCGCGCCTTTTATCTTTGGCTCGGAAGCTCTTTCCCTTGTCTGTCTGCTTGTTCTCATTGCCTGTTTTCCCCTCTGCGCTCAGATGCTTACAGACACACACACACACACACCATTTGATTGATCGAAATGTGAGCGGCAGTCCATTTCTCTGATGAGCTTTGAGCAGACGTTGCATGTCAGCACTCCAATCAGTGTGCTTGTCCCAGTGGAAGATAAGGACACTGTACATACATGCATTTATGATATATATGGTGTAATGCGCGTGTGAGAGACAGAAACTGTGACCAATTTGTCATATTTTAGTTGCATTTAGTCTTCAGCAATTGCCTTTTACTCATGTGATACAGCAGATGTTTATTCTGTAGTCATACAATCAACTTATCCTGAGCTGCTTCCTCTGTAATAACACATTAATTACTCCCTTGTTTGTCTTTCTGTCTCTTCAGCCTGAGGAGCTGACCAACGCCTTGGAGATCAGCAACATCGTATTCACCAGCCTGTTTTCTTTGGAGATGCTGCTGAAGGTTTTGGTGTATGGGCCCTTTGGCTACATCAAAAACCCCTACAATATCTTTGACGGCATAATTGTGGTCATCAGGTGAGGACTCGCTCTCTGGCAACAGGAATGCCCTCAAATAAAACACGTATCCTTTTCTGCACTCGGCTTCTATATTTAAAAGGATGCCACTGGGAACACAAACCCTGCTCAGTGCAGTGAAAACGAATTCAACTCCCACATGAATTCTTCTATTTTTGTGCAGATCTCATACGATGTCAGATCTTCAAACAAAATGTAATAAAATACAAAACGCAACCTGACCGAATGAAATGCACAGCCTTCAAATAATGTTTGTTGAAGCAAAAAAAAAGAAAGGAAAAAGAGTCCCTGACATCATTGTGGTGGAATTTTGCAGCCATATCATATCCTGTTAGAGACCAGAGTTCATGTTTGTCTCTGTCAAAAGATCTCTGCCTAGCTCAAGACCCAGTTGACCTTTGGGTCTATCTTTTTGTTTTCTTTACCTGTGTTTGGTAACTTTTGTCTACATTGTCCTAAAAGAGGGTTTCAAGGTCATCTGGGTGCATTGTGACAAAATTTAGATGAAAGGTAAAGTTCTTCTTCCTTTACCTGACCACTCCGCAACTGAGTGGGCACAAATGGCTGCCCTTCCCGCAGCCTGATATTTCCAGAGGTCTCTTCCTGTTAAAAGGGAGTTCTTCTTTCCCACTGGCGCCAACTGCTGTCCATAGGGGGCAGTGCGATAATGAGAATTAGAATTTTCTCTCAAATATTTTAAGGCACTTACCTGTCAATAAAAAAGCTCCATTGTTGTGAATTGGTGCTACATGAATTGAATAGAAAAAAAGGTTGCTGTGGTGTGTGCGCCAGTTTAAGAACTAAACAGGAGGTTTCTTATTTCGTTTCGACATGTTGGAAAAGGGAACGTAATCAGCGATGTGATCCAGTTGCTAGTCCGGAGAGACGAGGTTGTGTTGGCTTTATTATTGTTTGCCAATCTCTCAATTTCAGCCCTGTCTTCATATCGAAACATTCATTCTGAATTCCTTTATCCCTGGGAGAAAGAAATCAGAAAGTTTATTTCAGAAAGGGTTTGTTTTCAGTCACGTAAAAGTGCATTTATTTTATTTTATTTTTAAAAAAAGCTGAAATGGAGAGAAAACACTTTTTTTTTTAAAAAAAGAGAAAAAGAGAATACTGGTGTGCTTGTAGTTCTGGCTATTTTGATGGTTCTGAAAAATGATTGAACGGGATTGGTTGTCATCAGGCCTCGGTGTGTCTAGTCCAGCTGCAGGTTATCAATGTAGAGTCGTAGTTCTTTGGATATATTAATCCAGATTTCTTTTTCTTTACTTTTTTTTTTTTTTTTTTTACACAAACCCACTTTGTATTGGGTAACCTTAGTCCTCCAGCACGCAATTATCACTTAATACTTGTATATATAAAACTGTGCATCACAGCATTAAATTAAATTAAATATAAAACAATTTCTTATGTATCAAAAACTAAAGACATTAGTAGAAAATTGAATACATTTTAAAGCACTGTCTGTGAAGATTTTTTATATTTATCAGTAATACCATATTTAGGACTTAGGAAAATATGGGAGTTCTTCCTTTCCACTGTCACCAACTGCTTGTTCATGCAGGTTTGTTTGATTGTTGGGGTTGTCTCTGTATTTTTGTAGGGTTTTTACCTTACAATATAAAGCACCTTGTGGTGACTGTTGTTGAGATATGGTGCTGTATAAATAAAATTAACTGAATTTAATTGAAATTAATTTTATGTACAACACTAAACTGGAGCTAAGCAAAGGTACAGAATAGTGTCTGGTAATCTCATAGTGGTGCATCAAATCTTTCCTTCACCTGGAGGTGGAGACCAAACCTGAGCTAAAAGAAGACGGAGCTTGTGTCTAAGTACATTTTCACACATAAATTTCAGATCAGTTCAGGAGGATAAAGCTAAGATATTTTCTACAGTTATGTTATGTTGTGTTATGTTATTTTATGTGTTTGTTTACAGGTTTCTCTGCTGATCCAAAGTGGCCAGAAGAATAAATACTTTCATTCACTGATTAAAACAAAAAATCATTTTTAAAGCATTAAAAAAGCAGCACATTTTCACCATTTCATAACTTACTGAAAATGTTATTCTTTGTAGAAAATGATTGTGCAGTGCTAGACCATAATTTGTGTCAGTGTGGTCAGGACCACATCTGGGAACCCGCAGTGTTTAGAGAAAGTGAAAAATTGGGTTTTTGCTCGCCTGACGTGAAGACAGTTCACTGGAATTTGGACCTTACGTGAATTATAAATGTGTTTTTGTCTTTTCTCCTGACAGCGTGTGGGAGATCGTGGGACAGCAGGGTGGGGGTTTGTCGGTGCTGAGGACTTTCCGGCTGATGCGCGTCCTCAAACTGGTCCGCTTCATGCCGGCCTTGCAGAGACAGCTGGTGGTGCTCATGAAGACCATGGACAACGTGGCCACTTTCTGCATGCTCCTCATGCTCTTCATCTTCATCTTCAGGTATTCTTAGGGGGAGAGTGAGTGAGTCAGGCTGAAAAAATATTTATGTTTCAGTCTTCCACTTGTTTAAACAGTAGGGGAGGTAGGCACCACTCTATTTCTCAATTCTAATGGAAGAATAACATCAAAAGGGGAAAAAAGTGTTTCAATCACTGACCGTGGAACTGAAAAGAACAAAGGCGATGAATGAAGGTAAACTGGTAAATCAGTACACGATAACTTCTGTGTGAGAAGCAAGTAGTGTTGAGAGCGACAGGAACAGTGAGATGATTTAATCGGGGGAAAAGACTAAAGTGGTTCCCTCTTTCAATCAGCATTCCATCTTTCTGGCTGGGTAGACTTTGTGGCTGAGCCCAAAAAACCCACTCAATTGTTAAATAAGACACTAAATGCTTCTCTGTGTATTTCAGACCCCCACCTTTATTTAAGAGGGAGTGTTACGACTAAAGGAGCATGTCTCTGTGTGTATCCGAAGAATTTGCTGCTTCATTTCAACAGCTTATTGAGATTTGTGCCCTCACATACACGCATGCACACAGACGTTTCAGTACACAGGCGCGCACACACAAATACACAAAGTTCCAAGGGCCTTGTATATATATGCATAGATAAACAGCTCTTGATTTGAGTGAAGGCTTGCCAAGTTGACGCAGCGGAGGCCTGTTCATTGATCCCTCAGCTCCAGTTGAGCTTCAGTGTCTGTTCCTGAATAAAAGGCAGACTGCGGTGCCGACTCACTGCTGCTTCATAATAATAACACCCCCCCGCTTAGTTGTTACATGTAGCTTAGCTTTCTTTGTCTTTATCCCCTCTGCCTTTCATAGTGTTGCCTTTGCTTCGCTGTGCCAGTCTACCAATATTTAGCTGTGTCACTGTATATGCGCTACTATACTATTTACTCTTTACTACAGTTCTTCGTGTGGCTGCAGATAGAGCTTTATATGGGTATATGTTTGGAGTTTCTCATTCCACATGTTGTCATGCTACAGCCTTTTTCCAAAATTGATTACATTTATTTTGTTCAACTTAAAATTCTACACACAATTCCAGATAATCACAAAATAAAAAGAGATTGAAATTCTTGCGGATTTATTAAAAATGAAAACAAAAATATAACATGTGCATAGGCATTCACATCCCTTGCTACAGGGATGGTATTAAGCAGATCATGACTGGTGCCTGGTTTCCTCCAAGCAGACATTTTTCACATTGCCATTATGGGGCATTGTGTGTAGAATTTTAAGGCGGAAAATGAATTTAATCCATTTGGAATATAACATGATAGCATATGGAAAAAGTGAAGTGCTGTGAATAGTTTCTGCTCTGTAGTAGAAACATGTATTCCTTTATTTTTTTCCCTTCAAACAGGGAGTTGACAAAAACTATGACTGCTTTTGCAAACGTTGCTTCCCCCATGTGTCACCATTAAATGAATTATTTACATTTTCTTAACATGAGAATAATCCAGGGAAAACTGATAATCCTAGATAATGGATATCCCAAATCTATTCTGTATGCCATGATTGGTAATCAAACGGTTAACATAAAAAGTGGAGGCAGGAGCAACCAGCTAGCCTGGCTAAGAAAAGAAAATCATGAAAGGATTTTAACGGCTGTGCTGGAAAGCTGAAAGTGGAAGAGGAATAATAATCAGAGGTTCTGACTGAGGCAAAAAGTGTTAAGTGTTGTGGAGCACTGCTGTACTGTGAAGTGATGGGGTGCTATGCAAAACTAAGCTAATCCTAGCTATCGTCTTATGCTTGTAAATGTCTCTTAAACTACTCCTTAAAGTTCCAAAGTAGAGGAAATCAGTCAGCATGTGAGTAATCTTCTGAAAAAATAAATAAATACATGAGGTGTCATTGTTGTGGGTTGTGTCACTCTCCATGGTGCTGAATCCAGTGAAAGCACTTCCATTAGCATTGTTGGTCAAGAGATAGGGTAATAAAGTGAATGCTACCCAATCAGGGGCAGGACTCAGTATGTAATATCACCTCTGCAACTGTCTCAGGACAGTATATAGTTTTATTTAAGCTTTTGTATGACTGTAGCTCTGTTTATCCTCCGCTTTTTTCTTCTTTTTTTCACAGGCAGCAATAATAATGGGTAAACATGTCATTTCAACAAATAATTTCTGTTTATTTGTGTGGTATCTAAGGGTTTGCTGTGATGTAAACATTTATCCCTCCTTTTCCTGTTTGTTTTTTCCTGTCCCCTCCTCCCTCCCTCCTGGGTCAGTATCCTGGGGATGCATCTGTTTGGTTGTAGGTTTGGGTCAGAGAGAGACGGAGACACTCTACCAGACAGGAAGAACTTTGACTCTCTTCTCTGGGCCATAGTGACTGTCTTCCAGGTGAGCTTGTCTTCTCTTCCCCCTCTTCCCCAGTGCTGTTTAGTGGTGCTCCAGGCTTGTTTATTCCTCACTGCTTGTTTACAGTCACCGTCTTGAAACAATAAAAAATAAGCAGCATGAAGAAATTACAGTATGTATGTTCATCAGCTGCCTGTTTAATCTAACTGTACCTGTCAGAGTGGTCCCTCGAGCAACTAACCTCCAGTAAGATCTCCTTGAGTCTTGGTGATGACTGAACATGCTCCTGTTCAGAGCCTGAAAGACCTCTTCCTCCTCCTGAATAAATAAAATCTATCAACCTCTTCCCCTATGGCCCCGCTAGACCTTTTCTGTCTTCATCATTTTCTTCCAGTCATCTAATTTCCTATTTCTGGCTATCTTCTATAGGTTATGTAGGCTTGTGCTTTGCATTATGTCACCTTAGATTCATGAATTAACCATAACTGTGGGGGTCCAGCATATATCACTCTCAATATAGTAACCATTTATTATTCACCTGACTGGCTGTAAGATGTATGCATGTTTCTCTGTACAGACCGTTGTACTGATGTGTCCGTTCCCATGGAGAGCTCAAGTGTATCTTCACTGCTTCAATCTGTTGAACAGAATGATGAAAGTTTACATTTTAATGTTGCGTTTTTCTGAAACATTATCCTTCAGCACACAACTTCGTAAATTCAGCAAGTTTTTGCCGTACTCCCGCACTTCACTGAATAAAGATGCAGAGATTTTGTTAAAACCACTTCTTCTATTGCAGCTAAAAGCTCTGCTGTTAGTAGGTGAGCCTTTGAGCTTTGATTAATGGCAAGAATGAGCATCTAATGCATTTCTTTAACTGATCTGTGTTACTACGACCAGGAATTTAAAAAACATAGATAGGGGAGAGAAAAAAAATCACAGTTACTTAAAATCGGCATATTCTCATAATCAAATATTGCTGCTCCGTCAAGCTGTGAAATCTCACAAGGTGTTCTTTGGTGCTGGTACAGTGGCGCTGATTAAGGACTCTATTTACACACATGAACCTGAGAAAGTACTAATAAAAAAGGGCTATTACTAGTCAAATAAACATATTCTTGGGTCCTAATCAGAGATAGGCTGAATGCAGTCTAAAGCAGAATTGAGAAAATACTGCTAGTATTTTCAAAATATGTTTTTTTCTGATTAACCAAAGATTTAAGTGTATTTAGACAAGGGTAGTCAGGAAGGAAGGTCAATGAGACACCAACGTCAATAACCAGACAGGGAGCGAACCTTCAAAATAAAACAGGAAGTATACTGAAAGAGAGAGGCACAGACAAAAAAACGCAATGAGACAGGGACAGAGAGAACAAGGAGGCAAAGATAAAGAAAAAAGATAAAACAATACAAAGAAAGAAGAAAACTAAGCATGTATGATGAAAAGCTTTTACAGCCTTACAAAGACTTTGAAAAAAGTCCAATATTTTTGCCAGCAGTACACAAACAATCCAGCTACAGCAAACAGGTTTCAACTTCTAATCTTTACTAGTTACCATGTACTGCACGTTACAGTCTACATGAGGCCCAATATGTTGTTTTAAAAAAGGCTTAAATAAGTATCTCATTAACCTTCCAGGGTCTAAATCATCATCAGCTGTAACTCCAACCCTGGGCAATCAGAATATACAACTTTTGTTTTATTAAATTGATCTCTCAAGTCTACACAATCAGGGAAGAAATAAAATAACCTTTCTGACTGACATGTGTTAACAAGTGTTCAATTTATTTTTCTCAGAAAAGCCATTTAGTTCTCTGCTAAATATAGTTAGTGTTATCATGCACCAATGACAGCTTATACCTTAGAGGATTAACAGGTAAGTTCTTGCAAAAATGCAGCAGAGGGGGAAAAATGTTTGTTTGTCAGCAAAATTTGTCAAAAAATGCAGAGCTGAATTGCACTGATCTTGGTAGGGGCGTGAAGTATGAAGCATTATCAGGACCGGTGAAGACTTAGACCTCACACGGGGAAATTTCTAGAAGAATTGCTCAACAATACTTTTACCTATAAGCGCCTCTCTTACTTTCTCTGCAGATCCTAACACAGGAGGACTGGAACAAGGTGTTATATAACGGCATGGCCTCCACTTCTCCCGTAGCTGCGCTCTACTTCATCGCGCTAATGACCTTTGGCAACTACGTCCTCTTCAACTTGCTTGTTGCCATCTTGGTTGAAGGGTTTCAGGCAGAGGTACAACTAAATTGAAGTTAAATTATTGGGCTGTATCTTGTCACATTGTTTCTCTTTTAAAGCTCTCGATGATTTGATGTACCTTGCTGTCAGATCTGTATTTGTTTATATCTTTATCTACATAGCACAAAAAAAATAAATAAAGGAACACTTTTTAGTCAGTTAAACGTCTGGGACATTGATCTGGTCAGTTAAGTAGCAGACGGGGTGCACTAGAGGGGCAACAATGAGACAACCCCTCCAAACAAGAATGGTTTTACAGATGAAGGCCACAGACATTTTTTTTTACTCCTCATATTTTCTGACTGTTTTTTCTTCATTAGTTTTGCATTTGGCCAGGGTCAGTGTGTGATACTGGACCCTATAGAGGTTGCACAGGTAGTCCAATCTCCTCCGGGATGGCACATCAATACGTGCCTATACCAGGTTTTCTGTGTTTCCCAGCACAGTCTCAAGATAATGGAGGAGACTCCAGAAGATAGATAGTTACTCCAGGAGAGCTGGACAGGGCTGTAGAAGGTCCTTAACCCATTAGCAGGACTGGTATCTGCTCCTTTGTGCAAGGAGGAACAGGATGAGCACTGCCAGAGCTCCAGCAGGACACTGGGGTGAATGTCTTTGACCAAACAATCTGAAACAGACTCATGAAGATGGCCTGAGGACCTGCCATCCTCTAGTGGGCCATGTAATCACTGCCCAGGCACCAAGGATCCTGATTGGCATTTGCCATAGAATACCAGGAGTGGCAGGTCCACCACTGGAGCCCTGTGCTTTTCACAGATGAGAGCAGTTCCCCCTTAGAACACTGAATGATATAAAAGAGTCTGGAGAAAAAGTTTGAAGAACATTATGCTGACTGTAAAATCACTCAGCATGGCTGGCTTGGAGATGGATGGCCAATCCATGGAGGGATGCACAGGCCTCTTTAGGTTTGGCAATGTCACCCTGACTACAATCAGCTATCAGGATGAAAACCTTGTATCCATTCTCAGACCCTGATGCAGTGGGTTCTGGGTTTCTCCTGGTGCACAACATAGCTCAGCCTCATGTGGTGAGAGTATGCAGGCAGTTCCTGGAGGATGAAGGAATTGATACCTTTGTCTGGCCTCCACGCTCACCTGAACTAAATCCACTAGAACACCTTCGGGATATTATATTTTGGCCCATGTGATACCACCAGGCTTCACCACAGACTGTCCAGGAACTCAGTGATGCCCTGATCCAGATCTGGGAGGAGACCTCCAAGGACCTGGGAGGCCATAAAAACTACTGACTACCATTTTTGAGTTGCTGCATTGAAGCTTCAGCAGAATGGACTAGCCTGCTGCATTATTTTTTTTTCCATGTTGATTTTTAGGGGGTCTTTGAATTAAGCCCTCTGCAGAATGATAATTTTCATTGGCATCAAAAATTGTGGCATCCTTTCACTTGTAACACATTGCCCAGACCTTATCAGTACAGATATCCAGCATGATTTTGTTCCCCAATGAGATCTGATGTGTTTAACAAAGTGTTTTTTATGTAGTTATTTTGAAGTCTTTGCTTTCATGCTTCATATTTTTCAGTGCAGGACCACATACCTCAACAAAGAACTAATTGTATAAGCATTAACAAAACGTGCCTTTTCTTGCACTCGTTGCAGCGGGTTATGTGAGGACACAGGGTTACGCATAGCAATGCAGTATTTCATTTTTCCTGTCTCCCCTTCGTATTCATCTCCGTTTCTTTCTTTTCTTTGCTGTCAGCCACTTCACCTCCTACGCTTTCCCACTATCTCAGCAGTCATCCTCATTATTGTTCTGCTTATTTGCCAGCGCCATAAAGTACATCATAAGAAAACTATGTCCGCTAGACCAGACTGTGCATCAGCCCACATCACCCAAATCCCCCTGTTTTAAGTTTCATGCTCGGATATGTTCTCACCCCCCTTCTGAATCTTCCCCCTGCTTATTGCGAGTTGTTTATTGTCATAAAACAAAGGTGATATGTTGTCTGCCACGGTGCTGTGTTTGTGAGCTCAGATAAGCACAAGAGGCAGCTGGGGGGAACAGTCACAGGGCTGCAGGAAGAAAGCAGCTAAAACTCATTGAGAGACCACTCTTCAGGCTTCAGCCAATGTTTTATTTGAGACAGAGAAAGAAATAGAGGGTGAGAGTAAATCGCACAAGTATCCAGTCTATCCCCACCCAGCTGCTTGTCTCCTCCTCTCTCTCTCTCTCAGCTTTTAAAGGGTGACAACACCTGTGCTTTGATCTCTGACACTCTTTAGCTCTCTGAGAGGACAGAGAATAGATGGTAGGTAGCAGCAAGAAAGGTTGACAGGCTCATACAATATGGATTAATTGGAATGGGCTGCTTTTTCTATTGCACTCACCTGCTATCAAAATATCAAACGCAGTATTATGGTGAATGGAATTCCACAGAGGTTTGGGTGCAAATCACCCAAACTGCTTTGGATGAAAGCTCCGGATGGAGGACAAGCATAAAGTAAATTAATTTGCCTTGGCGTCTTGAAGTCAGATTGGGAATGATGCATTAATCCATCTATATTTTTGCACTTCCAAAGTTAGCGTTTTAACATCATATCAATAAACTATAGGAGATTTTGTGCAAGAGCCTTCTGAGGATTCCCGACCTGCTTTTCTAGTGGAACAATGGTCTAAATTAACTGACGTTCAGTCTGTAGGATGTACTATCAGTACTAGTAAGGCTGGAGCAACTGATAGGACAGCACCAAAGTCAAGGTTTTTCTTGTGAATTTGATCTTGTCTGAACTTTAGTTGCCTACTGGAGTAGACAAAAAATTTTCTGGGGCTTTCAGCTTTGTTGGAAATACAAACCACAATGTGCTAGTTAGCGAAGGTTCTTGGAGTGTTTTGTTGAAACGCTTACTGGCAGAATTGTTAGCCCTCAAGTTAAGTTTTGTGGCCAGAGTGCTGCTATTTTCTGTTAGATTAAGCATTGTAGTTATTTCTTGTCACCACAGCTGTGGCCATGTAAAAAAGACACTGAAATGCAAGAAAAGCGCTAGTGCGAATTAGCATTACTTTTGCTAGCCAGGCTAGCTAGCCTTTGCTTTCCCAGCGGAATAAACGATTACATCTTCTGCACTGCTATCCAAAAGTTTTTTTTTTTCAGAGTAATGGTTTTGTTTATCAATCCACAAACACTGACTTATGAGTAATCGGAGCATTAAAAGAAAGCAGCTAACTACAAACGACACACAACGTTAGCTTCTACCTGGTGAACAGCAGGTAGAAGCTAGCATTGCTAAATATGCAGCTGTCTCTCTCAGGGAGTGATCGGGACAAAAACAGTTTTTAAAAAAATATATATATACTCACATAAAAACAACATTTGATGACAAACTCTGTACCCTTACTGACGAGTTAAGAAACCTCTCCAGATTGATGAAAGGTAATTTAAAAGATCATACTACTTCAGGATTTGCATTTAAACATTTTTTTTTAAATTTTCCCATAAACGGCTGCTATATCCATTTATGTTAGTAACTATAAGACTGTAGCATATGTTGAATGTTTTGGTCATTATCTAATGTCATGTAAGCCTGATACTGTAGATAAGTGCTTATATTTTCTAACACAAAGATAAAACTAATTTGTGCTAATGTCATTTTGGAAATGTGAATAAATATTTACTTAAGTAGAAAAGAAACACAGATTAGAAAAACAACTGCAGGCTCACACAGTACAATGCACAGCCTACAGCTGTATGAGGAAACCTTTATGCTCTTGTATTCCCCCTCTGCCCTCCTTTTACTGCAGAGCTGCCGGCGTAATTCTCCCTACCTTCTTTTTTTCAGCTTTACATCCTTTTCTGCAAACACTAAGTTTATTTTTAGTCAGCCAAACTTTCCCTGTGTCAAGGTTGCTAGGTAACGGGCACTTGAATGATGTGAGCAAAGCCAGGAGACATGTACGCCGTTGGTCACACACACACACATACAGCCTCATACAAAGAAGTGGAGTACTTCAAATGTCCATATTGCTTTGGAATTAAAGACAGAAGGGACATCTTATCATGCTTATCATTTTTTGTTATCTTAACTCCTTCCTTTACCCCTCACATCACCATGCTCATAATCTTCCTGCTCTTTACCAGTGTCCGCCCTCACCATTGTGTCCTTTTGTCAGGTTTTGCCCATGTGTCTGTTTGACAGAATCCAATATCCGCTGCAGAGAATGCAACCAGACCACCTTAGAGAGAGCTTTTAACAGAAGAGAGGGAAAAGTGTTTCTTTCTTTTTATTGCACTTCTCACTGTGACAATAAACATGCATTTGACACCAAAGCACCAACATGCACGGTATGGGCCAGATGCAGAGGAATGTTTCCGTGCCGGTTTCTACTGCACAGTCACGAGTCTGGAGGATTCATGCTTATATGAGGATCATTTTCATATCTGCTTTGTGAGAAAATGATTTCATCACACGAAACATCAGTGGGCTGCCTGGTGGATAAAACACGGCTGTGCGTCACCTCTGTCCTGCAGTCCTGACTCCCTGAGCTTTCAGACCGCTGAAATGCACGTGTACGGCTCACGACTGCACACTGCGATCCAGGACAGTTGCTTTGACATGTTCTGTCGCATGGTAAACTGCAAATGTTCCAACATGCTGAATCTTCTCTAACCTTCTCCTTCTGCTCTCGTCTGCTGCTGTGATTCAACCTCTCACCTCCGTGCCTCTTTTCCTGTGTGTGCCTCCCTCTCCTGTCTGGCTGCACCGATCACTTCCGCTAATAGGAAGTGGCCAAGCGGGAGGACTTGCATGCCCAGCTGAGCCTCATTCAGCTGCCTGTTGTTTCAGGGGTATGTACAGCTCTGCAGCTCCACCTTCCCTTCTTCCATTTAGCTGACTGACCGCCCTCTCGCTCCCTTGCATCAGCTCTCCCTCTCCTCCCCTTCTCTCCCTCCCCCAGCCCGTACAGAAACTTTACGGTGATGCCTCTGACCTCTCAACAGCTACACCTTGGAGTTCTGTTGCAGAAGCGCCATTAATGACTGATTGATGAATATCGCCATTCACGCGCCCCTAACGTTTTGCCTACTAAATTAAAAATCCTAATATGTGTAAGTAATAAGAGATGGCTCTAAACACAGCTTGCTCCTAGTGTCTTAAAGGGACATTTTAACCAAATTAGGAAAACTAATTTGCTTTCAAACTTGCCCCCTGGTACCTCCTAGTCGTGCAGAGTAGTTTCAATTTTATTCACAGAAGTTTTGAGATCTTTGCTGCTGCCAATCCAATCCAAGAGAGTACTGAAGTGGGAGCTTTTCCAAGGTTAGAAAGGACATTAAACTCTCTTGGCTAAGTTATGAGTACATAAGATGAGCAACTGTGTTAGAAAATATCTGCTTCTCTGATTGGAAAGCAGCGAATAATCCCCAAGGAGAATGTTAGGAGGAAATCGTTTGTTCAAATGCTGCAAAAGTCTTTGTTCATAGGGCTGAAGTCTGGGCCAATCTAAGGTCAGGTGGAAAAACTACAATAGAGTTATACTTTTTTCAAAAAAATCTGTCTTTTTATATTTGACATCCTGGTGCCATGGCTGTCCCGTGTCTCGGTCCCTCCACCGCTCCAGCCTCCACGTGTACGATTCATTCAAGATGGTTTTTTACTCATCACTCCACAATGAACGTATTCCCAGGAAGTGATGAGCTCAGAAACAAAACAAAGAAAACATCTTGAGATTGAAAATTGTGCTGCCTGCAGCATGTATTCAAAGCCATTTCCATAAAAACAGACATAAATATATAAGATTGCCTGCAAGCACCAAGTAAATACAATGAAAAATCAACATCCCTTCTTTCTTTTGTCATTATCCATAAAAGTCCTGTAATAAATCGTCAGATAATTATAACTGACCATTTATATTTCACAGTAATTATAAAAAACATCTGCAGACTCTCCTGTTGGCTGTATTTTACACTCAAGCTTAAAAGACCATGGAGCTAGTGGTAGATGGAAAAAAGATGTCTTTCAATAAAGACATTTAAAACGAGCAGTTCAGCATACGTAACAAGTCAGCTAATTCAGTGTCGATTCATCACAGCTACATAAGCTGTGTCTTCCTGAGTGAAGAGCACAGAAAGCCAGTTTTAAGTCATCCAAGTGGCCTTGCGGCAAAAGAGCTCCAATTTGGCTGCCAGACGAGTTGTCACATCATCTAGAAGTTCTCTAACCCTGCATGGTGTCTTTTCTGTTGATACTAAGAGCAGCATCGAGGGGCTGCTGTGTGGAGTATCTGAAAGACAACATAGGCTTTGTTGTGTGTGTTTTCCTACTTTCTTGTCCTACCTTAAGAGCAGACTCCACATCAGAAAGCTCAACTCCCACCAGCCCTCCACCCATTCTGTCTAGCCTCCAGATAAGAACAATCCACCAGCTCAGCCAAAAAATCCCCCCTCCTCTCTGTTCCTGTTTTATCTGGCTGGGCCATGCGGGAGAAACGGGGTGAGTGCTGGCTTTATGGTTGACCCCGGCACTGACAGAGAAATCCAGCCCGACTAAAGGATGAGAGGTAATAAATGGCTTGGGGGAAGAGGATCCAGGTTCTTACACTCAGTGAAATGAATCCTTTAAAAAATCAGATGAGTGTAAGTCTCGTCCTCACGTCCTCTAACTTTGCACACTTGAACACTATTCAAACTGATCCAGGACTTTTTATGTGGTAAGATTGTTCTGAGTCCAATATCATAGCTGGTAAAAATTCAACAGCTTACTAGGGGCAAGTCTGAGGCATGACATGGAGAATTTGGGTGGAGTCTGCTCTCTGGTGTAATGGTCAAATCGGTTATTAGTTTTATGTCCCTCTGTTTCCCTCAAAGAGCTATTAGTACTCCATAGTTTGGTTACATTCTGCATGAGAGAACCCCTTAAACCCTGTAAGGTGATATTTTTTTAACTTAATTATTATTCTGTGAACACAACTTAACTGACATGTGTACCAGCATAACAAGTCAATTTCAATTGATTTGAAAGGAAAAGTCAGTTTATCATTCAATTTGATTGGCTTTCTGGCAGTGATATTTTTTTCTTTAAAGTCTTTGCTGGCTTTTCACTGTCATTTTTCTTTCAGTGCCTTCCTGTGACTGGCTTGCTCCTTGGAGTTATCATGCCAAGTTTTGGATGAATTTCCATGCTATAAATTTTTGGTACAGACATTAATAAACTGCACTAATTTGAATGAGTAAATCTTAAAAAAAAAAAAAAGGCAGGTGACATAATCAGAAAGAAGTCAAAGAACCCAAAACAGGAAGTATGACTGAGAAGGGAATGGGTGAAATTAGAAAGACAAAGAAGCACAGAAAAGAAAACAAATAGAACTGAAACACTGCAAATACATAACAAAAACTACAAACCATGACAAAAATACCTTGTGCAAAAATCACATAAAAGTCTGCATTATGAAACAGGTGGGTTGGTCAGTTATACACAAGACTTCCATCCAGCAGAGGGAAGTTCAGTGAATCAGCTTTTAGTTCGTGCAGCTGACGGATCAGCGAGCTTGGTCCGTCCATTATCCATCCAACCCTCTGTTCACAAGAATCTCTGCTTCTCCTAGAGTTTTGGTCAAAACGTACACACAGTGATCAACTAACGGGTCTTCGCTCAAATTTTACTCAAGGCCTTGGTCATGTTTGCTATTTATGAGCACTTTAATATTTTCACAATACTCATAACACCTCGTTGAATATTGGTCTGATTTGAGTCAAGCAGCAATCACCTAACAGGTTTTCGCCATAGACAGTATAAAAGATGGAGGTAGCTACCGTTATGTCAGCCATTACCCGAGATGAGTGTTTCCAACTTCACTATCTGCACTACTGTGACAACAAGCAGTGGTTCTGGCTGCTCAACCACATGCTAATGACTGATGATTGACAGCACATTTGCCAATGAGCGTGCATGTTCATTTTGAGACATGGTGTGGCCAAGATTTACAAAAAAAGACTTGATTTTTTAATCAGTATGACCCAGAATAAGTGGCTGAGCAGTAAAGCAGAAAAGTGCTTACACAAGATCCATCATTTAGGACCAGAAGTCTTTTTGCAACCACAGCATTCAGCATTTGGTGACCTGAGATAGAATGCATGGTTGTTTCTCTGGTGGATCATGAACCTGATGAGCTATTATGTTTGTTTTTTCTTTTGACTTTATGTTGAGTCATTGTTTGGTCACCATGCTTTTTCACAAAGTAATGTTTACTTCTGTTTCCTGTCTAACTGGTGGACTGACCACTTAGAAAATATAAATTGGCTGAAAATATAAATACTGATTGCAAAAAAATATTTGAGGAGGAAATATCTCAATTAAAATTAATAATAGAAAAACAATTGACCTGAATTCTCAGCTAAATTTGTAGATGTTAGCATTTAGTTTAAGGATTTTAATTACAAACTTGTTAAAATAAATGTGGTTTTCAACAGGCTGCCAATAAAAAAACAGACTTTTAAAGTCATGCATAACATAAATATACTTTTTTAAATTACTTTTATTTCACTAGCTTATTCTTCCATAGATGTGAGTAGTGTTTTGGTGTTACAGGACAGTATACATAGGCAACGGCAAATCTGATTCTGTGTGATGTACAGCTGTGGTAGGCTACAAATTTTGTGGACACGTGCACACACACAAACACACACATACGCGTAAACAATTACTCCACTTCCTCCTATCAACAGCCACCCTCCGTTTCCCATTTACACCCTTTTTGAAGCAACATAATTGAGATCTCCCGTGTGCTGCCGGTGTCTATTATTGTCCGGCTATCAGCAGCAGACCTGGTCTGGCCCATCTCCTGCTCCCACCACCGTGCCCAAATTGGGGTGGCAGAGTGTAAACAACCTATCCAAACAACCAATTTCAGGACCAGGGATTTCCCTCGAGTCCACCCCCCCCCCCCCCCCACCCCCCCCGCTTTGGTTTAAAGCTTTTATTCCCCTTTTCTTATCCCCAATGAAACCTTCATTGTGTAATTCTTGGTTAGAATACCAGATGCACAGACGGCACCAACATGCCAAAAGAGCACAGCCAAGAATTAAACCTGCAATCAGCCAGTTGCTAAGTAATAGCGTTAGCTATTTTAATGAAAATTTAAACATTTTCAAAATTTTCTATCTACAGGATCCAGATAGATGACAATCTGAAGATTAGCATTGTCCAGATCTTGCTCTTTTGACACGTGTAGGGAGGACTGCCCTTTTTAAGTTACTCTGTCTGTATTGACCTGCTAGTGCCACCTGTAGATAAATCAAAGGTCATGCTGCTGCAACACAGTGATTAGATCAGACTAATGTTGCTCTTCAAGTAATGTTTGCTGCTGTAAAAACAAGTAACATTTGGATGGCATTTTTAGGTTATTACATAACAAAACTATTGAAGTACCTGCCGTATAGGAATATGCTAGAAAGATGGCACATAACAGAAAATTAGTACATGGAAGACAACATATTTCACTGTAAAGCACCAGAATGATCTGTATGATATGTTCCAGGAGAAATCAAAGCAAATGTTCCATCAGAGCTCACCAAGATCTTTTAGAGTTATTTTTCTATAGTCTCACTCTTTCATCTCTGGAGGGTGATGAAATCATACAAGATTAAAGCCTGAGGATCAGTGCAAAACAAAACAGGAAAAACTTGCGAAGATGCATCTTGTTGACCTCACTGTGTTTTCTGCCAGTAACAAAATTTATGTCTATCCATGCCTTCTAGATATCTTCTATTTGATTTTATATGCAAACCTGGCCTCTAAATGAAATGGGAGGGTATTTAATCACACATACTTTGCACTGTTTGATTCAGTTCTTCGCATTGAGAAATGTTGCACCTGTGCAGTGTAGGAGTCGTGGATAATAATAATGGATTGGATTTATATAGCGCTTTTCAAGGCACCCAAAGCGCTTTACAATGCCACTATTCATTCACTCTCACATTCACACACTGGTGGAGGCAAGCTACGGTTGTAGCCACAGCTGCCCTGGGGCAGACTGACAGAAGCGAGGCTGCCATATCGCCCCAGAGGGGCCTACTGGTGTTGGCCCCTCTGGCCAACACCAGTAGGCGGTAGGGTAAAGTGTCTTGCCCAACGACACAACGACAAGGACAGAGAGCCCGGGGATCAAACCGGCAACCTTCCGGTTACAGATACGCTTCCCAACCCCCTGAGCCACGGTCGCCCCAAATGTTGATGTTTCTGTCAATGCGTAAACTGCTGAGCTTTTTTCTTTAAATGCTGCGGTCGATTCCTTTAGGTCATCTTTTCGTTTTTGTGCCTTGGAAAGCAGACATTTCTCTTTACCTGGACCTGCCAGGTCTGCTCATTTACTTCTACCTTAAAGCCAATACAACAAAACCCTTGGCTTCCCTTTTTCTGTGAGTAAACATCTAGACACTCTGCCATATTGACCTCTACACTGAACAGAGACTGCAGGTACAAGCTCCTACCTTAAAACTGCTCGCCAAGAACAGAAGCCAAGACCAGTAGCACACGTACTTCTTACCTGTGAGATACACAGAGAGAAGATAATACTGCACACTGCGCACACACCATCTTTTAGTGCTGACGGTCCACTGGCTTTGTCCAATCACAGCTGTCCCTTCTGATTGATTGCATGTGGTTTGATGAGCCCTGTGGGAAACAAGCTCCTGCAGTGGTTAAAACAGATTTTTTTTTCTTTTGTAAATTTATGTGTGGTGATAAATTGTTGTGGGTGTTGGCTCTGTGTTTGGTTTAGCGGTACGTCTGTGTGTTGGTGGATGTGTGACAATTTGTCTGCGGTTTAACGCTTCTGTTCAGACATTTTTCGAGAGCAGTGCTAAACAAATGTTAGCCTCGGTCTCTTTGCTCTAAAAAACAAAACTACTGGTTCATACAAGGCAAAATATTCATATTCAGACCAACTAATCAGAACAGTTTAGCATCAAACTCTGAACGAAAAGGCTTTAAGGCAGGACTTAGTAACCGACAGAAGTCACTTGTATCAAAATTACAAGATGTTATCTTTAGAAGGTCAGAAATGGCCAAAATGTAGGAAGATCCTTAAAACTAATTATTAAAAAACAAAAAATAACAAAAACAGTAGATGTGCTAGATTTCTGTTTCACTGGAATTAGGTTGGAGGGACTTTTTTATGAAGGAGTATTGGGCCACCTTAAAAAAAAAAGGATTCTTTTCATTATTATTGTTCATTTAAGAATAAAGTGGAAATACTACGTTGAGAAATACTATTTTAAAGCCCAATTTTAATCTTTACATTTTGAAGTCAATACGTGGAAATTTAATTTGTGTCGTTTCAAGTCATGACCACTATACCCACTATAAAAGGTCTTCTGTAGATGAGTTACCCATATGGAAAAGATATATATAAATCTTATAAAGTTTGTATCTGTCTTGTGTAAAACAAGAGTGAAAACAGATATAAGATCCCTTTAAAAATTATATAAATAAAACTTGTATGTTTTGGATAAGATAAGATAAGATAAGATAAGATAACCTTTATTAGTCCCACACGTGGGAAATTTGTTTTGTCACAGCAGGAAGTGGACAGTGCAAAAGTTATGAGGCAAAAATTAGAATACAATAAGAATAAATACAGTACACAGCTGTACAGAATAGAATAAAATAATATACTATATACAGTAGAATAAAATAGAATAAAAATATACAATAAGATAAAAATAGAATACGAATACTATATACAACTGAGTAAAAATACAACGATGCCAGAAAGGATTATTGCACTTAGTGTTATTGCACATGTGTGGATGTGTGTGTTTGTTCAGTTAAAGTCTTTGTTGTGGAGTCTGACAGCAGTGGGGAGGAAAGACCTGCGAAATCTCTCCGTCCCACACCGTGGGTGCCGCAGTCTCCCACTGAAGGAGCTGCTCAGTGCTGTCACAGTCTGCTGCATGGGGTGGGAGACGTTGTCCAACAGGGATGACAGCTTAGCCGCCATTCTCCTGTCACTCACCACCTCCACTGGGTCCAGAGGGATACTTACTAAAACAATATATGAAAGTAATGAGAAAGTGGCCACTTTCATGAGTAAATCATATAAGCCTTATATGATTCACTATATGAAGTAGGCCACATCTTATGCAAGTCTTTTAGAAGTCTTTACTATTGCTTTTCCATATGGGTAAGTACAGTTAGGTATGAGGATGGTGAAAGCTGCATGTGGTCAGAAGGAAAAACTACACAAACCTGGAAGAGTTGGAAGAGCTAGCCGGATTACGCAAAAAGAAATAGCTGGCAATGGACAGATGCAAGGATATCAATGGTTACACTCTTGTGCAGTAAAGAGGGGTATGGTTTATTACAGCAATAACAGGCCAGCTGATCAAGTTGTTTTGTTAACTCATCTACACAAGTCATTTTGTAGAGCAGTGTTTCCCAACCACTCTCTATGTGCCGCGAAAAATGATCAGGTGTGCCGTGGAAGATTATCTGGTTTCACCTGATTAGTACTCGGAGCACCAGCGTGAGTAACGGGCAGAACAATTACATTCTCTACCACTAGAGGGCAGTACAACTACCTGCTGTAATGAAATGGGTTGCCAACTGCCAGTAAAACACCAAGAAGAAATTACATAATAGTCATGCTGTGAGTGAGAAAACGCAGCGCGTAATAGCAATAGATAAATATTTGAAAAGAAAAAGTAAACAATCTGACCTGGGTCCTGGAGAAAAATTCCAACCCAGATGAAGGCCGCAGTACGAGTAGTGTTCAGAAAAAAGCAAAAAAAGCTATACTGGGGACAAACTGAACCAATTCTGCTATACCTGGTGCGTGGGGGAAAAATGATCAATATGCTATTTGTGACATTTTTGTTTGGTGGTGTGCCGTGTGATTTTTCTAATGTGAAATATGTGCCGTGGCTCCAAAAGTTTGGGAAACACTGCTGTACAGAGTATACCAGCTGAAGCACTTGTTAGTTGAAACAAAAAGTTTAATGTCAAAATTTTGACTTTATTCTCAAAATATTCAATAATATTGAAACCCCACCATTTTGTTCCCTACTACTCCGTTGTCCATAACAGTTAATGAGAATGTAAAACAATAACGTAACAGTTTGCAAACTGGACCCTTGAAATTAAATACAAAAACATTACTTACTACTATTACTTTGTAACACCCTATAAACTACTGAAGTCAAGGTCAAGCCTTAAATGTAATTTTTAACATCTTGTTTTTTTGCTCTACTCAGTAAATGTAGACAGACATCCTGGGTCTACTTAAAAGGCTTGCAGCTGGGTTCTTTATAACTTGAAGGTGACTGAGGTGTTCACAATATCGCTTACCTTAAAACTAATTGCTACGATTTCTTGCAACTGGTCACCTTCTCCTTTGAAAAAAACTAGTAGACTGACTTGATCAGTTGATTGACTTGATCAGCCAGCACCCAATAACAAAAGCTTCTGTAAGGTTGAAGGAGCAATTCAGACATGAAAAAAAAAAATCATGTTTTGATCAAATCATTGTTTGACTTTGGGTCTAACAGGAAGGTACAAGTGGCAGATAACCCAAATCTATGAATAATATGTTTTAGAGGAAGAATGGAAAACGATAATGTTCCAAACTGGACCCTTGAAATAAAATAAAGAAGGATTACTTACTGTTCTGACTTTTACTACTACTACTTCTAACCTGTGATAGCTGTCTGGCGTTTAACACAGATATTAAAGTAAAAAGCTAATAAAACAATGACAGTTTTATCCTGTTTTTTGAAGTGGCTATTCACCTGGGTAAAGCCAAAGCCATTATCGGTTAACGCTAGTAGGACCACTGCAGAAGTTTCCATCCATCCATTCATTGTCATAACCACTTATTCAAAAATAGGGTTGCAGTGCAGCAGATGGCAACAGTTGCGGTAAACCCTGGAAAGGTTGTCAGTCCATCACTGGGTTAACGCGTAGATGGAGAACCATTCATCCCCACGCTGACACCTAGGGTTAATTTAGAATCATAAGTTAAACTAAAATCCATGTGACTGGACTGTGAGAGGAAGTCACTGTACCCAGTAGGTGCATAAATTCTATCGTGATATGTTGATATCTGTTTTTAGAAATTACTGCTACTGTAACTACCACATATCTTCAGCTTCACGTTTCTTTCTGCGAGACAACAAATGAAGCACTCTAGATGCAGGAACGTGATGAGCAAGGTAACAACAGAAGACTGCAGTAGCCCTTGACTCTCTTAACGTATTTTCCCCATCCTTTAGAGTTTAAGGGAGATAGGTCTGGGGTACAAAATAGTAGATTTAACTGCAGAATTAAATGCAAATTGGTCTCTCAAAGATAGCATACCCAACACTCCCGCAGTAAACAAATACGATGTGCAATATATCCATTCCTCCTTTGTTTCTTTCCAATACTCATGGGAAGTATCAGGAAAGTAATTTGTTAGTTCAAAAGGAGGTGCATGGTGATTAGGTCCTGAGGCTTTTTTGCACACAGTTTATTCACTTTGCTACCACAGAGGTCTGACTCACTGGGTCGGCATTCTATTAATCCAGCATCCACCTGGCACCCTCACACATATTAATGGAGTCTTTGGGCTCTGGTGTAGCGCAACAAATACAAACAGGGACGCTGAGGTTCAACTGCAGCGGATTTGTAAATAGGAAGCAGCATGTGGCAGAGGCTAGAAGAGAGTAATTATAGGAGCTCGTGAAAAGTCGGTGAAAGACAAAGGACAACTTCAAAGACTGTAAATGAAGAATGATGGAGAACAAAAGAAGACCAAATCTCTTCGGCTGTTCTGATAAAAGTCAAACTGTTTTAGTGACTTATAGAGATGCTACAGTGGAGTATGTTTTATGGAATTTTGCGTATTTGTATGTACTTGTGAAAACCGTAGAACCAGCAACCACACTGAAGCTCTTAGCTGTTAATGAGTCACAGCAACTCCAAAGTTTTGAACTCATATTCGGGCCAGGTTCTCCTAAAGACAAAAAAAGCTTCATGTTACTGTTTAACTTTCAGTTTTTCAGTGTGGTTTCTCTTTGAACTCTATCACTTCTCCTTGCATGGCAACGCTTTACTCCAATGACCTTCCCCACCTGTTACCTGTGAGCGCCCGTCTCCGGGAGCATGAAGACCACACCCCCACCCACCTGCTTACAAAGAGAGGTTGCTTCTACTGACTGATCCGCAGTCAGGTCTGAACCAGAACTGACGTTAAGCAGAAAGTAGAGGTAGCTGAGCAGCAATCTGTGTTTAGAGGCAACGTCAACCCACCTGCTTTCTCTTAAATCTTGCAAAAATCCCCCCAGATAATTTCACAGATGTTTTGTTGTTTTTTTTTCTGTAACACTTTTTATGTGTGCTTTTTTTGTGTGCCAAGGGTGATGCTTCTAAATCATGCTCAGAGATTGATTCCTTTGCACGAAGCATGGAGGACGTCAACGGCAGCAAGAAGGATTTATCGGCCTCTGCAGGTGAGGCATGTCCATCTGCTGTTCATACAGCATGTACATAGACTACATATATTGATTTTAGCTCAACGGGAACAATTCAGTTCAAGCCTGTGGGATTCATTTAAAGCCCCTATTACGAACATTTGTTTAAACACCCGCCATCTGTGTTTGCATTTTCCCCTCTCCTATCTTTGCTAGACTCCTGTGGATTGCACACTGTTGCAATTCTTTAAAAATTGCACGTAAAAGTTTGTGATACAGCAGTAAGTTAGGCCTCAGGCATTTAAAAAGTACCCTGTGAAAACATTCCTCAGGCTTCTGTAGTCTGTAACCTCCTATTGTCATTCTCTTCTCCCGCTTCCGACCACTCTCGGTGGGCACGTGCCCGGCTATCTCTCTACACAACATCAAGTCGGCAGAGTGGCCTCATTCATAATTCCTCATACCATCCCCTCTAATAAGTGTTGGCAAAGACTGAAAAGCCCAGTGGATACACTACTATATGTATAGAGTACAACTCCCAGATGTACTGTATCATCTCCCCTTCAGCCCCTTCAAATGCTCTGTGTAAAACTGCTTACGTAGCTGGAAGAGCCTAACATCTTCTAGGCCTCGGATAAAGTTTCGAAGACGGAGGAATTAGCGTTATTAAAATTGCATTCCCCTGCACGTCATGCATTTGTGTTGCTGCCAAACATAATATTCTCTCCTACGCATCCCATAAGATTAATGCCCTCTTGAAATATTCATGTTGCTCAATAACAGTAAGAGGCATATATTTGTTGTTTTTTATAGTCACTGTATGACTGAGGGTGTACCACATTTTCCCTTATTCCTGCTTTTTCTCATGTCTTTATTCAGTTTATCAATTTCACCACTGTAAAGTGTTGTTTTTGTCCTCTTTTTTCATTCACTTTTCTTCCACTAGTAGTGCCTGCAAATGGTCATGTGGACCTGAAGTCTAACCTGACTCCACCGCTAATTACCCACACTGCTGCCACCCCCATGCCCGTACCAAAGTTGCCCGTGGGAGGTGAATCCAACCCGGGTTATGAGACTCGTCGAGGCAGCAGCAGTTCTGTAGACCCAGCCTGCTATGAGAAATCACCGGTTTGTGTATTTATTTAATATTCTCATGTACAAACAAAAGGGCATGCCAATTTTCATGTAATAACCATGGACTGTATTTAAAACATGGATGTAGCTACTTTGACATCACCCTTTGGCTTGTGGACTGCTATTTAGAAACATAGTTTAAGTAGCTAGCCAGTGCTAAGAACTTAACATTTGATTGTTGGGTTTCTCTGTATTAGTGTACAGTCTTTACCTTACAATATTAACCTACTGCTGACTGTTGTTGTGATTTGGCACAAAGCTAATGAAACTGAATTTATTTAAATTGACTCAAAACTATACTATGTACTTGTTAAAAGCTAGTTGGCTTGGTCAGCAACATGCTAGACTTTGTTACTAGCTAGCAAAAAAAAAAGGCAACATCAATGCCCCCAGTATGTTGCTTGAAGGCATAATTTAGCTATACACACTAGCCCCGATTTTTGTGCCAGTGTTAAAACATGCTCATTAAAAGTCTATGGCATTTGACAGTTTGGTGGGGTTGAGGTGAGCCCCTAGTGGCCGTTAGAGGAAGTTTAATTTTTGATACCACCCTACGTTCATTTTGGCTTCCTTTTTAAACCTTTTGGAAGTTACTGCTGGGTAATAATCCAGTTCCAAGTTGTCACATAGCTATCAATATCACATGTGTTGTGTGATAAATGCCAGAATTTACCCCTTTCCTGACAGCTGTTTCCCCCAGAATGTGCGTCTAAAAACATTGTATGCTCTAATGATGTGTGGGGTCATAATGATTGATGATGATTAATAAAGTGCGCCAGTCTCACAGTCAACTTATTGGTACCACTGCTGCTCTTTATTTGACAAACTGATGACAACGATGAAAGACTGACAGATTATGTTGATACCTACATTTGCTCCTATCTATCTGTCAGCATGAATCTCACTTAAATTCACCTCACGCAAAGCCTCGTCGGTTGTATTCAGCTGGCTTTATTTGCATAACCAAAGCACTAAGCCACAAAATTAAAACTGCACTATGCAGTTACACTTGTGACTTTTTTTTACCCTCCTCCCGTTTGTTGCAACCCTCCTGCTCCAGACCAGTGTCCGGAGCTCTTCCCCTTATGCCCCATGGAGCTCCGGTAGTGGCCGGACAAGCCGCAGATCCAGTTGGAACAGCCTGGGTCGTGCTCCATCATACAAACGCCAGAAGAGGCAGTCCGGGGAGCGACGGTCGCTTCTGTCGGGGGAGGGTGGCTCAAGTTCAGAAGACGGGGAGGGCGGAGGAGAAGGAGGTGGTGGACTGATGGAGGAAGATGACGCATCACTGGCCAGGACGGACTCCATGTCCCAATCGCAGAGAGGGCCCAGGCACAGGAGGATGGAGTCAGTGGAGACTCGGAGCTCAATGGATTTGCCACCTGATGCTTTACTCCAGGTAGACCCCTCTAACAGTTATCAGTTTAAACCTCGTACTAATTGTTAAGATTCATGGACAGTATGACACCTGACTGGGAGTCGTAACTTAAAATTAGTTTCCATAGTTTTTTATTTACATTTTTTTTCACCTCGTGTAGGTGCCCTACCGGTACCGCTCAGCAAGCATGCACAGCTCCAGACCCCCCTCCCTGAGCCATTTGCGGCCCCCAGAACACAATGACTGCAACGGAAAGGGATCTCCATCAGTCCTGGGTCCCACACACGTCTCGCTGGAAGAGAACACCGAAGACGAGAACGCAGAGGAGGAGGTGAACCTGGTCAGTCACCGTCCAAGTGGGCTTGTTCTTATGACTGGTTTTCTTGCAGGTCTAAGGCCAGATAATTGTATAAGGTTAGAAATTAGGCTAAAAAAGTTTATTAGAATTTTAAGCAAAGGCCAAACTGATTATTGATCGGTTAAGCATGTTAAAAGTCTTCAAATAAATTTGCATATATTGCATGTCTTTCTAATTCTTGCCTATTTCACTGAACCCTGTTTATTCCATTGCTGTCTGTGATACATATAAACCAAACAGGGTTTTAAGCATATATATTTCAGAAATTCTTGAACGGGCTTGTGGCTCACTATATGCAACAGGAAGTTGTGTGCAGATGAATAATAAATGCACTGTGCACTTTTTACTCCGTGCAGGGTCGTTTTGCCAGGTTGTTCCGCTGGCTGGAGAAAAAACAGCCGGCGTGGTGTAAGCAGAGAGATACCTGGTCGCTCTACCTCTTCCCTTCAGAGTCAAGGTAATGTTCACATCTCCGATCACCTCCACACTTATAGATCTTTGGCCTGCCCTCTTGTTTTTCTGCCATAAAACTATCTTTTTTACATACTCATCCTGGGCACAGAACGCTGTTGTTCCAAAAGGAAGATGCTTATAAGCAGCTTTCTACTGTCGCAGCCATCAGCGTACCAAAAAAAAAAGATTGAAACAAGTCTTACCATTGCGTCTGACTGACATCCCATGATGCTGACTAAAATGGCAAAGAGTTTTTTAACCGCACTGCGACCGCATCAGCATTTTTTCCCCTCTGCCGATATCAGCGCCTCTTCCGTCCTACATTCTCGCTTCAGAAGTCTCTTTTATCTGCACATTTCTGCCATGTCAGGGGGTGAGTAAGCGGGAGCAGAGGGAGGAAGGGAGTTTCTCCCTCTGAGTGCTGCATGTTATCTTGGCCACGTGCTGAATCTGTCGCTTCCCTCCCCTTCTACTTCGCCCCCTCTTTCCTCACTCCTCCTCCCCTTCTGGAGCTTTGATCCGAGCGTCTCTGCTGTCTGTTCAGAAGATGTGGCTGCGAAGGCAACACTAAGCAACACCCTGGCCCCCAGCCTGCTGCCCCAGCCACAACAACATGCTAATTAAACATCCCAGAACAACCCGCCATGACAGGAGCTGTATTTTAGCCAATTCAACTCAGAAGATGCTTTAATCTTTTGCTGTGATGGTTTTAATTTAATGATGAATTTGGAAGCATAAGGGGAGTGTTAAAGACTCAGTAAACTCAAAAAGATTTTAAATAATATCTATATATCATACTCATGGTTACTGGTTTCAGCTTGTGTATTTATATGGTATGTGTATTTTGTGTTTTTTCCTGCAGTGGTATCAGGGGGCTGTGTTTGTTTGGCTCTGACTGAAATCGTTGCTGTATTTTAACAGTGTGCCAGCTTTAACACCACGGGGTTGTGCACTGATTTTGACGTAGCATTTTAATTACTTTGCAGCAATTTATGCCTCAAATGATCCACATTTATCCAAAGGTTTTTTTTCCACCTGAAATCTTTGGACTTTTTTTGTTACCGACGAGTCAAATAGCTCTTTTTGTATTGGAATTTGATCCACTTGGCTCACTAACATTTAAAATGACAAAAAATACACAGAATTATTTTATTTGAGCTAATTTGTGTGAATGTAACCAAGTATAATTCAGGCACAGGGCTTTAAGGGAGCAGATTTACTATGCAGAAAATTCTGGTATTTCTTGCTTTCTTCATAAAGTGAACAACAGTTGATCCTAAACTCAAGTTATACTGACTGATACATTATTTAAACAAAACACTTTATCATATGCTTTAAATTAAGATCAAAATCAAGTGTACGTCCATATTATTAGAGATAATTTCCCATCTGTTCAGTGTTGGAGAGCTACAGTGCATATGCGAGTCTAAAAACTGTGGCTGGTTCTCCTCTCTGTTGGTCATAACTTATAATTTAGAAAAGGTTAATAAGAAAAGCTCCATGTATTCTGCTCCTGTTGGAGTAGTAAGAAAACTGAAGGAGCTTGACTCAAACTGGACTTCTAGCTGGCTTTCAGTCACAGCAGGCTGCGAGAGCTGGCTATCGTTGAGAGTGACACCGAGGACATAGGCTCAGCGTGGCGCCCATTCTGGCCTTGAACCACCGCAGACGCCTGCCTGTGCTCACAATCACATCAAGAGACAGCAGCACGGCGGGAGGCCAAACTCCAGCAGCTTTCACATGGACCCGAGTTCACCTCAACCTGCCTTTTGTGCTACGCTGTTGTTACTGCCGCTACTGATGATTACTGCAGGGGAAGTTTTTAATGAGTGGAGGAGTGGGCCAGCTGTGCAGGCAGACTGAGGTACAGTCACAGCGATTAGACATGTTCGCGGTAAGAAAGAACAGTGGTCTGTCAACATGTGGACCAGAGATGTGCAGGGCCCATGCGGTACCCCGTACAGACTGTGATTAAACCCAAAAGAAGGCTGCACTTTGTGGGAGAACTGACACGTCAGCAGATAGTGAGATACAGGCAACAATCCGGTTGTTCAGTGATGACGCGACGAATCCTACTTCCGGGTCTAAAGTAGTCTGCGTTTAATATGGCTTTTGTGTTGTTAACATGTTTAATGTTATGTATTTTCTTCTATTTGATCTCAAAAAGCTCCTAAAACAGTCAGTGATCACTGTTGACCTCCCTCGGCTTTTATTACCGCTAATCATTTATTTAAGCTCAGTTTTTAAAACCCTAGGATGTAACTACAGCCCAGCCCATGCAGCAGTATATGAATGACTAACCTCGTATTGTGGATGGATTATCTCAGTTGTTCTCCTGGCTGAAGTTTGGTCCTTTTACAGCATCCTGCCATGCGATTACATTTGTTCATGACCACCGAGAACACTCACGTTAACTTTTATCGAGTGGAAAAAAGGTTAGCTTGTTTATATTATGCTAACATAGCTGTGTCGCTAGCGGTCACGTAGCACATCATTATATACCAGCTAGCCCAACTTCAGTAACCCTACAAACGTCACTGCTGTTTAGTTTTCTGTCTTCATTTATGCTGGAAGTGATAGCAGAGCTGCACGTTTTAATTTGTTTCCAAAACCCCGCAGTCAGGACATGCTATATTGTATTTAGATAGAAGCTAGCGAGCTAACTCCCTGCTAACTTCTAACTCCGTTAAATGTCATAAATTCGGTTTTCATGGATGCCTGGATGTTAAACTCAATTGTTACACCTGGTAGAGCAGAACGCTGATCATTTTATTAAAGATGAAAGACTTTAGACAGTTTTCAACTCTCAGTAATGCCATAGTGATCGTTTGATATATGGACCTGCAGCGGAGTTTAGACCCAGACACGGCTAGTGACGTCAGACTGAACAACCGGATAGAAGAAACAGGAAGCAGGGAGCGGGTTTTAAAATTCCTTTAAATAGTGAAAGCAATGATGTGTGGCTCGTTTTTTTTATGTGTGTATGTTGCCGCTTTCCACTATCAGGAAATATGTACCCGTGCAGGTTGAAGAAAATGTTAACTGTTCCCAGCATCCGTCAGCTCTTTCCAGGAAGGCAATCATCCAGCACACAGGAAGGGATGCGGTTTATGGATTCTTTGGAATGCACACAAGAAGAACTGAGTAATTAGTATAAGTGGATTTTGTCATTTTTAGCTACAAAGAGGTCATGAAAAATTAAGGCAGAGGATGCAAGCGGACCAGACAGTCTACCACCTACACTGTTAAAGTGGCAGGGGAATTATGAGAAGTGAGTGCAATTTGCAAAAAGGGCACGAACAAAACACTCAATTGACAAAATTTACAAGTATGCTGAAAAATATGAATTTTGAAGGTGTGAGCAGAATGTGAGAGAACTGTGAGTTTATGTCCAAAACATAATAGTCATGTGAAAAAGGTTTTCACAGGGAGAAACTAAGGAAGCCCTTACTCTTTCCACAGAAATTAAGAAGTTAAGTACCGTAGTTTTCGGGTCATAAGCCACTACCTTTTTCCCACACTGTGAACACAGTGTGGGAAAAAACGGTTCACGGTTCAGGTAATTATAAAAAGTTAATGGTGAACTGGACTTCACGCAGAAGCAGAGCATAAACCCTGTGCGGCGAATGCATTTTTTTTTCATGCAGCCAAAAACATTCTTCTTGGTAACAGTAGACCAATAAAATTGATAAGTAGTATATATACGGTATATATTTTTACCGGTTGTTAAGAGACGTTATCATATTTGTGCACTGTTCCGTAAAAAAAACATAAGCAACGTAATTTGTGTGTTACTGATACGTACGTATACTTAAAGGTAGCCGTGTTACAGGCGCTGTTCGAGGAAAAAAAGCATTTGCAGTATGTATTTTTGTATGTTTATGTTACCATGTTTATGTTACCTTACAGATTAAATTAAACGTTAAAAATCCTCACGTGTAATATTTCTGTGTAAATATCTCATATTACGAGTGAAACGCATACGGCTTAAAATCCGGTGCGGCCTGTACAAGTACAAAATTGATTTTCTTTCTAAAATTAGAGCATGCAGCTTTTAATCAGGTGCACTCTGTAGTCCGGGACTTACGGTAGCAGCCACGTGCTGCTTAGGAAATGCCTGAATTATAGTGCAGCAGGAAATCTACATCATAACATATGACGTAACCCCTTCTTAACCCTGTGCTGTAAACTTCCATGCCAGTCACTTCCATGCCAGCGCCGACCCGCTACATTTCTATCTGAAGTGTCTGGAACAATGTCCTTTGGACAGATGAGACCAAAGTGGGGATTTTTGGTCATAATGCACAAACTAATTGAACACCCAATGAGTGTCAAGCACAGTGGTGGAGGGGTGATGATTTGGGCTTGCTTTGCATACATGGGACCTGGATGCCTTGTAGTCACTGAGTGAACCAAGAACTCCTCTGAGTAGCAAAGTATTCCACAGTGAAATGTGAGGTCATGGTTCTGACAGCTAAAACTAGTCTGAAATGAGCTCATGCAACGACCCAGTCAAAGCCCAGACGTCAAACACACAGAAATACTGTGTCAGGATCTTAAGGGCATAACTGCACAAATGCCTGCAAATGAAGAAAAGTGAAATGAAGCAACAATGTAAAGAAGAATCCTTCCACAATGACATGACAGACTGTTAATGTCATACATATAAAGGTTACTTCAGGTTATCAGTGCTAGGTGGTTCTGCAAACTACTCAGTCACACACCCCACTTGACTGTATTTACAGTGGTCCCTCGCTATAACACGGTTCACCTTTCGCGGTCTCGCTGTTTTGCTGAAATTCTTTCTTTTCTTTTTTTTTTACAGCCCATTTTGTTCTGCGTACTGATTGGCTGTAGACCATTGTCAATCAATCTCATGTCCTGTCTCCTGTACAATACAGAAAGTGTTCAGCAGTGTGACTCTGTAGTGTCGTACTGTATGTTCGTAAGTTTTCTCAAACAAATGCAAAAAATGTCGACGAAATGTTTTGCACCATCAAAGGCAACCGCGGGTGCCTTTGGTTTCATTCTGTAATACTGGACTTATTTTTCTAGTTTTGAACTTTGAGAGTGTTTAAACAAGAGAGAAAAGTGTGGAAATGTTTGAGCCTGTCAGGAAAAAGTGTGTAGTGAGGGGTTTTACAGCCATAAAACATCTATAATAATTGTAAAAAAATAAAGTTGGCTACTTCGCGGGTTATTTTTAGAACCTAACTACTGCGATAAATGAGGGACCACTGTACTGTGTTGATGAGATATCAACTAAAGCTGAACCTGGAAGCTGAACCTGAAAACCAGTTTGTACCACAAGTTGGAGTAATAAATCATGTTAACATTCTAATTAACAATGGTGGCCAGTCTACAGAACCATCAGCAGTTTCAGAGGATTAAGAAAAGGACTTTCAAAGCTTTATACAAGAGAGGAGTTTTCAGATGCTCTTTGTGACATTTGAAAAGCTAAAACTAACCGCAATGAATAAGTCAATGATGTCAGCTGTCATTTAAAAGTTCTGATGCTAGAAAACTCAAAAGGTCAGTAAATATCATCTCAGGGCAAAGCTTCAAGCTCGCGTCGAAACACCAAGATGTCAGCGAGTGTTTCGAACGGAGCATTTTCCACTTCATCTTGTAGTGGCAGTTTTTTTTTGTTTTCCCCCCCTATTTTTAGTGTGCATTTTGAAGAAGAGGAGGTTATTTGACTTTGACATGAAAGTTCACATCCAGAGAATGAGCTCTTCTAACATCAGAGGAGGAGCTGCTACGCCACTTTAGGAAAACACACAAACTCTTTATCATTAAGCCTCTTGCACACAGATATGAAATACCACAGCCTGTACGACAATGAATAACACACTCGCATACACACGTGCCACACAAATGCAGCAAGTGTCGACACAGCGATGCTTGTATTGCCAAATAGAGCCTGAAATCCAGATCTGAGCCTCACAATATTGTCCTCTGCTGTACACTTCTGCTGATACGAGGCATCAAAGTGGATTTGATGCACAGTTTAATCCCTGCTGCCATACATGACAAGCGTTCCCTCTTTCTCCCTGCTGTCACAAACCGAAAGCCACGAGAACCTTTTCATGTTGTGTAATGAAAGCAAGGCATAATTAATGACTCCTAAATCTACAGCTCTTCATTACAGAGTTACTGTACGCGAGACAAGCGCTCTTAAATTAAATGAGATTGTTCATTTCTTATGAATGCCCTTGTGCGGCACATAGTATTATTCCAGGTTTTATGGAACACGCCTCCACTAGCATGAGTAGAACCATTTCGTGGCGCTTTAAATGTCTACGCCAGTGCAGCTCAGAGGAAACACTGCACATTTTGCTCCAGTGTTTGTACATCTGAGGGTTTCCCAGACAAAACACACTTGAAATGCTTGTAAAATGTGACACACTCTTACAAAGTCAATGATCCAAAATCTCATCAGCTCAGCTATTAAATAAAATCAAAGTCCAGCTGACTACAATAACAACGCTACATGCACTTTGATATATCTGTAATAGCTAACGTATGACGCTGCAGTCTTTGCTTATTTACTGAAAACTGTTTCTGTTGCTGAAGAGGCTGATTTAGTTGCTGGTTTGTTCCAGAAGTCAATGTGTTTTTGTTTTTATTTTACATTTTATTTATACAGCACCAAATAACAGCAGCAATCGCCATAAGGCGCTTTATATTGTACTGTAAATACAGTAAAAACCCAACAATCATATGACCCCTTATGAGCAGGCACTTTGGCAATAGTGGGAAGGAAAAAACCCCTTTTAACAGGAAGAAACCTCCAGCAGAACCAGGCTCAGGGAGGGGCGGCTATCCGCTGTGATGGGTACTGTATTTATACTACCTGTTTAAGTTGTTAAGGCTGCTGTTTTTTCATGTGCCACTGCAGTATCAATAGATATCTTAGTTGCAAGATTAGCAGCAGCTGGTGTAGTTGCTGAGTTGGTGTTGTAGGTTGCAGGTACTGCTATATTTTTTGTTTTGTGTTGGTAGTTTAGTTGCAGGAGGTGTTGCTGTAATTTTAGTAACTGATTTACTTTGATTAGTCACTGTGATTAGTTATTGGTGTTGCTGTAATTCCTGCAGTTGGTTTACTGTTGATGGAATTTGTATTTGCAGGATTTGCAACATACTGTTAAAGGTTTTGCCATAGTTCCCATAGCTGGGTAAGTTTCTTGGATTGCCATCTTTTGTTGCCGTAGTTGCAATGGATGATTTTTTTTCCATGAGATGTTTGTGTTTGGTTTAAGGTGTTGCTGTAATTTTAACACTTTTTTTCCTTGCACAGGTGGAATTGTAAATTGCATTTCTATTACAGTAATTCCAGTTGGTGGTTAGTTTCATAGTAGGTATTGTTGGTTGCAGGTAATAAAGTAAATTGAATTGCTTCAGTATTTAAAGGCGTTGCCACATTTTGGTGTTTTTTTTGTACAGGTTTTGTTGCAGTTGCAGTAGCCGGTTAAGTTTTTGGGACTGCAGTGTGAGCTGCTATGTTTGGTTTCTATCTTTGGCTCTAAATGCAGTACAGGTTGGTTAGTTGCAGATGTTGCTGTAATTCCAGTTGCTGATATAGTTGAGAGAGCAGCCATGCCTGGTTGCTTAAGTTGCTGCGTTTGTCTAAGTATTTCTGTAATGCTTACACATTTTTTAAACTGTATTATTTATTATTATTTTTAAATGTATTATTGTTCTTATCCTTATGTTGATTGCCGTGTGTCCACAGTTAGATATAGCGGGTTTGTCTACCTCCGAAGCACTGTGCTCATTGTGGCTCAAGAGTTGGCAGTTCGTCTTGTAATCGGAAGGTTGCCGGTTCGCGCCCCGGCTCGGACAGTCTCAGTCGTTGCGTTCTTAGGCAAGATGCTTCACCTACTGGTGGTGGACAGAGGGCACTGTGCTCGTTTGCAGGCTTAGAGGAGAAAGGAAGCAGACACTGCCTTAAGGTAGTGTTTAAGGCAGTCATGTGACAGTGGCTGTAGTGTGGATGGATTGGAGGAAATGTCCTGTTAAGGAACATAGGACAGTTTTTCTGTATATGCCAAGCCTATTTCCTCTCTCACAGAAATGTCCATTCTTTGCTTTTTGCCTTTTATTTGTAAGGTTCCGGATCCTGTGCAATAAGATCATCACCCACAAGATGTTTGACCACATCGTGCTGGTCATTATCTTCCTCAACTGCATCACCATCGCCATGGAGAGGCCTCGAATCGACTCCAAAAGCGCTGTAAGTGTCACAACATGTCAGGTAGGTAGGTAGATAAAGGAAGACAAAAGGGAATTCCAACCTCTGCTCAGACAAACACGAACGCCTGGAAAGAATCAGGTGTGTAGTTTTCTCTGTGCAGAGAAATGGAGTGGAGCATAGTGTTAACAGGGAACCACTCCTGTTTGACTGCAAGCCAGCAGTGTGTGCTATACCCCTGTACCTACTGCACTACATCATCAACACCATCACCTCTTTCGCTAATGTGCCATTCCCTTCAAACAGAGGACTGGCAGGATGCCTTGCAGCAACACAAACACACACCTAACTCTGTGTCCTTTCCAGTAATAACAGCAGAACCGGGCCCAGAAGTTCCATGCATAAACACAATAATTATCACTGTTTGGTTTATATTTTTTTTTTTTTCCTTCGCTGGGCGAGGTGTTCCGCGGATCGGCCTAATTGCAGTTCAGTCTCGCTGGAACGTGGCGTTTTGCTTGTTTTGCGACTGAAACACGGAGGAGACAGCACTGTTGTAATTGATTCAATTATCCGTGGGCTGGTGTACGTGGCTAATGTCCAGGAAAGGAGATGTTTAACAAATGGAGGCTGCCTCCACAGGCCGCCCGTTCTCATCAAGGCAGAAGGAACGCGCACACATACACAAGCATTGATTTCTCCCCTCTCACGTCTGCGAAATCCAGCGCAGCAGCCGCTCTAGGATTCACATCAGAGAGCAGTATTTTCAGATGCACATATATTTCGCCAGCTTCCTGCCGTGGCCGCCGTGTCCGGCCTGCACCCAGAGGTCGTTATTGAAATGAGATGGAAATGTATGACACAGAAAGCAGCCTCAAACAAGTGAATGAGCAGTCATTACAGTTGCGAGCTGCGATGCTTACTGCTACAGACCTCATTCGCCTGGGTGGTCATTGCATGATGCCATTTGTTTGTCTTTGCGGGTTGTTTTGAATTAATGAAGCCGACTGTGAATCGGCTTATAACATCCAAACATGTATATTTTATCACTCTGCTACTCTTTGAAAGTACCTGCTCTACATCACCCCACTGCGCCAACTTGACAACACATGTAATTTACTTTAAATAGAAATGTCAGAGATAAAGCGTCTCAGTCACAACATTTTAGCGTGGAATGCACGCTACATAATTAGCTTATTGTCCTGGAAGTTATGTCACTCGCATTGCATTTGGCTTGCGGTCCATTACTGTTTTGGTTTGGTGCTGTGTGTTGCCTGGATACTGTCGTCCTGTAGCTCAGTGGAAATGATTGAGGATGATTATAGCACCTATTATGATTTATTATTTCTAATTGAGCTAGGGGACAATGCATCACTGTCTAAAGCTCTAAACTGAATTATATCAGCGTGAACAGGATAATGTACGATCCATCGAAGTTTTCAGGGGCCGCGTCATCGCTCCAGACCACTTTAGAATAGAAGTGCCGCTAGACACAAAGAGAAATGCCAGTTTCTGCCTTTGGTTGCTGTTTCTCAGCACAGGCAGATTGATCCACATTGTGTTTCAGCACTTTTACAGCAGCCCCTCTGAAAAGTACAACAACAGTATGTTGCTGGGAAAATACATATCTAGTTCTTTACAGTGTAAACAGGTGTAAATGGCTATAAACAGTTAATTACTGTGAAGTATATGCAAAATGTAGCCTGAATTAATTTGTCTGGGTTTTTTTTTTAAACTATGACAATACCACATTTGTGACACTTCTCATATTCCCTGGGCTGTATGTTTAATGAACTACACAGCCACAAAAACCTTTAAGAAGTACAGAATTAAGATAGAAGTGGTGCTCTACACAGGATGTGATGAAAGATTTATTTTTTTATGTGCATGACTACACGGTGTTCATTATATAACTAATGATACTGAGTTCCTTTAAAGAAAAGAAAGGCACTGAACCTCTAAAGGGCTTCCAGTGTAAATCACCTACTGAAAGTGTTTAGTAATGGGTTTTGCTTTTACTGGCATATGGCTAAGCAAAGTACCTCTAGGTCATAGCTGGCTTTTGCCACTATATTTAGCATTACTTCAAACTGGGTCTGATTCCTGGGGCGACCAGACTTGTGGTCAGGCAAACAAGATTCCAGGTGTTGAACTGCGAATAACAGCACCACCACCACCGGAGATGAAGGTTAAGAAGCAACAGGGAGGTGCTTTACTCCTATTGAGGGTGCCCGGATTCCTGTCACTGTCCTGCCTTAGGCTAAAAATATATCCAAGATGTAGAGAAATAGACCCAGAGAATATACATAGACAAAAGTTTATTGCCTCATCTTTTTTGATGATATGATCAAGTGAAATGAAAGATGACTCATCTTTTTTTTTGCCATTTAGCTAGCTAAAATGACACTGGTTAATTGCAGTATTGCAGCTAGTACACCATATTTAGCCTGCCTGTATATCTTTATTTAGCTTGCTATATGGTTGGTGATATTAAAGTCTTGTTTGTGGCACATTAGTATATGTGAGGGGGCAAACTCCTCAAGATGGGTGGTGACCATGGTGGCCAAGAGGGTCATGTGACACATCAAACTTATTGGTAATGTCACAAGAAAAACAATGGTGTGCTTGGTTTCAACATAACTTTATTCTTTCAGATGTTGAAACCAAGCACACCATTGTTTTTCTTGTTGAAATGGCCCACCCTGTACATTTAGCTGTCTCTTCTTCAGACCGAAGAAGGCCCTTGAATGAACAACAAAATGTTTTCTCCCACTGAAAATGCTAAATCCTAATGAACAGAATCAACTTTCTGGGATTTCCTTTCTCAGTGATTGAGAGCATGCATCAGGGCAATTAACGCTCTGCAACACTTAAAAGGTAGCCCAATATTAACTCAGTCAAAGTATCTAACAAAAACAAGCTTTATTAGCTAATTTAATTCACCTCTGGCAGTCACCAAATTTATTACCATTGTATTTCTGGTATCTACAGTGGGCAGCAACCTGCATTTTTTTACTAAAAGTTACAAAATGTTGGCTCTTTCTTCTTCTACAGGGTTCTTAAAAATGTGTGTTTAGGGCATTAAACACCTATAGTTCACATACTGTGGTCCAGAATAGTGGACGACTTTATGCTTTATGTCCGCTTTTTGGCTAGAAACATCTGGCCAATCTGGCCAGACACATCTGATGTATTCATTGGAGTGTAAATGTGTGTGAATGTTACGGCGTTTTCACACCTGTAGCTCGTTTACTCTGGCCCAAATCAGTTGATGAGTTTGTAAACTTTAACTTTTTCCAGTGATTTGGTTTGTTTTCACACAGAGGAAATTTATACTAACTTGCTGCATCCCAGAACACACAGTATCCGTGGCTATGGGACTTTTTAAACAAACTAGTAAACTGAACCTGGTAGTTTGTTCAGATCGGGGTCTGGTCACCTGTTTACACCATGAATGAGCTGCTATGGAGTTAATTTGAAAACGTGCTGTGACCACCGCCTCCAGTTTGTTATTTTTGGTCTGCACCCGAGCGTGATTACTGTGTTCACATCTGCACAAACGAACCACAACAAAAGGAAAAAACGAACCAGAGTTTGATTTAAACAAACTAAACACAGCAACTGTGAAAACCCCTTAGATAAAAGACATTAAAAAGGTGCTTGGCTAAGTGAGATATATTATGTAATGTTTCTTCCTGTTAAAAGGAAGTTTTTCCTTCCCACTGTCGCCAAGTGCATGTTCATAAGGTTTGTGAGATTGTGGGGATTTTCTCTGTATTATTGTTGGGTCTTTACCTTTCAATACAAGGAGCCTTTAGGCGACTGTAGCTCTGATTTGATCTTATATAAATAAAAGTGAACTGAACATTAGACCGAGAACAAATTGCACTTTTTGCAGCTTAGTTAGTGACGCACACTTTAAAATTTAACATCAAAATTTCTGTTGCTTTGTAATGAATGGAGGTATGAACACTTGTTTACAGAGAACAGGAATGGCTAATGTCAAGACTGGAATTTATAAACCCTCGCTACGACAGCATTCCCAGTGATGTCATGCCTGACGTTCTCAGAGACTTCAGAAAAATCGCCACAGGACTGCCATCTCTGTTTATACGTGTGTGCATAACTTTGCGTTCCACTGAGTATGTGTGATGGTAGTTGGAGGCCGTGGGAAAGAGAGCCACCTAAACCCACACACACGCTCACACGCACACATGTACATTCAGCGGCAGGACAGGGTCATGTCTCCTCAGACAGAGGGGATGCAGGGTAAACAAGCACTCAGTGAAAGGATCTTATTCGTGCTTGTTTTCTCTCCTCAGTCCTTGTTTAGCTCAGTAAATAGGCTCCCATCCTCTCCTGCATGCGCACACACTAAACTACTGAGAGATACTGCTTCAGGCAACAGGGGAGCATGGGAGCGCAATGATATGATTGTGTATAGATGGAGATATGGTGTTGAATTGTGTGCATACACACAACTAATTAATGGTGCTTGTTTTTGAAAATGACTCTCTCATGAAAAAATAAAGCATCTGATGCAACATGCTTGTTTAATTGGTGAAGTGCCAATTTCAGCCTTTAATTGTTGTTTCTCAACACAAGCAGTGTGTGTTTCACTGTGAGAGATTTCACAGTTAACTTACAGTGAAGTGCTGACAGTGTGATTTGTCAGCAGTTAAAAGCTCAGTGTGCAGTATAATGTACATTATACTGAAAATATGCTTTGCAGTATAATACTGTTCCTAGTGAAATCGCTAGAAACAGCTTATTTTTGTAATATATGACGTGTTTTTAGAACCAATAATTTTTTTTTTTAACATGATAGTAGTTTATTCTCAAAATTCCACCTTTGTGATTGAATGATTCGTAGGTCAGTTTAAGTGGCTTGACAAACAAACACAATAAAACAAAACATTATTGAAAATGAGGTAAAAGGACCCGACTAAAACTGAGTGAAAAAACAGCCAATGTCCAAAGAAAACTGTGAAAGACCTTCAGAAAGCCTGGAGAACTACTATTCAAGACTCTTTAAAAAAAGAAATGAAGAAAGTCAGGTTCCTTGGAAACAGAATAATAAAGAAATGAATGATGACTCGAAACTTTTGCACAGTAATGTACACCAACACAAAATAGCTGAAATAACCATTCCTGTGCTACTCCTCAAAGGCACCAGTGCTTTCAGCATTCAACTGTATTTAAAAGAACAATTTTTTAAAGTGTGCTGTTGTTATTATTCCACTTGTTCCCAGTGCAGTGCTGTTTATTCAGGGAGTTGAAGAGTTTTTCTATCATTGCATTGTTTTAAAAAACAAAAATTCCTTTTTTTCTTTTATTTGATCTCATTTATTGTCTTGAATTTTACCCCTCGGGGATTTATGAGATATTTGAGTACATTTTTTTACCGCTCTTATAAGGTTGCGAGCATAAATACCAAATCAGATCCCTTGTTTCAATATTTCATGTTGTTTTAATACAAAGTAAACGTTATAATTGTACGCTATCATTAGAGAGCGTACAATAGGGGTGTTTGCACAAACATGTTTTCAGATAGTGTATGTGGAAAGCAGCTCTCATGCATTATTCAGCTGTACACTAGTCAGCTTAGAAGCAAACAGTAAAAAAAAAAGGTGCTCAGAACATTTCATGAGAACTACCTCCGCTCAACGAAGCCTCTCTCTCACTCTCTTCTTTCCTTTTCCCTTTTGTTTGGCAGGAGCGGGTTTTCCTGACAGTGTCCAACTACATCTTCACAGCAATCTTTGTGACTGAGATGACTGTAAAGGTGAGTCACGCTGAATTGCCAACAATACCTTTTAAACTCCAGTGCAAAGTTTGTGAAAGGCTTTGCTCATTTTAGCCACTGTGTGAGAGGATGTTGCATACTCCATACTTACTTTTACCCTTTTAAAGACTCAAATATCTGCTGTTCATTCTCCCATGAAGTTATCCCTGACTCCTGTTTTTATTCACTTAGTTGATTTCAGCTCTCGTGCCTCAAAATATTTGGTAGGTCAGGTTATTTTGGTGCCGTGAAAACACTGGTTGCCTCGCATCGAGAGCGCGACTTTGCTCAACTTTGCTCTGAAGTTTAAACGAAAATGATTTGACACCCTGGTGTTTGCAAACAAAACAAAGATTTTTGCATGAGAGGAAGAAACCCAAAGCGCACTCCCAAAACCTCCAAGACACAAAGCTGTAGCGATAACAGAGTCTGCCTGATACCTGCATGTAGTGGAACGATTCCATAATAGAAAAGAAAACAGAGTGGTCATGAGGGGGAGGGAGGGGAGGGGGAGAACGAGAGAGGTGAACAGACAGTGAATGCACACCTTCTGAGGGCAGTTTCATAATGCTAAGAGGAGGATTGTCTCGCCAGTATTCAAATGGCCCAGCTTTGAATGGAGGTCCATGGCAGCGTGGGCAGGAGCTCGCGGAGGCAGAGGGGAGGAAAGTTCATCGGTGTCACTCATTCAAAGCCTCTTTCTCTATTTTCGGTCCCGGCGACTCACAAACGTTGGGGTGGCACACAAATACGCACACACAGAGCACTGGTTTTATCATCTAATGCTCAGGGAATCTGTGTGTGATGCAAAAATGTAACAGTGGCGAATGGTTAGCATGAAAGATTTTAGCATTTAAAAAATGAAACAACTATGCGTCTACTCTTTTATCTCGTGTTTCAATTATAATACTATAATAAGTCTATTGCCCCATTTCGGAGGGAGTTTTTATTTTATTTAATTTTTTAAAAGCAGCTGTTGACTTCTGACAGATGTTTAGTGTGTAGTTGATGTCCCATGTTGCCCTCAGGTGACTGAGCTGTTAGCAGTTACATGAAATGCAACTGAATTTTTCATCTATACTTTTTCAGTGACTGTATTTAAATATTATATATTATATATTCATCTACTGTACATTTATTTATTTAATGAAAATGAAGCATCGTGTGAGTAAGTAAGTGCTGTGTAACTGTTTCCATAGGAATTCAGGGGGTAAGTAGCAGCCAGAATTAAGTAAGTGGCAGACTAACTGACACATAGTCAAATGGTCTTGACTAATTGATCATCAGCAAGTGTGAGCACCTCCATAAAACCAGAAGTTTGCACATTGTTTGGCAGTTTGCACATCTGGAGGACTTAGGTCTGTGTGGTCTGTCTGTTTGAAAGGGTTATAAGGCAATTTACAAACAAGTCCATTATTCTACCGTGAGAAACATTATTCACAAGGGGAAACCATTTGAGTCATCTGCTAATCTTCCTGGGGTAGATGTCCCAGTAAATTCATATCAAGGTTGTGCAATGCTCAGAGAAACTGAAAAAAACCCCTAAAAACTAAAAAGTCACTACATGCTTCAGTTAAATGTTAAAAGTTCATGGAAGACTGAAAAATTATGGCTTGTTTAGAAGGGTTATTAGATGAAAGCCTTTTCACTCTAAAAAGACTATGGCAGCACAGCTGAGGAAAACTGCAGCTGAACAAACCAAAAGATTTCTAGAGCAATGTGTTTTGAACAGATAAGTCCAAAGTGGAAATGTTTGGCCATAATATATAGCAAAAATCAAATATTGGCACAAATGCTTCAACTCTAAAGCACGGAGGTGGAGGGTGATGATTTGGGCTTGATTCGCAGCAACAGGACATCAACACCTTGCAGCCATTGAGTCGACCATAAACTCCTAGGACTGCCAAAGTATTCTTGGGTCAAATGCGAGGCCATGTGTTTGAGAACGAAAGCTTATAATAACAATAATAATAATAATGGATTGCATTTATGTAGCGCTTTTCGAGACCCTCAAAGCGCTTTACAATTCCACTATTCATTCACTCTCACATTCACACACTGGTGGAGGCAGCTACAGTTGTAGGCACAGCTGCCCTGGGGCAGACTGACAGAAGCGAGGCTGCCGTATCACGCCATCAGCCCCTCTGGCCAACACCAGTAGGCGGTAGGTGAAGTGTCTTGCCCAAGGACACAACAACCAAGACAGACAGACCTGGGGATCGAACTGGCAACCTTCCGGTTACAAGATGAGCTTCCCAAACTTTATCATATAACAGCTGAAAATGTACAAGAGAACAGCTGAAAAAGAAGAGAGTCAAATGTCGCAATGGCCTTGTCAAGTCCAAATCAAAAACAAAGGCCTCTGTAGCAGCCTTTTTTAATTAATTGTCCGCTATATTGATTAGTATCGACTTATACAAACGATCTTATCGCCTCTCATCTTTTCAGTTGGAGTATTGTGAAACTGCATGATGCAAAAACTGTTGTCTTGGCCTAATTTAATAAGTTTGATCTCAGGGAATAATGTTCTGGAATGCATATCGCTTCATCAGCAGAATACGTGATGAGTGAAACCTATGGAAATAGACATGAAGTTTGGAGCGCTTGCAGCTTTTATGATCATCACTGCCACACAAACAGTCACTTCACTAAGTCAATAAGCTGGGCGTATGGGACATTAAGCACCGACTCCTAATAAATAGAACACTGGCTTGATAAACAAATTGCAGCCACAGTGACAAAAATAGATATTAAATTACTGATTCGTGTATCATTTGTCTGCCACTTATATTCATGGTGAATAATTCATTTGAACTAATATCCAAACCAAACTGGCACTCGGCAGTCTAAACTCAGTGCTTTCTGCTTTATAATAACATACTGTTGTCTTCTTTGCTGTCCAGATCGTGTCTATGGGCTTTTTTTTCGGGGACAAGGCGTACCTGAGGAGCAGCTGGAACATTCTGGACGGGATGCTCGTCATGATTTCTGTTATTGACATCCTGGTGTCTCTCATTTCCCAATCCGAAACCAAGATCCTGGGCATGCTCAGAGTGCTGAGGCTGCTGAGAACTCTGAGACCGCTACGGTAAGTGACTGAACGTCATAGATAACTTCCCCTGGGGATGGTTGTTATTAGCATTTTATTGATAACAGCATTGACACCAATACTTCTTATCAATTCAATTCAATTTTATTTATATAGCGCCAAATCACAACAAAAGTCGCCTCAAGGCGCTTCAAATACTTCTTATCAATATACGTATTTGCTGATATTCCTGGCCTGCTGTAAAATGGATATGGGTGCTTTTGATGCATTAGCACATTTTTTTCATCTGAGCTTCACAGCAAGCTGGTATGCAGTACTGTACTTCTGGAGCAAGCAGTTGTGGTAAATGCCTTATAGTTGAGAACGTGAACAACCACAGACAATATGCAGTTGTTTATCTGTGGTTGTCAGGACTGTTGACACCAACTTTGTGTTATTTTGACTAACAACAACTCAGACTTACTTTAATGGAGATAATGAGTTTCTGTGTGGTCATGGTACTCTTGAGAGGTTGAGAAAAAGAAGGAAACTGAACTTTAGGTTTGATGTTTATCCAAGAAACTTGTCTGTGAAGGTTTTTAGTCATCCAGCTCATCGTAGTCTAAAGAGTTTGGAAAGAAAGGCATCTGGACTTCTTTAAGTTTCACCACTCATCTGAGAAGCTTCTAAGAGCAACTGGTGGAGAGTCCCAGATTTAAAGCCCTATGGGAGTGTCGTCAAGAGGGTCATGGACCCCCTATTGATCCTCAACCTAATCACACAAGCCAAGCTGTGTAGGTCACAATCAGCCAAGGTTTTGGGTGAGTTCATTGTGAAACCTAGCCCCACCCTATCATGTGATTTACTGAGGTCAGATGGTCCAGGATGTGGGTGTTAAGGCGTCTGGGAAGGGATCTCAAAACTGGATTACAGATGGCAGACAGTTGGTGTCATAAGCCACCACCTCTGTTCAAAGATGATTGTTCACAGTGGACATAGATGGCTTTTCCACTCCTCTTTCAAACCATCTGTCTTCTCTGTCCAAAATGTGAACGTTGGCATCTTTGAAAGAGTGACCTTTGTCCTTTAGATGCAGATGGACAGCAGATTGTCCCGTCGAGATGGCTCTTCTATGCTGTGCCATGCGTTTATGAAGTGGCTGTTTGAGAAGCTTTGATAATCTCAACCAGTTGCTCTTAGAACTGAAGAAGCTTCTCGGATGAGAGGTAAAACGTCTTCAAGAAAATGAAAGAAGTCCAGACACTTTTCTTTCCAAGCTCCTTAGATCCTAGAACCTTCTTCACTTTTACAAGCAAAAGGTGGAGAGTCCAATATGTTAAACTCCAAGTGTTTTTTTTTCTATTTAGAGGTCCTGTTGATCATGTGAGCGGAAAGTGTGAAAAAAAGGGTCTACAAGCTCTTGAATCATGGGGCGTATTTCGTTTTTCACAGGACTCTATACAAGTCTGCGAAAACCTCCTTTTTCACATGACAGTATAAAATAATAATAATCAGTAGCTGGTGAGCAATGTTAAAAGACACATATAGGAAAGACTCTTAAATACAGCAAACGTAAAAGTGTTGCAAATCCTTGGTTCAATAGTTCCAGTAGTAAAAACGATATGTTTTCAAGTGTTGTCATAAATAGGTAGGAACAAACTTCCTCTCAGTCTCAGTAAGGAGATGCAAGTGCGTCAGTGTGTGTGTCTATGTGTGTATGCATTTATTTTAGCATTTTATTCATGTTAATGTCAGCATGCACACAATTTCACAGTTGTGTTTATTTGAGCGGAAATAATTCAGAAATTACCGATTTGAACATCGATTTTGTATTTTCCAAATATTTGCACTGCTTTGAGTTTTATCCATTCTTTGTGTGTGTGTGTGTGTGTGTGTGTGTGTGTGTGTGTGTGTGTGTGTGTGTGTGTGTGTGTGCTTGTACACATGCAGCCTCTTGGATGTCTCATCTCGTGAAGGGAATATTTATCACCATTCTCGGGAAGAGCACAAAAATCAAATATTCATTTTCATCCTGCCAAATTTACCCGCTGAACAGCACTGATCTCTTTCCCCCATCCTTTTGCTTTTTTAACTTTCACCTTTGACATGAAAGTGAAATGTTTTGACGAGACTGCTTTTGCTCTCCTGCGTTCAAAGCGCTACTTTCGTCTTTGACTTCGTTCTGTAATGTTTGGGTTTAATTAAACTGGGTGAATTTCCAGTTAGTTGGCCAGGTTCTGTTTTTTTCATCACTTTTCTGTCACATTCCAGCCTTCAGAAGTTACTTGGTTTGGGGTTTGTTTGTAGTGTTTTCTTCATGTTCCTACATGTAGGCATCAGTAGTTTAGTAGCTACAATGCTGTTCTTTTTAAAAGAAACTATGCTCAAAACTGGATTAACCTAATGTCCACATCGTATCTGTGTTAGCAGCGTTTACTAGTACATAACAACAGTTAAGTGTCTGTTATCAGTCACTGTAAAACCTTCTACAACAGCAAAGACTGTTTTAATGCAAACTGAGGATTGTGTGGGTTGAATGAGAAATTGAGGCATAAATATAGTCCCTTTTAAACTATTGTAACAAGTAATTAACTTCTAATCTTTACTAGTTACTGGTTTGTGCATGTTCTGTTTAACGGTTACGGATGCTGCTAAAAAAAAGGCTTAAATAGATATCTCATTAACCCTCTGAGGTCTAAATTATGGCGATGACGCCAATCCTAGCCAGAATTTGCAACTTTTGTTTTTATTAAATTGTTCTCTCAAGTCTACTCGATCAGGGACAAAGGACGTAACCATTCTTACTGACACGCACTAAAAAGTGTTCCATTTATATTTGTGTTGGCTTTTTTCTGTTTGTATGAGTTATCACCAATGACAGCTTAGACAAGGGGTGGGGGAACTCCAGGCCTCAAGGGCCGGTGTCCTGCAGGTTTTAGATGTGTCCTTCATCCAAATGGCCAAAAATTACTGCTCAACATGTCATGAAGTTGCCTGGAGTTCCCCACCCCTGCCTTAGACCTTAGAGGATTCATAAGCAACTTCTTGCAAAGTGCAATCTTGTCAGCAAAACTACTGAGCTGAATTGCACTGATCTTGTTGGTGAAGTGAAGCATGGGCAGATGAAGGACCGAGTGGAATTTGGTATGGATCCATAATTATTCTCTGCAAAAAAAAAAAAAGGAAAAAGAAGAATCTAAACAGGGAATTGGCTTTTGCATTGACATTGCCATTGGCGCTGACACTGGCATTTGCATTGGCACTGGCTTTGGCAGGGGAATCACTGTGAGTGCCCTTTTAGAAAGCCCGTGATCTTCCTGTGGATAATTCATTATGGATATATGTTTGGGCTTGCAGTCACACTGTGGGATGAATTTGTAACTAATGAAATCCCTCAATGCAAAAAAATCAGTCTTTCTTCAGCCCTGGTGCTGTCTTACTGAAATGGTAATGTGACATTAAAAGTATAAGCTTGCTGTCAAATGAGTGGCTTCCTAATTAAATTTGGTGCAACTGTGACAAACTAAATGCTTGAAGAGATTCACCTGTTTCTAAATGCCGCTGAATCCTCTTTAAGTCTTCCTGTTATACGCCCTGCTTTATTTAATCCTCAGATGACAGCTGAGTTTGTATTAACAGGGCTAGCAACGGTTTTAAAGTCAGATTAGAAAAAAATATGAAACAATTACAAGAGGAAATTGGACCTATTTTGAGTCTGGGGGAAATATTTTTAGGAGCAAAGGGCAACAATTTCCTTCAGGCATGATGTCACCAGTTTGACGGAGATGCAGAATGGCAGGGAACGATGGGCAGATCTAGACTCGATACAAAGAGAGGCAGAAAGCAAAGGAGAGAGAAAAGACAGGAAGAGAAGAAGAGAATAAGAAAGAGCTGAGCTGTGGAGCTTGGTTCTCTTCTCTGCTGAGGCTGCAGATGAATTAAAGGAAAGAAATACCAAAAATCATTTTTAAGTTATTAACTTTTAATCCATAAGAAGGAGCGCAGCTTTAAAGGCTATATTAAGCTATAAGTTTGCTGCTCTGGTTTATACGGTATAGTCTGATTATAGTGTACTCTGTACTTAAAACTGTTGCTTGGAAGATGACAACACTGACTTCAGAAGCGAAACAATTATCAGCAAAAAATTGTGCTTCTTGAAGCTAGCTACTACTAAAACTAATACTGAAGTGCTAAAAGCTTAATCCAGCCTCATTGGGAAGATGCAGACGCAGAGCAGTGATGCCTGTAGCTGTGTTGGCACAGATCATTTCAAACATTAACAGGACGTTGTATGGACATCAACATTAGTTGTCAAATCATACTCCCTCACGTGTTTACTAAACAAGCTAACTAGCTAACTTTTCCTCTCTATTTAAGCATAAAAAACAAATCGCATAAGATGCAGGACCACTGATAGCTGCTACATAGTGCAGACGCTGGATTATTTAGGTTGGGCAGGACCCAGGTGCAGCCATTGGAGACAGAGATAATTAACTAAAAAGCAGTTTTATTGCCAAATCTAGAGGCTCAAAGGAAATACAAAAAACAAAATTAGGTACTAGGAACCGGAAACTAGAAAACATGTAAACTACTAAAAAAAAAGGAACTCGCAGAAAAATAAAAAAAACACACAGTATGAGCTGACGACGTGACCACGAGCAGAGGGAGACTGAGGACATAATTACAGAAAAACTGAAAAAAAGTCTACAGAGAAACAGATACGGGGACAGCAACAATGGAGACAAGAGATAAACAAACATGAAGACAAGGCTGACTAAACACAGGGGAAGACGATGCACTGAAAACTCTAAGATGACTAAGAACTGAAGGCTAACTGAAGCATACTTTATACACAACGTAAATATAACCATGAAACTATGAATCACACAGAATATTCCAACAAACAAGTCTGGAAACACAGAAAGACCCAGTATCAGGACAATTTAGTGTTATTTGTCTGAGAATGGAATAGAATACAATAGATACTTTATTGTCATTTACAACACAGAGCAATTAGTCTAGTTAGTTTAAGAACAGAGTTTCGGTGCATTGACTTGCCATCAGATTAATGTGAGATTTCAAGGTGACTTCTTGAAATTACATATTTGGAGAACAGAATAAGCACAAGAAATGTATGAATGGCTGGTAAGATTCTTAATATCAGATTTTAACTTTCAGCCAAAGTAACTGCTGAGTCCTTACTTAGGCTGAAATGACACTAGAGAAAACAGTGGTTGGGTACCATAGTGCAACAAAAAACTATTACTACTTATGATCTTGCATAGCGTTGCCTTTAAAATGGGTTGCTTCAAAGATGGTCATCAGGACTGTGCCCACGTGCTGTCAGCTGCTATGTTCAAAGTGACTTTGATGTGTCAAAACCACAATAAAACAGCAAGAGTCAATTTGCTATCAGTAAGCAATAGAATGGTTGGGCAGTGGCGTCAATTTGGCAACTACATCGAATCAGTTTGTGGATACAGTGATTAACCATGATATATCAGTGAAAATCCAAATCTATTGATGTCTAAAATTCACATGAACCTCACAGATTTGAAACTGAAATTCAGAAAGTCCTCTAGAAGTACTGAGGTAGTTGTTGAAGGTCAGCGGTTTAACTGCAGAATGGTTGGCATGCTTGCTGCTTCAACATGTCTCTGAATACAACAAGAATACAAAGAGTCAGTAACCAGATAAGTTGTGTCCCCTAGTTCAGCTCATAGGGGCAGAATGATTCAGACTGAATCAATCGGGATGACAGTGATGTGTCAGTTGGATCCTAAATATTTGGAAACAGGTTGCCTCCAACGCGAGAAACAAGAACAATCACCTTGTGATTGAAAGTTGTTGCCACCTGTAGGTGTTGCATCCTCAAGCTCAAGGTCACCACTTAGGTCTGGTAGCCACAACTACTTGCATTTGGTCACCGACAACAATATGAATAAATAAATGAAAATAATCAATCTCACGGGCAACCACCAATTTCTTCTTAGTCACATGGAGGTTGCTGCTCAGTTCCAGAGTTTTTTTCCTTATTTGTTCCTGTATTAAGACTGTTTTAAGTGCAGAAGCCCAACCCACCAGCTGTTCAAACCTTCTGTTTACAAGGGGCAGCCAATCAGAAGAAAACTGGCTTAAAGGGAAGGGGAAAGGAGCTAAAATGACTTGGTTCCAACAGAAAATCAACTGAATAGCTGCGCCAAGCCCCGGTATGAGACAAATGATTGTTTTCCAATCATGACTCAATGCAAAGCTACTTTAGTCGAGTCCAAAAATAAAATTATGAAGCAGGAAATGAGCACAACGGGGCCCTTTTAAAAATATTTACTAGAACATGTCATTACCATTTTGCCAGTTTGTTAAATAAAAAATTACAGCAACCGCTCAACCAGAATAATGTATGTGTAAAACTTCCAAACTGTAACATTAAATCAGTTAGTCCCCCAAATTCCCCAAACACACCAGAAAACAGGCACGGCTTCATAAAGCTACAGAATTTCCTTCAATATCAGCTTGTTATCACCCCAATTCAACTGTGGCAAACTCACACTCACTGGGTATTTTAATTAAATATGAACTCGTCTGTGTTTTCCCCTCCGGCACCGCGGTGGCACATGGGGGTTCACGCAGGCAGCATCAGAGCTGCCGACGCCGATATGAGAAGAAAACTCAATCAACAATCATTCATGTCCTCAGGGCCTAAAAAGCTGTAGCAACTTAGACGACCAAGTTTTAAGGCTACAATACTTAGTTACAATATGCACTTTGCACATCTTAAGTGCGATAAGGTGAAGCGGTTGCTCTAAACTAGCCGTGTATGTTGGATGAGTTTTACTGCAACAGACGTTACGCAGGAGTCTGTTGCTGTTTCCTCCTCATTAGAGATATTAATGATAGCATTCATTGCACGCACGTGTGTGTTGTGTGCATCTGTGCATGTGACAGAATGATGCATCGGCTTTGTTTAACAGGGAGCACTCACACACCTCTGCAGTCATTCATCAAGCCCACTACCTGAGCTGAGGGCAGTCCTCGGGGAGGTCCCGCGAGTTAACACCCCCCATGTCATCGAGTGGCACTTTTATGTCACCCCACAGCACCTACAGCTCATCGACAATTAAGGTGCAACCTAGAAACCCCTACCCCAAAACCCTCTCCACGTTCATCATTAGTTATAGCTGCCACCGAGCTCCATCGCAGGCAGACCGGAGTGTCGAGGTCAGAGAGAGCCAGCAGGTTGCTTTTATCGATGAATCCCCTACTGTGGTTGACCTCGATCGGATCAGCCTTTTGAGCACATCCGTCAGTTGATGATGATGTAATTACCTCAATGCTGGTGGCCTAATTGACTTATAACATATAATTACAAGTGCCTAACCCTGCGATGTGACATGTCACTGTCTTTCTTTTGCATTTCCGTAAGCACAATGAGAGATTGGGCTGAAGCGATGATGAGGAACGCCAGCTGGGGGCTGAAAAGGAGAAGAAAATTCACAGAGCTAGGTGGAGTGACAGGCAAAGTTCTGACCAAAAAAAAAGTGAGAAAAAAAGCAAGAAAAGAAGAGCTGCCTCATTTTTTATTCCCTCTGTATTCCTGCAACTCACCAGCCCTCCTCTCCTCCCTCTGTTCCCTATTTCTATCTCTCGGCGTCGCTTAATTACACCCAGTGTTTGCACTGTGGGAGTACGGCTGCCACTTATTGCCCTACTTGTTGTTCCCTTTACTCCGTGTGAGGAATAAGCTGGTGGTGGAAGAAGAGGAAGTGGGAGAGAGAGAGATGGGTGGTGCATGTGTGCAGGTGGTGAGGATCGTGGCACGCTCCTCATTGCTCCTTTGTGCGGTGCAAAACAAGGACACCGCCATGAAATTATGCAGAAGGTAGATCAGACAAAGCAAACTTCTTTCTCTCCTTCTGCTCTCTCCGTTCAGCTTCCCCTCATCCTCCTTTTTGTGCCATATGCAAATAGACATAACGGAGAGAAGCCCACTGCAGCGTGTCCTTCATGTACCGCATCATCAGAGTGTATTGACTTAGAGTGAGAGCCTCGTCTCTCCATAGTTCCTCTCCTTAATAAGCCTTTTCACTTCAGCGTACTTGTTAGAGTTTGGTTTGAAAGGACGTGAAAAGGTACAGAGGCTCGTCTGAGGTGTTCATATGCGACTCAGCAGTGTGCGGGAACTACAGCAAACTGGTCAAAAATGTTCAATTATTCAGGCTACTCAACACACAACCACTTGAATAGGTCGGTTATGTGTATTTCAAAATAGACGTGTCTTTTCAGAGATCTGAACGTTATGAGTTGTCTGTCCTTCCATGGTAAATGGACTTTTCTTCTACTTGAAGGGTGCACCCTACTCTCTGCCTATGACAGGTGGGATAGGTTCCAGCCCTGCCTCGTGACCCTGAATTTGATTATTGGAAGAAAATGGTTGGATGGTGCTTGGAAGTGTTATTTACACTTAGTTAAGTTTTAAAAAGTTGAAAAGAACTAAGCTAATATTATGCAAGTAACTTAACGTCTTTTCTTCGGCTGAACGTCTAATATTTACTAAATACTGAGGGCTAAACTGTTTCCCCACAGTCCATCTCTCTCCTGGCACTAGCAGCAGCAGTGTGTCTAAAGCACTGCGCAGTTAGAGCTGAAGCTACATGACACACAGCTGCCACACAGCATGCAGTATTGTTGGGTGGATGCTAGTCTGTTAACTCCTGAAAGCAATGACTCTTAACAACTTTTCTGGTGGAAACCAAGCATTGCTCTGTGTCCTATTCAGTTTAGTAAAACTGTAGTAAAAAGTTAATAAAGTCACTTGGTAAATTTAAGTAGGTAAATGGAATAAGTTTAATCAAATGCTTTAAAATCCACCATGAAAAGAAATATGAGTAAAACCTGGACGTCATTTGGTCTTTTTTTTTTTTTTTTTTTTTTTTTACCAGAAATGACTACAGACTGAAACTGGACTTTGATCAGTGTCATTGCCAAGGGACTGAATGCAAACATGCTGTCAAAGAACAGGAGAATGACTCCCTGGAGACATTCACAGTTGCACTCCTTGAGTACTAGTGCCCTCTATAGGCCAGATGTGGAGCCTCAGCCTATTATGGCAGTGAGTCAAACACATTGGAGCCACTTTGGTCCTGAGCACATTACAGTATTTTGGACTCTCACAGAGACTGAACCACTAAATATTAAGACCAAATGTGAACAGGACCTGGGGTGTTCTTTTGAAGATGGTGAGTGGAAACCACAATGTGAGGGAGCACTACCAGCCACCACAAGGTTTTTCACTTTTAACAACAGTGTCTATTTACACCAGAAAGACACCAAAGACAAATAAATCAATTTCAAATTTTTGCCCTAGATGCAAAGTTATAGCCAATAACATGTAAAAATTCAAACATTGCAAAGAGATTCTTAAAGAGATTCTCAGATTTGAGATCCCTCGCTCTGCTAGATTAACCTTTTTTAGACAACACGTCCCATTTCCTGTTTGCCTAAAGAAAGAATCTGCTGTGAATACTGGCAATAAATATGTCTACGCTGATTAAAGCAATCTCCTCTGACATGTTTTGAGGCTGTGACATCGATTGGTTTCTGTACTCACATGTTGAAGCTTCAACATTTGGTTGTTGCCATGTTTGTTTATTTGCATCCAGACGCAGCCATGTTTAGACTACAGTGTGGAGCACAAAGGTGCTAATGCAAACAAGTTTCTTTAGCATGCTATAGCCATAATCTTTATAGTTGTAACTCACAGATATACTGTTTAACTCGGTGAAAATGAAGCACAAGCCTGCTGGGTAGTCTTTAATACAAATCATGCCTTCTTATTTTGTCAGATTAGAAATATACTCCAAGAGGCGCTGATAATAGAAAACGAATGGAGAAGTTCAGTTTAGTGAAGTAGCTGAGGTTAAGCCTTATACCACATCTAATAGCTACACCTGTCTTCCCTAACTTTAGACCAAATGGCACATACACACACAAATGGTTGAAACATTCAATAAACAAATAGTTAAAATAGCAAAAAGCAGTGAAGTGCAGGCAGGAAAAAAAGGGCAGCCACTGACTTGTAATTCTCTGATCAGGGCTATTGATCACTGCGACCTTGGTCAGTCTTGGCTCCTTATTATCTCATGTCTTCTCTTAATGTGCTATCGACTGTTCTATCACTCAATTGTCAGCCTGGAGAAAAACATACAGTGTAGACAAAGACAAATAGACAGTGGCAGAGAAGATTATCGCCTCAGCGGCTTTGGCTGCTGAGAAACTGTGTGGCAGTTTGTTTTTTAATCACCTGATCACCTCATATGTTTAGTGCTTGCTTGAAGAGAAAGCCCGTGCAGGCGAGCGCGTTACCCGTTAGGTTCCGTGTAGTATCTGTGTATTGAGTTTCTCCCTGTCAGAGAAGCACAGCTGCTGTGCAGTGCAGTGCCAGGTGCCCTGCTGGTGCTAATGAACCATCCTCATCAGTCCAGTAGCTTAATTAGAAGACTCTGTTTCTTTGACTGCAATAAGCAAAGAGATGTGTTTTTAAAGAAAAGAAAAGAGGGAGCAAATGAGAGACACAGCAAATAAACAAACTGCGATGGAGGGAGGGGCTGCGTGCGTGTCTAAAAGTGCCTGAAGTGAAGGCCTGGGGGGTAGGGGGCATGATGAGGTTGCGGGTTGGATCGCTGCAGGCATCCATTCTCCATCTGGTGTGAGCTGCACAGTAACTGACCTAAGAGTGTCCTGCACAAACCCCCACACACACATAGTGCACTAATGCCTCATTGTGTGCCATGTTCCAGCGTGATCAGCAGAGCCCCGGGCCTGAAGCTGGTGGTAGAGACCCTGATGTCGTCCCTGAAGCCCATCGGCAACATCGTGGTCATCTGCTGTGCCTTCTTCATTATCTTTGGCATCCTGGGAGTACAGGTGAGAGGGGAGGGGGAAATGGAGAGTATACGCACAGACCTAATGAGAAGACTCTGTAAGCCTGCTTGAGCAATTTGACATGTGATTGAATGCTCGCGCAGGTCTCCACCCTCTCCCGAACCACCTTGGGTGTATGTACATCTGGAAGGGCTATCAGAAAAACAGCTATTTTTTTATGCACTGTCCGACTTATAACTCATAGGCCTGGACGCTTATGTATGCTTATGTGGCCGCAATGAGTTTTCATGGCTAACAGCCCAAGGATCAATCCATACCAACAAGCTCTGTGGCCTTGGTGTAGTTCCAACTCCTGTTTGTCTGCCATCAGGACATTAATGTCCTTTAACCATCTGTCCAAGTAAAGTAAGGTCATAAAGGGTTAATGGCTGTTATGACACCATGAGGCAGCAGTTGGAATATTCACTCATGAAGTGCAGAATTCAATCTCCAGTGTTCCCAACGCTACCGATCCATATGTTGTCGCTCAGTGTCGATGTGCTTTTGGAGCTTTTTATAGCTTCAGTAAAGAGCATACACACTTTGCAAAGTCCCATATCACCCTAAATCGTGTAATATGAAACACATACTCTCAGGGTTGAACTAAAGCTTTCAAAACCTGGAGTCCAATCACAGCAGGGTCACCTATAAGCCATACAAACTTAACAGTGTTTTTGTGGTGGTTCAAATGTATGTGTGTGTGTGTTTTCTCCTCAGCTTTTCAAGGGAAAATTCTTCATTTGTCAAGGAGAGGATGTAAGGAACATCACCAATAAGTCAGACTGCTTTCAAGCCAGCTATAAGTGGGTCAGACACAAGTACAACTTTGACAACCTAGGACAAGTAAGACATTCGAAATGTCAAGATTCCTGATGGACAGATGCATGAATAAAAAAAACTGATGATGCTGATCACGTTTTTCAACGATTTTTAACTTTAGTCCGTGTTTACGTTTCAACCCTGTCATCCTTTCTCAGGCCTTGATGTCTCTCTTTGTGCTGGCGTCAAAAGATGGATGGGTCGACATTATGTACGATGGGCTTGATGCTGTGGGAGTTGACCAACAGGTAAATGTTAAATTGCGCACACAAAATGTTGGCAAGTCCCTTGGCTGTTCAATATAATTTCTGGATTTCGTCTAATACAGCCGTACCTGGCAGGCAGTCATTACTTAGAATGAGTGATGAAGACTTCTTAATGTAAAAAAAAAAATCCTCCACATAGAGCTAAAAGAAGATTGATGTTTCCGTCTGCAGCAAGAGCCCTGCACAGAACAGAGCAGGCAGCAATGACAATAGAATAAGACACTGAAGACGTCAGATACAGTATGAAAGGAGGAGGTTGCAAAGCAGGTTGCAGCTACAAAGCACTTGTGAGTAAGGTATAGCAGCTTTGCTAGTTCGATTACCTGGGCCATCAGCTGACGTGGGCGGGCATCAACATCAGCTGATCTAACCTGATTGTGTCTGACCTGGGTTTGCAGCCAGCCTGAATTAACGTCCTTCCTGATTTTTCTGTTGTTTTTCAGCCTATAATGAACTACAACCCATGGATGTTGCTCTACTTCATCTCCTTCCTCCTGATCGTCGCCTTCTTCGTGCTCAACATGTTTGTAGGCGTGGTGGTGGAGAACTTCCATAAATGCCGGCGCCACCAGGAGGCCGAGGAGGCCAAACGCAGGGAGGAGAAGAGACTGAAACGCATGGAGAAAAAGAGACGGAGTAAGGAGAAGGAGCTGGCTGGTCGGTAGTCTTTCCACATCTTTCTGAGTCCTGCTTGATTCGAGCTTGAGCCTTTTTTTTTCCTTTTTGCTTTTTAATTTGATTTGGCCGAATACGGAAAAACGCAATTAGTGAGCTAGTATCAAATATAGTTGCTACTCTGCGGTAGAACTCCCTTTCCTTCGACCATCCTCTTTCCCTTTTACCGTGAGTAAAATGGAAAGAATTCTTAACCCAGTCTGGTGGTCACCTGCTCTGGCTCTGTTGAGTCTGCTGCAGGCTGTGGAGGCTTTTCTTCGACCCCAGCAATAATTAATCAAGCTGGATGTTAAGAAAAGCTCCCACAATCGGCAGGCTCGCAGAATTAGGACTGATGACCGCTGGAGTTAGCCGCCACCCTTTCCCTCCTCCCTTAACTTGCCTGGTCTACCGTAGACACCGTGCTTGGGATGGCCCCTTGGAGCATGCCCAGTGAGTGCTGACAGATGGGGCTTGCATGGTGGTGGGTATACAGAGCTAGAGGGAGGGGGAGTCAATGCTTTCATCACCGTGGCCCGAAAAGGAGATGACCCCCCCTCCCTTCCTCTCTTCTGCATGCGGTTTAGTACAGCCGGAGGAGCAGGGATAGACCAAAATCTGGAAGAAAAGGAGGAAGAGTTTCAGCTGTAGCTTGTGAGATTTGCGAAGGAGTTAGAGCTAATTTCACGCCTGTCCCACCCTCACCTCCGGCTGTATAGGAGTTGATGACAAACTGCTTTTTTTTTTTTTTTTTTTACCTATTTTAATACTTTCCACTGCCTCCTACACCCCACAAAACAGTGCTAGCTTCTGCTAGCATTACCCTTCTTGGGAATTTGAGGCCTATACTCATGCCTGTACAGTATTTTGCCGAATCTATTCCAAAGGCACTTTTTTATATATATGTCTATATTTTGTACAAGGAGCAGTGGACACTTTTTTTTTTTAAGCCAAAAGGCAAAAAACCCAAACCTTTTCATTTCTTTTATATATATATAATTTTATTTGATAACCGGAATGTTTCCGTCGAGCTCTTGAGAAATACAGATGGAAATTGATCTTGCTTTTACAGGAGGTGTCCGCCAAGGCTATCTCATCCAATCAAGAAACTCACCCCCGACCCTGTCACACACAGTCTACGTGTACACACAGTATATGTCAAGAGGCCCTTTTAACTCGTCTTCTTCTACATCTCTGAGTTTCTTTCCCTGCTTTTTTTTTCTCCTTCTCTGATTTTTTTTTCATTGAAACGGTTCTCTTCTTAATTTCTGGCTCAGTATTTTTTGCCAGGATGCTTTTTTGTTTTGGTCTTTAGGGTGGCTAAAGGGCAGTTGATTCCTTAGTAAAACGGCAATACGAAAATGAAAAGTTGCTCATAACAGTTGCAGTTGTAACTCGACAATTTGTAAAGCGGGTGTTTTTGAAACCTTTGGTTTGTGACATGTGAACGTTTTTCATCCAAAGAACTGGACTCAGAATCTCTGGAAAGACGAAAATAACCATAGGCACACAAACCAGCTTAACCTTTCATCGCTACCTTCTAAGCCTTACTCCATCCCTCTTTCCCTATTTCTATCTCTTTGACTCTCTTCTGTCTCTAACTTTCAGCCATCTTTCCTTTCTCGCTTTCTTCGGCCTCTGCCTGACTAACATGCTCTCATTCCTCTAGATTTATTGGTTCCGGGGGTGAGTTGGGCCCTCTCTGACGGCACACTGAAAGGTACAGAGTTTCCAGCATGTTCTGTGTGTCCCTTTTTAAAACCCCACACCGCCACCGACCACGACCACCCATTAACGGTGGCTAGGGTTAATAAGTTCAATGATCACGGGAGGTAGGGCCCCATCTTGCGTCCCCGCCCCCCTGCCTCTCTCCCATCAGCTCTCAGTCCGCTGGACATGCTGTTACCTGTTTTCTCTGTCGTGCCTTTGTCTTTCACAGCTCTTCCACACCGCTCGTGATCCATCCACTGTTCACAGCACCGCACCGCTGCTGCTGCACCACCAACACCACAAGAAAGGAAGACTTTGGTGTAAAATTTAATTAGCAGGGAAACTCAGGTGGCGAGAGGGAGAGAAGGGAAAAATATGTTTCCACATAAGAATTCCAGAGTTTCCTTTAGTGTTTTCCAGACAGACGTGGTGTAATTCTCTCAGTATATGCTTATGATGCTCTTTTCTTTTAGTTACAATAATATTTTTTCTCAGCACCAAAGCCATTTTGTCATTTGAAAGCGTGGTGACATTTTTAGAAAAAAGTGTTGCAAACTGAGAACATAAATGTTGTAATGGGCATAGAAGTATACTTTAGCATAGCTGTGCTTTAAGCTAACTCTTATTGTCAGCATGCTAACATACGTAGATTCGATAAACGCAGTATTTGACATTTATATTATTTAGTTTACTGTTTGATTGAAACACAAACCTCAAGGTGGTACTGGAGGAAACTTCTCGACATCACTATAGTAAACAAACGTTAACATAGAAGTTTAAGTAAGTAAAATTGAGCTGTCGGTGGCTCTGGATGAAAAGTCGCTACCACACTCGCTAGTCATTCATCATCTTTGATTCAAACAAGACTGTAAACACTTTGTTCGATATTTCACTCTGAATGAAAGTGATCAGCTGGTAAGGGGAGTCATGAAGTTAGTAAAACCAGCCAAGAATCTATAAGCAGCTCTACTTTGACTTTGAGATCTCAGCAATCTTTTGTTTTCTTGGTTTAGTGCAGCTAAACTCAGATAAGCGTAGCGTGACAGATGCTTACTTTGATGACACCAGCATTATGTAGGAGTAGGTCACGGATAATAGGTACTGATTTGTAAATAACTGGACATGTGTCACGGCGAGATGTGCCGGTGTGTTTGTTAGAGCGGACCCGAAAGCAGACACTGGAGGAAGGAGCTGGTTTGCAAACAGAAGGCGAGCCTTTATTTCAGCTGAAAACATGAAACTATGAAACACCAAGAATAACTATGAGAAACTATAACTGACTATGATAACAAAAGGTAAAACTATGAGTATGACTCAGACTGTGACTGGGACTAGATGATATGAGGGAAATTGGCAGACGTCCCGACAATGAACAGTAAGAGACACATGACTTAAATACACACATGAGGTGATCAGGGGAAGTGGAGACACAGCTGACTAGGATGAACATAATGATGCACAGGAAATGTAAACTAAAACACAAAGACATGGAAACTGGACTTTCAAAATAAACAGGAAAACATGACAAGACACAGGCATGACAGCATTAACCAGGCAGACCAGAAACATGACAGATAAGACACAATAAACCACAAGGGGAACTGTAACACATGGGAAGATGACCCAAAGGAGACCTGCTAAACAATGAATAACTACAACTAAGGAACCCAGGATCTAAAAGTACTAACTATAAACAATGAATATCAAAATACAAGAAAACACAAAGCGCTGGGTCATACGACCCCGGACTGTGACAACATGAATAACTTGAGCTTGATATAATATATCAACAGTATATTTCTAACTAGGCAGCTCATTCTCTTTCTCTTCATACTTTATTTAAAGATAGAACACATTTTGGGGTCGACTTGAAAGAAAGGTAGATGTGAAATGTAAAAGTGAGGTCAGAGGTCAAATGTGACCTGATCTTAGCTGTAAACTATAATGTGATGTTAAGAATCCCCATATACCAGATCTTTTCCTACATTTTGCCAATACAAACAAAGGCAGCTGGATTTTAAGCAGAATTTCAAAGATAAAAGACATTTTAATGAAGGTTTGACCTAATTTGACCTTGAGGAGAGGTCATATATCATTCCCTGTATGCCTATATATTGTCAATACAAACAATGGCAGTAAGAAAAATAGTTTTAAATAGCTCTGTGCAACATTTCTATTACTTTGACTTTCAAATCAGCCTACTGAATTTAGTGAAGCCCTGCAAGGGACGTTGGAGAAAGAAGAAAAAAAAAAAAGATGGACTTTTGCGAGATGTCCCTTGCAGGGCTCCGTAGTAAGCACATCAAATAAACAGGGCATGAAGTTTTCTAAACTTGATGTTTAATAAAAAAGTCTTTTAATTTTCTCAGTTTCCCCCGCTGGTATCAAAACCTGCACTGAGTATTTCAGCATCAAGTTTGAAATTCTAGTACCGCAAGCTGCGACAACACTAGATGATAATACCGATCCTTTTTTGTTTTACACCGTTTACCATTTAGTAACAAGTTCTGGCAAACCTATTCGGTACTGACCAAAAAAGTTACTGACCTATCAAAACCAATAGGAAAGAAGCTAAAGACCAGTTTTGATTACTCAGAACTATTCGTTAAACTTTAATAATGTGTTGGATTTCTCTCTCTTGCGTTGTGTCTTGTAACTTCAGCTCACTGCTGTCACTATAGATTGGTACCAAAAAGGTACAGGTAAAATTATCTATTAAGGCTTACCAGCCTCTATTAAAAGGCCACAGAGATTCAATCAAGAAATTCCTGTTATTTGGTCCCTGAATCTTTGCTTAGTTTAGAAATCTTCATTTAGGACATCCAGAATCAGAATGTGTAGATGTTGCTATATTATTAAACTGAAATCAGCTCCAGCTTGTTTCGCTCAAGGGTTTAAACTGTTCCTTTGGTCTATTTCTACTTCATCACGTGTGCATCGTTATTAAATCATGATCTCAAATAGAATAAAAGAATGTCCGATTCACTAGGAAACACTGTGTGCAAAGGTCGCATCGGTATGAGTTGTGATTAGCTGAGACCACAGCAGGTTTGTTCACAGCAGCTGCCTCTTGTTGGGCATAAAAGGTCATCCTGGGGCGGTGTGACCACTGCCTGAATTGTCACAAGTAGTTTCCATGGAAATCTGCTAAAGGTATTGTTATGAAAGATGGAAGCTCGTGAATGAGAGTTTGTGTGAGTAGGCTTAGCTATATCCCGATGGTCCCATCATCGCCTCGGTTTACTTACAGCAGGTAAGCTGGAGTGGTGTCTGTTAATTTGCGGCACGTTCCTGGAAGGTAGACCCGGCTGTGTTGCTTCATATTCTTGTGTGCATATGAGTGTGTCGGGGAGCAGATGGCTGCAAAACAGGTTGTGAAATATGCAGGAGCAGCTATCTCATCCTCAAATCCCCCCTCCCCCCCTCCCTCCTCTCAGTGTGGATGAATGTCTGACCCCCACAGCCTCTCTGTTGATCCTTTTTTGCCTCAGTGTCTTGTAACATTTAGGTAGTTTTACCCAAAAGGTAATTACAGTACTGACACAAACACAAAAGTCCCACAGAAAAACTGCGTATGTGTATTTGAGGTGTCCTGCACACTCCACACTGAGGTGCATTAAGATTTCCACTGATGATGCAGGGAGGAGGAGAAGATATGTACGTGGGTGGAGGAGGTGGCAGAGATACACAAACACTGTATCAGGCTGTAATAATGCAGTGATGTAAGCACAGACAGGTGCACGCTGAAGAAGAAGTGGCGATGCATTGTGACATGCAGAGAGCGAGTGCAGAAACACCTAAGGCTAAATTTGAAACTCTGCCCTGTTGTTGGAGTTGACTTGTTGTGTTGAGTCACAGTCAGCTGGCTGTGGCAGACACATCAAGTGAAGCTACAGTGCACTGCATGGTGTATGCAGCAAATTGTAAATATAGCTGCGTGCTGCTTCCTCCCTCTCGAGGAGCTACCACAGTGATAGCGTTCTGGATCTTTTGACACACAGCGGCTTGCATCAGGGTAATGATGCTCTTAGTGTTGATGCCTGAGTCTATAGGCTGTTGGCTGTGATTATGCAGCCATAGTATTAAATTTAGTATTTAGTATTTAGTATTTATTTATTTATTGTCATTGTCAAGAACAATGAAATTGCGTTTGGGGCTTCCATACAACCCCAAAAAAAGAAGAAAATAATAAATAATAAGTAAATGTAGTCACAGTTACTCTATAAAAAACTCTATAATGTCTTTTACAGTAACAATTTGAAGCTTGTGGACCTGAGAAGAAAGGCCCAAGTTCCCAGACCCCATCGTGTTGTCAAATTAGTGTAGAAAGTCTAAAACTGAGAGGAATTCTACTTTCAAAAAATTGTAGGGTTGCAAAGGAAATCAGCATAATTTCACTGCACTGCTTGGTTAATTCTGCAGATCTGCTCGTTATCTGTATTCCATACTTCGAAGTAGCCAGCTACATTACCACTGTACATATTATAGAGCTACCAAAAATACTGCTGTAATACAGTTGTATACATGTATATTTTATACAGAGGAACCAAAACGCTACCTTCTTATACTGCACAGAAGTTGTAAGGAAGCGGTCAAACCAAATCATAGAGTTACAAAGTAAAAGCTAAACAATTAGAACAGAAACTATGAAACAAAGCCCAAGACATTCGCTTCCTCTTAGATGAAGTTTGATGACGTTTTTATTAGGGGTGCAACGATACACAAAATTCACGGTTCGGTTCGGTTCGATACTTTGGTGTCACGGTTTGATATTTTTTGATACAAAAAAATGTTCATGCTTTTTTAATTTGTCATTTATTAAAATTATAAATATATATTTTAACTCAAAATGTACAGTTTTTAAATGTAATGTTGCTGAAACAACAAAATAATAGTAAAAAATAAATCTATCTGATCGAGAAATCACTCATCTTTGGAAAAGAGAGTTTATTACAGAGAAATGTCTCTTTCCAAAATAAAAGCTATATAATACGCTTCTTCTGGGCTATATTCTCAGCAGCATATTAAACATATCAGGTCCCCATAAGGAGAATCATGTGCTAACGGCTGTCTAAATGACTCGGGTAAAGTTTGTAGCATGCGTGCTTGTTGTTTTTGTTTGCTTCCACTTGTCTCTGCACTAGGATGATGTCGGCGTAAATGTGCAGTCACATTCGTTGTGTTTCCATTAGTGCTGTCAGGTTAATCTCGTTAAAATGACATTAACGCCACAACACGGCAAATCTCTGTTAACGAGCTAACTGCGCTAACACACTAGTTCCCACCCATGTAATTGAGCATTGTGTGGCACATCCGACATACTGTTTTACTTTAGTCCATGACGCGCTTACCTTCAGGGTCATACGTCACATGAAAACCAAAATAGTTCCAAAGGCCAGATCTGAATGAGGGTGGGGGAGGTTCAATTTGCCATGTTGCAATGAGCTTAGCTCCTGTCTTGCTAGCTTGAGCTGCGCTCAGTGGATCTGCGCTCGACAGTGCAGCCTAGGTGGAGTAGTCGAACGCAGATCCACTGAGCTCTCAACACAGACAGCATCGTCAGAAGAAAAGTTGATAAAATAAATTAAAAATTTTGTATTGTTCGATACATATGCGTACCGAACCGAAAGCACTGTATCGAACGGTTCAATATCGATACGAACCCCTAGTTTTTACCCCTCAGTCTTAAGGATGATGGGGTATTGTTGTCATGGCTTTCGGGTGGCTTTTAAAACAGGATGTTTAAACTGATACCAGAGGTGCTAAAAGTCTTGGACATCTTGAAAAAATATTAATTAAAGTGATATAAAAGTGATGTACCAAACTGTAATGATGGCTGAAATAAGAGTAATGAAAAAAAGAGATGTATCCTTATAGAGGCATCATTGTAAAATCCACAGTAAGTTTGTAAAACACGGATATCTTTAATAAAACAATAATTTTCTTGTTCTGTTGTAGTATCTGCTTCTATCATTATTTGAGTGTGTTTACATACACATAATATGGACCAAAAGGCTAAACAGAGAATAAAAGTTGTAATTGGGAGCAGAGAGGAAAGTAACGAGCACGGTTTAGAGAAAAGCTTTGAAAGCTGCAGTACATTTGAATATTTGAAGGTGAATGTGTTGTGAATTTGTAAGGTGATGACATGCTAACTGTTTATGACTAGAATTTAAAGTCGTACTTTTAATGTGTATGTGTTTGTGCGTTCGTGTGTGTGTGTGCGCACACCATACTCCGGCTATAAGTCAAGTCTGAGGGAACCATGGTTCTGTCGTGTTAACAGATGGCCCTCGGCTTCCCAAACACGGCGAACAGATCGCGCTGTATCCCAAGCAGCTCTGGCTGGGTCAGCCCCCACATGAATTCACTCTATCATAACACACTTGTCATCACATCTCACCCCAAACAGTGAGCTGATCAAGAAATACAAGTGCAGGACAGCGTAATATAAACCCAGAATACTGCAAACAGTCGCACACAAACATGGCTATCTGTATACCTTCACATTGACTCTCTGCTGTTTATCTGTTAGGTTTAACAGCTGTCCCTTTTTGTAACTTTATCTTTTTGATATAGGATTGCATGATTTTAACACTGACCACATATGTTTTGAGCCGTTTCCATCTCTGTTGGTGGTCTCACGTTGCTGTGGAAACTGGCATATTTAAGAGCGGATTGCCAGCTGATACTTTTCTGTAAATCAGCCTCCTACTCTGAGCCCAACAACAACACTTTCATGCTGTTTATCCACTAACCTTTGTGTTGTGGAACATGGCAGATTAATATTATTATTAATATATCCTGTGAACTAAATGCAATGTCATTAGCAGCAGATTGCCTTAGTAAATCTAGTTTTTATTTTAGTTAACGAAAAAAAAAGTTCATATCTAGTTGTAATTTTTAGTTTTGTGTTACTTAACCATAATAACCTTGTTGTTCCTCAATCAACTGTGTTAACATCAGCATTAAAAACAGGAGCTTCACTGCATGGTTTTCCATGGTTAAGCAGCTCCTGTGGGTGTGATGTGTTGATGACCCAGTAGTTTTGTCCTTATCCAGTCTTTAAATCTGACGTCATTAGCTATGTCTGGGCCCAAACTCCGCTGCAGGTCCCAAAGTCAAAAGATCACTGCGGGATAACTGAGTTGAAAAACTGTCTAAATTCCATCATCTTTAATAAAATGATCAGCGTTCTGCTCTACCAGGTGTAACAATTAAGTTTAACATCCAGGCATCCATGAAAATGGAATTTATTAAATTTAACAGAGTTAGAAGTTAGCAGGAAGTAAGCTCGCTAGTTTCCATCTAAATGAAACACACCATGTTCTGACTGAGGGATTTATGAAACAAATTAAGACGTACAGCTCTGCTATCACTTCCAACATAAATGAAGACAAGAAACATAATATAAACAGTGAAACTGGCGGATGAACGCTAACTTTTTTCCACTCGACAAAAGTTAACGTTCCCGATGGTTAAGGACAAATGCAATCACATGGCAGGATGCTGTAAACCAAACTTTAGTCAGGAGAACAACTGAGATAATGCATCCACAATACAAGGTTAATCATTAATATACTGCTGCATGCGCTGGGCTATAGTTACATCGTAGGGTTTTAATAACTGAGCTTTAAAATGAACAGCGGTAATAAAAACCGAGAGAGGCCCACAGTGATCACTGACTGTTTTTAGGGGCTTTTTGAGATTAAATAGAACAAGATACAAAGTATTAAAACATGTTAAAAGCACAACAGCCTTATTAAACGCAGGGTAGTTTGGGCCCGTAAGCAGGGTTCATCACGTCATCGCTTAAAGACGGGATAGTGAACACTCGTACATCCCTATAATAAGCTCATATTTCCCCATGTAGATTAATGAATTTCATGTTTTTTTTTTTTTATAAATTCAAGTCACATACTAATAAGTGATAAAAAAACAAAACAATTAGTATGCTCTACTGCAGCGGTCCCTAAACCCCGGGCCATGGAGCGGTACCGGTCCGTGAGTCATTTGGTACCGGACCAATCGTTATTGTTATTTTTTTAGCGTTTCTATCGTTAACTCGGTTTCCGTGGGTCTTTTCCTGTGTGTTATAAATAAATCTTCTTTTTTTTGTACCGGTACTGGTTGTATTCTGTTGTATTTATCCGTGACACCTTAAAGGCCGGTGTCTTTATTGTCAGACATAAACCAGTACGTGGCGCAAAAAAAGTTGGGGACCGCTGCTCTAATGAGTTCTTAGGCTTTTTTTCACTGAGCTCCAAATGCATGTAAATGTATATCGAGGTTCACAAAGTTTTCCAGCTTTTTAAACTTCTGACACCAACTATAAAGACACATTTTGCTTAGCATCACACAGAGGAAGTTTTTAAACTCAAGGGAAAACTTGACAGGGCTTCATTGCTTCCCCACATATATAACGGTTTCTCTATTTGCAAAAAGTGTGCCCACAGCGCTGCAGATAACTGCGCAGGTGGTTGATGTGGACAATATGACTGTTGTATTCTTCATGTCGAGTTATAAAACTTCACCATCTTAAGTTGGGTAGTTTATTCTTATGCCACGCTGCTAATCTTTGCTGTCGACACACGTCCAGCAGTTAACAAGAACACAAGGATAATGTGATCATCCCCTCTCACGTTGGTTCCCCTGGCACCAAAAACATACACTGTGACATCCAAAAAACATTAGCGTGGATACACAAAGCAGCTTGACATTCCATGAATAGCTTTCTTCATCTATTAGCTTGGCGCGCATACACATATACACAAGGAGCCACACAAAGCCAGCCGGTGCCAATCCATAGCTGTATCTGGGTCAGCACTAACAGAGATGAATCGAACAGAAGTTTCACATCGCCCCTCTTTCTTTCTTTCTATTCCATCGCTGTAGAAACTTTAGGGAGAGGGTGAATGGGAGAAGGAAGAGAGGCAACAAAAAAAAGTCTCAGAGGGGAGCAGGATGTGGGGGAAGGAAGTGAGAGACAGTTATATATCTTGGCAAGAAATCCCAGGGGTGTAAAAGTTTGATGCCACAAGGTGTAAGTAGCAGTGTTTAGTGAAGTGTTAAATGCGATGAATCTTTCATAACTTTTGGCGGTTAGCAGCAACTGGACGCTGTGTTACCTAGAACAGTAACCTAAACTGTAATAATATGTTTTGAAGTTACCTTATCCAGGATGCAGTGAATGAAGCTAATTTGTTTTGGTGCAATATTGCATATATTCATTAATCTCTGCTTGTGGTGGTGTGAATGAGGGATGATTGATATGTACTGAAAAAAGCGAGAATGCAGACTCAAAAATCAAAAAGCATCGAACTACTAATGAAGTTCATTCATTTGCACAGAAGGCAGCGTTTTAACTTTAATAAATGCTTCAACTGTTCTGACAGAGCATGTTGTAATTACATAGGTTGACTGAAAAGCTGCAAGTAATTTGTGGGAGCTCCGGGGGGGATGCGCCAACAACACTCACTATGAATGTTTCATGTTGGAAACTTTCTCCATGAATATTTCATCTGCAGAAATGTCAAAAAGAGAGCAGCATGGAGCAGAGTGGGCAGACAGCCTAATATTGTAGCGCTGCCCTGCTGCACCGAAATGTAGTGATGAAAGAGACACGAGGCAGATTTTTTTTTCTTTCTTATTTCTCCTGGGCAGAGTTATTTATGCAGAGGGCCATAACTAAAAGCTGTATCTTAACCATTGTGTGTGTGTGGTTTAGTCAAGAAGAAACACTCAGTTGGAACGCCAAAAGCTGTGTCATGAGCTGCACGTGCTCATTGTTATGTTTGTCCGGGTCAAACAACATCATTTGACGAAATATATTTGTGACATTTTTCCACTTTTGTGTAGTTATGGGCTACTTGGTGGTAAAATATTCACTACCTTTTCTGATTTATTGTACTAAGTGGGGCAAGTTAGCATAACTGCTTGAGTTCTGCGGGTGATCTGCTAACAATGCAAAGACCAGTGCAGTCTATCAAAAGCAGCACAGATATTCAGTGTCAAGACTCAGTAAAGAGCTGCGGGGTAAAGCTAGCCTTGGCACAGCACTCATAGCTTTGAGTTACCCATCTGCAGTTATTACATGCTTGATCTGATAACAAATCCTTCTGGCTGTTTTTTTTTCTTGCATTATTATTTTAACACAATTTTTCTGTAAATTACCTGCTGCAAACTCATTTATGATTCATTTAAATATTCGTCTCCCCAAATTGTGTGTGCTAAGGAGGAAACTTGCAAAATACTTACAATACAATAAGGCCAGCTGTAACCCCCCCCCCCCCCCCCCCCCCAAAATACTTAATTACATAATCTCGTTAAAATGACGTTAACGCCATAACTGCATTAACGCGGCAAATCTCCTTTAGCAAGTTAACGCAGATCACCCCATGTGTGGAGCTGCACGGTGTCGACGCATTAGCGCAGTTAGCTCATTTACGCGTTAGCGCTGTGCAACCCCACGTTAATGCCATAACCGCATTGACGCGGAAAGTCTCCATTAGCGAGTTAATGCAGATCACCCCGTGCGTGGGGCTGCACGGTGTCAACGCGTTAGCGCGGTTAGCTCGTTAGCGCAGTTAGCTCATTAGCACGGTTAGCTCGTTAACGCATTAGCGCCGTGCAGCCCCACTCACGGGTTGATCCGTGTTAACTCGCTACCGGAGATTTGCCGTGTTAATGCGGTTATGCCGTTAATGCCATTTTAACGAGATTAACTCTGACAGCACTAATAATTTTAATTTTTTTTTAGCACCAAAAAGAGCCCAGTGTGGTCCTTGATTTTTAGTGATGTAATCAGGATGATTAACTCAAAGCTTAAATACAGTGTAATATAATATGTATCATATACCATCTTCACCAACTTTGTTTAGTATGTTAGCTTAGCAAGGTTGTGTGAACCTGATAGAAATGTCACTGATTGGTCGTTAATGTTAAATTTGTCAAGTTTTCATGAACCAAAACCTATTAGAAAAACGTTTCTTGCAAACTAAAACAGAGTAAATGGATTGTAGTCGTTGATGGTAACAATCTTGATAATCCCTCAGTCAAACTGAGGACCTTAAATGAGAACCTTAAATCTTATTTTCCCTTTTCAGATTTTGCGCACATATTTATGAGTGTTGAAGGGTTTTAGCATTCTTGTTGATTCAGGAACATGCGAGAATTTTGGCTTTTTGCCAAATAAAACAAGTGGAATCACAGTCTGTCAATGTTTAGTGCGTTGTTGTAAAAGCTTACTCGGACGTTTGATATGGGACCTTTTTCTTTCTGTTCTTAAAAGTAGATTAGAGCTTGTCTTAAAGTATGTATCAGTCTTTAGCAAGTATTGCAAATCTGTTATAGAGATGCCTTTTTGTGTGATTTACAGCTGTATGATGAATGGTTGTAACGCAAAATATTAGCTGAAAGTGTAGACAAATTCAAAAAGTTGGCATCAAATATCAAGTCCAGCCTTCGCCCAAGAAAGGGTGAAGACATTAAAATCAAGATCTTGCTGTTGTGCATATTGTCGCTCTCACCATAAACACATGCAGGTAAAGGAAGAAGGGTTAAACGCAGTCATTATGCTGTTATAAAGCTTCCCATCCGTCCTGTATCTTGTTCTCACCGTTTTCCCTGTTATTCCGCCTTCCACTCACTCTGTCCAATTGCTTGCATTCACCATTCAGTCCCCCATTTCAATTGGTCCATCCTGCTCAAGTATGACTCAGAAAGGTGTGTCGGTCTACTATGTGAACCAGCACAATGTGTGTCAGTGTGGGTGTGTTAAAGAGTGCTGGCACGAGTGGGTGTTACCATGCCCTGTCATTTTGAACGATGTCATGTTTCTTATTTACCTCTTCTCCTCTGGACTTTTCAGTTTGCTCTGCTGTTCCTCTGCGCTGCTCTCAAATCTGATGCGAATTCCGCTGTTTTTGTCTTTTTCTCACCACTGTGTCGCTTCCTGTCTCTTTTGATGTTCTAAGCAGGACAGCAGAGCATTCAGGAATTCCACTTAAATCTTTTTTTGACTGTAACTATTCATATTGACAATCTTTTTTTTTCTTTTTTTTTAGACTCAGTGTTTGCTGGATATCAAAAATGGACATCCGGTCCTTGACAATGACGGTTGACATATTTTTTTCCGGCAGACGCTGAGTCTCAAGGTTTATTACTGAACCATTCACCATGAAGGATAGGGGCATAAAAGCAGCCACTGCATCCACCCAAACACCTGCCCCATAACTGTGTTACTTATTTCCGTCCGACCTTTATAATGCATCGTAGCTGCTTTTACGTCCCGTGTCCTGCTCTTCCCTTCACAGCCATTCCCATTCCAAACTTTTAAGTCCAATTTAATCCCTACATCTCATCCTTTACTTCCATCCATATCAATTCACTCCTTATCCCACTATTCCAATTAGCTGTAAATGTCTGACAGAGCCTTCAGATACATTGAGAAGCGATCCAGCAGCCATTACACCAATGAATCAAAGCCAGAGCAGTGCCTCGTATTGTTTTCAGATTCATTGTCAGGCCTCCTTTTCATGAGAGTAGTCGACACGGCATCCCTTCCACCTCACAGCTTACTCAGGACACCCTCACATGATCACCAGGTTCTGAGAAACTTTAGGCACTTTTTGTTCCAGAACCATATGTCACATATCCAATCAAACCCAACCTGCCCTCACCCACACGGTCACAGGATACCCATAGTGCTGTGCTGTGGGGTTCTTTACCATCAGTCCGACAACCAAGGACCCTTATTTTGTCTGTATTTCCCAAAACAAGACCACCTCGAAAATGTATGCCTTCATGTTTTTGAGTGTGGCCACGTCCAAAAGCAACTGCCAGGCCAAAATCCTAATCTTTTTAATGCCACCTCCCACAAAGGAGATGGTGAGTAAGGGAAGGTGAGTAAATAAAGAGGGAAACTTGGTCTTTGAGTTGTTTTTGGACAGGGAATTGTTTATGTCCTGTTAATTCTAAGAGTTTTTCCCTCCTGTTTGACAGACCCTTGGGCAAAATTTCAGCAGGGTTTTTAGATCTCCTTTAGATGCACTTAAAATCATTAAAGTAAACCTAAAGCCAAATGTCCACTGGATTGTGGATCTGCATTCGAGCTGAGCTACATTCTTGTAGTGTATGCAGGAAATGTTTCAGGGGTGGAGCATCATCCAGCCTCTTTTCTAAGATACTTTTAATTTTCTGTATTTTACTCTTTTAAGTGTGCCAACAAATGCTTTTGGGTAGTACTTTAGCTACTGATTGACCTCAGAACCCGGTAGCCACTGATAAAACTCATAACCTCCAATGTCTATCCTTAACTAAGACAGCGTGTTTGAGATGGAGGTTGTATTGAGGGCTGTACTAAGTACTAAGGCAGTGTATACTCTAACTTGAATAAGGATGACATTTATCTTTTGTCCTGCCTCCCTCCTCTCACCTGCTCTCACCCCTAGCTATTCGCAGCAAATTGCTGCCCCTCTGTGAGCGTCTGCTGGAGGTTTCTTCCTGTGAAATGGGAGTTTTTCCTTCCCACTGTCACCAAGTGCTTGCTCATAGGAGGTTGTGTGATTGTTGGGGTTTTTATAATTGTAGAGTCTTTAACTTCCAATATAAACAAGGTGACTGTTTCAATTGAATTAAATTGAGCAATTTAGTTGGTAATAATTGTAATAGTTTGGTCTCCTCTAAGAAGGCAACATTTGGTTTGTGGCTAACTCTTTTTGAATGTTTATAGTTGTGTTAATAACACAAATATTATCGTTAATTATTTTTATCAGTACAGCAGCAGCATGGGGATGACTTGGGGATGAATGGCAAACATATGACTTTTATAACTAACAACTAAATGAACATTTATTTCTATTTAAGCTCCATTAGCTAGGGTACTAATAATAATGATAATTGTAATCGACAATATTAAATCATTTTCCAATAAAATAAATCGATTCTTGTCCTCCAATTGCAATAAAGCTTATTCATTAGTAGAGACACAATGACATGGAGTCCCTCAAGACAGGCCTGTCATCTCAAAGAATGGAGTCAGTCTCAGATTACATGATTTTTCTTTTTCATTTTTAAAATCTTTCTTTATACAGCACCAAATTAAAACAACAGTCACTTCAAGGTTCTTTATATTGTAAGATAAAGACTCTGCAATAATTCAGAGTACACCCCAACAATCAGATGACCCTGCTATGAGCACTTGGCGACAGTGGGAATGAAAAACTCCCTTTTAACAGGAAGAAACCTCCAATAGAACCAGACTCAATGAAACAGGACAAAAGACAGACTGTGGATCAGAGCCAGAGATTAATAACAATAACATGATGATAAGATAGAAGAAACTGAGACAGGCTAAAAAAAATTACTAAAATTATTATGAAATTATAACATTTTGGGGTAAAAAGCTCATAAAGACGGATGAATGGAGCCATTTGAATGGCAACTGGTGCTCTGCTCAGCTAAGACAAAGATGCAGCTTAATGCAGCCAGATCTGGTGGACATTAACTGTAAAAGTAATGAAGTTGAAATAATTGTAAAGTTTTATTCTGTATGAACCCCCAGCATTTTCAGGGTTCATTTTTAACCTAACAGGGAGAACAGCAGGCATAAGAAGCTCTAAGTCCCTGCCCCTTTTGCCCCGGCTGGTCCTGTTACACTTTCACACAAAAGCGGTGTCGCGAATGAGGATGGAAGCGCAAAGAGCAGATGCCGGGACCTTCACGGGCGGTCGGTCACGGCCCCTCTGTGCATTTGCGCTCATCCTCATTCCCTTTCAAAGCTCAGAGAGGAGGCTCCACCTGCCACATCAGTGAAGGACGTGCAAGGAGAAGGGGAAGTGGAGACAGAGGAAGTGAAAGTGGGAGCCGAAGCAAAATCATTTTCCATTCCTCTGATGGGCTGGTTTTGGTAGCCCAGCTGGCTTAGGGGAGGAAAAAATAATTGCCAGTGTGATTGAAAGTAGGAGTTGCGTGAGCTCTGCTCCTCATTAAGGAGAAGCTTTCTTTTTCTCCAGTGGAGGCGAAAAGAGCAGCGGGAGTTAGAGCAGGGGAGCAGGGGCAGCCGGTGTAATTTGGCTCCCTAAACTTTCACCTTCTCTTCTCACACTTCATTCGCTATGCTCCTCCAGAGACTAGTTGAGTTTTAGCCAAACAGTTTATGTCTCTCACTTTCTTCTCCCTTATCCACATATCTCTTGTTGGGCCTTGCCCTTGCTGCCACATCCATAATGTTAAGGGCAGTGCTCACTTACTTACTCAGATCACTTTTTCAGGGAGAGGAAAGTGAGCCAAGCTTTAGCTAACTTTAGCTATGGTGTAGAAAACTTTTTCTTTACTCTAAAGGAATGTAAATAGGGCAGTAGGAAAAAAACAACAACATGTTATGCAGAATATCTAAATGAATGAGATATAGGAGATGGGGTGGTAAAGCAAAAGTATTGCTCCTCTGTGTGTGTGTGTCTGTCTGGCTTAGCCGGCAGTGCACCTGCAGACGGTAAGTAGAGCAGAGTAAAAATAATGTTTGCTCATTCAGAGATGATGGACGAGCTCGTAAATGCAAACTCCCAGTGAATGAACCAAGCTGTTGCGTCCCCGCAAGGGCCATACCCAAAACCCCGTTTCAAAAAGCATGTGTCCCAGACATTTTACATCTGCTTTATCACTGTCTACTCAGAGGCCAAGTGCCGAAACATCCATAAGAGTTTGGGCGTTTATATATATAAATATATATGTAAAAAGTCGCAGACAAGACGAGGAAATGTTGGTGCGGAGATAATTCCAGGTGCCGTCCTGCTGCAAAAGCAAAGCAGGTGACGGGAGCGCGTCAGCTTGTGTTAGCACATTAATTTGAAAAGCCAGACCGCTCACACCAGAAGCCACATCGTTTTCACTGTCTGGCACGCACATGTCTGCGGTCAGACTTCCACCGCTGGCCGCCCCCGCGGTTCTGCCTGCACCACTGACATTCAGGTTCATCGCTCCTGCTGTCAATATCAATAATTACCAGCGGGCACAAAATTGGCTCTCAGCGAAGATGAACTGGAGCACAAATATAGAATGAGTTCACTTGAAGGCACTCCTTAGAGTTCAGACCTCAACAAGTCTTCAACTCTCCGTTATTTACCTTGACAGCACCAAAGACAACAAAGCAGGTTTATTATCAGAGGCAGGCTTTATTTCTTAATGTTCTGTGCCCATGAGTCTGACTTCTCATATGTGGCATAAACAAAAGTTTTCAGGAAGAAACTATTAAAAGTCAAACACCTTAACTTGTTTAAATATCGTCGATTTAGGGACATATTTTCGGGCATGACCCTTTAGCCTCTTAGTTTTAGATCCCTATCTTTAAGTAAGACTTCTGACCTCTTCGTGCTCAGTGGAGGACCGTTGTTTGCATTGTTGTGCATGCAAAAAAACATGCGTCCATGCTTTATTAAATAAATAAAATAAATAAAAATCAGCTTTCTCCTCCATCCTCCGTCGAAGTCCACCATCTTGAATGACAGCAGAACGGCATTGAGGGCTTTCTTTAAGACTGCCACACATGAAACTATTAAATGGGAAGGAACCAAGCTGACTGGTGAGCACCAACTGACCTTTCTAAATAAGAGTGGAATGTCAGTAAACTGGTCATCTTGCACAGATAGAAAAGTGTAAATAAACTCCAAATGAAGCCAGGTCTTAATGATAAATCCCCACAGCACTGTTTCCACCAATAGAAGCAATAATAGATTAGACATATCACATCATTGCTTTACTCTGAATTTCTATTTTTAACAGAAATATTAGACTCGATCCTTAATTCCAGGTGCTGCAACTCTGCTAGTCTTTGTTTAGCGTGCTGTCAATGAAATGAACAACCTCCCACGCAAAACTCTTACATCAAAAGCTTTTCGGCAGTTCCTATGACAGGACATAAAATCTTATAGGAAGTGAAAAGTGGCATTTCTTTCACTTATTTAACACTGAATCGCATGTTTTAGCTGTAATTAATTAATGCAAACAGTATTTTTGCTGCTATGAAGGAGCACTTACATCAGATCGATAGGTCTGACCGCTTCCCTTTGTTGTATCGCTAAAGATAACGCAGCGAAAATGCTAAGGCATGCCACGCGTAATTTCATCCTCTTGAGCGCATTTTATCCTGCCTTTAATTGATGTGTTTGTGCCTGCAGTCAGTTTTGAGGAGGCCATTAGCTGACTGTGTTGTTTTTATTTTGAATATCACGCTTATATTTTAATTAGATTTGTGTCTTTTGTTTATATTTAATTGGGAAAAATAGCCTAAGTCAAAGATAGCAGTACTCGAACGCGCGATCATTTTAGTTTAAAGCTAAACGAGTTACCTTCCTCCCTTTTTGTCAAGTCACGCTCAAAGTTTCTGAAGGGCAGCCAATCACAGGTTTTGACATTGACCGCCATAAATACAAAAAGGAATACTGCATACAGTGGGATAGATGGAGCTCAACATTTATAACTTTGCACCTGCTAAATTTTATATCATAAATACACATCTTGATTCAGATAGATAGATATGTGTGTCTTTTTTCTATACTGGTTTTCCTGATTCAATAGGGAACCCTGTAGGCACACACCATGAATGGCACACACATATGGTAAATGGCCTGCATTTGTATAGCGCTTTTCTAGTCCATAGGACCCCAAAGCGCTTTACACTACATTCAGTCATTCACCCATTCACACACTGGCAATGGCAAGCTACATTGTAGCCACAGCTGCCCTGGGGCGCACTGACAGAGGCGAGGCTGCCGGACACAGGCGCCACCAGGCCCTCTGACCACCACCAGTAGGCAAACATGGGGTTAGTATCTTGCCCAAGGATTTTTGACATGCAGCCAGGATGCAGCCTGGGATCAAACCACCGACCTTCTGATTAGTGGCTGACCTGCTCTGCCACCTGAGCTACAGCCACCCCACATACACACTGGGAATAGTCTGAGTTCAGCACAGCTGCAGTCACAGTTAACTGGGTAGACAGGGAGTGCTCACAACACCCAAAGGATCTTTTTTTAAATGTGTGTGTTCCCTTTTACATCCCTTTACTCGTGTGACCTAGAGCCTCTCCTTCACTGATGGAGTGTTAGGGTGATAGATGGAATGAGTCTTCTCTCTCTTCCTCACCCTGACTCCCAGCCTATCCATCCATCCATCCATCCTCTCTGGACAAAAAGGAAGGGGTGAGGAATGAAGTGATGGATGAGTATGGAAAAGTTTCCTAATGCGTTAATGTTCTTCTCCTGAGAGGAGGGGAGCAGAGGAGATAAGGAGAGGCCGTGTCACGTGATGATCAGGGAGAAAGAGGGCGAGAGGGCCACATCTCCAACCTGGAATAGCCCGACAGCAGCCGCCTCCCTGGAGTTTCTCTTTCAAACCCACGTTGAGCACTTGCTGTTTGTCTCTTATCGTGTCAGGGGAGAGTTATTTAAAAAAAGAAAGAAAGCAAGAGAGAAAGAAAAGAAAATTTGATCAGAGGGGAGGGGATCTGATTTGATTAGTCGTGACTCCAGACCACAGGAGCGCTTGGCTGTAGTCTCTCTTTCTCTCTCTTCATTATCTGATCGGCCTTCTCTTTTTGCATCTCTTCCCATACTCTCATATTCGTAATGGGAGTCAGCCATTGTGAGTGACTTTAATGCACTGATGTTCCACTAACAACTTTCCTTTAAAACAAGGCTTCGTCGACTCCAGTCCTCAACACAGCAGCTCTACTGTATGTTGTCCCAGTGTAAAACCTCCTGTCTCACTTTCTGAACATCACCACCTCCTCCTTCTCCTTCTCCTCCTCCTCCTCCTCCTCACCCCTGCCTTCACCCCAACTCCCCCCAACCATTTCCCACTTCCAACAGAAGCTCAGAGTAAGCCCTACTACTCGGATTACTCCCCCACCCGCCTTCTCATCCACAAGATGTGCACCAGCCACTACTTGGACCTGTTCATCACCATCGTAATAGGCCTCAACGTCATCACCATGTCAATGGAGCACTATCAGCAGCCTAAGGTCAGATGTTTGGGAAAACAGGATGCTGGCTTGGCTCAGTCCTTTGGAGGAAAAAAAGAGAAAAAAGTTTTACACATATGTATACATGTCAATCTAAAAAAAATCACTATGTTTGAATATTAATATTGAATATAAATGAAAAAATATTCATGTTAAATATTAAAAATTCCTTTGGATGTTCTTTTTCCATGAGTGGTTTTTAATTACCATCTCATATCAGTCACTTCAGATGATAATGAATACAGTGCAGCTTCTCATAGTCCTACAGTTACAGACAAATGCACGCTCTTTTGTTGTGTCAGGAGTCTAATTCTTCAAATTTTGCCAATTCTTTCAAGTTTTCCTGCCATGAAAATAATATAAAAAGCTGATTATTGGCAACGCACGTTGGCTGTTAGACACTCCATTCCTTAATCTTCAGGTCAGTGGCGTCTAAAAACGAATGTTGTTGGAATTCTAGTTCAGCCTTCCAGAAACATGAGGTTTATAGCTTTGAATGCTTTAGGAGACAGTGTCAGGTGAACAAGCCTTTCCAACGATAATAAAATACTAATGAAAAAAACCCCCGCCTCACCAGTTCTTTGAACAAGGCTGAGAGAGGGATAAGGTCATCAGGGAAAACAAATGAAAGTTAGATAAGAACTGTAAAAAGCTTGGCTAGAAAGGCAGTGGTAAACTATAGAGGGAGGTCAAAAGAATAAATACTGAATATTTGGACAATCAGTGAAAAGAAAAAAGTCATATTAAAGGACTTTAAATAATGCTCCAAACTGTAGAGAATTAAGGTAACCAGGTTTAGCCCAGATCCAACCCATTAAAGAAAGGTAATTATATGAGAATCACTGAGGTCTGGTTATGGATTCTGAGGATTTATAGTCTATATTTTAATCACCATCAGGCATCAGGCTTTGCCAGCTGGGATTTCTCCAACACTCAAATATGAGTCCATCACTTCATGTATCACATTGTTGGCCAACAACAAACTGAGGTGGATTTTTGAAAAAATAAATGTGACTGAGTGGATAAAGTTGTTTTAAGCAAGATGCATCAGATATCAATGGAGAGTCAACAAAAGCATAGGATTGCATTACAGGGTGGATAAGGGTATTGTAAGGCATGGTATATGAAAATGTAGAGCAGGAAGCTAGATCCTAGCAACATGCTAAGAATATTAGTAGACAGTAAAAAATTACATGAGCCCTAAATTGAAGTTGTTTTTTGAATTCTCTAAATATCTGGCTAGTACCACAATATAATGTTTGAATTGTTGCCTCTGATTGCCATCACAGTGGATTTTAGATCAAACAATCAAATTTCAACTTTTAACTTTAATTCAGGGATTTCATAAAAGCCTTGCATTAACTGTTGATGAATTATAGCCATTTTTATGCATGTTACCCCATTTTCCACTGTTTCTGAGGCAACTGATTGACAAGCAGGTTCACGGGCATGTGAGGCCCAGGTCCAGAGAAAGTGAGAGAGTCTATCTTAAAGCTGAAAACAATTAACCTATTAAACAGACAGCAAAAACTTTAGGAGTCACCAAATCATCAACTAGTTGTTTTTTTTTTAAAAAGGACATGATGACAGAATTCTTTCCATGGTTAAGAAAAACAACTTCACAACATCTGTCAAAGTCAAGCACACTCTTGAGTGGGCATATCGTTGTCGACCCTAAAATGAAGAGACACCTTCATGAATGTAAATATAAAAGGGTTTACAACGAAGAAAACATCTAAAACAGTTCTGTCACTGGAGCCTATCCCAGCTGTCTTAAGGCGAGAGGCAGGGTACACCCTGGACAGCTTAACAGTCTGTCGTAGGGCAAAGACATAGACACAACCATTCGCAGTCACATTCACTCCTATGGGCCATTTAGAGTTTCCATTCTGCATGTCTTTGGACTGTGGGAGGAAGTTGGAGTACCTGGAGAGACCCACACAAACACAGGGAGAACATGCAAACTCCACACACAGAAAAACCCTGGCCTAATGGTGGAATTGAACTCAGGACATTCTTGCTGTGAGGCAACAGTGGTAACCACCGTGCCACTGTGCTGCCAGACAGGCAGCTCAGTAGGTAGACTGGTTGCCCCATGATCAAAAGGTCAGGGGTTCAAATTCGTACCAGATCTACACAATGGCTGCCCACTGCTTCACTGAGTGAGTGGCTTAAATTCAGAGGACTAATTCCCTATGGGATTAGTATATGTTTATATATAATTTGTATAGATGAAAGTGAAATTATGTTGGGGGAAAAGGATTCAGAAGAAGGGAAACAGCTCGTGATCCAAAGCATAATACGTCATCTGTCAAACACGGTGGAGGCTACCTTTGGAAGCGAGCCACTATTGTCTATTGATAATGTGACGTTACCAGGAGAAGCAGGATGAGTTCTACAGTATACAGAGCTGTGCTCTCTGTCGCTGCAAAAGATTTTCATCCGAGTGCGGAGAGAGTCCTTACATTTAAAATAATGCTAGTTAGTTCAGTTACTTTTGAGCTTCTGAAAATGGGGTACCACATGTCAAAACAGCTGTAATTTCTAAACAGTTACCACAGTTCAGCCAAACTTATAATAAATCTGCGAGTACTGCATTTGGGTCCTCTTTCTCTTCACACCTGACCGTGACAACCCTGAGGCATCTTTATCATTTGATTTAAAATCTACTGTGGTCACAAACTGAGTTACTGTCCAAACATTTATGGAACTAACCATATAAAGCTGATCTCTGTCAGTAGGTACTAGAGAATATGTTAAGGTACAATAGAAGGTTTGGTGGTTTAGAGCAGTGATTGGTTAAACTGAATGATGTTTTCAAGGAGCCGTTGGTGTCAGATTAGAAGCTTTTTGGCTAGAATGTGGGGGTTTTACTTTTTAGTACAACAGAAGGTTGTACCAACGGATACCCTTAAGAGAAACAGAATGTTGTTTGTTAGAAGGCAGTAAGACTGAACAGTGTTATTGGTTAGGATAGAAAGTTTAGCACAACAGATGGTGGCCAATACAGTGCAGCATCTCTGGGAAGAGTAAGAGGTTTGCTAAAATGCCTGCATTATGGACCCTTTAGTATTTTATGTAAGGATTATAAAAGCATGAACGTGGTTTATTTAAGCTGCAAAACTAAGCAGCATAACAAGCCATTCAGTTTAAATCAGTGTTTTCCCATTAAAATATGAAAAAGATAGCAGCGAGGTGAGATCATTTCATTGGTTTTCTCTGCAGCTTCAGCACATTTCGATAAATAATGAAAACCACAGATCGCCATGGTGGAGTAAGAGAGAAAATTTAATGCCGGCTTTACAGAGTTGTTAAAATGAATACTTTTGCACTTTATGAATCTGTAACTTTTTTTTTTATCATTTCTCTCAGGAGCTGGATGAAGCACTGAAGATCTGTAACTACATCTTCACTCTCATTTTTGTGCTGGAGTCGGTCTTCAAGCTGGTTGCCTTCGGCTTCCGACGCTTCTTCAAGGACAAGTCAGTATATAAATCTCTCGCAAGTTCCCCGACGTGTCATGTTGAACTTTCCTACACTGACACAAAGAAAAACTGAGATTCTGAAGAAACATTTGCCTCCTGTTTTTCGGTTCTGACATTTGGGGTGGATGTGATATTTTAGTAGATTAGTGGTTGCAAGCACTTGTCTTTAAATTGTGAGTCATGTAGAAAATCTGAGGCAGCGTTCAGACAAGTTAAATGAGCTTTTTCTAAGGTGCTCCAGCGACTGGTTCTCAGAGAGGCCTGCATGAATACAAACAGCCTTGTTAAACACCAATAAAACACAAATGCCTTAGATGATTTCATAGCTTTGAAATCTCTGGCTTTCTGGTGAAAACCACACAATAATACACAAACACAATCCCAGCAGCATTGCTGCATACTGGCACATGTTGCATATAAAGAAATACACCCACTAAACCTACACGCTTCAGTGGAGACATCGTGTTTCTGGACCAGAGCTGACCACCTAGGAGTCCACGATGTCTGTCCCGTTCACCAGAGAAAGACCATTATCCTTTTCAAGTCTGGCAAGAACCCAGTTTAAGAACAGCTCAGTCCACAACCTTTTATTTTTGTTTCCAGGTACAGCAGCATTTAGCCAAAAAAAAACCCTGAGCTAATTTAAAAATACATATATAATTTCAGGCGGATTGATTAATGCAGTTTGAGTAGATGTAGGGATATGTGGATTTAAATGTCAAACTCTGAGTGAAACAAAGCCTCACATGGATATTAACAATGTAAATAGCAGTACAATAACCAGGTTACTGCGACCACCCACCTCTGTCTTCAGGTTTTATACGTTCACTTCGTTCCAGACTTGTCGTTTATTGAACGGCAACTTCAAAACTGGTCATGTCTGAACATTTTGTGGACTATGCCTATGTGACTGGAATCACATCGTGGCTGCTTTTTAAAAAACTTTCCTCATAGCACTTAAAATAGTCAGCACGCTCTCACTGTCATGGAGAAAATGATCCGTCTCTAAATTTCATGAGTTATTTGATTAGTTAAATATGCATGACTAAAGCTTTGGAACACTGAGGTGATACATTATACAGAATCTTTTGAGCGTCACTGTAGACTTAAAAAAGGCCATGAAAGCTGTGTTGTACCCAGGATTCTTCCTTAGCGTTATCCATTTTCTATCCATGTTGAAGTTCTCCTAAATAAGGGACCGTCTCTGTCTCTGTCTGGGCAGAATTGTGGTGGAGTTCTTACTATTGTGATGTCAAATTTGGAGTGTTTCCTCTAAGCACTCCAACTTACTCAGTCAAAAACATAAGACTGCAGTTCTGAGTTGGACTGTTGTCGATTTCTTAAAGTTCAAAGTCATCAGATCTGTGACTCAGTTCTGACTGAAGTCCACTTCATATGATTGGAGTTCACACTTGTGTGATGGTGGAAATGACTCACATATGGGTGATTTGTTTGAGTCCATTTTTGCAGCCAATCACATTTATCCGAGGTTTCAGTGAAAACAACTAACCCAAGTCTGTGTTTGGTGCTGATGAGTATGTTTTGTGTACGTCTGTGTGTGGTTGTTGGCGTGTAGGTGGAACCAGCTGGATCTGGCCATCGTGCTGCTGTCCATCATGGGCATCACTTTGGAGGAGATTGAGGTCAACGCTTCCCTGCCCATCAACCCCACCATCATTCGCATCATGAGAGTGCTGAGGATTGCTCGAGGTATGACACTCCCCCCCCCCCCCCCCCCCCCCCCCGACCCTTACACAGTGTGAGACACCAACGCACAGCAAACTCTTTCAAGGTGCTGTACTTTGAAGATGATGTAAAACACACATCCCCGGGACTCCCCTTTTTGTCATTTTTTGCATGGCAGATCTCAGCATGGTTCGGGCAGGCTGTGAGCCGACCAGATGGCACAGAGACACACAGTCAGCTGACAAACTGAGAAGAAGCGAAGGGAGAGAAAAACACAGGGTGAGGAAAGTGAGCTTAGGGTGTGAGAGAGCCAAAACACACTGTGACAGTAAGTGAACTAAGCTGCAAGAAGCTAAGGAGAGGATGGGGTACAGTAAAGAAGGATGAAAGAGATGTAAGAATAAAAGAGAAATAAACGAAAGAGATGGGATTGATGAATGACTTCTGACCTTAAAATAGACTACCAGAAGGTGAGATGAAGTCAGGAGTGAAATAGGTGTGCAGAGTAAAAGAGGTTCAGGCTGATTATTGGAAGATAGGAGAGATAAGAGGCTTTACCTGAAGGCTTGAGGAGAGGAAGCATAAGGAAGGAAGATGAGAGAAAGAGGAGCTAAGACATGCAGAACGGGAGCCTGTCTGTTTGGTCCAAACACTGAATGTGCAGCGATGAGGTAGCATGGAAGTCGTGATTAATTGTTGTCGCTCAGCCGACCCAAACACATTTTTTGCTTTGTTTGTCTGTGTGTATTTGATGGGTCCAGTCTTTCTGTCTGGCATCAGCATGCCTCTCATAATCAGTCTGAGCAGGAATCTGAGTTAGCTAGATTAAATTCACATGTTGTCAGCATTGGAATCAAAAGGCGGTGGGTTTTCTGTCCAACGCTGTCAGTGAGATGCATCACATGTGTGTCCTTTGTGCACAGAAAAGCTGGCAGAAATTCCAGCTGTGTAAGTTAACAGACTAATCAATATCACAACTCAGACACAGGAGAATCTGATGGATTAAAACTAAGTGTTGTTTTACATTTAATGTTTAAAACAGAATGTAGGCTTCGACCATGTGCGAATTTGATGTAGTCCACAAGTACAAATAGGTGTCCTGGTTTAGGATAATAATGCTCATAGAACAATAAAAATGTTATAAAAGTGCTTACAGCTAACAAAGAAAATTCGGGGAAGAAATGTCTTAGAAATTATATTTATTACTGATGCTCTAAAACTTCAGAAACTGTTGAAAAAACTTTTCCTTCCTACTATCCAAGCAGAGGTTTGATGCATCTTCCAGGAATGGTGAAGCTATTTTCCAGAGAACTGTTTGGTCAATTGGATTTTTTCAGCGGCTGCAGACTTGCTTTCATTTCATTTTTGCGTCTGCATTTCAGCCGAACTTCAGCCTGAACGATGAGATTTTTACTACAATACCTTTTGATTAGATTAAATTGCAGATTAAATCAGCTCAAGTATTTTCAGTTTTTATAAAATGAACTATTAAACTCACTTCAAATTGGATTAAATTACCATAATGAAAAAATAAGCACCCTAACACACTCTTGTGTTTTAACAAAATTCAATATTGATTCATTTCACAAAAGCTGTAATTACACTGGTTTAGGCACCAATAAGTGATGTAAAGTGTATGTGTTAGTCCCCATAGGGAAATAGTTCCTCTGCATTTAACCCATTCACCCAGTGAAGCAGTGGGCAGCCACCAGTGCAGCGCCCGGGGAGCAGTGTGTAGGGCAGTACCTTGCTCAGGGGTACCTCAGGGTAGCCGTTCAGTGGAGTCGAACCCCCGACCTTCCGATCATGGGGCCACCACTCTACCTAATGAGCTATCCCTGCCCCTCCTGATGTGTTTAATAACTATCTCAAATAAATAACAAAAGCAATTCCTCATACTTTTATTGCTTATTATTTTACTATATGGCAAAAAGTAACAACTCACTCACCATAAGCAGTGAGACAACAGCTTGAGAATCATCAGCCCACCAACCCCTTGCACTCATGGTGTCACAGCTTAGCAATCCTAACATGAAGGCAAATAAAACATTACCACAGTGAGTGGCATTTTACATGACCTTATGTGCATACGCTTTGCTCTTTCAAACCTTGAACTTGCACAACACACCCACACAAAATGCTATTAATAGACATTGACATAAGGTTAGTTGTCGGCTTTTATCCCTCTTAGCAATTTCATGGTCAAATCCATGATTCAAAACACACGCCTACTTCATTTGTAAAGTAGTTGAAGTTGACAGTACTCAATCCTTTTAAAAATTGCTTTTGACATTTATATTGAAAGTATGTGTTAAAGTGCAAAATAACAAGGGAATATCTGTTATCTCGTGTCTTGCTAGTTTACGCTGTGGAGTTATTAGTTACTGTAGCTCGAGTGATTACACCAGAAAATTATAAAGTTAGATTGTTTTGGAAAAATCACCTTGAGGCAGTTTGAACTGTTACTATGTTTTCAAGGCTGTCTTTACAGCTGATTAATGGATGTAATGTTTATCAAGTTATGGTCAGCGCTTTGCTAATCTGTCTGGCATATGTTTAGATGTTTCAGTGGTAGCAGCTGAGGTGCAGACAGATGCCTTTCGGTGGTAAATGCATCATTAGTGGCCATATAATTATTCAGAGAAAAGTGGTGTTTCTCACTGGAATATGTGTCATGTTAGCTGAGCTAATATATTGAAGCTAACAGATGTCTGGCAGTGTGGGTTAAAAGTGTGTGGTTAAAATAAAAGTACATTTTTTTTGCAAATGTGGGATTTCCCTTTTTTGTGTCCTATGTTTACTGATTTTTGTTAATATGTGAGTAATTGATATAGATAAAAAAAATATCTCTTATTATTCCATAACATGTTTTCTTCCCAGTTTAAAAGAGATCCTGATAGCACTGTGATTCTATTGATGCTTATTTTGATTATTCATCTTGTGTTTAGCAGGACTATACATCTATCTTTACGTTAATGCACATATCTAATCAGCTAATCACATGGCAACATCAGAATAGGTAAGACAGGTAATCTAAGTGGCTTTAAGCATGATGTGGCTTTGGTGGACGATGGTTTGGTGGTTTGTTGATCTTCTGGTATTTTCCTGCACAACCATCTCTGGGGTTTACAGAAAATGGTCTGAAAAAGGGAAACTGTCCAGTGCATCTCTGTGCATAAATGCCTTGTTGATGTCAGTGGCGCATGGCCAGACCACTTCGAGCTAATACAGTTATGCAACACTAACAAAAAGAAGTCTGTATTACAACCAAGGTCTGCAGACGAGCATCTCTGAATGCACAACACACAAACCTTGAAGCAGATGGGCTACAGCAGCAGAAGACTACACCAGGTGCCATTCCTCTGGTTGAACAATGGAAGACTGGAAATCCTTGCATACCCTGATATTATCAAGCTGTTTATGTTGCGAGTCTTTATTGGCTGATAAATCCCAAATCACTTAAATTAGGATGACAAAAGCATTTTACAGAAGTGTTATGTCTTAAATCTATTGTCTGATTTTTGTGCTGTGTATTGAAAGATTGCCCAGGAGGAGTGGGGGGGGTCATTTGCTGCCTAATTTTGTTTCCTTGGGTTAATGTTTACACATTTGCTACAATGTATCATCTGTCATTCTTGCTGTAGTTCAATTGGTGCTCAAGTCATACTGGTAACCCTACCGAGTCACTGGGGGATATGACCTCAGTCATGTCGTCTTAAGAGCTCAGTGGTGTTTAATACAAGAAAATGAGTGACTAAGCTAACAGAGCAGGATTAAACTGTAAGTGAGAGAAATGTTGTGTCCTTTCAGTTCCACAGCAAGCCTGCTCTGTTATGTAAGACTGAAAAATCATAATATTGGTGAGATGTTGTTTTTTCATTCTGTGTGTTTGCGTGTCCCCACAGTATTGAAGCTCTTGAAGATGGCGGTGGGGATGAGAGCTTTGCTGGACACCGTTATGCAAGCCCTGCCTCAGGTACGCGCCGCTAAATAACACCCACCAAAGCCGCGAAACTCTCCTTCCGTCTTCATCTGCATTTTTTTTCCTCCATGGATTTCACATCCCACAGAAACTGTCCCTAAAGTTACATCTCAAAAGCATTTCCTTTTATTGTGTGTGTGCTGCAGATTCTGCTGTTTCAGGGCGTCGTCTTTCTCACGAGTTTTCTCTGCTCAACTCCAGAGACCCTTATTTGCATTAGAAGCCCCCTGCAGAGATTAGAAAGTGAATGTAGCTTCAGGTTTTTGTTTTAAACCCTAGGGTGGGTGGATTTGTGGGTGATAGAGTTAGTAAATTAGAACAACTTCTGCAGTGTTTTGCAGAAAGTCAAAAAGTCTTATATTCGCAATGTTCTTTCAAAACACCTCTGTTGTTGCTTTTCAGAGAGACACAGAGATCGAGTGTTGTTCCAGGCTCCTTGAGCTTGTCAGAAGTGTTCATTATTAATAAATCTGATGATAGGCGGGTGGTGGAGGTGCGAACAGGTTGCTACATGCTGATAATCATTGACAGCAGCAAACCATAACACTTTTCATTATTTAAACCACCCCTGTGTCAAAGCTCTAATCCCTTGTTTTTCCTATCACTTTCTACAGCTCCTCTTTTTCTTTTTATTCCAATCTTGCACCTTTATTTTGTAGACTGCATATAAAAATGGGTTGGCTAGGAAGTCCTTTCTCCATATACAGGTTAATTTTAAGGCTACTTGAAGGCTCTAGAGGCATTTGACTCAGTCGCACAGTGGCAGACTTGGACAAGAGCCTCAGAAAAACTATGTAATCTAAAAGAGAAAGCCCAGTTGAAACAAATCGACCAATGACACCTCCTCTAAATGTACATTTATGCATTAAAATCGATTCAGTTTGGACTGTTTCAGTTAGTGTCTCTCACAAGGCACTCTGCACACCGCTTTGCAACCCACCTCCACCCCAGATACTCCTTTCATGCTGTATCTGACTTGTTCAGTGTCATCAGAAAAAGGAAAAAAGGAAGTGCTCTAAAGGATTATTCAACAGGTGCTCATCAGTAGGGCGAACAAAATCTCAATATAAAAAAGGGTGCGGTTGCTAAGCCACTCTGTCAAGGATAAAATGTAACAAATTTATTCTTGAAGCAGTTCAGCAAGCAAAACAGGCCAATGGGTATCGACTCTCTCTCTTCATCAGGGTCTCACAAATACACAATCAGTCAGGATTAAATACCACCAAGTAATTCAACCCCTAAGGGTACTAAAAATTAAAAAGACAGATTTATCAAAGAAAATACAAAACAATCTGCGGATAAAGGACAAAAAAGTTTATTCTAAATTTACAGTAAATCAAAATAGAACATAATCAAACAGTTAAAATACTGCATACCGAGTAGACTATTTTACCAGACAAAACATGATATTGTATAATAGAGTGTAATAATCAGTGTCATGCTCTGTTCTGTGCTGGGACACTCATCACACACATACTGTATATATGTGGGTTGAAAGTTACTAATTACCGCATATTATAGGCTAGATTTTACATAGAAATCACATACCTGTTAATTGCGCTCAATTTCAGTTTTCCAGCTTTTTTAAACGTGCAGATTTGTATTTTCAGTAGTTTATTAGGTAATTTTGTAGCTTAAGAGTTTAGCTGGGAAAAGCAACATTGTGATGGTGTCATTTGAGATTTAAGTGTATTTTGTGATTATACAACCATCGAGTCTGGGGAGGTAAAGAGATGTGTCAGGACCAATCAGTTGTAAAATCACACACACCAAAATCCATGGCTTGTCTAGTCCACAAGGTGGGTTGCCAATGTAATAGATGTTATTGGCTTAACCCCAACATCTGCTGATGTTTTGCCATTTTGGAGGAGGCCAGAGAGTCATGCCCAGTGGAACCTTTTGACGTACAATGATTTGGCATTGTTCATTTTTGGTTTTGTTTGTTTGTTTTTTCTCATCTCTTTAATGGCAAAATGCTAGCTAATTTCTAATTGTGCGGTGGATCCACTAGCTTAACTCTATAAAAGTCATTTTTACAATCATTGGCTAGCACAGACCAACAGAGTAATTGTGCAAGTCAGCATTAATATATGTGTACGAGCAGGAGAACACCAAATCACATTTACCCTTATTATCATACAGATTGATTTACCCTACGATAAATAGATAGCCCTTCAGATTTAGCATTTTGAAACTGGACACATCAGTCACGATGCTGGCCTGCTTGAAAAAGATCATTTACAAAATGAAAGTCATGTTGTCCTCGGAGAGACTTAAACTAGCCACTGAGATGAACTCAGACTCCACAATAGACTTGTACACAGTTGGAGTCCAGAGGAGTTGCCCCCTTCAGAAAGAATGCAAGGTTACGGCACATCCCCACTGACTTAACTTTTCAAACCCAAAAGCAACACCAATCTTTTATGCACAGCCTACCTGCACTCATTGTCAATTTATTATTTTCCAGATGAATAACCAGATCATGCTAGTTGTCTAGATTGTAACACATTAACTAATTTTCAAATTAACAAAATAAACAACCCGAATACAATAAACAACTGGCTGTGAGTGATGTCAGCAGCACTAGATGGCAGCGCTGACGCTGTGGTGCTGTCCATCTTTACCTGCTTTCTGTCAGACACTCATTCACATCATTGAAGCATGCATTCGCTTGGATAGGAGATGTGTTTATTTAACAAATGCTCAGTCACTACAGCTTATCTTATACTTTCTCTAACTGCTCTAGAACCATCCTCCATTCTACCCTGCCTCCGAATGAGAAGTTTGTTGTCCCTCCTTATTGGTTTATTTTCCCTGGGCTTTATCTCCTCTGACTAATCGCTCTCTTCCTTCCTGTTGTCTCCCTGCAGGTGGGCAATCTGGGTCTTCTCTTCATGCTCCTCTTCTTTATCTTTGCAGCGCTGGGAGTGGAGCTGTTTGGTGACTTAAGTAAGAACACATGCACAATAAAGAGATACTGTGCAGGCAGTAGAAAAAGAAGAAAATGAAATCTCTTAGTTTCCACTCAGGTCATTCACGGGCATACACCGAGCATTTAACTCTCCCCTCTGTGGGTTTAATTCATCTGATATTAATTGCTTCCTCGAATCCTTTGTTGAAATACTATATTGATCTCCTTAATTTTATCTTGAAGCTTTCAGAGCTATAAAATGCTATCACAGTAACTATTTTATTATAGGAAAATCCAACTGAAAGCCGTGAACACTGCTATCTTTTTTTGTTTCATTCTCTTTTACTCTCTGGCTAATCCTCTTTTTGTTTATCTCCTCCCACTTCCCTTTTGTCTCTGCAGTTTGTGATGAACTCCACCCCTGTGAGGGTCTGGGGCGCTACGCTACATTTAAAAACTTTGGGATGGCCTTTCTGCTGCTCTTCAGAGTTTCCACTGGAGACAACTGGAATGGCATAATGAAGGTGAAACCAACTCTGCAGTTTCAGATCCATAGACCACTCATACTCTACATTCACTCTTTTGTATCTGCACATTCTGCAGGTCCAGTTCTGTTTTAAAATGACTCCGCAATATGAATGTGCTTGTAATGGATGAAAAAAACATCACATTCGGACCTTCAAACCATACTCAATTTTTTGTATATAAGTTGTTCATAATGTCAACTTCTGGTTTAAAAACTAAAAAACGGATGTCAGTCTTTAGTGCGGCCATCGTATTTTTGTAGCCAGATGAGACTATATTCAAATAATACTGCATTTACAGTTTGGAGGACTGTGGTTGGAGATCACAGCATGACGCACCTTATTGGGACAGAGTGCAATGAACTCGCAATTTTGCTATGACATGGTTACATTGAAGATGGGGACCAGGTTTGCCACAGCTCAGTTTCTGTCTTCAAAGTGATTTTGTTGTTTAAGAAAACGACAAAATGCTATTAAGACAATCAGTTTGCAGTTAAATGGGGTCAAGCTAGCAAATACATACAATTATCAATTATCTGATAAAGTGGCACACAATGGAAATCTGTTGCCATCTGCATACACAAACATTCACATTGACTACTTATATTCAGGTTCCAATCAGAATCTTGTGTGTTTGCAACAGAAATTCTTCCACGAATTGTGAAGTAGTTGCTGTAGGACTGTGATTCAACGGCAAAATGACAGAAGTGCTCTGCAATCAGAATGCAACCAGTTGAGTGGAGTTTCCTACTGCAGAAAGACTGAGTTAGATAATTGCACTGTGTTGGCAGTCAGTTTTTGCAAACCTTCAGCACTTTGAGAGTGATTGCAGTTGCAGTTGCAGTGTTGTTTGCAGGCAGATTGCCTTATGCTCGAAAGAGGTCACCCAGAAGTTGAGAGTTCCACATGCTCTAACAGCAACAAAAATCAGTGCAATTACAAGGCAATGACCGATATTTCCAAGTCTCAAGGAGGATGCCGTCCTGTTTATTCCCCAGTGTTACTGAATAAGCCATAGGAGGATGTACAGCTAAGTTATGAGCGTAAGTTGATTTTAAACAAACACAGATTCATGCTAATTAGTAACACATGAATAAAATACTGGATCTTCACCACCAAAACCAAAGCACAGATATTTTGGATGGTGTGTTAGTAGAGTTAACCAGGAAGCATTATTAACGGTGAGATAATTCACTTTAAAATGCTCCCAGAGGTAAAAACACCACAGACCAGCCTAACATCAGTGATTAAAATTAGCTTAGGTGACACCTGGCAGACATCCAGTAGCTAAATCCATCAGTAAGCCAACTTGAGTGAGGGGTCACTGCAACCCAGTACAAAGTTGTTCTTACAAAGTTGTTCTTCTTGCTGTTGTAATGATCATCGGCTGCGAATGGTCACCCACCTGTAGGTGCATGTTCTTAACTAGAACATTTAACTAGAATACTATTAAATCCACCGTCTGTACGGTCTTTCCAGGATACGTTGAGGGACTGCGCCCAAGATACAGGCACCTGCTACAACACTGTGGTTTCTCCCATCTACTTCGTCTCCTTTGTCCTGACCGCTCAGTTTGTCCTGGTCAATGTGGTCATCGCAGTACTGATGAAGCACCTGGAGGAGAGCAACAAGGAAGCCAAGGAAGAGGCAGAGCTGGAGGCGGAGATGATGGAACTGGAGATGGAAGCGGGGGACATAGCAGCAAGGTCGCCCCAGCTCAACCCTCTGACACTGGGTATGGACAGGTCAAGCTCTGGGGGTTCCCCCTGGAGGTCTCCCAGAGGAGTGGATACAGAGCAGGAAAGGGATGGTCCTATGGATTCACCCACTGCCGATATAACCAGAGACTCTGTAGGCATCAGAGCAGAATCCCCTTCATGCACAGAGCCCCAACTGGAGGTAAAGAATCTTGTCGCCAAACTAATCTTTTTTTTCTCTCTCTGTCTCTCAAAAAAAGTTAATCTGTACTTCACAACAAAGCATCACTATTATTTGCCAGATAATCCCATTAAAAAAAGAACAGACCTAATTCAGTTACTCAGCTTAGCTTGTACCAAGCTGGAAACATGATTTTTAATTCTGTTGTGCATTATAAGATGATTTGGACACTGCTGGAACCGGAGCCAGGCTGTGAGGCTCGTTAGATGACCCCTTCATTGTCGTTACCTCTAACTCTGGTTCAAACCATTAGTTGATTCAGCAGCTCGCGCTGAGTAATGCTGAGAATGTGGCACGCCATCTAAAAAAGTTGATTACTTGCTCTTCGCTGGTCTCGGTACAATAACTGTAGTTCACCCATAAATAAACCAAGCCAGGGATGGCTATATTAGGCTGTGTTTACCAGACAGCCTGGCATCATCTCAGAATACAAATGGATGCATTTATCTGAAACGTACCCAAAACGGTTGTCATATTTTGAAGCTCTCAGGTGAAGATCTTTGTCTGCTGCACGTGCACTACGCAGGACTGGACATAGCTCCCTCGCATATCAGACGCTAGTTTGCAAATGTCTGGGTCTTTCTTGGTTATGCACAGTCACATCCAGAAAATCTAGCTGTGCAGATTTATTATGCTGTGTGACCCACACTGGCCCATATCGGGATGCTTTACAATTTGTGTGCATTCACGGCTACGTGTGTGTGTGTGGTTATGTGTGTGTCTGTGTTTAGCTGATCCCTCTAGAGGACATGCCAGTCACAGACAGGTCACAGTGCCATGGGAAAGCTGGACCACAGGGCCTTGTTGTTCACTTCAACAGCTATTTCCAGACAACGGGGAACTTTGGGGGATAGGAAATAGAGGTTTCGCTATCGTTATCCCTCCCTCCCTAAGATCTTATCCTTCTTCCCTATGCTCCTCTCCCAAAACGTGAGCGGCTAAGTCACACTCTTCTCCCCAGCCTTGTTGAAGACCTGCTCTGCTGCAGTCTTGTAGTGCCCCCTTGTGGGTTTGAGTGTTAAGGGTGTTTGTTTACTACATTGCTGTGCAATTTGAAAGATTCGACAGGTCATTTAGTAAGAAGCCCTTAGCAGCCCACAAGAGAGCATTGTTCCCTCTGAGATGTTTCTCTTGTCTTTTGGGTTTCTATAACTGTTTCTGCCTGACTGACTGTCCTTTTCTTTGTGATCCATTCTTCTGTCCATACTTATTCGTGTATCTTTGTATGTAACTCTCCCCCTGTCCTTGTCTTCTTCTTTTTTCTTTTCTTTTTTCCTCTATTTCTGTCTCCGCTCTCTCTCTCTATTCTCTCTGCATTATCCAAGTTTGTCCAGCGGAGGGCACTCTTTGACTCGGTCTCCCTGGTCATCCAGGGTTCAATGGAGGGGGAGATGAGTCTCATGGACAACCTGTCCGGCTCTATCTGCCACTACTACGCGCTGCCCCCCAAGCCCAGCAAGCACAGCACCGACAAGAAGGTCAATAATCACCAGAAGCATCCCTGATGGATCGCCTCCTCCATGTCATATGTGGTTTTGTAGTGTCTTTATCTGTGTGCACCATGTAGGGCTGCTCAAGTACGAAGTAACGAAAATACTAATATTTATCTTGTACTGTCACATCTGATGCTATTAATATAATACACACACTTGTTTTAGTAACACTACAAATTATCGATCGATAATAAATGAAGTATTGATTGTACAACTGAGCTTTGGGTCATAAGTATAAAGGTAATATAGATAATATGGATACTATAGATCATAAAATGAAAAACAAAGGTGTACTAATTGATTATTTACTAGTTAGTTGGACTGTAGTGCATCAAAAAAAGAAAGAGTTTTAACTGATGCTAATAATGTTTTATAGTGTTTAAATAGGCAGCAGAGATAGTGATGTCATCAATTAAAAGAACATTAATCAAGAGATGGGTGTGTTTGCACCTAGTTTAGAGAAAAAAGGTAATTATTTAATACCCTGCTGAATTTGTTTGCTCGCTTACAAAGAAATGAACACTCTCTAATTTTTATGATGGTCTTATAAAAGCACATTACATAATTGATTTACATATCACTGAGTAAAATGAGTATTTGATTCCCAGGTAAAACATGACTCATTATTTATTGAGTTATTATTATTAAACCCTTGTTGGCAAGTACAGTGGTAAGATGTTTCTCACAGTTGGTCACCAGGTTTGCACACATCTATGCTGAGATGTTGGACCACTCCTCTTTACAGAAACTTTCTAAATCCTTTGGGTTTCTTGGCTGGTTTTTAGGCAACTTTAAGCTTGAGCTTCCTCCACAGATTTTCTATAGCAATGAGGTCTAGAGACTGGCTAGGCCACTCCATGGCCTTAATGTGCTTCTTCTTTAGCCACTGCTTTGTTGCTGTGATGGTATGTTTTGGGTCACTGTCATGTTGAAAGATCCATGCATGACCCAGCTGAGGGAAAGAGGTTCTCATCCAAGATTTTACAGTACAAGGCCCCTTGATGTGCTAAACTCAACCTAGACCCATTAGCAGAAAGAGCACCAAAGCATAATGTTTCCAACTCTGTGCTTGACAGGGTAGATGGTGTTCTTTAGGCCGTACTCAGCATTTCTCTTCCTCCAAACACGGCAGCTCGAGTTGATGCCAAGCAACTCAATTCATCTCCTAAACCTTCTCTGAATTATTTAGATGTTCACTGGCAAACTTAAGACTTAAGTGTGTACATGTGCATTCTTGAACAAAGGGACCCTGCAGGGACTGTAATATCCATTACAGTATGGTATACTGCCTTCAGATCATTAACAAGTTCCTCCCGTGCTTGCGTTCAGGTTGATTCACCATCTTTTTCACGATCATTCTCATCCCATGAGGCAAAATTTTAATGATGTTAATTTTATATTTCTACCAGTTCTCACCGAGCTTCTCGCTGTTGGTCTTGTAGACGATTTCAGCCTTGTGTAAGTCAACAGTCTTGTCCCTGTTTTCTGACCGGTCTTTGGCCCATGATGCTGAAGGATTAAGTATGTGAGAAACAGATTCTGTGGTTATTCTGGCTGAGTTGTAGGGGATCAAATACTTAATTCACTCAAAGCATGTTTGTCACACTTACATGTTTCACTTTTTCCACATAGGTAAGGTTTGGATAGCATTCTTTCCCACTAATTGAAGTCATTATCAAACAACTGCATTTTGTATTTCCTTGCCTTTGTATAATATTACATTTTATTTGATGATCTAAAACAGGGCTGTCCAACTCCAGGCCTCAAGGGCCGGTGTCCTGCAGGTTTTACATGTGTCCTTGATGCAACACAGCTGATTTAAATGGCTAAATGACCTCCTCAACATGTCTTGAAGTTCTCCAGGGGCCTGGTAATGAACTAATCATTTGATTCAGCTGTGTTGACCCAGGGTAATATCTAAAACCTGCAGGACACCGGCCCTTGAGGCCTGGAGTTCCTCACTCCTGATCTAAAACATGGAAGTAAAAAAATACAAGTAATGAGGATGGGGGCAAATAGTTTTTTACAGTATATGCATAAGCCTTAGCCTAGAAAGCAGCAAGCAGAAGTATGAACTGTCCAAAGAACTCAGTTTTATTAAATAAAGACATCCCTGTCTGTTTAATATCCTGCAGCCCTACAGCCATTACCATTTTTGTACTGGCATTCTTCTTCATTGAATATTTTCCCCTTACTAACCAGCCTCGCTGCCCACCAAAGCACAGTGCGTCATGTCCCGCCTCAACTATGAGCTCATTCCCTCATTCACTTACACTCATTCATGCTTGGCAGGTTTTTGGTCTGCTTCTGCAGCCTCACTGGCGTGGTTTAAAGTTTGCCCGTCTCCCCTACACAACGTGTCTCTGTATCTGTATGAGGACGTGACAATGCTTGTGCATTTACTCAGGTGATTGTGTCATTTGCCAGTCAGTCACAGCAGAGTGATAACCACCTAAAGCCAGCAGATCACACACTGTTAAATCCTGCACAGATGTGGCTCAATCAATAGGCTATGGATCACTTGAGCCACTGAATAATGCATCTGGGTGCCTGTTTTTCTCATTTGAAGCCAAATTTGGCACAATTACATTAGCGCTGTAAAACCCCCATCTTCTAAAAGCTTTAAATGGGTTTGAGATCTCAGCGTTAGATGCCACAGGGCAATGTTCTCCTTCTGATATGTTTCAGTCCCTGCATTTTTATTCACGAATGACCCATTTGCCTGACAGAAACAATTTCCCCTGTTAAACCAGTGTGAAGGCAAAAAAAGAAAATAGCAGCTCCTTTTACATGAGCCAGTATGGAGCCCCGCAAGGGACATGGGAGAAAAAGAAAATTAAGACGGACTTTTGCGAGATCTCGCAAAACAAACTGGGGGATCATGCAAAGGTTTTAGCAGATATTTGACGTTTACACAACTACATTCACGCCTCAAAATATCTTTAAAGTTTATTTTGTGACCCAGAAAGAGTAATATTACAACTACGTAGCTGCCGTCATTGTTGGAATTCAACTTTTTGAAGATCTCGCAAATGTTCATCGTAATTTTTTTTCTCCCATGTCCCTTGCGGGGCTCCGTAAGCCAGAAATACTGAAGACTTTGGCTTCATCTCTGAGTGTTTCAATCTCTGAGGTGTTTTACAAGAGGTCCCTAGAAAATTAGGTTATTTGGATTCTTCTTCTTTAGCAACATAAGCAATTAAATGTGCCATTTAGTACTTAATGTAAATGAATCCCAGTGCTGTCGTGTAATGTCTTACTGGCATCATATTTCGCTGTTAAAGAATCTCTCTGCTGTGCCTGTGTCACAAAAAAAGTCCACTAACAGCTGACTAAATACAGCCGTTTTTTGGTGTTTTTTTAGTTTGTCCTTCTTCCTCTGTTGTTTTGCTCTGCTACATACTTCTAGTTTATATGTGGTGTTTTTTTTAAACTTGTATTGTTCTGTTAGTTTCAGGTTTTATCTGTGTAACGTCCTTCTATTTATGTACTGCACAGAGTGCACCTTTGTTTTCTCTGCTCACCAGCGGTTGTCTCTTCCTGCCTAGATCCCTCTAGCGGAGATGGATGCTCTGTCTCTGGCCTCTGAGAATTCCTGGTCCCTAGCTCTGACAGACGACTCAACCCCTGACGATTTTAACCCCCTATTTCTAACCACTCTGGAATGCAATGTACTGACAGTTCCTCTCTTCATCTTTCTCCATTGTTATTTCTTCTCCTTCCCCGCTGCAGTGGCTTGTACTGTCTCCTTCACTGGGTATTTCCAAAGTCACCTGACCCTCCCCACCACCAAGCTTACACACTGGGGTTTAACAAGGGGAAGCCAACTGGATGCTAAATTAGCTAAAAATATATTTAAAAAAAAAGAAGATAGCATTTATATGTACCACTAATTACTTATTTTTGAAAATAAGTAAAAGCCACACACTTGTTTTTCTTTCTTCATAGAACGTCTGAATGAGCTCTTTGGCGTGCAGCTCATTACAATTCTATCTGGAGTCGGCCATGTTGTGTATTTGGATTTCTTTGCTAAAGTTGCTGCTTCTAAAGCTATGTCCCAATCATAGGCCGCATCCTTCGGAGGACCCGGCCTTCGCGGTCTACGTGAGCCAGGTCTTTCAAAGACCAGGAGGGCCGGAAGTACGAGGCTGCGAAATGGGACGGTCTAGCCTTCAGATTTGCGTCACCAACTGTCTCGGTGGAGTTTAATAAACTCAGCTGTCTGCTCCTCACTCACTAATATATAACAGGACATTGGAGTAAATTCTCGACCATCTCACACTTCTGTTTAATCAGTTTTCTGTTTGACATTTATTCAGCTGTGTGAAAACTTTAATCTCAGCCAAACCGATTTACTCAGGAACAAATAAAACACTGACAAAGGCCAAACAATAACATTTTTAAGTTATCTAAGTGTTATTGTTTGGCTTTTTTCAGTGTTTTATTTGTTCCTGAGTAAATCGGTGTTTAACCTGTTTAACCTGAGTAGCGAAAAGACCGCTGGGGCCTGAAAACGATGTGCTGGGAGTTAGTTGTTCTCACCGGCTCTAATGAGCCTCGACCTCCCAGTCAGCTATTGAGCTGGTGGGTAACAGACGTCTCAGAAAACGTCGGAGCACTTTTGCAAATATGCGATGTCTTGATAAACCGAGCTGATATTTGAAGTTTACACGGCTACATTCTCGCCTAAAAATATGTTAAAAGTTTATTTTGTGACCCAGAAAGAGTAATAAGAGTAATATTAAAACTAAGTAGCTGCCGCCATTGTTGGAAACTGGAATTGGCTGGGCCGCGCTATGAATTCTGGGATAGTTTGGGCCACGAAGGATACACCCGACCATCCCTCAAATTCAGGGAAATGAAGGATGTATTAGTCGGTCGCATTTGGAGCAGCCTTCAAATTAGGACAGACTTTGTTGCCTAGCTGTGACGTATTCGGCCTTCAAATGCGGCCTCAGAAGGATGCGGCCTATGAATTGGGACCTAAACTGTTCTGAAATGGGGGCGTGGCCAGCAGCAGCTCATTTTCGAAGCTACAGATACTAAAACAGCTTATTTGGAGCTGAGATTAAAAAATGTATAAGCATAGCAAAAAAACAACCAATCTTTTTTTTTAGTTTAAACTTTATAGACAGATTCTGGGAACGTGTGAGACTTTATTGAACTTGTCAAAATTGGATCTAATATGGGAAATATGAGTGGAGAACTTTTTCTGTTTTCTATGTAACTGATTCCAAATAATTAAATAAATAAAATGTGGAAAGCTTACACTTGCACATACAATAACAATGGGTCACTTAAACCATAGTTGACGCGTGACAACTGCTAAACAAATGAGACGTTGTGTTAAGTATAACAGTGAGTAAGGGTCTTGGTAAAAGGCATCTTCCACATCCTGGCATTCTTTGTCATGACCCCGTTCATTATTTTCTTTGAACATGTCGTCATGCACTGCAGCCCATGTATGTGTCCTCACTGCAATTAATCTATAGATCCCTCTATGACACGCCATCCTACAGGCTCTGAAAATGAAATTGAATGTCGTCTGGGTGTCAGAGTATTATTAACCACCGGTTTGGGTCATTAATGATCACATGGCTTCATGACCAGAGAGGGTCACTGTCACCTTGGCTCAGCGTTGCTGCTGAATTAATACGTATATCATAAGAAAAAAAGAGCGCTGGCCAACGAGGTGCTCTTAATTGGATTGTTCTGGGACAAATGCAATAGAAAAATAAAGACAATGGAGTGAAGAGGTAGAGGTGTTCAAGTGGCTTTGAAGTACCCTGGTGAAACAAATTTATCTTTATTTCTCATTCCGCCTTTTCAGCCTGGTGTGTTTTACTTTCCAGTCCAGTCCAGTCCAGTAGAGTAGTGCGCCTCCTTACCTGCCAGTTTGCAGTTTTTTCTCCTTTGACTACTTTTTTCACTTTCTTCTCTCTCTGTGTGTAAACTCTGTTCTCTCCCCTCCTTCTTTCTTTTCCTTTGTGCTTTACGTGTGAGTCTTCGTCTTTTCTCGCAGTCCTTTCCTGTCAGCCTACTTCTGTGGATGTGCTGTATGCTGTCCTCTGGTGGTGTACTTTTCAGTCTCCTCTGAGCTGCCGTGTGTTTGCTACAGGGTTGTAAAGTGTGTTGGACCCCCTGTAGCTCTGTGCTGAATGGGAACTGATTCTTTAATGGGTCAGGCTGCAGGACACTGCCCTAGCTGACACACAATCACGGCTTAATGTAAAGTTATACGACCGACGGGCTAAAAGCAGACACAAGAAGCAGAGTGTCACATGCTTTAAAAAAGGAATTGGAAATGTTTCTGTGATCTGTGGCAGCTCTGCGCCAGTCAACTCCAATGTGCAAAGATCCTCTGTGTTTTCTGTGTATGCTGATGATCAGTACCTCGTTGTTGACATTGTGTCTTAGACAGTTGACAACCTGTGAGTGTACTGGTAAGAGTGTGAGAGTAAGTGAGTTAAAGAGCAGCCCAGGCTCTTCTTGTTCTGGGTGACCCTGATTGTTTTCTCTGCTTCCCCAGGCGGAGCAGCTTGGTTCTGGGGCGCTTCGGGACGACAACCTGTTGAGCGTCAGAAAGCCTGCGGTGGGACGCACGCACTCCCTACCCAACGACAGCTACATGTTCCTCTCGCCACAGCCCGTGGGGCAAACATCTCCCACTGCAGCACACCCACAGGGGCCCCAGCACATACTGGGCACTCACAGGGCCCAATCGGGTAATGCCACATTTCTCTTTAATGTCATTTAGCGTAGAATGTGTTTCATTAGGACAGAACAGAAATGGGTGGGCTTGATTTTTAACATAAAGCATTGTGGCATGAGGAGGTTATTTTATCTAAGGTAAACACACCTACTGTAACTGTTGTGTATTCACTGAAGGTGCCAGCACTGTGCTTTGTGTGCAGGCTCCAGTGGCTCGGTGCGTTCACAACCCGCGGAGTTTTCCCAGCAGCTGACTGTTCCCACAGACCTCTTCAGACCCATCAGCCCACACAGCCACTCAGATTCAGAGAGTATACCACGAAACCCACCTTCTAGACGCACACACACATTTAGCCGTACGCTACGCAGACAGGTGAGCAAAACACACTGCTTCAGATTTTCACTTGACTCCAAATTTACTTTTCTAGTTTTATCCTGTCTTTTTACTACTTAGTGTGATAATACATATCTGTATTATATGTCTATACTTGACTGTGGTCCTTAACTGTCTGTTCATACCAAACTCTATACAGGCTTATACAAACTGCTGGAGTTTTTACTGTTCGCTGCCAGTGGAATCGGTGGGATAAGAGTTATGAGTATTAGAACCACTCTGGGAGAAAAATGATAATATATTGAATGGAAAGCAGTTATTTTTAAACCATAATAGCTAAAAAGAAAGTTTCGTTTTTTCCTGCTTTCTTCTATAACGCTGAATCACTAACTTATAATAAAAAAAAAATTATGCATTATAACAAAATATTAGTACCTGTTATTAAATATAATATTAAAACAATTTGATACATAATGGCAGTTTTACATGAAACGATCAAGCCTTATTTTTGCAGATATTTGTGGCTACAAGTATTAACTATGCTCAACGTTTAGTGTATTAGGTAGTATTGTTTTATTGTGTCTTCATTTTCACCATAAACCATAATAAGAAAATATGCCTCCTACACTGTTTTTTAAATTTATTTATTTATTTATTTTATTTATTACAGTGTTATTATTAATAACAGTTTAATATATATAAATATAAATAAGATGCTGATGAAATCTCAAAATTAAAATGAAAGGAAATACACTTTTCTGTACCAAAGTTAGCATAGCACAGTTAGCATAGCATAAAAAAGGTTTTAGCTAACCTTGCCCTTTCAAGCTGCGCTACACAGGCCAGCTAGCTTAGTTCAGTCCAAATAAAAAAGAAAACAACTTTCTACCAACATCTAATGAAAATTGTCAATATGGCACAATTTAGTTCCACTCTAAACTAACTGATGAGAGCATATTTGTGAGTAGTATTGATTTTTTTGTTATATAATCTTGTGTTAGCATAACTGCTCATTTGAATGCCTTCCAAGCCTTGAGAAATATTCCTTGAAAGTATTTAAAGAATTTACAAGAAAGCTTACCTAAAAGAGTTCAGGGAGTGTGTGTGTTAAAAAATAATAGTCAAATATCAAGCGTGTTAGAACTGCATTGCCTTATATACTGCATTTCCATTCCACGAGATTGTAACACACATCTTTCAATAAATCTCTGCAGCTATTTTCCATTTCTCTAGCAAAGTATTAAGAAATGAGGGGTGGCTCAAGACTTTTAAAACACTTTATATCACAACAAGAAAAATGAGCATGTGCTAAAGCAGTGATAGCCATCCAGTTCTGCATGCAACCTTTCACATTTTTATATAACCATTTTTATCTACTCCGTGGTCCAGATAAGGAAACGCATAGTAAGGTTCTTTACTATCTTTCAAATTAGATAATAAGCAGCCTGAAAGCCTGTCGGGTCCTTGAGGTATCCAGATAGAGAATGCCTCAGCAAAGACATCCGCAAAATTCCCAGCCATCATAACTTATTTAAAAACATCACCAAAACTAACCAAAAAGGAAAACTTTATCATATAATCACATTTGGAATATTAATTGTCAGCTTTATCAAACAGAAATTAATGCTCCTATAATATGCCTTTTTTGATAAATCAGGCCTTTAATCTTAATTCAAAAGAGTCTATCCCAAGAGTGGCTCTAAAACTCCATGAAAGAGAATCATTTAAAGCTTTCCATGTTGGATGTTCTAAACATATTCACTTTCCCCCCTCTGTCTGTCTTCTTCTTCCTGGGGTTTAACTGATCTGCTGTCTCATTTTTCCACACTGTATCTGTTGGTCTTTGATCTCAGCTCAGCTGGGCCCAAAAGCCGCCCGACCCTGAGCTTCTGTTCAAACACAGATACTCCTGTTTCTGAAACAGACAGTAGACTTTAGTTACCACTGGGCCTTTCAGAAACACTGGACTCCATGTTCATCTTCAGAGAGACAGCCCAACAAACACACTATTGCATTCACACACACACACACACACACACACACACACACACACACACACACACACACACACACACACACACAAATAGAGTCCTCTCTTGCCCCCCTCCCTTCTTTGCCACTCATTGACCCAAATGTTTGTCTACTGCTAAGCATCAGCCACAGAGTATCTTTAACTCTCTCAACAGGTAGCTAGTTAGCCTGTAAGGAGCTAACTTAGTGAGAGTTTATTGATTTGTGCAAGTGACTGGAACTACATAGCATCTCGTAACTGGATCTTCCAGTCACATGATAGAATGTATTGCAGCAAGATACAGGTGTAGTGTGGCTATGTCACTCATGGTACGGTGCACTTAATATATTACAAACAAATACAACTCAGGGGATTGCTACAAAACAGCAAGTGCTGTCCAGTTGCATTTGGCTATTTTCTACTCAGAATCATGATTATTGAGCACCAGAGAATTTTGTATTGCCTAGGTTAGTGCTTTAATAGTTATTAATAGTTGAGTGTGGTACTATTAAGTCAGTTTTGCTTATAAAAATAGTTTTGAAAAATGAACTTTGACAGGGTGATCCTTTTAAGCTTCGTTCCAGTGTGCACTCTTATGATTTCCTACCTGGTGTTGCATTGCTGTGGCTGGTGATTGGCCAGGCCTGCTTGTGATACCTTTGCCCACTTGGTGTCACTGTGGTTACAGCATTCTCATGCAGAGAAACCCCCATAAATCCAAACACTGCTCCGAGTGCTGTGCTCTAAAACTCATGCATGTTTTATTTCCTCATCTCTATAGATTTAAGAGCATATTCGAGCTGACCCAATTCAACACTGTTAGATTCAAGCACCCTGCTATCAATGCCCTCTCCCAAGTCTGTGAGAGATGAAGAAAAAGTCATGAGTTCATCGGGACATTTTAGCAACCACTGTGCTTATTGACCTTTCCACTACTGCAGTCGTTACATACTGTTTTCCCTCAGCCTGCTGGCCTCACACCCTGTACATGGTTCTGAATAGAGATAAGGGTCACAATTGGTTGCAAACTCTTCGTGAAACTGCAGTGCTGACGGCTAACAGGGTTTTGTATGAATGGTCAAAGGTTAGATGGTCATTTGGTCTGGCTCGGAGCTCACCGTTTCAGCCAGCGGTCAATCAGTCCATAAAAAACCCCAAAATATAACAAAACAATAATCAAAACAATAAAATACTATACACTTTTCCCAGCTACCTTCGTTCTTTAAAATATTATTCACATATGTGTTTAGCTATATTGTTCGAAACCTTATTAATGGACTGTGTTATTAGTTGAATTAGTGAAAATATATGCCTTAAAATTCAGGGTAAATTATTCAGATGAATGTAATGTGCCGAAACATCTACCTGGGTCATCTTTCTCTAAATCTACTACTACTACTAATAATAATAATAATGGATTGCATTTATATAGCACTTTTCGGGACCCTCAATGCGCTTTACAATTCCACTATTCATTCACTCTCACATTCACACACTGGTGAAGGCAAGCTACAGTTGTAGCCACAGCTGCCCTGGGGCAGACTGACAGAGGTGAGGCTGCCATATCGCGCCATCGGCCCCTCTGGCCAACACCAGTAGGCGGTAGGTGAAGTGTCTTGCCCAAGGACACAACGACCGAGACTGCTAGATCTTTGCATGATACAACGAGCATAATAATCTTTATTTGTAGTATACTGGAATGAGACATGTTAGATCAGGGGTGTCAAACTCCAGTCCTCGGGCTGGTATCCTGCTTGTTTTTGAGATATCCCTGCTCTACCTGCTGCTGATTACCTGGATCAGGTGTGCTTTGCCAGTAAGAAGCTACCAGGGCAGGTTAGTTGGAAAACAAGCAGGACAGCAGCCTTCGAGGCCTAGAGTTCGACACCTGTGTGTTAGATTGTCTGCCTATAAAGGAGTCCTCCAATTAACTCTGCCTGTCACAAACATACAGAGCTGTGTGCCTGAGGCTACGTCCACACGAATGCGTTTTTGTTTGAAAACGCATTGTTTTCTCTCCATTTTGGCCTCCTGTCCACACTGAGTCTGCGTTTTCCCCCGAAGGAAAACACAGCGTTTTCAAAACGCTCTCGAAAACAAATACATTTGAAGACAGTGCTTTCGCGTCACAGTGTGGACAGCGAAAACGGAGACTTTCGAAAACGATGACGCATTTTAGTCATGTGATGCAGTCATGTGACCAATTAAAGAAAGATAGCGGAGGGCATTATACAGCAGTTTTTTTGTTTGCTCTCAATTTTGACAGCCCTATTAAAGATTAATATCAGTTTGTACATGCTTCAGTTAGCTTTTCTTCAAATTCTTCAATTTCACTTCGCTTTTGCAACTTTGTACTTTTGTGTTACTCGCAGCAACAACTCCACCTCATTGTTAGTCCATTTAAAAAACGCGGTGCTTTTCCTCGCCATTTTGCCGTGACGTTTCAACGAGCCCCAAAGTAAATAAACGGCAGACAAAAATGAGCCAGGCCGAATCTTCTTGCGTTTTACGCATGCGCAGTACTGGAACGTAAGCGTTTTCGGCCGTTTCAATGTGGATGCACAACGACGATAACGCCATTTTCAAATCTATCCGGGTTAGTGTGGACGTAGCCTGAGATGACCATATTAGGAATATCCCGTCTTTGTGCCATCACGCTGATCTGGAAGTAGAAAAAATAGTCGAAAACATAAACACTGAAATAATTGCTTGTACTTAACACTTTTTTGTTTCTTAGTTTAAAGAATAAAATTACCTACTTAAAAATTGCAACAGTTTTGGCTGCGTATTGGACTCCAAGCTATTTATGATGTTGTGGCAATTTTTAAGTATTGTAAGATTTCTATGTCTCACATTATGATTTGTCATAAAAGTAGTCCTTTTGCAGTTTGCTATGGTGGCCCTGCAACTTGGGAAAACACCAGCCAATGCTGCAAAAGCACGCAAAACAAAATGTAAATAAAAAAAAAACAACACACAATGGAAGTTGAATAAAACACAACAGAAGTGCCACAAAAGCTCACAAAAAACAAACAAATAAACCCCAAAAGCACAGAACAAAACTCCCAAACTAAAACTAAAAAAACAAAATGGAAGTGTTTCTTCGGTGACAATAAGGTGACAAAACAGTTGCAGAACTGCAACCTCTAACATACATGGCAGATGGTCGCCCCTCCCTGAGCCTGGTTGTGCCGGAGGTTTCTTCCTGTTAAAAGGGAGTTTTGCCTTCCCACTGTCACCAAGTGCTCACTGAAAGGCGATTTGATTGTTGGGGTTTTCTTTGTCTCACTTTAGTGTCTTTACCTTACAGTATAAAGTTCCTTGTGGCAACTGCTGTTGTGATTTGATACTATATAAATAAATGAATTGCAGAAGTACCAAGCTAACAGTAAATGGCTAACAGCAAACATGTAGCTACAGTATTATATGAATCACATGATTAAAAGACATATTACCTCACATCTTTATCTCCCTCACGATGCTGAAGATTTCTTTGCGTCGTGTAAACGCGTCTCAGTGCGATCCTTCACGTGTTTTGGTTTCTGGCTTTTTGCAGCGTTTTAAATTTACCGGTTTCCTTAAGTTGCAGTGTGTTTGACCTCCCAAGGCAACCATAATTTTCTCATTATTTTGCATGAAAAAAATGCAAAAAGGTTTACTTTCAAAATTAAATCAGATAGTAGGGTCTTTACCTTACATTATGAAGTGCCTCTCAATAAAACTGAATTGAATTAAAATGAATTGAACTGAAGAATGAGACATAAATCTTACAATGCCTACGTGACACAAATATTTACTACGTTTTTTTGGCTTCTTTTTTAAACGTCAGAGCACAGAGTAACTTTAAACCTTCAACACATGAATGTGAAAGCACAGAAAGTATCCGCTAATGTCAGATGTTTCTTACCCAAGTTACTCTTGAGAAATCTTAATCTGAAATATTGGCATTGAGCAACATCATCTTACAATTATCACAATAATGTTTCTTAGAAAACTAAAATAGTACACAGAGGACTGTGACAGTGAGCTGGTCAGACTGTGAACTTTGACCCAAACTGCTGCTTCTCACCCTCATCATCTATCACTAACCAATCTCCCCCCTCTCATCCCCCTTCCCCCTCCCGACCTTCCTCTCATTGCACATTTACTTTAATTCCCCTCCCCCCACCCGTTCTCCAGGTTGCAGTGTCTACTGATTCTCAGGAGGCCCTTTGTACCGACGTAGGGGAAAGCAGTGAAGGACTCGTGAATGTGGCCTCTCTTGGCCTCCCTCCATCCCCTATCCCTTCCATCTCCTCTACCTCTCCCTCTCCCTACCATCATCATCAACACCCTACTCCTCAACAACCAGCTCTGTGCCTGGTCCCTGCCACACCGGGCGCCTCCCCTAAACCATCACGTCCCAGCACAGTGCACACCCAGCACCACGACCAGCATTGCCTCGCCTCCTACTCCCCCTGCCCTTCGCCTCCCCCTCCCATACCCGCCAGGCCACCCCAGCAGGAGGTGTCAGAGGATCGGGAAGTGTCCCTCATTAACCAGATGGTGTTGGCCGGCAGCGATGACATCACAGCCGAGGACAGCAGCAGCGGCGGGAACGAGGGTTACGGCAGCTACGCGGGCTGCCAGGAAAGTCGGAGTCCATGTTTGAGGCAGCTGAAGAGGTTCCACAGCGCTGACACGCAGGGCCGCAACGCCCTCCTGCCCCGCCCCCGCCCTTACTCCTGGCTGGACGACCCACGGCGCCACTCTGTGGAAGTCTGCTCTCCGGTTGATTCCAGCCCCCAGTGCAGCACCAACTCCACCTCCTCCGGCTTTGTGTCTCGGGCCGACAGCCTGCAGATTCAAAGCCAGATCCCCGCTCAGACCTCCCCCCGCCGCAAGAAGAAAATGAGCCCACCCTGTATATCTGTGGACCCCCCTGAGGGACTGGAACCCCAGTCTGGCCTCTACCCATGCCTGGGTGGGCTCGGTGGCATGGGACTGACTGGGTTAGGGATGCCCCCTCCCCTACCCAACCGGGACACCTACCTGAGGAGGAGAGCACCCTCCAGTGACTCCAAGGACTCCTTTGACCTGGCAGTCGGAGAGGGTTCAGGACAGGACGGAGGTTCACCGAACCCCAACACCAACTCCAAGTTATTAACTCTTCCCAGCTTCTCCTTTGAGAAAACAAGCTCTGAGCACTGAACACCAATACTCGAATACACACACACGCGCACACACACACACACAGCCGGACGAACCCTCCACACACATAAACACACGATGCACTCTGTGTGTCTGTGATGGTGATAGTTCTAGTAATAATGCTGTAGAAAGTAATAATGGTAAAACTACAACAAACAGTAAAAACATCCTTGGTTTCATAAGGAGTGCAGTACTGTAGTAGTGTGACCATCCCTTGTCTTTGTATTGTTACTGCCAAAACAGCCAGAGAAGAAGAGAACGACAAATATTTCTCTGGCTGCAGCTTGACCCCATAACCCCTGGAGTGACATCAGCACCTGGGTTATTAGCGCCCACTGCGGTCGCCATATGAACTGCCTGGTGTTAATATAGAGCGGACCTGGTCAGTGGAGGTACAAAGCAATATTTAGAGACACTATTTTCTTAAATTATTGGCCCATAGTGTTTGTACAGGATGTTGTTTTTAATTTCATTTAACTGTTATTTTCATGTCTTTTTGTGATTTTCTTTCTTTTTTTTTCTTTTTTTGTTTTTTGTTTGGTCAACAATGGTTTGTCTTTGTCTTTCTTTTTCACTGTAGGATATTTCTAGCTTTCTTGGTTTACTAAGGAAAGTGAACGTTTTTCAAAGTGGTGAAAACCAGTATTTGTAGGAATAATATATAAATATATATATAAAAAAAAACAAAAAACAAGTCATTAAACTGAGCTTGGATTTTTAAGCACACGCAGACCTTGGTGGTTTGATTGTTGGACGATAACCTGATTGCTTGTTTCTTTCATGTGTTCCTGACAGCTCCAAAGCCTTTTAGACAGAATGACTGATGAACAGTCTGAGAAAAACAGCCATGTCAATTCTTCTCACATTTCATGGCCACTCACCCCAGATTCAGCATTCTTAGTCCGCACAAAAAAAATTCTCATGATATCTTAGGTAAGTACAAAGGTAATACACCGCATTTGTAAGAATGATTGATTGATAGTTTAACTGATATGGAAATGGCTGCATTCTAAACATACTGCATACACAACAGTGACGTCTAAGCTGTATTTCTGCTTCTATATGTTGTGGCACAAGTTCTATGGCAATGATTGTACAATCTGAAGCTACACCGGGACCTCTTCAGCAATGTAAGTACAAGTTAGAGCTACAGTGGAGAAACAGAATCTGCCAGCCATCTTCAACGTCTGCCAGAATGTTGGGGTTGTCTTCGCTAGAGTGAGTGGATGGCTACAAAATCCAGTCAGTCATAAGACAACAGAGTCTTGATTAGCAGTTCATAAATTTATTCCTATACAACGCTTCATTTTTCAGAACTTTGCTTCAAAGTGGACAGACTTATATTTTTTTAAAGTGTTCTTGAGCTTAATTTTTCAGTAATGCGGTAAAAGCATACCTGGACAGAAAAACACGCAATGGGATACAACCATTCATGGATTGGTCTCCCCAAAGCTCAGACCTCAACATTACTGAAGCAGTGTGGGATCATCTTGACAGGGAACAATACAAAAGGCAGCCAAGAAGAGCTTTTAATGTCTTCTGAGAAGCCTGAAGAAATTACAGGAAAGCTGCCTGAGAAAGTTCACTCTGTAGTAAAGATTAAAGGTGCTCATACGGTATCAAATATTGATTCTCAAGCTCGAACTCTACAATAATGTACTTCCTTGTTTTCATGATTTCATTAAATTCCTGAACCTGTTTCCCATGTTTCCGGAAAACGATTAAGAAACTAAAGGTGGCTTAAAATTTTTTGTAGCCACTGTGTTAGATTACGCATTTTTGCTGCCATGATGTGGTTTATGAAGCATAAAATCATCATTTGTGGTGTAAGAAACTAATGAGGTAAGATAATTTCACTAACCAATTGGCTTCATCGGGTGAGGGCCTCCAGCTCGCACTGGAACGGTTCGCAGCCGAGTGTGAAGCAGCGGGAATGAGGATCAGCACCTCCAAATCTGAGGCCATGGTTCTCAGCCGGAAAAGGGTGGGGTGCCCACTCCGGGTCGGGGATGAGTTCCTGCCCCAAGTGGAGGAGTTCAAGTATCTCGGGGTCTTGTTCGCGAGTGATGGGAGAAGGGAGCCGGAGATCGACAGACGGATTGGGGCTGCAGCTGCAGTAATGCGGACGCTGCACCGGTCCGTCGTGGTGAAGAGGGAGCTGAGTGTAAAAGCGAAGCTCTCAATTTACCGGTCGATCTACGTCCTACCCTCACCTATGGCCACGAGCTGTGGGTAGTGACCGAAAGAACGAGATCGCGGATACAAGCGGCAGAAATGAGCTTCCTCCGAAGGGTGGCTGGCCTCTCCCTTAGAGATAGGGTGAGAAGTTCAGCCATCCGGGCGGGGGCTCAGAGTAGAGCCGCTGCTGCTCCACATCGAAAGGAGCCAGCTGAGGTGGTTCGGGCATCTGACAAGGATGCCCCCTGGGCGCCTCCTGGGTGAGGTGTTCCAGGCATGTCCCACCGGGAGGAGACCCCAGGGCAGACCCAGGACACGCTGGAGAGATTATATCTCTCGGCTGGCCTGGGAACGCCTTGGTGTTCCCCCGGATAAGCTGGAGGAGGTGGCTGGGGAGAGGGAGGTCTGGGCCTCTTTGCTTAGGCTGCTGCCCCCACGACCTGGCCTCGGATAAAGCGGATGAAGATGGATGGAAAAATGGAAGCACAGAAAAAAGTTTTGCCACCAAAATAACATGCACTGGTTTGCAGCCTACTTTTTACTGTTATTTATATCTTTGTTACTAGCAGCCAGTGCAGTATAAGCATATCGAGACAGAAAAACATTATCAGTCATTGATTGGCCTCCCTACAGCCTGGACCTCAATAATATGTGTTGCAGCATTTTGGTATCAAAATGGCATCATTTTGACAAAGAACAGAATAAAATGCAGTCAATAGCCAAAAAAGAGCTTTGAATGTTCTTTAAGACAACTGGAAAAGTATTCCTGATAACTGCATAAAGACATTACAAAAAAGCTTGCAGTTTGCATTGTACTATTAATATCTATGCCTACTTAGAACCCGAGGACAATATGAAAACCTATACAGCAGTGATTTGACAGTTTAAAGACAGCCATGCCTTAAGCACACTGCTTTATCATCTGTTTTCAATACAGCATGAATATTATGCTGAGAGACCACAAACTCTGCTGGAAAATGTTTACTAAAGCAATGCAGGGACTTATGCATTACCTTAACTTTTCAGAACCAGAGGCCATGTCCATCTTTTATATTTAGTCTTTATAAGTCTAAGCTACTTAAGTGGAACTCCACTTATAAAAGTATGTTCGCAACACACTGTAAAAGTGAAGGGAAACTTTGGGAAATATAGTTAAGGAGAACTACTCTGATGATATATGTCAAAGAACCTGTGTAAAGGTCTCAAAGAATATTACAAATGATTAATAGGTGTGTAAAAACCTTTATGAGGCGACATATATCTGCTCTGTTTCTCTGTCACCTCATTCTTTGCTAGCTCATTTATAGTACTGCTCCTTTCTCACAGAAAGTGGAACTGATTGTGGAGACATTTAATCTTGAAGGCTACATCTTTTTATTCTACATCTTAGATTATGCCTCCTATTTCACTTTGAAAAGTCTGTTACACGAGTAAATGTGTAAACCACCGATTTGAAAATGAAAATAGGGTGTGGGGCGGAAAAGAAGCTCGATAGCCCACTCATCTCTGTGTACAGCTAGAGAATCAAGGCTACATTATCCAATAAATAAATAAAGCAATCCTCTCCATCTCATTCCAGCAACACCACAGGTGCCAAGGGCAAACCGCTGGCACCTGTGGTGTTGCTGTCGAGTGGTGTCTGTGTGCCTTTTTCATGGCCAGTTCTTTTCCTGGCTCTGGCTCTATCTTTACATGCTGTCTATTTTTACCTAGCTGACTTGCATGTTAGAAGCTTCAAATTCACCTGTCAATCCATGTAGTAACGCAATATCAACAGATATAGCAAAACCTGTTTTAGTTGTATAAAGTAATTAGCAATAGAGAGATGTGGCCCTCTTGCTCTCTGTCATCAACTATCCTGTCTTTAAGTGATGATATTTGAACCCTGCTTCTGGGTCCAAACTATTCTGCCTATATTACGGCTGTTGTGTTTTTACATGTTTTAATGCTTTGTATCTTGATCTATTTAATCACGAACAAGCCCCTAAAAACAGTCAGTGATCACTGTCGGCCTCACTCAGTTTTTATTACCACTATTCATTTCAAAGCTCAGTTTTTAAAACCTTACAATGTAACTACAGCCCAGCCCATGCAGCAGTATATTAATGACTAACCTCGTATTGTGGATTATCTCAGTTATTCTCCTGCTGAAGTTTGGTCCGTTTATAGCATCCTGCCATGTGATTGCATTTGTGTCGGGAACCCTCACGTAAACTTTTATCGAGTAGAAAAAAGTTAGCATTCACTCTCCAGCTTCACTGTGTATGCTAACATAGCTGTGTCGCTAGCCACCACGTAGCACATCATTATATATCAGCTACCCCAACATCAGTAACACTACAAACGTCACTGTTTAGTCTTCTGTCTTCGTTTATGTTGGAAGTGATCGCAGAGCTATATCCCTCAATCAGAACATGGTATATTATGTTTGAGTGGAAACTAGCAAGATAACTCCCTGCTAACTTCGAACGCTGTTAAATTTTATAAATTCTGTTTTCATGGATGCCTGGATGTTAAACTTAATTGTTACACCTGTTAGAGTAGCCACCATTTTATTAAAGATGAAACAGACAGACAGTTTGTAACTCTTAGTGATGCCACAGTGTTTGTTTGACTTTGGGACCTGAAGCAAAATTTAGACTGCTAATGACGTCAGACTTATAGACTAGATACTCTGTTTTAATGGTTTAATATCTAGAATGCGTATAGACTGTGAGAGACCCCCTCACAGAACAGAGCAGACAGTGGTGCCATTGGAGCCAGTATTGGTAATGTCAGAAATTACATGAATACCATAACATTACAGAAGCTTTGGTGGAGCTGGGTTGTGAAGCGGCTTGCAGAGGTAGCAACAACAGTACAGTGAAAAGCACAGTCCATGTCTTTTCTGTCCTTCTGTCTCCATCCCTTTACCTCCAACCGGTCGTGGCAGATGGCTGCTTCTCCCTGAGCCTGGTTCTGCTGGAGTTTATTCTTCCCCCAAGTAATCAAGTGATTGTTGAAGTTCTCCTTTTATTTTTGCAGGGTCTTTACCTTTATCTTTATCAGTACAACTGTTCCAATTTGGCACTATATAAATAAAACTGAATCAATTCGAATTCTGCTATTTGGATGTTCAGAAGGGAACAAGAACTAACACAAAGTGTCTGTGAAGGTTCTCAGTCATCCAGGTCATCGTAGTCAAAGGAGCTTGCAAAGAAAAGCGTCTGGACTTCTTTAAGTTGCTTGAAGACGTTTCACCTCTCATCCGAGAAGCTTCTTCAGTTCTAAGGTCAAATGACAAAAACTGGTTCACCCGAAAGACAAAACTCCAAAACACAGACTCAACAATGTGGTGTATGCTGTGCAGTGCAGTGAGGAATGCCCAGACCTCTACATTGGAGAGACCAAACAGCCACTTCACAAGCACATGGCACAACATAGAAGAGCCACCTCCACAGGACAAGACTCAGGACTCTGCATTTTAAGGACAAAGGTCACTCTTTCGAGGATGCCAATGTTCACATTTTGGACAGAGAGGACAGATGGTTTGAAAGAGGAGTGAAAGAAGCCATCTATGTCCACTGTGAGCGACCATCTTTGAACAGAGGTGGTGGTTTACGACACAAACTGTCTGCCATCTATAATCCAGTTTTGAGTTCCCTCCCCAGACGCCTTAACGCCCACTCACATCCTGGGCCATCTGACCTCAGGAATTTGCATGGTGGGGCCAGGTTTCACAATGAGCTCACCCGTAACTCTGGCTGATTGGGACCCACACCCAGTTTCACACCTTGGCTCAGGCGATTAGAGGATCATCAGGGGGTCCTTTTGTCCCTCTGTGGGGGGTTACTCCCACTAGGTTTAAATGTGGGACTCCCCACCATTTGACCTTAGAACTGTAGAAGCTTCTCGGATGAGAGGTGAAACGTCTTCAAGCAACTTAAAGAAGTCCAGACGCTCTTCTTTGCAAGCTCCTTTGACAACTAACACATAGGTTAATTGTCATTCACCCATTATACATATTGCACATTTCATTAAAACTGCTAGCAGTTAAGCTGTATTGTGGGTAATGTTGTCTTGCAGTCCTGTTGCATCAGTTTTAAAATTGTTTTATTTTAATCTGTTCATGAGGGTATAATCACATCTACAGTTCGTTTGCTCTGGTGCCAATCAGCTGATGAGTTTGTAAACTTGTAGCTTTACCTCATGATTTGATTTCTTATCAAACTGAGAAAAATCCAAGTAAACTACAAACCGTTTGAGAAATTTCAGTTCATTTACTGGACAGATGTGTCTGCGGCATGACCAATAAAAGTAAATGTCCAGTATTCTGGATTATTGGAGAACATGTAGAATTTATATTCATTCCACAGCTAGTTGCCCACCCACACAGACCTTTTCACAACCTATTGTAACTTGCTGCATCCCAGAATACAAAACGTATGTGGATACAGGAAGTGTTTTAGGTCAAACTTGCAACATAGACACGGTAGTTCATTTGAGGTGGGATCACGTTCACACTGTAAACAAAACGCTCCGGAGTTCATTTGGAACCACACCGAAACCGCCTCTTCCAAATTGGTCTCAGTGCGGTTGTTTTGGTCCGCACTCGAGTTCGATTACCGTGAGGGGGAAAACAAACCAGCGTTCAATATAAACTGACGAAACACAGCAGGTGTGAAAAGATCCCTTCCAGTGTGACAGTGTGACTGTTTTACTGCAGGATGTCTGCTCTGACAGGTGAAATCCAACACTCCAACTGTAAGTCAGGTGGCGATTAATGAAGGCTAAAGACACTTTAGATTTCTAGGTTTTTAACACCTTTGTTTTCAGTCGCTATCAGCTACAAATTAACGAGCTCAAGCAGAGTATCAGATCAGTGATAAGAAAGACAGGGAATGTCTCAAAGGCTGTGGCAGTACATGCCATTCCATGTACAACCTTCATTTTGTTTAAATGAATTTATGACTTTCTCTTTTCATAATTTACAAGTATTATAATAAATTGTATGATCACGAGGCACTGAGAAATGTAACATAGAGCTCAAGCTATATATGATATAACAAAAGTGTTGTGACAATAACTCAAAAAATGATTGTTCACCCTCAATAAACATGAAGCAATAATGTTTAATCGAATGCAACTGAAAAATCTAAAAGGTTTATTTATTCAAATATTCAATCATTAAGGAAAATGGGGATTTTATTTAACCAGATTCCATTAAATGTGAGATTCTACATTGTCCTTTTGTTAGAAAATTACATGGAAAATTTACATGTAAGTAAATGAGTTAAAAACAAGATTTTCGGCAGAATTTTCTTTTCTTTTTTGTGATTTAAATGCAACTATAGCCCCAAATATCCAATCTAATATTAGCACAGCCAGCTAACAGGGAGATAGATTCCAGCACAAACGTGAATTGGGTTGAATGTATTTCACGAACCACTGAAGCATCACTATACACGATTTCTCCTCTTACAGGTTGAAATTAGATGCAGGCAACATGCATCAACGTTCACGATACACCGACATTGCCAAGGGTATCGTGTCAAATTCTAATGAAATCATTCAAAGATATTTAGGAAAAAATATGACTTATCATTTCTTTTTCATGGTAATCTGGGTAAAATAAGCATTATCAGCTTTAGAGCAGAGCTATTTACATAAGAATAAACCACATTCAGAAATTAGTGGCCTCGGGGGCTTGGGTCCTGGTTGGTGTGTTGCCGGGGTTGTGGGCGGGTGGGTGCATGGGGGCCCGGCCCTGGAGCAGGGTGCCGCCGGTGCGTCGAGCCGCCTGGGGGGCTCTTCAACTGGTGGGGGGGATGGTCACATCTTGCAGGAGCTTTCTTCTCTTCAGGAACTCTCTGCAGGAGGGGGAGATACAGGAGAGGTGGAGGAAGATCTCAGCCTGGGCGTTTACCGTCTTATGTAGTCTGGAAGATGTGTGGATGGTGGGGTGGGTGCAGTTTTCTCTGTGGTGGGGTTGGGTGGACTGTCCAGGGCTCTGTGGAGCCGGAGGGCGCTACTGCACTGGGCCCCGGTCTGATGGGCCTGGGCCCCCTTTCCCTGGCGGGTCGCGGAGGGTGGGAGTGCCTACTGGGGTCAGCGGGGGAGCTGGCCCCAGGGAGGGGTTACCTGCCCCTCCCTTCCTTCCCTCCCCATCTCCAGCTGCCTCCCTCTTCCCGCTCCTCCACAACCACCCACACATGCAGGGCCTTGGAGTGGGGGTATGTCACCAGGGTGCAGAGGAGGCTACCCCCCCCCCCCCCCCCCGTCCCCTTCTGGCTGCCTCTGCCTCAATTTTATCCCACAATTTAGACATTCACATTATTCACACTCTCATTACACATACATATAGGATCTTGGGGGTGGGCACAATCACGGAGTCCAAATTACCATCAGGGTGTATACCTCACCCCTGACGTCGTTGTCCACCTCTCAATTTTAAATACACTTAGTCATTGAGGGCTAGCAGGAGGGACTATGCGCTTACCTGCTGCTCCTTGGCAGGTAGCTCCATGCCCTCCTGGGTTTTAATTGCACCTTAGAACACATATGCATCAACACTACAATGAGCGGGTGGAGGGAGGTTTGGAGTCTTCTCCCACCCCCATTCTCTGCGGCCTGCTGGAGCGGGAGGGCTAGTAGGAGGAGTTGGCCGTCCGACTGCGGTCTGGGGTGTGGGGCCTCCCTGCTGCTGCGGAGTCGGGGTGGTCTGCCTCTCCCCACCGCAGGGAAAAGGGTAACACCACCTGGGTCTGGGTGCAATTCCCCCCTCCAGGGGTACCTAGACCCGGTTTGTAGAGTACGCTTGGGGAGTGTGATTGTGTGTACAGCGTCTCTTTATGTCTGTCTCCACGTTGGTTGAGTGTGGAGTGAGTGCATATGAGAGCATGAGGGTGGGAATGGATGTTTGTGTCTGTGTGTGCCTGTATGTCTGTGTCTATATGTCAGGTTGGGTATCAGACGCCACCTCTCTGGGGACACCTCAGGCCCTCCAAGGTTTGGAGGCCTATCTCCACCCACCACCACTTCCCCTGCCGGTGGCGGACTCCCTCAGGTGTCGGTGTGTTGGTGGTGCTTTGTGTCTGGGGGTGGGCGTCCGGGTACACACCGGCTCACTCCTTGGCGGCCGCTTGTCGGGGCCTGGGGCCTGGGGCTCGCTCGGGCCCCTTTGGAGGTGGGGTGCCCCCGGCCTCTCGGCCTGGGGCTCGGTCACTCAGGCACAGCTGGGGGCCGGCGGAGCTCACGGGCGGGTCACTGCAACCCTCCCTGACTTCTGCTCCGCGGCTGCTGGGCGAGCCCTCATCTGGGACTCTCCTCAGCTCTTACTGGAACAGTGGCGCGGCTGCCCCTCTGTTGGTCTTCCATGGTCTCTTGTGTTCTGGGGGCCTCTGGATGTCTGGAGTTTTGATCTCCTCCATACCCGCTTCACACCCTGGAGGACGGGGCTGTGGCCCCCCCACACTCCCTAGCAGATCATTACATGGAGAAACCTTTGGAATGCAAGCATGCTGATCCACACAGGTATGCACACATGGGTATTCACAGACGTGGACTAAAGCTTTCTTGGCTGCTGCCTCAAAGCACACTGTGCGCTGTCTATCTTGCGTGCTGCACAATATCGTTTATTATTTAGTAAATATTGATATCTATGACTAGCTAGTTTATTGTGATGGTGCTTTGTTTTCTCTATTATTATGTTGCTCTTTGTTGTTTGCTGTCTCCTCTGTTTGTTTTTTTTGTTTGTTTTTTTTTTTTTTTCTCCATACAGGTGACCCAGGAGTTCTTTTTTTTTTTTCTCTCTCTTCCCCCCCCTTCTCACCGTCTCTTCTCCCCTTTGGTTTTCTTTCTTTCTCTCCCCCTCTTTCTCTCATTCATTCCCCCTGTCCTATTTATTAAAAAAAAAAAAAAAAAAAAAAAAAATGACAAAGGATGAACTGAAGCTCTGCCATCACGTAATGTCGCATACTGCTGTTTCTGATGTCATTTAAAAAAAGAAAAAGAAAAAAAAAAAAAAGAAATTAGTGGTAATTATGAAAGCGCTAAGATCTGTGCTGAAGCAAATGGGAGCTCCTGAGGTGCTTGTGTTTAAATAATAACTGCCTTTGGAAATGTATCTAATGACGTGATGCGTAAAAACAGGAAGAAAACGGGTTTAAACAGCGATAATAACAAAGTCATGCTGTTTAGAGGGGCTCCTGCTGCTCGGCAGTTTAAAGACAATAAATCTATAATTTAAAACTTGTAAAGATGATGATTAATAAATTATAATTATGTTATATTCTTTTTCACTCAGACAGAGAAACAAAAAATGAAAGTAGGAGAAGAAAAAAAATCCATAAAATCATGACGCTGCCATCACAAACGGGAAAACAGCTGCTTTTGTTTTATTGCGTCAATTTGTGTCTCTCATGTTTTAACATTTGAGTCACAGTTGTCCCTCTGGCCTGAACAGCTGTCAGACTCTGTCCTCTAGTTTTACAAAAGCCAACACAGCAGGGCAAACTCTTTTCTGAAGTCTAACTTTTATCCATCTATAAAAAAAAGCACTGGAATTTTCTAAATAGGAAAATCGCAACACATTGTCGCCACAAAGCCACATGCTACACAAAGCTCAGTTTGATATAACAGAAACCAAAGAAGCAAAGAAAACACAGCTGTAGATGGACAGATGCTGACGTTTATTCCACAAAGAATAGAGGCTGGGTAAGGCTTACAATGTGAGAAATATAGGGCAAAGAAGGAAATAAATGCATTTGTCCTGCAAACAATGACAAACGTGCTCAGCACATGGACGTGAACAGTGGCCACATGATCATTTCTTCATGTACAAAATTCTCTCTCATTTTCAGTGACGGCGATATTCTTGCCAGTTCCCAGTGCCATACGTGTTTTTTGCAGAAAGACAGAGTCAATGACAAAGCCAGCCCCCACCACCACCAAGCAATCAGCTGACGGTGTTGACTACACTCATAAAAATAAACCCAGTTAAAACCCTTTGAGATTAATCGTTTGTTTGTCATTTCTGAGCTGAATGTCTCTGTCCTGTATCTTTTTGTCCTCTGCCCGGACAACTTCATCTTTCTGCACATGGCTTGCATCTTGCTTACTGTTTGATATGCAACACTGCATAAGTCAGTAATAAAACAGGTGGGATTATGTTATAAATGCACTCACATTCATGGAAATACAACAATATCGCATCAATTTTAAAATTTTTTTTATACATTTAAGGCAATTCATCTCCTCTCCCGTCCATATCTCTTGGATGTGGTTCAGCATCCCATCTCAGTGTCTCAGATCCTCTTCTTCTCTTTCTCTGTCCGTCCCCTCTCCTCATCTTGCCACCATGGAGAGCAGGGCTTTCAGCTGCTCTGCTCCTCGACTTTGGAATTCCCTACCTCCTGATATAAGAAATATCACTTCCTTTTCTCTTTTTAAGTCTAGACTCAAAACTAACCTGTTCAAAATAGCTTATCCCACATAACCTTTTCCATTCTTCTATGTTAAATCTATTTTTATGTTTTATGATTTTGTAAACTGCCTGTTTGTATGCTTGCTTTGTTCTGCTGTGTACAGTGTCCTTGAGTGCTCTGAAAGGCACTTTTAAATAAAATGTATTATTTTTATCATTATTATTATTGTTATTATTACTATTATTATTAATTTACTAATCGTTAAGTGATGACGTGATGGATCCTACTTCCGGGCCTAAAGTAGTCTGCGTTTAATATGGCTTTTGTGTTGTTAACATGTTTAATGTTTTGTATTTTCTTCTATTTGATCTCAAAAAGCTCCTAAAACAGTCAGTGATCACTGTTGGCCTCTCTCGGCTTTTATTACCGCTAATCATTTATTTAAGCTCAGTTTTTAAAACCTTAGGATGTAACTACAGCCCAGCCCATGCAGCAGTATATGAATGACTAACCTCGTATTGTGGATGGATTATCTCAGTTGTTCTCCTGGCTGAAGTTTGGTCCTTTTACAGCATCCTGGATGCGATTACATTTGTTCCTGACCACCGAGAACACTCATGTTAACTTTTATCGAGTGGAAAAAAAAGTTAGCTTGTTTATATTATGCTAACATAGCTGTGTCGCTAGCAGTCACGTAGCACATCATTATATACCAGCTAGCCAAACTTCAGTAACCCTACAAACGTCACTGCTGTTTAGTTTTCTGTCTTCATTTATGTTGGAAGTGATAGCAGAGCTGTACGTTTTAATTTGTTTCCAAAACCCCGCAGTCAGGACATGCTATATTGTATTTAGATAGAAGCTAGTGAGCTAACTTCCTGCTAACTAACTCCGTTAAATGTCATAAATTCCGTTTTCATGGATACCTGGATGTTAAACTCAGTTGTTACATCTGGTAGAGCAGAACGCTGATCATTTTATTAAAGATGAAAGACTTTAGACAGTTTTTCAACTCTCAGTAATGCCATAGTGATCGTTTGATATATGGACCTGCAGCGGAGTTTAGGCCCAGACACGGCTAGTGACGTCAGACTTAACCACCGGATAGAGTGAATCGTGAAATAGCCTTTATTGTGCATCATTGGGGAAATTCAGTCATCATTGAATGGATAAATTGTTCATATTCTCAAAAAACCCCACGATCCCATTCAAACAGTGTTGTACCATTATGACTTGTGTAATGTGGTAGTTTTTACTTGTTTATCTAACTCAATAATTAAATACCACATAAATATACAATAAATTAATGAATATCTATTATTCATTGATATTATTCAAGATTAGGTTAATATTTAGCAATTATAAATTTAGGCTCATACATTTAAACATCTGTGTGCACCAAAGAAAAAAAAAAAGCAGACTGCAGCTCCTGTTAGAGATGCAACAAACTACAAACCTTCCAAAACCTCTTGGCCACCCTACAAGACTGTATCCAAACAGCCACACTGTAAAATCCGCATGAGCCATGCAGCATGTTAATTACTGAAACATGGCATTTCTCCGTGTTTAATGGTAAATAAATAAAGTACAGTGTAATATACCAGTTGTACTGAAAAACCTCAAGGAATCTGGGGAACAGAACAGGTGTTTAATTTTGGCAAAAACCAGAGCTCCCATTGTTATGGCCAGTAATCCTTACAGAGGATTTCCTTTAAATGATCATGCACCTTTGCCTGAAGCTGCAATTTCCCATTTTTACCTGGGTCACTTACATGATTCCTACACATGTGTGAGCCTCTGATCCCACATAATGCAGTGGGCTAGCACAGGGTGGGCTTTACAAAACAATATGAACAATATGAACCACAATTTTTCCTTCATTTATTTATTTGAATTCTATTTGAATTTCATAGGTTTGCCTACAGGAACAATATACTTAAACTTCTAAATAGATCTTATGGACCAAGGGTGATTCTTTGATAGTCTTCAAGCTGAATTTCACTGTGAGTGAGTCTAGCTGTTTAGGAAATATTATTGTAAAAGAAATTCCAAGGACTCATGTTAAACTAGCAGCAAGACAAACCCCAGAAAAAGATTGGAAAACATCAATCAGGTGGTGTTTTTTTTTTTTCTTTTGTAATATTTAAGGGCTTGTTCCCTGAACATTTTGATCACACCTCATACAGTACTGAAACGAAACTAGAATTAACTGGATTTATGGTGCCACTTAACACAACATAATCTAAAGCATCATCTTAGGCAGCTGCAAAAGGCTTGTTAAAAAGTCATCCTGTCAGCCCGTGGGCTGATAGGTGCTTCATGACGTGCATGGGGCGACCCATATCTGACAGCCAATCAGAAAGCTTAGCAGTCTCTCCTCCTGAGATAATCCATTCAGAGTTCACTCTGCAGTCTGGCTGCTGCCCACATGTTCATTAGTCTTTCAGACAGAGTCTAACTTCTGTTAATTTCTGTGCGTTCCAAGACCCACACAGACCAAAGTTTACTTCACGAGCATTGTGTTTCACTGTTTCTCTCCTGAGCTAACGAGGCTGTGACTTGCAGGCCACACTTGATACTTTACAGTTCAGAGTGTGACATCAAGATAAGTTGACTGTTAATGTAGATACCCAATATTTAGCAGACAGTTATTTTCATCTATTTTCTGATAGATGAAAAGAACTCTGACTACGTTCATGGATATGCTTATTTCCCTAGAATATAGTTAACTGCATAGGACATTTGAGATCAATGGGACGAGAAGACAGAGAGGATAAAAGACTGTAAAAAGAGCAGGAGGCTCTGCTCAAAGCAACGCAACAGCTGAGACTACATAATGAGGAGCTGTGATCAGAGAGTAAGAGTGATCAGAGAACGGAGCAGCTTCGCAGCCAAACTGCAAAGAGGAGTCAGAGCAGTTGTGATGTGAACAGCTTGAACATCTCAGTGGTATTATTCATCTGCTACAGTGTGCCCACAATACAGCGCCCGCTCAACAGTTAGAGCAAAGAAACCAGTCCCCACAACTGGATAAGACTGGCAGTCCTGGCAACCACAACCGAGCACATTCTGATGGCTGTGAAGCGCTAAATGCAGCTTCTATCAGCGAGGATAAGAGACCCACTCTCCTGGATTGTGATCACACAGATCTGGATCCGATTACTCTACAGGAGTCTTATTTACTGCATTAACAGAGAATCTAAACTGTTCATAAAAATAAAAAAAGAACCATCTCATACGATTAGCACAAGTCTGTTTCCAGATATTAAATAACAGGACCAGTTCTCCCACCTTCTCTCTTCCACGTCTTTTTGTAGTCTTAGTATGTAAATTTTTAATAATGTTAATAAACAAGGTGCCTCTAGGTCGGCCTTTTCAAAGTCAGCTCTCTGGTATATGTTTATTTGGGAAGTATCCAAGATAAATAATTACTAGCATATCTTTCCAAAAGGTTTGGATGGAGGCCAGGCCAATTAATTTAGAATTTGTTTTTAGGAGCAAAGAAAAAAATAACATTTAATTTTCCTCAACAAAGTTCTCTCCAAAGTAACATTTGGAGATGTTATCTGATTAACAGATGATTAATCTGATGCTAATCAGACTCCATGTAAGTTTAAAGAAGACATCCTAATATAAGAAAAAGAAGTGCAATTTCAACAGTAAGCCTCAGTTATTCTACATGATAAAATATTTTTTTGTCATAATGTATAAGTAAATGCGTAAAATTACAGCGTCATACAGCCATCGTTTTTATTTTTTATTTATTGTACTTTCTTTTTTAAATTCTGTTTAATTTCAGTGAGTTTTCAGGGTGGATTTTCTTGTTTCAGTTTAGTCTTTATTGTTTAAAAATGTTTTGTTTTAGTTCAATTTTTATTAATTTTAGTGTTTGTTTTAGTCTGTTTTTTAATATTATTGTAAGGAGGGAATACGTCAGAGGCAAGATTTCATAAAATTCGTATAGCTATTACAATAAAAAACGGTAACTTCTTGAAAGTAAAAGTATAAAAACCAAGAAAACAAGAAAATATGTCCTCCATATTTTTTTTAAATTTATTTTAGTTAATTCTCTATGTTCACAAAATTGTTTCTGTTAGTTTTATTTTTTATTTAAATTAGGTACATTTTGGTGGGTTTTTTTTTTCATTTAGTTTTAGAACTTTGGTGTTAGCCTATTGCCTGGACTCTAATTACTCTAATTACAAAACCCTATTATCTATTTCTTGATTACTTTGGTAGAATATTATTGGAAATGGGCGAGGTCTTTATCAGTAGGAAAAGCTGTAAAACTGATTAAAAAAAACACAGTTAAAAGTCCAAAATGTATGCCCCCTTCACGTTTTACAAAGCCACCCTGTGGGTAGGACTTTCCTGGAGCTATTCTGGCCTCTGAGCCTTATGTATCATAAAAATTAAAATCTGAATCATTAAGATTGCTTATTGGTTTAAGAAATAAAAGATGCACAGACAACAAAGACAAATTTGGCATATTACCACTACAGGACTGTTAAATAAAGATTCACAGATTCAAAGATTATGATCTATCTTTCTTGTCCCACACATTCTTCTTCATGTCAAACCCAGCATGTGATTATGTAACTGAACGAAGAGTCAAAGTTAGTGTACCTGCACAGCTGTGACTGGTTTCTACCTGGTGTTGAAAGCAAATATGAAAAGTGTCATTCTCAAACTTTTCACTTACTATTGTAGACTTGTTTTTCTTTCCACAGATATGCTCAGTTATACTGTTGACAGTATCCAAAAGTGTCAAAGTATTGATACAATCAGCTTCTACATTATTACAAGTAATACGCACAACTTTTCACTGGTGTAGCTCTATAAAACCAACAACGGAGTCAGAGGATCACCAAAGTCAGCTGGGCCTCATCATCAGGGAGTTATGAATATTTCATTCTGATCCACACCAAAGATCAGTGGACCACCGTACAAAAAGTTGACAAAAAGTGGACAAAGAACCGGGCAGCTGCAGTTTACAGTCGCAGGGTGTTGCTGTCATATATTTGACCAGCAAAGGATGAAAAGAAATGTTTTTACAAATACATATGAGCCGAGAATTTCAATTCAGCATTTCTTTACATATGAATGAACAGCAGTAAACCCTCATACAGAAACTAATGCTGCATATGTCTTTGTAAGTGTGTAAGACAGTTAGCTGTGGTAGTTCTAACACGATTTTCATGGTGCCTTTTATAGTGAGAAAGCAAGAAAAATAGTTTTGTTCCATGAACTTGTTGTGATTGTTGAAAGTTCAACCATCCTCTCAGAGACAGGCTTAACAGGATTAAAGGATATTATTTCTCATTTTCTTTTAATGCGTGCCAGTGTGTTCCAGTACGGTTTTATAAAATGGATTTCCACTTTTTAAAGTTCTAATTTTATTTTAGAGATAAACCTTTCCCACTCTGAAATCTATATAGCGTTATGAGATTCAGAATTTTTAAATGTATGAACTTTGTTTCATGCTGTCTTTAAATAACCCCAGACCATGCAATCCTGACAACAGGAACAACAACACTGATTTAGGCGTAATAAAGCACATTAAGGCAGTGGATGGCCTGGAAGTAATAATCCCTATCCTGGATTTGTGCCTAAAGCATGTCAGCATGTCATATATTTCAAATTTTAAAAACAGATGTTAGTTAGATACATTTCTAGGAATGGAGAAATCTATATATGTACGGGTAAACATGGCTTAAAAATCTGGCGTATCAATTTGTAAGCTGAATTGTTAGTACCACACTGCTAACACATCCTCATCACCCAGTATTTCCCATTGAAGTGGACAGCAGAACAAGGTTAAGAGAGACTCTTCAAAGATAAAAAGATTGATGTAGCCACCATGACTTTAAACATTAGTTCTGGAAAAACAAAGAAATTATTAAAAGGCCAAATTTAGATGACATTCATGCCTATTATGAGTGTATATGAAACTTCTATAGCCAATTATCATATTTATCATTACCTAAAGAGAAAGCTAACATTATAGAAAATGTCTGCCTGCACATATATATTTATTGAAAGGGTCTGTAGTCTATGTACATTTCAAACATACTTAGTATATTGACTTTACCTCATAACACAGAGTAGATATTAGTAACATCTCTACTACAACATACCAAGGAAGTCCCACAAACTCCAGCTGGTGCCACTCAAAGCTGTCTACAGTCAATCCCCCACAGACTGCCCTGTTAAAATGTAAAATTTTATGACACTAAAAAGCTTGTTTACTGCCTGGTACACAAAGTGGTTGTGGCCTCTAGGGATAGTTTCCTTCTTTGTTACAACTCTGAGGAGGGTATGTTTTTTATAGCACACTTATCTGGATACTGGTGTTAGCGACACTGACATTGATTGATGAGTTTGTGCTAGGCCTCATATGGACTAATTTGAGTCAGTGAACTCGACCTCTCCACTGTGGAGAGGTCCAGTAGCTGGCAGTGTGGTCCAAACCATCCAAGAAGTTTGTGCTTCAGTTTTGGTGGGTTAAAGTCAAAAAGAGACAAACAATTTTATGTCTACTAGCTAGCAACAGCTTACTAGCTTGGTAATGCTAGCTATTAACTTAGCACTTTGATTACACCTGGCTTCATAAGGATGGCAGTGGCTAGAACAAAAGACTTCAAAATGTGTGATTATTTTCTTCGGGAATAACATCTGTAACTCAAAGGATTACGACTCTCCAGTATGGGCCCAGGTTACAGGTATTTTTTTTTAGCATAAGTGAAAAACGCTTCTTATCACCCTCTCAAAAATTTATGACGATACTTGCAGAATGTAATGGCTGTCCTCGCCGCCATCACACTAATTGACTTTAACATGTGCACTGACGGTTGTAGGACTGGATGCTTTCCATTAGCATATAGCTGCACATTAGGGAGTACGAGAAAGAGACGTTGCTGATAATCTTTTACAGCCTTTTTTCCCCTTCACACAACAAAAGAACAAGGAAACAGTTGCTGCAAGCTGTTACTGTACTGTGTTACTGTACTGTAAAGTATCAGTCCCTTTTAAACCAATAATACAAGTCTAATAATACAGCTTATCACCAACAGTCTCTTTTCAGATTTTACTGAAGAGTAGCAGGAGCAGCATTTTGTGTGGAGGAGAATATTGTTGCAAACTTCTTATATTTCAAAGCAACAGTATTTCTCTGAGTGCAGTGAAAAGCAGCTTCTAGCAGAATATTTTGTGAAATCCTCTTAGTTAACGATCAAAGATGCTTTGATGCCTGGATTTTTCGTTGTGAGGATGACTCGGACATAGATTTTCCTTTTTCATGCTATCTGATGTCACCTTCACTTGCCTTTGTTGCTTTAGCTTCTCTTATACTCTTCATACTATTTTCATTTATCATTTATCACCAAGCAGCCCAATTGAAATGTGTAAACTCCGATTAGGCTGCTGCAGAAGGCTTTATCTGAAATCAGCAATTGTTTGGAAAGTCTTCTTTTATACACAAGGGAATGTGCAGTCATGGTATTGAAAGAACCATGATATTGTAAACCTGAATCTTATTCAAATAAACACCGGCAACAGAAAGAATCTGAGAAAAAGAGTTCTTGCAGGTATATGATATCCTCATCCTGAGGGTTAGTCTTACAAAGCATGCAGTGACTCTGAAATTAGTTAATGCCCCAAATGGATGAGTTTAGTTATCTTAAGGTCTTATTCACAAGTAAGGGTGGACTGACAAAGGGATGATGCAGGATGAGGCTATTATTATAGCAAAACTATTTGTGCATGTGTATCTCAGTTTGGGTGTGTGTATTTTGATTGTGTGTGCATGGTAAAATGTGTGTGTGCATATTCAGATCTGTGTTTATGTGTAATCACATTTGTAAATGTGTAAATTAATCGCCTTAACCTCCTAGGACCTGGCGTCCACATATGTGGACCCCACATTTTGGGTTGTCTAGACCAAAATACAAAATTTTGCTCTACAAGGGCCTGATATCCACTTACGGGGACATTATATTGCCTCTGTTCTATCAAAATTTAAAACGAAGGTCCTGGTTCTCATTTTTCTCAGTAACAAAAATCAGGTAATTCTTTGTTTTTACATTCATCATCATTCATTGATGAAGAACATGATGGTTACTCTGACAGAGGTCCAGTGTTGCTTTGTTGTGCGAGGAGAATCTTCTAGAAGGACAATCATTTCTGCAACACTCAAAAGTATAGCAGCACCGCTCATCACCTGGTCAATATGTATGTTTTTCAGCACCAGGAGCTGGGAGACTCGTAAGGATTGGGACAAACATGAACGCAGCAATGTGCAGTTCCGTCCTTAATTTTAACCTCATGATGACAATGTTCCACATCAAACCGGATGGAGCTGAAATCTGCTGTCAAAGGTGTTTCAGCAAAGTATTGGGCAAAAGCTATGACTGGTAATGTACATGTTGTATTTTTGTTTTTTTGTTTTTAATACATTTGAAAGAACTAAAAAGTTTTCAAGCAATTTTTTTACTTTGTCATTAGGTGGTATTGTGTGTAGAATTCTGAGGTGAAAAATTAATTTCATTCATTTTGGAATAAGGCTGTAACATGGTACAATCAATGCGCTGTCCATGTTACAGCCTTGTTCTAGATGCACTGTACACATGCACATCTTGGTTGTTTGGGCTGACTAGTTAGAGAATGAGCTGACGGTAAGGTATTTTGGGCATGTCCAACTGAGAAAAGGCCCCAGGACAAAGTCAGACCTAGGACACGTACGAAAGATTAAATCCTCCCTGAAGGGCGGGAGGGACAGGCAGAGGAGAGGCAGGTTCTGAGCTCAGGCCTCTGCTCCTTTAACCTAGCACAAGATAAGCTGAACAGGTGGGCAGTATGGTTTGTAGGAACATCTTTGGACATTTATTATCTAGTCAAATTGATTTGTAATTATATAGGATGATTGGACTGTAAGAGTAAGAGACTCCCAAATGTGTCTAAACTGAGGTCAGCAGTAATAATATACAATCAGTGTTGGAAGGTAAACGATGTTGGCACTCTGGTGTTTTGACACTGTTGTTGCTTAGAAGAAGGAACAGCAGTGTCAAAACTAAGCACTTAGGCAACACATAGATATTGTAGCAGGTGAACAGTGTAATGTGAGTTTAATTAAAGGGATGTAACTTTAGTTAAGGATGGGAAAAGTCGCCATGAAGACAAGTGGTACGTATCAAAAGTTGCTGAAGTGGCTCTGACATCACTGATGTTTAAACATACTGTTACCTGCTTAATGCAGTCAAGAGCTGTTACCATGAAATTTACATCCACAAGATACAGATTCTTACAGATGTTTATTAGTTATACTGTCCAAAAGTCTCAAGCAAGATCATTCCAGATGAGGCTTCATCAACCTGTGGATGGATCAACTGGAGTAAGTAAGTAAGGTTTATTAAACATTATTATTAAATGTTATAACTACATAAAACTAAATGAGTGCAAGTCTGCACAGATGGGTCTTAGGTTTCTTTTTTAAAAATCAGTAGTGCTGACGGACCTTATGACCAGTGAAAGAAAGTTGGGAACTACAACCTGAAAAGCAGGGCCAGCTACAGGTCCTGAATCTTTTTCTTCCTATTTATTAAGGACGTGAGTTTCAGATATGGGTCATGCACTATGGACAGTGTTTAAAGATCAGTGTTAGATCAGTGTTAAGTGACTTAATATATAAGAAAAAAAAATTCCTCTAATAATGGCAAAGTACCATGACTGAGTCAAAATGCAGCCATTTTCTCCAAAAACCTTTAAAAACTGCAAGAAAGCCTGTCTCATTGAAAGCAAAATATTGAGACATGAGGGTTGGCTCAAGACTTTTGCACAGTACGATATGTATGTGGGTTAGCTCTGCTACAAAAACAGGCTGGGACCTGTAGCCTGAATCTTAACTGATTCCTCAGTTTTAAACAGCTATTTGGCCACTGAAGTAACTTGATCATTAGATGATCATCAGCAAGATATTAAGCTAATGATTGTACCAATTATACTATGATAAGGGTTGATGAAATACAGAAAGCAGTTATTGTAGTGATAAATGTGCTTACTAGTAGTTAAAGTTTCCAGTTTCTGTTAATACAAAAATGATAATTAACTGAAACTGTACTTATTCCTCTACCAATCAGTTCTACTCACTAGCTTTAACTTCAGTTAATTAAAAAAATCCACCAACACATGATTTTTGCGGAAGAGATAAAAATAAAATAAAAAATCATATACAACAGCTGGTGGAACATACTGATGAGATGAGATAGCCTTTATTTGTCAGTTGCAGATCTTTTGCCCACAACCGAGATGACAGACCTTGCCGACCATACATACAATACACAAACATCACATTGGGGAGACAGGTCAGGCCAGGTAGCGAGGAAATAAACATTGAAATGTGTAACACAAAAGGATAATACAGGAATGCACAGGTATAAACACACCATAACACAATAAACACAGACAAGCAACATGGGAAAGTGTTCCAGTGTGTACATCTGATCTGGGACCGCTGCAATCTTCAACTGCGCCTCCAGCTGACCCGATGTCCACATCAGAACCAAGGTAAGCGTTGGAGGTGGCGTTGGATCCGGGGTAGGGAGGGTGATGCGTCAAATTTCAAAGCTGTTCTTTGACACTCCGACACTGGTCTCTCAATCTCCCGTTGGAGAACTGCGAGCTTCCCCATGATGGTATCAAACTTGTGTTCCGTGGTGTTGTCATTCTTTTGTTCAGAGAGCCGATTCTGAGAACTCACGACTGCAGTCAGCTGTTCCACGATGTAATCCAACTTTCGCTCAGAGGTGTTATTCTGAGTATTCACGGCAGCTGTAAGCGTCTCCAAGGGCTTAACCATGCTGCTCTTAATGAGCCCGTTCTAAGAAGTCGCACCTCGTCCCATCGTTTCAATCCCAGCGGGCAGCCTTGTGGGGGTTTGAACAGCCGGTTCCGCTTTCTTAATTCTCCGATAAGCCAGGGCCAAGCCAGCTCCGATCAGCAAGAACCCTGTTATCATGGTTCCGAATAGGTAGATATCTTCAGCGTCCTCGATCGACAGTCCCGCCAGGCACACGACCCTCCATTTCTGCCGCCCGTCCATCGTGTATCCGGCAGGGAAAGTCCCTCCAGGGCACTCGGGTTCTCCCGAGCCCAGATTTCTCGTTGAGAAAAGGATGTCAATAGCATTCAGAGACCAGTTGATCAAATCCATAATTCTCTTTTAGGTTTTAGACACAGACTGTGAGAGAGTGTTCCAGGGAAAGTAATACAAAAAAACATGAGAATAGACAAGGACATAAGAACTAAGCAGGGAAGCCAAAAGGAAGATCACAAGATCTTCCTTTTGAAAATCACACAGCCTGCTGTTTTTATATGATGTGCACTGGTGGTAGTTCAGACTACTGCAAAATGTACCCTCTGCTCTTTGACCATTCCTTTAATCAACTTTTAACCACAGCTGTGAATTCTTTAAGATTGTGGAAATTACTTTGGAGCTGACTCAGTAAAATTACACAGGTTTACTAAGTGTAATATTACCTAGCTTACTCCAGTATTGAGTTGCACTGCAAACTATGAAGTGTATGAGTAAAGAGTAAAATGAACTAAAAACTGCCTCTGGGGAGAAGATGAGTGGTGGGTTTTGCTGCTGCTGTTCCTTTCAGTGTGAAATCTTGAAACACAACATGAAAATGGAATAAACATGTTTCACCTGCACAGTATGCATGTTTCATTACTTGTTGTAGAATAATGGGGGAACAATATTCAGATTAAAAACAGGCCTTGTAATTTGTTACATAAATGTTTATTGTGCAGTCATGCATCAATGGGTATTAAACAGTCCTAATATAGCAGTCTAAACACAGTAATAGAATGAAGATAATCATAATTGTAGCTCTTGATAAAACAAAGAGTAAGATTAGTGTCAGTGACGCTATGTGAACAAAGACTCATTAAGTCGAGATCAGATGGAGCGGAAACCGTATAGTCTTTGTCCTTGCTCAATAATTGAACCAAGCTGGAGGAGAACAGCAGGGATCCAGTCTAATTTGTTTACAAGATGAACTGACAACGGACGATTTAAGGAGTGCCACAACATGAAGTTTCCATTTGCTGTAGAGAAATACACTTTGTTTCTTTAAGCACTGCTCTCCTTTTTTTTTTTTTTTTTTTGCAACACTGCAGCGTCCTGAACTGTAACAATGGCCAGAAATAGACTATAACATTCTGAACAGTAGTAATCAATAATGCTCATTCAGGTTTAATTCACATAAATGTCCCTTAACAATTTCTGACGTTCCTACTCTGTCAGCTCTGAGCTCCAGGACCTACTCCGGAGGTCTTGAAAAATGGTTTCATCCTTTGACTAAGAGATTTTTGAAAAGGTTACTTAGAACTCGATTTCATTGTGTATTCACTGGGTGCCATTTTCAGCTGTAGATTATTTAACATTTGGTGCCCTCGTGAAGCCTTCTGGCAGCAAGGCGAATTTCACCTTTGCAGGCCTGTCATGTTTAAGCTGACACTTAGAGAACTGGACTTGAATAGGTTATTTTTCTCTGTTTATGGTGTTCGAGATGGAAGTCAGTCCAGATCATCCGCTTGTTATTTCATTCATAATATTTAACAAGAGAGGTTCATGTATATTACTAGATATGTACTCTAGTCCCTCCTTAACAAGTGGGCCAGTCTGAACAAAACATAAAATTTTATTAACAAATATATGTTTTTAAAAACGATTTATTTGATTTATTTTTTTTTAAATTTCTGTTTATTCCCTTATGAATGTGATGTGATGTTCTGCAATTGCAACTGTTTCATTGGCCCATACATAGCTTAATGATCACTGAAATGTGTATCTGCAGCTAAATTATGTTTGGGTCAATAATAAATATGGAATACAGAATTACAAATAAAGTCCTTAAATATCACAGATGTATAACTCAAGAGATAACAGTTCATTCAATTATTCATTCATGGATCCAGAGATTACTATGTTTTGGCGAATGTTAACGTATGAGCTAAGGCTAGCTAGCCTCTGCTAGCAGGCTGGTTAGCAAGCTGCATTAATGAAGGCCCAATAGTACGACAGAGTAAAATAAAGCTGAACATTTTAACATAAGACTTTATGGGATTTACTCAGTCTTTGAAGTGGCAAATTCAGGGAACTGATTTCAGTCCTTTCTTTTAGGTGAGAAAAAATTAGAGGCCAGTGAACATTAGCAGGTGGTTGCTAATGTTCACAGAAATGCTCATATAACCAGCACGAGTTGTGTCTCATTCCTTTGAGCTGCACCATAAAAAATAAGCTAGATTATGTTTTGAGAGAAATCCATAAAGTAGCAGTTTACTTTTTCCCCCCATCTATTTCATCTTATACATACAGAACTCATTAGTGATAAGCACCATGTTAAAATACACATATCTCAGTGGAGACTGAGGTTAGCGGTATAGCAGAGTGGCAGACAAACTAGCACTCTTGAAATTAGACGCCTGAGGTTGTGCCAGGTGACATGCACCAAAAACACCTCTCTATTCAAATTTATTTTTTATTTTTATCTGTTAGATTTTTCCTTCTTGCTGTCAGCCCTCCTCACTACTCCCAAACTGACATCATTGTCACATGTCCACACAAGTTTTATTTTCCACTCGTGCTCTCACAGCGCTACCAGCTCCACTCTGCAGTCTATTATTATCGCATTTGCTCTTTTAACACAGTGAATACTGTGTACATAAGTACAAGTTGTACATAAGTAATTTGAAGAAGTGCCAAAATTCTGGGTATTTTACAAGAAAAGGGTATTTTAAGTACAACATAAATGTTTTGTAATTTTGTGGAAAAACAAACAATTTCCCTATCTTACATCATAGGTATGCTGCCCATATTATGAAGTGGCATAATCTTTTCTTTTTATATCATTATTTTTTTTAAATATCTTTAATATTTATTATGTTGATGTTTTATTATTCAATTGTCCTTTTATTTTACCAATACAGATGTGACAAGAACTGTTCTCTCTTTCCAACTAACAAGAAAAATAAACCATCAACCCCAACGTACTGCAATATACTAACCTCCATAATATAGACACTTCCAAAAAAGTATTTTTCAGATGTATTTATTATGACGATTTATTACTATTTAAAATGATTTAGGCTGAAAATTAAAATGACAGCATAATTTGTGCCTCCTTTCCTATAAAAACCTGACTTGTTAACCCAGTAGGTAAATATAATATGACATTTCATTCATTTTTTTGGACAATTACCCCCTTAGACACGGGCCATATTATAAAGCGTTACCCTTTTTTCTGTGGGAACTACAAGAATTCTGTTGGCACTGCAGAAAATCTGAGCAGGAAAACTGCATGCAGCACTATATGCAGCCTTCTTGTTCATACTGACATACTGAGTCATCAGAAGAATATCAGTATTCAAGTAAACCATTTTATACTCATTTTGGTTAGGCAATCAGTGGCACAAATGCACACTACTTTTTTCTTTTTTTATTAGGACACTCCTCTCTGTGTAGTGACTCTTGTTCATTTCCATGGATTTCCACTTCCACACCTCACACCCCTAGTAAGAAATGTGATAAACTGTATCCCAAAGCAGTTTTAAGGTGGCCCTAAGTCAGGGGTGCCCAATCCCAGTCCTCGAGATCTACTATCCTGCAGCTTTTAGATGCATCCCTACTCCAACACAGCTGAATCAAATGGTGTGATTACCTCTTCAGCATGCCATCAAGTTTGGCAAAGGCTTGATAACAAGCCATTCAGTTGATTCAGGTGTGTCAGAAGAAGGATGCGTCTAAAAGCTGCAGGACGGTAGCTCTCAAGGGCTGGGATTGGGCACCCCTGCCCTAAGTAAATAAAACATTATTATTGAATGTCTGTGATGCTTAAACAAACACGTTTTGTACCATTTACTGCACTTCCTTCCTTATAATACTTAAATTGCTCAATTTCTAATTTCAGCTTTTACCTTTTATTTTCTAACCCTTTCTTTTTGTTGTCATGGTCCAAGGTTCTTCCATAGACGGCCCTTGTATTGCATGCTCCAACATGAATAAATAGAATTCAACAAATGGTGACATTATTTACAACAGAAGCTACTGAACTATAATAACCCATTTTCAAACCTGCGTCTCCTGCAGCCTATTTTTACTACACTAGACAGAGAAGGCTTGTTATATGCAACACTGAAATGTTCATTAAGCAACAGCGATGATTGGAAAAAACACTTCAATTATGTTGACAGCTGGCAGGGTTCAATTAGAATTGTTCATTCTTTATATGGCTCACTTTAAAAGACGAATATTGCCCAGCCTAAAATTGGATTAACAGAAGAGAATGGACAGATAGAAAATGCAAAACCAAGCCACAGGCTGATGCAAGTGAAAGATGTTTTTCTCAACCTTTCAAATAAAATAGATAGATAGATAGATAGATAGATAGATAGATAGATAGATAGATAGATAGATAGATAGATTTCAATGGGTCACTTACCTTATTATCACAGATGTGTAGCTCCCATGTCAAGTTGCAAGTGAACCAAAATGCTTGTGTCTGCTCATACTAGAACTCAGGGAAACGTCCGACATGCCAACACAGACACAAACACACATTATACTAAAGTTAATGAATTACTTCTTCAGGCTGACCGGCTTCATTGCATCAGCAGTTGCATACAGTCCCCGTCCATTAAGAACATGCAGGATTGTTGATACTGACCTGGTGATATGACTATCTACTTAATTGTTTTTTCTTATGAAATTCAGAAGCACGCCATGCTGTCAACCCAATAAATAAATAGACTGCTACAATATATTTATACTTGCCAGAGTAAGTCTTTGATTACATACTTCTTTGCCTGCTTCCTGTGGAGGGGTCATCTGAAGCGTGTCAATTCTCTTTTGCCCACACCTCTGTCATTCTCAATGAGGAAGCCCCCAATTCATTATACTGAGATCAGCAGCAGGCTTTTGGATCCTACAGTGTGTCTGATTCTGTACCTGCCCGCCATTTCAAGTGCACCATCAGCTGCAAAGCTAATAAGCTTCAAGCTTAACATTTCTCTAAGGTGCTGCATAACAATTGCTCCAGTGCATGACTGTAATTCAGCAATTTGAAACAAGAAGTTGCAAATCTCACCTTCATGATGAAGGCGATCAGGAATTTGAAAATATTTTTGTAAATTATGACAATCTGCTCCTCTGAATTTTGTTTTAAGCTGATGGTAAATGTAGTGTTGAAACAGCCTTGTTGGTGCTTAGTGGCTAAAGTAGATATGGAGGGGAACAAGATCAGAGGAAAAACATGACCTTGTTTTTAAAAACAGATCTGCTGGTGTGACGTTTATAATAGCTACAATGAAGTTTTTCTTTTCTTTGTCCCTGTAGGTGAAAGATCCAAAAAGCAACCAGTTATGTAACACTTTATGCAACACATTCTGAATCTACACAGTTGTACAGTAATGAGCTTTGTAGCTGCCTTCAACATTATTATAAGATTATCAAACAGTTATCAGGCACAGCAGCAAAGGCGTATCGTCTGAGGGGGAAACTGGGGCAACTGAGGGACGGATCAAGGATGGAGTTTGACTGCATGTTTATGTTTTATCTTGTGGATCAAAAGCTAACCTGGTTTTATGCAGTATACAATTTTTGTATAAACTGAATTTCAGCTGAAAATATTTACTCAGTCACTTTACAATCCACTGATAAAAATGAACGGCATTTCTAAAAAGTTCTGATGGTGGAGTTGATGCTGGGACCTTGCTTTGTGTCATCTTTGTGTCATCGTCCTTTTTATCTACCTCGGGAATTTACATCGGTCATTGTAAGTGCCGTTTATATTCCACCACAAGCGGACACGGTCACCGCCTTATGCGAGCTGCATGAGGCACTCACACAGCACCAGACACAACACCGGGACGCTGCGCTTATTGTGACGGGGGACTTTAATAGCGCCAACCTCAAACGCGCAGCGCCGAACTTTTATCAACACATCACCTGCCCCACCAGGGGTGAAAGGACACTGGACCACTGCTACACTACGGTCAAGGACGGCTACAAGGCACAATCCCGCCCCCCGTTTGGCAAATCTGATCACGCCGCCATCTTCCTCATGCCAAAATACAAACAAAGGCTGAAACAGGAAGTTCCGGTTCAGAGGAAGGTCGCGCGCTGGACGGATCAATCGGTGGCCGCGTTACAGGACGCACTCGATGACGCAGACTGGGGCATGTTCAGAAACAGCTCCGACGATGACGTCAACGTGTTTACGGAAGCGGTTGTGGGATTCATCGGGAAACTAGCGGATGATACCGTGGAGACAAAGACTATCACAACGTTTCCCAACCAGAAGCCGTGGGTGGATAAAACCATCCGCGACGCTCTGAGATCCCGCACCGCTGCCTACAACACGGGACTCATGACGGGGGACATGGACCCGTACAAAGCCGCGTCATATAACGTGCGGAGGGCGGTGAAAGAGGCGAAGCAGCGCTACGGGAGGAAACTAGAGTCACAACTCCAACAGAGTGACTCTAGGAGCCTGTGGCGGGGACTAAGGACAATAACGGACTATAAAGCACCAACAACCGGTATGACGAACGCGGCCGTGACTTTGGCAGACGAGCTGAACACTTTCTATGCTCGCTTCGAGGCTGCAGCTAAGGTCTCCAACAATGCTAGTGTTAGCGGCGCTAACGGCTGCAGACAGGAAGATACTGCCAGCACCGGAAACGTGCTCGTCATCTCCGAGCATGAAGTAAGGAGAGCCTTCAAGAGAGTGAACACCAGGAAAGCAGCAGGACCAGACGGCATCCCAGGTCGTATCCTAAGAGACTGCGCATACCAGCTAGCTCCTGTGTTCACTGAGATATTCAACATCTCTCTATCTCAGTCGGTGATCCCCACATGCTTCAAAGAGTCCATCATTGTTCCTGTCCCGAAGAAACCCCACCCTGCTTCTCTCAATGACTATCGCCCTGTAGCCCTCACCTCAGTAGTGATGAAGTGCTTTGAACGCCTGGTCAGAGACTTCATCATTTCTTCACTACCAGACACACTGGACCCACTACAGTTCGCTTACCGTCCAAATCGTTCCACAGACGATGCCATCTCTCATCTCCTCCACACATCACTCACTCACTTGGACACTAGAAGGGGGAATTATGTTAAAATGCTCTTCATAGACTACAGCTCTGCATTTAATACCATAATTCCCTCCACACTCACCACCAAGCTGGAGCATCTGGGACTCAGCTCATCTATGTGTCAGTGGATCTCCAACTTCCTAACTGGCAGACCACAGGCAGTAAGGATGGGCGGACATGTCTCAGCCTCCACCACTCTCAGCACTGGAGCCCCCCAGGGGTGTGTTCTGAGCCCCCTGCTGTACTCTTTGTACACATATGACTGTGTGGCCACTACCAGCTCCACCACCATCGTCAAGTTTGCTGACGACACCGTCGTGGTGGGCCTGATCTCTGATAACAACGAGACGGCCTACGTGAAGGAGATTAGGAATCTGGAGAACTGGTGCCAGAGGAACAACCTCCTTCTAAACGTCAGTAAGACAAAGGAGCTGATAGTGGACTTCAGCACTAAGCAGGAGAGGAACTACCAGACCCCCGTCATCAACGAGTGCCCAGTGGAGAGAGTGGACAGCTTCAAATACCTCGGAGTTCACATCACGCAGGACCTGTCATGGTCCTGTCACATCAACACCGTGGTGAAAAAGGCCCGACAGCGTCTCTACCACCTCAGACGCTTGAGAGACTTCCAACTGCCCTCCAAGGTGCTCAGGAACTTTTACTCGTGCACCATAGAGAGCATCCTGGCGGGAAACATCTTAACCTGGTTCGGGAACAGCACCATGCAGGACAGACGAGCTCTACAGAGGGTTGTGCGGTCAGCTGAGCGCACCATCCGCTCCGAGCTCCCTGACCTGCACTCAATCTACAGCAGGCGGTGCTGGACCAAGGCCAGGAAGATCGTGAAGGACCTCAGCCATCCCAACAACAGACTGTTCTCTCTGTTGAGGTCAGGAAAGCGATTCCGCTCCCTGAAGACCAACACAGAGAGACTGAGGAGGAGCTTCTTCCCGCAGGCGATACGGTCTCTCAATCACACCACCACACAGTACTGACCCACACATATGGTTCTTACACACACACTGGACTTTCTGGACTTTGTTTTTGCACAACACTGGTCACTATATTCTTCATTTCCAGTTAATACTTGTACAGCTGCTGTTATTGTGTATATATTTATTTATATTTAGATTTCTTCATACATTCTTATATAGTTCTATATTGTGTATTGTGTATTTTGTTGTACAGTTATTTTATTTTCAACTTTAATTTATATATTTTATCTTATTCTTCCCAGTTAAATTTACCCTTCATTCTAATTTGTGTTGTACAGTTATTTCATTTTTAACCTTAATTTATATTTTATTCCTTCCTAGTTAAATTTACCCTTTTTAATTTTTCATATTTATTTCCTGTCTTATTCATAGCCTTTCCTTTTTTGTTTTCTTTAGGTCACGAGCAGTTGTCCAAGCATTTCACTACATATCGTACTGTGTATGACTGTGTACGTGACAAATAAAATTTGAATTTGAATTTGAATTTTGATCTACACAAAATTCCCAACGCCTGCTGACATCAGCTATGCAACAATTGTTGTTCTGTGAGAGACTTATAGAGTAGTTAACTTGTGCAGTCTTGTCTCAATTAGTACAAATGTACCTTTTATTGGTATTACCTAGGCCTCCACAGGTCAACTGCAACTGGTGCAAAATCCCACTCCAATCTTAGCTTCTCTTCACTGGCTTATGAATCCAGTTTAAAATCCTTTGTTTTGCTTCTCCGTCTTTTAAAGTCCGTGTTTCATCTGTGCGATCTGTTGCACTCTCTCGGGTCAGCAGAGCAGATTCTTTTACTCGTTCCAAAGAAGCAACACAAACTCAGAGGTTATGGCGCTGTCACAGATACGGCTCCAAAATTGCCATGGCACGCCAGCCAGACTCCTTGACATTTTTTATCTTATTTAAAAACCCGCTCTTACTATCCGGCCTTCAACCCAGTCCAAGACTTTGGCAGTGATTTTAAATGACTTTTTATGCACTCCTTTATTGTTGAGCTCTTTAGTGTCCTTTTATCCTTGGTGTAATTGTGTAGCACTTTGGTCAGTCCTGTTGTTGTTTTTAAAAGTGCTTTATGAATGAAGTGGTATAGTCTCTGTTCAGCAAGCAAAGCAAATAAAAACGGTGCTCAGAAGACGGAGGGAGACAAAGACAGGTTACAAGTAGGGATGGGTATTGTTTAGGTTTTATCCGATACCGGTGCCAAACTGGTACTTTTGAAACGGTGCCGGTGCTTAAATGGCCTGCATTTGTATAGCGCTTTTCTAGTCCCTAAGGACCCCAAAGCGCTTCACACTACATTCAGTCATTCACACACACATTCACACACTGGCGATGGCAAGCTACATTGTAGCCACAGCTGCCCTGGGGCGCACTGACAGAGGCGAGGCTGCCGGACACTGGCGCCACCGGGCTTGAAACGGTGCTTAAAGAATGGAAAACACAAACTTGTCCTAAAAACTCTAATTTTTTGCTGTTTTTTATTTTATTTTATTTTATAAAAAGATAACAAAGTTAGCCTTTTCTGCAGCTATAGGGCATATATGGTATCACTCTTGGCTGGAAGCAGTGCTTAAACAATGGAAAAAAACACAAACCTTGTCCAAAAACCTCTCATGTTTAGCCGTTTTCCACTTTTCTTTGGTCATTTTAGCCTTTTTTGCCAGGATGAAGGGAGTATCTGCCATCAAACAAGGAGACAGCCGCATGTAACTACGACGGTGTTTGCTAGTTCACCTTACGTGCATTAATTTAATAACGTGGTTAGCCTACTCAACATAAATTACACACGAACAACATTAAGCTACTCACGCAGAGAAGAACGGCTGCTGCTGCCATCATCATCCTCATCATTTCTGCTACACTGACAGGGCTACGGGCCAGGACTCTACTCTTCGGGTTCTTGGGGGATGTTGCTAACTTCGGGTCTGATAACAGGCACCACACCCGCACTCGGTGTGAGGTCTCGCAGCAAGCTATCGAATACGGTGCATTTCTCGGCTCTTAAAAAAAATGCTATGCGTCGCCAGGTGTTTCATCAGATTTGAGGTGTTACCTCCTTTGCACAGTATCACCTTAAAGCACTTGTTGCAGGCTGCTGAGTTTGCATCTTTTGCTGTGAAGTACAGCCAGACTTTTGACCGCTTGGGCATTTTTAATCTGTAGCTCTGCTCTAAAAGAACGTACGTACCTGGGCCCGCCTACTATCCTTAGAAAGGTAAAATGATTGGCTAGAATCCAAAGTGTATGACATCTCAGGAAAGAAAAAGCACCGAAATAAAGCACCGAAATGTGCGCTGCTTTTTGTTCTGGTTACTACCGTTTATGTCAGAACCCCATCCCTAGTTACAAGGAGGAAATGTATGAGTGTGCTTGTTTTACAGTAAGCCATTCAGCCAGACTGTGAGGACCTGCGGTGAGTGGGCCTCTCTTTTGTTACATGGATACAGGCAGAACACTTGTCTTTGTGTTACTTTAGCAAGGCTGAATAAGTTTTGTAGTTTGAAGTAGACAGTGTGTGTTTAGGGTAAAGGTGTCTGTTACCCTGAACTCTGACTGCTGCTGTTGATGTCTGTGGTGCTAGAATGATGCTATTGATACCATTGTTACTATATCCTATTATTTGTGTGTGTGTGTGTGTGTGTGTGTGTGTGTGTGTGTGTGTGTGTGTGTGTGTGTGTGTGTGTGTGTGTAAAAAAACAGAGAGAGAGAGCAGTTTGTGAGAGAGCAATTGTGCAGTTTTCTGGTGGGGGAATACAAACTGTCCTAAATTATTTAGCCCTCTCTGCATAAGCCAAAAGCTATTTACGTTTTTGACTGGCTTCTCCATGGCAACTTAATATGTAGTGCTGACAGATGATGATAGCAATGGCAGGTTTTTAACTGCTACTGTCTAATCAGCAGTTTTCTAATGCAGAGTGAGATTACATCATGTATGAATCATGTACTGATGTTTCTGTCTTGAGTTTGGAGACTTAAAGATTGCAGAACTGAAAAGAATTCAGATCACATCACATACACTCAGGCTCATCACCATTAACGTCAGATCCTATAAATGTGTTGTTTGCAGAAGACGATTTCTAACTTTTTAGTGATCACACAGAATTTAAAACTCTATGTGAGCTCCTCTGTGATGGTCCCGCTTTTCAGCAGTTGACAGATGCTCTCCTTCAGCAGTGCTACAATCTTTTCAGATCTTCTGTGATCCACCGATAGCCTTTGCAGAAAATATTGACTCACTGTTGAGCGAAGTCTCTCTCAGATGGAGAGACAACCAGGTACAGACTGTACTGTAACTGAGGCGTGATGCAAGGATGCTGTGGATGACTGGAGAATGATTCTGAAACATTTATGAATGAACAGTTGTATCCTACATTCACTGCAATTTGAATAAGACCATATTTAGTTTTTATGTATGAAGACAAAGCAGACAGCAGAAAACAAAGATGAAAACCAGCCTAAACAGATTTCAAAGTGGTCAACACAAAATTCTACTTTAGAAACACGAACAGGTAGGAAAGATGGCTGCTGGGCCTGGGTCAGCACATACTCATCTTTATCATCATTATGGGTTCTTGGCTAGTTCTGTGTTAGCACATTATCTGTGCAAATGCAGATGCTTCTGCTCATATAATAATATTATAATAATATAACATTGTTAGAATATTATGACAAATAGTAACTGTGATGTAATTACTGAATTTACTACCATAACAGGTTACATTACTGAGATACTTTGTAATGCTTCACAAAGGATCATGCCATGTTCAGACAATCCCTGGTAAATAAATAAAGCTCTTAGTGATGAAGAATCTGTTAAAGTGAGCTGTGACAGCTGCAGGGCTTCATGGTCGACCAAATGTTGGCAGAAGATCCTTAAGTAATAGGAAATACCATGTGTTTCTGATGGGCAGAGTGGATTTGGCAGACAGTGGGGATGCTCAAATATTTTTTTTCCCCACACATGCTTTCATAATTATTATATAGACAAGGAAAATGAATCTCTGCCCAAAAATTCCTAAATCTTAAATTGTAGTAGGTTGTAAGAAGTTTGTTTAAGAAATGGTAGGAGGCATGTTTTCACAGACATGAAAGGTTAAAGATTCTATTTTGACCTTTAAAAGCATAAAACCATGAATACATGAATAGTGATTTTTCTTGGGTAACTGCTCCTCTGGAGAATGCATGAGGCTGTTCTCGTGTAGCCTGATTGTCTTCACCTGTGAATTCCATTCTGTCTTTCATATTTAAAGGTTTTTACTGAGGCTGTGATAGTTAAATTTCCCCTTAGACAGCAACAAGATATTGAATATTTTAGGATCCTGTGCTCTGTCCAGGAAAAGTTCTGAAAGTGGGTCATCCATTGATTTTCTTCTATTTATTCAGTTGAGGGTCACGGGGGTGTTGGAGCCTATCCCAGCTGCCAGATGGCAAGAGGTAGGGTACACCCTAGGTAGGTCGCCAGTTTGTCATAGGGCTAACACAGAGACACAGACGGCCATTTACAGTCACATTCACACCTACAGTATGGACAGGTTAGAATAATAATAATAATAATACATTTTATTTATAGGCGCCTTTCAGACCCTCAAGGTCACAGTAACACGTAAACAATACCATAAAAAACATTAGAAAAATGTATATATAGCAAACATGGTAGATAAAATTTAGACAGAAACAGTCATAAAAGTATAAAAGCAAATATAAACACTGAGCAAGGTAAAAATGGCCTAAGACAGATCGGGTGTATGCAATTCTAAACAGATGGGTTTTGAGTAGTGATTTAAAAGTGGTGAGACAGTGTGTGGTCCGTAGAGCAAGTGGAAGTGCATCCAAAGTCTCAGGGCAGAACAACTAAAGGCTCTGAGTGCCATGGTAGTCAGGCGAGCAGGTGGAACTGACAGAAGGGAACCTGAAGAAGAGCGGAGTGTACGAAGGGGTGCGTATGTATGGAGAAGATCGGATAGATATGGAGGAGCAAGGTTATGAAGTGCTTTGAAAGTGAGAAGCAGGATCTTGAAATTGACCCGGAGGTGAACCAGGAGCTGTTTAAGAACAGGTGTTATATGTTCAGTGGATCTAGTTCTGGAAATAATACGAGTAGCTGTATTTTGAACCAACTGCAGTTTATGGAGGGATTTATGAGGTAAACCATAGAGAAGAGAATTACAGTAATCCAGACAAGATGTGACAAGAGCATTGATAAGTATGGCGGTACTGTGTGGTGTGAGTGAGGGACGAAGACTGTTAATATTACGGAGATGAAAGTAGGAAGACCGAATGATATTATTTATATGTGCTGTGAAGAACAGTGCTATCAAGGATGACACCAAGACTCTTAACCTGAGGGGAGGGTGTGACAACAGAGTTATCAATGTATAACGAAAGACTGGTTGGAACTGTAGTCAGTTTTGATCTGGTGCCTATTAAGATTAATTCTGTTTTATTGCCATTAAGTTTAAGAAAGTTGTGTGTAAACCAGACCTTGATGTCACTTAAACAGTCAGAAATGGATGTGGGTGGGAGAGTAGCTGTGGGTTTGGAGGATAGGTAGAGGTGGGTGTCATCTGCATAGCAGTGAAACTGGATGTTATGCTTCCTAAAAATATTACCTAGGGGTAGGAGATAGATGATAAAAAGTAAAGGACCCAGGACAGAGCCTTGGGGTACACCAGAATTAACTGGAGTAGATACTGATCTGTGAGGGAGTAATTGACCCCTCACCAATTAACCCAAGTCCACTAAGTGCAAGCCTTTGGACTGTAGAAGGAAGTACCTGAAAAAAACCCATATAAACATGGGGAGAACATGGAGTCTCCACACAAAACATAGGCCAGATGGTAGATTCAAAATACCAACCTTCTTGCTGTAAGTAAAGCTCTGCCATTACGGGTGATTTAAGTCTCATTCTCTTGGGATGGGGAATCAAGTATATATCTTCTTGCCAAACAAAGGAAAATAATAGGTCTTGTGTCATTTACTACAAAATAATAATCAAACTATTTCAGTAAGGAGATATTTGTTTAAAAAGGAGGAGATGTCACGGCTGCCGAGGCGAGCCGTGTGGAGTTAGAAGAAGGACCCAAGATGCAGGCAGTGGATGAGATGCCGGTGAGTTTATTTACACAGTGGTGAGAAGGCAAAACAGGCAAGAGGGAAGACAAAACTAAAGACCTGAACTGGGAAAGCTAAATGACAAACCTGAGATGAAACAAAAAAGGGAAGAGAGGCAGAGAGACGAGCAGGACACCGAGGAACACAGACTGACACAGAGTTACACAGACGAACCGGCAACAGGCAGGAGAACACACAGGGCTTAAATACACACACCAGTAATCAGGGGATGAGAGACAGGAGGGCAACACAGCTGGGAGGAATCTGGGCTGACGGGACAGGGGAAACGTAAACTGATCACACTCACATACGACACGGACCTTCACAATAAAACAGGAAACTCAGATACATGGAACCAGACAAGACATTGAACTAAACAGACAGATTCAGACGCAGACTCAGAGGCAGATTGAAAATAACAGAACTTAAACAATCATCATCTAGAAAATGATAACAAACTAAAAGCGCTGGGTCACCGACCCAGGACCATGACAGTACCCCCCCCTCAAGGGCTGGCACCAGACAGCCCAGCAGAAACGAAAAAATGGACCAAAACAAAACAGAAAACAACCCGACCAGGGCGGGCGGAGGGGGCCCAGGACGGAGGGACAGAGTCCAAAAAGGCCCAGATGGTCAAGTTCAGGAGGCCGACCATGCGAATGGCAACGGGGCAGGTCCGGATGCCGGCCACGCAGTAGGCAGTGGCGTGGAAACAGTTCTGGGGGCCGACCGTGCGGACGGCAACGGCGGCGTGGAAACAGTTCTGGGGCCGACCGTGCGGACGGCAACGGCGGCGTGGAAACAGTTCTGGGGGCCGACCGTGCGGACGGCAACGGCGGCGTGGAAACAGTTCTGGGGGCCGACCGTGCGGACGGCAATGGCGGCGTGGAAACAAGTCCGGAGGCCGGCCACGCGGAAGGCAGTGGCGGCGTTCAGGAGGGCGTTCAGGAGGGCGTCCACGGTGGCGGAGATGCCCAACAAGCGGCCTGGCAGATGACCGAAGATGTGGAGGTGGTAGTAGGGGACCTGAAGGCTGCGTGGCCCCTGCAGCCCCAGACGAGGCGCAAGCTGAGGCTGGACCAGACGAGGCGCAAGCTGAGGCTGGACCAGACGAGGCTGATGAGGATGACGAGGAAGCTGAGGCTGGACCAGACGAGGCCGGACCAGACGAGGCTGATGAGGATGACGAGGAAGCTGATGAGGATGCGGAGGCCGGACCAGGCGAGGCTGATGAGGATGCGGAGGCCGGACCAGGCGAGGCTGATGAGGATGCGGAGGCCGGACCAGGCGAGGCTGATGAGGATGCGGAGGCCGGACCAGGCAAAGCAGCTGATGAGGATGCTGAAGCTGGACCAGGCAAAGTAGATGATACTGATGCTGAAGAGGAGGCCACTGCAGGTGATGCGGGAGCTGGACCAGACGAGGATGAAGACACGGAGGCTGGACCAGGCGAGGATGAAGACACGGAGGCTGGACCAGGCGAGGATGAAGCCGAAGCATGCGCTGGACCAGGCGAGGATGAAGCCGAAGCATGCGCTGGACCAGGCGACGCTGAGGAGGCTGAATCCGGACCAGGCGACGGCGTGGAGGATGCAGACGGAGGCGCTGAAGCAGGTGGCGGCATGGATGAAACTGCTGCTGCAAGCGTGGATGAGGCTGCTGGTGGAGCAGCTGGTGGCTGGATGGGCTCCTCGGGCCCCCCAGCTGACGAGGAAGGAGGCTGGATGGGCTCCTCGGGCCCCCCAGCTGATGAGGAAGGAGGCTGGATGGGCTCCTCGGGCCCCCCAGCTGACGAGGAAGGAGGCTGGATGGGCTCCTCGGGCCCTCCAGTGAGAACAGTTTCAGAACCAGCAGGCGCACGGGCCTCTGGCAGGCACAGGACAGGACCAGCAGGCGCACGGGCCTCTGGCAGGCACAGGACAGGACCAGCAGGCGCACGGGCCTCTGGCAAACACATAGCAGGCTGCAGCTGCATAGAGCATCGACGCTGCTCAGGCAGCGACAGCCGGGTGCGGCCCTCAGCTGGCTTCTTAACCTCCAGGGGTCCGGAGTCTGCTGGGGGCTGAAACCCAGCCTCTGGGGAGGCCCTGGAGTGCACCTCAGTTTCAGAACTGGCCAGCCTTTGAGGAGTGTTGACATTATTACTAGGTGTGTCCCTCTGCTTGGAATGGACGGGCGAGGAATGGTGTTTTTCGGGTTGAATTGACTTGTATTGTTTTACAGGTGGAGCAATTGATACAGGATGCCGGGCTAGCGGCTGCTGAACAGGAGGCTGGACTAAGGGTGACTGACATAATGGTTGTGATGACAACGGTGGTGGAGGTGGCGACTGAGCTTCGGGCCGGGCGGCTAACTGAGCTTCTGGCCGGGCGGCTAACTGAGCTTCTGGTAGATAGTCTTTCTTATTTCCAGATTTTGGTTTGAAAGTCCGGGTTGGCATAACAGAGGACTCGGAAGAGGCAGAATGAAAGCAGTCCTCTAGATCCTCAGAGCGAGTGTTAACGGACCTTGGAGTATCAGACAAAGAATTAACAGTTTCCGAATTACTCTTTTCAAATTTGAATAACCCTGAGTTGACTGGTATTGAATTACTAGATTCAGGAAAAACTGACAGAGTGTTCATGAATGCACGCTCAGATGGAGCAGAAAAAACACTGCGCTCCTGACTCACGGAATCCGCCGGTAACTGACGGCCGTGCGGACGTCGCTTCCGCCTGGGAGAAGGGGCGAGAGCGGCCGGGGAAGCGGACGGTGATGCGAGGCAGCTCTGAAGTGGCTGCTCCTGCTGTGAGGTGGATGGGCTGGGTGGAATGAGGATGATTCCCAGTGCTTTGTAAAAAGCCTGGGCTGGTGTGAGCTGGCCACTGGGGGGCTGCATGTACATGAAACCGTCACTCTCACTGACCCCGAGAGCTGGTTTGGCAAGCGAAGGATGACGGCGGCGTGACCGCCGTTTTGCCCGGAAGGAGGGGGAAGCCGACTGATCGGGCGGCATTGCGTCCAGCAGAGAGTCCTCTGGTGGACTGGGGAGAGAATCTTCCGGTAAGCCAGGCAGGTCAGCTGTCACAGTTGGAGGGTGAAGATGAAGCGTGTTGAGGATGAAGTCCTGTAGGAGTGGGTGAAGTGAATCCAGCAACCAGGGGTGATTGGAAACTAGCCGCTGTATTCGGGCCTCCAGAGCATGACGAAATTCCTCCCCCTCATGCTCTAGCCACAGATTAGTCCATCTGGAAACTGAATCGGTTAATTCCTCCCGAAGCTCCTTGGAAGGTGCGAATGCCGCTGGGTCCATATTTGGACGGCTGCCGAGGCGAGCCGTGTGGAGTTAGAAGAAGGACCCAAGATGCAGGCAGTGGATGAGATTCCGGTGAGTTTATTTACACAGTGGTGAGAAGGCAAAACAGGCAAGAGGGAAGACAAAACTAAAGACCTGAACTGGGAAAGCTAAATGACAAACCTGAGATGAAACAAAAAAGGGAAGAGAGGCAGGGAAGAGAGGCAGGGAAGAGAGGCAGGGAAGAGAGGCAGGGAAGAGAGGCAGGGAAGAGAGGCAGGGAAGAGAGGCAGGGAAGAGAGGCAGGGAAGAGAGGCAGGGAAGAGAGGCAGGGAAGAGAGGCAGGGAAGAGAGGCAGGGAAGAGAGGCAGGGAAGAGAGGCAGGGAAGAGAGGCAGGGAAGAGAGGCAGGGAAGAGAGGCAGGGAAGAGAGGAACACAGACTGACACAGAGTTACACAGACGAACCGGCAACAGGCAGGAGAACACACAGGGCTTAAATACACACACCAGTAATCAGGGGATGAGAGACAGGAGGGCAACACAGCTGGGAGGAATCTGGGCTGACGGGACAGGGGAAACGTAAACTGATCACACTCACATACGACACGGACCTTCACAATAAAACAGGAAACTCAGATACATGGAACCAGACAAGACATTGAACTAAACAGACAGATTCAGACGCAGACTCAGAGGCAGATCGAAAATAACAGAACTTAAACAATCATCATCTAGAAAATGATAACAAACTAAAAGCGCTGGGTCACCGACCCAGGACCATGACAGGAGAATTCATTGGAAAATCTTGGGCATCCAGTATTATACATTTTTGGCTCTTATACTTCCTGAAGAAACATCACAGATCGGACCAGGAAATGAAGGTAGGCGATAGTGACTAATCACCCAGGAGTGTAGATGCTGGTGGTGGAACAGGAAAAGCAGATAGTTGGAGGAGATCTCCTGGACAGTCCAAAAAAGCTGGATATAGAGAGGACGACCGACCTATGATTGTTAGGATGCCTGGGTCATTGACCCAGAGGTTTGAGTTTATTATATTATTTATCATTTCTAGTCTTTGGTTTCTTTGTCTGTGTTCTGTCTTATGGTTTATGTCTCGGTTTCCTCTGTTGCAGTGCCAAAGTGTGAGTCTATGTCTTTAGTTTAGTCTGTATTGTTTCCTGTTTTATTTTGAAGGTCCATGTCTGATGTCAATGTGTCTGGTTTTGCTTCCCCTGTTTCGTTAGGCCTGATTTGCTCCAGCTGTGTTTCCCTCCTGTTACTCATTCCCTGATTGCTCCCTCTGTGTATTTAAGCCCTGTGTTTTAGTTTGTTGGTGTTGCAGTCTATTCTTATCTTGCTGTGTGTTCTGTCTGCGTAAGGTTATTTTGTATTCTCAGTTTTGTTACCTCTTTGAGTTCAGCATTAAAGCTGTTTTGAGTTCACGTTCCGTCTCCGAGTGTCTGCACATTGTGTCCTCCTACTAATACTCCTGCCTGCACACAGCCTTCACATAACAATGATAGGCTTTCCTGGCAAACTGACACACTGAATTTTTAGATCAGGGACTAAAATGAGATTAGACATGAGATTTCCCTTAAGAGACCTGAGTATAAACTTCATACTTCTACATAAAAATTCACAGCAACTAATTTTAAGATACAACAATCAACAAAGTAAAACATAAATTAGCATACCTGTGATGGAGCTTGTTGCTAGAAGTTACGTCTGTCTCTGTTCATTGGTCTTCTGCTAAATGGCCCCGCTCCAAAAGGTTGCCAAGATTTCTGTACAGCTGTCTTAAGCGTGAGCCAAGAGGCTGACGATTCCTAGGATCCTTTAAGACCAACGTGACAGAGACCTGGGAGATAATTATATAAGGAATATTGTAAGTGACAGCTCTTTGCCAAAAATAGGAATTTCAGGTTTGGAAAAAAGTGCTTTAAGTGAAGGGAGCACATCTGCTTGCAGTTAGCTGATGCAATGCAATGATGGGTGTCAAGAAATTGGCGCCACATATATTTTGGGTTTCTACTTCTTATATTAAGGATCCAGCTACTTATCTTTCAGTTGTTTAAGGAGGTTTTTTTCTATTTATCATGTTTAAATAATCAGTTGAACAGACGAAGATATTCCAGATATACTTAATTATAGACAGAGAAGGAAACCAAAGTAACTTGCAGCTCTGTGCAAAGATCTTGACCCACCACTCGATTCTTTGTATCGTACTTCAGGAAGCAGAGTTTCTTATAATTTCTGAGTTCTCCAGGTTTTATGAAGGTCTTGTGAAGGTTTTCTTTGTTCATTGACTGTGTTTTCGCTCACTTTCAAGCCAGTTCTGAACTACTTTCAAATACTTTATTTAAAAGTTTAACATCTACAGTTTTGAAAAATACATTTTCACCTGCAGTCAAAATTGACAGATTTGTTTGTCCTGTCTGTAGTACTGGTAGAACAGCTCTGCAAAGGTCCTGATCTTGGCTTCCTCTCACAAAACCCTAATCTCCGTCTGAAGGCATCAAATGCTGTCCCCGTCTGTCAGATGCCATTTGTGGCTGCTTTCCCTCCAACTTACAAATGTGGAGTTTAGAGCACTTCAAAGGAGGAGCTTTATCTCTTGCAGAAAAGGACACGTTGTGTTTATCTCTGCCAAACCAGTGCCAACAGAAGGGGACTATTTGATCTTTTTGTCTTATTTATAAAGTTCTAGTTTCTACAAATTCTTCCAGGGTGTTTTTTATATTGGTAAATGAGTGGTTTAAGCTAACAGTAAGCTAATAATATTACATTATCATCAATATCATTAGAAGGAAGTGAATATAATTTATTGATCTACAGAATTCAGTTAAGGAATTTGGCAATTAGACTCCGATTGGCCATCACAGCAGAAAGAAATCCATAATCCATAATTAGGTCTGAACCCCCTGGAATCTAGACGTCGGTGGTGGAGATGAAGAGTAAGGCTTGAGTGGGGCCTGAGGCAATGTTCCCTCTAATTTTTCATGTGTCTGAGCGAACACACAAACTCCCTGAGCGATCCCTTGGACCACTGTGAGCAACAGCAGACGTGTGCACTGTGATCACGCCAGCATCGAATCCATCCAAGTTACATGGTTTATTAAAATAATCAAATTACAGCATTTACATTTATGTTAACTACTTTTAATTACCTGCTTTAGCCCACTTACAATGAAAATTTAAATAACTCTTGTTCATGACCTGTGTAGTATGTTAACACTATTGGAAGTAAAATCATAACTTGAACTCCAATTTTGAAAACACAAATTTCTTTTTTAATAAAGCTCTGACTTGTATTATGAGTCTGAGTCTGTGGTCTGGGAGAGAGTCTGTAACTCTCTGTCTGCAAAATACAGTATATAATGACCAATGTTGGGCAATTCATTGTATAGATACTTCTTCAAAACAGTTACTGAGTGTGTTTACCTAAAAATGCAGCCAAGGCGTTTTTTTAAACAAACATTTCAAACTATTTACAGAACAATCAGCTGTTCTGCATCAAATTTGATGCCACACAAATTATTTGTGCCACTCCAAAAAATAATTTCTGTTCACTATGAGATAAAGGAGAACATCACAAGCCTGATACCTGCAGGCCTGACAGCAGGAGATGTATCACTGCTGTAACACCTGTAACATTCAGCAGTCGCCTCATTGTTCTGACACACACAACAAAACTATTGACTACACTACACACTAACTACACAAGATTTGCGCTCAACGTCGCAAATCTCTCACATCTCAAAACACCGCCGTCACTCCTAAAACTTCCCCCTTCCTAAACAACTAAATGCCATGTTTTGATTGGTTGACATGGTACATTTTTCGACCAATAGGAAAGGGTGGGTTTTTTTTGGTTTTGCTCACAGGTGGAGAGTGCTTTCGAGCGTTTTCCTTATAAAACGCTGTTTTTACCGTTTCTTCCCGCAGTAAATATAAACAACGATAGTATTCAGGAAGAAAACCAAACATTGCATATATATTTATTATAACTCTGGTTTTACGTGGCCTATCAACACAATTTAAAAACTGGTATAAAGTCCACACTTTTTCCGTCAATTGTTCTGTCTGTCCTGCTCACATCTCCAATGGTTGTACACGTTATCATTAACGCGGCTCCACTCCGCATCAGCCACGCCGCTTTGCTAGCTAAAACACTGGTGTCGGGACATAAGGACGCTGTCATAGCCTGTCAGCGACGTTGATTAGCTGCGTGTATACGAATGTGAATCGCATCAATGGTTGGACTATGGAATAAGGTGGCATCGTTGTAATCGCATATGGGAGCAGCCAGTCACTTACTGACTAACACTGCAAAACAGAATTGCTAAAGTATTACTTTTAATTTCAATTCAGGTTAGATTTTTTTTCTGTGCGCAACGCAGATTCTCTGTGCGCAGAGACCGTGCCAGCAGTGCGCAATTGCACACGCGCGCAGCTTAGAGGGAACATTGGCCTGAGGTCAGTTGTGCAAAGGCGTGTGCAAGAGTCAATGACAGATGGGGTAGGTGGGGTGGAAGCTGATTGGCCTGATGAAGGTGGGCAGAAAAATGATTGGACTAGACCAGTGATATCGCAATGAGCTTGACAGCGTGGGAAAGAGGAAGCGATGTAAAGCTTAGATTACCCACCCAACACGTGGGACAAAAGCATGACACAGATTGACCTTACTGAACTTACGCATGAGCTTCAAAACACATAAGCTAATGTAACGGTTTGCTTCTCTGAAAAATATATACATAAATAACAAAGCTACCATGTTTGTGATGATGGGATCCTGAGCTGATGCCCTACTTACATAGATTACATGGCTTGGAGACCCTTACAATAGCTTAAAATTAGAATTCTAATAAAAACACAAACTGCAATCCTTTTTCTACTTTTATTTATGGGCAATTAATGTTGTTGCCTCAGTAAATATAGAAACACATGCAAGCCTTGCTGCATATGCCTAACACATTTCTGCTGGGAAGATGTTTTAATGTTGGTGCATAGGCATCTCAGTTAAAGTGTAAGAGAGCAGAAACTAAGGCAGCTTTGTGACCTACATTTCTACATACATTTGGCTTATTTATTAATTTTAATTGAGGAAATATTTTTAGTATGTTAATAAAGAAATGATTTCCACATATATCTGAAGCTAATGTGTGCTACCAGGCTCTAAACCTGCTGTGATTCATTCCCTTTGAGAACCAATGAGATGCTAATCACAGCACATTTGAAAACACTATAATTTAAATGGTGACATTCAGCACTGAATATCAATATGACAGCCTCATACACGCTTACACACACACACACAGTGGTGTTCCCCTCCATGCATGGATTCCAGAAATAGCCTTGTCACTTCCTGAAGTTATGTCTCATTCAGTATATTGAAGATTATAAGGGATCAGCTGCTCTAACGTTATCCTTTTAACAACTTATTGCCCCTTAAATGTCTCTCTCTTTCTTAAATAATCCTGCTGGGATCTCCATCTTTTAGCTTTCAAGTATTAAACAATGAAATGTGTCACAATTTAAGGATATGTAACAAATATTACAGTAAATGAAGCAATGATAAAGCTGTATACCTCTAGGATGTGCAAACTGGAGCTGCACATTGCATGATCCCTGAATGTTAGTGCAGTTTTGATGCAAAATTTTGCCAACAAATTGCAAAAAGTATGATGCAATGAAGGTTGGGTTTTGCTTTCAAATAAGATTTTTGTTTAATATTATTCTTGCATGGGCAATGAAAACAAACTAATCTTTTCTAAATATGAATCTTCATATTAGCATAAAATGTCAGTCGACAGGAAACGGTGTTGGACTTGAAAGGTCAGACGTACTGCAATTTAAACAAGTTCAATTCGATTTTTTAAATAACACAAAATCCAAACAAGTCGCCTCAAGGTATTTTATGTTGTAAGGTAAAGACCCAAAAAATAATAACAGAGAAAACCTCAAACCCTAATCACACGATCCCTATAAGCAAACACTTGGTAACAGTGGGAAGGAAAAACTCTCTTTCAATAGGAAGAAACCGCAGGCTCAGGGAGGAGCAGCCATCTGTTTTGCTCCACCCCCAAAACACCTGTTGTGCTTTGATTTTGGGTTTTTTTTCTGTTTTATTCAACACCCATAGGGTTTTGTGTGCTTTTGCGGCATCTTTCTCTCTGCTGGTGTTTTCTTAAGTTACAGTGCGGTGGACCTTTTGGGGCCACTACGGGAACCACCATTTCCTTAGTCAGAAACCACAGCAGAATTAGGGAGCCTAACTGTATCCAAGTCAAAACATAACTTTCAAAGACAAAGAATAAAGAACATTAACTTCAAGCTTTTCAGTGTTTGTCAAGTTAGTCTGAAAACAGTAGTGATGTCAAAGCAAACAAAAAGCCTCACTACAATGTACTTTTTAGTACTACAGTATTGTCAAGATATGAGGACAATTAACTAAAAATAATTTTCTGTTGTCAAATCTGAAAGAAATGCAGAATTCTATCACAGTACTGGAAACTTTAAACCTTATTTTCCTTCCCTATGCATTTGACTTTGAGATTTAGACTAGTTTTTATTGCATGCAAGTGACATAAGACTATGTACTATCTAGTATAGACGTACATACTGGCATATTGTCAGAAACCTGGAAACACTCCAATGCAAAAATAATTTTATGATCAGTAAAATTGCTGTTTCAGGTTGTCAATCTATTGATAAAATCAGCTCTAATAAGAAAGGATTATTTGAAATTAAAAAAAAAAACATAATTTATCAATGCAGAGTTCGAGTGATAAGAACATTAGGGCACTGACATTCAGACTCGAGTGAAGCGGCACAGCAGAGTGCTGCTTCCAATGAAGGTTGTAAATAGGGCAGCACCCCAGAGTCTAGATGCTGGTGGTGGCAGTGGAGCAGATATGAGATGCAAACTTTGGCTCTCTGAACATCCAGAATGATACGGAGTTCAGGGTGAAGGCTGCACAAATCAGAATCAGAATCAGAATGGGTTTATTGCCAGATGTTGAGGTTTACAACATTAGGAAATTGCTGCGGTGCTTCAGTGCAGACAATAAGAATTAAAGTGCTATGTAGAAAGAAAGATATGTGCATGAGATATACATGAGATATATACATGAGAATAAGAATTATGAGTGCTACGTAGAAAGATATATACATGAGTGCAGGTGGTGATCAGTGCCAAACATGAAATGATGCAGTGACACAGCGTAGGGTCATGTGTTAGTGGCGGGGACAATCATGTGGTTATTGTTCATGTGTCCAACAGCAGAGGGGAAGAAACTGTTCTTGTGGCGAGAGGTTCTGGTGCGAATGGACCGGAGCCTCCTGCCTGAGGGGAGCAGGTCAAACAGACTGTGTCCAGGGTGAGAAGGGTCAGCTGAGATCCGGGCTGCACGCCGCAGTGTCCTGGAGGTGTACAGGTCTGATGGTCTGAAAAGCAGAATGACAGAATAAAACTCAGTTTCCAAGAATATAATTGGATGGGAGTAATAACAACAGAACTGAGGATGGGGAAAGTTTGACAGCCTGGGAACGATAAAGTCACGAAAAGCAGGAATAACCCAGGAATGTGAACACATTAAAACAACATTAAAAATACATAAATGCATGTAAAAAAAATAGAATTTTAAGAGTTTAAAATAGGAATAAGACATAAACATAAAAGCAAATAGTAAAATCACAGATTTTAGGGTGAATCAGCCACTGAATTTATACATCATCAGGGTATGACGCTGTTCCTGGCTCTGAGCCTATGTAGCCTCCCAGGGCATAAAGTCAATTTCCTGGGTAAGTAGAGTCCCTCGTGATTCAGGAGGCTTTTTTCTCTACATGCACTGATGTCAGTGCTGCTGATGGTGGGTAGGCTGCTTCCCACAATTCTCTGAGTCCAAACTGAGAATTGTGGGTCGTAGCAGAGGGTCTGTAAGGAGATAAACTGGAGAGTAAACAATACATCGGAGAAATATGGTGGTGGGAATAGTCAAGCCTGGCAACGTAAACCAAACAAATTACTTCTTGATCAAAGAGAAGTAGCACTCAGTTCTTCAGAGTCATGCTACACCAGAGACGTTACAGACAGATGTGCCATTCAAAGAATGCCCAGTAGAAATCTGTGCCGCTAACATGATGGGGGGAGGGGAGTGTGTAAGCATATTTTTGTGCACTTTCTATCTAAATCTAAAAAAAGCCTAAAAATGTTAAACATTTTCCCTGAAACACACCCCTTTTATTCTCTTTTTTCTTTCCTGTTGTCATGAAGTAATAAACTTCTCAACATGGCATTGATCTGGATTGAAAATCTACAGAGGATTCACACTTGTTGCGCTAAACAGATGACATAACGCTCGCTACAAGAGCTGTTGGCCTGAAGGGTCTGACTCAGGCTTTCCAGAGGAAGTAGGGAGGGCTTTAGTCCAATGGGAACATCGGAGAGACATTTCTAATTCCAGAAGAGAGCTCTCATGGATGACGAAGGAGATGAGCTGACCCAGCTGGAGCTTCATATGCAGTCCCTGCTGAATGCCGCCTTCATTACAAAGATGTAGCACATGCTAATTTCAAAGAGAAAAAGTTGGCGTTTGTGACGTCTTTCTGCTTTGAAGTTCAACTCTGTTTTTTTTTTCTCAGATGAAGACACACTGAGTGCTATATTAACATTTGAAGTATGAGATGAGCTGTTTAGCTTGGTGTCATGGAGCAAAGATAGATGTTACTGAAAAAAAGCAAGCAATCTTTCTCTCTGTGCCATCTATCTCTGTTGTTATTACCAGTATGCACTCACAGAGAAATTCAAACCCACGGCACATGATGCCCCTGCAGACGATATGCTCCGACGCATCTCATCCAATTCCCTTCATTCCACTTGTGGTGATAGAGCAGGCTAAGAAGGTCGTGTGGGATGCTGCATAGTTCGAGTGTGGACTGTTCCAGTACACCGACCCCAGTCTGTCCTCTGTCCACTGCCAAGCGCTCCTACCGAATACCAAAAAAATCTTTGATAGAGTGTATGCACGCAACTTCGATGAAATAAACAGAAAGAAGATGACGGTTCTCTGCGTATGTGTTTATGTGTACGTATGTGTGTTTGGGGATTATCTGGGGTGTTGCAGAGAAAGGACTGGTGCCTGTTGGGGAAAGGGATTATGGTTCAGTTAGAAAGAGATGAGTCGAAATGTGGAGTGCAAACACGTTAATTAAATTTGCACATTTGAGTTGTTTGCCAAACAGAATGTCCCAGAAGATTTTTTTTTTTGGTGTGTTTCTTTTATTTGTTAAAGTATTATTGATTGAATACTAGAACAAAGTGTGCAAGTTCATGGAGAAAAACACAGACAAATTAACCAAATTCTAAAGTCATTTGCAAATTTTAGCCTCTTTACAACTGCTGAGCCAATGCTGAGACAGTATTTTCACACCTAAGAATTCCATTCCCCCATTTGTTAACTGTGCATTATAGCTTAATAACTGCATCTGTTCTTGTTATTAAGCAGACAGACTGCTGTGTTGTTTGTACTAGTAACTGACTGCTGCATCTGTTGTGGAAAGATAAAGTACACTAGCAATAACTCACAATGTCAGCTGGATGCTGCTCTTGATGTTTATAGACTGGCTGAAGGAAGTGGATATTCAATTTATTGGTTAAAAATTGTTATAATTAAGTAAATGACAAGAATGATTGGCTCATTGTATGCTAGTTAAGATATAATTAAGCCTAACGGTGGTTAAGAATTTTCCAATTTTCTACATAAATGACCTCAAAGTCACCTGCTTTTTACACAAGTCTTTAAAGTAGATACAGGGAACCCTGTTAAGTTAATAAGACACCAATACTGCATTTGGGTATTGAGGAAGGAGATCTGGCATTAGTTATTGTTTTGATTTCAGTATCCGCAGTTACCCATTAACCTCATTAACATTTGTGTTCGTTAGTCCTGTACATCTACTTGGAGGACTTTTTCTTTCTACAGAACAGCTTCAGCTGTGAGATGTTGGTTATGAAGGGATACCTTTGGTCATTTCACAATACTTCTATTGGATTATAGGCTACGTCCACACGTACACGGGTATTTTTGAAAACTGAGATTTTTCGTTTTCATTTTAAAAAATAATCCCGTCCACATGTAAACACAGAAATGAAGGAAAACGCTGCTAGGAACATGCCAAAGCAACAGGTGGCGATATATTCCTAACTGTGTAGAAATGTTGACCAATCAGAAGTCTAGAAGCCTCGGTGGGAAATAGTAAACAAGGATGGGGCATAGAAGCAGAACCGAGTCGTATGTGTGGAGGGACAGTAACTGTGTGTGTATATGTAAGCATTTAAACTCTGCAGAGAGTAAAATTAACAGTAACAGTATTGTAGCTTGAAGACGAACACACCCGAAACTCTGGCTGATTGGGACCCACGCCCAGTTTCACACCTTGGCTCAGGCGATTAGAGGATCATCAGGGGGTCCTTTTGTCCCTCTGTGGAGGGTTACTCCCACTAGGTTTATATCTGGGACTCTCCACCATTTGACCTTAGAACTGAAGAAGCTTCTCGGATGAGAGGTGAAACGTCTTCAAGCAACTTAAAGAAGTCCAGACGCTTTTCTTTGCAAGCTCCTTTGACTAACAGTATTGTAGGAATTCAATTCAATTGTGGGGCGATCGTGGCTCAAGAGTTGGGAGGTCGCCTTGTAATCGGAAGGTTGCCGGTTTGAGCCCCGGCTTGGACAGTCTCGGTCGTTGTGTCCTTGGGCAAGACACTTCACCCGTTGCCTACTGGTGGTGGTCAGAGGGCCCGGTGGCGCCAGTGTCCGGCAGCCTCGCCTCTGTCAGTGCGCCCCAGGGTGGCTGTGGCTACAATGTAGCTTGCCATCACCAGTGTGTGAATGTGTGCGTGAATGGGTGGATGACTGGATATGTAAAGCGCTTTGGGGTCCTTAGGGACTAGTAAAGCGCTATATAAATACAGGCCATTTACCATTTACCATTTCACCGAAACAATAACGTGGCGCACAGTGTGACGTCAAAAAAGCCGCACACCTTTGACGCTGCGTTTTCTCAGTTTTTCTCGTCCACACGTAAATGCAAAAACTGAGTTTTCAAAAATACCTGGCCGGAGTTTTTAAAAATCTCAGTTTTCAGTGACCGAAAACGCCGTTTACGTGTGGATGAAAGGTGCAAACGCATAGAAACATCTGCGTTTTCAAAAGTACCCAGGTACGTGTGGACGTAGCCATAGTCATTCAAAAACACTGAATCCATGCCAGAGGTGGAAATGAGTTTCCATCAAAGGGTGGTTGGGCTCTCCCTTAGAGATAGGGTGTGAAGCTCAGTTGTTTGCGAGCTGCTTCTCCACAGTGAAAGGAGCCACTTGAGATGTTTTGTGCATGCCTTAGCAGGAGGTCTTCTGGGGAAGACATAGAACTCTCTAGTGTGGCTTGGGAACAACTCAGTGTAAACCCCAGATGAACTTTAAGACGTGGCTGGGGTAAGTTTCTCTGCATAGACACAACTCGGGTAAAAAGCCTTTAATTTCCTCTGTTTATACACAATCGCACTAATTTTACAAATGATTTTGTAACATTTACCATTCAGTATTTGATTATTTTAATGGATAAACTATATCTCATTGTCTTAATTCAATTCTCTTGATTTAATATTGACTTGAAAATCTGATTGTAAGATGGACCCAACACTCCCACAATGTTTGTGTTCACAGTTCAGATTTGTTGCCAACTTTCACATGTACAGCTACACAATGCTCAGAATTGATCTCTGCACACCCTCGCACTGGACTCTCCTTTCACTGTAAAAAGTAGAGACTGTGATTTGTCCAATCTGTCTCTGAAGGTTCTCAGTCATCCAGGTCATCGTAGTCTAAGGAGCTTGGAAAGAAAAGAGTCTGGACTTCTTTAAGTTGCTTGAAGACATTTCACCTCTCATCCAAGAAACTTTTTCAGTTCTAAGGTCGAATGGTGGAGAGTCCCAGATTTAAGCCCCGTGGGAGTGTCCCCCGAGAGGGACAACGGACCCCCTAATGATTCTCTACCTAATCAGCTCGTGTGATTAGGTAGAGGATCTCTGTTCAAAGATGGTCGTTCACAGTGAACATAAATGGCTTCTTTCACTTCTCTTTCAAACCATATGTCTTCTCTGTCCAAAATGTGAACATTGGCATCCTCGAAAGAGTCCCTTAGATGCAGATGGACAGCTGAGTCTTGTCCCGTGGAGGTGGCTCTTCTATGTTGTGCCATGCACTTGTGAAGTGGCTGTTTGGTCTCTGCAATGTAGAGGTCTGGGCATTCCTCGATTTGTCCAATCGCCAGCACCTGTGGCCTCACCTGCCTCCCGGGCAAGTGTTGCTGCCCATCAATCTGGGAAGGGTTGTAAGGCCATTTCATGTTCATCATTTAAAAATGAGAGGAATCTATTCATAAGTGGACAAAATTCTAGACAGCTGCCAGTCATTTCCAGGAGTCCCAGCAAATTCACCCGTTCAGTTCAGGCTGCGAAATTGCGAAACATAAATACCTAGAATCAGAGTACTCTAGAGTTAAATTTAAGGACATCTGTCTAAACAACAATGATGAACAATGATCACAGGCAGAGCAGCAAATCTAGAACAGAATAAGGAAAAAAAAGGCAAAAAAATTAAGGTATTGCCATGGGCCAAAGTCCAGATCTCAGTCCACATTAAATACTGTGGTGCGACCTTAAAAGGTCTGTGCATAAAAAATGGCTGCAAACTCAACAAACTGATGTAACACTGTGAAGAAGAGCGGGCCTAAATTTCTCCATATTGATGTGAGAGACTTTTATATAAGCTACTGAATCTGCACACAGTCCTGTGAAAACTTTTCAAATTATTTTTTAACAACTATAAGCTACATATTATGTTGATGATACAAAGCTCATCTTCTGACAGTCGGAGTCATATACGAAACCTGGGTCAGCTGTGTGAGCTGCTGAATAAAAAGGTGCTGCTTAGGTGAGTTAGACTTCTATCGTTCTATCGTTTGGCAGCAGCACGCAATATCTAGGGTCGGAGAGTCAAGTGTGTCGCCATGGTAACATTTTTCATTGATTAGAAAAGAGATTTCCATTGGTCGAGGACTCAGTGTGTGTGTGTGTGTGTGTGTGCATGTTGAAACAAAAGACTCCCTATATTATACAGTTTTACCGTAATTGATATAAACAAGTATGTCAGAGAAATAAATCAATATGGCCACGATATATGTGTCAATGCAAAGCTAAAGCCAGAGAAGATGCAGCCAAGGACTATATGTAAAAGATGGGTTTATCATTTGGGTCTAACATGCAAAGTCGCCTTCTGTATTTTCAAAAAGGATTGTATAGACTTCTGTAAGAAAATTGCCCTTTGGTTACCTTGCCGTACTTCTCACTACCTCTATCAGTCAACATGTTCCCAACATGTTTATGGTCTGACTCTCTCGTCTGAGTCATTATTTAATACAGCATATTTTCTTGGTGTAAAATATAGTCCCAATTAGGCTTACACAGATAAAGGAGAGTATGCTTTATTGTGTGATCGACAGCAAACGAGTGGTACTGCATGCCAGTATTAACTCCCTGAAGCAGGAGCCAGAGGAGTTTAATTATCTATCACTGTCGAGTTCATTTGAACTTCCCCCTGTTTATTCCCAGTGGTTGAATCTAAGCGGAGAATCTCAGACCTAGTGAAATATGTTCCACAGGGATTTTGGAGAGTGGTTATTTAAAATCCTTCTCACTTGATTTAATTCTAATAAATCCAGAGTGTGTCTCTGTGGGCCAACAGTCTGAACCATGTAACTGTTGCAAGAGGTTAAAATATGTTGTAATCCGATTGTCTTTATTCACCATGATCTCTTTTTCTCTCTCTTTAACACCAAGTTAAACTAAGCAGAACATACTAAACTTTAGGTTATAGATGTTATGGAAACAACATGAACTGGTGAACTAAAATGAGCCTTCATTCAACAACAAATATGTCTGAAACTCTGTTATCCAGCTGAGAAGTTCACTGGACCAGAATCAATTTTGGGAGTTTCAGAGCAAAAACTGATTCATAAATATCTGTGATCTCTTCTTCCATGCTTCACTGCATCTGCTCCCAGGTATATCTATTTTTTTCTTGGTGAACTTTCCTGGTGCACCTTTGCATATTTTAAATATAAGCATCTTTTCCTTATATTGAATCTGCAATATAAGAAACTGCCACCCATCCTATATTGCCACGAAGTGACTACAACGACAAATATTTTCAAATGTTAAAAAACTAATACATATATAAAAATACAATATTTTTGTCATCGTAAATGAAGTGCTAGTGAGTGATTTTTGGAAACCGACTATGATTAAACAGTGGCGACCCGTGCTGGTGTATATGACAGCATTGCTCTACTCCATTTCAGCATAACTACTCTAGTACCATCGTCTGTCTTTCCCTTAAGCTTGTTTACACAGGTGAGTGGTAGGACAGAAGATCTCACTAGCTTGCCAGCACTTTGTGTTCTTATTGGTCAACATCACAGAAATGACAGAACCACTGTGGAAGATCAAAAATAACGTATTTCTGTCAGAATGTTGCAGACACAAGCCAGTGCACTCCTAGTGCCTGTCCCAAGTCCAGATAAATAGGAAGGATAGTTGTGTCAGGAAAGGTATCGGGCATAAAACCTTGGCTAAATCAAACATACAGGTTATAAATGAGTTCCATCCCAAACTGGTCAGGGCCCATTGTTAACAACGACTGCCCTCGGTTGGGTGGTGACAGTCAGGTACATTTTGTGGGCAGGAGACCGTAAAGAAGAGAATCAACGCTAGGAGCATTTGAACTTACCATGGTGTAGATGGGAAGAACAATGGGGTTCTTCTCATCTACACAAAGAGTAGAAGTAGTGGAAAGAATGAGAACAAAGAGTATGTTTATAGTGTTGTAGAGTAGAAGAGAAGTTCAGACAGTTTGAAGGTTGAAATCAAAGGAGTGATGTTGAATGTTGTCAGTGCATATGCCCCACAGGGTGGATGTCAGGAGGAGGAATGAAGCATTCTGGAATAAGCTGGATGAAGTAGTAAAGTGTTCCCAGAGGGGAGAGACTGTGATTGGAGAAGACATGTAGGGGAACAGGGGGGATGAGGTGATGTTGAGGTAGACATGGTGTTAAAGAGAGAATTGTAGAAGAGCAGATGGTGGTGGATTTTACATAGGATTTAAGAGTGGACTACATTTTAAGCAGAAGGTGCGAACTCAAAGAGAGCAACGATTGCAAGGTGGTGTCATAGCAGAATGTCACTAATCTGCACTGGAAAGTAATCTGTAGGGTGACTTTGGAAATCAAGAAGAAGAAATGAGTGAAAGCAGAGGTCATGATTAAAGGGTGGAAACTCAAAAAGGGAGAATGCTGCACAGAGATGAGGGAAGAGTTAAAACTGGCTCTGGGTAGTAGTGAAGAGTTGTCAGAATACCGGGAAATTACAGCTGGTGTGGTGAGGGAACATGCCATGAAGGTGTTTCCTCTGGACAAAAGAAAGAGGACAAGGAGAACTGGTAGCTGTATGAGAAAGTGCTTGAATGTATTCAAAGGAAGAGGTTAGCAAAGAAAAAGTGGGATTGCAGGGAGATTAAGAAAGTAGACAGGAGTACTGGGAGGCTAGGAGTAGAGCTTAGCAATGAAGGCTAGAGAGAGGTGAAAAATGTAAAAGGAAAGGCTTATAGTGAGTTTTATTTGAGGTGTGTGTATGTGTTAGTTGATGAGCCACACCATGAATATATGGGAAAGAGTTGTTTAAGCTAGTTTAAGAAGAGAGACCACAAGAAGCAAAACGACATCATGCCAAGAAAAAGCACTACAGATGCAATGCTTACTTTAGTGCACCTATGTTTGGCTATGCTGTCATGGCTAGCCAACTACCTTTTGTTTTAATGACAAAGTATCAGCATGCTATTTGGCTTCTTTAATAAATCTGAATTCTGACAAGTTACAGAAACATACAATGTTGAAAATGCCGGTTGCGGTACATTAGCTAATGGTACGTTAGCTAATGTAGCCTAGCTAACTGTAGGTTTTTCAGAGACATGACCGGTTACCATGTGACATTAACATGTCAGCCATTTTGGACATGTAATAATCTTGAAACATGCACCTGACTGGACAGCAGGATATAGGCCTTGTGTGAGAAAAAAAGAAATGATAATTTATTTTTAAAGTATGTATTAGTGATTGGAAGCAATCGCTACTACTTACAATAACTAGCAGTAGAACATGGCTCTGACTTCCGCTCATTGCCAGATTGCCATTCTACTCATGTGGTAGTATGTTGCATCTCTCCATGTACTTGTCTGCTAGTTCAAGCTCTTGTGCACCTTGTACTTGCCTGCCTGTCCTCTCTGTCCTCCTTGAAAACTGCTGGAAAGCCTGTCCAGTTTTGCCCTCCAGGTGGGTGTGTCCCAGTGATGTCTGGATGTCTGGAGCCTTGATCTCCTCCATACCTGCTTCATACCCTGGAGGACGGGGCTGTGGCCCCCCCACACCCTCTAGCAGATCATTACATGAAGGAACCTTTAAAAAAAAACAAAAAAACAAGCGCGTCCATGCTCACAGGTGTACACATGGGTGATCACACCCACAAACTACACCCTTTTTGGCTCCTACCTCAAAGCACACTGTGTTCTGTTGATCTTATGTGCTGCACAATAATGTTTAATATTTACTGTCATATTCCCATATATCATTGTGATGTTGTTTATTCTATTACTCTTGTTCTCTTCTGCTTGTTTTCTTTTTTCTTTCTCAGCAGGTGATCCAGGTGATTGATATATGCATTTTATTATTATTATTTTTTCCCGCTCATTCTGTTGGTTTTTGTTTTTTGCCCTTCTCCCCCGTCCCTCTTCTCAGCTGTTTCTCTTTCCCTCTTTCTTTCTCCCCTTCTTTCCCCCAGTCAAGTCTGTCCCGTATTCAGTAAGTGAAAATAAAATAAACAATAAAAGGTGAATCAAATAGACCATTATGGCAAGGCTGGGATGGTCAATTTGGTAAAGTAAATCCGTTGGGCATCTTTCTTTGTCTTTAGACAATAATTCTGATGGCAAAAGAGCCAAACGGGACAGGCAAAAAAAAAAAAAAAGGAAAGGAAAATTCTTCCAAGGTTTCTAAATGTCTAGACTTTGTTGTTGTGAATGTGAGAGCATTACTGATGAGATGCCTGTGCATCTGTCACTCACTTTTTCACTACCGCAGGTTAGCAGTTAGAAATATTAGATTGCAGCAGCAGTCTTACCATTTCCCACTGATTTAGGGCCAAATAGACAAGGCAACCATCTGTTTAACTCTGTATGCATGTTTCCTCAGCAATTATTCGTTCCGGAGCATCTCAGGTCTACTGCCAACTCAACACTATCACACAGATACAACCTTTGCACATGCAAAAGAGAGCAGTTATCACACCTAAGCAACATTACTAAGCTGTCACGGTTTCACATTTTTCAGAAGAATTAGAGTCTAAAATCTCGAGTGTTTATTGTATGACAGTCTGTAGAGTTGCTGAAAACGCAAAGGTCAGAGAAAGGTAATTAATGTAGGGATGAGGTTTAACAGACCACACTGAAGCAGAGCAATAAACACAACACAGATCCTGCAGTTTTCTTTGTTGAGACAAACTGACCGGGTCAACCACGAGACGCCCCGTTGCTGAGATGCTATCACGTTTGCTTTAAACTGAAAGATTTCCGGAGCTGAATATTTTGTCTTTCTTCCTTTCCTTTTCCCTTAACCAGATAACTGAATTCAATGCCACTTTAAGGTATTATCAGTAAGTAAATTGACTGCAGTTTAACCGTGTGGTCAAGTTATGAACAGATAGCTGTTCACATCCTCTGTTTACCCAACAGAAACCAAAGACAATAGCATGATTTCCAGGATAAGAGATTTAATCCACTGGGAGATTGTAGGAAATGGAGACGCTTTCAAGCTCTGGATGTAAACACCTTGTTGTTGCTTTGAAAGTTTTTCATGCACACTTCCCTGCCAACAGCATTTTCTTCACACTGTCCCCTGGTTACACTTCCTGTGAACAACGAATCATCTTAAATTAACATAGAAAGACTCTGTGCTCACAGCCATGACAGAGTGGAAGGGCTGCTAAATTTACATAACACCTGTAGCTAATTCACCACAGAAACTAAATCAGGCAATTAGAGGATGATGAAGTCTCTCTGACAGGCGCTCTCTTCAAATGGGGTCTTTGCAAGAAAAGATTTTCAAGTTAGCAGGGTGCCTTTCTGTTTTCAACTGGTTGGACTACAGGTAAATCACTTGTATATTTTCAACTAATGCAAGTTTTCCAATCACAGCATTAAATTACAGAGAGCTTGATTTTGCTGTTCTGTCGATTGTCTAGGCCAGGCATGTTAAACTATTTTATATCATGAGCCACATACAGTGGGTTTTGATCTTAAGTGAGCCTGGCGAATGAAACTCCAATTTCTGTCTGTGTAAAAAGTTTAACTATGCATTTAATCAGTGAGATATTTTAATATTAGAGAAACAACCTACTGTATGTCTCAGGTTGTCTACATGATAAACAACTGCTGCTGTAGTAAATTCGATTTTAAGGATGTGTGTTGATGTGTATTTAAAGAGAACGGGTTTGTACCAAGTTGTAAATGTGCTTTTAAAAGTTGTTCAGTTGGGTATTTAAACTTTGTTGTTGTTGTTGTTGTTGTTGTTGGGGACTGGCTCCCCTTTGGCTTCAACTGGCAAATCCAGGAACTGCAGTTATTGGCATTGCTTTGGTTTCATTTTCATTCCCATAGGATCCCACTTGGTGCAGACTCTGAGTTGCTGTTGCTGCTGGTGTTTAATACTTTCCTGCAATTTTGTCTATTCCTTAAGCTTCTCGGGGGTACAATGAGTTCAATATGCTATATTAGAGTTTTAGAAATTTGTAAATTGTAAATGACTCAAATAATGTTTCTGATGTAACACAATCAGTGTTAATGACATTTTTTGATCCTGACGTGTCAAAATGCACTATGATGCAAAAGTTTTTCTGAGTGTGTAACCTGGTGTTTGCCTAGCTGTGGGACTGCCTGCACTCCAGCGGGATTGGAGTACGGCATACAGTTACCAGTGGATGGATGTATTAAGAACTGGATACATAATGAAAAGATGGTCTCTCATTCATTCAAATAAATCAGCTTTAAAAGAGCAAAATCAAACTTCCTCTAATCTTCCACGCTGGCAAATTTGACCAATAGAGAAAATGTAGGCCCAATATAAAATCTGAAGACGTTTCTTCAAGCTACATAAGGATTAAATCAAATAATCATCTGGCTTTGAACCGAATTTTGATATTGAGTAATTTAGCATGTTTTGGACAGAGAAATGCTGACATCATGCTTTTCCAACAAGACCAAATGCTCTATGGTCTCGGCATTGATGTGATAATGGAGCTGATACAGCAGTGCCACTCAGGTTTGCAGCTAATTTATACAGTGGGCATTAATGCGCAAGGCAATTAGTGAAACTGCACGGCACTTCTCCATAATGCACCCATATTTTATTTAGAAATCTAAAATAAATTATTGAAATAAATATTCGATAAACTGAATATTAAATTAATATTCAAAAGAGCAGGTCACGCTAGAAAAATGTGTTCCACTCCTGCCAAATGGACATAAGCCCCTCTTAGGTGGGAACAACAAAAAAACAGCAAATAAAAAAAATAGTTGTAGACAGTCTGTCGAGGTGTTAATGTCATAAATGTAGTTCATGCAGAAACACAGAGGGTGAAAGTACTACTACTAATGTTCCTGTTCAGTTCCATGTTCATGTCTTATTGTCTTAGTTTTCCCAGTTTAGGTTTTAGTTTAGTTCCCGCTCCTATTCACCTTGGCCTGTTTTGTGTTCATGTTTGGGTTTTTTGGGCTCTTTGTTAAACCTTAGTTTGTTTCTCCCGTGTCTGCATTTGGATCCGTTCCATAAATATACCGGCGTGTCCCGTTGTGACAAAAACTTCCAAGTCTTGGGGCTATCTGAGGAACACGTGAATTTTAGCTGAAACGTTCAGTTACCAGACCTAAGCTAATGTCAGCTTAGGTCTACTCACTTTTTTCTTTTTCAAATTTGCATAAATAATGAGGTGGATAAACTAACTCCAAAAAGACGCAAAATTCATCCAGAGGAGTTTGATGCAATGACAAGATTTCCGGTGGGAGATTCATTCATTCATTTCTCAATGGGCAAAATATATGGAGGAGAGGTTTTAAATGGAGCGCACAAAGAGATTTACTAACATTTTGTTACACTGAGTTTATTGCTAATTGTCCCGATATTTAATGCCCCCCCAAACAAGTCTTATTTTTTGTACTCCATATTCAACTGACTGCACCTGGATTAAGGAAACAGAGTAAATACCCTGTAAATTACCCACACCTATGAACACTATATATCAATTGCGCTCACACCCTATTTTGCCCTGTTTAGTAAACCCCTTCAGTCACTGGATTTACACAGGAAGGTTAATTTATTCTGGGAATAACTTGGGAAGCACAACAGTCTTTGGATATGTTCTCTACAACAGGTGTATCAGCACAGTTAATTTAAGCAGCTGGAACCAGAACTACATGTTGTATCCATTTAAATGAAAGGAAGTGGTGTCAAAAGGTGTTTGTCCTTGTAATTGTCTTGGGCGCACAGCTGTGAAGCATGCGTCACAAGCCACTCATGTAATGGGGCACCTTGTAGTCGTCTATTGGAAAGCTGTTTCACAGTATTTTAACAAATATCAACAAAGTCTCTATAAGCTTTGTTGTTAAAAGTCACATTGAAAACTTTATTCTACTGAGGCATGATATCACGTAACACAGACTGTTAAAAGTGGGTAGCAGTGTTTCTGGAATAAAAGGGCTTCTCTTCTTGTTCCTAATGTGCCACATATGGTGATTCATATATAGGTTGATACAATGTCAACCAACCTGTCAGCAGTGGAAAATTAGTCTGAAATTACCTGTCAAAATAATCATTTTGATTCATGAGAGCTGTTCGTGTTCCTTTAAACTGTCTCCAATTATAACTTTTTTTTCATCCAACACCTTAGAGGTCTCCAGTAAGTTAAACTGTGTAATTGCAGCACTTGTGTCACTGTAAAACAAAGATGTATAAGGTACAGGCCCAGTTCTAGGTTCATAGGAGAGCTGAAGCAAAGTAAAGATGACAGCCTGTAAATAAAAAACTAGCACTTTACTCTTACTTTGTTTTACTTTTCCAAACCAATTTCACTTAACCGTGTTTGTCAAGTTTCACACTCATTTTGTTTCTTTCTGGCTTTAAGTCTTCTTTTAAGAATTATTTTTTAACATTGCCATACACAATACAAGACCAAAGTTGAACTTGTTGGAAGTTTTGAGATGTGTCACATTTCAGTGTGAAGCTAAAGCTGTTAAGTCAAAAGAACATTATCCCAACAATCAGACATGGTGGTGCTGCTGCCGTCATCATCCGTCATCAATTCTGCTACACTGGCAGGGCTAGGGGCCAGGACTCTCCTCTCCGGGTTCTTGGGGGATGTTGCTAACTCCGGGTCTGAAAGCAGGCAACCCACCCGCAGTAGATGTGCTCGGTGTGAGGTCTCGCAGCAAGCTATCAAATACGGCGCATTTTTCGGCTTTTAAAAAAAACGCTATGCATCGCCAGGTGTTTCATCAGATTTGAGGTGTTACCACAGTATCAGCTTAAAGCACTTGTTGGAGGCTGCTGAGTTTGCATATTTTGCTGTGAAGTACAGCCAGGCTTTTGACCACTTCGCCTTGGGCGTTTTTAATCTGTAGCTCTGCTCTAAAAGAACGTACGTACCTGGGCCCGCCTACTACACTTGGAAACATAAAATGATTGGCTAGAATCTAAAGTGTATCACAGCTCAGGAAAAAAAAGCACCGAAATAAAGCACCGAAATGTGCGCTGCTTTTTGGTCTGGTTACTACCGTTTATGTCAGAACCTGTGCCATCATGGCACCAGATACCGGTACCCATCCCTAGTCTGGGATGAGGCAGCTGGTTGCACAAATGAGTCCATAGTTTTCAAGTGATGTCAGAGCTACTGGGAGACACGCACCTGGAGGCAAAATTCTACTATGGTCATTTCCCCTCCAGCCTTCCTTTGAATGTCTTTGAGTTTAAATTAGTCCAACTGCAAGATAGGTGCTGTGGTATTGGACGCAATCTATGTTTGTTTACAGCTGCCAGAAGGGTGAAGAACATGGCACCAACATGGAGTCACACCTCTCCTCACCCTGGCTTACAGGCCAAATCTAAATAATTTACTAAATTAATTGTGCTCCTTTTTAATTTCTATTTAAAGTCATTGATGATTTTTTTTTAAATACTGTATTACTGTATCATTTGTAGGTAGGGTTACATAATTGCTTGTCTAAAACCATCAGAACATGGGTCAGAGCATTGAGGGAGGGATGGTGCTGTGAGGGTAACACTCACTCAGCCTGAGAAGCTCGTGGCTAATTCACCACAACCGACTGTTTTCATGAATTTGTGATTTTTGCTCATGTAATTTATATCTTGCACTCCAGGACCAACAATGCGCAGTTTCTGCTTCTAAAGTAGGCAACATGGCAAACAAATCCCATCTGCAGTAATCAGTCAGATTCTTTAAATACACCTACATGAAACAGATCTACAGTATCAGCTGCTTTACAAGTATTTAATGTGGAGTCACTTCTGTTAGGTCTTGTGTCTGTGTCTGCTCATATTTGTAAGAAACGGCTCCCCTTCTGATTGCAATTGTGATAAACCAGCTGGTTTAATAACAGTCGAGGAGTTCTGTGAAATTGGCCAAAAGTCTGGGGCTGGATTTTAATTAGACTTCAGTCAATTAACAAACACAGATGGACTGTCAGTTATAGACAGTGTGTTTAATATACATAAGTATAGCCCATGGTAACTGCTGATGTTTTCAACATACCTGAACAAGTAAACCTCTGTTATTTTATTTAAGGCACAGTTTCAAAAAGGATCAGATTACAAGTCAGTGATTAGATTCTCGTTATCTTATTTCAATCTGTCTTTGCTTTTGAAGTGTGTGTAGCAATCGAGCCAAGACCAGAAAAGCAGAAAAAAAATGTTGTTTATGCCAATATTCAACTTGAAGGCAAATTATCTATTAGACCAGAGCAGAATTGCTGTTTTCCAATGAAGACATGGGCAAAAGCAGACATTTTAGAATAAATGAACTCTGAATTGTTAAAAGTTATTCTCATCAGCAGCCTTTAACCCTTTAAAGCGGTCGGAGCGGGCACGCTCCATTTTGCATAACTATTTTTAAATCCCGGTAGCACTGCAGAATCAGAATCAGAATCAGAATGGGTTTATTGCCAGATGTTGAGGTTTACAACATTAGGAAATTGCTGCGGTGCTTCAGTGCAGACAATAAGAATTAAAGTGCTATGTAGAAAGAAAGATATGTGCATGAGATATACATGAGATATATACATGAGAATAAGAATTATGAGTGCTACGTAGAAAGATATATACATGAGTGCAGGTGGTGATCAGTGCCAAACATGAAATGATGCAGTGACACAGCGTAGGGTCATGTGTTAGTGGCGGGGACAATCATGTGGTTATTGTTCATGTGTCCAACAGCAGAGGGGAAGAAACTGTTCTTGTGGCGAGAGGTTCTGGTGCGAATGGACCGGAGCCTCCTGCCTGAGGGGAGCAGGTCAAACAGACTGTGTCCCGGGTGAGAAGGGTCAGCTGAGATCCGGGCTGCACGCCGCAGTGTCCTGGAGGTGTACAGGTCCTGCAGAGATGGGAGTCTGCAGCCAATCACCTTCTCAGCAGAGCGCACAACACGCTGCAGTCTCTGTTTGTCCCTGATAGTGGCTCCAGCGTACCACACGGTGATGGAGGAGGTGAGGATGGACTCGATGATTGCAGTGTAGAATTGCATCATCGTCCGTGTTGGCAGGTTGCATTTCTTCAGCTGCCTCAGGAAGTACATCCTCTGCTGGGCTTTCTTGATGACGGAGGTGATGGTGGGCTCCCACTTCAGGTCCTGGGTGATGGTGGTACCCAGGAAGCGGAATGAGTCCACAGAGGTGATGGGGGTGTCAGTCAGGATGATGGGGGGGAGTGGGGCTGTGTGCTTCCTGAAGTCCACAATAATCTCCACTGTCTTCTGGGCATTCAGCACCAGGTTGTTGTGGCTGCACCAGGACACCAGACGTTCAACCTCCCTCCTGTAGGCAGACTCGTCCCCGTCCGAGATGAGCCCAATAACGGTGGTGTCGTCTGCGAACTTGATTAGCTTGACAGACTGGTGGGTGGAGGTGCAGCAGTTGGTGTACAGGGAGAAGAGCAGAGGAGAAAGAACACAGCCCTGAGGGGAGCCGGTGCTGATGGTCCGGGAGTCCGAGACATTCTTTCCCAGCCTCACGTGCTGCTTCCTGTCCGTCAGGAAGTCAGTGATCCACCGGCAGATGGGATCAGGCACATTCATCTGGGAAAGCTTGCCTCGGAGATGGTCTGGAAGGATGGTGTTGAAGGCAGAGCTGAAGTCCACAAACAGGATCCTGGCGTAGGTTCCTGGGGAGTCCAGATGCTGCAGGATGAAGTGTAGGGCCATGTTGATGGCGTCGTCTACAGACCTGTTGGCTCTATATGCAAACTGCAGGGGGTCCAGGAGGGGGGCCGTGAGGGTCTTGAGATGGGAGAGAACTAGGCGCTCAAATGACTTCATGACCACAGATGTCAGAGCCACGGGTCTGTAGTCATTTAGTCCAGTGATCCTAGGTTTCTTGGGGACAGGGATTATGGTAGAGGACTTGAAGCAGGCAGGCACATGACATGCCTGCAGTGAGGAGTTGAAGATGCCAGAAAACACTGGGGCCAGCTCGTTTGCACAGTGTCTGAGGGTGGCAGGAGACACACCGTCTGGGCCGGGAGCTTTCCGAGCATTCAGACTCCTAAACTGCTTCCTCACATCTGCTTCATGAATATGAAGAGTTGTGGTCGGAGGAGGTGGTGTGAAATCCTCTTTTGTGTGGGGTGAGGGGGCGGGTGTTGCAGGTGAACAGTTTGAAGGTGGTGATGGCTCTATGGAGGGGGGAGAGGTGGGGGAATGAGTGTCCAAAGTGCCTCTATTGTTGGGGTCGTTGGAGGTGTGAAGGCTGCCTGATGGCTCGTCAAAACGGCAGTAGAAGTCGTTAAGGGTGTTGGCTAAGAGCAAGTCATCAGTGGAGTGGGGGGTTTTAGGCTTGTAGTTTGTAATATTCCTAAAACCTTTCCACACAGAGGCCGAGTCATTCTCTGAGATCTGCTGCTGCATCTTCTCAGAGTGCTGATGTTTGGCAATGTCCACTTCTTTAGTGAACCTGTACTTGGCCTCTCTGTAGCAGTCCCTGTCTCCGCTTCTGAACGCCTTACTCTTTTCCAGCCACAGCTTTTTGAGTTTAGGAGTAAACCAGGGTTTGTCATTGTTATAACTCACCCTGGTGCGTGATGGCACAATGCTGTCCTCACAGAAGTGCAACCATGTAAGCTAGTGCAATAGTTTTTTTTGCATATGAAACCGGAGGAATTGTACTTACATCTTATGCCATCGGCTTGTCCTAGGTCACGGTTTCCTTCCACATAAAGCTTTGCAAAAATTGCATAAAAGCACTTGCAGCAACAAAAACATAATATTCCAGAATTGTGGTGCTGACACTCACCAGTCCCCGGCCCCCTTCCTTCCGCTTAGGGTACAGCCTCAGGGTGCTGGACTTGGGGTGAAACCCTCCATGCATGGTAAGGAGCTTTCTTGTCTTTATGTCAGTGGCTTCTATCTCCTCCTTTGGCCAGCCTATTACCCCAGCAGGGTACCTGATCACGGGCACGTGTTGATGGCCCGGATCTTGTTCTTACCATTCAGCTGACTCCTCAGGACTTGCCTGACCCTCTGAAGGTACTTGGTGGTTGCAGCCTTTCTAGCGGCCTCTTCATGGTTCCCATTTGCCTGCGGGATCCCCAGGTACTTGTAACTGTCCTCTATGTCTGCAATGTTGCCTTCTGGTAGTTCAATCCCCTCAGTTCTGACTACCTTCCCTCTCTTTGTTACCATCCGACTACACTTCTCCAGTCCGAACGACATTCCAATGTCATTGCTGTATAGCCTGGTAGTGTGGATCAGTGAATCGATGTCTCGTTCACTCTTGGCATACAGCTTGATGTCATCCATGTACAGGAGGTGGCTGACAACTGCTCCGTTCCGTAGTCGGTATCCGTAGCCAGTCTTGTTAATGATCTCACTGAGGGGGTTCAGGCCTATGCAGAACAGCAGTGGGGACAGAGCATCTCCTTGGTAGATCCCGCACTTGATGGTGACTTGTGCTATGGGCTTGGAGTTGGCCTCTAGTGTTGTACGCCACATCCCCATTGAGTTCCTGATGAAGGCTCTTAGGGTCCCATTGATCTTGTACAATTCTAGGCATTCCAGTATCCAGCTGTGGGGCATTGAGTCATAGGCCTTCTTGTAATCAATCCAGGCAGTGCACAGGTTGGTCAGTCTGGTCTTGCAGTCTCGGCTGATTGTTCTGTCTACCAGTAGCTGGTGTTTTGCGCCTCTGGTATTCTTGCCAATTCCTTTCTGTGTCCCGCTCATGTATTGACCCATGTGCCTGTTCATCTTAGCCGATATGATGCCTGACAGGAGCTTCCATGTAGTACTGAGGCAGGTTATTGGTCGGTAGTTGGAGGAGACCGGTACCTTCTTGGGGTCCTTGGGGATCAGGACCGTCCGGCCTTCGGTTAGCCATTCCGGGTGTCTCTCGTTAACTAACAGCTGGTTCATTTGTGCTGCCAGACGCTCGTGGAGTGCAGTCAGTTTCTTCAGCCAGTAGGCGTGAACCATGTCGGGCCCTGGTGCTGTCCAACTCTTCATACTGGTTCTGTGGAGAACAGCTGGTTTATTCTCCTGCCTTCTATCTCTCTGGTGTACCTCCTCAAGCGGCTGGCCAAGGCTGTGAGTCTTTGCTTGGCAGTTTCCAAGGCCTCAGGTATGGACAGCTTGCTGTATTTCTTAGGCACCTTATTTGTCGCACCTTTCTGCAACTCCGTTAGTTGGCTAACCTCCCTCCGTACTACTTTGATCTTGCCCTCTAGCCTCCTTTTCCATGGGGGGTACTGCCCCTTGTGGCTGTTCAACTTGTAGCCAAGCATCTCACTGATCACTGCTGCCGTATTGTAGATCAGCTTGTTAGTGTCGGTAATCGTGGTTGTAGGTATTGCCCGTAGTGCTGCATTAACATCATCTAGCAGACCTTCTGAGGGTACTTCACGTAATCTTGGTAACCGGCTACGGGGGATCCAGGTTTCAAGCTTGGCCATGATCCTATTTTTCAGGTCAGTTCCTTTCGTACTCAACGATCCTTCTCCTATCGCACTTGGGGCTATGTACCCAATCTCGGGTGGGGGTGATGATATCTCCCCCCTGACCTGGCGTCCTGACTCCTCCTTGCCGTAGCATTTGTGTTGCACCTCGTCAATCTCTAGCTGTGAGAGCAGTCCCTTCTTTCGAATGTTGGAACACTGAGCTACTAGTTGTTTCACCGTCATTGTGGATGTTGGGTATCGAAGAATCCATAGGTCCCTCATCCTATTCATGTAGCCCCTTCCGCCGGGGTAGTACTTGGGTAGTAGCATTCCAACAACGCCCTGTTTTCGTCTCTTGCCCACCGATGCCTTCTTCTTCCAGTAGCCCACTTTTCGTCAGGGTGCCCTGGTTCCTCAACACCTGACGCGGACCTTGTTGATCCGGGCGACGTCCGAGCCGGCATGCCTTCATATTTATCTGTCTCGCTCATGTCTGCGGTAGGCTTTGCTTAGCATAGGGGGTCTAGCCTTAGGACCCTTACTGGATACAGACGGCCCAGGCAGGAATCGAACTTGCGATCCTCTGTTCCAAAGGCGTGTAGTCAAACCACTACGCTATCCAGCTGCTGCATATATATATATATATATATATATGTATGTATGTATACACACACACACACACACACATATATATATATATATATATATATATATATATATATATATATATATATATATATATATATTAGGGGTGCAACGATATTCGTATCGATATTGAACCGTTCGATACAGTGGCTTATATATCATGTTTAACCTGAGTAGCAAAAGAGGGTCTGAAAACGATGTGCTGGGAGTCCGATGTTCTCGCTGGCTCTAATGAGCCTCGACCTCCCAGTCGGCTATCGAGCTGGTGGGTAACAGATGTCTCGGAACACTTTTGCAAATATGTGATGTCCTGATAAATCGAAAAGATATTTGAAGTTTAAACAGCTACAGTCTCGACTGAAAATATCTTAAAAGTTTATTTTGTGGTCTAGAAAGAGTAATATTAAAACTAAGTAGCTGCTGCCATTGTTGGAAACTGGAATTGGCTGGGCCGCGCTATGAATTCAGGAATAGGGTGGGCCACGAAGGATACACCCGACCCATTCTTCAAATCTGGGGAAATGAAGGATGCATTTGTTGTCCGAATTGGGACAGCCTTCGTCACCTAGCTGTGACGTAATCGGCCTCCAATGGATGTTAGTATTCCACTCTCTAACCTTGTCACTATTTCTCTCTGAAAATTAGGCTGGAAATGGCAACAATGCTAAACTTGAGGATTTAAAACCGTATCCTACAAACTAAAGGGTTTTGTCTGATGGATGTGTCCATCTTTTATGGACAGTCTATAGTCATGTAGCAGCTTTGCCGTCTTTCAAATTCCCAGTATAGCCCAAGATGTGAAGTCTAAATCAAAGTCAAGATAACGCTGTTATGAATTAGTCTGAGAGATACAGCTCTTTCAGATCTGCTGAAGTTATTATACAACTGTACTCAATGTGCTTCTGATCACCAGTTTCTTCAGCTTCATTAGTGACATCCCCACTGTTCCCCTTTACAAGTGATTGTGCTTCTACAGACTAATTATCAAATGGTGATTAATGATGCTGAGCTGGCAGTGAATGTACTTGAGATCTTCACAGACAGTTTGTCAGCCCCGTGTTTCTTTGTGTGTGAATAACTTTTAAGAAAGCATACACTACTTTCTATTACTCAAGACTTTTTTTTTTATAAACAGTACCGAACGAGACCAGATAATAAAACCAAAAAACACAGGTCACTGTTCTTGGAGGCTACAATGCACGAGTGTAGGATTCGGCTATGGGCTGATGAATATGGTTTAGAATTGGACTTGGTCAGCATGATGTGTGATTTTAGCCACAGCAAGGCTTTGAGAGCATATGAACAGATAAGCCACAACAAGAGTGCAGAGAACAAAAATAAGATAACCACAGCAAAGAAATATTTCAAAAGAAACAAAACAGGAATGATGTCACTAATTATTTTAATAGAATTAGTTTGTGACATTTAGCCACATCTGATTATGCTAATATAATAATAATTTAAAAAAAAAAAACTTTGCTAGTTTCAACATTCGCTCCATGAGTGACATCGTAATGTTCATCATAAGACAACGATGGACACAGTTTGGACTTTCGCAAACTTAAAGTGTCTCAAACTAGAACAAGCAGAAACCAGTAAACGGGGAAAAGTTTTATTTTATTAAAAAGAAGCATTTTTTTACTTTATGAATGTCCGCAGTACCCCACGGAGCACCTAAGGGCATTTAGTCTCACAGTTAAATGAATTTCTTTAGACAATTTTTGGCAAATATTGAGAGTCTGCAGATTTCTGTCAGAGACTGTTTATTCCTCCAAAGCAGTGTTGTTTCAGATCTGTCTGCTTTGCCTTCACCTCTAAGATACTACAGCACTATGACACTATATCGATTGTTTTCTGTGTATTATACATCTCATAAGTGTTGTAAGTCTCTTACTTAAAGGCCAGGATTATGGTTATGCTCACAAAAGTATTTCTGTTTTGCATATCTCTTATCTTCCACCAGTTTACTGGTGACCTTTGATAGGTGAGACCTAGTGACCTAGAGGTTAGGGCAAGGATGAACTCTTGGTCTGAGTCATCATCAGTGGCAACCTCATCTCTAACCCTGACACTGTAGCCTTAGGCATTCAGATTATGGAACCTTTTATTTATCATTGTAACTGAAACACATTAAAACCCATTCAGTCTTTGTCTACCTCTATTTTATAATTTTCTGCCTTCTCGGAATAGAAGGAGTGCTAAAACGAGAAAAACCATAATGCCAGAATGTACAAGACTTAATTTGACGTGTACCATCTCCCAGTGTCTTTGGCATGTGGCTTACTCAAATCTCCAAAGATGGTTTACAAAGGCCTGTTAACAGTTTAAATATGAATGAGGCAAAATTTACATGAGTTTTCCAAGGCACAGAAGTCTTATATAGATTCATGCATGAAATATAAACCTACTTACATTTTACTGGAATGCAAAATTCTTATGTTTCTTTTCTGTTTCCTTTTTATATGTGAGAAACGTGACACTTAAAGAGAGGAAATGAAAAGTAACAAAGAAAAGTGGACATTTCAAACCACACCATCTCTGTTTTGACAGAAAGGCAACCAGACGTCTTTCACACAATGCTCGCTCTCACACAGGGAGGCTTGTCTTACAGCACTGTTTGTGTATCATTTCAATTAAATCGTGGTCATCACCACGAATGGTTCCACCCCGCACAACTTTTATCTGCGTCTGTGGTCACATCTGCCTGCAGACCATCACAGTGCTCTCTATGTAATGTAATCTCAGCTTAACTTGAGCTGGGAATCAATGAGACCTCTTGATCCCTCATGCGCACGTACGCACACACACGAACCACACACAATCAGCCTGGGGGCCAGTTTAACTGATCAAGTGAATTTCACACTGCGGTTGTGTCCTTTAAAGGTGAAAGGCAGTGCGTTCGGGCCTGTGGATACTTGCCAAATGCCCTGCTGCTTCATCATTTTGCTCATACTCTATTAAATCAAAGCATTCACCATTCCTTTCACTTCCTACAAATTCATACACTATAAGCGACAAAGCTTAAACAGCCAGTGCACTGACATCTTTACACATCCTTTATTGTTATTGTTAAACATCATTTATTTTGTGTCTACACTATATTAACAACAAGATGCTCTGTTACTACCTAATGCAGGCACATTTACAGCGAGCACTCTGCACATATTTGCTCATAAAATGTCTTAATTATTTATTGAGTATGTTAATGGCTTGAATGGGGTTCTGTCTTCCAGAAGCCATAACAGCTACTGTGTGTTTGTGTGATAGCTTCCTGTGTTGTTATTCAGGTTGAGAGCTTTCCACAGTGTTGCCTGTGGGCTCAGACCACTAACTTATAGGTTCTGGGGTGTGCCGCGAAAACAACACCGCCTGGCTGTTAATCAGGCAGTTATTTTGAAGATGCCGACTAAATTCGTAAATACCGGGGGGGAAATTGGAGAGAATGTTGTCTTCCCGAAGCAAGGTTTAAAGAGATTTACTTTTCTCTCGCAGGTTTTTATGTTTAATAATGTCTAGCTTGTTTTATCAGGGCACTGAACAAATGCCAGGCCAATCGATGCTGCAGATAGTTGCTGAAGAAATCTAAAGAAATGATCACAATATCGTGATACAAGTAAGTGCTCAACAATTGCAGAAATATGAAGTTCATCCAGGAATCCAAGAATCATACTGCAACATTCATTGTGGCTATTAAACACGACATGTGTACATCAGCTGCTGGTAATACACAGGGATGTAACATTGGTGTGTAAATGGTTGGAATGCCATAAAAGAAATAGAAAAAAGAAATTTGCAAAGAAATCAGAGAACAAATAGGTAGGTATATAGGTATATTTAATAGGTAGGTCACAAACTCATATGTGAAGATAAGTCATGCAACACAGCACAGCGAGACATGTAATTAATAAAGATATAAGATCTAGACATGACCCAAAACCCACATCCAAACAATTATAAACCTACAGGGAGTGCAGAATTATTAGGCAAGTTGTATTTTTGAGGAATAATGTTATTATTGAACAACAACCATGTTCTCAATGAACCCAAAAAACTCATTAATATCAAAGCTGAATGTTTGTGGAAGTAGTTTTTAGTTTGTTTGTAGTTTTAGCTATTTTAGGGGGATATCTGTGTGTGCAGGTGACTATTACTGTGCATAATTATTAGGCAACTCAACAAAAAACAAATATATACCCATTTCAATTATTTCTTTTTACCAGTGAAACCAATATAACATCTCCACATTCACAAATATACATTTCTGACATTCAAAAACAAAACAAAAACAAATCAGCGACCAATATAGCCACCTTTCTTTGCAAGGACACTCAAAAGCCTGCCATCCATGGATTCTGTCAGTGTTTTGATCTGTTCACCATCAACATTGCGTGCAGCAGCAACCACAGCCTCCCAGACACTGTTCAGAGAGGTGTACTGTTTTCCCTCCTTGTAAATCTCACATTTGATGATGGACCACAGGTTCTCAATGGGGTTCAGATCAGGTGAACAAGGAGGCCATGTCATTAGTTTTTCTTCTTTTATACCCTTTCTTGCCAGCCACGCTGTGGAGTACTTGGACACGTGTGATGGAGCATTGTCCTGCATGAAAATCATGTTTTTCTTGAAGGATGCAGACTTCTTCCTGTACCACTGCTTGAAGAAGGTGTCTTCCAGAAACTGGCAGTAGGACTGGGAGTTGAGCTTGACTCCATCCTCAACCCGAAAAGGCCCCACAAGCTCATCTTTGATGATACCAGCCCAAACCAGTACTCCACCTCCACCTTGCTGAGTCGGACTGGAGCTCTCTGCCCTTTACCAATCCAGCCACGGGCCCATCCATCTGGCCCATCAAGACTCACTCTCATTTCATCAGTCCATAAAACCTTAGAAAAACCAGTCTTGAGATATTTCTTGGCCCAGTCTTGACGTTTCAGCTTGTGTGTCTTGTTCAGTGGTGGTCGTCTTTCAGCCTTTCTTACCTTGGCCATGTCTCTGAGTATTGCACACCTTGTGCTTTTGGGCACTCCAGTGATGTTGCAGCTCTGAAATATGGCCAAACTGGTGCCAAGTGGCATCTTGGCAGCTGCACGCTTGACTTTTCTCAGTTCATGGGCAGTTATTTTGCGCCTTGGTTTTTCCACACGCTTCTTGCGACCCTGTTGACTATTTTGAATGAAACGCTTGATTGTTCGATGATCACGCTTCAGAAGCTTTGCAATTTTGAGACTGCTGCATCCCTCTGCAAGATATCTCACTATTTTTGACTTTTCTGAGCCTGTCAAGTCCTTCTTTTGACCCATTTTGCCAAAGGAAAGGACGTTGCCTAATAATTATGCACACCTGATATAGGGTGTTGATGTCATTAGACCACACCCCTTCTCATTACAGAGATGCACATCACCTAATATGCTTAATTGGTAGTAGGCTTTCGAGCCTATACAGCTTGGAGTAAGACAACATGCATGAAGAGGATGATGTGGACAAAATACTCATTTGCCTAATAATTCTGCACTCCCTGTAATAAGACTAGAATTTGGAACTGGCCAGGGTGCCAATTTGGCTTCTTTATAAAACTGCTAATTAGGGGCTTTTTCATCACAGTCACACAACAGTTTTACAAAAGGTCCCCACGACCTAATTAGACTACGAGAAGCCCGGTGTCTTTATTCTGCTGCTGCTTTTAGTGTTATATGATATTCGTATTAGATCTTGGGATATCATTTGGACTGGAGAATGTGGCCGAATAATTGCAAAGAGACGGACGGTGAGCTGGACAGAAAAGGTAACGTTTCCAAAAGGCAGAATGGTGGACCAACAGGAACCAAAATTCATGAAGGTCAGCGACAACCAAATACCTGCAGAAGATAAGTCCGGTGCTGAGAAGCCAGATGAACAGCCATCCCTACGTATGCCTTAAAAAGCTATATGAATAATAAGCTGACCACTGGAGGAGATGGATGCCACTGATGTCAAGACACGAAAACTCCTCACACAATGCACAGAGGTGTTGATTAACGAATGTCAGAGGCACAAAACAGGCTTAACAACCTTACACTGTAAAGGTTAACTCAATTAACTGCAAGGTTATCGTGAAATACATGAAACGTTAAAAAAAATACCTGAGGTTGTGATGGCCATTTAAAAAAGGCAGTGGTGCGCAGTAACTTTTAAACAAAGGCAAGTGGACATGATGACCACCCCTGCTTATTTACAGTAACTAAAGATGAGTTGTGGAGGATGTTCCTTCAGTAAAAATAGCAGTTAGACTCAAAATCGTGCAGCTCTGGCAAAATTTTCTTTCTTTTTTCTGTACAAGTACAAGAAAAGCAATTATTCTGCAGAAAAGTATTCCCTGGAAAATACTTGAGGGGGCTTTTTCACCATTACTTGACAGCACAGTGAAGATTAGAAAGGAAAGTGGTGAGAGAGAGAGAGAGAGAGAGCGGTGGAAGACATGCACCATTTAGTCGAGCGTCATACGGGCATCTGCTTACCGGCACCCACTGCTGTATTTGCTAAAGAGTGAACTCAGGTTAAATACTTAAATATATTATATGTTTGTAGTGACTCACCTGTGAGGACATGGTGTGTATAAAATGCAAACAAACAGAAAATGCTGAATTAAGAAGGTTGACTGTGAATACCTTCAAACCGTAATGAAAAAGTGGTTTCCTGAATGGTTCTTCATTAAATACACAACTGATTAAGTGTAATCACATTATTTCTCACATATATTCATCTGAAAATGCTGGTGGAGACAGCACCTGTTAAACTTGCCTGATATATTCAATCGTAGTAGACAACAGTTGACATGGTCTGTCAATCAAGGCTTTCCGAGGCTAAAGTTATTTAACGTTTCTTGATACTTTGTTCTAACTCCTCTAGATCAGCGGTCTGCAACCTTTTTTGCCCCACGGACAGGTTTATGTCCGACTATATTTTCATGGACCAGCCTTTAAGGTGTCGGGAACAAATACAACAAAATAAAACCAGTACCGGTACCAAAAAAAGAAGATCTAAAAAAAGACCCAGGGAAACTGAGTTAACGATAAAAATGTTTAAAAAAAAATAAAGCTAAAAACTGATTAAACCCCTCAAAACCATGAATTTCACACCCGAGCCTCAACTCTTGTGGCCCGGTACCAAACAACTCACGGACCACAGTGTTGGGGAGTAATGGAATACATGTACCGGAGTTACGTATTTAAAATACAAACTATGAGTAACTTTATTCCATTACAGTTACTGTTTAAAAGGTGGTATTCAGAATACAGTTACTTTGTTGAAATTAATGGATTACACGGCGGTATTTTCCCATTTCATATGTTACTCAATGATGTGAAGAAATATTTTTAAAAATTATTCACAAAAATTATTCAATGTGAAGGTAATAGGCAGAGTATTACAGGCATTGCCTTAAAGAATGTAGCCTTATGAGCAGTGTAGTCTGTGCTGCAGGGAGAATGGACTGCCATACCCGTTATGTGTCTGTGAGCGCGAGGGAGGGAGTTTTCAGCTACGAGCCTGACAGAACCCAACGTATTAGCCAGAGGTCCCTTTACGGTTTTACGCGAACCTGTTTCACAGGTGCGGAATAGTTTTCTATACGAGATCGCTGCAAAAAGTGCAGCCTTACCTAATGTCAACCTACTGTTACTCATTTTATATCAAGTTTTAAAATCTAGTTGGTATTGGTATGGCAAATAACCTTCAGTAAAATTAATAAGTCACACAACAATAGTACATTCATGTAGTTGTAAAAAGCATGATAATATATTAAGTAATCCAAAGTATTCAGAATACGTTACTCTCATTGAGTAACGGAATACATTACAAAATACATTTTGGGGCATGTATTCTGTAATCTGTAGTGGAATACATTTTAAAAGTAACCTTCCCAACACTGACGAACCGGTACTGGTTTGTGGTCTGGGGATTGGGGGCCGCTGCTCTAGATAACACATGTTGGCCAAGGAAATTAGTCAGAGAAAAATATCTCTTTTGGTGATAAATCACAGACTAATTTTCTTGTAGATAGGTGTGCATTTGCACAAAAGCATGGAGAGCAGTAAAAACTGAGCCAAGACTAGTGTAGCTTGTCTAGCATTCTGCTTTCCTTGAATTCTCACGCTCAAAGACTAGATGTTTGTGCAAACAACCAGAAAAAGTCTGGGACGCAGACATTCCCAAGAGAATAACAGAAACTTTAGATTCCAGTAGCTCCAAGTCACGAAATGTCAAGCTAGCTTCCGGAGACAAAAGCCATCTGCAGGTACAAAGTGGTAGTTTAGAGGCTGGATGCAAACATCCAGAAGTTTCTGGATGGATTGTAGTTCAAGATGCAAGTAGGCAGGTTGCTTTCACTTGGTAAGTTGGCAGATTTGTTTATACATATATCGTTGAGTGAACTAATCATATTTCTGGAAGCCCTGCTATGGACGATGCGTGTTTAACAGCAGTCACAAGAAGAATAAAACTATTATCTTGAAACGAGGCCATCCACCTGTCTGGTAAGGAAAATCGATTTTTATATCTCACCCTGATGTCCTTTGTTCTTCAGTTCTCTTATATATATATTTTTAAACACAGAAATACATTAGATGACCTTATAGCTGCTTAAAGATTAGATTTTGTGAAACCTCTTCATTCTCTGCCCACTTTTTAGTCCGAAAATTACCAGTCTGCATCTTCTGTTGCTGCATTTATTCTTAACCATGTCTGTCTTTTTGTGCGAGATGATTGGATCCCCACTCTATGGATAGTTTGAAGCTTTGATAGTTATATGTAATTTAATATGTGGGATTTAATAAGTTTTCTTCGTCCCACTCCTTTTTCAGGCAATTTTTGTTTTTTGTTTTGTGCATTTTATGTTCAATATAGGTATTTGTTGTGCCTGGAAATGAACAAATAAATGAAATGAAATGAATGAAATTTCCATTTTCACAAGATACATCTAGGAATTGATTCTGGCCATATCTGATGATGATACAAGCGGCATTGTTCTGAACGGGAGTCAACCTGCACCCATGTTATGAATTTCCCTGATATCTCATTATAATGCAGCCTCCTGCTGCTCTGTTTTCTATGAAGGAGTAATGAAGGTCATGCTGATAGGCTGCAGATGTACATTCAAACCCATAAGAGAATAAAACAAGGGATTTGTCTTTGAATCAAATCCCTTCCCAATCTCAAAGAATGACTGACACCCATGTGTGTGTGTGTATTGGAAACATGTCTTGATTGAGACTTGTCCATGTGGGAAGATTGACTGTCTGTCAGTGTAATGAATGAACGGTGATGCCAGCCTTTAGTGGCAAACTAATCCTTACATAACTCAAAGACTTCATTTCTCTGCTGTTCTCTCTTTGTGGTCGCCGCCTCTGTTTTTGTGCTGAAAGCAGCTTTGATGTGGCCAATAAGTCAGATCTAATAATGAAGTAGTTGGCTTTATTCAACCTGGAAGAAAGCCTCAATTTGCTGCAGTATAATAACCCACCCACAAAACCAAGTGGACCAGCTTTCTGCCCACTAATGTGTCACAAAGTTCACACTACGCGTAGAGCATAAAAAGACAGCTCACGTCTCAGTGCAAGAGAGGTGTAGCTTGTACTAGTAATAGGAAAAATAATAATGGAGGAGCAGCCATGTTGTTAGACACTGTCGATCCAGTTTAAAATATAAAAACTTTTGTAGCAAAAGCAATACTGTGTTATGGTTCAAAAATATTGGGGATGGAGACAAGAGAAAAACCACAATAACAACACTGGTCCGGTCGGGTTGAGTCAAACGATGATTTAATGATCACACACGTGGGAGATGGACACTGATGCAGACAGCCTCAAAATCTCAAAATGGTGGAGCATTGCTCAAACTTTTATAGCCTCTGGTGCCTCCACCTTATCATACAAAGCCTAAACATTCACATGCTTTCTCTCACACAGCGCCTAAGCTACGACCTTGGCTCCCTGTTTATCTGCTCCTGCTGAAATGGGGCAGAAAACTCCAGCACACTCTGTTCTCTTCTACTCAGACAAATTAGATTTCTTATAACTCAGCAGTATAATGCATCATAAAACAATATCATTCATTCACAACAAGTCAGCAGTTTAATGTAATGCAAATCAGTTTAACTAATGCAATAGTTATCAGCTTCTTCTAATTCAGGAGAATAATGCAAACTAAAACTACATAATAATTCACAATCTTTAATTAGGGGTATAACATGGCATAAAATAATATTATAATCTAACAATTCCCCCTGATGAGGTCATTAGAATAATGACCTCACAAACACCCTGTAGCCCAGTGTGGCCGGGTTCATCTCTTCTCACTCCTGAGGTCCTTTGTCCCCCTGACGGGCAAACCATATGTAAGATGACCTCTGTGTTTGCGCAAGTCAGGTGCAAAACAAACTATTACTACAAGGATAGCAGGTCCAGATGACACTCCCCTGTTCTCCCACAGCTTTATTTGGTGTTCCCTTATACCATTCAGACGTAGACTAGAACCCCTGTCCGAAGAGCTCTTAACCTTTATTTTATTGCTGCAGCTACCAGTGTCGTCCAGTTGCGTGATCCTCTGTTCTTCTTACTTCAACCTCAGGGGTTAGACAACCCTTCAGTCGTGACACAGATCAGGGGATTATTCTGCCCCTATTTCAAACAACGATCTGTGTATCCTCGGGTCCTGTGTCTCCCGTGTATCCTCCAGAAAAGAACAGGAAGGCGTCCCCCTTTTGCCCAAGAGCCTCTCGAACCTCGTTGGTCTGGTGTTTCCGGATTTCCGTCAACCCCTTCATGGTTATTGCTGTATTTATGGGATTCATCCTTTTGAAGTGACTAGCTGGAGCCCAAACGCCATAACCCTTGGACCCAGTTGGTGTCTCGGCAGTCACTGTATCTGTCTCTGCTGCGAAGGACCCTCGTATCTCTGTGGCCTCGTCTGGTGTCTGTTCCTTTCTCTGCAAGAGACAGAAAACCAAAACACCTCTCTTCCTAACCCTAATAATCTAATGTTGTTATCTACTGACCTTCTAGTGATTCAAAATTGGTCTAAAACATTCAGAATGTCCCAGGGACTTATTCTAATCATATCTTATGTGTGTGTAAGCGTGTTTGCATTTAGCCCTCTGCACTCAAGGCGTTTCCTACACTTTATCAGTCCGGACAGTCACGCCGAACGAAGCTTCTGACCTTCAAAAGGCCAAGTGCCAACTCGTTATAAGCACATTTGCAAGGTGTGTCTGAAAATTATTGAAACCCCTCTTTTTAACAAAAGACAAAAAATTAACAAATCTTCTAAACGCTATTCAGTTCATTTCCATGAGTAATGATTAAACATGAAAGTGATAGTTTATGCTTTTTCACTGATTCTCTAAAAGGTCCGTCTTCTCGGACCGCTATTAGCTTAAGCTTTACCATACCTAAGGTATTAAAGACACAAATGAAGTTATAAATTGTTCAAATAATCCTTGTTTGATGTTAAAGCTCAACCTTCCCCCCCTTTTTTGACACATTCCAATGTGTCAAATCAACGGAGCTAGAACATTCAAAAAAAAATAAAAAATTAGGCAGCTACAAAGTTTCCCAGACTCTTAAGGTGATCCGCGTGTAACGTTCTGACTCAGGTATTTAATATTTTAATAAATGTCATTTAATTAACTGCCACTATTTAAACTAACCTTAAAGACATAATTGAAGAAAAGATCACAAAGAATAACATGATATCAATGTTATGTAAGCGCGTGTGGCCTTCTATGCTCGAAGCCTTTCCCCTCAATAGATCAGTCAGACATTCGCGCTGACTGTAGCTTTTAACCCTTATTAACTTGAGCACAACTCTACAATGAGCAACAAGTTGCAATATGTATGAAAATGATCATGGTTACACCTGCAATGAAAAATTATATCATTATCCTAACACCTGTAAATAGAAGATTCATCAGAGGTTATAACAATCACAGGAACACAGATGTTAGTATAAGGTCAAAAGCTTCAATAAATGATCATCGATGCAATGCTTGTCGCATGATTCTCATACAATAATAATGCTGACATTAAAATAACAGTAAAACACCCCCTTTTGTCCCGTTTCACTTGACACCTAAACGTTTATAAATGCCTCTTTTATTCTTGATTTTATTTCCCCCTTTTCTCCCCTTACTGACCACAGCAGGGGGATCTTAGTTTTGAATCAGCCATGAATCCAGCTCACCTGATTCATCAGTGAGCTCCACCATCACTGGCGTCTGACAGGGTGGTGCTGCATATTCTTCCTTTAATGTCACTATTTTCAACCTGTTAATGAGAGTGTTTAAACCTGAAGTCGACTACGTCCACAACAAGTCAATACAGCTGTAAATGTGGCCAATTATCAATCTATTACCAATCAATAACAACAGATAACTTCTATTTTATGCATGCTTTTAATCAACCACTCACCCAGAGGATCTCCAATCCCAGGAAATGCCTTCTCCTCCTTTAATGAGTCTGTCCTCCTTCCATGCCCTGGTAACTGGTCCATCCAGAGCCATATGATCTCAAATATACATACGACAAGCCAAACCACACCTTGGTCACACCAACCCCTTTCCACCCCCAAGATGTCCAATGCCATCCTAGTATGGACTGTCAAATGCGGCTTTAACGCTGACTGTTCTGACAATCCATTTTATAACGTTCCTGGTCAGATTTGCCAATCTCTGCACCCGAGTTTTAAACGTTTCGCCATTTTCATTAGGTTTTATTTTTTCTTTAATTTCGACTCCAGATTTTCAATTTTTTTGCCAGTTGTAATTAGTTTTTACCAATTCTTTGCTGGTTTAGTCTAGTTTTTATTTTCTGAAAATCCTTAGTTTCAATTTAGTTTTATTTGTGTTTTGCAAAAGTTAAGTGTAACAAACTCTCAGTTCCATCATATCAATCATGCTCTTCTGCTTATCCTTGGGTGTTGAGACTAATAGCTATTAATTCTTGCCGCACCGAGTGTTCCTAATTTTGGTTGAAGTCAATTGATAACCTTTTCCATGCGATTGTTTCACACATTTATTTAGATGTCCCAGTCCTGTTATCTCGGGATGCATCACGCTGCCTTATCTGGGGTTAGCTATTTTCTTGGAATGCGAGTTAAGTGGGTGAGCTCTTCAAAGAGGGGGAGTGTGCTCCCCCTGATGAGGTCTTCTAGGTAAGCTAGGTTAACCTTCTTGTGTGAGCTTTTCAAGTGCACTTTTAAGGTTTGTGGGATTTTTTTTTATTTTTTTTATAAATGTCCCTCAAGACCCCCTGATGGCCCAGTAATTCATTTTTTGCGCACTGTAGTACACATTTAGTTTTTTGCTTGTAGCTCTCATACTCTACTTGCCACTCCTCTAAGTCCTGATGTTTCTTAGAGAGGACAACAGTACCTTTAAAATTATGTCACATGTGTGGGGGTGTGGCCTTGCCAATTGTTTTTCCCACCTTTTCAAAATGGCTGGCGTGCCCACAAGCACATTTTATGGAAGAGAGAAAGGTAAGCTTGATATTTACATTTAAAATGTTTTGTTAAACTCAGATTCTTATTTTATTCAAAAAATAAACATCTAGTAAATAATTTCAGGGGTCTTTAAGAATTAGGCTCATTTACTTTCACAGGGAACATGACTAATTTATTAATGTGTGCTCTACACACTGGGACTTTATATTTATATTTATTTCACTTTTTCCTAATACCCAACTTTTGACCAAGGCGGAGAGAATTCTTAACACAATTATTAAGGGAGATTCAAACATAGATTTTTCAAAATATGAGAGGGTCAGGACCCACTAGAAGCCACACAAAGATTATCGAGATGCAGTGGCAGATGTAATAGAGAAAGACACAGGGCCACCTGAAATCTGTCATCCTATCTGGTGCAAAACCAACATGTAGTAGAATCTGGAATTTTGATTTTGAGTTAAAACTAAAATATGGGTAAAATGCAGAAATCTTTTCCAGTAAAGTAAAAAATAAGAGTCGCAATTATAGTTGAATCCATAACACCTAATTGTTTCTACGAGATCACGTCGTTGCTGAGAGTTATCAGTGATCTCAATGTGTGAAAAGAACTCACAGTATCTGGGGTTTAAGCTCCTCTTAGCTGAGAAACCTGGGACAAACATGTGAACAAGACCTGAATAATACCAGTAATGAAGACTTCTCTCCAAAGATCAATAAAAGGAAGCCCCAATCTGATGAGAGTCTAGCAAAATATGGTTCACTCCACTTGCCTGAAATGGTTAGCAGTCCAAGGCATTTCAGTTGTAGAATGATTGGGTACAACAATGAAACAGATGTGAGATGAGGGAAGTGCCAAATGTTCCTTTGTGTCTCCAAATAAAATCAGTACTTCCTCAGATATCCTAAATAAATTGACTTTTGTGAAATAGAAAGTTCAGTGCCATCACTTATTCCTAAACCAATAGTTTACAGCTAGTGAAGTGTCAGTGACTTCTGGGTTGGTCCCTGATCTTCATCTTATGAGATTGTTATTTTAATAACACTTGATTTATTTAAAAGAAAAAAGAAAAAAAAGAAAAAAGAAAAAACATTTCTCCCTGTTTTTTCTTCTCTGGGTCTCAGGAGGACATTATGTCCCTCTCCACTACAAGACTCTTGTTATGTCTACAAAACAGTCATATTAAAATCATCCTCAATTCTATTCTGGCGCTGTCTCCCGACTTTTCCTGACCTGATTCTGCGCGTGGACGGAGCAGCAACACAGACGACTCGACTAACGTACTACCTTAATTTCACTACAGCAGGGCACGCACACATCAATGCAACCAAACACATTTTGCTATAAATCTAGTTAATTTTAGTCAGTTTTGTGAACATTCAGTACAGTTTTAGTTAGTATTCCTTTTTGTTTTGATTTTATTACCGTTAACGCAAATTCTTTCCACTTCTACTTTTCGTTATTTCATTTGTTGTCTGTAATAATAATAATCTCCTCTGCACCCTTGAATAAACACCATTAACATGATCAACCTTTTGCTGCTTGTTTTTTCACCATCTTATTGAATCAAATACTTCATGCTTATGTGGTTTACGACATTATATTTATCTAAATCTCCACTTTGTGTCTAAATGTTTGAAGAATTTTTGAGGGTCAAATTTTGAGAATTTGACCATAGTGAAAGTTATGGCGTTATCACCCCCTTTGGGGATTACCTTTTTCCAGTTTTGATGATATTCCTCCCCGTTCTTTATTTTTTTTTGCAAGTACCCCTCTTCGGTGGCGAGAGCTGGTGTGATCAAGCGGGTGCTGTAAAAACAAAAGCTCAGGACAGAACAGTCACCAGTCATGTACTTCATTCAAAATTAACAAATATCAAGCTTCATATTGATCCTCTGAGTGTAATGGTACATTTTAATTTGCACTTCTCAAAACTAAAAACAATATTTTCTTTATTTTACTCTTGTTCTTGTGCAGCACCACCCCTCAGCACATGCCCCTGTTATTTTATCTTACTTTTAAAATGTTGACTACTTCAAGAAAGCGCCCAAAAGACGGGGACCAGTGTTTATCATTACATATCTCCATTTTGAGTGTGGCTGTCTATCATTCCCCTCTTATTCATAGACCTCGGTGGAGGGTTTTTTGTTTGTTTTTTCTTTATTTCTCTAAAATTAATTCACTCTCTACATTGACCCACTATGGTTAATAATAACATGCTCAGTCATGAGTGGGATCAAACCTTTTCTTCACTTTAGCATTTAATATTCCCAACAATATAATGTGATACCTTAATTAAAACACAGCTACTAAAACACAATTTCCTTAATGCAAACATCAGTAGCTCAAAATTAGCAACCAAAGGGTTCAGTCTGCAGTTCACACTGCTGTGAAGCTACAGCCTCCCCCTTTAGTCTCTGTCATTCTTCTGTTCTTGCAGACAAAACAAAGCAAAACAAAACATCCACCCTTCTTTTACAGACTGGGTGAATTGTCTGTGGACATTTAATAATCCTAAAGTCGGCACCGTTTTTGTCTCAGTACCAAGTCAGTTAAAACTTTTAGTCGTCAGTCCGTCACAGTCCAGTCACATGCATACATTCACACACATTCATACCAGATATTGCTGATAATGGAGTCTCACGCGCAACCTATTCGAGGCTCCATCACCAGCAAGATGACGTCATCATTTTAAAGGAAACAGCTCCTTGTTTGTTTTTCCTTCTTTGGACTGGATTGACTCGCTGCAATCCTTTTAGGCTTCAGGATCAGTGTCCCATATAAGTGAATTTTCTCCCAAGCTCATTATAATCATGGAGAAAAATACTTCACGACTGTTTTCAGTAAGAATATTTTATAACACTTTAAAATTCACTCTCTCAGGCCTGGATTAAGGAGCCGATTTGTTAAATCAGGAGCTCACAAAATACCAAAATATCACCACCGGTGGATCACACCTCTCAGATGTTCTTATCTCAGTGCACTGTAACGAAAGCAAAAACAAACGTAACCAATAAAACACTCATATAATAACAGATACTGGGGCCCATTACAAACATGCCCAAGCATAAAACCATCCTTTTCTCTCTCAGAGAAAGAAAACAATCCAAACCTCACTGATAGAATCAACCTAGTATCAAACAAAACCCAAAGATCAACCAAAACTCCTTTTTGCACCAACAAAACATGTTGGATTTACTTGACTCAATAGTGGACACTAGTTACACACCAACTCTTTACTTTGGCAAAAACGTAAACAACTAAGTTGAATCAACACAACCTTTTCATAATCTCTTCGAAATAAAACTCACACCATTCATTCATCATTTTCGCGGCTTTGAGCCATAAACAGACATCACGCACAGACATTGTTTTCATTATCAAAGTGCTTCAGACCATGTCCTCTAAATCTACACAAATGCCCTCTGCGTGGCATGAAATACATTTAAGCAATAAATAATCAATCAGTTCTTGCTGTTGTAACCAACTCCGTATTTGGATGTTTGTGTGCAGCATTTGTTAGTAAAGCATTCTTCATTGCATCAGCGTGTGTGTGTGTGGATCACTTCTCAGTTCATTGAATCAACATTTTAATTTGTGTGTGTGTGTGTGTCATTTCTCCCTCAATCAACGAGTGCATATGTTCATATGTATGTTTCTTTTCACTCTGAGTCGGTGCATGTAGATGTGTGTGTTTGTGTGGGTGTTTGTGTTCATCACTTTCCTGTTGTAGTGTTCTGGGTAAACCACGGCCTGAAGCGTGCCCTGGGTCCTGCCCTCCTCCTTTTCAGTCTGTTTGCATCCATTGGTGCTGCTGCTCAGAGTTCTGTCCATACTGGTTCTGGCCCCAATTGAGGCAGTCCTTTTCTCCAGTGTCCAGCATCTTCTCCTTATTTCGCTCCTCCTTAACTTGACCCTTTTGCTTCGGTCTTCCTTCAGGGTTTTGATACGCAGCTCAATTGTCTGGATGTCCGTTTGTTGCTTGCAGAAGTGCGACTGCTGTCCGTTTGTTTGCAGGTGGAACGGCTGACATCCAGAAGGTGTATAGGAGAGTCTGCAGCTTCCACCTCCCCAGTGGAAGACCTCAATCTTTGTTCTGTTAGTTTAACACAGGCCTCAAGGCTCTCTGGGATCCCTGCTTGCACTTTCAAGCCCACGGCTCAGGTCGTAGTCGTGGTCCCATTCCAGGGGAATGGAGTCCATGGTTGTTTGGGTGTCTCGGCCCGAGCGTTCAGTCCGGAGCTGGGCAGCCCAGGACGCTGAACGATCGGAGGACGGCAGAGGCGACAGGAAGCCATCCCCCTAACGTTTGCTCCATAGCAGACCGGACAAATCACACTGCTCATCTAGCTCCAGGATGCTCCGGCCTGATTTCAAGTCCGGTGTCTTGGACTCCAAGCCTGATGGGTTCGATTTTCAGCTAGCTCCTCCTGGGCCATGCTCAGTTTCTGCTCTGATGCCTCGAGGTCTTATTGAGGGCAGAAACCTCAGAGTCTTTTCCGTAGAAATCAGATTAAAGTCCATTGATGTTTTCCTTGCTTTGCTCCACGGCCTTTTGCGGCTCTGCTGTTCGGCTCTTCTCAGAGGTCAGCTCCTGGCCGAGCCCCGACACCTGTGCCTTCAGCTTATTTTCTCCTGGTGTTTTGTCCATTCTGAGGTGCCTCCTGACCTCAGTTACTCCTCCTGTCTCTGGCACGCCCTTTTTGCTGCCCGATGGTCATTGTTGGTCCGTCACTGTCCTGCACAGTTTTAATGCAGAGTGGTTAAGGTCAGCATGGTTTTGCTCGGCCTCACTTTTCATCTGGGCTTAATGGGCGTCTCGTCACAGCTCTGTCAGCTGAAGCTGTCTTTTTCCATATGGCAAGAGTGTGAAGAGTGTGTGAGAGGGGTGTGTCCGATCAGGCACAATGCTGGTGGCTTTGCGAGTGCCTCGTTTTCCAAATCCAGATGTTTATTTGTCACGTACACAGCAACAGAGAGAACAGTCTGTTGTTGGGATGGCTGAGGTCTTTCACGATCTTCCTGGTCTTGGTCCAGCACCGCCTGCTGTAGATTGAGTGCAGGTCAGGGTGCTCGGAGCGGATGGTGCGCTCAGCTGATTGCACAACCCTCTGTAGAGCTTGTCTGTCCGGCATGGTGCTGTTCCCGAACCAGACAGTGATATAGCTGCTCAGGATGCTCTCAATAATTCCTTTATATAAGGTGGTCAGAATCGGTGGTGGGAGCCGGGCCTTTCTCAGTCTTCTCAGAAAGAAAAGACGCTGACGGAAATCTCCCCGTGTAGTGAAACGGGCCTTGGATTTAACTCTCTCCGTCTCTGCTGCCTGAGATCGTTTTCCTGCAGCACTGTTGACAGTTTCAAGTTGTTGTGGGTCCAGCTGCTTTAGCATTTGGTCAGAGTCACATCGAAGATGGTAAAGGAGAGAGCAACGATGGTAGAGGGGAGAGCAGGAGTCCAGGGTCAGCCTCGGCTTTTCCGGGCCGACAAAGCAGCCTGTAATCAAGCATAAAGAGAAAAAACAAAACAAAACAAAAACAAAAACAAACGAACAGGAAAATCATGTTGTATTGGCTGTGTTACTCAGAGAGGGGAAAAACAACGGGACCAGGCCCTGTGTCAGCCTTCTCTCCCCCTTTTTTTGTTTTTTCTCACCATATAATCCTCTCATAACCCACCAAGCTGACAGGACAACACAGGTACATGTTAAAGTTCTTAAGATCATGTTTAAAGCACAAAAATGGAATTTTCTTTCATTCAGTAATCACTTGTATTAATCAATCAGAAGAAAACATGTCACAATTTGACTTTTATTAACCACTAAATTTGTCGTGTTATCACTGGTTGTGATTTTTTTTTTTTTTTGAAGTTAAGTTGTTGTCCTGCAACCCAGAGGGTTTATTTGTTAGTAGTGGATAAACTTTATTGTGTAACGGCGGGTGTATGTTAAGCTTCACTGCTTTAAAGTTGCTGGAAAATCTTCACATGTTCATGGGTGTAAGCTGTTTCTTCATTGCGTGTATGTGCGTTTGTACATGGGCTAATTTAACGTTTTTTCTCAAACGAGGCATTTCTCTAGCACGTGCCTCTCTCTCACATTTCTCTGCTTGTGTGTGTTTTTATTTCACCTTTTTGTTGTGATGCTCCAGGCGCCTTCCCAACCTCCACAAGTCTGTTGGCCGCAATTTTATGTGTTAAAACTTCTCTTAATTTCTCCTTTAATTCTCTGCTAGCTGCTGTCTTTTCCACAGCTGCTGATTCTTGCTGAGTTTGGTTTCCATTACTATAATTTTGCTTCGGCCGCCGTGCTTGTGGGGGCAGTTGGTCCAGCCCCATAGCCACCTGTATCAACACACTGAGAGATTTATTTAATATCATTTTCATCACTGTTAAATAGACTAGCAGGCAAGACGCCCACCTTTGCACTGCAGCCTACATGCCAGTCTCCCAACACACTCCTCTCTGAGTTTCAGCTTTAAAACCCAACATCATTCACACCCTAGTCATTCAACACCTTATTTGTAGTATCATAATCAGCAAAATCAGCGTTTTACTTACCGGCATGTATCATTGTTTGCAAATCAAAATTATAAAACTCAAAAACACGCTAAACAGGAAGCAAAGTCCTCTGTGCGCGTCACAGCTCATTTGCATGTTCACACACCGTCTAAAAATAGCTCGCAGCGCTGCAGTGCGCTGTCGTCACACACAGGGTCACACAAAGCTCAGACAAAACTCTTTTATCTTATATTACAAAGACGTCTTATATTTACAATCACTGACAGGCCTGACAGATTCAGTACCTAACAAATTTCGACAAATTTAAGTTAACGGGTCCAACCGAAGAAAGCTTCACTTTTTTGTAATCAATTAACCAGTATCTGTTTCCTCCAGAACAGCCTATGGCCTGATTTCTAAAGTCCCTAACTCAATTTAACTTTGTCCAAAAAAGCACATCACACCATTTAAAACGGTGAGGAGATTCTAACTCCTAGCTTATTTCAGGATGCCCTGTACCCCACAGTTAAACCAAACTGAACTAACCCTGTTCGCCGACAGGTCAAGACCGCGCGTCCACGGCCAGGAGGGAGCGTAACCTCCGGGCTATGTGCTTCTTAGCATCTTCCAGTGCCGTCCTATAACAATTTTCACCTAAACAATTTTGACAAATTTTAACATATCAATTAAACAGTATCTGTTACCTCCAGAACAGTTTCTGACCTAATTTGTAAAACTATTAACCAGTCTCTGTTTCCTCCAGAACAGTTTCTGTCCTAATTTCCCTACCAAACTACCTGAGCCTTCAGCTCAATATCCAGGGACTCAAACCCAACATTATATCTGTTACCTCCAGAACAGTTTCATATTTCTTCAACTTCATTAAACATTCTTAAGCAACTTTAACTGCATAACACACGGTGATTCTCATCAAAATCAAAACAGACACTCTACCAGTAATTTCAGTGAGTAGACTTTAATTTACTCATATCCAATTTGGCACATTTTGGAAATAATTCAACAGGTAGTGCCTTACCTTTAGATAAGCCGGCTTTTGTCCACTCAAATCAGACCACTGGCTCGTGCCTGTCCGTTCGACAACCTCGGACCGTCCAAACTTTTAAATTCCACCCCAATACCACAGGACGAGCCCCCAAAATGTTATGGTTCAAAAATATTGGGGATGGAGACAAGAGAAAAACCACAATAACAACACTGGTCCGGTCGGGTTGAGTCAAACGATGATTTAATGATCACACACATGGGAGATGGACACTGATGCAGACAGCCTCAAAATCTCAAAATGGTGGAGCATTGCTCAAACTTTTATAGCCTCTGGTGCCTCCACCTTATCATACAAAGCCTAAACATTCACATGCTTTCTCTCACACAGCGCCTAAGCTACGACCTTGGCTCCCTGTTTATCTGCTCCTGCTGAAATGGGGCAGAAAACTCCAGCACACTCTGTTCTCTTCTACTCAGACAAATTAGATTTCTTATAACTCAGCAGTATAATGCATCATAAAACAATATCATTCATTCACAACAAGTCAGCAGTTTAATGTAATGCAAATCAGTTTAACTAATGCAATAGTTATCAGCTTCTTCTAATTCAGGAGAATAATGCAAACTAAAACTACATAATAATTCACAATCTTTAATTAGGGGTATAACATGGCATAAAATAATATTATAATCTAACAACTGTAAAATTAAAAAGTTATTCACAGCATCCAGTTTCTTATGAGAGCTTTAAATAATGTAATGAAAAACTATCAGCACATTAAAATAAAGCCATAGTTAGTAGTGACTGCTGGTAATGTGTTGCTGTTGTTCAGTGTGCATATAGACATAAATCTTGAAGCTAACTGAATGGTATGTTTTATTGAGAGAGGCTTCATGCTATGTGATTTTAAGATTGGCTTTTTTTTCTATCAGTATGCTTGATAGATGCAAAAGTATCTTTTTATGACAAAGTTGTGTTAAAATGCATAGTATATTATGCAAGTTACACTGCATTGCTATTCTATATTAATTCTTAAACAGGAAGAAATTGTGAGATTCACTATAGTCTCCATGTCCATGAAAAAAGTTATTGGTGTTAAACGATGGTAGCAAATATTGCAGTATGTGATAAAGTATTAAAAATGCCATTACAGATTTTTTTTTAATATAAAATAAAAACTGAAACCTCACAGATTTATGTAATATTTTATCTGTTTAGTGTTAATTTATTCAGCCATTTTTGAAAAAACTGATTCAGTAGGAAATGCTCGTAGGCAATTATCAGACTATTGAGGTCCTCTTGGTGAAATTGCAGGGTGTTAACCTCACAATGCAGAGTGATTTGAGATGTTTTTTCTTATTTTAAATAATATTATTATGCATAGAATGATTTTGACAATTGCTTCCAGGCTTGCTGTTTTTGTTAGGTGAAAGTGTGGCAGTGGGAGGTGAAGATATTTCCCAGTCACTCCACCTTCCCCAGTCACCAAGTTTTGGTTACTTATAATCTCTGGCATCAGCTTTCTTCACTTGGTGACAGTTATGTTAATAATGAGGCTCTTGTGTCAGAATACTGATTAACAAATTTCTGAACTGTGGTTGCACTAATTTAGAAGTTGGCTGGTTCCATTACAGTTGTCCCTCGCTAACGCGGTTTACCTTTGCAGCCTCAGTGTTTCGCGGATTTGTTTGGTGAAATTTTCCATGTTTTGTTTTGTTTTATTTTTAAAAAGCACATTGTGTCCTGCATCCCGATTGGCTGTAGACCATTGTCAATCACTCTCGTGCCGTGTCTCCTGTCCAATACAGAATCGTTCCAGCTTGTCAAATTTACATAAATCTTCGATCACTAGCGCTCTGAAGTGCTTAGGGATGGGTACCGGTGTACGGTGCCATGATGGCACCGGTTCTGACATAAACGGTAGTAACCAGACCGAAAAGCAGCGCACATTTCGGTGCTTTATTTCGGTGCTTTTTTTTCCTGAGCTGTGATACACTTCTAGCCAATCATTTTAGTTTCCGAGAATAGTAGGCGGGCCCAGGTACGTACGTTCTGTTAGAGCAGAGCTACAGATTAAAAATGTCCAAGGCGAAGCGGTCAAAAGTCTGGCTGTACTTCACAGCAAAAGATGCAAACTCAGCAGCCTGCAACAAGTGCTTTAAGCTGATACTGTGATACTGTCAAAGGAGGCAACACCTCAAATCCGATGAAACACCTGGCGACGCATAGCGTTTTTTTTAAAAGCCCAGAAATGCGCCGTATTTGATAGCTTGCTGCGAGACCTCACACCGAGCGCATCTACTGCGGGTGGGTTGCCTGTTATGCAACATCCCCCAAAAACACGAAGAGGAGAGTCCTGGCCCCTAGCCCTGCCAGTGTAGCAGAAATGATGAGGATGATGATGCAGCAGCAGCCGTTCTTTTCTGCGTGAGTACCTTCATGTTGTTCGAGTGTAATTTACGTTGAGTAGGCTAACCACGTTATTACATTAATGCATGTAAGGTGAACTAGCAAACATCATCATAGCTACATGCAGCTGTCTTCTTGTTTGATGGCAGATACTCGCTTCACCCTGGCCAAAAAGGCTAAAATGACCAAAGAAAAAGTGGAAAACAGTTAAACATGAGAGGTTTTGGACAAAGTTTGTGTTTTTTCCATTGTTTAAGCACTGCTTCCAGCCAAGAGTGATAACATATATGCCCCATAGCTGCAGAAAAGGCTAACATTGTTATCTTTTTACAAAAAACCAGCTGAACATGAGAGGTTTTTGGACCAATTTTGTGTTCTCCATTCTTTAAGCACCGGTTTGAGCACCGTTTGAGCACCGGCACCGTTTCAAAAGTACCGATTTGGCACCGGTATCGGATAAAACCTAAACGATACCCATCCCTAGAAGTGCTGTACTGTATGTTTGTAAGTTTTCTCCCCAACAAACACAACAATGTTGACAAAACATTTTGGACCGTCAGGTAAGACACAGGTAAGGTGTCTTTGGTTTCATTCTATAATACTGAACTTATTTTTCTACGAAGGTTTGTGTCACGGTCCTGGGTCTCCTGACCCAGCGTTTTAGTTCTTTGTGATTTTTCGTATTATTGTACTTGTGTGTGATTTATTCTATGGCTTCTAGTTTTGATCCCTTGCCCTTCATGTCTCCCTGTGTGCCCCTCTGTGTATCTGTGAGCCCTCGTCTCTCCTTATGTTTTATTCCATGCTTCCCCTGCCCATTATGTCTAAGTTCTCCCCGTGCTCTCTCTTCCCCCTGTGTGCCCTCCATGTATTTATGAGCCCTCGTCCCCTTTCGTGTTTATTCCGTGTCTCCCCTGCCCGTTACGTTGGTGTTCTACTCGTGCTCTCTCTCCTCCGTACTTCCTGTTTCACCTCTCCCGTCAGTGTTCAGTTCACCCCGCCCTGTCTCGTTATGATTATCAGTGTCACCTGTGTTCCCCGTGTGTTCCCACTTTCCTCGTTAACCCTCTGTGTATTTCTGTCTGCGTCTCCCTCTGTTCAGCGTGACGTCGTCCCTCATGTTGTGTGGATCTCCCTGTGTCTCTCCGCGTATGTTTACTTTTCCCAGTTTAGTTTTGTATTTCCTATGTTCGGCCATTCCAGCATTAAAGCTGTGATTTTGAGTTTCATCCCCGTGTCTGTGAGTTTTGCGTTTGGGTCCTCCTCCTGCCTGCCACACAGCCGAGCCTTGACAGTACGACGTCACCAGATATGGACCCAGCAGCACTCAACCCACCAGAAGAACTGCGTCTGGACATAATCTACTCCGTGGAAAGACTCCTGCATCTGTGGCTCGAACATGAGGGGAAGGAATTTCGCCGTGCTGTGGAAACCAGACTACAGCGCTTGTTCTCTGGTCTTCCCTGGCTACTCAGTGCGCTCCACCCACTCGAACAGGATTTAATCCGCAACGAGCTCCACCTTCATCCCCCAGCTGCTACTACCCACCTGCCTGAAGGGCCGGATGTGGAGCCGCTCGGCCCGTCAGAGCCATCATCAAAAAAGAAACGGCATTCACGCCGCCGACGCGCCACCCCACAGCCGGACATTCGGCCTTCTAATTCACCTTCTGTGCTGCCAGAAGCTCCGTCGGCTCCCTCGCTGCTACTTCCAGCTCAGTTAGCTCCCTCGCAGCCCTTCGCAGCTCCGTTAGCTCCCTCGCCGCCACCCGCAGCTCGGTTAGCTCCCTCGCCGCCACCCGCAGCTCGGTTAGCTCCCTCGCCGCCACCCGCAGCTCGGTTAGCTCCCTCGCCGCCACCCGCAGCTCAGTTAGCTCCCTCGCCGCCACCCGCAGCTCAGTCTCCTGTGTCCCCGCTAGCTCAGCCATTAACTCCACCACAAGCTCCATTTTCACCTCTACCATCGCTTCAGTCATCAGTTCGGTCTGCCACTCAGTCGCCCTTAGCTCCATCATCCACACTACCACCTGTTTCTCTTCCACCACAACCGTCGCTTCACCCAGCCACTCAGGCTGCTACTCAGTCAGTCATTCAACCCATAGCCCTGCCGTTAATATGCTCTGTAGCTGAGCCACTAGCCGCCCGACCCGCAGCCACTCCTCCACCCGTCACACCTCCACTACAACCATCACTGCGGTCTCTAGCGCAGTCACCTGCAGCTCTGCTTTCCCCAGTGCAGTCTCCAGTGTCCCCAGTGCAGTCTCCAGTGTCCCCAGTGCAGTCTCCAGTGTCCCCAGTGCAGTCTCCTGCAGCCCTGCTGTCCCCAGTGCAGCCTCCTTTAGCACAGTCACCCACTCAACCACCAGCACCACAACCGTCACTACCTCTAGTTCATTCCCCTGTGAAGTCATTAACTCCACCACCTACTCCACTCTCACCACCACCGTTACTACAGACATCAGTTCAGTCCCCTGTGCAGTCATTTACTTCTCCACCGTTAGCAGCTCAGGTCCCCGTGTGTCCAGCAGCTCAGGTCCCCGTGTGTCCAGCAGCTCAGGTCCCCGTGTGTCCAGCAGCTCAGGTCCCCGTGTGTCCAGCAGCTCAGGTCCCCGTGTGTCCAGCAGCTCAGCTCGCACCTGAACCTTTGGCCCAGTTCCCCGTAGCAGTGCAGTTTTCTAGCCAGCTTAACATTGAGCCCGGGGTCCCAATCCTCTCTGGCTCTACATCGGCTCCTGCTGGAAGCTCGGATGAGCTCATCCAGGACTCCGCGGCTCCCACGCCGCCATCTACCTCGTCCGCTGGGGGTTCCAGTGAGCCCGGCCAGCACCTCCCTGTCTCCGCTGGAGGGTCCGAGGGGCCCGTTCAGCCTCCCGTCTCCGCTGGAGGGTCCGAGGGGCCCGTTCAGCCTCCCGTCTCCGCTGGAGGGTCCGAGGGGCCCGTTCAGCCTCACGCCGCATCAGCTGGAGGGCCCGAGGAGCCTGTCCAGCCGCCATCTGCGACCGCCTCGTCATCGCCTGGCCCGGCTACATCCGCCTGTGCTGCAGCTCCGCCTGGCCCGGCCTCAGCCTCTGCAGCTCCGCCTGGCCCGGCCTCAGCCTCTGCAGCTCCGCCTGGCCCGGCCTCCGAGTCTTCGTCCTCGCCTGGCCCGGCCTCCTCAGAGCCTTCGTCTGCCGCAGCCTCCTCAGAGCCTTCGTCTGCCGCAGCAGCCTCAGCCTGTGCTTCGCCTGGTCCCGTCTCGACTGGTCCTGTGCCCACCGGGCCTCGGCCAGTACGCCTGACACTGGAGAGCCGCCGCCGCTGCCTTCCGCGCGGCCGGCCCCCTGAACTGCACCGTCATCGCCTGAGTGGCCGCCGTCGCCTTCCGCACGGCCGGCCCCCTGAACTGCACCGTCATCGCCTGAGTGGCCGCCGTCGCCTTCCGCACGGCCGGCCCCCTGAACTGCACCGTCATCGCCTGAGTGGCCGCCGTCGCCTTCCGCACGGCCGGCCCCCGGACCGCCTTCGCCTGAGTGGCCGCCGTCGCCTTCCGCACGGCCGGCCCCCTGAACTGCGCCGTCATCGCCTGAGTGGCCGCCGTCGCCTTCCGCACGGCCGGCCCCCTGAACTGCGCCGTCATCGCCTGAGTGGCCGCCGTCGCCTTCCGCACGGCCGGCCCCCGGACCGCCTTCGCCTGAGTGGCCGCCGTCGCCTTCCGCACGGTCGGCCCCCGGACCAGCGCTGTCATCGTCGCCGCCGCCTCCCGCGCGGTCGGCCTCCTGAACTGCTCCGTCGTCTCCTTCACCGCCGCCGTTGCCTTGCGCACGGCCGGCCTCCTGAACTGTTTCCACGTCTCCGCCGTTGCCTTGCGCACGGCCGGCCTCCTGAACTGTTTCCACGTCTCCGCCGTTGCCTTGCGCATGGTCGGCCCCCTGAACTGCTCTGTGTTTGAGTTATTTTCTTGGGCTCCGGTGTTTGCTGTGCTCTTCTTTTGTTTTCTGTTCCGAGCCCTCCGTCCTGGGCCCCCGCCGCCCGCCCTGGGTTGTTTTCTATTTTGGTTTTGTTTTTCTGTGTTTGGGCTGTCTGGAGCCAGCCCTTGAGGGGGGGGTACTGTCACGGTCCTGGGTCTCCTGACCCAGCGTTTTAGTTCTTTGTGATTTTTCGTATTATTGTACTTGTGTGTGATTTATTCTATGGCTTCTAGTTTTGATCCCTTGCCCTTCATGTCTCCCTGTGTGCCCCTCTGTGTATCTGTGAGCCCTCGTCTCTCCTTATGTTTTATTCCATGCTTCCCCTGCCCATTATGTCTAAGTTCTCCCCGTGCTCTCTCTTCCCCCTGTGTGCCCTCCATGTATTTATGAGCCCTCGTCCCCTTTCGTGTTTATTCCGTGTCTCCCCTGCCCGTTACGTTGGTGTTCTACTCGTGCTCTCTCTCCTCCGTACTTCCTGTTTCACCTCTCCCGTCAGTGTTCAGTTCACCCCGCCCTGTCTCGTTATGATTATCAGTGTCACCTGTGTTCCCCGTGTGTTCCCACTTTCCTCGTTAACCCTCTGTGTATTTCTGTCTGCGTCTCCCTCTGTTCAGCGTGACGTCGTCCCTCATGTTGTGTGGATCTCCCTGTGTCTCTCCGCGTATGTTTACTTTTCCCAGTTTAGTTTTGTATTTCCTATGTTCGGCCATTCCAGCATTAAAGCTGTGATTTTGAGTTTCATCCCCGTGTCTGTGAGTTTTGCGTTTGGGTCCTCCTCCTGCCTGCCACACAGCCGAGCCTTGACAGTTTGAACTTTGAGAGCATTTAAACAAGAGAGAAAAGTGTGAAAATGTTCATGCCTGTCTGACAAAGTGTATAAAGTGTGTAGTGAGGGGTTTTACAGCCTTGAAACATCTATAATAATTGTAAAAAATAAAGTTGGCTACTTCGCGGATTTCACCTATCGCGGGTTATTTTTGGAACATAACTCCCGTGATAAACGATCGGGGACTGCTGTATTCTTGACTACGCTGCGTGATTATTTGCACCCATTGGCCGTTTAGGGAATCATAAAGTCACATCAAATTATGTATTATAAATATTAGCTTTGGTTAACGATAGAAAACTGCCCTACATATAGCTTATGGTAGAATGCATGTTAAAGAAAACAGTGGTTGGAGAACGCAGCACTAATATTATTGCGAATGTGAACTTGTGATCTTGTTACCTGTGAAATGGCTGCTGTGAGGACATGGACCAGTTGTTTCTACAAAGTGTGTTTTGTTCGTCAATATGACGAAAATAACACCAATAAGCTGGACCTGATTTCGAATAAAACAATTTACATTAGTTACCTACTTTTGTGTATCATCACCCCTCTTTAACCCACAAATTTAAATCTCTATTCATGAGCAGACCTGTGGTGTTCAAGAGTCAACTCTGCAACGTTATCAGATGCAAGTTCTAACTTGTGAATGATGCAGTGAATGATGTTCAGGTCAGGCCTAATCCTCTCTCACAGGAGTGTGGCTCCTCACAGCAGCTATAGACCATCAACTGCAAAAGCAACATAGTACACAGAGTTTTTCACAGACCGCTGCATAGCAAGGCTTTCTAACTGTGGGATATTAAAGACAGACAGAAACCCTGCTGTATAACTGCATTTCAACAAGATCAAAAAGGAAGCTGCAGGTTTTACCTTTGTAGAGAATTCTGATGTAGATGATCAGGCACGTATCTGACACTTAAGGTTATTTCTATGATTTGTTTCTTTGAGTCTGCTTTTAAATCTGAAACTCAATCCTTTTAATTTATCTTTATATAGTCAGTGGTAGTTTTTATTCCAAAACAGTGATAGTATAATGGTGGCATAACCAGTTGAAATGGAACATGAACAGTGGTGGGACTAGGGACTAAAAGGGGTGAGGACCTCCCCAAAAACCAATGACTGTCATAAGTTATCAATTATTTTGCAACTGATCGCCTCTGTCAGTGCGCCCCAGGGTGGCTGTGGCTACACTGTAGCTTGCCATCACCGGTGTGTGAATGTGTGTGTGAATGGGTGGATGATTGTGTATAGTGTAAAGCGCTTTGGGGTCCTTAGGACCAAGTAAAGTGCTATACAAATACAGACCATTTACCATTTGGTCACAGACTGACTCTGACTGATTGCAGTTGATTAATTAGATGGCAGTTATTTGCAAACCTTTGACAATCTGCAATCCGTCGAACCCGGACCGCCATTGTTTGCCTCCCACAGGTTGACCTGTGCAATCATCTTCCATTTAAAAGTGCCTCAGAGAGTTTAATCTATGGGTGACCAGTTGGTTGCCACAACAATAAGTCACCAATAGGTCAAAAAGATTCAGTGTAATCATTATTCAACGACAGATTTTTCCAAGTTCCAAGGTATTGCTGTCCTATGTTTACTCTTATGTGACTGAAGATTTAATTGTATGGATTTTTTTAATAACTTGAAAAAAAATTTTCACAGAAAATAGTTGCTATCCCCAATTGCCAAATATGGATGACTCCTTGGACCTATTTTCTTTTGAGGATGAGGACAGAGAAGTATCGCTCTTGCCTACCCTTGGAAGTACCAGCCTTCTACGGGCAGAAAGGATTGTCAGACTGCTCATACATGAATCCCCTTGTGCTCTGTTCAGTCTTCTCATGTGAGTCATTGTGATTCTTTATGCTGGTTGAAAGCCTGTTGTGCATATTTAAGACCATTTTCATCTCTTTTGATGGTGAATTACATGGTTTGAGGTGCAGATTGCCTTAATTTCCCTTGTGCCCAAATCCTTGTTGAACTTCAAACCGCACTTTGTTTACCAGGCCCTCTGGGTGCTGAGATCAAGAATCTTTTTCATCATTTTGAGGCAATGATAGTGAGGCAAAATAAGGATGTGTTGAGTCATTTTGGTGAAGTTTTAAAAACAATTAAATTCACATAATTTCAGGTTTAATTAGATGGTGCCAAATTACAGCAGAATTCACTCAAAAAGCATGTTATGCTGTAAGGTAAAGACCCTACAGTATTCTGGAGAAAACCCCAACAATCAAGCGACATGACCCCACCACCACGCATGAGCCTCATCTGTGGGAAGGAAAAACAGGAAGAAACTTTTGACAGAACCAGGTTCATGGAGGGGCAGCCATCTGTCACAACTGGTTGAATGTGTAAAAGAGAAAAGAAAGCGAGCATAGCACAAGGTGCAGGTCAAAACACAGACCAAAGGGGAGGGAAGACCAAAAGTTAATGACACACGCTCCTGTGGTATATAAACACATGGGAAGAGGTGAGTGCTCAGTGCATCTCATTAAGTCTGAGCCTAGTGCATAACCAAGGAATGGTTTAGGGACACCTGATCCAGTGCTAACAACGTTGCTCAAACAATCAAATGAACATGTCTAAAAAGACATCAGATCTCAATGGAGGAGAAAAATTCATGCTCGATATCTGTACTGATGGAGTGATGATGATGGACTGAGTAATGTGTTAGGAGTGAAATCATTTGATTGCAGATTAAAATGATCAACCAACAGGAGGGTTGAATTCAAAGATACCCTGAAAATTGAAGTGAAAAGAAATGATGCGGCAGGTTTCTTCAATTGCTGAAATTTCACTGCACCAACTCAGAATGGTACTCAGTAGTTTGTATGGCCCCCACGTGCTTGAATGGATGCATGACCACTTTGGGTCACGCTCACAATGAGATTGTGGATGGTGTTTGGGGTATTCTGAGATCGCTGGATTTAGGTCAGGCAAGCATGGGGGCCAGTCACTCGTATCAATTCCTTCATCCTCCAGGGCATCGGTGTATACCACGAGGAAGCCAGGACCCACTGCACCAGTGTAGGTTCTGACAGCTGTCAGATCCTACACTCTCATCTGCTGACCTTCCAGTCTGGTATTATGGAAAGTGCCAGTCAGTCTCCATAGTGCCAGGCAGTGAGTAGAGGGCCCACTAAAGGACATGGACCCTCACACACCCCTCAAGTCTGTTTCTGATTGTTTGATCAGAGATATTCATACAAGTTTCCTGCTGGAGGTAATTTTTCTTGCTTACGCAGTGCTCATCTTCTTCCTCTGTACAAAGGAGCAGATAGCGGTCCTGCTGATGGGTTATGGACGTTCTACGGCCCTGTCCAGCTCTCCTAGAGTAATTGTCAGTTTCCTGGAATCTCCTCCATGTTGTTGAGAGTGTGCTGGGAGACACAGTAAACCTTCTGGTAATGGCAAATATTGATCCTAGAGAAGTCAGACGACCTGTTTAACCTCTTTAGGGTCAGGGTATTGTCTCATGCTACCAGTAGTGACAATGACCCTAGCCAAATGCAAAACTAGAGAAAATAAAAACAACTGAACAAATGAGGTAGGAAAAATGTCAGTGGCCTACACTTTTAAAACCATTCTTGTTTTGGATGGGTTGTCTCATTGTTACATTAACATTAATATTAATTTCATTAACACCAAAGCAGTCAAAACTGACCATCCACCACCTCTACTACTTAACTGATCAGATCTATCTTTAACTTAATACTATACTCTGATTAAATATGGTTCCTTTCATTTTTTTGAGCACTAAGTTTAAATAATAAGGGACATTTTTAATTTATTTAACACCTGTGAACAAGTTTTTGCATGTTGTACAAAAATGTTCACCCATCATAACCGTTATTTTTTAAAGTTTATAAAGATTCCTACTCATAGTTCATTTGCATATTTTTTATATCCCATCATCAAAGCTCTCAGCGCCATTAAATGCAAACCTGTAACATGTGACAGCAGTGTGTGTCCTAAATTGGAATACTGCTTTTACTGTTTACTGATTTGACTGTTTGGTGATGTTGCTATAGGTAGGGATGTAGATCGACCAGTAAATCGACAACTTTGCCTTTTCACACTCTATGATACTATAACAGACTGGCACCAATGACTTTCCCATCTAGACTCCAACTCCCCTGTATACTCATGACATCAACAATCTGGGACAAAGCAACCCGTAGTGTGTAGTCTACCCTTTTTTATACTCAGAATCCATGGGCTCCATCATGAAGGTGATAATTCTCACCTCTCCTGCTTTGGCTCCACTATGAGCTGGACTTCACGAGTCGGTGATGCCAGAATGACCATATCATTCATGCAAAGTCACCAAACTGGAAAACCTGGGTCTGACACAAATTAGCCAGTTGGAATGACCACGTGTATCTGCAGCCCATTTTTATTCATTAATATTTGTTTCCTTGTATTTCTACATTTGATGTAGAAAGTACTTCACAATGAGGACACATTATGCATCCTATGTGCTCATACAATCGGCGTCAAATGGTGGACACAACATGCACACCTGTCATTACACACACACACACGGTCATGGAATTATGAATGTGACTGCAGATGCATTTATTTACTCTATCAGATTGCAATTTAGCTCAGATTAAAGATAATAGGTTAAAGTGTGTAATTTTCTGAGCCTCTGACTGGTGACTACACCTTATCGACTGGCCTGGCATTTAGCATGGTGAATGAGGGTAAGCACGCTAATGTGTGAACACATATGCAACAGAGCTGCCAGTTTGATGGGGATAACAATCTGTCTTTGTGTACGGCCTGATTACTGTTTTTGTTACTAGTCTAGTCTCAATTGGCCCTTCCTGTGTGTGAGCGTGTAGCGGGTAATGACACGGATGTGAGTGTCATCCTGTAAAATCTCATGACTGCAGCAATCTGCAACAGGCAGTTGCACTGCATAATTTACCATGCAATCACTTCTCATGGGCAGTCTTAATCTGGATGTAATAGCTGCTCATCACAGCTCTATTAACCCCTTTTTCCATATAGCTTTTTGGTGAGGGTGATGTCTAAACATTCTCACACACATCATGCAGAAGCAATGTCACCCAGGTCGAGATAAGACCCCACAGACAGACATTATGAACTCCAGGGCCATTTCACACACTCACTCCCCCAGAGCAGGGGATTGCATAACACCTGATAATTTATTTTCTATTGTTTGTGCAGAGTGCTTTGGAGAGGTCGCTTGCCTTTTTTAACTGATGCGCATGCATCCGGTTATACCCGCTCGATTTTGATAGCAATTCTTTAACATTCATTTCCATCCAAAAAGCAAATGCACACTGTCAAAAAGATTTCTGTCTCTTTAGAGCCTCCTAAGTGTTCTTTTATAGCAGCCACTTGTCATTTCACCTCTGTTGCCAGCATGCATTTGCTGAAGTTTCATGAATACTTCATGGCTGCTAGTTGAAAACAGTTTATCATCTAGCTAGAGTGTCTGTGTACATTGACTCGCAGTGAAGAGAGGCTGTACTGTGATAAATGGAGTTCCAACCTTTGAGGTCAGAAGGTAACCGCTATAAATGTGAGAGCCTGTCTGAATGTCCATCTCTGTGAAAAATCAGCCTGCCTGGAGCCCAACTCCGATCAGATAAGTGGGAAACAGCAAACAGAAAGCGGTGGGGGTTACACTCGCATTAGCCTAAATTGTTTTCTACTATAAAACAGTGTTCATATTATCATCCTGCTGTTTATGGGCCCTCCGCACCATTCCATGTATATATTCTGGAATAGAGCAGGCGTCAGTGGCACCAGACATAACACAGATTAAGTTGGAAAAAGCCTGAATACCATCAAATGGAAGATCTGTTTGGTAGTAACCCACTGCACTCATGGTGTCACACCTCTAAGAGAAGAACTATTAAGCTGTCACATTCCATTAAACATGCGCAGGATAAAAAAAGACTTGTCAGGCATTTGTGACAAACTGAAGTTAATATTTAGAGTGTAAGACAACACCAAGAACAGACAATATAGAGTACACGGCTGTAATGGGAGTTGGCCTAATACTCTGCAGACAAAAACTCCTTAGCTGAAGTATTACTCTACCCTACTGACGTATCCACTTGCTAATACATGTTATGGATAATGTGCCTGTGCCAGCACTTGTCTTTTGACTTCTGTCCAATATGATCATTAACCTCTGCCTGTGGATCATTTTGCACGTCCCCCATGGACCTATTACAATAATCGTAATAGAGCTGTTTCATTTAAAGATTGTGCCGCATTCCTTTCAATAAAAGTTGTTTAGTAAGCACATTAAACATCTGTCCTCTACTCTGACCTGCATCCTGTTTCTCTTTCATTGGATAAAAGCATTTTATCTGCTACTGCTTTATTTAAAGCTACAGCAAGTACTTTTGGGTGGTGGGTATTTAATAGAAAAAATACACTGTTGTGCTTTAATTAAATGTTATCCATATAGTGCAGAATTATAACAGCAGTAACCTCAAGGCACTTTATATTATAAGGTATAATATATTTTATTTATTGTTGTAAATAAATGTGCGCCTTATCAGTTACTTTTAATTTAAAGATCATAAAGAGCTCTTTATTTGTACGTGGATATTTTTATTATTTCTTTCTGATTATGTTTTTCTATGCTTCCTTCATTGTTCTCTCTTCTTCCTCTTTTCCACCTCCTCACCTCAGCAACAGATGGTTATAAGCTAAAATTTTGCCAGCTAATGTTAGGCTCTAGTCTAATAATCACACTTCCCCTCTGATAAACAGTTTTATAACATTCTCACATCTTATGAAAGTTTATTAGCTAAGAGTAAAAGTCCAACAATGTTCAAAGACAGTTTCGCCAATGCCCGCTAACGGAGGCTAACAGCAGCTATCGCCTGACAACGCTTACTAAGACAAAAGTTCAGGATATCCTCAACAACTTTCATCAGTATCACTATCATCAGACAAAAGAGAGGTTCACTAAGTCGTTGATTCATATCAGACTCTTTTCACAAAGTTTTACTGTCTTCCCTACAGAAAATAGGCGAGGATAACCAGTATACTGACATCTAAGATAAACGGCTAACTAACAGCAAGCACTCACTACAGATGAATGGCAGCTAGTCCTTTTTTGTCCTGCAGTGGTCACCATAGCTAGTATTACACAGGCTAAATGGTGGGGGTAAATTCAGCTGACTGCAATTTATTGACACCTAGTGGTAAAATTTTATACACTGTAATTTTACAATTGCTCTTCTAGGTAAAAAGGGGGAACTACGCGTCTTTGACCTGACATGCAGTTGTATTAACATGTAGTCCATATTCAGCATGTAGCAGTGACAGAAAGCCAACAACACTGTTTAATTTATATCAGCTTCTCTGCAGCAGTCTGAGGCAAATTGCTGCAGTGGTAGTTGACGCTGACTTTGTAACCATTCAGTTAAAATAACAAACACAATCTAACAAATTGCCATTGCTGTATATCTTTTATTTACTGCATGTTTTTTTGTGTGTCTGTGAGGCTGTCATGCGAGTGTGTCTCAAGTCCTGTTATTGCATATCAGTTTGTTGCACACGCCCCTGTCACATGGAAATAGAGGGCACAGGGGTTACAGAGTGAAAGCGAGAAGGAGAGAGAGCAGAATGCATTTCCTGCATACCTCTCTGCTGTCCGTTCTCTGCGTCTTCTCCCTCCCACTTTCAGGCTTCTCAGCGAGAGTACCTCACTGATAGCTCTGTTTCCCTCCCTCCCTTTCTCCCTGCTTTTGCTCAGCCCTCTCTACCTCTGACACTCACACTCTCTCTATAACTCTCTCTCTCTCTCAGTCAAACAGAGGATTCTCCATAGCCAGCTGTAGCTGAACGTGATTCTCACTTCTGTGATTGTTTCACTGATGCTTTCTTCCCCCCCTTTCTCTCTCTCTCTCTCTCTCTCTCTCTCTCTCTCTCTCTCTCTCTCTCTCTCTCTCTCTCTCTCTTCCGATTCTGCCGATGCTGACATCCTGTACGTGGATGCTGCTAAGGTGCACAAAGAGTGAAGGGAATAGGAGAGAACTTTTAAGGCTGCTATCAGTGCACTTTCTCTTGAATCAAGACACGTTAGATTGGTTGATTTGCTGTCGAGAGACGAGTCAACAGTGGAAGGGTTTTTGTTGTAGTCGATGAGTCATTTAGGTCATTTTCCTCCTTCAGGACTCCTGGATATAAATTTCTTTTCCTTTGCTCCACCTGTGGGTTTCCTTTCTACACTCTGTGGGGACTTTTATGGAGTGTGAAATTTGTCCAGCAAGTGTGAAGTTTGACAGAGCATGGCCAGTGGAACCACAGCTGAGTGTTGAACCTCTTCTGTCCAGTAAGGCAGCCCAGGTAAGTCAGCCAGTTCACTTTATTTCCCAAATAGATTTGTAATTGTGCATTTACATGCATGTAGTAGGAACTGCTGTTCTTTTCTGAGCTTGCCAGGAAATTCTATTACTGAAGGCTAAAATGTAATATAAGTCCAGCCTGACTTTATCTCTGCCCCTGGTGCTTTTTGGTACTACTTAAGTCACAACGGAGAAATTACATCTTAGTGATTTCTGTCTGAATTTTGACAGGTGAGCATTAATCTTGACAAGAAGATGTCTATGACTCAGTAAAGACATCAGTGCAACAACTGGATCAACTCTGATACATTTAGCTTTAGTCTTACTTCTGAGAAATGACTTGGATCATTTTTCAGTTGTGCAATGTTCATGAGACTCTTTTTCTTAAGTTGTGCGGTAATCAAATGGGAATAAGCAAAATTTTCTTTAGAAACTAAGATTCATGGTTCCAGCCTAGACCTAAATGTGTAACCAACTGACCAAGTTAGAAATTCACAGTATGTTTACTTTAAGTTCAGCACATAAGTCATAATTCTGATTCATAACACGGAGTCATAGCTTATTCAAAGAATAACATACAAGACCATAGGCTACATATTTGTTAGTGCATGATAAAAAAAAACGAACTTCTTCCCATTTAAAAACTTGCAGAGAATTATGACACATTTTTGTCACCAGAGTTTAAGATTGTGCTAATGTTAATCAGACAGATAACACTCAATAACAAGAGCGCTAATTTCCATCAAAGATTATTTCAGTGTCAGATTTTCTGCATCATTTGAGTCACAGTGTGCAGACTGAATCTAAACATTAGTACTACAGTTTCAAAACTTAGGATAACGCCTCACTTCTTGACCAACTTGGTCTTACTAAAACACTGCTGTGGTAATTTTTATTAATCAGATTAAACTTTAGTCAGACAGAAATTTAACCTTTTGTTTAGTAGTTTTGACACTTTTTGGTCTCCACCTCTGTAAATATGCAATGAGTCAGAGACTCAGAGTGAGAGATGGTTTAGATCTCTACCTATTGGCGTGTTTTTTCAAAATGGAGATGATAGCTTGCAGAAAATATGCCAGTATAGTCTTTTTAACACTTTAGCAATCTGTTTATAAATCCCCAAAAGATCCACTTCATTAAAATAGCTTCCATGCATTGGCTATATTGGAGAGCTAATATATCATTTCCCTGTTCCCATACATTTCTCTTGCATCCAGACATGACAACAGTGTCCATGGAGCCTGTGGGAGTCCTGGTGGAAAGGGGCGGCAATGCAACTGACCCTCCTCTGAACTCACTTGAAGATACAGCCGCCACCTTTACCATTGGAACCATCCTCTCCATCATGTGTTTCATTGGAGTCTCCGGGAACATCTACACCCTGGTGGTGATGTGCCACTCCATGAGGTCTGCAGCCTCCATGTACATCTACATCATAAACTTAGCTTTAGCAGATCTGCTGTATCTTCTCACCATCCCCTTCGTAGTCTGCACACACTTCCTGAAGGGATGGTACTTTGGAGATGCAGGGTGTCGGATTCTGATAAGCATGGACTTCCTGACTATGCACGCAAGCATCTTTACTCTGACAATCATGAGTACAGAACGCTACTTTGCAGTGCTCAAGCCACTCGACACAGTGAAACGATCGAAAAGTTATCGGAAAGCTATTGCCCTACTTGTCTGGGTAGCTTCTCTAATCCTCACCCTACCGATGATCGTGAGAATTCAACTGATGGCAGTGGGCACCAAGCCTATGTGTCAGTCCACTTTGTCACCGCTCTCCTACAAGATTTACATCTCCTTCCTGTTTTGCACTAGCATTGTCGCTCCAGGACTGATTATTGGCTATCTTTACATCCAGCTTGCACGCACTTATTGGATTTCACAGACAGAGACATTCAAGCAGACCAAAAAATTACCAAATCAAAAGGTAAGTTAAGCACAAATTAATGTGTTTAATGTGACTATTTTGCTTTATCATTGCACTTACTGTCTTACCACTTATCAAATCCTTTTGTGTGGGTTGAATATTTAAATGCCACTACTCAGCTATCTATGCCAATTCTATTCAAACCCACATTTCTTCCTGGAAACAAAAGGGCAATACAGTGTTTCCCACAGATTTAAAGCCCTTGTCACACAGGTTTAGAGACTGGTTGGTGACTGCCTGGTAACCACCGGTTGTTAGAGAAAAGTCAATGTCATGACTGACTGGTTGCCAAGTGGTTGCAAGAGGTTGCTTGGTGAGACTGATAACAATGAGATAAAAACCTTCCTGTCATCTGCTAGTGACTCCATTACTATTAAAGATCCTGTATTAGTATGTTACATAACTAAGAATATGTAATTATAATTACACAACTTTAGTTTAAGAACAAAAACCACAGAGAAATGGCGCGTGCGACTACTACACTATTTGTATCAAATGATTATTATTAGATAAACTCTTTATTAGTCTACAGATAATTATAATGTTCTAGATTTATCTGCTCATTATTTTTTCAGCCAAGCACATCCTCATATATAAAAGCTGGAATGAAAAAATAAATCTTACTCTTAGGCCAAGTTATGTACAATACTCTGAAACAACTATATCAATAAGAGAGCATCACATAATATCTTAAAAATTCTTCAGTTATTTTCACACAGACTCTCCAACTCGATCTCAGTTCTCCTTTTTTGGTGAGCTGCCTCAACTTCGACCTCGTCTCTTGCATCTTTCCCAGTTTTCAGCTCAGCAGGAGATGAACACATCCATCAACACCAACCTAATGAATATTTTGAAGTTAGACACAGTGATGCTGTACAAACTTCCATAGATATTCCACTAATAAACAAGAAGTACTTTATGCAGTGTTTGTCTGATGCACATTCCATTTTGTTTCATAGCAGGGCTGAAGATGGTTTTATTCTCTCCCGACACGCTTAAATGTAACCCATCACTTGCATTTAAGGGTGAGAATCTTGAAGCGCAAGGGAAAATATAGACTACCCTACCTTTAAAATTGCTACTATTTGATATCCTAACAATTCTCTCCTTCCCTACCAGGGCTGTGCTTCACTGTGAATCTCTTGCTGTTATCATGCTGCACCAAGAAATGAGAGAAAATTACGTCAGTATTCCCCACAGGGAAATAGTTTGCAATAGTTGCTAAAGTCACACAAGAGTACAAGAAACACAACACAACCAAAGTCTATAGGAAGTTACTGAAAGGATTAATGAGTTAACATTGGCTTCCATACAATACCTTAGACGAGTTACTGTGTAGGGACACTATTAAAGATCTGGGGCCAACCAGATTTACTGGTCACTGATATTACAGTGCACGAATAATTTGAGTCGCCAAAACATCTTATGCATGCATTTTCCCTTTCTGTAATACGTTTTTTGTTTAAGTATGCTAAATAGGTGAAAATCATAATCTGACTTATGTTAACATAATCCTAACCATACCTATAACCAGAAATTGGTTGGTAGCTTATTTACCCTCTGACGACTAACTCATCATTAATAATGACCTTTAACCCAATCAAAATATGTAATTTTTATTAAATTGTCCTCCAAAGTCTTATCGGGTGCATTGTGAGCCGGGTGGCGGCCAGGAGCGGAGGCCCTGGCGGACCGACCCCCGGCTGCCAAGACTGGCAATAGGGACATGGAATGTCACCTCTCTGGTGGGGAAGGAGCCTGAGTTGGTGCGTGAGGTTGAGAGGTACCGGCTAGATATAGTTGGGCTCACCTCTACGCATTGTCTGGGCTCTGGAACCAGTCTCCTGGAGAGGGGCTGGACTCTGTCTCAGTCTGGAGTTGCCCCTGGTGAGAGGCGGCGGGCTGGGGTGGGTATTCTTATATCCCCTCGGCTTGCTGCCGGTACGTTGGGGTTTTTCCCGGTGGATGAGAGGGTTTGTTCCCTGCGCCTTAGGGTCGGGGAACGGGTCCTGACCGTCATCTGCGCTTATGCGCCGAGTGGCAGTTCGGAGTACCCAGCCTTCTTAGAGTCCCTGGGGGGGGTGCTGGAAGGTGCTCCACCTGGAGACTCTGTTGTCCTGCTGGGAGACTTCAATGCTCACGTGGGTAACGACAGCGAGACCTGGAGGGGCGTGATTGGGAGGAACGGCCTCCCTGATCTGAACCCGAGCGGTGCTTTGTTATTGGACTTCTGTGCTAATCACAGTTTGGCCATAACGAACACCCTGTTTGAACATAAGAGTGTCCATAAGTGCACGTGGCACCAGGATGCTCTAGGCCGTAGGTCGATGATCGATTTTGTAATCGTATCACCAGACCTGCGACCATATGTTCTGGACACTCGGGTAAAGAGAGGGGCTGAGCTGTCAACTGATCACCACCTGGTGGTGAGTTGGATCAGGTGGCGGGGGAGGACGCTGGACAGACCTGGTGCACCTAAACGCGTAGTGAGGGTGTGCTGGGAACGTCTAGCAGAGGCCCCAGTCCGCGAGATCTTCAACGCACACCTCCGGCAGAGCTTCAACAGCATTCCGAGGGAGACTGGGGACATTGAGTCCGAATGGACCATGTTCAGCGTCTCCATTGCCGAAGCTGCTGCATTGAGCTGCGGCCGCAAGGTGGTTGGTGCCTGCCGTGGTGGTAATCCCCGAACCAAATGGTGGACACCAGAGGTGAAGGGAGCCACCAGACTGAAGAAGGAGGCCTATCGGGCTTGGTTAGCCTGTGGGACTCCGGAGGCAGCCGACAGGTATCGACAGGCCAAGCGGAATGCGGCTCGGGCAGTGGCTGAAGCAAAAACTCGGGTGTGGGAGGAGTTCGGAGAGGCCATGGAAAAAGACTTTCGGACTGCCTCGAAGAGATTCTGGCAAACCGTCAGGCGTCTCAGGAGGGGAAAGCGGTGCTCTACCTGCACTGTGTATAGTGCTGGCGGAGCGCTGTTGACGTCGACTGAGAAAATTGTCGGGCGGTGGAAGGAATACTTCGAGGACCTCCTTAATCCCACTGACACGTCTTCCGGGGAGGAAGCAGAGTCTGGGGATGAGGGGTGTGACCCACCAATTTCCGGGGGCGAGGTCACTGAGGCAGTTAAACAACTCCTTGGTGGCAGAGCCCCTGGTGTCGATGAGGTCCGCCCCGAGTTCCTGAAGGCTCTGGACGTTGTAGGGCTGTCTTGGTTGACACGTCTCTGCAATGTTGCGTGGAGATCAGGGGCAGTACCTGTGGACTGGCAGACCGGGGTGGTGGTCCCCATCTTCAAGAAGGGGGACCGGAGGGTGTGTTCCAACTACAGGGGGATCACACTCCTCAGCCTCCCCGGGAAAGTCTATGCCAGGGTGCTGGAGAGGAGGGTTCGTCCGCTAGTCGAACCTCGGATACAGGAGGAACAATGCGGTTTTCGTCCTGGTCGCGGAACACTGGACCAGCTCTTTGTCCTCTCGAGGATACTTGAGGGTGCATGGGAGTTTGCCCAACCAGTCTACATGTGTTTTGTGGACCTGGAGAAGGCATTCGACCGTGTCCCTCGGGGCGTCCTGTGGGAGGTGTTGCGCGAGTATGGGGTGTCTGGCCCATTGCTACGGGCCATTCAATCCCTATACAACCGTTGCAAGAGCTTGGTTCGCATTGCCGGCAATAAGTCGGACTCGTTCCCGGTGGGTGATGGGCTCCGCCAGGGCTGCCCTTTGTCTCCGGTTCTGTTCATAATTTTTATGGACAGGATTTCTAGGCGCAGCCAAGTGGCGGAGGGCTTTCGCTTTGGTGGCCTCAGAATCTCATCTCTGATTTTTGCGGATGATGTGGTTCTGTTGGCTTCATCGGGTGAGGGCCTCCAGCTCGCACTGGAGCGGTTCGCAGCCGAGTGTAACGCAGCGGGAATGAGGATCAGCACCTCCAAATCTGAGGCCATGGTTCTCAGCCGGAAAAGGGTGGAGTGCCCACTCCGGGTCGGGGATGAGTTCCTGCCCCAAGTGGAGGAGTTCAAGTATCTCGGGGTCTTGTTCGCGAGTGATGGGAGAAGGGAGCTGGAGATCGACAGACGGATTGGGGCTGCGGCTGCAGTAATGCGGACGCTGCACCGGTCAGTCGTGGTGAAGAGGGAGCTGAGTGTAAAAGCGAAGCTCTCAATTTACCGGTCGATCTACGTCCCTACCCTCACCTATGGCCACGAGCTGTGGGTAGTGACCGAAAGAACGAGATCGCGGATACAAGCGGCGGAAATGAGCTTCCTCCGAAGGGTGGCTGGCCTCTCCCTTAGAGATAGGGTGAGAAGTTCGGCCATCCGGGAGGGGCTTAGAGTAGAGCAGCTGCTGCTCCACATCGAAAGGAGCCAGCTGAGGTGGTTCGGGCATCTGGCAAGGATGCCCCCTGGGCGCCTCCTGGGCGAGGTGTTCCAGGCATGTCCCACCGGGAGGAGGCCCCGGGGCAGACCCAGGACACGCTGGAGAGATTATATCTCTCGGCTGGCCTGGGAACGCCTTGGTATTCCCCCGGACAAGCTGGAGGAGGTGGCTGGGGAGAGGGAGGTCTGGACCTCTTTGCTTAGGCTGCTACCCCCGCGACCCGACCTCGGATAAGCGGATGAAGATGGATGGATGGATGGATGGAAGTCTTATCACTTAGGGAACAAATCATTCTGATAACTGATACAACTCAAAAACTATTTACACTCTATCCACAAAAGCTGGTTTTGCCTTTCTCCAAAATATAGGGGTTTTGTAGGGTTTGGGTTAAGTCATTTCACTTGGCTAAAGTGATATGACTGAAATGTCTTTTTTCTTAGTGCGGTAGACCTTCTACAAAATAGCCATGATATAGTGACATTTACCGGAAGTCTTTTGACCTAGCAGCACCACATAAGGCATCACATTAAAGAAGCAGATGTTCGGTTATGAACAGTACTAATAGTTTACTATGGTCTTGCTACTATTTTACAGCAACTCAAAGTTAGTGTAATATATGTTGCTATAGCACGTTATTGTGATGTTTGACAAGTTGGTGTGGAAGACTTTAAGTCTGCACATTGTATTGCCCATTATGTTTGCTATCCATCCATCCATCCATCCATCCACCCACCCATATATATATATATATATATATATATATATATATATATATATATATATATATATATATATATATACACATATATATATATGGTTAGCACTGTTGCCGCACAGCAAGAAGGTCCTGAGTTCAATTCCACCATCAGGCCGGGGTCTTTCTGTGTGGAGTTTGCATGTTCTCCCCGTGTTTGCGTGGGTTCTCTCCGGGTACTCCGGCTTCCTCCCACCGTCCAAAGACATGCAGCTTGTGGGGATAGGTTAATTGATTAATCCAAATTGTCACTAGGAGTGAATGTGAGTGTGAATGGTTGTCTGTCCCTATATGTTAGCCCTGCGACAGACTGGCGACCTGTCCAGGGTGTACCCCGCCTTTCGCCCCATGACAGCTGGGATAGGCTCCAGCGCCCCCCGCGACCCTGAAAAGGATAAGCGGAAGCGAATGGATGGATGGATATATATATATATATATATATATATATATATATATATATATATATATATATAACTGGACGGTCAGAATTACGCCACGAGATCTCTAGGTGGAGTGAAACTCAGCCGTCTGCTCCTTGCTATCTAAAATATAACCGGATGCTGGCGTAAATTCTCGACCGTCTCACATTTCTGTTTAATCAGTTTTCTGTTTGACGTTTATTCAGTTGTGTGAAAACCCCGGACGAATCCTCTTGAGGGATTAATAAAGTTTTATTTAATCTAATCTAATCTAATCTAATCTAATAACTTTAATCTCAGCCAAACCGATTTACTCACGAACAAATAAAACACTGAAAAAAGCCAAACAATAACATTTTTAAGTTATCTAAATGACTTATCATGTTTAACCTGAGTAGTGAAAGACGGGGGTTTGCTGTTCTCGCCGGCTCAAATATTTGAAGTGTACACAGCTACATTCTCGCCTGACAATATGTTAAAAGTTTATTTTGCGACCCAGAAAGAGAAATAAGAGTAATATTAAAACTAAGTAGCTGCCGCCATTGCTGGAAACTGGAATTGGCTGGGCCGCGCTTTGAATTCTGGGATATGGTTTTTCAATTTTGTTGTCCGGGTGAAAAATCAGGAGAAATTCGGGAGAATGGTGGCTCCGGGAGATTTTTGGGAGGGGCACTGAAATTCGGGATTCGGGAGGGTTGGCATGTATGCATTAACATTAGCTTGGCATTTTACATCCCAATATCAAGTGAAATCTGAGTCTCTCTGATGGCACCTCTTTGTGCTCTTATGTCCTTGAAGGTGCTCTACTTGATCTTTACAATTGTGCTCCTCTTCTGGGCATGCTTCCTGCCCTTCTGGATCTGGCAACTGCTGGGTCAATTTCACCCCTCGTTGCCTCTCTCCACCAAAGCCAAACGTAACATCAACTACCTGACCACATGCCTGACGTACTCCAACAGCTGCATCAACCCGTTCCTCTACACATTGCTCACCAAGAACTACAAGGAGTATCTGAGGAAGAACAAGCGCTTGTGGACAACTGGCAATTACTTCAACAGGAGGAGTCGTTTTCAACGTTCACCGCGTAGATCGCCATCTGCCAGCAGTCAGCAGTGCACTGAGAGCTTCATGCTCACGCACACGGCATCACTACGAGCTCATAACAGCAGTTTGTGAGGTAGGAGCAGCTTTTTCTCTAACATTCCTAAAATTTTGACTGATAAGAGAACAAGACAAGACGTGCTATAAAATTTGCTAAGTACAGCTTTGTGCTTTGGTCATTTCTGGCAATTAGGCATCAGCAAAATGAGAGTCATTGCATGCTTTAGAGTTGGTGGCTTTGTTGGGGTTTTCTATAACAGGAAAGACTGAGTTATGTGATTGCAGATAGCGCTGAACACGTCTATTCATGTTCTCAGAATTCCTACTTGCTGGTATGCACAACATCAAAACTGTGGCGCTTTTTTGATAACTGTTGCTTGATTCATCTATATTAGCACTGCCATCATTTTGGACTACAAACACCAATGGGAAGAGCACAATTGTACAGACAACACAGCTGAGAAAAGGAGCTTTCTAAGTAGAATAAAGCAAATCAATATTAAGCAATCGTTTTCCCAAAACGCTGACAGGTAATTGTTCACAATCATCTCAGTCATTATTGTTGGCTCACAGTCGGCGTGGGAAGGAAACTATTTATCAGTAGTACTGAGATTGTGGGTGTGTGGGTGTTGTCACAAAACTTTTCATAGGGACTGAAATGTACCAATAAACAATCTAAGAGCCAAATCAAAATTGCCAAACCAAACATCTTAAAAAAGTCGTCAACTAAATGGACCTGACAGGCGTCATGTCTGACTCACAGATATCATTAACATAACTGCTTTGTTTTACTGTTGTCGCAATGTGTGTATTGGACATTTTACTCTTCACTGATTGCATTGACAGAGCTCTGTATGCTGATGTGACATGCAGACTAGTATTCTTATTTCTTAGGCACGGAGATAACATCTTATACGGAAAAGTTAGAAAGCTGGTAAAACATCAGAAATCATGAATAATGAATTCTTAGTAAGTCCTAAGTTGTTATAGTTATTTGAAATCTACATGGACTAACAGGTTACAACTCACTCACACTAATATTTTGTCAGAAGCTGTGGTGAAAGATTCATATGCTCTTTCATAACATTTATCATGACTGTGCCTACGATGTCCAGTGCATTTAAATGTGATGTAAAGGGGCATGATCAGGTATCTGTATGTCATGAAATGGAAGAGAGGTCTGTTTCACTATAGCCTCACTGTGGGCTTTGACAAATGTCAATAATTTGATATAAAAGGCTGATGGAGTATTGTCGTCAACCTGCCGGGCAGGTGGTGCGATGACCCAAGCTTGTCCATGACGAAGGAGTTTCATTGATACCATTGGGCAGGGATGGCCAACTCCAGGCCTCCAGAGCCGGTGTCCTGCAGGATTTAAATGTGTCCTTGATCCATCAGAGCTGATTTAAATGGCTAAATTACCCCCTCAACATTTCTTGAAGTTCTCCAGATGCCTGGTAATGAACTAATCATTTGATTCTGGTGTGTTGACCCAGGGTGTTATCTAAAGCCTGCAGGACACCGGCTCTTGAGGCCTGGAGTTGGCCACCCCTGCCATAGGCATATCTACTAAAAATATCTGACAAATTTGAATCTCAGTGACCTTGACCTCAAGTTCAAGGGCAGAGGTAGATGGTATTTCTGAAATAGCGCTGTTGCTTTTTTTTTTTTTTTTGATGGCCAGAGGGGCTGATGGCACGATATGGCAGCCTCGCTTCTGTCAGTCTGCCCCAGGGCAACTGTGGCTACAACTGTGGTTTGCCTGCACCAGTGTGTGAATGTGAGAGTGAATGAATAGTGGAATTGTAAAGCGCTTTGAGGGTCTCGAAAAGTGCTATATAAATGCAATCTATTAGTATTATTATAAATAAAATTGTTAGCAAAAGTCTACATAAGTCATAAATCGTGGAGTCACCCCTGATGATATAAAGTACCCTAACAGTAACTCTGGAGTACTTGAATATCCTATTTTTGACTTCTGAAAATTTTGGTTACAACTATTCATTACAGAGGAAGCTGGAGAAATGGCGACAGTGCAGCAGAGGGAAACAGAGGATGAACTCAGGGGAAGGGGGGCGCGAGGATTAGAAAAGGTGGAGGTGCCAGGACACACAAAGACCAGCTTGGCAATAAGAGCTTTGGAAGGATTGCTATGGGTGTAGCCAGCTGATGTACAATGCAAAACTTGCTGTTCTTTTACAGATTATGTTCTATAGAAATAACTGATTGCATTGCAGTTATAATGCAGATCATATCTAAGTCCAGACTGACACGACAGGATATCACAGCTGAGCAGCTCAGCTCAGCTTTTATCTTCATACATTTACTAATGAAACGAATCTCATTTATGTTTCACAATAACATCCCGATTCTTTCTTTCCACAAAATGACAAATAGCAGGAAAATCCAATATTTACGAGCAGCTAATATATTGGTAGGGCTTTACTTTTGATTACTTGGTGGTTTGTCAATGAGAGTAGCAGTGTGTCATATACTACCACTGTTGGATAACAATGTGCTGAGTGACGCCCACCACATATATGCATGCACATATTATTCTTCTCTAATGCCCTAACCACTACCATCAAAGTAAGGCTTTCATGTGTATACAGTTGTGGTTTACAGCCACTCATGGGCATGACTGTCATAGTAATTTGAGGGTTTTAAAGTTTTCTTTGAACTGTTCTTCTTCCAGGGTGTAATGATTGTACAGCAATCATCTTTAAGGATGTAAAAAAACAAGATTTGGGTGTACAAGTTTCCATTTATTTTGGATTTATGCTGGAACACCTAATGTAAATGACACGCATGGTAGTCTGGGCTGACTAATGGTTAAAAGGAAATCATCTTATACTGTCTTATGGTCAATTGAAACTCTACTCATGATAAGAATATTTAGTCAGAATACTTGACAAACATGATTTGAAACAGAAATAGGTTTACATTGCTAAAAGTATAACAAAACAAAACAAAAACAGTACAATTGTCCATGCGTTGCCCTATACTACTGTAGGACCAAAAAATACAGAAAAATATGGGTATGCTGTATTGTACACACAAGCCTACAGTAAACACGCATGCTAGTAAATACTAGCTAAGATGCTAAGTTAGAATTTAGCACTAGCTAATGCTAAACTGGCAGATAATTAAAGTTCTCATTTTCTAAACAGTCTATAACATATAATCGTCTGTGTGTTGCCGTATACTACTATAGGGTACCAGTCAGAGAAAATATAGATATATTATTGATTTTACACTTGATAACCATTGTTTTGCTAACAAAAACAAAAGCCTAGACAAATACACAAGCTAACATAAACCTAACTAAGCTAGGTTAGCATTAAGCATTACTGGCTAATTCTAACCTGGCACATGCTTAAAGTTTTTTCTTTTCTAAACAGTCTATTACTTGTGTTATATACAGAAAATACATGTGTGTCTTAAGGTGGCTGCTAAGCGCTGGCCCTCTCAGAGGCAATCACAACATCCCCTGACACTTTTTAATTTAATTCAGCAAAATATATTAAATTGCTGTTTTAAGTATGAACTTTTAATTATAATGCCATTTGAACAGCTTACATTCCCTGAAGAAACACAGGGGGGGTTTAAAAGCTATCATAAACTTTGCCAAGGGGGGAAAAAGGCACTTGGACCCCTATCACCAAGTGGATTGACTTTATATCATGTTATTGTAGATTGGAATTAAATGTGGATGTGCCAGGATTCTTTGACTGTCAAACAGCAATATACTTTGCGCAACTCTCACAAAGAAAAAAAAAATGTTTCAGGATAGATACGTAGCTGTCAAAGAAAAAAATATTTAATTTATCTCAATCATTCAACTATTGCATAGTGGCATCTTCCCCTCCCTACACCCAAAGGCTGCTTCACACTCCTGACTAATGAAAAGTGCTGCATGTTTCCAGCTGAAGGCTGGCCCAGTGAGACTTAAACACCTTCTGAGAGACAAATTTGTAACAAATGAGCTCATTGCGTCTGTTAATTTTTTTTTTAAACTTGTAACTTTACTTTTTATTAGTGTCCACATACGTCTTTGGTTGGCCAAAGCAACTTTTTGTAAAATGGCCCCTTGACATTGCGCAAGTGCTACCTGACGTTTTTGTACTAAATGTGAAGGTAATGGATAATTTTTTCCCTCCATTAAAGGTTGTACATGGTGACAGCTGCCTGGCAGGCTGTGTCAAAGTGCTCTAACTCCTAATGCGTCCTCGTAGAAGCATGTTTATTGCAGCTTAGGCCAGAAATAGGTGGAAACTGGGATTTTTATGCACTTAGTGTGGAAAATGTATCCCGTAGGGTTTTGTTGTTAAACAGGGCAATGGTTTAACAGTCAGTGCATGACCATATGGAACCTCGTCCTTGACAAACTGAATTCTTCTATATTTGTACTGTAAAAGATGAATGGCTATAAAGAAAAAGAAACGGTAGTCTCTTCTTTTTTATATACATATATACAACAACATTATACATTCACATATTTTGTGTGTACATCATATGATTTTGAACAGCAGCTTTGTGTAGCATGCTCTAAAAATACAGTAAAATGTCATTATTGCAGTGGCAGGTCTAAATGCTTGCCCTTTTCCTTCCAGATAAGCAGAGGAAATTAGTCAGCAAGGGATGTGGGAATATGCATGAATGATTTTGCAGTAATGATTGTCGGTGCTTGAACATAAAAAGTGAATAATTCATACACAAAAACAGACAATTGCCTCCAATAAATTATTCATTACTTTTAAAGCACTGTCTTTCAGTGATTTTATATGTTCATTTTGGTCCCAGGAAAAGTCTTCTGATGCCTGTGAGTTATTTAGGGGGAAAAAATAAGGCAAAGGAAAACAAATAAAGCAAAGGGAAAAGAGAGACTCCTGGATTAAAGTTGCAATTGTTGATAAAATCTCATTCAGGGCTCCTACCACTCTGTAAATGGAAATTCAGGTCTGCGTGAGAGCCTGCCACTTTGATCTCATCTGAAACATTGCATCATTATGTAATAAAGTTTCATGAGTATGCTTTTATGCTTTCTGTGGCAATTATCTTCAGTTAGAGACGTCATTTAATATATCTCAACACATTTTTGCTGGATTATTGTGAAGCTTTAATAGTTCACTGACAATGGCGAATCATATTATATTGTAAGTAAGCTCAGATCAGATTCTGTAGTTAATTATTCAAATATCTGTCTTTGCACAAAATGTTGAGTCTCAGAACAACACAGCTAATACATATTCTCCCAAAGTTTTTGCCCTGTGGTTTCAGGCACTTTCAGCTTTAAATATTGTGCACCAAACTATTTAACTACCATTAGTTTATGTGCAACTTTTGCACATTACAATAAAATAATCATTTTTGAGAACTCTTCTTAACGTCAGAGTCCAATTTACTTTAACGTGCGCACTTATTGAAAAAGTACGATTTAGCGTTTTCTCTTATATTTGCCATAGTCAGAACTGTCAATTTCACTCATTCACAAATTAAAAATCAGTGTAGAACACCAGATGTTCTTTCTTATTCAACTGTGTCATGTTAGTCGTAGCTAACGTAGCTTTAAGCTACATGCCTAAAACAAACTTGTAGTAGCTTCTGGGAAGTGCCTTAAACCTGAGTTCTACCTCAACATCTCGAGCTGGCAATAGCTGTGGTTGCAAAAACACTTCTGGTCATTAGAAGTCCATCCATCCATTTTTCTTCCGCTTGTCCGGAGCCGGGTCACGGGGGCAGCAGTCCCAAGCAGAGAAGCCCACACCTCCCTCTCCCCAGCCACCTCCTCCAGCTTGTCCCAGGCCAGCCGAGAGATATAATCTTTCTAGCATGTCCTGGGTCTGCCCAGGTGCCTCATCTCGATAGGACAATCCAAGAACACCTCACTCAGGAGGCGTCAAGTCATTAGAAGTCTACGAAAAAAACCTTTCTGCTTTGATCTATGTAAATATTTTACTATTACAGGATCAGTTCCTCATTTCAGGTCATGCTGAATAAGAAATTGTGGCTAATGACTTGTGACAGACAAGTCACTGGCATTGCTAGTTGGTGTTATTGTCAGACTCGCCTTCTCTGCATCCATTTGTTTTGTAAACCAAAATAGCAGCGAAAACGCTAGAGACATGAAGAACTACACAAACCACCAATGACGTCGCGATAGTCACGTCCATCTTTGATGCTGTCTAAGGACGGAAGCAGGCACGAGGAGTCGGCTAAACAAATCCTGAAAGCTAGTTTTGTTCTAAGTTGGAATTCATTTAGAAACATGTCTTCAACCTCAGTGATGCTTAATGAGTGAACATTCTGATTCCATTGTACTTGATGCAACTTTTTTCATATGGGCATTAGAACTATTTACCGTAATTGTCGGGCTATAAGCCGCTACTTTTTGCACAAGCTTTGAACCCTGCGGCTTTTAGTCAGGTGCGGCTTTTCTATGGATTGTCCATGATTTTTGTGATATCGTAAGACGATTTGTTTTGTTTGTTCCGCTGTTGTACGGCACTACGTTGCCTGGCGGAAGGATCGGGGTTCAAGAGTGGTATGTTAGTCACATGTCCGTCCGCCAGGCAACGTAGTGCCGTACGAAGTAGAGCGAAAAACAAACTTCAAAGTAGCACTACGCGTTCAGCTGGAGGCGTGGATGATGAGCGGCGATAAACTTGCGAAAAGCAAGTTATGCCCAACTCCACTGGTGGATTCTGACAGCATCGAAAAGTGTGAAAACATCCACGATCACCAACGGATTTTGAAGGGCTGGACTGCTGCATGATGGAGAGGAGGACACCGCCACGGCCCTTCTGAGGGTGTTCAACTCTGACACTGACAACGAGGATTTCTTTGGTTTTGAAAGTGACAACGAAGGAGAGAAGCGGAGAGTGGATAACGAAGCCATCCTGAGCCTGTTCGTATCCGACACTGGAGAAGAGGACTTTGGTGGTTTTAGTGCGCAGGAAGAAGAGAAAGATGGTGGTGAATGACTGACTTTTCTTCTTGTTAAAGCTGTGTCACTGCACCTGAGCCTAAAAGGTAGTCCGAATCTATTTTCCTGGTGTGCTATAGGTTACTGTTATGTACTACATGTGCAAATATGTACCCATAACTTGTTTTTCAAAATATTAATAAAAGTGATGTGTCTCCAAACAGCCATCTCTTTCCTGACAATTCCCTTTGTGCATATTCTCTTACATATGATAAGTCAACATTGAAACACCTGCGGCTTTTAGTCAGGTGCGGCTAATGTATGTACAAAGCAGGATTTTTCCCCTGATTTTAGCTTGTGCGGCTAATATTCAGGTGCGCTTTGTAGTCCGGGAAATACGGTAGACATCTTTAAACTGACACGTTCTCTGGCTTATAAACTAGAGTACTGGTTATTTGGTTTAATGCTAACAAACTAAACTAAACTAAAAATATGGTGAACATTATTTTGGAAAGAGCTGCTATTTTCTCATTTTAGTGATACACATGATACCTGAGTTATGAATCTAAACAGAAGACTTTCTTTCTCATGTATCTTTGCTAACCATATGATTACCACAGCTTTGTAAGGGCCAAAGTCCAACTTGTATGACCAGTTTCAAAGTTGTTTATGCATATATGTTTGGTTGCTATGCTTGTTATTTCAATAAATGATCAAAGCTATAAAATATGTCTAGTAGGTCTTACATGTTCACAGCCTCTATAGCCTATACAGCCATGCACACATTTTTTCCAGATGAACTGGAAGATCAAACAGGAGGATCCTTGACTGCTAGAGCGCTGCATAATCATTCCCTGTCAGACCAGACATGTTCCAACTTTAATTAGTGTGAATGCTTGAAAAGCATTCACAGTATTGTTGTTGTAATCTTTATTATTATAATATTTTATTATCTATTCCGTACGTTTTTTGAAAGCCTACTCCTTCAAAACCGTTCAACTTAGAAAAACCATTCAAACACCATTAGATTCCTATTCTTTTGGACATGATTGCTTGTATTTTTCTCATTTTTAACATTTATATTTTTAATTTTATTCAACTTTATTCAACAAAAATTTCCCATGTATTTCAATGGGGAGACCCTTCAAATTCTCATTCAACTTACTCATTTTTAAACTCTTACTACTTCAACATACGTTCACATAGAGCCACCATTCAAACTTTAAAACGAAGACAAGACATTCAACTATTCAACTTGTATTTATCTTTTCAATATCTATTATACTTTTTCTTCAGTTCCAGTTTAAGTTTCATGATGTTTTTTCACCCGTTTCAGAGTTTATAATGGGTGTGTATGGGACGGAATGTTGGGGCTAGAGTGAGGCAGCTCAACTGCTAGAGTGAGAGGAGCAAAAAAAATAATCTTAAAATCTTTTTTAAAACTGCTGCTGTGTCTGCAGCGTTTGCTCTACAGGTATGATTTTACCCTCAAAACGTAGCCATGGCTGTCCTCTTTCATCCAATGTGTTTACTATTGTACTAGGTGTTATGGTTCTTTCATAAATGTCACCAATGCACAGCCTCCTCCCTCCAACTCTTCCATAGACTCTAATGTTAAAATGGCTCAGAAGGTTCGTTTGAAAATCAGAAGAGCATGGTGTCTTTCCACTGTCACCACGTCCATATAATAAACTCCACAGACATGAAAACTGAGAATTAGGTAGACTAGACATTGCTGTCGCTCACAGTGAAAGAATTTTGTCAATACGACTTTTACTTTTCATTTGGGAACGATTTGTTTCGGCCTGACTTTTCTGTTCATTTTAAGCAGCAAAAGTGAGGTGCATGTCTGTGTACGTGTGTATGGAGCCATTGGGTGCAGTCACTATAGCAACCAGGCTCACACCTGCCTGCTTAACGAGCTCTGCCTGCCACTGTACCAAGATTCATCTTAAGCACTTCTCTTTCAACTGCTGCTGTGTCCACAGTGTTACAGCCATCATTTTACCCTCAAAATGTCGCCATCGTTGTTCTCTTTCTAACACTGTGTCTTTAAAAGCTCAGACGTTTAAAATTTTTAAATGGTGTGGATCCAAGCGGAGGGATCACATTTGAGTCATTCAGTGATTCAAAGAATATTAACTTTTAATATTCTTTCAGATGTTTTCTGACTCTAAATGTTCTTTTCTCATTTCTTAGGGTTTTCTAATTTACATTTAAAACATTTTCAGTTTTTTTCCAACTTCTTCTTCTGTGTAACGTCCAGCTTTTAGCAGTTCAGCACCTTTGTTTTCAGGTTAAATTCGTTTTTTTTTTGTTTGTTTTTTTATCTCATTCAATATTTTTAACTCAAAATTCAGCAATTAATTCATTTCAGTGCATACATTCAGATTCAAGCATTCACACTGCAGTTTCTTCAGAAAATGCACTTTCTAGTTATAATTACTTTAATCCCATGTCCAAAGCCGGGCACATCAACACCACTTAAAAGATATCCCCATCTCTCACAGGCTGCAGCAGACAATGTTATAGAGTTATTGATAGGCCACTCATTAACTCGGTTATCATCTTATAGCCCCTTTCCCATAACGCTTTAATTTCAGCTGCCAAATGAAAATGCATTTGGACTTGGTCATGGCTTGGTTGAATCAAGCAGAGGTCACTCCAGAAATGCAGATGCTAATTCTCTTCCTTCCTTTCATGACACTAAAAGGTTTATTGATCGCCCAGTCATTTATCTGAAAGCTGATTACATTGACTTGGCTCAACCTGGGAATTGGAAATGGGAATTGCTATTCTCTGGTCGCAGGTGATAGGAAACTTTGAGTGTAATAGCTAAAGACTGCGTTGTCAAAGAAAGTCTCTGGTGTGATCAATAAGCACCCTGACTCTCCCGCTTCTGTTGTTCAACAAGATTATACAGTATAGAGACGTGGATTGATTGAGTGCCTCCCTTATCTTACCAGGGTTCATGTTAATGGTCCAGCGCTCTTTTAGAAAGGTCATAAGCTGATGAAACATTGGCTCCACAGATGATTCGGGTCACACTCACAGAATTTTCAGCACCTAAAGAGCTCATGTTATATTTATTTTTTCTGTCCCAGATTCCAGTCAGACACTTTGAATGGACTGGGAATTACACGAGTTTAGCAAAGTAAGTGCACAGGAATTGATAAGAAACTTAGCAGTTTTGCTGAGGGTTGTCTTCTCATATGGTTTACTCAGTATATGTGTGATTTTTACACATTCAGTTTCCAATGAAAACATTTCAGCCCATTTCAGATCCTGCAAAAGGAGTTAGTCTAAATGGGCACAGTAAAAAAAAGAAGAGAGAACCTGTTTATTAGGCCTTAAACTTGATTATTTACAGTGATGGAAATTTTTATTTCTTGCAACATTGATAATAAGACAATTACAAGATTTATGGCCAGATTTACTGAGCAGGGTGTTTTTTTAAGGCTTCAGTCAGAAAAGCCATAGCTGTGAGTAAAAGGTCCTGCGATGATGATTCTCTCTAAATTCACGAACAGAGAGCTGTAGTCATTTCCTTTTCAAAATGACCATCATAGACCTAATTAGGGTTGTAAATGAGCTGACGTATGAGTAATCTACAAATGACACAGTTACAGCTTGTTACTTGCAATGTGTGAAACATAATATAGGTTTTACGATGTTTGTGAGTGTCTCTCAGGAAACTGCATGGCAGTACTGACCAAGAAGAGAAAGCAAAAGGAAGGTTCTCTGTGGGAGAGTTTGAAGTTTTTGTGGACAAAATGTAATCAATTTAATTTAACCAAATCAACCTTTGACATACTCAAAAAAATGAATTTTGTTGACAATAAAGTCTGTGCTCATTCTCCATTTATGGTTGGTGGCCTGTTGTTTTCTTTTTTTCCTTTTCTTTTTTCTTTTAGTAACCAGCAGTTTGTTGGAAACACTGTTTGCTGCCTTTGGTATTTAAATGCAGAAATCTGTGGGAAATCTTATACTGTTCAGCTGAAGCTTTGATATATTTCATATAAGTTAACTCATTTGGTAAATTGATTGATTCTTATACACCGCTTTTCTACTCTCCTGGAGCACTCAAAGCACTTCATGCAACATGAACTTTCTTCTATGCTTTTAAGTGCTTACTAACTAACATTCACCACCATTCTTTCTCCAATAGATGCATTAGAGAGCAACTTAAGGTTTATATCTTGCCCAAGGGTATTTGCAGAATAGCCAGGGATTAACCCACCAACCTTCTGATCAGTAGATGACCTGCTCTACCTCCTGAGCTACAGCCAGGAGACTCTTTGGCTGCAAGCTGCCCCCACTTGTGACCTGGAAGTCCAATACAATGGCAAAATCCACATTATTTGCAAAAAGCAGAGAGGTGCAATAATAACTGAGCCTCAACTATGGTTGTACAGGGACTTAATGGCCCAAAATTATGGACCATATGGACATAAAACATATGTAGACTGATTGGAACGAAAGTTCTTGTTGGTCCAGTGCGATGTTCATTAAGACTCAAGTGTTTTGTCTTCAATGGACAAATAGGAAAATCAGCCGTGGCTGAGTATCTACTGAACTGTTAAAAGAAAAAAAATCAAGATGTCAGCTGTAATGCTTTAGTATCTAGGTAAGGCTAAAGTTGCACCATGGTTCTTGGATCTAAATCGTAACATCAACATCAGAATCAGAATACTTTATTGATCCCTGGGGTAAATTATTTTTTGTTACAGTGCTCCATTATAAACAAACATTAACAAGACAGACAATACACTAACTAAGAATAGTACAATATATATATATATATATATATATATATATATATATATATATATATATATATTTATTGATAAGTGACTTATTTATATATATATATATATATATATATATATATATATATATATATAAAAAAGTCACTTATTAATAAATAGCTGAAAAAGAAACATGTGTAGCTGTAGCAGTAAACAGTGTGTTAAGTGGATGCGTTGTACAGAGAGATGGCCACAGGCAGGAATGATTTCCTGTGTCGTTCAGTGGTGCTTCCGGTAATCTCAGTCTTTCACTGAACGTGCTCCTGTGACTGACCAGCATGTCATGGAGTGGGTGGGACAATATCCACCTCTCCGACACCACCTTAAGGGAGTCCAGCTCCATCCCCACAACATTACTGGCCTTAGGGATCAGTTTATCGAGTCTGTTGGCATCTGCGACCCTCAGCCTGCTCCCCCAGCATGCAACAGCATAGAGGATCGCACTGGCCACAACAGACTCGTAGAAAATCCTGAGCATTTTCTGGCAGATGTTGAAGGACCTCAGTCGCCTCAAAAAAATAGAGACGACTCTGGCCCTTTCTGTAAAGTGCTGTGGTGTTTTTAGCCCAGTCCAGTTTATTGTCAATGTGAACTCCAAGGTATTTATAGTCCTCCACAATGTCAACACTGACCCCCTGGATTGAAACAGGGGTCAAGTGTTTCCTGGTCTTCATGAAGTCCACTATCAAGGAGGAACATGTTCTCATATTCATAGTGGCAATGCAAGGTCAGGCTGCTGGTAATGTCATCAATATTAGAGGTACTAGAACAATAAAAAATCAGGGGAAGCAGGTGTTGCTGAAGTCAGTAAGATTAATTTTCTGGAAACCTTTAAAAACCTGAACAAATCGGGACTACTTTAGTCAAAAGACATTTTCTAACTGCAGTAATTTTTTTTGGCATTGCGGACACTGATTACATCATGAACAGCATAAAAGGTGGAGCTAAGGAGGAAGTTGCAACGCATAGCTATCGTGGACAGGCTAAACCAGCTCAAACAATGTGCCAGTGATCGTGTTGGGGTTACTGCTGAGAGCAACTCATCTGCCTGAATGTTGGATGAGCCACAGAGACAGGCTCTTCCTTCTGCCTCAGCCTTTTTTTTCTCGCTCCGCTTCATGTTGATTGGGCTCCTTAATTAAAGGTTTATTTGTAAAAGTTAGGAGACTTGCATTGCTTTCTCTATTAAACACAGTTTTGCCAGAGGCGTGTTCACCATGAAGGTGTCAAGTATCTTTTTAATAGAAAATTATTTAAGAGTCAAAGAATAAACAAAGTAAAAAACTCACATCAAAACAGCTCACATTAAGAATTAATGAGAACTGTGATAGCTGTTATTGTACTTTTCTCTTTGCCCAAATCCAATGAATTTGCATTTATATGAATTACATAACCAATATACAGTTTTGATTACTTTGTCTTTGTGGTAATCTAGCCTAGGGAATTTGGTGATGTTCTGTACATTATCAGGAGTGTGATGACATTTGGGTTAGGAAGATGAAGAGGCTATGGATTTGGGGTTGTGTAAAAAGTGTGTGACTGACCCAGGACAGCTGTATGTGTTTATAGTCCACAGGCTGCACACGTGCTTGTAAATACTTATCCTCTGACCCTGGACAAAAGTGTCTGGCATCTGCACACAATTTGGCATCCTTGAGCAGTGGCCAATAAATTTCACATTTAACAACAAGGCATTAAAAATAAGCCCTGCTCTAGTTTCTGTGAATCCACGTCTAATGTACTGAACACCTCCAAATACTGCAGCTAGCTTTTGTTTCCCTATTCAACTCCTTCTGTTTCCGTTTGCATCCCCTAGCTCCTCTATAGGGAAGCGTGTGAGAAGAACTGTGTGATACAGTTCAGTGGAAGTTGCTGAGCCATGAAGATTCTCTCCACATTGGCGTCAGTCAGTATGAAGTATTACTGCATCTCATAGTAGTAGTAAATGGACCTGCAGAGACATCAGTTTTTGTGTTCAGGCTGACATCATTGGATGGATGCTGACCTTGAAAAATGAGCAATAGTATTTTTAAAGGTGCTGAAATTGATTGATTGCATAGAAGTCGTGTCCCCAGGCAGTAGATATTCATAGCATTCTGGCATTCAACTCAGTGACCAAACAGAAACTTTACAGTGTGTCCAGGGAATATACACAGCGCTTAACTTGTTCCACATTTTGTCATGTTACAGCATTATTACAAAATAGATAGTTTATTGAAAGTCTTTCAAATTCCAAATTTATTAGAAATAAAAAACAAAACAAAAAAAATAACATGTACATAAGTATTCGCAACTTATCAATTTGAGCAGTCGAGTTAGAAGGCCCTTAGTCAGTCAGGTGACCAAGAACCCGATGGCCACTCTGGAAGAGCTCCAATGACAACCACTTCTGCAGCACCCCATCTATATGGCCTGTACGGTAGAGGGGCCAGGCAGAAGCCACTCCTCAGTAAAATGCACATGACAGCCCCCCTGGAGTTTGCCAAAAGGCATCTGAAGGAATCTCAGATCATAAGAAATAAAATTCTCTGGTCTGATGAAGCTAATATTAAACTCTTTGGCCTGGATGCAGAGGGTCATGGTTGAAGGGAACCAGGCACCGGTCATCACCTGACCAGTACATTCCCTGCAGTGAACCATTCTGGTGGCAGCATCATACTGTGGGGATGGTTTTTGGGTGAATAAAGCAATGTACAGCAATGCTCAGAGCACTCTGGACCTCGGACTGGGCAAAGGCTCATCTTCCACCAGGACAATGATCTTAAGCACACAGCCAAGTTAATAAAGGATTGGCCACAGAGTGGACCACTCTGTGAATATCTATTACCTGACCAAACATCTCTGGAGAGGTCTGAAAATAGCTGTGTACTAACTATTCCAACTATAACATGCTGGAGCTTGAGAGATTTTGCAAAAAAGAGTGTGAAAGACTGCCTAAAAATAGATGTACCGAGCTTGTAGAGTCATACTCAAAAACATTTAAGGCTGCAACTGCAGCCAAAGGTGGTTCAACAAAGGACTGAATAACAGTGGTGAATACTTATGTACATGTTTTTGTTGTTGTTTTTTTGTTTTATTAAATTTGCAAGAAATTTGAGCAAACTTTTCTGACTTTATCATTACGGGTTATTTTGTGTAGAATTTTGTAGTGACAATGAACTGAATGTGTTTTGGCATAAGGTTGTAACATGACAAGGTGTGGAACAACTGAACTGCTGTGAATGCTTTCCAGATGTGCAGTGATATTCACTATTACTCCAGAACCACCATCAGGATTGCGGTGTCTACTTTACATTCACACGCTATATCCACACGGAACAACTGGGATTAAAGAGCTTAACAGTTAACTAGACAGATTAACATTTTGGGAATCATTTGATTTCTGGCTAATAGTTGCATAGGCCAGGATCAGTGTTTGTCCTTGCACTGCCAAATTGAAAACCAGTCTAAAGAGACTTCAAAGCGATGCTATAAAAACATATACCAGTATAAATGGAGGCTAAAACATGCAGGTTTGACTGGTCATCACTGCTTCTGTTACCTGTGGAGTATCAGGCTTTGGTTGGCTTATATTCAACTTTAACATCACTCTGGGATCTAGCAGTGGGTTAATATGCTGTTTGTGCAGATAAATGCAAAGAGTCACTGTTCTGTGTTGCTTTTGTCGTTGATGAAGTTTGTACTTTATCACTGCACTCTTGACTTTTTCTGGAAAACACTGAAGCGAAATCAGTTGATTGTAGCACCAATAAGTGCCTTGAGGCAACTGTTGTGATTTGGCACTATATAAATAAAACTGATTCAGCTGAATTGAATTGAATAGCACAAGTGCACAGGTAGAAAAACACACTGTTAGAAACACACTGTTAGAAACACTCTACACCTACGACTGCACAGCCACTAACAACTCCAACATCATTGTGAAGTTTGCGGACGACACTACAGTGGTGGGTCTTATCACCAATGATGATGAGACGGCTTACAGGGAGGACGTCAGCGCCCTGACCCACTGGTGTCAAGACAACCATCTCACCCTCAACGTCGCAAAGACAAAGGAGTTGATAGTGGACTTCCGGAGGTGCAGAGAAGTACACGACCCCATCACCATCAACGGCGCTGCTGTGGAGAGAGTGAGCAGCTTCCGCTTCCTTGGGGTACATCTGGCTGAGGATCTTACGTGGTCAGTACACACAAACAAAACAGTGAAGAAGGCGCAGCAGCGCCTCTTCTTTCTCAGGAGACTGAAAAGATTCGGCATGAGCCCCCGCATCCTCAGGACCTTCTATCACTGTGCCATTGAGAGCATCCTCACTGGATGCATCACCACCTGGTACGGCAACAGCACCGCTTACAATCGCAAAGCTCTCCAGAGAGTAGTGCGGTGCTCTGAACGGATAATTGGAGGTGAGCTTCCCTCCCTCCAGGACATCTACAGGAAGCGGTGCCTGAGGAAAGCAGGGAGGATCATCAAGGACTCCAGTCATCCCAGCCATAAACTGTTCAGACTACTTCCCTCAGGAAGGAGGTTCTGCAGCATCCAGTCCCGTACCAGCAGACTGAGAGACAGCTTCTTCCACCAGGCCATCAGACTGCTGAACACTTCATAGACACCTCAGCTTCACTACTGGAACTTCAACATTATGCACTCCATACTGTACAGTAATGCCACTGTTTTGCACATGTCTCAACTCTGTATATTTTTATATATTTTATTTTATTGTTTACTCTATTTAATTTGTAAAATATGTATACACACACACACACACACACACACACACGCAGAAAAACATATTTAGTATACACATCCAGAAATGCAAATACTGTATGCATATATATATATTGTACATATATTTATTAGTTTCAGATGTAGCCATTCTTATATTTTGCTTGTTTTACGTTATTGTATTTTGCACAACTCTGTTACTTGTGAAGCTCGCACACAAGAATTTCACTCACATGTACTGTACCAGTGTACCTGCACATGTGATGTGACAATAAAAGTGATTTGATTTGATTTGAAACACATTTTTCTTTCTGTCCACACGTTTTAGAGATAATTGAAGAACCTTTGTCATGCAAAAACAACATAATTCTAAATTAAGTGTGTTTATTGAATTTAGTCTGCTTCCTACTTTTTCACATATCACCTGTGTTAAGTTCCAAAGGCAGCTTCTGAAGCATAAAAAATTAAGCCAGTACATAAGTGGACAAAACTACAGTTCGTCTTGTGACTACTATAGGCATGTTAACGTGTGCAACTATACAGCATTAAAAAGCAGGTTCACATGCTGCCACATTGTTTGTTTGTTTTTTAAAGTCCATGTGAGTCGGAGAGTGGCTGTGTTGATTGTGGGTTCAATAAAGCCGCTCAGCATCTGCCGGGCCTCAGCCACTCCTTCAAGTCATCACACTGGAGCTTTTTTTTCCACTGTGGAAATGCTATTAGTGCCTTTGGGGGCATTTTTAATGGGTTATCTGATTAATATTATCCCTTAATGGATGATACAGACCATCTAAAAAGTTTTGGCTTCAGTTTATGAGTAAAAATCTGTTTTTTAGTCCATCACTTAGCAATAATTAGCAGCTATCTATGTCTCTGTTCCTGTGAGATTGTTTAAATCTTTACATCCTCCAGTTGCCTCATGACTGGTAACATTCAGTTTGGGGTTTTGTTTCTACCATGCAATGAAGCTTCCAGCAGAGAAACTACTGATAAATTTGCCTTTTTTTCTCATTTTGAGCTAGTCTGTGAAGCAAACGTTACACAGTGCTGCATGGAATATTGAGTTTTTGCCAAGCTTCCATATTGACTACCCTTTATTCTTCAAACAAGCTTTGTTTCTGCCCTTTAAGAATATAATTGAACCCTGAAAGTCTGATGCTTCAGACATTCTATAAACCAAATTTATTGCTTCTTTAATCAGCACAATGTTTTTTAATGGCTCTAACATAATTGGAAAAGCTTTTGTTATTTAAATTTGAAAAAAATAATACAATAAACCTGTATTAGAGAGCATATGCCACTGGAGAACAGAAGCGATGTATGCAGAAAATTTGATTTTTTTTTTATGCCTATTTAAATTCATAAATAATTTATGTCTCATTAAAATTATGATTACACTCATTAAAATGTTTTCATTTGCAAATGTAAATGTTTTAAATAAATGCAAATGTGCTTTTCTTTAAAATAATGGGGTTTGAGTCACAGTGAATGAGAAACATGATGTCTGTGCGTTGAGATTTGAGTTACAGCTCTGGGAAACGGCACAGTGATTTCTCACCCACACACTCACCTCAGATACAAATGAGCCCTATTTCATGGTAAACATGGTGAATTGTGGTAGTGGAAAAAAGGCACTGTTATAATAGAAAAACAACATTAACTACTAGATGCCATATATTTGTCTTACTAAGTTATATATCAGAACACTGGAAGTGTACATCGCAGTTAAGTTTCTAGTTAGTCTATCTCTCTTTTGCTTTAGCTTCCTGTCTCCTAACTCCTCATCCAAACAGAATATTAACCACTGATGGACAGGTTGTAGCAAGTGCTACCAGGGAAAACTGAACCAGTATCCATGGGAACAAAGATCAGTGTACAGGTTTGCGTGTGTCTGTTTGCTGAGGGATCTGCACTCTGCAGGATCTAATCTGCTGCAATAAATCACTATCGATACAATCAATGGGATGTCTGGGAATGTGGTCATCCAACAGCCTACATGTCAAATATCTCTCCCACTTTTGCACTCATTAAAAATATGCAGGATTCAACAGAAGGCTTCATATATTTAGATATTTTTTAGAAAACCGCCTGCTTTAAGCAAAAAAGTGCGAAACCTGGAACCTCTATGAAATCTTTTCATCACAACAGACTCTTTCACACTTATAATCAGAGGTGGGTAGAGTAGCAAAAGATTGTACTCAAGTAGTAGTGGCTCTACCTCAACGTAGTTTTACTGAAGTAAAAGTAAAAGGTAGCCAGAAATTACTTAAGTAAAAAACTTATTCAGTAAAAAAGGGTACTTGAGTACTGCGTAATTGATCAGAACATCTGATTTAATGTTTAAAAATTATATAATTAGAGAGACAAAAATGTTACATAAATATAGTGCAAATGTTGGTATTTTAAAGACTGATAAGCAAAAAATAAAATACTATATAAAAATAACATGATTACGATCTAATAAATCGAAGTAGAAGAAACACTTTTCCAAATCATTATTAAACTAATATTTGTATATGGTGCTACTTCACTTCTCCAAATGGCACAGCAGATAGAATAACATTAATACAGCAAACCTTATGTACAAACAAGAAATCTCCCTTTGACATAAACTGTAACTCATGCATGTTTGGTTAAAACCTGTTTATTATTCATTCACTGAAGTTACACTGAGAAGATTAGCCAGAATTTCTTTATCTCAAGTAATTTAATTCAATTCAATGCAATTTTATTTATATAGCATCAAATCACAACAATAGTTGCCTCAAGGTGCTTTATATTCTAAGGTAGAGTCTACAATAAGCTACAGGCATGCACGATGTACTTTCAAGCCTTGCTTGAATCCAAATCTCTTCAACATAGAGTGTTGCAGAGTACATCACTATAAGTGATCGATTACATTCAACAACAGTGAGTCTGTATAAACTTCCATAAACTACATTTGGGTTTAGTCTCGCCAGGAAGTCTTCTTTCTGCTATTCTTATAAAAGGTAGACGACTCTCTTTACTGTGTTCTTTTTCATTCAGTTGACAACAAAGCAAACGTGTTCTAATGGACTTGGACACTGGACTGTGGTTTTCAAAAGAATTATTCTGACTGATCACTGAGCATCTCACGGTTTCAGTAGAAGAAAATCTTGCTGCTCAAAGGGCACAGAATAAAGTACAGTATAAATGAATGAATGTGGCTTGTATATGAAAACAAACAATCCTACAAACAATATAGTTATTAGAAATAGAAAAACTGTACAAATGAAAGCCTATACTTTAAAAAAATAATCAACTTATAAAAGAGGTACACGGTAAGAAATTAAAACCACAGTTAAATAAAATGAAAGGGGAAAAAGCAGAGCCTTGCATGAAAATTAAAATATAGTGTGGTTAGAAGAGACAAGGACCGTTAAAGTATGTTTTTCAAAAGGTTTGTTGTGTTTCAGGACACTAAGACACAGTCTGGCTGCTGCTGCTGTTGTTATTAATTGTCACGGTCTGCCAGCCAGACCGTGGGGAGATGGGGAAATAGGACCCAAACGCCGGACTCTTCAGTGCAACAGTGTTTATTTACAAGGTGGTGAAGTAAACAACAATAAATCCCCAGTTTCCCAGACTCCCGTGTGTAGTGTCTTCTTCCCAAAAGTCCCCGTGTAGTGCTCTCTGCCCCAGTGTCCCTGCACTCCCCGTGCTCACTGCTCCTTCTCGTCCCACACTCCTCCTGAGGGGAAAACAATAGAGGCAGCCGTTAACACTTATCCCAGCAGGCATACGCTCACACTTGACTTGTTTGAAGACTGACGTGTAGTCAAACGCAATAATCCAGCGTCGGTGGAAGCTCCATCGCTCATCTAAATAGCTCCCCCGACGAGCCCAGATGAGGAGCAGGTGTGCGGCCAGGACTTCGGGTGTGGCCAGCCCTCAAGTTAGACCACGCCCCCAGGGCTGAAGGTGCCTGTAACTTGGCCACAGCAGAAAGGCAAAACACACACACACACATACCTGCCTACATACAGATGTGCATAGGGGCAGTGCAGACAACACACCAAATAATAATAATAATAATAATAACCATAATAGTCACAGTCCCCACTGCCCACGGACCCCGAGTCCGTGACATTAATAGTTATCAGTTTACGAGCTACACATTTCTAACCCTTAACATGTAGATAGGGAGTTGAAATGGAAATTGCAGTCGCAAACAAAATAAGTGAGAGCAGTCATTACTAGTTCAAAATAAGAGTGTAAACAACAAGGCACTTCGTTTTTAATTCCCACATCAGAAGTTTAGTTTGCTTTGAGAGTTTACTGAAACATTATCAAAAGCAAATACCATCTGGCTTTGGAGTTATAAATGAAACTGCATTCTGTTTTAACGTTTCACAAGCTCAAAATATAAATAAACTACACTGTTACAAAAAAATCTTAAAAAAACGGTAATATTCCGGCAGCTGGGGCGCCAAAAAACTACCGTAAAATAACAGAAAATAACTTTCTCATGAAAATACAGTTATTTTCAGTAATGAAAATAGAGTTTGTTGCGCTAATTTTACATGGGATTCTGCCTTTTCCAATTGCTTTTAGACATTAAATTAGGAACATTTTAACGTGATCAAACAATGAAATTACCTGTAAACAAGGTCAATGAATGTGGCAATATGAATCATAATGCGTAAATGTACAGAAATATACAGTTAACAGTTGGTTAAAATAATAATGGATTGCATGCCCTGGGACAGACTGACAGAGGCGAGGCTGCCATATCGCACCATCGGCCCTTCTGGCCAACACCAGTAGGTGAAGAGTCTTGACCACGGACACAATACCGAGAGTGTCCGAGCCGGGGCTCGGACCGGTAACCTTCTGATCATAAGGCGAACTGCCAACTCTTGAGCCACGATCGCCCTAAATAGCAATGATAATAATACTTATGTGATGTAACACAAGCTTATAGGAATCATGTTATATACTTTTCCATAGCATTACATTTGAATTCAACAGTTCAATCTTTCAAATAACGAACAGATGTTTCTGAAATCATGATACATTTGTGAATGTATTTTAACAATCTAAATATGCATATGTACAGACAGATACATTTAATAATCATGAAAATTATGTTTTATTACATTACAGTGATTTAACGTTAATTTACATTTGAAATGTGAAGTCACAGTCTATTTACGTAACTTTAATGACAAAACTGTAAAATGCACAGTAAAATACTTTTATATTAGGATTTTTTCCTACAGTGCAGCCATACCCGCGACCTTGTGGTTGTTAGTTCACATTCATTGGCCGATGCTTAGCGTCATGTTATTATGTGTCCCAACATCCAATGGCACGTCACATTGTTTTCATGGCCACACCCTCACCCAGGTGCAGAGGCCTATTTCTGTTCAGGAATGTTGTGAATACTTTGAGATTCATATTAATTGCAATTCCTAGCTCTATATTTATTTTTTAAAATATATAATTAGCACAGCGTGGCCATGCAATGTTTTATATGGGTTTTTTTAGTTTTTATTCCTATTAATTATATTTTCACTTGTTACCTCTGAATTATTGAATCAGACCTAGATGACATGAAATTTTCAGCACAATTATAATTCAAATACTCCTTTAATTATTGATTATTCTCATTCATTTTCGATCATTTTATATATTTTTCCATAGTATTACATTTGAATTTAACAGATCATTGTCTCACATAACAGACAAATATTTGTGAAAATACAGTTATGTATTTTTACAAATAAATATGCATATATACTTTATTTGTACAAATATGCATATGTACAAATAAAGTAAATTGTGTTTTACTATATGTACAGTGATGTTATGTTATTTTACCTTTGACATGTAAAATCACAGTCTACTTATGTACATTTCATGATATTCTAGAAAGACAGTACAAAACTGTAAAATATACAGTAAGATACTTTGACATTACTATTTTTTGGAACAGTGTACAGCTGAATTAAAGAGAAACGTAAGAAAATGGCAAGGAAAGAACCAACTGCAAAAACAAAGTTAAGAGCTGTTAAAAACACACAGTTGGTGTACAACAGTAGAGCAGTCATCAGCAAGACACACAAAAGGCTACTCGTCAGTGCCCAAACCAACATACCTATATTTCTAATTTTAAAAGAGTTCATTTCTTACATGTCTTTAAATAAATGTCTATTTTAATCTGCATAAAATGAAAACACAAGCTCCCACTGATGTGGCTTTCCAAATGAACATTTTAAGTCCTTTAATCTTTGTAAATGCTGTGCCGGAACTAACAAAGGCCAGTTTGCAGATTTGTTAAATCAAAGTCAACTTAAAACAGTCAAACTTGTTAAACTGATTTGATAAAATAAATACCTAAGTAACAGCTCTAGAAACTAGTTTGCGACCACCAGGCAACCACTTGTTTCAAAGGAAAAATATACATTCTGTTTGCAAGTGGTTGTTGGCAGTCGCTGGTGCGAAACTGATCACAAACGGGTGTACTAACACGGAAAACCTATTTGCGATTTGCTTGGTGATTAGCATGTTGACATAGTCATCACATGGAAGACACTGACTTGTCTGCAAACACATTTAAACTGCTTGAATTGGTCGTGAAACTATAAAAAGTGTGACATAAACTGGAAATTTAAATCCAACATTTTTTAAAAGCACAAATTTTACTTCGAAGGTTTGCGTTACAGTTTCTCACAGAGTTTCTCTACAGCTCTAAGTCAGCGGACCCCAACCTTTTTGGACCGGTTTATGTCCGACAATATTTTCACAGACAGGCCTTTAACGTGTCGCAGATAAATACAACAAATTAAAACCACCAGTACCAAAAATGCTGTTCTAAGCAACTGAATTCACCCGGCAACAACCAGCAGCCTCCAGCAACCACTTGTAAACCAATGAGGAATGCACATTTTTCCCGTGGTGATTGAAGGTTGCTGACTGGTCTCAGGACCTGTGTGACCATCACCTAACTGCCCCCTTAGTGGGCTGCTTTATTTTTTAATTCTTCATAAAGTCTACATTTTTACAGTGTAGCATTCATATTTGAATAAATATAAAGGCCAGTTGCTTGGTCTCTTTTCTCCTTTTTAATCGTTTAGCCCACACCCACTGTTCTTTTTGACCTATCCCATCATGCAGCGCTCCAAAATAGCTGGCTCCCCTGTAATCCCCCAGATTAATGACTAGTTTGCACCCCAGAGACACATTGAGCATTGCCCTTGCTTTGTCACCTTAATTGAACAAATAAGGGGATCAAGTGATCCATCAAATTAAAACATCGGTATGCTGCCGCTGAGAGTGAAACAGAAACACTGTTTAATGTGGAATTTACAGATGCTCTTTCAGGGCTTAACAAGATTCTGCTGCTTTTTATTAAAGGCCTCCAGTGTATATGTGCAGTGGCAATTCATATTCTCAACTATAGGTTTTACTGTTAGTTGTCTTATTTGCTATAACTTTGGGAAATAAAATGTGAAAATGAACTGTTAAATATAACATGCTTTTTCCATGTAGATTTTTATCCTGATTTGACTGTTGGGAAACTCTCACTGGAAAAGCCAAGCTATCTTTACCATCACTCTTAACAAATCAATAACGGGTCTGTCATTTATAAATACATTATATTGCCTGTGATCAGAGTACATACTCCTCTCTCTAATTCTGTGAATGGTTAACTGAAAATGTATTTGTGTGTGTGTGAAAACTAAGCTTGTTCAATTTCACAGAGAACCTAAAAAGAAGGATAATCAATGATTAGCCCAGTTTCATAAATTATTAATTCTCTTGAAGCAACTATAGAGTCTGTTCAGCATATGACAGTTTATGCGGTTACCCTTGGTAGGGATAATTTATAGCAGAATCCCTGTGAATCTATGTAAAATGCATGTGTTTTGTTTGTTTTTGATGCCTAACTTGATGTCTGGTATTCTGGAAGAGTCATGAACAGATGCCTGTACCTGTTCTTTCTGTCCAGTCATTTTATGAGCAGACTTCCAGTTAAGATAATCCATAAATTCTATCCAATCAAAATCCCATCTCATAATGAAAGCCATTGCAAATCTACTCTCTGTGTTTGACACATTTCAAAGGATTTCTAATATATATTTAAACTTAGTTTTTATCAGAGTTCAAAATAAGTGTATGATGTTTACCAGGTCACCAAAAAATATACAGCCCTTACAGTCCATATCCAAACCGTTCACTGTCATAAATTGAAACGGTTGATATTTATCAAATTTGGGACTCTGGCTGGATGGAAAAGACAAAGGCTACACTTTGGAAACCTCAAGGTTAGACTCTGCAATGCTCAGAGTATATACTCTTAGAGCTCTGGCAGCAGACCTCAGTTAGTATGTTTAATGTTAAAAAATGATGGGAATACAATTAGAAAAAACACTGATTAAGTATGGTTTGTTTGGAAGAGATTCCAGTAGAACATTTCAAATCTCCAAAAGAAACATGGCAGCACAGCTTCAATTTTCAAAGTGGTGTCTGAGCAAACCACAAGTCTCCCGAAACAATGTCCTTTTCACAAAAGTAGAGATGCATGGCTATAAAGCACTATGCCATATTTGGCAAAAACCAAACAGATCATATCAGCACAAACACTTAATGCCAAGTTTCAACCATTGTGGTGCAAGGGTGATGATTTCAGCTTCACAGCCAATACAGCTGGGAACCTTGCAGTCATTCAGTCGACCATGAACTCCTCTCTTTACCACAGTATTTAAATGTGAGGCCATCTGTCTTACAGTTGATATGTGGCCAAAACTGGATGGATGCAATAGGACCCCTGTCACAACAGCAAATCTACAACAGAATGACTGAAAAATGAATCCAGGCGTTAGGGTGTCCAGACTTCAACCTGATTGAACTTATAGGGTGAAGCCTTAGGAGAACATAACAATTCCCTGCAAACCTCAATGAATTTAAGCTTTAAGCTGTACTATAAAGATCAGTGGGTCAAAACAACAATTTGAGAGACATTAATGCCATTCACATCAACAAGTTACTACAGTAAATATCAGAGTGTCACAGGACTAAAAAGAGTCTTGTGAGAACTTTTTTCACATGACCACAGGTTCAATTCCAAGTGTAACTCTGAATATCCATCAGTTAACTTTTAAATTTCTTTTTAAACCTATTTGGCTTTATGAAAAGTTGATGGATCATCAAAGTTTATTGAGTTAAGATGTTTCCGTGTATGACCATAAACATTACAGCTCTGGAAAAGCTCTGAATATTCTCCTCCTTTCCGATAATTCAGTCTTGGTTAAAGGGGTAGAGTGATTCACCGTCTAACAATGCCGGCCTTTCAACAATACCTTGAAAAAATACAAACAAGTTTAAACTTCTGTTGAGGTGAATGTGAGCCCATAAAGACTGATAACAGCAGGAGGTGGCGTTAATAACCACCATATATGGTGGTTATGTGAGGAAAACAAGTTTAAGGTGGTCCCAGTGGTTTTGAAGGGCAGCCAAGTGTAGGATATTTCAGAAGTTTGCTCTCGTGTTTTGTAGTTTATAACAAATCCAGAGTACATACCCTTGCATGCACCTTTAAACCTCATAAAATGCTCTCACCCACAAACTAGCTGGCAAATTGGGGAGGGAAAGACAAATGGGGAAAAAACAATGGTAGAAAAGAGTCAGTAATCAAGACATTCAATGTAATGGAAGGGAGTGTAACAAGTAATCAGAGACAGAAACCAATGGAAGCCAAGAACGAATACCCACAGGGTTACTTTCAAACCATTAATAATTTTAAATATTCTACTCGAGATTGAATGTTTGTTACTGCCTGTTCTCACAGACTAATTTTGCTGTGAGACATATTTGTTCTGAAACGGCCACAGTTGCAATTAGTGTGCTATGTCTCCATAGATATATGGAGAACTTTCCAAGACCCCACACACACACACACACACACACACACACACACACACACACACACACACACAAGAAATCCCTAAAGCACTCGTTCCAGTCTTGACCCTCACAGTGATTACCCAGTTTGAAAATAAAGGAACTCAAGAATTATCAATTTAGATCAATACACTGGACCTTAAGCCACTGGTTGCATTGTTTTTATTAGAATCCATCAAAGAAATTGCCACGAAACAAGACTGGCACTTTTATATTTGTCATGTGTCCACGTTTATTTTCTAAGGAAACAATCTTGAGAACACGATGAATTGAACAGTTTAGAGTCTGACTAACATCAGTAAAGTGAGGTCTCCTTTTCACAAACAGCACAAATACCAATCCCAGCAAAGGACACGCAAAGAAAGCTACATCTGAGTTTTCTCTTTTTACCACTTGCCCTTTTCCTTTCAACAGAAACACAAGCTTTTATAAGTTTATTTTTTCATTCAAAAACTATAGTATCATTGATGTGAGCAGAAGGGCTACTCAAAACAATTTGGAACAGATGTCTAACTTACACATGATTTAAAAAATATTGTATTCTTTGCTGATATTATATAAGATTTTAACTTTTAATATGAAGTAATTTAAAAGATATTTCTGAATTGTTGTTTTATTTATGTATTCTCTTATGTATGGTATTTTTGTCCTCTATAGGAACTGAAAGAGTTTAAGTTTTTATGGTATCCAATCTAAACACTTCATGGACATGATTCTGTGAAGTCTTTAACTATTGAGGACTGCCCCAAACTAAAGTTACTCAAGTACACAATAGACCTCAATTGGTCTGCGGGGGCAGCAGCCTAAGCAGTGAAGCCCAGACCTCCCTCTCCCCAGCCACCTCCTCCAGCTTATCCGGGGGAACACCAAGGCGTTCCCAGGCCAGCCGAGAGATATAATCTCTCCAGCGTGTCCTGGGTCTGCCCCGGGGCCTCCTCCCGGTGGGACATGCTTGGAACACCTCACCCAGGGGGCATCCTTGTCAGATGCCCGAACCACCTCAGCTGGCTCCTTCCAATGTGGAGGAGCAGCGGCTCTACTCTGAGCCCCTCCCTGAACATGGCTGAACTTCTCACCCTATCTCTAAGGGAGAGGCCAGCCACCTTTTGGAGGAAGCTCATTTCTGCCGCTTGTATCCGTGATCTCGTTCTTTTGGTCACTACCCACAGCTCATGGCCATATGTGAGGGTAGGGACGTAGATCGACCGGTAAATTGAGAGCTTCGCTTTTACTCTCAGCTCCCTCTTCACCACAACAGACCGGTACAGCGTCCGCATCACTGCAGCCACAGGCCCAATCCGTCTGTCGATCTCCAGCTCCCTTCTCCCATCACACACGAACAAGACCCCGAGATTCTTGAAGTCTCCGGGTCAGGAGAGTAAATATTTGGAATAATTCTTGATATTTTCAAATTATTTGCTCTTAGCAAGAAAAACATAGAATCCCATCACCCACTGACACCCACTCGCATTTGACATCAGGAAATCACATGCTAGGGTGGGCTAGGTTTCACAGCGGGTTCACGCGAAACCTTGGCTGATTGTGACCCACACCCGTTTTCACACCTTGGCTCATGTGATTAGGTAGAGGATCATTAGGGGATTTCTTGACGCCCTTGGGGGGCACTCCCCTAGGACCTAAATTTGGGACTCTCCACCTTTTGGCCTTAGAACCGAAGAAGCTTCTCAGATGAAAGGTGAAACATCTTCAAGCAACTTAAAGAAGTCCAGATGCTTTCTTTCCAAGCTCCTTAGTCTTAGACAATGGTTATCTTGGACTTCACAGACTGACAGTAGGGAGGGTACTATTGCCTTTTCTGTTTCACAGGTTTTGGGTGTCATGGTCCTGGGCCATGTGGGCCCAGTATTCTTAGTTTTCATGTATTTTTGTATTTTGTTCTTTATTTAGGCCATGCTTCCTGGGTTGATCTGTTACGTTGTTCCTTATGTGTTTTCCCTTCGTGACTCTTACCCCCTGTGTGCCCCTCTGTGTATTTATGAGCCCTCGTCTCTCTTTGTGCTTTATTCTATGTTTTCCCCAGCCCGTTATGTCTGCGTTCTCCCCGTGCTCTCTCTCCTCCTGTTTGAACCTCTGTGTACTTCCTGCTTTACTTTGCCCATCTCCCATCAGTGTTACGTTCACTCCTGCCGTGTCTTGTTATGATTATCAGTGTCACCTGTGTTCCCCGTGTGCATCCACTTCCCCTGATCATCCCTCATGTGTATTTAGTCTCTGTGTTTCGTACAGTCTGTGTCGCGTCGTCTGTGTTCTCACCTCCATGTTTTCACGGTCAGTCCTTGCAGTGATCATCATAGTCTGAGTTTTCTTAGTTTGTCGCAGTATTAGTTTCCCAGTTTAGTTATAGTCTAGTCACGCCATCCCTGCTTTGTTTGTGCACTTTGTCTTCAGCCATAATAAAGGCTCGCTTTCTGTTAAGTTCACTCCCGTCTACTCACTTGTGTATGCACCTGGGTCCATCACACACACCACCGCACGGCCTGTCTCTGCAGACCGTGACATTGGACTCATTATAATAGATTACTGGTACATTTGATGACCGCACTGGATTCTTGCTAATTTGGCCTAAACTCCAAAGCATCTGTTATTTGGTCCAAGCAAGGATATCGTTCACTGTAGGAAACTAAAGGCACTTTTAAGCCACCTGCTATCTGCTCTGAAGTTTGAGCTTGGTGAAAAGACCATTCATCTCTCAGCATGCAGCTTATTTCTCTTCCATTAACTTTCAGTTCACCGGGTCCTCTGCATGTTCTGATCAAAGTTTATTTTTCAAGTGATCCACAACCAAAAGTAAACTTCATAAAAGTGTGCAAAAAATAAACAAATAAAACTTAAACGTCCTGCTGTGGATGAAGGCAGAACCCTGATGGGTGAAGATCGTTAACTTTGTTTACGAACTCTTCAATCAGAGATTTTAAGTTGGCACAAATGTGGTTTCTGGTACTTTATAGCTGACAAGGGGGGAGTGACATTCAGAACTGTGAGATGCGGGAAGTACATCCTGCACACTTTCATACAGTACTTTGAGATATCTGAGTCCTTCAAAGTCCTTGGAAGATTAAAAGTCTCCTTTGGACCTGATTACAGAAATAGCTCTCTGACGCTGTAGATTACTGTAAATCAAACTTGGTGCATGTGACAACTTTTTCATTACCCTTTCTGAAATCTGTTCACACACAGCATGTTGCATCCCAATTATGGACTTGCAGATGCTATATTACAGCAAAGCATTCTTGATGTCAACTTAGGTGAGATGAAATCTCATAAAGAGTCTGCCCATCTTCATTTCGCCGCACTAAACAGATTACCCATGTGAGTCAGGGTGTGATGGAAGCATATGCAAGAGCTGGACTGAGCCTATTGAAAGATGAAGAGGGCCTGCAGAGGAGAGAAGTGGAGGGGAAGGAGGCTGACGTTAGGGCAGTGAAGGCTGGTGGCAGACAGATGCTGTGCTTATCACAGCTAGATCACACAGTGCGAAGGTTGGGCGGACATTGCGGTCTGCTTAATGTGAAAATTTTCCAGCCCCCCCAGAGATTCCTTCAGTACAAAGCTAAAACATGCAAACATACAGAAACACTACAGATCTTTTGCCCACACACTCTTAGACACACAGAGATGTAAAGTAACGTCACACTACCTCGCTTTTTTGGTGAAAATTAAAACCATGACCAAATAAATAGCAAAGCCTGAAGTTAAAATGCTAACTAAAGCTCAAAGAAGTGAACATAGTTTTGGTTTTTAATGAAGGTTATTGAGCTTGATCCTGTAATAGCTCGAGGAATTATGTTCTGTAGTTTTGCAACATAGCTGTTAAAAGTTTGGTTTTGATTTTGTCTCTGAGAATAACAAGACTTCACTTGAGGATAAAATTCTAACTAATACTATCAGGATAGTATTAGTATCAGAAGATTTTATTAGGGATATAGCTTTTTGCCTAGCAGTGGGAAATCATAGTAGAGAATAATGCCCTGAATGATTAATGATTTGCTATGATTGGCCATAATTCACATAGCGATGTTTTGTGACAGCATATAATCATGAACACTACATGCCAACTGTTAAACACGGTGTTGGAGGAGTGATGATTTCAGCTTGTTTAGCCGCAACTAGACCTGGGCACCTCGTAGTCATTCAGTCAACTATGAACTCCTCAGTATACTTACTGTAATATATAACTATACTAGTACAATAAAGTCAATTTTAACCAAAAGCTTGGTTAAAATTGGGTTGTGCTGCCAAAGGTGGTTCTACAAGGATGAGGACTGCATAGTCTCGTAGATCAGTGTTTCCCAAACTTCTGGAGCCACGGCACATATTTCACATCAGAAAAATCACATGGCACACAACCAGACAAAAATGTAATAAAAAGCACACCTATGTGCAGTGGCACAGTGGTTGGGAAACATTGTCGCAGATAATCCCTTTATCCATTCCTGTGAGGTCTTTCAGATAAAAACACTGATTCAAGCTAATCACACTGGAAAGTGAAGACAGTAATTAGTGTCCACAACACTGTTCATTGTCCTTCTAAAAGCCAGAGACATAATTTATTGGTTAAAATATCCACTTTTTTCTTAACTTTTTCACCAGTTTGATCACATCATAATTGGCCTTCACTCTCTCATATATCAAAGTGTTGACATACTTAGATAATAAGATAATCTTGTTATCTTATTATTCATTAAAATGAATGTTTTTGTGGCTTGTAAGGTTTTGGTAAATGTTATCTGCTTAGAATCAAATCAAATCAAATCAAATCACTTTTTATTGTCACATCACATAGACAACAATTTAAAGTGCTTGTCAGTAACTTGTAAGTTAACCAGCCAACAATAATCTTTGATAGTGGAATAAACTGAAGTTGCAGTTCATACCAGGACTGAATGGCCAACATAAAGATTGACGTTACACTTACAGGAGAGAAATATCCTCTATATGAAAAAGCAACAGAGACCAAAGTTTCTGGGACAGCTTATGCACTTTGGGTAATTTAGTGAAGTAAATGCACACAATTTGATGACTGTCAGTAATTTCTCATTTCTGCTGCTTTTTTAACAATTCCTCAACATAAAACAAAAAGGAGGGACTTGAGCTGGAGTGAGTATAAGCATTAGATCATTTCAGCAACTTTCAACACGCTTGCTCATACAGAATGCAGGAAGATGGCATTAGTTTTAAAGTGCCAGAAGCTTGTGGCAGTTTTGTTTCACAACACAGATTCGATAATCTCACTTCCTGAAGAACACTTGGCTCTTTCCATACGGATTTCTTTGTTCAATGAATAAAGACGTGAGAGGCACATTTTGTACTGCGCTGCAGGAAACATCACAGTCATTCTCTTTCGTGCATTATTGAGGTCGTGTGCATTAACGTTGCTTTCTGTTGGGAAGAGCTCTGTTTTCTATGCTTTTAAATTGTTGTAACACTTATATGCATATATAGATATACAAGTTTGAATTAGATGGCATAAAGAGTGCAAAAAATTCATTTTATGATACACATTTATGTTTAATATTAGCAAGTATACAGTCTCTGAGAGCACTGGAAAATGTTATTATGGTCAGTGCTATCATGTTAATATAAAAATATGGAAATCCTTCCTTTTGTTTTGAGGAGTTGTATACTAAACTAGTTTCTTATCTGGTTTGATTCTAGAGAAAAATGGAAAGGAAACATAATAAAGTAACAAGCCATTTTCAGCTATGCTGCTACTCTGATTCATGCTTCCTGTGTTGGCGTAGTGTTTGGTCCTTTGTTCAGATACTTCCTCTGAGGACTACAATTCTTGATGTGTTGGAAGGTTTTTGGCAAAGAGCACAACGTGACATCACGACTAGAATGAATGTCACCGGGAAGCATATTTTATATGTGTGCCATTTCAGATAAGAGCAAGGTCATCAGTATGGAGACCTTAATTAGGGATCCACTTCTGCAACCGCAACAGAAGATGTCACGGCGACACACCACACATACCTCGACTCGCAGATGTGATTAATTGGAAATGCCATCAGTTTGTGTGGAAAAATCTCATTAACTCATACATATGCACGCAGCTCGGCGAGACGGCGTGAATCGTTTTTTATTTTATGAACCATCTAACTCGACAATAAAAGAATGCCTCTATTTTATTATAACATATATGTAAATGTGAGTTATTTACATAATGACCAGCTAAAGGAAAAACTCTGAAAACATGCGTGCAAACAAACACACAGAGTGGAGGTAATACTTTTTTTTACTTTTTTTCTCCCTACAATCAAGATTCTGAAACACAGCAATTAATGAAAGGAGTCTGCTTATAGCAAGTTTTCAAAGTAAATGCTTGAGGGCTATTCTAAGAAGTGCCCTAACATTATACAATAATTACCACCTGCCGCAGACTAATGAAAGAAGTGGTACGCAAGTGGATGCAATTATTTGTTGCTTTTATGGCTACACGTGTAACTTTAAGTCGATCAAAGCCGTTGTTATTCAGTGGGGGTGCGGGATACAAAGGATGAGCTGTGTGATTACTGGCCGCATGACAACAGTGAAGCTAAACCCTTAGGAATGAGGAACTTGAACCCCTTTGCCTTTCATTACCAAACAGTGGCTCTGCTCCCCCCATTGGTACCAAAGAGGAGTCAGAATCAGAATCAGATGCAAATCACAGTCATATGGAAAAGATGCAGTCCTGCACAATCTAGAAATGATGGTTTCATACTGCTTCCAAAGGAATTAAGAGTGAAAAGTGTGAGAAGAGTGAAAGTAGCAACCAGGTGCTGCTAATCAGATGCACTTCATTAACTGATCATCAGCAAGTGAGAGCACCTCTGTCACAGCAACAGTATGACAGTCAGGTGTGTGTTAGCATGATGCCCCAATCTTTTGCAGTGACGTCCCCTTGACACCCCAGATTCCACAGGCCTCGTTTAGCACGTTAAGCCTCTAAAGCTGGGCATACACTGTTTAATTTTTGGCTAATTTTGAGATGATTTTTCAGTCGTGCGACTGTTTTGGGGATCGGCCCGAGTTTCGCCTTAATCGTGAGTCGTGCATCGTGTAGCATACATGGGGTAACAAGAAGCGATTAACACCTCACGACCAGCTCCCGATCATCGTACGGTTGCAAGAAAATCAAACCTGTTTGAAATCTCCGTTAGCGAGTTACCGCGGATCGCCCTGTGCATGGAGCCGCACGTCATCAAGGCGTGGGCGTGGTTAGCTCGCTAACGTGTCAGCGCCGTGCAGGGTGATCCGTGGTAACTTGCAAACAGAGATTTGCCGCATTAATGGTGTTAACGTCATTTTAACGAGATTAACGCTGACAGCACAAGTTATAAGCTTCATGTTATGGACGCACAGTGTGAGCACTCAGGTCGCATCATAGCATTGGGCTGTATAGTGTGAGACCCTGCATCGTGACCTACGAACTTCTAACCCCTGATTTCCATTATGATTCAATCGTACAGTTTGGGCAGGAGTTCAATAATGCGACTGAAAAAAAATCCCTGTGTATGTCCAGCTTAAGTCATCAGGTGTGCTAACCCTAACCCTAACCCTACCCCACACTTTGGAAGGGAAGCACCAACCATTGCTGGCAAATGATGCTCTGGAATATCAATTTAAAACAAATCTGATCCAAAATATCTATTAAAATGTGAATCCAAACATTTTGCTTTTATATGTATCATTTTACATAGTTTAACAGTTATCGTTATTGAATCATAAAATACCTAAAAAAGCAACATGGTTTGTTTCAGAAGTTGATATGTTCAGATGCTATGATGAGGCCAAAGTGGCTATGCTTAGCCGTCATGCACAGGTAAAGCTTGGCCTAAACTGGATCGTGCGATGGGGCAATGATCTCAAGCACAACAGCAAATCTACAACAGAATGGCTGAAAAGGAAAATCAATGTTTTGCAAAGGTTCCATTCAAAGTCCAGACCTTAACCTGACTGAAATGCTGTGAGGGGACCTTAAGAGAGCTGTGAATACACGAATCTCATCAAACCTCAATGAACTGAAGCAATGTTGTAAAGGAGAGTGGGTCAAAATGTGTGAGACGGATAAAGTCAGAGAGAAAATGAGTTATTTTCACATGATATTGTGTTCTTACACTCTATCTCCCCTCAAAAGCAATCTTCTCTCAGACTGACTGACAGTCAGTGTGATTTTATCTAATACTGAGTCTGGCTAGATTTAGGCTGTCAGGAGACATAGCCTATTGTTGTTTCTTTCTTTCTTTTCTTTTTTTGGGAGGCAGTCCCAGTCAGGTTTTCCAACAGGTCTGACTCTTATCAGTATCAGATTTCCTTTTCAAAACGATCAGTGAGTACAGACACCAGCAGATGGTCTTTCACACTGCTAGACTTTCTAAAAGCCAAACAGTCATTTTGGACTTATTCCTTCATCAACCAAAACAGGAGGATAAAACAGTGATTTGGTGTAAAGCTGTTGAAAGTACAGCATAATGGAAAATGCTTAAATGCCATTCAGGAAGCTTTGATCCAGTGAGAAGCAGTTTGAGATTGCAGGCGCCACTACTGCTGACACAAAAACAACAATTAAAAATAAAAATCCAGTCTGTCATTATTCACAATGACATGCATCTGACAAGCATCTAAAAAGCTGAATTGTCCATATGTCACAAAAGCACATGGATAGTGTGCAGTTTGTGTTGTAGTGGTGTAGGAGCTTAATGGAAGCACTTCATTCAAGCAGAAATTCATTTCACTGAACAATGCACGCCTACGCTGTTTAAAGATGCCTCCTGGCTCACGAAGGGCTCTTCATGAAGTGAGCGCTTTTAAAATTGCTCTACAGCATTAAGGCAATTGAAATGAATAGCTGTTAAATTCACAAAGTGAGATACTAAATTGGGATCAAATGATAGCAGGTAAAGTATAACTTAAAATAAAACCTGCCACAGTATTGTGCTATTGTTAAAATACCATGAATGAACGGAACTTCTCCAGTCAGTTTTGCTAGCGCCACAGCACGACTCTATTCCTCCACTGCTTTGCGTTTATCAGCTGCATCCAGGCCTTCTGCTTTCAAGCAACTGGTTTTGTCACCCTGGCAGAGTCCAGACTATTAAAAGACCCAAAGGAGCCTGGGATCACAGTAAAGCAGTCGTGGGGTCAACACAATCAAACCACCTGCAGAAAAAAATAAATAAGGGACCGCTTGAAAGTCGGTTGGCTGTTTTATCAAAAAATGATTCCTGGGAATTGAGCCGGCATTGTTCAAAGTGGATCAACGGGTTTGAAGATCTCTGCTCACAAGTCTTATCCATCCTGTGAAATGTGACACTTGGAAATATAAAGATATCTGTTCTATATTCACCCACCTTGACACAAATAGCCAAGTGAGAGCTGCGAAATGAGCACACACGAGAAAGAGTGCATGGGAGATCGAAGGGGGAGAAGGGATAAAAGACCTAACGTGGGATCTTGTGAAGGAAGAGGGAAAGAGTGGCTAATGGAAACAAAAAGGGGGAGTAAAGCCCTGTGGTTGTCTGGGTGTTCTTTACCATCGGCTAGTCCCTTTTGACCAGGTGCAATTTTTTAGACACTTTGCTCTTAAAAAGTAAAATGCAAAGTAAAGCATTTCACTGTGATATTCCTCCCGGGACTTTAAAGGGAAAGCGTAATCTGTCAGATTTGGACCAGCTCTACACTTTAAGATGTGCTCGTAGGCTGAGCAGGCATTACTTTTTAAAGATCTTATACAAAATAAAACCCTCAAAATGAATCAAATACCTTTTGTCATTCATCTCTATTTCATATTCATGATGCTGAATATGATCCAGCTCTGCCCACATGAAAACAGATTCCCAAAGACTGCAGTGCAAATCACATGTAGACTACAAAAGCAGCTTTCAAAATTATTTTCAGATTGATCCCATGACTACATGCATGGGGAAACGGGATTAGTGATAAAACCACAAAGGATTATCACCCTTTTCCCAGTCAAAAAGGCCTTTAAGCTGTTATATTACACCTGTATTTGCTAAAATTTGACTCCACATATTTTTGCTAGATCTTATTATTATTAATATAATGGATCTAATCCTTTTGGAACATGTCAAAACTTTTATTTTATTTTCAAAATGCTACATTTGCATCAAAATAATGTGGCATGCTGTGGACACAAGTATTGAAACTAGAAGTACGGACCATAAACTAAATAGAAAATCATGATCAAGTTTCTTTTTGCAACCACAGAAGTTGAAGGGCGTTCGGTTATTCAGAATCTTGGTCTACATTTTCTATATACCACTAGATGCTATAAGTCTATTTCTGTTACACAACTTCAGTTTTTTCAAATGAAGCTGCAGCAGTAGGAAATGTGTATTAAATGATATTGTGCTGCATTAATCAGAGGGCCAAAGGATGAATCAACATTGGACCCCCCGATTTGATGATAGTAACCTAATAGAAATTAAAAGAAAAATCAAATTACTGCAGAGATGGTGATTGACCTCGCATGAAAAAGGACACATGATATATGATGCGTCTTATCCTTGGAAAGGATGTTAATGTCGTGGAGTACCAGGGGATCCAGATCAATAACAGGCTGAACCGGACGACCGACACAGGGGGCTGTGTACAGCCAGCTCTGTTTACTAAGAAATCTGAGATCTTAGAAAATGTTGGAGAGTTTCTATCACTCAGTTGTGGCGTGCACATTGTACTTTGCTTTGGTCTGCTGGTGACCACACAGAGTGAGGCTGTGATTGGCTCAAAACTTGGCACTTTTGAAGCAGTAATGGAGAGGAGATCACTAAACAAACGGTCATCCATCATGGATAATCCTGAGCAACCTCTGCACCACTTACTAGGCAGGCAACAGCACACACTAATTCAGCACCACAATAAACCAGTTTAGTGATCTGGAGTATCCACCACACTGCACTTTGCACCACTTCAATGTCATGTGATATTTCCTATGCTGTTTATTTTCCAGTATTTGTTTAATCTCATCTATTTTATCTCGTTAAAGAATTGTTATGAATTTAAACCCCATCATGCATGTCTGTGTTTATGTAAATAAATAAATACTCCATGGTATTCATTTGGATTTCAAATTTCTGTGACTGTGTCAATCATTGTAACTCTGGCAAAGTGAAACAGCACCAAGCTTAATGTGCTACCAACTTACAAACCAATACACTGGGATTTAGGCTGCTACACCAGCAAGCTGACCAGTACCCACCATTAGCTAAATTTAACTATGAGATATTGTTCTCCAAACGGGAGTCTTTTGTTCTGTCTTCTTTCAAGTTCCTATTTTTCCTTGATTGGAAGCTATAGCCAGCGTGATCGTTCTTTAGCTGTGAATAAAACCAAGGATTTTAATAAAAGAAAGAAGTGCTCGGTTCTACATTTATGACCCGCCACTGTAAACGGTTGCAAAAAGCTTAGTACTTCTTGATTTGAAGTTTTTCTTAAAGGCATATAGGTGAATAAAAACACCAAAATAAAGGCTGAGCTTAGTTTATTTAGGTGTGCCGAGATTTCCTGTTAATGTTGAGCAGTTTGATAAGTGACATTCAAATATGAGATGAGTGTCACGGCGGGGTGGGCCGATGTGTGCGGAAACAGGACCCAAAAGCAGATGATGACGAGGAATAGTAATGATTAACAGAAAAGTGAACCTTTATTGCGATGACGGCAGGAAATGAACCAAGAGACCAAAGCAAACAGGCAAAACACTAAGAAACAAAACACTGAACTGACAAAACACTAAGAAACAAAACACTAAAGGTACTAAGACCAAAAACTATAACTATGACCGAGGTGGAAAAATAAACAGGCTATGACTATGACTCTGGTGAGAATAAACAGACAAACTGACAATGGCATGAAGAAAACAAAAGGCTTAAATACAGACATGAGGTGATCAGGGGAAGTGGCGACACATGAGGAAACAGCTGACTGACATGAATCTAATGACAGGACCAGGAGGAGTGAAACTAAATACAATGACCAAAGAACACATGACACTGTCAGAATAAAACAGGAAACACTAAAACTAGACATGACAATACAAACTTAACATACCAAATACGTGATGAATAATGCAAGAACTCAAACAGAAAACCCAGGAACAATAACTGCCTAAACTAAAGGCAAATAGGAAATACCACAAAACTAACAACATCTCAAAAAATGAGAACAATACAAAGAAAGCTCAAAGTGCTGGGTCGGAGACCCAGCCTGTGACAATGAGATCAAAGGATTGCCCTTGTTGCGGCACTGAGGGTTTATATTTGATGCTTCCCTGCAGCGAAACAATGCTCAGCTCTGTCCCATTGCCATGTGATGCAGGCGTCATTATAATTTTCCTTATTTCCTACTTCTGAAGAAAGCCTTTATTTCCCGCCGACCTTTCCTTACTCCTCTTTGTTCTCTTACACATCAAAACCTCAGCCACAGTGTGACGCTCCGTAAAAGCATCCAGAGAGATGTAGACATATTAAAAGGCTGTTCTGATCTTCACTGCTTTTATAGGAGCTGTTCATGAAAGAACGACAAGTGAATTATAATGCACCTCTAGTTACTTACTTAGAGTCTCAAGAGAAGATCTCTGTGCATCTATTTGAGAACATAACCTCTCTGTAACATTCCTAAAGAAACACAAACGACTAAACAACGTAAATGATGTAATATACTGTGTGTACAGGTGTGGAAAGAAAGCATGAAAGAAGCACTTGACTTTTAAAAAAAAAAGAAAATAGCAACAACAATGCTCTGCAAGGAATGCCGTGGGTCTTTTTTCATTTTCTGGACATTTATATCTCCAAAATATGAACATGAATTATGGGTTCTTACAATCACTAACTCCCTGGCGACGCTTGCATATAGACACACACTCACTGTGTCACTGCACAGCAGCTGCACAGCCTCTCCTCCTCTTCTCTGTTGCTTGCAGTGAGCATGCAGACAGACTGATAACCACTGATGAGCCTGAAGGAAAAAGGAGATGTCACATGTCAGGACATTTTTTCTGTCGCTGTGGTTTTCAGAAGTATTGTTGCCAATTTGGTAGCTTACACTATATGGACATGAATTCCGGTGTTCCAATCGCTTCCATGCCCACAGGTGTATAAAATCAAGCACCTAGGCACGCAGACTGCATTTGCAAACATTTGTGAAAGAATTGGTCGCTCTCAGGCGGTCATTGAATTCCAGCAATTGGGAAAGACAGCAACTCAGCCGCGAAGTGTTAGAGTTTGTAAAATCATACACGGGGTCAGCGGATGCTGAAGTGCATTCTGTAGTTCACAGAGGTCACCAACTTTTTGCACAGTCGGACGCTACAGACCTCCAAACTTCATGTACTCAGAGAGCTTCATGGAATGGGTCTCCATGGCCAAGCATTTGCATCTGAGCCTTGACCAAGCACATTAGAAAGCCCAGCTGAATGCAGTGGTGTAAAGCGCGCTGCCACTGGGCTCTAGCGACGATGTGTTCTCTGTAGTGATGAATTACCCTTCTCCTTCTGGCAATCCGATTGGATAGTCTAGGTTTGGTGGTTGCCAGGACAACGGTACTTGTCTGACTGCATTTTGCCAAGTCAAGAGTTTGGTGGGTGGGGTGGGTTTATGGTGCGGGGTAGTTTTTTAGGAGTTGGACTTGGCCCCTTGGTTCCACCAGTTTTCATCCAACATCAGTGTCTGACATCAAATGGAAGTATAGTCAAAAACTCCCATAAACACTCCTAAACCTCGTGGAAAGCCTTCCCAGAAAAATTGAAGTTGTTATAGCTGCAAATGTGGGAAACATAATATTAAATCCTATAGATTAATAATGGGATGTCAGTCGAGTTCATATGAGTGTTGTAACGGCGGTCTGGCGAGGCAGCTAGCAGGTCCAGCAGGCATGTGGGGTGGAGGTTAGCCGGACCACTCAGAGGCCATTCAGTTAAATAGAAAAACAGGCATTAACAGAACAAGACCATACAGGGAGTGCAGAATTATTAGGCAAGTTGTATTTTTGAGGAATAATTTTATTATTGAACAACAACCATGTTCTCAATGAACCCAAAAAACTCATTAATATCAAAGCTGAATGTTTTTGGAAGTAGTTTTTAGTTTGTTTCTAGTTTGAGCTATTTTAGGGGGATATCTGTGTGTGCAGGTGACTATTACTGTGCATAATTATTAGGCAACTTAACAAAAAACAAATATATACCCATTTCAATTGTTTCTTTTTACCAGTGAAACCAATATAACATCTCCACATTCACAAATATACATTTCTGACATTCAAAAACAAAACAAAAACAAATCAGTGACCAATATAGCCACCTTTCTTTGCAAGGACACTCAAAAGCCTGCCATCCATGGATTCTGTCCGTGTTTTGATCTGTTCACCATCAACATTGCGTGCAGCAGCAACCACAGCCTCCCAGACACTGTTCAGAGAGGTGTACTGTTTTCCCTCCTTGTAAATCTCACATTTGATGATGGACCACAGGTTCTCAATGGGGTTCAGATCAGGTGAACAAGGAGGCCATGTCATTAGTTTTTCTTCTTTTATACCCTTTCTTGCCAGCCACGCTGTGGAGTACTTGGACGCGTGTGATGGAGCATTGTCCTGCATGAAAATCATGTTTTTCTTGAAGGATGCAGACTTCTTCCTGTACCACTGCTTGAAGAAGGTGTCTTCCAGAAACTGGCAGTAGGACTGGGAGTTGAGCTTGACTCCATCCTCAACCCGAAAAGGCCCCACAAGCTCATCTTTGATGATACCAGCCCAAACCAGTACTCCACCTCCACCTTGCTGGAGCTCTCTGCCCTTTACCAATCCAGCCACGGGCCCATCCATCTGGCCCATCAAGACTCACTCTCATTTCATCAGTCCATAAAACCTTAGAAAAATCAGTCTTGAGATATTTCTTGGCCCAGTCTTGACGTTTCAGCTTGTGTGTCTTGTTCAGTGGTGGTCGTCTTTCAGCCTTTCTTACCTTGGCCATGTCTCTGAGTATTGCACACCTTGTGCTTTTGGGCACTCCAGTGATGTTGCAGCTCTGAAATATGGCCAAACTGGTGGCAAGTGGCATCTTGGCAGCTGCTGTTGACTATTTTGAATGAAACGCTTGATTGTTCGATGATCACGCTTCAGAAGCTTTGCAATTTTGAGACTGCTGCATCCCTCTGCAAGATATCTCACTATTTTTGACTTTTCTGAGCCTGTCAAGTCCTTCTTTTGACCCATTTTGCCAAAGGAAAGGACGTTGCCTAATAATTATGCACACCTGATATAGGGTGTTGATGTCATTAGACCACACCCCTTCTCATTACAGAGATGCACATCACCTAATATGCTTAATTGGTAGTAGGCTTTCGAGCCTATACAGCTCGGAGTAAGACAACATGCATGAAGAGGATGATGTGGACAAAATACTCATTTGCCTAATAATTCTGCACTCCCTGTACAAGCCAGGTCTCCACGGCTCTACTCTGTTTGTACATACATGTGTACGGTCAATGGTACGGTCTCTCTAAACAGATGCACGGACAGCAGCATGTTTGGCTGTAATGGCTGCCGCTGCACTCACACTAGGAGACTTTCCAACTACTACAATAATAGGATGACAACCCCTAGTGGTGCTATGCCATAATAAAGGTTCTTACAGTGTGAAGGCAGATGAACGAATACTTTTGGAAATATAGTATATGTGGTAAATGTGTTCAGAACTCTTGTGTTCAGATTTTGTTTTTTTGTTTCACATCCGTTAGAAAGTCATTTCAGGGCCCCGTACTGACCAGGTGTGGTTTCTTTTTTGTAGTCTGAAGTGCTTGAAAAGAAGGCAACTGGACTTCTTTAGGTTCATGAAGATGTTTCTACTCTCCATTCAAGAGACTTTCTCAGTTATAAAACAACTAATGGAGGGTCTTAGTTAGGTACGTTGTCATGAAAATGAAAAAATGTCCTCAACTTGCTTTGAGATAAACCTACTGTGGATTAATATAGTGACTCCTGGAATACTGATTTGTTTGTGCACAAGAACAAAATCATGTTTGGGTGTATTTTGTAGTGGTCGTTCATGTATAGCTCTTGTATTGTAATCATATCAGAAATCGCATTCGTTTACAGTGATTCATGGCAAAAGAGTGTTTAAAAGTTAGTCAGCCTGCTGTTCTGTTGTCCATAAGTGATTCCATGGGAATCCACACCTGGTGGTGTATCAGACACTCTGGGTTATTGCTTAGGTAAAATGTTTCACACACACTTCACACCTGCACCTGTCAGCGAAGGCACCCAGCGGTGACATCCCCGGCGCGTTCCTCTGCCAAGGTGAACCTGCCAAGCTCGTCTGTCTGTCTGTTTGTATGTGAGCTTGAAAAAAAACCCTGCTGTGTTTCAAAAAATTTGGTGGAACAAGGGAAAAGTGAAGAAACAGTTAAAACTGGCCGTGGATCACACTTATTTTCTTTAAAAAATAGCATTGGCCTTGACAGTAGGATGCATGTGTGCCCATCTGCTGGGTTTGGCAGCACCTGTAGTTTAACAATAAAGCAAACACTCAGCGAAGAACTGCTCTGTCAGAAATACAACAGAGGAACGACTCATTTATCTGCTTACGGTGCAGCCAAGAAAATTCATGCTGTTTTAACACTTAGACCCCCGGAGAGCAGTCATTTTGGTTTTCTACCTTAGACCCCCGCGGAGTCATCATTTTGCGTTTCTACCTTTAAAAGCCGGAGAGCAGTCAGTCAAATGCTGGAGTCATTCATATGTATATTAGGTCGTTACCTAGGAATTCTGGAGGGAGGGGAGTGGGGGTGAGTGATTGAGGGGGTGGGGGAGCTGCTAAAAGCGGTGAGCTTCCTTTTGTGTTTCATCTTGATGCATTCTCAATCATCCAGGGAAACAAATCTCCAAAAGTCACCAACTTGGAGTGTTTCAGTTTGCCATCTTGGGGAGAAATCAACACACATGGGTGTATGTCCTTTGTTGCTGACATTTATTGATAAAAAACAGTACAAAAAACCAACCATTTGTACACATATTTACAAATAATTCAACATTGTCAGCAATCACTCACAATCCTGGCACTGCCATGGTACCTGTAGTCTGCATTTACCACATGTGTACCTGTAGCAGTGAACACATCGCACAGTGGCCTGATTTTTCTTGCATTTGTGTTTGACCTGACACGTGGCTCTTTTTCCAGGGACTCACTTTCCAACTACACCTTTCCAATTTGGTGGTTGATTTAAGCTGCAAATTTTGCAACTCTCTCTCTTTAACAAGTCAGTGCTGCTGCTGTCCTGCATTGCAGCCCACACTTTAAACCACTCCAGCATCCACCCTCTGGGGACTCAGGGGGAATGTTTACACAATTTCTGTGTGCATTATATTTGCATGGAGAAAAAAGCTTGCAGTCTAGATACCAAATTCTATCTGTATTCTGCTGCTGTAATGAAACAGTCGAACGTACGTAATAAAAATTAAATACTACACCACTCATTAGTGTAGTATTTAATTTTTATTACGTACATCACATACATGCACATATATAGTGCTGTATATAGAAAAGTGCATTGACACGTTAACAACAATTAACAAGAAACATTGCATTGCTAGAAAATGATCAGCGTTATTGCTACGTTGCTTTTTCCAAGCACCAAGCAAAACATAAATAAAGATTTTAATAATATTAAAAAATTTTTTTTTTTAAATAATATTAATATATCTGCATATGTAATGAGTGAGAAAATTTAATTACCACACCACCGTAATGAGTAAATCAAAACACCATTCAATTGAGGAACGTTTAAAGTTAATTATCAAATAAAAGCTTAAATCAAAAGTGTATTTGTGGAAAAAAAAAAACACACACATTCTCCCATTAATAGATGTTTGTGTGCAGTGTTGTGATTGCATGTGTGGATGAGGCCTGCAGTGCTGCAGGGCAAAGATAGGAACAAGCCACTGAGCTATGGGTGTTAAGCCAAGTGCTATGAGCTAGGTCTGTGTGTCCTGCCAGAGCAGAGGGAGTCAGAATAAGAAGCCATAACAAGCAGAATACAAAACTGGAACACCAGCTCTACTTTTAACCCGTCTTCTACCCGGACATTCAGTTAAAATTCCACCCAGGCCCAAATACACCCCCACACGCGATTTTACACTCGACACGTCTTGATCTATTTCTCGTCCAGAAGTGTAGTGTTGTAGTCCAAATTCCACAAGCTGGCATCCAAATTGAACATGGTCCAGAGTATGTGAAGTACATAACAATAGAAACTCTGATAACCACAATAATTAGCCTGTAAGATTTTCTCCCAGCCCTTCCACGGAGATTTATAACACTGTGCCGCTAATATGCTTTGCAATCAACTTTGTTTGAAGGGCTGGTAGCTAAATGCTTCCTTCAGCGCTTCAAACAAAAGTCACACAATTCCTTAAAGATGGAGAAAGAAACCACGCTGAAGTTTGCTCTTTTCCCCACTTAGCTGAATAATTTACATATGTGGATATACAGGAAATGGCAGATGAAATCAGTGAGCCCTCACTTCCTCAGCACACTGAGATCCACATGGTGGCTGATGAGCTCTTAATGAGGCTTTGGCAAAGATGGTGCAACTTGCCTGATGGATGCTGCCAAGTGGGCTGTAAGGTGGTTTGGCTGCCACTGAGGACACAGGGGAGGTTTGCTGGAACATGACTGTGGAGAAAATGACAGTGGGAGGAGGAGGGAGGGGGTGTGATGGAGGAGGTAGATCAGTGCAAGGGTGCAAAGCCAGATGCATAGCAATCTCAAGTCAACAGGTGTCCAATGAGCAGTCATTCAACTTTCTATTTTCTGCCCAGTGCTATTCTAACAGCAGAAGAACAAAGTGGTGAGCTAGAGCGATGCGGATAAGAGTCAGCAAGCTTAGGCGGCTCCAAACTGTAGAGCTTGCATTAATGAAACATCATCTTGAGGAGAAAAACTACACTTGAATGTTCATTTATATACCCTATAAGCACGCTGTCGTCAAATAGTCCCCAAATGTGTGCCTCCTATAAAGAAAAAATCCTTTCAAAAAGCGAAGATTCATCTTCCTTACTTTCATGCCCGCTAGGACCTGAGTGGGACATGCATGCTGCAAAGTAAAGAGGAGATAAAGCATGTGCTCGCAGCCAAAGCAGGAAGCTGGAAAAACATCGGATAATAAGCCAACAATGAATATTTCATGGCTGTGTTAGTCAGCAGCAATGAGTCAGACAATTGTCCACTGAAGCAGTGATTGACCATTCATAGTACAGCTGTTTTTCTTTTTTCAAATATAAACCATATAAATATAATATAAACTTGCAGCTCGCCTTACAGCCTGGGCCGTATCCAGCTGTAGGACAAACCAACTATGAATATAACATGTATAAGGTCAATAACTAGCTTATAAAGTTCAGTTTATTTTAGCATTATATGACTATACAAAACAGCAGTATTCAACAATGGACAATATGCATAAGCAGGTAATATACATATATACTTGCTGACTGATCAGCAGTGAACGATCTGTGTCACACCAAGGCTAAACCTGAGGTTACTGTCCTTCAGGCCCAAATCGAGCTTCGTAGTGCAGACCTCAGCAGAGTGTGATTTGTGAAGGGGAAAAAAAAGAAAAAAGACTTTGGGGGGAGGGGTATGTGTGTCTTAACCCTACCAGGGATAAAAATAATTTTAGCAGAGGCAAAGATAAGTAGACCAGAAGGGGGAAGTCCCACATATCCCGTCTCGGGCTTGTTAACACTTCTGAATATTTCAGCCAGGTGGATTTGTATGTCCAAGGTCCCATGATGCTCTCTCCCTCTCTCTTTATATCTCTCACTCCTTAAGTGTTTGTCTGTGTGTCTGCTATTATCTTTGTTGTGTGAGTCTAAATGTGCTTACAAAGTCACCTGAGAGAACCATCTGAACTTTGAGGACAGAAAGTTCGTTGACTGTATTATGAAGGCAGGGTTAGGGTTAGTCACTAATAGATGGAGTTAAGGTGCCCTCATTAAAAAAACACTTAACCATGACGTCATGAAAGACAGAGTGTTGGTGATTGCTGATTGGAGGGTGAATGTGTGTAAATCTTAGATAGAAAGCACTTCAACGTAGGAAACAAGAGCTTGTGTAAATGGGTGGATCAGACTGTATAAAACACTTGGAGTGTGCAAGTAGAGTTGAGTTTGCAATATTTAGTATAATAAAGTCATTTGACAGGATCCTATCAGGCTACTCTAACTTAACTGAAGCAACATACGGTAACAAGTTTTAACTCTTTGCTCCTTGAACACCTACTAAGGACCATCCTTGAAGCTCTCCTCTGATCTGAGTGGTGTCTGTCATATTTCAGGCTTGCTTATAGAACAAAATGACTGGGTTTGCATCAGGAATGAGTCAGGATGGTCTCTGTCTTTGTAGGTACCCAAAACCAGGAAACTATTCAAATGGTCATCAAACCACATCTTTATGGATATTTACAGAGTACTGGGGTGGTTGTCAGGGAAAGAGTGAAGACAATTGGCCCCTGATCTGCTAAATTAAGGTGCAGAAACTTCTCTAAGCTTGACTATCAAACTGGGCTGCATGCACTTTAAAGATAATTATGGAAGCACCAATAGCTAGGTGAAGACATATGTTCAGATGGCATGAATGCTGGCTTTATTTGGAGCGAATACCTACTGATCTGAGAACTTTTACTTGAACCACCTAATGAATTTTTACTCACAGTCCCACTTCATCTGATGAGCTAAAGGTGACTTCACATACACCTGTCTAACCTCACAAACACAGAACACTGCTAATCAGTGCATGTTCAGCTCCCACTGATTGGCAGAAAAGACATGTGTTTAATGCAGAATAAACTCCTATAGTAAGGGGCCTCTTGGATGGATGGATGGATGGATGGATGGATGGAAAGCTTGGTAGTTGAACTGATGGCCTGCCATAAGTTACAGTTTGATATCATAGGGATGGGTTCTTACAACAAATCATGCAAAACTATTTGAGTAGCACAAAAAATGAAAGCATGGATGTGGAAATCATCATAATAGTGGAATTGTAAAGCGCTTTGATGTTCTCGAAAAGCGCTATATAAATGCAATCCATTATTATTATTATTATTATTATTATAATAGATCGCCTTTAATTTTCCAAGGTCTCCAACCCTATTCCTAACGCTAACCCTAGGTATATCCAACATGTATTCTCTCTTTTTATTACATTGTTAGACACTTATATGTCATTTTAATTGGTGCGTATTAAAATAAATAAGTGGAAAACATGATTTATGCAAGCAGAAATCCTTAAAATATTTTACTGCAGATCAGTTGGACATTTAGTCTCAGCAAACCAGGTACTGAAGTATCCAAGCATCCAAATAAGAGTCCATTGAGTCTCTGCGTGACTTCTTATTGCTGTGTACTATGAAAAAAAAACCCAGAATGAAATTGAATCAGAGGAAAGGCTGAATGAGAAACTGATGATTCTCTCTTCCAGAAATTGTCACAGCACCTGCAAACAACACAATAGAGTGGAGAATGTCGTTAAATATCCCTATTGTGTGCCAAGTTTGTGAGCGCACACGTGTGCGTTCTGCACTTTGCAGAGTGCTTACCTTTACAGGGCAGGGGGATGCTAAGTGTTCCAGTCAAATGGATCCAGTATACAGGATGTGGAAACACTGACATGTGTTTCCACATCCAAAAAGCATCCGCTCACGCGAATACGTACTGACACATTCGGAGGCGAACGCATTACACTTGAAAGTCAATGCAGCTAAAAGTACTGCTCGGGTCCAGCATATTCAGAAAGATATTAAAGCATAATGAGAGCTCAAAGACTAATGCAGTTTGCTCATTTCCTTCAACGTTTTGTGCTTTAGAACATTCAGGTCATGTTCACGATCGCGTTACTTAGTCGTCATTTGGTTCTTCGCCTGTGGTTTCTAAATGTCTTCCTTTGTCCCTGCATTGTCTTTGCTCCACTCTCCGTTTGTCTTTGCATTCTAAGTCTGTTTTTAATTACTTTCTCTTTTATGTTGCTTCACATTGCTTTAATTTGTCTCTTCCAGCCTTTAGATTGTGTCCTCCGCACTGGTTTCAGCGTTGTGTTGCCTTCAGCACTAAGTTTCAAAGGTTCAGACAATAATATAATGAATTTACGTTGAATAGACGTGTTGTATATACATTCTTAGGTAGATGGCCATTTTACTCTGTCCACCACTTTGGTCCAGGATGGTTTTTGAATTTGGCTCGATGGACTGTGAATGTCTGAATGGACAATTCTCCCTACAAGTAGCACCATTAGTACAATTTTTGAATTATACAGTATTTTTGTGCACCTGTGAAACTAGTGACATTAGTTTGTGTTTAGTTCCTTGGAATGATAAAGGCAGTAAGACAAACACAGTGCTGGAGGGTAAAGGAAGTGTGGGGAAATGAGTGGGTATAAAGAGAATCAGACTAGGGTGATGAAAACAAATGAGACCAAGTCATGACTCACAGCTGCAAAACGTGTATTATATATTTTGACAATTTTTTTGATGCAAATTAAATTGCACAACAATGTAAAATGAAAATGATGACCAGTTTATGAAAGACCGGGGTGGCTGGGCCGTTGCGATAAGATATAAGCAGTAGGGGTGCAACGATACTCGTATCGATATTGAACCGTTCTATACAGTGCTTTCGGTTTGGTACGCATATGTATCGAACAATACAATTTTTTTATTTATTTTATCAACTTTTCTTCTGACGATGCTGTCTGTGTTGAGCACTCAGTGGATCTGCGTTCGACTACTCTGCTTAGGCTGCACTGTCGAGCGCAGATCCACTGAGCGCAGCGCAAGCTAGCAAGACAGAAGCTAAGCTCGTTGCAACATGGCAACTACCTCAACGCTACCCGAAACTGAACCTCCCCCACCCTCATTCAGATCTGGCGTTTGAAACTATCTTGGTCTTCATGTGAAGCATGACCCTGATGGTAAGCGCGTCATGGACAAAAGTAAAACAGTATGTTGGATGTGCCACGCAATGCTCAATTGGTGGGAGCTAGTGTGTTAGCGCAGTTAGCTCGTTAAGGTGTTGGCCGTCCAGCCCCACGCACGGGGCGATCCACGGTAACTCATTAACGGAGATTTGCCGCGTTGTGGCGTTAATGTCATTTCAACGAGATTAACCTGAAAGCACTAGTGGGAACACAACGAATATGACTGCACATTTACGCCGACATCGTCCTAGTGCAAAGACAAAAACAACAAGCACGCATGCTACAAACTTTACCCGAGTCATTTAGACAGCTGTTAGCACATGATTCTCCTTATGGGGACCTGATATGTTTAATATGCTGCTGAGAATATAGCCCAGAAGAAGCAGAAATTAGGGTACCTCGAGGGGTCACAGCAATCAGTGTGTGAACAGTGAACATTAACAGGCTTGGATACTGGTCTATAAACAATTTCAACACACAGTACATAACACACAATTGGGAAATGTTACCACCTCCTCAATCTGGCATTAAAAACCTAATGTGAGTTGTTTAACCATCAGTATTTTCTTAGGGTATTTAAGTATTTTACATGCTGTTAAAGGACATTTATGCATCACTATTTCAAAGTAAAATATTAAAAGAAAATAGCTGAGGACCATTTGTAAATTTTTACTCTCACAGTGAGCTTACTGGGAACGGACTAATTAAATATTTCCCATCTCAAAGATACTAAACGCATTGTTCAAATTACGCCTTAGATTCCATTATAGTGCCCGGTCTTTTTCTTTATTTCGTTTGTTCTTTTTTCCGAGGGAGATACTGATTACATTTGGGAACAGTCTGCAGATATTGAGAAAAACGCAGCCTCTTTGATGAATATTCATTAATCAAAGGGCCTGGGTTAATCAAGATGTAGCGAACAGGAAAGGTCATTTTTATTGCACTGGAATTTGTCTTCATTGAGTGTCTCTGTGGAACAAGTGAAAAGACCATTGCAAACAATCTGTCTATACTTTAATAATTTAAATGAAGTTAGAAGTACACTGAAAATAGCAGATAATATTATTCTGGACCACCCATCATTTAAGCATGCCTTTATTCAGCCCAGAAAAGACCAAATTTAATTGATTCTTTGTGTCAGTATACTAGGAATGGCATATATAACACCAACTGCATGGGCTTTTCTACTTGTGTGTAACCGCAATAAATCTGTAAAAAGATGAACGGATGCCGAATGGATGGATTTGCATCTGACCCACATCCATATGATCAGAATAACAACGAGGACCGTGGTAAAACGCAGACTTAGGTAAATGTGAGCTATGAGAAGACATTTTAGGTTGAGGTCAAAAAGGAATGAATGTTCAATCTATAACAATAAAGCTTGCGGTGATGCTAACATGATGATTATTTAGCGTGTTCAATAAGCCGCTAGTAGTGTTGCACTTAGCTGTAGAAAGTGCTTAAGAGAACTGATGCTGTCTGTTGTAATGCCATTAAGCTGTTGCTCTGGTACTACAGTGCATGACTCCACGATCAATTAAACAAGATCAATTTAAAAAAACAAGGTGAGGTGAAGGAGAGTCCATCTGTTAATTGTCTTAATCCATTTGCAAACTGCCAGCAGGGCTGCTTATATCAAAGCACACACGATGAGTAATGGCAGCTCCGTGTTATTTTCAGAGTCTAGACCAATTAGCGAGAGCTTATGTGCTTGTTGCTCTATGGACTTGGCTGAGGCATGTACAATCTATATGTTTTCATCACAAATAAAATATATTGATTAGTACAGCAGCAGTGAATGAAGTTATTAAATAATTTGGAACAATCAGTAATACAGCAATTAATCAGATTGGCAAGGCGTTCAGTGACGAATGCAACCCTCACCTCCCAGAATTCTCTGCAGTGCTCTGCTTTAGTCTTCCCACTTCATGTCATCCTTTATCTACCAATTAAGTCATATATATCTTGATCAACAATGTTGGAAGTAAATCTCTATAAAGTAATTACATTTTTCTTTAACAGCACATATAGAGTCATTTTCAGTAATCACACTGCAGTTTAATCACACAGTGGCAAAGATTTGTTACTTGGTATCTGACTTCAGGAGGAGTCCACAACCTTTTACACACGGTGTAATTTTATTTCACAAAAGGACAAGAAAGAGCAGTGTGCCTTGAAACAACTGCTGATAACCTGACATGGACTCTTTGCACTAAGCCAGTACACAGTGAAGCTGAAGTGTATGCTGACCCTGGCCAAGCAGTCAGAGCCTGACAAACAGGTAACAAAAGCAGTGATGAGCAGTCAGGCTCGTTTCATGTGTACCCTGTTTGCACCTGTTTCTACAATGGAATTGCTTTGGCAATCTCTGTGAAGTGATCTTTGGGCTGCTTTTCAACTTTGCACTCAGCTTTGTGTTAATACTAAAACACCAGGAAAAGGTCTTGTGTGTGTCCATATTAGGATCAAGATTTATGTTATTGCATGGCCTAAAGTTTACTTTGTTAAATGGTAAATATGTGACAATCCATCTCAAGGCCGTGTTAAAGTAACAACACAAAAATAATGTAAAGTATTGTGTAATGCATACTGTGTAAAGTCAAGGCCTTTACACACCAGACACCTAAAATCTGTGCAGTTTTTTTCCTGCCTGTCCTCCCTTAGACATTGTCATACTGTACCACATATAATGTAAAATCTAAACTAACACAGACAGGACTTAAAAAATATTATTAAATATGTGTTAAAAAGAGAGTGAGAATGAGAGTCCCCTCATTCTTACTGCCGCTGTTCACGCCGACCATGTAATCTCGCAGAATGTATTTGCACCACTGCATTTGGCACAAGCGGTCAGAGCTCAGAACTTGCAGGTAACACTGGTAAAATAACATTATTTTACCTCAGACACACAGCAAGATGCTGCTCCAGGTCAATCGGCTCTCTGGAATTATTTCTCCCTCCTCACATGTGTTCCCAACACTGCCAGCAAGACCTGGGTCAAACCATGAAATTCCCCCTCTCTCTTCTCATGAAAAATTGGATGGACCCAGATTCTCAGTTTCTTAATTTTCTTTCTTTGAAACATCAGGAGCAAAACCGACAAAAAACCCCATCAGGAGCAGCTCATCATCGCTTGATGTCAACTTTGTTTTCACACCGTTTATTTTTAGGCCTTAACAATAAAAAGAATCAGTCCCATGAATGATGAGTGATTATAGTCCATGGTTAATTTTGGTAAGCACCTCATAGTATAACAGTCATGTTGACTTGTTGACTACAGTAGTGTAAGAGTTAATATTGTTGCCTCACAGGAGTAAACTGGGGTCTCTCTGCATAGAGCTTCCAGGTTCGTGTGCCTGTGCAGGTTCCCCACCCCACACCTCAAGTTAAATGAGGGATTATGAAAATGGGTGAATAATCTACATAAACCTCCTTATCACACAACTCATTAGCTGCACGTGTGTTCATTATCTGTCTCCAAACAAGGATGCTTCAGTAGTGACTGACTTATGTGGCAAACTTGTTTTATCTATGAGAGTACGTGCTGAGGAGCACAAATGTAAAATTACTATTGAAGAGTCTGCAACACATTTTGTGGTTATTTAATGGGGTTTTTTTGTCTTTTGCTTAAAAAAAACACTTTCTGATCACATTTCCGTAACTACCTTTAATGATGTTCTTCTGGCAATCCTCCTCTACTGATGAGCTCCACATCTGGATTCAGATGTGCTCTCTGTGCAGCATCCTTGATTTGTGGTCAGACTTTCGGGAAATTTTCTGCCTGCAAAAGGCCTGTGAAGACTCTAGCATAATTTCTCTGACCTTTTTGATTAAACTCAGATAAATGTGCACTTACTTTTGAATAAGATGATTATTATGATTATAACACCTTATGCTTTCCAATGCTGAGATTGAAATCCATCAAGTAAAGCTGCAAAGACGATAACAACAGAGCAGATTATGAAGATTGATTTTTGTTTTTAAAAGGGAGCTGGGGTTAAGCTAACTATTTAAAAGTTGTTCCCTTAGCAATAGTCATATACTGTTGTAAAAAAAAAAAAAAAAAAGAAGAAGAAGAAGAAGAAGTAATGCAGAGGGCTCTACTCATAAATTATGTTTGTGTCTGGCAACACCCCATTGTGCCCAAAGTAATTTGGCCCAAAGCAGAGCAGGAAGTGAGATCTGCTTTGCATTCTCATACCTTAGGCTTCCTCCCAATACACTTGCACAAATCCCTATCCTACTCAGCATGCACACAAGTGCTTTCTTTTGGTGTTTAAATATTAACACAAAGCTAAGAGCAAAGCGGAAAACCAGCCCATAGATCACTTCATCGAAAATGTGGCCACAGCAGTTCTTCTGTTGGCGTGAGTACAGGTACAAATGGAGGCTCCAGTGTTATAAGCATGACTACTCATCTCTGCTTTCATTACCTACTGGTAACAACTCTTTGATTGCTTGGGTTGACTTGGTTCAGGAGTGGCTATGGGGAAAAAAAGATTTCTCATTTGGAGGTTTTGGCTCGTGTATCTCACAAACCCTCGTGTATCTCACATCCTCGCTGCAGAAGCAGTGATGTGAGTAAGGCTACGTCTACACTGATAAATTTGAAAACAGCGTTTTCGTCTAAAAACGCTCCGCGACCGTTTTCAGTTGTTTCATCCACACTGAAAATGTCCCTGTACTGCGCATGCATCAAATGTAAGACCATTCAACCTGCATCATTTTCGTCTGCCATTTATTTACTTTCCGGCTCTTTGAAACGGCGTGGCAAAATGTCAAGTGCCGAGTTTTATCTGGAGCTATCTGGAGCATGTCCAAACTGATATTAATCTGTAATAGGGCTGACAAAATTAGGAGCAAACAAAAAAACTGCTGTACAATGCCGCCCGCCGTCTTAGTTTTAGTCATATATGACTAAAATGTGTCATCGTTTTCGAAAATCTCAGTTTTCGCAGTCCACACTGTGACGCGAGAGAAAAAGATGCGTGCGGAGATGGCCTGAGGGACATTGTAGCGTGAATAGTCCCTGTTGGATGGATGGAGGGGTGGATGGATGGGTTGGTCAAACATTGGAAGTTAATGCAAGATAATGCTGTTTATTTCCATAGTCCAAGTTACTTGACAATGTCTGTTGTACACCTTTATTGGTGTTTACGATTGTGACCATGGCAATGAAGAGCCTGTATTTGTAACTGCAAACCTAACTAAGTTGTTTTGTGCCTATAGGCAAGATTCTGATTCTCCACTACCAATTATAACCCATAGGAACAAATCTTGGAAACGTAGTACCCTCATGGACTTTCAAACAATTCTGCAGGAATGATAAGGATGGACACATTTTGTCTGTGAAAAGCTGTAGCTTCAGCTCCATATTCCAGAGGCGCAGTTCATTTAAAGAGATTATACATAGTGCACGGTGATAAACTTTCTTTTGGAACAAAAACCAAACACCCCAGGGATGATAGCACTGAAACTGTAGACACCGTTTACTGCTAACCTGATCCTGCCAGGCAATCCTGTTTACTGTGCACTCTAAATCACACTGTAATGATTTCTTTGAGCTCAAGATGTCTGTTTAAGCAACTTGAAAAAAGAGAGAGAAAAAAGCTGTGACTACCTTCGTAAACGCACGCTGGAGCTGATAACAGCTTCTTTGCTATTTTTACCTCCATGTTGCTTCCAAAGAGGACACACTGTGCAAGTAGGGAGAAGTGTTTGTGTGTGTACATGTAGGGAGAAGTGTTTGTGTGTGTACATGTACAAGTTTTTTTTTAGAGGATTTACAACCACAGTAATTATAGCCATGCTCTGTCCTGTGTGTCCCTGACAGATATGACTGAGCGCTGTGAGGGGACATAAAAAGAAGAAGCAATTGGAGACACAGATGGGAGCAGAGCCCGAACTCCACTTCACTCCATTCGATCACAAGTGAGACTGAGGACAGAGAAGATGTCTTGAGTATTTTGTTTTTTAACATGTGCGGACACAATTATGTTAAATGAACACCTGGAGGAACCAGTGCTGTTGGACACAATGTACAAAACAGAACCCCCTCCTCACCACCCTCGCATGCATATTCATCACTTGCAGAACTTCCTGTTGCACAGAGAGAGATCAACGTCTCAAAAACACAGACTCGTCATATTTTTTCGGGTTTTCTCCCATGCTTGCTTTCTGTGCTTGCACTGGGTCAGCCTGCATGCTGGCCCAGGTCAAGCTGTTATTTCCTGGTGACTGAGAGAGGTGTACAGTACATGCTGCTGACGCACAAGTGGGAGGAAAAACAGGAATCGAGGGTTTGATTTTGAATAACACATAAAAAACAAAAACAAAAAACAATGTACTTACGTTGGTCAAGTGGCAAAATATTACACAATGTCTTTAGCTGGTCCTTGCGACCCCTTCTTGGAGGGCACTGTAAATGTTTTGTTCTTCAAAACAGCAGGTAGAAAAAGATACTGACTACAAATGAAGACAAATTGTAAATGCTAAAACATGAATGCTGTTATGAACTTCTAAACTCCCACTCTCTTGATTTCCTGTTTTATAAAGAGCGCTCATGAGATACTCCAAAATTAATGGAGCCCTAAGGAGGTGTAATCCAAATATGTACATTGTGTGGTGATTTTCTGCAACCACCGTAAAGAGCTGCTTTTCTTTACTGATGTGCTCATCTGCTCTGGTTTGTATGGAAGCTTGTTTCCGCCACTGAAAATGTTTTTTTTAGCCATCCATAACTCATGTATCTCAAAGTTTTGAGTTAATCAGCTAAAACGTTTAAGAAAATAACTCGGCTAATCAGGAAGCGCTGTAGTCAACATGACTGTTATACTATGAGGTGCTTACCAAAATTAACCATCATTTCGATGTTATCCTGAAGCAGAACATGGAAGGCATTAGCTACCAGTGCTATAGCTAAGCTAGCAATGCTACAACTACGCTAGCAGCATTCGGCTGAGTTACCAGCGCTACTGCTGCTTGTCATAAATGTTCAAATGTTCAAGCATCGGGTTAGCTTAGTGGGATGAGCAGGTGACCATATGCTATATGGCCAGGGAGAGCAGTAGACCCTGGTTTGATTCTAATCCGTGGGCCTTGCTGCATGTCTTCCCCTCTCTCCCCAGTTTTCTGTCTCTTTACACTGTTACTATTGAATAAAGGCTAAAATGGCCCAGTAAAATAAATAAATGTTCAAACTGCTGAGTACTCTCAGCATGGCTTTACAAATGATGAAATGTGCTATTAGCTGACTCACAGGCATTAGCATAAAAGTAGCTTGTTCATGTTTACTACATTTCGGTAGCACATTGATGATATCACTACCTGATTTTCAGTACGCATTTGTCTATGCCATCTGCTTCTGGGTAAGCAGCTTCCTGATTTGCAGAGTTAAGTCAAAATTCCAACAAAATAACTCAAAATTTCAAGTCATGCTTGTCCTCTTTTCTCCTCTCTTGAATTCCTACCAACCAATAACATCAAATAGCAAAATACTGGCATCTTTTAGAAAAACAGCTTTCATGTAAGTAAAACTAATGGGTATTTGTAGTGTTTTATTTCAGTGCAGACACATTATTGATTGTGTATTTGTGAAAATAAAAATAAAATATGTGCTTTTGTTGTCTAGAAGCAGGTGTAAATAACTATTTTAGCCATTTAGCTTCATCCAGTCTTGTTGAGGCTTTCTTGTGAGCAACCCTGCTGCACCCTCTGGTTGCATTACGGCCAATTTCTGTACAAATGGATGGGAAATTGAATGGCTGTTGTAGATTGGCTGCTAGGTGCAATTTTTTTTGCGCTCTAAATGTAAAGCCATCTTAAATAGAAGCCTTTTCAAAACGACAGGAAAAAGGAGAAATTTCAACTCTTCCTGCCATGCCCAAAAATAAAAATCAATAATCCATCTTATATTCTTTTCCCCTTTTTTAAGTCATAAAGATATTGTTAGCCAAAAAATCCAGCTCCAGACTGGTCTTAACCTGGATTCAAAACATGTTTTTTTTCTACAGAGCCAAGTTTGATGTCAGATATCCCAAACAGCACTCTCTGAAACACATGGCTCTGGCTGTGAGCACAGAAGCTACAGAAACTAGAGATGGACCGATCCGATATTACGTATCGGTATCGGTCCGATACTGACCTAAATTACTGGATCGGATATCGGAGAAAAATAAAAAATGTAATCCGATCCATTAAATATCACGAAAGCACCTCACAAAACTTGCAACACACCGTAACTCACCTCAGAACGTTAGCACGTCGGAGCAGTATGCATCACGTGATAGAGCGGCTGTGGCATGCGGGACCTGTCAGTGGTCTGGATAGCATGTGGAGCTTCGCTAGCAACCCGGCATTTCATCTCCGACAAAGTTATCCCGAGAGAAGTAAAGCAAGTGTGTAAGTCCATCTCTGAATGTTTGTAAAGCATTCCTGCGTTAAGCTTAACAAGCGACTGCCTCTTCTTGCTGCTACTTCAATCATGAAACTGCTTAACGATCAGCTGATCGGCTTTTCTGTCGCGAGTCCGTGTCTCTAGTTTGCTTTTGGCCCACTTTGCACCAGAAAGAGGAAACCAGCGGCTGAACAACAGCAGCACGTTTAAGCTTGATCAGCTATTGTTAGAATGTATTTAATATTACTTTCTACTCGAGGATCTTTTTCTACGTAGCTGACGGCTGGTAACTGTGCAGGGGCGGATCTAGCAAAGTTTAGCCAGGGGGGCCGATAGGGCATTAACAGGGAAAAGGGGGCACAAAGACATACTTTTCTTTCTTATTCTCATTTAAAATGTCTAGCTTTTAATAAATAATTATCTGACAGCCAAAGTTTTAATTTGATGCAAAATGAATAGAAGTCCATTACTGTATATAGTAACTATTAAGTCTAATATTGTCACGGTTCTGGGTCCGTCGGACCCAGTAGTTTGAGTTTTATTATGTTTTGGTTTTAGTTTGCATCAGGGATTGTTTTCTTGTTCTCTTGTAGTGTTGATTATGATGATGTTTATTATTTGAGTTTCATGTTTCTGTGGTGTTTAGGATTTGTTCTTCAGTTGTGTCTGCTTAGTATTTGTCTAGCTCCATGTGCCATTTTCTGTCTGTCTCTCTATGTCGAGTTTGTGTCTTAGTGTGATGGTTGCTTGTTCCTGTTTTATTGTGATGGTCTGCGTCTCATGTGAGTGTGTTCAGTTTTACCTTTGTCTCGTCTTGTTGATTATTCCCAGCTGTGTCCACCACCTGTGTGTAATTCCCCTGTGATTCTCTGTGTATTTAAGTCATGTCTGCCGTCATTGTAGTTGCTGGTCCGTCTGTGTTTCCACCCTGCTTCATCTGTGTGTTTCCCTGCAGTCTACCATCATCTGTTTCCGCCCGCTCTCATTCATGTCCAGGTTCGTGTTCTATAGTTAGTTTGTTCCCAGTTTAGTTTAGTCATTGCTCCGTTCGCCGTTTGTCCATTTCCTTTTTGTGTTTAATAAACCACCCTCACACCCATACAAGTGCCTGCGTTTGGATCCTCCTTTATTTTCCACACGGCTCATCTCACTCGCCGTGACAAATATACCCTAGTAAGCTATACTACTTTTTCCTTTGGGAAGGTACCATCTGTGCAGTCTGCAATTTTGTTGAAGAAAGATGTTGAATCTATTTAATATTTCTTGAAAAATAATTGATTTCTGTGCATTTTCTTTCACACTGCATCAAATTAAGGTTGATTACATCGATTAAGCATCATGAGGTGGCGCGTGAGGGGTGGTTCCCTATTTTTTATTTATTTATTTTTGTTGTTGCTGGGAGTTGGAACCCTATTAGTTAGGTTGCTTAATATTTATGCTAAGTACTCTTTAAAATACCAGAATAGGGAGGATGGTGTAGGTTTAAGTTTATTAGATTGATCAGTATTGCTGTACTATGAAATATTTTTTTTTGCATACAGGTATAACAGAATAGCTTTAGTGTAGTTGTTGTTTTAAACTTGAGTATGAACTTATACAAAATGCAGCAAGATATTTAAAAAACAGTTTTGTTGATTAAAAAACACCATATCGGATTCATATCGGTATCGGCAGATATCCAAATTTATGATATCGGTATCGGTATCGGACATAAAAAAGTGGTATCGTGCCATCTCTAACAGAAACCTGCTGTTTACATCTTTTTCTGTAAGAGTCATAAGAAACTTGCCTTAAAAAACGAGGAAAGGAAGCATAAAATGGCTTATTTTTGAGATCTGAGCTGAGGTGCTCAACCAGGCCAAGTTCATCTGTATAGCACAAAATCACAACTGCTGCCACAAGGAACTTTTTACCCAACAGTATTGGGTGGGGGCAAGGCTGGACTGGGACAAAAAATCGGCCCGGGCATTTTGACTAGAGACCGGCCCACCAGGATAAAGATTGAAAATGTGACGTCATTCAGGGATAAAACCGCAAAGGATTCTGGGAACTTGTGGCAAGAGGTACTAGCGCACGCAGGCTTTCAATTGAACTCACTTACACAGCGATAAAAAGAAACCCAAAAAATGGCAAGAAGCTGTTGTATTATTATTAACTGCAATAGCCGGTCGCATGACAGCCACAGGAAGCCGACGGGTAAAGAGATCGTTTTTTTTTTATCAGATTACGTCGTTGAAGTGAAATTTTTTAAGCCATGTTTCCGAAGTAAGAGCCGATGGATGGTCTGGATATACCAAATATAACATCTCAGAACACTCCAGCTCACATGTTAGTCTGCTCCAAGCATTCCCACAAAGGTCAGAGTTTTGTAGTATTAATACGTCATTTTTCTTAACATAATTGGTGATATAGGTTACAAGCAAGTCTGGCGCTGAACAGAAATTGTCGCGCTATGCTCCTTTGTTTATTGTGCATAAATAGTGAATTGTCCTGACACAATATTGCGTTTCGCTTCTGTTATAACCATGGTACACTGACAAAAACATATACTTTTATTCACAGGATAAAACAGGTTTTTTGTATCACTAATTGTCCATTGCGATTACAATATACAATATAATTGTCACTGCTACATTTCTGTAATGCTACTGTAACCGGTTTCTGCTTCATCCCGCTGCAACAGTTCGGCCCAAACAGACTCCTTGACTCTGCGTTGTGTAGTGTTTTTAAAAAGACAAGGAGTCTCTGATCGATCGTTGCCACTTTATTTCCTAAATGGAAAGAACGGTGTATTATCAGTGCACAGGCTTGCCACACACCACTCCGCACAGCACACTCTCGTATGGCTACGGCAGACTGGCAGCGATTACTGCAGCAATATTACAATTTCTAATATACAATAAAATAACAGCAACAACAAATGATGTACCTGAATGGAAACAACAGTGTATTATCAGTGCACAGGCTCGCCACACACCACTCCGCACAGCACACTACGGCAGAACATCTCATTAGCATTCCGCTTTAGCATACAGTTTCACACATTAATAAACAAATGAAAAGTACATAAAACTGGTGTTGGACATGTGTCCACTAAGCACTTATTACACTCGGTGCTCGTCAGCTAATCAAACATGTTTTATGTGTCTGTACTACTTAGCTATATTGTGTGCGGAACAATACAACTCACCTCTCGTATGGCTACGGCAGACTGGCAGCGATTACTGCAGCCAGCCACACTGAGAGGGGGGGCGCTGTTTCCCCATTACACTGATATTTGTGGCAAGTGGAATAATACCACATAAACACTGTTACACTACCAGAAATTATTTCCACTACTAATTAATTACCGTTGAGCTCAAAGGTCCTATTAATAAACTGTTAATGAATGTGTATTTATGAAGACGATTTGTGAGACTGGTAAACTTATGATATGTACAATAGTCTTTCGTTCTACACGGTGCATTTCAAGGTCCTGCACCCATCCGTCGGTAAACTGTACCTGGGCTTGTTGCAGTGACCTGAAGTTACTAAAGTTCATGAGTGTATGCACTCACTCCAAGAACCGTATAATTATAAATCTGAGCGTGGTGAAAGTTGGGCAGCACGCTGACGTCTTTTGTCCACTCTTTCACTCTTTTGATTTTTTCCTCGTATCTTTTCTTTGTCTTTTCGTCGAGTCTGTCTTTGTACGGACCGGCATTGTTCTCCTTTTGTTTTGTACATTCCTTTTTTGTGCGGCAAAGAAAAAAAAAGAAGGTATTGGAACCGGAGAATGAACGTTTTGCGGTGCTGCAAATGTTTGCATTTGATGCGGTACTTGGATTGTTTTGCCACGAGTTCCCGGCATGCAATGCACGAAAATCACGTGATTGCTAAAGAAGGGGGAGGGTGCAGCCAGCCTCCTCGGCTGTAATTGGTCCAGCCCAGAGTCGATCATGACCAATTGGCCAATCCAACACCTTTCATTATATATACCCTTCCTTAAAAAAAAAAACTAAAAAAAACCATCGGCCCATAAAAACAAAAAATCGCCAGCGGCCCACCGGGCAAATGCCCGGTATGCCCGATGGCCAGTCCAGCTATGGGTGGGGGGGAAACAACAATCAAGCAATAGGTGATGATGGGAAGAAAAAAAACTTCACTTTTGATAAAACCTTTAGCAGAATCAGGCTCAGTGAGGGGTAGCCATTTGCTGTGACCGGTTGGTGGTGTGGGAAATAAGAAATGAAAAAGGCGAGTAAGGATAGGCGGTCCTCTTTAAAGCTCTGCATGTGACGCACTTTGTGGTCACTTGTGGGTGAATTTTGTTTCCTTTGTTACCTGTTTCCAGGCAAAGCTAGCCAGGTGTCTGTGATTGCATCACAAAAACTGTAAAGAATAAAGAGTTAGGAGATCACCCCCCATGACAAAGTTCAAATCTGTGTTTCTTAGTTAGTCTGTGTAAACCAGGGGTGGGGCTACTTCAGGCCTGAAGGGCCACAGTCCTGCAGGTTTTAGAGCTCACCCTGGTTCAACACACCTGAATCAAATGATTAGTTCATTACCAGGCCTCTGGAGAACTTCAAGCCATGTTGAGGAGGCAATTTAGCCATTTGAATCAGATGTGTTGGATCAAGGACACATCCTAAACCTGCAGGACACCAGTCCTCGAGGCCTGGAGTTCCCCTGGTCTAAACTGGCAAGAGCCAGCTCCCCGTTTTCAGAAAAATATCTGATTTTTCTTCTACTCACACCACGGTATTGATACTGATGCACAGTATTTTTCGTCACTTAATGAGTAGTTAGTAAAACAAAATAACAAAAAAAAATCTTTCATGCAAATTCAGTTTTCATGTTCTGCAATCCGGTGGTCCATGGCGAGATTAAAGCGGTGACATGATTCAGCCCGCTCAGTGAAAATCCTTTTTTCCATCTCATCCCTGTGATGCAGCGTCTAGCTAGCGGTACAGAAGTTTTTCAAATTTCAAATTCAGTGTTTCACACAGAGCAACATGTAGCTTATGATACGCAACCACTTTATTTGGAGCTTGGCACAAAATTTAACAGCAAGTTAAGGGAACAGTTGCCGTTTTATCCAGGGAAGAAAAACAAATGTTAATGTGTAATCATTTCTTCTCAAAAAGATGTGAAAAAAATAAAACAGGAGATTTCTAATGTAATCTTTAAATTTAAAGCTTAAATCTAATGTCCTTTAAGTTTTTATTAATCAGATATACGATCTGTACTGCTGAAGCGATCTGGATATTTCATATTGCACGCTACACCTGAGCTAAGAGTTCTTCCTCCTGCCAAATTCCGTATTAATACCTGGTGTTTTCTTCTGCAAAAAGCTTTCAGAGTCATGGGTTTGTTCCCCCACTGCATCTCTTGGATTGCCATGAACTGATGAACAAATATAACCTATTAGCTTTGTCTTTAACGGGATTGAATCTAAATTAGCGCTATGGCTTGCAATATCCTGTATTTTCTTGCATAGAAAAAGTGTGAAGAAGAGTCCAAAACAAAGAATGAATAGGTCTCAAATGTCTTTATAGCTATGTGTAGCTTTAGCTTGATTCACAAACTGCTAAAAACACATCCATATGGTTAGAGCACGGCATGATAGCACTGTGTTGTTGTTTTGCCTAGACTGTCATAATAATGTTGGTACACGATCAACACTACACTGACCAACAACCTTGTCTTAGCATTCACTTAGCATTAGCCAAGCTGTTAAAACTATTGCAAGCCAACAATATCACGTACAAATTAATAAAGAAAACATTTCCTTCCATCACCCCTAAGCAGTCATGACAGATGGCCGTCCCTCCCTGAGCCTGGTTCGGGCGGAGGTTTCTTCCTGTTAAAAGGGAGTTTTTCTTTCCCACTGTCACCAAAGTGTTTGCACATGGAGGGGTGGGGTCATCTGATTGTTGGGATTCTCTCTATTTTTGCTGTTTTATATAAACAAAGACGTTTAATTTCTTTTTTCTCCACATTCCACCCATATGGAAAAGATATATATAAATCTTATAAAGTTTGTATTTGTCTTGTGTAAAACTTGTATGAAAAGCATACAAGAGTGAAAACAGATATAAGATCCCTTGAAAAATTATATAAATGAAACTTGTATGTTTTGGATACTTACTAAAACAATATATGAAAGTAATGAGAAAGTGGCCACTTTCATGAGTAAATCATATAAGCCTTATATGATTCACTATATGAAGTAGGCCACATCTTATGCAAGTCTTTTATGAGTTTTTTCTATTTCTTTTCCATATGGGCAAAGCTATGACGTCACAACAACTGGTCAGTTGCAATGTTCGTCCTGGACCAATACTATTAACAACACCATTCTTGATTGGCCGGCTGCTCCTGGGAAGGTTCACTACTGTTCCATGTTTTCACCATTTGTGAATAATGGCTCTGACTGTGGTTTGCTGGAGTCCCACAGCTTTAGAAATGGTTTTATAACCTTTCCCAGAGTTAAAGATCTTAATGACTTTGTTTGTTATTTGTTCCTGAGTTTCCTTGAATCGTTGCATGATGTCTGGCTTTTGAGGATTTTTTGGTCTACTCCACTTTGTCAGGCAGGTCATATTTAAGTGAAACTAAACTCAGCTTTCCAAAAATGTGAGACACTACAGCTAATTTATGTTAAAACGAGGGGGTGGGGCACTTTTTCATACCGCTGTTGCTCTGTCAGAAAGCCAGAGCTGAAAATAGTACGCAAGAAATGTACTACTTACTACACAATAAACTAACATAAGAAGCTCTTCAAATTATTACAGCTTAAAACAAAATTTAGCTTGATATATTTATTTCTTCAGTATGATCAAATGGACACGCAAAACAGAATATGGGATGAACTGACACAATGTAGCTTTTCTTCTTTGCTGGAGAATTGAAAATATCGTCAGTCATGTGCTTTGAGGATTTTTTAAAGCCATCGTGTATGTTCTCAAAATTTCCCCTTATTAATATTGCATACAAGTTTCTTTTTGTTTATGTATAGTTTGAATCCTTTGCATGTCAGCGTTCCTTTTTAATGCTTCTTTGCAGTCTTATCGGTTTCTACAGTATCCCACTGAAAAAGCGAAAGGCGCCTTTTGTGTGTGTTCTTTCAGGTCTGCGATACTCCCCTGAGGCCAGCATTGTCATTCTGGGCCAGTTTAATCATCGTATGGCTTCGATTCAGATAAAGGAAAAGATAGAAAGAGAGCTAACAGAGTTACTGGTTGGAGCCACCATGTTACATCTCTATTGATTCTATTCCCCGTGCAGCAAGAGACGAGCTGGGCTGTTGCATTTTTTAACAAATCTATCCTCTGAAGAAATCCTGTTGGATTTTGGGAGGTTTTCTATGCTGGGCTTAATGCAAAAAGAGTAAAGCCAGATTTCATGCCTTGAGACTGAGTCTGCCATGTCATAAATAAACCTATTTTCTGGCTGCAGATGGAACTGCCTGCAAGCCAAAGACCATGACAAGGTTTGGTTTCTTTCATACTCTTTGAGTGAACAGCAAGTCCCATACAAGAGAGGGAGGTTATGATTTTTAGTCTGTACAATAGCACTGAGCCTCATTCCCACATAACCATAACTGTTTAAATTTGTTTATACACACATAAAGAAGGAGAAATTCTACTATTCTTCAATTGTTATTTATGGCAAGGCCAGGAGGTTCTTTTAATGACAAGAACATTTGAACTGTAATCATCAACCAATCATACCGTTTGAATTGCCCATCCCTTATCTACAGTTTCATCTATAAAACATAGAGGTCAGTGGGCCCTAAATAGTCAGAAAGCAAACTCTATCACCTTCAAAAATCAGCATCAGTTGACAGAACTGCTTCGCATGCCGATGTTTGTATTTGGTTTTGTTTTTGAGAGTTTACGAAAGACTGAAAAAATGTAACTTCATGATTTCATCAGAGTTTTATTGGCTTGGGGCAGGATACTTCACATTTTTCAAGGATTACAAGCAAAGGGTGCAGAGTTTCAAAGACTGTTCATTTGCCTTGCAGGAACAAACAAATTGGAATTGGTGACCAGCATGTTTGGAATGCTCCCACACTCAGACTAAAGGATATTGGGACCTCTACTGCTCCACTGATTTTTCAATTGTTAATCCAGCTCTCATGAGTTTACCTGGAATTGTAGCAGCCCTTTAATATTCACATAGGATTGAATTATGTAGATTAATGTGACAGGAAATTGTCAATAAGGGACCAAAAGCCCTTATGTAATTAGAATGTTAGCAAATCTTCTCAGGTATGCTTAAGTGAAACTACCATGGGGAATCAATTCCTTAATAACTGCCCACTATGAATAAGATAGCTCAAGACTACAAATATTTGCCATCCTAATCTAAGTTTTTCTTTTCTTTTTTTTAAATGCACAAGCAAAGGGTATTTGTACAGCTAATATATCCAAAATCAAAGGTTGGACCTTTTAGCTGCCTGTTCTCTCTTTTACTCACACCTGTTATTAATGCTTTGGGAAATATGAATCAAATGTTTCAAAGGGAAAACTTTTTTATGCATGCTGATGTGGCCATAAATGGGATTTTCATTGTGGGTGGATATTCTTTAGTAAACTGTATGAATCTCCACCTGCTTAATTAGAGAGTGTTGTAAAAAAAAAAAAAAAAAAGAATCACAACACGGCCAGTCAAGGGTTTGTGTGCAGTTCAGCAGATGGTGTATTTATATTTAATCGCATTGTTCCTGTGGGTATAATGACACCTGGAGCGGCCTTACTGTGTAAAACAGATGTTGTCTGTTAACTGCTTTCCAGTGATGACAGTGAGTGATATAAATTATGTACATTGTTATTAAAAATATGTTTGACCTGCCTATTACCGTCTTTATTTTTTTAATAGAATATATTGTAAAATCAAATGCAGGAGTTAATGGATTTTAACCCCACTTACTATTTTATCATGTTATACATGTTTTTTTTTCCTGTTGAGCATGAGACAAATGAAGCCATCACAAGCATTTGTGACCGTTTATTACATGCATGCTAGCTAACAATACACGCACTGATATTCATCTAAATCCATTTAAGCTAAACATGAATTTTTCCCACAGCTAACTAAGTCCATCTGGTGCTGACATCATCGGTGTAACTTTGTGCTGAACATTGGGGGGGTCAAGATCTCTGTCTAAATAAATAAATAAATCTGGGTAAATTCCCAGATGATTAAACATTGCAACTATTTTGCTGGTAATACCTGAAATGAGTAAAGAAAATCAACAGCCTATTTATGCAAGATAATTCATAATTTTATTGGGGGGGTTATATTGCTTGGGTCTGATTATTGGGGGGTCATAACCCCCCTAACCCCCGTGGAAATTACGCCCCTGGCTGACATCCAACCAAACTGTAACTAAAACAGAAAATAATAAAGTAAATCTTAAAAATAATAAGCTAACTAAGTTAAACGAGACACAAACCAAAGTCATCTGGATGAAAGATCAACAGAACTGCTTCCTACTTCAAACCTTATTCTTTATATTACCTCACATGACTTCTTAAAACCTTTCTGGCACAGAGCCCCTCTGCCAGAAAATCCTAAAGGCAAACTTCACTACTACATATCAGTTTTCCTCACTTGTTAACTATGGGCACTATTAGCTAAAAAGATTTGAGAAGTCTCTGCTCACATTGAAGTCACCCTCTGCAGAAAATCCTTCCCTCCCGCCCTCAGCCACCTAACCAAAATCCTCTAGATTTAGTAAAAACTGGGTCAGGCGTGCCCTTAATGATGTTCATGGACAGATGGGATGGACTGGGGCTTATACTGAAATATAGGTTTTGAACTCTAATATGACTCCTCTGTACATTTGATGCCACAGTGCAAGCACTAGCCCATAGCTAGTGACCAAGATATTTTTGCTCTCACTCAAGCAAAATGGTTATCTTAACCATGGATGGTACGAAGCTTGTAGTGGACTTGATAGTGAGCTCCAGTGTCTTAGTTTTTGCCATGAAGACATTGGCACAATATGTTGTCCCGAGAGATCCACTGCTGATTAGGATTGTGCATGCTCTCCTGATCATTTTGCAGAGATGAATCAGAAAATGGTACCAAGATAGCAAAACATCTGATGATTGCAGCTTAGAAATTGGATTAATTGGACTATACCTAAACAGTAACAGTGATACTGAGTGATAGTAACTGCTGATCACCACAGGAGCTGAGAAAGTGTTTAAAATTTAAAAATGATGCGCATTAAATCAATTACCTGGTATACATATCACCAGTTTGTTGGCCTGGATATATGGACCCAAACCAATAATGCATTTCCTCACCCATGTTATTATGCTGCAGTATAAACTACAGTTTGGGGTTTTAGAAGCCTCTTTATAGCCAGATGGGCAGATATAGGAACTAAACTTTGAATAATAAAGTGCAAAGATTTTGATCCATGATTTATTTATACACATGTTGCATCCGAGGAGACAAACCTTTGTTTTTTCTTTTTCAAAAATACTTCTTCAGGCTCTCTGGGGGTCTTTTAACGTTTTTGTTTAGACATTGGCTGACTTTTATCTAATTTTCTGTCCAGTCTTGTGCTTGACTATTCTCAGGGGAACGTTTTTTGTTTGTTAAACCACTTAACTCTAACCTCTGAACCATTCAAGCATAAAGAAAGCACCCAACTCAAGAGATGAGTCATTTTTTCCACCAACGGCTTAACAAAGAACCAATTTATAAGGCTCTTTGTTACCTGCAGGATGTAAGAAAAACACATAATTGATTTCAGTTTGTTTGAATCTACCAAAAAATGCCAAGGCTAACACCGTTTTACAGGCATTACAATATTATTTTTCTGCTGTTCAGGCCTCCATTTCTGGAAATGTAAAAATAAAGATCATTTTTTGAGCTTGACCACTCTGAGTCCAGTTTTTCTCTGTCGCCAAAAGAATTCAAATGAACGGAATTTAATAACACCAACAAGCTGATTCCCAAAAAGCTATTATATATATATCTATATCTATATCTATCTATATATATATATATATATATATATATATATATATATATATATATATATATATATATATATATATAATGTAAATCAAATCACTTTTTATTGTCACATCACATGTGCAGGCACACTGGCACAGCACATGCGAGTGAAATTCTTGTGTGCGAGCCCCACAAGCAACAGAGATGTGCAAACACAACAACACAAACGAGCAAAATACAAGAATGGCCAACCTGAAACTAATAAATATATGTACAATATATAATAGTGTATGCATTTCTGGATGTGTATACTAAATATTTTCCTACGTGTGTGTGTGTGTGTGTGTGTGTGTGTGTGTGTGTGTGTATGTGTGTGTGTGTGTGTGTATACACATTTTTACAAATTAAATAGTAAAAAAATAAAATAAAATAATAATAATAATAATAATAATAATAAAATATATAAAATATACAGAGTTGAATATGTGCAAAACAAGTGGCATTTATATACAGTGTGGAGTGCATAATGTTGAAGTTCCAGTAGTGAAGCTGAGGTGTCTATGACGTGTTCAGCAGTCTGATGGCCTGATGGAAGAAGCTGTCTCTCAGTCTGCTGGTACGGGACTGGATGCTGCAGAACCTCCTTCCTGATGGAAGCAGTCTGAACAGTTTATGGCTGGGGTGACTGGAGTCCTTGATGATCCTCCCCGCTTTCCTCAGGCACCGCTTCCTGTAGATGTCTTGGAGGGAGGGAAGCTCACCTCCAATTATCCGTTCAGAGTACCGCACTACTCGCTGGAGAGCTTTGCAGTTGTAGGCGGTGCTGTTGCCATACCAGGTGGTGATGCATCCAGTGAGGATGCTCTCAATGGCACAGCGATAGAAGGTCCTGAGGATGCGGGGGCTCATGCCGAATCTTTTCAGTCTCCTGAGAAAGAAGAGGCGCTGCTGCGCCTTCTTCACTGTTTTGTTTGTGTGTACTGACCACGTAAGATCCTCAGCCAGGTGTACGCCAAGGAACCGGAAGCTGCTCACTCTCTCTGTATATATATATGATATATATATATACATGATGTGCAATATATATATATATATATATATATATACATATAGCAATTGAATAGTATCTGATAGTCATGAAATTTAAAAAAATCCAGCAAAGACTTTACACATGATGTCAGAAATGCATCTGGCCCTAGATCCACATTAGCTGAAACAGCCATCAGAAATCACCTCAGTGAGGATGAGCAAAGGCATCAGGACAGAGGTAAAGCAGTGAGTGTCTACAACCTGTAAAATCAGCCAGTGGTGTTAAACATCTTGTTCAAATTGGTGGAATTGCTAAAGCGTCATTAAAGTATTATCTAATTTTTATTCAACTTCTTGCATTAGCTTAAAAAAGTCAGGCTCTGTTAACACTGCAGCACAACATCTATACACACTGTGCAGTGACTTATCTGCTTGTCTGTTCTTATAGTCTTTAAATCGAAGACTTAAAAAAAAACCTCCACAAAATGCAAAATTTAAAAAATAAATAATGATTAAATACCACTGGATATGTACCACAGTTTTCCTTTGTAAATATTTCCAGGTACCAGTTTTAACCATCACGAGTAACTGGTATTATCAAGCCATTTACCTTTCCATTTCTGTAAACTAACAAGCAGGTTAGCTCACAAGGACTTGTTCTTTTTAATCATCAGTCTTCAGTGAGTGGGGGCTCAGGACTGTAAATATATTTAGTCCCCTTTTCCAGAAACAACTTTTCAAATGAAAACTTGAAACTCATGCTTGTTAGTTAAACCCACTCAGCTACTACAGCTAACACTGGGCATGTGCTGAAACACTGCTGTAGCCCTTTGTTTAGTCAGAAAGCCACTTAGTCAGAAAATCAGCCAGCTGACCAACACTAGCGCAATACAGAATAATTCGTATAGTGCTTTTTGGGCTGACATAAAATTTAGCAGATGTTCACAGCTGGGTCTTTGTGGGTTTTGATGACCTTATGACACCTCAACTATTCTAACTGTGAGGTTAACAGTTATGCCTGTTTGTGCTTTGTTTCTACTGGACTACTTGATCAATTGGAGCCAAATTCGCAAAATCTCCATGCTGAATATTCACAGGCACTTCATGATGACTTCCACTGAGTTAACTTTTTATTCAATATTTTTATTCATTTTATGCAGTTCTAGTTGTACTACACTTACCAATCTGCAAAGCTCTTGACACTTCCATCAGCTTCTGCAGTACCTGAGACGACACGAGAGAAAGACAAAAATAAATATACGATGAATAATAATAAATTAGAAAAATGTCCATAGACATTTCAAGATGGCTCTAAAGTAGTGAGACTTGTTATCCCTGTTAGATAACACCTCCCACCCCATGCAGCACTGAGCAGCTCCTCAGTGACAGGCTGCTGCGCCCATGGTGTGCGAAGGAGAGATTTCGGAGGTCTTTCCTCCAGCTGCTGTCAGACTATGACTATGTACAAGAGCAGTGAACGTACACATGTGACTACACACCCACATGTCAGCACACACTGGGGTCTGTACATATCTGAATGTATACTGAATGAACACTAAACATTCTTAACATCCAACTATTGCACTCTTATCTAGTAACTGCTTTTTATTATATATTAACTAATTATATATTTACATATTTTTTAAATTGCATTTAGGTTTAGGAGAATTTTAACACAACGTTCACAGCGTTATGACATATTTAAGCTAGCGAGGAATGTTTCTGTTCCAACTGAAACAAAAGAATTAGAAGTTCGTTGCCGTTCACCTGTCACCATTACATTTAAATGTACATAATAATAGCACCACAGTACAACAGTGTTCAACCACACTTTAATTAAGCTCTCCTCCAAATGTAGTAGTTTTGGAAGCTTTTGGCTCAAACTGAAGTCGACCTGAGTATTCAGGGTCATCGCTTCAGAAGGCTGCTGGTATTCCTCTGAGGGGAAGTGTTGAAAGATGTCCGTGAGGGAAATACTACCACCAGTCTTGTTTACCTCAACACTTGTACACCTGATTGACTCCAGGATTCTGTCATCTGTACACCTCTGCAGAACAAACTGCTAAAACAGTAACAGTCTTATCTCATTCTACTTAGTTAATACATAGCTTCCAGCAAAGACAAGCGTGTTGTGATTGTTTGAGCTGAAACAACTACCATCTGCACAGAGTAGAGGTAATAAGATTTGTAGGCTGGAGTGAAGAAGTCGGCCAATAAATAGTTGGCTTTTGCTGGCTCCATAGTCAGATGATCAAAGAAACAGGAATTCAAGCCAAAGAGTAAAGGGAGGTTGATGATCTGTGTGGAGTTTCTCTGGCGGTGACTGAACAGCACAAAGCTATTCTGTCAGTGTCTGTGAATGAAGTTTGTTCCTACTGATGCTGCTGGTTGCCTCGGTATCAAATGCAGACTGTTAAAAGCAAGTAGGTCTTTCTGTCTTGGGCTTGTAAATAAAGCTACTTGAAACACAATGTAGTGTAGTCCATAATATATATAAAATGATTTGCAGATAGCCCACTAATCTTGAACAGCTGCTCATCCTGGTACATGTTTCTCTCTGACTTCATAGTAAAGAGAGTTAGCCTTTGTGTTTACAGTAAATGGCTTTAAATTGATAAAACTGCAGATTCAGACACAATTATCCCATAAAAATGTGAAGTGTTTTCAAAAATAAATACTTTTTCATTTCTTAGAAAAAATTCTTACACTTGCAGATTTCTGGCAGATATAAAAACTGAGAAGAACACCAAACATTGTCTTAGACACCCCTCCCAAAAACCAGATTCCTCCATCTCTGTAGAAGCTCTGCTACAGTTAATATTCACCACTCACTACAGTGACTAAACCCCTTCCTCCTGTTGTTAGTTTGCCCACAGTACTCTCAGAAATAATCTTGATTACAACTCATTTTTCGCTGTTATTAACTCACTCGCGCCGCTAGAAACACTCAAAGTTTAGATATGATGTTATGCCCCCTGTCCTGATCAACATCCCAACGCAATTTTATCACAAAGGTCTTGAGAGAGCCTGTTATACTTGACTGACTTCTTTTTTGTCTTGACATGTCATAGGAATTGTGGAACCTCAAACACAGGTGTGTCCCACAGATTGAGTCGGCATGAAATCCAATTTTATCCATTTAAAACAAACTCTACAACACAATGAAATGTGCAAAAAGAGAAGAGTGAATAATATCAAGTTACTACAGGGAGTGCAGAATTATTAAGCAAGTTGTATTTTTGAGGAATAATTTTATTATTGAACAACAACCATGTTCTCAATGAACCCAAAAAACTCATTAATATCAAAGCTGAATGTTTTTGGAAGTAGTTTTTAGTTTGTTTTTAGTTTTAGCTATTTTAGGGGGATATCTGTGTGTGCAGGTGACTATTACTGTGCATAATTATTAGGCAACTTAACAAAAAACAAATATATACCCATTTCAATTATTTCTTTTTACCAGTGAAACCAATATAACATCTCCACATTCACAAATATACATTTCTGACATTCAAAAACAAAACAAAAACAAATCAGCGACCAATATAGCCACCTTTCTTTGCAAGGACACTCAAAAGCCTGCCATCCATGGATTCTGTCAGTGTTTTGATCTGTTCACCATCAACATTGCGTGCAGCAGCAACCACAGCCTCCCAGACACTGTTCAGAGAGGTGTACTGTTTTCCCTCCTTGTAAATCTCACATTTGATGATGGACCACAGGTTCTCAATGGGGTTCAGATCAGGTGAACAAGGAGGCCATGTCATTAGTTTTTCTTCTTTTATACCCTTTCTTGCCAGCCACGCTGTGGAGTACTTGGTACATGTTTTTCTTGAAGGATGCAGACTTCTTCCTGTACCACTGCTTGAAGAAGGTGTGTTCCAGAAACTGGCAGTAGGACTGGGAGTTGAGCTTGACTCCATCCTCAACCCGAAAAGGCCCCACAAGCTCATCTTTGATGATACCAGCCCAAACCAGTACTCCACCTCCACCTTGCTGGTGTCTGAGTCGGACTGGAGCTCTCTGCCCTTTACCAATCCAGCCACGGGCCCATCCATCTGGCCCATCAAGACTCACTCTCATTTCATCAGTCCATAAAACCTTAGAAAAATCAGTCTTGAGATATTTCTTGGCCCAGTCTTGACGTTTCAGCTTGTGTGTCTTGTTCAGTGGTGGTCGTCTTTCAGCCTTTCTTACCTTGGCCATGTCTCTGACTATTGCACACCTTGTGCTTTTGGGCACTCCAGTGATGTTGCAGCTCTGAAATATGGCCAAACTGGTGGCAAGTGGCATCTTGGCAGCTGCACGCTTGACTTTTCTCAGTTCATGGGCAGTTATTTTGCGCCTTGGTTTTTCCACACGCTTCTTGCGACCCTGTTGACTATTTTGAATGAAACGCTTGATTGTTCGATGATCACGCTTCAGAAGCTTTGCAATTTTGAGACTGCTGCATCCCTCTGCAAGATATCTCACTATTTTTGACTTTTCTGAGCCTGTCAAGTCCTTCTTTTGACCCATTTTGCCAAAGGAAAGGACGTTGCCTAATAATTATGCACACCTGATATAGGGTGTTGATGTCATTAGACCACACCCCTTCTCATTACAGAGATGCACATCACCTAATATGCTTAATTGGTAGTAGGCTTTCGAGCCTATACAGCTTGGAGTAAGACAACATGCATGAAGAGGATGATATGGACAAAATACTCATTTGCCTAATAATTCTGCACTCCCTGTAATTTGTCCATTGCATGAATAGTTGCTTAGTTACTAAAAAGTTGAATTTACTTCTGAGAACAATTATGTTTTCTTGAACAACAGATATACATGTATGATACACAATGTATTATCCATAAATTGTACTTTGTGTTCTGTTCCTTGTAAACACTTTGTATGCACCTTCAGGTGAAAGTAATTATATTAAATACGGCTCCATTCAAGCATGATGGTTTGCATTCATTTCAATGCAATCTTGTAGATCATGACCCATGACCCATCCAATCAAAAGCACTTTGATTGTGTTTTACTCAGCTTCCGCTGTGTTTTGTGTGCATTTGCAATGTTTTTCTATTTGCTGGTGTTTTCTTAAGTTACAGTGCATTTGATCTCTAAGGCCAACCGTGCCTTCAGTCTGTAGATTTTACCACTTGCCGTTAACTGACAAAAGATCCAGTTTTTATTTTGAAGATGAACTCTCTCCATTTCCTGTTTGTGTTGCGCTTGTTTCATTTTTTTGTACAAATTTCAAGCTGCAAGCTTCAGTGCACTGAATTGTATTGCACAACTTTGGGCATTTATTGTCCCTTTGGACAAAGTTTAAATATCATTTACGCATTTGAATTTGCAAAAGCAGAAAATGAAAATAAGAAATAACCTAAAAACTGATTCTGTTGAGGTTTAGTACATAGCCTACAGTAGAGATGGCAGATAAATGTGTCTGTATGTGAGCACACTACTGCACACACACTGATGCAGTTACTCCCCAGTGATTCAAACACAGCTACCCACACACCACTGCAGCAGCAGCAGCAGAGGTCCTCTGCACCAATTTCCAACAACTGAAAACAAATGACAGACTAATTTATTTGCATTGAATTCCCACATGATTACAACATGCATATCCTCTGATAAACAAGAAGGTTCCACTCTATATAAAACAATACAAAACAAACAAAAAACAGAAACAACCAGATGACATTTGTAACCAGAGGCAATTACACAGAATAGCAGGAATGTACAAGTAGTCTCAGCTGGATCCAGCCCTGTTTAGTACCCTTTTAAAAACACTCTATGTGTTAAATAAGCCACAAACGACTGTGCAGAGTCTGAGACTGAAGAAAAATCTGGTCAGGTTCCTAATGTCAGCAAGAGGACAATCTGGGAACCCAGTGGATAATTTTTCCAGGGGTATCGATGTGGCTGCAGCTCAAGAACAAGGAGAACAACCATCCATATCAAAGACTTTCTGTTCTATCTGGTTTAAAAAAATATACATAAAAAAATTCAAGACATAGATATGTTTTTTTACTGGTGCACAAAATGAGCCGTACAAGAACATCACCTTGTTCAAAGAACAAAACCAACACAATGCATGAACTTACAACAAATTACATACCTGCAAATCAGTGTGACTTCTGCTGTTGCCTTTGAGAGACCAGTTCAGATATGCGTGGCTTCACCTTGGCAAGTGCCAGTCTCATGTCATTTTCACAGAAAAGTCTGTTCCTTTTCTTCGTTTTTATGTCCAGCATCGTCGAAAAGGATTGCTCGCAAAGATATGTTGTAACAAATGGTATAAAAAAATCCAGGGCTTTCTTAGCAATAATTGGATACTTGTCCATTTGTCGACACCAAAACGTTGAGAGTGTTGTTGTTCTGAAGAGTTGCTGTTGAACCTGGCTCTGCTGAATTTCAATGATTTCGTCAAGGTATTCATCATTGACATCTGCTGTCTCAACAGCAAACGTGAACGGCTGTCTCACCCATGCTGGATATGACTCTCTTGTAGGGAAATATCTGTCGAGAGACTTTGCAAGCTCATCTAAGTGCGTTGCAATTGTTTGCTTCAGTTCCGTGGATACAGAAACATCTCCGATTCCAGACACATCTTCGACCTTACTTACACAGTTGTCCAGAAGGGGGAAGTTTGCAAAGTTGTTGTTCTCTGTTCGTCGTTTCCATAACGTTAGCTTTTTTTGAAAAGCCTTCAGGTGTTCTTCCGCTTCTATGATATTGACTCCACCACCCTGCATCTGCTGATTGAGATGATTGAGAGCTGCGAATATATCAGCCATGTACGCTAAAATGAGAATGAACTCAGGATTTTTGAAGCAATCTGCATGACAGTGTTGGTGCTCTTGCAAAAACAGGGCTAATTCCACACGCATGGCAAAAACACGATTCAGCACCTGTCCCCGGGATAACCACCGAACATTAGAATGGTACAGAAGTACCTCGAATTCAGAGCCCATTTCTTTACACAGCTCACTGAAGATGCGGTGCCTCAGAGCACTATTTCGCACATAGTTCACACATTCCACCACGGTTTTTAATACTTCTGCCATTTTTGGAGGCAAGGTTTTTGTTGCCAATGCATGCCTGTGCAAAATACAATGAGTCACAATGATGTGTGGTGCATCGGCTTTTACTAGCGCACCAAAACCAGAGTTTCTTCCCAGCATGACGGGAGCTCCGTCTGTACAAACTGCAGAAACCATGTCCCATGAAAGATTGTTGTCTCCGAAGAAGTCATCCACAAGCTTCTTCACATCGGCTGCCTTAGTTGTTGTTGTAAGAGGCTTACAAAATAAAAAAATCTTCTTTTATCATGTCATCTTTCACATAGCGCACAAAAACAGTAAGCTGGCTTAGATTAGCAACATCTGTGCTCTCATCGAGCTGAAGGCTGAATTTTGCCGGGCTTGAAATCAGATCGGCGACTACTTGAGCCAAGATGTCTTTACTCATGTCTTCTATTCTGTCGCTGACGGTGTCATTTGAAAGAGGAATTTGTGATAATTTACCTTCGGCCGCTGTTCCGAGTATCAGATTTGCCATCTTTAACGCGGCTGGTTTCACGAGTGTTTCACCAATGGTGTGTGGCTTGCCCTGCTTTGCGATCAGGTAAGCAACTTCGTACGATGCTGTGAGGATCGGTTTGTTAACGGGTACAAATCCAAGAGCAGGCAGAGTGGGCCTTTCATCGAATCTGGCTCTCTTCACCTTGAATTCAGCAAGTGTTGTGTTCTTGTATTCCCCGTCTCCATGCAGCTTCAAGAAGTGTTCCTTTAGTTTTGCCGGTGCGAGACTAGAGTTGCTCAACTTGGCGTTGCAAATCATGCAGATAGGACGCTCACTCCCATCACGTTCCGTGATACATGTAAATCCATATTGTACATATTCGTCCAACCACTTTCTTTTTTTGCCCGACATAGTTAGTATGGATTAAAATGTTAAAAAAAAAATCACGCGAAGTACTACCACGACATTCACATGTTGACTACTGCGCGCGCTACATTCCCCGCAGCCCTGATTGGCCAAGCAGTGTAGCATGATCATCTGCAGCCAGTGATGGCCAGAAGGGGGCGTGTCATCACAAATTTACACGATAATTCGGGCGTGGCTGGACCTCTGCGACCTCCGCAGTGGAGGCTCTGCCGAACCCCTGAGACCGACTCACCGAACCCCTAGGGTTCGATCGAACCCAGGTTAAGAACCACTGTCTTAGAAGAATGTAAAATGCATAAGCTCAGCGTTTACGCTGCTTCCAGGTCCTGACCTCTGAGTCCCACCCTTCCCTCCTACTGGCTCCTGCTGAGCCTGTTTTCCTGTAATTGGCTGAGGTCTGGTCATGCAACCATAAAAGCTGACTACAGAGCCTATATAAGCTGACTGAAGCTTAGATACTGTAGGTGTTTTTGAATATGCTGCTAGTCTTAGTTTTGCGTGCCTGTTTTTGCTAGGCTAATGTTTTTGGCTAGCTTGATTTTGGTTGTTGACTCTACCTTCAGAAGAAGCTTGAGGGGAAGAGCTGCCATTTTCTTTTAATATCCACCCTTTTCTCCTGGTCTTCCTTGGTTGACAGGGAGTCGAGGTGTAGGTTAATCTGTTGATGGGGTTTTATTTTAAGTTAGGACTGTTTTGTTCATTGTGTTGGCCTTGGCTCTCCCTGAAGTTAATTTATGCTTCTGCCTGCTAACAGTTTGGCAATAAGGTGTTTAAAACCAACCAAACAGCCTGCTCATGTTCCTCCATCTATTTTTAATACTGCTTCCTGTCACACTTAGACTGTTTTGGGGATTTAACCCCCAAAACAGTCTAAGTGTTCTGAATATAAGCAGAAAACAAAACTCTTTCGTGACCTTTTCATGGAAAGCTCTGATTACAACAAGAAAACAACACTAAACCTACAAATCTACATGTTTTTGAAAGGCAAATCTCCATAATAACTGTCCAGGTGCCTCCCTGCAGTTCACACCTCCCACCCAATGAAATAATCTTTTATCACATTTTGGAGAAGAAAATGTGATAGAGAAGGCTGTGAACTTTGGAGCAGCTGAAGCTCTAAATCAAGAACTAAACCAGAGCAGCCGGTCAGCTCAGTCCTCAAACGCTTCAAGAGTCTTGCTCAAAGAAGACGTGAAAAAAGTGAGAATCAGCCCCTGCTCTGAGTTCTTTGAAGTGCTGCTGGCTTATACTATTAAAAAAATAAAATATATATTTTTTAAATTGTTTGCAGCATTGCATGCTGGGATTTAATTTTTTATTTATTTTTTACATTTCTTAGCTTCTTATCTTTTTTGGGAAAATAGGGGGAAGTAAAATTAAGCTAAATAGAAGTAAGGCAAATCTTTATACAAATATATATCATCATAAAGTGATTTTTTTAATCTCAAATTGGCAGTAAAAAAGACATCCGCATGCTTTCATGACCCTTGGGAGATTATGCACACACAGTGTGCGAGCTTAAAGCGAGCTTACCAATTTTTCATCAGTGCAACAAACCTACAATAAGAGTCTCGGAAAAGAAACCTGCAAATCGAACATCGTGGGGTCAGCTGAATACATGGAGACAGCTACATGACAGCAACGATGAAAAGTGTCTTCCTCATCACTGTGTCAGTTGTCAGGTGGGTCAGCAGGTCTTTTCAAAGCACAGCACAGAGCAGGAGGATTGATGGGAGGAACAGCATGCTTCAGTTATCTGCTGGTGTATTTTATCATACAGGCGCACACATTGCATAGCGATGAACTCATCTCTGTTTGAAAATGATGCTCTGGTGGAAGAAAATGTGGTTCATGTGGAATCACTTAAATGTCATTCATGCGTCAGAGGTAATAATTTGTCCTTTGGCTTCCTAGCCTTCTTATTCTACTCTTCTAAAAGCAGTCATATATCCTTTCTTACTATTACAACCTCAACAACTATTTCCAACACTGAAAATATCCATTCCTCATGTCTGCACAGAGCCCATTAACCATTAGTCAGGACCATGTTATTAAACCAAAATGTCAAATAAGTTCACTGTATCTTTAAAATACCAAATTAAGCAGCAGTTAAACAAAAACGTACAAACCTCCATGAACAGATATGAGACATAAACATTGACATATAGGAGTTAGTGGGCAGCACAGTGAGTGTTTTAGCACCTGTGTAGTTTCAGGATTTCTCGGGGAGCCTTGAGTTGGAATGTTTTTCTTTCAGCAGCAGGAGGAAACCTAATTGCTCGATGCTGAAGGAACAAAAGTTTCATCCAGTCAAACGTGTTCTTAGAGCGCATCTCAGATACACATTAGAAATTGTAGGAAACCCATGAGTGCTACAGGGGTTTTCTAAGCCTGACATTTGCCGGGCAGCTTTGTGAGTGGCACCACATTTCCTCTGGCCGGCTCAAAGTTAAATGCCACCTGGGAATTTAAAGTCTGTAATAAAACTACATCGGCTGATCCTCACAAAGTGTCCAGCACTGAATGCAGCAGGCTCCCTCTGGGCTTCCATCACGCAGAGAGGACCTTTGCTCACAACACTCCTTAGTTCATAATCCTCTTTTAAGTGTAAAAATGTGAAGGTAGAATTTAAGACAGAACTTCTGCAATTACACCCACCAAACCTGTCTAATAAAACAGTTCATTAACAAGAAGCTTCCACCAAGGCTGCTCACTGTCTGAGCAGTTTTTACTCTTAACGCAATAGTTTTGTATGTTCTATATATGTATTTGGTTTTCTTTGATTACACCAACATTATGTGGGAGTAGGTCTTGGATACCAGTTAATGATTTGTAAATATCTGGACAATAATAACTGAGCTTATTTAATAATATTACACTACAGTAAATTTCTAACTAACCAGCCAGCTCGTTCTCTTCCCCTTGATAATAACGTACTTAAAGTTAAAATGCATTTTGGGGTCAACTTTAAAGAAAGGCAGATGTGAAATGTAAAATTGAGGTCAGAGGCATAGCTTTAAAGACAAAATTTTATTTTATGACATTTTATGAAATTTTGAGGTTATTTGAAGAAGCCAGAGGTCAAAACCATTCCCTATATATCAGCAGTCCCCAACCCCCGGACCAAAGACCGGTACAGGTCTGTGAGACGTTTGGAACCGGGCCGTGAGATTTGAGGCTCAGGCGTGAAATTTATGTTTTTCAGTGTTTTTATCAGTTGTATCGTTATTTTTTATCATTAACTCGGTTTCCCTGTGTCTTTTCCCATGTGTTACGAATAAATCTGGGTTTTTGGTACCAGTACTGCTTTTATTTTGTTGTATTTATCAGCGACACCTTAAAGGCCGGTCCGTGGCGCAAAAAAGGCTGGGGACCGCAGAGATCAAATGTGACATATTTTAACTTGACAGTTCATACCACAGATAACAGCCTCATAGTCTTTTTCAGCTTTATACTGTAAGAACAAACTATCACTGTAGTGAGTTATCACATGACCAAGGGCCATGGCGAGCACCAGGACATTTCTGTTGGCCTGAAGAATGCTTTGGCCTGCCATGAATAATCAGCTCAAACAGCAAAGATAAAACAGGCTGAAATGAGCTGACTGTCACTGAGGTGGGATTCTTGTACTTTCCCCATAATCTGTACAGTGATAAAGAGCACATATGCCTCCTGCCAGACAACTGAATATGAGTTAAGTGTGAGAGGTCTCCCTTATAATGTCTGTGTTGTCATTCAACTTCACACAAAGAGTCAAATGAAAAATTCATAGAGAATATTTAGAAAAGCTGTCAAAGACCAAAAGCAGTTTGCATTAAGTTCAGGTGCACCAATGTCAGTGTCCTGATATTGTTCATACTGACTCACATTTAATGAATTCAATGAATTAATTTCTAATCTTATTTATTTTGTAAGAGCTTACTCAATCTATTTGCAGACTGGTGCAAAATATAGGGCATGCCCCAAGCGAGCAGACCCATGGGCCCCAATGGGGGATGTTTGCTAGGTAAACACCTCAGAGCAAATGTCAAGCAGAGAGGAGGAGAACTGGTAATTAGGCCTTGTTTAAACCAGAATGTTCTAGAGTCAAATGTAAGGCCATCTGTCTGTCAGCTAAAGTTTGGCCGAAACTGGTTCGTACAACAGGATAATGATCCCAAGGACACACCTCAGCCCGACTGACATGCTATGGTGGGACCTTCAGAGTTGTGGATAAATGAATGCTTGCAAAGAAGAGTGGACAAAGATTTCTTTAGTTCATTACCTTAAAAAGCTGGTCAAAGGATTGGTGGATATATTTTCCTTGGATTTCCTGTGTTTGTTAGATTTTTATTTAGGAGACATTAAATCAATGTACTTGTTAGCGGTGTGCGATACTACATGTTTTGGTATCGATCCGATACCAAGTAAATACGGGCCACTATCCCCGATACCGATACTTGACAATAAATAAGGTGGATGCATCACTGAATTGCAAAATCTCAATTAATTTTCATGACCTTATGTGTTTTTTATTATTGAATAGTTAAAACCCAGGACATAATCACGACAAAGTTTATAATTAAATAGAAAATGCTTTATTATCAATTTTTCTTTTTAGAAAAAATCATAAATAAAAAGTGCATACAAGCCAATAAACAAATTAAAATTAGTACAGTTGAGAAACTATATTACAAAATTACAATTAAAATTCCCAACAAGAAAAACTGGTGAAAACATAAATAATACGTAAACAACTTAACAACCCCAAAAGCGTCTAAGTCACGTCACGTGACAGCGCAACATCTAAACACAAGAGGGGGGAGGGGGAGGAAAGTGCTCTGCGCTGACACGATAGCGGCGAGTCTGGCTGTTTCGTCTTTGCCGAAACCACACCATTGCAAACAAGAGCGGAATTTAAAGTAAAGAATCCATCTTACCAGGCTAGTATTGATCTGATACCGATGCTGACTTGGTAACGATACAATCGATATTTGGATCGATCTGCCCACCACTAGTACTTGTATTAATCATTCGTTTTTGATAAATAAAAGTTTTAAAACTACTCCAGGGTTTGCACTCATGCTTGATGCCTGTTTATTGTGAATATTTTAAGTGGACAAAGCCTCACACGTGGTTTTGTCATCAAATAACTAAACCTGGGACCATTTAGCCTCTGCCTGCTCTTCATTCTCATCTCACAGGCAGAAACAATGCCAAGCCATTTTCTTTTGATCTAATTTAACCTCCTAAGACCTGAACTCTTCCACGGCATGCATTTTTAATTTCTCTTTGATATTTGGCCATATTGGGACCTGATGAATGTAAAAACAAAGAATTACCAGATTTTCTTTTTTTTACCTGATTTCTGTTTCTAAGAAAAATGAGAGCCACATATGAGGATATTAGTTTAAAATTTTGATTGAACAGTGGCAGTATAATGTCCTCGTAAGTGGATATCAGGCCCTTGCAGAGCAAAATTTAGTATTTTAGTCTAGACAACCCACAATGTGATGTCCACATATGTGGACGCCAGGTCCTAGGACAGGGGTCTGCAACCTTTAACACCGAAAGAGCCATTTGGACCCAGTTTCCACGCAAAAGAAAACACTGGGAGCCGCAAATACTTTTTGACATCTAAAATGTACCCAATCATTGGGGTCAACCTTCAGGATCAATAAAGTTTTATTGAATTAAATTGAATTGAAAAATGAAGATAACACTGTATATATTGTTTTTTACCTTTATGTATGTGTTGCTTATGAAATCCATAAAGTGCTACAGAGAAAATTACATTTTATTTATGTAATTAACACACTTTGAACTTTTAAAGAAATATATCAAAAGGAAAGACACCCAGCTGAATTAAAATGATGTAGCAAACAAAAACTGCTGTGAGCCAGCCTTATATCGCCTTTGGGCTTTTGGAGCCTTGACCTGACTTTTAAAAAATAATTGGAAAAAAGCACTATGTGTGACGCTTATTTTGAGCGATGAAAAAATAATAGGATATAATTTTATTTTTATATTTCAATATCAGAATCATCTTCCAATTTAGAACTACAAGTTAAAAAAGAACTAACATAAATAAAATACACTTCTAATTTATTTTCCCAAACCAGGCAGAGCCGCACTATACGGACTAAAGAGCCGCAGGTTGCCGACCCCTGGTATAGGAGGTTAATGTGAAATTTGCTCACAATCCAATTAGATTGGAGTCTAACAGTTTGGTGCTGTAACAGAGTGTAATATATTCCCTGAAAGAGAAAAATGTTTGTTGAGAGAAGCTTTTGTTCAGGCTTAACTGGAACTGACAAGGGCGATTTTTAGAGATCAAAACATTGGGTTTACATCAGATGTCATAAACTCAACACCGATCAGGCCCCCAGCAACTCTTAAGGTTTGAGCTGTAGAATTACCACCTAGAACCTATAGTACAATAAAAAAACAACATCAACAAGATTATTTTAGGTCAGGATTGTCATGTGGCCAGCTTTGGCTTTGTACTTCCTTGTACAGTCCCTGAGAATGGTACCGTTTTTAAACTTGTTTTTATATACATATGAGATAATGTGCATCCCATGTGCCTATAAACACCTGATTCCCAAGTGAAGCTTAATGTATCTAATCATAGGGAACACTTTCTGATCAGAGTATAGGGTCTAGTTAGTAAACGTCTGGTCAGGTAAGTATCAGAGGGGATTGATCAGTTTCACTTGCTTTAGAGGGGCAACTATGAGACAAACTCCAAAACAGGAATGGTTTTACAGGAGAAGGGAAATGACATTTTTCATCTTTCCTTGATGAAACTAGTTTGCATTTGGCCAGGGTAGGTGTCACTACTGACAGTGTGATACGATACCTGGACCCTACAGAGGTTGCACTCCTCCAGAGTGGTAAATCAGAGTGTCAATGCCAGAAGTTTGCTGTGTCTTTCACCAATAGCTGGACAAGACCATAGAAAATCCTTAGACCATGAGCAGGGCTGGTATCTGCTGCTGTGTGCAAGAAGGAAAAGCACTTCCAGAGCTACAAGATGACCTCCAGTAGGACACTAGTGTGAATGTCTCTGACCAAACAATCAGAAACCGATTTCGCGAGGGTGGCCTGAGGGGCCCAACGTCCTCTAGTGGGCCCTGTGCTCACTGCCCTTTCTGTTCATATATATCCATCAAGCTCCATATCTACTCCCTTCTCCAGACAAATCACTATTATTGCTGTTGCATTGAAAGGATTTGCGAATTTGATTGAATATTCTTTGATGTTGGCAAATAGGCTTCTGCTGTTAAAGTGGGTAATTGATATTTTACTATCTTGTCTGTCTGTGGAACTGTTCACACACGAGGTAACAGCAAGTGTTAATGGCGCTGGTAAAAAAGTTAATGCTCCATACCTATTCTGTCCAGTACATCATGTTCAACAATCCTTTGAGAAGAACGTATAGTCTTTGAACATGGTTGAATGGGTGGAGCCAGTCACTGTTCTTTTTGTATATGTTGGGTACATTTCTAGTTGTGCTGTGATGACTAGTATTCTCTCTTGTACATATAATTATGAGTGCTTCTGTTGTCCCTTTCTGTTTAATAAGAATTTTGCAATTAGTCCAAGTAGTTTGGATTTTCCTTTGCTTGAGGAAGCCGTGCTTCCAGGGCAGTGTCACTGACAATGTGTGGTTTTTTCCCATATTACTAACATGCCAATTTGTTTGTTGTGATTTATTATCAGCCACACCCATATTTGCTTTAAATGACAAATTTATTTAAGACGGAGTGATTTATGTAAGTCTGGGATGGTACGTATTAACGGCCGCTTATAGATCCTACCTGCCGGATCTTCTTTTCATTGATATTGCTGTTATGACTGACGAAGCCGAGCTGGTGAGTTTCTGTGTTAACTAAGTAACATGTTAAAGCTATAAATATGACTATTGCTAAACTGTACTGTCATTAATAGTGTTGCTTTGTTAATGTTGTATGGTTGTTTTATTTTGTGTCTTTCAGTTGATTACCTGGCTTCTGTAAAGGCGCGGTTACTGTACTGGTGTTAGCTTATGCTTGTGCAATAAAGCTTATAAAAGGCAGCAATCAGATGTCCGAGCCTGAGTACGACACAGTTTCAGCAGTTAAAACACACCCTTACGGTGGGAGTTTACTAAATTAAAGGTAGTTAGCTTAGTAAAAAACCGTACAGACAATGTCGTGGCAATTTTATAATAATAATAATAATGGATTGGATTTATATAGCGCTTTTCAAGGCACCCAAAGCGTTTTTTAATGCCACTATTCATTCACTCTCGCATTCACACACTGGTGGAGGCAGCTACGGTTGTAGCCACAGCTGCCCTGGGGCAGACTGACAGAAGCGAGGTTGCCATATCGCGCCATCGGCCCCTCTGGCCAACACTGATTTGCTGATTTCTCTCTCCTATTTTCTGTGGCAGAGGTTTGCATTCCTCAGGGTTCGCATTCACTTCAGTTCTCTTCGAGTAAAGGAACGCTGTTTCCTGCTACTCCAAGAAGTTTAGATGCAGCTTGCTGGGTGCCCTTCGTTTCCAGTTGTAGTTAGTATCTTGCCCAAGGATATTTGGCATGCAGGCTGGAGCAGCCAGGGATTGATTTGCTTCCACGAAACCAATTATATTTTGTTGATACAATATAAAGTTTTTTTTTTCTTTTACAGGAGCAAACTTGACATTAACTGGGAAAAGAAAAGGTTTACACTTTTAAGAAGATTTTAAGCAAAGAAGAGTGAACTGCCTACAATGAATGAATCATTGCATTTGAACTTTAATGACTATTTTAATTTTAATTAATTTTGCCGCTGAAAAACCCACTTTGTATTAGAACAAGTACATAAAATTGGAAAATAACACTGAAATAAGACTAAAAAAAACCTCAAGACTATAAACTAACTGAAACTAAAGCACAATGAAAACAAAAACTCAAAAGGAAATTAAAAATAAAAACTAATTAGAAAGACTAAACTGGGATATCTCTGAGGCCCTTTCCAAAGTTTGAATTTAGTTAAAAACAGATCATTTTACTGAAAGTGACAACACCGAGGGCTAAAAAATACAATTACACAATTTTCACTTTTAAAAAATTAAAATAATGATATTTCAGAGACTGTGATTTGAGGAAGGTCCTTATGAAGGACAGGGCAGCTCGCAGGCCAGCTAGATCCAGTTAGAAAAGGTGAGGGAGGGTAGTGCAGGAAGGCATTTATATATCTACAGTATGACTGGAAGATGAGTGTATGAGATGTGGTACCGCTTTGAAAAAAGTACCTCAAATTCACTGCATTCAAACTTGTCCATTCACTGCTAGTAACAAAAGACACACTTTCCAGTCATTTTTGCAGCCCTCAGCTGTACAAGGTAAAACTTTGGTATCTACAGTCTGTGATTCTGTGCTACAGATCACTCCGGTAATATTGCACTGTTAAATAAAGAGTGTTTTACAAGTTACTTTTATATTACTATCGTCAGTGGAGAAAAGCATAGCGATTATGTTAAATGTTAATCACTCAGGCAACTAGATATTTCTTTATTAAAATGGAAAAAGTATTTTGCTGTAGGATCTAAGTTCTGTTTCAAAAGGAGGGTGCTCTGATAAATTAACTTGAGCTTTTTTGTTCTGACAAAAGTTAATCTGAGGATAACTCTCCAAAGGACTCTCAGGGAAGAGTACTTTCTAAAGGTAATGAATATCTGAATATATCTGTAACATATAAAGGAAACAAAGAGGAAACCGTATAGCTTTAGCTGATGGCAATCACATTCATTTGTGATTGCGCTGCATTTTAAAAATGACGATCTGACGGTTGGGCCACCGTGTTGTTCCCGTGTTTGCTGAACTGCTAAGCGATGTTCACTTAACACGTGCACTGACACCAAGCTGGACTGGGATCTTTAAGCAATCACACTTTAAAACTGTGGAAGACATTGTCTGGCTTTTTTGTGTGCACTTTCATGCAAGTCTCTATTTCCCTTCCAAGTCTTCTAGGGACTTGATTAAGACAAACAATAGGATCCAGAGAGCTCCTCCAGGAAATCCCAAAAGGATCCCAAAGCCTCTATAATTGGAAAAAAAAATAGTGGATCATCATGGCCTTGCCATATTGGTCCGTTTGATTGACCTTTATTATAATTATGTATTTATTTTATTTTCATTTTTTAAAGACGGGACAGACATGACTGGGGGATAGGACAGGGAGAAAGAATGAAAGAAAGAGAGGGAGAGAAAGAAAAATAGAGAAAACAAATAGAGGGGAGAAGAGACGGTGAGAGAGGGGGGAAGAAAAAACAAAACACCTGGATCACCTGTATGGAGATAAAAAACCAGAAGAGAAAACAAACAACAAAGAGCAACATAATAAAAACAACACCATCACAATAAACTAGCTAACAATAAATAACAGTAGATACTTTTTTAATTTCACCTGTTGAGAATGAAAAAAGAAAACAAGCAAAAGAAAACGAGAGCAATAGAATAAACAACATCACAATGATATATGGGAATATAACAGTAAATACTAAATATTAAACATTATTGTAAGATCGACAGCGCACAGTGTGCTTTGAGGCAGGAGCCAAAAAGGGTGTAGTTTGTGTGTGTGAGTCCCCGTGTGTACACCTGTGAGCATGAACGCGCTTGTTTTTTTAAAAGGTTCCTTCATGTAATGATCTGCTAGCACTTAGACCCCCGGAGAGCAGTCATTTTGGTTTTCTACCTTAGACCCCCGCGGAGTCATCATTTTGCGTTTCTACCTTTAAAAGCCGGAGAGCAGTCAGTCAAATGCTGGAGTCATTCATATGTATATTAGGTCGTTACCTAGGAATTCTGGAGGGAGGGGAGTGGGGGTGAGTGATTGAGGGGGTGGGGGAGTGGAGTGTTTCAGTTTGCCATCTTAGGGAGAAATCAACACATGTCCTTTGTTGCTGACATTTATTGATGAAAACAGTACAAAAAACCAACCATTTGCACACATATTTACAAATAATGATAAAAAGTGAGTGAGTACATTTCAACATTTTCAGCAATCACTCACAATCCTGGCACTGCCATGGTATCTGTAGTCTGCATTTACCACATGTGTACCTGTAGCAGTGAACACATCGCACAGTGGCCTGATTTTTTTTGCATCTGTGTTTGACCTGACACGTGGCCCTTTTTCCAGGGCTCGGTGTGTAGGGTTGTGTCCGAAGCAACTGATCTTTTCTTGCCTTCTTCGCAGCTACATGAGAGCGAGCCAACTCCCTTGCAAGCTCCACCAGGAAGTCCACTCGTCTTTCCTTCATCCCGGTGCATGCTTGATACAGCACATGTGCATTCAGTGCTGCCATGTCAATCATGGCCAGCGCCGTGTTCCTTTGCGGACAGTGTACTCCCGAACCATCTGGTCCATCACATCCACGCCACACTTTGTTTTGTTGTAAAGGGTGACAGTGTTTGGCTTCCTTTTGGTGGTGTTATCAGTCTGAACCACGCTGTGCATGCTGCTAAGAATATAGACTGTCTTCTTCCGTTTGGCCGCATACGCCGTCAGCGTGGCAGCAGAGGTTGAAAACACCTAAGAAATAAGATAAATTGTTATTTCCATAGCCCTTTTACACACAATGAAACACATAAACATAGAACCACAAAAGACCTGCAACATACCTGAGTGGTGAATTCATTGCGATCTGTCTGTCTAGTGGATTGAGGAATTTCCCTGCGAATCTTGTTGACTGTGCCGAGGATGGTGGTTTTCCGTCCAAGAAGTTTTTGCGCAAGTGAAAGCGATGTGAAGAAATTGTCCGTGGTAACATTTCTGCCCTTGTCTAGGAATGGTTCCATCAGCCTCATTACTACATTTTCAGAAAGTCTCTCCCCAGTGGGACGATTGGGGTCCTTGCCAAGATATGGGAAGACATTGCAAATGTACTTGGATTTTAGGTCGCAGGCCACCCAAAACTTGATCCCAAACTTGTCCGGTTTACTTGCAATATACTGCAGGAAACAGCACCGAGTCTTTGATGGGAAAAGCTGTTCATCAACGGTGATATGTAGACCAGGGTTGTAGCACGTGATGCAGTTGGTGACAAATGATCCCCACACACTGGAAATTGCAGCGAACTTATCAGTCTTTGCTCGATCACTGCGGGTGGACTTGTCATCAAAGCGTAGGTGTTGCATGATGTCTTGGAAGCGGTTTCGTGCCATAGTTCCAATTATCTGTGGGTTTCCCAGGTTTGCTGACCAGCAGTCATTTACAGATGGAAGCCTGCAAACCCCCCGCAAGATCACAATTGCAATAAATGCCATTAGTTCAGGGAGGTCCATGAACCAATGAACATGCTCCGTTTGCTGTGCATGTTGAATAGTCCATTCTTGAATGCTACGAAGCATGTCAAGAGTGATGAAACACAGGAAGCTCTGAAGGCGACTCGAGATACTTCTCCTGGCCTTAGCCGTTGGCTCTCCATCTGCAGCGTACGCTTCTATTGGGGTGAAAGGGAGACAGGTCCCTCCACACCTAGCCCTGGAAAAAGGGCCACGTGTCAGGTCAAACACAAATGCAAGAAAAATCAGGCCACTGTGCGATGTGTTCACTGCAAAAGATACACATGTGGTAAATGCAGACTACAGGTACCATGGCAGTGCCAGGATTGTGAGTGATTGCTGAAAATGTTGAATTATTTGTAAATATGTGTACAAATGGTTGGTTTTTTGTACTGTTTTTATCAATAAATGTCAGCAACAAAGGACATACACCCATGTGTGTTGATTTCTCCCCAAGATGGCAAACTGAAACACTCCACTCCCCCACCCCCACTCCCCTCCCTCCAGAATTCCTACTTAACAGCCTAATATACATATGAATGACTAGCCAATTTAGCTTCCACTTCCACCATTTGACTGCTCTCCGGGTTTTATAGGTAGAAAGGTAGAAGCCTGGGGATGCTAGTGCTGGGGTGTGGGGGGGCCACTGCCCCATCCTCCAGGGCATGAAGCAGGTATGGAGGAGATCAAGGCTCCAGACATCCAGAGGCCCTCAGAGCACAAGAGACCAAGGAAGACCAACAGAGGGGCAGCTGCGCCACTGTCCCAGTAAGAGCTGAGGAGAGTCCCAGATGAGGGCTCACTCAGCAGACGCGGAGCAGAAGCCAGGGGGAGTTGCAGTGACGTGCCCGTGAGCTCCGCCGGCAGCCAGCTGTGCCAGAGTGACCGAGCCCCAGGCCGAGGGCACCCCACCCCCGAAGTGGCCCGAGCGAGCCCCAGGCTGTAGACTTCTAAAAGGAAGATGACAGAGAGAATTGAATATAATAGAAAAATATATAATAAAATATAATAAAAAGCTGAGGACAAGCAGCAGTTGTTGTGATCTAATGTTGGCGTTATTTAATTGAAGCTTCTTGTTTAAATTTGACTCTTCATTTTCATTTTCTCTATACTTGTTTATTATTAGGATAAGTATTCATTTATTCTAATTATCACATCCAATGCTGATTTTTCTTCCTTTTTTTGCAAATAGGCAAGTGACATATTAATTTTGATTAGTGCTGACACATTTAAAGGTAACTTCTATCGCCTGGTTTAATCTGGCATGAAGAAGCATCGAAGCTCAGCTCTGCAGACTGGAGCGTGCCCATAATAACGTCCCTTGCTGTGCTTTTATTTACACCCCCATGGGTTAGGCTTTCAAAACACAGGGCCAGAAACAGTAACAATAAGTGGCATGGCAGCTTTCAAGTGAACTGTGTGGCAGCAGGTTTAGCAGCAAGAGAATAACTGAGGGCTTAAGTATGCCTATTAAAAGGACGATTCGATTACACTGATGACCCAAAGCGTGATGACCCTGGCTAATGCACAGCTGGTCCACTAAGTGCCACCAAAACAGTCCTGACCAGCTGGGATATTAACTAATCAAGACCCCCGAAGGTGCCCTGTGATATGTGTCTCTAGCAGCACATTTGAAACCCTCTGAAATAATCCCAGATATCATCTCGTCTTTAAAATGTTGTTGGAGCTAGAAAATGTTTTTTTTCTCTGTTAAATTAGATAAATTGTCTGGCAAACCAAGTTATCCATGCAAAACAAACAGTATATAAAGTTGTTAAAGGTTTAAGACGGCGTTACTCATGTCTATCCATCAGTTCTCATTCACCATCTTTGTTGGTGATTTTTATATTTAATGGTATCAGTTTCAGTGGAAACGGAGTAGCCTCTGACTTTTAAATTCAGAGGCTACTCTGTTCAAAACGTCTCATATGAACTGTTAAGCATGGTGGTGGAGGGGTGATGATCTGGGCTGTGTGCCACTAGGCGAGCTGCTGGTCTGTAAAATAGCTTATAGCATCACATCTCCAAAAGGTGATTCTGTTCATCTGGACGCAGCGTTTTCAGTGGGAGAAACGTTTCGTCACTCATCCAAGTGACTTCTTCAGTCTCAGCTGACTGCAGGTTTCCCCGATCTTATAAACAGTACATTTGCATAATGGCTGAAAGCAGCCCACTGAAGGAACAATGGGCTGGGAGGTATGCAAATGTATGCAAGTGACAAAACGTTTCTCCCACTGAAAACGTGGGCATCACTGCATCAAGACGTCACAGCCTCACATTTCTTTTGTCTACTTTAACATGTAAGCTAGCAGAACATTTGGATATGTTCATCTCTGCTGCTCTGTTTTGTCGGGCACCAGTAATGGAGTGATTTTGGAGAAAGCCCTTTTTTGTAGTTAACTGATAAAAGCTGTGGATGTTAAGATGTACGCGTTTTTAAGTTATTGCGCTGTATGTGCAGTGTGGCTTTTTTTTTTATTGTATTTTTTATATCTGCAGTGTAGTATAACGGTTTCATCATACTGAAAACTGTATGTTCTCTTCATATAAAACAGAGTTAAATGTGAGGCCATCTGTATGACAGCTAAAGCTTGGCCAAATTAATTCATTGAACAGGACAGTCCTGTATACCCTATGCCGTTGGTTCTTGTCTCCACAGATGCCTGCACAATCCTTGTCAAAGTTGCTCATAAACAAATATCTCCCAAAACCAGCGCATCAACTGTTGGACCCAACCAGTCACTTACCACTTACTGATGCTAGCAGATTGTTATTACAAACAACAATAAATCCCTACACAGTAAAAAATGTTTAAACAGTTTATGTAAAAACTTACAATTGTACTAGAATTATGCCAAAATGTTTGGACTTACTCAATAAGCTCTTTAAAGTTCAGCAGTTCTCAGAGTATGATCTTGAAAGCCAAAGAGAGACATAAGTTAAAAGCCTCTGACAGACTTGGACAACTAGAGTCTGATGCTTGTTTCCTCTCAAAAGGAACTGAGGGACATGACTTATTTGAACAAAGAAGAAAGAAGACACGCACATTCCCTGTCCTTTCAGTTATGTTCCGTGGAAATCAGTAATTGGAAGAGTTATGTACATGGGTCTGCTTCCCTGCTGTGCAGATAACGTGGGTGTGTGACAACCTTGGCAAAGTTGGCCACCCTGCCTGTGGCTCAACTGTCAAATTGAACCATTAATAGCTTTCTTTGATGGACCGTTGGTGGCAGAGTAGAATAATGGGGGCTCAAACTGTCTGAAGGTGGAGATAGGGAAGGAGCATATACTACTGTACCAAATGCAATTAACCCAGCTTCTAGTTAGAAGAAAGTGAAAAAGTTATTAAGTAGACGGAGATAAGAAGAGCAGAGAATCTGTGATTGGTGTAAAACTTTGTTCATTGTTACAATAGTGCTGGAGCTCGGGTAAAAGCAGCAATGAACCTATTAGATAGATGGAAGTTATCATTGTTCAGAATTAGCCCATAACATAGAAATCTTTCTCCTCTTTACTGGTTTTCACAACTCTTAAAGTCAACCTGCTGCAGAGCTGCAAACCCCGAGCTGCCACCTCATGGTCAGTTTAATGTGCAAAGTCTAAGAGGAGGCCCAGTCAGAAAATGTTCCTCCTCCTCAGGGATTTATCCAGCTTAGGGTCTCCTATCACTAATCAGTTTGTGAACTTCAGGGGAAATGTTCTTTAGCCTGAAGAAAAGTAACTGGCAACAGCAGCCGACCGCGCTCCCAATTTACATTCCTCAGCCATCAGCCTCAAAATACAGAAGGTATTAGTGTATGCAGTCTTGATCCTTCACTCACCACAGGCCTATAATGCTTTTAACTCCTGCCAGTCCTCAGAACATCCAGTTATCTGTGGCTTTATGGTGCGTGGCTCAGCTTTACGCTCCTCTCTGAAATAAACCGATGCCCCATTTGGAAGGTTTTCTTGGTCACCGTGATTTTGTTACAGCTAAATGCCCCATTTTTTATGATCGCATCTGGACAGCAATTTTGCTTAAAATAGCCTTCTTAATTTGTGCATGTGTGTGTATTTCTGTCTTTCAACCAACCCACCTTCTTTCGAGTCACTGCTTTTTCAGAAAGAATTTGAAGCACACACAGGAAGCGTTTCAGGTCGAGAGTCATTTTTTCGGCTTCACGGCAACAACAACAGTAACAACGATAACAGTGACTTCACAGTCCAGACGACTCCAGCTCAGACCTGCCTCCTCCTGTCCCAGCGGGCTACTAAACAGGGAGGGCATGATTAGGAGATTAGTCCCGGCTGCTCTGCCGCAGAGCGCAGACCACACCTCCGCCACAGTAATGTAATATTTCATAATATTGTATTGTTCATTTACACTGTAAGCATAAGGATCTAGAGCATGGATGTCAAACTCATGTCACATACGGTCAGATGAGTGAAACTCCACCTTTTTGTCCGTGTAAAAAAGGGGTAAGCAACCTTTTTAATGATGAGTGCCATTCCTCAGAAGTCGGTGTGCCATATAATTGCATTAGCAATAAATATAATAATGCTCTATATCAACAGTTACACACTATATAGAACAACTTTATAGAATTATATTTGTTCGCAGATGTTGGCAGCTATCAGCGAATAGTTATCAGCTATTTTGAAACCAAAAAAAATACACTTTTTATCCATAACAAGAAATCCATAACAGCAAATGAACTGTACAACAGAAAATGCATGTCTTGTTGGTATATGTATAATTTCCATACATTTTACATCAGATAAAAACTTTGGTTGTAAGATTCAGATAATTATTTATTAAAAGTGAGACATTTTAAATGAGAATAAGAAAGAAAAGTATTTCTTTGTGCCCCCCTCTCCCTGTTAATGCCCTACCTGGGCCCCTGGCAAAACTTTGCTAGACCCGCCCCTGCACAGTTACCAGCTGTCAGCTGCTTAGAAAAGGTTCCTGGTGTTATTTGTATCTCAGAAACAGCTCATAACTTCCCTTCAACTCATTCATGTCACCTAAAAGGTAAACCTGTTTCTCCATCACCTGTTCAGCTCTGTTCAGTAAGAACATCTCCTGGTTTCATCTTCATGTTTCCTTCTCACCACATATCCAAATCAATCAATCAATCAATCTTTATTTATAAAGCACTTTTCATACAGCAATGTAGCACAAAGTGCTTTACATGATTAAAAGCAGCCCCCCCCCCCCCTCCCCCGAGGAAACACTGGAGATATGACCTAATAAGAATATATACAGGATAAAAAGATAAAATAAATAAGAATGGGATACAGTATAAATATAAATAGAGTAAGAAGATAAAAAATGAATAAGAATAAAATCAATAAATATTAGGTAAAACCTAAATTAATAATATAAATAGAATAACAGGATAGAATAAATAAGCATAAAATAAATAAACGTTAGGTGAAAGCTAAATTAAAAAGGTGGGTCTTGAGCCTGTTCTTAAAAACATGTACGTTCTCTGCGGCCCTGAGCTCCTCCGGCAGGCTGTTCCACAGATGAGGACCATACCACTGAAAAGCTGCCTCTCCGTGAGCATGTGTCCTGACTTTAGGGACAATCAAAAGGCCCAGAGGACCTCAAGGTCCGCGAGGATTCATATGGTAAAAGCAGATCTGAGAGATAAGAAGTCCCAAGACCATTAAGACATTTAAAAACCAATAAAAGAACTTTAAAATCGATCCTGAAACACACGGGGAGCCAATGCAGCGATTCTAAAACCGGTGTAATGTGGGCCCGCCCTCTGGTCTTCGTCAGCACACGAGCTGCCGAGTTTTGTAAAAGTTGTAAAGGTGAAATATTCTTTTTGGGGAGACCAGAGAGCAGGGCATTACAGTAATCAATGCGACTGGTAATAAAAGCATGCATCAGCATCTCCGTGTTGGCCTGAGAGAGAATAGGGCAGACTCTGGCTATATTTTTTAGATGATAAAATCCAATTTTGGTTACATGTTTAATATGTGGGATAAAACCAAGCTCAGAGTCAAAAATAACACCCAGGTTTTTCACTTGTAGTGAAGGACTTAGTGAAAATGCCTCTAATTTAGACAAGAGTTTCTCTCTTTGTGAGAGAGGACCGACGATTGAAACTTCAGTTTTGTCCTGGTTAAGCTGTAAAAAGTTTTCTACCATCCAAGATTTAATATCTAGAATACAGTTAAAAGGGCATCCATTGGTCTGGTGTCATCAGGAGACACGGAGATGTACAGCTGAGTGTCATCAGCGTAACTGTGGAAGTTCACTCCATGCCTCCTGATGACACTGCCGAGAGGGAGCATATACAAATTAAAAAGTACAGGGCCTAAAACCGACCCTTGAGGCACACCACATGTCATTCTATGGATCTTAGAGGAGCATGTATCCATACTCACCATAAAAGTTCTGTCAGAGAGATAGGAAGTGAACCAGTTGTGTACAGCACCAGAGAGGCCCACCATGTGTTTCAGTCTGTTTAAAAGAATAGCGTGGTCTACTGTATCAAAGGCTGCGCTCAGATCCAGTAGCACCAGGACTGAGAGCTTTTGGGCGTCCCAGTTATATCTAAGATCATTTAAAACCTTTAGGAGAGCCGTCTCTGTGCTGTGGTTCACCCTAAATCCAGACTGGAATATCTCCAGGATCTGTCTATCATTCAAAAAGTCATTAATCTGAGTAAAAAAAAGTTTTTCTAAAATTTTGCTTAAAAATGGTAAGTTGGATACAGGTCTGTAGTTATTAAATTCATTACAATCCAAATTGCTCTTCTTCAGAAGGGGCCTCACCACCGCCGTTTTAAAGGCAGCAGGGAAGACACCCAACTGAAGAGAGCAATTCATCATGTATAAAAGCTCAACTTCAAAAAAATCCATGAAGTGTTTTAAAAAGTGAAGAGGGGATTGGATCTAAAAGACATGTGGTGGGTCTCACTGTGGAGAAAACTTTCTTAAGGTTCTCAGCATTAACCACGACAAACCTGTCCAGTGTCTCCTCAGGTACAATCGAGCCCTCAGATGTGTTTAAAATCATATCACGAGAAGATAAAATGTCACATCTGATGGCGCTGATTTTTCCCCTGAAGTGGTCTGCAAACTGCTCACAGAGCGAGTCTGTGGGGGTTCTTTGGGAGCTGTTAAAATCAGGGTTAAATAAATGATCTATGGTGGAAAAGAGGACTTTGGGATTATTTTTGTTATTACTGATTATTTTGGCAAAGTATGAATTTCTTGAATTCCTTAGTGTATTATTGTACATTTTAAGTTGCTCGCAAAGTATTTGATGGTTGATTGCATTTTTATTTTTCCTCCATCTCCTTTCTGCTGCCCTGCAATTTCTTTCAAGTTTTTTGACTTCTTCGTTTCTCCAGGGTGATACATGTTTTATGTTAATCCTTTTGGATTAACATAAAACACCAATATCATGACCAGCAGCTTTTACAGCTGTGGCTCCAACAAACATCAGCTGATACTAGAAAGTAATTTTAAATAAATTCTAACAACAGCTGATCAAAGTTAAACGTGCTGCTGTTGTTTAGCGCGACATCCGCTGGTTTCCTCTTTCTGGTGCAAAGTGGGCGATAAACAAACAAGAGAGAAAAGCTGATCAGCTAATTATTGATCAGTTTCATGATTGAAGTAGCAACAGGAGAGAGAGGGGGAGAGAATGAGAGAAGAAGAAGCAGCTGCAGCGTAAAGACACAGAATAAATCCAGCTTTGTCTTTTTCATTGTAGCTGAAATACGGGACAAACTGTTCCTTTTCACCTCAACACGAAACAGTAATATTTTCTCTGAATGCGGGACGATTCCGTTTTTTATGGGATGGTTGGCAACTCTACTAACTAACCTTATGAATAAAATAAAGTTCACTATCAGTAACATCATAGCACCCACCCAGCTGTATAGAAACTCAGTCATGCTAGCTAGTAAGCAGTACGAGTTATTGTAACTGACTGTAAAAAGTCAGCATAACGAAAATAAACTCCACCTAAACTTGGTTATATCTGACCCAGATAGACTGCAGGTCATAACTTCTTACCTGAAGTCGAGTTCACCTGACACTCAGACAGGCGGCTGCCTCGGGTCTCTCCTCCTCCTGCCTCCCCTTTCTCTCATCCACTCTGTGGAAACTCCGCCAGAGTTATTTTTACACATCTGCCAGCACCTGGCCAATCCACCAGGTTTCATTGTTTATACCGTTACTAAAAAAAAAAAAAAAAAAAAAATTCATCAGCCCATAAAAACGAAAAATCACCATTGGCCATTGGGCACATGCCAGTCCAGCTATGGTCGTGCCATCAGTTAACCCTCCGTGTGCCCAGGGTTGCCGACCCCTTTGTGTAATTTCATTATTTAGCTATTACTTATTTACTTTGTGAATGGTACTCATGGCCAATCACACGACACCAGAGAGTTAGGGAATGGTTGCTATGACAGCACTGTGGTGAAAGATGTTAGCCCCCCTCCTCAGTTCAGAGATGGTCTTTCCCTTTTCATGTAAATGGCCTTGTTGAGTCCCCACATTCCTCCATATCCTGTTTAAATCTAATGTTTTTACGCTCTGTTAATCCTGTTAAAATTGGCTTCTCGCTGATTTAGATTTTTTTTTTTTTAATTTGTATATTCTTTTTTTCTTTTATTTTAAAGAAAGAATGAACTATTTTGATATTTTTTCCCCTTTCCACTCAGGAAGGATGGATGCAGCGATGGCATTTATGAATGAAAGCTAGGTCAGGATTTTGAGTGCAAATTCAGGTGATTCATGTGACTATACCGCATGAGTCACACTCAAAGAAAGAGGAAGCTCGAATCCATCAGCACACAGGTGTTATGTGTGGAAGCAAACGGAAAGGAAGATTTTGCCTTCTTTCAAATGACTGAACAGTGTTTGTGTGACAGCCTGACCAAACGTTTACAAATATATGTGAATTTCGAAATAAATTATATTAGTCTCCACTAACTACATCTCACGTTGTTTTTAGTGCTGCTTTGTGTCATATTCAGACATTAGTGATAAACAACTCATGAGGTCTTCCAGATTGGAGGTCATCATTTATTGTTTTTACTTGGCTTTTATTTTTTTAATGTGAAAAAATAACATAACACATGGAAAACTGCACACACTCCACAAAAGATACAGTGAGAGTAAAATAACTACAACTGCTGGTTGATTCCACAGTGCATCACTGTCATCACAAGGTTACACATGAAGTGTCGTATTTCAGAGAAGAGCGAGCAGCAAACTGTTTTTGCAGACCTAAAAGCCGGCAGGTCAAGAAGAGTAAGTGCGCTATGCTGGCAAGCTGAGTAAGTGAGGCACTGCCCACAAGCATGTATTCATACACAGAGGGCTTAAAGATGTACAGTCTCTGAGAACAGGCCTATTGTGCAATGGGTTGAGTGAGTTTTTATGTTTCACGTTTTAATTCAAACATAAATATGCCATTAGATTTATCTGTGTGTCTAATGTAATTTTGTGCTAGAAGATTAAATTTGTCTGGTAAAAATTTGATTTTTATGAAATGCAAGTAGAAACATGATTAATAAAGCAGGAGCTTCCAGGTGCTTTAACAAAAAATATCACAAATTGGTAAATGAGGGCCCAAATACAGACTCCTGAGGCAGGTAAGGTTTAGCTTAAAGTGCACATTTAATAAAAGGTCGATGGAGCAGTCCAAAGAATACAAAGTCGATAAAGCCAAAGGCATTTGAAATCAGGGAACATGCAAAGCCACGTTAACAGACCCTCTGACAAAGGGCGAAATGGGAGACGGGTCATTAGACACGACAAGGGCCAATCAGGGGACAATAAGGTGAAATTAATCAGAGATAACAAGATGTGGGAAGGAAAATTAAATCCAAGGGACAAGCGGGTACCACAATGAAACAGGAAGTAATTGAGACATTGAGTGACTACATGCAGAGACAAGAACTTAAGATACATAACTTGATATAGGGTTTATTTTGTGTCATTTCCGGTGATTGCTTTGGGTTTCCCCTTGTATCCTTCTAAGCAAAATACAGATATCAATAAACTGGAACAAAGAACTAAGGCTCAAGATACAATAATATAACACAAATGAAAAACAAGAATCAAAGTCTCAAAAAGCTCAGAATTCAAAAACCCAGAAACATGACAAAAAAGGAAGGAGATTTTATTTTTATTTATTGTAATGCAGTGGGGCTTTAATATACTGTTGATGGGCTGGTTATTGATTTACCCAAAGATCTTTGGTTGTGGCAAAAGTGTATTAAATGTGTTATAAATTGTTTCCCAGATGAAGGAACCTTACAAACCACAACAGGACATTTATGCTTACTTACTTTTTAACATGAGCAAGCGGTTAGAAACGTACCACATACATTAGAGCTCATATGTGTACATATCTTGAATGTTTTTTACTACTCAGACACAACCCAGCTGCTGCACTGGGACTCAGGAATCTGGATTATTCTGGATTCTGGGTGCAGATTTGGGATTATAACGTCTTTCAGCAAATTTGAAATCACTAGAATACACTCCCACTTAAGAATTAATAATAACACTTTAAGACTGGGGTAGGCAAAGTGTTGTCACTGTCACTGGACATAAGTCCGTAATACCTTTCAGCACATTGTCATTCAGGTGGTTTCAGAGGCGGCTTGACTCCTGTACCTCATTTCAGATCTGTTTTTATTTGAAAATTGAGTCCTTGATTGGAGACTGTGGCCTCCTATCAGACTAGCTGTAGTAGGGTTAGGGTATGTAATGTATGCAATGTAAAACAGTGGGTGGTGCAGAGACATTTTGACAGTAGGAAAAGCAAGTATAACTAAAAAAAAGTTGGTAAGAAAAAGTAACAACTCACTATTTAGTGAGCATGTAGAAAGACTTTTGGCTGGCCTTAAAGTAATGCTGGCAAACTCTCATGTAACTTGGGAGGGAGGCTGTTATATAGGCGGCATTTTGCTGACCACAACTGAAGACACTGACAGGTGGTGAGAGGAATATTTTGAGGTTCTCCTCAATCCCACTGAAACATCATCTGTTATGGATGTAGAGCCTCTGGATGAAGGGGATGACTCACCCATCACCGGGGGTGAGGTCACTGAGGTAGTTTTAAAGAGCTGACTGGTGGTAGGTACCGTGGGGTTGGTGAGATTGACCCTGAGTTTCTCAAAACCCTTGATGTTGTGGGACTGTCTTGGCTGACTCCTTTGGAAGTCGATGACGGTGCCCTAGATTGGCAGAGTTGAAGATTTCAGACTTCTGTAGCTGAGCTGTAGTGTTCCAACAGCGGTGGTATCATCTTTGTCTCCCAGGGAAACTGGGAAGGATAGGACACTGAAGAGTGCAGTTTATCTGTGAGTTGAAACTCAGATCCAGGAGGACCAGTGTAGTTTTAGTTCTGGTCATGAAACACCAGAACTAAAACTCTTTATTTTCTCGGGGATATTCAGAGATATGTTTGATTTTGCCCCACCAATTTACATGTTTTTGTGGACTTCGATAAGGCTTTCAACTGTGGATTTAACAGATTGATCTATTCTCCTAGCCTCAATTATGATCATATATTTTGGGTAGTGACTGAAAAAACAAGATCTTGGATACAAGTGGAAAAAATGAGCTTCCTCTAAAAAGGTGGATTGGCTCAGCCTTTGGCCAGTCAAAAAAAAAACCCGAAAATAACAAAACAAAATAAAACAAAGCATTTTTCACAGCTGGAGAAAACAGAATAAAGGTATCCATGATGATATAATTTTTTTTCTAGGCTGGCAAGATGATAGGTATGAGTGTTAGTCTTTGCCACATAGCAACGGCTTATAAACTCAGCTACAGTGCTGAAAAAAACATATTTACCCTTTTCCTGATTTCTTTAGTTTTTTTGTTGGTTTTTTTGCATATTTGTCATATGTAGATGTTTCAGATCAAACAAATTTGATAACCTGAGTAAAAAACAAATGTTGTTATAGATGATTTCATCAAAACAGACATCCAAACCAACCTGGCCTCGTGTGAAAAACTAAACATAAAATTCTGATTTTATCCCCTAAACCTAATAACTGGTTGTGCCACCCTTGGCAGCAAGAACTGCAATCAAACGTTTACGATAACCAACCAACCACGTCACTCCGGAGGAATTTTGGCCCACTCTTCTTTGCTGAACTGTTTTAATTCAGCCACACTGAAGGGGTCTTGGGCATGGGCGGCCTGTTTAAGGTCGTGCCAAATATGTCAAATGGATTGAAGTCTGGACTTCGGCTGAGACACTCTAAAACCTTAATTTTTATTTATAGCACCAGCTATTTTTCTCCTTAACAAATGAAATCATCATTTTAAAACTAATATTAATATTTGTATCAGGATCTGAATCATCAGATGGGGCACAGCACTATAGCTGTAACCAGGGGCGGAGCGTGGGGGTGGCTTACGGGGCTTAAGCCCGGGTTGTTTTGTCAGAAGCCCGGGGTATTTTGGAGTGTAATTTTTTCATAGTTAGATGCCTGGCTGACAACTGTATAAAACAAAAAGTACACACAATATTCGAAGCACATAGTGCACACTGTGGGAATTTACGACTGTGCGTGAATCCCCCCCTGATATTGGTATGATCCAAGCTCAGGCACTAAGCGACTGAGCGAGGGGGCGGGGCAGCTGCTGCCCGTGAGTGCGCTGTTGGAGAGACGGAGCCAGCCATACTAAGGAGAGCTTAAGTTTGACCAGGTACCAAAGCAAATCATTCGTACCTTACAAATAATGTAAATATGACGGTGCATCACGAAAGATTGATATGAAACTGATCACTTGACCAATATTACGTTACTTGCTCTTCAAGTGAATCAACAAATGGCGAAATGAAAAGCCGAACAAATGCTATTTTTTTTTAGAGTCTTAGCTTACGTGTGTTTATTTCATATTTTCAGTTCTTACCCTCCCCGACTAAATCGGTTTCAGTTATGTACTGAAATATAAGAATGGACATTAGAGGGTTCTTTCAAAGAAAAAACTCAGGTAAATGTTATTTTATATATTATGCTTTGTATGTTGTTCAGTATATTTCTATGCAAAACAAGAGGGATTTCAGTACACAGCAGGATATTCACATTTGTAACCAGATATTTGCATACACTTTAGGGAGAAAACATAAAACATTTTTACTGTACAACATCAATTTAGAGTAAATTTTTGTTTTAGATAAATATTGAAATATATTTTGAATTAGTTAAATTTCAGAATAAAGAGAGACAGAGCTATTTTTATCACTTTCATCAAATTTAGGAGTACATGTACACTAAATTTATTGTTAATTAATAAGAAAACTCCAGACGATTCCATTCTGAGCTGAAGAAGCTTCTGATAGGTTAGTAGAGTCCATGTGAGTAAATTGGTGGCACAGCTGTGGATGCATATAAGGCAAAACACAGAGCCTGTTTCTTTGACATGGGAAAATCAAGAGATATCAACCAAAACACCAGGAAAAGAACTGTGGAGCTCCATAAGTGTGGCTCAAGTTTGAATACAATTTGGTGCCATTTGCAATTAAGAAATACAGACAGTTTCTCTCTTTACTCTTAAAGTTAACAAATATGTTTTTATATTTATCAATCTAAAAAAATAAACATTTAGTCTGATTTGATGTTACAATTAAAAAAGTGTTTTTATCTGAAGAGTAAATATCTGGTTTCAACTGTATATTTGATGATTGTCAGCACAAAGAGGGAGAGAGAGGAGAACGAGGACAGAACAGATGAACAAGAGCAGGTGAGACACACATGTTAGTCAAATGGTCGTTTGCCAAAAGTATCACCGTATCATAGGTCCTCATGTATCTCGTACCTAGTGTTTCTTTTTAGGTTTGTTATTTTTCAAATTCTGTATTTATTAAGTTCTGCAGGCTTGTTTGCACAACAAGGCTGAATAATTATATAAACTTTTCTCAATCTAAATAGTGTACTTTGGTAGAATTAAAAAATAAGTGTAGTGCAGGTCTATGATGATTTTTAGTGCTATCATCTAGTTCTGATTCTGGTTCTGTCTTGGTTAAGTCCTCAGTAGTCCTGATTTTGAACTGTTGTAGTCCTGTTTTAATTCTGGATCAGTTCTGGGTCTGGTTGAATTGGGGTTTAGTCCTCGTGTCTTGATACAGCCCTGACCTTGTTCTGCCTTGCTGCTTAATTAAAAAACTAGTTTAAGGTGTCCTGCACATGTGATATATATTTTTCCCTATATGAAGTCATTCTTTTTTGAACAGAGCCTATTAATCTTTCAGTCATTGCTCCACCCCCCCCCCCCCCCCCCCCCAAAAAAAAAAAAAAAAAATCCCACATGCATACTACTCTTTGGGCTACGCCCCGGGTGTTTCAAATGTCTGGCTCCGCCTCTGGCTGTAAGTGGCAATGCAGGGTTTTCAGCTCAAAACTTGTTAAGCTTGGTGATTTACGCTTGATTAATGTAGCATTTTCCACTCTCCACTTTAGATCTATTGTGTGGTACAAACATAACGTGCATGTAACTATGTAACTGTGCAAACAGAGTGGGTGAGAGAAAAAGAACAGTGGGAGCTTTATTTTACGTTTTCAGCATGAAGATAAAAGCTTTGACACGTAGCAATGAATGATTTAACCTGTTTTAATTATTTAAAGTTTGCTAAAGCCGACATTTATCAGCTGTAATCATTTTTATACTTCAAAAGGTTTTTAAGCTGTTTAGTGTGTAATTACTGATATCCGTAGGTTGATTAGACACCTATTTAAAATAAAATCCCCAGTGCCTTTGCTCAATAATATAAAAGTCACTGTATCTTATAATCACCCCTTTTAAAAAAAAATACCAAACTGCTAACTGGGTGATTACAGGCCATCTGTTTTTTTATCCCAGTAGTCAGTAGTGTGACAGACGACATCGTTAAACATCACTCACACTAAAACACTGTTCTCTCTTCCTGTTGTCTTTGGCTACATTTAGAAATATTCAATTACAAAATGTGCATTTAAGGTTGCATTATCGAGCATCTCTCACATGTTCCTGTGCATCACACTGTCACATAAATTTTCATTAGTGAAACAGTTTGAATGTGTAGACAGAAAGTGTAAGATAAGCATTGGTGAGATAAAGCCACAGGCTGCTCTTATATCTACAATGTTCAGAGAAGAAATGGGAAAAGCTGATGGTGAACTGAAACTGCACAACTATCCAGCACAGGCGTTTGTCAAACTCCACGGCCTCAGCTGTGAAACTGTGCGATTGATCAACAAAGATTTGAGTAAATCTAGCATGCACCTAAGCCCGATTGTGAATAGACAAAGGGATTGGAGCTCTTGCTGTTCACCAAGTTCCCACACTAGCTTTCTCCTGTCAATATAATAGATCAACCTGGCTCAATTACAGGAAGGAAAGCTGGTGCAGGACAACAGATCTCAGAGGAATTCTTTTAACTATTCCAGCAAAAATGCCAAAATTAACTGACTGTGGAATATGTTCAGTATCAGAGAAAAGTTTGAACATACTTGTCTTAATTATTTATAGAGCAATATTAAAGATATGTTTGCCTCTCTCATTTTCTGATGCTTATCCAGGTCTGGATCATGGGACAGACCCAGACCTGGATAACCAGCAGAGCTCCTGCTGCTTGGCCACTTCCTCCAGCTCATTTGAGGCATTCCTGAGTCAGCTAAGAGAGCTAAACTCTCCAGCATGTCTTGGGTCTGCCCTGGGGTCTCTTAGTGGTGAGCCATGTCCAAAGCATCCTTTTTACCCCAAAGAATTTATTTCAAAATAATAATAAAATACCATATGTTTTTATGTTTAAAATTGTGGGGAGAAACTGTGTTGGCTTTATGTATTTATACTCTGAAAGAGTGGAGAAAAACCCTGAAAAAGTGGATTGGTAATGCAGTTGTCAAGTATGATTACATTTACTATGATGTCTACACATAAGTCAGTATGGTATAATGATTTTTTTACACTAGGTTGAGCAGATGTGACATTTAAGCTCTGGGGGTCTAAATATCCAAGATCTGCATGAAAGCTCTTATATGTCATTTGTTATCATCTGTGTGTAATATATGAATAGAAAAGTTGAGACATTTTGTAAAAGCATATAAAATTAATCCACCTAACACGACACAATAATGTGGAACTGCTATAACTGGATGTATATTAGGATTTCTTAATTTATTTAGCAAATACTCAAACTGCATTGTGAGTCAATTTTTTTTTACAATAGCAGCACAAGCACTTCATTAAAAATAAAGTCAAAGCCAGCTCAAGTAAAAAATTATGGAAACAACTTGTAATTTGCATTTTTAAAACAAATGTCTGCTTGAATCTAAATAGAGTTGTTGCAGACCTTAACATTGCTGCTCCTGACGATTGAAAGGAATCATGAACCCAACAAGAGACTCCTTCAAGAAAGAAATCCAACTCATAGTAAATGGCCTGCATTTGTATAGCACTTTTCTAGTCCCTAAGGACCCCAAAGCACTTTACACAACCAGTCATCCACCCATTCACACACTGGCAATGGCAAGCTACATTGTGGCCACAGCTGCCCTGGGGCGCACTGACAGAGGTGAGGCTGCCGGACACTGGCGCCACCGGGCCCTCTGACCACCACCAGTAGGTAAACATGGGGTTAGTATCTTGCCCAAGGATATTTGGCCTGGAATCGAACCACCGACCTTCTGATTAGTGGCTGACCTGCTCTGCCACCTGAGCTACAGCCACTCATAGTGAGACAACAAAATCGAAAGGTTATAAATGATACATGAGAAGATGTCTTCAAAAATCGTGATGCAAAACTGCAACCAGTAAATATGGAAAACAGACAAGTAAGGACAAAGTAAATGAAAAATAAATGGGAGAAACAGGAGTGATTTTTGTAATAGAATTATAAGAAATGGGCTGAATGAAATAAGATTTAGAGTATATCCAGAAAAGCCAAATGAAAACCAGCTCGAACGCCTAAACAGAACAAAACATGTTTACAGTGGGCTTACAGAGACGTGATTGTGGGCCGTGAATCATTGGATGAAAATGATGTTCAGTGATGAATTATGAATCTGCACTGGATTATTGGATGATGTTGGAACTTTTGTCCTTTCCACTGTACTTTGTGAGTTTACTACACTTGTTCAAAACAAAACCCTAAAGTTACACTCTGGAAAACAATGGTTGGGGTCCACTGTGCAACAATGTGTAATCAACTTGCAATTGCCTTTCAAAGGTTATCTTCAATGATAGGCATCACATCTTAGACACTTCACTTCACACTTCAAATCCTGTCTCCTCCCCACCCTGGACCCCCACCAATTCGCATACTGCCAGAACAGGAGCACAGAGGATGCAGTCTCCATCGCACTGCACTCTGTCCTCTCACACCTGGACAACAACAACACCTACGCCAGAATGCTGTTTATAGACTTCAGTTCAGCGTTCAATACAATCCACCCCTCACAACTCATCAGGAAACTGACAGACCTGGGCATCAGTTCCCTCATCTGCAAATGGTTACTGGACTTCCTGACCAACCGCCCCCAACATGTCCGGCTGGATAACCACTGTTCATCTACAATCACAATGAACACCGGTGTACCACAAGGCTGTGTGATGAGCCCTTTCCTCTACTCCCTCTTCACCCACGACTGCAGACCTGCTGATGGTTCCAACACCATCATTAAGTTTGCAGATGACACCATGGTGATTGGCCTCATCAGTGACAACGATGAGGCCGCCTACAGGGAGGAGGTGGATCGTCTGGCTGAGTGGTGCGACAGAAACAACCTGCTGCTTAACACCGAGAAGACCAAGGAGCTCATCGTGGACTACAGGAGGAATGCTGACCCACATCCTCCCATCCACATTAAGGGGACGGCTGTGGAGCGTGTGAGCAGCTTCAAGTTCCTGGGAGTCCACATCTCCGAGGATCTCACCTGGACGACCAACTGCTCCAAGCTGGTCAAGAAGGCTCACCAGCGCCTCTTCTTCTTGAGGACTCTGAGGAAGAACCACCTGTCCTCAGACATCCTGGTGAACTTCTATCGCTGCACCATCGAGAGCATCCTGACCAACTGTATAACAGTCTGGTACGGGAACTGCTCTGCCTCGGACCGGAAGGCGTTGCAGAGGGTCGTGAAAACTGCCCAGCGCATCGCCGGAGCACCACTTCCTGCCATAAAAGACATCTACAGGAAGCGGTGTCTGAAAAGGGTTGGGAAAATCATCAAAGACCCCAGTCACCCATCACATGGACTCTTCACCCTCCTGCCCTCTGGGAGGCGCTACAGGAGCCTCCGGACTAAGACCACCAGGTACCGGAACAGCTTCTTCCCCACAGCTGTCAGACTCCTGAACTCTGCCTCCTGACATCTGACCCACGTTAACACATGGACTGAACATACACACACCCACAATGGACAACTGTACCCTCAAACACAATAATAACATGGACTGAACCACCACTCACAACCACTAGCACTTTATATAGCCTCTGTAGGAATTATATCTCACTTATCTTAACTGCACTACTCTATAGCTCTGTGTAAATAATCATTCTGTACATTCGATAATTTTTAATCCTACAACTGTTTACAACTTGCATAGTTCCCATTTCTGTATAGCTGTATATCTCAGATTTCTGTAGTTATTTATTTCATATTCTGTATAGTTTTTCATATTTATATCCTGTTTATAGCCTGTACATAGCTTGTACTCACTACAGCCTGTACATACCTATAGTTATAGAATATTCACAACATACTTAATACCGTGTACATTATAACATACTATAATAGACCCATTTCTGTAATATACTCACATATCTGGGCGATCGTGGCTCAAGAGTTGGGAGTTCGTCTTGTAATCGGAAGGTTGCCGGTTCGAGCCCCGGCTTGGACAGTCTCGGTCGTTGTGTCCTTGGGCAAGACACTTCACCCGTTGCCTACTGGTGGTGGTCAGAGGGCCCGGTGGCGCCAGTGTCCGGCAGCCTCGCCTCTGTCAGTGCGCCCCAGGGTGGCTGTGGCTACAATGTAGCTTGCCATCACCAGTGTGTGAATGGGTGGATGACTGGATATGTAAAGCGCTTTGGGGTCCTTAGGGACTAGTAAAGCGCTATATAAATACAGGCCATTTACCATTTACCATCTATATTATTGCTAATATATATTGTAATATATCTATATCACTAAAGCACTTCTGGATGGATGCAAATTGCATTTCGTTGCCCTGTACCTGTGCATGTGCAATGACAATAAAGTTGAATTCTATTCTATTCTATTCTTAGACCACTCACTGTCAGCTGCCATCTTTAAATCAACTTTAGTGCCTCAAGAGAGGAATAAGACATGGAGACAGTCTGTTATCAATTTTTGACAGAAATTTGAAGGGGCCAGGTTGGCACTTACATCCAATCTGCTGTCGTCTACATCAGGTGGTGCTGTACCTCAGTCAGCTCCACACTAGCAGACCATTCAGAATCCACACATCGGGCACAACCCCCAGTCAAAGACTGGGCCAAATCTACATGTATCAAACTTCTAATTTACACATTTAGAAACAGATGCAGCTACTGCATTTCATTAATAACCAAGATTCTACCAGGAATAATGAAAAGGTGGTTGGTCTTGATGGCATACATGTAGGAGCTATGGAGATGCCTAGGAAGCTTTTTAACCAGATTGGTTAGGGTGAGATGACACCTGACAACTGTAGTAATTGCAAAGGAATAAAATCTATGAAGCATGAAGCTATGAGAAGGATTTGCTGAAGATAGGTTAAGAAGATAGGGGATGATCAACAAGCTTGGCTTCATGGAGAGAAAGAAAGGTGTGCAGTAGGAGATACAGATGGAGTCAAGATGAGAGGATGAGATTACATCAGGCATCAGCTCTGATCCCCTACCTTTTTTGATGATGGACTATGATGATTGCAGATGACATTGCAGAAGAGAGGAAGAAGAGGGCCTGAAGAGGTTGAAGTGTGCTTTATGTATGCTAGCAGCACATATATTGGACAAAAAAAATTTTTTAAGAATAAAATTTAACACAATTTGCTGTAAATTACCCACCACAAACTTCAGTAACTCATGTTTGTGTGATCCATCATGGCGTATTCTAACTTGATAAAGCAGATAAACTGGGTTCATCAGCGCAGACTGACTGTAAAGTGTTGGTAGTGTCACTACATTTAGATATTAGATGGCAGTTATTTGCAAATCAGTTTGAGTCTGACTGACATTGTTTGGAGACAGGGTACCTCCCATGTGACCTATGTAATCGTCTTGGGACCAACGACCAGAGGTTGAAGGTGCTGTACAACAGTTGCCATTGGTTCCCAACAGTAAACCACTATTTTTTTTCCTGGTCACATGGAGGTTACCATCCTATTTTACTTCTAGAATGACTGACACCTAACACACTCAAGGTAACCAGTTTGAGAACATAGGGATTTGGGGTTTGAGTCAGGATGGGTTTGATGTGAAAAATCAAAATCAAAACTGCCAAACCAAATATGCAGAGCAGTGTGTTTGGGTCACCCCTGGTGGACAACGGAGCAGCTGAAAGAAGCGTAGCGTCTTCCACATGAAAAATTCTGTTACTATCTGAGTAGTCCCTACCATTGTTAATAATTTCTCATGTTCTTTCCTGTCCTTTCTTTCTTACAATCTGTCTTCATGTTATTGATTATTTATGTTATTGAAGAGGTGAAAGTGACATGTGAGAAGATTATTTACAATTTCATCAAATCAAAATCTGTTGCTATTTTTATTTTTTTTTAATCCAGAAGGAGACGATTACAATAAAATAAACCTTAATGAACCTCGGGTTTTAATAACATTTGTAGAACTGTTCCAGAAAAAAAGTCCCATTAACCAGTTTGACTGAGTTATCTGTCTTATCCAGCGCATAAAGGCAAACAGAAAGAGTTTAGGCAACCTTGATGAACTTTAAAACAGGATTTCAGTATTAGAGAAAGTCAACAGTGATTGAGTTCTTTACATTTAGTTCTGGGGATGATTTGTATTTAAAGTATGTGGACGTCTGTATTTTCCTCGAGTGGTTTGTTGTGTTTTTGTGTTTGTTTTGTGTGCTTTTGCTTATCTTTTGTTTTTGTTTAAAACATTCTGGTTTCATATCTATGCCTCAAACTGCTGTAGCACTGGTTAACAGCAAATGTAGTATCATAGAATAACTGATTGCAGTAAGTACTGTGTATTTTATGGCAGCATCAGTTACTCATGGATAATTCATGCCTCTTAGTAGAGTTGTTTTAAAACGAGGTGAAACAACACGGAGGTTTAATGTGGAAAGTCAGTCTCTTTGACATCCCAACTTTACATGAAGTAACCAAGGGCGAAATCATTGTTCATTTAAAACAATGGTTTTTCAAATTCAAGAAGCATGAGAGTAATAAAGGAGAGGTGTGTGGAGGTCAGTTACATGGGGAATGGAAAGAAGTAGATAATAAAAAAGGAGAAAACGATGGGGGAAAGGGCAGAGGTAGAGTGCAATGGTGTAAGTCAGGAGAAGGACACAAGAATCAAATCAAAGTAGAGATCTGTGAAGGCTGATGATAGATTTACAGAGAGCAGGACAGGGTGGTGGGAGAGAGTGAGCAAAGCTGAGAATCAAGGCACACAATGTACACGTTGTCTGTTTGTGCAGTATTCACTGCCTTGGAGTCTTAAGGGTAATCACAAGTGATGTGGACACCAGGCACTGGGTACATTACACCCACTATAAATAATGTACTGGCAAACGCCCGCAAAGCTGTTGGGATTTAGACTTTATTCCCACTCTTTTGCTATAAATAAACACATTTCTTGCCAAATAATAGGAATGTCCTGTATAAACACAAGACTCGAGACAAAATAACCAAACTTATATTGATATTATATAAGCCACAACCTGTGGTATATTAGAGTGGCATTACTGCGTGTTTATGTTTGGGCAGCCCATTATTCAAACAGGAACACAGATTACACAGTTTTCTAAGTAATAAAAGTGAATCACTTTTAAGGTTTGGATTACTCTTGTCCTAACCACTTATACCACCTGAACTCTGTACATGTTGTATTCAGGTGCTCTTCTTTAATTTGCAAGTTTCTTTTCATGGCCGTGCAGCATGAATTTATCCTGGATGATCAGACTGTCAACATCAAGTTCTAGTATAACGTCCCGAGGCATTTGGATGTGGATGAAAAGGCAGGAACCTTTGACCATGCTCCGCTCACGACCTTCCTCCTCAGGTTTATCTTCCTGTTACTTTGTCCTCATCTGCAAAATTACATTTAGGATGGAGAGTCACTGTTTTGACACAGTGAAATATTATTAAATGCTAATTACCCATACATTGTTACTACACAACACATTCCAAATATAATTTAAAAGGTACACGATTCTGGGTGGTATTTGATCTATTTGCTGACTGCACTGCTGTTTCTAATAAAAAGTTTCCCTTCGTGTTAAAGTAAAACTCTTTTTTTAACAAAGTCCCTGTGGCAGGTGGTGAAGAAACACCTTTAATTAAGGGTTTTGCTATCTTAGCTCCACAGACAGACTATTCCAACAACAGATTTCTGGATCTGTCACCATCAGTGAGAGATGCTTACCACGTAATTTTGTGATAGTTCCCTTAGAACGGTACACTTACTTTCCTCACAACTAAGCAGATATGTTTTACTGTTAATCCCATCTCCCGTCTTCTGTTCAATTCAAATTTATTCATATAGCAACAATTATTCTGATTCATTAAAAGGACTAGACGTTACAATCCCTGATAATGCATTGCTTTAAATGGAGAAAGTCTTGAGGGATGGATACTATGAGGAAAAGCAGCCCGGAAACGTTACCAGCGCGATGCATTGTTGTTCAACTTCACGGGTGTTTTGGTCTTTTATCACAAGTTATTCTGCAATTTTTAAGTTTCTTTTTACATTCCTTGGTTAGGTTTAGGAATTAGAAATCTGATCTAGATTTTAATATTAAAATTTTAGGACACATCATCAGCAGTGGACCTTGTATTCAATGGGTGTTTCGGCCATTATCACTAGACACCTTCGTCCAAGGAGGCCATGCCAGGGTTGATCAGGCCCCAGTGTGTCACTAGTTTATGTTTTATGGTTATTTCTCTTCTACTTTCTTCTGTTCAATTTTCTCAATTTATTTTATCAATTAACTGCAAAAATGAACAACAACAGCCCCTTCAGTACAAACAGTTAGAAAATTTCCTCTGAGGAAGCATTTGGTGACAGTGGGAAGGAAAAACTCAGAGGAAAATACCACCAGGAAAAGTAGGTTCAAGGAGGGATAGCCATCTGCCAGTGGAAGAAGGAGAAGAGCAAAAAGGAGAACATAGAGAGTCAAACTCTAGAAAAGAGAAGACAAAAATTAATGAGATGCAGTAGAAAAGAAAATGAAAGAAAAGGGGAGTGAAAAGAGGTCAGTGAAGAAGACATCCTGTCCATCATGGGAAGTCCTCATGCAGTGTGAGTCTTCAGGTGAGCCCGAAGCAGCCTTAAATATAAGCCTTATCAAAATGGAGAGTTTTAAGTCTAAGTACAGATGTCTGTCTCCCAAGTGTAAACTTGTTGGACAGGAAAGAGGCCTGATAGCAAAAGGACTCTGCCATACTTTTTGAAACTCTAAGAAATACAAGTAAACTTGCAATCTAAGAGCAAAGTTCTTTAATGGGACAAAACTCTACATTCTGGTATTTTAGATATGAACAATGAGCAATATTTAAGACCTTCTTTGCTTTTGGTTTATATAAGCTCAATATCAAGACCCTAAAATATGAATGAAGACTGATTCTGGAGACTGGTATTTGAGTGTGTGTTTCCCCTTCGTCTCTGTGTCTTAATTCACTCATTCCGACTCTGCTACACGCGCTGTCCTAAGGGGAACCTTTTAACCCACTGTGAGCGTGTTTTCCACGTTCTTTGTTGGTTGCACTCAGTGTCCTAGAAGGTCGTTCTGACCCACCATGAGCTTCTTGTTCTTCTTTTTCCCCAAGACCACTTGCTCCCTACTTAGACCTGGCTTGCACACACGGAATAGTAGAGCACAGCACAACCTCTACATATGTACTTGCTGCACCGTCCACACACTTTTTGCATCTTACAGTCTTTTTTCACGGAGCACCCCTGGCACCTCTTCCTCTTACTTGATCCTCCTACTGCCAATGGTACAGAAAACACAGAGAGACTTGGACTTGGTTCACCATTTTCCATGCTGTGCTTGCGCTAGGAACGCAATCCATGACACAAATGAGAAGAACTACGAGTGCCTTAAACAGCATCTTGAGAAACACTACACTTGTGTCACTTGCCCGCCATTCATTCTGGGTGGACTTCTCGCCACAGGACGAAGGCATTTTACACCAACAAGTTGACGATGTTGTAGAAGAGAGCCAGCAAGCGGCCATCCTGCGACAGCTGTATGTAGCAGCCAGCTGTATTTGTTGGCAGTGAAGTGGAGGATGGCGGTGGGCAGATTCTGGCCCTTCTGCTGTGGTGCAGCAACACGTTAGCATTTCTCTTGGGCATCTAGGACACCAGGGAAGCGAGCTCAGAGGCCTTAGTTCTTCAGTCACCTGGAGGACCACTCTTGTGTCCAGGTTTATCTCGGGACTCAAACCTCTTGAGCGGCATCTTGGCAGCAGCCTCTCCTCGAGACCTTTAAACGCTGGCCAAGATCAGCAGGCTCCAGTAGACAAGCAGTAAATAAACAGGAAAACAAAGAAGCACGTCAAGTAAAACACAATGACCACAGAGAAAACCCATGAAAATCCCGCAACCCCACAATAACAACAAGCACACAACTGTCTCATCACCGCTACCACAACCATGAAAACGTCAGGGCCATTTTGACCCCAAGACCAGAAAGCCAGCACGAGGTTAATGGGGATGATTGAATGTCATGCTTTAGGTTGGTGGCCACTTATGTAACATATAGTTTACAGTAATGGCCGAATACGCCAGTATATTGTATCACTTTCTTCACTGATACTATTATGTATAAATTTACTGGTGCAAAATATTGAGACGCTTGTACTTATCAAATGAATGAAGGTAAAGAAAGCGACCCAGTGACCATATTTACAAATTATAATATGTTAAAAATAGAATTACAATGATGAATAAGACAAAATAGATTTTTCCTGCTTTCTGGATTTTTTTCTTTCATTTAAATGGATATTGTGATACTGTGGGGCGTGTTATGCTGTTTACTTCACCCTTAGCTTTTCTACCAGCTTTCAATAGAGGTGAAAGAAGCTAAAACTGTAAGGCTCTGCATGTCTTACATAATCACTGTGGTGTCACAACAACAGCTTAGCACTAACTCAGTTCACACATATTTACGTTTTGTTGCTTATATCATTGGTAAGAAAACATATTCCACTTTCTGCATTTTTATGCATAATTCTACTACAGAGTTGACTCAATGACAAAAAATGTCTAATAAAGAGTTTCAGTAAAACTAGTAGTTTGTTTGTTTTATGTTTTTTTGCTCAACACAGGCTGTTCACATTTTCCCAGTGAATCAGTCCCATCAAAATTTAAAAGCCCACAGCGAACAAATAATTTGTCCAGTACATGCTGATCAAATGTCTGGAGGACTGTGATGCACACCATGTTCTTTGTAGCCTCCAATCTAACTAAAGAAAAACCTAATATTTTGAAAAATACCTAATTATTATGTGACTCTGCATAACATCAATTATCATCACCCACTATAATTATTCTAAAAACTGAAACACAGTGAAAGGATGGTCTTGTATGGCAGCGACATGCGTAACTCTAAACTGGTTGTCACAAAACTAATTTTTAAAGGATAGGTGATTTACAATGAGTGTGTTGTGTGTATGATCCTACCCTCCCTCTCTGTTACTTTTCCACATTCCTTATTTGTGCCTCAGCGGTGTGCATGTGTGAAAGGAGGGCTATAATTACAGAGCACATTGGCTGGCTCAAACTCTGGCCGACAACTTATCTCTGCCCCTCCCCAGTCATTTGGCTGGTGCTGTCGGAAGAATCACGTCTCTAATGTATTATTCCAACTCTTTCCCTTCTGTGAAAACCTGTCTTTGCTGTTTCAGAAGAAGTGTGGCAGTGTAATAAAAGGTGTGAAGCGGTCTTTCATCTTTTCCAATCTGCTTTTTATCATTCACTTGTCATTGTTGAGTTTGCTACTTTGTTATTTATTTTCAATTACTGAGGGCAAAGACGGCAAAAGATTTTGCGTGGTTTTTGTTGTAGTAAGCACGTAACTTCCAATAATAAAAAGCTCAGAGTAGAAAATAAGCAAACTGGTTAAGCTGTGCAAAACGTGTCTTAAACAACGTTCTTATTACTATGATTAAGAGGTCCCTGCTGTCCGTGCTCTATGTGAATTCTGCTGTTTGTGAGCATTACAGTTTTATTTCTCAGTTTCAACAACAAGAGCTTCCAAGTGCTATAAAGTGCTCTCCATAAATAGCTCCCCCATCCTTGGAGGTTTAAGCACATTTAAATTAAGGGTCGTAATTACTATTAAAAGTCTCTCTTCTCCCCACTGGAACAACGAGTCCACTTGATCAGTGAGTGATAATATATGCACTTTTCCATCAGCCTTAATTGGGAAGGCTTTTTACATTTCCACATCAGCAAGCAGAATGAGACAGAAAAATATATTATTAATAATAATAATCAATTATCCTTGTATTCGGATCATGATTATAATCTGAAAGCTTCATAGGGACATGCTCAAAAATGAACAGCTATGAGGCTATCAGAGCCAACAGTGTTGGGCTGAGACCGAGCTGTAAAGTTTAATGGGAGCAGAAACTGATTCAAGTCCTTTCTTTGTGCATAAATGACTAATGAGAACATAACAAGATGAAGCACTCAAATAGTTACAAGTAGCATGAGGGCAGTGATGCAGCATGAAGTAGGAAATTAACACTGGTTTCCAGTGTCTACATTAATGGAACAACAATCAGTGTCTACTTACTACTACTCCTAATGCAGCCTGGACTCCTAAAGACACAGTGAGCATGACCTCTCTAAGTCTTGTTCACACTGAGGGTAAGTTTGCCTTCACTCAGAAAATTAATAGTAAAACAGCTTGTCACTGGGTACTCTCTAAGGTTACAATGACCCTTGTGGTTCATATCTTACAGAACCCAGTCTTGAACCAGCTTTGAACCTCTGGAAATAATCTTGCAGCAAAAGGTTATTATGCTAAATTGAATATGAAAGTGCAAAAATTAGACACAGTCACTTGGAAAAGGACTGGCATTTCAGTAGAAGTGTATCTAGCTCACATAAACGTGTGCTTGAAACAAGAATCTTCTTGCTATTAAAGATACAGAAAGAAAAGCTATCTTTAAATGGGTTTAATTCAGCCTTAAAAGGAAGCAGCAATATATGAAGATATATATATATATATATATATATATATATATATATATATATATATATATATATATATATATATATATATATATATATACTTGGGAATCACATCTGTAACCGGAAGGTCGCCGGTTCGATCCCTGGGCTCTCTGTCCTGGTCGTTGTGTCCTTGGGCAAGACACTTTACCCTACTTGCCTACTGGTGTTGGCCAGAGGGGCCGATGGCGCGATATGGCAGCCTCGCTTCTGTCAGCCTGCCCCAGGGCAGCTGTAGCTACAACCGTAGCTGCCTCCACCAGTGTATGAATGTGAGAGTGAATGAATAGTGGTATTGTAAAGCGCTTTGGGTGCCTTGAAAAGCGCTGTATAAATCCAATCCATTATTATTATTATATATATATATTGCAGATGTTAGTACAGTAAATTAGTTTGTACACTTGATTTGAATATTCTCCTCCCTATATGAAGCAATTTGAGGTAGGAACTCCCAGAAATACATCAGGATAAGTAACAAAAATATTTTAGTTCCCACCTTCTTATATGCAATTTTGTCTCTGTGCTGTAAATAACGAACACGTTATGCCAGCACCCTTAGTCCCAAGGGGTAGATTCATGTAGCTTGTACTTGTAAGGACAGAGCTAGAATGTGATTGTACTCATATTTATGAGTCTAAATACCAGAAAAACAAGTTTCTACCATATGAATAACCCACGCATCCCTGAAAATCCCTGAATAAGAAAATGGGAGATCAGGAGATGCCTTCAGTTACTTAAAACAGTTATGCAGATTGTTTCAACCAGTCGCAGCAGATAGCTGCGCCTCCCTGAGCCTGGTTCTGCCAAAGGTTTCTTCCTGTTAAAAGAGAGTTTTTCCTTCCCACTGTCACCAAAGCACTTGCTCATAGGGAGGTCGTATGATTCTTGTGGTTTTCTGTGTTTTGACTATATGATTATAGGGTCTTTAGCTTACAATATGAAAAGTCTTGAGGCAATTGATTTGGTGTTATATAAATAAAAGTGAATTTAATTAAATAAATGTGTATTTCTAACAAGGTCCCATAGCAGTAATGTTTGATTTGTTTTCATGGGCACAAAATGTCCTTTTTTCCATGCACACAAATAACAGCTGCCTAAACTTTATGACATAGGTTTATTGATCAGCCACTGGAGGTAAGAGGTAACAAGTAAAACAAATAGATTGAATTTTGTGGAAATTGGATTTTTTGCCATTGATTGAAGCAGGTATTTCAGGCATGATGACATTTTGAGGAACCACAAGCTGAGCAGTAGATGTGTCAGATTTAAGTAACGTGTATCTTTGCTGAAAAAACAAAGTGGTGGCTTGACTTCAGTCTAATTTTAATTGTAGGAAATTATTTCAGGAACTGAACGGTTCTGGTCAAACTGCTTCTCATCATGACTCATTACTCTCACTGCCCTCTAATTTAAATGAAAATCAATTTTAGTTTTACCTCATTTGTCTTCATTCAGTCCAACATGAGGTGATTTTGTTGTTTTTCTCCGTCTACACAACGTCTGTGTAATTGTTTTTGTGTCTCAGACTGTGTATGTAATTTCTACATCTGTTCCACTGCCAATTAAATTTGCTTTTCCAGCCAGTATCATTAATGTTAAAAATCACTTTCAGACACATTTATCTCAGAGCACAGTGTCTCGGAGAAGCTGTGGTGCAAGAGTTTGTGGAAATTCTATGTATGTGTCGTGAATACTGGTGGCTGGCAGGCCCGGACACTTTTATTTAATTCTTTTCTTTTTATAGAGCCAGCAGTAACTGTGAAGTTTTGACTTTGATGAGCTTCCTTCCAGAAATACCTGCCCTTATTCAAACTTGCAGGCTTCAGTACTTCTTGCACATACAGTTTGCAAAGGTAAACCACAGAGGACTCTCGGTTATGCGAGAATGTGCCCGTACCAGCATCTTATAGTATACTCAGAGCTCGTTAACAATTTCAGGGTGTCTAAAGGGCTGGAATATTTAAAAAGTTCTTATTACACTTTGCACATTGTCGTCTCCTTGGGCGTGTCGGCTTCCCAGATGGGATTTCACCTTTTCATACATGCTTGCATGTTAATAAAAAATTCTGGGAAGCGTTCGTGGCCACCACTGTCTTTTTCTTTAATTCGCTTTACTCCCCTCGGGATTGCTTTTTACTCTGAAGCATTTTGTTCCACTGGCAGCTATACATGAGCCACTTGCACCCAGGGCACACAATAAAGTGTTTCCAGGAGCGAGTCAGGCAGCCGATTGTGGCAACGAATAAACGCACAAGACGAGTGCCCGACAGCACCCCACCTGTCTCCGGTTAACCCTTTAAGACCTACCATAGAACCAAGTCCGCCAGAGCTTATATTATATTTTTACATGCTGTGGAGCCATTTTTGGGAGCATTTCAAGTTGCTATACATCAATACAACCATTATAGCCCAGATTTTAATAATATGTATTCATTAAGTGCATAGTAATTACATAAATTGCAAAAAAGTGCAATAAACTACAAAAAAATTGAAAATCGTTTTTGATTTTTTTAACATATATTTGTAGTTAGAGAAATTTAAGAGTCTTATCCCTCAAAACTGTAAATACAAAAAAGTTGCACAAAATAGTTTCCCACCACAGGAAATTTATTTTGAGTGTCTTCATAGTTTTATTTTTGAAATACACCAATTTTTATACACTGCAGGAAAAATGAAAATAAATATTATACTGCAAATTTGCAAAAACGCAGCATATGCATCAAAATAAACTATTTCCAGCAGTGCAATATGAGTCCTAAGAATCCCAGAAACGACACAGAAAGTCATAAAGTCAAAGATAACTTTTAAAAAGAGCAGTATAGGCCCTGAGGCCCTGATCGCAAAAAAGACTACATTTCCGCGAAAATGACGTCACTTCCGGTTTCGGGCAGGTAATGGCGGAAATGCAAAAGTTCGCGCTGACGTCTATTCCAACGTAGGAAGTGTTTTGAACAGCTGATCAGATCGGTAAAGCGTGTTTCTGGAATATTATGTTTTTGTTCCTGCAAGCGCTTTTTATGCAGTTTTTGCAAAGCTTTATGTGGAAGGAAACCGTGACCTAGGACAAGCTGATGGCATCAGATGTAAGTACAACTCCTCCGGTTTCATATGCAAAAAAAATTTTTGCGCTAGCTTACGTGGTTGCAGTGCTACTGGGATTTAAAAATAGTTACGCATAACAGAGCGTTCCCGCTCCGATCGGCTCTAAAGGGTTAAACACATGTGCATATTTGCAGTGTGTAGCAACAAGCAGCTGGCAGGTGCGGGTCAGTGCTACATTAACTCCCAGTTGGTGTTTGTCAAGCTATTTGCATGTCCTGGAGGACTCCTCAATCCATCACAGCAGGAGACCATGGTGTCCTTATTGAGCTCCAGAGGGGCATTTATTCTTCCACACAGCCCAACCACTTCCAGTAAATTAACATCTTCAAAGTGGGTTTATTCTCAGAATGTGTGCAGTGGGATTTGGTGACAATATGAACCCTCCAGTCACTGCTGAATAGAAATCCACAGCGTATTGCTGCTATTTGTGCCGTCTTCACTCTGCTCTTAAGAGCATGGGAATCTGACCATGTTCATCTGAGGAAGAAAATAATGAATTGTGGGATCTTTCTCTACTGGCTAATAAAAGGAAGAGCCGCGTGGGGGTAGGGTTCTTCTTATTCCATTAAATTTATAGGATCTCCATCAAAAACAAAAATAATAGGGGTCAGCTGATGTGCTGAAGCTACAGCAAAAGGGGAGCATCTTCCAGCACAATATTTTGAAACACAGTTTGCAGTGTGAGGCCACAACATCTGGAGGAGATCACCTCAGACTAAAGCCTGGCTTATTTTGTCCAGAACTGCAGAATGAAGGAAAAATTTTGTAGTTTAACATGTAGTAAAATCCAGTTTCTTCAAATATTTAGAGACCTGTACGGCACTGCAGTCGTGCATAAGCTCTGAGTGTTTGTAACTCTGCTGTATCTATGATGTACAGGTTTCTGTGTGAAGAAAATTATCCTAGTCAGCGTCCTCAATACATTGCAAGGAAGGACTTTTCAAAATAAAATATTCATATGCAGTGACTATGAAACCTGATGTAATATACTGTAAATGTGCACTTCTTCTACTTAGTATGCAAAACACTTATTTCATTAGACAGAATCAGATCCAGCACTGTATAAATATAATTATCTGCAAAAATATATTTCTCTGCAATGTTCCAGTACTACACCTTTATCAGAAAACAAAAGCAGCGAGAATCTCAAGTGGTTGCACTCTTACGGCCAATCGCTTTTCCCATGTGCTGTAAAGGTATGAATGAAGAATACAGTTTTAACATGTTTATAGTTAGAAATTGAAAAAACTCCAAGAACACAAAACTCACTCTCTAGGCTGTATTTACTTTTAGCAAAACAGTATTATATTTTGTGTATGTTCATTTTGTTTTCTTTGCTTGTTTGAATTTTAAGCATACCTATATAGAAAAATACATTTTACAAAAGCTTGAACTTATTTGCTCTTAAGAAAGACATAAGAGGTCCTTATTGAGAATATTTAGAATTCCCATATATAAGTCCCTGCATGATGACTAGCTTTGAATAGCTCCATATAGGATTATTATCATTCTGACCTTCAGGTCAATCTATTGACCTTGAAGCAGATGTGATGTAATACTGTATTTTTTGTATGTTGACAGTACACAGCACATTTGCAAGAATCACAGTCTCTAAGGCTTTTTGTCAAATGAAATCGACCAATAAATCACTGAAATGACCTTGAAGATTTGGTGGCTGTAACCCAAATTTTAATGGATTGTTAACACGACCCCAGGATTGTGGCCTATATATTTATTTAGGAGTACATGGATATTCACATATATCTCAGATCATCTACAGGAATCAAGTGGAGAGGTGGAAAAATTATTTACATAAAGATGGAGGGGTCACAGAAAACTATAAAACATTAAGAAGTAATTGATCATTGGGGCCCTTAGGAGCCAATATTTGAAGATATTAAATCCAGTAAGTCCTTCCTGTTTGAGTATTTTATCACGGCCTGCACCCTGAGGTAATGAGGTGATGAACAAACTTCATGGCGAGAATAAATGAAATGACCTGCTATCCTGTTGTTCAGTGATGACGCGATGAATCCTACTTCCGGGTCTAAAGTAGTCTGCGTTTAATATGGCTTTTGTGTTGTTAACATGTTTAATGTTATGTATTTTCTTCTATTTGATCTCAAAAAGCTCCTAAAACAGTCAGTGATCCCTGTTGACCTCTCTCGGCTTTTATTACCACTAATCATTTATTTAAGCTCAGTTTTTAAAACCTTAGGATGTAACTACAGCCCAGCCCATGCAGCAGTATATGAATGACTAACCTCGTATTGTGGATGGATTATCTCAGTTGTTCTCCTGGCTGAAGTTTGGTCCTTTTTCCTGCCATGCGATTACATTTGTTCCTGACCACCGAGAACACTCACGTTAACTTTTATCGAGTGGAAAAAAGGTTAGCTTGTTTATATTATGCTAACATAGCTGTGTCGCTAGCGGTCACGTAGCACATCATTATATACCAGCTAGCCCAACTTCAGTAACCCTACAAACGTCACTGCTGTTTAGTTTTCTGTCTTCATTTATGCTGGAAGTGATAACAGAGCTGTACGTTTTAATTTGTTTCCAAAACCCCGCAGTCAGGACATGCTATATTATATTTAGATAGAAGCTAGCGAGCTAACTCCCTGCTAACTTCTAACTCCGTTAAATGTCATAAATTCAGTTTTCATGGATGCCTGGATGTTAAACTCAATTGTTACACCTGGTAGAGCAGAACGCTGATCATTTTATTAAAGATGAAAGACTTTAGATAGTTTTTCAACTCTCAGTAATGCCATAGTGATCGTTTGATATATGGACCTGCAGCGGAGTTTAGGTCCAGACACGGCTAGTGACGTCAGACTGAACAATCGGATTGGATAATCTTGATCATTCTTACGTATTCAGCTTTTTTGTCAATAGCCACACTGTGTCATATAAATCACTTGTGGATGGACAAATAATGAAGCTGTTGATGGGAAATCTTTTATCAGTCTATGGACGAGAGAACGGATGAAGTTTCATGATGTATTGCACGGCTGTCACACAGGTGGCTTATCTTGGGAAGAGGGGAAAATTTTGTTACATGAATTGATTTTTGATTTTTTTGGTCACAATTGGCAGAGCAATTCTTCTTATTTTCCCTCTTTTGTTCTAAAATACGAGCTTGCAGGTAAGTCAAGTGCTGCAGGAACAGTTAATCTTTTTTTTTCAACAAGCAAGCTGCTTTGTTACCGTGAATTATGGTAAAAAGTTAACTGTGCAGTCGTTAACAGCTAATAAGCATTTTCATCTTCCTCTTCTTCATCACCAAAAATGTGCAAAAGGTAAAACGTGTGGTGACACAGCTTCGGCTACAGAAACGATGATGTTCTGAGACTCTGCTGCATTGTTTTCCTTTCGAAACTGGAGTGCTAAATATGTAATGATGTGCTTCGGGCTTATGCTATCCTGCACTAGTTATTGATCCCAGTGAAGCGATGAATAGGTCAGACTCCAGTCTTAATTGGTTCATCAGTACCTAATAATGGAGACACACACACCCTTCAATCACTCTCAGTTTGTGGAGGAACAAAGGCTCTATGCCAAGACTATTAATCATCTGGAAAGCATACTGTAATTATTTTTGGATGAAAGCAGAGGATTAATAGGCCCGAAGTGACAAGTTTCAAAAAATCCTCCTTCGCCTTTCTTCCTTTCTTGCTGCTTTCCCACAGGGCCACAAAATGCCAATTCTGTTATTCCAAGCTTGTATTTGGCAACTAATCTATTCGCTATTATGGCATTTTAAATATGGACATGTTATCTGTTGTCTCAGCACAAAACCTTTCAATCATCTCTCGAAAATATCACCAGCAATAAACCTTCACTTCTGTCTTGATGATTTCTGAATAGAAAATCTTGTTCACTTTTTCTCCGTGTTTTTTTTTTCTTTTTTTCCATCATTACTTCCACCTCACTTTTATTAATAAAGTGTCTATCCAAAACATTGAAAGAAGATAGAAGATAATGGGTACTTTTGTTCTCTGTTTTCTTCAAGATGTTCCCACACTATTTCAGTAATGTTGAGGAGGCAGGTCCATGACTGATAGCGTTCCACTATGGGGCGCCGTTTGTAAACTGAAACATGCCGAAATTAACAGCAACATTTTTCCACATTTAGCTCTAAATCTTACAAAAACATGTTTTTTCGAGTCATTTTTTACAACATTTAGTATAATATTTGTAACTTTTCATATTTAAAACAGGATTTTAAATGTTAAATCTAAATGCTAAATGTTAAATGTAAATATTATATTTAAATGTAAATGTTAAATGTTAAATGTAAATATTATATTTAAATGTAAATGTTAAATGTAAATATTATATATAAATCTAAATGTTAAATGTTAAATCTAAATGTTATATATAAATCTAAATGTTAAATGTTAAATCTAAATGTTATATATAAATCTAAATGTTAAATGTTAAATCTAAATATTATATATAAATCTAAATGTTAAATGTTAAATCTAAATGTTATATATAAATCTAAATGTTAAATGTTAAATCTAAATGTTATATATAAATCTAAATGTTAAATGTTAAATCTAAATGTTATATATAAATCTAAATGTTAAATCTAAATGTTACGGGAAACTAAATATTTAGCTAATATGCAAATTTATTGTACGGGTCAACGGAAATACCAAAATAAAAGCTTCAAGAAAACCTCCCGCGCTAAAGTGTGCCGGTCGCGGTCAGGTTCTGTGTTTGCGCTCCTCTTACGGTCACTTTTGACTGCCATGAGCTGCTTCGACTATTCCCTACCAGCATGTCCAGCGATTTAGCTGAAAACATTGGAAGAGCCGTTTTGTCGGCCATCCAACGATTCAGCGGTAATGCACCCTCGACCTCACAAACGCCGCAGCACTTGGTAAGTTTATTGTATAGCATTTTGGACGGGTTGATAGCAGTGTTAGCAAAACTAGCAAAGCTAAATTACTTAGCTAGTCCTCAATTATTTCATTTGGTAGGCAGCAGACAGAGATCGAACATCATACAACTCTATTTATTTATTTGGTAGGTAGGTAACAGTCGTTCTTGATGTAAATGTTTCCTTAGGAATCCAGCAATGCACCTGGACCAAGTAGACCTGCCGTCTCCACTGGGATACCATACTGCTCGGTAGGCCTTCTTACACATATCATTTAGCTGACTAATTTTTGTTTTTTCTTTGGTGTAATATGTCACCTTAAATTAAATCCTGTCAAAGTAATGATTCTGATTCTACATACATTTCATCTTCTTAGGGGTCCATCACTAGCAGTGTCACATCACCACCAACAACATTCACAAGTTTTACGTCATATTTTATTACTGTTTTTGCTGTGAAGTGTCTTTTGATTGCTCACTTTCATATTTTAAAACTATTGATAAAATATTACTCTAGCTAATCTGTCACAGTACAATTGCCTCAAATTACCCATCTTTTGTTATAGAATTGTGCTCATTGAGATTTTCTGTGCCGTGTTCTAGGATGGTTACCAAGGAAGGCTTCAGATTTCCAAAGAGGAATTGGAAAATGTTCTTTCCCTGAAAGCATCTTTTACTGAAGCTGCATCTATCCTTTCCATCTCCAGGCCCACTCTGTATAAGTTACTGCAAGACTATAATATCTCAGAGTCAAAATTCAATGTAATCAGTGACCATGAGTTAGATCAGATAGTGTCCCAAATAAAAACTGAACATCCAAATGTTGGAGAAGTGATGCTGATGGGTCATCTGCGTTCCAAAAACATAGTGGTTCAAAGATGGCGCGTAAGAAAGTCACTGCGGAGGGTGGACTCGGCTGGTGTTCTATCCAGGAGAAGAACTGCAGTTGCTCGGCGAGTATATTCTGTGCCTCATCCAAATTTCATATGGCACATAGATGGAAATCACAAACTGATTCGTTGGAAGTTTGTTGTTCATGGTGCAATAGATGGATACAGCAGGATGTTGATGTTTCTTCAGTGCTCCAGCAATAATCGAGCTGAGACTGTGAAAGCCCTCTTTACTGCAGCTGTTGGACAATTTGGCAGACCCCTGCATATCAGGACTGATCACGGAGGAGAGAATGCTCAGATTTGGGAGGACATGCGAGCAAGCAGGGGTGAAAGCTCTGTCTTAATGGGAAGTTCTGTGCACAACCAGAGGATTGAGCGTTTCAACCGAGACTTAAACAACAACTGTAGCCGCATTTATGCACCTATATTTTATGAATTGGAATCACTTGGTATCCTAGACTTAGAAAATGCAACAGACCTATTTTGCCTTCATTATGTGTTTCTACCACGAATCAACCGCACTTTGAAGGAATTCAAAGCTGGATATAACAATCACTCTGTTTCCACTGAAGGTAATAGAACTCCCATCCAGCTTTTTGCCTGCGGAACTCATGTGTCTCATCGTCACAACCCAGAACTTTCTACAGCAGAGGTCTCCATACCCTCCTTGTCAAACTCTGAAAGTAGGTTTGTCCCATTAAATGACAGCGATTTACAAGAGCTATATACAAGCATTCACCCTTTTGAAGAAGACAACAATAATGGTAAAACATTGTTTCAACGAACACAGCAGTATATTTTTAACAAACTTGTAAATGTGTGACCTCAACCACAGGATACCAGTGATGTTCTAAAGAGTGATGACACTTAATATTCTTAAATGCTGTACAGCAAATGCAGTTTTTGTACTACTGCAGAAGCCCCTCCCCTCTAGCAGTGATGCCTCCTGCCACATAAGGACTCAGAGTTAATGACTGACAGTGACTCATAGGCTATTCAGAAGGCTACAACCACTTTTAGTTTATGGGTAAAACCAGTTATTCAGATTGAAGTAAAGATCAAATTCACACTGTAATACAGTATAACAGTGAAAATTATCAACACGGAACAGTCAGTCTTTAAATCAATTCACAAGATTATCTACAGTATTGTTTTAATCATTGTAAAGTTGCAATAGTCTTAATAAATGTTGCTGTTAGATGTCTAAGTAATCCTGGCTTGTTCTACAAAGCATGTTTAGTATACTCTGTGCATAAACTGTTTTGAAGTGTCCTTGTTTAAAAAATAAAAGCTTAATAAAATTATTGTATTACACCAGTGACTTTATTGATTTGTCGTTGAAAATACAGAGTTAGCATTTTTATAAATCTATTGAAGCTTTGAAAATTATTACATTTCAACATTAAATGCAGTCAGAATTTATTTCAACTATCTTGTATGAAGCAAAGTTACTTGAAACTACAATTAATGAACAGGATTAGAGTTAACAAACCCACCATTTTAATTTCACTTTTTTTGGAACATGTTTAGATGGTGCTGAATAAAGCTCCATTCATGAGTGGTACTAAGAAGCAGTAATGAAAAGCATCATCATCAGCCATTGTTGTTTCATTCACAAAAAGCTGAAGCTCATTTGCACATGTGTGTGCAATCGGGAGATGTTTGCTTTCATCGTGAATGAATGTTATTTTAGGAGCTGGTTGAAAACCTATGGCTGGAACCTTGCTGCTCCCGGTGGCAAAAGCCAAGATGTGACCAGGCCTCAAAGCCTTCACAAATGCCTCTTCATCCTTGGTAAGAGTCCTTTCTCCAAGTGAGTCTCTCAGCTCTTCATCTAAAAACAAAGAAAAACCACCGTTAACCTGGGGACACTAAAATAGTTAAAGCTTGAGCTAACAACTAAATGATGGCTAATGTTTTTATAAAAAATACAGAGGTTCTGTCTTTGCCTTGCTTGTCAGTTGTAAGCTATCATACATCTTTATTCCTGTTTTGTGTGCGCGCATGTGACATAAAAAGACAAAGTTTTACTTTAGTGTCCCGAATTGTTTCATGGCCAGACTACATTATGTGAATTTCTGCTTACTTTCGACACACTGGAGAAATTCCCGAAATTTGACCACCATCAGCTCCTCTCTAACTCTTCTGTTGCTCCCAAGGACAGAATAGCTTGGCCTGAGAACCCCAGCAATTAAACTGGCTGTCAGATCTTTGTCCTCCCCCGATAGGTCAAGCAGAACACGCAAACTGGGGTTCTCTCTCAGGAGTGATAAAATCTAGACAGAAACGTTTAAATAATGGTTAAATTCCAGTTTTAAATATAAAAAGTAGCTCACTCTAAATGATTATAAAATAATGACCAATTGATACAGAAAAAATATAACTCTCACTCCATAGTAGGACAAGCCATCAGTTAGTTGATCGAAACAGCTTTGCCGTTGCAGAACTGCAAGGTATAGAGCTGCATTTTTCACAAACAGATCTTTATTGGCCATGGTGACTGTGAGTGGAAGACCTTCAACTTGATATCGCCATGAGTCGCAGCAGCTGACTGCTTCCTCCAAATCATGTTGAGTTGTTGCATTTACAACCTAAATATTTAAGAAAAACACTTTAAATGTTTGTTTTTTACCAGTGTACACAAATACTGCAGATGGTTCATTTTAATTGGACTCGAAACGTTTTTGTTTTGGTTTATTTGGCTGTATTTCACCAATATTTTTTTTTTTAACAAAAAGGAAACAAATTGAAAATATAATACATGGAATTGCCTCTAATAACCAAAAGTGTATTTATTATTATAAAAGAAGACCAGAAGACTTGTGAATATAGGAAATATTACAATATTCTTGTTATAATATTGCAATTCACCTTTTTCAGATTCTCTCTTAACTCAGGGTCACCTATATCATCCGGTGTTAGGTGTACTTGAAGAATGTCTCCTGACACAATGTAGTCTACTACATGTGGAGAGAGAAAGGCAGGTGCTTCTCCACCTTGCACTATTATCGTGGACAACATCCTGCCAATGGTTCGATATACTCCATTTTGCAAGTGTAGGATGTTAAATTTCAGTGTGCATCCATTTGGTGTAGCTGAAAAATAACACACAAAAAAGTATATTCTGTACAGACCCCAAACTGATATCTTGAGATTGACAGACAAAAATGTATGACTTTTTTTTTTTTTTTACTGTTTCAGACACACAGAACATAACAGATTTATTATCTGTAGTCATTTATTAACTTGTTAATGTTCTGTCAAACAATGTTCAGATCAGGTGGTTGTTGCGTTTGTAACATTATAAAAACGAGTGTCGTCAACAAGCCTTTAGGCCTTGAGTAAGTAAGTAAGTTAGTTAGTTTGACTGTGAAATCCTATTACCTTCAAAAGCACCACTGTCCTGAAAGATGGCCTTCACCAGTAAACGGAAAAACTCCCGCCTTGGCCCCCCAAGGTCAGCAGCATCTTCCTCTGTATCATGTTCATCGCTTGCAAATGTGACATAAAGCATCTCACAGCTTTCTGCAAACTTGGGTCTCTTGAACTGACGCAAAGCAGTCGACCACACATTGGCTCGACTGATATGGAGTTGTCTTGTTCCTGGTGTAATGACTTTCTCACTATGAGCTCTAAGAAGACCTTCAATTTCTTCTTTGCTGAGCTTCTTAAAAGACCTATATAAAAAAGGGACAATGACAAACAGATCTTGGGGAAAAATGGAAATTTGCTGTACATTTGACTCAAGTGCACAGAGTTACAACATATAATTATGTTGTGATAGTCCATATTAAATTAGTCAGAAATGAGCAATTACCTTTGTAATTGTGTAACTGCAAAAAAATGATGCAAGTAAAGATGCAAATAAAATATTCAATTATCAAAGGTTACTTTCAAATCTTACCTTGAAATATGAACTTCACTCTGTCTATCAGACTCTTCTAGGAGGCTACGCTGAATTGCCTCTTCAAGAGCTTCATCTTCCTCCAGAAAAATAGGGCTAAGTAGATAAGAGATATTAGAAATCATAAAACATGTCAGCCTTGAAGAATTTCTCACACTACATCATTAAAAAAAAAAAAAAATTAAATGTAAATCCTAAAGTTGCAGTCATTCAGCAAAAAAACCCCAAACATGCAAATTGGAAACTTGCATCAAAACAATATCCTAAACAACATCTAAAATGAAGGATTTCTTTAACCCCTAGACAACAGCTTACACAAATTCTGCCACATTATATGGAAACATCTGCTGTCCCTCTGCCTGTCCCTCATTTTCACTCTCTTGAATGCAGCTCTCTGTTTCCTGATGCTTGGCCTCACTTTCACCTGGTGTTGTAGACAACGCATGATGCACTGAACAAAGGAAAGAAGGTCAGCATGACTTGCTTCATAATGTTAACAGAGCCTTTATACATCCTTATATTAGTTTAAGTGAAAGTTGGGCACATATTCCTCCTTGGCTGTAATCACCTGTGATAATTTGTAAACATTAAAATGGTAAATGGCCTGTATTTGTATAGCACTTTTACTAGTCCCCCCTAAGGACCCCAAAGCGCTTTACACACCCAGTCATCCACCCATTCACACACTGGTGAAGGCAAGCTACAGTTGTAGCCACAGCTGCCCTGGGGCAGACTGACAGAGGCGAGGCTGCCATATCGCGCCATCGGCCCTTCTGGCCAACACCAGTAGGCGGTAGGTGAAGTGTCTTGCCCAAGGACACAACGACCGAGACTGTCCGAGCCGGGGCTCGAACCGGCAACCTTCCGATTACAAGGCAAACTCCCAACTCTTGAGCCACGATCACCCCAATCGGACAAATTAACGATGCTCTCATCAAACAAACCCCCCAGGAATTATTACGCACTGCAGTAACAAAATCTAACTGGTCAACGAGCTTAGAACCTCACTAGGTTTTCATTCACATCCCATACCTCGTCTTCTCCGGCAGACTGGACTTTCAAAGTCACTATCAGACAGCTCTTCTGGTTCCTCCTGAGGGAAAAGAAAGCATGTTCTACATAAAATCAAATACAGTTGCACCAAATCACTGGTAACACAGAGGCACATGGCTGCACTAAAAACTGTTTACACCTGCTGAAACTGCAATATTAATTAATACAATTAATAAAATTATGTTAAGGGAACAGACTCACTTTTTAGACAATAAATATTTCTGCACTGCAATATAAAATGTTTACCTGTGCAGGTTTTTGTATCCCTGCCATTATATAGAGGCAGGTGGTGGAACAAATCGAGCCAACTTCTTGGCCACCCCAAAGAAAACTGCTAGTAACATTTGGTTTCATTAGTCGTTTACATCCTCTAATTGTACTCAAATACTCAAAAGGGAATGTCTGGCCAGTTGACAGTGCAAATGTTCTTCTGAAGATTGCTGCTATTTCTTCTCTAAGTTGTGCTTCAGACCAGTCAGATGTAAAGGAGATCTTCCCAATAAGGCCATCTTGTGCTAGTTTTGCTCGTGAATCTCCTCTCGGTATGAGAAACGTTGATGCTGAAGACAAGGGCAAGCACACAACATCTTTTGTATAGTGTTTGCAGGTCTTGTTTTTTCTCACAAAATGTGAGCGCGTAGCATGAGCTTGAGGAACTGATGGAAGAGGAACCTGAAATGAATTCAAACACAGATACAGATAGACACCTATGCATTACAATACATCCGTAAGGTTTCTGTTATCTGTTCATTAAAAACAAACAAACAAACTGTAGACTCAGACCATCTTACTATTGTCTACCCATTACACAGAAAACTGAACCTTTTGTATCTTGTAGATTAGCATTTGGTGATTGTTGGTCAAGTTGGTGATTCAGTTCCCAGGTGCTCTAATCTAGAGCTCCCAATGAGTTTATCCGTCTATGACTGTGTGCGAATGTTGGACAGAAAAAGTGCTTGTATTAATCTGTGCATGTGAATGGGTAAATGAGATCTGTTGTATAAAGTGCTTTGAGCACTCAATTAGAGTAGCAAAGGCCTGCAATTAGGTCAGTGTGTATTTGGACCCTAACAAGTTTTATTTTGTTGCCCGTTTACTGAAACATATTCCAATCAAAATTATATCATGGACATGATGTGCAGACTAAGCTTTAATTTAGGGTATCCATATTAAAATGATGATGTCATTACCAATTAAGCAGATAAAAGGCCTGGAATTGATTTGAGACGTAGTGTTTGCATTTTGAAAATTTTACTGTGAACAGACAACATGCGGTCAAAGAGAACATAACAGAAAAAAGAAAATTAAGAAATTAATACAGCCACTACAGTGACCATCAAAACGATGAAAAATATTGACGTAAAATTTATTTTGCGACACCACAGAACAAATGATAGCGTATAATATGAAATGATAGATGTTTTCATATCGTCATATCGAACAGCCCTAATACAGAGGGTTCACTGCAAGGTGCAAGCCACTCATAAGCCTCAAGAATAGAAAGGCTAGAATGGACTTAACAAAAAAAAAAAAAAAAAAACATCTAGTAAAAGCCAGCTAAATTTTGGAAAAACATTCTTTGGACAGATAAAACCAAGATCAACCTCTACCAGAATGATGGCAAGAAAAAAGTATGGAGAAGGGTGGAACGACTCATGATCCAAAGCATACCACATCATCTGTAAAACATGACAGAGGCAGTGTGATGGTTTGGGCGTGCATGGCTGCCAGTGGCACTGGTAGTGTTTACTGAATATGTGACACAGGACTGAAGCAGCTGAATGTGTTCAGAGACATACTTGTCTGCTTAAGTCCAGCTAAAAGTAGTCACATTGATTGGGCAGCATTTAATAATAAAGATGGAAGATGACCCAAAACATACAGTCCAAGCACCCCATGACTTTAATAAAGTAAAGAAATAGAATATTCTTGAATGGCCAAGTCAGTCACTGGATTTTAACCCAATTGAGCATACATTTCAGTTGTTGAAGACTAAATTTAGGACAGAAATGCCCACAAACAAACAGCAACTGAAAGCCAATGCAGTAAAGGCCTGGCAGAGCCTTAGTAAGGAGGAATGCCAGCATCTGGTGGTGTCCATGACTTCAAGACTTCAGGTTGTCATTGCCAACAAAGGGTTTTGAATAAAGTAATAGAAATTATCATTTTATTTTCAGTTATTTAATTTGTCTAATTACTTTAGAGCCTCTGAAATGATAGGATTGTGTTTACAAATTAATTTTTCCCTCTCACATTTTTATGCATTCATTTAGTCCAACCCACTGAATTAAAACTTAAAGTCTGCACTTCAACTGCATTGGAGTAGTTTCATTTTTAATTCATTCTGGTAATGTACAGAAGCAACATTAGAAAATGTGTCTGTATCCAACTACTTATGAACCTGACTGTATATCAAAACCAGTCAGCTAAGATAAGATAACATACCTTTATTAGTCCCACAAGGGGAAATTTCATGATAAATGAATTAAATGATATGTGTAAGAAGGCCTACCGAGCAGTATGGTATCCCAGTGGAGACGGCAGGTCTACTTGGTCCAGGTGCATTGCTGGATTCCTAAGGAAACATTTACATCAAGAACGACTGTTACCTACCTACCAAATAAATAAATAGAGTTGTATGATGTTCGATCTCTGTCTGCTGCCTACCAAATGAAATAATTGAGGACTAGCTAAGTAATTTAGCTTTGCTAGTTTTGCTAACACTGCTATCAACCCGTCCAAAATGCTATACAATAAACTTACCAAGTGCTGCAGCGTTTGTGAGGTCGAGGGTGCATTACCGCTGAATCGTTGGATGGCCGACAAAACGGCTCTTCCAATGTTTTCAGCTAAATCGCTGGACATGCTGGTAGGGAATAGTCGAAGCAGCTCATGGCAGTCAAAAGTGACCGTAAGAGGAGCGCAAACACAGAACCTGACCGCGACCGGCACACTTTAGCGCGGGAGGTTTTCTTGAAGCTTTTATTTTGGTATTTCCGTTGACCCGTACAATAAATTTGCATATTAGCTAAATATTTAGATTTATATATAACATTTAGATTTAACATTTAACATTTAGATTTATATATAACATTTAGATTTAACATTTAACATTTAGATTTATATATAACATTTAGATTTAACATTTAACATTTAGATTTATATATAATATTTAGATTTAACATTTAGATTTATATATAATATTTAGATTTAACATTTAACATTTAGATTTATATATAACATTTAGATTTAACATTTAACATTTAGATTTATATATAATATTTACATTTAACATTTAACATTTACATTTAAATATAATATTTACATTTAACATTTAGCATTTAGATTTAACATTTAACATTTAGATTTAACATTTAGCATTTAGATTTAACATTTAAAATCCTGTTTTAAATATGAAAAGTTACAAATATTTTACTAAATGTTGTAAAAAATGACTCGAAAAAACATGTTTTTGTAAGATTTAGAGCTAAATGTGGAAAAATGTTGCTGTTAATTTCGGCATGTTTCAGTTTACAAACGGCGCCCCATATTCCACTGCCTGTTTTTCCATCCAGTTATGCTGTTATCATTGGCATTGTGCTCTGAATCAAGTTTATTATAGTTAACTAAAACTAAGCTAAAAGCTGATTGAGGATTGTCACCTGGAGAACAGTCCAGACAGCAGTGGTTTGTGTACTTCTTCAAGCAGTATTTATAATTTACTCAATTCAAAAATAAAAATAATTTGAGATAATGGATTTCTAATTTCGATGCATTACAAGCCATTAACATGCTGCATATGACCAAACTGGCATTGCATTTTGCCTCCGTTTTCTCTCCTCAAACATATGGTGACTTCCTGAAATGACACTCAGTAATCGCGCTTTTTGAACCCATGTAGGAAGAGTCACTTATTTTCTCTGTTACACGGCTATGGGCGATCGTGGCTCAAGAGTTGGCAGTTCGTCTTGTAATCAGAAGGTTGCCGGTTCCACCCCCGGCTCGGACAGTCTCGGTTGTTGTGTCCTTGGGCAAGACACTTCACCTAACGCCTACTAGTGATAGGCAGAGGGGCCGATGGCGCGATATGGCAGCCTCGCTTCTGTCAGTCTGCCCCAGGGCAGCTGTGGCTACAACTGGAATTGTAAAGCAGTCTCGAAAAGCGCTATATAAATGCAATCCATTATTATTATTATTATTATTATGTAATAGAAAAAAATGTGAAATTTGCTGTTGATTAATTTGTTAATTAAATAATTTGTTTTCATGTTTCCTTTTTAAATATTCACCATCTCCTGGATGGTGTTTCACATACTTTACTGAGCACACCTGGAACCACCAGCAGTAAGTGTGTGTTTGACAATCATGTCAGCTGCTCTTAGAGAAACACGGATAAATAAGTTTCTTTGTATTCTGGTAACATTTATTTTCTCAAAAAGTACAGATTCATCTTCAACACACAGCTGGACACAATGCATTCTCACTGAACTGAGTTTTGTATTTAATATTCTGTAAAGCATCTAGAGCAGTGAAGCTACCATGATATCTAACCAGATTCTTAATCTGGATGGCATTACCTTGGCCTCCAGTAATGCTGTGAGGAACCTTGGAGTCGTTTTTGACCAGGACATGTCCTTCAACGCACATATTAAACAAATATGTAAGACTGCTTTCTTCCATTTGCGCAACATCTCTAAAATTAGAAATATCCTGTCTCAGAGTGACACTGAAAAACTAGTTCATGCATTTATTACTTCCAGGCTGGACTACTGTAATTCATTATTATCAGGATGTCCAAAAAACTCACTGAAAAGCCTTCAGCTAATCCAAAATGCTGCAGCAAGAGTACTGACAGGGACTAGAAAGAGAGAGCATATTTATCCTGTTTTGGCTTCCTGTTAAATCCAGAATTGAATTCAAAATCCTGCTCCTCACATACAAGGTCTTAAATAATCAGGCCCCATCATATCTTAATGACCTTGTAGTACCATATCACCCAATTAGAGCACTTCGCTCTCGCTCTGCAGGCTTACTTGTTGTTCCTAGAGTATTTAAAAGTAGAATGGGAGGGAGAGCCTTCAGTTTTCAGGCCCCTCTTCTGTGGAACCAGCTTCCAGTTTGGATTCGGGAGACAGACACTATCTCTACTTTTAAGATTAGGCTTAAAACTTTACTTTTTGCTAAAGCATATAGTTAGGGCTGGACCAGGTGACCCTGAATCCTCCCTTAGTTATGCTGCAATCCGGTTGTTCAGTGATGACGCGACGAATCCTACTTCCGGGTCTAAAGTAGTCTGCGTTTGTGTTGTTAACATGTTTAATGTTATGTATTTTCTTCTATTTGATCTCAAAAAGCTCCTAAAACAGTCAGTGATCACTGTTGACCTCCCTCGTCTTTTATTACCGCTAATCATTTATTTAAGCTCAGTTTTTAAAACCTTAGGATGTAACTACAGCCCAGCCTATGCAGCAGTATATGAATGACTAACCTCGTATTGTGGATGGATTATCTCAGTTGTTCTCCTGGCTGAAGTTTGGTCCTTTTACAGCATCCTGCCATGCGATTACATTTGTTCCTGACCACCGAGAACACTCACGGTAACTTTTATCGAGTGGAAAAAAGGTTAGCTTGTTTATATTATGCTAACATAGCTGTGTCGCTAGCGGTCACGTAGCACATCATTATATACCAGCTAGCCCAACTTCAGTAACCCTACAAACGTCACTGCTGTTTAGTTTTCTGTCTTCATTTATGCTGGAAGTGATAACGGAGCTGTACGTTTTAATTTGTTTCCAAAACCAGTCAGGACATGCTATATTGTATTTAGATAGAAGCTAGCGAGCTAACTCCCTGCTAACTTCTAACTCCGTTAAATGTCATAAATTCCGTTTTCATGGATGCCTGGATGTTAAACTCAATTGTTACACCTGGTAGAGCAGAACGCTGATCATTTTATTAAAGATGAAAGACTTTAGACAGTTTTTCAACTCTCAGTAATGCCATAGTGATCGTTTGATATATGGACCTGCAGCGGAGTTTAGACCCAGACACGGCTAGTGACGTCAGACTGAACAACCGGATAGACGTACGCTGCCGGGGGATTCCCATGATGCATTGAGTTTTTCCTTTCCAGTCACCTTTCTCACTCACTATGTATTAACAGACCTCTCTGCATTGAATCATATCTGTTATTAACCTCTGTCTCTCTTCCACAGCATGTCTTTATCCTGTCTTCCTTCTTTCACCCCAACCGGTCACAGCAGATGGCCCCGCCCCTCCCTGAGCCTGGTTCTGCCGGAGGTTTCTTTCTGTTAAAAGGGAGTTTTTCCTTCCCACTGTCGCCAAAGTGCTTGCTCATAGGGGGTCATATGATTGTTGGGTTTTTCTCTGTATCTATGAAGCGCCTTGAGGCGAGTTTTGTTGTGATTTGGCGCTATATAAATAAAATTGAATTGAATTGAATTGATGCTACCAAGCTACCATTTTTGTACCATTTAGAACCATCATAATGATCAGAAACTCCAACAGATCAACTCTTCCTCAACCACCACAACCAATACTAAAGCTCAGCAGGCCAATGCTGTCTCAACACTGCATATTTCAAATACTTCCACAGTGGTGCACGATTACCTGCAGCTGAACAAAGGCAAAAGAACTGTCAGCCTAGTTCACAACTCTGCTTGCATCAATAATGGAACAGTTCAGTCAACAAAATCAGCTTTGATCAAGTTGGAACAGAAACACGCTGCTGACGTCTACAAACACTGCCAGCAGACTCTCTGCTATCCAAAAACTCAAAGCACTTTTTTATTGCCGGCTTTTCAGCTGCTGCTTTACAGAATCATACTGCAATACATTCTCTATTTCTACCCCCATGTTTCCTAGACATGTTATCTGCTGCTAATAGCAATTTTATACAAGAAAAGTCAAACTCTCTTTAAGAACAGCTGATGCTATATACATAACAAATGTCAAGCTTGAATGTTTGTTCTGAAATGTGGCAAGCGCACCTTAAACTTTAACAACTTAAACTAACATGTTGCGCATAAAATACTGCTAATCCACAGGATGTTAGCATGTCACTGTTAGCATACTGATGTTAGCACTGAATTTAAAAGACTAATGCATCAAGCATGAATTTGAATGCTTCTTTGTTTGTCTGTTTGTTTCCGGTCACAGAGAGCATTCAGTGGGACTTGACCTGACCTATATTATGAATAAACCTGTGCGCGGTCAGGCCTTCTTTTGCGTTAGCATACTGGACAAAATCTAAAACCCCAGGTAGAAGTAACACGTATCAAGATGCTGGTTATCCCTTGATCCAGGCTTTCTGCTTTAAACTATTTGTGCACTTACATGAAAAAAAGAGCATTTAATACATCATGTACTGTGCTTCTTCAAAATGATCCCCAGGAGTGCCACCTACTTCACTCAGAGACAATATCAGATGATGGTGATAAAATGATTGTGGGAATAGGTTAATTGGATAATCCAAATTGCCACTAGGTGTGAATGTGCGAGTGAATGTGAGTGCGAATGGTTGTCTGTCCATGTGTGTTGGCCCTGCGACAGACTGCCGACCTGTCCAGGGTGTACCCCGCCTCTCGCTCCCCCTATGACAGCTGGGATAGGCTCCAGCGCCCCCCGCGACCCTGAAAAAGATAAGCGGAAGCGAATGGATGGATGGTGATAAAATGGTGATAAAAATCTATACAGAACATGAAAAGATAAAAGTAAAATGCAACACTGTTGCAAATAAAATGAGAAATTATTGCTTCAGAAACTCATTAATCTGGTGAGAGCTGGAAAATAAACACCTCAATTCACGTTAATGATTTTATCGTTGCGTGCGCTCCCACTTTATTTCTAAGGTAACGGCAGCACAATAGAGCCCTGAAACAAAGTGAAATTAATTTTATTGATTGAAGAGGTATTCTTGGTTTGTGTGCTGTGGTCTAGTAGCTGCAAAAAGATTCTTAGCAGCAGTTTAAAGTCAAGTATAACAACATTTATAAATACATAGAATAATTAGACCAAATAAATGCACGCATGTTCCAGTGACAATATCGCACACAGTTTGTCCTTCATTCAGTCGTTTCAGTCCAAACATAAGTCATATTTCCCCAGGAGAGAATCTACATGACACTCAGAACATAAAAGCACGCATAATTGGAGCATTCAGGATGTATTTAATTTGAAGTGACTTTTCTGTTCAACTAACCCTACAGAGTTACCATCTGTTTGTTTCGTACTAACCATTGAAGGAAGTGTTTAACTCTTTGAATGCTAAATGACTAGTGGCTAACCTTTATTTGCTAATGTCTTCTTTGAGGCAGGGCCAAAAATCTACACGTGGAACTGAAAAAACAGGCTTTATGACGGCAATGAAACTGAAAAATGTTAGCATCAATGAAAGCTTAATGCTTCATATCTGGCAATACAGTCAAGCAAACCCTCCATGGTTTTAATTGGCATGAGCCAAAGGTCCCTAAAAGGTCTTGTGTTTTTGTTGGACTGTCCTACTATAGGATAAATCTTTGTAGTCACAGCTACTAGTGGCCCTAAACCAAAAACAGTGTGCTAAAAAGTTGTAAAATGACTTCTGTTGTTGATAGTACAAGCGGCAGAGTCTTCTGCCAAACCAGAAATTGTATTCTCAAAATTAAATGTTTACGTTTTAAGGGCAGCTTAGAAGATTATGTAAATTTAGACTCTTTTTTTTTTAACTATTTTAGTCCAGAGGACGATGACAGCGTTTGGTGACAAATCCATACAGGTGTCTGATGATCTCAGGCTCAATATAGCTCTCCGTCTCTGCTAGCACCAGGAGCTGCAGCAAATTGATGTGCAAATTAGGACACGCGGCAGCTCAACCCAGGTTAGATTTCTTGGCACCCTTCGTTTCCTTTATGAAATCAGTTTCCATGACGGAGTCATATTAGTACAATACACTGAGCAACAGTCCAGATTAGTCTCAACATGCTAATGAAGTGATGCATATTTAACAACCGCCCTGACTTGCAGTGCTGTGAATGTATTATAGAGCTCCCACCTCCCAAATGTGACTTATCCGGTTGGGCAGAGAATATTTTTACATTTAAATGTAAAAAAAAAAAAATTAAAAAATGCCATGACAATTATTAGCTTACTGCATAAGCTGAAAACTTATATTATGAAAAAGTTATTGAACGGATTATGGTTAAAAAATATATACATATAATGATGAAATCAGTCTTGTTTCATTTTTTTCTTCCTTTATTTCCCAAGAGGTCACCACAGCAGATGGATCCACATGTTTGATTTGGCATAGATACACGCCTCCCATTTATCCACCAGGCTTAGGACCAGAACTGCACTGGTACACTAGCTTGTTCCCCTTTCAAATCAGAGCATTTGCATGTAAAATAACTCATACAGTACTTTTGACACTGCTAGAAAACAGGATTAAAACCCAGGAGGTGTAATTACACATTATGTGCAGGCGCCTTTCATTGCTTCCATTTCATGTAACAATGCAAATAACATGTGCCTTCTTAGGGTCCACTGAGTGCAACCGCTCACTTCTATCACTCACAGAATATAAAAAAAAGATCCTTCAGAAGATGCAGAGGTGGACTCCATTATATGTGCTTTTGACAGCTTCCTCTTTATTTCTTCTCATCCTGTCAAGAGTGCTAGGAAGAACTTCGGGGTCAGTCAAGTGGGTCTTGAAACTCTTCACTTTTATCTTTGCACTTCGCAAAAGTTTCCACTGCAGTGTCATTCTGTTTCCCCTGAACACCCACACAGTCCACACATTTCAAAAAACTATCTCAAGTCTGTAGTGCCTGTTCAAAAGCCCCAAACATCTAGAAACATATTAAAATAAACACTGCATATTTATCTACAGGAGGAGGTTGGAGATTCATCTCACCTTAGGCATATGTGATAAGTGTTTGTGCTTCAGCTCGTCGGCAACAGAGTCGACAAAAGGAACATCCTTATGTGAGCGTCTGCGTGAGAATTTACAGGAAATATATCAAAATTAGACCTGCAGTTGTATTTTCTTTTTCATCTTTGTTTCTGGCTCATCCTCTCCCAATTTGTCACAGTTTAATTAGGAATTTAATCTTATTTAAGGCAAAGTCTGCAGTCTTTTCAGAGCAAGGGAAACTCATGTCTGTCAGACGTGTCCAAAAACAGACTTAGATGGCATCAAGTCTCTGTCTTTCACCCCGTTCCAAGTCGGAGGTCCCTATTTCCCAAGCATCTCGCTGGCATCTTACCAGCAGCATTTGTTTGATTGTCTTCACTTTCAAGTAGTGTTTACAGCCAGTTCTGAGGAATATACAGAGTGTGACTATATGGAAAAAGAAAAAGCAAGTCCAAGAAATATTAAAAAACAATAAAATTAGAAAAATAAATGAGAAGAAAAAGGTACAAAAAATGCTAAAAATGCAGAAACCAATCAAATGATTTCTACAAATTGTACTATGTACATTGATAACTGTTATATTTTTAAAAAATCAAAGTGTAATGTGTACATGTGTATTTGTAGCAGATATTTATCCAATGTGTATATTGTACAGTCTGACTGCTGCTGGGATGAAGGACCTCTGATAGCGCTCCGCCCTGCACTGTGGCTGTAGCAGTCTACTGCTGAAGGAGCTGCTCAGAGCCTTCGCAGCCTCATGGAGGGGCTGAGAGGACATTAGCTTGGCTAACATCCTCCTCTCACTCACCTCCTCTGTGGAATTTTGAGAATTGGCCAGGGCAAAGCTGGCTCTCTTCACCAGACTATTAAGAAATGTCCTGTCCCTCTCCATGCTGCCAGCTTCCCAGCAGACAACAATATGAAAGATAGCAGAAACCATTACTGTGTCAGAAAAGCTCCTCAGTAATGTCCTAAGACCTCAGCCGATATAGCCAACTTCTACTCCCCTTATATAGAGTTTGAGTGCTTTCCAACCAATCTAGTGCAGCATTTTAGGTTCACTTATTTAAAATTTAGTCTCTAACTTCAAAAAGTTTATAGACCCTGGAAATCAGACAGTCTGAGCAACGAGGAGCTGAGGAGTTGGGTGAAAAGGCTGGCACGTGAGGTGGAAATCTGGAGCATAACAATGTACTAAGTTAGCAACTTGGAAAGATTACTTCTCTCGAACAATATTACCACACTGAGGAATAAATGATGAGCCAGGAAATGGGTGGAGGGGCTGGTCCTTAAATACAACAGGGAGGTGATAAATGGATACAGGACAGACCTGTATTCTGGGGAACCACTGTAAACTGGTGAGAAAAGCACGTTTAGGAAGCCATTAAAAGTCAAAACGTTGTTGTAGTAAAAGAACACACACATAATTGCTTTCTTTATTGCAATATTGATTGATTATGATCAATATTTCTTGCTGACATCTGTTTTTGCTACTGTACCACAGCCAGGTTTGACTGCAGAAATAAGAATGCTTTAATCTTGTTGTTGGCTTTCCAGCTGCTAAATAAAACGAGGACATTAGTTGTATAAATGTATGTTAACATTAGCCACAGTCAGTTGCAGAGTGATTAAAGCAGCTGAAGTGAAACCTTCAGAGGAGCTGATTTGACAGTTTAATTGGCTCTTTTTAATCACTTGAAATGCCAGTTAGTATAATTGGTGAACACACTGAAATAACATCAGACTGTGATTAAAATCTCAAGTTAAGTTGTCCCATAGCACCTGATAGACATCTGAAATTTTTAAAGGTTCTTTGCTCACACACCCAAGCTTTTTTTTTTTTTACTGGTGAACCAAATATAACAATATAGAACAGCAGAGTTATGGTGACAACTTCTAAACAAAGACTATTGATTTAGGGCCTGTATAACTTTTTTGGCAAACCACATGAATCTAATAAAACGAGCATTAAGCAGCTGGCAAATACAAAAAGTGACTGGTGGATTGCAAATTAAAGCTCAGCAGCAATACAGAAAAGTTCTGCTTTAATAAATCTAACACGTTTTCTCTTTCCGTCTTTTACCATCTTGTCCTGCAACCTCAAAATGATTAAAGCCATACTTTGTCCTGGAGACCTACCTCTCCATTCTTGCCCTGTTTTAGGGTCTTTAGAGGATAACACCCTCTAGGTTGGAAAGATCGGTCACAGAGAACATATAGAATATAGAGTCAAAATAACCAATATTGCTCCCATCAATCAAACATATAGTATAAATGTGCAAAGTATAAAACTGAAGACCAAAAAAAAGAACCTGTCAAATAATTGCTTCAAGACACATGCGTCCATCACCATCTTATCAAAGCCAAATAAATTATTAACATATCAATGAATATAAAAGGTTACATGAAGCTGTGTTTAAAAGGGCATAAAACCAGCTGCAGAGTGATGCAGTAGAAGACAGAAGTACAAGAACATGTTTGTCTTGGAGCACACAAGAAAAAATAAAAGATAATGAAAGGATGATTTTTTTTCTAATCTTTATTTTAGGGAGTTTGGTGTTTTGTCATTTGGCAGCACCTTCAGAGCATGTGTGAGTTTTAAATTACATTTTCTCATTTTTCCCTGCTCGGAACAAAACTAGTAATTCTCAGATATGTTAACAATGAGATTTGAAACTAATCTTCTGTATTGACTAAAGGCAGGTGTTCAGACTACTCAGCTGCCCTTCCCCTGGGCCTGGTTCATTACTAAGATGTGGTTTGCCAGATCCCAAACCGATAACCCATCACTTATAATGACTTAGCCTCAGGTGCAATTGTCCCTTTCCTAGAGATTTTACACACACAGTCTCGTTTTTAATAAAGCATAACCAGTTTCATGCTGCAAAAGTCAGCAGTGGTGGGATTTGACCGCTTAACCTTTACATTGAGCAAATCCAACACCTTAGACCACAGATTATTTGCTCAGAACTTCAATATTTAAGAAAGAAACAATAGTTGACGTCATTGGCTTGGCACCTTTTAAAGAACCACACATATTTCAGTAGGTTTGAAAACTGAATATTATGTTAATTGTATTACTAGCACAAGTTGGTGACATTTTCATTGGAAAATTAATGAATTTATGGCATACATCTGCTAATTGTTCATGCAGTTCCCCTTACTATGGCCACTGTTTAGGGCCGTCCACACAGGAAGTGGCTAGCATGACGACCAGAGACCACAGAAGGTCGATGGCATTCAGTGACTCGAATATTTGGTGACAGCAGGTGAAATATTCGCCGGCAACATGAAACAGATCCCAAACAGAATTGGGTGTGACGAGTTCCAAAGTTCCGTGTTACTGCAATCACATTACATTAATAAGTAATGCAGTAATATAATGGTTTTTGCACTAAATTCAGCAATAAATTTACTAATGTGTCATCAATCTGTCATTGTACTCCAGCTGTCTTAACACCACAGATTGAAAGAAAATCAAACAAACATGCTTAGTGCGCTTGTGCTACAGTTAGCTGATTTCAGTTGTTGTGCAGGAGGAGGATAATGGTGGAGCGAGCTACAGCAGTTGAGGAGTGTCGATATGGGCATTATTTTATTTCTACTGCCTGTAACGACAAAAGAACGGTGGTAAAGTGCTGCATGCAGGAAAGAAACAACTGGATAATACTGCTAACACAAATTCGGGTCTTGCAAACATCTGCACAGATAGCATGCTAACAAGAAGTTAGCCAAGAAGTCCAACTTATGACAACACTGAGTGCATGCTGAGCCCAGCCCAGCAACTAGACCTGAACTTCAACAGGTAACAAAGGCAGTGATGAGTAGTCAGGCTGTCAGCATTGTAGCCTCTATTTGTCCATGTATCTACAGTAGAATCAGTGCAGGCTGGTTTTTATCTTCGCTTTGTGATGTTGGTTTTGCTTTCATGTGCATAAACTAGAAGAAAAATTGTAAAGCATTTGTGTTGATGTGTGAGACTGTAGCCTTGAGTTTATGTTTACTGGTAATTATGAGACAATGCGTGTCAGGTCATTTAAAAAGAAAATTACTTTTATTACTTTTTTAAAAAAGCAACAAGTAATATATTATAGCTGGCTAGTAACAGGTTAGCCTTAATTCTTAATGACACAGATTGAAAAAGGTCCTGAAAACATCACTCTGAGATTTTGGTCCATACTGACATAATAGCATCGCACAGGTCCTGCAGACTTTTCAGCTGCACACCCATGATGCAAGTCTCCTGTTCCAACACATGTCAAAGGTGCCCTAAGTCAGGGGTGTCCAACTCCAGGCCTCAAGGGCCTGCAGGTTTTAGATCTCACCGGGATCAACACACCTGAATCAAATGATTAGCTCATTACCAGGCCTCTGCAGAACTTCAAAACATGTTGAGGAGGTCATTTAGCAATTTTAATCAGCTGTTTTGGATCAAGGACACATCTAAAACCTGGAGGACGGGATGGACACCCCTGCCCTAAGTGGATCGAGATTTGATGACTGTGGAGGCCATTTAAGTGAATTCATTCTCATGTTCAAGAAACCAGCTTGAGGTTCTTTGGGCTTTGAGAAATGACATGTTATCCAGCTGGAAGAAGTGATCAGGAGCCCAAAATGTGCTAAGAAAATATCCCCCAAACCATTACATGACCCCCATCGGTTAGTTTTGACCTGGACCTCACAGTTCTTTCTGGAGCATAAATAAATAGAAGCTCAGACAGGTAAGAAGGAGCTCCGCCATTAAGTGATTTAAAAACAAAAAGTAAAATTTTAAATTGGAAACTGGAAGGAACAGGAAGCCAGTGTAGAGAAGCCATAACTGGGGTTATATCTTCCTTCCATTTTGTGCCAGTTAGCAGATGAGCAGCTGCATTTAGGACCAACTGGAGACGATAAAGAAAGGCCTGGTCCAAACCAAAGTACCGAGAATTGCAGTTGTCCAGTCTGCAAGTAATGAACAGATGAATAAGACGTTCAAAGACCTTAGCTGGAAGGGAAGGTACGGGTTTTACCTTGGCTAGCTGTCTCAAATGAAAAAAGCTAGATTGGACTACTGCAATCCCTAAAGATGGTTCTGGAGGAAACTTCCAGACACTGAATCTCCTTTCTTCCCTATTATGATGCTCTGTTTGAACTTCAGGTCACCGTGTCTTCAAGGTGTAAGGTAAAATGGTGAGCTGGCCAAGTTTACAAAAACTCCATCTTATAGTTCACCTAACTCCACAACTTATTAATCTTGCTTCACAGCACACCGCTCAGGTGATGTTAATTTATTTTAATACAAAGGTTCCAGTCGAACCCTCTCGTGTTTCAACGCCTTTCTGCTTAGTACTTCTGCTTCTGCAAGATATTGATCAGAGTGACTCCGCTGATTGAGTAACTGATAAAACTGAGGGGGCATCTGAGCAGAGCGACACACTCGGGGGTTAAGAGGATGATTAGTGACAGGGTGTTTCAGTAAGATAAAGTGAGAAGTGCTTGCGTTAGTGAGGTGTCAGATACAGTTTTTTAATCAGTGATGTGAGTACAAGAAAAAGTCGTTCCATGTTTGGTGTGAGAAAGCAGGTGGACCTATTTGCTCCTTTATATATTTTTATTTGTCCTGTAAACTACTTAAAAAACAGAACCAAACGCTTTTTATGGAAAATTCAACTATGAATGTCACTATATTTGATCCTATATTTGAGCACAAAACACCGGAGCTCATTTGCCATATGCTTTGATCACTGTGAGCCATGGATATAACATTTATTAGGCTACTCTTAGGTCCAAAAAGTCACGATAATGCTAACACTGACCCAGACAAAACATGTCTGCTAATGTGATCTCTTGTACAATTTCTCACAACAGACACTCGAGAAAATACCAAAAGAAAAGCTGCTGTGTCTGCTGCTGTCACAGATCATTGCACATCTAATATGCAGAGCCAGAGTGATGCAAAGGACAAATTGACAGACGGGGGCAGAGACACGCCACTTCGGGGGTTTGATCTTTACACTTTTTCGAGACTGATTGAATATGGGGCATATTACAGGTTCTGATGTGCACATTGGCCCTGATGTGAAACTGAAAATCAAATAAGAAATGAAATAAGAGGTCATAGGTCATAAAGGAAAAACATACACTACCATGTCAAATTTTAATGGAAGTTCAAATAAGTATTCTGTGCAACACAGCCAAGAAAACGCATTCATTATGCATTCAGTTAAACCTGGACTTCTGTGGAAAGAAAGCTTAATGAAATGGTAAATATTTATCAAGAAAGATATAAACTCCATAAAGCACCCCTCCAATAGCCAAACCCACCTGTTCTCTGATTGGATAGTTAAATTTGTGATTGACATGACATTGGCCAATCAGATGAAAGGAAGAAAAACCGAAAAACAGGGTCAAAATTCGTACTTGTAACTTGAAACTTGAGTGCAGAGTTTCCCACGTATTTTTTGACAAAGTCCACACACAAATCTTTTTTTACACACACGAATTCTTTTTACACATACAAAACTGATTTACAAGTACAAAATATTTATGACCACAATTTGAGCCCATACTCCTTTAGCGATAGGATGGACTCATTAATTTTCAATTCAATTTTATTTATATAGCGCCAAATCACAACAAAAGTCGCCTCAAGGTGCTTCATAGGTACAGAGAAAAACCCAACAATCATATGACCCCCTATGAGCAAGCACTTTGGCGACAGTGGGAAGGAAAAACTCCCTTTTAACAGGAAGAAACCTCCGGCAGAATCAGGCTCAGGGAGGGGCGGCCATCTGAGTTCAGTCATTCAGGAGGGGCCCACAGCCCAGCCTCTAATGCTCTGCATGGAAAGAAATCAGTTGAGACGATTCAGGCATCTGATGCGGATGCCTCCTGGACGCTTCCTTGGTGAGGTGTTTTGAACAGCAGGGAGAAGACCCCAAGGTAGATCCAATACAGACTGCTGGGATGCCAACCAAGAGGCATAATCGTGGGCAGGGAGAGGGAAGTCTGGGTATTTCTGATTAAACTGCTACTCTGGATAAGCCGCAGATGGATGGATTGATATAAAAACTTAGCAAATTAAAATGTATCACATATATTGATCACATAAACGAGAAAATAATGCATTTTGAATTGCTCGCTCATTATAGACTTTATGTATTTATTTGTTTTAAGTTAATCTTTGCAAAGGAGCTTCAAGGGACTTTAAGAGATCCACAGACACTTGGTTATGTGTGGGTTCAGGACACACACTGGCAGTGGACTAATCTCTATAGGCATATTTACTGTGATATATTGAGATTTGCAGTAATTAGTCTTTTTTTTTACATTTCTGCACACAGCACTAAACCTTAGTTATATTTGTAAGTATTTTCCATATCTAACCTAAATCAAAGGCTTGTTAGCAAGACCCATAGTGGCCACATTTATGACAAATATAAAAGGTTAAAACCAATCACACTTGTCTTTAAAGTATTAGTCATAACTTACCTTATATACTTTCATATATTAAGAATGGCACATGTACTTGTAATTTTCTTCAGGCCCCGTGCTGTGCAGCTTCATTCACATATCTCACCAACTGTTCCATTCAGTCATTGTTGTCACAGAGTTTCCCACATCTTACTCGCAAAAGAGTGTGGCAGTGGGGAAAAAAACCCTTTATTGTAATCTGTCACTCACATTCTGATAATGCACTGCTGTGATATCTCTATCCTCGGCACAATGTATAGTGAGTGAAGTAGATTTGCTGAATGGCCACAGTTACGTACCACAGTGATCCCCGCTGCTAGTGTCACGTCTCATTTGCAGGGACACCTTTTGTTTGACTGCTCACAGCAGATATCATCAGTGGTCTATTCAACTGCTTAGCTTTGAATCAGCACTCTGTCAACCAGTGGCACACAGGAAGTGTTCTCTTAAAGCAGCAGCTGAGGGAGGCATACAAAAATACTGTGTGCACTTTTTTTGTATGCACTAATTAAACAGCAAAGGAGTGTGGAACGTCTCCAGAAAAACTTGTTTTACTATCTTCAGAGGAAGAGCTTTTAAGCACTTTCCCACATGCATTTGTAAATTTCCAATTACACTGAATGTTTTTAACTGTTGCCCATTCTGCGTCCATTAAATTTGGTCTGAATAAAGTCATTTACAGTATTACCCTCAGACAACAGTCAAAGTATTAGCAGAGGTGAGTCAGCCAGCCCTGATGTGCTTCACCATCTACATCACCACATGTCCTGCACCAGTGAGGTCTCCAGGGGGGAAAATGAATGCAAACAATTGTGAATGCAGAAGGTGTACAGTGTCATTATAGGGAGAAAACAAGCCTTTGCTACTGTTTATATTCATGTTATCCTACTGCAATTCCATTTCATCTGTTTTAAACAGCAACAATCAACTTACTGCAAGAGTCATGTCAGCGCACATACTATTGCAAGATAAGAAGCAACAGTATTTCAGCAAAAACTGCCACATTCAGACAAGTTCCTATGAGCAGCACTTGGGAATATTGGGAAGGAAGAAATCCCAGAAATTCCTGCAGTGTCAGGGGAAAGTGACGAGATAAAAGGAGAGGACAGAGACAGAGAACACAAAACTTACTGATACATTGAAGTGAAGATTAAATGCTTTGTGGGAATTCCAGCAGCAGGAGGCTGGAGCAACATAACTAAGCAATGCTTCAGGGTCACCTGATCCAGCCATTGGTGTCTGATATTTAATTGTAGGGACAGTGTGTGTCTCCAGAATCCAAACTTGGGAGCTGGTCCACAGGAGAGGGACCTGATATCTGAGCGCTCTGCCTCCCATTGTACTTTTCAAAACTCTTGGAAACATAAATAACCCTCTAGAATGACAGCAAAGTGCTTTATATGGTATCATCTTCACAATATGATGGGACCTGATTATGTATGAAAGTATATGAGGATGGGATGTTAAATTCAATATAGCAACCTAATGAAAAGAAGCCAATATTGAAGAAACATGATATCGGTACATATGATCACTCCTACCTATTCGTAGGCTTGCTTTCTACATACAGTGGGGCAAAAAAGTATTTAGTCAGCCACCGATTGTGCAAGTTCCCCCACTTAAAATGATGACAGAGGTCAGTAATTTGCACCAGAGGTACACTTCAACTGTGAGAGACAGAATGTGAAAAAAAAATCCATGAATCCACATGGTAGGATTTGTAAAGAAGTTATTCGTAAATCAGGGTGGAAAATAAGTATTTGGTCACCTCAAACAAGGAAAATCTCTGGCTCTCACAGACCTGTAACGTCTTCTGTAAGAAGCTTTTCTGTCCCCCACTCGTTACCTGTATGAATGGCACCTGTTTGAACTCATCATCTGTATAAAAGACACCTGTCCACAGCCTCAAACAGTCAGACTCCAAACTCTGCCATGGCCAAGACCAAAGAGCTTTCGAAGGACACCAGGAAAAGTATTGTAGACCTGCACCAGACTGGGAAGAGTGAATCTACAATAGGCAAGCAGCTTGGTGTGAAAAAATCAACTGTGGGAGCAATCATCAGAAAATGGAAGACATACAAGACCACTGATAATCTCCCACGATCTGGGGCTCCACGCAAGATCTCATCCCGTGGGGTCAAAATGATCATGAGAACGGTGAGCAAAGATCCCAGAACCACACGGGGGGACCTGGTGAATGACCTGCAGAGAGCTGGGACCAAAGTAACAAAGGTCACCATCAGTAACACACTACAACGGCAGGGAATCAAATCCCGCAGTGCCAGACGTGTTCCGCTGCTGAAGCCAGTGCATGTCCAGGCCCGTCTGAAGTTTGCCAGAGAGCACATGGATGATACAGCAGAGGATTGGGAGAATGTCATGTGGTCAGATGAAACCAAAGTAGAACTTTTTGGTATAAACTCAACTCGTCGTGTTTGGAGGAAGAAGAATACTGAGTTGCATCCCAAGAACACCATACCTACTGTGAAGCATGGGGGTGGAAACATCATGCTATGGGGCTGTTTTTCTGCCAAGGGGACAGGACGACTGATCCGTGTTAAGGACAGAATGAATGGGGCCATGTATCGTGAGATTTTGAGCCAAAACCTCCTTCCATCAGTGAGAACTTTGAAGATGAAACGAGGCTGGGTCTTCCAACATGACAATGATCCAAAACACACCGCCCGGGCAACAAAGGAGTGGCTCCGTAAGAAGCATTTGAAAGTCCTGGAGTGGCCTAGCCAGTCTCCAGACCTCAACCCCATAGAAAATCTGTGGCGGGAGTTGAAAGTCCGTGTTGCTCGGCGACAGCCCCAAAACATCACTGCTCTCGAGAAGATCTGCATGGAGGAATGGGCCAAAATACCAGCTACTGTGTGTGCAAACCTGGTAAAGACCTATAGTAAACGTTTGACCTCTGTTATTGCCAACAAAGGTTATGTTACAAAGTATTGAGTTGTATTTTTGTTATTGACCAAATACTTGTTTTCCACCCTGATTTACGAATAAATTCTTTACAAATCCTACCATGTGAATTCATGGATTTTTTTTTTTCACATTCTGTCTCTCACAGTTGAAGTGTACCTCTGGTGCAAATTACTGACCTCTGTCATCATTTTAGGTGGGGGAACTTGCACAATCGGTGGCTGACTAAATACTTTTTTGCCCCACTGTATGACACATACAGTAAGTTATATATCATTATATGATAAAGCTGTTAACAGCTGTATATTTTTTACTTAAAAAGAAGAACCTCACTGTGTTTTTCAGTATTTTAAATATTTTTGAAATAATAAAAAAAAGTGCAAAAGTCATGATGTATTATTTTGTTACTTTTTCATTAGTTATGTAAAATAATTATAATAGAATAATTATATTTATATTATATTACACATTGTACATGTGATAAGAGATACTACACGCTACAGGTGTCATAACAGACCAGTGACATCATCCTTCATCCCAGAGAATCAAATATGGGTGAACAGATTAATTGTAGTTCGGCATTAACTCTGCTGAAGTGGCTGACATTTTTCTTCCAAGAGATATTTTTTTTCATTTAGTTTTGTTGGTGGAGAGTGTTGTTTCCCACGGTAGTCCAAAATCTCCCATGTGGTTGAGAACTTTTAATAATCAGACACCATGGATGGGAGGATTTTCATACCTGTGATGATTCCAACTTTGTGGAATTTGCATCCTTATTCTTAAGCACTGAATACCATGCTTTTCAGTGCATAGGAGAGGTACTGCATCCCCTCACGTTATATTAGGTAAGCAGTGAAATCTGAACTCCAGCACAGAAATAAAAAAAAGCCACATATTTTGAAAGGATGAATGGGGGCTGCTTTGTTTAGTCTCGTGGTTTTACAGCCTTGGATTTATGCAGTTGCACATATTTTCAGGAACAGAGTGCATATCAGTCTGTAATTATACAATAACTTCAACTTGAGACTTTATTTTACTGAGTTCTTGTCCCATATCTGTTAACCTCAGAGCTGCAAGTTATCCATTATCCCCTCAATGTTTAATGCTGATGATTGATGTGTTGCTGCAGTCACAGATTAGAGATGACATAGGCAATGATGCAGGAGCTATAAATAACCACTCTGCACAAAGGTCAGGAAGTAATGACAGCTGTTGCCATTGTCACTGACAGCTTTAACAAATGATTAATTAGGTGCAAGTCAACATCATGCAAGCACATGCTTAACCACATAAAACCTAAGCTTTTTTTTTTTAAATGCTCCTTGGACAACATCCACTAATTGTTTCAGAAACCCATTCAAAGCTGTGAGCGCTAAACGGGAACAAGGTAAAAACTTTCTTCACCAGCATTTATAACAGGAAATTAAAAAAGCCCAGCGAAAACTTGCATAACAGCATAATAACAGTGATTCAGAAAATATGGGTGTAACACAGTAGCAAATATTTTTTGGTGTCAAGCACTGTTTTTTGTAAGCAGGACCGTGTCACCAGTGGCAACCAGAAAAGCAAGGTTTTTATAGATATGACCATTTATTTGAACACAAATCTAAATTGAAACAAGTAGATTTTACTACCTAACCCAAACCAAGCAACATATTTATCTTTAATGACATATTCAGAAATCACACGAATGATATGTGAAAAACTGTACTGTTATATTACTTGACCCTGGATCTTTGGCATCAAAGTTGAGACACGTGTGGATTTGGTTTTACAGACCGAATGAACAGCACATGTGACGGCAGACTGATGAAAAGTCATGTTCAGAGACATGAGTAATACTGGGACATTCATGTTGAGGAACACGTGGAAAAAAAAACATTTTTATCGGTTGTTTAACTGTATTCATATCCAAAAAAATATTTTATTTCTCAATTTCTTCCAGGTCACTCACTGGACAAATTGTGTCACATTAAAAAACAAAGATCTAAAAATCACCAGAATGTCAATTTTCTTTCCAAACTAGACAAATACTTTTTTTTTCCATCTCAACATCATGTGTCTGCTCTAACACAACTTTGAGGACAAAATGTTCACTTGCTCCTTAATATATATCCCACCCACTAACAGGTACCACGATGAAGGGATAATCAGCGTTATTGGGAAGTGGAAGTGTTATTCACATCTGTCAGTGGTAATAATATGCCTGAGTAAATCTGCATTGTTGGTTTGACAGGTGGTGAACAGAGAGTGCTTTGAGTTTGTTGAGAGGGTCTCCTGGCAATATTTGGTGATGTTATTCGTGTGAAGGGAGACTAGAAGGCATTTCAAACCTTCCTCCATCCCAGCAGGTAACCTACCGATGCAGGTGGAATTGCTACAGAAGTATGTGTAGTTGTGTCATGCAAGTATTTGAAGTATGTAGTGAGTGGCAAGTGGCTGACACAGTCATTAATGTAGAGGTTAAAATGAGAAAGAGCTTCAGACACTGCCCAGTCTGTTTGTTATCTGCTGCTGGGGAAGCTATATACCCAAGGGACAAGAAGTTGTTGGGCAACTGAGTTGTTGGAGTTCCTTGATGGTATTGGACTGTGTTGAAAGCTGAACAAAATCCAATTAATAAAAGGATGGTGTTTGTTGAAGAAGTAACAGAGGCATGTTGAAGCATCCTCACTCCCACTGCTGAGGCAACAATTGTGGTAGGACAGTTATGTTTAAAAAAAAAGCTTTTGCAGTTTTCTTTCAATACTGAGGTGTGTGTGTAACCAGACAGCTGTGGGTTACCTTAGATCAAGAGAGAAAAAGCTTCTGCATTTCCATTTAACTATAGTTTTTGGATGTGTTAACTGGTATGATTGTGATAAGGAGGAAACCTTAGGCATAACCAGGCTCAGAGAGGGGAGGGGCAGCCTTCCTGAAGGGGGGTGATAATAAGGAGTGTTGAAATCTCCCAATTCTTTGAATCTTTGGGCTGAAGGAGGGACAATGCTCGGTGTATCAATGCTCAATCAACAATCATTTATTTCCATACAATTCAACAGTCAGAGCATTACAACGTCCGGACGGGAGAGATGCTACCAGAGGGTCAGGCACATGTCTCAAAATGGTGACGGGTTGCTCAGCTTTTTATAGTCTCTAGTGGCCCCCAACTAGTCGTAAAAGCCAAAACATCACATTTTTTCTCTGTTACAGCGCCTAAGTTATGACCTCGGCAGTTGTTTCTCTGCTTTCTGTAAGGTGGGGGTGTGGAATGTGGTCTGTCTATCTCCCCTGTCTTTAGACACAGAGTCTCCTGCTTACAACCTTCTCTTCATGATTCAACAATTAAGCATGTCAAGAAAACAGTGTAACACATTCCCAGCAGATCAAGGATACAGAGTGATGCACATTTATCTAATGAACTAATATGTGAATATGTTCTGTTAACTCAAAAGTATAATGAGAACTAAACTACATACAGCTCACACACTCTATATTAAAGGGTATAATGTGATCTACAGCAGTATTCTAATTCAACTACTTTGATTACATATATAAGGTAACATATAATAACAGAATAATCTAATAATTCCCCCTTTTGATCTCTGAAAGAGATCACTTACAACATGCACTCCAGGGTCGCAAGGTCCAGGTTTTCTTGATCCTGAGGCCCTCTGTCCCCCTTTAACGGGTGGACCATATGTGGGATGACCTCTGTGTTCACGCAGTTCAGATGCAAGCAAAGTTAGATTTACAACCATAACAGCAGTTACAGATGACTCTCCCATCACTCCCCAATTCTCCCACAGCTTTATTTTGGTGCTCCAGTTTTCCACTCCCATTTTAATGCCACCTTATACCTTTCAAATGTACTTAGACTAGAACCTCTGTCTAAGGAGCTTTTAACCTTTATTTTTATTGCTGCAGCTACCAGTGTCTTCCCGTTGGGTGATTCTCAGCTTCTTTCTTCGACCTCCGGGGTTAGACCACCCTTTAGTCATTGCACAGTTCTGGGGATTATTCTGCCCCGATTTCAAACAAGGATCTGTGTATTTTGGGTTCACCGGCGTGTCCCCCTTTTTGCCAAGAGCCTCTCGAACCTCGTTGGTCTGGTGTTCCTGGTTTTCGCCAACCCCTTCATGGTTATTGCTGTGTTTGTGGGATCCATCTTCTCCAGGAGCCCAAACGTCATGACACTTGACCCCAGTTGCTGTCTCGGCAGTCCCTACATCTGTCCCTGCTGTGAAGGGTCCTCACATCTCCGGGTCCCCGTCTGGTGTCTCTTCCTTTCTCTGCAAGAGACAGAAAACCAAAACACCTCTCTCCCTAGCCTTGATAATCTAATATTGTTATCCATTGTTGTTCTAATGATTCAAATTTGGTTTAAAATATTATGTTCAGGACCTATTCTAATCATAATCTATGTGTGTGTAAAAGAAATCAAAAATTAGTGAACCCTTTCTAAGTCTAACACATTATAAGCTTAAGTTTTACCATAGCTAAATTATTAAACACAGAAATAACGTCATAAGATGTTCATAAAACCATTGTTTGATGTTCGGACTCAACTCCCCCTTTTTGACACACTCCCATGTGTCAATTCATTGGAGCTAGACAATTAAAAGAGAAGGTTGGTGACATCATATCTCAGAAAGTATCAGAAATTCTTCTCTCGAGTACCGTTGCTCCAGCCTTGTCATCCCTGAGGATCTTCGATCCCGAAAATGTCCCTTCTCCTCATGTAATAAAGTCTGTCATCCTTCCATGCCCTGGTAACTGGTCCATCCAGAGCTGTAACATTTTGAAATGTACATACAACAAGCCAAACCACACCTTGGTCACACCAACCCTTTTCTGCCCTGAAGATGTCCAACGCCATCTTAGTCTGGACCAGGGTTGTAATAGTTTTGCAATTTTCATCAGTTTTAATCAGTTTTTACCAATTGTTTGCTAGTTTAGTTTAGTTTTTATTTTCTGAAAATCCTTAGTTTCAATTTAGTTTTATTTGTGTTTTGCAAAAAATTAAGTGTAACAAAATCCCAGTTCCATCATATCAGTCATGCTCTTCTGGTTATCCTTGGGTGTTGAGACTAATAACTATTAACTCTTGCCGCACCGAGTGGTCCTAATTTTGGTTGAAGTGAATTGATAACCTTTTGAAGGGGATTGTTTCACACCTTTATTTAGATGTCCCAGTCCTGTTATCTCGGGATACATCACGCTGCCTTATCTGGGGTTAGCTGTTTTCTGGGGATGCGGGTTGAGTGGGTGAGCTCTTCAAGGAGGGGGAGTGTGCTCCCCCTGATGAGGTCTTCTAGGTAAGCTAGGTTAACCTTCTTGTGTGGGCTTTTCAAGTGCACTTTAAGGTTAGTGGGACTTTTAGTTTTATAAATGTCCCTGTCGATTATATTCTACATTTAATAACTTACTATTTCAAGTGAGAACCTAAATCACGTGGACCAATGTTTATTATTGCATATCTCTATTCTGAATGTGGCCAGTCATTCATAGGTATTGTTCAATTTTGGCGATTTTCCTCTATAAAATTTAATTGACTTTTTACAGTGGCCTGCTATGGTTAATAATAACATGTTCCAGTCATGAGTGGCATCAAAAGTCTTCTCCACTGTAGCATTTGGCATTCCCAATAATATAACATGATACCTTACTTAAAACACAGCTAATATAGCATAGTTTTCTTAATGCAAACATCGGTAACTCAAAATCAGCAACCAAAGTGTTAAGTCTGCAGTTCATACTTATGTGAAGCTAGAGTCTCCTCCTCCAGTCTCTCTTATCCTCCTGCTCCTGAAAAAACAAAACAAAACAAAGCGAAGCATCCACCCTTCTCTTGTCCGCTGGGTGAATTGTTTATTGGCATTTACTAATCCTAAAGTGGGTGCAGTCATTGTCTCAGTATCAAGTCAGTCAAAACTTTTAGTCGTCAGTCCATCACAGTCCATTCACATGCATACCTCCATACACATTCATACCAGATGTTGCTGATAATGGAGTCTCCCGCGCAACCTATTCGAGCCTCCATCACCAGCAAGATGACGTCATCATTTTAAAGGAAAACAATTCCTTGTTGTTTTTTGGGCCGGATTGACTCGGTGCAATCCTTTTAGATCAGTGTTCCCTATAAGTGAATTTCTCCCAAGCCAATTACAATCATGGAGAAGCACACTTTGCAACTGTTTTTGTAAGAATATTTCATAGCGCTTTAAATTTCAATCTTTCAGGCCTGGTTTAAAGAGCTGATTGTTAAATCATAAACTCACAAAATATCAACATATCACCACCGGTGGATCACACCTCTCAGATGTTTTTTCTCCAGTGCACTGTAACAAAAACGAAAACAGACATAACCAACAAAATACTACTAAAATAACACAAACTAGGGCCCGTTGCAGACATGTCCAAGCATAAAACTATCCCTCTCTCACTTACGAGAAAGAACACAAGCCAAAGCTCACTGATAACATCAAACTAGCGCTAAACAAAACCAAACAATCAACCAGAATTTCACAGGAACATTTTGCTTCCTGCCGGGACAATATTGTGTGGGAATGAGAACCTCAGGTGCCGTAACACCTTTTGTTCCTCCTTGAATTAAAACTCAATCACAGAAAATGCCGTACTCCGACCTAAAACTTACACTATTAATTCATCATTTTCACTCTGTGCCACTGTTCCTCATCAGGGCTGTGTGAAGCACAGCAAAGAATTCAGTCAAGGCCTTGAGCCATAAACAGACATCACGCACAGACATTGTTTTCATAACCAAACCGTTTTAGAGCTTATTCCTAAAATCTACATAAATGCCTTCTAGGTGACATATAACACATTCTAAGTAATCAATGGCTCCTCATAAAAATTATGCATTGGGATGTTTGTGTGCAGCATTTTGCATATCAGCATAAGCAAAGCATTCTTCATTGCATCAGCGTGTGTGTGTGTGTGTGTGTGTATGTGGATCACTTCTCAGTGAATCAGCATTCCAATGTGTGTGTGTGTGTATGTGTGTGTGTGTGTGTATATGTGTGTGTGTGTGTGTGTATGTGTGTGTGTGTGTGTGTATATGTGTGTGTGTGTGTGTGCATGTATGTGTGTGTGTGTCATTTCTCACTCACTCAACGAGTGCACGTGTTCATGTGAGTATTTCACTTCATTCTGAATCTGTGTGTTTGGAGACGTGTGTGTGTGTGTGTGTGTTCATCACTTTCCTGTTCTGGTGTTCTGGGTAAACCACGGCCTGAAGCATGCCCTGGGGTCCTGCCCCCCCTCCTTTTCAGTTTGTTTGCGACCATTGCTGCTGCTGCTGCTCAAAATTCAGTCCGTCCTGGTTCTGACCCCAATTGGGGCAGTCCTTTCTCCAGTGTCGATGTTCACCGCAGGTGAAACCTGCATCTTCTTCTGTGTTTTTGTCCATTCTGAGGTGCCTTCTGTCCTCAGTTACTCCTCTTGTCTCGGTCACGCCCTTTTTGCCGCCCGATCATCCGTGTTGGTCCATCACTGTCCTGCACAGTGTGAATGCAAAGTTATCAAGGTCAGCATTCTTTCGCTCGGCCTTACTTTTCATTCGGGCTTGGCGGGCGTCTCGTCACAGCTCTGTCAGCTGACGCAGTCTGGGAATTTTTCCCCCGTGTAATGAAACGGGCCTTAGGTTTAGTGCTCTCCGTCTCGGCTGCATGAGATCACATTCCTGCAGGTCTGTTGACATTCTCAGGTCGTTGTTGTGGGTCCAGCTGTTGCAGCATTTGGTCAGTGTCACGTATGGGGGAGAGCAGGAGTCCAGTCAGCCTCGGCTTTCAGGGCCGGCAAAGCAGCCTGTAATTAAATATGTATAGAAAAAACAAAAACAAAACAAAACAAAAACAAACAAAAAACAAAAAACAAAAACAAACGAACAGGAAAATGTTGTTGTGTTGGCTGTGTTATTCAGAGGGGAGACAATGGGGCCAGGCCCTGTGTCAGCCTTCTCTCCCCTTTTTTTTGTTTTTTCTCTCCCGATATAATCAACTCCTAACCCACCAAGTTGACAGGACAACACCGGTATATGTTAAAATTCTTAAGATCATGTTTAAAAGCCCAAAAAGGAACTTTCTTTCATTCAGTAATCACTTTTATTAATCAATCAACAGAAAACATGTCACAATTTGAATCTTTTAACCACTAAATTTGTTGCGTCTTGCCTGGTTGGTTAGACCAGTGTTCCTTTTTTTTTTTTTTTTTTTTTAGTTAAATTGTTGTCCTGCAACCCAGAGGGTTTCTTTGTCAGTAATGTATAGACTTCATCATTTAAGTATGTTAATTTTTCTTTAACCTTGCTGGAAAATCTTCACGTGTTCATGAGTGTAAGCTGTTTCTTCATTGCGTGTATGTGCATTTGTATAAAAGCAGGTTAATTTTATCTTTTCTCAAACTAGGCGTTACCTTAAAAGGAGCCTTTCTCTCAGATTTCTCTGCTTGTGTGTGTTTTTGTTTCACCTTTTTGTTGTGATGCTCCGGACGCCTTCCCAACCTCCACAAGTCCGTTGGCCCCAATTTTATGTGTTAAAACTTCTCTTAATTTCTCCTCTAATTCTCTCCTCGCTGCTGTCTTTTTCACAGCTGCTGATTCGTGCTGGGTGTGGTTCCCATTACCTATAATTTTGCTTCGGCCGCTGTGCTTGTGGGGGCAGTTGGTCCAGGTCCGCAGCTTCCTGTATTAACACACTAAGAGATTTATTTAATTTCATTTTCATCACTGTTAAACAGATAAGCAGGCAACCCGCCTACCTTGACAGCGTAAACTGTACGCCAGTCTCCCAACACATTCCTCTCTGTACTCCTCCATAATTCTCCACTGCACACCTCTTACTATCTCTCCTTTTTATTTTTATTACACCACAGAGTAATACACCCAATTATGCCCGTCTATCTCTATGTGGCTCCAAATTCCCTCTTTATTTTAATTTCACACTCGTCAGGGGACAGGCACACAACAATTTCAACCACTGAAACGAGGAATTCAACCTTTTTATATTTCTTTACTAATCTAGACTCAACGTTTGTTCGCAAAATGTGTCTTGTTCTAGTCCGGAATAAATGTGAACCCGTGATTACACGGCCGTTCCAGTGTTATTTCCGTAGCTATGCGGGGGCCCTCACCTCCCCAAGTCACCACCTCGGCACCCGGACGACGCCGGTCCTGGCCACGCGTCCACGGACAGGAGGGTCGCCACTCCTAGGGCAAATGTTCCACAGGTACACTAGGCATCAACCTTTGATCCTAAAATGTGTATTTGCTCTAATGTCCTCCTAATCAAACACATCAACCGTCACTGTCACTGTGTTCACGCTTCACACTCCACACAAAAAACACACTCAGAGCGCGCCTCACTCACACTCTCACTCAGTGCGCGCTTTACCCACAAGACAGCACCCAGAGCGCGCTTCGCAGCTTCACACACACTCTCTCACCCAGAGCGCGCTTTCACACTCACACACAACACTTTTCCTCAGCGGGAATTTTACACAGAAACCTCTGAGCTCAACTATTAGATCTTCTTAAAGCACACTGCACCATAGACCAAAATACCCCTTTCTCTGCGATTATGACCGCCACCACGGGGCAAAGTCGCATCATAAAAGTGATGCTTGCATCCCCGAAGTTATACCCGACATCATAAACCAGGTTTTGCTCTATGTACTTCTTGGCAAGTAAAATTTTACTTTGTTTTATGACCGCAGCCCTTAAAAAAAAAACTCGACTGACGCCACAAACCACCGTCAAGCCTCTGTTCAATGTACTAAAATTAGCACCAACCACTACTGCACTTCACGGCCGCACCACCGGAACACGCCGTATCATAAACCAAACCTACGGACGTGTTTCGCTCTCGCGTTGCCAGCGTTCAACCGCACCGTGAAGCCAGCATCTGCTTTTCCTTAAATCAACTTCTATTTCATAGCCGGCAAAAGCCAGGACGTAACCGACACCATAAACAAACTTCAAACCTCGACTTCAATGTACTGAACTAATGGCCGCGTCTTCAGAAGAAATTCTAATGTATTATTGCTACAGAAGCCAGTATTAGACAAAATTAAATGTGGAAGGTAAAGTGGCTGCAACTAGTCCAACGTAGTATGTTATTAGTATCTCGGTAGAAGCAGATTACTGCAACTAGACCAACGTAGTATGTTATTAGTATCTCGGTAGAAGCAGTTTATTTAACACACTGGAATTCAGCCTCAACTTATGTTGTTAGTATCTTGCGCCAAAAACCAGACACCGACAAATTTACTGTGAAAATACGTGTAACTCAGTGAACAGATTAATTTGGAAAGCCCAATATGCACATTTGGTATTTATAATACAACAGGCTGTGCTTACCTTTTTATTTTTGGACCGGTCCTCTGTTCACCTCGCCTCACGATCTCACCAAAGGTCAAATCTGCACCTCCTCAGCACACCAAAGATCCGGGTCACACGGCACCAAGTTGTTGAAATCTCCCAATTCTTTGAATCTTTGGGCTGAAGGAGGGACAATACTCGGTGTATCAATGCTCAATCAACAATCATTTATTTCCATACAATTCAACAGTCAGAGCATTACAACGTCCGGACGGGAGAGATGCTACCAGAGGGTCAGGCACATGTCTCAAAATGGTGATGGGTTGCTCAGCTTTTTATAGTCTCTAGTGGCCCCCAGCTAGTCGTAAAAGCCAAAACATCACATTTTTTCTCTGTTACAGCGCCTAAGTTATGACCTCGGCAGTTGTTTCTCTGCTTTCTGTAAGGTGGGGGTGTGGAATGTGGTCTGTCTATCTCCCCTGTCTTTAGACACAGAGTCTCCTGCTTACAACCTTCTCTTCATGATTCAACAATTAAGCATGTCAAGAAAACAGTGTAACACATTCCCAGCAGATCAAGGATACAGAGTGATGCACATTTATCTAATGAACTAATATGTGAATATGTTCTGTTAACTCAAAAGTATAATGAGAACTAAACTACATACAGCTCACACACTCTATATTAAAGGGTATAATGTGATCTACAGCAGTATTCTAATTCAACTACTTTGATTACATATATAAGGTAACATATAATAACAGAATAATCTAATAGGAGACAGGATAAAAGACATGCCGACATAAAGACAGAAGCTGTGTCCCAAAACCTAGGCCGCATCCTAATCTGAGGCTGCATTTGTAGACCGATTATGTCACAGCCATGCAACGAATGCTGTCCTAATTCAAAGGCTGCTGCAATTGCGGCTGACAAATGCATCCTTCATTTCCCCGAATTTGAAAGATGGGTCATGCGTGTCCTTCGTGTCCCAACCTATCCCAGAATTCATAGCGCACGCCATCCAATTCCAGTTTCCAACAATGGCGGCAGCTACTTAGTTTTAATATTACTCTTATTACTCTTTCTGGGTCACAAAATAAACGTTTATCATATTTAACATATAGAATGTAGCTGTGTAAACTTCAAATATCTGAAGAATAGAATTGTTTAATTGTCAACCCTGAATATTTTTTTTAAACCTCCTCTGCCCTGAAATATTTATTTCCTATTATTGTTCATGAAAAGGAAAATCTGGCCCTCCTAGGAACTGAACCTACATTTGTTTGTTTTGGGGGGGCGGGGTTGTTAATCATGAGGATTGTCTGCTTAAAATGGATTTTGTCCGCATGCTTTTGCACCAAGGAAACCACTTTGGTCATGCTCATGGTATGTTCTAACTCTACCTTTATCCCTGTTTTCTTACTGTGGTAGTTGTGATGTTTTCCATCACTGTCTCGGCGTACAGTTGCAGATTGTGACAGCATTTTTTATTTTTTTTTATTTTTTTTCCTGCATCTTATCTTCAATTTCCTTTACCCCTCACTGCTTTCGTGTTCTCTTTCCAGATGGCACCCAGTTGTAAAGGGGGAATACTTACAGAGAAACTGTGGGTGGTCAGGGTTGTCCGTGGTGGATAACAGTTTGTTCAGTGACCTCCTTTCCAACACAACTTCAAAAGTTTCCAGTTTGTAGCTGATCACAGAGCCAGCTTCCCTGATCAGTTTATTCAGACTGTTAGTGTACCCAGCTCCAATGCTGCTCAACCAGCTGAGTTGCTACATTCCACAATAAGTATCTGACTCAGGGAGCACTGAACTCTTGTTCTACGAGTCTGTTGTGGCCAGTGCTATCCTCTATGCTGTTGCATGCTGGGGCAGCAGGTTGAAGGTTGCTGATGCTAACAGACTTAATAAACCAATCCGCAAGGATGGAGAGGCGAATGTTGTCCAAGATAAAGACAATGTTGGATAATTCCTCCCACCCACTCCATGACACGCTGGCTAGCCACAGGAGCACGTTCAGTGAGAGACTGAGATTACCAAAAAGCACCACTGAACGACACAGGAAATCATTCCTGCCTGTGGCCATCTCTCTGTACAACTCATCCACCTAACACACTGTATACTGCTATACTGTAGCTACATCCTTTTTGCACATGCTCTTCTTTCTTATTCAGATATTTATTAGTAAGTGGCTTATATATATATATGTATATATTGTGCTATTTCTTACTTATTGTATTGTCTGTTTTTGTTACTATATGTACTGGAGCACTGTAACCAACATAATTTCCCCTAGGGATCAATAAAGTATTCTGATTCTGATTCAACAGGGGCCTTCCCCACCCTTAAACATGTGTGAGCTAGACCCATATCTACTTCTTAAACTTTCCTTTGAATTTTAATTTCATTTAGCTACAAATAAGCCAAGGATCCCACAATAATACAGAGAAATTGCCAACAATCAGATTACCCCCCTGTGAGGAAGCATTTGGTGACAGTGGGAAGGAAAAACTCCCTTATAACAGGAAGAAACATCAGAACCAGGCTCAAGGAGGACACCTGTGGAGCTCTTTCATTAAAGTTCTTTTTAACTTTCCATTATGGTACTTGTCAACTAGCAGTCTTGTGCTGGTATTTAGCCTTTTATCACTTTGTGATGGGTGTGGCTCAGGAGGTAGAGCAGGTCATCTGTGCATTAATCAGAGTGTGAATATTAGATAGAAAGGATATAGACATAGAAAAAAAGTACTTGTATGTAAGAGACCTAACAGACCTTCTCGACATGTATAGCCCCAAGAGAGCGCTCAGATCCTCTAACCAACTGCTCTTAGTGCAACAAAGGCCCAGACGAAAGACTAGAGGGGACCGAGCTTTTGCAGTTGCCGCACCCAAACTCTGGAATAATCTTCCTATCGATGTCCGCATGTCAGATTCCATTCAATCGTTAAATCATGCTTAAAAACTCACCTGTTCCATATGGCTTTTGAAGCAAATTATAGTTTGGACTTCCACCTGGTCTGCAGTTGTGCTATGTAACTGTAACTGTTACAGTAACTGTAACTATAATAGTTTTTAATTGTTTATCACTGCTTTTGTTGCCTTTGGTAAATGGCCTGTATTTGTATAGCGCTTTTACTAGTCCCCCTAGGGACCCCAAAGCGCTTTACACATCCAGTCATCCACCCATTCACACACTGGTGGAGGCAAGCTACAGTTGTTGCCACAGCTGCCCTGGGGCAGACTGACAGAAGCGAGGCTGCCATATCGCGCCATCGGCCCTTCTGGCCAACACCAGTAGGCAACGGGTGAAGTGTCTTGCCCAAGGACACAACGACCGAGACTGTCCGAGCCGGGGCTCGAACCGGCAACCTTCCGATTACAAAGCGAACTCCCAACTCTTTGTTGTAATCTGCTTTGCTACCTTGTGTGAAGCACTTTGATGGACACTGTCCTTTTTAAATGTGATATAGAAATGAAATATTGATTGATTGAGACATATTGAACAAAGTGCTCGCATAGAAAATAGCCTGCCAGAGAGACCAGCTGGAGTGATGTCAGCATTTATTTACACACGCTCTTTGCTCTGATTTGGAAATTGTAATGTGTGTGTAATGAAAGCTGAGTAAATGTTGAAAATGTAAGGCTTCTGTCAAAAATGCTGAAATTTTGTCAATTATGGTCATGTGGTAATGAATTCATCCAGATTAGAAGTGTTGGCAAATAAAAGTGGGAGTGGAAGAGAAGTTCCTGAACATGTGTTTTCAGAGTCTGCTAAGCCACACCAGACATCCTAATACATGTAATTACCTTAACTGTTTTAGCCCCCTTCTCTTTCTTCTGTCTTGTTTCTTGATGTCTGTGGATTCGAGCCACCCAGCTCTGATAAACACCTCGTGCTTTAGACTGTGACTTCTGGCTAGGTTGAGAGATTGCTGAAGAAGGGGTCAATACTAGAGAGAAATTTCAGCATATTCACAGTATCTTTTCCATTAGCTTGATTCACTTCACCTAACTCTGGTAATCAGAATCCGTGGTCACACAAAGTGACGACAGCAGCAGAGTGGCTGATTTCACAGAGAAGAAGCAGCTGAAAAATAAAAACAAAAGAGAAGAAAGCAGAGACAACAAGTAGCATCTGGAGCTGCTTCAGCTGTGCCAGCAGCAGAATGGTTCAGGACAATTAGGGCTGTGCGATATGACCAAAATCTCATATCCCGATATAAGAATTAATCGTCTGATAACGATATAAATCACAAAAATGTAACATTTTCTGTAAATTCTGTGAATCCTGGGCAGCTTGTCTTGCAGGAAGTGTTTCCAGCTGCGCGTCATGTAGCTGGAGTCGAGTGTTTTACCCAATGCATGAAACTATACATTTTTAGACATAAGTTGTAACGGCCGCTGTTTTCTTTGTGAGTATTTATTACACAGGGTGCTGCGGGGAAAAGCCTGTTCTAACTTTTGAGTGTAAGGTTTATTTTTTAGCACTTGGCGGCTCTTTTTTAATTCTCATCCGTAAATAATCTGCTCTTTCACGTGATTCAGTTTATTTTGAAAAGTCTCAACAGGATCTTGAGCTTTATTGTGAAAGGTTTATTTGGAACATAAACAAGCGGACACGCGATGCTGTTACCGTCGTTGTTGCTAACCACAACGCATAAAAACAGGCGCTTGTCCGTCCTTAGTGTGGTTATATTAAATATAAGAGAAAGAGAGAACTTTAAGAAATCAATATAGCCACTACAGTGACCATCAGAACGATGAAAAAATATTGACGTAAACAGTTTATTTTGCGACACCACGAAACAAACGATAGCGTAAAATGAAACGATAGACGTTTTTATATCGTCATCCGATATATATCGTTATATCGAACAGCCCTAAGGACAATGATGATTAAGCTCATTCCTGAGCAACAGTACTTTCACTATCCATTCTCTACACCTCCCCCCATCCCTCTACACCCCATCCTCCCCCTTCCTTCAATTATCTCTCTACCTCTTACTTAGCCCCCCTTTCAACCGCCCAACCGCCTGGTCTTAATCCTACCTCCTGACCACCACCTCTTTTATTTTTTCTGTCCACAGTCATACAGCCAAAAGCTTCATGCATTTGAGCACAAATCCACAGCTACACAGTACACTGATTTCCAATTCACAAAGTACTCAGGACAAAGTTGGTCGTATGTCAATAAATCCTCTTCCCTGGATAATAGATGGCAGTTACACGGCATTTACCAGGGTCATTGTTGTTTCAGAGAACGAACATTTTTTGTTCAAAGAAAAAAAATCTCTGCTAGAATTGCCTGTCCTGATACACTTGATGATTTAGTTCTGACTTCTCCTTTATCCGAAGTAGAAGTTGGATGGGATTGGCAACAGATGTACAAGATTGTAGATTACTTTGTGTAATGAGCCAAAAATTGAGTCCAAATTGGGAATTAGTTTTCCTTCTGGAGTGGGAATCTATAGTATTGAATTATAAAGTCCGGCGTGTCTTTTCAGCTTCCCAAAGCCAATTGCTCCTCTAAACAATGATACACAAAATGTATGCATAGACATGAAGACGCAAATACAGGAAGACAATATGCTGCATGTCTTAAAAAGAGCTTTTGTGTGCACAGTCAAGATGATGTAGATACCCCAGCCCCACTTTTATTTTACTAACTATTACAATTGTTGGTGTTGTATGTGGGAGTAAATATGTCTGTAATGTTTGCAAAAATCTATATCTTTCAATATTGGAAAATTGTGTACAAAATACAAAAAGTAGGGTGGCGAAGGTCTGAGAACAGACTTTTGTTGTAAGCAGTCTAAAGCAGATCCAAAGTCATTACACCTACATCTATTGCTATTATTACCAGCATCAGCACTTGAGATGTCCTGCCAAAAGTAGTGAGGGAGCAGAATGAAGCGCTGACATTAGGAAAGGGAGTCGGCAACAAACCCACAAGCTCAATGATCTTCAGGTACCTGTGACACAAAGAAGCAACTATATGACAAACCATTTAATATATAACATGTATTCTTCTATATAAACCTATATAAACCTTCTATATAAATATATTTTTTTGCGCAGTGGTAGGGTCGATCTCAAAACTGCATGGAAATAAAAACAGAACTTCGAGAACCTGAAAGACAATGAAATATGACAGTGGAGGAAGTTTGGTTACTAGCAGATACATGCATAAAAGAGCTTTATAGTGTTCTGAGAGGATTTTAAAACTCTAGAAATGGTTCTTTTAACATATTATAACAGTCGTATGTGAGCTCAGCACCTTCCAGAATGATGCAGGTTTGCCAAATACACCTACATTGGCACTCCTTTTGTTTTAAGAGACTGGCACCAGTCGTTGTAGAACTTAGTTGCCGTCCCATAAATCTACTTCAACCACCTTTGAGTTCTCCAGTAGAGTAGAAAAGTACTATATAAGAACCATTCCCTTTACCATTTTTAATGAGTAAACATTATCCTGATTCAGTTTAGAAGGATCCAGTCAACAATTAACTTCACTTGTTAGGCACACCTTGTAAGTAATCTCTTATAGTCTTTGGCATTTAAGATTTGTCCACATCAATGATCTCCCATTCTACCACATCCCCAAGCTGGTCTGTTGGATTGAAATTTGGTGACTGTGGCCATTTGTCTTGTTCAAGAAACCACTTTGAGATTAGTTGAGTTTTATGACAAGGAAGGAGCCATCTGAAGATTTCTTGTTCTTGACTGACAGGAGTGAAAATGACACCATCTTCTTTGCTGTTTGGTGCATTGAGAGAAGTTCTTGTACATACCTTGGAATATTTTACTGGTTACTTCGGATCAGTTCAATGCAGTCTGGCCATCCTTCTCTGACCTTTGGCATCAACGAGACATTTTCTCTCAGAGAACTGCAGCCCACTGGATATTTTCTTTTCCTCTCTATAAACACTAGAAAGGGTTGTGTGGGAAAATCCCAGTAAATCAGCAGTGTCAGAAATACTCAGACCAGCCCATCTGGCTCAACAATCATGTCCAGAGTTAACTTAAGATGAACTGGAAATTAAGTTTTCTTCCTTCTCCACTGTAATGCTTAGACTACATGTCTAAATGTATTGAGTTGCTGCCATGTGATTAGCTGATTAACAGTTGGATTAACAAGCAGTTGTACAGGTGTACCTCATAGTAAGTGTAGATAAACTTTTTGACAGGACAGAAAAGGTGAAGCTTGTTAAATAACAACAGTGAAATTCACAATATTGAGAAAACTTTCGTGCTTTTTAATCTACTTCCAAGTGTTGACTTTTCTCTGTCTGTACCGGCTGTGAGCAAGTTTTTCGACCAGTCAACAGATTGTTAGCTGCGTGATGTGAAGTTAACCTTGAATGACCCGAAATTTGCATTGCACTCTATCTGTAATATGTCTTTTTGTTTGTTTGTGTATGTTTTTGTTTTTGCGCCCACTCATGGTTTTTGTGTAAGTCAAACTAATATTTATTCTAAAGCCTCAACGAGGTGAGAGGTGTTGTCCTTGAAGCTCAAAACATGCAGTGCCACGGGGTGAGTAGTTCTGTACACAGACTGCACTCGGCAAAAAACAGGCAACAATGCAGAAGAAGATGAATTATATCTTTTTGTTTGTGTACCCACATAACATTTTGTGCCTCCAAATTCTACAGTTCGTGTATGCCGTTCTTTCAGTTTTTCTTCCTATAGGCATATCAGAGCGTATGCATGCCTAAGATGCAGTCTTCTTGGTAATAAAAAACTGAAAAAAACCCCACATAGATAGCAGTTGATACTACTTCTGAGAAAAAAGTATTCACTGAATAAAAGCGTACATTGCTCAAGGATGGATCATTATGAATCTTGAAACTGACTGCTGAACTGTAACTCTTACGTTAGAAATGGAAGCGTGCCTGTATGCAAACTGGAAGTCTGAATGGGAGCTGAAGATGACAAAACAACTTAAAAACCAAAATAAAACACTCCTTCAGTTTGTGGAGCACTCTCCTGCAATTCTGTGTCAAGTTAAAACTGTCAATCAGTGAAAATTTTCTCTTTCTTTGTGCAAATGTCCTCCCATTTCCTTTCATCCCTGCAGCTTAAAATGTCACCTGACAGACATCCAGCCCCCCGATGTAATTGCAGTGAGCCTACCTTTGAAAAGCTCTATGCTGCCTTTTTTCTGAATAGATTGTGATTGTTAGGTTGAAACTACAGCTGGATGACTCCTCAAATGAAGTAACGTGACGTCAGCCATCTTGCCACAGTGAGTGTTCTTTGCCAGAGTATTTTATTAACAGACTGTAGTAACTACCATACTGTGAAAACACATAATAAACCATTTCAGGTGACTACAGTGAGCTCGGTGAGAGAAGGCCAAGGGTTTGCAGCGCTGTAAACAAGTAAAATGTGGCTACTTTGAAGAATCTAAAATATAGAATGTATTTATCAGTTTTTTCTTTGCTACATATTTCCATATATCTTGCTTAATATATTTGATGTCTTCAGTATGTAACTACAATGCAGAAAGTAGTAAAAATAAAGAAAAAGCATTGAATGAGATATTATATATAGAATATAGTCATGTTACAACTATTAATCTCTGGCTCTCTTCCACAGCGTGTCTCTTACCCCAACCCGTTGCAGCAGGCTCCCTGAGCCTGGTTCTGCCGGAGGTTTCTTCCTGTTAAATTGGAGTTTTTCCTTCCCACCATCGCCAAAGTGCTTGCTTATAGGGGGTCATATGATTGCTGGCTTTTTCTCTGTATCTATTATTGTAGGGTCTACCTTCCAATACAAAGCGCTTTGAGGCGACTGTTGTTGTGATTTGGCGCTGTATAAATAAAACTGAATTGAATTACAATAAATGTATATTCACGGCATTATTTCAGCTGTGTTAGTGTTTCTTAAGGCTGCTTGAATTGAATTGACTTGGCTGTGGGGGAGGGCTTTAGCAGAAGGAAAAACTGTAAAACTCCTGAAAATAAAGTTTGCAAAGCCAGTCAATGGGCCAAAATTGTGCAGCATTGCTGTGGGTGTGCTCCTTTTGAATGTCTCCTCATTTTTAATTTTGCTGTGAAAATAAATCACATACACAGAGTGTGTTACCAGAGACTGAGCAAACCTATTCATTCTACTCACATTCAGCAGGAAAATACAGAAAAACCTTTGTGAGGAACTGTAGCCTTTCTTTGAACTTCACAGTTCTGCAAATGCACATGTGAGTTACTGTGCAACTGTGTGATACCTGTAAAGAGTTGTATAGGGCTGTGCAGGCAGGCAGTCCATAGAGGACAGTAGGTGAAAAAAACAGTAGGTGAAAAAAAGAATTCTTATCTTCAAATACCAGTCAGTACATCTGACAGACAGAGAAACAGGAGGAAGAAGAAGAAAAAACAGGGAAGAAAAAGACAGTTCCAGTGGTGTGTGAAATTATTTTTAATAAAGGACTGTAAATAGTATAGAAGCCACTTCACTTAAAGAAGGACAGACCTTATCTCATAATTACAGCAAGATCAGAATTGTGAGAAAAGATCTTGCAGTTATGAGTTGCAGAACTTGTAATTATGAGAAAAGGTAAAGGCAATTATTAGTCAAGGCTGCTGGAAAAGTCAGGGTATTATTAAACTGACCTCTTCAGCATTCAGAAGAGTGTTTTGGGGGTTTTGTTGTTGCTGTTTTTTCCATCTTATCCCAGAATATAGTCAGTGCCGGAGGAGAAAACACAAGGTGCACCATTTTTCCTTCCACTGGAGCGCGAGCCAGCAGGATGAGCAGTGAGGGAGAACCTCTGCGGCATGGCTTAATGAAAGCATAGATCTGTCAGAGCAATCATGGTTTAGAGCCATTAATCAAGGACAAAATAACAATGCCATGGGGACGGAGAAAAAATAATAACACCAGCAATCACAGGCCGACATTAGGTAGATAAACTGACTTTAGCGATCAATTTAGGATTGCATAGTTGTTAGGTATCAATAATTGCCGAGCTTCAGTCATACTGTGGTACCGAGGCAGATATATACTCGGCTTGAACTGCACAATCACACAACGCAGATATCCAACACTCCAGGAAACATCTATAGCTGCAGGACGCATAATTGTCAGATGTTTAGCTATACATTTAGTCACTTAGGTATGTTAATATAACCATAAGTAGAATAATCTCAAATTGGCAATAAATTTAAATAGTAGATGGTGAAAAATCACCCTCCTCTGTCATCTAATTGTTCATCTATTACTTAATTACTTCCTTGTAGCATGAATGGCAGTGGGGGAGTTCTTTATCAGCAGGAAAAGCTGTAAAACTCATCAAAATACAGTTAAAAGTCCAAGATTTATGCCCTCCTTCACATTTTTTAAAATCATCCATTTGGATGTTAGACACCTCTGCTTTAAGTCACAACCCTTTCATTTTTATCACAAAGACTGAAATCTACCTTGGTGTGTGTGTGTGTGTGTGTGTGTGTGTGTGTGTGTGTGTGTGTGTGTGTGTGTGTGTGTGTGTGTGTGTCCTGCTGATCAAAGGGTCATGAGAGCACAAAAGGTACATCCTTGATCAGGAAAGGGGGTAGTCTCCCCCACCCTAGATAACATGGTGAGGAAGTCCAGCAGTTCATCTATATGTAAAGAAGCACTTAAACTAAAACAGACATAGCTACGTTAATCCTGCCGTAAAACAATAAAACAAGGTATGAGCTCTCATGCTCCCAGACGTGGGGGTGCATTCCTGGGATGCACCCCAAGCCTGCAGCCTGTTAGAGATCACACACAATTAATTATATGCCTCTAAGTATACATGGTTGAATATTTCCTAATACAAATAACTACATGCAGTATTCTACCATATGCAAACTTATATCACTAAAAGATTATACTGACTACTAAATACAATTTTCCATTGACAACTAGTATTTAATTTGTGACCATTAAATACCAATACAGGGCGTGTATTTTATAACTCATTCATCTGGATACTGGGGTTAGCAACATGGCTGCTTTGAGTGGCAGGTGTCTGAACAGAGGCAGCTGTAGCCGATAGCTGTCTGCTAGGCCTTCAGCTAAAGCAGACACTGGTGCTGCTAATAAGGCGACAAAGGAATAATTGGAGAATAATGTTAACTTGACAAGGGACCTTGAACCCTGCCCATGCCAACTAATTATTCTGTGATTGAAACAGAGTTGGTCTTTTTCTGACAGATGTGCAGATGCTCAATTTGGATCTTGGGACTTTGGAAGCTCCAAGCATAACCTCCTCCAAATTCGGTTGCATGTATATCATAACTTACCATGATTATTTAGCCACAAGGGACAGGGACTTGTAGGGTTTGGGTTTGGGGTACTGTTCTCGGGAAACTCAATATGTTGTACGTTTGTGGTGTGCTGTATAACACAGTTTCCCTTTGATCTAAAAAAAAAAATTTATATTGTATTTTAAGAAAATATGAAAAATTTCTGTGTTGTTATAAGGTGTTAAATTAAAGTACAGTTGACATAAAGACTTGTGTATTTTTTTATGATAGCCTGTAAAGACATTTGCACATCTATAATACGTTTCCACATCCCCCAATACAAAGCATCTGTTTCCCCTGGAAGCTTAAACTTACTCCGTACACCTGGTAGTGGGTTTAGGTCGAGATAGGATCCCATTCACTCAGGAGTTCATCTGGAAGCACATCTAGTACACTTCCTCCAAAGGGTCTTTGTGTGGTTGTTTCCAGTTGCATCGAGTGCACAAAACTGGAAAATGAACCAGAGTTTGATTTAAAATACATCAGTGACCTCCTGACCCAGTATGAACCTTCCAGATCCCTCAGGTCATCTGGATTTTATCAGTTCCCAGAGTCAGAACCAGACACGGAGAAGCTGAATTCAGCTTTTATGCTCCATATATCTGGAACAAACTCCCAGAAAGCCTCAGATCAGCTGAAACACAGTTTATTTAGATCCAGGTTGAAGACTCACCTATTCTCAGCTGCATTTGAATAAAACACCAAATCCACACTTTTAAGCTCAAAACTTACATTTTAACTACTGATTTTATCTACTGTTCTGATTTTATCTACTGTTTTTTTTTTCATGTCTCTGTAAAGCACTTTGAATCACCTTGTTGTTGAATTGTGCTATATAAATAAACTTGCCTTGCCTTAAGAAGACTAAACACAGCAGATGTGACAACGCCCTTAAACCATGATACAAACCTTAAGTAGCATCGTTTGAATTCCTACTATGTAGAGTGACGTAGGAATCAGTTCTTACCTTCACAAGGGAGAGTAAGAGCTGTTAATGCAGTTGGTGCGATGCTTTAATACTGTAGCAGGTAACATCATGTTCCCAGCCACACAATATGCATTGAACAAAGCCTATTATCTGTAATTAGGGTAACCAGTGAAAAGGCTTGAAAAGGTAAATGTAGAGCATTTATATCAACAGCAGTAGATTTTCTACTGTATCAAAAAAAGGCCTCTGTTTATAACATGACACGAGCACCACCACTCACTGAAAAGGACTAACCATGGTTATTTTTATTAGAGATGGCACGATACCACTTTTTTATGTCCGATACCGATACCGATATCATAAATTTGGATATCTGCCGATACCGATATGAATCCGATATAGTGTTTTTTAATCAACAAAACTGTTTTTTAAATATCTTGCTGCTTTTTGTATAAGTTTATACTCAAGTTTAAATAAACAACTACACTAAAGCTATTCTGTTATACCTGTATACAAAAAAAATATTTCATAGTTCAGCAATACTGATCAATCTAATAAACTTAAACCTACACCATCCTCCCTATTCTGGTATTTTAAAGAGTACTTAGCGTAAATATTAAGCAACCTAACTAATAGGGTTCCAACTCCCAGCAACAACAAAAATAAATAAATAAAAAATAGGGAACCACCCCTCACGCTCCACCTCATGATGCTTAATCGACGTAATCAACCTTAATTTGATGCAGTGTGAAAAAAAAATGCACAGAAATCAATTATTTTTCAAGAAATATTAAATAGATTCAACATCTTTCTTCTTTTTTTTTTTTAATTGAGTCTGAGGCACTTTTAGAAGATCAAATGATATTTGGTGCAGGAGAAGGATTTACTCAGGCAGCTATGATTACTTACATCAAAAGAGACTTTACAAGATCAGACAGCAGGAGATAAGAGATGGGACAGAAACAGCGCTTGTGAGCAGGACCGTGCACGTGTGAGATGTACATTTTACTTTTTCATCTTTCACATCAATTCTCTTTCATTTTCTTTTGTTTCTAGAAAACCAGCGTTCACAATGAAATGTTATGCTATGGATTTGCTGGACTAAAACAGGTCTGCATTAGGGAGTCTTGCATTAGAGGTTACCTACAGGGTACTTACAGTCATAAGTTAAGGCATCTCTTCAGCTGTAAGACTTTGGGGTGGTGGAGAAGGGTGGAGGATTAATACTCTGTCAAATGCATAGGCCACAGTTCCTAATGCATAGCAGGTTGTTCATACAGAAGTAGGCACAATTATAATTTCATTTTCTGCTGACAGAAACAAACATGCTCACCTCTTTTGCAGCCTCAAAACAAAGTCATCATCACAAGCCCACTATGACGCAAATCCGTGCAGCAGCAAGCATTTTGTCTGCATCTCATTTGCTCGTCTACTTTCACAAATTATCCACCAGAGACCTCTCTGAAAGGGAGGTCAGCTGAAGTGAGTATTTAAATCAATGGAAGTGCACTGGAGCAGCTACCTTTTTAAACCAGACCCCTACACTGCAAAAAGAGGAAGTGGAAACACAAGGAGTATGTTAATTAGGATATTTGCAATAAAAGAATGGAGAGTGATAGATAACAGATAACAGCACATCGACTTAAAGGAGACACAAGGCTTTTCTTTTTTCTTTTATCATTGTTATCATTTTCATGGATGTCATTTTTTAAACTTTTTTATGCCGAAAGAAAGTCGATTCACATTTAAAACACCTTTACGAACTTCATTGACTTCTTGCTCATTAGTAGGAATCCTGCAGTCCTGAAGAACCGGTGCATCAGCACAATTGGTTGTCCACTCTGTTGCTGAAGCGGAGCTTGTTGTGACTGTAAAGTTGTTGGTTGCTTTCTCATCCTGTTAATGTATGTTCGTCAACACCCTGGTGGCCCTGGAGCAGCCTCTGAATAAAGAAGGTATTTGGGGTATTTCTACCATCCTCTATAAAATGCACATGGCTGTGCCTGCAGAGGCTTCTCTGCTTAATGAGTGTGTACGTGGATAGGATCTTCATTGTGAACAAAAACTCCGGCTCATTTCTTGGTGGGTCCTGTCTATTTTGCACCTGCATATAGGAGTCCTCTCGCCACAGGAGATGACTTTTTTACCTGCTTTTAACATAATCTTACTGAGTATTTTAACAGATAAATTTGAACAAGAACTTTTTTCCACCTTGTTTGAGTTTATATATTATCAATTTTTCAAGCAGCAGGTCAGAGTAAGAACTCTGCTTTCTGTCAAGTAGACCACTTCCCCTCAAGGTTGTGTTTTAGCTCTGTTGTTGTTTATGTTATCTCTTTTCCAAACAGACGTTTTATTAAACTGATACAGATTTAGTGAGCCTCTTACACAATGAAGTCCAAGAGCATGGGCAAATGTTTTGATTAAATGGTTTGAGGCAGTGTTGTCCTCAGCAAAGACCAAGGAAAACATCAAGCCAACCCACCTTCGTTTATGGGGAAATGATCCAGTCTCTAATCAAGTGCAAGTACCTCAGAGTTGCGCTTGATTAGAGACTGAAATGACTGTTGGACTGACTGCCTGGGAAAAGCGGCATAACACAAAAGAACATGTTTATTGAAGAAACTTTTATCCTTCAAGGTTGATTCTATTGTGTTTTTATTGAAAATGTGTTGAATTTCTGTGCTTGTTGTTTTGGAAATGGCTCTGAGGTTCAGACATGGGCGCCTAGAAAGACAGTACCAATGGCTCGCACAAGGCCCTGATGACAAGTGTGGAAACTGTGGTGATAATTCTGTACCTTAATGTAGTGAAACAAAAATGGACATTAGAAAAGGCAGTAAATTCAGTAGAGATTAATGCTCTGCATCCATACACTGACAAATATACTGGCATTTGTTTAGTGCTTTCTTAGTCTTGCTGACAATTCAAAACTTTATTGTTGTTCACCTGCAGCAGGGTAAGACTGCACCAAGGGCTACCAGGCCCAGGGAGAATAAAGGTGGACTAGGAGTCAGGGTGGAGTGCCCACTCCGGGTCGATCTACGCCCCTACCCTCACCCTATGGTCACAAGCTGTGGGTAGTGACCGAAAGAATGAGATCGCGGATACAAGCGGCGGAAATGAGCTTCCTCTGAAGGGTGGCTGGTCTCTCCCTTAGAGATAGGGTGAGAAGTTCGGCCATTTGGGAGGGGCTCAGAGTTGAGCCGCTGCTCCTCCACATCGAAAGGAGCCAGTTGAGGTGGTTCGGGCATCTGACAAGGGTTAGGGTTAGTGCTGTGCACTCCTGTGCACCTCCTGGGTGAGATTTTCTGGGCATGTCCCACCGGGAGGAGGCCCCGGGGCAGACCCAGGACACGCTGGAGAGATTATATCTGTCGGCTGGCCTGGGAACGCCTTGGTGTTCACCCGGATAAGCTGGAGGAGGTGGCTGGGGAGAGGGAGGTCTGGGCTTCTCTGCTTGGGCTGCTGCCCCCGCGACCCGGCCCTGGATAAGCGGAAGAAAATGGATGGATGGATGGATGGATAAAAGTCAGAACTTGAATGTATATCTTGTTTCTTTTTACATCTGATTGATCCTAAACTGTAACTTTAACCCTTTAAAGCCGGTCAGAGGGGGCACGCTCCGTTTTGCATAACTATTTTTAGATCCCTGTAGAACCAGAACCGTGTAAGCTAGCGCAATAATTTTTTTTGCATATGAAACCGGAGGAGTTGTACTTACATCTTATGCCATCAGTTTGTCCTCGGTCACGGTTTCCTTCCACATAAAGCTTTGCAAAAACTGCATAAAAAGCGCTTGCAGGAACAAAAACATAATATTCCAGAAACACGCTTTGCCGATCCGATCAGCTGTTCATAACACTCACCACATTAAAAAAGACATCAGCGCGAACGATCGCTAGTCCGCCATTTCCTGCCCAAACCGGAAGTGGCCTCATTTTCGCGGAAAATTTAGTTTTTTACTTGTAGGCCTTAAAAGCCTTTACTGGTGTTTTTATAAGTCATGTTTGACTCTGTACGTTTCTGAATAGTTGCTGGGATGCTTAGAACTCGAATTGCACAGTTTATTTTGATGCATATGCTGTTTTCTTTGCAAATTTGCATCATAGGATTGTTTTTCGTTTATTCTGCAGTATATAAAAATTGCTGTTTCTCAGAAATAAAACTATGAAGACACTCAAAATAAATTTCCTGTTGTTGTAAACTATTTTTGCAACTTTTTGTATTTAAAGTTTTGAGGGATAAACCTCTTAAATTTCTCCAAGTAGAAATATATGTAAAAAACAAAAACAAAAACGATTTTCAATTTTTTTGTAGTTTAATTGCAAAAAATTGCAATAAATGTAGTTACTATGGACTTAATGCATACATATCATTAAAATATGGGCTATAACAGTTGTATTGATGTATAGCAACTTGAAATGCTCCCAAAAATGGCACTACAGCATGTAAAAATATAATATAAGCTCTGGCGGACTTCTATGGTAGGTCTTAAAGGGTTAAAATGTTAACGATATGGTGAAAATGCGTCAGGTCCTGTTTTTGTACTTTATTGGGCCCTCAGATAACTGTTGTTTAGGTAGAGCATTTAGCTCTTGGACGGTGCATTTCTGCAGGGACAGAGTGTACTGGCTTTCTAATCACTGAAAAACAATAGCAAGTTTCATACACTCATCTATTTGCATGGTTTTCAGAATTAATGAGGGTTTCTTTGTGACATGAAATTCAAGCACAACAGTTAGAATTGTACAAAGCCCAAGGTTTTATTATTCTGCCCCCATTGCAATAATAAGAGTGTGCTAATTCTTGTAAAAATATATTGCAAGTTATAAAGTGATTAAGTAAAAATCATCAGTGCTGTTGCACTGATGAAGATAAATTGTCACGGTCCGGGTCAGCGGCCGTGTGAAGAGTGGAAGGAGGACTCAAACGCAGCACTATTTCAGACGTGAAGGGTGATTTATTGACAAAACTGAACTAAGGACGAACTAAACTGGGAGAAACTACACAAAGGAGTGGCAAACCTGAACATGAAGGGAGAACAGCAGGGAGAGCACGCAGAGGATTTCACAGGGTATGAACACAGACGACGCGACGAGGAGCAGAGGAAAACACACACTATAAGTACACAGAGAGACACTGGGAAATCACACACAAGTGGGGGAAACAGCTGGACCTGACTAACCTGACGAGACAGGGGAACACTAACACCAGGGACCAATAGAGGGAGCACAAACCCAGAACCCAGTATCTAAAATCCCAAAACACAAACCATCCCAAAACAGCCCATGAATAATAAAGAGAATAATAACAATAAAGAACACAAACACAAAGTCACTGAGTCATGGTCGCAGGACCATGACAGTACCCCCCCCTCAAGGGCTGGCCCCCGACAGCCACAGAAACACACCACCAGATCCGGGCGGGCGGCAGGGGGCCCAGGACGGAGGGACCGGGCCATGACCAAAGATGGAGGCCCCAGAGTCCCAAAAAAAAAAAGGTACACAAAACTCACAGGGGAGCAGAGTCCGAAACACAGTTCAGGTGGCCGGCCTGGGGCCCGATAACACAGGAGGCCAGGATGGGACAGTTCAGGAGGCCGGCCGCGAAGAAGGCCGTGGCGGCGCGCAAAAGGGTCAGGAGGCCGGCCGTGCGGAAGGCAACGGCGGCCACACAGGCGAAGAGGGTCCGGGGGCCGGCCGTGCGGAGGGCAACGGCGGCCACACAGGCAATGGCGGTCCGGGGGCCGGCTGTGCGGAAGGCAACGGCGGCCGCTCAGGCAATGGCGGTCCGGGGGCCGGCCGTGCGGAAGGCAACGGCGGCCGCTCAGGCAATGGCGGTCCGGGGGCCGGCCATGCGGAAGGCAACAGCGGCCAGTCAGGCGACGGCGCCCGGCCAGCAGCCTAGCCAGCGGTCTAGAAAACGGCCGTTTAGCTCCAGACCCAAACGAGGCCGGGCCAGGCGAGGCTGAAGGCACGGAAGCCGGGGCCGCAGCGGGCGAAGATGCTGAAGACGCTGCTGCAGGCGACGGTGCAGACACGAAGGCTGGACCAGACGAAGATGCAGACACGAAGGCCGGACCAGACGAAGATGCAGACACGAAGGCCGGACCAGACGAGGATGCAGACACGAAGGCTGGACCAGACGAGGATGCAGACACGAAGGCTGGACCAGGCGAGGATGAAGCTGAAGCTGGACCAGGCGAGGATGAAGCTGAAGCTGAAGCTGAAGCTGGACCAGGCGAGGATGAAGCTGGACCAGGTGAAGATGTAGCTGGACCAGGCGAGGATGTAGCTGGACCAGGCGAGGATGAAGCTGAAGCTGGACCAGGTGAGGATGAAGCCGGACCAGGCGAGGCTGAAGCTGGACCAAGACCAGGCGAGGCTGAAGCTGGACCAGGACCAGGCGAGGCTGAAGCTGGACCAGGACCAGGACCAGGCAAGGATGAAGCCGGGCCAGGCGAGGCTGAAGCTGAAGCTGGACCAGGCGAGGCTGAAGCTGGACCAGGACCAGGCGAGGCTGAGGCTGAAGCTGGACCAGGACCAGGCGAGAATGAAGCCGGGCCAGGCGAGGATGAAGCCGGGCCAGGCGAGGATGAAGCTGGGCCAGGCGAGGATGAAGCCGGGCCAGGCGAGGATGAAGCTTCAGGCTGAGGCGTGGCAGTAGCAGGTGGTAGCGCTGCAGGTGATGGTACTGGTCGCCAAGCATCTGCTCATCAGGGGTCATTTGTTTGTTGGGGTTTTCGCTCTGTTAATGTCAGATCTTTACATTACAAAATAAAACACCTTTGAAGTGACAGTTGTGATTTGCTGTTATATAAATACAACTGAATTGAAATTGTATAGTTCTAAGGCATTTTAGTTTGGTAAGACAAATTTGTCCTTCTTGTTTCTATTAAATCCTCTGTGTTCCTTTGTCCTTCGTCATGTTTCAGTGCGAGTTCATGTGTCTTTGCTTAGTTGCCTGGTTTTCCTTCATCCCTTAGATTAGATTTACTTCCAACTTGTGTTTACCCTAAGTGAGCTCACCTGTAAAACTTTTCATTTATTTAATTAAATAAATGAAAAGTTGTGTGTGTGATTTATTGATTGCATCATGTGTGGTCAGTTTTAGTTTCAGTCTTCCCTCTGTCCTTTGTCATATTGGGTTCCTGCTCATAAACCTTCGTTATCCACCGTTGAACTTAACTACTTTACATTTCATATAAGTCGTGATAATCTCCGACTTCAGGACATACTAATAACTTTCATTAGTTTTTGAGCAGCTGCAGTAGTAATAGTGGTAATGACAGGTTGTCACATGGCATGGCACATCTGGACTTGCCTCAAGTCACAACATTGTGGGACTACAATATGAATGACAGTTGCATGGAGGGTTGGAGTGTGTTCTGCTCAAAAAGGACAGGTCTAAGCAGATCATTAAAAATTCAAATGGAGTTCAGAATGAATTCTAAACTTTAAGTTACTAGATCATTTTAATCAGTGTGAAGTGAACTGGGCAAGCAGTTAGAAAGTTTGACCTTGAACAGCATTGGTCACATAAACAAACCAGTGTAAGCAGATGGATATTCTGGAGATTATGTTGTTGTAGATTTGGTGTCTCCTCATTAACCCTGAATTCTACAACTGAAATGAAGGGTTCAAGGTTAGGATTACACTTATAGCTGCAAATAGCACACTAATGGGGAAAAAAGCTAGGTTGAAATAAATGGGATTTTTACTTTAACTGCATGAAAAACAAACTCAGAGGAAATGAGTAATGGGCCCAACATCTCATCACAAAGCCCTTCCACAAACTACATGTACAAAGAAGTCAGCAGCTGATCATTTAACTGCTCAGCCTCTGAGCAAGCTTTACTGTTTCCATCCAAACAGTAAAGCCTTTAGCCTGGCTTTGATTGCATCACAGAGACAGAGTACAGACAAGGCACCGCTGTGCGTGTTTGGTCCCTGTGGGGCCACACCTGCAAACTGCTCGTCACATGTTCATGCCCTTTTCATTATATCTAACCATCTGTATCTCTGTCTGACTAGCTAATTAGCTGTCTGCATAAGTAAATGCATCACTAATGCCTCATTGCAAGAGCACAATTTTTCCACATTTCTGTCATCCGTGACGCTCTAATTACAGGGTAAGTGTGTTGTCAGTGTCTTTTATCTGATCACATTACAGCATGAATGAAAAGCATTCAGCCTGGAATTCCTACTCAAGCATAAAAAAGGCTTTTTATTGCATAAAGTTTTTACGATATTCAGGCTATAGATAGGGAGACTCATTTGATGTGTTGTGATTGGCTGTGATGTGAGTTGTGAGCAATTACATAATCTCAAAGTCCATCATGTCATCTGAAAATAGGAATTAATGTCTGCTTTTACAGAGGTGCTCACGCTTGCTGTTTATTATGCTCCCTAAATCCAGGAATCTCGGAGTATAAGATATATATGCCACAATGTTACTCCAGTTCAACAAACTTCTAATAATGAAAATATAGCGACATACAAAGAACAAACACGAATAAGGGAGCTGGGTGCCCAAGCAAAAACAGACAAAAGAGAAAGAAGACCACGAACCCACCACATAATGAGCTATCGGATTCTGGCTTTTCCCCTGAACTAATATTGGTAAGCTAAAGTAAAAGAACCTAAAGTGAAAATAGGACTGACGGTGGCCCCCAGATCAGCTCATAATAAAAACAGGAGGCACCACGAGAGCACAAACCTTCATCAAGGCAGCTCCCTCTCTGGGTAGTATTTACTTTTAAGGAAATAGTTTTTAAAAGTTCTTTGTTTGATTTGGCTTAGTTTTTTTGTTCTTTTTAAAAGTACATGAAGATCTTTGTAGAGCAATAAAACAAGTGCGAAGTGCAGACTCTTGTTATTTGCCTTGTTGAAACACATTTTAATGTACATGAAACAATTTTTTATTTTGTTTCCCAAAAAACAAACAACTAAAGAACAGGAACACTGTGTATGTATTCAAACCTTTTATGTATTTAAATGGTTATAACCTTTAACTGTAATGTACACAATAAAAGTCATAATACAGTAATTAGCTATATCCAAAAAAATATCCCATATTGTTATTTTAAAGAGCTATATATAGCATTACTGTCACTTTGACCTTTGATAGCCAAAGAAGAATACATGTGCAAACATTACATGAGCTCCTTGGCAGTGGTCATAATGAACAAAAAACTGCGAAGGGAGAAGAGGATGACATCCGTGCTGATGGAGATGACAACAACAAACCTGCATGCCCCGCCTTACCTGGCTGGATACAGTATGCATGCCAGTGAGCCTTCCAATCAGCACTGAGGATAATTCAGTGGAGAGAGCAGGTTAATGAGGATGACACAAAGGCAGGAGGTAGATGATAGATGTACCAGCACACTGAGGCTACGTGAACCACTGATGACCAAGTACTCAAGTCTGTTTAATTAGCAGCACCTGGCTGCTACTTAATGTCTGTGGAGTGCACTTAGTTTTTCACACACTGCTTTTGCATTTTGGATTATTTTTTGTTAAATAAATGATGACACAATGTCATGTTTTGCGATTTATCAGAGACTGCACTTGGTCTGCTAAGGACCAGTTTGTGTTTATGTAAAACCTTCAAACTGAGGGAGTGTACTTTCTGCAACATGACTATTTAAGCTAATGTAACAATACAAAATGGTAGGTGTAGTCAGAGACATTATCAGGCTTCTAGGATTTGATGTAGCTTTAACTTTTCCATCCACTAACTTGTCTTTTGCTAAGCTAATGCGGCTACATTAGCCACATTAACTCTAGCAATAGATATAGTTCCTGTAGACCAGGGGTGTTGAACTCCAGTCTTCGAGGACTGAAACTTTTATATGTGTCCCTGCTTTAACACACCTGAATACATTTAGTATGTCATTGGCAAGACTCTATAGAACTTGACTGTATGCTGAGGTAGCACTTCAGCCATCTGATTCATGTTACAACAGCTCAAGAGTGAATGAACATGGTGCAATAAAAGTAGTTCTGGAAGTACTTTTTTTAAACATACACTTTTATTTAAACTTACATGAGTCGGGTTTGGGGTTGCCACCTCGCCATGCAGTCAAGTCCTGCTAATGACCTACAAATTTTATTCATGCGAAGAATAATAAAGACATCGGGGTAGATTATTTCTGGGAAGTATTGAGCAGCTATTTCAGAGAAAATCTGTTATGTAAAAAAAAAAGAGATTTCCTGAAATGGAAATGTTATGAACTGAGTTATATGGAACATTGAAATTCTTTGTATTAAATATTACTGTGACTCATACAGGAGTGACAGTCTTGTTTTTCAGCTCTTAACTGTTTTGTTTTGTGGATTCACAATAATCACAGAGGAAGTTTAGTTGTCACATCAGTTGAGTTCAGTGTCAGTTGTCAGCACAAAAAACTCTTTAGGCTTTACATCGAGGAATAATCCTTCCTGTTACTCACTGACCTAAGGGGTGTCTGACTCTGTCAAATGGGATGACAGGTTCACTGGCGTACTCAGTCAAACGCAGCTTCAAGCGTTCTGAGGGGGGGAAAAGAGGCAGTCTGTAGACTTCCAGTCTCACTGTTTCTGAAGAAAGACCTGAAGAGGATTCATTGTTTCACCCTGAAAAAGCTCTTGGCCCAAAAATAATTGTCTGACGCTCGCAGTTGTTGCAAAATCAATTTCACCCCGGTTCTTTTTATTCCTCGGGCATCCAGAGACGGCACCGGACTCAGTAGTCATTTTCACAAAAACCTTTATTCATCTTCATTTAAGCATGCATCTTCTAGAAGGGGAGATGTGCAAGGCCGGTGTCCCTCTGCAAATCTTCCACTCCTTTGTCTGTGAAACACAGTTTTGTAGAAGCGACCCCATCATAAAACCCCCATGATGTGCTGCAAACTCTGTGTCTGTGTGTGTATGCACGAGCACATGAGTGCCTGTGTGTGCACGTACCTGTGTGTATGTGTGAGTGCACGTGAGTGACTGTGCATGTAGGTGTGGGTGCATCAGTCAAAGCACTGTGTGTGTGTCTCTGTGTACGTGACTTCCTCCCGGTCATAAAAGTAATCTCCTCACCTAAGCTACACCAAATTCCTCTACACAACAGAGAAAACAGAGTTAACATATTACAAACACTGAGACCCCCACCCAGGTCTCCCTAGAGTGAATCTACAATAGGCAAGCAGCTTGGTGTGAAAAAATCAACTGTGGGAGCAATCATCAGAAAATGGAAGACATACAAGACCACTGATAACCTCCCTCGATCTGGGGCTCCACGCAAGATCTCATCCCGTGGGGTCAAAATGATCATGAGAACGGTGAGCAAAGATCCCAGAACCACACGGGGGGACCTGGTGAATGACCTGCAGAGAGCTGGGACCAAAGTAACAAAGGTCACCATCAGTAACACACTACAACGGCAGGGAATCAAATCCCGCAGTGCCAGACGTGTTCCGCTGCTGAAGCCAGTGCATGTCCAGGCCCGTCTGAAGTTTGCCAGAGAGCACATGGATGATACAGCAGAGGATTGGGAGAATGTCATGTGGTCAGATGAAACCAAAGTAGAACTTTTTGGTATAAACTCAACTCGTCGTGTTTGGAGGAAGAAGAATACTGAGTTGCATCCCAAGAACACCATACCTACTGTGAAGCATGGGGGTGGAAACATCATGCTATGGGGCTGTTTTTCTGCCAAGGGGACAGGACGACTGATCCGTGTTAAGGACAGAATGAATGGGGCCATGTATCGTGAGATTTTGAGCCAAAACCTCCTTCCATCAGTGAGAACTTTGAAGATGAAACGAGGCTGGGTCTTCCAACATGACAATGATCCAAGACACACCGCCCGGGCAACAAAGGAGTGGCTCCGTAAGAAGCATTTGAAAGTCCTGGAGTGGCCTAGCCAGTCTCCAGACCTCAACCCCATAGAAGATCTGTGGCGGGAGTTGAAAGTCTGTGTTGCTCGGCGACAGCCCCAAAACATCACTGCTCTCGAGAAGATCTGCATGGAGGAATGGGCCAAAATACCAGCTACTGTGTGTGCAAACCTGGTAAAGACCTATAGTAAACGTTTGACCTCTGTTATTGCCAACAAAGGTTATGTTACAAAGTATTGAGTTGTATTTTTGTTATTGACCAAATACTTATTTTCCACCCTGATTTACGAATAAATTCTTTACAAATCCTACCATGTGGATTCATGGATTTTTTTTTCACATTCTGTCTCTCACAGTTGAAGTGTACCTCTGGTGCAAATTACTGACCTCTGTCACCATTTTAGGTGGGGGAACTTGCACAATCGGTGGCTGACTAAATACTTTTTTGCCCCACTGTAATTAAAAATTGAACTAGATGCCTTTAATATTTTGTGATAATCTTCTCCCTATATGCACATATAATCAAGGAAAAGTTCAGTTTTGAATGTTCTACATTTAGCCCTGCTGCAGACTGGTGACCTGTCCAGGTTGTCATGTTGCTGCTGGGATAGGCTCCAGCCCCCCACCGCAACCTGAAATGGATAAACAGATGAAGATAGATGGATGATTTTATACAGTGTAGGCAGGGGTAAACAGGTGTACGTATTTAATCAAGTATTCAGCAGACTTAGAGTAAGTAGAGTATAGTAAAAAGATTCAGCTTTTGCTTTGCTTCGATTTTTTTAAAGCCTGTATTTGCATTTGAGGAACCATCTTGCTTTGCTCCATCGTCATAGTGACACCAACCAGTCCCTCACAGGAAAGGGCAATCTCACTGAGCTTAACAGTTAGCACGATCCAAGCTAGCGATGTGTTACTAGCTTTATTCGTATACAGATGGGTCAATACTCATCAGTGAACAGCTTCTCCTTTAATCTGATGCCAAAGTAGAGACGCGACCGCCTCACTCTCACTCACGCGATTTGATTGGTTCGAGGCATTTATGCAAAATTTGGAGAAAAAAGGTGTTTTTTGAAAAGTTAAACTTTTCTTTACTTTTTAGCGTGAGCTGGCTCCACAAGTCAGTTTGGCAACTCCTGATGTCAAAGTGCATGAAAGGTGAAAGCACTGAAGCCTAAAAGTGTACATGTGTATTTTTTCCAACCCAGACGCTGGTAAAGTACAGACAAGACGCTTTTAGAGAAAGTTAGGTCCTCCATCTTAACGATTTTGTGTCTCATGGTAAGGCATGACAAAAAAACAAGCCCTAAATTTCATCTAAAAATGCCTCCTTTGCTGCATAACAGAAAACTGACTTCTTTTGAGACCCAGACAAAAGCCAAAAACATGAATTTAGAGGCTGCTCTGAAATAAAAGACTGAGCAACAGCAAGGGGTGTGTCAGCATCTGCTGTTAGCGGTGATCGATGCACTGAAAAACCTTGAGGTGGTTTACTTCATCATCGTGGTCGACGGTGCTGTGGATGAAAAAACTAGAAGCATGCTGAAGTTGAGCGGGTCTTCTCAGATTGTCGGACAGACTCCAAATGGGTGGGTCAAGGGTGGCTGTAGCTCAGGAGGTAGAGCAGGTCACCTACTGATCGGAAGGTCGGTGGTTCGATCCCTGGCTCCTCCAGTCTACATGTCAAGTATCCTTGGGCAAGATACTAACCCCAACTTGCTCTCCGATGCATCCATCGGAGTATGAATGTCGTTAGAAAGTGTAGATAAAGTGCTTGTGAGAATGGGTGTGATTGGGTGAATGAGGCAGGTTGTATAGAGCTCTTTGAGAGTAGAAAAGCGCTATATAAGAATCAGTCCATTTACCAAATGGTACAGGAAGCAGGTTATGTACATATCTGGTAATATATTCAAAGATAAATGATCAAAAACACCTTTGGTGAGACATTTGGACACACCAAATACTCTTTAATGAACTTTCCTAAATAATCAGCTACAACTGCAGACCACCCAGATAATGGTGATAGATGCTTTGAAAACATCTTAATGACAATTTAGTAAACACTAATGATTATTGTGGCTGAACACATTTTTATTAACGATCCATTTTTAATGGCAGAGTCTTTCCCATAGTCTTTTCTTCTGTCACCCTCCCTCCTCCCAACCAGTTGTGGCAAATGGCTGCCCCTCCCTGAACCTCCTTCTGCTAGAGGATTCTTCCTGTTAACAAGGAGTTTTGCCTTCCCACTGTTGCCAAGTGCTTGCTCATAAGGGATCATTGGATTGTTGGGGTTTTCTCTTTATTATAGGGTCTTTACAACTGTTGTTGTTTCATTGTTGTGATTTGGCACTTTATAAATAAAGTTGAATTGAATTGGTCCCCTTCATAGAGCAGAAAACACTCAGGTTTCATAGAAAACCATTCTGTAAAATGTATTTCATTATTTTGAAACACACCCTAATGTACGAGAAAGCTTATTCATACAGCACGTTCTATTACTGAAGCTATAATAACACAGCCATGTCTCTGTGTTTAAACTGTAAAGCCAAAGCTAACTGTATGATATTGTGAGGAATGGATTCATAACATGGCAGACAAGTCAAAGTTGTTCATATTTTATTCTACTCTTTTCTGGCATGTATTTTTGTTACTGTGTTACTGTTGTTGAGTTATATAGAAAATTCTCTAGAAAATGCTTATTGCTGTTTTATTCCCCGTTTTCTATCGCTATACTTATTCTTAGACAGAGGGTCTCTAGGAGGAGCACAGAGTCGTGGAGTTTTGTTTAGAGCTTCAGGGATGGCAAATTAAGCATGATGAAACAGTAGCATGAATGAGATGTCCAAAGCAGCTCCATTGAAAATAACGCTAACAGCATTCTTACTCTTACTGATAATGATGAGCTCAAGCAACTTGAGACTTGAATATACGTCTCACACCCGCTTAATAATCATATTCTGAGCTTTAGTTTATGTGACTTTTTTCAGCAGTTTTCTCAGAGACAACCCAAACTGTATCTTTAAAAAAAGATCTCCTATTTAATCTTTAAAAGCACACGGGGACATAACTGCAACTGCTAAATTACCAAACTGACTACGACTAAAAAAGCTGATCAGGAACAGCTCTGCAAATTGGCCGAGTGGTCAACATCCAGAATTTAGCATTTCAGCTAGTGAGTCATCACATCTCTAAAAGCAGCAGAAATCTGCAAACTACAAACAAGTCATCAGTCATTAAGTCCCTACCTGCAGTTTTTTTAAACGAGTCTATGATGATGAATGGAAACACGGAGAGGTGATGTAAAAATAGACCTGTGCAATTTGTTTCTATTTGCTGCCCACACACGCGCTGCTGCAGTGCTGAAATTGGTCCGCTACAGTACTTTCATAGTAAACACTGGTACTTAGAACTTTGCTTCTTTGAATGTGTCAAGAGCAGTTTGAGCTCCTCACCCTGTTCACAATGGGGCTCCAAACCACATGTACCCATTAACCCTTACTTGTGATGTTATGACCCTGCCTTGACTCCTTCACTTGGACTTCACTTGGCAACCACTTGTGAATAAGGGAGGAGCAGAAAGTAGCAATAGAAAAGTACCTATTTCAAACTTACAGTTTAAGATACTAAGCTTAAACTGTCGAGCCAAGCACCACAAAGTTGAATGTGCCTAATCAGAGTTTCTGCTTTAAAGTTTAATATGATCTCTGCACGGCTTACATTTTAGGGATTGTCTCTGGGGTGAATGGAGCTCAGGTAGAGCAGGTCATCTGCTAATTTGAAGGCTGGTGATTTGATTCCTGGCAAATATCCTTGGGTAAGATACAAACCCCAAGTTGCTCTGCAATGCGTCCATTGGAGTATGAATGTCTTTGAATGGTAGCTAGAAAGAACACAGCACAAAATGCTTGTGTGAGTATGGGTGAATGAGACAAGTTGTGTAGAGCGCTTTTTAGAAAAACAGTCCATTTAATTCAGTTCAATTCAATTTTATTTATATAGCCAAATCATATCAACAGTCGTTTCAAGGCTTTTTATATTGTACAGTAGATCGTACAATAATAGATACAGAGAAAAACCCAACAATCATATGACCCCCTATGAGCAAGCACTTTGGCGACAGTGGGAAGGAAAAACTCCCTTTTAACAGGAAGAAACCTCCGGCAGAACCAGGCTCAGGGAGGGGCGAGGCCATCTGCTGCGACCGGTTGGGGTGAGAGAAGGAAACAGGATAAAGACATACTGTGGAAGAGAGACAGAGGTTAATAACAGATATGATGATTCAATGCAGAGAGGTCTATTAACACATAGTGAGTAGTGATGGGTCGGTCGCGAACGAAATGGTTCTTAGAGCCCGGTCTTTGACGTGAACAAAGCGTTGTTTTTTTTTCTCTCTCTCTCTCTCTCGTTCTTTTTTTCGGCTTCACTCAGCATGCGAGCCTTGTGCTTTAAGCTGGGGTGAGGGGGGAGGGGCGGTAGTTACACTCGCAGTAGCACAGGAACAGAGCGGGAGAGAGAGAGAGAGAAAGAGAGCCAGGGACAACAAGGTCCCATTAGAAAGGTATAGTAATCATCCACAACTATTTTCGGTTGCAGATGATAAAGGATTCAGAAAGTTTATTCATGCAGGTCCATATGACAGAGAATGTGCATCTTCTGTTTGTTTTCATATTTTAATTTATATTTAATTGTGTTGTGGTTTGCAGTGTTTTGTGTTGTTTCACTTTAAATTTGTAAAAGGAAAAAGCTGAAAATTTGAATAGTTAAAAGTTGAAATTTGAATAGTCATTGCAGATGATAAAGGATTCAGAAAGTTTATTCATGCAGGTCCATATGACAGAGAATGTGCATCTTCTGTTTGTTTTCATATTTTAATTTATATTTAATTGTGTTGTGGTTTGCAGTGTTTTGTGTTGTTTCACTTTAAATTTGTAAAAGGAAAAAGCTGAAAATTTGAATAGTTAAAAGTTGAAATTTGAATAGTTGATTATTGTATTAACTGATTTATTTATTACATTTTATGTGGAGTGAATAAATAAAGGTATATTTACGGTGGCCCCTACAGACAAAGCACATACAAACTTCAAATCACGTACAAACTCTGAAGCACGTACAAACTGGCAACAAACTGTTCCAACTTCTGCAATCTGGTAGAAGGTTCCGCATCTTCTGGGCAAGGACAGAGAGACTCAAGAGGAGCTTCTATCCCCAAGCCATCCGTGCCCTAAACACACACACCCGCCCTCTCACATCATCTATAATTGACTGAGACAGGACTCTCTTCCAGACACTCTAAACCAAGGCACAATGTACATTTCAAATTCCTTTAATTTTAAATATGTTTATATTGTCTATCCTGTAAAATAGTCAGATGTCTATTCATATTAATGTACAGAATTCACCTGCTTGCTGCTACTACTGCACATTCACCCAGTGTATATACTATATGTGTATATATATATATATATATATATATATATATATGTAATGTTCTTCCTCTACACCCCCCCCCCCCCCCAATTTTTGCACATGTCGAGGAGCGTGTCAGGCTACATTCCACTGTGTGTTATACTTGTATAACTATGCATGTGACAAATAAAGAACCTTGAACCTTGAACTCCAAAACACGTAAAAACTCCAAAACACGTAAAAACACGTACAAACTCCGAAGCACGTACAAACTCCAAAACACGTAAAAACTCAGAAGCACATAAAAACTCAAAACACGTACAAAAGACAACAGAAGTGCTCCAGGATGCTGGGTGCAGTGTTGAGCTTTTGTTACGTAGTGCCTACACAAGCCAGGAAGTACCAACGACCGGATTTGGTGTGTGGTAGTAACAGGTAAATGAGCTTTTTTTTTTTTTTAATTATTTGACTATATATGAATGCTTGTGTATAAATACACAAACAATACACATATGCTTTCATGCTTTCAATTGTGTAATTTAAGTGATCTAGGTAGCTCTGTTTTGGAAGTTCAGTTCATGCTAGAAATGTGCTTTTTGGAGTTTGTACGTGTTTTGTCTCTAGGGGCCACCGCATATATTTTATATATAAACATATATAAATAAAACCACTGTTTTTTTTACATTAGTAATTCCTTTGTGCATAATTTTACATTATTGTTAATAATAAATTAATTAAAGCAACAAAACAACCTGAAGAGCCGGTTTGGAGCCGAAAGAGCCGGCTCTTTTTAGTGAGCCGAGCCGAAAGAGCCGGAAATCCCATCACTAATATTGAGTGAGAAAGGTGACTGGAAAGGTTGGGGTGAGAGAAGGAAGACAGGATAAAAGACATGCTGTGGAAGAGAGACAGAGGTTAATAACAGATATGATTCAATGCAGAGAGGTACGGAAGCGTAGAGCTGCCACCCAGGCAAAAGAAAAATACAAGTGTATCACGTTATAACGTGAAAGGTTTATTGTTCTAACAAGATACTTTTCCTGTTTGTACAATATACTATCATGTTTGTACAATATACTTTTCACGTTTGAACAACATAATATCACGTTATTACAATATACATAATTATCACGTTCGTACAATATAAATATTATATTGTACGAACGTGATAATTATATTGTTTGAACAATAAAATTTTCACGTTATAACATATATTTTATTGTTCGAGCATGATATATTGCCGTAAAGATACGGAAGTGTAAAACATAGTGAAGTGGGTGACAGTGCAGATCAGAGTGCGAGAAAATGGCTCGTTTATTGGAATTAATTAAGTTCTATTTTATGCTTGGATTGAGGCATGGGGAGATTTTGCTGTTATTGAGCAGTTTGGACAGTATTGTGATAAGCATCCGGACACTTAGAAGAAACCTAAAACGCATGGGACTGTACAGGAGAAAGAATGAGTCCGATCCGATTGAGGTGGCACGATTTCTTATTGATCAACTGGAGGGACATGGGAGGCTCCATGGATACAAACTACCAGTGGCGGCTCCTGAAAAAAATCTCAGGGGGGGCAATTTTTATGATATCGACTAAAATGACCCATTTAATGAGTACATCAAACAACACAATTTTAATTTAAATTTAAAATGAACAACCATATTCTGGCCATTTGTATAGATTTGTAAAAATGAACAACCATATTCTGGCCATTTGTATAGATTTGTAAAAATGAACATGAACAGATTTTTTTTTTTTTTTTTGAATGAATGAAAAATAACTATTGAAAACAACAACTGTAAACTGATTGGGGGGGTGGGCTAAAGAGAGAAAGAGAGAGGGATGGAGAAAGAGAGTAAATATGGTTAAGGGTTCTTATTTGTACAAGAACTTTGCTCGTCTGTCTTTCTGAGTGGCAAATTTCTCGATGACCCTGGTGTTGAAATCAGGAAGTTCTTGTGTGAGTTTTTTCTCTATGGACAGCATAGCCAGAGCGTTGAGCCGATCCTGAGCCATATTGTTTCTCAGGAAAGTTTTTATCCTCTTTAAAGTAGAGAAACACCTCTCCGATTCTGATGTTGTCATTGGTGTGGTGATGAGGATGTTAAGAAGACTTACAGTTTCGGTGAATGTGTCTTGAAGGTTGTTTTCCATCAGAACCTGATAGAGCGCCAGCGCACCACTACAACTCTGAAACTCCTCGTTGTCGTAGATCAGGGACAGTTCTGTTTTAAGTCTGGCTTTGTCCAATGAGGGATAGGCTTCCACTGTGGTTTGTAGTGCTGCATCTGGAAAATTTTTGCTGTGTTGTTGGAACAAGTCTCCTTGCAACAGAGTGGCGCTGACAAGGTGCTTGGTGAAAGAAAACCTCTCCTTGGCATGGCTCATAATGGTGTCGCACACCTATCCAATAATATATAATTGGTAAGAGTTAGATTCAGTGATAAGACTTTGGCACATGTCTCATGTTAATCATTATTCTGAAAAAAAAAATCTGTCCATAACAAAACAAAACAGTCATGACCACTATATCAAATGACATCTGACAGCATCGTCATTAGATTTTATCTGATGATCCGATTTAAATCAGACCAAGCAGCTAGTGCTTACCTCCAGTGCCAAATGGTGTTGCCTGTCTTCCCCCAATGTTCTCCGTCTCTTTGTGGGTGGGTCTTGAACAGGTCCCCTGTACTCCTCATCCACAACCAGATTAGGAAGTGCCTCCCTGATCCAATACATAAGTTTCATTAATGGCTTCTGAAAACTGAATAGGGATATATTAACCAAACACAAACCAAACAAAGGTTGTGTTCTAATTACCGGGAATTACCGGATTTAATTAATAACCGGACCTGGTTTAATGGCTGGGGGAAAACCAGTGCAAGTAAATAAAGGCCCTGGCCATAATTTCAGGAAATAGCCTATGGTATAGGCTACATCAAATCATTACTGGGAATATACTTCATCAAATATACTTAATCAAATATTTTTCATAAAATTACTTCAAAGGCTGATATAAATCAAAATTATCTGAATTCCATTAAACATTTAAGTCACAGAACACAGAATATATGCAGAGAATTTGATAGAATCTATGCATAGATAATTAACATTTATTCTAGGTTACATATTTATGCTTTTATGCCTACCTGATAGCCTGCATGCGGCTGATGAATGTCTGGGTGATCCCTGCGATGGTGACAGAATCGATGTTTCTCTTCTGTAGGTGGTTATACAGCATGTCTACATGTGGCATTATCTTGTGAAACAAGGCCAGGAAAAAACAGAAAGCTTCGTCTTCCAGCATTCTCACGAAACCACCGGCATCTCTCTTTGTAGGGGCATCAAATCCTTCACTGTTACGGATGGTCTGAAAACACCTCACCAGATCGTCTTTATGTTCATACACTGTATTCACAGCACGACTGTTGAAGTTCCAACGGGTTGCCGATGCACTTGGAAGTCGGTGCGCCACCACCTCGTCAAGCACTGCAGTCCTCTTGCTCGATTTAGTAAAAAAAGAAGCGAATCCTGCTATGTCGGAAAAAAAGTGACTGATTTGAGGGATGTGGGAGGTTGCTTGTTGCATTACCAGGTTTAACTGATGGGCATAACAATGTACGTAGTGAGCGTTAGCATAAATGTCCTGTATCTTACGCTGCACTCCTCCAGTGGTACCCCTCATTACAGCGGCCCCATCGTAGGCCTGGGCGATCAACTTTCTCTCTTGTCCCTGGGGGAGGATGAAGCGCAGCCTCTCCGATAAGGCACTGGCTATTGCATCTGCACAAGCATTGGGTAGCTTGATGAATTCAAAAAAACGCTCTTGAATACGGTTTCGTTGGTCAATGTATCTTAGCACCATGACTAACTGACAGTGTGTAGAAATGTCAGTGGTTTCATCAGCTTGAATGGCTAAAAACTTCGCTGCCTTTACTTCTTCCACGATCCTTTCTCTCAGAACTGCCAACATGCAATCCAGGATCTCGTTCTGGACTGTTTTCGAGGTGCCTTTAAATACAGTAGCATTTTCAAGGTGTTGCCTCAAGTCGTGATCAATTGATGCCATCAAGTCGACTAAACCTCTAAAAATCCCTGGATTGTCTGAGGAATCACTTTCATCATGTCCCCGCATTGCTAGCTCAAAAGCACCACAAAACTTAATACAATCGATGATTTTAGATAAAATATGACGGTTTTTATCTACCTCTTCGTTGTGCCTTCTTAAAGCAATCCGATGTCCATCATCTAGCTGCGCCGCTATGCTAGTTTTCCCTAGCACAGCTAGCTTTACACTGTTGTCCATATGAACTCGTGAGCTTTCATGTTTCTTGATTCGTTCGGAGAGGTGCTTTAAGTCGGTTTGTCCAGATTGTGTCCACGTCAAATCACACTTGTCACTTTTGAACAGTATGCACGGGAAACAAAAAAGTGCATTAGCTGTTCCACAGCCTGTCAGCCACGACTTGCGCTGGAACCAACTCCGACAAAAAGTCCTGTTGTATGCTTTTGACTTCTCCTTCGTTGCCTGGGTTAGTTGAATTTCGGGCTTGTCAGGTCCCAACTCTTTAACTTGCAGTTTTTCTGCCATTGTCCTTCTGGCAAAAGGGTAGGTTAGAAGCGATCTAACCGAATTTGGGGGAGGCTGTGCCTCAACCGTTAACAATACCGCTGCCATCGTCTCTCTCTGACCTTATAGCTCACTTAGGCTACTGACTGAGGTAAAATTCTAGAACAGCAAATCTTCGCGCGTTTTCTGCAGGGGCGCAATTTTAAGCGCCCCCAAACCATTTAATTCAGCGACGCTGATAGGTCAAATATTTATTATTTTCCCCTGGCAACCATTTAATGATAGGCTATTTCGCTGCATATCAAGGGCGCTTTGACGAGCGCCCCAGAAGAAGAAAAACACCGTTTGTTGGTTGAACTTTAATGAGTCAGCTGGTGAAAATGTTAAAATACGCCTGGCTGTATATGGGCACACACATAGTAAAACTATCATTGATGAATTTTTTAAAAATATATATTTTTACTCCTCCACATTTGGGGGGGCGGAGCCCGAGCGCCCCCTATGGGCCAGCCGCCACTGCAAACTACATCACCTGAACTGCATTCAGGCAGGTTATGTTGTCACGCAGAGTACTGTGAGACATTTACTGAAATATCTTGACCCTTACGGTGTTGAGCAACGACGCAGAAATCGCCGAATGCGACGCACGTATGTAAATCCTGGACCAAATTTCATGTGGCATGTTGACTCCTATGACAAACTGAAGCCTTTTGGAATCTGTATAAATGGAGCTATTGATGGGTTTTCGAGAGTTATGATTTGGCTTCATGCCTATTCAACAAACAATGATCCCAAAGTCATTGCTGGATATTTCATAGCAGAAGTTGAAAAGAGGATGGGAACACCTGCTAGGATTCGCTCTGATTTGGGAACAGAAAATGTCATAATGGCCGAGATGCAACGATTCTTGCGCTGGACTATGGATCCGAACGTCAGAAACTGTTTTATTACTGGATCCAGCAATCACAATCAGCGTATTGAAGGCTGGTGGGCCTTTCTGAGACGACATCATGCTCAGCACTGGATAAATCGTCTCCAGGAACTAAAAGACCATGATTGCTTTTCTGGATGTTTTTTGGACAAGCAGCTCATATTGTTTACGTGCCTGAACGTCATCGAGGTATGTAACCATGTTTATATTCTTTTAATGAGTCATTGTGTGTGTGTGTGTGTGTGTTAGAGAGAAAGAGAGACACGGAGAGAGAATAAAAAGTTTGCTTTAACACCTACCATGCACCATCCCTATTATCACTCCGTTGAGGATATGAAAAAAAATGCATATTTCACTGGCCAGAAACATAAAATCGCACTGTCTAAAACAATTCACGTTTAATAATTACTTAAAATTTTCCAAAGTATCACGTGTCTACCACTGTTATTCTTGTTGTTGAGTATTTTTGATAAACTCTGTTTTTCCGACTGTCATTGTGTGGTGCTTTTGATTGATTGATTGATTGATTGATTGATTGATTGATTGATTGATTGATTGATCGTACTTTATTCATCCCGAGGGAAATTGGGTTAAGGCTGCCAGCCGTGCCAGCGCCGTTTTGGGTAACATGTTGAGCCAAGAGAAATGTGTTCTTTTACTGATATGAGATTTTTTAATTTTTAATATTTAATAGGAAGAACTGCAGCAAGTTGCACATATGTGGAACACCCACATAATACGCAGAAGCAGAAATGCAGTTGCTCCAAGTGGACGTCCGATTCTCATGTACACCATCCCTCATCTCTTTGGAGGACAGGATCATCTGAAAGAGGTTTCTTGGGAGGCAGTGGATGCTTGTAAGCAAGAATGTCAACAGAGAGGACCTTATACCTGTGATGAAACAGTTTTCAGCTTGTGTTGCCTTATAATGTCAGAGAACTTCTTACTTCCACCAAGCACAGCAGATGAATCCATTGAACTGTATCTCTTCCTGAGAGCCTATATACTGAAGGACTTATAAACCTAAATATAATTGGGCTTTGGGAATTTTTACGCATATATTTTTGGGTACAATGTTTTATTTGTGCAATAAACAATAGAAAAGACATTCATTATTATTTTGTTTGGATTTTCGGTTCAAGATAGTAGCAAGCAAGCATGTCTAAATATATTTAACCAAATCTGCGTACTCCAACCTTTTGGCATTTCCAATTATTTTTTAACGGAATTTCTATTATATCTGATTTCTGTTTTAAGACTGTCAAAAAAACATTTTTTAAACTGCTGATCCTATACATTATCATTCATGAAATATTGTTTTCAATTTTACTGAACACATTGTGCAACTGCTATTCATCCACGAACAGTTTCTTGTAAACTGGTAAATGTACAAATTCTGCATTATTTAATAATTAACAAATAGTGTTAGATGTTAACCTCCCTTTTATTTGTGTTCAAGGAGAAGAAAACACGGACTCTTGATAAACTGTCATGGTCCTGGGCCATGTTGGCCCAGTGTTCTTAGTTTCCTTGTATGTTTGTATTTTATTCCATGCTTCCCCTGCCCATTATGTCTAAGTTCTCCCCGTGCCCTCTCTTCCCCCCTGTGTGCCCTCTATGTATTTATGAGCCCTCGTCCCCTTTCGTGTTTATTCCGTGTCTCCCCTGCCTGTTACGTTGGTGTTCTACTCGTGCTCTCTCTCCTCCTGTCTGAACCTCTGTGCTCCCTGTTTCACCTCTCCCGTCAGTGTTCAGTTCACCCCGCCCTGTCTCGTTATGATTATCAGTGTCACCTGTGTTCCCCGTGTGTTCCCACTCCCCTCGTTAACCCTCTGTGTATTTCTGTCTGCGTCTCCCTCTGTTCAGCGTGACGTCGTCCCTCTTGCTGTGTGGATCTCCCTGTGTGTCTCTCTGTGAGTTCTTAGTTTATGGTTTCCCAGTTTGGTTTAGTTTATATGTCTGTTCTGCCAGCGAATAAAGCTGAGTTTTGAGTTCATTCCCTCGTGCCTGTGAGTCCTGCATTTTGGGTCCTACTCCTGCCTGCCGCACAGCGATTCATGACATAAACACTACAAAACTTAACTTATGTGCCAATTTTCTGTCTTTTATTCCAGTCAACTATTGCATCAAACACATTGCCTTCCAAAGTTATTCCCTTAAAATATGTTCTAAACAAATGACTGGTGGAAAGGTAAAAAAAATATACTTGAAAATAATTAATATTAAGTCTTTTGAATTATTACTAAACAAAACATCCCCTCTAGCAGACATCTTGTATCCTACAAAACTGCACCACAGACCTGTGGAAAAGGACCTTGACACATGATAAGAACTAATAATAAGCATAGTTCACCACTTGCTGCTAACCATATGAACTTATTAAACATAATTAGTTAACATTTAAACTAGTAAAACTTTTAAGTATGAAAATTTAAACTGAAATTTACATTTTTCATGGTGGAAACAAATTGATGTTATCCACAATTTTTGAAAATAAATTCAAATATGAAATAAAACACTTCCCTGAAATTTAAGCTCTTTCTTTTTTTATACAATGATGTGTTCCCTGTTGATTCCTTAGTACTTGCACCACTGTTTTCCAAGCAGAACCGTCTGGCAGCTATCCGGTCACCATATGTTGGGATGTAATCAGACAGGGTCTTGTCATCCATGAAATCAATCACTGTGGCATCAATCTGTAATAACAGGGATATTTATTACTATACAGAAGTACAAGGTATACCTGCTGCCACACCACATGAGGTACCTCACTAAAAAAATGTATGTAAATTTCACGTGTTTTGATAATTGTCTGTTATTATTTTAGTGGCAGCCATCAATATTTAGCATTTATTCTTTTCCTCTCTCTATGGCAGCAACATTAATGAGATTCTCTAACATGTTATTAATAGAAATATTACAGTATATACAACGCCCACCTTTGAAAAAGTAAATTAGTATTCACGTATCTTTCAGTTGCACAGAGCACAAAGGGTTGAACTCACTGTTTTTTTTTAATTGAAGACAAATATCAATATAAACACAGTTTAATTCATTTGTTTTTAGATAAACAAGGAAACATTGTGCATCACATAATATAGCGATATATTTAAGAAACCTGGAATCTGCATACGGGTTAAGTAGTAACATGTGGTCATACAACGACCCAGTTTTATACAGCGGGTTAATTTGTTTTACATTTTCCATTCCATATTAAAGATCCACACCAATGCAGCCTACCGTTACGTCCTTACGCAGTCAAAGCGAGAGAAGCGAAAACCGCTGTGGTTGCTAACTTAGCAATATGTCACATTTTTAGACGCTGTAACTTCGTAAAAAGCGAGTTTTACAAGTTTCCCCCTCAAGAGTGCACTTACGTGTTCTTGTAGCATTCGTAAGAGACAGTCCTCAGGTACACCACGATTCCGAAGAAATCTCAGAAGTGGGCTATCAGTGTTTGTGTCCATGTTGAAAGCAGGGCATTCAAAGTTAAGTGCCAGTTCTGACGAGCGTGCACTCTCCACAACTACCATGGATTTGGGTTTCCGAATGCAACACGTTTTACGTTCTTACAATAAAAAATGTTATTGTAATGGTATTTTTTTTTACGTTTGTACAATATATGATCACGTTCGTACAACATAATATTTATATTGTACGAACGTGATAATTATATTGTACGAACGTGATAATTATGTATATTGTAATAACGTGATATTATGTTGTTCAAACGTGAAAAGTATATTGTACAAACAGGAAAAGTATCTTGTTAGAACAATAAACCTTTCACGTTATAACGTGATACACTTGTATTTTTCTTTTGCCTGGGTGGCAGCTCTACGCTTCCGTAGAGAGGTCTATTAACACATAGTGAGTGAGAAAGGTGACTGGAAAGGAAAAACTCAATGCATCATGGGAATCCCCCGGCAGCCTACGTCTATTGCAGCATAACTAAGGGAGGATTCAGGGTCACCTGGTCCAGCCCTAACTATGTGCTTTCGCAAAAAGGAAAGTTTAAAGCCTAATCTTGAAAGTAGAGATAGTGTCTGTCTCCCGAATCCAAACTGGAAGCTGGTTCCACAGAAGAGGGGCCTGAAAACTGAAGGCTCTCCCTCCCATTCTACTTTCAAATACTCTAGGAACAACAAGTAGGCCTGCAGTGCGAGAGCGAAGTGCTCTAATAGGGTGATATGGTACTACAAGGTCGTTAAGATAAGATGGGGCCTGATTATTTAAGACCTTGTATGTGAGGAGCAGGATTTTGAATTCAATTCTGGATTTAACAGGTAGCCAATGAGGGGAAGCCAAAACATGAGAAATATGCTCTCTCTTTCTAGTCCCTGTCAGCACTCTTGCTGCAGCATTGTGGATCAGCTGAAGGCTTTTCAGCGAGTTTTTTGGACATTCTGATAATAATGAATTACAGTAGTCCAGCCTGGAAGTAATAAATGCATGAACTAGTTTTTCAGCGTCACTCTGAGACGGGATATTTCTAATTTTAGAGATGTTGCGCAAATGGAAGAACGCAGTCTTACATATTTGTTTAATATGTGCGTTGAAGGACATATCCTGGTCAAAAATGACTCCAAGGTTCCTCACAGTGTTACTGGAGGCCAAGGTAATGCCATCCAGAGTAAGAATCTGGTTAGATACCATATTTCTAAGATTTTCAGGGCCGAGTACAATAACCTCAGCTTTATCTGAATTAAGAATTTAGCGGACATCCAGGTCTTTATGTCTCTAAGACATTCCTGCAATATAGCTAATTGGTGTGTGTTATCTGGCTTCATGGACAGATAGAGCTGGGTGTCATCTGCATAGCAGTGAAAATGTATGCTATGTCTTCTAATGATGCTGCCTAAGGGAAGCATATATAATGTAAACAGAATTGGTCCTAGCACTGAACCCTGTGGAACTCCATAATTAACCTCAGTGTGTGAAGAGGACTCTCCATTTACATGCACAAATCGGAGTCTATTAGATAGATATGATACAAACCACTGCAGTGCAGTACCTGTAATACCTACAGCATGTTCTAATCGCTCTAATAGGATATTATGGTCAACAGTATCGAACGCTGCACTGAGGTCTAGCAGGACAAGCACAGAGATGAGTCCACTGTCAGAGGCCATAAGAAGATCATTTGTAACCTTCACTAAAGCTGTTTCTGTGCTGTAATGAGCTCTGAAACCTGACTGAAACTCTTCAAATAAACCATTCCTCTGCAGATGATCTGTTAGCTGTTTGACAACTACTCTTTCAAGGATTTTTGATATGAAAGGAAGGTTGGAGATTGGCCTATAATTAGCTAAGACTGCTGGGTTTAGAGATGCTTTTTGAGTAAAGGTTTAACTACAGCCAGCTTGAAGGCCTGTGGTACATAGCCGATTATTAGAGATAGGTTGATCATATTTAAGATCGAAGAATTAATTAATGGCAGGACTTCTTTGAGCAGTTTTGTAGGAATGGGGTCTAAAAGACACGTTGATGGTTTGGAGGAAGTAATTATTGAAGTTAACTCAGAAAGATCAACTGGAGAAAAAGAGTCCAAATGAATTTCAATGGTACTAAAAGTAGCTGTAGATAATATTACATCTGTGAGATAATTATAGGTAATTTTTTCACTAATGATTAAAATTTTATTTGTGAAGAAGTTCATGAAGTCATTACTAGTTAACGTTAAAGGGATGGTTGGCTCAAAAGAGCTCTGACCTTTTGCCAGCCTGGCTACAGTGCTGAAGAGAAACCTGGTGTTGTTCTTATTTTCTTCAATCAATGATGAATAGTAAGATGTTCTGGCTTTGCGGAGGGCTTTCTTATAAAGCAACAAACTATTTCTCCAGGCTAAATGATGATCCTCTAAATTTGTGACACGCCATTTCCTCTCCAGCTTATGAGTCATCTGCTTTAGGGTACGTGTTTGAGAATTATTTCACGGAGTCAGGTACTTCTGATTTGAGTTTTTAGTTTTCACCGGAGCTACAGTATCCAGTGTCGTACATAGTGAGGAGGTAAGATAATCGACCTCTGTTGGGGTAGCGTTCAGGTAGCTGCTCTGCTCTATGTTGGTACAGGCCATTGAAGATGATAACAGTGGGTGGATTGGATTCTTAAACTTAGTTACAGCGCTTTCAGAAAGACATCTACTGTGATAAAATCTACTCTCCACTGCTGTGTAATCAATTATTGTAAATCTAAATGTTATCAGGAAATGATCAGACAGGAGAAGGTTTTCAGGAAACACTGTTAAATGTTCAGTTTCTATGCCATATGTTAAAACAAGATCTAGAGTGTGATTAAAGTGGTGGGTGGGTTCTTTTACATTTTGAGAGAAGCCAATTGAGTCTAATAACAGATTAAATGCCATGTTGAGGCTGTCATTTTTAGCAATGGCTGCACTGCTACGGTAAACTCTTTTGGAGTTGTTTTTAATAATCCTAAAGAAACTCGTTTATCAATTAACCATCAAGCTGCACTACTCAAGGTGGGGTTCTCCTGCCCAAGCTCCTCCATTTTCCTCTGTCGGTCAGTGCAGTAGAAATGCTCGGCGTCTGTCTAGTTTACCAGTTGTGCTTCTGAGCTCCTAATTTTGTATTTCCCTGTACTGTATCATGCACCACACAGCTTAGCTCCTCTCTGCCTCAGCTCATTGCTCACCTGACTCCCCAGCCTTACCTCATCTCTTGGATCACCTCTGCACATTCCAAGTTTTGCTAATAAACTTTTAAACTGATCCCTGTGTTATACTCTTGCAACACTCTATACAACTTGCCAGTTGTTTCAAACACAATGCTTTCTAAATCCATAAATCCAGGCCTGTCTGCCGAGTCTCTGGCCTTTCAGTTCAACCAGACTGATTACAGTATATCTGCATCCTTATAGCCGAATCCTTCAAATGAGGTAAAAATTCCAATGTGTTCTGCACACTGCTTTCTTTTCTCTGAGAAATAAAATGAAAACCTTTTCTGGAATATTTGCAGGGTTTTGAAATGATGATGCACCCTGAATGTGTTTCAGCCTTTTGAGTTGTGCTGGTGAAAACAGCTTTAAGGATCCAGACCTTTGCTCTAAGTAGAATATTTCTACATTTTATTTCAGGAACCATTGGATGGACATAAAATTTGATTCAGATGTTTGTGATCTGCAGAAGAATTATGACATAAAAAAGAAGGGCATTAAACATGACTGAAAACACAAGGGTTTTATTACATAATGGGACACCAAGACAGATTTATAAGTATGCATACTAACAAAGTAGTAATGTTCATGCAGCTGTAGTTTTATGTTCTGGGTTGTCATCTTGCTAAAAGACAAATCTTCTATCAAGTGGCAGTAGCAGATAGCAGCGAGGGACATTTATGCTCCCCTTGTACATTCCTGAGCCTTTCAGATCGTTCTGCAGATGAATATCCCCAGAGCACCACCTGTCTTCCTGCTGGGGATGATGTACAACAATGAGTTACCTTTGGTTATAACTTTACTTTGTTTAAAAGAGCTCCCTGGGCCTTCTGGCACTTGTCTAGATGTCTCTTGAATTATTTGTTTACATTTAAAATAGAATCGGGGTGACAGTTTTGTGCTTTTGGATTATGCTTTTGGTGCTTATCTGCTTATGGTGACAGTTGTGGATCATCCTTAGTTGCTGGGAAAAAAGGATTTCTTTGTGTGTGTTTAGGAGGCTTTAACAGAGCATAATGTTAATAAAAATTACAATTTAAAGGATCCAGACAGCATTTTTAGATTCCTGGAGACAACTTATATGTTCTGGTATGTATTACACGGTCTAGAGGTGTTCTGAGGCACAAAGGGAAAATACAGAGTCAAATTAATAAAATAAAATAAAATCACATCATATACATATATATACCGTACATATATATATATATATATATATATATATATATACACTTATGTGCAGCCCTGGTTATTTCGCTTGTCATATTGCAGCCACAGAAATTCTTTTGTCCATGAAACCATAAAGCTGCACTTTCTTTTTGCCTTATAGTCTGATTTGTCATAACTTTTCCGTTTTGTGGTAAGTTTTTCTTTGGCTGTCACTTCTTCACCCTGACCTGTCTTATTTGGCTCAGCAGAACTAAAATATTGTGGCGAGCTCAGACAAGGAGGAGACGGAGGTATCGTTTGGTCTTGCTTCCCGTGAGCTAGCCAGGGAGCACAGCCGTTTATTGACATCTGCAGAAGAACACTGCCGCTAGCTAACTGCTCAGCGCGGCAACAGCACAGCAACAACAACAACAACAACACCACCACACAGGGCGCCCTCTGACCCCGGAAGGACACACCGTCGCAGCGAGAGGGCGTCACCCGTCACTATGGCAACATAAACAAAACATAACTGTACAAACAGAACCCCGAACAGCCCTGACCCGCTACATAGCCCCCACCTAAGGGGTCAGTCGTCCCCGACGACCCCATTACCCCACACAAAGTCCTGCAAATGTCCAGGTGCCTTCTTTTGGCGCACCGGCCGGTCACGACCGGCGGGGTAAAAGTAAATGGCCTGTATTTATATAGCGCTTTACTAGTCCCTAAGGACCTCAAAGCGCTTTACATATCCAGTCATCCACCCATTCACACACACATTCACACACTGGTGATGGCAAGCTACATTGTAGCCACAGCCACCCTGGGGCGCACTGACAGAGGCGAGGCTGCCGGACACTGGCGCCACCGGGCCCTCTGACCACCACCAGTAGGCAACGGGTGAAGTGTCTTGCCCAAGGACACAACAACCGAGACTGTCCAAGCCGGGGCTCGAACCGGCAACCTTCCGATTACAAGGCGAACTCCCAACTCTTGAGCCACGATCGCCCGGAAAGTCACTCGGGTCAGAACATGGGGTGCCACCATCATCCCACTTCTGACACCAATGTGGCGAGCTCAGACAAGGAGGAGACGGAAGTATCGTTTGGTCTTGCTTCCCGTGAGCTAGCCAGGGAGCACAGCCGTTTATTGACATCTGCAGAAGAACACTGCCGCTAGCTAACTGCTCAGCGCGGCAACAGCACAGCAACAACAACAACACACAGGGCGCCCTCTGACCCCGGAAGGACACACCGTCGCAGCGAGAGGGCGTCACCCGTCACTATGGCAACATAAACAAAACATAACTGTACAAACAGAACCCCGAACAGCCCTGATCCGCTACAATATATATCCTGCTGCTTTTACACACGCACTCACATAATGCTCAGCGATTCTCTGCACGATCAACCTCTCACATGTTTAAGCTTGCTGCAGGAGATTTCACTTGTCATGTTTGCATAGTAAGCTAACGATTGATAAGACAACGTCAGAGGAATTGGTGCACAAATTATCATCACTCACCAATCAGTGCTGTCGCTCTCTATACACAGTTCGCGCGATTGCAAAGTGAAAGCAAAAAAACAAGCGCAAATTCAAACGCAATTTCAATATGTCACATATTGACAGTGGCTCACCGATGCCAATGACATAATTACCCAGCTACATTTCCGAAAGAATGCAAAAGCATTGACATAGATTTTTCCTTCCTACAATAGCCCGACGGGCAGGGTAGCCCGTCTGAAAAAAATCGCTAGCCCCAGGACGTCGGGCTAGCGATTTTGCGAGCCCTGTATCTGATTGAGGAATCACTCATCTTTGGAAAAGAGAGTTTATTACAGAGAAATGCCTCTTTCCAAAATAAAAGCTATACTATCCGCTTCTTCTGGGCTATATTCTCAGCAGCATAAGGAGAATCAAGCTGTCTAAATGACTCGGCTAAAGTTAGTAGCATGCTTGTTGTTTTTGTCTTTGCACTAGGATGATGTCGGCGTAAATGTGCAGTCATATTCGTTGTGTTCCCACTAGTGCTTTCAGGTTAATCTCGTTGAAATGACCTTAACGCCACAACACGGCAAATCTCCGTTAACGAGCTACCGCCGATCGCCCTGTGCATGGGGCTAGATGGCCAACACGTTAACGAGCTAACTGCGCTAACACACTAGTTCCCACCCATGTAATTGAGCATTGCATGGCACATCCAACATACTGTTTTACTTTAGTCCATGACTCGCTTACCTTCAGAGTCATACGTCACATGAAAACCAAAATAATTCCAAACGCCAGATCGCTGAGTTGAGCGCTCAGTGGATCTGCGCTGGACAGTGCAGCCTAGGCGGAGTAGTCGAACGCAGATTCACTGAGCGCTCAACACAGACAGCATCGTCAGAAGGAAAATTGATAAAATAAATTACAAATGTTGTATTGTTCGATACATATGCGTACCGAACCGAAAGCACTGTATCGAACGGTTCAATATCGATACGAATATCGTTGCACCCCTAATATATATATATATATATATATTAGAGATGGCACGATACCACTTTTTTATGTCCGATACCGATATCATAAATTTGGATATCTGCCGATACCGATATGAATCCGATATAGTGTTTTTTAATCAACAAAACTGTTTTTTAAATATCTTGCTGCATTTTGTATAAGTTCATACTCAAGTTTAAAACAACAACTACACTAAAGCTATTCTGTTATACCTGTATGCAAAAAAAAATATTTCATAGTTCAGCAATACTGATCAATCTAATAAACTTAGACCTACACCATCCTCCCTATTCTGGTATTTTAAAGAGTACTTAGCATAAATATTAAGCAACCTAACTAATAGGGTTCCAACTCCCAGCAACAACAAAAATAAATAAATAAAAAATAGGGAACCACCCCTCACGCTCCACCTCATGATGCTTAATCGACGTAATCAACCTTAATTTGATGCAGTGTGAAAAAAAATGCACAGAAATCAATTATTTTTCAAGAAATATTAAATAGATTCAACATCTTTCTTCAACAAAATTGCAGACTGCACAGATGGTACCTTCCCAAAGGAAAAAGTACTATAGCTTACTAGGGTATATATATTAGACTTAATAGTTACTATATACAGTAATGGACTTCTATTCATTTTGCATCAAATTAAAACTTTGGGTGTCAGATAATTATTTATTAAAAGCTAGACATTTTAAATGAGAATAAGAAAGAAAAGTATGTCTTTGTGCCCCCTTTTCCCTGTTAATGCCCTATCGGCCCCCCTGGCTAAACTTTGCTAGATCCGCCCCTGCACAGTTACCAGCTGTCAGCTGCATAGAAAAATAATCCTCGAGTAGAAAGTAATATTAAATAAATTCTAACAACAGCTGATCAAGCTTAAACGTGCTGCTGTTGTTCAGCCGCTGGTTTCCTCTTTCTGGTGCAAAGTGGGCCAAAAGCAAACTAGAGACACGGACTCGCGACAGAAAAGCCGATCAGCTGATCGTTAAGCAGTTTCATGATTGAAGTAGCAGCAAGAAGAGGCAGTTGTTTGTTAAGCTTAACGCAGGAAAGCTTTACAAACATTCAGAGATGGACTTACACACTTGCTTTACTTCCCTCGGGATAACTTTGTCGGAGATGAAATGCCAGGTTGCTAGCGAAGCTCCAAATGCTATCCAGACCACCGACAGGTCCCGCATGCCACAGCCGCTCTATCACGTGATGCATACGTGCTAACGTTCTGAGGTGAGTTACGGCGTGTTGCAAGTTTTGTGAGGTGCTTTCGTGATATTTAATGGATCTGATTACATTTTTTATTTTTCTCCGATATCCGATCCAGTAATTTAGGTCAGTATTGGACCGATACCGATACGTAATATCGGATCGGTCCATCTCTAATATATATATATATATATATATATATATATATATATATATATATATATATATACTGAATGTGGTGATGATTTTACTTTACTATATACTCTTGGCTGACACAGTGATTAGCAGCAAGGAAGTTTGGGGTTTGAATCTGTGTACTCTGCATGTTCTCACTGTGCCTGACTCTGCTCTCTCAGGATACTCCAGCTTCCTCCTACTGGCCAAAGACAGGCTTGTTAATTGGTCCCAAAACTGCCTTAAATGGGGAGTGTGTATTTTAGTGGCTGTCTGTCTCTCTAGGTTAGCCCTGCAAAAGACTGGCAACTGTGTGGTTCAGGCTCTAGCAACCCTGAACAGGATAAGCAGTTGAGCCAGATATCTGGTGGCTACACTGGAAGCCCTGAAACACTGACCACTGCCATCAGAGGCTAATGCCAGTATTGTAGTTTGTAGTGAATTTCATCATCAGAGGGTGAATGTAGATATAGATATAGATATCCGCGTGCCTCCTAATTTTCCGTGACCACAGTGTATTTTACACGATGTGTAAAATGTAAATAAAAGTAAAAAGTAACATTTTTCTTAATCCAATCATTTATTTGCAATAGAAAAAGAAACATATCAGATGTTTAGACTGAGAAAATGAAGCTTTAAAGAAAAGTATTTGCTCATTTTGAATTTTATGAAAGGAATATGACTCAAAAACGCGGGGGCAGGGCCGTGTTTACCGCTGTGTGGCATCACATTTTCTTTTAAACTGTAATCAGCTTTGAAGTAAAAAGACCAGCTGTTGGACTTTTGAGAGAAGAGTGGTGTCCTGTTGTGGTCGGATATGGGATTCTAGCTGGTCGGCAGTGTTGGGTCTTTTTTATTGTATTTCTTGTTTCATGATCCATCCAGATGTTTTCAGTTAGATAGAACACACAGACTCTTCTACTAGGGTCCCGTGCTGTGGTAATAACTGCAACATGCCAACATGTTCTCGCTCCCAAACAGAGATGGGCAGTAACGCTTTACAAGTAACGCATTACTGTAATCCGATTACTTTTTTCAAGGGATTACTATTGCAAAAAAGGTAATTAGATTACTGTTACTTTCCCATAAGCACGCAGCGTTACTGCATTACTAAAACTGTGATTTTTTTTGCTAGAGTGTCTCATGACAATGACGTAAGCGAGTGCGACGTTCGTGGCAACAGCTGTGTGCAGATCGACAATGGATAATATATCGAGTGCGGGAGAGAGTATGAGCGTGCAGCGTTTAAAGCGCAGAAGTACTGACCTTACTTTGAATTTGATTCCGTAAAAAGTGACAAAAACATTAGCGTCCGCTGCTCACTGCGTGGGAAGACAACTTCTTTTTACAGTGAAAAAAACCCCTAAACTTCAGAGCAAGCACCAACTGCCGCTGCCACGGAATGAGAAATTCACAGACAAACTCACGGATTCTTCCACTGCGGCTCACCTGCACCAGGGCAAACCTCTGCCTGCCTCACTCCTGCTTTACAGGTGAAAATAGAGCAACAGGACCGCTAGTCTTTGATTTTATTTATTTTCTGCTGTGTTTTACTTGCATCTATGTGAAAGAGTGAGTGTAAACACAAAAACCTATTTTATTGTATGTGCTGGAATGTGCAGAAAATAGGTTTAAATGTTAAACAAATTTGAGAAATTTGAGAATGTTGCATATAATTTAATGTTTGCTTGATGCATAAAGTTAAAAGATTAAAACTAATAAAACATTTTAAAAAGAGACCTTTTTTTACATTTATATGATAGATTATGCAGAAAAAGTAGAATTGGGCTGAAAGAGCTATTGCTTTATTACCTATTCAGGTTGTGTTTTTTTTAAAGTAACTAAGTAACTAATTACTTGAAAATATGTAATCAGTAAAGTAACGGGATTACTTTTTGGGGGAAGTAATCAGTTACTGATTACTTTTTTCAAGTAACTTGACCAACACTGCTTCCAAAGCGTAACATTTTACAGTAGGTGACAAATCATTGGTATATTACACTTCCGGGAACCCAACGTGTCCCTATATTACAAGAAAACATGAGAACCGTTTGGAATGAATCTACACATGTACATTTATTTTACTTAAATCGCTTTGGAAAACACTAACTAACGTCATTAAAGTGCTGGTTAAGGTTAGCGATAAGGTTAGAGATAGGTCTGGAATACATGGCTGGAACGTCTATTACCGCAGGACCGCAACCCGGGGCGTAGCATAGGAGCGTGAAAGGTCGCCTTTTGCATTCCCATGGAATGCCTCAGGATGTGGCAAAATTATTGGTATATTAGGCCTCAGGAGTGAGAACGGTCTGAGTTTGCAGTTTAGAATTGTCTTGCTGAAATACAGGGAGTGCAGAATTATTAGGCAAATGAGTATTTTGTCCACATCATCCTCTTCATGCATGTTGTCTTACTCCAAGCTGTATAGGCTCGAAAGCCTACTACCAATTAAGCATATTAGGTGATGTGCATCTCTGTAATGAGAAGGGGTGTGGTCTAATGACATCAACACCCTATATCAGGTGTGCATAATTATTAGGCAACGTCCTTTCCTTTGGCAAAATGGGTCAAGAGAAGGACTTGACAGGCTCAGAAAACTCAAAAATAGTGAGATATCTTGCAGAGGGATGCAGCAGTCTCAAAATTGCAAAGCTTCTGAAGCGTGATCATCGAACAATCAAGCGTTTCATTCAAAATAGTCAACAGGGTCGCAAGAAGCGTGTGGAAAAACCAAGGCGCAAAATAACTGCCCATGAACTGAGAAAAGTCAAGCGTGCAGCTGCCAAGATGCCACTTGCCACCAGTTTGGCCATATTTCAGAGCTGCAACATCACTGGAGTGCCCAAAAGCACAAGGTGTGCAATACTCAGAGACATGGCCAAGGTAAGAAAGGCTGAAAGACGACCACTACTGAACAAGACACACAAGCTGAAACGTCAAGACTGGGCCAAGAAATATCTCAAGACTGGTTTTTCTAAGGTTTTATGGACTGATGAAATGAGAGTGAGTCTTGATGGGCCAGATGGATGGGCCCGTGGCTGGATTGGTAAAGGGCAGAGAGCTCCAGGCCGACTCAGACGCCAGCAAGGTGGAGGTGGAGTACTGGTTTGGGCTGGTATCATCAAAGATGAGCTTGTGGGGCCTTTTCGGGTTGAGGATGGAGTCAAGCTCAACTCCCAGTCCTACTGCCAGTTTCTGGAAGACACCTTCTTCAAGCAGTGGTACAGGAAGAAGTCTGCATCCTTCAAGAAAAACATGATTTTCATGCAGGACAATGCTCCATCACACGCGTCCAAGTACTCCACAGCGTGGCTGGCAAGAAAGGATATGAAAGAAGAAAAACTAATGACATGGCCTCCTTGTTCACCTGATCTGAACCCCATTGAGAACCTGTGGTCCATCATCAAATGTGAGATTTACAAGGAGGGAAAACAGTACACCTCTCTGAACAGTGTCTGGGAGGCTGTGGTTGCTGCTGCACGCAATGTTGATGGTGAACAGATCAAAACACTGACAGAATCCATGGATGGCAGGCTTTTGAGTGTCCTTGCAAAGAAAGGTGGCTATATTGGTCGCTGATTTGTTTTTGTTTTGTTTTTGAATGTCAGAGATGTATATTTGTGAATGTGGAGATGTTATATTAGTTTCACTGGTAAAAATAAATAATTGAAATGGGTATATATTTGTTTTTTGTTAAGTTGCCTAATAATTATGGACAGTAATAGTCACCTGCACACACAGATATCCCCCTAAAATAGCTAAAACTAAAAACAAACTAAAAACTACTTCCACAAACATTCAGCTTTGATATTAATGAGTTTTTTGGGTTCATTGAGAACATGGTTGTTGTTCAATAATAAAATTATTCCTCAAAAATACAACTTGCCTAATAATTCTGCACTCCCTGTATGCAAGAGTTTCCCTGAAAAGATCATTGTCTGGTTGGGAGCATTTCTTTTTCCAAAACCTGTATAGACATTTCAGCATTGAAGGTGACTTTCCAGATGTGCAAGCTTCCAATTCCATAAGCACTGATTTCTGGAAGTATTCCTGAGCCCATGCAGTGATTATTTATTTATTTATTACCATGCTTGGTTTAAGGGCCCAAGGATCACGGGCACCAGTAACGATTGCACACAGAGATTTCTCCAGATCATTTGATCTGCTGATTATATTATGTATTGAAAATGATGAGACATTCAAAGTGGTTACAATTTTACAGGAACAATATTGAGAAACTGCTCCACAACTTTCAGAGACAGTCTTTTGACGATTGATGAAACTCTCCCCATCTTTGCGTGTGAGAAGCCCGTCTCTGTAAGAAGAGATCCTGTTACTGACCCGTTCTCAGTTAACCCCATTAAACCGTTCCTCCAGCTCTTTCTTTTTAGTACCACTTACTTTTCCACCCTTTTGCTGTCTCTATCCCAATTTTTTTGAGTTTTGCTACAAATTCAAACTGAGCTAATGTTGTTCTGATTGTTCTTAAATCTGAGTTTATTTGATTTGCAAATCATTGCATTATTTTTTTCCATTTACATTTTACACATCATCCCAACTTATTTTGAATTGGAGTTGTATATGTCCAAATAGACACAAAGTATAATAGGAACAACTAGTCGTCCACGGTGTGCACAGGTGTCCATGTGTGCGTTTGCCGTTGAGGCCAGAACTTAATTTGTGCCATTTGTTGCAAGTTTCAGGGTTGATAACATCACAGGAATAACATCAATAATTCTTCTTTACATGCTCGCTTTGACAGCTCGTAATGAAAAAATGGCACTATTCAGATATTTAAAAGTAAATGCTGGTAAGTTTATCAAATTGTATAAAAAGTTTTTAGCTTTAAATATTATCCATCCATCCATCCATCTTCATCCGCTTTGTCCGGGGCCGGGTCACGGGGGCAGCAGCCTAAGCAAAGAGGCCCAGACCTCCCTCTCCCCAGCCACCTCCTCCAGCTTATCCGGGGGAATACCAAGGCGTTCCCAGGCCAGCCGAGAGATATAATCTCTCCAGCGTGTCCTGGGTCTGCCCCGGGTCCTCCTCCCGGTGGGACATGCCTGGAACACCTCACCCAGGAGGCGCCCAGGGGGCATCCTTGTCAGATGCCCGAACCACCTCAGCTGGCTCCTTTCGATGTGGAGCAGCAGCGGCTCTACTCTGAGCCCCTCCCGGATGGCCGAACTTCTCACCCTATCTCTAAGGGAGAGGCCAGCCACCCTTCGGAGGAAGCTCATTTCTGCCGCTTGTATCCGCGATCTTGTTCTTTTGGTCACTACCCACAGCTCGTGGCCATAGGTGAGGGTAGGGACGTAGATCGACCGGTAAATTGAGAGCTTCGCTTTTACACTCAGCTCCCTCTTCACCACGACGGACCGGTGCAGCGTCCGCATTACTGCAGCTGCAGCCCCAATCCGTCTGTCGATCTCCGGCTCCCTTCTCCCATCACTCGCGAACAAGACCCCGAGATACTTGAACTCCTCCACTTGGGGCAGGAACTCATCCCCGACCCGGAGTGGGCACTCCACCCTTTTCCGGCTGAGAACCATGGCCTCAGATTTGGAGGTGCTGATCCTCATTCCCGCTGCTTCACACTCGGCTGCGAACCGTTCCAGTGCGAGCTGGAGGCCCTCACCCGATGAAGCCAACAGAACCACATCATCTGCAAAAATCAGAGATGAGATTCTGAGGCCACCAAAGCGAAAGCCCTCCGCCACTTGGCTGCGCCTAGAAATCCTGTCCATAAAAATTATGAACAGAACCGGAGACAAAGGGCAGCCCTGGCGGAGCCCATCACCCACCAGGAACGAGTCCGACTTATTGCCGGCAATGCGAACCAAGCTCTTGCAACGGTTGTATAGGGATCGAATGGCCCGTAGCAATGGGCCAGACACCCCATATTCCCGCAACACCTCCCACAGGACACCCCGAGGGACACGGTCGAATGCCTTCTCCAAGTCCACAAAACACATGTAGACTGGTTGGGCAAACTCCCATGCACCCTCAAGTATCCTGGAGAGGATAAAGAGCTGGTCCAGTGTTCCGCGACCAGGACGAAAACCGCATTGTTCCTCCTGTATCCGAGGTTCGACTAACGGACGAACTCTCCTTTCCAGCACCCTGGCATAGACTTTCCCAGGGAGGCTGAGGAGTGTGATCCCCCTGTAGTTGGAACACACCCTCCGGTCCCCTTTCTTAAAGATGGGGACCACCACCCCGGTCTGCCAGTCCACAGGTACTGCCCCTGATCTCCACGCAACATTGCAGAGGCATGTCAACCAGGACAGCCCTACAACGTCCAGAGCCTTCAGGAACTCGGGGCGGACCTCATCAACACCAGGGGCTCTGCCACCAAGGAGTTGTTTAACTGCCTCAGTGACCTCGCCCCCGGAAATTGGCGGGTCATTCCCCTCATCCCCAGACTCTGCTTCCTCCTCGGAAGACGTGTCAGTGGGATTAAGGAGGTCCTCGAAGTATTCCTTCCACCGCCTGACAATTTTCTCAGTCGACGTCAGCAGCGCTCCGCCAGCACTATACACAGTGCAGGTAGAGCACCGCTTTCCCCTCCTGAGACGTCTGACGGTTTGCCAGAATCTCTTCGAGGCAGTCCGAAAGTCTTTTTCCATGGCCTCTCCGAACTCCTCCCACACCCGAGTTTTTGCTTCAGCCACTGCCCGAGCCGCATTCCGCTTGGCCTGTCGATACCTGTCGGCTGCCTCCAGAGTCCCACAGGCTAACCAAGCCCGATAGGACTCCTTCTTCAGCCTGGTGGCTCCCTTCACCTCTGGTGTCCACCATTTGGTTCGGGGATTACCACCACGTCAGGCACCAACCACCTTGCGGCCGCAGCTCAATGCTCCAGCTTCGGCAATGGAGACGCTGAACATGGTCCATTCGGACTCAATGTCCCCAGTCTCCCTCGGAATGCTGTTGAAGCTCTGCCGGAGGTGTGCGTTGAAGATCTCGCGGACTGGGGCCTCTGCTAGACGTTCCCAGCACACCCTCACTACACGTTTAGGTGCACCAGGTCTGTCCAGCGTCTTCCCCCGCCACCTGATCCAACTCACCACCAGGTGGTGATCAGTTGACAGCTCAGCCCCTCTCTTTACCCGAGTGTCCAGAACATATGGTCGCAGATCTGCTGATACGATTACAAAATCGATCATCGACCTACGGCCTAGAGCGTCCTGGTGCCACGTGCACTTATGGACACTCTTATGTTCGAACAGGGTGTTCGTTATGGCCAAACTGTGATTAGCACAGAAGTCCAATAACAGAGCACCGCTCGGGTTCAGATCAGGGAGGCCGTTCCTCCCAATCACGCCCCTCCAGGTCTCGCTGTCGTTACCCACGTGAGCATTGAAGTCTCCCAGCAGGACAACAGAGTCTCCAGGTGGAGCACCCTCCAGCACCCCCCCCCAGGGACTCTAAGAAGGCTGGGTACTCTGAACTGCCACTCGGCGCATAAGCGCAGATGACAGTCAGGACCCGTTCCCCGACCCTAAGGCGCAGGGAACAAACCCTCTCGTCCACCGGGAAAAACCCCAACGTACCGGCAGCAAGCCGAGGGGATATTAGGATACCCACCCCAGCCCGCCGCCTCTCACCAGGGGCAACTCCAGACTGAGACAGAGTCCAGCCCCTCTCCAGGAGACTGGTTCCAGAGCCCAAGCCATGTGTAGAGGTGAGCCCGACTATATCTAGCCGGTACCTCTCAACCTCACGCACTAACTCAGGCTCCTTCCCCACCAGAGAGGTGACATTCCATGTCCCTATTGCTAGTCTTGGCAGCCGGGGGTCAGTCCTCCAGGGCCTCCGCTCCTGGCCGCCACCCGGCACACAATGCACCCGACCCCTATGGCGCCTCCTGCGGGTGGTGGGCCTGCGGGAGGATGGGCCCATGTCTCCTCTTCGGGCTGTGCCCGGCCGGGCCCCATGGACTAAGGCCCGGCCACCAGACGCTCACCTTCGGGCACCCTCCCCGGGCCTGGCTCCAGGGCGGGGCCCCGGTAACCCTATCCCGGGCAGGGTAAACTGTTCCCTCGGTGTGCTTTTCATAAGGGTCTTATGAATCGCTCTTTGTCTGGTCCCTCACCCATTTAAATATTAATTAATTCTAAATAACTTGGAGGAGATAAATATGTTAATTTTCTACAGGTTACTTTAGGTTTCCTGTAGCATTTTATAGTAGAGATGGTGCACGTGGTCTAATATTAAAAGTCCATTCTCTAATGCCTGAAGACATAATAACATTTTTATGGTATACAGAATGAGGTCCATGAAGCCTCGGGGGAGGCAAACAGTGATGGTACTTCACACAGCCGAGAAAACACATTTATTCTCTTCTGTTGACTTTGCATTAATTCAGCACAGCAGCATTTTTGGAGTTTCTGAAAAAACATTCTGAAGTTAGTTTGAGAGAACAGGTTTTCATTTTACACTGACCAGCGGGACTTTAGATTCAGGGAATATCATCTGGCTTTTAATAATCTGATAAAACGAACTGATTAAACAAATCTGACTTTTTGTCATTCACATAGTTGGACCAGTGATCATATCATCCCACTCTAACCCAGTAAAGATTCTGATTCTGCTCCTGAGTGGAAAGCTTCTGGTGCCATAAAGCGAGTTCGACCTGTCCTGAATCCTTTAAGAAACAACTATCATTTTATTAGCAGTATACTAGCATTTTATAGACAAAATAGGCTTTACTATAAGAAAAGGACAAATAAATCCCCAAAATCAGATGACCCCTATGAGCAAGCACCTGGCAATAGTGGGAAGGAAAAATGCTCTTTTAACAGGAAGATGCCTCCAGCAGAACCAGGCTCAGGGAGGGGCAGCCATGAGCTGCGGGGGTGGGTGACAGGAAAAAAGGCACTGTGGAAGAGAGCCAGTGCTTAATAATGACTTATAATTAAATGCAGAGTGGTGTATGAATACATAGAGAATGAAAAGAGGTGAGTGACGAAACACCATCAGCTCCATCCACTCAGTATTCACTTAAGGCAAATCACTGAACAGCAGCCACTTTCTACTGTGGATTTTAATATGCAGTGGAATGGATGTCCTAAAAAACGACACTCAAGTTGGCTGTTTAGTTTCTCTAGTAAGTACAATGTTTATAATTTGCATACCGTTTACTATGACAATAAATTATGGATCCATCTTCCTAAACAAGCCACAGTAGTCCACGAGCCAGTGGATGAGATTACCAATGCCACATCTATCATTTGTATGGATGGAGTCTATGTTTGAAACCTATCTTGGATACACAATAAACAGTAAAATTCAGGGTGAAATTAGAAGTCCATTTGTATTCATATGCATTCATATGTATTCGAAGGCAAAGAGTTAGAGGGGAAACTAAAACTGGAATGAACCAGTCAAAAGGCCATCGTGATAGAAAGGAGCAAGATTGAGTGCATAGGAAGCAATAGATAAAGGTGCAAGATTATGATAATGAAGTTCAGCGAACACGTTTCTTTCTGCGAGCCGACATCAGGAATTTAAAATGTAACAGAACAAAGGCTGTGAGTTCTAGAAGACTTTTTTAATGCTAGGATAAGAGCAGAGAGGGCTTTACGAAATACCGGCATACTTTGGGAAATGTACTTGCTTGCTTTTTTGCCGCAGGTAAGATGAAATGATTGAAGGGGGTTCAACTCTGTGTACGAAATATTGACCTACGGCTAACAGGTGATTAGCTTTCACTGAGCATGAAAACTGAAGGAAATAGATTAGATCTACATCAGATACTGACAACTTTTTCAAACCCAGTATTATCTCACAAACACACAAAACATTTCTTTTTGGAATTATTGCCTGACACATCAGGTTAAGTCAAAATTATATCCAATGGGCTTAAATTCTGACGCATTGGCAAAGTGTCATTTTTCAAAATGTAGGTTTAATGTTGTACAGCATTATATTTTAACTCGCCCAAGTCTAACCGTCTGTTTTTTCAGTGCATGAAGAAGTTGTTAGTGTGTAAATTTCGTGTAAATTTCAAGTAAAAGCAGAATTAAGCTTCTATTATGGATTTTTTTTATTCCTTCAACACTAATACTACCATTGGTAATGGCACCAGGCACCAACACAGAAGAACTAAAAGCATTTTCTATGTACAGCATATGGGTGCTTATAAGCTTAATGAATAAACAAATTAATTATCTTTATTTACATGTTAGTTTTGCAGGTTCTCTAAGTATTGCAAACACAATTAAATGCATCATGTTGTCAAAGTAACAGTCCTATGTCAAATGACTCATGCAGTAATTTTACGGATCAAAATGTCCTGGAAAGGTTTTGTATTTATTGACACTAATTGTGCAAGTTAGTGCCAGATATATACACGAGCTTCCTGCAGTACTCCATCGGTTTTGTACTTTTTGTTATTAAGCAATTTCCTTCTATTTCAAGTCACAAAAACAACCCAATTGTACTCTGACATAGTGATAACATCTATGAATGCCCAGATGATTACAGAGAATGGTCAGAGAATATAAAGACATCCACTGAGAGGCAATTCTTTGTGCAAAAATCCTCTGTTAAGGCCCAAGGACAGAGGAGAGGAGATGTTAACATTTACTCAAGTAACCATTAGTTACAACCAAGCATTTCTGAAACTAGCACACGTCAAACCTTGAAGCAGATGCAGAATACCCCACCATGGGCCACTCATATCAGCTAATAACAGGAAGCTGTAGCTACACTTCACAAAGACTCACCAAAACAAGAGAAGATTGGAAAAACATGGTCTCATTCATTATATCAACAGCTCAAGCTGATGGTGGTGTGATGATGTGGGGAATATTTTCTTCACTTTGGGCTCTCAGAGATAATTCGACATAATTAATCAAAGTGACATATTCTGTTTTATGTGACACAAAGAAAATCACAAAAGTCCCACCGGCTTGTTGTTGATAGGTAAAATGATACAAAATAATGCACCAACTATCATTGGGACATGCATTGATGAACAATACTAGAAAAGGTAAAGTGGAACAGATGGCTTTAATCAACAGCTAATTACACACTGTGCTGAATAAAAACTTAATTCTCCTTTACAATAATTCCCTACATGTTAAACTCATTAATTTTCAATTCAATTTTATTTACATAGCGCCAAATCACAACAAAAGTCGCCTCGCTGCGCTTCATAGATAGAGAGAAAAACCCAACAATCATATGACCCCCTATGAGCAAGCACTTTGGTGACAGTGGGAAGGAAAAACTCCCTTTTAACAGGAAGAAACCTCCAGCAGAACCAGGCTCAGGGAGGGGCGGGGCCATCTGCTGCGACCGGTTGGGGTGAGAGAAGGAAGACAGGATAAAAGACATGCTGTGGAAGAGAGACAGAGGTTAATAACAGATATGATTCAATGCAGAGAGGTCTATTAATACATAGTGAGTGAGAAAGGTGACTGGAAAGGAAAAACTCAATGCATCATGGGAATCCCCGGCAGCCTACCTCTATTGCAGCATAACTAAGGGAGGATTCAGGATCACCTGGTCCAGCCCTAACTACATGCTTTAGCAAAAAGGAAAGTTTTAAGCCTAATCTTAAAAGTAGAGATAGTGTCTGTCTCCTGAATCCAAACTGGAAGCTGGTTCCACAGAAGAGGGGCCTGAAAACTGAAGGCTCTCCCTCCCATTCTACTTTTAAATACTCTAGGAACAACAAGTAGGCCTGCAGAGCGAGAGTGAAGTGCTCTAATAGGGTGATATGGTACTACAAGGTCATTAAGATAAGATGGGGCCTGATTATTTAAGACCTTGTATGTGAGGAGCAGGATTTTGAATTCAATTCTGGATTTAACAGGAAGCCAATGAAGGGAAGCCAAAACAGGAGAAATATGCTCTCTCTTTCTAGTCCCTGTCAGCACTCTTGCTGCAGCATTGTGGATCAGCTGAAGGCTTTTCAGGGAGTTTTTTGGACATCCTGATAATAATGAGTTACAGTAGTCCAGCCTGGAAGTAATAAATGCATGAACAGTTTTTCAGCGTCACTCTGAGACAGGATATTTTTAACTTTAGAGATGTTGCGCAAATGGAAGAACGCAGTCTTACATATTTGTTTAATATGTGCGTTGAAGGACATATCCTGGTCAAAAATGACTCCAAGGTTCCTCACAGTGTTACTGGAGGCCAAGGTAATGCCATCCAGAGTAAGAATCTGTAAAATAACCTCAGTTTTATCTGAATTAAAAAGCAGAAAGTTAATTAATATAAGCAACAATTAAAATCAGCGTCTGATGGAACAGTTGCATTAGAATCTGTAATCAAATGTGGCCTCTTAGTAAAGCTTTCATTGGGGTTAGCTGTTTTCAGACTAATCTCGTGTAAAATTAATACGTTATGTGTTTTCACTTCCTTTAAATCACTTATTAGCTGCACTACAAAATGTAACCCTGTGGGGCATTCAAAAAGTTATTTGTGCATTTACTAACTTGTAAGTCAATTTGAAATCAGGTCGAGAAGCCAAATTACTAATAATCCTGGTACTTGTAAGAGATGAGCACTGATTTGTGTCTGAGTGCAATCAGCAAAAATAAACCTCCACCATCCACCACCTCTTCCATACATCATGTCACATACACACCACATTTCCTTTATCTGTCCCTATAAGCTGTTTACACACATCCCGGAAGATCACTATGGAAACTAAGCATGCGAATTCAGTGTGAACTGAAGATGAACAGGCAAAGACGACATTCTGAGGTTATGTAACACAACAATCCTGGCACAAAGTTAAGTCTGAGAGTTTGTATTATCCACAAATACACAGTAAAAATCCCCTTTTCAGGACAAGGACGATGCACAGTGCAAGATTTAGAGCAACAAAAGGAGCAACTCTGACCTTCCCAGATTTTTATACTTGTGTGTTTCAGTAATTTGGATTTAAAGGACCTCGTAAATAACATATCAAACACCTCATCTCATTTCCATCTGTGGCAGGTGCTGGAAAACATAAACAGTTGATGTTGTTTCTCTTTCTAGCCAAAGCGTAATGTCATTTAATGTTCGCCCACAGTTTCTGCAGCATCTGCCAGTCAGCTGGTGATGCTAGCGTGTTCTTCCTGCACAGTGAACCTCTTTTTTCATGTTTAATCCTCCCTTCCTTCATGTATAACTTGCAGAATGTTTTGCTTCTTATGTGGGATTTTTTTTAGCTTATACTGTCTGAAAATAGACCCTGGCCTTTGCTGTGCAAACCCATCTGTGTACCAACTGTAAACAGGAAGTCTTATTTTTCTCCCGCTTCTCATTCACAAAGATAGAGATGACATTTCTACTTCTTTCTCACCACAAAAATGAAAAAGTAAAAATCCAATTTCTTCCTACTTGCCTGATGCTCTCTATCCTTTTTTCTTTCCTCTGTATGTTCCCTTAATCAGGATGCCTCATTCCATTGAAACTGAACTTAAAATGCATTCAGTTCTCTGTTTATAAAGTCTGTAAATGGGGAAAAAATAGATAAATATGATCTCTGTGCTCTACTATACGGACATACTGTGTAAAAGGCCTATTTTTGAAACGTTACTAAATCTACGTTTTTTTCTGACTCTTCCTGCTTTTTCTAGATCTAAAAGTTGCTTTTATCAACACAATCCTCAGCAGTGGGATGAAATATTCTGAAATAGGTATGCCAAGTAAAAAGGAAAGTTAACTAAGTTATAAAAATCATATTCACAATAATAATAATCTTTATTCATGTGGCAAAAACAGCTTTATTTGTAACTTTTTAAAACACACTGTTACAAAGTACTTCAAAGTTTGAATAAACCCACTATTAAACTTAAGTAGACATGTTATAGCATGCAGGCGTGCAGTCAAACATACAATCTTACAAATATTCCAATGTACGTATTTCCATGTATATGTTAAATGTGAACTATAACTATCTAAAACAATGGAAGAAAGATTAAAGAATAGATCATCTATAAAAATGTGTTTTCAGAAGTCATTTACAACAAACCACAGATCAGCCGACATGATGAACTGCAGAAGGCTGTTTCAAAGTTTGGGTGCTTCAAACTCAAAAACATGGCTGCATTTATAATCAGAGACTGCAACAGTTGGCTGAGGCTGAGTGGTTGTGGCAAGGACCCCACACACACACACATTTGACAGTTTGTTCAGGTATCTTTTATTGTCTGTGGGCACCAGATACTGTTGCTTCAGTGCTCTGCACGGTGGAAGCAGTCACTACAAGGCTGCTGCCACACACACGTCCTCCTGCTTTGCCACCGCTCCTCTGCAGCAGGCCAGACACCACACCTCCACCACAGTGGTGTTATAATTTCTTAGTAGCTCTGATATGGTAAATGGACTGATTCTTATATCGCACTTTTCTCTCTCTCCTGGAGTTCTATACAACACTCCGCATTCACCCACACACACCCATTCACACAAGCACTCTATGCTTTGTCAGTGCTTTTTAACTAACATACACTCATACACACTCCTACTCCGATGGATGCATCAGAGAGAAAGACTGGAGGAGAGTTACACTGGGGGAGTCAGGAATCGAACTTCCCCATCAGCAGATGACCTGCTCTACCTCCTGAGCTACAGCCACCCCCTGTATGCAGGATCCTGGCCACATAGAGCTCCATATGTTATTAAAATGTTTTCAAATGAATTCTGAATTTTGCTGGAAGCCAATGAAGGCCAGCACGAACAGAGGTGATGTACAAGCTCTTTCATTCTTGTAAGTAGCCTAGCTACAGAAAGGCTAAGGGCCAAGAGTTGCATGTGAAAGGTGAGTTACAATAGTCACAGTGGGAGAAAATTTAAGTTTGTACTAAAAGTTCCAAATTATTAGATAACAGAGGTTTGATTGCTTCAGTATTTCTTAGATGAAAGAAACCAGATTGGATGAGCTTTGAAAGATGAGGATCAAATTTTAGATGCTGTCATATAATACCAAGGTTCTTTGTTGAGGTTGATGGGCTTAAAAGAAAAATACAACTGTGTATTGTCAGCAAAGCAATGAAAATGCCTTTCACGCTGTTACACAGATGGACCAGAGGTAACATATATAATGAAAATAGAATTGGTCCAAGGATTGAGCCCTGGGGGATTCCACATATAAGCGTGGAGATGTGGACATACAGTTGTCAATATAAATTCAGAAGTGTCTTTCAGTGCTGTTAAAGAATTAATTCTAATAGTACTAAAGTGGGAAATTCACCCTTATCTAAGCACATAAGAATATCATTAGTAAATTTCCATAATGCTGTTCCAGTGTCAGCTCTAAGTACTTTTGAAATCAATGGCAGTTTGGAAATGAGCCTATAATTATCTAAAACAGCAAGATCTAAGGAGGGTTGTTGTTTTTTTCAATTAGAGGGAAGAAGGTGCCTATTTTAAAGTACCTTCAAAAACAAAGGTAACAAAGTGCTTTGACAGAACAGAAAACTCTGAGAGTAAATTCAAGCCAAATGTGACAAATAATTAAGCTAAAGTTGGCATAGAGTTAAAGCAGCCGTAAGATCAAAAAACTGAGAGGTGCAGAAAACGATGACTAATAAATGCCAAAGAAACAGTAAAAGCAAGGGAACTTGGAAAATTAAATAAGGCAATAATTAGACAATTTAAAAAAAACTTCACATGTTATGGATTCACATAAAAGCAAGTCTATAAAAATGTGTGCTAAAAAGTGATTTAAAGGAGATGAGAATTCTCCAAGCCTTACATTATTAGGCAGATAATTCCAAAGTCAAGAAACCCTGAGAGCAAAAGCATGTTTAAGTTTCACCTACTTAAGGAAAAATCTGTGAACTGGCTTATATTGGCCAGTATTTGTACTTGTGTACGATGAGACAAGACCCAGATGAGGTTTGGAGATGTTTTATGACTATAAATGAAAAAGCTTTACTGCTAACATTTGCATTTTTAAATGTATCGATCAAATCATGCGGAAACATTTTGAACTGCGTTCGATTATTTTTGCCCCTATTTATACTTGAAAATTAACCCTAACTTAAGTAGACATGTTACTTCTCTCTGAGCATTGCTCCAACTAAATTAAAACCTCTATAACCTCTCACATACACAGTTGCATAGTAGGAAATGCCTATCATCCAGGGGAGGAGTCGCAAACTCCAGTTTGATCCAGTTTTCATTATTTTTGCGAGCAGCAATTTTTTTTCAGTCACCATTTTCTGGCACTCGTTACAGAGCTCTAAGTGGTTGTGGATGATTGTGTGATGTGTGTGTGATGATGTATGATTCTGAGGTTGAACAGGCTAGTTTAGACCAGTTGTTTGGCTACATCTGATATTGTCAGAAGCTGCAACACACATCATTTCTTTCCACATGCATACAGGTCCTGCCAAAAATGTAATGCAAACCTAATGTGACAGTAGACTGTGCTAATGTTTCAAGAGGAAGAAGAAAACGACTGCTACTGCCATGTGGTTTCTGTTATTTTTTCCTCTTCCTTTGTATTTGTGCCTCATTTCTATCCTCTGTCTTCATCTGTGTGAGTGTTTTTCTTGGTCTCTATTTCACGTTACTTTTTGTTTTATTTTGAAGGTTAGTAGCTTTGGGTGTTTTTACCTCCTTCCTTCTTCTTTTCTTCTGTCTCTTTATTGTCTGGGTGTCTTATTCACTCAGTCTTTGACAGGTCATAAATTATATATAATAATAATATATATATATATATATATATATATATATATTATATTATTATATAGTACCTTAATTTCTCATGGAATCAACATACATGATCTTCCTTCCAGTTTTAAAACAAGGAGCATTCTGTTTTTTCAGACACCTTTCTTATACTTAAATGATACATAAATACATAAATATTACTTTGGGGTTTTTTTTTTTACTTTGTTTAAAGCTGCATCGGTGAAGCCTTGTCTGTTAGCATTTACAAATGACTCAGATTGAATTAGCAGAAACTCATTCGGAGTCATGTTTTTTGGTCTTCACCAAACCATCAATGCTAAAATACACTCTGGACACGTTATAAGGTGCACCTGTTCAACAACAACAAATCTCTAATCAGCCAATCATCTGGCAGCAACTGAATTTAGACATGTAGACTTGATCAAGACCACCTGATGGAATGGTCAGCCTGCCTCGAGCTGATAGGACTCCAACAGTAACTCTGCCATTCATTAAAACCAAGAGCATCACTGGTCACTGGCATAAACAACATGAACGCACAGATCCATCCAGCCTCGTTAAACAGTTCTGGTTGTCGGTGGTGCTACAGTGATGTGTGGGGACATTTTCTTGGCACACTCTGAGCCCTTTAGTATACCATCGTATAAATGCTTCAGCCTATTACTAAAGTCCATCGTTTTACCCACGGTGCACCCATCTTGGTTCCAGCAGGAAAAGCATCATGTCACAAGGCTCAGATCATTTCAAGCTGTTTTCCTGAAAACAACGATGAGTTCATTGGTTACATTTCACTGTGTGTTATACTTGTATAACTATGCATGTGACAAATAAAGAACCTTGAACCTTCATTGTGCTTAAATAGCCTCTGCAGTCACCAGATCTCAATCTTTGTGGAACGGTAAAAACACGTGAAAGATGTGCACCTGAGAAATCGCAGGAACTGCACAATGCTATCTGGTCAAAATCTCTGAATTTTTCCAGCACCTTGCGAAGAATTAGGGCAGGTTCTTGAAGCAAACGTGGGTTTAACTTGAGACTAACATGATGTACATAATAAAGTGTCCAGTAAGTGTACTGCTTGTTCCCCTGTTTTAATGGTGGCCTTGAGAAGAGTATGTTTCTGAATCTTTTTCAGTCTTTTTCTTTTTCAGTTTGATGACCCTGAGTCAAAACAGTAAGGTCCATTCACCAAAATGCTGACTGATATATGCTATTTTAAATGAACGACAGTGTTTCTGTGGTGTTTCTGCTGTAACCAGGGCGAAGAATTAAAAAATGGCTGTGACTGAGTTAAGTGCCACCATGCTTAACCCTCTTTGCCTCTTCAGCTGCACTTGGGAGTCCCACGTGACCCAGCTAATGACTGTAATATCTCTGGCTTCAGCGCTGCTCTTTTTTGGCTTTGAGGATGGATGGTACAGTTTCAGGGTTGGCCACAGAGCTCTATCACTTGTGGATGAATGAGTGTGAGGACACCTACGCTGTCTGGGGAAGATTATTGGCTCATGATTGCTGGCTCAGGACACACTCATCGATCTGGAAAGACAGGGGCTGCAAGAGAGAAAAGCCCAATAGCAAAGTGACGACAATAAAAGGACAGCTTCATGAATAATAATGAGCATTGTACCGAGGGTTTGGAGACGCTATTGTTACTTACAAGGCTCTACTGAGTGCAGTGATGCTTAAAATCCCAGACAAATTCATCTCTGCAATAAACAGTTCATCTGTGGGTGCTCCATGAAAATAAAAGACGAGCGGGAATTGCGAGAAGAGAAAAGCTTCAAAAAGCAGTTAATCCACAAATCGAATATGCTTGTTTTTTTTGTTTGTTTGTTTTTTCACTGGTGTGTAGTGCGGTTTAATATATTTAGTTTTGGAGACATCCTCTGTAGTGAGTCTGTTTTTCTTGTCTTGAATATAATGGGACCAGATGAAACGTGTCTTCTGGTGCTTAAAAATACAATTGAAAAAATAAACAGCAATACCTCTTTCAAGAAATCCTGACCCAGTTACAAAGCAAGTTTTACAGAACTAAAAAATACAAAACTTGTTTCAGGAAGGAACTTTGTTTGCACAGGGGCCTGATTTATTATATTTTTTGTTCTTTTATTGATTAAATATTAATTATGTAGGAGGTTATTTGCCTAAAATTATTAGAACTCCACTGACTTATCTCATTTGTAAAATCTCTGTCATGATGATCTCACACTGCTTCAGTAATGTTGAGGTCCGGGCTCCAGGGAGGCTAATTTATGAGTGGTTTTTTTTCTATCCTAATATGCGATTGTTTCATATGTCGGTGTTTAGAGTCGTAACGAACATAAAACATTCATCTGACAATAGTCAAGTGCAAAAGCGGAATGAAAATGAATTAAAATCAGCCACTGACCAACGGAAACCTTTGAAAGGCCTTTACAAATCCTAAAGAACTATTCTCAAGCTCACTTGGAAGGAAAAAGGTGAAGTAGTGAGAGTGGTTTGAGACTTTTGCACAGTGATGTATAATACTTGATGTTCATTTTATTGATACATTGAGCCATTCAGGGTAAAACTACGGTGGCCCTGAAAGGCCAAAAAGACTGCAACTTAAGAAAACACCAGCAATAAGAAAAACGCTGGGAAAGCAAACAAAACACAAAAGAAATATGAAAAACAACAACGGAAATAGGAAAAAACACAAGGGAAGTGTTTCTGGGGAGACAATAACCCAATGATCAGTGGCAGGAACCTAAAACATGGTAGGTGTGTTTTATCATAATTCATATAATACTGATGATGGATTTTTAGGCTAATAGTTAGGCTAACACACTTATCTCTCATCTTTTCTTTCCTCACAAAACCGATAGATCCTCCACTTCTTATAAGTGTCTCCCAGCGCAATTCTTAGTATATTTTGGTTCCTACAGCTGGTCCGTCGGGTTATTGTCTCCCCAGAAACACTTCCCTTGTGCTTTTGGAAATCTGTTTTTCCTGTTTTCGTTTTTCTTATTTCTGTTTTTTCCTGTTTCCGTTGTGTTTTGTGTGCTTTTGCAGCGTTTTTCTTATTGCTGGTGTTTTCTTAAGTTGCAGTCCGTTTAGCCTCTCAAGGCCACCGTATAAAACAGACAATAAAACAGAGCATGCTTTAGGGTGTGGGTACCAGAGATGGGTAATCCGATTACTTTTTTCAAGTAATGAGTAAAGTTAGGGATTACTATTGCAAAAAAGTAATTAGATTACTGTTACTTACTCATAAGCACGCTGCATTACTAAACTTTGATTTTGTTTGTGAGAGTGTCTCATGACAATGATCTATGAGCGTGCGACGTCCATGGCAGTAACAGACGTGTGTAGATCAAAAATAGATAATATGGAGTGCGGGAGAGAGCACGACCATGCAGTGTTTAAAGCTTGGAAGTACTGACATTGCTTTGAGTTTGATTCCATACACTCTACATGGGAAGAAAACTTCTTTCTACAGCGAAAAATTAAACTTCAAATCTGGCAAGCACCTAGCAATCCACCATGGGACTGTGAAACTCACAGAGAAACCCCCGGATCCCCCCACTGACATGACCGCTGTAGCACCTGGCAAACCTCCACAGGCCTCACTCCTGCTAAACATGTGAAAATAGATTTAAGAGCGACAGGACTTAGTGCCGCTGAATCTTTGATTTTATTTATTTATTGTTGTGTTTTGCTTCCGTCTATTTGAAAGAGTGTAAACACAAAAAAAATATTTTATTTTATATGCTGGAATATGCAGAAAATACATTTAAATGTTATACAAATTTCTTCAAGTCAAAGACTGTTGCTTACAATTTAAGTTTCGTTTAATGCAATGTGCATAAAGTTAAAACATTAAAATTCATAAAACAATATTTAAAAAGAGACTTTTGATTCAATTTTATATGAGGGATTATGCAGAAAAATTGAATTGGTCTTTATTACGTATTCAGGTTGTGTGTCATGTTTTTTAAAAAGTACTCTAAGTAATAAATTAACTAATTACTTTTGAAAACAGGTACTTAGTAAAGTAACAGGATTACTTTCTTGGAGAAGTAATTAGTAACCAGTGTTTGTCAAGTTTCTTGAAAATAGAAATTGGTTACTAATTACTGATTACTTCTAAAGTAATCCCATTACTTTACTTATTACTTGAAAAAAGTAATCGGATTACAGTAACGCGTTAAACGTTACTGCCCAATTCTGTTAGTAACTAATTACTATTTTCAAGTAACTTGACCAACACTGGTGGCTACCTTTCCACACGTTGCTAACATGAGCATTCAGTGTTTGTCAGTGAGATTCAGACGCATGTTGTAAATTCTGGCAACAAAAAAACAACATAACAAGATGACAACAGCCCAAATTGCCAGAGACCACAAACCAATGGGTCCATGTTTGTTTAGCCTATTTCACCTTGTCAGATCTGCCCAAAATATAAGCTGCTTTGCCGTCCTTCTGGTCACTAACTGGGGCTGTGATGAACAGAATAAATCAGAATCAGAATCAGAAACTTTATTGTCATTGTCATGAGAACAACGAAATTAAGAATGGTCCCCAATCATTGCATCATCCCTAGCAATATCAAAATATAAATAAAACAATAAAATTCAATAAATAAAATAGATAGAATACTTAAAATACTAATAAGATATAACAGTAAAACATTCACATACATTCCCACACACATGCTTCAGACCGTGCATAGATTAACACAAGAGTGGCGTGATGGACATTTTTTTGTAGTATTCAGATGTGTTATTGCAGTTGGATAACAGCTGTGTTTGAGTCTATTAGTCCTTGCTCTGATTGCCCTGTACCGTCTGCCTGAGGGCAACAGTTCGAACAGGGAGTGGCCAGGATGTGAGGTGTCTTTTATGATGTTTTGGGCCTTTTTAAAACAGTGGGCGTTGTGTAGAACTTCCAGTGTGGGGAGAGGGCAGCCAGTTATCTTTTGGGCGGTGTTAATGATCCCTTGGAGTGCTTTCCTCTGAGCCCCTGTGCAGCTAGTGTACCAGATTCATATGCAGTAAGTTAGAACACTCTCAATGGTGGCTCTGTAGAAGGACACCAGCAGTCTCTGTGTGATGTTATTCCTCCTGAGAATTCTGAGGAAGTACAGTCTCTGTTGGGCCTTTTTCAGCAGCTCGGAGGTGTTCACACTCCAGGAAAGGTTCTCCTCTATATTGACTCCCAGGAAGCGGAAGCTTGCCACCCTTTCTACACAGTCCCCATTTATGAATAGTGGTTGGATCTCTGCCTTTTTCCTTCTGAAGTCTATTATAAGCTCTTTGGTTTTTGAAGTGTTGAGGAGGAGGTTATTGGCCTTACACCATGACGTCAGCTGCTCCACCTCGTCTCTGTACGTAGACTCGTCTCCCTTGGAAATGAGCCCCACCACTGTGGTGTCATCTGCAAATTTCACAAAGATGTTGCTGTGGTGGCGAGGAGTGCAGTCGTGTGTGTAGAGAGAGTAGAGCAGTGGACTGAGCACACAGCCCTGGGGTGAGCCAGTGCTGAGACTCAGGGCTGAGGATGTGTGATGGCCAACTCTGACTCTCTGTCTACGGCCCGAGAGGAAGCTATTGATCCACATGCAGGTGCTGTATGGAAGCCCCAGGTCTTGTAGCTTGGCCACCAGTTTGTGTGGAAGGATGGTGTTAAAAGCTGAGCAGTAATCCACGAAGAGCATCCGCACATAGCTACCATGCTCTTCCAGGTGAGTTAATGCAGCATGGAGTGCTGTGGCTACAGCGTCTTCCGTGGATCGGTTTGCTCTGTAGGCAAACTGGTGTGGATCCAGGCTGCGGGGCAGGGCTGCTGTGATGTGTCTGCGGACCAGCTTCTCAAAGCATTTCATTACCACTGGGGTGAGTGCCACCGGTCTGTAGTCATTCAGGCCGGTGATGTGGGGCTTCTTAGGCAAGGGGACTATGGTGGAGGACTTCAGGCAGAGTGGGACAGTCGCCTGTGCGAGGGATTTGTTGAAAATCCTGGTGAAGATCCCAGCCAGCTGTCCTTCACAATCCCTCAATATTCGACCTGGCACACCATCAGGACCCGCCGCCTTCCTCGGGTTAACAGCCTGCAGCATGCGCCTCACCTCGTGCTCTTCCAGGGTGAGGGTGGTGCTGCTATGGGTGGCGTGTTGCTGCTGTGGCTCCAATACCTCCGGTACCCTGGTCTCAAAGCGGGCAAAGAAGATATTCAGCTCCTCTGCCAGCTCCAGGTCACCGTCCGCAGCTCCGAGATTGATCTTATAGTTGGTTAGGTGCTGGATGCCTTGCCACACCTGCCGGCTGGTATTACTCTTCAAATGGTCCTCGATCCTCCTCCTATAGTCCCCCTTTGCCTCTCTGATGCCTCTCTTCAGGTTGGATCGGGCTGTGGTGTAGTAATCCCTGTTGCCAGACCTGAACGCAATGTTCCTCTCCTTCAGCAGCTGCCTGACCTCCCGGGTCATCCAGGGCTTTTGGTTGGGATAAGCCCGGATCCGTTTGACTGCTGTAACAGTGTCTATGCAGTGTTTTATATAGCAGAGGACACCGTCTGTGAACATTTCCAAGTCCTGATGTTCAAAGATATCCCAGTTAGTCCTGTCAAAACAGTCCTGCAGCTGCTGAGAGGCACCCTCTGGCCATATGGTAATATTCTTTGTGATGGTAAGAGCAGTTTTCTTGAGGGGGGCATATGCAGGGATTAGAAACAGTGACAAGTGGTCAGACTGACCCAGATGTGGCAAAGGTCTGGCCCTGTAGCCCATTTTGATGTTGGAATAAACTTTGTCCAGAATCTTGTCACCCCTAGTGGCACACTTGACGTGCTGGTGGAATTTGGGGATTGCTCTTTTTAAGTCTGCGTGATTGAAGTCCCCTGCTACGATATGTACAGCGTCAGGGTAAGTGCTCTGTTTATTATTGATGTTTGTATGCAGGAGTGCGATCGCAGAGTTAGCATTAGCATCTGGTGGTATATAAACAGCTGTTATTATGACAACGGTGAACTCCCTAGGTAGGTAGATGGGCCTGCATTTAACAGTCAGATATTCAATGTCCGGTGAACAGTGACGGTCTATTATCACTGTGTTGGTACACCAGCTGTTGTTCACATACATACAGAGCCCCCTCCTTTGCGCTTACCGGAGTCCACTGTTCGGTCATGTCGCTGTGTGGTATAGCCTGCTAGCTCAATAGCAGAGTCTGGAATGGATTGATGTAGCCAGGATTCAGTGATAAGAAGGATAGCATCGATCGGTAGAACACTGAGCTGCTGCAACTACGTGCGCCGCCATCTTTACTCGTGTAAAGAAAGTCTTAAGACCAAATCAATAAGACCTGAAAATAGCAGCTGGGATAATAAACTCATCAGGAAAGTGTTTAATGAGGTCAGAGTTCAAGAGAGCTGGTTTTCCACACATTTCTTTACAACAGGATTTCATCTTTTGCAGACAAAGACACCCCCCCACACACACACACACACACACACACACAATACTGGCCCACGATCTTTGTTCACAACCTGTGGGAAAAATAAAAATAACTTCCAACATAAGAGAGAAGAACAGATGACTGTGATTGTAGATAAGAGCAATAAAACCTATTTATTTAATCTTGAGATGATAATAAGTTTTATTTATTATAATAATTGGAGATGTATTTAATTTTTCCGTGACCTATAATAAACTATTTGCATAACTCAATGCCGACCTGAGTGTTTGCTAATGTTACACAAACACCGAGCTGCACAAAGGAAATGCTGGCACAAAACAAGCGCGTGAGGGGCTCCGACTGCGCTGCGGTCAGTGAAAGAGAAAGTTCGCTTTCTGCTCTCGTGAGTCTCAAGAAAATGGCACACTGAAATTAACTGCAGGGGATTTATTCTTTTTTGTGTGTGGCGGTGGGTGGGTGGTTGTTTTACCGGTTCCTCTAGCAAGTATCTATGCGTGACATTACCTGTGTCCTAGCTTTTCATGACATTTTAGCAGACTCGGTCTTGCTTTTGGCATCAGGTGCGCGCTCAGTGCTGACTAAACTTTTAATAATACATCCCAGTCTCACATCGTTGCGCCGAGAAATCCACCCGCTCTTCAAGAAAGAAAAAAGAAGCCGATGCTTTCCTCTTCGTCCATTTGAGCATTGTTTACCGGTGAGACAGCTGACTGTCAGATGTATATGGAAGTAACGTTGGTGACGTCAGGAGCAAAGAGCAGCAGGCGGAGAGCGGAGAGAGAGGAGGGAGGGGGGAGGGAGCGAGACTCAACCTGTGCCAGTGCGCATCTTTTCCAAAACTTGTCCGGAGCTATCAAAGAGCAGGGAACGGATCCGAACGCGCCATGAGTAACAAATCTTTAAACCTGAACACCAGCCCGCCTCGGGCTGGCGGCGCCGTGGACCACGAACTCGTCATCACTTCCACTTTCGGGACGCTCCTCTCCGTTGTCTACATCATCGGGGTCTCGGGGAACGTGTACACGCTGGTGGTGATGTGCCACTCGATCCGGTTCGCCACCTCCATGTACATCTCCATCATCAACCTGGCTCTCGCGGACCTGCTCTACCTCTCCACCATCCCTTTCGTGGTGTCCACCTACTTCCTGAAGGACTGGTACTTCGGAGACGTGGGCTGCCGCATCCTGCTCAGCTTGGACCTTCTCACCATGCACGCCAGCATCTTCACCCTGACCGTAATGTGCACGGAGCGCTATCTGGCCGTCACCAAGCCGCTGGACACGGTCAGGCGCTCTAAGAGTTACCGCAAAGCTCTGGCGTGGGGCGTGTGGCTGCTGTCGCTGGTGCTCACCGTGCCCATGATGGTAATGGTCGCTCAGACAACTAAAAGCACGCCGGACGGGGGTGTGAAGAGGATGTGCGCGCCCACATGGGCTCCACTGGCTTATAAAGTTTACGTAACGGTCCTGTTTGGCACCAGCATCATGGCCCCGGGGCTCATCATCGGGTACCTGTACGTTAAGTTAGCCCGCACTTATTTAGAGTCCCAGCGCAACTCTGTGATCAGCAAAGGCGGCAAAAGGTCACCGAAGCAGAAAGTGCTGATCATGATTTTCACCATCGTGCTGGTGTTCTGGGCGTGCTTCCTGCCTTTCTGGATCTGGCAGCTGCTGCCTCTGTACCACACCAAGCCGCTGAGCCTGGCCTCGCAGACGCACACGTGCATCAACTACCTTGTCGCGAGCCTCACATACAGCAACAGCTGCATCAACCCTTTCCTCTATACGCTGCTCACCAAGAACTACAGGGAGTACCTGAAGAACAGGCACAGGAGCTTCTACAAGTACACGTCGTCGTTTAAGAAGCGGCCGCCCAGCCTCTACTCGTGGGGCAAGTCGGCGTCCTCCAGCAATCAGTTCGAGTTCAACTCCGAGACGCTGGTCATGGGGTCACTGAAGTGAGGTGAAAGCGTCTGGAGCCGGAGCAGCGACAGGTAGGCGGTGATGTCTCCGTTACGCATAAAGCAGGAAGCAGCCAAAGTTTGTTTTCTGTCATTTTAAAGTGCGGCTGTTCTTTGGTCACACATATGTTGTTTGTTATTTTATTCTGTCCATGATGGACAGCCCACGGAGCCACTCTCTCTCTCCCCCTCTGCTGCGCTCCTGCAGCTCAGCCTCAGTGGAAGAACTCTTCCTGCGGTGCTGTGTTGCAGTACAAGGCCGCGGCGGTAATTAGAGAAGCTGAAGCACCTCTTAAACGCAGAAGTGATTTTAAGAAGCACATTTGAATGTTTAATTTAAGGGTGTTTTAATCTGACATTACATTATTTGTGTTAGAGCAGTTAAATAAAGGGGGCAGTCAGAACTTGTGCTATTGCAGGTTTAACCTCCTACTGACACGCCTACACTACAAACCAGGGACGTCCCGAAATACATTCACATGTAATCAAATTCCCACACAGTAAATAAAAAAAACGAATAACAATAAAAATAATCTGATTAGGGCATAGATTTTTTTGTCCCACCTTCTGTGTTATTCCTTCATAGAGGTACTGGACTGCTCTAACAAGTATATACTCTCACCACTACTACATCTGACATCCAATATTATATTTGCATATACACAGAGAGAATGTTTGAACTACGTTGGAATGGGAAAACTGATTTTTTTGTTGTTGTTGTTTATTTCTTTTGTTTTTAGTTTATAGCATTGCATCTCACAAACTGGTCAAGGACTTAAACTCATTGCTGCTCAGCTATGATGCTACTCTGCTGCATGCGCTGCAGATAGTGAAAAAAGGATCATAAACAGCTGAGTTAAAGCCATTCTGGGGGGCATACTATGCGATGATCACATTTCTTAATTACCCTCCATTTAAGGATAATAAATGTTTCACATTTGCAGTTTTCTGACAAAAAATAAATAAAAAACAAATTTATAGACATACAATTACAATATGTCAGGTCACTATGAGCTGATTTGATCCATAGCAGGTCTTAAAACCAGGTAAATACAACCTCAGATGAAAAACAAAACATGAAATATTACACTGCATCATATTTTTTTTAACCCAAAATGTAGAAACAGTGTGTGGAAAAACTAAGTACACCCTCACCGCTGTCATAGGAATATGACAGCAGCACCTGCCTACTGCAGCAGGCAGGTGCTGCTAATTAAATACACTTGACTTACTGGTCATCAGCAAGTGTGAGTGCCTCTATAAAAGCAGAATTTGGGGCAGTTTGGTGATCTGGAATGTTGAGGTGTGTTAACACAATATCAAGCAGGAAACAAAACACACCAGCAACAATCTTAAAGAAGCAACTGTTGCCCATCTATCTGTGGAAAGTCGAAAACACTCAAGACAGCTGCTAATCTTCAGAGTGGTGGTCCCAGGAAATCCAAAGAACAAAGAGCTACATCTCCAAATCTAAAAGCCTCAGTTAGCATGTTAAATGTTAAAGTTAAAGACGGCACAATATTTAAAAAAAAAAGACTCAATAATTACGGCTTACATGGAAGGATTGTCAGGATAAAGTCTCTTCTTTCTAAAAAGAACATTGCAGCACAGTCCAGGTTTACAAAGTTGTATCTGAACAAACAGCAAGACTTCTAGAACAATGGGGCTTTGGACAGATGAGACCAGAGTGGTGACGTTTGACCATAATTTACAGAACCATGTTTGATAAAAAGGGTGGAGGGGTGATGAGCCTACATCTAAACAGGTGAATTGACCTCGATGTGTTGTGTGACAGCCATAATAAGAGCTGGTCAAATTCTCTGAAAACAAAGGAAGGTGCTTTAGTATTTCCTTTCTTACCTCCTTTAGTAGAAGACACTGGAACATCCCTTATGAGAGTGAAGGAGATAACTTCTTCAAAGTAAGACAGCATCCGACTGTCACAAAAACAGCAGATCAACATAACTGATAAGCGACATGTTTCACATTGTAAAATGCGGCTTTTTTCCAGTTGTAACCCACAGGTGAACGAGGAGTATTGCACTACTCTACTAAAACCTGCTAGATTTGAATTTGTTCCCTTGTGTGAAGCACTTTGTAAAGCGGATTTTAAAAAAGTGTTCTACAAATGAATATAATTACCCACATTAAAACAATCAAGCTGAAGTGGACCTAATTTGTGTTAATTGTGTCCTCATTCTGAGTTGCTGTATTATCAGCTTTTAGAACTTATTAATTGATTTTACTTCAGAGATGCTAAAAACCTTAATAAAGGAAAAATGAAAATAAGGGGATCATCTCTTTAGTGGGGAAAAAAACATCTGATTGGATAGCAGCACGAGTATCTGTTAAAACAGCTATTTAATTTGAGTGTTACTATCATTACTTGTACACAATTATGCAAGCCTACATGAAGAAACACTCTAAGAACACAAATAGAGGAGCGTGTATCTAATGCTAGTTTAAACCATAGACTGTATAAAAAAGATGGCCACAATGACGTCACTCAATTGAGCTAAGCATTTTCATCATCCTTTTTGACTCTAAGGGCAAGATTTATTAACGCACTGCCCCAGCATAAACTGGGTTTTGGTGTAAATTGTAAAAAGTACTGTTGGTATTTACAAAGAGTGACAATCATCCATAGAGCTAATCATGCCCTCACACGCTACTTTGTCCCGTTTTAGTAAATCTGGTCCAAAGTAGAACTGAAAATTAGAAAATTGTTGCATGATCATGTTGCAAGAGGACTTAAAACTACAGATAATATAAGCTAATAGGCAAAGACTTTACTGAAGTCACTCATCAACACAGTTGAGTGTAACTTTAAAAAATTTTTTAAAGAAAATTTAAAAAGAACAGATGGAAGAAACACCCTTCAGTGATTATGTAATGAGTGTTGATGTTGTATAGTTTGTTCACCAGGACCAGCACACCCGTTTAAAATGCCTCAAACATGATAATCGGTTAATGTGAGCAGAATTATTCAGAGTATATAAGCAAGGTACAATTTGTTGTTCCAATAAAACCAGTTTATGTTTAAGATACATAGTCTTATTTTCCTAGTAGGGAGTCATGAATAACTACACGTAACAAATGTTAGGAAGATGCATTTGTTTTGTGTCTGAAAGAAACAAAATATTGTGCAGTATGTCATTTTTTTAAATCACCAAATATCAACATCAAAAATCTTACATTTTCTGACTTCTTCTTATCCCAATCAGAAATGCACCTCCTGCTGGTCATTAGAAAGAATGCAGGTTCAATGAATTTCAAATGCCAGGAACCTTGGTTCATCTTTTATATACAGTTTACTGATTTTAACTGCAGAGCCATCACATTATTAAGCAAACAAGTATGAGCTAAACCCTCTGAGCACTATAATTATCTTTTCCTAAGTCCTTATAAATTCTCCCTTACGTCTTACTTTAAGACGTTCCCCATCACCATCAAGGAAAAACGATTAGCAACAGAGATAATTTTCTGAATATTTAATTGGAATCCTGAATTTTGGCAGGAAATGGAAAAAGAAGAGAAAAAGAAGCACACACATGGCATGTTAATGCCATTGAATTTGCATGCATCCACCTGCGGAGGCAAACACACTTCTGCTGCTGTGGTAAAACCTGAGCCAAAACACCTACTCCTCAGCGTGCTCGCATCCAGGCTTTGTGCGCTCTGTTTACTAGGCTGAACTGTGGCCCACTTACCTGAATGGACAGACAGGACTTCCTTTCATGCTGTAGTGTTTGTGTGGTAATAACACAGTTAATAGCATAGCACCTGCACCCATTAACAATTACTGCAAAAGTTTTGAGGTTGGAAGGCCTCAGTGGCAAGCATGCTAACAACAGATGCATAAAGTGCCTGTGTTTTATGAAGAGTTCACGGTCTTTAATTAAGACAGCTCTTCACTCTAATCTGGCATGTTGTTTCCAGCTCACGCAGCCTTCAGCTGTAAAGCCACTGTCTTCTTAGATTCATAAGAAGCATGGAAAAAAAGACTGTTACAGACCGAGAGTGGTGGAAATATTACGCACGTCTAGGCAGTAAAAGAAAAATGTCATTAGTGACAGATTTCCTGTCATTCTAAAACATATCTGAATATCTAGAAGTGTGACATTTTGCAAATCATGTCCCAGGTGGGACTGGGCACTTTGGTACACTGACCTTTTTGTGTTTGCATGTCAAATTGTCCAAACTCATGCATAAATTCATTACAGCTACATCGTGCCGCATCACAGATATGGAAATCCCCCACCCTTTCTTTCTTTTTCTTCCTTTCTCCACATATTGACTGACAAAACTTTGCAGAAGTTTGAAAATTCTGGATAAGACCAGGTCTGTGTGCTTAAATTTTTTTAAAAAAGACTCAATAATTACGGCTTACATGGAAGGATTGTCAGGATAAAGTCTCTTCTTTCTAAAAAGAACATTGCAGCACAGTCCAGGTTTACAAAGCTCGAATGTATGCAGCTTAAATCTGCATACATTCGAGCTGAGAAGTTTAGCTTGGATTTGTAGATTTCTTCTAAGCGTTAGCTTGAGAGCCACTTTTGGGTTTCCTGTAAAAATGTAATACGTTAATCCCAAAAGAGAAATTAGAACAATGGACGTTAAAGGTCTTGAAGAAATTTGTGCCATTTGATCCTGTTTAGTTTCAGCAGAGGTGCAAGCACACTTTTTTTTTAGTGTGTAATCATTTTTTTTTATCTTACATCTTAGCAGACAAGCATCAGCAGTAAGGTATCCAAAATTCCTATAAACAAAGCCATAATTCAGTGTCTAACCTCCATGTAAAGCTCAGCAGGTTTTTGAGTTTGTGAATGAAGGAAAAAAGGGAGAAAATCCTTCCTAAAGCACACAGTGCTAGATTCTTTCTTTACTGTAACGTGGTACAGATAATACTGCTGTCTGTGTCTGCAGAATATTACATTACATTAAACATTACAGTAACTTCCAGCGGTTTACAGCTCTGTGTGAACTGTTTATATTGGCGGCTGTTTCCCTGCATTTCATTAAAGTGGAATTTAGACAGATCACTAGAGTCTGAGTCCTGTTTAAGCCTTGCAGAGACTATCTAATGGCGCCAGTTGGCACAAGCCAATGATAACACCTGAAATAATCAGTCACATCTAGACTATTAATTACACAACCCATATCATGATAAAACACTGCTGAGGGCAATATGTTCTACAGAGAGTCTGTTCTTTGTTTAAATTACCTTAAATAGGCCTCAACTGATCCTGCATCAATGCCTACAGCTGTCAAAGCCTTAAAAATAATACTTGGCACAGTCTGCACCCTACATTTATTTGCAGTCCAAATCAATTACACCCACTCCTGCAGAAATTTATCCTGACATGCATGATAATAGTTATTACTAAGTAGAAGTATTTACTGTGTTATTGTCGGGCAAGGCCAGACGGGTCATTTACAATCAACTATTGGCTCAATTCCTTTCCCACACAGTATCAACAACTAAAATAAATCACATTTAGAAGCAGTGTCCTTGATATTTAAAGAGATCCGAAGGCAGTGTTTGTTTTTCCAGTCTGTTCAAACCAACAGGAAAGATATAAGGAAATGAAAAAACTGTGTGTGTCTGCTTTAATATAGGCTAGTACAACCTTAACGTAATCAGCTAGCAAGTGATCACAGTATGTCACTTTAGAGGGAAAAAAGCTGACATCAATTCAATTCAGTTTTATTCATAATCAATCATGAATAATCAATTCATAATTGTCTGATCAAATTTACATTCCAACCACAGCAAAGCCTCCCAACCTGCAGTACAAGGACAACGCAATTTCTTATCTGTTTTTTTGTTTTGTTTTTAAATAAAGCTTTGGCATCTTTCAGCATCATTAGCCAGAAAAGTACGAGTTGGAAGATTCTTTTGCAAAAATTTGTCTTAGAAGTTTGTGAAGTGTGCCGAATTAGTTTGCTAGCTAAAGCTGATTACGCGGAAGCAGCTACAATATATATATTTGACCATTTCATTTATGTTTATATTTATTAACAGTTCCATGTGGAAATGTCACCACAACAGTAATAGATGAAGAGTACAGTGACTGGAACCATTATTTATAAGGGTAGAGGTGATTAATGGCTTCTTTATTAGTAAATTCATACGTGGCCATCTTTATCAGATCAGTTATAAACTCTGAACAAGGCGCTGCCATTTACAGCTGTGTGACCCTGTCACATCAGAGCATAAATATATATAAATATGCAATGTATATATATGTGCTACTGAAATGAGCATGGTGTTGGGTCACAACACCATGCTCATTTCAAATAAACTCCCACACAGCCCTGCACAGCATAGAAAGACTTACCTCTGTTCTTTATATCACCAGTGAATGTGCTAACAGCTGTGCAGCAAGGTGAGAAAAGTGTGAGAAAAAATGTTTCAGTCACAGCTTTTGAATATGTGTGCTCACTAATGACTTACATTTTTGAGAACCAGTGTGCAACTGGCACGTCTTTCTGTAGCACAAAAGTTGCAATTGTTAGCAACAAACTAACAGGGAAGCATCACCTCACTTCAGTTTTTCATGACCTTTACGAGCATTCTTCATTTACCATTCATCTATTCATTTATTCTGCTTTATCGTGCAGGTATTTTTAATTTAAAACTAAAAATCTGTGATAGTCCAATGTGCAACGTACACAACCAACAACACCCAAACAAAATTAGTTTGGGGTTTTTCAGAATTTATCTACACAGCCTGATATTTTCAGTAGGAGCTGGAACAGAAACAAAAAGAGCTAAAAAAGAAAGCGAATATTGGACATGCATCAGACTGTTGCACACAAAGAGAAGTTTACTAGCATATTTATGTTAATGAGTCAACTATATACAAGTGAACCTAGTGCCTAAAAATGAATGCTTTTAGTGTAGGCGATTTATAAAACGTTTACTTTCAAATGCCAAAAAATGCAGAATTGCACAGCTGATTTTAAATATACGCTAAAAGATTGTCCTAGTGTGTTGACATTAACAGAAGTAAACAGCTGTTTGCATTTATTAAGTGTAAAAAAACCTGCTGTTATTTTAAATGACATGAAGAGCCGTTTTTTTGTTTTGCTTTTTTTTTTTTTAATGGAAAATGACACCACGTAATAATATTTTGACTTTCTCTTTCTTTCTTTCTTTGATGGCTGGCTGACATTTTGTTTCTGATTCTACCTTTAAAAGAAAAAAAAAAAGAAAAAGCCCCAAACACATGAACGCATTAACATTTAAAATCACATCAGAGCATAAAAACTGAAATAGGTGTTGACATATAAAATAAACACAAAATTATGGATCCTAAAATCAAAAAACTCCAGAATCGATAAAGAAAAAATGAGAATGGAAACGGTGGGTGGTTCGGTGCAGCTGTGTGAAAAATAAGAAAGGCGAGGATGATGACTTCCCAACCACATGATAGTCTCAGATCAATCAAGAGATTCCTCAAGTGGCTGGCTCACAAAGGAAGGGCGGATAAGACTCTAGTAGCAATCAGCAGGAGCAGAGACGGGTATAACACTGGTTAATTGAATTTAAAAAGTAGTAATACATAAAGGTTTAATGTTCCAGGCTGCTGGTTTTAAAATAGAAAAGTACAGAGAAGCATGACTAACAAAACCAGGCAAACTTTTGATGTCATTTTATTTCAAAACATCCTCAAGACTGCACAGAAGCATAAGGTAGGAAAAAGCAAACGAACAGGACAGAGAGACGGTTCTTCTTAGAAGAAAATACCTCAACGGGTCATAGGACGGGGTATGAGTGGTACTTGGTGATGAAACGTTGATTATTCAGTTGGCAGTTCATAAGTTTCAGATCTCTTCTTCAGGGAATCAGCAGCTCTCTTAAAATAATAAACAGAAAGGCAGAAAACAATCCTGCTTTGGCAGAAAGCCTGCAGGGGAACTGAAAAACCCTTAAAACCAGCGATTAAGATGGTGCAGGAAAAAAAGACATTTCTGTAGAAAACAGGATAAAAACACAAGGGTGCGTAACAAACAGGAAAGCACAGAGGGAGACCACATGTGGCTCTTTTTTCCCCCTGCTGCACCATCAGCAAGTCAATACTTGAAAAATAAACGGAGAAAATTGAAGATATTGACCGAGCAGCTACAGAATACCAATGTAAAAATCCATGTAAAAGCTCTTTTTCCTTCCCCTTGTTCTTAATTCCTGCCTATTCTGCCTCTTTGTTGCAGGGCCTATCGGAACCAGTGGGCAGTGCCGTCATCCATCATCCGTGGTTGCCTCATGGCAGGGCAGGGTCAGAGATGGCGTGTGCAGGGTCGCAGGTGAAGGACACAGTGATGGCGTAGCGTGTCCCCCACATTACCTTCTCCACGCGGTGGAGGTTCTCTGAGCCAGAAGAGAAGAAAGAAACTCTCCCTAAGGGTGGGGACAAAAGGAACAAGAGGAACTCTTTAGGAGAGAGGAAATGTAAAAGCTGTTCAATATTTACCGATTCAGATCCAACACACACACAGCTGGTGTTACCATGTGTTGAACAAGGCTTTTAAAGTCAGAGAAAACCTCTATTAATCTCATGGTCGGTTGTTACATCAGAGGTATTGGCAAGGCAGAGATACGGCACTTGACGAATAGAAATCTTGAAGCGAAATCTATTGGAGAATGCTGTAAACCCAACTATAGAAGCTGCCAACCATACCTCTTTTACGAGATGCGATCACAAAGTTCTGGGATTACACTTCTACAAATCAAAAACAGCATTAGATTTAAATGTAGACGATCTGTCCTTCAAGGGCATCTTCTCGTATATCTCTGGACTAATTTAAGTGCCTCTGTGCGCACGCTGGATCCTCCGCTGTGTCAAAATGACGATCAACTTGAATTAAATCATAGGTGTCAAACTCTGGCCCGCAGCCTAATTACATTTGGCCCGCGAAGCCATACCAAATTACTATTAGAGCTGGCCTACTGGTATTATACAGCTAATATATATATTGTTTAGTATTAAGCTTTGCTTGTTCCATATTCAGTTCTTCAGCAAAACGTGTTTTGAGTCCATAAGAAAAGATTAATTCTTATATCTGGAGGAATAAATATATTTCAATAAATATTAACGTTAGCCCGCGACATTGTTCCAGTTTTGAATTTTGGCCCACTGTGTATTTGAGTTTGACACCCCTGAATTAAATTGTATGAAAGTGGGGGAAGTTGCAGGAAGATAAATCTGGCGGTGAGGCAGGTGGTGAGAAACGATTATGCTGTCGTGGCCACAAACCTGTAGCATTTTTCATGAGCCGTGGGGGCTCACAGACACACACGGCAGTGCAGGTCATTCCAGCTCAATATTCTCTCACAGATACTTCATAGCTATACAGGAGAACTCTGCGCTGACAGCTCAAGCCCCGCCCACCCCCAAAACCCCCCGAGCAGGTATGCTCCTGTTTATAAAACTTAGGTGATGTGCTGTGCTGGAAACTGGACATTTCAACAAGAGAACGAGAGGGGAAAAGAACATGTAGTCCCTGTATCATAATTCAATACAACAATGATCCTCTTCAAGAAAGTGTTTTCAGTTTGACGCAAGCTGAGGTTTGCTCTCTGTGCACACTTGAGTCGCTGAACTTGGATCATGGTGAAATCACAGAACGCACAATGTCGTTTCCAGGGATTTATATCAGCAGCACTGGCAGCTGTTCAAAGGTGTATGAGAAGATGACTTTAAAGTCAAACTAATATATAACAAAAAATGTTACATTTTTTAATTATGATCACATCTCATCTCAACAGTCAACCTAGGAAACATATAAATGAGTTGATTGGTTTAAACCGTCATAGTAAAGATGATGATGGTACGTCTGCTTGTTTCTAATGGCTGATCATTCACATGATTAGCATATTAACATTCATTACAGAGCAATGCAGGGTAAGAGAAGTGATTGTATCAGAAATCTGGGTAGAGGTGTAGATGAAACTTGGGGCATGTGTACTAGAAATAAATCTGTGGGGAAAAAAGATTTTTAAAACCTCTTTCTGGTGAAAAGTCAGCAAACTTTTTAAATGATTCTTATGAGATTTAACTGGCTGCAAACATTCAGTTTTTATGAATTACTGATCATTTATATAAAGTTATGGCCTCCGTAACCTTCCTTCAGATACGTATCTGGTCTTAACCCAAAATAAATGCCTAAAGGGAGTATCAAGTCGTCAAGACGTCAAGAACGGTTGAAAACAGAGCGAGGACGCAGCTAGCGAAGCTTGGTATACACACCAGAGGCAGCATATGCAGTTATTCTGGTTAAACACTCATTAGTTTAACAAAGTTGTTCTCAAACTGTGGGGGTGGGACAGAAAAACGTCAGTTTGGGCTCGGGTGACCAGGCTAAAAACCCCGAGTCTGTATTGAATGAATATGATAAAAAATTTAATTGCTGATACTTTCGTGCATACTGAAATTTTCTTTTATATTGTTGATTTATAAAAAATGTTTAAAATATGAGGCGTGTGAACTATTATTGACTTCTAAAGTGGGACATAGTGGAAGTAGTTTGCAAACGATTGGTTTAACCTGTTCACTGAGAACACAGTCGTCCCTGGCAGAGCCCGACCAGAGATTTTTAACACTGATATTTGGTGATTTTAAAATCTGGCATTCTGAAATAAACGCTGATCGTTTTAATAAATTCCAATATTGATATTTCGGCAAAATGTTAATATCAGCCAATAATATCAACTCGCTGGTAAAATGGTAAGGGTCTCGAGACAACTCCAACTCTAACACCATACCAACACCATAGAAGCAGAAGTTTAATTGACTTGATGATAGCTTACTAAACAGCTATGCTGTTCATAGAGAAACTGCTATAACATCCAATTTGAAAGTGTTGGTATGCACTTTTTAAAAATTATTGTTATTATTTTAACCTTTCGACAGATTATACCTTGCTTATTAACCATGTTTCCAGGTTTAGCCTAATATAGCTTATAAGCCTTAAAACAGTTCAAACACTCCCCCTAAAACTCTCACTACAATCACAAAAGCTGGATGTTTATTTCGAGCTAAACTTGCTGTTTTGTAGTTATTATGCAAAGCAAGGTAAACCATGTCCTCCCTCTGTCTGGTTGTAATATTTTCCTTTCATTTGCAAAAAGAAAGTAAATAAGGTGAAGCTATTATTATTATTTTTTTTTTTTAAAAAGTATTTGCAATGATGGTGGAGTCAAAAACCATTGATAAGGGAAGCGAACACAAAGACAAGCAGTTGGGAGCAATTTACTTATTCTAGGGTTTCATTTTTTGGACTGAAATGCATTTCCTTTGACTGAAAAGGTTTTTTTTTCATTAAATAAACAAACAGTCTGAGTCTGGTGAGGTTTCCTCAGGATAAATTTTCTTCACTTATCAGAAGCTCTGCGTCACCAGGTCATCTCATGAACTACTACCAGTTACTAGCCAGTGTTGTTTTACCTGTGCTCTGTGTTAGATAAGACATTTCCATTCAGTTTGGAAAGTTTAAGCAGCAAGCCCACAGTTGTAGATTTTTATTCAGAATTCTTTCAGACTCTTGGTTTGCTAATAAACTTACAGTGTCTCAAACCTTTTGAAGAGAATATCTCATTATCTTATGCCATGAATAAACAGCTGGAATCACTGAGCCCCCATTCTGCTGCTATAATTTCCCTTACAGGCGCTTTATACATTTGTGTGTCTTTGTGTGTCTGTGTAAGAGAGTTTGAATCTCCCTGGATAGCATTAGCTGACGACATCAGAGGTGCTCGCTGTATAACAACAGAATTTATGCTGCAAACTCTGAGAATAAGGGAAAAAGGAGAAGGATAATAATAATAGATAATAATAGTAATTCAAAATGCAGTTTTGAAATTTGATAATTAGGGAAAAAAGCATTTTGAGAAAAAAATAATTGCCCCCTACCCCTAATAACTGGTAGCGCCATCCTTGGCAGCATGAACTGAAATTGAGCACTTAAGATAACTGGCAATGAGTTTTTCACCTCACTGTGGAAGAGGTGAAAAACTCAAGCCCACTCTTCTTTGTTTGAATTCAGCCACCCTGGAGGTGGTTGTTTGAGCATGTACGGCTTGTTGAAGGTCATGTCAAAGAATCTCAATCAGATTGAGATTCTTTGAAGTGGCCCGGACTGTGACTGGGCCACTTCAAAACCAACAGTTTGTCATTTAGAGCCATTCAGAGATGGCCTTGCTGCTGTGTCTCAGATCATTGTCCCGCTGCACAACCCAATTTTGCTTCAGTTGAAGGGTACAAGCTGATAGCTGGACATTATCTTTCAGGGTTTTCTGGTAGAAGTCAGGTTCAGTCAATTACAGCAAGTCATCCAGGTCCTGAAGAAGCAAAGCAGCCACATAACTTCCACCACCATGTTTGACTGTTGGTATGATCCTTTTAGTTAGTTTTACACCAGATGGAACGGGACTCAAACCTTCCAATGATGTTTTGTGGCAAATGTGAGACTGTTTTCCGTTTGGTCAACAGTGGGTTTCTCCTTGGATCTCTCACATGGAGGCCATTTTCGCCCAGCCTCTTTCTTACTGTTGAATCACGAACTTTGACAAGTTAGCCGTGGAGTTCTTCAGATGTCGTTGTGTGGATAATGGCTCTTTGTGGTTCAGTGGAGTCCCAAAGCCTTAGAAATGGTTTTGTAACTCTTTCCACAGTGATAGATATTACTGACTTTGTTTCTTTTTGTTTTCTTTTTCTTTTATTCCACGTCCTGAGCTTATTCTTCATGCTTTTTTCGACACTAAAATTATCATTTAAAAACTACATTTTGTATTTACTCTAGGGCAGGAGTGGGCAACTCCAGGCCTCAAGGGCCGGTGTCCTGCAGGTTTTAGATATTACTCTTGGTCAACACACATGAATCAAATGATAAGTTCATTACCAGGCCTCTGGAGAACTTCAAGACATGTTGAGGAGGTAATTTAGCCATTTAAATCAGCTGTGTTGGATCAAGGACACATCTAAAACCTGCAGGGACACCGGCCCTTAAGGCCTGGGGTTGCCCACTCCTGCTCTAGCCTATAAAATACTGATGACCAACGAGTAATGCATTTTTTTAAATGTAACATCAAACATCCACTTCCATTACCTAATAACTACCTTACAATATCAGCCACATCATCTTGTCTGCTAGAGTCTAAATAGTACTTTCTTCATTAAAAGCACAACTAGAAAGGTCTTCATAATAAATGCAACATGCTTATTAGCAGAAAAAAGGCAAAACTGCTACTTCTTAAAAACAGAAAAACTATATGTTGTAATTATTGCTTTACCTGCAGTCTTTCCCAATAGTATTTTAGCACTTTGCGGTGTCATGAAAAGGAGTAAAGCATCAGTACATTTCTGTCATTTAAGGATTTGGGTTTCCACAATAGAAATTTTCCCATGAAACAGAAAACTTTAGAGAAACAATTCCACGTCCTGAGCTTATTCTTGAAGCACCTGGGTCAACAATCACTTCTATGGAGGAAATGTATCCTCCCAAGCTAACCTCTGTTTAGCAGTGCTGTTAAGTGCCACCTCAGCAGTGCTGAGGTGGCACTTAACATTGTCTTCACTAAATGTATAGGGGAAGTTTTGCCTCATGCTACTCATGTGTCATGCCATTAACCCATGAATATTTGCCCATAATCACCAACGGGATGAGCAAGAGTACAGGTCTAACAGTAAACAAGACCCCGAGATACTTAAACTCCTCCACTTGGGGCAGGGTCTTGTCCCTGACCCGGAGTGGGAAATCCACCCTTTTCCAGCTGAGGACCATGGCCTCAGATATGGAGGTGCTGATTCTCATTCCCACCGCTTCACACTCGGCTGCGAACCGTTCCAAGGCGAGCTGGAGGCCATCACCTGATGAAGCCAACAGAACCACATCATCTGCAAAAAGTAGAGATGAGATCCTGAGATCACCGAAGTGAAAGCCTTCCGCCACTTGGCTACGCCTAGAAATTCTGTCCATAAAAATTATGAACAGAATCGGTGACAAAGGGCAGCCCCGGCGGAGCCCATCACCCACCAGGAACGAGTCCGACTTATTGCCGGCTGTGCGGACCAAGCTCTTGCAACCGTATAAGGACTGAATGGCCCGTAGCAATGGGCCAGACACCCCCATTGCTGAATATAATATGTACTTAATAATGTATAGCATTGATATTTTGTAGTACACTGTATGATTTTTTTTAATTCTTTAATTTTATATAATAGAAAAATCCAATGTATATAATTTTAAAGTCAAGTGAAAAAAATAGTTTTTTTTATTATTTCATGGAATTTTCTTTTTTCACAGAAAGGAAGAAAAGTGGTTTGGGAACTAGTTTGCTTCTCTTGTACGTCAACAACTGAGCATCATGTCAGTGTTTGACTGACAGCAGGCTGCGGTCCGGTAGCAGAGCGAGAGAAACTGGGATTAATTTTTGATGGATGGAGTGAGAAAGTAAGGACCACACGCCTCCAACTAGACCTCAGTGAGAGCTGCAGCTTTGTTTACATGGAGTTTAATGCGCTGCAACCAAGCAGCAAACTAGGCATCTAGCCTTCAAACTAATGTTAGCGCACTTTTCCCTGGTGACGTGTGCTTTTTGAAGCAGGAATGTGTGAAACAAGACATGCTCATCTTTTTAGGACAAGAAAGAAAAAGACTTAAGTAGTAAAGCTAAAGTGAGTTATTTTCAATATGTAGATGAAGCAGTGTGTGGGCTCTGTGTTTGGCAGATAGCCGACATAATGTAGTAGTGGTAAGTTCAAGGTTTGGCATCTACCATTGGTTAGTTAAATATAAAAAAAAAGGCAGACCTTTAAATTCCAAGCTTTTATGTATCAGAACACTTGAAATAATCAGATCCTTATTATATCTTAAACATCTGAATCCCACTGAAGTGCGTTTGGTTGATTTTAAACAGGCAGTATAAGCGCTACAACTTGTGCAAAAAATGTACACATTACTTCTAAAAGACACGGGGCTGGGTATCGTCCCTGATTTCTAGAATTGATTTGATTCGATCCACGATTTAAATTCGATTCGATTCGAATCGGGGAAATTTTGTCAAAAATATTATAATTCTGATCATTTATCAGTACTGACACTTGTGAGAGCTGTGTGAGAGCTTCTTATCGTGGTGGAAGCAAAACAGCAAAAGTAAAAGGGAATTCATGACGATGTGTATGTGAAGTGAAATGTGAAGCTTAGATTTGATCTTCTTTTGCTGCTGGTTCAGTCAATTTTGGTTGGAGAGTGATTAAACCTGCAGCTTCAGAATCGAGTGCAAAAAAAGACATAAACACAAAGCGCTGATCCGCCGCTTCAGAATCAGCCCCGGTGGTGTGTCCGTGTACATGCCGTCGGGTGAAAAAGCCGACAGCTCACTGATTCTGATGTGTCGAGTTCGCGCTTCGCGTTTATTTCTTTTTGCAGAATCCGTTCACCTGCTCTCGTTTGCTGTTTTAGTTGTTTGGTGGTTGGTGAAATAGTTTTGTGAGGTTTAACCTGAGATTTTGGGTTTCTGGTAGAGATGGCACGATACCACTTTTTTATGTCCGATACCGATACCGATATCATAAATTTGGATATCTGCCGATACCGATATGAATCCGATATAGTGTTTTTTAATCAACAAAACTGTTTTTTAAAATATCTTGCTGCATTTTGCAAGTCTGCAAGTTCATACTCAAGTTTAAAACAACAACTACACTAAAGCTATTCTGTTATACCTGTATACAAAAAAAATATTTCATAGTTCAGCAATACTGATCAATCTAATAAACTTAGACCTACACCATCCTCCCTATTCTGGTATTTTAAAGAGTACTTAGCGTAAATATTAAGCAACCTAACTAATAGGGTTCCAACTCCCAGCAACAACAAAAATAAATAAATAAAAAATAGGGAACCACCCCTCACACTCCACCTCATGATGCTTAATCAACGTAATCAACCTTAAGTTGATGCAGTGTGAAAAAAAATGCACAGAAATCAATTATTTTTCAAGAAATATTAAATAGATTCAACATCTTTCTTCAACAAAATTGCAGACTGCACAGATGGTACCTTCCCAAAGGAAAATGTACTATAGCTTACTAGGGTATATATATTAGACTTAATAGTCACTATATACAGTAATTGACTTCTATTCATTTTACATCAAATTAAAACTTTGGGTGTCAGATAATTATTTATTAAAAGCTAGACATTTTAAATGAGAATAAGAAAGAAAAGTATGTCTTTGTGCCCCCTTTTCCCAGTTAATGCCCTATCGGCCCCCCTGGCTAAACTTTGCTAGATCCGCCCCTGCACAGTTACCAGCCGTCAGCTGTAGAAAAAGATCCTGGAGTAGAAAGTAATAATAAATAAATTGTAACAACAGCTTATCAAGCTTAAACGTGCTGCTGTTGTTCAGCCGCTGGTTTCCTCTTTCTGGTGCAAAGTGGACCAAAAACAAACGAGAGACAGACTCGCGACAGAAAAGCCGATCAGCTGATCATTAGCAGTTTCACGATTGAAGTAGCAGCAAGAAGAGGCAGTCGCTTGTTAAGCTTAACGTGGGAATGCTTTACAAACATTCAGAGATGGACTTACACACTTGCTTTACTTCTCTCGGGGATAACTTTGTCGGAGATGAAATGCAGGGTTGCTAGCGAAGCTCCAAATGCTATCCAGACCACCGACAGGTCCTGCATGCCACAGCTGCTCTATCACGTGATGCATACTGCTCCGACGTTCTGAGGCGAGTTACGGCGTGTTGCAAGTTTTGCGAGGTGCTTTCGTGATATTTAATGGATCGGATTACATTTTTTATTTTTCTCCGATATCCGATCCAGTAATTTAGGTCAGTATCGGACCGATACCGATACGTAATATCGGATCGGTCCATCTCTAGTTTCTGGCAAAATACATTTATATTTAAAAATCGATTCAGGATTTTAATGAATCGATATCGCTTTATTCAAACTAAAACCGATTTTAATCGATAAATCGATTATTGAAACCCACCCTAAAAATACAGTAATAAACTGTTAAAATTTCCACATAAGATTTAATTCTACTAATAGTTTGTAAAATGTTATTTTTTAGGTGATTCTTACTTTGACTGTATTTAGGAAATTCTCCATTATCTGTGGGTATCCAATCATTAGGATCAAAAGTTTGATGCCATATAAGGGCGTGGAAAGTCAAACATTTTCCCTGAATACACGTTTATTTTTTAACATCACGGTGAATCTGCATTTTGGAGTCTCATAAAGTGACTATGTGCACCATGATGAATTTTTTTCTTTTGTTGTGTATTATTCAAATGAACGAATTTGCCTTGAGAACCAAACACGGTTAAACATTCAGAGAAACAACGACCACGTACAAAAATGTCTTCTAGATAAATGTAAACGCCATCAACGGGAAGTGAACAGAAAAAAAAAAAGTATGTCATAACACTTGAGACAGTAGGAGAAAAAACCTGCAGAAACACTGCCGTCTCTCTTGGACCTGCTAATAAGAGGCTTTAAAAAAAAAAAAAAAAAAGAAGACGATCCAATTAATACCATCACAGAGGTACTACGATGCGTAATAGTGATCAGCACGAAATACTTCAAGCAACGCCACCAGACTGTTTTTGTCTTTAATAATAAAAAACAGCCACATGCTGCTGATTAGCACTTAATGAGCTCTTGAACTTCACAGACCCAACCGGGATGAGTGCACAATTCTAACAAGATGCTAAACGACGCATGACTCATCCAGTGCCGATAACAAAATCGCCTGCTGGAGCGAAACGCCTCTTTACACTGCCGGCACAGTCACAAGGTGCGCGGCACACTGACACAATGTCCAGTCAATTTATTACTCCCACAGCCTTATAATTAATCAGCTGGGGAAGAATTAAAGAGGGTGTTTGGTGTAACCAGAGATGAAAGGGATAAAAGTAAGATAAAGATAGATCACGCTAAGCTTGAGCAGACAGGACAGAAAAATGTGCTCCCAGATGCAATTACCTGGATTACATTGTGACTGACTTCAATTTAAAACCCTTGAGAAGGCTGAAAGGAGTGTGGTCGCTTTCCATTTGTCACCATGCGTCAGTCTAAAGAGCAGCTTAAGTGGATCCGTTTCACTCTTTTCTTTTAACGATAACTGGATACAGCTTAAGATGGCGAGTGCTGGAAAATGTATATCTGCTAAACATCATCTTATTAGCATTATGACTCTGAGAGTGTTAGCACCGTGAGCTTCAGACAAGAACAGAGCTGCAAAATGTTCTTGTTTTATTCAGTGTGAAATTATTCTGGACATTTTCAGTAGCATTTGGGCGTCTCACCACTGGCTGTCTGTCGGGGTGTGTTAGCTGTGTGATAGACTGACAACCTGTCCAGGCTTCACTTCAGCTCCCATCCAGTGACAGCCAGGATAGGCTTCAACGCACCGCAAACTAAATGGGAAGAAAATGCACGGAACTCTGTCGAGCTCTCAATACATTTATACAGGCTTACACTCGATACTAAAGTCATAAATGATTTCACAAGAATCAAGTACAGATGTCATCCAAAGACGTTTCCCGTCATTTGTAGAACAAGAAGGAGAAAATCCTCTTCAGGCGAGCTCTGACTAGACAAGTGGAGGGTATGCAGCAGGACGCGTGACGCACAATGCACAAACAATTACTGTGAATTCTCTGGTCAGTTAGTTGTGCTATTCTCACATCTCTGCAGTCTTAATCCACACAGACTTTGGATTCCAGAGCTGGGAGGCTAAAAGCTAACTTGCTTTCTCACATCCACCTGTAGAAAACTGTAGGGCAGTGCGGCAGGGATGAAAGCATCTTAACACAAAATCTGTTTGTCATTGAAAAGAAATGAGCATTAGACAGGAGTCTAACAAACAGCTACAGAAATGAGAAGTGTGGGATCCAGCCACTGTCACGTTAATGTTAATCATTCTGTCTGTGATGAAACATGAGGAACCAAATTTTATACAAAATTCAAGGACTCTTTTACTTCTTAATTCTATAAACAATTCTCACTTTAACCAAGTGGCAGCCTCCAGGGATGAAAAATCAACCGAGTGCAGACATGCTAAAAGTCTACAGTTTCTTCAGTTCAGTTCAGTTCAGTAATAGTTATATATCACCAATTCACAACAACAGTCGCTTTATATTGTAAGATAAAAACCTTACAATAATACAACAATCAAAGACTCGCTATGAACAAGCACTTGGCGACAGTGAAAAGGAAAAACTCCCTTTGAACAGGAAGAAACTTCCGATGAACCCAGGCTCAGGGAAGGGCAGTCATCTGCTGCTGGGAGTGAGGGGAGGAAGACTGGACAAAAGACACACTCTGGTATAGAGCCAGAGATTGATAATAACTAATGATTAAATGCAGAGTGGTGCGTAAACGCACAGTGGATGGAGAAAGTAAAATGTGGGTGAAGAAGAAACGCTTAGTGAAGCTCCCAGCAGCCTACGCCTATTGCAGCATAACAAAGGGAGGATTTAGTGTCGCCCTAACTATAAGCTTTATCGACAAGGAAAGTTTGAAGCCTAATCTTAAACGTACAGAGGGTGTCTGTCTCCCGAATCCAAACTGGCAGCACAGAAGAGGGGCCTGAAAGCTGAAGGCTTTAAATATCCTCGGAACCACAAGTAAGCCAACAGTATGAGAGCGAACTGCTCTACTGGGATGACACGGTACTGTGAGGTCATTAAAATAAGATGAGGTCTGTATATTAAAGACCTTGAATGTTAGGAGAAGGATTTTAAATTAAGTTCCAGTGGCCACTTGAGGCTGCATACAAAAGGAAGTTGATCCCCAAGTGCCCAGCTATGGGCATATATGTTTAAACCCTGGCAAAAAAAATGGTTTTAGTGTCCTTTCCCTTTATGGCAGTTGTGTAGTAGGTACATTTAAGTAGCCAGTCGGCGTCACTCTGTGCTTCCTGTGCCTTTAATTAAACTACCTGCAGAATCCTACAACTTCCTGTAACACTGCAAGCTGATCTTCCATATACGGTCATTTCTGACTAACATTGAAGGCATCGTTTCGATCGTATGATTTCGCCCACACACACTAGCAGCGTCTTTAAAACAACACACCTTCTCAGAGTGAGAGATTAATGCACATATTTTCACTCCATACACTGTGTGTGTCTGTACAAGCACAGCGGGCAAGGTCAGACCGGCCGTTTTAAGGTGTCTGCCCAGCTGAGGTTATCTAATTCCCCCGTGGTTAACTGCTGCTGGCTCCTCTAACTGGTAGACGTGTCTTTTTCGCTCTGTCCTTTTATTACCCTGTTTGTATCTGCCATTCCCAGCCAAACACCATATCTCTCACGCTATCACACACTGTATTTACTCTTTATCTGTCTCCCAGCCATTTTCTGTGTCTGACCTACCTTCTTGCCCTATCGGTGGCGCTTTTCACATTCCACAAATCTATCCATCATCTCATCTAATCCTCCACTTTTTCCTCTGCAGTCTGAACACCTCCACCTCTGTCCCCCTACTGCTCGTTGTCATTACATCCTTGACTGTTGCGCTCTCTGACAGCAAAGTCCTGATTGTCTTCCTGGTGTTATAATTACACCTTGTTCATTGCAGTCGCCTCGAAGAGACATGATTATCTCGGCAAACTAATCATCCATCCAGATATGAGGATCAGACTCTTATCAAGTCAAAACATGTCAGTGGGATCCATCCCAAACAGTTTCTTGATGAGGTGATGGTGGATTTTAGTAGAGAAAATAAAATGATGGGATGTTGATGCATTATGAATGAGCCTGTATCATGTCTACTACTCGACGCACACACATAGCAGGTTAGGATTTACCAGCTTTACAGATTGCCAAGCATTTAAAAATCTATCCAAGGGACAGACTGTACTTTTCCTAGTTCACTTTTCCATGACCCTCTTCCCCACCTTCCTCTTCCTCCTGCAATGTTCACTGGGTTTAAAAATCCTGCTCATGTCGCCCTCTTTGCTGTCTGGAGGTTATTCTCACCTCGCCGATACAAGACGGCTGAGCTATTCACCAAAACCCGTCACAGGAGACTAGGAGGCAGACACGCTGCAGTCACTCTTTATTATCATACGTCCTTCAGTCGATGTTCAAGACAGTGTCAGCAGCCCAGGATCCTTCACTGCAGCTCACCGAGTATGACACATGAGCGAGAGTGGTAGCAGAGATTAAATGGAGGTGAAAAAAGGCACACAAAAAAAAAGCATTTAAGGTAAGAGAAGTAGTAAAATATCATTTTTCTGAATTGCTTTTGATTAAAAGTGGCAAAAGACTTGATGTAAATGGCACGAGATGATGGACAGTGGGGGAGATAAAGGGAGAGAGCGAAAAGCGGTGAAGAAAGAAGTTGAAGAAGGGACAAGGTGAGCGGAGGCAGTCTGGGATGGTTTGCTGTCAGAAGGAAAACGCCTCAGGCGATGTTTCCCATACAGAATCGTTCAGGAGTAACGCGTACGTGGGGGAATATGAGCCGAGAAGGAAGTTGCCCCAAGTTTTTTGCACAAAAACTAGGTCACACAAATATTACAAACCATGACACTTTGGAGCGTCACCTCTTCTCTTCCCCCACAGTGAGGCCTCCATGATCAGCAGACTATACGACACACAAAGCTTTTGAGTTTATCTTTCAAATTTTCTTCAGTGACGACCTTTTTACACTGAAGGGGAGCTATTACAGGGAGTGCAGAATTATTAGGCAAATGAGTATTTTGTCCACATCATCCTCTTCATGCATGTTGTCTTACTCCAAGCTGTATAGGCTCGAAAGCCTACTACCAATTAAGCATATTAGGTGATGTGCATCTCTGTAATGAGAAGGGGTGTGGTCTAATGACATCAACACCCTATATCAGGTGTGCATAATTATTAGGCAACGTCCTTTCCTTTGGCAAAATGGGTCAAAAGAAGGACTTAACAGGCTCAGAAAAGTCAAAAATAGTGAGATATCTTGCAGAGGGATGCAGCAGTCTCAAAATTGCAAAGCTTCTGAAGCGTGATCATCGAACAATCAAGCGTTTCATTCAAAATAGTCAACAGGGTCGCAAGAAGCGTGTGGAAAAACCAAGGCGCAAAATAACTGCCCATGAACTGAGAAAAGTCAAGCGTGCAGCTGCCAAGATGCCACTTGCCACCAGTTTGGCCATATTTCAGAGCTGCAACATCACTGGAGTGCCCAAAAGCACAAGGTGTGCAATACTCAGAGACATGGCCAAGGTAAGAAAGGCTGAAAGACGACCACCACTGAACAAGACACACAAGCTGAAACGTCAAGACTGGGCCAAGAAATATCTCAAGACTGGTGTTTCTAAGGTTTTATGGACTGATGAAATGAGAGTGAGTCTTGATGGGCCAGATGGATGGGCCCGTGGCTGGATTGGTAAAGGGCAGAGAGCTCCAGTCCGACTCAGACGCCAGCAAGGTGGAGGTGGAGTACTGGTTTGGGCTGGTATCATCAAAGATGAGCTTGTGGGGCCTTTTCGGGTTGAGGATGGAGTCAAGCTCAACTCCCAGTCCTACTGCCAGTTTCTGGAAGACACCTTCTTCAAGCAGTGGTACAGGAAGAAGTCTGCATCCTTCAAGAAAAACATGATTTTCATGCAGGACAATGCTCCATCACACGCGTCCAAGTACTCCACAGCGTGGCTGGCAAGAAAGGGTATAAAAGAAGAAAAACTAATGACATGGCCACCTTGTTCACCTGATCTGAACCCCATTGAGAACCTGTGGTCCATCATCAAATGTCAGATTTACAAGGAGGGAAAACAGTACACCTCTCTGAACAGTGTCTGGGAGGCTGTGGTTGCTGCTGCACGCAATGTTGATGGTGAACAGATCAAAACACTGACAGAATCCATGGATGGCAGGCTTTTGAGTGTCCTTGCAAAGAAAGGTGTCATGGTCCTGGGCCATGTGGGCCCAGTATTCTTAGTTTTCATGTATTTTTGTATTTTGTTCTTTATTTAGGCCATGCTTCCTGGGTTGATCTGTTACGTTGTTCCTTATGTGTTTTCCCTTCGTGACTCTTACCCCCTGTGTGCCCCTCTGTGTATTTATGAGCCCTCGTCTCTCTTTGTGCTTTATTCTATGTTTTCCCCAGCCCGTTATGTCTGCGTTCTCCCCGTGCTCTCTCTCCTCCTGTTTGAACCTCTGTGTACTTCCTGCTTTACTTTGCCCATCTCCCATCAGTGTTACGTTCACTCCTGCCGTGTCTTGTTATGATTATCAGTGTCACCTGTGTTCCCCGTGTGCATCCACTTCCCCTGATCATCCCTCATGTGTATTTAGTCTCTGTGTCGCGTCGTCTGTGTTCTCACCTCCATGTTTTCACGGTCAGTCCTTGCAGTGATCATCATAGTCTGAGTTTTCTTAGTTTGTCGCAGTATTAGTTTTCCCAGTTTAGTTATAGTCTAGTCACGCCATCCCTGCTTTGTTTGTGCACTTTGTCTTCAGCCATAATAAAGGCTCGCTTTCTGTTAAGTCCACTCCCGTCTACTCACTTGTGTATGCACCTGGGTCCATCACACACACCACCGCACGGCCTGTCTCTGCAGACCGTGACAAAAGGTGGCTATATTGGTCGCTGATTTGTTTTTGTTTTGTTTTTGAATGTCAGAAATGTATATTTGTGAATGTGGAGATGTTATATTGGTGTCACTGGTAAAAATAAATAATTGAAATGGGTATATATTTGTTTTTTGTTAAGTTGCCTACTAATTATGCACAGTAATAGTCACCTGCACACACAGTTATCCCCCTAAAATAGCTAAAACTAAAAACAAACTAAAAACTACTTCCAGAAACATTCAGCTTTGATATTAATGAGTTTTTTGGGTTCATTGAGAACATGGTTGTTGTTCAATAATAAAATTATTCCTCAAAAATACAACTTGCCTAATAATTCTGCACTCCCTGTATAGTTTTCTTTATTTTCTGTGATATATCTACTGTTACAGTGATGAATGCTCAACCTACAAAGTTTAAAACATGAAGTCACCATAAGAGCTCCCCAGTGAGAGTGGATATCCCTAATATTTTGACTTGCTGCCTTTTATTACCAAAAACCAGTTTCCAAAAAACAAACGTCAGCAAAGTGTTCTCATATTTTTTCCTCTTCTTAGTTCAGTTTAAGAAAACAAACTGCTGCTGTCATCTGTTCAGTCAACAGTTTTTCTTATTTACACACGTTTTAGTCCTGATGGAGCGCTTAGTTACGCTTAGTTACGCTTAGTTACGCTTCGTTACGAATCATGTGGACAGATTTGTGGATAATAAATAATTGAAGTGGTCCTATTATTCTTCCTAAAGCTTCATATTTTTATCCCTGGACTCCACATAACTTAATCATAATCATTTTATTTATGATAGATGGCCCCTCAGTTGATCCATCCCCTGAAATGAGCCGTTTCAGCTCCTCTCCCTTTAAGCCAAACTCTTTCTGATAAAGAAACCAAAAAAGGATCATTTAACAGCGCTCCATGTCTGCTGGCTGTGCAACAGTGCATATATTACAGAAGACAGGAGATATTTGCTATTTGTTTTAATATATGTGCCCCCTGTAAACTGTGCTACATCTTAAAGCTGTCAGTGTGGCAGGTGGATGTTGTTCAGTCTGCCTGGAAGCATCCACAATTTTAATATGACAAAAATAAGGAAAAGTAAAAAAAAAGGTGCACATTACCAACGACTCAGTTATTATCTATTTAATAATAATACCTTATTGATATTTGATAATTACTTCTGTCTTACATCTTTACTCTCTACTTAAAAGCAAGTATCTTAAGTGTGTCTGTATATTGGAGAGCCTCTATTAAGTATTGACAGAGTAAAATGTGAGGTAACCAGTATTTCACCCCAGAAAGCGCAGACGTTACATTTAGACTTAATGGACGACAGAAATAATTAAATAAATGTGATTTTTTAAAAAGCCATGTTAGATCTATAACTAGAAAAAGAATCCAATCACTCTTTATAAAGCATGGCGTGCCATATGTTAAACAGGAAGAACAATTTATTGCTCACTTTCAATATCATCCAATTCAGTATATAAATAAAACCGGTGTACATGCTGTGTCACATTCCTTTAAAGTGACCAGCTTGGAAACTTTCCAGATTTCCTGCATGCTCCCCCTGAGGACTCCTCCTCCGCTTTAAAATGTCTGAAAAGCAGATGCCCCTCTAGGCTTTTCTGCTTCAGTCTTCAAGGTGTTCATTTGCTTATAGTGTTGCCCATTTTTTTTCCTTAATGTGAAGTGTTGACACAGACAGATCACGTTACTTACTAAAAAAAGACCACATGTAGTTACTTCTAACTTTTTAGGTCCTAAAACCTCAATAAAAAAAACAAATCCCCTGCATGCGCACTGTGCTACAGTCTGTGCTGCTGATTACCCACTTACAGAGGATTACGCCCACTTTGCTGCACACATTAGTGTGCTAAAACCACCTCCAGGCTCCCTAATGCAGCTCAGCAATTATAATTTTAACCTCTGCTGTTATAATGAAATCATTTATCTGTCTCACATCATTTACTTTAACTTTTAGGCTTATGAGAACGAATCAGCTATCAGGTGTTAACGTCGACGGCCTGCGTTTACACCATCCTGTCTTTAAGCAGGTCAAGCATTAAAAAAAGGCTTAAAGCTAAAAAAGAGTTGGGTAGATTCAGCTTCTAATACCTGTCCGTGGTTCCACAGTCCGGTTGCCATTCTGGTCCATGAAGACAAATCTACCTCCAGTGAAGTCAGAGCCGTAGTCAGACAGGTACAGGAGGGAGGTGTAGTCGAAAGAGCCATAGGTCACCTGGCAGACAGGGAGAGAGGAGGAAAGCACGAGTTGAGAGCTGAATAATATAATTTCATGTCTCATCTCCATATTCAACCAACACTCACAACACACACGTGTCACAAGTTCATTCCCAAACTTCTGCACGCTTTAAAATTTAATGTGTTCACGTGGAGCAGCAGCACCGCTCCATCATCATGAGCTGACGGGTAAAAAACACAAGCAGAATATTTCTGACTGCTGGCTTGATTTTTGAATTAAAGCTAGTGCAGTGTTCACTATGGTGACTCCTAAATGGAGCAGCTAGAAAGAAAAAGAAGAGAGGAGGAGTGACACTGCGCTTAGTAAAACATTTTTTCTCCTTTGTTTGTCCTTGAGAAACAGCGCTGTAGATCTATCAGTCTATCTAAGATTAATCAATTATATTCTGATTCTGATCCTCGCCCCAACAGAGGACTACAAACTGACCAGCAGCCTGTGTGAAAAAATTAATTTATCAATATGAGGGAGGGGGAGAACCCTATCATACAAGCCTAGCTAATGCTGCTGGTTTCACATGTCACAAATGTGTTCCCAAAATACTTTCACAATACAACAAAAAGAACAGACAGCATGCCTTTGGCTTTTTCTTTGTTGTACCTCCGCGACAAAACGTTTGAAAAGCACTAACCTAAGGCTCCGGTCTGCCTATGGAGCGTCACTCCGTGGATTCCCAAAGTTATTGTATGGATTCTTACTCAACACTGATTTTAAAAGCTCCAAAAAGCATTTACAGCTGTGGAACCGTTCACGCATGCATTCAATGCATATCACTTCATGAATCATATCCCTGAAGGTTTTATCCATCACACTGTAAAAGAAGCAGCAGCAGCTCTCTTTCTGTACATTTTGGCTCCACGTGAGGTCCCCAGGCTCTGAGGCACAGTTTGGATCTACTCACAGCAGTTTCACACATAAAGCATTAGGTAAAATATCCCACCTGCATGTTCTTTACAGGCAGGCGGATTTGTTACTTTCTGCATAAACTCATTGTGAAGTTCCTTTGTGTATACACCACACAGCTTCTCCCACAGCAGGATGGCAGCCACCTGTTTGTGCCCACTGTGTCAGCAGCTCATGTGGAAAAAGAAGAGCTTTGTCTTTACGTCTCTCAAAGATTACCTGCTGCCAGGTCCTCCCTCCCACTCCCCCCATCGTATCTGTAATCACTCAAATACAAGTCAAAACGATGCCGCTTTGAGCAGCAGCAAGCTTTATTCATCTGAAGGTAAGCTGAGAGGGAACAAGAAACGGCTGCCTCTCTTATTTCTTGCTGTGAAATAAGTCCTCTCACTTCAAAGAGAGAACAAAAGTAAGCTGCTAAGAGTTTTATGAATCCCTGAAACGACGTCAAACCGGCATCGTTCACAAAGCGCTCGTAAGTGTTTCCAATCGAGTTCTACAATAGGAAACTTTAACAATTCATGAACATTTGTCTCTTAATGTGCGTGTGCCCGAACGCCTGTGTTCTCCAATTAGAGAAGAGTGTGAAATGGAAATATAGTGTAACCATGGGGACTGAGAAGCTGCCTGAAGTTAGAATCGTGTTATGTAAGATGTTATTTTTGGCTAACGTTTAAACACATTTTACTAACATACACTGTAAATCTGAAAAGTTAACATATTACTGAGATTTACAATGCCAGGCAACACACCTAGCACACATCTGTTAATAGTAAAAGCCAATTGTTGCTTATACACTGTTACTGTAACAGAAGCTCACAGCAAACGCTGCTGAAGTTTCAAAAGGATTTTGCAGGTCTGAAAACCAAAGTAGTGAGTTTGAAGATGCTTAAAATCCCCTAGTATTTAAAGTCATGTGAAAAATAATTTACACTCCATTGAATGTAGTTAAACGTAGACGCTAGTTAGAATATCTAACTGGCTTTCTAGACTTGAAGGAATCCACAACTTTGAAAAAAAGAAAATGGTTTAGCGTGCATCTTACAATGACTGCACAGAAAGCAAAGAGAACAGCACGGCTTAAACACCAGTTTTAAATAGGACAGGTCCCACCTATCTCGAAACACTGAGTTACGAATTTGACATTCTGACACATTTATTGACAATTATTTCCAGACACCGATTCAAAGAAGTGCAAATGTTTACTTGATGATTAAAATTTAAATTAAATTAAATATTCTGCAATAAATCAAAAACTGAAGAAAAACCATGAATCAACATATGAACATTACCTGATACTGCTGAAGTGAAGCAGAGTAGTGTTTTATTAGAGACACAGCCAGGTCATTTTTGAAAGAAAAAAAACAAGGTGAGAGCTGCTGTTGCGATTATTCAAAAACTTTAAGAAACAAAATGACCATCGATCTTCTTTGATGGGGTGAGGATGATCATGAGAAAGGAGGTAAATTAGCTTAAAACTACACGATGGGAGCTTGTTAACAATCTGAAGGCAGGTGGTCCACAACTGGTAACACACCTGCAGGGTCTCCTGCTCAAGAAGGCACAAGTTTGCTGACTTCTAAATAATTTACAGGAGCTATGGAGAAAGTGCTGCAGTTAGAATTCATGCACCAAAATCGAGCTGTTTGGCAGCAACTTGACCCGCCACGTTTGGAGAAAGAGAAATGTTCCATGATCCAAAGTAGTCTAAGGAGCTTGGAAAGAAAAGCATCTGGACTTCTTTAAGTTGCTTGAAGACGTTTCACCTCTCATCCAAGAACCTTCTTTGGTTCTTAGGTCAAATGGTGGAGAGTCCCAGATTTAAACCCTGTGGAAGTGTCCCCCCAAGAGAGACATAGACCCCCTAATGATCCTCTACCTAATCACACGAGCCAAGGTGTGAAAACGGGTGTAGGTCACAATCAGCCAAGGTTTTGGGTGAGCTCATTGTGAAACCTAGCCCCAGCCTATTATGTGATTTCCAGAGGTCACATGACTCAGGATGTGAGTGGGCGTTAAGGCGTCTGGGAAGGGATCTCAACACTGGATTATAGATGGCAGACAGTTGGTGTCGTAAACCACCGCCTCTGTTCAAAGATGGTCGCTCACAGTGGACATAGATGGCTTCTTTCACTCCTCTTTCAAACCATCTGTCCTCTCTGTCCAAAATGTGAACATTGGCATCCTCGAAAGAGTGACCTTTGTCCTTTAGATGCAGGTGGACAGCTGAGTCTTGTCCTGTGGAGGTGGCTCTTCTGTGTTGTGCCATGCGCTTGTGAAGCGGCTGTTTGGTCTCTCCAATGTAGAGGTCTGGGCATTACTCGCTATGCTGTACAGCATACACTACATTGTTAAGTTTGTGTTTAGGATTTTTGTCTTTGGGATGAACCAGTTTTTGTCCGAGTTCGTTGCTTGGCCTGAAGTACACCGGGATGTCATGCTGGGAGAAGACTCTCCTGAGTTTTTTTCCGATACAACGGCTACATAGGGGATGACAATGTTGTTACATTCGTCTTTGTGATCCTCCCTAGTTGGGATCCAAAGTACGCCATGTCCACAGTCAAGCACAGAGGTGGAAACGTTCTGCTTTAAGCCTGTTTTTCCTACTAAGGGTACAGAATGACTGCATTACACGTACCAAACAATCTTAACAGACAAACTTCTTAACTAAGAACACTGGTGGGTCATGGATGAGTCAAACACACAACAATGTCCCTTCAACTGATGTGGGGCTGATCAGAACTGCACCATTTTATATGTTTGTCACGACACACATTCATCTGACCCATTGTCAGTGTAAAATAATAAGTGTATGCAAGATGCCATCTTTGTGTGATACAGTGTGACACAGCCTTTGTAAAAAAAATGGACCAGGTGCTATTTGAGGCTGTGAAAAGATCTGAGTGTTTGGTGACAATACGTTTGTTTGGTGGAGTTGCAAACATTGTCTGAAGAGAGTGCAATTATCCTTGGTGGGTGCATCAGAGCGGTTGTATTTCAGGGTAAATCCAGGGTGATTACCATGTTAGTAAGTTGATGTGCAGCTTTACTCCAGCAAAAGTCAAGGAAGGGTCAGGAATGAACAGACTACTTGACACTCGTGTCTTCACCTTCAATTCCATTTCATTACAACTCCAGATATGAGATAAAACACACTCTCTGTGCTGTCACACCCCAACTGCTGCTATGACACCGTATCAGTGCTATGATCGATGGGAAGAAAAATCGACCACCCAAGACAGCCAAGGGCCATTTACATTTAAATGAGAGTTGGGTTGGACAATTAGCCCCAAAATAGCAGCAGAGACAGATGGAGGGGAAAAAGTGGCTCTTTCTGATTAAGTTTTACCAGCTGTCAAAGGCCAGCAGGAGACGATTAGGTGGCAAATATTAATATGGCCACAGGGCTCACATTAGGTGTTAAGTATACACCAAGGATGAAGCGAAAGCAAACAAGAATAATCTTAGAAAGATAGCACGATCGTCACAAGCAAAGTGAACACGTAACAGAAACATGTCGTTTCTGCCTCGTGTAGCAGGAGAACCACAGAATAATATTCAGACTGACGTGCAGTTTAAACACGATTGCAAAAGCAGCATTCAGGGACATCTCTTACATTTTAAAGTGTTTTTCTTTCACCAGCTCTTCAGTAACACATTAAAAAAATACAAGAAGAAATTCTTCCAATAAGAAAACTCTTTTCAGAATTTACTTACTAACACATTTTTCACTCTTAATAACATAATTTGTAAGCCATTAAAAGTTTGTTGGTCTTTTCCTATCAAAACACATCTAACTCAAATTTCCTCAAGGTCTTCTTTCAAACGCAGAGCAGAGAATGTGTCATGACAATGACCAAAGTGTAAAATGAAAGCGCGAGATTAAAGCAGCGAGCTTTAAAGCTGCACCTCATGAATAGAAATTATGACTGAATGATGTAGGATGTGAAGAGTTTACATAACAGAGACATGGGCTACAGGAAATTAACAACCTGCCTTGCATGGCAATGTCACCTATTTGAAGCCATGATCTATGTAAAACTATGTCTAAATGTGAAACAGCAGCTGTTTTAGAACTGCTGAACTGATGGTATAAGGGATGATCAAAAAATATTAGTAGGTGTTACGGCTGGGCCATATCATACCGTTCATGGTAATACCGGTATAATGTTGGGCAACGATAAGAAAATGAAATATCGTGATAGAATATGGGTAAAGCGCGCATGTGCAGTGCCTTTGTTTTCATACGCACATGGCGGAAAAAGCATGGCGGCAACGCAGAATGAGAAGGGTGAAAGCGAATCGTTGAATGAAATGGATGAACCAGAATCGGTGTGGTGTGGAACTGGTTTAGCTTTCGTCCGTCAGATACGCAACAAAGCATTTTTTGGTAGCGCATGCTAGCGGGCCGTCGTTAATACCGTGTTTTTTGGGAACATACGGCACACTTAAAATCAATCCTTTGATTTTTCTGAAAATCAACCTGGGTTTGGGGGTAGGGATGGGTATTGATAAGATTTTCACGATTCCGATTCCATTTTCGATTCTTTTTAACGATTCGATTCTTTATCGATTCTCTTATCGATTCTTTTTAAAAAAGGAGAACACTAAGGTCGAATAGCTTAGAACTTTGTTTTATATCTTCTCTTTGAACAAGATAGAAATTTAGGAGTAACATGGCCTTACAAACCCAACAGTGACATCTTAAGAGATCCACAGCCTACGGCTCTTCAATGGGGTGTCACAGGGTCCCCAGGAAAAAAAATTGTAAATGTAAAATAATAAAATAAATATTCGTCTGTAGCAATAACAAAATACAACATAAATTATTCTGTAGCAATTACACAAGAATATCCAGTAATGTCCCTGCCTACAATTAAACACATTCACTTACCGAAAATCGGAGCATCTGCTGTGGTAAATGGGAGTTTCTGGTGTGGCACGCACACCACAAACTTAGTCACTGCTCGGTGACATTCGTCTATCCTGGCTTGAAAGGAGACGCTAATGGTAAACTGCAGCAAGAACTGCCAGCATCTGAGCCAGACTCTGTCTCTCTCATCATGGTCACCTAAACGCACAGCAATGGCAGGTTTTGTAATAAGACAGATCGCGCTAACATAATATGCACTGTTAGTTGATTATTTATCCGCCGCATTAACGGGAGAGGACGTGCAAACGTTACCGCTGCTGCTGGGTTGAGATTCACGAGTCCAGAGCGGAATTAAAAACACGACATTCATTTAAGGTCATCGCGTATTTGTGAGCAAATGCTTTTGCATATTCGTAGTGTTTCCTCCCTTAAATTAAATATCTACTTTGCAAGTATTGCAAGTTGCCCTGTTGTCATCCGTTCTCGTAAAGTGTAATCAAACTTTTGAGCGTTTGAGCCGCTTAGGCGCCGTGTTTCCTGCCAGGTAAATGACGCTCCGCAACGTGGTGACGTCATTCGGGGCGACTGGAATCGATAAGGGAATCGTTTGCAAAAATGGCAAACAATTCCAAGGAATTGAAACAGTGGGAACCGGTTCTCAACAAGAACCGGTTTTCGATACCCATCCCTATTTAGGGGTACGTGCTTTGGAATTTGTACGTGCTTTTTGGAGTTTGTACGTGTTTGTACTCTAGGGGCCACCGTATATATTTATATATAAACATATATAAATAAAACCACTTTTTTTTACATTAGTAATTCCTTTTGTGCATAATTTTATATTGTTGTTAATAATAAAAAATTAATTAAAGCAACAAAACAACCTGAAGAGCCGGTTGGGAGCCGAAAGAGCCGGCTCTTTTTAGTGCGCCGAACCAAAAGAGCTGGTTCTCTAAAAAGAGCTGGAATTCCCATCACTATCACATATATGGCAGATACAGACCGGAGTGGGCTTGGCACTACATGTTTGCAACCTCGCTTAAAGGTAAAAGGAAAAGTCTTCCAGTACTGACAACTTTCTCTTCATTGAAAGTGACCTAGTAGCAAACAAACTGAGCTTAACAGAAATTCAGATCTTTGTTCATTTCAGAAAAGTCTACAATACATTTTAAGTGAGAACAAGATGTGGGTGGAGAGGCCTTGAGATCATTTTCACTGTTGCTTTGATGTTGCAAAAAGGTTCCCACTCAGTTCAACAAGATAATGAGATACACCCTTTTACTAACCTGAATGGAATCACTGGAGACACAAAATCCATGGGGCCACTGTTTTCTAATCTCACTTGATCTTCATCCTCTATGGGGGTCTCTCTGCCAGATAATTGACTTTAGCCTTCAATAAGAAACCATTTGCTTTTTTGCGCTCAGCTGCTATCTCGATAATTCCGCAATCCGGCACTGAAATTGTCCTGTTAATATTCGCTCGGAGTTTTGCGTCTATAAACAGTCTTGATAATTCAGGCCCTGAGGCTGTAATTGCAGCCATTATCATCTTATTACAAACCAAAGCTGTGTCAAGAAAATATCAACCACACCACTACACCACCACCAGTCTGAACCACTGATAGAAAGCAGGAAGGATCCATGCTTTCATGTCATTTCTACCAAATTCTGACAGTACATGTCAAAGTCACAGGTCAAGTGGTTATTTGAGTTACTGTTACCTTCCTATCAGTCTGCCCATTCCCCTCTGATCTCTGGCATCAGACATTGTCACAAACTGGATTCCCTCACTGGATATTTTATTTTATTTGAAAAATTATTTTTAATCCCTGGAGATGATTGATTGGGAAAAAAATCCACAGTTCATAAATAGTTTCTGAAATACCCAAACAAGTTCACAATCATGCCGCGTTCCAAGTCACTCACGTCACCGTTCGTCCTCATCCCGATGCTCAATGTGAACTTTAGCATGTTGCTGTCACCATGTCTACATGCCTGAATATATTAGGCTACTGCCTTGTGATTGACTTATTAGATATCTGCATTAATAAGCAGCTGAACAGATGCACCTAATGAGGTTTCCAGTGAGTGTTTACCACAATATAAAATTTATTAATTGCCTCTATTGCACAGACTACTGACATGGACAGAGATAACTCACTAACATTAGTAAAAATTCATTTTTATTTCCTTATTCTGTTAATTTAATGATTAATGAATTAGCCTACCTTATGAAACCTGCCTTGTGGAGGGCTTTAAACTTAACAAGGTAACGTCGCTGACAACAACACATAATGTCGGACTGGTTCTTTTAGTTTTTCTTGCTTGTTCTGAAAAACAGACGAGGATCCGGTTTTTGTGCCTTACCTTATCAATGTGCGGGTGCCAGTACTCGTCGTGTTGGGTCTTGGCTGCCGTGCTGTTGATCCTGGAGAAGAAGGTGGGCTTGGTGAGGTACATCAAAGCTGGGTCCAAACCAAACGTCTGAGCGATAACTTCCTGGATTCGCCCACGCACATCTCTACCGGGGATAAACAGACACAATATGACAGGTTGAAAGCTCTGACTTTATTTCTTCAAACAGAATGATTTATGACCGGGGTACACCGTCAGGCAGCGCTGCTCGAGCTTTTAAAAAATATCCCAAATAAAGCTCTGCAGGGCTCAACAAGCACTGATATTTACACAAACGCTCGAGCACTAAAACTGCTATTAGCAAAAGGTTTGTGACAATGTTCAGTCATTTTAGTTCTATGTTACTTTTTAATAATAGAAAGGTTGTATGTGCACATTGGGAACAACGAAACCTAAATATGTGTACATCTAAATGATGTAATAGTTGTATTTTATCGATGCAAATAAAACAGGACATGTATTAACAACTAACATTGCGTATGTCACCATTTTAAAAATTCAGATGTTTCTTTTTGGTTTAAACTCTAAAAATATACAGAAAGATTTTTAATAACGGTTCCTTCATCACCTGTAAAGCTGGAAATCCTCTTGTGTGAATACATCCTTGAGCCGTTCCCCAAAATACCTGCAGTCACATCCCCACCGCACAACCACAGGCAGGTCCAGACACAGCCAATCAGAGACACAAACACAGAGAGGAGGACAGGGGGGGAAACAGAGCAGAGGAGATGGGATCTGTTAGGAGAAATTAATATTTCACAGCACAGTGCACTATTATCCAGACAGGTATTCCCACCCAACCGTCCAAACGCAACAGATTCTGAACATCTGACTGTTTCGCATGAGGAAGTCCCCAGCGGAGGGGAGGCTAACCGGGTGGGAAGTGAGCTGGGAGTACCACCGTCACTGTTTCCTGATTAAAGTCAGCCAGATGGTCCCTGAGGATCTCGTGTCAGCCACCTGCGCTATGTGACTAGAGAGCGACGGAAGGAAACTGAGGCAGAAAACTGATTGTACCAGCGCTGATGAATGAGATTCGTGCGGGTCGCTGAACCTGGAGAGTTCAGCTCACAGAGTCCGTCATCATTAAGATTGATTGTCAACTCGATACTACGACTAGATTTCTGCACATGATGTTGTAGGCGGTTCCTGCTGGGGAACAAACTGGAAAAACCTTGTAGACATAAGTACCGAGTGTCTAGGGCTGTAAAATGAAGCCAATGCAGAAGCGCCAAAATCTGCAGTTCCAAAAAGGAGTCAGTCCCCATAAATCAGCATGTTAAAATGTTTTCAGCCTGGTATGTAACACAGTTTGGCCTCTATGGATAGTTTCCCCATTCATAAAAACGAACAGTCTATGTTTTTTTTTTTTTTTTACACAGTTTCTGTGTCGATCTATAGAAGAACAAATAAAAAAACTGATGTACTTTCCCACCTGTATATGTTAACAAACTGTTTTCCCATCGACAAGGCTCCAGAGTGCAGGTCCAGTATGGAGGCCTGCAGGGTACAAACAAAAAAACTGGAATGTGTGCAAATAACAACAAAAAACAAGTCAGCTGAACAAATAATTCCAAAGTGTTGATGTGCACTGGTACAAGCATGACACAGTGACCGTTTCAAGGGTCAACACTGATCCCTCAGTGGCCTTTTTGTGGCGTTCTCCCTCTGCCCTTTACTTGTTATTGCTTATCAACTCCTCGGGGACACTGATCTGAAAATAAGTCATTTTCAAAGAAGTCTCTCTGTGGCTTCCCCTCGGTTCATGTGAGTGTCTTAACACTCCATAAACAGCTCCTTTATTGGCTGTGGACCAGGCCTGGGGGGAGCGGAAAGCATTACTGGAGAGTGCCCGGAACATCCAGGCAGTCCCAGTTTCATCTTCCACAGCAAAAGAGCCAAAGCTCTAGTTATTGCTCAAGCCTGCCCTCAAGTGCTGAGAGGGCCCATTACAGCAGTGGTGCTTTCTAGGTTCATACTGGAGTATTATTTCATTCACATCCAACAAAAACACAGATGTAATAACTACAGCACATACACATTCCTGTTGTTGAACAGGCTTACTAGAACTGCTGATAAAACTTCATCAGACACTAATTCCTAATAAATGTGCCACATACCAATTAGTTTTCTAAAAACTACAGTGCCCGGGTGTTTAAGAAAACTGTTTAGACTTTCTCAAAAGAAGCCATTACATACCGAGTCATTTACATATCACACAGCCCATGACAGATTCAATTATTTTTTTATTTAAAGAAAAAACAAAAAAAAACAGCTGGATTTCCTTCTGTTCCCCTGTCAGCTTTTTCTTTTTTTTTAAAAGACGGATGGGTTATTCAAAAGCTCTGCTCACACTCCCAGATGGATGTAGACAAATGCATACATTAATCATCTGAACAGTGTGGGATCATTTTGACGTAGAATACAAAGTTGAAGGGAGATTGCTCATAGTCACCCTCAGTGCTCATTTACCTTGTTGTATTAAAGCTTACCCTCTGCAGATTGCTGCTTTGCAACAAAACCCACAATAAAGCAGTCAAACAAATACTGACTTTTAAGCTTTAAAGAATTGTTTTTGCCTTATAAACTGCATTTCCATCTATATTTGCACATGTGCCCAGTTCTCATTTTCCTGGCAAAAGAAAGAAAAATGTGTCTCTTAAAACAAATGTTTACATTTTTCCTGTTTCCGTTATTGTTCTCTATATTGTCCTCTGCTGTCCACTCTTCTTGTCATTGTTTGTTCTAATATGATGTCATCACTGTTTTTGTCCTTTTTGTCTGTAAATAGTGTATCTGTATGTTTTTACTAACTTGTGTGTAACACCAACCTGCCAGAGGGTCTGCAGATGGAAATTAAGGGTATAGGCTATAATCATTTGCATTTGTTAAAATGTTCATTAATATGCATTGTCCCTCTTTCTAAATAAGATAAGATAAGATAAGATAAGATAAGATAAGATAAGATAAGATAAGATAAGATAAGATAAGATAAGATCAGTTTCAACATGACAGTATGAGAGGATCCCATCTTACTAACTGGGTAAAGTTTCTTTCACTACTAATAAAAAAATGATTCTGTCATCTTCCTCTAATACTTCTGTATCTATAAAGAGACTGAAATGTCTATAAAATGAAACTTTACCACGATAGGATGAATTTCACAACACTGCACATGAATGCACTCTCATTACAAGTTATAGGACACATGTGTAAATATCAAACTGGCTATAAAAATATACCAGCCATGATACAAAAACTCTAATGCAACGTACAATCAACACTCAAGCTGAGTAAACAAGGTGGGAGTGGATGTTTTGGAGTGACGTCCATATTTCTCATGTTAGTTTTAATTTCAAAGGCTGTTTGTTAATATATTTCATGCTTTATTAGTATTAAAAACACGAACCACCCATTTAATCCTGTATAAATGCACTTGTTGAAAGCTTGCTGTCTCAGAGATAGCCGGGTTATCCCTGCTTCACTGTCATATAGGGCTGCCACGATTAGTCGACTAGTCACGATTACGTCGACTATCAAAATCGTCGACGACTGATTTAATAGTCGACGCGTCGTTTGAAGCTTTGTAAGATCCCAAAAGACGCAGGAATAAGTAGTAGGATTTAAGAGTGTAATAACGGACTGAAACAGAAGATGGCAGCACTGCATGTACAAGGATGCCAGCTGCCGTTAAACCCCGAAGAAGAAGAAGTAGCTCTGTCTAGGGCTGAACGATATATCGCATTTGCGATAATATCGCGACATGATCAAGTGCAATTTTCTAACCGCAAAGGCTGCGATTATACTGCGATTATATTATACAATTCATGGGCTGCATCCTCCTGAGGCCGCATTTGTAGACCGATTACGTCACAGCGACGCGCCGAAGGCTGTCCAAATTACTACCATATCCCAGAATTCATAGCGCGGCCCAGCCAAACTCCAGTTTCCAGCAATGGCGGCCGCTACTAAGTTTTAAAATTACTCATACTAATCTTTCTGGGTCATATTTTCAGGCGAGAAAGTAGTTGTGTAAACATCAAATATCTGCTCGGTTTATCAAGATATCCCATATTTGCAAAAGTGCTTCAACGTTTTCAGAGGCGTCTGCTACCCACCAGCTCGACAGCTAGCCGGGAGCTCGAGGGTTACTGATGCGGCCGAGAACGGCACAACTCCCGGCACATCATTTTCAGATCACCGCGGAGTTTCGCTGCTCGGGTTAAACGTAATATATAAGTAAGTCACTTAGACAACCTAAAAATGTTATTGTTGGGCTTTTTTCAGTGTTTTGTTTGTTCGTGAGTAAATCGGTTTGGCTGAGATTAAAGTTATTAGATTAGATAAAATAAAACTTTATTAATCCCCCGGGTGGGTTCCTCCTTGGTTTTCACACAGCTGACTAAACGTCAAACAGAAAACTTATTAAACAGAAGTATGAGACAGTCGAGAATTTACACCAGTGTCTGGTTATATTTTAGATAGCAAGAAGCAGACGGCCGAGTTTATTAAACTCCACCGAGACAGCGGTGACGCTAATCAGAAGGCTAGACCGTCCAATTTCACGCCTTTAAATTTTAAAGGCGTGTTTGTGTGTGTGTTTATACAATTGCTATTATGTTTGCACTTTATGTGTAATGTTACTGACTGCAGAGATCAGTAAGATGTGTGTATTTTTTATTTATTAGTTTTATTTATTTAATATTATTTTTTAATTGAATGACTGTCTAGTAGTTCACAGATGTCGAAAAACTGAGTGTGGTAAAGCCACTGATTTTTTTTATGTATATTTCTGCAATCTGCACATTGTACTGACTTTCATTTTAATGTTTACACCAGGGTTCCTTGTCAGCACTTTATGCTCAGATGTTTGTAAGCTAAAAATAAACTATTGTGTATGTTCAAATATACTGTTGTGATTGAAGAAGTTAAATAAAAATGTCAGTCATCAATTCATGCATCACCTCATGTCATCATAACAGAGGTCTGTCTTCCAGGAAAGAACAGTTTAAAATTAATGTAATATAGTATTGGCCATACTATATGATGTATTGCTTGTCTTTGTTTAATAATACAGAAGACAAATACCTTAAAAAATAATCGCATATCGCATCGCAATATTGGGGCAAAAAAATCGCAATTAGATTATTTTCCATAATCGTTCAGCCCTAGCTCTGTCCCAGAATTCATAGCGCAGCCCAGCTCAGTTTCCAACAATGGCGGCAGCTAGTTAGTTTTAATATTACTCTTATTATTCTTTCTGGGTCACAAAATAAACGTTTAACATATTTTCAGGCGAGAATGTAGCTGTGTAAACCTCAAATATCTGCTCAGTTTATCAGGACACCACATATTTTCAAAAGCACTCCGACGTTTTCGGAGACGTCTGTTACCCACTAGCTCGATAGCTAGCCGGGGGCTAGGCTCACTGGAGCCCGTGAGAACACCGGACTCCCGGCAGATCGTTTTCAAACCCACCGCTGTCTTTCGCTACTCAGGTTAAACATACATAAGTCACTTAGATAACTTAAAAATGTTATTGTTTGGCTTTTTTAGTATTTTATTTGTTCCTGAGTGAATCGGTTTGGCTGAGATTAAAGTTATAGTTTTTACACAGCTGAATAAACGTCAAGCAGACAGCTGATCATCAGAAGTGTGAGATGCTCGAGAATATACTCCGGTGTCCTGTTATATTTTAGATAGCAAGGAGTTTATTAAACTTCACCGAACAATCTGCAAATTTCATTAAAATTTAATAAACTATCATCTTGTCTTTATTTTTAGTTATCACATACCTTAAACACTTAAAGCTGTAAGCTAATGATAGTTATATAAGAGCAGATGCTGCTGGTGCATCAAGCTGTACGTTTTACGTCCAATGGATGATGATCTGATTAGTCGACTAATCGCAAAAATAATCGTGACTAGTCGACTATCAAAATAATCATTTGTGGCAGCCCTACTGTCATGTTATTCCAACAGCATTATTTGGGGATATACTCACTCCTCCCTCTGACCCAGCCAGAGCCAGCCCCCTCTCAGCCAACCTGTGTGCCAGAGACAAAAGCACAGAGAATAATTCAGCTGCACCACAAAACACAGAAGATGATGAAGGAGAAAAGCACAAAGGTAGCAGGGAAGGGAGGGAAATGAGACCCAGCGCTCTCAGAATGACATTGTTTACCTCCTGAGTGTCTGAGCCTCCTCCCTCGTCACCACGCCGTCTGTGACAGCACGGCCACACTTCTGAGGGGTGCATCCTGAGGAGAGGACGGCCAGGAGAGGTTTTCAAAAACAACAGGAGCATAAAAATAATTGTCAGTAGACAGGGAAAGTGGGTAATAATAAAAGCAGTACTGCCAAAACATGTCCAGTCTTACTTCCAGATTCTTGACTGGTATAATTTCTTGCTTAAAGCTTCTCACTTCATTATCTTTAGGCACTGGAGAGGCACAGTTTGAGCTGTGGGCAGCCCTCATGTTTTAGAGAGAACAAATACAGATGCAAGCCTCGATCAATTATCCATGACTTCTGGGAATGCAGATTATTAACAGTTCTTCAAAAGTGCCACATGATATGCTCAACTTCTGTTCTACAACACACCAGTACAGTACCACTTTAGTACACAACTGGACAGGACAGCAGGCTCTGTATCTAGAATAGATTAAACATTATCAGGCTCCTCCTCCTCATCCCTACGAAGAATAATAATTTTTTTTAAAAACAGTACTGAAACTAATAATAAAACCTAAACTAAAACTTAACACAAAACTAGGACTTAACACCATAAAAATACTAGCAACTGCCAGTACTACCCCTCAAAACTTGACCTCTGACCTTGAGGTCGCTGAGATTCGAACTTGGTATCGATTTGAAGCTCTTCCGTCACCTCGTTCTCCAGCTATCCTCTTCACAAACTTAGGTGTCCTCTGCCTGCCCAAGCAGCAGGGTTACAACAATAAATACTGAAGTGAAACTAGAAAATCCACTCTAGAAGCTAAACTGAATTTAAAAGAAAGTCAAAATAAAAACTAGAATAGGTCAGATTTCCACTGACATCATACAAAGAAAAACGTAAAAGAAAACAAAAAAAACTTTCTAAAACTGAGCATTTCGAGTTTTCGCTTACAGGGATTACTTACATGTTGACAAAAGTTTTTAACTTCATCATATAACAGTAGATATATGCCAGAAAATAAAGAAAAAGCATAATAGATTCTTTTTTAATAGAGTGATCAGTGCTATAAGTAATAAAAGAAATCACTTATTGCCACATTACTCACAATCCAAGCAGCAGCAGATTTCCAAAAAGTCTGCCACTCATTCCAAAACAGGGGGATGTTGACTCTTAGCTGTATTCTTTTTACCGTGATAAAGGCCTGAGCACAGATGCAGCGATACAAACACACCGATGGACGCAATTAGCATATTTGGGTACAAGTACATAAATTTGGGGCTTCACCTTAAGCACTGTAGCTTTGTAGAGCCTTGTAAAGAGATGTGCAAGAGATACTGTACTATGCTGCCATCTAGTGGAGGAAACTTTAAAATCAAACCATTTGACAAACTTAAAAAAAGCAATTGTGAAAAACTAATAACAGTTCCAGTTTGATTTTAAAGCCAAAAATGTGCTGCTGGATTAAAATGTTATTCATTAACTAGACAGAGCCTCAACCCTGCCATGTTTACTCAGCACAGGAGTGTCAGCTGATTAGCTGACATTATGCAGTAAGAACAGGAGCCTTACCTGGGTAGCGTTTGTAGTTGTCATAGTCTTCAGAGCACTGGACGCTGTAGACTCTGGGCTGAGGTGCGACCAGCTCCCCTTGGCTGACCAGAGTTTCTGTGACGTCACTGTCCAAAGAGGTCATGTACAGCCACGTTGCCGCCCCACATGCAGACAAAGCGACCAGCAGCAAGGCCACAAGCAAACGGGACCCCCGCCATGACGATCCCTGCCTCAGTGCATTACCTCTGACCAAGACAGAGAAAAGCTCCAGATAATTAGCTGAAGTTGAATTCTGAGAGAACTTCCATAACATGTTTAGATGAACTAAAGCCATTTCTCTCTCAGGTAACAGTTAGAGGGATGTACTGAGTAATTATTTGACTTCTAAAAAGATTCCCACATTTGTGTGTATGATAGGAAAATCCAAGATTGTATTGTTTCATACTTGTTTCCATTTCTAATGCACAGAAACTGCATAGCAAATTCAAAACAAATGACATTCTTCATTAAATGTCATGGCTAAAGAAATATTAGCTTGAAATAACAGTGAAATACATAATTATGTGGCTATAAATGAAAAACCGCCTTAAATTGATGAACAAATAGTTGAAGTAGTGAAATCTATCAGTGGAAACTAAATAACACTAATAACATCAAAATTCTGGGATATTGAACAGTTAATTAGTTACAACTGGTTCATTAGAGGAACCACAGGTTTTACAGGTAGAGGCCACTGACATTTTCCCCCATCTTATCTGTCTTATCCCATCTATTTCTGGCTGTTTTTTTCTTTTTTTTACTAGTTTTGCATTCCACACAGCTTCAAGAGCATGAAGGAAATTGCATGGAGACAGGTAGGAACTCTAGACAGAGCCATAGAAGGTCCTTAACCCACAGATGAGAGCAGGTTCCCCCAGAGCCCATGTGACATGCCTAAAGACTCTGGTGAAGTCGTGGAAAACATTACGCTGCCTGTAACGTTTTTCAGAATGACCGGTGGGTCAGTGACAGTCTGAGGAGGAAAATCCATGGAGGGATTTAGGTCTATTGATCTAAATCCAGTAGAACACCTCTGGGACGTTATCTTTGGTCCAAACCTTGCTGCCAGTTCACACCTCAGATTGTGCAGGAGCTCAGCGATGCCCTGGTCCAGATGTGGAACGAGATCTCCCAGGTTACAATTCATCATGTCATTAGGACCATGTCAGGCATGCATACAAGCGCACGGGGGGCCACACAAACTACTGAGTACTATTTTGTGTTCCTGCAATGAAATTTTGTCAAAGTGAACTAGCCTGCTGCGTTTTTTCCCCACTTAGATTTTTTGGGGTTTCTTTGATCTCTGTAGGTTGATCATTTTCATTTCTATCAAACAGCTGGCATCCTTTCACTCCTAACACATTACCCAGTCCATATCAGTGTTATGACATGATTTTTCCCCCCCAGTGAGTTGTAATGTGTTTTCAAAGTGTTCCTTAATTTATTTTTAAGCAGTATATATGCAGTGTACATATACATATAATACATGCTTAATGACGAAGTTTTTAGTTGGGGCTGGATCATTGTTGAACCGGGCATTAATACTCAGTCAATATATGTCACTGCATAATTATGTGAAATGCAAATATTATGTGCATATTATTGATTCACTTATGAGAAAACTGTGTACAGGAAAGCACAACTTAAAAGTATTTGGTTCACCTGAACACTCTATACCTGTGTTATTTTAACATTAGCTTAGCATTTAGCCAGCTGACGTTTCATCGCGGTCAAACACGGTGACAGCACCTGACTGGCACACACTCCCCTTTCACACCGTACAGCCGTGCACAGGTGAGTACATTAGCACGTTTTTTTGTTTGTTTGTTTTTTAGCTCACCTTTTAATTTTCTTCTCTATCTCGGCTGCATTCGCACCCTTCGCGTTTCTTTGCCGTACTGGAGCCATTCCACCTTAAAACATCTACTACGTAGCATTTAGAAACGCATACAGTCACACACGGCCGCAGTCTCTTGCCTTCTTCCACTAAACCATACCGCTCACCCCGCCAACAGCTTGTACAAGCTCCCGAAACTCTCTACTTCCTGCTTGCCCCGTATAATCCAATCCTATTGGCTCCGGGGAAGGGAAAGCCTTTTTTCTATTGGACCACGTTCGGGTCTCTTTGAGTTGCACTTACAGAGCATAGCTGCGAAAACAACATAGCTAGGCTACAGTGTAGGTAGCTCGGCTGTTATCATCATTTTGATAGTAAACAGTAAGAGAACGGGCTTACGCCACAATATTAACATTTCATCTGTGATTAAAGTGTACAAGTGAGTGGGGCTCTGTGTATGCATACAGAATGAGCTGTCCACCTTGGCCTAAAGGGAAGAAAGTGGTGCACCTGGACTTAAAAGGTGCTCCTCCACGAGTTGAATACCTGCACAGGGTAAGCTTCCACTCGGGTCTTGCTGCAACATGAACAGTATTTACAGCTCTGTCACTTTTTAGTTCCCCATGTGTGCTAACATCCTCAGCTGATCGAGCTCTTCTCTGAACTGGGAGTGGATGGCCTGCTGGTGGAGTATGAGGATGTGTTTCCTTATGATGGGGAGCTGAAGCTGCTCCAGGCAACAGCACAACCTGCTTACAGGTGCAGTTTGGGGATCTAGTATAATAGTTAAATAGTTTTCACTGTGTGTGGATTTTTAATCTCTTTTCACAATAAAAGATCCTCTAATAAAATCATAACCCTCCCTGTGTTTGATAGAGATATTTTAAGTGCAGACTTGCTGTAGAAATGCTTTGGTTTATCAGACTGTCTGATTTTTGCGTGCTGTACTTTCAGCCGAGATGAGGTGCTGTCTATGCAGGAATTCGCCAGATCCAAGGGGATGGAGGTGATCCCACTCGTGCAGACATTTGGTCACATGGAGGTGAGGTGTGTCGCATGTGGCTCAATTTTAAGATGGGAGTTCTGTGTCGCCCCTGCGCTCATCTCATCTCTGTCATAGTTTGTGTTAAAGCACCGATCCATGTGGCACCTAAGAGAGGTGGCACACTGCGTGGGAACCCTGAACCCCCACAGAGAGGAGGGGGTGAAGGTGGTGATGGAGATGCTGAGGCAGGTAGTGGAGTTGCATCCGGGGCTCAGCACGCTCCACATTGGAGCAGATGAGGTGAGGGGTCAGTCTTCAGGGGGGAACCAGTTGTTTATGTATAACTGAATCTCTTACATTCGTCTTCGCGTCCTCAAGGTGTACATGCTGGGTGAGGGCGAGGAGTCCAAGTTGTGGCTGGCTTCACCTGGGCGTACAGTGGAGCAACTGTTCTTAAGTCATGTGACCAAGGTGGCCAGGGCTGTCAAGGAGGCGTGGCCTCATATGACCATCATAATGTGGGATGATATGATGAGAGGCATGAGCCTGGACACACTGAAAGGTGAGGTGATATTCAGGGTAGTTTGAAGTTCTTGTACGTGTACGGGTCTAAATACTGTCTAAAACCACTTTGCAATAAAGTTAGTACAAAAAAACATTTCAGACTCTTGTGCTAAAACTGTACAGTATAAATGATTTGTATTTATTTATGATAAAATATTCTTAATTACTGTTTTTTTTAATCCATATGGAAGCCAGTGGTTTAGTGGGACTCGTCCAGCCTATGTTGTGGGACTACACCCCAAACCTGGATGTGTCCCAAACTGGTAGGTAAAGTACACAGATGTACATTATCAAACAGTGCACTGCAAAACTATTGACTTCAGGCTAATAATTCACCTTCTGTAAGTTTTCTTTTTGCTAGTACAGAATGTTTTCAAATGCAGAAGCTTTAAGAACTTGATATCAATGAGGGGTAAAAATGAACAGAGTAAATACAACCAAAAATATGTGACCTAATGATGATTCAACATGTTATCTTAAATTGACTGAGCTTGTTTTACTAATTTAAGTTGAAATTCTGAATGGCCATTTTTACATTTTAAAGACTTGGGAAAAATTCAACCTATATATCCGCTTTATTCATTAAGTTACATTTGTAAGTAGAATAAACACTGAATATTCTCAAACTATGTTTTTCAGTGTCTCTGCTGGAGAAGTACTGTAGTGCCGGTATGGCAGATCTTTGGGCAGCCAGCTCCTTTAAAGGCTCCACCAGTGTTTACACCTGTGTGACCAGCACGCAGAGACACCTGGATAATCACCTGCAGTGGCTGAAGGTGGCTGCTTCTTTGTCTCCTGCTGTAAATATAAAGGGTATTGCCATCACAGGCTGGCAAAGGTAAGAAGCAGAGGACGTTCTCCACGGAGTAAAAGGAAAATAAGATGTTTATGTGGGCCATCATTTACCCTTCATCAGGTATGACCATCTGTCAGTGCTGTGTGAGCTGATCCCAGTGGCTATTCCATCACTAGCAGTCTGTCTCCAGACTCTCCTTCACGGACAGTTCAGTGCTGAGGCCCAGAGCAAAGTAACCGGGAAGCTGGGGATCTCATCAGTGGAGGTGGAGACCATGGGAATGTGAGATTTAACACCGTTGTAATAAACAACACCATCACTGTATCTATGTATGCATCTCCAAGCTAACAGGATTTTATTCCCCACGGTCCTCAGGACATGTGTAGCTGACACAGTGTTCCCAGGAAGGAGGCTGGCTGAGTTAATCGTGGAGCTCAATGCACTCCTCAATTCAGAAGATATAAGATTTTTTGAAAACAGCATGTAAGTTATGGGAAATGATCATAACATTTCATTTAAATGGAATTGAATCCCAATTCAGCCTCATGTCTGTAGGCTAGCATCTATGATTTGTGCACAGTGTACCACTTTATTAAGGATATTTGTGTGCTGCAAACATGAACTAAAATTTAGTCAGTCATGTCGTTATTGAACAACAGTTTCAGTGAGATGTGGGAATGGATTAAGTCTTTAGACAGATTTTAAAACATTCTAAAAATGTTATTAAAAATATTTATATGTGTTGCTATTTTGGCAATTACTACAAGACAGCCAGATATGTTAGGTATAGTGTTTGGTATAGTGCACGGGCTACCTGTTAGCAGTGAGGTAAGCTATGCTGCTAAGTTTATAAAATGAAGTCTAAATATGAAGCCATCGTAAAACAAATTTCATTTTTACATTTTAGGTTTTGGACAATTAGCTTTAAAGGTTATACTACAATTTTTTCATTCTTCGTTTGATCTTTTTTTAATTTAACTTTAGTTAGAGCCCGCTTTTAGCTAACAAGCTAACATTAGTGCTATGTATAACTTAGAAATGTGAAGCTAACAGGTGCCAAATAAATTTTTATTAGAGATTTGTCGAGAGTTATTTTTTTCCAGTGTAGAGATTTAACTGTATGCTTGTGTTTCTGCAGGTTTGTGAGAGGATGGTTTAGCCCATACCAGCGGCAGAGGAAAACTGTTACCCCGCTAATCACCATGCAGATTCACAACCAAGCATCCCTGTGAGCACACCTTCCTTATGTTTTACAAAAATGTGGAAAATTAAAAATACACAGAATATGCAGTCATAGTAAAAAGAAAGTACAGCATGTACAGGATATATTTAAAAATCCTTAAAATTAGGCAACTAGAACCTCAATTAAACTATATGATATATGTGTCATGATATTTAACAAAAGCTAAGCCAAAATGAAGAAGTGGTGTGACCCTGTTTGGCCAACAAGCACTTTGTAATCCTACATGTATGCTGAGGTCAGAGCCAAGAGTGATTTTTCGTAGACTCTGTGCAGCTAATGGGATCGCTCCATGGTGACCAATGAGAAGAATTCAGGTTTAGGGCACTTCACAATAGCTTCACTTTTCAGACCCAGAAGTTTGGAGCATCTTTTATGCTGTCAATAAACCATAGAGGGATCATGTCTGACATGATTTTGTGTGACAGTGGTAGCAACACACCTTTCTAGGTAACTAGTTACCAGAGCAAGTCTACAGAGAATGTCTTTATTTCCTGAAATTCTCAAAGGGATGCTCAGAAGATATGAAGTGACGCAATTCTAATGTCCTTATGATGCTTTTTTACCCATAAAATCTAACAGGACTGGCTTAATGGCACCAGTTTCCTGATAATAAATGCAACAGATGTTGGGAAAAACATGTACAAAAAGGAGCTTGCTGTGGTGCCAGATAGGCTTGAAGTCCTTAATGCAAGAACGAATATGTTTTACAGCAGTTACAGCTCTGTGAGAAAAACCTAGAGATGAAACTACATCTGCTTTACTGATATCTTCTTCAGAAATCACAAAGGAAACAGACAGAAAATTTGTTTTACCTCTACAAGTTACTTGTTTTCGGGCTATAGTTAAAAAGGGCCCCTGTAAGTAAGTGCTGCCATGAAACTCATATTTTGTGGTTCCATTTATATTTGCTAAGCATGTGCAGAATAGAACAGTTATTTAAATCATTTTAGCACTTAGCTCAGCCTGTGAGCTAGCATCGTGATAAGTCTTAACCTTAGTCTGTATGGCTTTAAACTCTCTTCCGGTCACGTTGCAGGTATTTGGCTACATTACAGCAGAAGGTGGAGGCAGTGAGAGAGGAGATGGCCAGTCTCTACCCAGATTCAACAGTCCAGGAGTGGATAGAGGAACACGTCAGCCCTGTAACAGCTCCTCTTCAGAGGATAACAGAGGATGTTGCAGCCTGTTTGAAGGAGATGGTGCCATAGAATCACTTTTCCGTCTTTGACATTGCTGATTAATTCACATAAAGCCTTCCTAATTTCTGCCACACACTGGCACTAAAGTTCAAAGGAGTGATTTTATATAGGGTTCTACGCTTATGTGAGAGTAAACTGCTATATGTAAATGGAGCTACATGTAACAATGACAATAAAAATCAAACCCTAGTTTAAAAAAAACAAAGTGTTTATTCCCTTAAAGCAGCACACATTTGAACTTGGAATGAGACAAAGTTTGACAAAAGCACAAAAGTCTTTTCCTGAGATACAGTCTTTGGTTCACTTTAAAAAAAAACAACAACAGGTAAAGGTTACAAGATAGACAAGCATGACGTCAAAGCATTTGACACATAATTCACTCTTGACTAAGCTCAGAAGATCCTTCATGCTCAATTACAGTTTACACATGCATTCATCTGGATTGTCTACTGGGTTCAAATAAACACGCAAAAAGACAATTATGAGCGGGGTGGTCCAGAAAACTGTGGGAAAAGCACTTTCCTGAGGCTCGCATACACAAACACTCAAATTCAGTAGGAAGGCACGGGAAATCTGTAATCTGAAGTGTGCTCTCAAACAGTAATTAGCTCAAAGATGATGAAATAATACTCGCTTAAAGAAGACTCCACTTAGAATGTAACAAAAGGGAAATAAAAAGGTCTATTCCAAGATTTCCTAAATTGTGAACATTTGCAGGACAACATATAACTGAATTATTACCAGTAAAAATACAAACAAGGAAGACTGTAAGTAGAAACTAAGGGTTATTTTCCCTGCTGTTCCACATGCATGCACATGCTTAGAGTTTGCTATATATTAAGGGCCTTGCACAAACCTCACCCTCTGTAATGGCTCTGCATTGCTGCACTGCCCCTAATTAAATCTCCCTTACATTAGAGTAACACTACACTTCAGACAGATCACAGCTTGTCTGCTTCATCTGAGTCGGTGCTATTGTCTAGAGAATCTTCATCCTCTGCGTCCCCGTACTCAGCCTCATACTCCTGCTGCCGACGTTTCTGCAGTTCCTCCAGTGCCAGGAAGCGCTTGAGCAGAGCAGCCACTGCCTCCACATCACTGAGGAGTAACCGGAGTGCAGAAAACAGATCCAAATAAATCCAAATATTAATACAGTGTATTCATGAATAAATGTTCATCTCAAATCGTAGTAATCAAAGTGCTGTGGTACTTTTTGTGCAGGGTATTATTAGCCATCACATCTCGATAGCTAATTAGCATGCAACAATAATTCCTGTTAGCAATCTTAAAGTGAACACCAGAAAGCAAACAGTGTGTCTTTTCTGTCCTGTCTCCCACACCTCACCACCAACCGGACGTGGCAGATGGCTGAGCCTGGTTCTGCTGCAGGTTTCTTTCTGTTATAAAGGAGTTTTTCCTTCCCACTGTCGTCAAGTGCCTGCTCATAGGGGGTCATGTGATTGTTGGGGTTTTCTCAGTGTCATTATAGGGTCTTTACTTTAAAATATAAAGCGCCTTGAGGCGACCATTGTTGTGATTTGGCGCTGTAGAGATATAATTGATTTGAATTGATTTGAACCGATTTGAACGGTGAAGACAGGCGACTCATTTAATGTTTATATAACACTTGGCACACACATCTACTTGGTGGTTTCTTAGCTAAAATAATTAAAATCTAACAGAAGTGTTTTGGAGTCAATTCTGTGTTCTTTGGTTTTTGTTTGAACTGTGTAAGAGAGCTATTGATTTATTTATTGATGAGGGCAGGCTGAATAACAAACATCTATCTGTAGAAGTCAGCACAGTTTAACAGCAACATAAATTCTAGCCTCTAGATTGGCCACAAAATAAATCAATGCAGGAAGGATCTCTTATACAGTTGTTGTGTTTTAGCTGCGAGCCCTCTAATAAACTGGTAGCTAAACATGTATTAACTGCAAGTTTTAATTTTATGGGGTTAATATACTGAAAATCTGAACATCAAACCTCTATTTTATCTTTCATCTAGCAACAACTTCATACTAAATCAGATCCTGTGCTGAACTGTCAACTGCCGGTGACCTACCTGCGTCCCCCGAGCGTGGCACTCTGAGTGAGGGGGTAGGAGAAGCCTGCAGCCAGCTTCAGCATCAGCAGATAACCTTTTCCCAAATAACGCACCCTTTCCTCCTGTACGCAGATATCGCACAGCTGGTCCAGATCCAGCACAACTGGGAGATGGAGAGAAAAAACACAATGGTAAGATCCATTACTGTGGCCTCTCAGCTCACTAATGGAGCTGTAGTGACCAGCCCCCTCTGTGGTTTTACTCACCTTTTTCTTGGCCCTTCCTCCACAGAGTCAGGACTAAAGTGTATAAACTGAAGGTCTTAAGCTCAATCAGGTTCTTGGTTTTATCAAACACAGCCTCCTCCCATTCCTCCATGTTCTGCATGGCCACAAACAGACAGCCGGCCACGTAGAAGAGCTTCCACGGGATGCTGTCTGCGGGATCGACGCAACACAAGGAAAGAAAAGAAAGCTGTACTCAAGTGTTGGAAGTTAAGATGACATATCATATAAATTTTAGCTTGCATACCTGAGCTGTAATATGCAGCTGTTAAGCCAACAGATGCTATACCTGCAGTGAAAATAAGAGGCTTATGGTTTTGGAGCAGTTCAAGGGAATATTCCATCACTGAAGTGTGAGAGCGCATGTCATATTTGAGTATGGGAACAACATTTGCACAAAAAACAAACTTACCAACAAGAAGAGACCATGAACGGATCCCCGGGGATCTCTTTAGGTGGAGCAGGGTGGAGCTCTGGTCTTCTACTGTCATGTATCCCATCTAAACAAAGACAAGAACCCAGCAGTTTAGAAACACTAAAACCTTTGATTTCTTACAGTGGGAAAAGTGCAAAAACTTGCAAAACCTGCTTTACTCCATAATTTCACAGACCTTTCCTTTAAAGGAAGGGACTGTTTTAAGTGAACTCAATTTAAAGAGCCACTGTAAAACATTCACGTCTGTGTTCATTTTCAAATTGCCATTATAATAAATCTGATAGGGCCAGAGCTCAGTGAAATGTAAACAACTAGTGAATCACCCTATGTATTTTCTGCACTTTTTTTCAGTTTCAGCTTTTATATTTCGTATCTTTAAGTTAAAATTAATCAAATCAAAACCCCAAAAGGAGCTATACCAGACCTGTGCTCTGCTTCAATACAATGCCCAGACAGCAAAGTAACAGCTGTTCAATAGGGACCAAGTCTTCACTTTTTTACCCCAGAGCCTCCCTTGCAAATCAGACAAGCTTGGATTACCTCAAAATAAACCAAGATGGTTTCTCAAAAATAATCCAGACAAGTTGCTGTAAGCAGTGGATCTTTTGTTTGTTTGTTTGTTTGTTTGTTTTCTAACTGAAGAAATATCAAAGATGAAATGTGTTTCATGGTCACACATTGATGTTTTAACATGTTTCAGTCCTCTGAGTGGCATAGACCTACCTGCTGCTGTACTGCTGTACAGGGGTGATGGCAAAATAAAACTCAAACTGTTCTCGTGGCTTGATCTACATTTTTGTTCCATATATGTTTCTGATCAGACATACGGTTTTTTTTTTTTAACTGGATCTGAAAACACGAGACAAGAAAGATGCCGCTGCTGTTGCTGCTCCTGCTGACCACGATCACTCAGCGTGACAACAATCTCTGCAGAACAGGTAAAGACAGTAATATGAAATCTGTATTGCTTACCTTAAAATCGCCTTTTTTTCTTATAAAATTTTGCCTTGTAGATTTAGGAAAGAAGAATGCGTACAAGGGAACGCAACCGCTGAAAATATAAGGAAGTTCTATTCATATTATTGCAACAAAACAGTCCCATAGGGGCAACACTTCCTTCCAGGAACAGGGCGAGCTTTACTTCATCACGCCTTCAAAATAAAAGCTTAAGAAAGAAAAAAGTAAGTAAGAAAGAAAGGAAGGTTTTTTTACTTTAAATTTTACATTTAAACATTACATTTGCCTGCATACGCCTACCATAAGCAAGCAAGTAGTATATATGATTGTGTACTTAAATGTTTCAAACATAGTAACAATTTGAAAAGGCGTTCATAACTCAATAACAACCACACTGGTTTTCTTTTCAGAAATACCTAAACTGAGTTTTTATCAAAGCTGTTTCTATCACATTTGAATTTAGTGTGACGTGAGGTAAGAAGACGTCTTTCTACACACGAGCTTCCGGAGCAACTCGTACACAGTTTGCGCATGCGCTCAGAGGTCGCCGGCGTACACAATGGAGTCGGACGACTGGCTTGGACACTAGAGGAGTCTCGTCGCTTTTGTAAGCGGCAGTTAGAGTATTATGAAATAACCGCAGAGGTTCAAGCCTGGCGGCCAACAGTGGCGGTGACGCCGTCCACAGACGAGTTGACCGGAAAACGAAGGGTGCTGAGTAACTGTCGAGTTCACCTGTATGTAGTCTTCTTTAGCACTGGCTGCTCTTCTACATTTTTTCCCCATGTCTTTGTCCGAAAGAGCAGTGAAATAAACCGTCCGGTGAGTTACCTTAAAATTCGACCTTGCAGCGTTAACACTGCGTCTGCCGTGCCGTTAAACCAGCATACACGCTTCGGTCCCACACAGGAATTAATGTAGAAACCCCAAAAAAGGCCTGGACCGAAATAGCGTGTTTTCAAGTGGTATATTTAAGGGCAGCAAAACTAACATACCAGGTAGCTTGTTAACGTGAGGCATGCTTAAGGATTTGGCTATTCTTATTTAAAGATATAAATATATTCACCCCAAACTAGATTTTTTAAAAGGTATTTTTGTATCATATGAAAGTAAGACTGTTTCTATACAACAAGCTAACTCTCTATAGGTTTTAATAGCACGGTAGCTTCCAGCCCATACTTCTCGCGCTTCCCCTCACGGGCACGCAATCTGACGTAATGGACTTCGTGGCGGTTTCTGTTGACTCTGTTTATATAATTAACCCGAGCAATTTGGGATGTAATGACAGAAGACTAGCTTGTGCTTGCACTCAGTTTCCCACCATTATAAAGCTGTTTTGTTTATGATAAAAACGCCCGCCTGTGATAGGACGCTGGAAGCAGTCAGTGGAAGGTGGAGTTAATTAAACAGCAAAGAGTAGTCGCCTCTGCCTTCATTACAGGAAACTTTAGGCTGTGTGGAGCTGGGATGTTAATCTCTGTGTGTCTCTCTTAATTTAAAGATATAACTGCTGAAGAAAATGTCAGAGGTCAACATAGCCAAGCGCAAGGAGAAGTGCGAGAACTGCACCAAACAGGTATGATGATGGCTCTGTAGCACTACGCTGTCTCATAAATGGGTTGGTTGACTGCCTCTTTCTTGCTCTCAGTTCTGAGCTGAGTTTATCGATCTTTCTACACACAGTGCAATAAGAAGCAAAGCGAAGATGGGGCCAACTCAAACCAGGAAAGCGAAGAAGTCAATGGGCAGGTAGTATCTGCTTACCCAGTGCACTCTAGTCATTAATTGCTCTACATGAATCAGTCCTCATCATGTTCCCATGTTAAGCAGTTTTCATGCATGTGCATTTCATGCATCCTTTCAGACTGTTTGAAGTTCACAGGGAGGATAAAGTCTAAAAAGTTACAGTTCTTTATTTCAGCATGATTCAGATTAAGATGCTTTTAGCAGATAGTAGGCTTAAGGCAGGTAATAACCAGTACAGGAAGATGAAACGTAGCCCACTTCAAAGGTTGTCGGGGTGAAAAAAATCTAATTTTTTCAGGGGAATGAAGGCTCCCAGCTTTTGTTGAGCGCATGCCTGTCCTGTGACGGCTGTCTGTCAGACGAGGACACCTTGAAGATTTCTCAGCAGGGTCTGGAGGAAGTGGAGCGAGTTCTGGCGCTGAATAAGGTACACTTCCTCTGAAACCAGGGAGTGTTTCTGCGCTGCCTTGTTGCGCTTGCTAAACAACACCTTCCTCTGTCCCTGTCAGAAGTGTGATGCGTCGAAGCACAAGGTGCTGGTGGCGTCGGTGTGTCCGCAGTCTCTGCCTTTCTTTGCTGTCAAGTTCGGTGTGGACATCGCTGAAGCGGCCCACAAGCTCTGCGGCTTCCTCAAGCACATCGGTGATTTGAGTTTTTTTCTTTTATGAAATACGAAGTAGACTTTACCATAAGTTTCCTACTCTCTCCTTTTTGTTTCTTTCTGTTGTTAGCTTGTTTTGTTATTTTAAAACAAGCTACTTTTTTTTTTTTTTTTTTTTTTTGGCCGTACTTCCCACTTTTCTGCTAAACAGACTTAAGTTTACCTTTCTGCAAGCAGGTGTGCACGGATTACCCGTACGCCCTGTTATTTATCATACATGTTCAACATTTCCCTGTTTGTTGTGTGCATTCTGCTTCGTCACTCTGGGTTTTCCCTGCAGGAGTGCAATATGTGTTTGACACCACTCTGGCAGCTGGCTTCAGCATCCTAGAGAGTCAAAAGGAGTTTATTCAGCGATATCGCAGGAGGCACCATGATTCCCACGCCCTGCCCATGTTCACCTCCTCCTGTCCAGGTAAACCGTCCTCTCTTCTTTGCCTTCCTCATACTCCCCCCACTCTTTACTGCTGCTTCTTCTTCTCCTCTTTTTTTCAAACCCCCACCCCGTTGTACTGGTTTGGCAGTGTGATTATCATCTGTGCTGGTGTTTGCCTCAGTTTTAAGATTTCTTTGTTCTGCAAGTCCCCGGGCTCTTTCTTGAGTGAATTTTTGTGCGTGTGCTGAACATGGGGTTTTAGAGGTGCAGATAGCAGAGAGCTGCTGGGGAAAGATAGGAAGCTCTTCCTGCACCACTCCCTTTATCAGAGATAGGACGCTAGAACTTTTTTGGTCTTTAATTGCAGCTATACACGTGCATGCAGACACCCAGGTATTCATCCTGTGGGGTCTAACACTGGCCATGGAGGAGGGCTTTGCTCGCCTCCAGGTGAGGAACGACCAGTAATTAAATAGCAAGCCGGCTTATCATCATGAAAGAAATGTATTGGACTATGTGGATTTTTTTCCTCCTATCTCTTGGTGTGTGTTTCTAAAATAAAAAACTTCAATTCATAATAATAATAATAATGGATTGGATTTATACAGCGCTTTTCAAGGCACCCAAAGCGCTTTACAATGCCACTATTCATTCACTCTCACATTCATACACTGGTGGAGGCAGCTACAGTTGTAGCCACAGACTGTCAGACTGCCCTGGGGCAGACTGACAGAAGTGAGGCTGCCATATCGCGCCATCGGCCCCTCTGGCCAACACCAGTAGGTGGTAGGGTAAAGTGTCTTGCCCAAGGACACAACGACCAGGACAGAGAGCCCAGGGATCTAACCGGCGACCTTCCGGTTACAGATGCGATTCCCAACCCCCTGAGCCACGCGCGCACAGTAGGCTAATGGTTATTTTAACATTGTGTGTTTACAGGGTGGATCCGCTATTCAGAGCGTGTTCTGGGCAGCCTGGTCACTCCTCATATCTGCACAGCCAGGTCTCCCCAACAGATCATGGGGTGTCTGGTCAAAGACTACTTCTCTAAACAGCAGGTAAGCATTGATCCACTGTGACAACTCACAGTCAAAGGTCTCAGGGTAATTGGAGGTCTTTCTACCACTTGTTTAAGTGTCTGTCGACAAATAAGGAAGGGTAAATAAATGAAAACTAATCTGTTGTATAGGCGTAAGAGTTAAATATAATGGAGGTAAGAGGTGATCAGCCTGATGGGGACTGATGGCTAACATTGATTGGCTAAAAGGTCTTCATGCTGCTCTAAATCTTTTTTTCTATTAGAAAAGTCTCTAATAGGTTAAGACCAGGAACTTTGCTCACCCAACATGTGGTTCTAGGACTTGTTGTAGTTCAGGAAGTGCTTTACCAAAACAAGTTTCACCACTTCTGAGGCCCTGTGTTAAATTACCTCTAATTTAAGCTGTCACAAAATGCAGAAAAAGAATGCATCAAATGAACTAATGTTAATGAACCGCTCCTAAAATCTTAACAGCAGCTCAGCCAAAATATCCTGCAACAGAAATGAAGCCCGACAAATGTGTAACACCTTGCATTAAAGCTCTTTTATTAAACTGTCATTGAGGAAAAAGCAGAAGGTTAAAAAGAACATGCGTAGTTATTCATGATTGCTTGCTGGGATGTTTTGTTGGCATATTCAGTAGTGCCAGTAGCACTTGTAAATACAACCAGATATAACTTCATTTATACATACAAAGATCATCCTTTTAAATGACTTGCGACCCACTAAAATAAGCCATAACAATGCAGGCAGATGACCCTGGCACTTGTCTCCATTGCTACATTTTCTTGTTATTTTGCTGTGTTCAACATGTTCCTGGGCTTTAACCTTTGGGCAGAGTGGGTGTGTGGCATCCAGCCAATAGTAGTGCCAAGGGTATCAGATTACACCACTCTCAGGTGCAGTGAGAACACATACAGAGTGGATCTATGCCATTACGATTTTTTTTTAATTTATTCTTTTTAATGATAACTGTCATTTTAAATTATACTAAAAAGAATACTTAAAATCCTTCAAAATAACTGTTGTGGGTTGTTTTTTTAAAATGATGTTTAAAAATGTAGCCAAAGTTTAAAATAATGTAAAATTAAAGAGGTAAATTTACCAAACGTGTAAAAATCACTGTGAGCCAAAAGGCTGTTCTAAATGTTCAGTATTTGATCACCTAATGTAGTCACGTCGTCCCAAACCACACGTTCCATCTGAGTCAGTGTTTGTACTGTCTCAAACCTGAACAATCCAAGGCAGACTGAGTTCTGTATTTTATGAGAGAGAATCTCTCTTATTATGTCTTTGTTGTGTTTTCTGTACTAGCAGAAGTTGAGTCCAGAGAAACTCTACCATGTGGTGGTGGCTCCCTGCTTTGATAAAAAGCTAGAAGCTGTCAGAGAAGAGTTCTACAACAGTATGCTGGAGACCAGGGATGTAGACTGCGTACTTACCTCAGGTAAGATTATTAAAAAGACCATATTTGCAACCATATTAGAGTTTGTTAGACCCCTCTCTCTGGTTTCAGCAGAACACATTTACTGTCTAGAGGTGTATCTGAAACCTGAGGATTGTTTGTGCAGTGGAAAGGCTGAATTACTTGATATCCTTAAAAGGTTTCCTCCAAGAGTTGCTTTAAACAGCTATAATGTTCTTCAGAAAGGTCATAATGGATACTCGAATATAATCACTGTAATTATGCCAGCAGGATGCTGATCTGGTTTCTTTTGTTTTCTTGAGATTCAGCCATTTGTCTCTAGATCCATTTAAGATTAAGAGCAGCTGACCCCAGTATGACAGAGCATGTCAGAGTGAGCAACTGTGGGAGAGCTGCAGCTGTGGCTAAAAAAGAAATCTGCACTCGCACTCATTTGATGCACCTGCATGTACCAACCAACCAACCATGTTTCCTCTTCTTCACTTTCTTTGTTTCAACCAGAGTATCACTGCATGTATCATTGTAAAATGTACACTCACTGGCCACTTTATTAGGTATACCATGCTAATACTTGGTTGAACCCCACTTACCTTCAGAAAAGCCTTAGTGGCATAGATGGACAGATTCAACAAAGTGCTGGAGGCATTCCTCTGAGGTTTCAGTTCATACTAGTATGATACACAGCTGCTGCACATCTATGATGTACCACATCATCAGGTGCTCTGCTGGATTAAGATCTGATGACTGTTGGAGGTCATTTGAGTACAGTGAACTCATTGTTATGTTCAAGAAACCAGTTTGACATCAGTGCAACTGTGTGCATTATCCTGCTGGAAACAGCCATCAGATGATGGGTACACTGGTCATAAAGGCATGGATATGATGAGCAACTGTACTGTGGTTTTTAAACAGTGCTCAGCTGCAGTCCAAAGTGTGCCAAGAAAATATCACCAGTAACAGCAATAGTTCATACTGGGCAGCATGTTGTTTATGCCAAACCAGCTGAATGTCACAGCAGAAAATGACATATTCGACTTTCTGTTGCCTTCTTGTCAGCTCATAATATTCCGTTCATTTTCCTCTCACATGAACAAGCCATTGTGTTTTCTTTTTTACAAATACAAATTTTATTTGTCACATACACAGTTCAACATATAGTGAACATGCAGTGAAATGCTTGTGTCCTGAACTGCGAACAGGCTGCAGACATAGCCGTGCCGTGACAGGACCCTTACTGGATACCAGGTGGGAACTGAACTTGCGACCACCACTCCAGAAGTGTGTAGTCTTACCACTACACTATCCAGCTTTTAAAACCTAGAGATGGTTGGGTGGAAAAACTTTAATCTGCAGTTTCTGAAATACTCAGATCAACAAAAATGCAGTTAAATTACTTAAAGAACCTTTCTCCCACATTCAGATGCTCACGTTGAACTTCAGCAGGTCGTCTTGTCCATCTGTACATAAGCCTTTAAACAGGTGTAGCTAATAAAGTGGCCAGTGAGTGTTGTAGTGGATAATGAAAGAGAGCACTGTCAAAGTAAGAGTCATGTTTCATGTTCCAGGGCAGATTTATTACCTGATGGAGCAGAGGAAGGTGTCGGTGGAGGAGCTGGACTCAGTTCCACTGGACCAAGTGTGAGTAGCTGAGAGCATTGTTTTTAATAATGTAAACGATGACGTCAGTGCTATGTAGTTGGAGTGTTAATAAATTGTACTTTGATGTGTAATGTTTACGTGACTGGATACAACCTCTGAGCCTGTGTCAATGCAGCTTTGACTGTGACTGTAGGCTGGGAGACGGTGGAGACGTGGCGCTGGTGAGACATGACGGCAGAGGCTCTGAAGGTTTCCTGGAACACGTGTTCAAACACGCTGCTAAAGAACTCTTTGGTGTGGACGTCCAGGAGATCACATATAAGACCCTCAGGTGAGAGACGGCCCAGTCGGCATAGTTGTGTTCTAATACCTCACGGTTGTGTCATTCTGGAGATGGTGTTAGGGTTTTAATCCATTTGTCCATCTGTTAATGTGAAATTATGACATTACTGTGGTTGTTTGTACGTTTGGCGCATCAACAGATGCACGGAAAGTGTTTTTTTTTCCTTCTTCATTGTCAACTTTATGCACATCTGCTGCTTTTAATTTCCTTTCAATTCAATTATTAACAATGAGCAATACAAAATTTGTTGTCACACCAACTTCACTGTGAGCTAACTTTGAACTAAGACTGACCCTGTGATCCTACACTCCCCACATTGCTGTGTCAGCCTGTACTTAAGAGCTGCTACTTTGTCTGTGTAAAGGTGAAAAACCAGTTTAATCAGCTTAGCAGTGTGATGTGGGTGTTTAAAACACGGCAGTGGATGGATCAGTTAAAGATCACTTTTCTTTGATTATCTGTGTATAATCCCTTTGCTGGTGACTTTACAGGAATCGGGACTTCCAGGAAGTGACACTAGAGCGGGATGGTGAAACACTTCTGCAGTTTGCTGCTGTCTATGGTTTCAGGAACATCCAGACTCTGGTTCACCGTATGAGAAAGGGACGTGTGCCTTATCAGCTGGTGGAGGTGCTGTCCTGCCCCGGAGGTAACGCCCATCACGGCCCATGAGCTCAGACATGCTGCTGCCAGCTCTTTAAGATTTATGACCCTTAACATTCCTCCTATGTTTCCCTTCAGGGTGCTTGAGCGGCCGCGGTCAGGCTGAGAGTGAGGGAGGTGCAGGCCGGCTGGACAAAGCCTTGGTCAACCAGATGGAGGAGATCTACAGCAGCCTTCCAGTCCGGCTCCCAGAATTCAACCCTACCCTGCACACCCTCTATCAGGACTGGCTGGAGGGTCAGGACTCGTCACAGACCAGAAAGTTGCTGCACACAGAGTACAGAGATAAGAGTCACGGCCACGCACAGCCCCCACACATGCAGTGGTGAGAAGAAAGGGAACGTCTTCCTTTAAAGACATGAATGGACAGCTATTCGATTGTGCTTCTGCCTGGACCATCACATATTCTAAAAAACTGTGGATGACGCAGAATGACGGACCAGTGACTGACGTCTCAAAAGATCATTCTTCCATTTAACCACGGGGGGGGGCTGCCTCTTTTGTGCCGAGCCTGATGATATGTGAGGGGCAGAAAAACAAACACTTAGAAATGATACCGAGTGAATCAGTGAATGCAGTGAGGTGTTCTTAAACTGGCAAAAAACAAGATCACCTGCTGTGCCAGCTGTTCTAATAAGTGACATCTGTAGCAAGTGTGAACCTGTCGAGTCACAGAGCAATAACCCCTTGAGAAAACAGAAGCTTTTATCACAACTGGAACTCATGAACCGAACCTGTGGATGCTGAATGTATATTTGATGAGTTTGAATCTTAGCTGTCCAGTATGAATCATGCAGTTTTCCATGCTAAAGTCATCTCCACTGTTCCTAGCTGAAAGACTGCGTGTTCTCTAACACAGTGATAACTATGCAACAGTGTCTTATTGAATCAGTCACAGTAAGTCTGATGCATTATTCAGATTATCCATCCCAGAGGAAGGACAGTCCTTCTGTTTAAGGCTGCAAGAGGGTTTCATTTGTATCACTGCTCCAGTTTCACAAACTAGTATTTTTATTAAGTTATGCATATTGTTTTACAAGATCAAACATTCGTGTCCTATGTAAAGCACAAAAAGAAAAATGCTTCTCACAAATAAGTGACTTGTCTCATTCTGATGCTGATGGTTTTTTGTTTTGGTCGGGGGACCTGGTCATAACATAAAGAGACGTCACTCCGGAAACTTTTAAAAAAAAAAAATTTTTTTTTTGGGTCCTTTGAGAACCAAAAGATGCTGATCTCTCCAAACCAGGCTGATCACCAAATAATCTAGATAGAAAAAGAGTACTACAGGTCACAGGAGAAATGTGTATAGTCTTAGTGGAAACATAGAAGAACTAGAGAACAAGAAGGGACCAAAATTTGAACCTTAGGAGCACCTCAGATGCATCACTGATGATTGATGGCTGAAAATATTTAGATTTTCTGTGCTGTCATTAAGCGAACAAATGGATTAATCTTTGAATTTCTTCAAAAGAAATATTAAAACTGGCAATTTAAAGAAAAAGGTTATGACACTGTTGAAATAACATGCATATTCACACTTATTATTGCTTATTATTTAGATCCAGGTTGTCTCTGAGTCAAAGGGAAATGGCTCATCTGACGTTTTCTCACCAACACCTGCCAAGTTGTTCAGTCTGTAGTCGCATCAAATTAAAGCAAAATATGAGATTTATTGTTTTCTTGGATGGAGAAAAACACATTTGGTGGACATGTTTTTGATTTATACAAGGAAACAAATCTGTTTTCACTCAGTCAAAAAGTCAATATTGCAAGCTTCAAAGAAGGAAAGATATTAACATAGTTAATTATCACAACAAAAAGCCAAACGTGCCTTTGATTTTAAATCCCCCTTGTTTTCAGTCGGCATCAGTAGCATAATTCAGATGAATACTATTTCTTAAAATAATCTAAAAAACACTTGTGGGGTGTTTTTAATCTTCAAAAAGTTTGTAAGAGTTTAACATCAGCACCATGTTTCTCCGGCAGCGCTGGTGTGTGGTTAAAAAAAAAAAAAAGCGGCATTTATAATCGGTGGTGTTACTCTGAGTTGTCCCCAGATGCTCTTAAAGCAACAAGCTCTCTAACAGGTGCGTGCTGCTGCTTCTTCATATTTTAACAAATGATAGACATGCGTGAGGGTAACTGAGAGCTGCTGATCCAAATTTACAAAAGCAAAACGTTGAGTCTAAAAAGTGAAATTGGTTATTACGTCAAGCTTTTTCCTTTCAGCCAGCCTATTTAAATCCTATTTGAATTACTTTGATCTGACTGTTTAGAACATTATTGACTCCTGTTGGATTTTAATATGGACTTAAGTTATTCCATAACTTTCTCAGGATTTGATCATTTTTCCATTTTCTTTTTCTTTTTTTTCTTTTGGCTTGCTGTGTCAGCCACAGAAAACCATAACTCCCAGTGACTCAAAATTATAAAACCAGTGAGTGTGTTTGTGTATTTATGGGACATCTTAATCTATTAGTTTGTTGTGCATGTATCACAGTCCACATCCTTAAAGGGCAATGCTGAACAAGAAAGGTTGTTATACATCTGAACCGCCCATAGCATTTTTCATTTGCTGCTGTTATGAGCATGTTAACACAGCAGTTATCACACACTGTACAATTTACCAGTTCAACATTACAGATGTGATCACTTTGAGCACATGCCTCATCAACTCATACACCTACTTATATTTTAATGTGTGTGTAAATGTAAGTGAATGGACACATGACAACAGTTCATGATCTACATGAAGTATTCTCACAAAGTTAACACTGTCTTTAGTACAGTAAGGACTTGGAGATGAAGATAAGCAGAGACACAGAAATAGCATCTGTAATCTGTCTTGTGGGTTTTTCATTTAGTTTCTGTTAAGCAATAAACTCAGAGATCTGCTGATATGTATCTGTACCTCCCTTTTTTAAACTACTCACCATATCAACACTCACCGCTTGACAGATTTGTCACCCTTATAACTGCTTGTATTACCTCAGAAAACGTATGCTTGGTAAGAGTAACAGTACAATACAGCGTGGCATGTAGTGGCATGGTTCTGTATAATCTTGCCGTGACATCACACGATATCACAAGTATTTGTCACCAATTGTGACAACTACAGTTAAGGTGTAGAAACAATACACACAGCAGCTTTAAACTCAGAAAACATAAAGATGAAATAGTTCAATGAAATCCAGAGAAATCCTCAAGCATTCAGGTCTGGTTAGTCAACTCCATGACCTTAATGTGCTTCTTCTTTAGTCGCTCCTTTGTTGCCTTGGTGGTATGTTTTAGGTCATTGTCATGCTGGAGGTCGTCCCCTACCCTTGGCAGAAAAACAGCCCCATAGCATAATGTTTCCACCATGCTTAACTGGATGGTGTTCTTTGGGTCATACTCCTCGATTTAGGTTTTATCTGAGCAGCACTTTCTCTACAGTCTCGTCCTTGATGTCCTTTGACAGCTCTTTGTTGAAATGCAGGTTTTAATAACAGCTTCTTCTCAAACCTTGATGTGACTATAATTTATGAACAAAACAGTAGGAGGGGACGATGGGGTGGGTTGTGCCATGTTTTACTTAAAACCATGACTGTAATGCTTCCAAATAAAATATGTAAATATATTTCAGGATGTCGTGCGTCCCTGGGAACAATCACACATATAGTATTTAAGAAATATAGCTTTCTGAAAAAAAAGTGGTCTTGTGGCACAACTTGCCCCTGGTGCAGGGTAAGTTGTGCCTTTGGAGAGAATACCTTGGGTGCCATTGATTATGAAAGTAAAACAGTAGACTTTGATCTCAGAAACTGTAATGCTATATAACAGCTAGACAAATTTAACACAAAATTAATAATCTAAGGTTTATTTAAACTTATTTTAAAACCTCAAAGGCCAATTTTACATAAGCCAATTCTGCCACATGAGCACATCAAAAGTCAGTTTTCTTAAACACAGCCTAACAACACTTGAACTCATTGATGCTACCCACTGCTCTCTTCTGGCAGTATCACCAAGTTTGTGTGGTGTGGATGGCTGTTTTTATGCACATCTACTCTAGGGATGACTCCGTCATCATTTTCCTTGAAAGTGAAGATGGGCTTTAAATTTACAGACCTATTACGACTTCACCTTAAAAACTTAAAAACCAGTGTCAGCACCATCAACCAATCCAATGTAGGTGTAGGATTTGGTTTTGATGCGAACTTCACAATGACAATCACAACTACTTTCAGATTTACATCTTCAAAAATCAAAAATGTCCGGTCTCATGACCAATTTCTTCTATGGTTCACTAGAAACAAGGGGCGGCACAACTTACCCGCTGGCACAAATCACTGCACTTTCCCCTGCTGAAATTAAACGCTAGGTTTCAATAAACCAACCAGTATGTTTCTTCATTTTTTTTAAAGATGCTCTCAGAATGATCCTCATATCTTTTCTTCTTTCCTCTAGTTTCCAAACACAGTGAAGCTTCCAGCATGTTCCATCTGTGGGTATGTCTGTGTCTGTTCTATGCACTACAAAGCAGTGTCTCATCAGGTCAAGGTATGTCTATACTGCTTGTAATAATTACTGTTAAACTGGCCACTGCAAAAACATTAGGGAGAGTAACAAATTGAATAATATCATATGTTGATGTTTTGTCTTTCAGCTGTGTCACTGAACTGCAACAAGACTGCAGGAGTTAGACAAAGTGTGACTATATTGTACAATAAACTGGAAAGATGGCTCAAACTGTAGAATTCTAAATTATACCTGGGAGAACACAAATGGAGCCATAACATGTAGCAGCAACTTGATTAAATACATCCGTGAATGGGATCCTCTGAAATATGTATCTCTGACCATCCAAAATGTCCAGAAAGAGGAAAATGTCACAGTTGAAATCAGGTCAGACTGTGGTATGGCTAAATCCCATCCGGTACAGTTACTCCCTGGTAAGTATCTTTCATCAACAGAAAGCATGTGTGTGTGAATGAGTGCGTGTTTTATTCAGACATACAGTTAACACTGTATTCAGTGCGCCTGTTGAAATGACTCTAATTTACTTTGTAGCATCAGCTAGAACTGCGCAGGACAAGAAGTCTGAAGACACGACCGCCAAGAAACTGTTTGTCTCACTTTTTGCATCAGCTATTGTTGTCGCCATTTTGGTTTTTGTGTATATAACTTACAGATGCTGAGAAACACCACGACCCAGACAGAGGGAAGACTAAGATCATTTAACATTGTGAATGTTGTGTTAGCCAGTGTACAGGTGGATGTGGGTGTATATGTGCTGTGCGTCACACTGCTTTCTTCTGAATTATCACACAAACATTTTTTAAATATATTTTTAAAACTTCTTGGTGTCTTTATAAAGATCAAGCCATGTAAATATGACGATGTAAGTAAATTTTACTGCCGACCTTTTCGCTCCACCTTCTCTGGCTTTTTGTGGAATCTGAATTAAATTTTCTTGCATCTGGATTAAAACCTGAAAGTCTGCTATGACTCTCTCGTATCTTTATATTTCACATCTAGAATTTGTATTACCCACAGTGCAACCTGGCTAGTGTGTAAAGATATATGTCCATGTCACTATGGTTGTATCCCAATTCAGGGTCTGCAGCCTTAAAGTACGCATTTCAAGGCCGATTACGTCACAGCGGCGCGCCGAAGGCTGTCCCAATTCAAAGGCTGCCCTGAAATGCGTCCTTCATTTCCCTGAATTTTAAGGCTGTGGCAGTGTAGACTTCGTGGCGGCTCAGCTGGTTAACAAAGAGGGACAACTACTTACTTACTACGACTTTATTGCACTATATAATTTTCCAATCAGTGTTCAGGAATTCTCAATGGTGCTTGGTGCCATACCCTCAGCGACTTTAATGTTATATAAAAACACTGACAGCTCAATATCTACCTCAGTCACTCTCCCTGATCCAGCTGAGTCACCAATAGGAAAAATCTGCTTTTCACAGGAACTTGGTAACAGCAATAAGAGAATACGCAGTTTATTCCAAGAAGATATCGTCTCTCTCCCATATATAATATCTTATTGGAACCGATATGTTCCAGATATCAAGTGGAAGACAGTCTGGATGGTCCCCCATAAATATTTGATTGTAAATAAGGTGAAAGAAGTCTCATTTAAAATTCTACATAAATGTTATGCAGCCAGTCACTACATGGTAAAATTTAAAAGGGACATTAATACTAATTGTACTTTCTGTGGGGATCATCCAGAAACTGTGACACATCTTTTTTGGTACTGTTCTTTTACACAGAGATTCTGGAAGGAATTTAGCAGGTTTGTTATTGTCCATATTTTAAGGGAGTTTTCTTTACGATGGGAAAATGTTTTATTCTGTTTCTTTAAGTTCCCCAAGAAGTATGATAAATGTTTTGTTATGATAAATTTGTTAATACTTTTAGCTAAAATTTTTATCCATAAATGTAAGTTTACTAACAAAACACCATATTTCTGTCATTATTTTAAGGATGTGGAAATGTACATACAATCAATATCAGACTCCACCAACAAAAAGGCTCTCAAAACAATATATGTATGTGAATTTTTGTGTGTATTCTTATAATTGTTACCTTTTTCTTTTACCCTTGGCTTTTTGTGTTAATGCTCTGTTGTTTTGTATACTTCATCTGTTCATATGTTGTATACTCATTGTTTGTTAAATAAAGTTAAAAAATAAATAAATAAATAAATTTTTTAAAAAAAAGTGTAGACTTCGTGGCCCAACATATCCCAGAATGCATAGCGCGGCGGTGGGTGTGGATAATTTTGCCGAAAAAAACGGCGGATGAGGGGTGGCCGAAGAGTAAACTTCAGAGGTGGGACCAAGTCATTGTTTTGCAAGTCTCAAGTAAGTCTCAAGTCTTTATCCTCAAGTCTCAAGTCAAGTCTCAAGTAATGTCAGGCAAGTCAGAGTCGAGTCTCAAGTCACTGGTGTAAAAGTCCGAGTCAAGTCACAAGTCTGAAATTTTGAATTTCAAGTCCTTTCGAGTCTTTAAAAAAAAAAACGAAAAAAAGCATGTTGCAGTTATATGCTAAATGTAAATATTAGACCATGTAATTTTTAAATCTGTGTTTTTCTCAACACATGACAAAATAGTGAACTTAGAAAATATACACAAATTGTGAAATTGCACCTCTTTAAAATGCAGCTCAATTAAACCTAGCTCCAAGAATAATTTTCACCGACAGTTCTGAGATAAGCTGCATGTTATTCTTGGATGCGGTTGTAGGACCGGCTTTAAAATCGCATGACAAAAATATCATACATATTAAAAAAAACTGCATCACCAACGTAGCCTGGACAACATTTGCTAGTTAGATGAAGTCAGCTATCTCATCTTAGCATATTTATATGCATATTTATAATCATACGGTTCTTGGAGTGAGTGCATACACTCGTGAAGTTTAGTAACTTCAGGTCACTGCAACAAGCCCAGGTACAGTTTACCGACGGATGGGTGCAGGACCTTGAAATGCACCGTGTAGAACGAAAGACCATCGTACGTATCATAAGTTTACCAGTCTCACAAATCGTCGTCATAAATACACATTCGTTAACCGTTTATTAATAGGACCTTTGAGCTCAACGGTAATTAATTAGTAGTGGAAATAATTTCTGGTAGCATCACAGAAATGCAGCAGTGACAATAATATTGTATGCTGTAATCGTACTGGGCAATTAGTGATACAAAACAACTGTTTTACCCTGTGAATAAAAGTATATGTTTTTGTCAGTGTACCATAATAACAGAAGCGAAACGCAATATTGTGTCAGGACAATTCACTATTTATGCACAATAAACAAAGGAGCATAGCGCCACAATTTCTGTTCAGCGCCAGACTTGCTTGTAACCTATATCACCAATTATGTTATGAAAATGACGCATTAACTACAACAGAAGACTTGCCTTTGTGGAAATGCTTGGAGCAGACTAACCTGTGAGCTGGAGTGTTCTGGGACGTTATATTTGGTCTTTGAATGGCTGCAATCCAGGCCATCCGTCTTGTCTTTGTTACTTTGGAAACATGGCTCGAACAATTTCTCTTCAACGACGTAATCCGATAACAACCGATCTCTTTACCCGTCGGCTTCCCGTGGCTGTCATGCGACCGGCTATTGCAGTTAATAATACAACAGCTTCTTGACATTTTTGTGTTTCTTTTTATCGCTGTGTGACTGATTTCAATTGAAAGGCTGTGTGCGCTAGTACCTCTTGCCACGAGTTCCCAGAATCCTTTGCGGTTTTACCCCTGAATGACGTCACATTTTCAATCTCTATATAATATGCATGTTAAATTTTATATTTGGGGTAAAATATCAAGTCTTTTCAAGTAAACCGGTTCAAGTCCAATTCAAGTCCCAAGTCATTGGTGTAAAAGTCCAAGTCAAGTCACAAGTCTTAGAACATTTTTTCAAGTCAAGTCTAAAGTCATAAAATTAATGACTCGAGTCTGACTCGAGTCCAAGTCATGTGACTCGAGTCCACACCTCTGGTAAACTTTAAGTAAGTACTGAATATAATGTCACCTATTTATGTGCAAATATTTAATAACGAAGACCATTAAAACATTACTGTTGGCCACATGTCGGCAAAGTTATGTGACATTAGTGACGTTTGTACTAACTTGGTTTTAAAGCCTTTACTTTAAAATATACTCCGTTCAATAGCTGAGCTTAATCCTACAGAGAATGATCAAAGCTCATGTAGAAAGAAAGAAACAAATGAACAAAAGATGTTCTCCTTCATTTCTGTCAAACAAAGCTGTATGACACGTTTCCAGCTAGTATCATGGTTGCTAGGCAACCTGGGCAGCGCAACGGAGGCTAGACCGTCCCATTTCACAAGCCTCGCACTTCCGGCCTTAGTGGTCTTTGAGTACGCGGCCCTTGAGGATCGTTGAGGCTGCGTACTTTAAGGCTGCAGACCCTGAATTGGGATACAGCCTATGTCACTGTAAAGCCTTAGCAATCTTTGCCATGGTTATATAAACATCACAGGCATTCATCAAACAGGAGAGGATTATGGGAACTTCTAATTTCCCATCTCCAACTGGGCATCATCACGCTTCCTAAACCTTCACTGGTTTACGGAGAGTATCATTAAAGGGGGATGGACACAGGGGGGACACACGTACAAGTATGCTTAATGACTTGCCCTGTTAAACAAAAGTGCCAAATGTTCTTTGGCACAAATTGTTATTACTGCGCAGTTTTAACCAGCTGATATCAGTTTAAGACACTCCGGCTAGCCCGGCCACACCCCACAGCTTACGTATAAAACAGCTGTGCAGACATGAAACTGGTAATTGTTTGCTCTCCACTGTCTCGGCAGCCTCCCTGCACACTGCCTATCCCCTAGCCCCTATGTCACTTAAAAAGCAAAAGGCAATAAGAAGCTGCTGTGCTCGAGTGGCTGTTGTGGGCTGTGTTCCCCTGGCGTATTGCCCACGTTTCCCCGGCTTACGTGTCAGTTGGACCTCGCTGCGGCGAGTGAGAGTTCTCCAGCCTACATAACCAGGTTCCTGTCTGGTGTATTGTCCACCTTTCGCTGATTTATGCGGCCAGCAACCCCCCACTCGATCACTTGGGAGTTAAGCTCCTCACTCCTGTATTGCTCTTTTTGCCTACTGTTCTAAGCGCTCCACACACCAGAGAGAAAGAGAAAAAAAACCCCAAATGTGTAAATAAACAGTGACAAGGGGAAAAGGTGGCAGCTGGTAGCCTGCTTATCTGACAGTAGAGGGTTTTCCCTGTGTAACCCTGGTTAACATAGCTAACAACAAATAAAAGCCTGTTAGTAAAAACAGTCATAAGAAATATATTACAGGTGATAAATAGTCAATAAATAGATCATAATAGTTAGAAAATTCATTAAAAACATCAGCAATGATATAATTCATGGTATAGGATTTCATTTGTGTTTAAAAACATGTTAAAAGGGTACAGAACTTGCTAATTCATGGTGTTTTATGTTAATTCAGGTAAAATGGCTAAAATATGTGTTGAGACTCTTATTGTGAAAGGGCACGCTGCAGCGTGACTCCTGTGATTAGCCACACCGAATCGGGTTGTTCCTTCTTTTTGATGCTCGAGAGGGAGAAATGCAGACAGTCCTTGCAGAGCTGCTGCTTAAATGAGTGAAAAAATAGTAAAAATAAGCCAAAAATCTACTTAAAGCCATTTTTGTACTCTGGAGAATGTATTTTTGTTTTTTCCGACCTGTCCTTGCCTTTGTTGTAACTTTATGCAGTGTTGCTCCAACTGCCCGTGTAGCGTGGGTTGTGGTCAACAATAACTTTAGACCAAGCACAGAGGACTGAGACGAGGCTATGGTGGAGGTCCAGACTTTTACTCCATAAGCTCAGAACACATACAATAACACAGTACCACCTACTGGTGGGAGGTAGTAATAGCTGCTGCTTATTACAATATACCACATCCCTCTTTTCCGAGATAAAGATACTACCTCTTAACTCCAATATTTTGTAACATAAATGCACCTTTTAAATCGTAGGAACATTAACAATATTATATTCTTGAGACATTAAGTAGAGCACACCTCAGATTGCTTGTCACTTGAGCAATGCAAATACACATCAGTGTAGTGTTTTGAAACAGATGAACACATGACAGATTAGATAAGACATGTCAAAATGAACATATGAAACATGACATATTTTCTCTCTTTTCCAACAAGACAGTTATCTAGCTTGTACAGAACAACGCAGGTACAGGATAGAGTGACTTTAAGTTTCCCAATCACTTAGTCTCTATACCTGGCAGGGCGTATTATTGCTCGGCCACTGCGTGTGTAACATGTGGGTGTGTTGTCCATACTTGCAGGACTAGAGTTTTGTGGGGTGTCATTTGCTGGTGGCTCCACTGGCTCTTGGGTGTGAACGGACAGTTCATCTGGGTCCATGGGTGTGTCCTTGAACAGACTTGGGTGTATTTTCCTCAGATGTCTCCTGTTCCTCCTGAGCACTTTACCATCTGGTGTTTGCACAGTGTAGGAGCGTGGTTCCTCTCGCCGATGAGTTACAACAGCTGGCTCCCAACCGCGCCTTGTTTGCATGTGCACAGTCTCGCCTGGGGTCAGAACAGGCAATGGTCTTGCGTGCTGATCATAGTGGCGTTTCCGCTTTGATTGCAACCTGCGCACTTTGTCGTGAATGTTCTGTGGGGTTGACTGCCTCAACACAGCACTGGTGCATGGCAGGGTGCTGCGGAGAACCCGTCCCATCAACATTTGTGCAGGTGACACACTAAGTCCTGTGACTGGAGTGTTCCTCAAAGACAACAGCACTAGATGTGGGTCTGTTCCAGTCCGTGCGGCTTTCTTAAGTGCATGTTTGACAGTCTTTATGGCTCGCTCCGCCATGCCATTCGAAGAAGGAAAGCCGGGACTGGAGAAAGTTAGCTTTATCTCCCAGGATGCTGCAAACGATCTCATCTCGTGGCTGGCGAATGGAACATGATCGCTCACTATCTCTTTGGGAATTCCGTGTCTTGCGAAGACTGATTTCATCTTCTGAATCACAGAGTGTGCCGTTTTGTCAGGTAAGTTAAGAACTTCTGGATATTTTGATAAATAATCCACTAACAAAAGATATGGATGATCGTTCAGTTCGAAGATGTCTGCTCCGATTTTCATCCATGGCAGCTCTGGAATCTGGTGTGGAATAAGCGGTTCAGCCTGGTTCTTTGGCTGCATTTGCTGGCATTGTTCACACTTTTCAAGCATGGTCTCTATGTCGCGTGACATGCCAGGCCAGTACAGCACTCTTCTTGCTTTGGCTTTTGTGCGCTGCACGCCTTGGTGGGCAAGGTGCAGCTTCTCCAGGATCACACGCCTGAAGCTTTGGGGTATTACGATCTTGTCCCCGATCATAATAATGTCATCGTGGAAACTGATATCGTGTCTCATAGGCCAGTAGCTGTGGAGTGTTTTGTCTAAACTCTTCCTTCTGGGCGGCCATCCGTTGAAGTGTCTTTCGCGCACGGCTTGTAGTACGCTGTCTGCTGCCACTGCTTTTTTCAGGTCACACAGTGTTTTCTCGCTCAATGCTGCTGTGGCCTCCAGAGCATACACAACTCTTTCATCATTTGCGTTTTCACTCACGTTTCTGTCGTCACTGGTAGTTGTGGCACGTGAGAGTGCATCGGCTATGAACATGTCTCTGCCGGGGGTGTACGTGACGGTGAGATCATATCTCTGTAGTTGCAGCAGCATTCCTTGTAGCCTCGCTGGTGCCTTGCATAGCGGTTTGCGCACTATCGCCTCCAGGGGTTTATGATCAGATTGCACTGTCACTGGTCTTCCATAGACATACTGGTGGAATCGTTTAGCGGCAAACACAATGGCTAGCAACTCTTTTTCTATTTGTGCATACCTTTTTTCTGTGTCTGTGAGTGCTCGTGACGCGTAACACACAGGTTGTCCGTCTTGTAATAGGCATGCGCCCAGCCCATCTTTTGAAGAATCGGCCTGCAGTGTTAGTGGTTTCTTGTGGTCATAAAATCTCAACACTGGAGCTTGTGTGAGCGTCGACTTGAGCGTCTGTAACGCTACTGTGTGATGTGGCTGCCACTGCCACACTGTGTCCTTCTTGAGTAGCTGTCTCAAAGGTGCTGTGAGCGATGCTTCATTTTGGAGGTACTGTGCCAAAAACTTCGTCATTCCCAGCAGACGCTGAAGGCTTTGTTTGTCTTCTGGAGTCGGCATGTCGACAATAGCTTTGATCTTTGAAACATCTGCTTTCTGCCCTGCTGCTGTGATGATATGGCCCATGTATTTCACTGTGTCAACTTTGAACTGAATTTTGTCCTTGTTAAACTTCACGTTAGCTGCTCTTGCTTTCTCCATGACCTTCTGCAGGATTTCATCGTGTTCGTGCTCTGATGTAGCTGCAATTATCATATCATCTGCAATGATAAATACACCAGGAATGTTGCCGAAAGTCTCACAATTCTTTTGTTGAAAGACCTCGCTGGCTGATTTGATCCCGAATGGGAGTCGGAGGAAGCGATATCGGCCCCAAGGTGTATTGAAGGTACAGAGCTTTGATGACGGCTCGTCCAGCTTGATCTGCCAGTATCCATCTTTTTCATCCAATATGGTGAAGATGGATTTTCCTGCTAGCTTGCTGCGAACGTCCTCGTGTGTGGGAATGGAGTAGTGCTGGCGTTTAACTGCTTGGTTCAGATCACAAGGGTCCAAGCACACCCTTAGTGTTCCGTTCTTCTTCTGTGTGGCGACAAGACTGTTGACCCAATCTGTAGGCTCATTGACAGGCATTATGACATCTCTGTTTTGTAAGTCCTGTAGCGTCTTCTTCAGCGCATCCATTATGGAGAGTGGCACGTTCCTGCATGCGTGAATCACAGGTGTTGCATTTGGGTCAATATGTATGTGGTGAAGTCCAGGGAACTCACCTAAGCCTGTGAACACATCAGCGTACATCTCCACAAGTTCTTCCGAGGTAGAAGGTGGTTTAGCTGATTTCGGTACAGAGGATGTCATGGCAAGGGTCTCAACTCGTTGCACCAGATGGAGCTCTTCACAAGCTTGTCCACCTAGGATCGGTTTATCTGCATGGCTTGATACAAGAAAGTCAAACACAGCCTTGTGCTTCCGTGCTTCACACTCAAGAGACACCACACCATCTGCACGTATGCGGGCTCCACCAAAAGCTATGAGTACAGTCTTTGTGGGCTGTAACCGAGGCATATCTGGTAACTCGTCATAAACTGATCTGGGGAGCACATTTGCGTCCGCACCTGTGTCTAGCTTGAAGGTGAGTGGTACGTCTCCGATTGTCACACTTTCATGCCATTTGCCAGTCTTGTGCTTGTCGCTGGATACCATGCCGATGTATAGTGAATCGCCATCAGTTTCAATGTTGTTAATAGTTTTTGTTTTCTTGAAGTGTCTACTCTTCTCTGCGCTAGCTCTGCACACTTTTGAGAAGTGGTTATTTTTCCCACACTTGTGACATGTTGCCCCATAGGCTGGACACTGTCGGAATGCGTGTTTGTTGCCGCATTTGTGACAAACTGTTTGTTTGTCGTTGCTCAGTTTGTTTTTACTGTGTCCTGATTTAATGTATCCTGGCATTTTTCTTAATGCGTCCACTGACGTGTCTTGGGCTGCAGTTATTGACTGCATGGCCTGAATCTGTGACTTGGCCACTTCTGCTGATCTGCATATTTCTATCGTCTTGCGCAGTGTGAGGTCGTTGTCACGAAGCAATCTCTCTTTTAGTCTTGCGTCACTTATGCTGAACACCAATTTATCCCTGATCATGTCGTCCTCATTGATCCCAAACTCACAACTTTTACTTCTCTGACGGAGTTCCGTGACATATCTGTCCACTGTTATATCCGCCGACATTGGGTATGACCAGAACTTGTGGCGTTCAAAAACAACGTTCTTTCGTGGACTACAGTATTCCTTAAACGTTTTCAAAATGTCCGCCATTGTCAGTGCGTCTCCGGTCGGGGTCACTGTGAGCGTGTTGTACACTTCAAGCGCTTCTTCGCCGTTAGTGTGGAGAAGAATGGCTATTTTAACCTTTTCATCCTTCTCCAACGCACCCGTAGCAGTCATATACAGTCCGAATCTTTGTTCCCATCTGCGCCAGGTCTCAGATAAATTGCCTGTGAGCAGTAGCGGTGATGGTGGCTTGAATTGCTCCATGCCGTTAGCAATGGCTACTGTTAGCTAATCTACGGCTAGCTTACTCACGTCGCGGTCCCTGTTCACACGGTCTTGCCGACTTCTGACACCATGTTGTAACTTTATGCAGTGTTGCTCCAACTGCCCGTGTAGCGTGGGTTGTGGTCAACAATAACTTTAGACCAAGCACAGAGGACTGAGACGAGGCTATGGTGGAGGTCCAGACTTTTACTCCATAAGCTCAGAACACATACAATAACACAGTACCACCTACTGGTGGGAGGTAGTAATAGCTGCTGCTTATTACAATATACCACAGCCTTGGTGACGTTGTGAACATAACCGAACGGGACTTGGTGAGTTCAGAAATTGTCTTTTATTTCATGCAAGAAATTTTTGTTGTATTATATTGCTCATTTCATGCAAATGGAGAGCCAAGGTAGCAGATTTATGTTGTTTTATGTTAAAAACGGTGGATTCGTGCTTAAACGACACACAGGCTGCAGTTCAAAGGCCTTTGAAGGTGTTTCAGCGCGCCATATTGGCGTCACCTCATTTACGGCTAAATAAGCTGGAAAAAACGGACTTTTACTGTTATTTAAGGGCTACCCGTGTGTTATTTTCGAATGTTTATGCACTTTATTTTGTTGTTATGGTAGGCCATTAAGGTTTGGATCGGGAAATGCTGAGCTAGAATCGGAGTTTGATCCGCTGAGCGAGAAACAAGATGGCGAGCCACCCACGGACCCATTGAACTGTACCGAGCAGGAAAAAGGAAAACGCCCCCTGCTGGACGTTGAGCTCTTTCGCTGATAAAACTGGTAGGATTAATCCATACACCTCTGCAAAAGAACAGCGGACTTTTCAAAGCACTGGATAATCATTCGGAGTAATTCCAGGACTAATAGTTAAAGGACACAAAGACAACTTTCTTTTGTTTATTTGTTTGTTTAAGGGATTTATTCAGCCTTTTGCTGAATTGTTTTCAGTTTTACATTTATTTATTTATTTTCGTAATTTATTTTGGTCAACCTTACATTTTAATGCTGTAATGGTGTTAATGGAAGTGTAAATAATTTTGTTGGGTTAAAACAAAATAAGAACTGGTTGAGAATTTAAAGGTGAACCTAGACCAAGATTAAATTAAATCTTGGGCCTAAAGAACCGAACTTGATTTAAAATAACACAGTGTTAATGCAAATAGATCAAAGGATAAACTTGAACTTAGAACTTGAAATAAATAAAACAATAACCTAGGTTGAGAATAACATCCTTCTAAAGCCAAATAAAAGGTTTTGAGATAAATAGGATGAACTAACAGAACATACTGAACTAAGAAGGGGAAAGAAAACATCTTGTTTTCCTTAAATGTGTGATGTTGAATGTTTTATGTAATGTGTCTATAACTGTCTATTCTCTGTCTTCACAAAATAATAAGCCGGCAATTTAAACATATTTACTGGTCTGTGGTCTTTATTACATGCTACGCTCATTACTGCTCTAGTAGTCGAACCTAACTGGTCCTAGTATACTGTAACGACTCCAGAAGTGTTACACCTGCATTGATGGTTCCCCGCCTGGAGATGGTTTGCTGCCATGCATGGCTGGGAGCAAATTGCCTATGGCCCACTTCCTCGCGATGGAGCCAAACCTGGCCCAGCTGTACGCTCCTTGGGTTCCCTTCTGAGGAGAGCCATGGGCCCTGGCAGGGACGCTAGGGTGTTGGACCACCTGTTGGGCTGCACAGGTCCATGGCTTCCCAGGCCTGTCTGTCTAACTCGACAGCCATTTGTTGCTTCATTTGCGGTACCTGGCCCGCCAGTTGCAGGCATGTTCCATGGAACCGGACGGTGCTGAAGGGGTGCTGGCTGCCTCCGCCAGCATGGAGGAGCATGCCATAGCTAAGCCTCAATCTGGATGTCGCACCACCACCTCTGGCTGTCCTAGTCCCAGCTCCGGCAAGATGACCAGGCGTACCTGATGAGGCTGCCGGTGGACCCTGCAGCCCTGTCGGCCTGAAGGCAGCCTGGCTCCTGCAGTGAGCTGGAGACAATCGATGTATTGCTCAGGAGATGTCACTGGGCCTGCTCAGGCTTTCGGCAACTGAACAACTGAGTGGGGAGACCCAGAACTTCTGTGTGTGGAGCCAAGACTCAGCCATCGTCCAGCCGCACATCTCCCTCCTCCCTCCTGACTTCCTTTTGAGTCAGGTTCAGTGGCCAAGCTGCTGCAGGCTGTGTTCCCCTGGTGTGTGGGACGCGGCTCACTGGTTTACACGCCAATCAAACCTTGCTGTGTCTGATACGTCAAGTGAAAGTTCTCCAACCAGCAACAGAGCCCTGTCTAGCATATTGCCAGTGTGTCGCGTGTTTACGCAGCCAGCAGGGGTCTGCTTAGTGAGCTGAGCTTCCTAGCTGCACCAGTGTCTCATTCGAGTTCACTCTTGTTGCTGCCCTGTCTGCAAACAGCGTGGAGTGGCTGCTAGGCTCTGTGGACAGACCTTCGGTTGGCATCCCTAGCTCGGCCCTCCACTTTCAGCCGCCAAGCTGCTGCTGCAGGCTGTGTTTCCGGGGTGTATTGCCCGCATGTCCTGGGTTTACTTGGCCAGTGGGGCCCCAGTTGGTACCTCATTGAGCTACGCTTCCTGGCATCGGGCTAGCAGGTTAACCGTGAGCGGCTGCTTAGTTGCAGTCCTTGCGTCTTCCGGGACTCATCCAAGGTTTTGGTTGCACTGTCTCACGGTGTGTCTTAAAGACTTAACCCTTACATATGTAATACGTAATGGAGTGGAGAGATAGCCTCGATATGATAGCCCGTACATACGGAATATGTAACACAGTGGCTTCACTCACAGAACTAAGGTTAAATGTAACCATACGGTCTGCCTTTAAAGCTCCTGACTACTCGGGTAATCAGAAAATTTAATTTTTAGCAACTAAAGATTATACTGTGCTGAGGTAGGGAATCAGTTGAGTCATACAGGCTTTAAGTTATGATCCTGCATTAAGATTAAATTTAAAGTAATCTAAAGATTACTTTAGATGAGTACAGAGTTCTGTAATACTAAATGTCCTTTAACCAGTCATTTAGACTTAGAGTCATTTGAGTGGTTTGGCACCCCGCTGGGTCAGAATAAGTTTATATCTGAGGAGGAGTTTGAGAAACAAGCTGATGCTTACACTACAACCAGAAGACTTTCAATAGTCAAAGTAATGGATAGAAATGGACGTTTTACATTTAATCATCCCCCTCACAAGAGATATTCAGTTGTTTAAACTTGCACTTTTTCATCTACTGGATCTGCAGTGTATACTATGGCATCAAATGAGGAATTGTTGTGGTCCTGTTATTTTATGTTTAATATACGTGGTGCATAGACACGTCTGTAGTTCTTACCAGAGGTCCAATCATGTCTATATAATTAACTGATTTATGTCATTCTATGTAATGATATTTGAACATGAACATCGTTCTGGGTGGTACTTTATGCAGGATCATGATCACAGGTATCAGAAACACAAAGAAAAGCCACGAGCTGAAATATGTTACATACTGAATTGTGATTACTAGAGATCTTCGTAATAGTATCTTCACTCTAGACTGTTTAGTTGTTTCTTTAGTTAACTGTTTAGTTAGCAGTTTTTGTATAATTTTTAATCAGGGTAATGTTGGCCCTTTGATCTAAATAGAGTTAGCATTAAAAAGTCTGATTTAATAACCTTTAAATTTAAAGACTTTAACTAAAGTAAAAATGTCTCTATTGAAATTTTAAAAAGCAAAATCCTGAGTCTAAAACGTTTAAAAGCTTTTTTCTTGCTATACACTCAGGGCGAAACACCAGATTATGTCTCAGATTGTGGCATGGCTACCAAGTACTATTTATAAAAGAATACTGCGGCAAACAGCACTGGAGATTTCAAACACCAGAACAGTTTCAACATGAGGCCAGCCACAACAAGCCTGATACTCACAGCTTAAAAATCTTGATGATCTTGAAAAATTAATGAAAGTAAGAACAGGACACCACAGTGACAAACATGACACACTTGGATGTGAACCACTGAATCACACCCTGTGAGATTCTCCAGGGTCCTTTCTTTTGGCCCACTCAAAAGAAAGGACACTTTTACACTGATTGAACCCATAAAATTTCTGGTTGGAGAAAGTGCGTTTATTTGCACTTAAAAAGTATCAAACAGTGCCAACAATCCACAGCGTGTGTGTTCCCAATCCCGGTGCCGTGATTCGGTGCCGTGTTAGTTCTCTTTTGAGCCAGAGAACTAACTGAAGTCCTGGTCTAAAGAACGCACGCCAACTGCCGCTCCACTACTCTCTTAAGTAGGACTTCGTGACTATGCAGATCAGCAACAGGTGAGTGACGATCCTCAGCTAAGTCTGGCTCAAAGGAGGGAGACTCTCCAGGCCTGATGTGGCATAAAAACTCTCACACCACATCTCACACAAACACGCACACACACACGGGGGACAAAGAGCAGATCACACCAATGAACAGCCCTACAAAGCAATCCAGAAAGACCAAAAAATTTATAATATTCGTTACCCGAAAAACAACACATGAGCCCTGGGTCTCCTGACAGGTATCTGCTGTGTTTCAGTGGTACATTGTGTTAACTACTGTCAGTTTCTCATGTGAAATCCTGAACTTGTCAGTCAAGACATAAGCATAGACCAAAATCATTGTGCAGATTCAAAACAGCAAATTTGCAACATTCATGTCAGATCATCCCATTTTCACTTTGTAACCTGATTAAACCAAGTTTGAGCTTTTCTATAACAACAGTGGCACACCCAGATGTTCAACACCTTCAACTGTTTTTTCACTTTTATGTATGGAATAAATTTCATTTCCTATAATCATATTTCATCAAACCAAATCTTAAAAACATTTTTTCTTTCGTTCACTTTCAGACTGATTGAACCCATAAAGTTGAATTTCCAGACCCCAACTAACCAAATTTTGTGTTTTTTAAGCTGCAGAGTAGTTTTCAGCTCTGCTTGTCAGTAAGATGATTCGAATCATATATTAACCATCTGACCTGATACATTTGCATTAAGTACCACCATGTGACCTGTAAATACAGGAGTCATTGTTACTGAAAAGTGGGCCCCTGTATTACTGTGTAGAGATTTTCTAAAACAACATAACTGATTTATGTAAAAAACAACATCTGTGCAAACATTACTGTTAAACCTCATGTAATATTACATGTAAACCAACGGAAATTTGTCTTTTAAACAAGGACTTTTCAAACTGTTGAGCAGTAGTGTGTATTGTATGCATGTATCTGTCTGTATCTGATCAGGATTTTCTCCTCACTTCCAATCCAAGGTTACATTTTTAAACTGTGTCCTTCTTTAAAAAGTGACTTCAAGTGTTTCAAGGCTGATGGGAAACTCTCCCTAACAAGTCCACTTTATTGCGTGCTCATTTATTCTCTCCTATAAGTGGCTCATAGGTACTAGTTCACTTTCTGCATGCTTCCTAATCTGTCACGCTTATCAGTGGCTCATGGTTGCTTAAAGCCTATGTCTGTACTGGACCACAGAGGCAGAGCATCATTCAATCCTGCCAGCTGCCTATCTTGGTAGCATTTCAAGGATGACAGACTCCACTTTCTCTGCAGCAAGACAGCTCATAACGTTTTAACAGTCTCTCCCTGTCCTCATGCTCCTATATCATCTGCTATAATCAAGAGCCATACACTATCATTGCATCTACACTGCAGCTCAAAAGTTTGAAGTGCACCAGAAACATCTGATTTTCTAAAAACACTGAAATTCATGTTCATACTTTTGTCAAATTAATCAGAAATGTCAAGAAATATGAATGTTTAAAAGTGACATTGATCACAGTTGATGAGTGAGGTTCAGTGGAATATCTACATAGGTATACAGAGGCCCAGTTTCAGCAATAATACCTGCTGTGTTTCAGTGATACATTGTGTTAACTACTGTCAGTTTCTCATGTTAAATCCCAACTAGTCATACAAGAAACTTATTCACAAAGACATCAACACCCTCTAAAAATTGTGTGCTTCTCAAGAAACCAAACATTTCCCCACAATATTGTACTGATCATCCCATGTTTTTTCCTTCCAAGGTTCCACTTTTCTATCAATATACAAAGTCAGGTGTTCAAAATCTTTAGGTTTTTCTTGTTTCCCACATGGAATAGTTTTCGTTTCTACAACAAGATTTTCATTTTCTCTTTTTTTGTGCCTTTTCAGACCAGTTGAACACATAAATCTGAAGCTTTAGACCCTGACCTTACCTTATTTCTTGAGCAGTAGTGTGTATTGTATGCATCAGGATTTTCTCCTCACTTCCAATCCAAGGCTACATTTTTAAACTGTGTCCTTCTTTAAAAATTGACTTCAAGTGTTTCAAGGCTGATGGGAAACAAGTCCACTTTACTGCGTGCTCATTTATTCTCTCCCATAAGTGGCTCATAGGTTCTAGTCCACTTTATGCATGCTTCCAAAAGCCCCCAGAGAATTAACGTTTCTCTTGTCAGAAGTGTTTTTGTGTCGAGTCCTAGTTATAGGTTCCTGTTTAAATCATAGACCTAAGATATCTAACTTCATAGTTCACACTTCTAATTTCTTGTTTCCTTTTGGATTCTTAGTTCATAGTTCATGGTCTTGACTTTTTGCATTATTGTGTTTAGTTGTAAATAAAGCTTTGCAAACCATGCAGTCGTGTGCTTCCATGTGAGTTCTGCTCTGAGTCAACCTGTGTTGTGCGGCCTCGGCCGTGACAGTAGCAATTGGCCAGTATATAGACTAGAGATGGACCGATCCGATATTACGTATCGGTATCGGTCCGATACTGACCTAAATTACTGGATCGGATATCGGAGAAAAATTAAAAATGTAATCCGATCCATTAAATATCACGAAAGCACCTCACAAAACTTGCAACACCCGTAACTCACCTCAGAACGTTAGCACGTCGGAGCAGTATGCATCACGTGATAGAGCAGCTGTGGCATGCGGGACCTGTGGTGGTCTGGATAGCATTTGGAGCTTCGCTAGCAACCTGGCATTTCATCTCCGACAAAGTTATCCCCGAGAGAAGTAAAGCAAGTGTGTAAGTCCATCTCTGAATGTTTGTAAAGCATTCCTGCGTTAAGCTTAACAAGCGACTGCCTCTCGCTCTCCGGCTGCTACTTCAATCTTGAAACTGCTTAACGATCAGCTGATCGGCTTTTCTGTCGCAAGTCCGTGTCTCTTCTTTGTTTTTGGCCCACTTTGCACCAGAAAGAGGAAACCAGCGGCTGAACAACAGCAGCACGTTTAAGCTTGATCAGCTGTTGTTAGAATGTATTTATTATTACTTTCTACTTGAGGATCTTTTTCTACGTAGCTGACGCTGGTAACTGTGCAGGGGCGGATCTAGCAAAGTTTAGCCAGGGGGGCCGATAGGGCATTAACAGGGAAAAGGGGGCACAAAGACATACTTTTCTTTCTTATTCTCATTTAAAATGTCTAGCTTTTAATAAATAATTATCTGACACCCAAAGTTTTAATTTGATGTAAAATGAATAGAAGTCAATTACTGTATATAGTAACTATTAAGTCTAATATATATACCCTAGTAAGCTATAGTACTTTTTCCTTTGGGAAGGTACCATCTGTGCAGTCTGCAATTTTGTTGAAGAAAGATGTTGAATCTATTTAATATTTCTTGAAAAATAATTGATTTCTGTGCATTTTTTTTCACACTGCATCAAATTAAGGTTGATTACGTCGATTAAGCATCATGAGGTGGAGTGTGAGGGGTGGTTCCCTATTTTTTATTTATTTATTTTTGTTGTTGCTGGGAGTTGGAACCCTATTAGTTAGGTTGCTTAATATTTATGCTAAGTACTCTTTAAAATACCAGAATAGGGAGGATGGTGTAGGTTTAACTTTATTAGATTGATCAGTATTGCTGAACTATGAAATATTTTTTTTTTGCATACAGGTATAACAGAATAGCTTTAGTGTAGTTGTTGTTTTAAACTTGAGTATGAACTTGTACAAAATGCAGCAAGATATTTAAAAAACAGTTTTGTTGATTAAAAAACACTATATCGGATTCATATCGGTATCGGCAGATATCCAAATCTATGATATCGGTATCGGTATCGGACATAAAAAAGTGGTATCGTGCCATCTCTAATATAGACTCAGCGGACCCCACACAGATTGCAATCGCAGGGTACCAATTTAGGAGCACATGAACAGTCCATTCAATATTTGCTAAGTTGGGTCCATACTCTCTCTAGTCAGCAAGTGACAATGCAAGCCACTGCCCAACCCTTGCCTTTTATAACAAGTCTGCTGACGCCGGTTTTCCGTGACGCCGTCTCCTTGGAGCCAGAGCCTTATTTTGGCAACCCCGGGACCTGTAGCGACTTTTTTGTTTCAATACGCTCACCAGACACCTTTGTTAATGATTCCACTCGGATTTCGTATTTGGTGGGGAAGCTGCATGATCAGGCATTACGGTGGGTGCACTTGTATTTGGTTTTTTTTTTTTTTTCTTTGGTTTTTTTTTTGCCTGTCCCATTTGGTTCTTTAGCCGTCAGAATTGTTGTCTGAAGACCAACAAGGATACCCAATGGATTTATTTTGCCAAATGGATCATCGTGGCATTGCCGTATTGGTCCATTTGATCGACCTTTGTTTTTATTTTTTATTTTATTTTATTTTCAGTTGTTACAGACGGGACAGACATGAGTGAGGGATAGGAAAGGGAGAAAGAAAGAGGAAGGAAAAGAAAAACAGAAGGGGAGAGGGACAGTGAGAAAAGGGGGGAAAAAAATCTCCTGGATCACCTGTTGAGAGAAAAAGAAGAGAAAACAAGCAAAAAAAACCAAAGCAACATACTAAACACAACACCATCACATTAATCTAGCTAAGTGTAAACAGCAGTAAATACTAAATATTCAATGTTGTTGTGCAGCACGCAGGACAGACAGCGCACAATGTGCTTTGAAGTAGCAGCCAAGAAAGGTGTAATTTAAGTCTACGAACAGTGAACACCCGTGTGCACACCTGTGTGGATCAGCACGCTTGTATTCAAATGGTTTCCACATGTAACGGTCTGCAAGAAGATGTAGAGAGCCATAGCCCCATCCCCCAGGGCATGAAGCAGGCATGGAGGAGATCCAGGCCCCAGACATCCAGAGGCCCCAGAGTGCGAGAGCCCAAGGAAGACCACCGGAGGGGCATCCGTGCCACCGTCATGGGAAGGGCTGAGGATCCCCAGACGAGGCGTCACCCAGTAGCCACCGAGCAGAAGCTAGAGGGGGCTGCACCGGCGTGCCCGCCGGCTCTGCCGGCAGCCAGCTGTGCCAGAGTGAACCGAGCCGCAGGCCCGGAGGCCCGAGGGCCCCCCGCACCCCGGAGGAGGCCTGACTGAGCAACAGGCGCCAGGCCCCGCCAGGTAGCCACCGGGAGTGAGCTGGTACATACCTGAGCGCCCAGCCCCGGACACCAAGAACCACCAATGCACCGACCCCTGAGGGCATCAGTCACCGGCAGGGAGTGTGGTGAGGGGAGATAGGCCTTGGAGGGCCTGGGAGTTCCCAGAGAGGTGGAGTCTAAGACCCGACCTGACATATAGACACAGACAAACAGGCACACACAGACACAAACATGCATTCCCACCCTCATGCACACATATACAAACACTCAGCACTCACCCAACGTAAGGATTGACATAAATGGACATGTACACACAATCACACTCCCCAAACATACTCTATACCCCGGGTCCAGGTACCCTCGCCCCCAGAGGGGGAAACAGAACCCAGACCCAAGAGATGTTACCCTTCCCCCCGGGGTGGAGGCAAGCAGACTGTCCCAGGCTCCGCAGCAGCAGGGAGGCCAATCAGACAGCCAACATCTCCTCCCAGCCCCCCCTGCCCCGATGGCTAGCAGAGAACGGGGGTGCGTGAAGACCCCATACCTCCCTCCTCCCGCTCATGTGTAGTGTTGCTGCGTGTTGTTCTAAAGTGCATTTAAAACAAGGGAGAGCATGGTGCTGCTGCCAGAGAGCAGCAGGTGTTAGCACGGCCCCTCCCGAGAACCCTCAATGTCTACATGGATTTAAAATTGAGAGGTGGGCACCGGCGCCAGAGGTAGGTTTGAGTACACAGACCATCCACTGGACACTGTTAACGTGCCCACCCTCAAGGCCCTATATATGTGTGTGTGTTATGAGAGTGTAAGTTATGTGGATGTCTAAGTTCTGAGATAAAATTGAGGCACAGGTGGCCAGAAGGGGACAGAGGGGGGGGGAAATGTCTCCTCTGCACCCTGGTGACACACCCGCACCCCAAGGCCCTACCTGTGTGGGTGAGTGTGGTGGAGCGGGAAGAGGGAGGTAGCCGGGGATGGGGAGTAAAAGGAGGGAGGGGAGGATGCCCCTCCCTAGGGCCAGCTCCCCCGCTGACCCCAGTAGGCACCCCCGTCCTCTGGTACCCACCAAGGCAAGGGAGCCCAGGTCCATCCAGACTGGGGCCTACGGTAGCAGCACTGCCAAGCCCCACAGGACCCGGGGCAACCCGGGTGCACTTGTATTTGTTACGTAATTCTCTGTCTACCTGCCGCTATGATGTATTTCTGGGTGAATTTAAGAAGACTTTCTCTCACCCAGTTTCTGAGGGAAGTACAGGACAGAGGTTACTGAATCTGTGCCAGGAGCAAAGAAGTGTGGCTGATTATCTGATTGACTTCCATACTGGTCGGATCAAGCGTTGCAGGGGATTTTCTTGCAGCCAAATAGAAAACTGCTTTTAATATGCCCCTTGGACACTTTGAATACCTGGTAATGCCGTTGGAATAACCAATGCTCCAGCAATCTTTCAGGGCCTAGTTAATGACGTCCTGCAGGACTTTCTAGATCATTTTGTTTATGTATATCTAGACAATATCCTCATTTTTTCCAACACAGTAGAGGAACACACAACTCATGTCCATGCAGTGCTGCAGTGCATTCTTGAGAATAAATTGTTTGTGAAGGCTGAAAAATGTAAGTTCCATGCACATACCGTCTCTTTCTTGGGTTTTATATTGTCGGGAGGGAAGGTGAAGACAGATCCCACTAAGATAAGAGCAGTTTAAAAAATGGTTTAAAATGGAGCACTGTAACAAAAAATAATTTCCCCCAGGGATCAATAAAGTATTCTGATTCTGATTCTGATTATGGAATGGCCAGTTCCAAAGACACGCAAACTCCTACAGAGATTTTTAGGATTTGCTAACTTTTATAGACGTTTAAGAATGACCACTCGGTAGCTTTCCTTAAAACGTTGCTTTATTGAACGAGCACCAAGCATCCATCAGTTATAGCACTCTACAACAGGTACGACAGCTAGGTATATACTGCCACCAGGCAGCCCTGCTGCAAAGGCACATCAGATGGCGTAAAGCCGCAATACACCAGTACTCAGCGTAGGCACAAACATAATCTATTAAATGACATCTTTTCCTGTTATTTCCAATAACAAAACCGTATTTAACAGCAACAAGATAATGACAACATGTCACTATCTAATAGCCACTGGGAGGTTCTTTTAAGGATTTGGGTATAATTATCTCACTGTAGGCCTGAAGGTCAGTGTCCTCAAAACAGGACTTATTAAACAGGTTAAACCGTTATGGTAATTACATCAACCAGGTAACAGTGGCATTGGTTGTGTCTCAAACCATAAAGTGAAAGAACAGTAAAAATACATTCTGACAACACCCCAATCCTTCCAGTCCTCCCATTACCCCAGTCCAAATGGTAGACACCCCAGTGTCTACAGATCCAGTCTCATGACTGGCTTGCATACCCGGCTGTACCTGGTGCGTACCTGAACCAGTGCGTCTGTATGGACAGGTGTAAGTGTTGGGGCAAAAGCCCACTGGGATGGCAGCCCCTCCGTATCCTCGGTGGGTGGTGGAAGGGGTTTTGGTGTAGGTTGTGGAGATGGTCTGAGTCGGAGATGGTGGTGATTCCGTCGCAGCACCACACCTTGAGGTGTGATGACGAGATAAGACCTTGGGGTGATGCTCTCCTTGGAGACAACGGCAGGTGTCGCCCAAACCTTCTCCCGGTCCAGCTTGGACTGCATCCCCTGGTCGGAGTGGAGGAAGGGGCTTGGTTCCATGGCGGCCATTGTCGTAGAATGCGTGTTTGGCCTTCTGAAAAGCATCCCTGTTATAAGTGCGAAATCTGTCTCTCTCGCAAAGTTCTGAAACTCAGCCCACGAGAACTGAGGGACTTTGCTAGGTTTGGGATCTCTGATGAGGTGGTGAGTGACAAAGGATCACTTCAGTTTCTGAATAAGCTAAGCACTGGTCATTTCCAAGAAACATGAGTAGTAATCCCATATAACAAGGTAGTTATGCCAGTTATGTTCACAGAGGTCAAGAGCTATTCTTTTCAATGGAAGATCCGGCAAAGGTGTGGAGATAAGCAGCTCCCTTGTCTGTGTTGGCCTCTTACCAGACAGGCATGGCACTGCAGCACTACATCCTTTATCTCGGTGGAGAGTCCCGGCCACCAAACGGATGAATTAACCCTTTCCCTGCACTTGGTGAGGCCTTGGTGCCCGTCGTGTAGTTTGTCTAGAATGGCTGTTCTCTGTGACTTTGGAATAAAAATCCTGCCTCGTATGACCAGGCCTTCGGCCTCCTATAGCTCATTCTTCATGCTTTGATGTTCGGTGGCAGACTACCTCCATATACGGCCATTGCTTTTGTATGTATTTAATGACAGTCTGTAGTTCACCATCCGGTGCAGTGGCTGCTTTATTGCTTTCCATTCGGCTTGGAGACACTGGAATGCCCTGTATCACAGTGGCTATGTAGTAGTCCACCTTGCTGTAAGTGCTAGTCTCGTCCTCTACCCGAGTCTGTGGGCTCCGCAACAACGTATCGGTAGAGGCAAGCTTTTTGCCAGGTGACATAGAAGGCCTCCGGTTTATACCTCATGAGCTGCACTTGGAGGTGTTGACACCTCAATGGAACATTGTCCTAAGCCCGTAGCTACTGACGTTGGCGGATACCGCTGTGGGTTTGTTGACGTCATAAAAGGCAAGAACAGGTGCTATTGTAAGCGCTTGCTTAATTTTCTCAAAAGCTTGCCCACTGCGGGTGGCCCCAGGTCCAAATGTTCTTGCTTTTGACTAACTCATACAATGTTTGGCATATTGTGGCAAGAACAGGAATATATCTGCTGAGGTAACTGGCCATGCCTAGGACTTGTATAAGTGCTTGCACGTTTTCTGGCGCTGGCAGCTGAAGAATAGCTTTCATTTTCTCAGTGTCTGGCTTGACCCCACAGTGGTCGATCAGGTGCCCCGTGGGAGAGGTCCTTGGATGTTTTCCTCTTTACATGCATCAAATTCACAGTACTCTGAGAGGTCAAACAGGACTCATATAAAACTCTCTGCCTTCTCGCCTGGACGCTGGACACGTCGGTGAAAACATGCTTTCTCGTGTACAATATTCCTCTGCAGGGAAAAAATACTCGTCAAACTTCCTCATTACGATGGTGATACGTCATGATTTTCATCAGCGGCAAAGGTGAGTGACTTATAAATGTTATCTCCTTTGTTGCCCATCTTTGGTGCAAGATGCCATAGCTGAGACTGCTAAGCTTTTAGTTGAGAATGTTTTTAGGCTGCACGGCATCCCCGTCGAGATTGTCTCCGAAAGGGGGCCCCAATTCACCTCGCAAGTATGAAAAGTGTTCTGTATTGCCCTATGAGCTAAGCTTTGCTTAAGCTCGGGTTACCATCTACAAACTAACAGGCAAACAGAACGGCTCAACCAAGAATTTGAAATCACTCTCCGTTGTGTTTCCGCTCACAATCCGACGACTTGATCCACTTACCTCTCTGACTTCGTCCACCACAGGTATCTCGCCGTTCGAGGCTTCACTTAAGTACCAGACTGCCTCCTTTATTCACTCCTCCCTCTTTACTGACCTCCATTTGTCAACTATCCCTTACACTCTCTCTTCCTCCTTCTCTCCCTAATTCACTCACTCATCATTATTGCTCACTCAGGCCCTTGTATCCCACTTCCGTCATTGAGCACCCCCTTCTTAACTCCCTCTCTTAGTTACTTATCCCTCACTCTTTTACTCACCTAGTTGCACACAAACACACACACTCTTACACCCACATTCACTAACTGACTTACTCATTCCCTCACCCATACACAAACTTACTAATTTCTTCACTCACTTATCACTCACTCATTCAGTCCATTGCTAACTCACTCTCTTGCTTACTTATCCTCCATCTTTATCGACCTCCCTTAGTCCTTTATCCCTCACACACTCTCTCCCTCCTTCTCTCCCTCACTCATTTCATCACTCACTCAGTCCCCTGCATCCTACATCCCTCATCTATTCCACTCTTCCTAGATCCCTCCCTTAGTCAATTATCACTTCCTCACTTATTCACTCCCTCACTCACTCACTCACTCGCACACACAGATTTTTATTCCTTCACTCACTAAATCACTCACCCCCTTCCTACCTCACTAATTCACTCACTCGATGGCACACAACCACACACGCTCACATAACCCTTCCTTAGTCACTCATCCATCACTCACTAACTCACTTACTCTTTCACTCAGTCACTCTCTTTCTCCTTCTTTCTCCCTCTCCCTACCTCACTCACTCATTCCATCACGCACTCATTCACTCACTCACTCACTAACTGATTCCCTGTCCACACCCTCCCTTACTCTCTTTTGCTTCCTAGCTCCGTCACTCATTACATCCCTCCTTGTCTCCCTGTCTCCATACTTCACTCACTCATGACATCACTCAATAGCTCTCTCTTTTCCTCAGTCAGATGGAGTCTGGGTGTCTAAATCAGACCTCACCTGGACTGTTAACACCTCAACCCAGCACAAAGGACCATTACAGTTTTTCTCAAATGTTAAAACACAAAAGCCAATCCTGTAACCCAAATGACCAGTAGTCTAAACACATTTACTAAATGTAGCCACCATATTCCAGTACCATAAACACATGTCACATGAAGACACAATTCACAAAACACAACCCTCTGTACTCATAAATCTAAACACATTTTTCCTTGCTAAAACACATGTTGCAAAACAACTCTGCTCATATTCTCAAATGAAAGCCCATGTGATGCAAAATGCTTGCCACAGTCACCAATCTTTGAACACAGGGAACACACCTGGCGTCAGTCACTACACACAACGACTCAAAATTGAAGACACCTGTTGCTAATGATGTGACCCCACCTATAAAAGCATAGTTTGGTGAAGATGCCAAACAATCACAATGGATGAAGGCATTTGAGCGTGCGGAAGGAGAAGAGCTGCAGGCCAAAGAGGAAGAGGGGTTGAGATCAGAGGAGGAAGAGGTGAAGGCCTAAGAAGAAGAGGAGTTCGGAGTAGAGGAGGAAGAGAAGGAGGCCAACAAGAGAGAGGAGAAGGTCCAGGTGGGAGAAGAAGACAACCTCGCACCATCATAACAGATGATATGCGAGCAACAGTAATTGATCATGTCATTGTCCATGGCATGACAATGGCTGAAGCGGGACGAAGAGTACATCCAAACCTGAGTAGGTTCACCGTGGCCACCATTATCAAGGCATTTAGACAACACAACAGGTATAGTACGCTTTCTTTGTCACACTACAGTTTTACAGGCCTGTGAAAGTGGTCTGTTACTTTACATGTAGTTTTACATATACAGTAAATCAGTCAATTGACAACACATGTTTCTTTCTTTAGAGCTGAAAGAATGCCACATAGAGGTGGGAGGGTTGCCATATTCACAGCGGCACAAGAAACCCTCATTGCAGATATGGTCCGTGATAACAACTGCATTAGACTCCGAGAGATCAGAGACAAAGTCATTGCAGATAATGTAAACTTTGAGAACATTGATGCTGTCAGTGTGTCCACAATAGACCGAGTTCTCCGGCGCCAACAGATGAGGATGAAACAGGTCTACAGGGTTCCCTTTGAGCGCAACTCTGCGCGACACATAGAACAACGTTACGAGTATGTGCAAGTACGTATACATCCATGTCCACAGTACAGTTAGTGGACATACTGTGTTGCTTAGTGGCTTACATTACTTCTGGACAATACTGTGCTACCTGATTGACCGTTCTGAACACCTGTACGCTTTTCCATGTTCACAGAGGATAATGCAGTTGGACGCGATGGCCAAACCCCATGAGTACCTCTTCCTGGATGAGGCTGGCTTCAACCTCCAGAAACGAAGGCGAAGAGGCCGTAACATCATTGGCCAAAGACCCATCACTGAGGTTCCTGGCCAACGGGGGGGTAATATTACTCTTTGTGCAGCTATGGGTACGGAGGGGCTTGTCCACCGGCATGCTGTCCTTGGGTCTTACAACACCCAACGTCTCCTCACCTTCCTAGAGGAGCTAAAAGACATCCTCCTGGACCGTCAACAACACCATCCTAGGCTAGCACATCACATGTATGTGATCATTTGGGACAACGTCCGCTTCCACAAAACACACCAAATCAGAGAGTGGTTCACCACCAACAGTGACCACTTTTTAAACGTCTGTCTGCCACCCTACTCCCCTTTCCTGAACCCTATAGAGGAGTTCTTCTCATCATGGAGATGGAAGGTGTATGACAGACAGCCATACACAAGAGAGAACCTCGTACGGGCAATGGAGCTGGCCTGTGCTGACATCCCAGTGGAGGCCTTCCAGGGATGGATTCGCCATTCCAGGGCGTTTTTCCCGCGGTGCCTAGCAAGGGACAATATGGCCTGTGATGTGGATGAGGTGATGTGGCCCAATGCAGCTCGGCGACATGATGCCGCACAGTGACTGTGTGTAATACTGTAAAAAGACCGTGTAGACAATAAAAAAGACTTCACACCCTGATCGTGTTTCCGAGAGTACTGTTGTGTGCGATAGATTCCGTTTTTGCATTGAGTTGTGTTACAGTAGTGTACGTACATGCAGGATGTTTTTATAGATTTATAGTCTTCATGTGAAACTCACAAATCTAAATGCCTAATCCTCTGCAGGGTTCTATGACGATCCGTTACTGTACAGTTTATAAAAATATGCATTGGCAGTTATGAACCAAAGAACCTTCTCACAAATTGAGCATTGTGTTTTCAATTGTTTTGCTGTAGTGTGTAATGCTGTGTATAGTGTTTACAGTTTTGACAGCTTCGAGCTGCTCTCTTGGTGTGGGAGTTTGAGTTTTGCAGTGGGAAGGTGTGGTTGTGTTTATGTAGCTTTAGAGAAGGGTGTTATGATTGGACATTGGGGGACCTGGTGGTAACGTTTGTGACATGTGTTTTAGCATTTGAGAAAAACTGTAAAGAATTATATATTTTTACAACATATTCAGATAATTGATCCTGCCTCAGCATCACGCCTCTGTGCTGGGTCAGGCCACAGGACTTCATCCACATTACATGCTATGGTCTCCCTTGCAATGCAACGAGGAAAGAATCGTTTAGGATGCGGAATCCAGCTCTGGCAAGATTCCACTCCTATCTCACCACATGCTCCATTCAATGCTTGAAGTAGATTTTCCTGTGTTTAAGGGTCTCAGTTATATACTTTACATCTGCATGCTGAGAAAAACTCCTAAATAGGGTTCAAAAAGGGAGAGTATGGTGGAAGAAACAAATTCATAAAATGCTTCTCATTGTGAAACCAATTGTGTATTCTTGGACCACAGTGAAAGCTCACATTGGCCCAAATGATATGGGATGCTCTGCCTGCTCGCGATCTCTCTACTCAAGCAAAGCATCCTGTAGACCATCCAGGAATGTTGCTATAAGTTTGTTGTTGTATGGCCCAACAGTAACATGACTGTGGGGAACCCCATAGCTGCTGATGGCAGCAGAGAAGAGATAGTTACATTTCCACCACGCTGGCCAGGCAGTTCAATAATGGCACGCTGACCTATGACATTGCAAGTTTTTCTTCTCCTTTTTGTTAGATTCAAAATGTATGTTGTCTTCTATATTCCCTTGCTGCATTTCATGCAGTCAAATTGCATTTTTCTGACGGACCATGATAAATAAAATGGTAAATGGTCTGTATTTGTATAGCGCTTTACTTGGTCCTAAGGACCCCAAAGCACTTTACACTATACACAATCATCCACACATTCACACACACATTCACACAGACCATATCCACAATAAGTGTCTCCTGGTGTTGTGAGTGCATGCATGTTCTTCCACCCTCATGTGGCCGTCTTTAAATTCTAAACAAAATATCATTTAGTTATAAGTATACTTGTATACATAGCGCATGTATAGACTATACTATTTCATTTACAGAACTAAAATTAGTTTGTTGTGTACAGAGAATCTTTGAGCTTGACTCAATGGTTAGGCCTCATGAATACATCTTCGTGGATGAAGCTGTATTCAATCTAGCAAAAAGCAGAAGAGGAGGTTGTAACATTACAATTTTGAGTGGTAGTGTGTTAATGATGAAAACAGTGTGTTAGTTGTGTTTAACTTCTGTAGCCTGTGTGCACAATTCTGGGTACAAGTGCACCACACTGCTAAATGTGTTTTGTGTTTGAGAATATGTTTAAAGTTCTGGTAAATGGGAGATTCAGATTGGCAAATGGTGTCCTAACCAGATGAATAGTGTTTAAGATTTTGGCAACTGTGGGATTGATTTGATGAAAGAGTTTTCATAGTTGACAGTTTAGTTTTTACATTGGGGTTTAGTGTTTTAGCAATTCAGAAAAACTGTAATGTAAACACCATGGGTTTAGAACTGAACTTAATTGGTTAAAGTTTTTACATTGACAGGAGTAAACAATATATTGACAGACTTCGGATTATATGGGATCATTGTAGTTCCTGAATTAATTTAATGGGAAAAACAAAACAAAAGTCACTCTGTCTGTTTTTGTTACAAGTCACGTCCTTGTTATAAGACTAATACATAACATTTTACCAGATGGAGATAAAGAAATAAATAAGAGCCCTGACGGAGCACAACTTCCTCTGAACGACAAGTGCTGAACTAAAACTTTGATGCTTTTATTACAACATACTGACCTCAGCCTGGTTTAATACAACACTGATGTCAGCCTGCTGAATGTAAAAATGTAATGTTTATGACTCAGGCCCTGTAGGTGAACATGCACACAGACAGAAATGATTAAAATAAAAAATCCCCTGCCTTCACTGTGGTAACAATAAGCAACAACAGATTGATGCAGTTTAAAAATTAATTATTAAACTCAATTTTCCACACATGAATACTATGATAGCTTTAGTTTTAATAGATCATCTTGCTGATGTCAGCATGACAATATCAGCAATATTTTATAGATCATTGGGCTGACGTCAGCAAGATGACATCAGCAGTTTATATAGGTCATTTATGCTGATGTCAGCACTGGTAATATGGAAATCTATTGTAGTGTATTAATCTTTTTGTGTCATTGTGAAGTCATATAATGTCTTGAAAAAATGTTTTAAAGAGCTAAAACAAAGAAAGTTCTTATGTCAACCAATGACTAACAGTATTTCTTTAAAGTTTGGAAATCAAAGCAATTTCAAATTGCTTTTTATGTTGAAGTTTTTTAACGCAATTATGCTTCTCCGCATGTTTTCCAGTAGGGGTCGGTAATGTCCCTACAAACGGAGGCATCAGTAATCTTTAAATTGGACCCAGAAGAAGACGCATTCGACCTTTTATTATTACTATTATTAAGTAGCTAAGAGGACGGTGTTTCGGGGAAAAGACGCTCGTAGAAATTTCTCCTAACTATAAGTTATAGCTTTTGATAAGTTGGGTTTTAGCTGAAGTAGTTTCTTATTATTGTTGAATTCTGCTGGATTTTACATCTTCTGCGTCGTTGGGCTGGACAGTGTTAGGAAAGGCGGACTCTGAATCCTCTCCCAGGGTGTTATGTCTTTCCAGAGTAGCTGGGAGATGGTCATGGAAAAGTTCTGGGATTCAGGGATTCCTTGTTTACATCCTCCCGGAGTACGTCTCGGGGGCGGGCTTGGCTCCGCCCTCATTCTTTAGCCCTGACGTCATTGTCGCTTGTGTTTTTTTATGAATGAAAGAATCCAACCTCAGAGAGCAGCGGAGTAATTCCGGGAAAAGGCGGACTGACATTTTGTCGCCGGAGTTGCGTCGAGCCATCAGGTAAACCATTACTTTTTTATAAAAATACTAAACATTAAAATGTTTAGCCGGTATTCGTGGTAACAGCTGAGCACTAGAGGAATGGTATCTGCCGGGGGACGTGCCAACCAGGGTAACCAACCAAGGACAAATGAGCAGTCAGCAGCTGGCTTTAATCTCCTTTAGCCTGTCACTAACCGTTTATGCTAGTTGCTAACAGTTCATACTAGCATGTTTAAGATGATACGAATAATTTGGCCCCGCTTTGCATATTTCTGTCTATATTTCGGCTAGACTGACACCCAGAGGGGGTTATCACTTCCTTATTTCATAAGTGTGCTTAAATACAATTTAAATGGATTAAAGTCTAGATGTCGGAAGAGGCTCTAATGATAGCTGTTTACTATAGCGCACATTTGCCCTACGGTGTCCAGCCCCGCTCATTAAGGGTAAGGCTAGATGCTAACTGGAGCTAGATAAATAAATAAATATAGGTCCCAGGCCTGGCTTGTATTTTCCACTCGGTATTTAATCATTGTATATTAAGTATTGAAGATAGACGGGAGTGGAATTTCTGAAATCGTGCTATAGCTTGCGTTTAGCAGTGTTGCGTTGACTTGTTGCTTTCCACTTAAGACAAAAAAACAAAAACTACTATGTCCTCCAACTGGGTATTTATAGTATGGCATAAATGTGGATATCCTGTGTTGTTTGGACTGACCGAGAAAGACGCGGTCACCCCTGGTTTTCCTATATTTGCACTGACCGGCAGTCTTGGTGGAGCTGAGCAAGAGCTTTATTGCTGAATCACCCTGACTTTACGAAACGGCGGTCTCCTCGGTTTACAGCCGGAGTCCGACGGCTGGTTGGACAACCGCTTTTGCTGCAACCTCTACTTCCTACGCATTTCGGGAAATGCTGTTTATTGTCCGGCCATAACAGCCTTTTTTATTTAGCTTATTTAGTTTTACCATCCAGTGTGCCTGAGTTGGAGGCCCATGCAGCAAGTTATTCTTTTATTTATTATAACTACGCATTCATAGAAAATGGGATTCCCCCCAGAGTGAAAGAGATCAAACGTGACATTTTAACTCGAATGACCCTTTTTGGTTATGTTTTGTTTGTGGTTCACTTGTTGGAAATGTAAGTCGTCTCCTGTAAAGTCTAAGCACATCAGCAGTCTTCTTTTTATAGTCATTAAGGCACCAGGTCTGTATCTTTTATGCCTAATTTATAGAGGAAAAGTTACAATATAACTGGGGTTTCTAAAATTGTTGTGACACAATTTAAATAAAGCTGTGAATGTCTTTTAAATAATTAAAATGAACACACTGCTTTTTTGTGATTTGCGATTTTCAAGAGAAAAAAGGCTAAAAGGTTGTTAGGGATCAGTCTGGGTCTCAGGAAGAAAAATAAAGAAAGAGATGACTGCACTCATCTCTTAGCTCATCAGAGACGCTGCCAAAAGGTCAACCTTAAAGTAAGCGGTGAGCGCTCTGTCATGACATGCAGCTTTCTGTGTTTACTGTGTTTTTTCTCAACCCTTCTGGACTACAGCGTGAGAGCAGCACAGGGAAAGAACATTCGCCATAAGGAGAAAATCCAGTGTTGCAATAAATGAGAAAGTTAACAGAGTGAATTTGCAGAAGTAAGATGGGAAAATCCCCATGGTTTGCATGATGTCAGAGTGAAATTTGGTGGTCTTCATTATTAAACATTATCATACAAAAAGTTTCAGCAGTATAGCTGGCCCAGAGTACCTTCATGTCAACAGACCACTTGGCCATTTGTATCCTTTACTTTCACATTAGGATCTGGGTGAAGGAAAGACAAAAAAAGATGTCTCCTGCTGAAGTGCTGAGTGAGGGTTTTTTTTTGTTTTGTTTTGTTTTGTTTTTTAAATAAGCAACCGAGGAGTGACTAAGATGGGGGAAGAAGTTGAAGTTGGCCCATTTAGGTTAGACTTTAATCCCACGCTGTGGCATTTGAGAGGCGTGTAGCAGTCCTGATAAGAGTCTGTGTGAAACCTGTGCTTCTTAGGTAGACTCTTTAAGACATTTTATTACATATTTATTTTTAAATCAAGTATTGTAATTTTTCAAGTTTAACTGTTTAAAAAGTGTCCCTTTTAAAAACCACGTATTCAAGTTTTTGGTTTTTTGTAAAACCAAGGGCTCGAACCGTTGGTGTTGTGCTGACAAGAGGAAGTGCTCAGGGAATTGGTTAGGACACCTGCTTTGAGCAACCAAAGGGCAGCCACATGATAACTTCCTCCTGATAATTCCAGCTAACAGAGAAAGGCATGTCACTTTCAAAACCTCCCCTGTCTTTCACATGAAACCACAAATTATAATGAGACGGCGTGCTTTGGAGAAGCACGAAAGATCTGCAGGTTCTCCTTTTTCTTCAGTAGTGCATGACTGCATGTCTTGTGAGCGGATGGTGAATGTCAGGCAGGCTATGAACCAAAAATGCACAGTGTCCCACATTTCATGTGATGTTGTTTGTGTTTGTTTCTTCAGATTGTGTGTATCTGGTTTTACTGGTGCTTGGGGAGGGGAAAAAAACAAAGACAACTGGACCATGACGACAGAAAGAAACAGCAAAGCTCTGAAGGTAAAACACAGCCAGACATAAAACCGAGTCATGGGGAGGGGGGGGTTGTTTTGTTTTTCAAGAGAGAAAACTGTCATTTTGAAAAAAGGAAGAAGAAAAGAAAGTATGTTTTTCTTTCTCATTCTTCCTTCTTTAAATGCTTCCTCTCTTCCTGTTTCCTCCTGTTTTTACTTCAGGTGAAGCAGGAATGCGGCGAGAACGTGCCCTTCCTGTCGGACAGCGAACTAATGTCCCTGTCGGTGCGAGAGCTGAATCTCCACCTGCGTGGCCTCTCCCGCGACGATATTCAGAAGCTGAAGCAGCGGCGTCGCACCTTAAAGAACAGGGGATATGCCGCCAGCTGCCGGGTCAAGCGGGTGTCTCAGCGAGAGGCCCTGGAGCAGCAGAAGATGGAGCTGCAGAGAGAGGTGGAGAGGCTCGGAGCCGAGAACGCCGGCATGAGGAAGGAGCTGGAGGGGCTCAGCGCACGCCTGGCTGCGCTTCAGAGATTCGCCAGGGGTCTGGAAGCGGGAGGAGGCAGCCTGCTGGCGACGGCCCCTCGCCTCAACACCGCCTCGGTCATCACCATCGTCAAGAGTCCGCAGCAGCCTCAGCCACAGAGGGAGCACGAGCTATCCTAGAAGGAGATGCTGAAACCAGACTGGGGTTTGGGATTCGAGGTGGGGACGGGGAAGCCTGCAATGCAAACACGCACACATCTGCGGGCCTTAATACTCACGCAGGCAGGAGAGCAGGATGACTTGTAATAATAGGAAAATACTAAGCGCCTTGTTCACATTACAGTTGACAGAAATCCGATCACAGCTACGATCACCTTTCTAACAAACAAGAAAACAGAAACGGGTTCAGTACTGTAGTTTTGATAGAGATGTCCTCTGATGATCCTCCATGAAACAGCAGTCTGGTCAAGTAAGATTTACTCAGTGATCTTTTTTTTTTTTTTTTTTTTTTCTTGAAGCACTCAAAGTTTCAAATTCTGTTTAATGTGAACAAGGCGTCGCACATATTTATGCACAAAAAACCCTCACAGTCTTTCCCTTGAGCTACACGGGGACTCTGACTGAAGCCCAACCAAGCCAAACAGGGTTACTGAGCACCTTTAGTCCTCAGCAAACCCCCACAGCGAGGCTGGTGTAGCCTGATTATGCTACTTAAAGGCTGGGGTGCCTTTCTGCTTCCGTTTATGGCACCTGACCAACAGCAAAATGCTAGGGTGGAGCTTCCTCGGTCTCCATAATGCCTTCTAGTCTGAAATCACTAGCTTGGCTCAGCCTCGTGTTCCCACCCCCCCTGTATTTTTTCCTTTTCTTCCCTCTCAATGCAGTTTCTCACCCTTTATGTCACTTTATGTGCCGGTGGGATAATCGAATCTGTTTTCGCCTCCTTCCATTGATGGCTCTCTAGCTGCTTTAGTCATGAGACTTTTGGGAGCAGAAACGGTCAGAGAAATGCTGCCTGAGTGCATTGTGAATTTCTCTAAGTTGTGCGATTCACTAAGATTTTCCAGGTTTTTGTTTTTGTTTTGTTTTTTTTTTGGGGGGGGGTCTCACCAGTCCAAAAAGACAATTCTGTATTATATGTGTGCTCATTTTTCACATTAATGCAGTGCCTTCAGTGTATGAAGGAGCTCACCAGTCCTCCTGATTGTCTGAAACGACTCACTTCTTATTTCTCATTGTGATTTCTGTGGATTTCCATCTTTTTCTAAGCTTTAATCCCAAATTTCTCGTTTCATAAAAACTGCCGTGCAGCAGTTTGGCCAAGTCCAACGTCAGTGGCTTCTTCTTTCTGACGAAAGATGTTGGTCATTTTAAATAAATAACTGAATAAACGAATGTGTGGAAATAGAATCACGTCTGGTAGGAATTACGCTCAAGTCGATGCAAATCCTCTGCAAACATTCCCGTTGTTGTGTTGTTTGTAATGTCTGAGAGACGCAAATGTTCAGTGACATTTATATATTCTAAATTTTATTTGTATTTAAAAGTAGATATTATGACAAGACAAGCTAACGAGTGCTGTGATGTTCTGTATGTTTTCAAAAAGTACTTATGACTAGTCTGAGGATATTCTCACGTCTAATTATTGTGCTGCGTGGCGACGATGATTACTTTACAAAACGTTTGATTATTAGCTGTGTAGAAATATGCTCAAAGCCAATGGCCATATTGATGTATGACGATTTGTGTGTGTGTGTGCGCGTGCGTGCGTGTATATGTGTGTTTTACGTATATTTTTGCAATGTTTGTACTAGCTCGTCGTCGTGGATATCTTGGAGGGACATTATTTTTCTAAGATGAATCGTATGTTGTTTGTGCGGAGAAAAAAAAATTGAGGTCATTTCTGAATGGGCGGGGCAGACAGAGACACAGGAGGTTAAAGAGAGAGAGAAGACTGATGGAGACGAGGGTGAGAGTGGAGGGTTGAGAAGAAGACTGATGATGGAGAAAGAAAGTAGGCACAGCAGACTGGAAAAGAAGGTGCATAGAGATGGTGTTTTATTCACTTGAAAAGCCTCGTCTGACGTAGGCCTGTTTCACTCAGCAGGCTTAAATTTCATGGGAGTTTAGGCCACTGAATAGTGCTAGCAATATAATATATTAAGTAGGCATGGTAACACATGAAACTGTGTTGACAAATAACTCCTAAAGATATGAGGCATATATTTAGCTATATATGAGTATTAGTGTGGCAAAGCATTTATTCTCTATATTTTAACGTCTCACATCTGTCAAACCCTGCTGGATGTTTTATAATACCTGCAAAACAGAAATGGTCTTTCTATTTATTACTTGTATTTTTTCTATTGTGAAAATTTAAGTACATTGTCTATTTTATATATTAATTATAATAAATGTTGTACATATTGTACATAAAACTGTGGTCTCGGTTGTTTTGTTTTTTGGAACGTGTGCGGTCCATGAGAGGAAGTGGATCTGCAGGATGTGTTGCACAACTTATTGGTCTGGATGCAAAGATAAAGTCGAGTTACATGTGTGAGTGGTTAGCAGAACCGTGGGGAAATGAACTTAGCCTCCAGTTTTTGATGTATTTATAGCAATTTACTCTTATAGGACAACTCATTAGGTATACTTTACTACTACCAGGTTGGACTCCCTTTTGCCTTCAGATCTGCTTTCATTCTTCATGACTGATTCAAAAAGGTCCTGGAAACATTCCTTGCAGATTTTGGTCCATATTGACACAACAGCATCACACAGTTGCTACTGTTTTTTTTTGTTGTTGTTGTTTTTGACTGCACGTCCATCCTGTTCCATCACTTACCAGAGATCCTCTATTGGATTGAGATCTGGTGACTGGAGGTTATTTGAGTACTTCTCAAGTTAAAAAATCAGTTTCAGATGATTTAAGCTTTGTGATACTGTGCATTATCATGCTGGAAGCAGTCATCAGAAGATGGGTACACTGTGAGTGATCCACTGATACAAGGTGGGATGAATCCATGCTTTCATGTTGTTTACCTGATGTGGTCTTCTGCTGCTGTAGCCCATCTGGTTTGCATTGTACTTTCAGAGATGCTCTTCTGCATGCCTTGCCATGTAACAAGTGATTATTTGAGCTACAGTTGTCTTCCTATCAGCTCAACAGAGTCTGGCCATTCTCTGACCTCTGTCACCAAAGAGCCATTGTCCAGAGAAGTGCTGCTCACTGAATACTTTCTCTTTTTAGACCATTTTCTATAAACCCTAGAGGTGACTGTGTGGGGAAATCCCAGCAGATCAGCAGTTTCTAAAATACTCAGACCTGCCCATCTGGCACCAACAAACATGCAACATTTAAGGTCACTTAAATCGCCTTTCTTCTCCATCTTGGTGCTCAGTTTGAACTTCAGCATGTCATCTTGATCATGAATTACTACCATCTGATTTGCTGATTAGATATTTGTGTCAATAGGCAGTTGAACAGGTGTACCTAATGAAGTGGCTGTTGAATGTATATTCTGAGTCAGTGTCTTGATAAACCTTAAATATATAGTCTCTATAGAGAAAAGTGCTTATGTTATTTCAGCTCTTCTGATAAATCCCTGACTGTGACTCGCAGGGCTATTTCTCCTGGTGTTTGGAGGCTGTTTTTAATATAAATGACATCTAGTACTCCGTGGTAAGTGTGGAGATGTTTTCTATCAGTCTGCTGGCTTACTTGTGTTTCCTAGAGTCTCTAGAAATATAATGGGAGGCAGAGCTTTCAGGATCCTGTCCATGTACGAAATATCTTCCAGTTTAGGTCAAAGACCACAAGACCTTGTCTACCTCTGAGGTAAGGTGGAAAAGTTTTCTTTATGACAATGATGATAGTTAGAGTGGATCATGTGACCCAGTGTCGTCCCTTAGTTATGCAGCTGCACATAGATAAAGCTTATTCTTTGCACTTATCACTCCAAATATATTTTTATGCAATTACTACATAAGGGGAGGGAGTAGCATACAAAGGTGGATCATCGGGTAGGTGGCGTTCTCTGATATTGTAAAGTCTTAATTGTTACAGGAAGCAGTGATCTAAAAAGAAAAGTGAATTGAAGCTGGAGGTCATCTATGTGTAATATGTGTTTGTTGCCAAAGACCATTTACTTTGTTGTCCTAGCTCATTTTATTTTAAGACAATTAGCATCGCAGGGCAAATAGCTTCCTTTCTAGCAGATGACTAGTTAGCACATTAACTAGTTTTAACGTGTTAATCTCCAAAAACACAATTTCATAACATGAAACTTATTAACATTTTCATTAACCCTTCCTTGGCAACATATGACACATACATGTCATTTTAATGCATATTAGAGGAAAATAATGTGAATTAGACAAAAAACAACAGTAAATATCTTTATTTTTGTCTTCATGGTTTTCCATCTAATGTGACACAGAAGCATTGTGAGCAGCATTATACATTATACAAAGAACTAGAAACAAAAAAAACATATTGAAACAAAAGTTGTAAAAAAAAATAGGCCTTTGTTTCTCCTGTGATCAATCTATACAGTATATATGATTATTTAGACATACATTTACTCCTGTAGATAGCACTTAATATTTTCATGTACTTTATGTGCAACATTAGTCTACAACAAACATTTTTTTCCCCACATAAGAACAACTCACACTGCAGCAAACAGCATGGCTGCAGACAAAGATGAGGAGTACAAGGGTGAATTATGACACAGAGTGCAAATCAGCATACTGTCTGCTTTGCTTTTAAACTGAGAGTTAATTTAATGCCACGCAAGCAACCTGTCAGTAGGAGCTGCAGTGCGACCTCAGTTTCATCATCGCTAAAAATAACCCCGTTTTTAAAGTGTCTATAAATAAGAGGCTGCTCCTGCACGCACACGTGGCTTCTCTCCTATTTAGAACTAATAATGTCTCAGGCAGAAGCACAAAATAAGAAAAAGAAGGGAAAAAAAAAAACGTAAGCACTGTCTGAACATGGGACACATTTCTGCTTTCCAATGAAAATAGAAGACAGTCCTAAGAAGACATTAAAAAAGTGACAAACATTTTCTTGGTGCATTTAAAATTTTTAAATATGCTTCAAGCTCTGACTGTATGTTTATGACCTACAACTGGCTCCAAACGCGCTCCCTGTGGCCCCCTGGTGTTGAGACAGAGCTACAGCAAAGCAGTGAAAGTAGAACTAAAAAAATGTTGGCAGGTTCTTGTGAGTCATTCAGATGACTCAAGAATTCCAGTTACAAATAAATTAAAAAAACAAAAACAAAAAACAGCTTAGACTGTGGTAAACTTACACCAAAAAATTAAAAAAAAAGACTGACTGGAAAGCGAATCCAACTCAAAGAAACTCAGTAATGTCAACAACAACAACAATGTTTACGACCTACGACCCACATGTGGTCAAGCTGAAGAAAGATAAACTAATCACAATACTGATATCTGATGAGATGAGAGTTGTAGGTTGGCTCAATAATGCTTCAGCTGGAGGCATGATGTCCATTAAGGTTTTGACAGCACTCAGTATGATGTACTGTCATTTAACAGCTGTGTAGGCACACGCTAAAATGTTTTATTAAATCCCTGCAAAAGTAACTGCCACACAGGCAGCTGCCCACACACTCCTTGCCTTAGTTGCCAGATCTTTTTTATCAAATTCAAACTTATCCTGTTTTCAAAAATCAAAGCACAACACCTAACTAAGAGTAGAATTGAAACTTCTGTTCGCCTCTGAACGTGAACTACAGCACGCCCAGCTTCGACAAAGCTCCAGTAACGAGAAAAGGCATCTAAAGTTAGCTTTAGCCTAAATTCCTCTTCTGTTTTCTCCTCATTTAACCTACATTGTGGCCTGGAGAGGTCTTACTATCAGAGTGAAACACAAGCTTTAATCCCAGCCATTCAAATAACGCTCCAATTACACAAGTGTAATCCCGACCGGCCGCAGATGCACTCTGTAATCTATGAGCTGCTCTGCCTCCCCCTCTGCAATATCAATAACAACATTGATCCATGTGTTGTGCTTACTAACTCCTGTTTTTGACATGCTTTCCCTTTAAATGCATCACCAACTGCTGCCCAGGGTCTCTCACCCCCATACGAAGACCTCCACAACACTGAAAACTGCTTTAAAGCGCTTTGACCAACCAGTCAATGTCTTGACTAAATATTCTTTCAAGTTTATGAATCATGTCCAAAGAAGAAACCTTGGTAAACACTGCCAAAGATCAGAATGTGAATCTGAACAAATAAATAGCAACACCTATAAAGTTTACAGCTCCGCTGCTAAACACAAGGAAGGGGAAACAGGACTGTGCATAAAAAAGAGAGAGGGAGAAAAAAAAGAAATTCAGCTTTTTTTCAGTTTTTGTTCCAAAGCTATGAGTCATTATCTGAAAGTATGACTCACAACCGTGTTCCCACTTGTGACCCTTGGGAAAGGCGGGCCCCTGCATTTTTTGATCAGTCGCAAAACAGGGGAAACGAAAACAAACAAGCAACTACTGATTCGTATACTGAGGGGGATCGGCTGCAGAGAGCAGAGTACCATCAGCTGTTTTGACATCAGACTGATGTCAAGTTTTGCCCGCTTTTGACTTGGTCCGCTCTAGAATTCATCGTCTGAGCTGAGCAGCAGCGTTTTCTCTGTGTCCCCGCGGCCGCTGACAGCACTGTGGGCGCGGGAGACTGGCGGTGGCGCCCCCTGCTCCAGCGTGGACTGCTGGGTGTACTGCTGGTAGGCCGGGGAGAAGTTGTGGATGGCGTCCTGGACCATGTCGCCCGGGTTCATTGTCTCCTTCAGGCTGCTGGAGATGCTCTTCATGGGGGCGCAGCGGCCTGCGGGAGAGCCATAAAAAAGGAGGGTTAGAGGCCAAAAGCTGGGGTGAAAAATAGAGAGACTGGATGCAAGTGGAAAAAAAAGAAAAGGAAGGACGGTGGGAGGATAAACATCAAAAGAAAGTGGATTTATAATGTTTAAGCACAGGGAGAGAGAGAGAAGGGAAAGGAAGAGAGATAAAAGAGTCAAAAACAGAAAGAGATTTAAGACAAGGGGATAGTCTCTGAGAAAAAGGAAAAGGGCATCAGTGATTTAAAGGATGTAAAAAGAAGGAATGAGTGGGGGAAAGGGGGGGGAGCAATTGTACAAGGGCAGTGGATGAGATTTAGAGAGGAGGCAAGAAAAGGGGGTTCAGAGTGATTTAAAGGGAAGTAAAACAGGGAGAACTGCATAAAGGGAGAAAGGTTGGGGGGGGTTGCTTTAGGAAATGTCAGCACAAGAACCAAAACTGAATTGAAATATGAGATTTTAAAAATAAAAGAGAGCGAGAACAGAAACTGCTGGCTTAATGCAGCTTAATAAATCAAAATAGAAATAGCAGCAGTGTGAAAACGCACAAGGGCGGTGTTCAACCTACCAAACTGTCCATATGTAGGAACAGGTCCTTTAGAGTGCAGCAGAGAGGAGAAGATAAAAAAGAAGATAGATATGTAGAAACAGGCAAGTAGAAAACGACAAGTGGGATATCAGGAGGTGAAAAATAAAGGCGAAAACAAAAACTTAAGGAAGTAGTAAAAAAAAAAAAAAAAGATGCATTGAAACGAATGGAAATGAGATGGAGGACAGACACGAAGTGAAAGACTTTTTGAATTCTTTTTTAAGACGGTAAACATTTACGACAGATGTGTTAAACCCCGCTGTTTCCTTCCTCCCTTCTTCCCTCGCCTTCCTTCTCACCTGTTAAATCGAGACTTTTGTCCTTGTACACGCTGTATGTGAAAGCGTGCCGCAGAGCCAGTGCCGCGAAAAACATCTCGATGCATATGATGAAGTTCTGGTAACCGGCGGCGACCGTACCCTCACCGACGGACACTTCCACTGAGTTGATCTGAGGGATGGCACCGCATTTCTCCAGGATGGCCAGCAGCATGCCTGACCACAAATAAATAAGCACAGGAAGCTGTCACTCCACCTGTTTTCATAACAAACGTCGTGTGGCGTCTTTTGCCGCGCTGACCTACCCTGCCAGAAGGAGAGGAAGATGACCGACTTGACCATGAAAAACTTGAGCATGGGGCTGTAAGGGCTCAGCAGCTCCCTGGTGGCGAAGTAGAACAGGAAGAGGGCGTACAGCGACAAGCTGACGGAGATATTGTAGATGATGGTCACGTACAGGTAACCGCTGGCAACACTGCAGAGTGAAGGTCAGATAAAACTGCATTAATGGTGCTGGTTTGTGTTTGGGGTTAGTTCTGACTACCTTTTGTGATTATTGGAAGCTCCCATTAGAGATGAAAGTCTGAAGCGTTCAATTAATCTAGAAATTAAAGTGGTAATCCTCATTTTGTGGAAGCTGTGAAAACGCCTGGATTCTCACAGATATACACCACCAAGTTCACCACCAGCAACCTTCCTGTGTGCAGCACTTACTTAAAGTCTCCATCCTTGTATTTGCCGTAGGCCTGCAGGATGACGGTGATGACAGCCATGAGCGGTTTGACCACACAGAATTGCAAAGTGGCCTGCTTGCAAAATCGCAAGAAGCCAATGGAGTAGGCCTTTCCCCTCAGACAGCAGGTACCATACATACAGCTGGACCTGATGGAACCAAACATCAGGAAAAAGGAAAACATGTTGAGCAATAGTTTGTATTTTTTAAAAAGAGTCCATGCCATGAAAACAAATACTGTTTAAAGCGGACTTATTATGGCTACACCATGGGTGGCTCAGTGGTTAGCACTGTCGCCTCACAGGAAGACGAGGTCCGGCTAAAGCCTTTCTGTGTGCAGACTGCATGTTCTCACCAGTTTCACTTCCTGGTTAATTTTTTTTTTGAAAGGTGTTTTTCAGCTGCATAATTTCATTCTTGGACTTGACTAGAGCAGCCTCGGTGGCGCCCGTCTGTTAACTGTCTGGCTGAACAAGCTGTTGCAGGACAACTTTCTGCTGATTGGCTGCTCCTCATACACAGCAGTAAAAAACATCAACATCTGAAATACAGCATTTAGAGTCTGAAGCCTGAGCTTTTAGGGACTTAAAGGGATTATTTGTAAAAACAGACCTGATTATTTTAAACTCTGCCCATGTTTAATACAAGTTCACACCAGCAGAACAAAAGGAAAGCATAACGAGTTCAATTTAAAGGCCTTTTAGGCTGAACTTACTCTATCGGTTTTCCTCTGATCTCAGCCATGATGGCGCTTTCTCCTCCCAAGTATTCGTAACACAGACTCAGGAAGTTGTAAATAACAAATGCTGAAGAGACACAGGGGGAGAAAAAGAGCTGATTTGATTATAATCGCTACATATGTGATAGTTTTGGTTTGTTATTTGATCGTTGCTTACTGTAAATGGTGTTTCTGGAAAAGCTTTTTTCAGACCACTGTAGGAAACTTGAAATAAATGATGGCTTCATTGACACATTCAAGTCTCCCAGAAGCCATGACAGCGTGACAGTGAACCAACATGCACAATACCAGGAATTCTAAGGACCGCAGCTAAATGGAAATGAGCAATCATTCAATCAATTTTACAATTGATTTTCTAAGTCTGTGTTGTCCTCTGTGACTGGAGCCTGTTCACTGAAACTGTTAATGTCACAACAAACATATTAAGACTTTCTAAACATGTTTGGTTACAGAATTGTCTCCATTTGTTTTACATGTATATAAACAACTAAACATTTCACAACACTGGGTTCAAATTGTCAGAAAATAGCCCATATTTTTATAGCAGACTGAAAAAAATACAGCAGTAACTCACTCGATTACTCACAGACCTCCCAGCAGTCACACAATAACAAACACATCACTTCCTGTCACATTTGTTTTATCATGCGGACGGAAATATACAGCACAATTCAAACTGAGGCGCAGCTCAAAAACAACAGCTGACCACACATGAGGTAATTATATGAAATAATTTTTATACTGTCATAGGGACATAAGGCATAATAATATTTCACTGTAACAAAAGGGAAACCAGCTGTTTATAAATCTGTACTAAAGCATGACCTTCACACACAATCACAAGCATGCTTATATTTAGTATTAGAAAGCAACAGCTACTTATGTCCAAATCAAATCTAGTGCTGCTCTACTCAATGCAAAAACACATGGACATAATTCACGTAATCTGACAAGACTTGACCTTCAATTTTAATATCCAAAGAATTAACTAAAGTTGTATTTCTTTCATTAGCTAATAAATCTTCAGCCACCTATTTTCTCTCCTCTGTGCTGCTTCAGTGAGAAGGTGTTCCAGATCAGGAGGCTCATAAAAAACACAACAGTGCTAATCCCGTTAACCCCCGAGGACCTTCCAGTCCTGCGTGCATACGCGCACTCTCGCAGGGGTGTGTTTGAATGCATGCAAGGTAAATCCGCTCTTGGATAACTTTTGTGAACTAAATGCATAAGATGAAAATGAATTAAACAGAATCCAAATAAAGGAGGGTAGTGACTGTGCATCAGTTCATTGTAAAGTGTGAAAATGTAACATATCCTGGGTGTGTGTCATGTTTGTGCATGGGAGGTTCACAAAAGCACTATGCACATGCAAGCATCGTGCCATAGCACAGAAGTCTCTGTACTGCTGACAGTGACTATAGTTCATCAGCTCTTTGCAGCTGTGTTATTTCTGCATATTTTCTTGCTCTGTTTTTAAACTCCACCCAAACCCTCTCTACAACTTTCCCACTGCCTTCTATCTGACGTCAGATGTCTGTCAGACAGTACTCAGGTAATAAGATGCCACACATGCCAAACACAAAAAGCTCGTCCACAGAGCTGAGTGATGAGAACTGGTTCATCTGCTTCCAGCAGCTCTCCTTGTGTCTTGGCTGTTTACCATTATGTTCTTTCACTTTTCCCCAAGGACTCCCACCTGCAAGCGCCAGTTGCCACGGTGATACAGTAGGCCTACATACAGTGAGAACAGTAGGAGCAAGTTTGCAGCAAGTTTGGTTGAGGTAAACTCATTATCTGATGCAGCCAATCTGGTTGATGAGGGAGATTTGTGAGCGTGGTTGCCATGCAACAAGTCGGTCCTCGCCGAGGAAAAGGACTCAGCGGCATTATAGGAAGATGACGGCTGATGAGAGGATGAAGAGAAATGAAAAAGGGAGTGAAGACTTGGGCAAGAGCGCGGAGACGGAGGAGGTGAGCCATATGTATGACAAAGCAATATGACGAACATAACGCTTCCTGCCAAAAGCAGAACCAAACATAGCGATTCCCTTCAGCTCACATTCAAAAGCATGTGACGTCATCGGTTCGCCAACACAGGACACGACACGTGAGCCCAGCGTCACAATAAGAAGATCATTTTTAGCTTTATCGTGACAACTAAACTCAGAGACTGAGGGGTGGAGGCAGTCGACTTCCTTTCACCATCTTCTGCCAATTCCTGACTTTAATAGCGCAGGATACAACATGTCGGTTGGAATGTGTTTTGTTTGAGTCACCATTGGCCGAGAAGCCGCCAACCCACCATCTCCGTTAACCAAAAAGACAAAAAGAGCCCAGATTTTTTATTAAATCCATTTTTAGTGATTAAACTCATCCTGTCTCTACTGAGATTGGAGTCGTGTTTCCTCTCAGAGCCAGTTTTCTAAATCCAACCAGAGAATTATGCCCAAATCAAAATGGCTGAGACAGAGCCAAAATATAATGCAGAAAAGGCAAGAATCTAATAAGTGTGAGAGGGTCCTTTACAAAATAAGTATTGACTTGTAGTGGTAGATAATCTGTTAAGGATGACAGAGCAGACTATTCATTTCCACTCTAATCAGACCACAATGTGTTTCAGCAACTCAACTGGAAAAGCTGCCTGCAAAGACGTGAAAAGGATTTAAATCAGAGAGTTCTGTTAATGGGATACAAATGACCTAGTGGGTCATGGGAGCTCAGAGTTTTAGCTTGACATTGATGAGATAAATTCAACAGCACGTCCTCACCTTCATAGCAGTCTCTGACGGTGTCAAAGTAAACATAGTACTGGTCATTGGTGAAGAACAGGAGGCTGAGCCAGGAGTCAAAGGCATAGATGGGAACGATGAAGAGGATCCGTACGATATGGCGCTGCTCCCTGGGCGAGCTGTAGAAACGCAGGTGCATGTAGATCTAGGAGAGAAGGAAGAGACTTTCTGAACACTGGCAGGTTTTTACAATGACTCACAAGTCTACTTTAATGGGCATGGAGGATTTCACAGGAAGTGAACACAGAGTCCTTACAACTCAGGATGGAGCAGAGGTTTTATGAGCATCATCTGCCGTTGTGTAGATCCTCCATTCAGATTTTTTTATTATAAGTCATTTATGCCTTTTTTCTATCTTGTGAGTTGGTCCATGTGACTGACCTCACTAATCAATACATCCCCTGAGCTCAACTCACAGGAATGTGATTTTATAAACCCCTTTCAACGTTTTAAAGTATCTGTGTGTGTGTATTCATGCTCTGTGTCACAAACACCTGCCGCGGGATGTTGCCCGGCAACTTCTCTCGGCCTGAGCATGTTTGCTGGATCACATCACCTGCGCATTAAACAAACACACCTGTCTGTCTTTTTCGTGAGCACATCCATCACAACAGACCATCTGCTCGGTCAAACACCAACACATGCACTTCCAGCAGAGCACAATATATTATAGTAAAAGTAGAACTGAACAGCACACATATCTCTCTTGATGCTACTGGGAAACAAGCAGGAGCCCATAGAGATAAGTGCTGAGCCAATGTGCAAGTGCCAAAAGCTGCAGTCCCCATAATGGCCACCTGTGATTGGATCCCAACTTTGCACCATTAAGGACCTGCTCACAACCTGGTGCAATAACGGTCTTCATCTCTATAGACAATTAACATTCTTATAAAAAGTACTGAGATATTTTTTGTTATATAACTCACCTTTTTAAACTTTATTAAGGCTTCAACTATTGTGGTCAATTTGGAAGCTGACACATGCAGCTGGTGTCTTATATCTTGCTAGCTCTCAAAGTCATAACTGTTTTTGTATAAATAATATTGAATACTTGATATCCAAGATGTCTGTTCTCCTTTTTTTGTAAATGAAACTTTAACATTATTAGTCTGTTACTTAGCACTAATTATTAGCTAACTGAGTATCTGCAAAGTATCTCTACAGTGTCTGGGTGCAGCTTACTGATCTAAGCCTGCTATTGCTAGCTTAGGTGATAAATAAGCACTCCACCCTCACGTGAAATCAAAATATGGCCCCTGCAAGTTCCAGAAATCAAATATGACAGGTAAAATTTAAAACCTGAGAAGGTCATCTTTTAAATAAAGTCTACACCAGGAGGCTGTTACCTGGTGACAGGTGAGGATTAGTGCAGTCCAGACAAAGAAGCCAGACACCGCCTGCGTCGCTGGAGTCATCAGAAAGATAGGTGGATCCGAGCTGAGAAGAGGGGCATCAGGAAGCCATGAAATATTGGGGCCCATCGGAGCTGCCGTGGGTGGGGGGCCAGGTGCCGGAACAAGCGGAGAGTCCTCCCCCAGCCTCTCTGACAGTGGCACGTCTCGCCTCCACAGTTTTAACATCTGGAAGTGACGTAGACACTGGTAAAACATTCACATCACAAACTGGAAAGAATAAAAGGCACATCAGAGATGTCAAAACACTTCTCCAACAGTGATCACACTGTGATCTAATCCATGAAGTATGAAGAGTCACCAGTAATCATCAACCTGAAATGTCGATGTCGTGTTATCAGTGTAATCTGTAATCTGTGATAAGAGGAGATTTCAGAATAAATGCAGACAAACTCTAGGTCAAAATATCTTCACTCTGAGTAAAGAATGTGTGTGGACTGTTTGCTCATGGGCACCCACATTCAACTCAATGTAAAACAATGTCTAACAGCAACATTTTAACTCTGGTTTTTAAGCTAACAGACAGCAAAGCCGTCAGGTATCATCCATTCAGGCCTTTTACGGCTCAAAACATAAGAAAATGCTTTTTGAACAGAAAGACTAGCAGCAAAACATGACGTTTAAAGACAATTGTTTTTAGTTTCTGCATTTCTCTGCAATAAAATCCTGATGATGTGGACCCTGGACTTTATAACAACACCGAATGGGCCTAAAATAATTTGTTAAAGTTTATAATGTCACACCTTAGGGTGCATTTTCTTCATGTATGATCAGTGAGCTGAACAAGAACCACTTTCAGCCAGAGGAAATTTAGATAGAGACAAAAGATTTTAAGTCAAGCGGCCCTATCAACAGCTCCTGATGATGGGGACAGCTGCTCGCTGACTGTGACAAACAATGGGAATGTTCTCGGGGTGTCCGTGTTCTTGCTCACTGACAGACAGTTGTCACCTCACGGTTGACAGAACCAGGGACAATAAATAAAAAGAGCAGGCGTGAGTGCTATAAGTGGAAACTGATTGTGAGCGAGAGATGGTAACCTTCAGTCTCACTAATCATGCTGTCTGTCAGAGCAGCACATGAAACAAACAGCACACAAGCTGACATAATGACACCCCCTCCTCCCACACACACACACACACACACACATCAGCAGTCCTTCCATTTACTTTCTTAAAATAAATGACATTAAAGTGTAACAACTGAATTTAGTGGGTTGATAAAATTAGGCTACTTATAGGCGTTTCTTTGGTGGCTAAGATCTGTGTGTATGTGTGTGACAGCAGGCCATTTGTATTGGTTTGCAGGGGATCAGCATATGTCAACAAGAAGAAGTGAAGGCATCAGCAGCCACACATATAATAACAGGCACAGTGAAAAGATGCTCTGCTGAAGCAGAGGGCCATCTTTGTGTCTCATTTGAAAGGGGGGAAATAAATAAAAGGTCAGTCTATGCAGTCTCACACGCACAAGGGAATAATATAGGGAGAGGCAGGCAGTCAGGAAAACAAAGTAACAGATGGAAAGGGGCAATGGGGGGCAGACGGGGTGGGCTTATCATTAATGGTAGCCAGACTGGATCAGCAGGCGTACAAGCAACAACAACACAAACAGTTCAAAAACAAAAAGACGCTAAAACTCTGTGTGTGTATGCCTTTCAGTTACTCCAGTAATCATTTATTATGTTGCTGTGATTTATTCAAAGTGAATGAATTATAAAGTTGAAATAAGAAAAATATTCATTTCAACAAGCTTTTATTTAAAAAGACTCACCTTTGCTAAATGTTAGCTACAACAATCCACAGCTGAACTTGAACTGTAAGCGTGAAACAGACACAGACTTTTATTATGCTAGCAATGAAGTAACAATTGAAGTTTTCTAGTTTGTTTTAAAGTCTAGACTCACCCGCTTATTTAAATCCGTCCTCAGCTCCGTCACACACACAAAAAAAAATCTTCGGCTAGAAATAACCCACAAACGGCCTTAATTCCTTCTCAAAGCAGCACCGTTGCTCCCCGGACATCCATGTTGAGTCGTCGGTGGACCGCGCCGTTAACCCCTCAGCGTCTCACCTCTAAAGTTTGTCTGTCATGTTACACAACTTCTACTCTATCTTTCTGTTGCTCCTATCTATTTATAACACCTAGCGTCCACCTAGTTTTGTCGGTGTTTCAGAAGTTAGTGCAGCAAAACCTGTCACTCTCCTCCGATCCCCTGTCTGCGCTCAAGCTCCAGCTCCAGTCCAATCCCTGTCGGATTAACTGCAGATCACACAGCCCCGCCTACTCCGCGAGGACGAGCCAACGCAGCCAATCACCTACCTTTTAATTACCCGGAAAGGGGCGCGGTCTGCCTACTTAACACTGAGCTTGCGCGGTCCAGAGATCAGCAGCAGTGAGAGTGTGGGTGCTGCACAAACAAAGGTGCTCCCGCAAATTCAGTGAATGATTCATTATTCGTTTACAACTTCCTGTCCAAACTGTGTAGTCGATGTGTGGGAAACGGATACTGTGTAACGCCTTTATTTTACTTTTTCAGACCTTTGTCGGCTTTTCATAGCAGAAAAAGCACACGTCTAACTAACTGCATTAGTAATGGCTAGTGAGTTACCATTTAAGTGCACCAGTTAGCAGTTATTAAAAAACACTTTCATCGCAGTACCATTAATATAATCAAAAAAAAAAAGTTCAATAAATAAACAAATATTTTCAAAATGGCACCCTACAGGTTATTATTTCCACATTTGACACCCCGTCATAGACCTTCATTATCAAGGCCTGGGAATTTGGGAATTTTAACAACATTCATTTGGTAACACAGAAGGTCTGGCTGAAGTCCTCAAGTTTATTTTGACTGCCAACATTACTTTTCATCTACAGTAATTCCTGTCTTCTTTATTACGAAATGAGTACAAAAGCTAAGAATTAGACCTGGAAGTAGAGCAAAAAGAAGGGGCCAGTAAGTGTTGATGTGGGGCTAGCATGCTTAATTTTCACGCAAGCTTGACATTTAGACGGAGCTACACAAACATGGATATACATGACAGACTGGGGAGACAATTAAGGATGAAACACAGAGAGAAGAGCATGGAAACAAGTAAGGGAGACATAACTGAGATGAGGAAGACTTCCACAGGAGACACTAAGGACAAGACACAAAAAAGGAAAAGCTAAAAACCCTCAAAACAGTAAACAAGCAAGATGCACAGGTCCAAAACAATCAAAGACCCAGAACTAGAGAGGCCCAGAACTCTGTACCATGCCTCTCTCCAAGTGACAGCTGGAATAGGCTCCAGCTCTGAATCATTTTATAAGAGACAATATAAACAGTGTTGTTCAAACGTCTAAGACCATAGGGGACATCTGTCATGTTGAATAGAAACGAGTGATAATATTAGCTACAAAACAACGTGATATTTATTGTCTGGTACACTTTCCTTTTGTTTTAATAATAACTTTATGTAGAAGCTGACAACCTGTGTTATCCCAACATGATTCGACAGTGTTCCAAAGAGCCTCTGGTGATGTCATGGGTGCTTAACTTTTACAGCCTTCACCTCCAAAAAAATGACCAGGTGGCTATGGAGGAGAGTCCACGAAAGTCAGCACTCTGTGGATTATTTTGGTCTTTTGTAAGCCTGGAAACCCGGGAGGATGTTAGCTGGGCACAAGCGGTGCCGAAAGGTCTTACAAGAGACAGGGCTTAGATGGATAAGAAGTACAACAAGATGTCCAAAACTGAGCCACTAGAAATGGCCTATAGCTCTGGCTCTATGAAAAAGAAATCAGAGAAGCAGAGCCCAAAAGAATAAATGTCCTGTTCTCCAAAGACACATCCAGGGTGTAGTCCCAGCTGGAAGGACAGAACCCCCTAGAGTAGTAGTGTCCAACTCCAGGCCTCAAGGGCCGGTGTCCTGCAGGTTTTAGATGTGTCCTTGATCCAACGCAGCTGATTTAAATGGCTAAATTACCTCCTCAACATGTCTTGAAGTTCTCCTGTTATGAACTAATCATTTGATTCAGGTGTGTAGACCCAGGGTGAGATCTAAAAAATGTAGGACACCGGCCCTTGAGGCCTGGAGTTGGACACCCCTGCCCTAGAGTAATATTGAAAGGGCATCTCAAAGAAAGACGCATCAAATAAATAAATAATTGGCCCTGAGAGCAGACCACGACAAAAAAGAGCCAGTCAACATCACAAAAGCAGACATTCAAAGACGAGTCACAGAGCTGGACAGCACCCAGACCTGACATGATCCAGGCTTACTAGCTAATGATGCTAACTGCACTCCATGAGGACCTGGTGAAGCAAATAACAACAGGTCCCCACCCAGATGGCAGGACAACTTTAAACTTACCAGCCTCTCCAAAACTGGGATTTTCCTCTCAGGCATTGTAGCAACCAACCCGAGTAGCTACAAATCATCACATTCAAAGCTGTTCTTTGGATGATGTTGGCTGTCTTTTGTTCTGGTTCCACACTGTTTGGCAGACCTGTTGCCACTGATTTTCATTCCAATTTTTGTGCAATTCGGAATAACAGTCTTTTTCTCCCTGTTTCTCTTGCTTAAGAGCAACTTCTCGACACCCACCCTTCCACTGAGACCATTTCTGATGAGGCTTCAGTGAACAGCAGATGGATCAACTGAAGGGCCAGATGGATCTCTCAGGTTCTGTGTCAAGTCTTTGCTATATTCTTTCCTATTTCTTAAAAAGATGGCATTTGAATATTGTCCACCACACACAGGTTTTCTGGAATCACTTTATTCGTGCAGAAATACTATTTTATGCCTATCAAACTGTGTTATCTTTGGCATGCTTTGAGTATTCTTCAAGTTCAAATTCCAGTTTCAAATTGGTTCAAGTCTTGTGCCTAATTTATACTTAAATGATTCATGTATCAGCATTAAGTAGCTTAAAAACAGATAACACTTCTCTGGTCAGATAAAGGAACTAAACTGAAAAAGAGGGAAAAAGCAGCCAATGTCCAAAGAAAAACTTTGAAAGACCTCCAGAAAGGCTGGAGAATTGTTGCTTAAGACCACCGGAAGTAAATTTTAAAGAAATCTTTAGACTTTTGTACAGCATTAGTATTCTGCGATCAGTTATGACTATGATATATACTAAAATATAATTTAAGTATGTTTCCATCAAGAGAAAGATATCATTAGAAGTTTGTATAAGGTGTGTATATTTTTTATTGAATCAGAAAATATACACAAATATCATATTAATAAAGTTGAAGCATGGTAAAGAAATGTACAGGACATCAGTCATCATCCTCTAATCAGAGACCTCCATCCATCCTGACAGGCCTGGGTTAAAATACAGATGAGTACATTTTATATTATAACAAGAACCTTTCTGTCATTGCCTGCCTCAGTGCAAACCAAAACAAACGCGAGGCAGACTCTAAAGGTTTCCGGTAAAGTTTCACTTTCTGTCCCAGGTGTGTACTCTTCTCTCCAGCTCCGTCTTTAAACAATCTGTCACATTCTGGCAAAAGTATGTACACATTTTACATGTCATATAAAATGGGACAAAAGCAAAAGTAAAGAAAAATACAAATGTAACACCAGACTTGCTCACCACCAAGATCTTACAACTTTCTCGAGTCTCTTCATGCCTGGAGTTGCAAGCTGGACTAAGGCTTCATCATATCATACAATCCACGTTATATCCCGATCTCTGCTCGTGGCAGTCTTTTTGCACTTTTCACATTCAGTAATGTTTTCAGTCTTCCTTAGGTAAGACTGTAACAAATGTGCTGAAAAATAGGAACTCCTAACAGGTTTTACAGCCTCCCTCTCCCTCACAACTAGCTTTCCTTTCTTCTGGCTCTCTAAAGCAAAGCTGAAGGCAAAACGAACGATTAGGACAATAACACAGACAGACACGTTTACTGACGAAAAGCAGCCTCGCTCCCATTTATCCCCTTCCTCTGTTCCTCTCGGTGGTCCACGTTAAAGCAATCGCCTGGCTCGCCTCTCGTAGGCCTGGATACACTTTTGTTTTGCATTTGTCTCCATGTTTCCTTTTTTTTATTTTTTAAAGATATCTATTAATAATAAAGAATACCACAAGCAGCAGATGTAGCTCTCAAACATTAGCAGATTGATAGTTGTTGATTTTATCACAGGTGTAAACCACAAAATAATTGACTTAGTCCATTTTGTGCACTTTGATGGTTTATTTTATGCGAGTTGAGTTGAGCCTCTGAATTGACCGAGTCGACCCCCGTCCGGCAACACTCTCTGAAAAGCAGTATCAAACGGTTCCAGGCTAGAGTTCGTCTGTCCCACTGGTTTTCCATCATCTCAGCAAGCTTTAACACTGGGCATGCTCACACCGCATACTGACAGACACACGGACGATCGATCCCCCTTTAAGGGCCTGTAATGCTTTCTCCTCCTGCAGACACTCATGTTTTCATTCATCCATTTGAAAAGTAAGGGGTATTTGATACCCTGCAGCTGCTGAACCGCAAGAGAAAAAAAGAAGAACAAAACAGGAAAATGTTAGTCTTTAAAAGATGAAGATTTTCAGCTGATCACTCTGTGCTGCTTCTGTTTTGTAGCCTTAGTCAAATTGCAGTCCACCCGTTTATATGCCTGCTAAGTGCTGTTGTACTGCGCTACTGCTACCATTAATACTACTTAAATTCTGTTTAGAGTAAATATATTAAGTCTGCTTTTGCAGCATTTCAATTTTAAAAGAAATTTAATGACAAATGTCTTATGTTACCCTTTCCTGCATTTATAAAGTCAACTGGGATGTCATAGAGCAGTGCCATAAAACAAGTCATCAAATTTATTTGTGTCATCTTTGTGCATTTTTCCCTCTGAGCAGTTTTACTACTTCCCTCGCACCCTGCTGCACCCATACACTGTATATAAAAGATGGATCTGGTTTACAGGACTGAAAACTGAAGTTAGTTTAAAAAAAAACAACAGCTGCAATCTTTTTAATTGACCAGAAGGTGGCCGACTCCATCCATCCACCCATTTATGCTTGCCGTTCACCCCGTAGCATGGTGCTGTGTGACGAATCTGTGACGAAACTGATGTCACATTGTCTGTGCTGATTCTGGTTGGTCATGCATCTTTCAATTTTTAACTTGGAGTGCACAGCTGTGTCTGTTTTTACTGCTATTTTGATGCCAAATCAGTGCAGAAGCTCATTGACAGATTCCACAGGGGTAGAAAACAACAGACTGTGCAATGTCTTTGACTCCAGGTTTGACTTCTTCTCTTCCTATATCAGCGCTGATGTTTTGTTGATAGTGTCTTAGTGGTGACAGCTATTGCTCGGGAGAATACTGCAGCACCTGCCTGTATCTTAATGAAGACCAGAAAACCAGGGTACGTTTTACAGTGTGGCTGCACTCTTTTGACAAGTTGGTACCGTGTGAGCGTGTAGGGTGACTCGTGACAATCTATTTTCAAACTAAACTATCCCTTTGATGGGGATGGGAGCTTGTACAGCTCAAAAGCAAGGATTTTTTTTTTTTTAAATAAAAGAAACGCTGTCTGTGTGAGTATGTGTCAGACATGTCCTCACCTGCCACTGACTTGCAGGCCAGGGAGAAGGAACTCACTTTGCCAGATGTTCAAATGGCACACTGACCTGAGTAAGGAGGGAAAACGAGATGATTAAAACAAGGCAAAAGCTAAAAAATAAAGAAAAGAGACTTTCTACGCCTAAACTACGCGAGCCGTCTTCGAGTTTAATTTAAGCAGACGGCCTTCATAGAGTTTGGATCATTTTATTCACTGCAGCAAACAAAGGACAGACACTGAAAAAAACCTGAAGTGCCTACTTATTACCTGTCAAGATCATAGGATAGTCTGGACAATTAAGTTCCTTGTTTTATATGCAAGTACATTATAAAATATTCAGTCAGTGAACAAAGTCATATTTTATCCATTTGAATTTCAGGTTTGGTTCATGTAAGAATCTTTAAAGAGCTCAGAGTGGTCATTCAGGTTGTCTGCTGTCACTGCTACAGGATGTAGGCACTGAAGGAAGGCCTTGGAGAATTAGTCTGCCTTCATATCATATTTGACTTTAAGCTCCACAGTAACAAAAACTCTTCGTATGCATGTTTTGGTGGTAATTATAAGTAGATTAATGATGACTATTTTCCTGCTTCCAGTATTTCAGATATGCATCACTAGTTAGAGCAGAGTGCCAAGTATAATGAGAAAATGCAGTAATCTAAGTTAGTGCAAACTCTTCTCATCCACTTTCTCCACCAAAAAGAAGAAATAAGGGAAAAAAATTGTTTCAAAAGAGCAAAGAGTGACACCTGCTGCAGATTATTTGTGGTCAAGTTTCATAAAGTTCCTTGTAGTTCCTGTGTGCTAAACATGCCTGCATAACATGTAAGGTTCTCTGTCTTAGTTTACTGTATTAAGTTATATTTATATAGCACCAAATCACAACAACAGCCAGCTCAAAGCACTTTAGATGACGAGGTATAAACCCTACAATAATACAGAGAAAACCCCAACAATCAGACCGCCCCTTATGAGAAAGCACTTGGTGACAGTGGGAATGAAAAACTCCCTTTTAACAGGAAGAAACCTTCAGCAGAACCAGGCTCGAGGAGGGGCAGCCATCTGCTGCATGTGAGGTGATGTCTGAATATCCATCACCAGTCCTGAGTGTATAGAAAGACACAGTGCTAATCTTCCTACCTGTGATGTGGTGATGCGTGATTGGTCGAGGCGTGCAGTGAGATCGGAGGAGGAGACATTAGCCGGGGCCCCGCGATGAAGCCTCATGGCCACCTTCCTCTCTCGCTCAGCTCGCTCTGCTCTCCCAGCCTGAGGAGAGCGATTACCTGTGTGAGCACACAGAAACACACACTTAAAATGAAAACCTGAACTCTGCTGCTGCCCTCCAACACCCAGAAGAAAGCAACACCCTAACCTGACTGCTGGACCCCACGCGTAGCTGGGTTAGGAGGAGCAGCGTCTGCCTCGTTCCTCACTCTGTTGGCTGCAGAAGGGTTTGGACCCGGCGGCAAAGCTCGACCTCCCGCTCCTCTTTGGCCTCCTCCTGGTCTTTCCTCTCCATCTTTCCCCTCTCTCCTCTCCCTTTCGCCATCGTCTGTTGTCCTGCCGGCCCCCTGAGACACAAAGGAATAGCATAGATGAGAAAGTCTGCTAGAAAAGGGATAAATCTTCCAAGTCCAAGTGCGACACGCACAAACTTCAGCATGTTCCAGTCAAAGACATAGTCGTAGGAGAAGCCTTGTCGGTGGAAAAGGTTCCTGAAGAGCTGCCTTAGATAAGAGTAGTCTGGCTTGTCATCAAACCGTAGGGAGCGACACAGGTTCAGATACGTGGAGAACTCAGCTGGGAAACATAGGAGACAGAAGATTTAGAGCAAAGTCAGATGAACAGTCTGACAGAAAAACTGCAAAAACCTCTTTACTGCACTCAAGAACACCACTCTAACAGCTACTCACATGGGTAACCTTTGCACAGCACCTCGATAGGGGTGGACATTTTCTTCTCACTGATACGTTCATACTTCTGCCGCTTGGTGGCAGCCTTGAGTCCTTGCCATGGCAGAGAGCCCAGGTTGAAGTACATGAGAACATAGCCCAGAGACTCCAGGTCATCACGTCTCGACTGCTCTGTGGAGAAAAAGACGGAGCAAAGGGACGAAAAGAGAGAAGAGAATGAAACAGCAGGAAATGTAGGGAAAGAAAGGAAAAAGCTACAGCTCTGAGAATCATGTCACAATTAATAAAAAGGAATCAGAAAAATCATATTGGGGTCCGCAGAACACACACAACAAGACAGATACGCAGGCCGTCTCCGCTGCCTTACCGATGCCCAGATGGGTGTTAATGGAGGCGTAGCGAGCGGTGCCGGTTAGGTTTTTATTCTCACGGTAAGGGATGTGCTGGTGTGTCCGGGCGTCACGGTATTTCTTGGCCAGGCCAAAATCGATGATGTAGACCAGGTTTCCCTTCTTCCCGAGCCCCATCAGGAAGTTATCGGGCTTCACGTCTCTGTGGATAAAGTTCTTGGAGTGGATGTACTCGATTCTGCTGATCTGAAGACAGACAAAGGGGGTCACTAGTTATCTTGTATGCTGAGGCACAGTTAACAAAAATTTCCTTTCATGAAGGTAAACGGACGAGTCTCAGTCTTGAGGAAGGGTTTTAAAAATGGTATGAAATTCTGACAAAGTACACAGAAGCTCTCATTTGAGCTCTTAACGTGATTAGTTACTACAGATGATAGGGTGCAAGGTGGAAAAAAAGAAGCCCTGATGAGCTGTTAGGCTTTTTGTGGCCAGTCGGTCTCACCATCTGGTCTGCCAGCAGCAGGACTGTCTTCAGGCTGAACTTGCGGGAGCAGAAGTTGAACAGGTCCTCCAGACTGGGACCCAGCAGCTCCATCACCATGACGTTGTAGTCGCCTTCCGCTCCACACCACTTGATAGCCGGGATTCCCACTGTGGTGTGAGAAGGAGCAGAAATGTTAGGAAACCGAATCATTTGGAGTAAAGATTCTCACTCATATATCAACCTCTGCACATAAATAAAGCTTCAAGTTATTTATCTTATGTCCGTCACTGTGTTATCACCAGCTTAGTGCAGCAGGATGATCATTACTCCTAGTGACCATAAAGACACTCAAATGCTCATTAATTGCATTTCAGTCAAAGATAACTTGAGTTTCAATGCCTTTGTGTGCCCTGAAATGTCTTTCAAATTCACCATAATCTCTTTGCAATCATGGTTGATAGCTCTCAGCAGCCCTAAATACTCCTTAATGACCCTAAAACTATTTACTACATCTCAGCAGACCGGTAGTAAAGCTTTCAAAGAGACCCTGAAATATTTCTCTGTACCTCCACCCTGCATCATTTTGTAGAATTTGCTCTCGATGTGGAGCTGTGGATGTTTGGTCTTCACACATTCCAGTTTAATGGCTACTTCCTCTCCTGTAGCAATGTTTGACCCTGATGAGAGAAACAGAGGTTAGATCAGAAGAACTTAAGTCTACAAAACCCCAAAACTGATGGCAATTGGCACTACTTGCTTAGATACTCACCGAGATAAATATCTCCAAAGGATCCACTCCCTATCTTCCTCCCAAGGCGGTACTTGTTCCCCACCCTCAACTCCATGGCTCCTGAGCTCTTCAACTTGCTGGAACGGTTCGACAGAATCACACAGACACACACACGCACAAAGCTGTCATCAGTCACCGGTGATCAATAGAGTGAAAGGACACTGGTGAAAAGACTGCAGACTTTAGAGTACAAGCGGTTAGGCCTTAGGCTGCTGTATCAGTGAAGGGAAACAGAACTGTAAGCCTGAGCAAAGTACAATGACGTAGTGCAGCCCGAGTTGAATCTCTGGAGCCAGGAGGGAAACTGTGGCACACATGTGGCCAAAGCGTCAAAGAGACACGACCTAATGAAACACCCCTGCTCCTGACGTGTGCCGAGGATGGTTGACAGTAAATTCCAGGCAACAATGTAGGCCAATAAAGTATTTATAAACTGCATGGAGCAAAAAAAACAAGGTGAGAGTGAAGAAGAACAGAGCCTGTAGTTGTGTAACATGATTTATTAAGAACTGCAGGGGGTGGGGGGGAAATCTCACACACACACACACTCTTCCCAAAGCACTTTAAAGGAGTCTTGATCCTGTGTACAAGTGATTTGCATAAACTTGCTATTTCTCACCGGGGTCCCCTCACAAAATTTGAATGAGTCATGTTTTCCTCATCCTGGCCCTAACTGTGTGCACAGCCCTGAAATGAGGACATGAAAGTGTGAGATGATGGAGGGGGCTTTTCGACAAAGGTTACGCTTTTACAAGCCAGCCTGACATCGCATTAATCGCTGACTAAGTCGCCCCCCCTTCCCCTTTCAGTCTTGACTGCATTGTAGACGAACCTCCACATACACACCGTGCACTGCTGCACACCGCCAAACCCTTTCCAGCAGGTTTCTCAAGCTCGTTTTCTCTCTCAGCCTTCCAGGAGCTGCTGCTGCTGCTGTGCTGCCAGCGTTACAAAACTGGGACCCACTATTGCAGCAAGAGACTGCAAAAACAGGCGAGACGTGGTATTTTCACCCAGCGTGCTGTTGCCCCAGATATCACAAAGCAAATGAGGAAGGCCGTGCATGCACAAAAACCCCAAAAACCCCACAAATCCAAACAAACAAATAAATAAACAACAACATACCGTTCATGTCTGGATGGCCATCAGATATGGTAATAATTCCCCATAACCGCACCCTCCACACAGGACCTCTGATCGAGCGCACCCCCTCGCCCACCCCAACACGACTATCTGGACTCTGTTTGGCTAACCCAAGCCCTCCCCCCTCCACGTCTCTCTCGCTCTCTCTCACACACACAGACATCTTCGCCAGCCAACATACACCCACCCCCCGAAAACCCTCACCACCATCCCTGCACCTTCTCACCGGCTTCGTGGTCGTCCGTCGTCTCACTCAGGACCCTGGACAGCGACGTACCGATGCGGCTTCGGACGGCTCATAGCCTCGGAGATGCGTGACCCAAACCCGAAGTGTCGACCAAAAAATTACCAGCTAATCCGAGACGACCCGGAGGTGGAGATGCGACTAGAGGAAGCTCCGTGGAGTCACGTTTATTTAATGGAAAAAAAAATCTGAAACTAGACACCGAGGTCCTCCTCTTCCTCTCTCCTTTGGCTGCTCCTCTCCGTCTCCCCCTCACACCCAGCCCTCCCTCACTCTACACCATTGACAATATCAATGATGTCATGCACAGGCTTGCAGAGATGCCCGGATTGTCTTAAAGCAGCAGGGCTGCTGAGAGCTGCTGCTTGCAGGCATGAATGAAGCGCCCTGATGCCACCAGCTGCACTCTGATCTCCCCTCGCTCTCAGCAGACTCTAAAATTAAAGCACAATAGAGAAGTATAAGATGATCACCGCCCTGCGTCTGCTGGAGTAAGCTATGTGCCTGTGTATGGAGGACCGAAGCTGCCAGGATTAAAAAATAAATAAATAAATAAAAATATTAAAATATTAAAACTTAATAATAAAATATCGTTTCCGTTACTTCTATTATTCAGTTTTCTATTAATTATCCTATTTATTTATTTATTTATTTGTGTTCCCATTAAATGTTTTTGCATATTAAGTTGCTCATTCGCTCTGTGATCCCACAATTTTACCCGCCCAAATAAAAGGTAAATAATTAATGATTGAAAGTCAGATGTGTACTTTATTAGGTACACCTGTCAGTTAGCACAAATAACTAATAATGACAGCAGGTCAATGCATTTAGTCATGAAGACATGCTGAATTTTAAACTGAGGATTAGGATGGAGGTTAAAGTGACTTTGGTGCAAGATGGTCAGAGCGTTTCAGAAACTGCTGATCTCTAGGGTTTACAGAGCATGGTCTGAAAAAAAGAAAATATCCAGCGAGCAGCAGTTCTCTAGATGACAATGTTGTGTTGATGTCAGGGTAGAATGGCTAGACTTTGAGCTCAAAGGTAGGCAGAAAGATTTCAAATAACCATATGCTATGCATGCATCTCTGAATGCGCAATACACATACACACAAAAGACCACGCCAGGTACCACTCCTGTCAGTTAGGAACAGGAAGACTAGGGGATCGATCAGAGCTGGACAACTAAAGACTGGAAAACAGCTGGTGTTGTGAGTCTCAATTTCTGCTTCAACATTCAGACATGAGAGTCAGTTTAGTGTAAACAACATGAAAGAATCAACCCATTTTGGCTTGTATCAGTGGATCACACTGGTGTGGTGTCCATCTACAGTGTACCCATCTTCTGATGGCTACTTCCAGCAGGATAAGGCACCACATCAGATCACCTCTAACCAATTTGGTTGACTGTACTCCACTCACCAGATTTCAATCCAACGGAGCATCTTTGGAAGGTGACGGGAAATCGTGGATATGCAGCTGACAAATCTTCAGTAGCTGTGCTATCATGATAATATGGACCAAAATCTGTGGAATGCTTCCAGCACCTTGTTGAATTTGTGCCATGAAGAATTACGGCAGTTATGAAGGTAAAAGTGGATCCAACCCAGTAGTAGGGAGATCTAACAAATAAAGTGTCTATTCCAGTGTTTTCACAGTTTTTATCATTTAGATTTTATTTACTACATTAAAAAAAAAAAAAAAAAAAGTATCAGGCTGACATTCCTGTTTACTGAAGATTCATTTTATCAATTGAGTATCTAGCTAAAGAAAAAATAGCTAAAATCGAATTGTTTTGATTACAGGGTTGACTAATGACCCAACATTTTGATGCCATCTGACATTTCACCCCTGGAAATGTCAACACTTCATTTTATCCTATTAAGACATTTGATAGTGAGATCATAACTGGCGTATGATTTAAGTCAAAAGATGTTTTGTGAGTTCAGTGACCATGACCTTTTTTTTCTTTAAATGTTCCTTCCTATGTCAGAGAAAATCAATTTAGTTCATCAAATCGTAGACAAAATTACTTAGAAAACAAAATCCTGAAAGCACAAATAACAGTCTATGCCACCCTCGACTTCTCAAGAAAACTACTCAGAGGCACAAAGTGAAAAAAAGACAGTGCTTCAATTCAACCTTTATTATCTTGTTCTTTTCTGCTTTAAATTAATTTCCTCTCCTTTTATGTAACATCTGAAACAAAGGAAAACATCCTGAACAGGAGTGATAATAAAGACTGACTTAATTTAAACTGATACATAATAAAAAGAAACACAGTAAAACATAAAATGTCTTTAACGTGTCTGTAAAACACTGTTTCCAGCTCAGCTTGGTATGGTAAGATGTGGCATCTTAATAAAAATGCCTTCGGTTGGTTGCTTCGTCTTAAAAACAAAATATTCTCTTATTGCATTTAAAAGAAAAATATATATAAACGGAAACAAAAAGCGACTAAAAACACAACTTAGGAGACAAATGCAATAGTGCCAATGTTTTTGAACTTTTTAGCTATCACAACATCCAGTCAAGCACGCAAAAATGTGTACACACACACACACACACACACAGTCTTTCTCTCAAATGTAAGCTGTCAGATTTACATCTATTCACTTCCCTGACTGGAGAAGATCAGTGTTCAAAGGCAAGCACGCACGCACACACGCGCACACACGCGCACACACACACACACGCGCACACATGAATCTCTCATGGACAAGAAAAAAGAAAAAAAGGAAAATAAACATTCAATGTTGCAGCAATAACACAGACACTCCCGATATAATTGTCATCATAATCACATCCTTCTCCATTCGGTCGTAACTGTCAACACTCAGTTCATGCACACACAGGCAGGCAGGAGGGCACCTTGTACAGCGAGTAAATATGTGATCATAGTCACCATTACATCATGACAATATATAATAACCAACTTGATTTCTTGAGTAAAAAAAAATACAATAGCGAGGTCAGTGTTTGAAGGGCAAATAAGAGGACATCTCTGGATTTCCACTGTTTTTTTCCACACATTTCTCATTTCTTCTAAAACAGAAAACAAACTGATAAACAACCAACGCACATCGACAAGGAGATACAATTTTGCTTGTCAAATATAAGAGCAGTGTGTAACTGATGAAAAGGTGTGACGACGCTGTTGACATGGAGGGTGGGTGGCCGCTGGGTGTTAGCCAAGGCCACTGCTGCTGTAACATTTAATTGTTCTTTAAGGTCTATGTAGTTGTGTTGTAGCTCTGTTTCAAACATGGAGGGATTTGTGGAAGGATGCGTCAACAACAAACCCAGAGGCATATAGTGCAAGTTTGGCTAATGTTGTTTTTTTTGTTTTGTGTTTTTTCCACCCTGGGTCCCATAGTGATGGCATATTCCCACCAATGTAGACGTGTCGGTACCTACTAAAAAGACTCTTTCCTTTTGCGCATCTCAAACGTTGCTGATCGTCCATTTGACTCAGTAGTGTGGCGCTGTCCCAGATTTTTTATAAAGTCCCGATCCTTCCCACTCTTAAGCTTCCAAAAGTGGGAACTCCGAAGTACGCCAGCCAGGTCTAAGAGGGCTCAGTCTGCATGTCTGACTTTTGAGATTTGACCATTAAATAGCAATATAAAATTAAAAAAAGTGGCACACTAAAAACAGCAATAGCTAAACTTGTTGACGTGTAGGACTCTGGCTGAGCCTGTCTACAGTGCATGCCTGAGTGATTGGGTCTCTGAATGCAGGTGTGTGGTCTGAAGTACAAAGACAAAGAGCTATCCAGTTACGTCCTAAAGAGTTTAATGGATTTCACCTTTTTCCCCCGGTTCAAGTTTTACTGTTGTCTTCATTTAAAGTTAGGCGGTTTAATGTCTGTGTGAAAGTAATGTGTGCATGTAGCTTGTGTGTAGTATGACTGTTGAGTGTCTATGTTGGATGACCAGTGTAGCTTTTTTTTCTCCACGTCAATGCAGAGCATGACGTGTTTCACCTTAGGTGTAAAACGTGTGTGTCAGCTGGCCCCTCAGATAGAGTCGCCCCCCCCGCCCAGGAGGTCCCCTGGAAGCAGCGAGGCGGGGCTGCCCATCTGGTGACGATCCTCAAGCGCCGGAGAAGCCCAGAGGCTACTGCTGGGGTACCCTGTCCCCCCCATCCCACCCACACTTCCCCACAGACCCTGCCTTCCGGCCTCCACACCTCCGGCCCCACCTATCCCGGTGCCGTTGGTGCTCCATTGGGTGAAAATGCCCAATCCGGGCCCCTGGGTGGCAGACTGGTCCGACGAGCTGCCTGTGCTTTCTAGACTTTGCCATGCAGAACTGGAAGACCCAGCTCCTCCATTTCCTGCCCCTCCGACTGTGGAAGCTCCATCTACTCCTCCTACCCCACCGTTTCCTCCTGCTCCACCTCTTTCACAGCTTCCTCCGTTACTGTTAGCCCCAACTATGGAGGCTGCTGTAGGCCCGGAGCCTTGGGAGCCGGCTGCAGCTCCTCCGCTTCCTGCTCCTCCAGCCTGGGAATGTGCAATGTAGCGAGCCACATCTTCCTCACTCATAAACTCCGCTAAGATGGTTGTGTTACCCAAAACACACCTGGGGTAAACAGAAAGTCCGTCATACACTTGTAATGAATGAAGGGCCTCAAAAGGCTTTTCAGCCTCAAAATGAACTGCAAACGAAAGTTTAACACTCAGTTTGTGATGTATAGTCTACACAACTGTGAAACACACAAAGTGAAACTATACCAGAATATGGTTTGCTACACATCACGTTTGCGAGCAAGTGAAAATGACTAGGCTTGTTCTTTCTGCAGGATCCAGATCACCTCTAAACTTCAGAACTTTATTGTAAAAACAACACTTAATGGTTTAACACTTTTCCAGGGATCAGTAACAGGGATCTTTGCAACTCTTGAAAGTCAAGCGTTATGATATTTTACAGAGAAAATGCTCAATTATGAAACAAACTAGGACAATATAATGCTGACCTTTAGATTTACTGGTAGATGGTTTTTTGTTGACGGTGAATAAAGGCAAGCTAGCCATTTGCTACCACTTCTAGTCAACATATTAAGCTAAGCCAAGATGCTACTTTAGTTTCTTTTACTTTAAGATTTACTTTAAAAAGATGTTATCAAAATAATTCCTTACATGTGAAGTGCACTCTGAGCCTTGGCTGCCTCTTGTCTGGAGCTGTAGCGAATCAGAGCAGTGCCCTGGGTCAGGCCAAGGTGAAAGGTCAACAACGGCCCGTGTTGCATGCAGATGGTTCTCAGAGTGGATCCATCAATCTGTAGTAAAAAAAAAACAAAAACAAGCAGACGAAAGATCTTAAAAGGACAGTAATAGGTTAAGATGTCAAACAGACTGGGATTTTTAAATGTGCTATGTTTCAAACACTGAAACACAGCACTGCCAAAATCAGGGGCAACCATGATGGACCTTCACTGCAGTTTCAGGCTGTCTAAGTAGATTCTGTTGGGCTGGCTATAGAGATAGGTGGTGATTTCTGCGGTTCATAGAGAATCATGTAAGTCTGGATAATAATCACAGGTCTGTTTGGTGTGTCACAAGCATTTAGCTCCAGCTAAGATAGCTTTGGGGATCACTAGACCTTACAAGGTGTGCTTCCACAACAGCACCACACCAAGAATTAAGGAAGGCAACAGAGATGGTGATCATGAGGCCTTTAAAAAATATATATATATAACTAAATAAATAAATAAATAAAACATTTGTTTAAAGATGCTTTGGGTGGTCAATACTGGACTCCATGTTCAGCAGAGAAATTTAGTTCAATTTTATTTATGCAGCGCCAAATCACAACTGTTGCCTCAAAGCACTTTAAGTTAAAGACTCTACAACAATACAGATTACTTAGAGGACTCAGTTCTACTTGTTCAGGCACATGATCAGGATTGGACGAGAGACCTCTCTGATCTGGCCTGGGAGTGGGAGTGCTAGAGATACCCCAAGAGGAGGTGGAGGAGGCTGCTTTAGCCTCAGCTCCCACTGCCGCTAATACAAATGTGAAATGGACTAATCAGTTTGAATTAATTAATAAATAGTTTTATTTGTTTTCTTCTCTGCATTTTGAGAAATTCTTTTTCTGCAGATCTGCCTGAATGTGTGTGTTTGTGTACCTGTGGCGTGAGGTTGCTGAGCACCAACCAGCAGGTTTCTCGAGAGCTGCCGTCACTCCAGGTCGAGCCTGCACAGAAAAGAAACCGAGGAGAAAAGTGGTCTTAGTAACAGGAGTCATCCATGGAGTGTCACTTTATTTTTCCTCCCAGTTTCTCAAAATAAATGATGAACAACTTTCCCACTGCATGAACTGAGCCTCACTTAATCTTCCAAATGAAATATAAATGGATTCTTTAGCTCAAAATAACACTTTCAGTAATCAAAGACATTTTTTTTTAAATCTCCTGACTAAACATTTTTAAAAATTACTGCGTTCAAAGACAAAAACCAAAACAACATGAAAAATTAGTCACAGCGTTACCAGTGCTGTTCGAGCCACTACTCCAGCTGCGGGCAGCCAATCGAGGGGCTCCTCCTGACCAAGGGGAAGGCGATGGCTGCTTTTGACTGGCTAGGCCTGGAGGTGGGCGGGATAACTGGGTCTGGCTGCTGCCACGACTGGCTTTCCAAGACTTAGGTCCAATGGGCTCTGGGGGCCAGCTGGTCTTGTATTCTGTGTACTTTGCTGTAGGAGACAAAAGGACACAGGCAAGACGGAGACTTTAAAATATCTGCAGACAGTGGATTAATGTAAGGAGCAACACATATATTCCATATTCTTTTAACTGGTTCATTACAAAGCTACTCCCTGATGTCCATGGTTTTCCAGGACTAGAATTTTCTAACATATTTAAGTGCCGTCCAGATTTCACTGCAAATTATCCAAGTATCTGCAGAATAACATTTAAACCTGAATCTGTTAAAATTGTGACCTTCAAAGCAATCAAATCCAATTCAAATGTATATTGGAAATTCTTTCACTGCTTCATTTACTTTCTCTTCTTGTAGAGTTTATTAAAAACCCGACAATTCACTATTACCAGAAATTATGAAGTAAAAATACAAACGTAGATAAATTAACCAAAAGCCTAGAAGGAAGATGGTATATATTCATGTGTATGGTTACCTGAGTTGTGTGCGTTGTTGAGAGGACTGTCTGAGGCACTGTAGGGCCAGGCACCAGGTGAAGGCAGCAAGGTGTTGAGAGGAGGGGTGGAATCTGCATACAAAGATAGTGAGAACCATAAAATGAATGATCATAAACGATGCAAAAACAGCCTCCATGGGTAACATATGTAGAGCTAAAGTTGCACCTTTCCAATGTCAAACTGCTTTTTATACATGCCAAGTGAACATCAGCAAAATTTGGAAAACAACATATGAATCCAATGAAGATTAATTTTCTATTTCATGTCATAAAGCGCTGAATCACCACAAAAGTGACACTCATGACACTTTTTATACCAAAGTTACAACAACATCCTGGAAAAAACCCAGTGACTCTCTCCGACTATGAAATCAATCACAGTGGAGGAAAACAAAACCTTCCTTTTAAACCTTTAGGAAAGCCATTAGTTTCAGTTTTAAGCACTTGTTTCCAATTAGTCAGATAAGGGAAAACACAAGAGGGAAAAATCTGTGTCAGCAGGCTGCGACCAAGTTTACTGTGAAAACAAACCCACTTGCACTGGCAGTAAAAACACTGATCTATGTGAAAAAACTAAATTGAACGTTCTCATACCTGCTCAGTAATGCAGATGAGATGAAAAATATAATTTTGGACTGCGCCATTGTGCAAAAAGGAGCCACAACTCCCTGTTTATATCTTTACTTGGTAGCAAAATATGAGGAGTGGTATCCATAAGAGTATCGGGTGTCGACACGCAAATGCTAACCTGTATTGTCTTGTAACAATTGGTGCTCTGTATCATTGAGAGTGGGTGGCACTGTGTTTCCCATCATGCTCCCTGGGGTCATGTAGGGGTCAGACTCAGGGTCAACACGGTCAATTCCTTTCCATGGCACACCAGGCTGGAACTCTAAAGAAAAAACAAACATGTGGTCCGTTAAAGCCTGAAAAGCCTAAACTTTAACCCTACAGGCTTAAAGAGGACATGAAACAGCACAATTTAGTTGGTTTTACACGAAATTAAGAGTTGTTCTTTTTTTCTGTTCATAGTAAATTACAAGTGGTTAGCTTATTACAGAGGGGAAGAAAGACAAATTAACAGGTAGTTGGCAGAAGATGGCGCTGACAGATGATTTGACAAGTTACCTTTGACACCTTATGGTTTATGTTTTCAAGCCAGTAAGCATGAAAGACATTTATGACAAAAAATTGCTCAAATAACAATTGGTGCTATACGGAGGTGTAGAGAGGTTGAGAAACACCACCTTATACAGGTATGGTAACTGCACAGGGATGCCACCCTAGCTCTACCCACCCTTACCAGATACTCTGCTGTGAGAGGGATATTTTGGGAGAAGCAACATGCTCGCTTTGTGAAGTCCGTGTGGAGACAGCCAACAGCAGGTACACTTATGCTAACAATAGCTTGGCTTTAGTTGAAGATGTCGAACTAAACTGACATTTTTTTAAAAGTTGCTAATTTTAAGCTGAAAATCACATCCACAGATGTTGTTTCAAGTGTTCAAAACTAGTATACCTGCTAGTTAGTAAGCTACTTTGCAAACTTGCAGTAATTGGCAATTAAGTCAGGAGCACAGACTCTAAAGTGACCATTGGGTAACCGCTATTAGTTAAACGGCTAAATTCACATATAAGACTATTTTAAGACTTCGATTTTGTTGAAACAGAAGCTTTACTGTCCTCCTGAAATGTTGTTTGGTGTTGTGAATGTCATCTACTTTTCATGTGGACAGCTGGCAGTGACAGTGATGAAAATAAAATGTAACAAAATTAAGCATTGTAGTTATTCTTTTCACAATCATTTACTGAGTGTAGTCTATTAGAATCATGCTGAGTACAATGATCAAACTTAATTTTTTTGGCTTTTATTAATACTAATTAATTACTGTTTATAGCACTACCCGGCCATCTCCTTACAGCGCACAGCTAATTCTTGTGTTAGCTGGCCAGGTGGGACAATCTGTACACCTAACAAGGAAAAATTAAACAGAGGGGCCAGCCTTAGACTTCAGCTTGTTAGTCTGAGCCACCCTTTTCTGCACACAGTCCTCATTTATAAAGTGCTCTATAAACTCTAGCATGATGGCTAATGGGTAGATTCTCCCATTTCAGCTCAGCTGGCATCAACAAAGAACCACTTAAGAGAAAAGAGAAAAACTCATTGCTGTACTGAAGTGACCCCCTTAAAGTACTTTTTAGTTTTGGTTTCCTTGTTTTCCACTGGGTTAATGGTTCTGTCACTGTTTAGCTGACATAAACCAATGGTGGGCTATTAACAGCAACCAACCAACACAGTAATGTCACTGATGTCAAGATTTGCTCTAACAACTAACTTAAAACACTGAATTTTTAAATCTAGTTTCATAGACTGATAATGTATGACAGCTTTTTTTTTTAAAGCAGGTGTCTATGATTAAAATTAGAGGTAATACATGTTGTGTTTCACGTCCTCGTTACATATAGTGCACAAATTTGATAATCATCATCTTGATTTAAGGTAGTCACTAACCAGGGGGCCAGCTTGGTGTGGAGGCAGGCTTGGCACACATCTTGTTGCCAGGGGTGCGATGCCAACTGTCACTCAGCCCTTCTCCAACCATCATGTCATACTGCGAATATGGTGAGCCCCCTGGCATCTTTATGGGGGTGACAGGACCTGGTAGGTAGGAAGAGAGCGATCACAGTAAGATGCGACTTCACAGCTAATCTTAACCCTTTCTGCCTGCACTATGAAATTACTTTCAAAAAAAGTTATAATCTCACCATTTTTATGAAACGCATTCTCAGATGAGGAAGTGTCTGGAGAACAGTTTCCCTCCATCATCCACTTGAAACGGGACTGCTGACCCCCTAGGTCCTTCATGGCTCCAGGCCCCCCCACCACAGAGCCACCCAGGTCCAGACCTGTAAGGTTCACCCCAGATCCAAACCCTGAAGAGAAATATTACAAAGGTTATTTTGTTTTAACACATATGTAGTAAAGTGAATCCACAGCTGCCATAAAACAAAAAACAAAAAAAACCAACCTACACTACATTCAGTTAATTTCAAAATTAAAAAATGTTTCAGTTTCATTGTTGAAACAACAGTTTTAGGACATTTTTTTATTTAAAAAGTAATTGTTTACCAGAGTATGGTCCTAGATTTTTTTGGTGCAGGTCAGCCACAGATGGTGCCAGGCCTGGGTGGGACATGGGATCAGCCACAGGCAGTTTAGGACCCCCTCCTCCACCATGGTGGGAGGGGGATAGTTTGGAGCTGCTGCTTAACCCCCCGACCTGCCTCTGCTGCTGGAGCACCGCCATAATCCTGGCCAGCTGAGATGATATAACAAAAACCAAGAACAATCATTGAAGAGGTGGAAGTAAAAAACAAAAACAAAACAAAACAAGAAGAGAGAAGTGTGTGTGTGTGTGTGTATACCTGCTGAGGGTCAGTCTGCTGACGTGTGTTTGGTGTGAACTTCCTCTGGTTTTGCAGTAGCTGCTGCTGCTGCTGCTGTTGTTGCGGCTGCTGCTGCTGTTGGAGGAGGAGCTGACAAGCCTGAATGGACATTAAAAAAGATGCAAAAGGACGTGAGATCGCAACATAAAGAAAAAAGAATTAAGAGCAATATTTTTGGAAGTTCACTGTACAAGCCAGAAAAAAAAGAGAAAAAGTTTGCTTCAAGACCAGTTTTAGGTCACATTTTGTTTTGCATCCTTCACACTGCAAAAGTATTTGAATGGATTTTACGGTTTCAGTGTTATAACAAAAAAAATTAATTTCCTTCTAGCTATTTGGCTACATAATTTCATATATATGCTGACTGTGTCACACAAATTATGCATGAAAATTAGTCACACATATGAGAAAGTAACAATCAGAGGGAATGACGCCTTGGTAACGGTGGTGTACGAAAAGTACAGATCAGATTCTCCAGTGGCTGCGTACAGCCTTGCCTATGCCCTTAGCAGATGTGTGCTGGAGCCCTGCAGTAGCCTTCAGAGACATATAATGCTGCTTCTCACCAGCTGAAACTGGATGTGGGGTGGGTAGATGCTGCTGAGCATTGCAATATGCTGGGGGGACAGCTGCGGAGGGAACACACCTCCCCCAACTCCTGCCACCCCTCCCACACCACCAACTCCCCCCATGTTTCCACTGGGAGGGGGCATCTGCTTCAGCACAGAGCCTGGCACCTAGAGACAGACAGCAGACGGGCACACCTGTTACCAAAGAAACATTTTGCTTTCCTGTAACTATAAGCAAGTACATTAGCTTCTTCCTGATCAACATTCAATCCCTTTATCTCATCAGTTGGTGACAGAGATGCACTGACTGAAAGCTTCATGAAATCTTTTCCAGTCTGAAACACTGATTTTTTTTTTTTTGGTAAAAACTAAAACTGACTACATACATAATATTTCTAACTTTTAAAAGAAATTGTAATGTATGGCCATATTAAAATATTAACCATTTACTAACTCTTATAGTCTCGCTAAGTGCAGGGTGTTACAAGGCTTTTGATCGCTTTCACTTAAATGAGAATGTTAAGCAAGAGTTGCTTATTGTAAAAAATGAGAGATGACTGGACACCAACCAAGTCTACAGACAGATCAGCAGATCTATGAACATGAGGAATGATGTATGCTACATTAGCATATTACTTTTTACTTAAGACTCATTAAGTAATTACATAAGTAATGTATGTATCCATGTATGTATGTATTCTAACCGTACTAAACTGAGCAATGCCAGAAAATGCAGGGCTCTAGAATATGAGTATTTTGTTACATAACACCAGCTACAAGGCAAATCTGGCTTACAAAGAAAAGTACAGCCTTTACAGTTTCCAAGTTGAAATCATTCTGCATTTGTATCAGCTACATCCGATATAAACAATAAAAACAACATGGCACAAAATGAGAATGGTTTAATGTATGACGCAGATGTCAAACTAAATTTACACCACATAGCCCACTTTGATCTTCAAGTGGGCTAGATCAGTTACTCTCCCCTTTCTAATAGAGTAAAGACATTTAAGTAAACATTTAGTGCCTGAAATGTCTTAATATAAGAAGATGAAGTACAATTTCAAAAACAGGTCTCAGTTTTTCTAAATAATAAATGTGAAAACTTACAGAATAAGTTCTGGTAGCTCATTGCCAAGACTATCCAATATTTAAAACAATAATAATAAACTTTTATCGTAGATAGTGGAAAAACAGGAACTTTTCTGTCATTTAAATTTAAATCTATTAAATAAAAAAAAATTTTAATACCTGAGGTGACAGGAACTGATGAGGCACTTGCGCTCGTATCCCTGGTGACTGGTTTATCTGCGGGATACTTGGCTGATGTCTGGACTGAGCCATTCCTCCACTACTGCCAAAGATATTGTGACCAGCCTGCGATCAAACACAGAAAATTAAATGTCAGATGACCTACAGTGGAGGATGGAGTATGTGAAAATCTTAAAAAATTAAGCCGAATGTGACAGAAGGTGGATGTAAAACTTTTCATATTTATGAACATCTAATGAAAACAGAAGATTTATACAAGGACTTTAAAGACATTAGGGCAGAAACAAAAGGAGTGATTATCTTACTTGTCTAAAGGGGATAGAGTGGTTGAAGAGGGAATGGGGCTTGTAGACAGAGGGTGGAGAGTACAGAGAGCAAGGACCCTCCTCCCCAAGGCACCCATCCTGATTGATCAAAGGCAATGTCTGTCACAGTGACAGCCAGTGGAAGACCAGTTTTGGTGGTATATTATGGTGTAGGGGAAGTTTGAGGAAAGGAGAAATGAGGCAAATGGAACAGGCAGGAAGAAAAGGTAGAATCACAAGAGGAAAAAATTATGATAAAAGACAACATGTTATCTAGACATGAAAGACACGAGATACAAAGACATGGTAATGAGGCATCACCTTGTCATAATAAGCCCCAGCATCCCCAGGTGCTGCCTCTTTGGAACCAGGAGGACGATAAGACACCCCCACACCTCCTCCTCTTCCTCCCTTCCTCATGTCTCCATTGTAATCAGTCATTCCCATGCCTCTTTTATCCATCTCTATTTTCTTCTCCTGGATAGAACCTGAAGTTGGGTCAATGTTTGGGCCACTGGGATCATCATTCTGTCCAACAAAGAAACCCAATTTCACCATCATGAGCACTGCTTTTAACACTCACTGCACAGAACACTATAACGTGTCAAATGTAATTTATGTTAATTTTTAGTATGAATTCCTACCACAACAAGAAGTAAGAACGTTTCTATCTTACCATCAACCCCATGTTAGAGAACTGTCTGTTAATGGGGCCCATCCATGACTCTCCTCCACCAGCTTTCAATTGGCCCTAAGAGACAAATACAAGGAGAGCAAAGGAAATGACTTTAAAGATTTTTTTTGTTATAAGAATTCACAATAAAAGCATTCCAATTGTGGGACTAATTCACGTAAGTATGTTTACTCGCCTCTGTCAGTGCGCCCCAGGGCAGCTGTGGCTACAATGTAGCTTGCCATCACCAGTGTGTGAATGGGTGGATGACTGAATGTAGTGTAAAGTGCTTTGTGGTCCATAAGGACTAAGTAAAGGGCTATACAAATACAGGCCATTTACCATTTATTTTATCTCTCCTAAGGAATGTTGACAAGACTAAATGATGGCTAAATAAATATATTAAAAAAAAAAAAAAAAAAAATCATGAAATTACTTCAAATAATTTAATTGTTTTTTTTTTTTAATAAAACAGAACCTGTTAAGGACATCTGTCCTTCCACTTAATAATTGATTTTTCCTTTACAGAGATCAATTTTCCCCAACAGTAACCCACCTTACTGCTGGGCTTCTTCCCACTGTGGCTCTGACCCCAGCCACCATTGCTTCCCTGTCCCCAAGATGACCCACTTCCCTGGGAGCCAGTACTATTCCACATGCCGCCACCTTCCTCCTCATCCTCCCAGCTTGGGTTACGTGATGCTGCCACAGGGCTCTCTTTGTTCCCCCAGCCATCTTGCATAGTCTTTGAACCTGCAGAATAAAAGTTACAAGCCATTATCAGATTATGATTAAAGCCATTAGAAAATGACATTTAGTTGTGAGTCTACTGCATCATGCATCATAACAAAACCCGGTACAACCAATGCAAACCTCAAAATCAGACTGTATGACTAACACTTGCGGTTCGTTTCAAAGACGTGGTTTCGTTTAAAACTGATTTTCTGACCAGATTTGATGGGATTTGAAGAAGGGTTTCCCCAGCATGTTGTCTTTCCTCCAGCATCATCAGGGTCTCCCCAACCAGTCGGAGCATCACTAGGCTTCCCCCAAGCTGCTGTGCCATTGTCTACTGTAGGACTAGTTGGGGAAGTGCTCCCCCAGCCTGATGGACCTGCAGATACACATGGGCATGGTTAAGGTGAGAAACAAGAAAGAGGCTTCTTTTAATCAATGTTTATTTGTTTGTTTTTACAGGGGAAGTAAAAAAATAAGAGTCTACACAAAGGACACTTCTTTGAACAGTTCATGGCTTCATGTGGTCTGGCTCACTGATCCAAAAATCAAAGTGTTTTGTCTGCAACCATACTGGCTTCCGCTATCAGTCAGCAATGACGCTTCACTGCTACTGTGGTTCCACAGTCACGACTGCAAAAACGTCAAGCTGCTGCTTGGTTGACTACTTTCCCATGGCTGAGCTGCTATCTTATAACACTAAACTTCAGTGATGACCTATATAACAGTTGCTCTAGCTGTCCCATTAAAACTGCACATTCAACAGTGGATTTCTGATTTGTTCACTTCATTCAAACAGTGATTTTTGGTGGCAAACTTCAGCTTCTTCAAATTGCTGTTTAAGCAATGAACAAATATCAATTTATACAAAGCAATTATACAGAAAACTGTTTTGTTTTGATTTCAGTACATTTAACATAATATCCTTGTGTTTAACCACAAGAAAATCTTACTAACCAATGGGATCACTTTTATTCCAAAAAAGATAAAAATAAATCATAGCACAAATCAGACCTTTCTCATTTTCACATTACAATGTGTAACAATGTATAAGGTGTGAACGAGTTCAGCAACTCTGGCTATAAAAAAGACAACAAAAACAAAACAAAAACAAAAAACAAAACAAAAAAAACAACCAACAATACCTGATCTAGTTCACCTAGACACAATGCTTTCAAAGGAAGAAATGTTTCATCACTCATCTAAAGTGAAAACAATGCATTCAGATTAACTGTATCGGCTTTATCTGATCTAAAGTGGTCTGACCTCCACTTCAAGACTTCGCTGCAACAAGGCAACACTTCCTGCACAGAAACCCTGCTTGTGAACCACTTGAGAGTTTAAAATCCTCCAGTGTATACAAAATGGTCACCATTCAATTTAAATTTGGGGAAAGATAAAAGTCAAAGGGAACAAAAATCTGGTGAGTCGAGTGGGTGGTGATCAACAATGATGACTGGTATGCACGTGTGCCAGTGTACAAAGACACAAACTAAAGTTAAAGTGGTTTGTGCCAAATGCATTTCCTCAGATTAAAGGCTTTTTCACACCGGGTGCGTAAAATCTATATGAATATTTTTCTGCATTAAAAATATTTTTCAGGCTCGCCCATTCTTAATGCAGCCAATCACAACAATTGTGTATTTTCACTGATATGGAAATAGGGCTGCTCGATTATGGCAAAAATGATAATCACGATTATTTTCACTGAAATTGAGATCACGATTATTTGACGATATTTATTTAACCCTTTAAGACCTACTATAGAACCAAGTCCACCAGAGCTTATATATATATATTTTTTTTTTTACATGCTGTAGTGCCATTTGTGGGAGCATTTCAAGTTGCTATACATCAATACAACTGTTATAGCCCATATTTTAATAATATGTATGCATTAAGTCCATAGTAATTACATAAATTGCAAAAAAGTGCAATAAACTACAAAAAAAATTGAAAATCGCTTTTGTTTTGTTTACATATATTTCTACTTGGAGAAATTTAAGAGGCTTATCCCTCAAAACTTTAAAAACAATAAAGTTGCAAAAAATTGTTTACAACAACAGGAAATTTATTTTGAGTGTCTTCATAGTTTTATTTTGGAGATACAGCAATTTTTATATACTGCAGGAAAAACAAAAAACAATCCTATGATGCAAATTTGCAAAGAAAACAGCATGTGCATCATTTCACTGTGGGAAGTGTTACGAACAGCTGATAGGAACGGCAAAGCGTGTTTCTGGAATATTATGTTTTTGTTCCTGCAAGCGCTTTTTATGCAATTTTTGCAAAGCTATATGTGGAACGAAACCGTGACCGAGGACAAGCTGATGGCATCAGATGTAAGTACAACTCCTCCGGTTTCATATGCAAAACAAATTATTGCACTAGCTTACACGGTTCAGGTTCTACAGGGATTTAAAAATAGTTACGCAAAACGGAGCGTGCTGCTCTGACCGGCTTTAAAGGGTTAACAATGACTTTAAAAAAATAATATAAAATAGTGTGCAACACCACTGAAGGTTTTTTTTTTTAAAACTCTCTTTTCAACCAACGGCAGTCACTCTCCAAATAACTTCTGCTTAGCTTTCCGAGCTTCCCTCGGGTCCTCTTAATCAGCGGTCTCCAACCTTTTTTGCGCCACGGATGGTTTATGCCCGACAATATTTTCACGGACCGGCCTTTAAGGTGTCGCGGATAAATGAGGGAGGGGCTAATAATCGGCTCAGTCATTTTTAATGATCGTTGAAAGCCCAGATCGTAATCGTGATTAATTGAGCATCCCTATATGGAAATAATAAAATGATACCATTTTACCTCAGACACACAGCTAAACACACTCGGCTCTCTGAAATTGTGTTCCCAACTCTGCCAAGAAGTGTTCAAACTCGCCTATGACATCCTTTCATACGTAAGAAAGCCATGATACATCTTCAACTCCTGGATCAAACCATGAAATTCTCCCTACTCCTGCCTTCCTGTGAGAACTGGATGAACCAAGAATTTGTTTCTTCATTTTCTTGTTTATAAACATCAGGACCAGCTCTTCATCACTTCATGTCAACCTCATTTTTTATTTCAGTCTTTAAAAAAAGAATTCTACAAAAATGCAACGCGCTTGGTGTGTATACAGGTTATTTGGCTGGTTCTGATCCGTAGAATTCTGAATTTCGCATTGTTTTTTTGCGCAGCACGTTCAGTGAGTAATGTCTTTACGCAGACTTGAGTCTGACCCTGAGGGAGACTAATTCAAAATGCACAAATAATAAACAGTGACAGAAATGATAAGCATGCGGCAGGTTGCATTCAGGTTTCAAAACTATAACTATACCACTAAAAAGTCCTGTTTGGAATCTGAGGCCAGCTATGATTACCAGCAATGATTCTCAATATCTAGGACAGATCAGTTTCCTCCATAAGTTTATCACTGCTCTTTGAGTACACTTTGACATGATGGCGGAAATGCAAACAGTCAGATAAAAGAAATTAACAGAGGTGAACAGGGAGACGAACTGGAACAAGAAATTGATAAAAAAAAAAATTATCAGGTATTGTTGTGGATTTGTATGGGTTGAGTTATGGAACTTATGATTACACCCTGGTTAGTTAAATTAAATTCCTAATAACTTACCCATAGCGGAAGACTTCCCAGGTCCAGTGTTGAAGTCTCTGTTACCTCCAAGTGCTGCAGTCTGCCTGCTGGGCTGCTGCTGCACTGGAGGTCCCTGCTGTTGCTGCTGCTGCTGCTGTTGCTGCTGCTGTTGCTGCTGCTGGGCCTGGGCCGGGCCCTGGGCCTGGCCCTGGACTGCATGACCACTGTTCTTATCCCACAGGTTGACCGGTTTGTAATGATCTGGGTCTCCCCATGCTGATGTTCCATCATCTACTTCATTCTTCCGGCTTATGGACTGCGGCGAGGGTTCCTCCCAGCCGCTTGGTTCAGATCCACTTCCATCTCCTCCAGGGACACCAGGGATGGGCCCTGAAGTCCAGCCTGAGCTTTGGTTCTGATTCTGGGCTTGAGAGATGAGTTTCCTCCCCCCACCCCCTTGCATAGCCCCTTGGTCCATTGCTTGGTGCAGCTGTGGATGCTGTGATTGTTGCTGTTGCAGTTGTGCCTGTGGGCCTGTGATGGAGCCCGACTGGCTGTTTGGCATCTGGTGCATTTTGTTTCCTCCACTCCAACTTTGTTGGGGTTTGGACCCCATGCCTCCAACAACACCAATACCCCCTCCTCCACTTCCTCCACCACCTGTACCCCCTGCCCCCCAGGTCCTCCGGGGAGCACTTTCACCCCAGTCTCCCCACCCACCCACACCTAAATCCCCACCTGAGTGCCCTCCTCCATTCTTCCTCTCATCTCCCCACCCTCCTCCACCACTGTTTAATTTGGAGTCTTGCTCTCCCCAATTCTTACCTACCCCAGCCTTCTGTTCTGATCCCCACCCACCCCCTCCATTCCCACCCATGTCTTTCCACCCTCCTGTCCCTTTTTCATCCTGACTTCTTCCCCAGCATCCAGTCACAGAGTCACTTTGTTTCCCAAGATCACCCCATCCTCCTTTTTCTCCTCTACTATTGCCTCTGTATTCATCACTACCCCAACCTGTGGCTTCCTGGCAATCCCCAGCCCCCATCCCTCCTCCACCCCAGCCTGTAGCTTTCCCCTGTTGGCTAGGGCCTGGCACTACCCCTGACCCTATAACAGGTCCAGTTGGAGTCACTGGCCCAGATTGTGATACGCCAATATTTCTCATGTTGGGGCCGATAGGTGGTGGGGCTCTCCCAGACAAAGAAGCCCCACTACTGCTACTGTTGCTGCTGCTCTCCCAGCCCTCACCAGAGGACCCAGTGGATGGAACCAGGGAAGGGCTGACCCCTGGAGTCACAGAATCAGTGCTTAAGGTCCTAGGTCCACTAGAATATTGAGAAGGACCACCGAGAGAAGGTGGATGTTTTGATGTAGCTGATGAGGATCCACCTTTACTCTGTCCTGCATGTTTATCAATGTTCCATTCTGTGTTTTGGCGGATCTGTGTCTGGCCCCAGCCTGTGTTAGACAGGACCCGAGGATCCAGATCAGAGCGATTTAGCAGGCTCTGTAAGGCAGCTTCTGCATCAACTGCCTGCCGACGTGGTCGGCTGCTATTAGGCGCGCCCCCACTTCTAGAATTTCCACCACTGGACGACGATCCTCCTTGTCCTCCTACACCCTCACCCCATTCTCCCGTTTCACTCTCTCCTTTCTGATTGTCCCAGGCTCTGGTAGTAGTGGTGGCTGTTGAGGAAGAGGAGGAAGCAGTGGGCGGGTTCCCTGCTGTGCTGCCTCCACTACTGCTGCTGTTACTGCTGCAGGCTCCACTCATTCCCTCACCTCCTGGATTCGGTCCACCAACCCCACCAGAGTTTCCACCCCACTCACTACCAGAAATCCCTCTTTCACCACCATCTCCCGATAACCCCCACCCTCCCTGAGATACCCCAGAGGTTTGAGTCATGTTGCCCCCATTTCCAGCACTACCCCAAACATTAACCCCACTTGTGGAACTTGGATAACCCCAACCTGAAGTCCCATTATCCCCTTCTGCAGCTCCAAATACCCCCGTGCAAGTTCCTCCACTCTCCCAACCATCAGTCCTTGAGGCACCCTTTTTGGAGTTAGCTGCAGGGTAAGAAGGCTGGCCTCTCCATGAGGAGACAAGGCTGTGCTCTTCACTCATCCCACTTCCTCCCGCACCATGGTCCATTCCTCCCCCTATCCCTTCTCCCCCCGCAATTTTTGGTCCCGCTGATTTACTATCCCAATTCCCTCCACCCATTTCTCTGTCTCTGGATGGCATTTGGTGAAGTTGGTGCTGATGGGTGTTTGATTGATTCACAGATAAAGATGGGTGACCCCCCAGGACACCGGCTGCCCCTAGGGAAGCAGAGTTGTTGGCAGACCCGCCAGGGCCCTGATGGTGAAAGGAAGACTGACCTCCTTCACCTACAGCAGCGGGGCCATCCTGCTGCACCAGTGCAGGCCAGGCTGAAGGGTTGGCATTTGGATTGAAGTTGGCACCTGGAATCCCACTGCTGCCATCAACGGAGCCACTGGCATCATGGCTCCCTGGCACAGCGGGGGCTTTGGAAAGTGAGGAGGACTGTTGTAGCAGAGGCCCAGCTGCAGTTACTGCAATACCTCCTCCAAGATGACCCTGGGAGGCAGCCGTCACCCACGCTGAACTGCTGGACGACTGCATACATTCATTGGGCAAAGAGAACGAGGAAGTGGGTGAGGATTGGTTGCCAGAGGCACTAATGCTATTCACAGGCATTCCGTTGTTGCCGCTGCTCCCTCCATCACTGCCAGCAATACTAGGCCACTCCTCTAGGTCATTGCCATCAACAATCACCTTCTCCCTGCCCTGAGAGGAGGCCTGGCTGCCTGAGCTTGCCACCCACATGGAATTTGCATAATTAGAAGTAGTAGTAGAAGCAGCAACTGATGATGAGGTGAGAGCCAATGAGGAGGCTGCTGTGCCGGAATCTGTAAAAGTAAATCCCACAAAAGAGCAACTTTAGACTCTTCATCAGTTAAAAAAAACAAAACAAAAAAAGAACAAAAAACATTAAATAATGCAGTAAATGACCTGTGCTTTGACAGAGCTATGTAACGCTTGCGGATCAGACAGTGCTTTACAACAGCGGTTTCCAAACATGCAGAGACACACCAGGTGGAGCTTCAAATGTTTACATTTGCTCCAAATGTTTGAGTCAGTCACATCAGACAGGAAACAATTCTGAGAATTCACAGTGAGGAAGCAGACATCTTCTCTGCTCTGTTCACACATGGCCAAGGTAGCACCCTTGACTAATAATACAAACAATACTGGTTTAATCACCCATCTCCTGTTTTCTGCTATGTGAGAAAACCATCTAGATTATGCATTAACTTGATTTTCCTGACATTTCCCAGAATTAATGTGTGACAATAGCCTCTATTTCACAAACACATCACAGGTTGCAGGCCTTCAATGCTTGCCTGCCATCGTGAGGAACTCCTTTTTCAAATGACTCTTTAGCAAGCAGACAGGAGACTCTACACCAAAAACACCACCCTGTGATTAGTTGACAAACCCGCTTTAATACTTGTGACCAACAGCATTGTTAACACTTACCTGAAACAGCAGCCATGTTTGCATTGGGGCCATCTCCTCCCACCCCCCCTCCCAGCAGCATGGAGGACAGTGGCGGCTGACCCCTCTTCAGTAGCACTTTATGGTCCTGCTGGCAGCGGAATCGTGGCGGCACTTCTCTCGGCATGTAGCGCGGTGGCTGCTGAGGCGCCTGAGCTCCGCCTCCGCTACTTGCACTGCTGTTTCCAGCAACACTGGAGCCGCCAGCGGTGGAGGAAGAACTGGTGGTGGAGGTGGGCTGTCCGTTGGCCACTGCCAGGCGCTTGGCATTGTTGCCGCCCTGTGATGGGGTGGCAGCACTGCCAGGGCCTGAGGTGGCTGGAGATGGGGAGGCAGAGGGGGTGGGTCCAGGGCTGGGGGAGGCAGAGCTGCTCTGGGTAGCAGAAGACTGGGCAGAAGCCGGCTTAGTCAAGTCTGGCACTACAAGAAGAGCAAGGAGGTGAGAGAGATATTTGTTTAAGCAGGTGCATTTTAAGAATGCAAGTTTTATTTACTTCAAATGTAACCTCTAATCAAGCATTTGCCAGAAATGGATAACAAACTGGACTATAAAACAAAGAAATCGCTGATGCAGATGAATGTGCTCTCGTTTAAAAATTAAAAAAATGCATCAAGTGTTGTCCAACACATTATTAAGCTAGAGAAATAATGTTACTGTGACTGTGATGCCATCACAATCTTTTTAGACATAAAAATATTTAGGAGCAAACTAATATTTATATCAAACTCCATAAAAATACATCACTGTGCTGCTTACCTTTGTTTTTTTGCTCTGCAACCTAAAATGAAGAGAAGCAGAAAGTCGTGTTAAAATTTAGTTTGTTTTTTGTTTCTTTTTGAGCCAGACAAAGAAAGGAAACTGTTTTTTTTAATATTATTAGTCTTTCACTATTCACATAATCTGTCAACATTTAGTCCTCACAAAATTAATGTAACATCTAAGGACATTTAAGGACAAGAGATTTCATTGCAACAAGTTCAACAGCTGCAGTGTTGACTGCAACTCCATAGCTTCAGGAAGCCCAAATTAGCCAAGATCATGAATCAGGTATCTTGTCAAACATAGTTAAATTGTATATACGTGTATACCAAAAATCTGAAATGGCATAATGTAAGATCAAAAATTCAAAATCCAAACTAAATGCTGTTGTTGAACCCACTGACTTAATGTGACAGTTCAAATGTGTCCACCTGAGATAAGGGAGCACACTGAAGTCACTTTAATAGAACCATACATATATCCATGCAGAACTGCCATTTTAAATGATATGGGTGAATGTGCACATATTTTACTGCCTGCATACTGTGTCAAGATACAAACGTTCATTTGAATTTGAGAATATCTGTCCTAGAGGACATGAAATCTGGTAATACAAACACACTCACCTTCTGAGAGGCTTCCCTTTTCCTTTTTTCGTCTTTTTTCCTTTTCTTGTCTTCCATGAACTACTGCTCCTGTCCTGATGCTCCTTTCTTCTGTAGAAAAAATAGCAGGCTATTCAAAATTGTAATTTTGTATCAACTATATTAGAACAAGCAACAGTTTGTTTTCATATTTTCTAGATTTTTCCTGTAAACCAAATTTATTCAAGGGGAAAAAAAAGAAAACATTTAATTCTAACTCCATATCAGACACAATCTCTGTCACTACACTTCCACTGGACAATTGGATAAATGGACCTTTAGGTCCTGTAGGTCCAATCAGTTAAGCTTGATTGACTGGACCTACATATCCAGGAACCCATAACAGATAAACTGAAAGTTTGAAATCTAGATTTGTTTTTGAGACAGTGTGCTGGCAGTTACAAACCCAGAATCATACTCTTTACTGGCTTTAAATAAATAAAATAAGAATAATAAAAAAAGCAGATTTCAGCTACAGCAAAGAGTGCATTGTCATTAGGATTCCCCATAGCTCCTCTATGATCCCTAGAGCAGGATGGATGTCAGGGACAAGCTAAACATGGTATTGTTAGATTTTTCAGTTTGAAGATGGAACAGCTGAGCTATACTACGATTTTTAAAAGAAACGAATGGTTTATACTGTTTATTTAACAGGGTGATAGAAATGTCATTCATTTCTATTAGAGCGGAACCAGGGAAGCGCCCGTAAATGCGCAAAATGTAAATCATGTATGCATTACAATATGGCAATAACCGCAACATTAGCATGTCTGGGTTCATGTTAGCACGTTAAAACACAAGTCGTTAGTTTTCTCCTTTAAAGGGGCTCGTTTAAAGAAAAACCCAAGCAATCTGGTATGCTCCGGCTGCCTCGGTCTTATGTTGGTTTCGTTTTTGCTTCGTGTCGTTAACACTTCCATAAAGCAGGATTCCTACATTTGGGGACAGCGACTTGTCATCGTTCTTGAAGCATTTATGATCTCAGGCCAGAAGTATCAGAAAGCCAGACATCATCACGATGTTATTTCAATCTGTCAGATCTGCAGTATAGTAAACCTTATCCAGCAGCTTATGCGTGACATACCTGTCAACGTTATTCCAAGCTCACCAGCATTCGGCAGCTAGCCTCACAGCACAAAAAGGTTTGAGTTTTGAGCTTAAATGGAAAGGCATATTCAAAAACCGAAGACACGGGTGAATAAATCCGCTTTAGCTGAAATAGTCAGACACATTCATCCTCGCCCCTTCAGGTTTACACAAGCGGCAAGTTCAGCAGCTGCTGCTAATAAAATATTTCGTCGAGGCTAACGTTAAGGAGGGGTTCAGACTAAAATACGTGGACACGGTGCACAGCAGACATTAACGAGTTCAAACCAACGCAAGTTCAGTAACTGCTCTATTAAGTGTACACAACGTTCTTGAACAGCAAACACATAAGAGGGCCAAATACCCAGCTCAGCTAACGCAGTGCCAAAAATACAGCTAAAACGGCGCTAATGCTACCGAACATTAGCCAGATAAGCTAAGGTAGCATTATCCAGTGACAGCAGCAATTACAAGTAGCCAGGTTAATGGCGCTAGCTTGGTTTGCAAGCGCCGTGGCATGGCATTCCATTAAGATGCAGCCCACTCGCATGCATTCAAACAACGTCCCAGTGCAACGCCGAGAAATGTAAAAAATTCACCCACTTACCTCGGGAATCACATATGAAGATACGCTAGCGTGCTAGCTAGCTTAGCTAAAGTGCTTCAGTGCGATTTTTTTCTAGCTTTTTGAGGCATTCGTCGAGGCTACAAGAACAGCGACGCCTGAGCGGAGAATCAAGTAAAGTGTCAGAAAATGAAACTACACGCGTAATAACGTACTGGTTCGTGAGCACTACCGTTATAATAGTGTAAACCCTAATGTGCAGAAGAATTTAAATTCAAAGCGCTGTGGAGTCAGTCGGGTGACGGGCGGCCATTTTGCTGCTCAGCATGAAGCGTCTCCACTGACCAGCCTGTAGCAGCTGCGTGGAAGCCCTCTGACTGGCTGGCTTCTGCCTGGAGGGATGCATAAAACAGGCTATTTGACCTCCATAAACTTCTGACAGTCAACTTATTGCTTATTTCGTAAGGGCTGCTTACAACTTTCTCTTCATAGCATGAGTCAGAGAAAAAGGGGAACGAGGAAAAGGAAAAACGAGGATGCCTCTGCAGGAGTAAAGGAGGGCGAGGACACCGAGGAGAGAGGACACAGGAAGAACATCCGCGCGACTAAGAAGTACATTGGAGCTCATGTTGGCATTCAAGGTAGGGCCTAATGTCGTCTTCTTGGAACCCTTTAAGATAAACACACTTACTTACACTTGTGTGACGTCACGTCCACAGGTGGGATATGGAAAGCCGTGGAGTCCTGTACAGAGATGGGTGGCAGCAGTTTCGCCCTGTTCCTGGGCTCCCAGCGATCGTGGAAGAGGCCTGCATTGGACCATACAGCTGCAGCAAAGTTTCAGGAGCTGTGTTCCCAACAGGGGTTTGACCCAGCTCATATCTTGCCTCATGGTTCCTACCTGATGAACTGTGGATCTCCTAAAGAGGGTCCGTCAGACACTGATTATTGTCTACCATTCCTTTCATGCCTAGTTATCTCTTATTATACTTTGCAGAATTATTCTCCGTTTTGGTCTAACCTGCATGCCATGTTTTCAACTAGATGTGTTTGAAAAGAGCCAGGCCATGCTGGTGGACGAGCTCAGCCGCTGCAACCTCCTGGGTCTCAGCCTCTATAACTTCCACCCCGGCTCCTCCCTGGGTACCATCACCACTGAGCAGTGTGTGGACAAGATTGCGAGCGCCATCAATTATGCTCACCAGCAAACACCATCAGTGGTTACAGGTACAGAGGGCCGCCAGAGCACCTGAAACAACCAGCAGTGTGTATCTACCTTGTAGTCATTGCCTTTTTGATGAAACCCATATGCAGAGACACTGCCAGAGGTAATAATAAAACTCATAGACTCCATCTAAAAGATGGACATAGGTTCCCAGTCTGAAAAGTGAAGCCAGTGCATTCTTTCTAATAACCAACAGGGGGCAGCAACTCTGGTTGCAGAAATTGTGGTTTCACGAATAAGACAACTGAAAATTCCAAGTTCCCAGTCGAAACTTTTTTGTGGAACGCCCCTTCAGCTCTGATTTCCCACTTGGAAAATTGAAGCAGACCAACATACCCTGAGTTAGCAATCCAAGATGGCGGCACTGAACATAAAAAGCAATAAAACTATAAACGTTTAATCTGTACTGCCACTGTACAGAGCACTGATCAGGCTAAAGAAAAGTATTAGCCATTATTGTCAGTGAAACCTGACTGGCTCCACCTGACAAAGAACCAAAACAAATCCTGTTTTTCCCAGCTTTTTCTAGAACGGCGGCACTCCAGAGATCTGATATCCGAGTACGCGGGTATGACTCTCTGACTCTGATCTCTGACCTCAGCAGGCACTATACCAGTGGGTTTATAGCTGGTTTGAAGTCTTATTTAAATACAGCATGAAGTTCATATTATAGAAAATGCATATGAAGGAGCACAAAATTGGGTCGACCTTAGTGTGGGCCTGTGGCAAGTAACTACCGTATGAACTTGCTCACCTGGTTTTCAAAACCGAAAGAACCCAATAGCATAGCAACAAAGCTCAGCCAGAGGTTTCATAACAAGACTTTACTAATTAATGACGCCATAGTGATTGTATCCATCTTTTATAAACCATATGTCATAAAGCACTTCTTTATTGTATTTGGTTCTAAATCCTGTGCTGTCCAGCAGAGGACTATAAATCATTGCCGTAAAGGTCAGTAGCTGCTCTGGCATACTGTAAACCAATTAGCAGTGCATGTCAATCTTACTAAATGTCCTATCCTCCCCGTTTCTAAAAGATGAGTTTTTAAGCCAAAGTACAAAAGGGAGATAAACAATGTAGCAAAGAACCAGTTGTCAAAAACTCAGTGATTTATGTCTTAATACACAAAAGTGCTCCATCAAGCCTGTGTGGGTGGGCAGGGAAAGGCGTATGTACGTTTTTGTGTACACTCCAGTTATACATCTGGTCTCTGGTGAATACATATTACCGAAAGGCTTGACTAAACAGATATGCCTTTTGCAGACTTTTTAAAAGGAATCTACTGAATCTGCAAACCTTTAGAGTGGAGGCAGCACATTCCACACCAGCAAAGCCTACAAAAACGTGATCACCCAGAGGACTGTTTGTGGCGGCGCTTGTAGCATAGAGGTAGTAGAGTCAGGTCGGAGTTTTTCTAACACAAGAATCCAAAGAATCCCTACACAAAATATAACTTCATGTTGTTAAGCTTTCTGTTAGTGGACTAAGTCTCTTTATATATAGTTATTCTATACACTCAGTAAAACCTTTATTAGATAATCCATGCTACTGTGGGGCTGGACCCACTTTTGCCTTTAGAACTGCCTTAATACCATTTGAGTACAGTACCAACAATAAAGAAAATTCAGACCCTACCATCCAAACTCATCAGACCAAGTAATGTTTCTCCACTCTCCTGTTGTGTAGTTTTGGTGAGCTGATTTTAACCGTATCCTCAGTTTTCTACTCTTAGCTCAGAGGAGTGGGACCCATTCTGGTCTTCTGCTGTTGTAGCCCATCTACTTCAAGATTTGATGTGTTTTGTGTTTGTGCTCTTCTGCATATCATGGTTGTAACAAGTGGTTATTTAAATTACCTTTGCATGTCTATCATCTCAGAGCAGTCTTACCATTTTCCTCTGACTTCTGGCATCAACAAAGAATTGACACCCAATTGATATTTTTTCTTTTTTGGATGGTTCTCTGTAAACGATAGAAGTGGGAAAATCCTAGAAAATCATCAGTTTCTATAATATTTAGACCAGCCCAACCATGCGACATTCCAGGTCACTTAAATTGTTTTAATTCTCCCTGCATTGAGTTGCTGCCATGTGACTAATTAGATGCATATCTAATGAAGTGCCTGATGACTGGATTTTGATGCCTATCAACAGGAATGATGTTTGCATGGCACGTCTGTTAAATACAAAGCCATTTAAACTTTGCCTGACATTTTAATGTTAACGAAAGTTTGACATAAATGCCAGTGCAACTTTCAGTGGTTGGAGCTGTCACCTCCCATCAAGAAAGTCTGGGGTTCGACCCTGCTGATTGACTGGGTGCTCTCGCTCTCCAACTTTCTCCCACAGTACAAAGGTATGATGTCATGTTAGCTGTTCTGCGTTTGATAGGTTTAGATGTGAGCATAGGTAGCACATTGTGTGGCGTGATGGACGCAACCAAGAGTGTACCTGGGCCTTTTACTTGTTGACACCTGGGGTAAACCGTACAGCAGAATACAACAGCAAAAGCTGCGTTCAGACTCTGTTTGAAGAGATAACGACAGAGAAATATTACAAATGTATGAGTGTGTCATATTAAAAACCTTTTTTATTCTTTCTTTGTCTCTCGCTCTCCGGGCTTTCTGTGTGGTCAGTGTTAGAGAACATGAGTGGCCAAGGCAGTACGGTGGGCGGCAAGTTTTGTGAGCTAAAGAGCATCATAGACAGAGTGCGAGACCAGACCAGAGTAGGAGTATGTCTGGATACCTGCCATGCATTTGCAGCAGGTGAGTGAAACCTGATAGCAGCCTGTTAACCTCAAATTTGTTTTCTGTCCAACAGGGCTGTGATACCTTAAAATATTCAACCTGGCATAAGACCTGAGAGTTTCTTTCTGTGCTCAATTGTTGTTTTATGTCTCGTCTTGGGAGGATACGACCTTGCTGCAGAGGGAGGCGTGAAGGCCATGCTGGATGAGTTTGACCAAGAAGTGGGGCTCCACTACCTCAAGGCCATTCATCTTAATGACTCCAAAGGTATAGCCAGGGCATAGAGACAGAAAAATCACACATGCAAGTCTCTAGTTGTCTTTCCTTATTCTTTCTGTGTAACCTGAAGGTAAACTTGGCTGTAACCTGGATCGGCATGAAGATATCGGTAAAGGTCACATTGGAATCTCTGCATTTCAAGAAATTGTCAATGAGCCCAGGCTGGACAACGTCCCTCTGATCCTGGAGACACCCGGACGGTGAGATGGTTGTAGAAACTGTGGGTTTGTTTGTTGTATATGGTAATGTATTTTATTCATTTCCAAAACAGGAGCTGCTCATCCTTTTTTCAGGTTCCTCTTTAACATGGCTGCTATGTTCTTCCCCACAGGCCTGGATTTGAATACGCTGAGCAGATTGATCTTCTCCATTCCCTGTGTGAGAAAAAGTGAGAAAAGCACTACTGATGAGTCGGCACTGATAAACTGAACTCTGCAAACGCACTGTTAGCTGTGAAGAGAAGAGTTGTTTTTTGTCTAGTACCAAAGTGGAGGAGTGACCTGTTGTGTTATCTCTAAACACGGTCATATTATTAGTCGTTCACCACATGAACAGTTTCTCCAAATTACAAACTTCGTCTTTGAATGCGAGTTAAATAAAGGTGATGTTGGAAGTTTTTATATGGTGTGGGGAGGAGTCTTGTTCCGAGTGAGCCTTTAGGGGGCAGCAGAAACACACAAATGTAACCCAAACCTAACGAGACTTTGGTTTCAAAGGGTGCGGGTAGAATAAGTGTGAGGAAATGGTTTGCACATTTATATTGTTTTTATAGTACACAAGAGGTTTGTTTTTAACTTTACGCAAAAAGAATTAAAAAAATTGCTGATAAGTGAAACAAACTGAATTAAACGGAGGAAACAAATTATTGATCAAAAGGTAAATAAACCTTTTTGGATGACATATTTCCAATGGCAACACAAACACAGGCATACAGATAGAATGATACGTATACCTCACTGAAGTTTCAAACAACAATTTTGTTAAATACTAATTACATTTTGTTACTATGACTAAATTGCTGTAAGTTCTATACTTTTTAATCTGTCATATATTACTCAATTTTCTTTTAGATGCAGGCCTGCATGACAAAATTAGAAAGTGGTTTTATTTTCCTACAACGTTCAATTCTGTTTGCTTTAACTCAGTGCCTCATCAATGGGACCTGCTCCAGATTTACCAGTCAAATTCTGTATGCAACTATTACAGACCCTAACACATGACAATCGGCCATTTTTGAGATGGGGCCAATGACTGGAGTTTTAAAAACTGCTCATATCACATTACAAATTATATTCCATCGCCATTTGTAAAGAAGGGATAAATAATTACATTTACTTGACAGCTGTCACAAACACACCACACTCGCAACCACAAAGAACCCCCGTCTTCCTTCTCTGAATGCCTCCAGCTCTCAAATAGCAACACTCTGGAGCAGCTGTTGAGCCATAGGAGGTCATTAGTTAATTTTTTCACACCTACTCTATTTAACACCCTGTGGTGTGCATGCACACACACACACGCAAAGGAAAACATTTGCAAGCAGTGAAGGCTTAGAAATGTACAACAGCTTTCTATCTAAGCTGGGTGGGGGGGAGCATGAGAGAGTAAACAGACTGGGGGATAGGATCTAATGATATCTCTTGGCTCCATGGCTGTGCTGTGACTCATTACACTTAAAATAGTGCAAACAATACCAGATGCAAGTTTGATCATGAAGTTGAGTGTCTCATTGTCTATCTTAACTTTTTCCCACAGCTGAAATTTGAATTTCAGATAAAAGATATGATATGGAAGTTTGCCTGCGGGAGGTAAAGTGGAATGGGATACAGTAGTAATGAGAAGGATGGGGAATGTGATAGCTGACTTTAAACCTCATGAATGAAATCATAAAAATGTATTGGTTCAAATTCTTCATTTAGCTTTCATGTTCCAGCATTGCATCGTTATCTTATGGTTTGCAGTTTTCTGTCTCGCATCATTTAGTTGTGTTCACAGCAATGTTGTGCTCTCTCCACGTTCTCTACGACTGTGAGCTTGCACGTCTCACTCTTGTTTACGTTCAACATCAGTGATATTGCAATTTAAAGCCAATCTGCTTTTGTGCTCTATTTAACCGCCTCAAATAAAGTGTAAAATAAGCACAGGTCCAGACAGTTTGTCTTTCAGAGCAGCGTTAACAGAGACAGGAAGTGGAGGTGCCTGGCTCAAGAATGTCTCTGCTCTCAGGTCCCACCCAGAGGAAATGCCTGTCCGGCCTGTTAGAGTCTGCACGGGTGAAAAAGAAGTCTCCTGTTAGTGGAGTTCTGGTTAAGGATGGAAGGAGATTGAATGATGAGGAGAGCGTCCCTTGGCGAGGGATAGTTTAGATAAGCAGATGCTTGATGGTTTTCAGAGGCGTTCTAGTGATCTGGTTGGGTCAGGGGTTACAATCCGGAGAGGCTGAAGACTAAACAGTGAACACACATTCCTGAATTCTAAATTAATCATTTTATGGAGGAGGTGTGAGAAGGAAAACACTGATAGGACCATTAAGTGCCTTTCCATTATCTAATTATCTTAAGCTGTGTGGTTGCGTTCAGTTCTGGCTTACTGTGCGCCTGTGTTTTATGAGTGCTGGTCCAGCCGTTCCTTCTCCTCTTTGTCTGTCATTACACTGTGCTGCAAATATTTTCCACTGCAGCCTAAAGCCACTGATCTAATTATACAACTTTTTAAAGACTACCAGATACTTTTGTTTCTCTCAGTATCTTTCCCAAATCATATGTAAGTGCTTCTGAAAAGCCAATTGAAGAGCTCTCCCTGGACTAAGTTTTCATCAGCTTGCCAAAGTAAAGTTGGAAAGAAGTGTCAAACAGTTACAATGAAGACATTGTTTTTGTGTTAGACATCAGTGAATCGGAGGGAAAATCAGTGGAGCAGCAGCATGTACGCAGAATACTTTGCATGAATTTTCTATGTTATATTTTGTGGTGGATTTAAAAAAAAAAAGACTTCTTCAGGTTCGTATACCTGCAGATAATCTGAGGAAGGTTTCCTTTCTTTGATTTTTGTTCTGTACCTGCTAACCCACAAATGGAAATCTTGTGCCTTTTTTGCATTTGCTCCGTTATTTTATTCTCCTTAAATTTACCCAGCAGGCATTGGATATGCTCTGTAAAACCAAGCTCCCTCAGTGGATAGCTCCTTTCGCCCAGGTGCATGGGTTTGGGGGCAACTTTCATGTCATAAAACCAATCCAGTAAAATTTATGCTACTGATTTAAAAAGGTTCAAGAATATGACAAATGTCATAATAATGATTACATAATATACCAAGGTACTATGCAATTTACACATTGATTTCATAGCTTGCAGTAGAACAACCTTTAGCATCAATAAGTTGAAAGTTGAAGCTTGTGATAGTTTTCTGTGTCACATTTATCAGTTTCACATTGTTGTGGAAGAATTTTAGTCTGTTCTTCTTGAGAAGTTCATTGTGTTTGGTGGAGATTCGGTTAAACACACCTCTCATAAGGTAACTCCACAGCATTTCAGTCAGGTTATGCTCTGGGCTTTCACTCGGCCATGGCAACAACTTGACTCTTTGGGACATTACCTTCACATTTGACTCTAGGAGAAGATCATGGTTGGTTCAGTGAATGCAAGGTGCTCAGGTCCTGTAGCTGCAAAGTCCAAATTATCACCTCTTCACCACCGTGCTTGACAGTTGGCATGAAGTGTTTATGGTAGACAGTTGCAGCTGTGTTGAGTTTTCATGCATTAAGGCCAAATATATCCATTTTGGTCTCATCTATATAAAGAACATTGTGGAAACCTAAGCTATGCTGCCATGTTCGTCTCAGAGAGAAACACATCTGAATCCTACAGACCAGCAAACTGGCACAATGTCTTCCTTTAAAGAGGTACTACTTTCCATGAGCAACTGCATCAAAGCATCAATTGCATCTGGATTTAAAATAAAGAAAATAACTATGGGATGCAAATGACACAGGGTCTATGGTCTGTCTGGGGACGCCACAAACCTCCAGACTTCAGATTCTGTGGTGATGGTACTCTATTCTCACTGTCTACAACAAAGAGTCCTGACTTATCATAGGAATCGAGATATTAAGTCCTATTAGATTCTTTTGAGTATTGCAGTCACAGTATTTTATTTCACACACTTTAGCTGCAAGGGCTTGGATTGTTTTGTGTTTTCTTCAGTGTGTGATTTTTATTACTTTAAAAAGGGGTTTCAGTGGGATCACAGGAAGGAATGCATTGACTGCAGTGTGCCGAGACAGAAGGCGATCCACGCTGAGGAATACCAGTACAGTGAAAACACTGGGAGAGAGAAATGAAAGCGAGAGGACTGTATGCGTGGCTCTTCTGTTGCAGTGTGGCTTGGGTTGCAGGCTGTGCCAAGCTCTCTATCCATCTCTCTATGCCCACAGTCTTACTCCATCTGCCAGTAGTTCCCAAAGAACTTGCCACACACATACACACACTACACACACACACAAAATCCTCTGTACTGCCGTGCACACAAGTTCCTACAAGTTTTAGAACTCACACAAACACACACACAGAAGAAATAAGAGCTGAAGGGCAGGGTGGAGTCCAGTCTGCTTTCTCAGCAAATCCTTTATTTTTGCACCTCAGCAGCAGCACAGGCATCATAAGTTACCTTCAAGATATGGCATTTCATTCCCTACTGTGAAAAAAAAGAAAGTAACCCTATGGGTCCTTGCATGCTATGTGTATTTTAGTAGATCCCTGCATGGTCAAACTGTGTGGGTTTCTTGTGGCATGAGTGAGAGTGTTGTAATGAGTGAGCAGCTGTCTGAGACTGAGTGGATGTGACTATAAACAGAAGAGCTGAAGAGGAAGGTTTATGACCTGTGGGCGCTGTGAAAACTCTGGAAAGAGCAGAAAAAATTGCTCCTCGCCTCTCCAGCGAGGTCACAGATATATAACGTAGTAGAAGACCTACTGTGGTTCTTCCCCTCATTCCTTGGATTTGTCCTTCTCCTCTCCCCCCCTTCGACCCCTTTCTTCCAGTTGGCTCAGGGTGAGGAATGCTACCCAGTGGTGGCTGGGCAGTGGGCCATGAGGAGACAGGCAATCACACAAGCAGGGTAAGAAAACGATGCGAAAAAGAAAAGGGCCCCAAACCAGAGCTGAGCTGGGAAAAGACTGAAAGTCACTGTAACAGTCGTACTTCTTCTTATCCGCTGTTGTTTCTGTGAGCTGATTAAGAAATGTAGTCCTAACTAAAATATCAGCGGCAACTGTCTACCATTCTTCACAGAGTCATCCCACAACTGCGCTTGGCTCCAGCTTTAAAACGGTGGAGAGCGGCTCTTTGACCTCTTTACGGACCTCTTTTTAACTTGGGGCGATCGTGGCTCAAGAGTTGGGAGTTCGCCTTGTAATTGGAAGGTTGCCGGTTTGAGCCCTGGCTTGGACAGTCTCAGTCGTTGTGTCCTTGGACAAGACACTTGACCCGTTGCCTACTGGTGGTGGTCAGAGGGCCTGGTGGCGCCAGTGTCCGGCAGCCTCGTCTCTGTCAGTGCGCCCCAGGGTGGCTGTGGCTACAATGTAGCTTGCCATCACCAGTGTGTGAATGGGTGGATGACTGGATGTGTAAAGCGCTTTGGGGTCCTTAGGGGACTAGTAAAGCGCTATATAAATACAGGCCATTTACCATTTGTTCAGTACAGCAGTGCAACACTGGTAACAGTCACCTTCACCTACAGAAAGTCCTCCTGGCTCACAAATGCCCTTTTACTCAATGCTTGCAAGTACTAGCTTGACCTTTTAATGCAACAGCTGCTGTGCTCAGTGTTATAGCATCATGCATTATCCCTAGTGGCAACAAATTACATTTAAAGGCATATGTGAAGAATTCAAGTGGCAGCCACCAGAGCTTAAAAATGAAGTCATAAGAGAAAATCGGCAGTTCCACTTGAAGCAGGCTCTGAATCCTCACACACTCCCATGATGACTCTACAGTACAAAAATACATGTTTACTGCCTTACACCAAAACTGCTTTGCTTGTGAGATCTTGTTTCTGTCTCCTTCCTAATATTTAAGGTTGTTGAAAGGAACAAGTAAGGGCTGCTAGCTTAATTGGTCAGCTGACCAGTTTTACCTTGCAGCTACTGTCAACCTCCAGCAAATGGTCCGAGAATGCACATTTTCCCCTAGTGCCACTGGGTCGCTGTTCAGTCTCTAGGCCCTCTAGATTTTATTTTTTGCAGTAAGTGAAATATAAATATTTTTCATATAAGGTCTACAGTCTGTGGATGTACCTTGCTAATCAGGCTAGTTAGCATTAGCTGTTAACTTAGAGGTCTACGCTTCCTGCTTGTCCAAAGAAAAACAACAAGTCAAAATGCCAGAACAGCAGACTTCAGAAAGATAGCGTATAAATCAATGGGTCATGCTGTGGTGGTTACATAAACCCTTTAAAAACAGTCTCTGGGAGAATTCCTGACTTTAGCACTAATCAGCTGTGGTATCAAATTAGACCGACAACTGTCATCATCATGTCAACGCAGCTATTTGTACTAATTTTGAAGCAACAGGCTTTTCCACTTGTTAGCTTGAAAACATCACATACTGTTATTTTTCACATTTAAATCCAAGCAATAACCATCACCCCCAATGTGACAAAATACAGCTCTCGCTCTTACTCACATGAAAGCAGTAAAACCCCTTTCTTCCTCATCACATTGAAATAGAAACCTCAATCAACAGCTATTTTCACACTTGTAACCTGACCACTTGCATTTACACGTTGTCATTTAAATGCCACTAGGGCAAACATACTGAGAAATAATTACAGTGAGTTGCAGACAGACGCCGGCACCCGGTGCAGTCCAGCTTAGATAACCACTTAGCAATCTGTCCAAACACTCCTGGAGCATGTTTTTGGTTAGCATGACTGGGATTTTGTTCATGCTTTAGATCAGAGGCACGCCTGATGTGTTTGTGTGTGAGTGAAGGCAGCGCACACAGGTTCAGTCTTCTAGGTCAATCATCCATATGCAAAGACCACAGAGGTCACACACTGACATTTCTCACAGCACAAAGACATATGAGCCTTTGTTCTGATCTCCTATCGGGGCCTTGTACATCACTGACCAGTGGATTAACTGAGTAAACATTTAGTACAGTTTATATAAGCGTCTGTGTTGTCACACCTTTAGATTCACAGGCTTTGACAAAAGAATCCACACTCAACTGCATGTACACACACACACATGCACACATGCACAGAAAACTGCGTTACTCTGGCACGTATTTGTGGTCTGTAAATAGCCGCCCTTCTCCTGTATCTTCCCCTTCCTTTGAGTCTTTTGAGAGTCTATGTGAAGCCACACATCATCCAGCTTCAGGGCTCGGCTCTCCCCGATAACCTGAAAGGTGACATTGCTGTGGTCACAGCCTGACATTTGGACATGGCAGTCGGAAAAACCCATCTGTGTGTATGTCTGTGACTGAGCAGAATAAAGGAAGATGTGTGGAAAGTTTAAAACAATGTATTATCAGCACTATTTCCCTGGTTTGAAGAGGAGACAAGAGTACTGGGAGGCTCGGTGTATGGTAAACACAGAGGTGGCAAAGGCAAAGAAAAAGTTTTGTAGTGAGTTTTCTGTGAGGACATTAGAAGGGGATAAAGACTTGAATCATTGCCTAGACCCAAAGAATGAGCTGGGAAGGATGTGCAGCAGGTTGGAGGATGGAAACATAGTAACAACTAAAGGGAGTCTGTTGAAAAAGTGGAAGGAGTACTCTGGGTAGCTCATGAATGGAGACAATGAAAGCAAGAAGAGGACATGTAGAGGAAAGTTAGTGAACCAGGAAGTGCAGAGGACTAGTGAGGAGGAAGTGAGGGCAGTTATGAAGTGAATGAAGAGTGGAAAGGTTGTTGGTCAACTTAATATACCTGTGGAGGTATGGTAAAGCTAACTGGCCATAACATAGAACAATACAATTACTGGAACAAGTTGTAGGTTAAGAAATGATGATCAGTGAGCAGCAGCGTGGCTCCATGCTGAGAAAAGGCATGACAGATGTGAGATTGAGAGTATTGATGGAGAAGTATTGAAAATGTAAGGAGAAGTTTCACTGTCTTTGTGGATCTAGAAAAAACAGATAATAGGTTGCCAAAAGAGGAACTGTGGAGGCTGGCAGAGAAGTATTTGAGGGTTGTGTAGGACACGTACGAGGACAGGGAGGCAGAGATGGAGGGTGGGACTATATCAGGGATCGGCTCTGAGTCACTTCTTGTTTACAGTGGTGATGGACAAGCTGTCAGACAAGGTCAGGACTATAATGTTTTCAGATGACATTGTGATTAGTAGTGAGAGTAAGGAGCAGGTGGAAGAGTCTGAAGGGTTGGCGGTATGGTGGAGGGAAGAGGGATGAAACTCAGCAAAAGCAAGATTGAACACATGTGCGTGAAGGAGAGGAGCAGCCAGGCAGGAGGAAAAGTGGAAAACCACAGAGAAGATTCATGGATGTAGTGAAGGAGGGGATGTAGGGTGAGCTGAAGATAGATGATCCACTATAGGCTCCACGGTGACAACCTCTAAAAGGATCGGCCAAAAGAAAATGAACAGTAAAGACTCCTCTTTCATGTGGAGTAATGTATGAGTCCATCATGTTTAGACCTTCGTCCATAATGTAGTCATGTCAGACACACTCTTTCTGTGATCACGGGAGTCTCACCCACCTGCTGTTCAAATCTTTTGTTTGCATGAGACAGCCAACCAGAAGAGGAGGGTGGCCTTAAAGATCAGCCTGTTTCAAACAGTAAATGAGCTGAGGCTCCGCAACAATAAAGTCTACAATAAGTTACGGTTCTATCTGTTGTTATTTTGTATTTTTGGTTGTCTTCTTTTTTTAAAGATTGATGTAACTTCTGTTTTTTCTGGTTCAGAAACAGGAAGATAACATTTTGAACCCTGCCTTCGTGGCACCGTTCAGTTAATTGTTTCTCCAGCTGGCTAAACAGAATTACTACAAAGATGTGACGCTCCAACATGCAGTGTTCAAAGGTCAGCAACCAAGCTATGAATGAAGATTAGGCTTGACCATAGAGACATAAAAAATAGCTTTTAGTTACATAGCCACGTCTAAAAAGAATATAAGAGACCCTCCCATATCAAAGGAGAAGTATACCAGTATGTATGGTTCATATTCGTTGTTATCTTGAAATTCCTGAATAGAAAGACATTTTCTGTCATCTCTTAAGAGGTAGCTGTTTGGTTGAGGTTTAGTTTGGTTCAGAATGCAGGTGAAATTTGAAATTACTTAAAGACTCAAAGATTGTTACATCTTCAGAAAATATTCTGTCCCCGCTTAAAAACTGGACATGGAACATGACAGTCTTTGTGAGGGCAACTTTGAGTTTGTGTATGCATGCGTACGTCTTAGTGTGGTTTCCTGTTTTAGACTGTACTGACATAAAGCGTGGTCTCACAATAGCCCATTGTCCCGTCTCCCCTCCACGCTTCCTGTCAGCGCAGAATTCACGGAAATAAGGACACAGTGCAAACAAACAGCAGCGGCTACAGATCTCCACCCACTCTAGGGTCCTCCAGGAGGAACCCGTCCTCGACTCAGGGGGTGGGTGGTAGCGTTCCTGCCAGGAAGCTAATCAGCGTCGCATCCCACTTTGACGAATGCAAGAGAGCCACATTTACAGTGTGCATATGTGCGCGCTTGGATACGTGTGAATGTTGACTGATGAGGAATGGAGCAGGAGGTGGTGAAGGGTGGAGGGTGGAGTAGAGAAAGAAGAGTTGGGGTATGAAAAACGAAACCAGGAATTGTGGGGATTTCCAACAGAGGCCTCTATGGTTTGTAGTATATCAAACAGTGTGATTACACTTAGAGCGAGCTGGTTTTCTTTGGTGGGAAAGTAGACTTTGCACATTTTTGGGGGTTTGGGTGCATTGTGAAGACATGACTGCTCTCTTTTTCAAAAAGTAAATGTCAGTTTTTTATTAGACGTCTGAGAAAATCATTATGTTGCGGCTCAGTTTCACAGTCATGGATTATGGGTAAATTCTTTGGTCATCTTCACTGTCTTTTCCTTGAAGTCTGGGACTAGGATTCATCTGTGAGGCTGAGTTTCCCAAAAAGTGCAAGTAAAATGATAATAATACCACTCTGATAAAAAGCGAATAGCTTAAATAAGAAGCTCACAGTCTGCTAGCTTAACTACCTTGGCTCTGGCTGCATTCAACATATCGGCCTGCCAGCTCACTTCATGCTCAGCAATTTAAATTTTATATCTGATTTCATACACACAAAAGCCGCAGTGTTAAAATTACAAATTTAAATGTGCCTTACTATTTCTTGGCCACTGTGTTTAGGTGGTTGTATAGATTAAACAAGAATGCTGATGTTAATGTTAGTCAGCTCCAGGATAGTGAGGTCAGCCGTAGCTGATTTTGTTAAACGGTGCGGTCGGTCTTACCTTCATTTAAACACAACCAAGGCAAAATATATAATCACTGATTACAAGAAAATGTATTCAAATGAGGACAAAAGAAGAAAAAGATTTTCACACGACATTAGCCGAGAAATAGTGGGATTGCTAAAGAAACTTTCTATGGTATATATCTACGGTTAGAGAGACATATTATAAGGTTAGAGATAAAGTATAGAAAATGGGGAGAATATCTAGACCTCATAATATCATATCACACCAACAGGGCACTTCACTCTCAGACTGGAGGCTTAATTGTGGTACCTAGGATATTTAAAAGTAGAATCGGAGGATCTCTTCTGTAGAACCAGCTCCCTGTTTGGATTCAGGAGACCGACTCGCTCTACTTTCAAGATTAGTCTAAAAACTCTATTTTTGATAAAGCTAGGGCTGGATCAGGTAATCTTGAACCCTCCCTTAGTTACAGTGCAATGGGCTTGGCTGGAGCAGTCTAGGCCTGAATCACTGTTTGGGTGTCATTCACATCTTTTCACTCTGTGTTTATGCACCACTCTGCATTTAGTCATTACTTATTATTAAACTCAGGCTCTCTTTCACAGTTTCGCCCTGTCTTCCGTCCAAATCCAACCAGATATGGCACACGGCTGCGTCTCCCTGAGCCTGATCACGCTGGAGGTTTCTTCCTGTTAAATGGGAGTTTTTCCTTCCCACTTTTGCCAAGTGCTTGCTCATAAGGGTTTATCTGATTGTTGGAGTTTTTTCTCTATTATTGTCAGAAGAATGTTTTGATGTAATGCTACAAAATAAAATACATTTTCCGTAAATACTCAAAGCAGGAGCTTGGATCTCATCTGCTCGTATATTTGTGGGTATCTATGCATTAATGTGTATATAATGTACATGAGGATATATGTATATAATACTGTAATTTCTTCTATTTGCTTTTGTTTTATTATGGCTGAATTCTAATTTAAGTTAAAAAAAATTAATAGTGATGAAGCTTGTCTGACTGCTGCCAAGGAAGATTGCTGATGACTTGTTGGGCTGTTGAAAGGAGCTGTCTTCTGTTCTGATGTCCTGTATTTGGCTTAAAAAAATACTAAAAATTCTTAACACAGAAAATGAAATCTACACAGACAGAGTAGATCATGACCATTAAGGGACAGACAGTCGATGGTATTCAGCCTTATAAATATGGAACATTTATTGATTCAAATCTGACCTTTGCAGCAAACTGTCTATCATGGATATGTGTCTGTAAAGAACAGATACTCACTAACTCAGTCTATTTGTTAAATGGTCTAATAGACTGATTGTTGAGCCACAGCTGAACCCATCATCCCTGTACGCCAGACAGTCACACTGGCTGGCTGCTTTGATTTTACTTGACAGCTCGGTTCTAGTCCCAAAGTGCACAACAACAAGGCTTAAAAATAGCTTTGTTCCAGCAGTCATTAGTCAAAAGAGTCCGATTGTTATTTATCTCTTCATTATGATGCATTGTGTTTATCTGTTGTCTGTGTTTGTTTAGAACTTTATTGATCTTATTCTGTTCCACAGGGCAGCAGCTCAGTTCACTCACAGTCTGAAAAAAGCCATTTAGAGCAGTCTGAATGCCCCCCGGCTCACAGGGTTACTTTTAAACATCCTGACCTCATTATATAAAACACTGTGAGCATCAACCATTGTAACAGCACATATATGACAGAAAAGCATAACAGCTGATAGGTATTTATAAGTCTTTTGTGAGCTGATGTTTTCTTGCATAATCTGAAAAGGTGTTAAGTGCCAGACTGGCCCCACACACACATGTATACAAAACATAGACTCACAACCACATGAGCGCACAGGGAAAAACACACCCGTGCTGCCAAATCCACAGACACGCCAGCGAGTATAGAGATCCAATCAGGAAACAGTCTTGATGAAAACAAGACATTTGGGATTGTTTCCACTAAAATAGCAAGAAGGTCCCTGAACACATCATTCAGACAGAGTCATGGAGAGAGAGAGAAAGAGAGAAAGGGAGAGAGAGAGAGCACCTGTGTCCACTGCAGACTCCCCAGACAGACGTTTGGTTCCAGACTCCTGAAAAACACAGTAGCTGCTGTTATTCTAAGAGTCAAATTAGCGGACTGGACGCTAAAAGTTGGAGAGCCCTAATTTAAACCAGTCTGGCTGCTGTGGAGTAGAGAAAGGATTTACTAACTAGTGCTCAATGCCGACTGCAAAGTGCACCAGTGCAATAAAAAGAGTTATTGCTTAGACTGAGAATTTAAAGCGAATTAAGTTCGGCTTTGATTGAAAGTGAGAGTTCGAATCATAGCGAGCAGTGTCTTCTGGCAACAGGCCACTCAAAAATCAGGGTTAAGCTTTACTTTCCTTCTACGTTAGCAGTGTCCAGATGCTTTTTTGAGGTCTACCTTTATGGGTCAAGCAGCGGCAAAGTAATAAGATGACCCAAAACAAAGCCATTCCTGTAAGCACACTCATAATAAAAGCAGTACATATTTCTGTAATGTTGCGGCACATTTTGGGAGGGAGACCTTTTTTACTTTCCAAACCATTACTTATAATTTCAGAGGGCTGTTGTTCATTACCTGAAAATGTCTCTGGTCTCAAATGCAAATATGTTACAGTTCATGGCTGGCTTGAAAATGACTTTGGAAATTGGTCAGGTTTCTTGGGCTTTTGCTGCTGGAAATGGTTTCAGCGTTTCTGGCAGGCTTTTGCACTGTGTGAAAGTTGCTTCCTGGAAAGTCTTCCCAACTTTTTAGTCTGTGAATTATTCATCCTGCTTCAATTCACTCCACTCACACCTTCCTCCTTAAGCCCCCCGTATTCCCTCTTCTGAATGCTTTTTTTTTTTTTTTTGCAACTTGACATCATTTCCACACATTGATGCCCTTTTCTTACTTTACTGTATGCTTTTTAAATGTCATTATGCCATAGGGTGTTTTGAATCTACAGTCTGCGTAGCCCCACTCCACTTAGATGCAGTTCTTGTACAAAACATGCATTTTACAATCATGGCAGATTTATCACCGAAATCTATATTTAGTTCGGATAGACCAAGAAAAAGATTGACAGGTCATTTCACACCTGTGTGCTTGAAGCAACTAAGCTGAGTTTATCAGTTCATGTTAGCTTGCTAATCAAACTAACAGTACATCACGAGCTGACTGGGGCTAAGGTTTTGAGAGCAACAAGTCAGCATCCTAACACCTGTTAATTCAAATGCATGACTAACATTAAATTCGTATTGCTGTATGAGCTGGAAGCGTAGTTTGGGGGGTTTACACTTTTGACTGCTAAGCGAACTCGTGGACAAGCAAGATGGACAGCTTAGGCTTTCAGGATGAAGATGACACTCAACCTTAATTTCCCCTAATTTTCCATAATATCCACTCTTTTTTTGGACTCCAGAAAAAAAATCCCTGGTCAGCCAAGATCTCTTTTGCTTTCGTTTCCTATCGTTACATTATATCACATTACAAGTTCTATGCAGATGCGGTGCAACATTATGTAAAGCACTGGATACCATGATGTGAGATTCCAATAAATACAGCAGAGCTAGCATTAAGCGAGAAAGAATTGCACTTAATTGCATGAATCATAGAGTTGGTTAACTAATGCAACAATGCTGTAAAGCTTCACTCATCTTATAGTACTGGGTTGGGCATCCTTTTTGCCTTCAGAACTGCCTCTTTGTGGAAAAGATTTAAAGTGTGCCAGGAAAATATCCTCCACATTATCACATCACTGCCAGCCTGAACTGTTGATATACGGCATGATGGATCCATGCTGTCATGTTGTTTTTGCCAAATTCTGACACTGCCATCAGATGTTGCAACAAACACAGAGATTCATTGCAAAAGGCAGTGTTCAATCTTCTGTTGTCCGAGTTTTTTACTGAGCACGTATGAATTTACAGCCTTAGTTTCCTGTTCTGAGCTGGCAGGAGCAGCATCCAGTGTGGTCTTCTGCTGCTGTAGTCCATCTGCTTCAATGTGTTGAACATGTTGTACGTTCAGAAATCCTCTTCTGTGTAGCTTGGCTGTGATTAGTGGTTATTTGAGCTACCGTCACCTTCCTATCAGCTCAAGCCAGTCTAGAGATTCTCCTCTGACCTCTGGCATCACTGAGGCATTCATTTTTTCTCTTTTTCTGAACATTTTCTGTAAACCCTAAAGATAGCTGTGTAGATCAACAGTGTCTGAAATACTCAGACCAGTCCATCTGGCACCAGCAACATCCCACATTTAAAATTTCTTAAATCATCTTTCTTCCCTATTCTAATGCTCAGTTTGATCTTTAGCAGGTCAGTTTGACCATGTCTACATGCTTGAACTGCTACATGTGATTGGCTCAGTAGATAATTATAAGAACGAGCATTTGAACACTTTACATTCATCTGAAACACATTTTGATACCTGTGTAACTAAAGAAGAAAATCTTACTTACTCTGATAAGTCAAGTTTGGGAAGAGGTGCATTAAAGTGTTATTAGTGCATTAACAGTGTATCATAAAAGGAAGCCTGCAATATATACAGTATAATATATACTGTAGTGATATTTTTCAGAATGGTTATTTAATCCAAACCCACGACAAACTATTTTTCTGTGATTGCTGATTCTTTCACCAGATGCATCAAATGCCATCATTTGCACACTCCAACTGACAAAGATCGCAGTCGAATATTTTCTTTTCCAGTCAGCACATGGAAGGACTCACTGAAGAAACAAGCCACAGGTAAATTAATTGAAGCCAGACAAGCGACTCTGACACTCTCTGACACCAAGTAAATCGTAGTAGGCAGTTAACAAGCGCGTCATGTGCTGATGTTTGCCGTCACACACCTACTTATGAGGCAGGAGGGTGGTTTGGTTGTGCATTTTCGAGTAAGACACAGACATAAATATATTTTTTCACCCTCACTGCTGCCACTGGTGCTCGCAGGGGAAATATTTAGCTATAAAAACAATGAGAGGTTCACTCTGGTTCACGAGGGGAAAGGCTGCCGTCCCTCCCTCTGTCTTCTGGACTGCTTGTGCGGCGATACCCAACTTTCCCCGATCTTGCTCTCTTCTGTTTCCTCTTTGGATGGTTATAATTACCCCGTCGTCATGCTGAGGAAAAAGCAAAACAGTGATCTGTATCTACATCAAGGACTGGTGGCCATAGTTTAAATACAGGGCCCTTCATGCTGTACATATTTGTGTGTGTGTCATGTACAAAAAGAGGATCTCAGCATGTGAGTGCAGCAGGTTACATAATGTGTACTTGTATGTATTTTCACAGAATAAAGTGTGTGTTTGTCACATTCTGGAATCCCCTAAATCCCCAAAAGACCTAAACTCACACGTTTGCATGCATTCATTGGGGAAATGTACACTTCAGGTCATTACCCCAAAAAAGCTTTTCCAAACAAGGCAGCGATAAGCAAGTGCCAAATTGGGAATGTTTGGCCACAGAGTCACTGAAGTGTGTGTTTGCGTGTGACTCTCAAAGGAATCGACACAAGCTGCCCAGAGCCGTGATAAGTCGTGTTCTCATGTCAGTTTCTCGCCCCATGTGTTAATCAGAGGAGACATCACATAAATCACCATTTGATAAACCAGAAGGTTTAAAGACTGTACTGCCAGACTGAGCGGGACAGGAGGAGCGGGAGGTTAAAAATAAAAGCGGTAAGGCATCAAAACTCTTAAATCCAGGGATCGCGAGTTTTGAGAGGCATACAAGCCGTGAGAGAGTTGGAAGGGGGGGGGGGGGGGCAGTGCAGCTTAGACCAAGAAAAATGAAAACCAGAGGGAGAGATTGTGAAAAAGCACTAAATTTGTAATCTTGCCTCCTTTCGGGGACATGGTCCTGAACGGCATCCAAAAACTTGTGAGCTTTTTTGAGCAAATAGCTGAGATGCCTCAGAACAGGGGTTGTTTATCTTGGGATGGGGTGAAGGAAGGAGACAGAAGAGAGATGTAAGGGAAGCCTAGAAGAGAGGGAGGGTGGCAAAAACATAGGGATGAACAGGAGGATCTGAGACTGTGTAAGAAAAAAAGATTAAAAATTGATGCAGAAGAGAGATGAGATGCTTGGGAAAGTGGTCTTTACAAAATAATAATAATAATACTCGGGCAAATCTACAGGAATAATATTTGGTATCTCGACCTCCAGCAACAATGAAGAGAGCAGTCTTTAAATCTAGACAACCAGCAAGCCCAAACAAAAATTTATTGGAAAAACAAATCTAGAAAACAGCCTCCACATGAGTCTGCAGATGAACAAAATACAATTTTTACTTGTAACATCTCAACAAGCTTTGCAAACTGAAGTGCTGACTTAATGCTGATAGTGTATCAACCGAGATAACTGCAGTTAAAAGTCCAAATCTATTAATGCTTTCTAACATGATTTCATCAGGCCAGTGCAGGGTGATAGCAGCAAGATACTGATTAATTACATTACGATACACAAAGGACATGGCTGTGGTGTTTAAACTGTGCTCAGTTTGTTATGAGGGACCCAAAATATGCCAAGAAAATATCTCCATCACCACCTGCAGCATGAACTGTTCATACAAGGCAGGATGGATGTTGTGAGCCTGTGTGAACTGTAGCCCCAGTTTTCACAGACAGTGTGGTCTTCTGCTCCTGGGCTGTAGTCCATCTGGTGTAGCCCATTCATTGTTGTGAGGGAAAACCCTAATAGATCAGCAGTGTCGGGGTGCTAAAAACCAGTTTGCACAGGTGTATTATGAATGGAAAAAGCTTCGTTTAGAATATGAACTTTTTACTTAATAAAAAGAACAAGTTTTAGGATCAAAATATATGTAAATGGTTGACTGGTTCTTGTGTAGCCCTTATCTAGTCTACCTCAAGTGTTTAATAGAACATGCCTCGTTCAGCCATTCACACAAGCACCTGTTTTCCTGCAATCAACTACTTGATGTAAATGTAACATTCATACACATTTACACTCTGAATCCATCGGAGAGCAACTTGGAGTTTAGTATCTTGCGTTGGCATACAGAATGGAGTGGCCCAGGCTCAAACCACAGACTTCTGATTAGGTAGGTGATCTGCACTACCTCCTGAGCTAAAGCCTCCCCTATGTAAACATATAAGAACATAAATCATACTAGTGAACAACTAGTTACAACTTATAATGAAAACTTAAAATATTTTAATGCAGGTCTGAGTGTCTCAAACTATAAAAATGTATTGCAAATTAAAATTAATTACATTTTGTCCATCCATCCATCCTCATCCGCTTTATCCGGGGCCGGGTCACAGGGGCAGCAGCCTAAGCAGAGATGCCCAGACCTCCCTCTCCCCAGCCACCTCCGCCAGCTTATCCGGGGGAATACCAAGGCGTTCCCAGGCCAGCCGAGAGATATAATCTCTCCAGCGTGTCCTGGGTCTGCCCTGGGGCCTCCTCCCAGTGGGACATGCCCGGAAAACCTCACCCAGGAGGCGCCTAGGAGGCATCTTTGTCAGATGCCCGAACCACCTCAGCTGGCTCCTTTCGATGTGGAGGAGCAGCGGCTCTACTCTGAGCCCCTCCCGGATGGCTGAAATTCTCACCCTATATCTAAGGGAGAGGCCAGCCACCTTTTGGAGGAAGCTCATTTCCGCTGCTTGTATCCGCGATCTCGTTCGGTCACTACCCACAGCTCGTGGCCATAGGTGAGGGTAGGGACGTAGATCGACCGGTAAATTGAGAGCTTCGCTTTTACACTCAGCTCCCTCTTCACCACGACGGACCGGTGCAGCGTCCGCATCGCTGCAGCCGCAGAACCAATCCGTCTGTTGATCTCCGGCTCCCTTCTCCCATCACTCGCGAACAAGACCCCGAGATACTTGAACTCCTCCACTTGGGGCAGGAACTCATCCCCGACCCGGAGTGGGCACTCCACCCTTTTCCGGCTGAGAACCATGGCCTCAGATTTGGAGGTGCTGATCCTCATTCCTGCTGCTTCACACTCGGCTGCAAACCACTCCAGTGCGAGCTGGAGGCCATCACCCGATGAAGCCAACAGAACCACATCATCTGCAAAAATCAGAGATGAGATTCTGAGGCCACCGAAGTGAAAGCCCTCCGCCACTTGGCTGTGCCTAGAAATCCTGTCCATAAAAATTATGAACAGAACCGGTGACAAAGGGCAGCCCTGGCGGAGCCCATCACCCACCGGGAACGAGTCCGACTTATTGCTGACAATGCGGACCAAGCTCTTGCAACAGTTGTATAGGGATCGAATGGCCCGTAGCAATGGGCCAGACACCCCATACTCCCACAGCACCTCCCACAGGACACCCCGAGCGACACGGTCGAATGCCTTCTCCAAGTCCACAAATCACATGTAGACTGGTTGGGCAAACTCCCATGCACCCTCAAGTATCTTTGAGAGGATAAAGAGCTGGTCCAGTGTTCCGCGACCAGGACGAAAACCGCATTGTTCCTCCTGTATCCGAGGTTCGACTAGCGGACAAATTCTCCTTTCCAGCACCCTGGCATAGACTTTCCCAGGGAGGCTGAGGAGTGTGATCCCCCTGTAGTTGGAATCTCTCCTCCGGAAATTGGCGGGTCATTCCCCTCATTTCCAGACTCTGCTTCCTCCTCGGAAGACGTGTCAGTAGGATTAAGGAGGTCCTCGAAGTATTCCTTCCACCGCCTGACAATTTTCTCAAAGTCAGCAGCGCTCCGCCAGCACTATACACAGTGCAGGTAGAGCACCGCTTTCCCCTCCTGAGACGCCTGACGGTTTGCCAGAATCTCTTTGAGTCTTTTTCCATGGCCTCTCCGAACTCCTCCTACACCCGAGTCTTTGCCTCATCCACTGCCCTCTCCGGGAATTGCTACCTTATCGTGGTAGAGGGGTTTATGTGTACCAGGGATCCCAGGGGCTATGTTGTCTGGGGGCATTTGCCCCCTGGTCAACACGCCCTGGTAGGGTCTCCCATGGCAAATTGGTCCTGGGTGAGGGACCAGACAAAGAGCGATTCAGAAGACCCTTATGAGAAAAACATCGAGGGAACAGTTTACCCAGCCCGGGATAGGGTTACTGGGGCCCCGCCCTGGAGCCAGGCCCGGGGAGGGTGCCCGAGGGCGAGTGTCTGGTGGCCGGGCCTTAGTCCATGGGGCCCGGCCGGGCACAGCCCGAAAAGGGGACATGGGCCCATCCTCCCGCAGGCCCATCACCCGCAGGAGGCACCATAGGGGTCGGGTGCATTGTGTGCCGGGCGGCGGCCAGGAGCGAAGGCCCTGGCGGACTGATCCCCGGCTGCCAAGACTGGCAATTGGGACAATTACATTTTGTGTTATTTTTATTCATCCAAATCAAAAAAGCACTATATATAAGTTAGTTACACTACACCGCTCAAACTAAAAGGAAAGTTTTAAAATAGCATATTATTATTTGTGAGATAAATAAAACAACACTTTGAAACAAAACACATCATAAACAACAAACAACGCAGTACAGTCTGGTTTGTTAATAAACTAAAGACCAAAGAAGAAAATCAAAACTACTGAACCCTAAACTCAATATATATTTAATTTAAAGTACAAATACTTTGTTTTTAATTAAAGAAAACATACATTCTCCCCTTCAGCAGGAAGTGGTGGTGCGGTCCAATTATCCCTCTTTGTATTTAACAGCTTCAAACCCTGGCCACCAGCTTCTGTCTGACAATGCCCAGGGATCATGGCAGGTGAGAAGTAAAAGAAACAAAGGTTAGTCAAAAATCCAACAAAGTAATGAACTGGTATGAATACATAAGTAAACTAAATGTGTGCGCTTACAAATAGAACAAATGTATCCAAACCAATCAGTAAACTTATTGGAAACTACATGTGTTATTGTGTTCAAATGAAGAAATGAAAATACATAGGAGTTACCGACTTTTGGAGTGTGGCCATGGGTTTGGCCATCACACAGCCGATGACCAAAAGAGGAAGTATTTGGCACTTCCAATGCATTTTAAACTGTAACTGAAAGTAAATGTCACCAAACAAATTCATTCTGTATTTTCCATGTTCAGACACACTTAATTCTATTTACACCACTGGGACAACAAATCACAGACATCCATGTTCACAGTAATAACAAAAGAAAAGTGTAACATTTCTCAGTAGCATCAATTCATTGTTAAGGCTATTTTTCATTGGGTCTGCTGAATGGAGAAACTTAATATTATTCAGTGATCTGTCAGTGTTTTAAGTGATGGTTTGCATTCCTACGTGCTAACTAAATATAATAAACTGTCATTTTTCCAAAATTTGTCACATTTGTAAAATGCGATTCTCCGTAAGAAACGCCAGTTTGACCACATAAACCAAAAGCATTCAAGTGAATATTTGCGAATGAATCTGATGCCTGTTCGCTCATCTGAGCAAATCTCTGTTGAGGCTGGCGTGAAGGCAGCAGCAGCATAAACAACACTTCATGCCTGGGAAGTGTTGGCAAAGGCAGCAGGTGACAACACAGACCAAACACAGCCATGCAGTCACTCATTCTCACACACACACACACAAATCCTTGAATACCCCCGGGTACTGTTTAGACAGATTAGAGGTGTGTATTAAACAGTGTCTGTGCTTAAAGAGCTCAGCCCTTTGTCACCAAACACACTGTAAATCAGCTAATGTACTAATCATAGACCAATCAGCAACAAGTAACCAAATTTCATCCATTTGGTTTTCTCTGCTCATCTCGAAGCTCCTGAAACGGACCAAGACTGCAAATGTGAGACGGTATTCAGATCAGAATGGCCGACAGATGAACAACGTCTGTCATATTGACATGTTCAACTATGTGCTAATGAACAACAGCAACTCATCAAGCCCTTGAAATCTGGTAAAAAACAAAACAAAAACAAAAACCCCAACGTGGATATTTGAGAGCAGATTTGCAGCATTAAGCAACTTTATATTCAACAGAATGTGTAAGGCCAACTTAAGCCTTTGGGAATGTGAGGACAGCGTTTTCTGAAACTTTGAATGATGGCAGTTTTCCAAGTTGCGATACTTCCTCGTGTGTGTGTAAGTGTGTGTGTGCCCCTGTGTGTGAATAGTACCTGGGGTTTGGAAATGTTTAAGCTCACTCGCGAGTGGAATGTGGCTGTGGTGTCGTCAGCTGAAGTGCCAGAGCTGGCAGAGCTGCAGGCCACCCCTGAGCTTTAACGACAGACGGGCCTTTTACTGGCCTTTGAGGACGGGATGGGGACTCTGTTCCTGTTGATAAGGCCCTGTTTCCTGTTGGACAGGTCAGCCTGGGACCATTGTCATGTGCGCTTAATGGGACTGGACTCCCAAAGGCTGTTGCCTAAGCCCTGCACTTGGGGCGTAGTTAATTTAATTGGAGTTTAAAGCTGAACATGCTGAGACATTTATGGAGAACTCGACTCACCTCAGAGTGCATTAGAGTAAAACCAACTTATCCCTATGATGGGAATGCTATGCTGTAGAGTTAAGAGACTTAAACGTAAAAAACATTTGTGTCATAAATAGCAGGCACTTATCCTACGACCAACAAACCTCCACTCCCCTTTTCTGACTGTTGAGTAATCACAGAAATGAGAATGACGGGTGTCATGTCTCAGGATTTCAGTTCAAACTGTTTTCTGGAAACACCGCTGAAATACAAAACTACCCTTAGTGCGATTAAATGTCTCACGTGTAAGAAATTTAACTGAAGGCGAGTTAAAGGAATAAAACTATCTCTAGACCCCTATAGCGAGGCAATCTAGGGGCTCTATGATGCTGTGGAGAAACTTAGCATAAATTTGGTTCACTTATCCCCTTACAGAAAAGGATCACTGCAAATCAGTACTAGCTTTTGTTACTGATCACCTGAAAATGGCATGAATCATATCCTGCAATCTTCACACTCAGCAGTTCTGATTCCAGTTGGAAGCCTAGGACAGAATTTGGACCAATACGTTAGGCATCATCCTTCGCAACCAACAAAAAAATCACTAAATACGGAAATATTTTTGAGAGAAAATGTCCTGGCACCACCTTAGTGAGACATTTTATGTTGCTTTTTTCCTTTCTATTTGTCACTCGTCTGTGCTTTTGTCAGTGTGCAGCTGTATCAACAGAACATTTATAGCCCTGTATGACTTTATTCAAAATTTTATATAACCCCACAGTTATGTTGCCAATAGTTAAAGGAGAACACCAGTCTAACGCCGGTTGATTGCATGCACTTTTTTCCCCACTTTATTAGATATAAATGTCAACTGATCTATAACACAAACATCTAACCAGCCAATCACATGGCAGCAACTCATTTAGGCATGTGATCATGGCTGAGACGACCTGCTGAAGTTCAAACTGAGCAGCAGAATAGGGAGGAAAGATGATTTAAGTGACTTTGAACATGGTTGTGGGTGCCAGATGGCCTGGTCTGAGTAGAAACTGCTGATCTGCTGGAATTTTCCCACACAACCATCTGTATTTCTCACAGAAAATGGCCCAAAAAGGAGAAAATATCCAGTGAAGTAGTCCTCTGTGTGAAAATGCCTCATATTAAAGGTCAGAGGAGAATGGTCAGACTGCTTCAGAAGACAACAGTAACTCAGATAACCACTCGTTACGACTAAGTCATGCAGAAGAGCATCTCTGAACACTCAACTCTGAAGCAGATGAGCTAAAGCAGCAGAAGGCCACACTGGGTGTTGTTCCTGTCAGCTCCTCAGGCTAATGACTCACACAGGCTAACAACTGCCTTCTATCAGTTGTTCAGGATGGTAATGGTGTGAGGAACACTTTCTTGGTGTACTTTGGGGTCCCCGGTAGCAAGTGAGCATACCACAGCTTACAGGAGTGTCGCTGCTGACCATGTCCGTCCCTTTATGACCACATCTTCTTCATGGCTGACACGATATTGTTAGCAAAATTAGCAGCCACAACTCAAGTTGTAAATTTTAAGGAGTCTGCAACCCATAGCAACCAAGGGCTCCTCTGGAATAGTTTGCTATAAATTATAAAACTGTGCTGCATCATTAAAGTGCATATAGACAGGTTAAAACATAAACACTGTGTCCGTGGTACCATCCCCACGTTGTAGACGCTCTGATATGTGACACATACTGTGACACATCAAGTCCATCTGTCATGTTACTCAGTCATTACTGGTGCTGTGAGGGGTGGTGTCAGGATGATGAAGGGTTTACTGGAAAATGTTCTAACTCTGTGAAAACCCCTGGTTTAAAATTCAATGAAGCTCACTGGGCTTAGTTTGACGTATATTAATCACTTATTAAGACAATGTCATTGCTAAACAATTTCATAATTAGGAGGTTACTTCCTCCTAGCAAAGTCAGCAGATACTCAGCTGATAAAGTCTGATGATTCCCAGTTGACCAGAGTTTGCGGGTAGTTTCTTTAAAAAATATATATATTATATTACATATATATATATATGTCATGATAGAGTAGGCTTCACATTTGTCAGAAAGCCTCAGTCTGGCTCTAAAATCACGGCGTCAAAACCTGCACACAAACCCACTTTGGGGAGAGACAGAGAAGCGGAGCATGAGGCAATGTAGGAGCTCCCGTCGCGGCTCTCTAATGGTTTCGCTGCTATTTGAACCTCAGCCCGCCCCTTTCCTCATCCTCCGCGCTGCCCCGCTCCTCACACCCGGCGCACCAGCGGGACAGTCCGGCTGCACCAGCGGCTCGCTCACACCACCCCAACCTACACAGCACTGCCCACTGAAAAATAATTAAACCTGAGGGAAGCGGTCACTGTTTCTGCGCTTTAAAGTTTGCTGAGGTGAGTTTATATTCTCTTTGGACGTTTAGCCATTATATGTTATTGTGAAGAAATTAATACGACCAAGTAAGAGCTCCGCAGTGGTAAGTTACTGGGAACACGATATGACTTTATTTTAGATAACCACGCAGAGACTTTAAGCGTGCGTGTGGAGTAAGTGCACTGACTTTGTAGTGATTTCTGTTGTATATTACAGCAGTTATGTCATATGAATATATAAACTCAATGTGAGAAATGCATTACAATCTTATGAGGGACTTGAATTCGCCTCTATCTGGATACGTTACCTGCTCGGTGAGGACATGAATCAAAAGAACTTACTAACCGCCTGCTGACATTATTGTTGTGGTTTGATGTGATTAATTATCAGCACCTTTAAAAAACTAAATATACTGTTTAATTAACTTTATAACAAAAAATTCTTCCAGTGGTGAGAGAAGGGAAGTAAATCCAGGTTCAGTTACGGCTGAGGCAGTTCATTTAAGACGTGTAATAATGTTGACTGAAGCCCAGCTGTTAGTGGTCACACTGTACAGGATAAGGGCTTTTGTTGTGCGTCTGACATGAAACTCAGTCTTTTCAGCAGCATATTTATATCCAGCAGCAGCTGTATATCATTTCACCACTGCAGCCCTGGTCAAAATAAAATCTGGCATGTGCTTTGATTTTGATCACGCTACTTTGTAATTACAGCAGTCACACTACGTAACCTATCAATTTTTGTACATGTCAGGGATGTGCACTGATTCAGTGGAACTTGACTTGGTGAAGTTAAGGCGAGTGGCCTTCTGACCCTACGTCCTGCAGGAGAGCCCCTGAGGGAGCCCACCCTGTTAAATAACACAAACAGACTCACACTAACACGTATGCAGTGATAAAACAGACTGCAGTAGGCAAACGTGCTCTGAGGTGGTCGATAATTATCCAGCCGTGTCACTGGCGATGATAACTTAAAATCCAATAAAGCACATGCTGTTATGGATTCAGCCTTCCTTTCTGAGGACCTGTCTGTACCGTGTTTGACCTTTTCATGTTTAACTGGCTCTGTAATTCCCTCAATTAATCTCCCCACGGTAGCCATACAGTATATCTTCCTTGAGTACTTGCCTTGATATTGTCATCCTGTAGTACTGTACGCAGCAGCAGATGGTTAACACATGCAGTGTAATGAGTTTTCTGTACACCCCCCCACATGATTTGCACTAATGACATAGTTCTTGAAAACATACTTGATTAAGTAAACATGTACATACATTCCTCATTGCTTTCATCTCTTCATGTTTCTTTCTTTTTTTTTACCTGAGTCCTACATTCCTCTGAGGGAAACTCTGTGACCTTTAGGTGTCATTGACGCAACTAACCAGGAAAGGGTCAGTTACTAAGGTGTGAATGTAGTTGCCGTATTTTCTTTCACACCACGCAACAAGTTTCAACCCACTGGTTAAAGTCTACACCAAATCTTTAAGAGGCTGAAAATGGCAAACCTATTCATCAACAGCTGCCTGGCCACTGCTGGCTGCTGTTGGCTCATGGAAAGATAAACCATCTGCAGCCTAAAAGGTCTGAGGTTCAGCCAGCATCGATTAATATAATGTAAGCATCAAACATAGAAGTGAAGGATCCATCTGTGCACGTTGTGGTTATTGTATGTGTAGCCACCAAACCTATATTTGAGACAGTTTTTAATAAGATTTTTAAGAGTCACCGCCACACATAAAAAATCAAAAATCAAGTGTTTCCAACAATGATGAAAAAATTTCCTGTTTGAGACAACTTCTTAATTCATCTTAATTCATAACTTTGTATTTTAGGCCTAGTGAACAGACCTAGAGACTGGTTGGTGACCCTCTGGTAGCCTCTGGTCAGTAGGGAAACATTTGTATTCCCGACTACTTAGCGAGTAGTTGCTGACAGATTTTGTGGTTGTTGTACCGCAAAAATCTCCTTGTGGTTCCTTTCCTCACTCACAAATTATCACAGTTAACCGTATTTTGCATGGAAGATGCTGCCTTGTCTGCAAAAGTTCTCTAACTAGCCACTCACTGAGCACTTTCAAAGTAAAAGTTGTGTCTGAAACCAACAAGTTTTAAAAGTAGCAACTTTTACTTTGTAGGTAAATGGACTAACTGTACAGTTTGCATTGCTGTCTTTGGTTTTACAACCACTTTGCAAGTAGTTAACAACTGTTTGAAAACAAGCCAGAGTCTATGTTCCCGATAGATAGTTATCATGGGTCACTGGCTGGTCTTTTGTCCTGTGTGACTTAGCTGTCAATTTCACACCAACCACTCACAACTCGTTGGGAAATATTCATTTTTCCCCAGGAACCAGTGGTTGCTACTCGGTGACCAACTGGTTATGTGCCTGTGTGACTAAGTTATTTACTGTAGTATTAAACTCTGACTATAACTATCTGACTCAATGTGGGAATCATGAGCAAACCTGCAGCTCACTGCACCTGTGGTGTCACAGCTTAGCTAATCTAACACAACCTGAACTGCTGAACTAGAAACACAAATGATATTTAACATAACATGTAAGAAGATTGCTAAAGAACTTCCCCAATGTGATACTGGGTGTCTGTACACCATAACAGATGGCCTGAAAATAGATGTTTGTTGTGTGTATTTATCCAGAAGACTTTAATGATCACTCGTATTGGGAGTAAAATATTACAGAAATTTCAGATTCTCTCCTCTTCAGAATTTAATTGAAACACATTTAATTTAAGGAGGTTATTTTTTAACAAGATTACTTAATACATTTTGTTAAGTAAAAAACTTTTTTCAGCTGATTTAATTTTGCTATAGGCTACATTATATATGTGCAGATATATTTTGATTAGCGAACCAGCTTGTGCAGCTAATGTTAGCTTAATTATTGAGCTAGCTGTAGCTTTAGAATAGGAAAACTGCCTGCAGCAAACTAAAACTGAGACTTTTTGGAGTATAACTGCCACCGTTAACACTGTTAATGATGTACGTGTTGTGAAGAACAAAAAACTTGGCAATGTCAGCGGGAGTAAGAAACAGGGTTAGGCTTAGCAAACAAACCAAAAGGAAAAAGCCACCCGCTAAAAGGTGCCACTAGCTAATTTCAATACTGCAATGTCTTGTTCTTGTTAATTCATATATACTGTACAGTGAATATTAGTTATGTGTGGTTTGTAGTGTTTGTGTATTCTTTTATGCTCATAAAGAAAGTAAATTGACTATTTCAAAACTTGAAATATTCCAAAAATAGTGCAGGAGCAGTAAAGAAAAAACTGCATCTATGAGTATGAAAGAGATAAAAACAGAAAATATCCAACAAAGTAGGCAAATTAGGTCTGCCAGATCCAGCAGATGGAGGAACCAGAGAGGCTCGGACAGTATGGATATTTATTGAAGCATGAAAATGTTTTCTTGACTGAGGAGGAAGTGTAGCAGTGTTTTTCTTGGATTCAAATTGAGTATGGTTGGTGAAAATAGGACGGTAATTGAAAGCCAAAGACTGACCCTGAAAAATGTGGCCTTATCTTGTATGTTTGTTCACCTGGTTAGCGGGGTTAGTGAGTGGAGGACATGAGAAGGGAGAGAGAGAACAGGGAGGGGAAAAGCCACGATAAAACGCAAAGTCTGCCGCTGATTTTACTCAAGACAAACTGTAGCAGAGTAAACATTTTGAGTTACAGCCATGAAAAGAAGTGTGTGTGTGGCCTGACGGCTGTTATATTTAAGCTTTTACATCCTTCATAAGTCAGTCAAGACGTTCAAGGAGTAGGAAAACAAAGAAGGAGCAATTAGAGGTAAAGAAAGCTAAAATGGAAACAAAACTAACAAAGGAACGAGGCAGAATGAAGAAAGAAACAAAGTTTAAAAAGGAAAGACAAATTAAAGGAAAGAAATGAAAAGAAAAAAATGGAGATTAGGACGTAAACATGGTTTGAATCAGAGGAGAGGTTGAAGAGACGGATGTTTGATAGTAGTAAAGACTCCACCGACTGATGCTATGTTCAGGAATGTGTTCGTGCACACACAACAACCAACACACACGGCTCCTATTAGACTGTGGTTACTCTGGTTTATATCCAGCAAAGCCACCTCAGGAAAATACTGTACACAGTGACATGGAAATGTTGTTCTGAGAATCCCCTGAACAGTAACTTCGCCAGAAAAGCAGCTTAAAACTGAATATAAAAGTGTGATTAGGTACAACTTTTAGTGCTTTGATGCTCGATTTTCATCATTGGGCCACATAAAATGATACTCACATTAATAGGTCTCAGACACTGGATCACCAAAGTCGCTGAGATTCGCTGTCTGGGAACAGCGAATGTCCTATGCTAACCCTGTCCACAATAAAGGGATCTCTCCCACAAGTGGAATCCAGCCATCTTTAATAAACCTGTGCTTTCAACTGCTCTGACAAGTCAGAGTTTCTGCTGTGAGACGAGTCTATCCATAAAACAGCTGTTGAAAGAGTGATTATATTAATAAGGTTGTGGACCAATCCCACTGTTTTTCCCTTATGTCACAGCCTGCGTTCCTTCTTTTCTCCTCATAAACATCCATCAGCGTGCCATCATCCTCTCACATCTTGTTCCCTTTGCTTTCTCCTCAGCTGACCTTTTCGCTTTCTTTCATTCCTCCTACCACCTATCCCTTTCATCCTCTTTTCTGCCTGCATTTGCCATCCTCTCCCTTCACTCCTCCTTCTTACCCTACTTCACTTTAAACTCACTCTTTCCTTCCCTCCGACTCATTTGTATTGTATTTCAACTCTTGCAGAAATCAGAACCAGTGGTTCCAAGCTGAAGCAGCCAGGCTCTGCCCAGACAGAGGTGCCATACCGAGGATAATGGAGGAGATGAAGGATTAGGGGATAATCCAGGGTATGTCCAAGTCCCTGCTGTCAAGTGCTCCCCTATTTTTCTGATATCTAAGACGAATGCACAAAGACTGCTCCCTGGATTATAGCATTAGACTTATTACCATTTAATGTGTTTTTGATGCTTGTTTTAAATTCATGCTGTTTATATAATTCACTGGAGTGTGCAGAAAACAGCAAGCGCACACGAATAAGTTTCTCAGTGAGGAAAGAAGGACAGTGGATGGGTTGTTGAGCTTTGCCCGGAGGCTTCAAGTACATGACATGAGTCAGAGGGACCGACCCCCTCTGAGCTGTGGTCAAAGGTTTTTTTTAACAGGATTACAGGCAGAAACAAAAGAGCAGAGCTTTCCGTAAGTACACAGCCAGAGTAATTAATGCCTCCATGTGTGCGGTATTCCGGTAATGCTGCAGGTTATCAATTAGGATGGGGTTTTTCTCTCTAACTTAAGATGAATATTTCCCCCTTATTTGGAATTACTCCCTTATTGTCTCTAACGACACGCACGTTATTTTAATCAAGGAGGTAGCCTGTTGCTTTAGCTCCGCTCATGGGAGCATCTACCAGGTTCTTGCAGGCCTGCACGCTGTCTCAGATTTAAGATCGCACCTCGGTATAGCGGTCCTTCTGTGTCCCTTTGCAAGCCTTGATATGGCTTTACTCGGCGCTGGTATGTGGTATATTTCCTCCCCCTCCACACCCAGATGCCCCTCTTAAAACGGCAGCCAGGGGAAGTGGAGCGGAGGGCCTGGGACTGCGGTCAGGAGCAAATTAGAAAGGCTGCCTTGGACCTGACGCAATCTCCATTTCATGAACCATAGCCAGTCATTAATGAAGCCAGACGGGGCCTGTGCACGCGTGGGAGGCCCACTGATATTTAGACGCTGCATCTGGAAAGTGGAGAGAACGAGAAGTCCATGTCAGGGTTGGCTCATGCTATTAAAATATTTTAAAATTGAATATCAATTACTCTGCTGGCAACGAACACATGACAAAGGGCCAAGACAGACTTAGAGAAGTGGGGAACTGCAGGACTGAAAAAAGGCAGCAAAGGATTATCAGTTATGTTACATAATTAAAATGGAGTACAAAAAGTTAGTTGCTAGCTGTTGTTAATTACTGATGATCTGGCATCAGATTGGGCTATGTTTTGTTTTTATTTTTTATTCATAAAGAGTCCTATATATGCTGAAGCTTGTCAGAGCAGATGACAAAAACAGCCAGAATTAAATCTCCCTTCTGCTTAATGCTATTTGTCTAGCTGTGCCAATATTTAACAGGAAATCATCTCAAATTTCAGCAACACAAAGCTGAAAAAAAGAATAAATAAATATTCCACTGCAGAATATTTACAAGAAGACATTCTGCTTTGATGATGGGTTTTTCTGCTTTCCTGCTGCATTTCATCTGCAGCCTGCTGCTCTTTTACCCTCATCTTCAATTCTCCATACTACGAAGGAGGCAAAGTCTGCTACTGTCTCATTTAGTGAGTAGTTTAAGAGTCCCCGTGATGTGTTTTACAGCATCATGGAGTGCAGGTTCTAACTTGTGAATAGGTTAGAGTTGATCCTCTCTGTCAGCCCATCACAGCAGCAGTGCCATGACTTGCAAAGCCTACAAACCATGAGCGTAACATTTATTTAGAGACACATGTCATCCACGCGTTTCTCTTTTATGTAGTTAACAGTAGTTTTCACTGTCAAAAAGTGTCTTTTTCCAGCGTCATGAAAAGTTGGAACAGATCAGCATCCAGATCATGTCTTCAATGCCGTGTCATCTACGGCCACAGATACCAGGGGCTGAAAGTGAAAGTCAGTTTCTTGCAATGTAGATAATTCATTCATCTGTTGTTGATAATGTAGCAGAAGCAGGGACCTGTAGAGCAGAGGTGCAGCATGCTGCTATAGAGATAGAAATGTGGTGCTTGAGAAAAGGCTCATTTATGTTAAAATATTTCAGCTTCTCCTACAAAAGGTTACATAATGCCATCCTGCTACATTCTAAAGAAAAATAAAACATCTGATTAATATTACCTGAATAAAAATTAAAAGCTTAAACCCTAACTCTTCAGATAAATTTGACAAATCTTGTTAATTTCCTGATGTTGAAACGAAGCAGACATTGAAAACATGGAAAAGAAATATAATTATAAGCTTCTTTTCCCTCAGCCACAAGGGGTTGCCTTCCTCACACAACCTTCCCAGGGATTTGCGTCTTCTCCTGGAATCTCAAGCAAATGTGTTAACCACTACACTGTGGAGCCACTGGAAAAAATATAAAAGAAGGAAAGAGATAAAGGATTAAACTTGGACTAATACCAAAATTCAGAGAAGGTACAACTAAAGAGCTAAGGGGAAAAGGTAGGATAGTGAAAGATGTATTTAAAAAAAAAAAAGAGTATAATAACTAACATTTTAACATATTACTTTTTCCCCCTACTGTACAAAGCACATCGCCTGTACTTAGAATTGCTGGGAGCTCTATACAGCAGTAATCTGGTGTTAGAGCCAGATAGCAACAGTAATTTTCTTATCAGGATATTTTCATTATCTCTTCCTATCTCCCTGAGAATATTTTGCTTGTTTATAAACAAATGTGAGCTTGCTGAATGAGGCCTGCTGCTCCTGCTTTGAAAGCTTTTTTGAGAGTCATTTTTCCAGGGAAGTGTAAAATGAAATTTGTGTAACCTGCTCTCCAGACAAAGCAGGACAAAATGGAAGCAGGAATTCCCTGAAAGTACACCCATCTCATGGATAAGAAGCAGACTTTGGTTTGCTTCACGGAGCAGTAACTGTGGTCTAAATTTAGATGGTTCCAGACCAGCGGACACTTGGAACGCAGAATCTTAAAAAACCTGCGGAAAGAAAGAAAAGTTACTGTACTTTACAACGCCGTGTAGCATCCAGAAACAGAAAGCACCAGGGTCTCTCTCTGAATCTCAGCTTACACATTACAAACTGCAAGTGTGATCCATTTCTTTCAATATACCTTAAAAACAAGCACATCCCTGTCTACATTTTAAAGATAGATGTTTTTTCCCTGTTTTTACTTTCAATAGATGGCTCCATGGTGTGACCGCAGAACCGTTTGCAGCTGGATTTGGACCTATTTCTGAGCTGATGTTGACAAAGCCAAAGCCCAAAGCGAGCCATTCCACCTGACCACACTCCAACTGGATCGGCTGCCTCCAGGAACACAACTGCATAGTGTTCTCCTCAATTTGTGCCTGTTTAATTCAGCCAGCTATGCATGTCAACAAGCTACAAAGACTGGGACAGAACTTGGCCTGTACATAATAAACAGACATGTTATTCTAGTGAACTATTTGGCACTGTACGTTTCAGCCTCAAAAACGACACAGCTTCAGATCTCGGAATAACCATTGAGAGCTATTTTCCAGGTCCATACTTTGGACTGACGAACTGTCAGTGACTTTGGTAAAACTCTAAAAGGAGAGAAGTTGAAATTTATTGTTAAGTTTGACCTTTCTGTGGGACTAAAGGCAATTCCAGAAATTGTTTCGAGTTGATTCTCAAGAAGATCCGAGCCATTCTTGATTTCTGATCATGAATCTTCAGGAAAAGCTGTCAGGTCTGAAGGGTCTGGTCTCACATTCCCACAGCAAGCGTCGCCATAAAGGAGACCTAACAGTGGACATGATTAGCCCTCCTCTGGGAGACTTCCGTCACACCATGCACGTGGGCCGCGGTGGCGATGTATTTGGGGACACATCCTTCCTCAGCAATCACGGCGGGACTGCCAACGGGAACAATGGGGAAACTGATTCTGTTTCCAGTCCCGACAACAAGATCGGAGCTTTCTTCTCCAGGACCCTCCGTCAAATTAGGAGGGGCTCTGATAGTCGACCCAGAGAGGCATCCAAGGATTTCTCTCCACCGCCTCCTGCCATTTCTCCCATCATCAAAAATGCCATCTCCCTGCCCAGGCTGGATGTGGATATGCCTAATGGAAGCCCCACCACCAAAGTGCTCTTCCCCAGTTCTCAAAACACGCCTGAGGAGAAGAAAAGCTCTTATGGTGAGTGGGAGATATGGTTTTTATGGATCAAATGATTATGCGTGGCATAATTTGATTCACTTTTATCACTCTTATTAGCCCTTACCAGCCTACACCAAACATCAGGAAGGAAAACTAGAAATTAGCGGGTAAAGAGACGGATTTTCCATTCAGTAAGTGATCGGAAGGACAGAAACACTAAATGAATGCTGATTTTCTCCAAGGTACTGCCATGGTACTTTGCTTGTGATGAATATTGTAAATACACTGAACAAAATGGTCATTAGTACCCTGGAGTATACCGGCTAGCAGAGTCGTATTCAAGATAAATTTATGGATATTGTCACCACGAGCAGTGCGCTGTTGGTGCTTTATAGTCGTGCACACAAGTCTGTTTCTGTAGCCTCTGCATGGGTTGATTTCACATAATTACTCTCCCAACATGGGACCATAAATGCCACAAATCAGGTTTGCTTTATAAGCTAATGTTACACTAGTTGAGCCCGGTTTACTGTGGGAAACTAATTGGGTAATTCGTGGACTTCTCAGGCTCAGGCCCTAGTCCCTACGCTCTTAGGCTCACCTTTGCCCAGTCCTTCAGGAATCCTTTAACGACCAAATCACTAAGCTGTCCCTAAGTGCCTTCCTTTCTATTAAATGACATCACTGGTAAACAATGTCTCATGTGGGCGAAAGTCAAATAGGTTAAGTTCCAGCACAGTGTTCCAGCGTTAACTAGGAACTGTAGGAATGTGGGGATCATCTGTTGAAGTGCAGTGAAATGAATCCATCATGTACCCAGAGATCTAGAGGCAGACTGCCCCAGATGTCCTTATGAATCACCTTGGCTCTAATCAGCAGCGTTTACATTGATAACACACCTAGATCCAGACAGAGCTGGCAGCGAGCTGTCTGGGAGGCTGTTTGAATGTTTGAATGACCCCTGTTAACACCACACTCATGGCTGATGCAGTCTGGCCTGCTTTGTGTGTGTGTGTGTGTGTGTGCGTGTGTGTGTGTGTGAAGGGTTTGGTGAATATAAAAACAGCCCACAGGAAAATCTTTTTTTTTAAACCTTTCTAAATTTTCACTTTATCATTAACTTATTTGTCTAATGATTCAGTGACTTCATGATCTTCAAATTTAAAGAAACAGATTTACATTTTTAGATATTGTTAGAAACAATAAGGACCAGAAAAAAGCTTAAAGGACGCCTCATTGTTCTTAATAAATGAGATTTGAAGCTTAAGCCTAACTGTAAACAGAGTCAAGGGGGCAGTTTGCCCATGTTTACAGTCTTTTTGCTAAGCTAAGCTAACCATCACCTGTTTGCAGCTTCATATTTAGCATATTGACATCAAATCTTATAGTTAAGTGAAAGGAATCCAGTTTCTTTCATATCTGTTCCTTTAAATGATGAGTGAGTGATCAGATTGTATTTGAGTTCCTGACCTCTTTAATCCCTGAAATGTGATCAGATCACCAGTGAAAGTGAAAGAAAACAGGTTTTAAATAACTATATATAGGTATGTGTGATGTTTTTATCTGGATATGAGTTGATGTCTGCAAACATTTTTATTTATCTAAAGCCTTTAAAATAATAACGGAACTGAAGCTACTTAAGTTTCCAGTTATGTTGCGTTATGACAGATTGCACGTTTTCTTGAAACAAATCCTCCATAAACTGGTTTAATTCTTTCTCTCTCTTTGGTTAAAATGTGCAAACTGTAAAATCCGTAACTGTTTTCGTTGGTTGAAATGAAAACCTCCCGACTCTTGGCTCGATACAGCTGGCACTGAGAAGTGCTGTAATTTACCCATTTCGTCCTGCAGGCAGCATTTTGTGAGTGCGTGACTTATTCTGTGATCCGGCAGCATCGGGCCGATGATTCACTGTTCACAAGAACGGGACAAGTCAGCACTTTGGGTGCTGAAGTGGTTTTTTGCCAGGTTTTAATCGTGAAGCAATATGAATAAACACTGCCCCCTGCTGGAATGGAATGTAAAGTCATGCAACTGCATCAATCTACTTTAAAGAGCTGCATATGCAAACTCTTCAATGCAGAGTTAACTTGTTTGTATTCATCTTGTTTTTTTGGTATTCTGTGGTTGAGCTTGTTACTGCTTTAGACGTTTCTTTGTAACCTCTGGATTGAGCAGATTTTTATTGATATATGGATTTCATGTGTCTCCTGCTCAGGTCTGGAGTCTGGTTTTGTCACCTTGCCTCGCCTTTCGCGCTCCGAGCGTCAGCAGCCGTCCATCTCCATCCCCACCTCCTGCTCCACCAACATTCACCGCGGCTCTCTGACCGACCCCTCTGACATCATCTTGTCCACCTGCTCCGCCTCTGTTGAAACTTCCGACCCCTGTCGCACCACTGCCTTCTCCGACTCCCTTCCTTCCCTCACCTCCCTGGATACCTTCACTTTTGACCTTGGCCCCTCCCTCATGAGCGAGGTATTTAGCCTCATCGATGGCCACCCGGAGGAGCGCAGCCACACCTGGGAGGGAGAGGAGATAGGGTCAGCATGCGGGCTGACCGCTGAAGGTTCAGAAATGGACTCCTTGGCCACAATCTCATACGTGGATTCATTGCTGAAGGAAGACTGTGGGAGTGGAAAGATCCCACATGGGGCCCAGTGGGAAGAGGAGGAGAGGAGCGCAATGGAGTCGAATGGAGTCGGGCTTTCTGTTAAAGTTCCTGATGTAGTGATGGGGTCTTCTGAGAGGGGAATGATGGGAGTAAGGATGGAGAGCAAACGATTTCAGAGTGCTACAGACGTGCTCGCTCGTCACTATGGTGCCGGCCTCTTAAAGGGACAGAACAGGGCTGAGACCGGAGATTCAGAGTTCATGAGCCAGCCAAGGAAGAAAATATCCTACAGTTATATGGATGACGAGGACGAAATTAAAGTCTGAGCTCAGAAAATCAAACGTGTTGGAAAAAATTGTTTAAAAAAATGTGATGTGTAATTCCTCTGAAAGTCCAATCAAACCAATCATGTAAAATCATCATGTGGTTGACAAAAGGCTGGTTCTGCTGACAGAACGAGCATGGAAACTTAACACCCTTCGCCCTTAATACAGAATTCCTTCTATGCAATCGTGCTCCGAGGATATAAAATTTTGATTCAAACCTGCTGCTGAATGTACCTAAAAGGAGTGAAAGACTTGGCTGCTGCACGTTTCCTGCTCTGCACAGGAAAATAACTGAAGCAATGGAGGGTATGGAAAGTGCGGATGTACTAGCGAATGTAGTTACAATCAAAGGAAAGCCCAGCGTTACTCAACGCGGAAGTTGCAACGCCTGACGTTCACTTTATCCTTTTTTACACTTCCTCATATACGAGGGGGAAAGGCTTCCGGTGCAAGACCAGATTACTAATGAGAACACAGAAAGGAAGTCGGAGGGGTTGGAAAAATATATTTGGTCTTAACACAAACTTTTGCTATCACTACAATCTCTTTTTACTCAGGAATATACTAGCAGGGGAGAAAAAAGGGAAGAACAGAAGAAAAGGGGAAATCCCAGAACTTACAGTATAAAGTCTCATCAGATAATCAGAGATCTCATTTATTACACTACGTGGACCAATGTAATACTACGCGTAATACTGGTATTTGCTAGATGCAACTAAAGCCTGAATTATATATTGTGCATTGTATGCTGCAGACCTATATAGATAATCTGTGCACCTTTTTTATGATTATGAAGTCCGACCCGTGTATTGCTTTTTTTTAATAGAGGAAACATCATGCATATGTTACTTTATACAGCTGCACATGAAGATATCTGCTGACTTCCTATGAATATGTACATACAGTATGAGCACCTGCAGTAAGTACATAGTGCAATTCACATCCATATGCTGCAGCCAGTACCAGCAATTATACTACAAAAATATAAAATGACAATAAAGGTGTTTTTAATGAGTTGTGCATTCATTTCAAGTTGGTTTAAAGGAATATTCCAGACACACTCTATAAACCCCAAAACACTGCTGTAAAAAGTTTGAATTTTCGAGGACTGTTCAAAGTGAGCACAGCCACTATCGGTTTATGGGTGGGGTATCGTTTAATAAGTGAAATGCCAAAAACAGAGAAAAAAAAAGTTTTCCCACACTAAAATAGCTTACACAAATACAATTGTTTTGTACATTTATGGACAATTCCACAGGAAAACAGGAAAATATTTTTGCTGTGAATTCATTTATCATAGGTCTATTTTTTTTCTCTGACCGTAAAACCATCAGAATAAATAAAATTACTAGGCTGGTTACGGGGGAAAAAATCTGCAACACTTAAAATCAACTAACCGAACAATCTAAGCGTACCCAGCACTCTTTGTCTTTTTTTTTTAATGACAAAATATGAAAGTGTTTCAGCGGCTGTTCTGCTCGACTCAATAACAGAACTTTGAGGGACGTTTGTTTCTCACTGTGCCATAGAAGGAACCTCTTTTGCCTGTGATGGTGGGGGAAGAGGTGGAGGGCAGTTTGGAGCTTTGAGTCCAGGCTTTTTCGGAGGAGGCTTTTTCATGCTGGCCTGCTGTCCTCGAGGTGCAGGCGTCGGATGGGGCCTAGTGTCTGGAACCGTCGCAGGTGCAATCGGGGGTGGAGGGGCATGTGACTTGAGAGGTGGCGGCAGTTTTGGTTTGGAGAAATGAACCGTGACCTGCTCGTTTGGCTGGTTAGACTTGCTCGGGGGGAAAGTTCTCCTTGCTGTAAGAAAGATGGGGGGGGGGGATGACAGCACTGAGCGCACGAGTACAAGAAGTCATGCACTTCTGAAAGCGAAAATCACAAACTTTAAACAACTGAATTATATCTGTGGTATACACTGTAAATAAAAGACAGATTTAGCCGCATTTTTAATGCCTGAGCTGAAACACCAGACACGATGTGATATAACAATAATTCACATACTGCAATTTATCACCTCTTTTGCAATTTATGTCCTCATATTTAAAAGACGTCATTATCTGTGTTATCCAGTAAGATAAAGTTATCTCACTTCTCGGTTTTTCTGCTGTAAAATGAGATTTTTGAGCAACACTGCCCCAAATATTGACATGTTGAGTCAGTCTTATATCAGTCTGCAACTGAAAGGCATTAAAATGGCAATTATATGCAATCTGTTTTTCCTAATACAGCAGTTAACACCAAATAAATCACATGTCTGTTACAATCTGCTCTAGAGGTTAACACACTCTACATGTTACATAGACTATAAACCTATCACTATATTATATACATGTGTCAGGTTTAGCTACGGTTTCAGTGCTCGTACAGTCTATGTTTAGCCGATATGTACAGATATGTAATTTCTCATTCAACTATATTTGATTTATGTGTTTAGTTTACTTCATTGACAGAGTTTCATTTAAATTCTAGTATCAAATTTCGACATCTGGTGGAAGTATGTGACTACCCAGTTGCTTTACATTGTATAAGCTATTATAGAAATGCACTGCATTTAAGGAAAAATGGTTTGGTAGATAGATGAACAGCACGATACTTATAAGGCAACATCTTTCAGCCAGCGAGGCAGTTAAAAAAGTGTAAGAGATGACGCATGAACCTAAAGATTGATACTCTGGTCAGCGGTGTGAGACTTCCTGTTTCCTGTGTACATCCTGATTGTTAAAATAACAGCGGTAGATGTATTTTTCCTCATATTAAAATACATCGAATTACCAAGCCACTATTTTGACTAACGAGTCTGTACTGAGCTTTCTACAATGGAAAAGAAACAGTAAGTGCTGATAGAGATACGCTCAGTCCAAAAATAGCTCCTTTGGTAGGGATATTTATAATATGGTAAAAATTACCCTGATGATCTCATCTTTATGTACTGAGATCATGATCTTTAAAATTTGAAAGATAATGCGTAATAGGATATCCCAGCTTCACCTGCGTCAGCTTATATTAGAGTAATGTAATGTCTCGTGTGTACGTATGAAAAACTAAAGTGCTGAAAGTGCTTCTGGAGAGGCAGTCCCAGCTCGACCTGTTTGACTGAACCTTTGACTTACGTTTAAACGGTGACGCGATCTTCACTAATGCCCTGGGAGAATCTGGCGGTGCTTCCAAAATTGGCTCGAGCGGGTTCTGTTCTGAGATCTGCCTCTGGGTGGGACTCCGGGCCTGGCCTGAGTTTGTCGCAGATCCCGCTGCTCTGGGAAGCGGAGTCGGGTTCTGGTTTGCTGTTGAGCTGGACGCGGCTGTAGAGTCAGAGGCCGGAGACGGGCCGGGATCGGTCAAGGATGAGCTGCTGGGCGTCCTGTTTGGTTGAGCAGGTGCTGCCGTCTCCGCTTCAGGGCTGCCCCACGTGGAGGTGCCACTGCGGCCGCTCACAGAGCCAGATTTCACCAGGAAGGAGACGCCGCTGTCCTGAGAGGCTGTGCTGCAGGTTCAAGTATTTTAAAGAGTTTCCACTTTTTAGCATTTGTAGCCACTGAATATTTAACATCATATCATAACATATCTTAAAATATAAATATCTTTGATATGATTACTGCACTTATTACGCAGTACCTGTTTGTCTTGGAAAGAGGGAAGTGATATGCAGACGAGGAGGCTGTGGAGGAAGAGGAGGAAACAGTTCTGCTCAGTTTCCCCTTTTCTGGGACAACGGGAGAGGGCAGAGACGCATCCAGGACCTCGGGAAGTTCTGGGATCTCGAACGAGAGAGCTGATCAAAACAAATAAATAAAAAGAGTCTTACTCATTGCACTCAGCTGATGTACACGTTCATCCCCGTTCACATCATCTACATTCATCTTTGACCTGCTCCACTTGCCACATGCACAGTTTCCTGTGCAAGGGTGCATCTAAGGGTGTACTAAGTTTCTGAGCGGGTGTTGCAGAGAGGTGAAAAATAACACAGGCTTTATTCATTTCCATGTTTTTCTCCCGTATTCTTGACAGAACAAAGCAACATTCATATTAACTGCAACTCGTGTTTTTAGCAAGATATAAAATACAATGAAATAATTGTGGTTATTGCAAATACGAAAAGAAAAAAATATGTTACATTAAAACCCACCCACACATGAACTGTGGTTAACAGCAGACTCAGTCAGAGCAACTGATATTGTGTAAAAGTGATTCTGTGAAGATCTGTATTGTTTGCGATCTGGCTTTCTTACCAGATAATTAAGTCACATACATGTCTAAGGGCCCAGTTCTTCATTTTTCTGTATCATATCATATCCCCGCATCAGTGTATGTATCTTTTAGCCATGCTGAACAACAAGTCTTCAAAGAACAGCTTTCAGTTTACATTAAGAGTGCATTTACCTTCGGGGAAGAGATCAGAGCTGTACTGAATAAGAGGCTCAATGACTGTCACCACCTGGACTGAAGAAGCTGAAGCCATGTCAAAGAGAGCAGCTTCCCTAACGAGGCAAAGTGATTGAGAGAGCAGAGAAGGACTCACATAAAGCACAAATATTGTTAACAGTGTAAGAACAGGAATAACTTGGAATATGATTAAACACACGTACCCCTCAGCTCGCGGCCAGAGCAGGTTTGGTCCCAGGACGATGGCGATGTTACTTGGTGTCATTTTGTTTATAGCCTGCTGCTCAGACAACAGAGACAGGAACTGGACCAGGTACCTGATAAGCAAGAAAAGAAGATGGAAAGAAAAAAATGAAGACTTATAGACATATTAACACAAGATATATGAAAATTGAAATAAATATAAGACTTGTTGATTTCCTCTGCCATGTTAGCAACACTGAGGCTGTGCTTTGAAATAAGGGTAGTATGAGCCAAATGTTAAGCCTTTTAAGGTGGGCAGATATATCTGAGTGGTATCAGATCAAAACTTTGTTTCTCTGCTTTAAGTTCACTGCGTAGCCCACTCAGTGGTGTTACTTTTATACCTCCAACATGCACAATGAAATAATAGAAGCTGACTCTAAGTAACTGAGGGACAGGTACGTTTATATTCCAGGTCTAAAAAGTACACACAGTGATTTCATGATCACTAAAATGTGTTCAGAATTAGCAATGTGCTGATGAGTCATCCCATAAGTCACACTGCTCTCCCTAAACATAAAATGCCTTAAAAGTATCACTATTTGTATCGGTATTAGCAATACTGGCCCTGTATTGACTCGGTATCAGATTAATACCTAAATTTGCAGTATTGCACAGCACTATTAAGCCACACATAATGATAACATGTTGATGCATAGTTCGCTGACTTAGTTGATGAGGTATGGTGGTCCTTAAAGGTCAAAAACAAGAAAACAGCAGCAAATAGAGAAATTCTGCAAAAGCATGCAAAACACAAAGGAAGTAAAATAAAACACAAAGGAAGTAAAATAAAACACAAAGGAAAGAGGAAAAATGGCAGCAAAAGCTCCAACGTGACAGCACGCTGCAGAAGTGAGACGCTAACAGTAAAGGGCTAACAGCAGGCATGTGTCCACAGTTACATGAATCATGTGATTAAAACACACATTACACAAAACATCAGGGGGTTTTTTTTCACTTCTATTGTGTTTTACTAAAATTCCTTTGTTGTTTATTGGGTGTGTCTTGTGTTTTTGTGTGTTTTTGCAGTGTTTTTTCTATTTGCTGGTGTTTTCTTAGGTTGCAGTGCATTTGACCTCTCAGGTCCACCATACACAGGACCAACAGAAGCTAATTCAAGACACATTAAAAACTAACTAGACATCTGAGCAGAAACACAAGGGCCAAAACTGAACCCAATACATCTTTTTTATATTGTCTTAACCACACATACTATATATATACAAAACAAAGAGCCATCATGACTCATGAGCCAACAATACTGCTGAAACATTTCAGTTAGGTAAATTTAAAAAACAACAACTTCTTCGTCAGAACATTTGATCGTGTGAGTGCAAAAAAAGAAAAAAGCTATTCACAGACTACACACCTGAGGTTGTTGTAGTTTTCAGGTGGCAGTTTCTTTAGAAGTATCTTGAATTGTTCCAGCTTCTCTGACAGCTCTTTCTCCCTATGGGGTCAGAGGTCAGAGTTAAGGAACACACCACAGTCAAAATGAGAAATGTAGAAATCGATTTTGTACAGACCCTGCTGCTTTAAACCAGTCGTTGTAGAGGTCAAACGTCATTAGAGGTTCGGGAAGTTCTCGGAGGTAACACTTCAAAGCTCCTGTCGACACATTCAGAAGTAAATCCCACCGTTAGATAAAAACACATATATTTATTAACCCAAAATATTCCATTTTGAATTTAACCTTCTTGCTGTTTTCTCAACATAATCCATTAATAAACGCTTTTATATTGCACTGCTATAAATAATTCTAGCGCACTGAAGTGGTGTTTTTGATGTTCACAGGAAGCTGTACTTGGAGCAAACAGAAGAGGAACTGGGTTGTTAAAATGAGCTGTGAAAGTCACATTGGCTGGCCAGATGAGGAAGAGCCCTCATGACGGGAAATGGAAGAGGGCACAGCCTCACCTGCCACGGCGTGAGGGTCCATGCTGAACTCGCTGTGGTCCACCGTCCCTTGATTCAGACACGTCTTCAGCCTCTTCATCACCGAGGCTGCGGCGGCCAAGCGAAACAGACCCTGAGGAAAGACGACGGTTCATGAAAAACGGGAGAAAAAAAAAGAGCGTTCGAGCGGTAGAAGTCGCAACCAGCCAGCAGTCAGTCAGTTCAAATCAACATAACCAGGGAAAGCCCCCACGGCTCAGAAAGAAAGTGTTAACACCCTCTTTACTGATTATATACGTTTAGACACTGATTTTTTTCCACCCTTTCAGTTTGCCCATACAGTTTGTGCTTAACATGCAAAACTGATTACTTTCCCATCAATCTTAACTGTACTTTGTAGTTACTGCAAATGAACAAACATTAACACACCAATGCTCTAAACTTCTTTTTAATTTTAGTGAGTAAATCTGACTCCAGTTTTGCAGAGCTGCTGGCCCGTACACGTTGATTTAAATAGGACCTGTGATGTTAATTTGGAGCTCTTTTCTTTGTTCCTGTGATGCTACACTAGCTTTGGTTCAAAAGAATCACTATTCATATAACACTGGGCCTTTGTGCAGCTCCTCAATTCAGCCGATAGCTGAGCCGTGAGCCTGAGAAGACCATGTGATGCATTATAGTGATCCAAGAGTATACAAAGTGTCTAAATTAGTGCTTAGAGCAGCATAAATCCTGAGAGTTACATAACAGTAATAACCTCAGAAAGCAATATGATGTGCACTCAGGCTTGGACGGTGCACAGCAATTTAAGTGGGCAATGAAAGCACTTTTAATTTGCATATTTCTGGGTCTGTGTGTTATGACTGCGAACACTGTGCGGTACCTCCTCTCTCATGCCTGTTCTCAGCAGCATGTGAATACACTCCTGGATGGGCGCCGCGATTTCTCTGTTGCTTTGAGACAAATGTGAGAGCAGAGGCTCCCCGTAGACCTTCTGGTTGGAGAGGCTTTGTGACGACTCTGCAAAACACACAGCAGGGCATGATGACACGTATCGCAATATTACATCAGTGCAGCGGATGAAACGCACGGACCTGAGAAAACTCGGGTTACCTTTTTGACTGTGATCCTCTTTGAGTTCGCTGATGTTTTTATCCAGGAACATGTGAGAATTCTTGTGGTATTCTGCCTGCAGCTCGAGAAGCTATTTTTTGACCAAGAGAGAAGCAGAGGCGGTGGATATAAAAAGAAACAAAAGTCAAAGTTAAGAAAAAGGTCACATCATTACCGTAACGGTGACTCACACGAATAAAGTAATTTGCGTAGTCATCCTCCTTAGTTGCAAAGTGATACAGGTCTGCAGAGTACTGGTCCTACAGAGACAACAGCAAAAGGTCAGAGATCAAGACGACGCCATTGATTCCAAACAGACTTAAACACTTGTACCTTGATGCTCTCCAGCTTCCTCCAAGCTTCTTCCATTTCTTCCCTAAGCCCATCCTGCTTTGCCTGAGGTCCAGTGCTAGCCTGACTCCTGACCACACATACACACACACGCCGACACATATAAAAATTTGAAAAATTGTGGGGTGGGGTGTGTGGTTAAAGTGCAGGATGTTTAAAAACCTCACCTCATTCTTGCATTGTTCCAATCTGTTGTGAGCTTTGCAAACTGCTTTTTGTTCCTTAGAATTTCAGGTAAATCATCCTAAATGGACACAAAAAGGGAAAAAAAAGATTTTATGTGATCATTTAGTTACATCTAGAGGATTGTGCATGAGTGTAGTCTATATTTCTAAATAATCACATACAGGGGATGGGCAGAATATAGCAAAGACTTAACAATGACGTTCAAGTGGCTACAAAAGCACAAGTAGTTAACTCATCTAGCATTTAACGACCTCCTCTGTACCTATAATGACAAGTTTTGACACCTCAGTGTACATCAGTTAAGTTGTGGTTTGATGACCATTTGAACAGTTTGGGGGGGGGGGGGGGGGGGGGGGGGGTTCCAGTTAATGTTTGATGCAAACTGAGTCATTTTGTTCAACAGGAAAGCCTAAACTATGAGAAAAACCCTTCTGTTCATGAAGGAGCTTCACGGGTTAAAAATTAAAAAAGCACTTTTAGCCTAAATTATATCAGAACATATTCTTGGTTTTGCTCATCACTGATCTTCTGTTCAGCAACATGAACATTAAGCTGTTGTCACCTCGCTAAGCTTGTTTAGTGGCTCCAGGACCTCCTTCTCCATTTTCATCTCAAAGTCTGCCAGCATGTTGGCCAGCATCTTCTCCATGAAACAGCACATTTCCAGCACCCTCCTGTCACACACACACACGACCAAATCATGATAAATATCCACCTCAAATCTGATATACTGTTTTGGAAATATATCAGAAGACATGCTATAAATTTCATTTAAAAGTGCAAAAAAGCATGTTCCTTCAGATTTAAACTAGATAAATCAATATACAAAGCAAATGGCATGCATGCAACCCATCAGGCTAACCTATTATAGCGCTAAACTCTAAATAAAGCAGATGCACAGAGCTCTGGTAGCAAGTCATAGACAGCATCCTCTTTCTTTTTTCACCCAGAAGTGAAAACTCGAAAACCTCCACACTACAGTCATGAGGTTTTTGCATGACTCTAGTGTCAGTAAGAGCATTGGAGTTCAAGTACAGAACACAGATGGATCAATGGAGGGGTGGAAGGGTAACTGCAGAAGATCAAACCTGTCACCTGATTGAGGACTCTGCATCGAAGTCTTTCAGACTTTCTGCCATGCTGACAGACAGAAGCATCAGAGGAAGTTTTTTCTGTAGAGAGAGGAGGACATGTGACATTTTTCAGTAACTAACAGAGCATTTCCATAAACCACGCAGATGCATTAACACTGCTACCATTCGTTTTTCGGCCTCCAGCCCCGGTTGACTCTGCATGCAGCTCTGCAGCTTTTTATGGAGGACCTGAGCTGCCTTCCTGGCTGGTTCAATCCTCTGCTCCACCTTTGGTCAAACACACATACGGTGAACCTTAGAGCGCCGAATGATGGTATTTAATTTATTATTTTACTGCTATAAATGATGTGTGCAAACGAAAAATGCTATTGTTGCATAAATTTACATGAAATAGAAAGTGGGTGGTAAGTGAATGTGTCCTCTAGTAGAGCTAGTAGAGCATCGCTGTGGTAACCATTGACAATATACAGCTATGGCTATAAACCACACTGTATCTTGAATAATACGTTATTCATAACAGTATAAGAATAAAAGAAATCTGTAAGGGTAAAGCAGATTATTTTTCTCACCATAACCAGGTCTTCATGTAGAAGGTCGGTAGCATCTTGTGACCTGCAAAAAAATGATATTAATTTAGAAAAGATCTGCTGTTTAATGTATTGTTTTAGCATGATATTTAATGCAGCGGTCCCCAACCGCCGGGCCACGGACCAGTCCATGAGTCGTTTGGTACCAGGCTGCAAGAGTTGAGGCTCGGGGTTAATCATTTTCATCGATAACTCGGTTTCCTTGGGTCTTTCCCGTGTGTTATTTTTTTTGGTACTGGCACTGGTGTTACTTACCGTGACACCTTAAAGGGCAGTCTGTGAAAATATTGTCGGACATAAACTGGTCCGTGGCGCAAAAAAGGTTGGGGACCGCTGATTTAATACATATAATTAAGCTAAGGATAACACGTGTCTGTTGATATTCAGGGTTTTCTAAATTTATTTAAATCAACTGAATTCAAACATGCAACCTTGGACTGTGATATTGTGCTGCTGTTTTTATATTCTGTGGTCTAAAAATTGTTACTCGGCTAATCAAAATGTGAAAGAATTCTGTTAGCTGTAGCTAAAAAGAAATAAATGTCAAAAAAATAAAGGGGCTTGAAATGTACATTTTGACTTAAAAATCGTATCGGTCTCAATGTTTGAAACCAACCTGTAACCTGTGCTTAAAACGGAAACTTGAAAAATGCTAGCATTAGCATGCTAACGTGCTCACAATGAACATAGCCAACATGACATCACACACTGGTTTTGAAGTTTAAAGTTTACTATTTCAGTCATTGCTATCTTTTTTTTACATATATATTATTATTTTAAACTAGACATAACAAACCAGACCTGGGCCCGTATCCCTAAAGATTCTGAGAATCCTCTCAGAGAGCTCCTAACTTAACCTAAAAATTCCTTGCCAGGAGTTTTAGCTTAGAAGTGATTCCAGAACATTTTCAGTGAACTCTGAGCAAGGAATGAGCTTTTGGTGATAATGAGCAAAGGATGTACCCTCAAATCAATAAACATAATTATACACTCTAATCTTATGCTGACTGTAATTGTAAATAATATTTCACATTCAAGAAAATATCTGGAAAATGAATAGTAAGCTGTAGGGGTTATAGCCTAACATTAGAATCTAAAATATGTGAAAACTTAAACTCATTACACCCTGTTCAAATAATGATTTGTGTCTTATTTGCTCATATTAATATCCTAGCTGACATATTTTGTACTTTCACTCCCATATGGACCCTGTTGAAAACAAGATGGCCTATCTCAAGGGGCTGTCATTAATGAAGTAGAAATCACAACGTTACAAGTCCAGTGTGGTCTTAACGAGGGTAACACCGCTCAGCTTTTAGCAATGTCTGTGATTGCAGACCCAAGTCATCACTGCTGCATTGTTGCATTTTCCCAGTTGCCAAATACCTCAGGGTTGTGATTACTTTCGTCTCTGGTGTAATAGCGTTGTGGCGTCGAGTTGGTGAAGTAATTGCATCTCTAAGGAGATCCACCACAAACATGATTCCTGCACGATCCAATCTGTAGCGTCTCAATAATTCCCTGTCATCCAGTGTTTGCAGGACATCTCTCCTGCCTCTTCTGTTGGCCATTTTGTGCAGCTGCTTAGGGGAACTCCTAAGCCACTAAAAGTCCTCTTCCCTGCTCTTAGCAGATCTTGCCTTAGGAGCCCTTTTAAGCGTTAGGAATCTTGAGGAATAGCTTTTATATTAACTGGGATTGTCGTGTCACTTTTAGGGGAAATTCTAAGAAAACGTCATGACTCTGAGAATTTTCTTAGAATTTGGCCGCTAGGAGCCACTTTTTGCACAAAGATTCTTTAGGGATACGGGCCCTGGACTTTAAGGCTGGTAAAAATGTAAATACACCATTACTGCTTCCATAGGAATTCAGAGGATAAGTAGCAGAGAAACTGTTAAAAACCGCAAGAGCTACATTTAAATTAGTATCTACAGATTACACAAACTGTGTAATCTTTTCATCTTCATGGCAGTACAGCTATAAAAAGATCGAACAAGTGTGGCTTGTTTGGAAAGGTTCTTAGCAGAAAGGCTCTACAAAAAGAACAATTCAGCTCAGCACGGTGGCCGTGCCTGAAAAAAGTACAAATCTTCTGGAGCAATGTGACAGCTCCATGTTTGACCAAAAGCCCCAGAGAATCAAACCCAGAGCTATACCCAGAGTATCAACACAAATGTCTCATGTATTAAGCACGGTGGTGGAGGGGTGATGATTTGGGCTTGTTTTGCAGCCACAGGATCTGTGAACCATGCAACCACTGCGTCAACCATGAACTCCTCTGTGCACCAAAGTGCTCTAGTGTCAAACGTGAGGCAATCTGTCCGTCAGCTAAAGCTTAGGTCAGAAAGGACATGCAACAGAACATGATCCTAAACGCTGCAGCAAACCTACAAGAGAATGACTGGAAAAGAATCAAGGTGTTGTAGTGACCACGTCAAAGCCCAGACATCAACTTGAATGAAATGCACGACATGTGAGAGAAGAGTGGGTCAAAATAATTCCGTAACGATACGAGAAACTGATAAAGTCATACAGAAAATGAGTACTTCACACTACTACTTCTACAAACTGTTGAATCATGGGATGTACAGTTAAATCTAGTTTTCTAGTTCATTAATCGGGTAAAATACAGTTTCAGCCATTATTACTCATTTGTGAGACTAGATAGTGGGACTATCCAAAAGTTGTCCAGTTATAAATAGAGACCCAAACATCAAGTAATACACATGAAACACCAATATAACCTAACATAACCGAAATATCATGAATATAGTCATGAATCTTTCTCATATATATGTGGACTTGGACGATGCATCACACCCTGCTGACCATCAGAAAGAATGCCACTTTAAGGCACTTCTGCACTGGCATCAGTCTTTTATATACAGTCATTTAGCAGGTAAGTGATGTTTACCATGTTGACTATCTCAGTTTAGCATGTTGCTGTGCTAATTAATATGTGCTGATTAGTCACAAACATAAAGTACAGCCCCAGTTGACTAGACTTGCTTTCAGTAACAAATCAAATGAAACTTTCACCAAGAAGTCATCGCAATTTTTTGGTGTATTTGAGCACACCACGTGATAAAGTTATTTCTGTACCGGGTAACTGACTTTCCTACTGTTTCAGTGCAGTGGCCTCGCAGTTTGCGCCTCTTCTGCATGGGGGACATAAATATATCTAAATGTGGGGGTGGTAAAAGATAAAGGACATTTTAGGCCTGAATAACATGCGACACCATGACAAGAGCCTAAGCATGGGCGTGTAGGGTAGTGCTGTGGTTTATTTAGCACCAGGTGGGGAGGACTGCAACACCACAAGTTTCTCTGCTGTCACAAGAGGAGGCAAAGCAATCTACAGAGAGCCGATAAAAGTCACTGCAGCCATTATGTTTGTGCTAAGCTGAAAGGAAACCAAGCCCAGTTCACAAAGAGTTCAGTTATGCTTCAGTACTTCTAAGGTATAGTTTTAATTCCTCTCGTGAATCTAAAATCTGGCCTTTCGCAACACAAGGAGAAGAAATCCTCAGTAGGTGCTTGTTTTAGAGCACATATACTTTATTAGGAATTGTATGTGAGACCTTAGAGGTGTATGTGTTTAGATCAGTGTGCAATATGTCTATTTATATGTGTGTTTATTTCATCAGAGCTCAACGCTCCAGTACAAAGTGAAAAGTGCTGTTCGTGTTAGTTGGAGCCCACGTTGCCCTGCTGCAGATGCACGCTGCCGAGTTTATTATTAAACCAGAATGCGTCAAAGGTAAAGGGAGCACAGCCTGAAACCACACTCCTCTAGCCCTGCTGCATGCAAGCTTGTACCAAGAAAACCAAATAGCGCAAAGGTGCATGATTTAGTCACCCACTTCTTTGCTAACGCCAGTCACTCAGTGGTAGTCAACCACAGGAATGCCTAACATAATCTGGCACCTACTTTCAACTTTAAGGTGTTGTGCAAAAGTCTTAAGCCATCCCATATTACTTCATTTTTTTGCAAGGAAAACAGGAAATGGGTGTTTACTGAAACATGTGCAAACCTGCATGGAAATACAGTATATAAGGCAAAAACAGAGTTTTGAATAACTACCAAGTCTATTTTTCATATGACATATTTATTCTTCAGGGCAGTTTGAACTCTAGTATGCAGGTTTTGTGTAGTCTTCGGGAATAGTTCTCTGGGCTTCTTGGAAGATATTCAAAGCTGTACTTTGGATTTTGGTCTTTTGTTCTGTTCTCTGTCCAGATGTTCCCAGACTGCTTCAGTGATGAGGTCCGGGATCTATAGAGCCCAGTGCATTACTATTCCACTGTGTTCTGATACTGCTCTGACAACGTGTTTGGGTCTTGAAGACAAATGAAGTCAATCAAACACTTTCCCCGTGCAACATGGCTAAAGTCCAGTAAATCTATGAGTTCTATCAATTTTGACAAGCTCTCCAACACCACTCGCTGAAATGCAGACCCAAACCATGACAGAGCCTCCACCGTGTGTTACAGATAAACTCTCCTGACCTGAATTTCAAATTTGGATTTAACACTCCATCAGACCCAACAATTCTCAGTCCACTTCTTGTGTAATTAGGCATACCTCAGCCTTTTCTCCCCGTTTCCTTTCAATAAGCTACCTGCCAGACACCCTTCCACTGAATTTCTAACGAGGCTTTAGCGAGCAGTATGTGAATCAGCTGAAGAGCCTTCAAAAAGCCCAGAGAACTGTTGTGACAAAGGCTTTTATTTTCCAGTTAATGTTTGCACTGTTGAAATATCAGTTTAGCAATTTAAAAGCAACCTCCTGACAAAGAGCCACCATCTTTCCAGAGTGTGTTTCTAACATTCACCACAACCTTGAGTCAGTTTCTCTGTTCAGAAGTGCTCAGCCGCTCTGAGTCCGAGGTTTCCCTCAAAATCCAAACAGTATGAGTCACTTTAAAGAGGAACCAGCTACTTTACACACTTCCATCACACTGAAAGTGAGAACATACAAAAAACCAAATCAGATTATCAAACTGATACGAAAACTGCACTGAGAATTCCCCTCCCTCTTAGCGTTAAAGAAAATAAAGTCTCAAAGTAAAGCGATCCATCGTATTAGTAACGCAGCGGTGGATAATTTTTCATGTAGTCTGATAGCAGGAGTGGCATTAAGGTGGCTGGTAGTATATGATGAGCATAAATGACAAAAATAAAGCAGAGAAGTCTCAGTGATATTTCCCTACAGACAGCCACCGAATACTACTGTTCAAGCTGATGTATATTCATTACACTATGGTCACGGCTGTGGTTACTGATTTCTTTATCTAATGCGGCAATATGTAACTCAAGGGACATCTGTCTTACACGACGCAACGTTTGGCGCCACAGAAGACCTTAAATTTACTTTAAATGTGATCATAATGTCGTTTAAATGCAACATTCAGAATACAAGTTCAGGCTTACCTTGTCGCAGTGCCCAACTGCTTCAGGATGCTCAGAGACTGCCGGAGCATGCTGGCAGCAGAGTCCAACCAGCCTTTCTACCTGACCTACCCACTCTTGATCGACTCAGCAAGGTATCCTGTTAATTAAAAAAGAAAAAAAGTGGAGGAAAAGTCCACACAGGCTCCAGGCTGCGTTACTGCATCAGGAAGAGAAAGCACAGACCGGTGGCTCTGCCTCTGCTTTGTCTGGTTTTTGTGTGTTTATGCATGCGTGTTTTGGCCTTCAGTTTTCGTTCTCGTTTCAGGAGCACGCTCTCAAGTCACGTCGAGCACAAGTCAGCGAATGAGGAAGTTGCACAGATGATATGCAGGCTGTGAGAGGGAAGAGAGATTTTTTTTTTTGTTGTTGCATTGTCACACTATGATTTGACAGTCTAAAATGACGCATGATGTGACAGAGAAGAATGAGTGGGACTGTGTAGGTATCATTTGACTTTTAACTACATGAAAGGTTGATCCGCCTTTGCAGACGGATATCTCATGAGGAATAATTTGCGCAGCGCTGCGTTTGTTTGTTGCATCTTGTAATTAGAATGATGCTCGCCCACTTAAAATATCCTTCAGGCACGGCTGTGGTTAATGTGTAGTTCTGTAAACTAAGGTAAAAAGGATGTGAAATGGCCGAAAGAGGAAACTGAGCTGCTGTTTGTAACATTTTTTTCCTGTCAGCTTAAAAGTTATTTCCATTTTAACGAGTCCACTCTATTCCTCTTTAAAAATCTGGGCATTTTAATTTTTGCTTCAGGTAGTCTGCTTCCTTTTCGGTTAACATTTTTAGATCTTTTGGATTTTTTTTGGTTGTTGTTTTGTAAACACAGCACTGACTTTCTGCAGTCTCTTTAAGTTTAGCGTCAAATAAGCGTAACTCGCCTTTAATCGTGTCTGAAGTTACTTTACTCGTTCTTTTAGCTCCGTTTCTGGATTCGAGAACCATTCTTATAATTTGGGATTTATTGTTCTTAAATTTATGGTGATTGCAAATCATGTCTCCATTCATGGCACACAGATGTTTTTATTCTTCTTGTTTCACTTTGACTTTAGATTTAGGCAAGCAGTCACAGAGGGCTCTCCCCTTCCTGTTTGGGCTCAGACACTCTTAGTACGAAATCTGTTACCAAAAACAAAAACTACAGTAAGGACACGTTAATCCCATGAATTAAGTAGAAATGAATAATGATGCCTTAAAAAAAATTAAACATTACTGTACTTGTTAAAGTTTTACATTAAAGTTTGTAGAGTGTTTGTAGATCAACATTGCGATTTTAACAAAATGCCCTTCATAACTCAACTAGGAGGCACATGAAATCAGCTTATCACAGCCATTATGTTTTTCTGATGTTATTTTGTGATATTATTCTGTTACTTGTGTAGTGTTTTGCAAACAGTAGATAAATGATCTTTATTTTCACTGCTCATTCGCTGAGGGTTAAAAACTGCACGTGTAGGATTTGCAGTGAAATGCAATACGCTTAAAAATATTGCTGTATTTGCTCCAAAATACCTTCCAGGAGGGAGCTATGACAGTTCTCCCTTTGGATCACGGTGAAATGGCACCTGAGCTTCATTTCCAGATTTTATTCTTCTTTTTTCTTTCAGCATTGACACTAAATCGATCAGAGGGTGCAAGTGAGATTGAACCAGCCCTCAACTGCCACATGCTACAGCCTGGTGGCAGCATTGTCAAAATGCACATGACAAACTGAGTCTTTATTTTTAGCAGTTTCCTGACCATTTCTTTTGGCTTCGAGTCAAATTACATTTCTGCAACACTGTGGGTTTCATGCAACACTGTGCAAACATTTTGAGCAACCCCTCGCCCCACCCCAGACTTTTTTGGTTTTTTGGTCATGCTTTAAGGCAACCTTGAGTAACTCAGCTCAAAGAATAAACTAGTGTTGTGTCTGCATATGAAGTATGATATTTAAGTTGTATCTTTAGGTATTTTGTTACTAACAACCTATCAAGAAAAAAAATTAAAGAAACATTTTTTTCCAATTCTTTAGCTGAAGCCATGAAAAATACCAAAGATAACACAGTTTAACAGGTATAATACAGTAAAATATAACTCAGAAGTATAGTCAGTGTCCTGAACCATCTGAAAAACATGGATGCTCTGTTGTGGTTCGGGGTTGCATTTAAGCTGATTTTGAGGATCCTGTCAAGGATCCCAAACACAGACAATGGAGCACTTTAAGTCATGGATTGGTCACCCCAGAGTCCAGACCTCAACATTATTGATGTAGTGTGGGATCATCTTGACAAACAGCAGAACAAAGACCTTTGAATGTCCTTCAAGAAACCTGGAGAACTATTCCTGAAGACTACTTAAAGAAATGACAAGAAAGGTGCCTGAGAGTTCAGGATGTGTTGAAGAATAAAGGCACTCATCCCAAATACTGATTTTCAAGCTCATTAGAATCGCATAAACTGTTTTTGCCTCATTTACTGCATTTATTTTTGCATATTATATTTAATCACTGCACCCATTTACCTATTATCATATATACGTTTTGAATTAGGAGTGGCTTGAGACATTTGTACAGAACTGGACATAGTTTGGCATCTGGCACAAGTGCGCCATTACTTTCAGGCCCATCCAAATTAATCCGTTTATCAGAACAACATGTTTTACCGTGTTAGGTGAGCAGATGAAACAGTCCAATGCTTGCAGTTTAAATTAGATGCAGCAACGCAGCTGATCAGTTTATTGTTTCAAATCACTTCAAATACATGAGGGAAAACACCTCTTACACCTCATGGTTTCAACATTTTGTCCAGTGAACATCGTGGAAAACACCATAATTTTGTTCAAGATAATTTCCAACGCACCACATAATGACCAATTTATTATGTTCACCTGTTCAGTCTAGACAATTCAGCTGCCCTGCAGAAAATCCTCTTTGTGAAGTTAATAACATTCGGGGGTTTTTTGCTCCGTGAGAGGAGCCGGGCCATCATCTGGAAGCTGTTTTTAGAGGTGCTTATGTATATAAGTGCATTACTGCTGAGTGGTAATGTACCTAAGAAAGTATGTGTATGTTAACTGTAGCACTTTACTTACAGAAAAAACAGTGAGCTGGTGTCATGTAAACTTTAACAAGGCGACAAAAGACACTCTGCTACAGAAATACAGAAGCTGTCACTAGAAACAGCGTAAGGCCAAAAATACTGAGGATGTTTCAGATTAAACTTTTAAATACAGATACATCACCTCCCTCCCAAAAAAAAAATTAAAATAAAAAAAAAAAAATTAAAAAATTCTTTTAAAGGAATTTCATGGGCTGTTCCTGGTGGTCTAAGGCCAAGAAACATGAACAGTAAGTTGACTGAAGGTAAGAAAGTACTGAAAACAATCACGGGACATAAGACAAACCAAATAACAATATGTCTCGCTGTGGTGGAGACAACAGCCAATTATTTCCACTCTGTAAATTTCCAATTAAAAATCTGTTTTCATATCAATGGCAAACGGAAAAAAAAAAAAAAGAAAAAAAAAGAAAAAGGGGACAGCAGTTTCTGGAAATTTTGACTTTACTCTAATGGAGTGAGAAGAATGAGGAAACGTTTATGCAAAATATCAACTCAACTGATTTCTGATAACTGAGCTGCAGCATACCATTTTAAACCTAGAACAAAGTAGTAAAATCCAGAGTGTACTTCCTATATCAGTTCATGTGTTTAATAATGTTCTTTCCTTCTCCTGTCGCTGATTTGAGTTCTTACAAAACAGTTAAAACTGGAGAAAAAGTAAAGCACCAAAGAAATCCTTATGCAATTTTACATGACAGTAAACTTCTATTAGGTAATCTTGTTTTAAAAAAAAAAAAAATGCACAAATCAAAAGGAATGCAAATAACTTCAGCAGCTTTTGAATTAAAAACCTGGTAGGTGTGGAGCAATGAAGAGGCTGTGAAGCACTTGGAAAACCTGCGATTGTCTCCTCTGGAACCTTGAAGGAGTTTTAAAGAAACCTGGAGGCATTCCAAATGTTCCATTTCTCTTCATCTTGTTTTGTTCCACCTGTTTTCTCTTGCCGTGGAAGCCCCACGAACTTTGATTTAAAATGAGGTACAGGAGTTTAAGAGCAGTCCTGATCTGACACTACCCATAATAGTCCCCTCCCCGTTCTCCTCTGCTTCTCCCTCCATCCCTCTGAGAGTGAAGTACATGGCGAAGCTTTCAGGTGGAGGACTAGCGCTTTGCTTTGGCTTCTTCCGCTTCTTTCTCTGATGAAAAATGACAAAAAAAAAGAAAACAGTGCAAAGCTTTGAATTTCAAAGTGCTAAACATTTCCATAAAACCCATCCAAACAATCTGAGTCATAAAGTCTCCTGTTGGTTATTGTAATTATGAGAACGGCACACTAAAGCAGCAAGCCTTGCAAACATCTGACATCCTGGCGCTTTCTTAGAAGTTCCTGCCCTGCCTCATTTCAGAAAAATGCATTTGTATTCTCTGGCAGTACAACACTTTGTCTACACAGAAAGTTTTTTTTCCCCCCCTGTACAAACAAATCTCATATCCTCTTACAGCCCCAAGCCAGAGAGGGTATGTTGAATTATGTTCTGGAGCTTTTGTGTTGCAACTCAACTCACTGAGGATGCAAAGTGCTCCATTACTCACAATATAAAAGCCACAGAAACAAGCATGATGCAGTCACTCTGCTCCAGACAGATAGATTGTTATCTACAAACTTTTAGAGATGTTACAGAGATGTAGTTTGAAATAAATCTTGGATAAATCTGTGGTTCTGTGCACTCATGCACATTTTCAGAAACGACATATTTTTTTAAAGCAGCTATTTAAATGAGCAGCAAGGTGTATACTTTCTCCACACTGCACAATTTTCACTATTCTCACCTTTCCTGAGTTCGTCTCGCTTCTTGGCAGCCTCCTCCCTCTGTTTCTTGATGATAGCCAGTCTGGCGAGATCAGCCCTGGCCTGCTCAGTCTTACCCTCAAGATGAAGTTTCATGTAGCGCTCTTTTGATTTCTGCTTTTCTATCTCTTCCCTGAAAAAGATACATTAAGATAGTAATATTTAGTCCCCTTGAAAAGGTATGAAGCACAAACCAAAACATCTTTTGTTTGACACCCACCTCTCCCTGCGAGAAAGCTCTCTGGGAGCGCTGACGTCTACTTCAGCTACCTTTTTGCTCTTCTGAGCGACACGATTGGGATTCTCAATCTCAATAAGCCCCTCCACTCCACTCCTCTTTCTAACCTACATAAAGAAAGAAAAACCTTTGTAACACCAATCACTATGACAGGGCTTGCATCAAATTCTCTACACAAACTACCTTTAAGAACCGTGTACTGCTGTAGTTGTAATGAATCATTTGGGTGTAGTTGTTTTCCTATAAAGACATTTCTTCATCCATCATGTTATTTATGGTGTGGTGCCAAATGTATACAACATATCTGTGTGTGACTGTTGGTTTTAGATGTGTCCTCGAACCAACACAGCTGATTTAAATGGCTAAATTAGCTCCTCCACATGTGAAGTTCTCCAGAGACCTGGTAACGAACTAATCATGTGATTCAGGTGTGTTGACCCAAGGTGAGATCTAAACCCTGCAGGGACACCGGCCCTCGTGGACTGAGTTTGGCCACCCCTGGTCTAAACGGTGCTTTTGACAGTAAGCATTCAGTGAAAAACAAAAAAGATGCATTTTCAGGTTCTCACACAAACACACACACATATTCACCCATTGACAAATTAATAACACATTCACCTCAGACTCGTCGTCGCTGCTGCTTTCCTCCTCAGACTCTGAAGAGCCCTCTTTCTCTACACCACCATTTTCTTCCTGTTAAAATACACATACAGTCATACTTAATGTCTTTTAGGGTAATCAAATATTTGTTATAAAAAAAAAAAAAAAAAAAAACACACAAACAAAAAAAACCCCAACAAGTTTCACTCACCATCTCTCGCTGGGCTCTCATCTGACGATCAATCTCTTCAGGGTTGCTGAACTGCTTCCCGCGGCCCTTGTGGCCCTTTTTCCCTGCAAGACAATTTTTAAGCTGTCAGCAGCAAAAAGACCATCTATTAGCAATAGGGCTGCACGATTAATCGTTAGAAAATCGCGATCTCGATTCATACTTATGTGCGATCTCATTTCCAAATGACAACGATTTAAAAAAAATAAATAAATAAATAAAAAAAAAATACGACGACGACGACTATTGTACTGCATTTTGATGCGGGACGTAATCTGCATGAAAACAAGCGCTCTCTCTTCCTGCTCAACAAATGACAAGGGCGGAGCCTTATACCACGTGATACAGAAGCTGTGCCGTGTGATGCTAAAATTAGCAGGGAAAAAACAACGGAGAGCACGTCAGGGATGACGAGAAAGTGACAGGAGAAAATCCGTCCCGGTCAACCACCCAAACATCAATAACGGGAACCTTATACAGCGCTTCCCTATACCCGTCGAACTTCCGCAGGCACAAAGACATTACGGAGGCTATTACTTATCACCTGACCAAAGATATGGCTCCCATCAACACTGTGCAAAACGAGGGATTTAGGAAAATGATCAACACCCTAGGCCTAGACAAACGCTACACAGTGCGTTTCTATTGTTGCACTACCTGCTCTATACACGCAGTGTCGAGCAAAGGTGGAGACGGAATTTCAAGCAGTACAACATTTTGCGGCAACAACAAAACGTGAGACATTTGTTGTTTTTATGTTTATTGTTGTGATATTTTGATACCATGATAGCATTTACAGGATATTGTTTTATAGTGATATCATACATGAAACTGTTACTCAATAAGGCCCATTTACTAGTTGTTTTTCTCTTTCTCTCTGACCCAAGAATTAATGTGTAAGACTCACAGGCTGGTACCCCAAGGTCGAAAACACCACAGAGACGAGACCACTTCCTTACTCCCATCCTCCCTTTTTCTTTATCTCTTAGAAAAAGGCTCGTTAAAGGCCAGGTGGTTTGTTTCAGAATTCACTAATGAAAGAACTCTGTATTCTATGTCTAGGAGTGTATTTTGCTGGGATGATCATAAATTGTAGCTGAACTGATAAACTACACAAAGGATACTTCTCTGCTCACAAGGCAGGAAGACGTTTCCTTATTTGGTCTGTACCGGTTTGAACTGGGAAAGCTGACACACGAACCTTTTTTTCTCTATATAAGCTGTTGTATACTTAATAAACCTTTGAGTCGATTGGGAAGGCAACCTAAAGCAGTCTCTGTTTTCTTGTTCTCCCAAGCTGCTCCCGAGCTCGTACTAACACGCTGAATGGCATACCTGAGTGTTACTTTAAATAATTAGGAATCTTAGAAGGAAAGGACAGAACTCTGCTTATCACTCGTGCCTTGGAGGGAAAACCGGGATGGACATTTTTTTCCTTCATTTATTTATCGTTTTTATGTTCAGTTTCAATTGTTACGAAGTTGATGTGCAGTTAATAAGTGCAATAAATATTTATAGCCTATTGGAAAAGAAAATCGTGAGAGAATCGTGATCTCAATTCTAAGCCAAAAAAAAAAAAAAAAATCGTGATTCTCATTTTATGCAAAATCGTGCAGCCCTAATTAGCAACATAAAACATTAAACAAGTCGTTTGAATAAGCGACAAAAGCGTGCTCCCACTGAAAATGCTGCATCCAGAGGAACAGAATTACCATTCTGAGAATACAATCAGCTATTTGGGGCGGGGGTGATAACTTATAAGCAACCTGCAAAGTTAATCACTGGGTAGACACAACTATGAAAAAAATACTGGTGCTCTCTCACCATGTAGCCCTATATTTGAGAACAAGTGCCCAGAGCCATCTTTGGCTGATGACACAATTCACAACGTGACTTCAGAAATCCACACAGCCTGCTGCGTGAAGAGAAGATACCGTGAGCGCCGATGAGTCACACTGACGTTTATAGAGGGCCAGCTCCCCTCACCGGAAAATCTAACAGCCGACGACTTAGAAGGACGTACCGACAAAGACAAAGAAAAAAAACCCCGAATAGTTTGACCATATATTTGTGATGTAAACTGGTACAAAGACAACCTCCAAATAGAAATTTCAATAACTGATTATGTATGTAAACTGACCCGGATGCTTTCTTCTCTGCGCACGGTATTAGCGGTTAAAAGCAAGCAACCAAAAAACAAAACAAAAAAAGACTATTGAGGTTTAAGTTAACACCAAGTCGTCATCTGAGCTCACGTGAGAACAAATAAATAATTGGATATCGGTACGTCTCTGGTGCCTTTAATAAACCGTTCTTACCGGCAAATTACATTATGCTAACTATGTAGCATGCTAAACATGCTAAGCATGTGTGAATTCAAAGGGCTAATGATCCGCTAGCTAAAATGTACTCGCAAAAACAGGCACATTATGTGAATTTTCGTTTTAATACTTACCACCACGAGGCATTGTTATAGGTGAGTTCTATAAAAGTCCACCACAACGTCAAAGAATAATACAACAGTTCACTCGAAACGCCGGTGATTTAAAGTGCTAGATGAAAAGACTAAAAAGTACTTCGTCTCTCCCGCTATTGGCAGACGCCTCTTTCGCTCGCGGAGACGTACGCATGCGCACTTGGGACTATAAGCTGCACTGCGCATTTGATTGAAAGGTGCATTGACCAATTGGATAAAGAGACTTAAATCATTCATAAAAGTGGCATGTAACGCTTATCTGTTTAATAATATAATAATGCATAAATAAATAAAATCATAATCGTATATTTGATTATTTGAATTTTATACAGTGCTCAATAAACACCTATGACTGACTGAACAACATAACATAATTCACGCATAAATCAGGCTTTATTGGTCGGTTGGGAAGGAGATGCTGACATTCAAGATACAGATCCAGCCTCAGAGTTTGTGCAGGTTTATGCACTATTAAAACTAATAAAAGAATTAAATCTAACACCTCCGGTTTCCCTTTTCCTTTCACGGGTTTGAGCCTGTTTCAAAAGCATGTTTTTATTCTGTTTGTTAAAATAAAATAAAAAACAATGTACAAAAAATGAAGCTCTGTATGCTATGTATTAAAAATACTTATAAATAATTCTGACCACCCAAAAGTTGCTCAGTAAGTATATGGAAGGCATACTGTATATGAGGGTTTTGCTCTATTTGGAAGTGGAGCTGAATGAAAAGCTGTAATAGTGAATGAAGCCTTACTTTTCTTATTTTATTCTTTCTATTGTGTTACTGTATATTTTTAGAGCTGCTATGAATCCAACAATTCACAAATGTTATTTTCTAAAAACCGAAAGTCAAACAAAAAGAAATGCCTTTTGTCAATGGAGTTTACTTTTAATCCAAAGAGAAAATAGAAAAAAATTATATTAAAAAGCAGGTTTTACATCACATACAAATGTACAAAGTGTAGAAAATTGGCTGTGTATTGAACAAAGAAGGTTTTTAAGGTGAAATAATTCAACAAATTAAAAACAGAAAACATACAGTAAGCGGAAAATAAAGAGTAAAATGTAACACACAAGAATCCTCATTTTGAGGAAAATGGATGATATTATTACTTTTGTCCTGTTATCTATCGATACAAAAATATTTACTTGGAAGAAAACGCTTTATTCAATGGAGGCACTAGATCAGATCTGTCATTTTTTTCTTCGATGTTGAGTCTTGACTTCTTCCACTTCTTTCTCCATCAGGTGATACTCTACGGTAGTCTCTGTTAACTTGAAGGAAAAGATTAAAGATCACTATTTTACTCCTTCTGCGACAAACCGGGTTATCATCATCATTATCATCATCACCTTTATTTATAAAGCACTTTAAAAAAACCACAGCTGAAACAAAGTGCTCTACATAGGAACTATATAATAAAAGTTCATAAGATATAAATAAAAGCCAAATAAAAGAAAAAGTAAGCGTTATATAATTGAATGAACTGGTAATTACATTTATAACTTAAATATAATATGCAGCCTGTAAAAAAAGCAGTATTATGCAGTTATAACAGCTTTACAGAGGAGGCAAAAAAAAAACTTTCCTACCTCAGAGCCTAATATTGCATCCATAATATTACTCACAATGTAATGACAATTGATCTTACCATATCCAGGAGAAGTTCAATCTTTAGTTTTAATACGTTATTCTCTTCCTCCAGCTGGATATTTTTTTTCTTAAGCCGCTGAACTTCCCTACTAGACACATTTCCACCAGATTCTGGTTTCACAAAGGAGAAAAAAAACCCGTTTATGCTGTGTTGGCCACAAGGAACCAGATAATAACACACACAGACACACATAGAGAGAGAGAACTAAAAGGTAATTATTCAGAAAACCCATTACCTGTAATCCACTGTCCCTCTTCAAATTTCAAGACCTGACCTCCAATGTTCATCACAGGAGGGCCATACTCAAGGCCCAGCTCTATTTCTCGAGTTGAACGATCCAACTAAAAAAAAGATAAAAAGGTATAAATAACGGTTAATGCTATCTCTCAGGGTGTTATGCAGATTAACCCCCCGCCCCCCCCCCCCCCCCGAACGTGCTGTACAACTAGTGTTTCCAGTGTGTGAATGATGCTAAAATTCATTAGCTCACCGTGTGGAGGCTGGACAAGGAGGCGGATTTACGTGGAGGAACCTTTTTAGGACTAAATGGGTTTCCAAACAGAGGCATCCTCAGAGATTTTTTAAGGTCCTAGATCAGAGACAGCACCCGAAAGAGAATTACTATTTTTAAGATAACGCTAGCTTCACCTAGCTTCTCACTGTGTTTACCGTCGTTAGCGGTGCACGACCAAATTAATGCTAGGTGGCTAGCTGCGTGAATTACTTATATCTCACAATTTAATGAAATTATCCCCTGCCTCTCAGAGTATTTAGGTAATGCTGTTTCAATTTAAATATACAGCTAACATATTTACCTCCATACAGGGTATTTATTTAAGTTCGCCTGAATCCGTTTCTCGCAGAACATGCTTGCCACTGCGCAAGTGCGAATTTTCCATTTGTCCAAAGTGGGCAATCCTGAAACATTCCACGACTTTCGCACAAACTATTCGGGAAAAAATGTCCACCATAATACCCTTAAAGAAACTAAAATTTAATCCATCGTCTTACATTTTTTTTTTTTTTTGGGGGGGGGGGGGTATCGTGTTCACATTTTAATACCTACTAGTTAGAATTTCATAAGATCTTCCTGTTTCTGAATGATAATGGAACAACCCGTGTAACGGAACGTCACCATGGTGATCTTTTACCGTCTTTGGGGTACGACGCTTTAATATTTTATTCGGATGAGCTCATATAATTAAAAAAAATAACTCCATACATTAAATTGACTATTATGAACAGCACAATGCAGATAATGATAATGTACAAAAAGTAAAGATAATACGAACACTATTTCAGTAGGTTACGGCTGTACTTAAAATACACTGGCCCCGCCTTACTTTGTACACGGCCCCAGTGGCCTAATGGATAAGGCACTGGCCTCCTAAGCCAGGGATTGTGGGTTCGAGTCCCATCTGGGGTGTTCTACTTTTCGCTATCGTAACAAGCACCTTAGACACAGTTTAAGTGCTTCGTTGTCTGTAGAAGAAAATCTTCACATATAAATCCTAATACGTTTGAAGAATATGTGTGTCTAACTAGGCGAGAGGCAGGCAGAACACAGACCTCCACGGCTAACATGGAAAAACGCAGAATGGCACTCTGCGTACTGCTGAGCACTTTAGCTGTATCCACAAAATCCACGGATGTATTCAGAAGAGTGAACGTCAAGCTCCAAACTTACCGTGAGTAACCTTACTGTGGCGTGTCTGTACACGGCGGGAACCAATTTTATATCCCTATAACTCTAGCTGAACGCTAAACACAAAATAAATATATTTACCGCTATAAAAGAAGGCGTATGGTTATATCTTACATAGCTTTTCTTTAATGGAAAGTTACTTTGTTCTCTCCCGGCTAAATTTAACAGTTTTAAAATGTAACACTATTTGAACATGTAACTCGAAATACCATAGCCATTTAAATGCATTTAAACACGTTTTCTTTTTTAAAATGTTTTTGTAACACTTATGTTAACAAATGTAAGTTGAAAAAAATGCTTGTATATTCAAGCAAGGACACGAACACAACATTGTGTTAGTGTTCTTATAATATTAATATGCAATTAATATTAATTTGACAGAAAATAGCAACACATGAGAAAGCTGTTGTAATTATTCTATCGGTGTCATGACATTATCTTACATAATGTGTGTTATCTAACCTCAAGCATGTAACCCATCCTTCTACAATGGTAGAGCTCCAAGAGGCCACTGTGCACTGGGATGCTGCCCAGAAAAGTGTGATCCTGAAGGAGGGGTTGATGGAGACGGAGGGGGAAGCCTATGGGTACTTCAATGACACTCTGCTCCTCTCAGGATGGGGCATCCTGGAGATCAATGCAGGCTATGGAGGAATCACTCAGGAAGATGAGACCACTTTCTTCTTGGCTGGCTACCTGGAAGGTTACCTCACTGCTGGGTGAGCAGCACAGGCTAAGTGCAAGCATGAAAATACACTAAGCACCATAAATGCAATTTTCAAGTGAGCCAATCATGTGGCAGCAATGCAGTCCGACACCTAATGCAGATACAGGTCAACTTCAGTTAATATATCGTTACACTTTGATTACATTTCTTATTAGGTGTAGCTGCTAGCTCTGGTTGTAACATGTGGACTGCTTTTATGTGGGCTAATCCCTCACTGCTTATTCTCCTTCCATTGCAGACAGATGTTCAGTCATTACTCCAACATGTACCCTCAGCTGATCAAGGATGAAAAGGTTCTGGAGCCCTTGAAAAACTTTTTGAGGTACAGTGTTAAATTATATCAAATCAAAGCCATGGATTAAGCTAAGAGTAATCCCATGTCTAATACTAGATTTATAAGCGTTTCTCTTTGTTTTCCATTGCCTTCAAGATGCTTTTTCAGAGGCTTGATTAACCAGTATTGTGCACAGAGTGTATATAAAAGATGGGTGTAGCCCTTCTCTGCTTTTAATAGCCTGCAGGAGGTGACTCTCCTGTTGGCACAAAGACTGTGTAGAAGTCTAGGGAAATTATCTTAATGCTCACTTAATCTGTGACCTCAGGAAACACTAAGTTTATGGGCTCAGTCTTAAGTCTTACTTGATAAATTCTGGTGATGTGGTTGTTGTTATGAAAGTCAAATACTTTCTCATTCACAGCTGTGTAAATATAAAGCATGCAGTGGTATGCGTCAGTTCTCTGTCATATTCACACCTTAACCGCCACACCTGGGTTCAAGACAGCAAAGCTTAGCTGAAAACTTTACAAGACTCTTTTAGGCAGCGGACGTCTACATCCATCTTTTATATACATTCTATGATAGTGCCTCATAACTGTCAACTGTCTATACAGAATTTACAAATTATATTTATGCACCTATTGATTGTTAGAGTGATGTAAAACTGCACCATCAAGAGATAAACGTTGATTCTAAAATTTGAATAAACCCCAGCAAACAAGACCAGTGGGCCAGAGAGCAGGTGAAGCTCAGGAGAAACAGTGACCCCTTGTGGAGGCATATGGGACTGATCCTGGCTCAGCTGGATGGACTCCACGCAGGAGCTGCACTGTGGGCCAAAAGCAAACACAGGGAGGTGTGTATGTGTGTGTTTGTTGTTGTGAGAGAGTTGTCACAGTCATTTCATGGATCTCTTGCCACTTGCTCTTTCCCTCCTGCGCAGCCTCTATCAGCGTTCACGGTCCAGTTTCTAAATGGTGTCGGTGACCTCTTGGATCTTGTCCCAGCTTTGACACCTCGCTCCAACTCCTCCGCAGGGTCCGGCGCTTTCAGGATGCCTGGAATGGGCCACTGCACAGCTCTCATAAAGGTTAGGCCAAGCTCATTTGGCTCATGTGAGGGAGCCCTTGGGAAAACCTCAACACAAACCTAACTGCTTTTATTGGCCTCTGTGAGCAGGATTTTCTTCTTTTAGATGAGTGTAAAAGGGGCATTGCAAGGGGCTTATTTCCTCTTTCACGTACAACAATCTATGGAACAAAGTTCAAATGGATGTGTGCTACTGGATTTTTTAAGACCCCTTTAATGTATCTTAATAAAGTTGCATCCACGTTAAACTCTTTCTTTTATGATTCACTGATTGTGTCTTGTTTCTTTTAAAAATATAGATGTTTCTCTCTCTCTCTCTTCTCTGTATCTCAGGTTCTTCCAGGCTTTGAGAACCTGCTAGTTGGCCACTCTAGCTGGTATACTTATGCAGCCACCATGCGTATCTATAAACACTGGGACTTCAAGGTGTCTGACACACACGTAGCCACTGGAAAGATGTCGTTCAGCAGCTACCCTGGTACACACACTCCTACTATATCACATACAGTATAAGAGCCGCACAACCGCACACTTATATGCATAAATATACTCAAATAATCAATGTGTCTCGAGAAAAAAAGATCAATTTGCAGAAGAAGAGGGTTTTTCAAAGAACAGACCTCACTTCTTTCTTGCAAAAGCTCCGAGGGGAGGTGAACTTCTTATCCTTAATCCACAAGGGAAAATATGAACACTGACATCTAGGAATTAACCCAAATCCCCAATGAACATTTCCTACTCGACACAATTCTCCTGCAAAGCATGCAGCTTAGGCAGTAATGAGAAAACACTGAATCCCGCGTGTGTTTATGCACATGCTCGAACGGAGCTATACTCCCCTCGCTGTAGAGTTAGAGGAGACTGAGAAATTTTGTGGCCAAAGATTTGTCAAGTGGACCAGGCCATAAAAAAATCCTCTGGTGGACTACAGTCCTATCAGGACACAAGTGGTTTTAAAGCACTATATTTAGAGAGCAGCAGGCCGAGGATATCACCTCACTATATTGAAACAAAGAGATGAAATACAATGGGGTCAGCAGAGGTGATGTGTGCCCTCTGCGGCCTTCCTAAGCTGCTTCCCCTCTAACAGTACTGAGGATTTATCATGCACTGCAGGTCGGCACCATGAGAACAAGAAGAGGTGCTGGGCAGTCTCAGTGGTGGAAATATTCAAAGACATCTGGCTTCTATTGTTAATAATATTAATATTGTACTTCTAGTGCAGGAGTTGGATGTGTTTTTTCAGAGGAGCTTATTATTTTTCCTTTTCATGTATAGAATACAAAGTAGTATAGAGTAATTCTACCTGGTGTAACTCTACATAAAAGTAGTATGGCAAGATGAAACTTGAAATAATTATAATACACGCAATCGGAAAAGGAATGCTGATAACACATCTGGTACTTGCGATTCATGAGCGTGATAGTCATATCTTTAACAAAAGTTATGAAGTCACATGAAAATAAAGTTTTCACAGCATGAAAAGCACCTTTAACAGCAATAACTTGAAATAATTGTTTTCTTTATGACTTTAAAAGACTCTCACGTCGCTGTGAAGGAACTTCAATCTACTGTTCTTTACAAGGTTCTTCAGTGTATTGAGGTTTGGGGGTGTTCTCCTGAGGTACAGCCACAGCTTTCAGTCAGGATGAGGTCTGAACTTTGACTGGGTCTATGAACTTTCATTCTTTTCTTTTTTTAGCCATTCTGTTGTAGATTTGTTGTTGTGCATGGGATTGTTGACATGTTGCATGAACCCATTTGAGCCAAACTTTAGCTATCGGACAGATGTCGTCACGTTTGACTCTAGAACACTTTGGCACACAGAGGAGTTCTTGCTTGACTCGGTGACCATAAAGGTCTCAGGTCATCACCCCTCCACCGCAGTGTTGACAGTTGGTATGAAGTGTTTGTGCTGATATGCTGTGTTTGGTTTTCAGCAAATGTAGCGCTGCACACTACGGTCTTGTGGTCTTCTTGGTCCAGAGGTTTTGTGACTTATTTAGCTACAATTTTGCAGATTGAGGCATGCTCCAGTGTTCTTTTTGGAGAGAAGAGGCTCTTTCTTGGAAATCCTTCCAAAAAAAAGACTGCTTGTTCAGTCTTTTGCTAATTGCACTGTGCTTAATGTCAATATTTAACATGGTAACTGAGGCCTGTAGAGTTTGTGATGTATCACTTGGATGTTTTGCAGTTTCTTTGCACATTTGCTGTGACATCCACTACTGGGAGAAATTGTGGCATTATAGGAGCACACACAAACTCTATAAAATAATGCTTTTATTGAAGTGCTCACATTTGTTGGTGATGAGCACAGCACTAACACGTGACCACAATGGGAAACATGTTAGCATACAGTTACGTATCAAGTGGATAGAGAGTAATATTAGAATGCACATGGTGCATTAAATATAAATACTTTAATACACCACCAGTTCATCAGAGCTAAATGCTGAGGGAAATACAAAATGTAGTACTTTATGGGCTGACTGATGACCCATTTTCAGCAGCTGGTCACAAACACTGTATGGCTGTTGTTGAGTCCAGATATTATACTGTATACTGGGTTTTCAGATTTTATATGCTAAAAACAGCTTCCTGAGTGAATCAAAATAATAAAGTTGCAGACCAGAAAACTGAAAACGTCTGAGCTAAAAGATGCTAAAGACTTGCTAAAAGAAACTGGGACATCATTTTTATTGCTGTGTGCAAATCATTTCAGGAAGCATGCAGTCATTTGAGACAAGGCAAGATTACTTTATTGTCATGATAGGAGAAAATCACCTTGGATTAAGCCACACTATAATAAACAGACCTCAGAATAAATTAACAGATAAATGATTTTTAAAATGCATTTACAGCAAAACCTCTCTGCTTATCTGTCTGTCCCACATGAGCTGTTCATTTATCAGCTTAACTGGCAAATTAATATTTATTATTGCACAACAGGAGCCTGCATCTCCTTCCAGAGTCCATTAGCACATAATCAGAGGTCCACACATGTGAAGAAGCAACTAAAAGCTCTGTTCCCTTTTTATATGTGCTATATAAATGAAAGTAACAAGACAAGTAATCATAAAAAGCAGGATTGTTTCACTTGACTTTATATATTTTAATAACAAATTAATATTACTGTAGTACCTTAAAAAACCTTAAAATGCCTTTAAAAAATCAGAAATCACTGGTTGAGTTAAAGATACTTATTCCATTTGCTAATAAATACAAGTTAAGCATGTTGTGAGTTGCAGATGATCTAATCACGACACCGTTGGTTTGCTCCAACTTTATCAAATGACCCCCAACCCTCCCCCACTCCTTTGTTGACTGTCAAAAAGAAACCTGCTGCGTGTTCTCCTCCTCCAGGCTTCCTGATGTCTCTGGATGACTTCTACCTCCTTGGGAGCGGCCTGCTGATGACTCAGACCTCCATCGGCGTCTTCAATGCCTCTCTGTTCTCTCAGCTCAGCCCTCACAGCCTGCTGGCCTGGCAGAGGGTCCGACTGGCTAACGGTCTGGCGCACAGCGGAGAGGAGTGGGCGCAGGTTTTCTCCAGATACAACTCAGGTGAGATTTCAGTGATGTCAATTAAGGCAAGTTGAGTTTTGAGGCTTTATTCAAAACCAAAGTAAGCCAAAGTAAGTAAGTAAGTAATATGGAGCCACTAATTCACACTAATGCATGCTGTTATTGCCCTGCCTTCTGGCTTTTAGACGTAATGCTGGCAATGCAAAAATTCACAGGACACATGTCCATAGAGATTTAGCAGTCTCTCAAACACATCGTTCTTCTCAATTACACAATGCTTGTGTGTGTTAATTGGGAAGGATGCTTTGATCTTTCACATCACGTTGCTATGGAGGGCAGAGGAGAAAACAGGACAGGGTGTTCTTGAGACTGACAGCTCTTTAACAAACAGCAGAATTGGCGCTCAGATTCATCATCCTGCCAAGCTATTGCAGTGACCTGCAGACCTTGATGTCATTTCATTCAGATCGGGTTATGTTTTCGGTTTTTATGGCATGTGCAAATATGTATCTAATAAGCCAAAAGTTTATGTGCTTCCCTCTCTAGATCCAAATCCCTCAGGTGCATGCGAGACTGTACATGTAAGCTTTCATTTTACAGTAGGATAGCTAACATGCAGCAACATGAGCTAGACCGATTACATTACTTCAGTATTGGTCTTTTAGTGAGTAAAGGTAAATAAAGTTGTACCACATCTCACAAAATCCCTCCAATATTTGTTGACACACAAAATCCAAGTGTCCATGGGACAGGAAGGAGTGGATCTGTATTTCCTTTGTATTTCAGGCACATATAACAGCCAGTACATGGTGGTGGACCTGAGCAGGATTTCTCTGAGTAAAAGCATCAGGGATGGAGCTCTGACTGTTGTAGAGCAGATTCCCGGCAAAGTCAAGCACTCCGATCAGACTCGGGCGTTACGCAGAGGTAAGAAACCACCTGTATCTGTGTGATTACTGCTGTTGTTGATTTCTGAGTGACCTCCCCCTCCAGTGTGCTCCATTTAACAGGTTATTGGCCGTCATACAATATACCATTTCATGCTGAAATCTACAACCTGAGTGGGTACAGTGTGATGTGGAAAAGATACGGGGAAGACTTTTCCTATGATCTCTGTCCCCGAGCTAAAATCCTCCGCAGGGACCAGGCCAAGGTGTCCGACCTCAGCTCCCTCAAACGCATGATGAGATACAACAGTAGGTGAAACAACAGAGTTATTGTTCCTCGCGCTGTATGTCCGCTCTGGAGCTCAAAGCACTTCACAGAAAACACAAATAGCCCAGGATATTTTTGTTCCCGTCAAAGTGAAAGCAGCATGACTAAACGTCAGACTGCTTCTGTTTCAGACTACAAGAAAGATCCCTACTCAAAGGGCCATCCCTGCAAAACCATCTGCTGCCGCAACGACCTGAGACCAAGGAGGCCACGGCCAGGGGGCTGCTACGACACTAAGGTCAGAGGACACCAGCACATTAGGCCAGAATCAGCTCTGTTACAGTGTGAGGATAAAAACAAAATACAAAGTACAGCATGTGTTTTGCTTGTGTTTTTGTCTGCCGATATAACCTTTGGTTAAAGAGTCACCGCTGTCACATGCCCTTTAAATTCCCTGTTTTTTTTAAAGCTGCAGTTTTTCTCTTTACTCCTTTTGTTATTTGTTTAACTATTTCTAGGTGTGTGTTGTTTTTAATAGAGCAAGATGTTGATTCTCTACGTTAGAGTAAAACAGGGAGTATATCAGGGTGTGTTTCAGGGCGTGTCTAACCTGTGATTGACAAGTTGATACCACAGAATTGAGCATTGCGCTCAAATTCTCAGTTTGATCTGCCCATCAGCTGTTCTGTATTTGTTTGTAATAAAAAACTGCAGAGTGAGCTCATCCAGTAAGAACCTTTTTTTTTTTTTAAACCTATAATTTTTTACTTGCTAAAGCTAGCATTCATTTTTATATCACAGTGAATTACAAACCTTGCACCTTGTTAATCAGTCTGGGACAAATATGCTCACAAACAACCGAGATGCCTTGCACAAATCAGTGAGTATATCTTTTTGTTAGACTGCTGTCTGTGATCCACAGTGCTAATATGGCGACAATAAAACCGATATGTAAATCTAGTGTCCAAATATAGATGCCCCAAACAAGATATACCACCAGGTGATATTAGTCATATCACCTGGTGGTATTAGAATAAAGGCCAGGTTATCACCTCTAGCATTTGTGAATGTGTGTGCAAACACTGTTGCTAATCTGTCTGTTAGATATTTCCTAGATTAAGTGAAAAAATATATTTGCTGCTGGCAAAATATGAAAACACTCTCCAAAGTTAATAAGATTCATTCACATTAATTATGTGTAGATTTCTGTTCAGTTCAGTTTAAGTTAAATTGTGCAGTGGTTGAAGCCAGTATTTCAAATGAAGCAACAAGATTTGATTAGAAGCATTAAATTACCTTTCTTTCACATGTTCCTGTTCCCTCCTCATTTCTGTGTCACGGTATAGGTGACAGACTACCAGATGGCGCTCCAGCTGGTCGCCGAGGCAATAAATGGCCCCACGACCCAGGGGGGTCTGCGCCCATTTTCATGGCAGTCCTTTAACTTCACGATTCATCAGGGACTCCCCCACACGTACAACTTTCCCTTTATCACCATGAGGCCCATGCTGGACAAGCCATAAGAGCACAGAGCTGGAAGATGCCATGCGTCCATGTGTAGCTGTGTTCAAATTCACAAAACCTGCGCCACAACACTGAAAATCCTGTTGATGCAGCTAAACAGAGAGTAAAAAACTTGATTATTTTGCCAACATTGGTGTTTTTTTAAATTAATAATTTAATAATCCATTTTAAAAACAGACAACAAATGATCAAAGTGAAGTATACTGAAATAGATGCCACTAGATGCAGTGAGGTGTTTGTGATGTAGTGTTGTGTTGGTCTTATTTCACAGCATCTATCTATTAGTGACAGAGTACTCTGAACTGGCATAAGGATTGTCGGCTTGTTTGCGCTATTTTAACACTCTGTGTAAAGTTTCCACAAACGTTTGGATTTAAACCATCAGGAAAATCCTGTTCGTTTTATATTTATTATAATTACAGTATTTTTGTTTTTGAGTTCAATTCTATGCAGTATCTACTCAGGTTTGCACATTGTGGAAGAAAATTATCTAAGTTTGCATTAATATTAACTATACTAAATTAAATTATAACCTGTGGTGCATTTTGTCTATATAAACAGAAATAAAATTCGCAAAAACTACAACAACTGTTTTTGTGCAAAATATGAAAGGAAAAGATGTTATTTTCAAAATAAAATATTCACAAAAGGTTCACGTTTCTGATCTGGTTGACAAAAAAGAGAAGTTATGATAATTGCATTTGACTGCCATGTATAGTACCTATGGGAAAATGAATAAACTCAAGTAACAATTTTAAGTAACATTTGACTGCATAACAAATAGGATTTCTCAACTACTCTTACCTACTTGTCAGTTCCTAATGTGTTTTTACCACCAGACTAAGGGAAGGTTAAATTCATCACTCATTATTGTAAGATGACAAAAGCGAAGTATAAACCTAGACAGCGTAGACAGTTTTTTTTTTGTTTTGTTTTTTGCCTCGATAAAATGTAACATTTTTAAAACTTGATTAGAAAATATTATTTTCTTCTGTAGCGGCCATTACAGCTTTTACTTTGAAAGTGTCTCTGGGACATAGTGTGGTTAACTTCCTGTAACTTAACCAGCTTGCTTTGAGTGGGCACTCTGGGGGCGGAGCATGCTCGGTTGGATAGCTGAGAGAAAAAGCCGAGGCAACAGTCCGGGGTCCACCGCGCTCGTATCTGGTCTGTGTCCAACTGCTTTTTTTCCTAAATGGCAACGACGGCAGAGGACCAGCGGGAACCGGCGGACGCCGCTGCACTGTCGACACACCACGGCTGCCACCACCACAACAGCAACAACAATAACAACAACAACAATAACAACAAAGACAGCGAGGCGGGAGAGAGCGCGACCTCTGCCACCGCCAGCTCGACAGAATCCGGCGGGACGGCGTCGCAGAGCATCAGTAACGGCTCGGTTATCAACCCTAACGGGGGGAACAACGGGAAGTGGGTTCGCCTCAACGTTGGCGGCACGGTGTTCCTCACGACGCGGCAGACGCTCCTCAAGGAGCAAACTTCGTTCCTGTACCGGCTGTGCCAGCAGCAGGACCTGCATTCGGACACGGTAAGCCCCGCCAGGACGCTTTAACCCCCGCTGAACGGTGCTTCGCTCCGGGCGAAACATAACTATTATTTTGTCACAGCAGCGGGTGAGCTGGGACTGCACCTCCTCCACTTATTTTCTTTGTGATGGTTTCAACGTCCTGTGAGCATTTAAGTTTGATAGTTACTTTGTCTCAGACGCTATTATTCTGGGTACTGGCAAGTGACATTGTGCCATATATCAGATTTCTATGAAAACGAATGTGGTGACAGTACATTACAATAGACGTTGCACACCATTCGTGTTGTGGCACGCAATTGTATTTGTTAAGAACAGAGACACTGGTGCGGTTTTTGATCTCTTGATAACACTCCTGCTATCTGCAGCGGCTTGAAGTTAACAATCGTTGAGGCATCTGTTAACACACGATTGGTTCGATTTATCTTAACAGGCTTACTGCTTTGGTCTAAAATGGCGATTATTTTCTATAAAATGCGTGTGCATCTGTTTCCATAAAGTACGGAATTGTATCCCATGATATCACTCCAACATGAGTACTGATTTCCCTAAAACTTGCATCTGTCCTCTCCCGGAAATCCACTCCTGCAGCTCCAAATAGGCATGGAGCAGCCCACTAACCAGGAGATATACGTGCAGTCTGAAGCACTTCCACTCTCCTGCTTTTCTTCATGTGAATGTTGCTTGGGTCAGATGGATGAACACGTGCCTCCTCTTCTGCAGGGAGCCACACAGTTGGTAGCTGTACAGCTGGCATCTTATGGGGAGGGTAAGAGAGAGGGAGAGTCTGGGTGTCACATGTAGACTGAAAGGACTTGAAAGACTCATGAATGATGCAGATTTCTATTATGCTGCATGGACTTTGATATGCATGAGTATGACAAAGGGTGGGGGGGGGGAGGTCCTCCTCGTGAACCACAGCCCACTGTAAACTGATACAATGCTGCAGGCAGGTGAATACCTCCATGTTGCCAAAATTTCAGCTTTTCTGGAGAAAATAGGAGGGGGTGAGGAGTTGTCTGATCAGTGGTGTGTAATTTTATACTACAGTACATTAGGTAGCACAGCAGAGAGCTGGCAGGAAATGAAGCAGGTGGTAACGATTAATAAAAGACCTTGACTGAACACAAACCTGTGATGATACAATTACATGGTGAATGTGTTAAACTCATGGGCCAGCAGAGCACTCCAGAGATATTAATTAGTTATTCAAATTAGCAATTTAAAAGTAGGGTTGCAAATATTCAGTTAATCGGCTGACAGATGGATAAGCGTTTGTTTGGTTTTTCTTGTCACCACATCGCCATAGACTATAGGAAACTGCATAGGTTCTTTCTCACTTTTTAAATGATTTGATGTTTAATTGTGTAGGTCAATCTGTAAATCAATAATTTGTTGTAGCACTCCTTGAAATTTTATTTATTTTGTGAACCAATACATACAATTTCAGACAAATTACAACAATCCTGGGGCTAAAAATATATATTTTAATATATTCTTAGATTAGTCATTAAGGGTCATTGCTGACTTTGTGCTTAGTTTTGATTCATCAAAAAAACCCTCCTTGCGGCTCTTTTGGGTGATAGCAGATTGCTACAATTGCTGATAGTTTTTATGGAAGTTGCTGATTTGTCTGCAGACCCTCGCTAATTAACCACTGAGTAGCTGCTGTGAGCAACCATTCATCAACCAGCTGGGGAATTTTCGCTCAGTAACCTAGTATACCAGACCGTAACCGGGGATCGCCAACTGGTATCTAAGCCTATGTGAATGGGGCCTAACTGGTTTTAACCCCCCTTGCAGCTGTGGGGCACCTGCAAGCCATTATGCAATCTGCCTTCTGCCCAGCTTCTCCTTTCATGCCCTATCAGACTAAATGTGTATTTAGCGGGGTTTTGCCAGCTCTGTGCTGAGGTCTTGCTGCTCTTCTTGCCTCCAGCTTTCCATGTATGCACATGGCGGAAGGGCAGAGCCATGCTATCAAATACAAATTACTGCAGCTGGAAGTGGCGATCTCCTTTTGATTATAGTGGTCCCGACTGAATTGACTTTTTAGTCAGGAACAGCAGTGGACCAAAATAGAAAGAAATTCACCCTTCTAAAAGTACATGTCATGTTTCAGTTGAGAACATTGTGCACCTGCCAGTCAATTCCTGACCTTTAGAAAGGTTTATTTTAAGATTTTTTTTTTCCTCTTTTCTTTTTTTGTGACTGTTACAGGAAAAACAGGAAATGCGGGAGAGCAGGGGAATTTTAGGCTGGTGTTTGAATCTTTAGTGGCTGCTCATAGTGTACGACTACATGTGGTATTCACCCCAGTCCCAAACTGTGACACAAATACTAAACCAGCGGGGAAAACTGCATCAAGTCATGCTTAGGATTAGAATCGAGCCTCCCTTTAAGATCAAGATGTGGCTTGATGATTTGCCACATCGCTTATGCTGTTATTATTATTACATGTGCAGTCACTGAAGCAGGTTACAAACTGAATATGCGACAGATCCAGAAATAACAATCGCAGAGGATTGAGTGGGATTGTGGTGCGCAGCAGTGATGACTGTTCCCCTGCTGCACCTCTGGGTGCTATGGAAAGAATATTCCTGTGTGACCTTCAGCTGTGACCTGACAGGAGGTTTCTCTGCGCTGCCTGATGACACACATGTAATCTCTCTTTCTGTGTCTCACAAATATTCAGACGCACACCAACACTCTCCTTCCTCCTCATTATTTTCTACCTCCCTGTATTATTTTCTTGTCCTCTCTGCATTCTCGCTCTTGGTAGTTGACTCACTTTGTTTTACATTCATGCTTTTTTTTTTTTTTTTTTTTTTTTTGCTCGTGCCCTTTAATTTATGCATTGTATCACAAACTCTTGAATCTCAAACCACGGAGAAGAATACTTAAGTAAACTTCTTTTTCTTCTGATTACTACCCATTTGCTAGTAGCTCAAAAACAGGAACTGAGCTGTCAGTGAGACTCTGAATCCTCAACTGGGAGTTGGGAGCAAGAGGAGCGCGGTGGCGTAATGATCTGAGTCATTGTTTAATGTTTATACAGCAAAACATACTGCTCTATAGATGGACTTCACAGAGAGATGTGTTTCGGGGTATTATAAAGGCTTTGCCAGATCCGAGAAACGTATCATCTGTTGTCTGTCCTGAGTCCTTGTTTACTTAATCCATTATGTAAGTTAATACTGCAGTGATAACAAGAAATGTTTTTGTTTTATACCCAGGAACTCTTCATTTTCAAAGTCCGGAAAGAAACTGTAATTCCTGGAAGATTAAGGGCTCAACTCTAGTAGCCTAAAAATAAAAAAAGAGTTTGAGTAACCAGTAATTATTTGTGCTATTATTCCCAGAAATAAATGCGGGACAAATTGACGGACCTTGTGAATTAGTAATGCACTGATCTTAACAGCTAACTACATGAAAGAGGGAGCAGATTTGATGCACAGTTGGTCTGAAAATATCTGGCTCAATTTAGCCTCCTCTAAAACAAAATCTGCGTCTTTCTTTTTAAAGGAAGTGTTTAACAGTGAGTGCGCTTTGTTCCTCTCAGCTTGTCAAACTTCTTAAGACGTGAAAGTTGATATTGGAGACCAAACAAACAGACACTGCCTGCTAAAACTAGGTCACATCATCTCATCAGCTGACTGCAAATATCACACTTCTACAGTTTGGAGCAACACAGGCTATCCTTCAAGCGCTGCCTCACCATTTTTTGTGTGTGTGTCAGCATACTTTGTTAACTGGCCAACATCAAGCTGAAACGAGCCACCCCTCGAGTTAGTTACCACACAGAACATTGTAAATCCAAATCAGTTAAAAGCACTTCAGCCTGTGTTTCTTTTGCTCAAGAGAGGAGCTGATTTTTAGGTGCTGGACAATCCTCCCACCCCTCCCTCTCAGACGTTTGCATGTCTGCACTTAGGAGCTCCTGTCTGTCTTTTTTTTTTTTTTTTAAACCTCCACATAGACGCTTACAATCTGTCTCCGTGCGACTGTTTTAATGAGATTACTGGCACTTAAAATGCTCTACCTCCTCACCCAACCAAACCCAGGGCTCCCCTCCTTTATCCGTGTGGATGATCTCGCACCATCCCAAGCCAATTACACCATGGATGACTGGTTGTGGGCCATAACAACACAGCCAGGTTCTGTGGTTTAGGGATTATTTGCACGTACGCATGAAATTTTTTGTTAATTAAGTTTTTAACTTTAATTGTCCACAAAACTCATCTCATCCCACAGTGTCAACACAGCCTCCAAAAATGCTAGAGGCAAGGTTTTTGCTTCAGAGTTGTTTAAACTTGTAAATTTGAAAATGCACAAATTGAAGGCTGAGAACACAGTAAGAGGTTGGTGGGTGTTTTAACCATATCCCATGGCAGGATTTCACAACTTTCTTTGCTATTCCTGTTTCCTTAAACTTATTTGTATAATTAGATTGATACATATACAGGTAAAATAAGTCAGAGCTATAGGATGGGGCAGTGTTTTACATGCTTACAAATGTGTAGTTGGTGTTTGGGAAAGTTTGCAAAAAAAAGGCACATGCGACCAAGCTTATTTTATGCCTCCCACACAAAAAGTGTCACTGGCACTTGAGAAGTCAGTAGTTTAGCTAGGCCATCTTTGATCCCACAGACCATAAATTAGGCTGATCCGTAATTAGAAATCACCCTTATTTCTAGAGTTTTATCACAACTCCTGCCCCCATTCATATCAGAATTTCATAGACAGGCTAAAAATGAATGTGTTATCTCTTATTTTCACCAAGACTGAGGATTACTAATAGTATTAATAATACTTAGTAATACTTAATAGTTTCAACTGCACAGATATTATAGCAGCAATACAAGGAGTACAGTGTAGAAAAAGAAACTGGACTTGCTGTGAGACTCTGTATGCTAGCATATACTGAGATGCACTGATAGCCTGGCATACCTGAAAAATGCATTAGGTCACAACTTTTTGGAAAAATAAACCTTTCAGTATTTTTAACACTGAGATACAGGTAGGAGTAGGGATGGGTATCGTTTAGATTTTATCCGATACCGGTGCCAACCCGGTACTTTTGAAATGGTGCCGGTGCTTAAATGGTGCTGAACCAATGCTTAAAGAATGGAGAACACAAACTTTGTCCAAAAACCTCTCATGTTTAGCTGGGGTTTTTTGTAAAAAGATAACAATGCTAGCCTTTTCTGCAGCTATAGAGCTTATATGGTATCACTCTATCAAACAAGAAGACAGCCGCATGTAACTACGACCGTGTTTGCTAGTTCACCTTACGTGCATTATTTTAATAACGTGTTTAGCCTGTGGCGATCGTGGCTCAAGAGTTGGGAGTTCGCCTTGCAATCGGAAGGTTGCCGGTTCAAGCCCCGGCTTGGACAGTCTCGGTCGTTGTGTCCTTGGGCAAGACACTTCACCCGTTGCCTACTGGTGGTGGTCAGAGGGCCCGGTGGCACCAGTGTCCGGCAGCCTCGCCTCTGTCAGTGCGCCCCAGGGTGGCTGTGGTTACAATGTAGCTTGCCGTCACCAGTGTGTGAATGGGTGGATGACTGGATATGTAAAGCGCTTTGAGGTCCTTAGGGACTAGAAAAGCGCTATACAAATACAGGCCATTTACCATTTACTCAACGTAAATTACACACGAACAACATTAAGCTACTCACGCAGAGAAGAACGGCTGCTGCCATCATCATCCGTCATCATTTCTGCTACACTGGCAGGGCTAGGGGCCAGGACTCTCCTCTTCGGGCTCTTGGGGGATGTTGCTAACTCCGGGTCCGATAACAGGCACCACACCCGCAGTATGTGCTCGGTCTTGCAGCAAGCTGTCAAATACGGTGTATTTCTTGGCTTTAAAAAAACACTATGCGTCGCCAGGTGTTTCATCAGATTCGAGGTGTTACCTCCTTTGCACAGTATCACCTTAAAGCACTTGTTGCAGGCTGCTGAGTTTGCATCTTTTGATGTGAAGTACAGCCAGACTTTTGACCGCTTCGCATTTGGGCGTTTTTAATCTGTAACTCTAAAAGAATGTACGTACCTACCGTTTATGTCAGAACCAATACCGGTACCCATCCCTAGTTAGGAGGTAATTGTTGTGCGCATGTTTTAAAAGGTGAATGGGGTTTTGTTAGATTATAGGCGATGGGCTACTGGACGTCCTTACCGCTACAGGGAAGTGTTATAGAGTCGCATCCTATTTCCCTGAACAAATGTTGTGTAAACCATTAACTCATCAACTAATGAGTACCTAAATGTCATAACTGTTGATTCCCTCCCTTTGAGTCTGTTGGACTTCCCACAATAATGAAACTGAGAAAGTGACCTCTCATAAAAAAGGCCATTTTTAAAATTTTGTTATTTCTGTACTTTATTCATACTCATTTTAGCTCAGTGTGAGAGTCCCTGCTATTGTTTCTGCTGTGATCCTCTGCTTACTGTTTCATTGTGTGTAACATGGTGAAACTAATACACACAGAGTGGAGCAGAACATGAGGTGAAGTAAAGAGAAACTCATTCTAGTTTTTCATAATGCGTTATGCAACTGTAATAAACAATTGCTATAAACGCTTAAGACATAAGGATCAAATGTCTGAAAGCTAAACTAAAATGCCTGTTTTGCTCCGCCAATGAAAAATAGCGCACCCAGGCAATTCAGTGTAATTTACATTAGCATGGACTGATAGTCATGACTGGATTTATTTTGCTTGTTTGGTTCTTATGTACACAACGTTTTTGGTTGTAAATGAAGTGCAAAGGGAAATGTGCTAATTTGGTTTTCTCTGAGGTGCTGGTGCTTTAGTTTGGCATCCAGTCAGTAGATAGAGAGAGATCACCTGTATAGTAAGAGTAATAATACTAAAAATCAACCAATAGCAGATGGAGAAAGACAGCAAGACTCAAGTGATGGCTGTGACACAATTCAGAAAGCTTTCCCCTCGTGTTGTTATGGCCACACTGTCAAGTCAAGTCACGTCGATGAGGCGTCAGTTTGTCCTCCACTGCAGCTCTGCTCATTTAGGATGTCGAGTGTGTCTGTATGTACCTATGTTTATGCCCGGAGCTGCAGTCTCAGCTTTTTCACGCTCTAATCACTGTTTTTCAGTACAAACGCATACTCTCCTAACATGCACTCAGTTTATACACGGTGCCTCTTGGTCTTCAACTCTGATCTCTGCTTTCTTGCTCACATACACAAATGTGTAAAACCCATATGTCTTATTCATCCATGTCTGTGACAGTGTCCACCTGTTTCTTTGAACCTTCTTTAATACAAAGAAATTTCCTTTACCTCCTATTTCCAAACCAGGGTATTTTTCTTGTTTGTTTGTTTTTCTCATAGCATTTTTTTTTTTTTTAATCTTTTGTCCTCTACTGATCTTTTGTTGTCCTCCTACCCCCCCCTGTTTTTCATCTAATCCATCCCCACCTCCTTCCATCCTACAGAGTGCTCTGAGGAGTACACTGGTGTTTACACTCCTCACTCTCCGTTTTCAGCAAATGCTACTATAACAGAGCTAGAGCTTAACCAGCAGTGCTGCTGTTTCTGAGGGTTTTTTGTTTGTAGTAGTAGCAGAAGCAACAATATTGCTGACCATATAACTTACTCTTATAGTGGGCTGTGTTGTGCATGTGCATGCAGAACACGCAAATAAAAGTGCTAACATCCATCTGCACAAGATGCTGCTACAGGCCAAGATTGTTACTGCTTGAGCAGGCAGTCAGAAAAAGAATCAGTCATGTGACTGGAGCATGTTCTCATTATCTAGCTGGATATCTTCCTGCTCATTGACTTACTGCATTAACTGTCCTTTCAGTCTATATATGGAGACGCAGAATAGCTCTGTATATAGCACCAGCCAAATGCTGGTATATGGTTAAATCTGTAGAAAAGCTAACTCTGATGTACTCTCTCTTATCAAGAGATAATGGTTTGTTTTTTGGGCTGAGGAATTCGGCATTTGAAAATCATATAATTTCCAACAAGTCCCGCCCCTTTTCCCCTTAATTTATATGCCTTTGCCTGTATCTCCTATTGGCATGTTTTTGAACTCCTCCAGCAGTGGCTCTTTTATGAACTCGACTCTAAAGGGCGATGTGCTTCAAGCATTCATTATGGAGAAGAGCACAGGCAGGATGAGCGTATATGTGTAGGGATAGGAGTCATGACATAACAACCAGGCAAGCTTGTCACATGTAGCCTGGAGATGCAAGTGAAGTAGGCTGTTGACACACATGAGCACACAGTTTACGCTGACTTTCAGTAACCAGTAGGGTTTTTTTTGTTTTGTTTTGTTCCCATGTAAAAACAGCTGTTGTTACCAGAGTAAATCTGAGTTCAGTCCACACAGTGTGGAGCGCACAGTGGAACAGACACGCACACACGAAGTGAAACCAAGAGAAGAGGTGAATAAAGAAAGTAGCACAAGCGTGAACAGTAGTAAAACACAAGCAACAAACAAGAGTGACTGCAGACAGTTCTTGAGCAACATGTCACCATCTACATTGCTTCAGATAGAATCACATGCACAAATGCAAAATAAAAACTCCACACTTCATAACATGAGGAAATGTGTTATGAAGGCTGTAAAAATGCAGTAATGATATAATGGACTGTCCTCTGTCTGTCTCTGACTCTTTTCTGTAACAGGATGAGACTGGAGCTTATGTAATTGATAGGGATCCTACCTACTTTGGCCCCATCCTCAACTACTTGCGGCATGGCAAACTGGTCTACAACAAGGAGCTCGCTGAAGAAGGTCTGCATGATTGTCTTATTTGCTTGCCAGTAGAAATAAGAATAATACTAGCACGTTTGTTGCAGTATGATGCAATCTTTCCCTGATGCCTTTCTTTTGCTTTTGTGTTTTTAATTGAATTTGTGCACTTTATATGAAGATTTGGTATGTCTGAAGAATGTATAAGTCTTCTACTGAGGTAGCTAAAATCAGTTAATGAATAATTAAGAAACGGTTGACAGTAATGGTTAACAGATGGCCAGGACTAATAATCAATAGTAGAGTGATGTGGTTAAATATATGTTCTATAAAGGACAAAAGTAGAATTAAAAATTGTTAGCTTAAAGGAGTATACAGTGGTTGAAATATGAATGATGTTTAGCTGAATATTAAACAATAATATTTAAAGAATATTCTGTTTACTTGGACTGGTTTGCAACATGATTAGGGTGCAGCTGAGGTCATCTGGCGTGGAAATGTTGCACTACAGTGTCACACAGCAGCTGAGTTGAGTGTTTCTTCTGTGACCAGGTGTCCTGGAGGAGGCCGAATTTTACAACATCACCCCGCTCATCAAACTGATTAAAGAGAGGATCGTAGAGAGAGACTCCAAAGCCACACAGGTAAACGCACAACCTGTCAACAGTGAATCACTGAGCTTCCAACTATAAAACGCAGTATATCACATTTATGTTGATTGTATTATTACTCTTGAAACATATAATATTTACTGTATTTAGCTGTTCTGACATGTCCTGTGCTAAATATTGCAGTATTGTTTAGAGTCATAGGATATAGACGTTTGAGCGTTTCAGTGCTTCAGCCTTTATTAATGATTTTGTTCCCCCGGGTGCTTCTATAAAGAGGCCGCTGCTGTACATCAGCCTTCTCTCTTCTTTCTTTGCTTTTTTCGGGATGGTTGGACTCACTCTTATATAATCCTTCTGCCCTCTCGAACATACTCCCACTCTCCCCTTATCCTACTGTTCTTTACTGGACTCACTGCTCGTGTTTGCCTAGCAGGGTTAAATATTGTGCAGAAATATGAAAATAGTGGTGCTGGCTTTTAAACTGCCCAAATAGGATTTGGTAATCCAGAGCGTTGAATGTTATGCAATATGAAATGACTGCACCTTATTGGAAAATTCATAGAATTCAGTCTAGCAGTGTCAGTATTTACTTCCCTTTTTGTATCTCTGGAAATGGTTGCACCTTCCTTTTCATTCATTTCCTGCATCGTCAACTCTTTCCTCTCTCATCCTTTTATACTAGCAGGTGCCCCCCAAGCATGTCTACCGAGTTTTGCAGTGCCAGGAGGAGGAGCTGACTCAGATGGTCTCCACGATGTCGGACGGCTGGAAGTTTGAGCAGGTCAGCGTGCGCACCTGCAGAAAGCCCCGCACCGGACTGCTCTGGACTGTGGGTTGGACTCACGCTGCTGCTGACCCTTTAACCGTGACCCTTGGTCTAACCCCTCGGTCCTGACCCGAGCCTTGCTGTTTGCATTCCCAATCTGAACTTTCCATTAAATCCTAGATTATGCCCTTAGTCTAGTTCTTGATTTGCTGGCCTAATGTTACAGTGACACTAGAGAAAACGGTGGTTGGAGACAACAGCACATGCAAAATAATTACATCCATGTGCCATCAACTGGCAATCTTGTGGAGTTTGAAATGGTTGCTTGGAAGCTGGGGACCAGGTCTCCAAATACTTCCTTCGAAGTCAACCTTCTATCAGTCTGCTGTGAATTTGTGATTGAATAGGGTGAAGTTGGCAATTATGTATCATCCGTTTGTGATAATATGGCAAATAACTGTGACAAATCAGTGGAAATCATAAATTTGTGTCCAACTCCTGCAAAGCTATTGCTGTGCATACAGAAATCCACAATAAATAGAAATTCATAGTAACTACTTGCATTCAGAGTCTAACCAGAACCACACAGATTAGAAAAGAAATTCAGAAGTTCCTCCATAAATGGAAGCGTAGTTGCTCCAGGACGAGAGTTTAACTGCAGGATGACAGGCACTCAGCAACATCGCATTAATGTAGGAATAACCAAATTACATCAAGTTTAGTTAAGTCCCCGTCTGGCAAATAGACTCATCAGAACTAAGTTGCACTCATCAGTTCAGACCGACAGACTGATTGCGATGTTTTGGCAATCTGTCTGCCTTTTATAAATTACACAGCAGTTATTTGCAGACATCTGAGCGCGATTGCAGTCGGTCCGTGTCGGACCACGACTATTTAAAGACACCTATGGGGACCAGACAACGCTTAGTCCCCACACCTACTTACATTTGGTCGCTGAATTTGATGCAGTCACTGGGCAACCTTTTTTGTCGCCTATTTGAAAGGAGGTTGCCATTTAATTTGTACTCTAGCGTGACTGAGCCATTAAACAGCCCCTTTAATCTAGTGAGTCCGTGTGAGTTAGTCCCAGAACCTGTAATCTTAAAGAAATCGTAAACTTTTATAGTTTTAAAATTATGATACTGATTTTGGAGAACCAGTTCTGTCAAATAAACACGCCTTCTTGTCTGTTGTAATGTCAGTCTGTTATTGGCCACATCTCCAAAGACGACCTGTTAATATGTTTAATACTTCTAGACTTCATGGCGTTAAACTGGCCAGCCTTTACAACACTGTAGGCTAAAAATCGCACACCGACCCTGTGTCCCTCCCCCACTCCTCTGCTTTAGCACTTGGCTCCCCTGCATGCTGCACAGCTATGATTTTCATATATTTTTCAGCAGAGCTGACCCGCAGTTGTTTTGCTGTTTCCACAAGTACACAGCGCTTGAATCTACTGCTGCGTCCTCCCCCGTCCCCCAGCCATGCATGAGCAAAAGCAACCTTCCTTAGCTGTAGTATGGGATCTCCACTTTCTGTCTCCTGTGCTGGAAGTCCCCATGATACTCACTGTGTGTCTTTGTCTCTGTCCCTCTCTGCTCTGTATTTCTCTCTGCATCTGCGTCTCTTTCTTTCTAGATGGTGAACATCGGCTCGTCGTACAGCTATGGAACAGAGGATCAGGCTGAATTCCTGTGCGTCGTATCAAAGGAGCTCCACACGGCCGGATCTGGGCTGGGAACAGAGCAGAGTCACAAAACCAAGGTGAGTCTCGATATTTTGCATGAACACACAAGTATATTTCAAAATACACTATGGGGAGAAGCTGCTAAGCTGTGTGTTAGCTGTGTTCGTATGTGTGTATTTCTGCTTTGTTGCGCGATGTGTGAAAGAGTAGAGGTCTCTCAGCTCATTAAAGGTGATATGAGTGTGCTTTGATCCTGCGCCTCTCCACTCAAAGCTCCAAATGTCACTCCCCTCAAAATGTCATTCACAAACACATTCACTCCATCATTCACACAGCTCTGCCTTTCATTCCTGCAGTTCTCAATCATTACTGTATTGGTTCTTCCTCCTTCATGTGGATATATTAATATATATCTGTGTCTGTTTTTTGCCTCTCACTGTCCACTCACTGACACTCATCCGTGTGCTCATTTTTGTCATTTTTCTGTCGCGTTTTTTTTTCTTTTCTTTTCCCCTTTTGTATTTTCTCCTCCTTCCTTCATGCTGAATGAAGCCCACAGAGATGCAGGAGGAGGAAGCGGCGAAGGAGGAGGAGGAGGAAGAGGGGGGGAGAGATACCACACCAAATGAGTGGCTTAGAGAATGAGGGAGTCATGTTTCTTTGTTCCAAAGAGATGCCTGACTGGGTGAGGAACTGTGCAAAAGATGTGCTAGTGGGTAGATGTAGTGGATTTTAGTGTGTGTGTGTCTATATGTCTGTGATGTCTGTGAGAAATATAGAAGAGGTTTCATGGCACAGCATTGAGTATGGCCTTACAGTTGCCTTTCTGTTTCAGTCTGAAGCTCTTTCTTCATTGAGTCAGTCCCATGTTAAAATGACCAAATGTAGTTGTGCATTTGGTTAAAGTAGAGCTGGGCGATAGAACGATAACGATATGTATCGCGATATAACCTTTTCTCGATAGAAAAATTAAACTATCGCGATAGACCTCGCCGCTCTTGTCCTCTTAAAAAAACAAAACAAAAAAAACAAAAAAAAAAACAGCCAATCCAAATTACGTAGCGCAGAGCCGAACCAATCACAGCCGCAGCGTCACGTCACGTGACTTGTTAGGTACAGCACAAGTGCCAAGCCGCACATGTGTATTTGTTTGGGAAGCAGCCAGCCACCGTACCGCCCGGGTAATGGAGGAAATGAGTGTGCCGACTAGAGAAATCAACCGAGCGTGACCGAAGGTTACCGAAGAGAAAACAGATGATGGTTCCAATGCCGGAGAGATTGTCGAACGGAAGAGCCACAGAAGTTCCGTAGTGTGAAGGTATTTCGGATATTTCAAGTCTGACAAAAAACAGAGTAGCGTGCACTGTAAATTGTGCCGAAAGCAAGTCTGGAAATACAATAAACTGGTGCATGCGCTACGTCCACACGTACCCGGGTATTTTTGAAAACGCAGATTTTTCTATGCGTTTGCACCTTTCGTCCACACGTAAACGGCGTTTTTGGTCACTGAAAACGAAGATTTTTGAAAACTCCGTTTTTGCATTTACCTGTGGACTAGAAAAACGGAGAAAACGCAGCATCAAAGGTGTGCGCATTTTTTGACGTCACACTGTGCGCCACGTTATTGTTTCGGTGAAATGAATTTCTACAATACTGTTACTGTTAATTCTACTCTCTGCAGTGTTTAAATGCTTACATATACACACAGTTACTGTCCCTCCACACATACGACTCGGTTCTGCTTCTATGCCCCAGCTTTGTTTACTTTTTCCCACCGAGGCTTCTAGACTTCTGATTGGCCAACATTTCTGCACGGTTAGGAATCTAGCGCCACCTGCTGCTTTGGCATGTTCATAGCAGCGTTTTCCTTTATTTCTCCCTTTATGTGTGGACGGGATTATTTTTTTAAAACGAAAACGGAAAATCTCCGTTTTCAAAAATACCCGTGTACGTGTGGACGTAGCCTCAGTCTCTGACTGGAAGCGCTAATTCGTCATTCGGCTTTTGTCAGACTAAAGTAACTGTTAAAACTGTTTGAAAAGCTCAGCTATACAACAAAGGAGAGATTGAGAATTTCCTTTTAGTTCTCAGTTTATTTGATATTGACAAAAGTTAGTCAGTTTTGTCTGTTCTTCTGTAAAACAAACTAAGATTTATTTTTAGAATGAATATTTTGTTTCTAAGTGGAATTGACAGTTTAGTCTGTTTCGTTTGTTCTATTTTGAAACTTAAACGCTTTAGCGGCTGCCTTTTGTGTAGTTTGCAATATTTGCCTTTATTTATCTGAAAAAGTCTCATGTTCCTTAAGTACATCTACCCTGTTGAACTTATTATGGGAAATAAATATTTAAATAAAAACAAGCTGCTGATTATTTCACATTTTACTTGTGAGCAACGGCACATTTAAATCTTACAAATATAGTTATTTGGCTTATATCGTGATAGATATCGTTATCGCCTGAAATGAAAAAAACATATCGTGATATGAAAAAATCTTATATCGCCCAGCTCTAGGTCAAAGTGAATGTTGCATTTAGATTACTGGTTGAAAACTGTAAGGTTGCAATGATTGTAACACATTAAAAAACATGGGCAAAATATAACACATGCATAATCGCTAATCATGATTTGGACCATAAACAACAAAAATAAACTCTTACTTTGACTAGGATGGAGGCCTTGTGCTCATAACCAACATGAGCACAGGACCAGTTAACTTGTATTATATTTTTAGGATAATTATAAGTTATTTACACCATTGCACAATTGCTATTGGTCCTATATTTACAGATATGCTTGTTATACCAGCATGCAAAATGTGCTCTTAAAGTAACATGCCAGTAGTGTCCCTGCAACTAACGACAAGAACGAAGCGATTTCCTCTTTATCTGCAAGTTAACTTAACTGTAAAAAGGCTGATGGGGTGAACATGATAACTTAGACTTTTCGAATGAATACTAGTAAATATGTCAGAGGAGTTCAAATCTCAGTGAGGTCAGGGTCAGAGGTCAAGTTTTTTTTGAAAATCTTGTGAACACGATAACTCGCGAAGGTAGTCCCCTGGGATTTGGTGTAGCACTGTGTCAGTATTTTTTTAATTCATGCACTGATGTTTTGTGTATAACATTTAAAGTAACCAGTATTATTATAATAATAATAATAGTTATTGTTATTGTTATTTATTAGTTTGTGTTAGCACTCGATCACCAATCACAGTGGTTAGCTGGTAATTTGACACAAATATGACCAGTTCTTGTTCAGAGAAAAAAAACAGCTGTGATCAAGATACCAAGACCATCTTTTATATGTAGTTATTTGTCACTGTGATTAAATGGAAAACAGATTTCGATAAAATGCATGTGTGTGAGAGAATGTGATGAATTTTGCTAATTGGCGCTTGGTTGGAAATGTCACTTTCCCCACACAGCCTCACATGTATCGATTGAGAGCTGCGTCTCTATGGGCTCTCATTGTCAATGCTGTGACATGGAATATCTCTGACCTTTCAGTGCAGCAATAGTCTTCAGATGTCCTTCCCAGTCTGTTCACATACATATACAGTGTCAGTGTAAAGTCACACACATGTGTAATTAACATTTGCACAATGCACAATTTAAAATTCAGTAAATATCAAAGCAGAAAACACACACTCGTATGTAGTAAGTAGCGAAGATGGCTGTGTTTGTTTTGTTGTTTCCAGTCATTATGCGTGATAGTTAAGTCACTTATTCTCAGTTGCTCAACATATTCATCATCATTGCCATCATTGCAGCCAAAACCATAGCTTAGATTGTTTGCAGTGACTGTAGATTTTATGTCTGCACTTTTCCAATCTCTAATGTCTGTTTTTGTTTTGTCGTTTTGTCTTTCATTTTGCAGCTTTTTCAAATCCACGGGTCCCGGATGTAGAAATCACGAGAATTTATTTTTCCTATGCTTGTCATGTTCTGTACATGGCATTTGTGTGTTTTTGTCCGTGGACAGTCATCGCAATACGTAGCATTGTTGCCACTTCATTGACAAAATGCTGGTTAGTTTTAGCAAACATCCAAAAATGTCTAATATCACTGTTAACGCAATGGAGCAATACCATCTTAACAAAAGAAAAAAGTGAAATCACCTTAATTTACAGACATGCTCATGTGTTGTGTCTGTGCAGATGTTATATTGCCAAAGGCAGTAGTGCAGCTTAGTAAATCATGACCAAAGAGCCATATTAGATCTGGCTGAACCAAGGTGCTGATTCTTAATATGACAGGAGAGAATTGGCCTCGTCTTGGTTAACCTGGGAGGAGCTGTCCCATCTGTGCTGCACAGGATTTGCATCATTTTATTTCCCAATGAAGCAGCTATCCCGGTGATTTATGCAATTGTTGCCCAGTCTTTGACCATCGACTCTGCTGAAGTCCTGACAGTATTTCATAGTTTGGTACGAGGTTTTCTCATGACAAAAAAAATCACCTTGGTTGTGAAGAAAACCTGCCAGCAGCTGCTGGACCACACAGAGCAAAAGTGTGTTAAATCACCCATATCAGCCTTATTTAAAGATGACTTCAAGCGTACTCAAGTAATTAAATCTTCACGAGCTCAACTCAAAGTCCACTAATTTGTTGCTCTCAGTCATTCAGGAGGGTGTGTGTTTGTGTGTTAGCATAGCCACTTCTTGGTTTGGACTGTGTAACTGAAGTAGGTCAAAAATGTGCTTGTGGGGACAATTTTACACTTTCTGGACATTACAAAGGTGCACACGCTGCACTGGTGAAAACACAAACTGCTCTACATTGTTGCCCACAGACACACACACATGGGCGCGTATATACATATATCCCTTGTTTGTGCTGATGCATACCTGCATCACCTTGCACAACAGCAGTGTTGCTTCGGTCTGTTGCCATGGCTGGGATCCAGTTCCTGCTTTGGCCTCAACAGACTTGGAGACGTTGGTGTAGTCAGGAAAGGCTTAAAAAGCAGGCATGGAGGAGGAAGGGGGCAAGGAGGAGTCTGGTGTACCACAGCTTTGTAATATTAGTGATCATATCCTGTAAAGGCCCCACAGCAAGCAGATCTGCTGCAGTGCAGGTGTATGACTGAAAATAAAATGTCAAAGAAAGCCACGTGACTTTTAACAACCTCTGCTGTGAACATGCAAGAACCACACCACAGATCACATTTGGACTCATGCACGAGACTGTGGCCAATTTCCTTATAGCTCTAGGCATCACTCTGCAAATACACCACTCACATTTGGTGTTTATTAAATTTCAGGAGGTGCACTTAGTGAATGTTAGGGTGAAACCAAAAGGGTTATACATTAGTTATAAAACAGCAGGTTTTTAAAGCATGTAGATAAGAATTTAGAGTAGGTCTGCTATAGTCCAACATCACGCTGTAGCTTATAAGAAAACACTTACTTGAACAGATGCTAACATTAAAATGCAACTCAGCACTTCTTGGATGCATAAATAAGTACATTTGTGGATTAAGTGATGTAAGTTATTGGTCTGTTTTCAGCCTCAAATTAAGATTTGGTGCGCTTCTCAGATTGAACGCAAGCCCAGAGGGATTATTTCTGCCTCTGAGACTACAGCAGCCGTGTTAAGCATCGTCTGCCTGCAGCTTTAGTCTCACCTCCTGCTGTTTAGCTCCTACAGCACACCTACTGACCAGCAACACACAGCCAACAAGTGTGCAGGGGTCACAAATTTGAGACAATCGAGAAATAAGATCGTGGTCGGCAACCTTTTTTTTTTTTTTTTTTTCTCCTTCCCCTCTATCTCCTAACATTTTGATAATAAAATCAATTTAACATAAAAAAAAATAAATGGGATGTAAATACAATATTCCATGTTTGTTTTCCATTTATAGCACTGATCAGAAAACATATCCTCAACCTGTGGGATCCTCCCGATCCCTAATTAGGAGGATTAGCAGAACACGGTAAATGTTAAATGTGTAGTTAGCCTGCAGTTACTGCGTACGATACTCATAACAGTGATATTGACAGAACAGAGAAGACCAAAAGATTTCATTTCTTCGGCTTTTTTTTTTTTCCTCTTCTCTTTGTGGCTTTTAATTCATTCAGTGCCTTGAGTTCAAGCAGCAAAACAGACATGTCAGCATGATCGTAGCTGTTATTCCATGCGTTTTTAAGTGGCTGCTTTTAATATTTTACAGTAGATGGTTTACAATCTCACTTTTTGTTTTTACTTTGTCTTCTCGTGCATTTACTGAGGTGTTCCTGTAGAGATAAAGAGTAAGTGTGCACACCAAACAGCTGCATGCATGAGGTGAAGCTGGTTTAAGATGTTTTGTATAAAAAGCACCACCTTTTTTTAATTGTTTTGTAAGTTTTGATGTCTAATTTATTCTTAGACTTTCTTTTTGAATATTACATTGTAAGAATTTGGCCGTTTGTTTTTAGATGCGTGTGGGGGGGTACTTTTGCTCGTTTCTACTTGAAGAATAGTGTTTCTGTTTCACTGTCCTGACGATCTCAAACAGCACATACTGTATAATCAGCAGGTTTACTGATTCCAAGTTTTTCGTCTTGGCTCACTTAAATGTATAAACCTCCATTTGCATGTCCTGTTACAGTACCCTGTTTGTTTTTTGCTTGATCCCTCACTTCATTTTTGCTGTACAATTAGTACTTAATGTGTAAACACAGCAGAGCTCTTTCATTAGCCTGTGCAAAAAAACCAAACATCTGTCATCGTCAAATCGGGATAGAAAAACATTTCTCTCTGATGCTGGAGATTCTTTCATCTGCTGTCTGTAGAGCCACTTTACTGTCTGTGAGCATGAAACGGATCCATGTGTGACGCATGAATCGTACGGGCTTCAGGAATCAGTGTTTGGATAGTTTCAAAACTGGACTTCATGCGGTCCTGAACATATGACATCTTCAACAGAGTGAAAGGAAAATGTACTTTTTTTTTTTTTTTTTAAATTTAATGTAAATGAATGTCAGCATTGTCAACAAAAATAAACATTTGGTTTAAGGTACAAAGTCTTTGTTTTGTTTTTTTGCCCTGATCACAATGAGCCCACTGTGCACTGCTTTCTATACCAGCGGTCCCTAGCCCCCGGTCCACGAGCGAGAGTTGAGGCTCAGGAGTGAAATTGATGGTTTTCAGGGTTTTTATCGTTAACTCTGTTTCCCTGGGTCTTTTCCCTTGTGTTATGAATACATTTTCTATATATTTTCATGCACTCTATATTTGTTTTGTAGTTGTCTTATTTTGAAAGACACGTTTTTGTGCGTTACCATAGCGACCAGAGAGGAGGATGGTCGCCGAAGGCTGTCCAGATTCGTTGACTCTCCGAATGCAGCCGACAAATGCGTCCTCTTCACGGATGTGTCCTTCGTGGCCCACCATATCCCAGAATTCATGGTGGGCCAAACTGCAGTTCGCAGCCGCTACTAAGTTTTAAAATTACTCTTATTAATCTTTCTGGGTCACAAAATAAACTTTTAACATATTTTCAGGTGAGAACTTCAAATATCTGCTCGGTTTATCAAGATATCGCATATTTGCAAAAGTGCTTCGACGTTTTCGGAGACGTCTGTTACCCACCAGCTCGATAGCTAGCCGAGAGCTCGAGGATCACTAGAGCCGCCGAGAATGGCACAACTCCCGGCACATTAGTTTCAGATCACCGCGGGCTTTCGCTACTCAGGTTAAACGTAATAAATAAGTCACTTAGACAACCTAAAAATGTTATTGTTTGGCTTTTTTCAGTGTTTTATTTGTTCGCGAGTAAATCGGTTTGGCTGAGATTAAAGTTATTAGATTAGATAAAATAAAACTTTATTCAGCTGTGTGAACACCAAGGAGGAACCCACCCGGGCGATTAATAAACGTCAAACAGAAAACTGATTAAACAGAAGTGCGAAATGGTCGAGAATTTACGCCAGTGTCCTGTTATATTTTAGATAGCAAGGAGCAGACAGCCGAGTTTATTAAACTCCACCGACACAGCAGTGACGCTAATCAGAAGGCTAGACCGTCCAATTTCACAGCAGTTTACTTCCGGCCTACCCGACCTCCTGAGGACCCGGCCTACGTAGACCGCGAAGGCCGGGTCCTCAGGAGGATGCAGCCCATGAATTTGGACACGACTGATGTTACTCTGTTGCGGCGCATTTCAGGAGGACGCTGCTAATAAAGTTACACAATTACACAGTGACTTCGCTTTCATTATTGTGTTTACAAAATACCAGTTTTTGTCTTGGTCGTATCATTTTATTTTGTTGTATTTATCTGCAACACCTTAAAGGCCGGTCCGAGAAAATACTGTCAGACATTAAACCGGTCCGTGGCGCAAAAAAGGTTGGGGACCGCTGCTCTATACAATAACAAAGGCACTTTTTCAAGGGCCTGCAGTGCAGCATCTTCCTCCCTGAGCTTCCTCAATACAGCCTCCTCTGCATGACATGAGATGTATACGGAGTCAAAAACTGGCCGTCATTTGGTTAAAGTAATAAATGCAGATGGTGCTGAGTTGTGACTTTTATAAGCATTGTCTATAGATATTTATGAGACCTATAATTTACTTACTGGCTGACAAATGTGGAAATAAATACACATTAAGCGCTGTACATAAATAGAATAACCCAGTTTTAAGCTAAGCAGCAGAAACAATCAATGAACATTAATGACAAAAACAACAGGATATATTACAAATACAAATGTATTACTGTAGTTCTAAAACCTTTTCCAAACTGTACAATGCACAAAAAGGGTGAACCTGCATTTCTGTCTGTGCAAAACGGCCTCTTCTGTTCTTATCGTGTTCCTGTGTTTTGTTAGTTGAACAGGCCATTAGCAGCATCTGCACTGGCATGCGAGGGTGCTGCGGCTGGCTCATCCCATAGTAAGTGAATCAAATCCAAAAGCGCTGCCACCTGACCACATGAGCATCAGCTGTGTTTGGGTTTGTTTGTTTTTTGCGATATAACTGGTGCTGAAATTTTGTGCATTTATTTATTTATTTATTCTTTATTTTTCCAAGTGTCTTTGACCCCTCATAACTTCAGTTTGGGTTTCCACACTATTTTATAGATGTATGTAGATCAATTTCCGAACCGTATTATTACACATTCACAGGTGTAAAAATACAGATGTAGCAAAAAATAATTTTGGCATAAAAGGAAAAAGAGCTAGAAGCTGAGCCTGGAATCAAAATTTGGATAAAAATGAATCCTTAAATATGCTAAATCTTGTTTTAGCAGAGTACCAGACCTTCAAAGTTGGCCTAAAATGCCCTTTTTGACCGTTTTTCTTTTGACGGAGGATAACAAAATCCCCCAACTGGTTATAGAAAAAAATCTGCACTGAACAAATCTAAGGTTTTGGCTTTCAGCTATGACACTTGAGTGGGTAAAGCATTACATCAATTACATAGTACAAAGTTTCCACCCGCCGTTTCCAACCACCCAAAATGATGGCAGGAAATAATGCGTGAATATTTGAGGACTTTTAATTCCTCATTTTTCTATGCTTGATTTCCTGCTCTATATGCAATAACAGGCAAATAGTTACAGCATGCTCTACAGGAAGGTACTGAGTGTGTTATCCACAGTGGCTAGATGCAGGTACTCGGGAAGGCTGCTCTCAGACTCGACCTCTGACCCCTGGTCGCTGGTGTCCTCCTTGCTCTGACTTGGTAGCAGCTTCTTCCTTCGCACGGAACCTCGCGAGCGACGCTCCAAACACGTCAAGGTCATGTGGGCGAGGTCCTGCTGGAGCCGCTGGACGTTTTCACTGGAAGAGAAAGCACCGTGTTGAAAGAGTGAATCTCAGATGCGGAGCTGCATGTGAAAGGATTTTATCTCCTTTTTGCTCACGTTGTGGGTGGAGTAGGAAGATCGTAGTCTTCACCAGTTTCACCTGTCAACCAGTAAGTTGTTTCTGTGCCTTTACCCTAAAAAAACCCCACATATTCATCACAGTCACTGGCATCAGTGTCGCAGTGAAGGTTTTTGTCACTGTATCTCAATTTAATTTGGCTGACATGCTGCTACATTGAATGTAGAGACCAACCTTTACCTTCAGGTATGTTTCCCCTCTCATCTCATACTCAAACTTGCAGTTTGTTCTCTCCAGGATATCTATGGTAGGCTGACTGACATGGATCCGCAGGGCTGTGAGATAAAAAGAAGGACAACAGAGCTTGGCTGTGGTCACTTTATTTAATTAGGCTGACTGCTGGCTTCTATAATTGCGCTAGACTAATGTACGGGAAGTCATTCATGTAAAATAACGAGAACAAAGGAAGCGGCTGGAGAAAATGTCAGTGTAAATCAGTTTGTTCATTACATGTGTCCACTCACGGTGTCCTGTAGATTCCATACGAGATGCTGTGTTGACCGTGTCTCCGAATAAACAATATCTGGGCATCTTTATTCCCACGATGCCCGCCGCACAGGGACCTGAACCCACAAACAACCAGGAGACAGAAGAATTAGTGTAAAGATCAGCAGGAGGTGAATTGATTTGCCAAAATGACTAGTTTAAAAAATGAAAAACAAAGAAGAAGAGACCTGAGTGTACACCGATTCGTATCCACACAGGAATACCGGGAAGATGCCGGAGCTGGAAGGTGCCCATGAATGCCAAGATGTCCAGCGCCATGCGGCAAATATCCACTGCATGCCTGTTCCCGTTTCTCTTTGGAAGACCAGAAGCAACCATGTAGGCATCCCCTATTGTCTCCACCTGAGGATAGTAAAGGAAACCATGATGTTCGTGCTCATTGCCGGGTGCCTGAATGTCTTCGGTTTCATCCCTGCCAATACCTTGTACACATCGTGGTGGTCGACGATGCTGTCAAACCCCTTGTAGATGTCGTTTAGCATGTCCACAACTTCCATCGGCGTGCTGTACTGGCACAGAGTGGTGAAGCCAACTATGTCACTGAAATATATTGTAACTTCATCGTACAGCTCTGGCTCCACAGCCCCGGTCTCCTTCAGGCTTTTAACCACCGGGCTTTTAACCACAGAGAGAAACATAATAAAGAAAAGACATTTTTTCCATTGAGATTTCATTCTGATTTTGAGTTGGTTAAACCAAAGGCCCCCCCCCCCAAGTTTCCCCAACAGTTCATTCATCCATTTCATCCATGTATCGTTTATTTTTAAATAACTATCCTTTTTAAACAGTTCAATAATGCTACTTGTTACAACCATTTAACTGTTAATTTACACTAACGTTTTGATCATTAATTAACACTAATTATTTCAATTATTTACTCATAATTAAGGTAACATTTCTAACCATTTAAAGAGACAAATGTATGCTAATTTAGTAACTATTTAACCATTAATTTGTGTTAGCTTTTTAAAAACTATATAGCTTTTAATTAATAGGGTTACTATTAGACTAGGCCTTTTATTAGTCAGTTTGTATTAACTATTCATTTAACAATTTTATTCAACAATGTATGGTAACTTTTTAACCATTTATAGCCATTCATTAATGCTAATTTTTTAACATAAGATCAGATAAGATAACCTCCATTAGTCCCACTGTTTGTTTGTTTTTTACAGCAGAAAGTGGACAGTGCAAAGTTACAGAAGCAAAAATTAAGAAAAAACACTGGAATAGGATAAGATAATAAGAATAAGATACTGTACACAATAGAATAGAATAAAATACTATATACAACAGAATAAAATGCAATGTTGACAGCTTCAGGTACCTTGGTGTTTATCTGAACAATAAACTGGACTGGACTCATAATTCAGACGCCCTCTACAGGAAAGGGCAGAGCAGGCTGTACCTGCTGCGGAGTCTCAGGTCTTCTGGAGTGGAGGGCCCACTCCTGAAGACCTTCTATGACTCTGTGGTGGCTTCAGCCATCTTTTACAGTGTGGTCTGCTGGGGTGGCAGCATCTCTGCTGGGGACAGGAAGAGACTGAACAGGCTGATCCGCAGGGCCAGCTCTGTGTTAGGATGGACCCAGTGGAGGTGGTGAGTGACAGGACAATGGTGGCTAAGCTGTCATCTCCCACCCCATGCAGGAGACTCTGAAAACATTATTTAACCACTAATTTACCTATTTAAAATATTTAATCCAGTAGTTTATGCTAACTTTTAAAACGCTTTAACCGTCAGTTTACAAAACTTATTTTAACAATTCAGTCAAACAATTTAAAGTAACCTTTCTAATCATTTATTGTCATTAATTTATGCTAGCTTTTTAAACTATATACTGTAACTACTAACTTATCTATTTCAACTATTTAATCCAATAGTTTATGCTGTTTAAACTCAAATTTATATTCACTTTTAAAAATTATATAGCTATAAATGTATACTACCCATTAAAAATATTCAATCCAACAATTTATGCTTAGCTGAACTTTTACAGCCACTTAGCATTTTTAGCATATTTCTTCTTCAAATTTTGACTTGTTTTTGGAGGCATAGTACATACACGGCCAATCACATTTACACCTAATTTAGAATCACCAATAAACTTAACATGGATGTCTTTGAACTCTGAGAAGAAACCAAGCCAACGTAGAGAAAACCAACGTAGGCAAGGGGTGACCTTCTTGCTTTAAGGTGACAGTGCTAACCACTGAAACTCAGTGCTGGTCACTGTTAATGTAGAAATAAAACGAATTCTCTAACAGTGCATGAATGATTTAGCATCTATGTCCTGATTGTTCTAAGTGTCTAATGATGTGCATTTGTTCTTTAAGTGTAAACAAACCCAGGCAGCAGCATAAAGTTAAGATTGTCAGCTCGATCCCTCTCAGCTTTGTAGAGAGCCGTTCTCTCTTCCACCAGGTACTCCAGGTTTCTGGAATACATCTGCAGCCGTCTGATCATGTTATCCAAGTAGCTCTCATTTTCCTGATTATGGATTTTACTGGAGTGATGAAGAGGAGAAGAAAAGGGATATGAGGAGGGAGATATATTTAGAAATCTGTAATCCGTTTCCCAGAAACTATAAAGGCTACACCAGGACATGCACACTGATAGCTGAAAACAGCAATAACATAAAGAGAGCATTATTACCTGATGATTTTCCCCAGATAAATTTCCACTTTCTTAAAGTCAGGTCTTTTTTCTGGGTCCTCGTCCCAGCAGCTTTTTATCAACGTGTACACCTTACAGGAGGAAAGAACAATTTGAATACAATACAGACAAAACAGATGCTGAAAATAAAATAAAGCTGGCACATGAATGGAAAAAAAAAAACCTCTAATTCTTTCTCTGAAGCCGTCTCAAAGTTAAGATCAGGTCTGAAGTAGGATGACTTGAGCCTGGACAGTTTTTCTGTTGAGAAACACACAGAGACGCAGATGGCATTGTAGTGTAGCTCCGGATCAAACAGGTCTTCTTTCTTTCACTCTGAACTTGGTGGTGCAGAGATGATCATTTGCAAACAAAATGACTGTAACTGTCACGTGTTGTATTTGAGTGTTGGAAACCTGATCGGTCGGAGCAGGATTCAGTGTAGAAGGTGTTCTTCCTGAGAACAATCTCTTGCGCAATGATGGCAAAACTGTAGACGTCTCCTTTCTGAGACGTGCCCTCGTTCCTCAGATGCTCCGGAGCTGTCCACAAGTCTGACAGGATGATGTGGAGACAGACAAACGTTAGCAGGTAAAGAAGAGAACAAAAAGATATTTCAGGAGGATTTTTGTTTGCGGCGTCACCTTGGAAGGGGCTAAGAAAAGCATTGCAGCCAAAGTCTGTGATCTTCACCACCATGCGGTTGTCCACCACACAGTTGGTGGATTTGAGGCGACCGTGAACCTGAATGTCACTGGCATGGAGGTAAGACATGCCCTGCACAGAGGATTCAGAGCAACATTACACCTTCCACTGGTGGAAGTAATGAGATTTATGGAAAATCAAAGAGGCGGTGAGTAATCTGGTGTTTAATGACCTCTGCTGGCAGGCAGAGGCAAGTGCAACAGCAGCTCCCATAACACAGGTCTGCAAAAACAATTTATTTTTTCAGTCGCATGGGATATTTTTGGTAAATGTTATGTTTTTTAGGGTGCTGAATCCAAAAATGACCTCCATTTCCCTCCATTACATACAGTTTGCTTTTGCAAAACATGAAGAGTTTACATTAAACTAAAAACATGAATTAAGAAAACCTGACAAAATTGAATTTTTAAAATATTTTTCCTCGTTTCAGTGAGTAAAAATCTATGAGAAGCAGTCAAAAGATCCTATGCACCTTTTGGTTGCAGACCTGTGTAATCCTGCTCTTCATTTAAACCAAACCTTTTTAATAATTTTGAGCCAGAAAAAAATACTTATATAAAAGCTTACTGTGCCTTCACAGGGTCTGACTTATCAAACAACAAGCTTAGAACAAAAAACCCCACCAACACTTAAATGTTACATTTTAAATGTTTAATCATTTAATTATTAACTAGTGGGATAATATTGAGTCTTTCTGGTAAGTTGCCAAGTTGTTTATCGCACTGTGACATCAATCAAACTGATCAAACTTTAGAGGCACAGTCTTTTAATGGCTTTGTTTTGATCACAGTTGTTACAGATAAGGAGGCCTCTTCACTATATGTACTTCTTATTGAAACTATAAATCCATTTTCTTTATGCTTGTCCATCCTTCAGCTCACAGTGACAACATGACTAAAGATAGTTTAAAAATGGGTTCTTTGCAAAGTTGTTTGTTATGTGTAGATACAACACTGGTTCATCCCTTTTTTTATGCTTGCATAGTCTACTGGACAAAAAATGAGTGAAAAAGCAGCCAATGTCTAAATAAAAACTTTAAAAGATTTTCAGAAAGCCTGCAAAACTATTGCTTAAGAGTCGTTTGAACAAAGCAACAAAATCTGGCTCCTTGGAAGCAAACTATGAAGACATGAGGGGACTTTTGCACAGCGCTGTGTAATCCTGGCAGTCACATTACACTCAGTTTGTCCGTTTGGCTTTTGATAGAACTTCTAAAGTTTTAGTAAACGATTATTACTCACGTGAAATAAGTGTCAGGATTGAGCGAACCTTCCTTTCTTTTTGATGATGATGTTCTGGGTTCAGTTTATTATACGGTAACAGGTGAAGTGATCCCATTGCAGTTTACATCAGGTACAAAAGTTTATTACCAGTTATTCAGGGATCTTTTATGTCACGCTGCATGAATGGTGAGTAATATTGACTAACGCTAAGTTTCATAACCCTTTTTCAGTTATGTATTAAGACAGATTGCTACTAACTATGTCAAGCTCTCAGTACAAAAACCGATCCTGTCATTCATTGCATTGTCCTCTGTAATGATTTATGGTGTTTAGTGAATGCTGCTGCTTTATGGCAGATACACGTGACCGTTTTTCCGCTCAGGGCGGCGAGTAACGAGTCAATCTCCACTTGTGTGGTCTCTTATCATGCCACACACCGCATGTGATGCTTGCAAATGCTTAACTTTGATAATTGTTCTGCTCACGGGCAAAGTCGAGCACTTCTCTCTCACCTTGGCGATGTCATACATGACAGAGATCTTGAACTCCCAGTCCATGAAGGTCTCCTCTGGGTATGAAATCTTGTCATTCAGCACATACTTGAAAAAGAAAAAGACACCCCAGTTCTGCATTAATACGCTTTTATTCTTCACACTTCTTGACGGCTGTGTTTAAACTGAGACCTGAAGATGGATTTAAATTGAAAGTTTTGCTACACGTACCCTGAGCGAGCCTCGCTCGCCATACTCAAACACGCCAAAGACACCGTGATCTAACTTGACTGTGCCGTAAAACTTTGTGAGGTTGTAGTAGTCGATGTGCAATAGCTGCAGGGGGGGCAAACATGTGGAGTGCTAGTGAGTTTGGATAAACATTAACAAAGAGGGCTGGCAGTAAAAGGATTTCAGTGTGATAAGACGTCTTACCGCATTGAGCTCCCTTTTCTGGGTTTTATCAAAGTTCCCATCCAAGTTCTTCAGCTCCTTCAAGATCACAATCTGAAAGAAATATTGCAGAAGCACCAACCAGATTACATCTGCTAACTCACTTTCATCAGTGCAAAAGCACTAGATGCTGACTGATTTGGAAAACACTGCAGGATGCTGTCCATCTACCTTCTTATCGTAGAGCGCACAGCGGATCTTGAACTTCTTTTTCTTCTTACTTTCAATCTAACGGGGGTTAGAGGAAGGTCGCTGTCACAGCATTCTTAAAGCTGACTTGACTGAGGTGTTTACTGAGGTGTTTTCACTTACATTAAGGGAGATGACGTTGATGTCATCATTTTCCATCAGCGTGATGAGATCAGAGTTCACGTGGGACCAGCGCTTCCTGAGCAGTCGATCTCTTCTGTTCTGTCTATGCGGGAAAGAAAAAACTGCATCAGGAGATTATTGGTAAAGGTTGGTTGCACGAAAAGCATCTGACTCCTATGTTTATAAAAGGCAGCTTTCAATTTAAATTTCATGTCATGAGTCCATGTTTTAGAGAGTGTAATAGAGCTATAACCTGTATAGTACATACAGACTTTCAGATTATTTTTCATGTAACCTGAAAGTCCGTATATACACAGCTCTAAAAGATAATTGTAGCACCTTTTAATCAGAGTGTAGCATCAAGCCAGTTACACGTCTGGGACACTAATCTGGTCAGTTTAGAGGAGGTTAGTTCAGTTTCAGGTGGAGGTCGCTGACATTTTCTTCCCTCTTCATCTTTTCTGATGGTTTTTTCACTACTTTTGCATTTTTCTGGGGTCAGTGTCACTCCTGGTGGCATGAGGTGATACCTTGACCCTACAGAGGCTCCACAGGTAGTCCAACTCCTCCATGTTGGCACATTAATACGTGCCATTTACAAAAGGTTTGCTGTGTCTCCCGAGACAGTCTCAAGAGCACAGAGGAGATTTCAGGACACAGACAGTTACTCTGGACAGGCCTGGAGAAGATCTTTAACCCACTTTTTTGTGCAAGATGAGAACTGTCAAAGCTCCAGCAGGACACTAGTGTTAATGTCTCTGACCAGACAATCAGAACGGACTTCATGAAGCTGGTTTGAGGGCCCAGCGTGTTCCAGTGGGCCCTGTGCTCACTGCCCAGCACTGTGGAGCCTAATTCACATTTCCACAGAATACCAAAACAGGCAGGTCCACCACTGGAGCCCTGTGCATTGCACAGATGAGAGCAGGTTCATTTGAGCACATGTGACAGAAGTGAAAGGGTTTGGAGAACCCGTGGAGAATGCAATGCTGTCTGTAACATCCTTCAGCATGACTGGTTTGGTGGTGGGTCAGTGATGCACTGGGGAGGCATATACATAGAGGGACGCAGAGATGTCTACAGACCCTGACTGGCATCGGGTATCAGGATGAAATCTTCCTCTGAATACACAGCAATGCCCATCCTTATATGCTGAGAGTATGCAGGAAGTTTCTGGACGATGATACCGATGTCTGGCCTCCACACTTGCCTGACACCTTTGGTTTCAGTTTCAGCCCATCTGAAGCTGTCAGGTTGCACCTCAGACTGTCCAGGAGCTCAGTGACACCCAGGTCCAGATCTGGGAGTAGATCCCCCAGGACACCATCCATTATCTCATCAGGAGCATGTTGTAAAGTGGCCTAGCCTGCTGCTTCTTTTCTTCAATTTGATTTTTGGGGGTGTCTTTGAATTCAGCCCTTTGTAGGTTGATCATTACATTTCCATTACATTTTGGGGCACTTTATCACTCCTAACACATTACCAAGTCCCCATCAATGTGAATATCCACTGTGTTTTTTTTCTCATTAAAAGCTGTCGTGTTTTCAAAGTTTTCCTGCAATTTTTGGAGCAGTGTATCTACCGTACTACTATATATGCCATTATATGATGGGGCCAAAATCATTTATGTAAATTCATGACCTTTTGCAGAGAATCCAAACATTTAATTAAAATCTGCCACACACTTAATAACTCCGTTATTCTCATGTTCCATGTGCTACGGCATACCTGTAGAAAATAAAGGCGATCGTGGCCACTACGACCACAGTAACAGCCAACACAGTCACAATGATGTTGTGAATCACAGGGCCTGCAGTAATAAAGACAAAAAAGAGGCACCATTTCAGTTCCAAGCCGATGCTTCTGACACACAGAGGACAAAAGATAAACATGGGCCGAGCGTTCAAGTGCCATAATATTTAAGCTTATCTCAGATAGGGCTGTGAGGAGGTCATCTACAGGAAACAAAAGAAGAACTGAGCCATAAAACCACTTCATATAAAACATGCAAAAGTTGATGTATGTGGAGCAGTTTGTGGTTGCTATAACTTTTCCTCCTGTTCATACCCACCATTAATGCTTATTAAATGAAAACAGGGACACAAACAGAGAGGTGCTTAAACCACAGCTGAAGCCTTACATATAATTCACCGGAACCTGGATTAGTGCAAGTCTTTGAAAACGACCTGACTGAGTGGATGCAAACTGATCAGGCCTTGTTGTGGAGATCTAAATCATTATGGTGGACATGCCTTCTATCTAGAGGACAAAAAAGGAAGTTCTCTTAACATAAATCTTTAAAATATTAAGGTTAAGACATATTTTGAGGTTGTGCCCACTGAACTCAATGATATAGCTAAACATGTGTATGTGTGTGTGTGTGTGTGTGTGTCTTTCGATGTACCGCTGTCTGGCATGTTATTGGGAAGTCTTTTCCCCCAGATGAACTTAGGAGCCTCCTCCACCACTGTGGTTTTATTGCGCTCCGTGTCAAATGTGAATAAAATATCGTACTGGGTGTGACACAAGAGGGGAGGAAAAAAACAAAAAGACACATTTTAGCATCAAACCAGAAGCAAGAGATGCAGCACAGTAAGGTTTTATTTTGAATCTTTTCTTCGTGTATTCACTGCTAAATGCCAAAAAAGAAAACGGGAGAAAAAGATACCTTGTTGTCAGTAGTGGTGTAGATGATTGAGAAAGCCACGTCTCTGTCCCCGTACTCGTCCAGCGTATAATTCCCAGCAATCCCTGAGCAGAATCACACAAACGTTTTTAAACTTCTGTTCGCTTCATTTCACCGTGTGTGTCAGCTGTAAACCTTTAATGCGTCTCTCAGTCAAACTTGCACTCACAACCGGCTGCTTACAGCTGCGGGCTGTTATACCAACACTCTTTGTGTCAATGAAAACACAAAGAAGTGATAGCAGTTGACAGCCTCCATCTGTTCGACCTCACAGTAGCCATGTCTGCTCTGAGATCAGCTCATTAGTGTTTTGGTGGATGGTGTTTTCCCACTTTTCACGAGCTAATTTGAGCATTTATTACTGTTTTGCTCAGTATGCTTAACTGCAACTATCTGCAGCTGCCAAAAAAGTATTAAATGCTAACTTGTGTAAATTCTTGTGTATTTGCTAATACACATACTTGCAGCTTGTATGCAAGCACTTCCCCCTCCTCGCTGTTATCTTCCACCTGCCTTACCAGTAAATTTGGTGTTTCTGAAGTAATTTACATTCACATATTCCGTCCTGTGAAGCTGAGACTGATTTTGTTTAGAAATTGTTCTCATCACTTGGCCAATAAAGAGCACTGCGTCATGGTACGCGGCCATGTAGTCGTTCATCTGCAGAGGAACAGACAGAGACAGATGGTTGGAACTACTTTCTCAGTACAGCCCTTAGATTTGAGTGAAGGAGCTCTAAGATGCATCCTTCACTACACAGGTGATGAATTATTTTATATATTTTTTACTCAGTGAAGACGTTATTTAATGATATTTCATTGAACATTTATTATTAACTCTTCCGAGGTCCATTTCTGGTTGGCATGGTCCTGTGTTGTTAATCCCTTATTTTCCCTTAAAACTCTACAAGTTGATTATTCAGAGTGAGCGGAACAAAAACAGCCAATCAGAGCTAACCTTTTTTGTATTGCTACAGAAGCACTGCAAAGAGAGAAGTTGTGTATTTCTGGTTTGCTCACCGTGTTGTTGTCTTTAAGGTCTGGGTTGATTCTGTAGCTTCGGGTGTTCGGCATGGTGAGCACCAACACGTTCTTCATTTCTGGCAGCGACGATGTGTTGGTGTAGTATACATCACTGTGTAGAGGAATCAGCAGAGGTCTGATGAAAAATTCTACATGTGCAAAAATTTCCTTCAGTTTCATTCAGTTATTATATATTATTCTATTATATTCAGTAATTTAGCTGCATTTGATTGCTTAGTTACTCATTTCTACTCTATACACACAGTTTACTTAGATCTTTGCTTACCATGCTTTACCGACTTTAATTGGTATAAAGATGGATATTATCATTCAATAATAATACTGTTGAAAACTCAATAGATTTAGCCTAGTTTGTGCTAAGTTAGCCACTTAGCTTAGCAAGTTTTGTCCAAAATCTTTCTTCCAGAAATTGAATTAGGCTTACTACTTCTGCTGTGTGCGGCTTTTGACAAAAAACATCAAGTGTTTAGTCAGGGCATCAAGTAATAGTACATTGGATCCCAAAGGAGCTTTAGCCTGACCATAACCGCTACCTCTGCAAGCCATTTTGCAACCCAGCTCCATCCCAACTTTCAGTTTTCATGGTGACTTAATGTCATGTTTGTTGCCGCTGCCACTGATGCCCTCCCTGCTTTGCTGCTCCTCTCCCCTCCTGAGGCTTTTTAACTGTGTCCATTGGATGGTTGAGCAGTCATAGATGATGGAAATAATATTACGTTGGCTCGAGCTGACCTGATTGAATTTTTTATTTCATCTATGTCTGCTTCTTCACTTCTTCCCACACTTAGTCTCATCTTATGATGACACACAGTAACTGACTCCATGAAATCACTCAATCAGTCAGTCACTACTTTACAATCTCCAGGTACCCATTCACCAGTTAGGAAAGTACTGATTGTGAATCACTGCTGTGGGGTTAGAGAAAAAGAAAACAAGTGGAATAAATAGGAACAGAAGTGAAATGATTCAACAGCACTAACCTGTAAAGATCAATGAGGATGAAGGCGATATCACTGCTGTCCGCAGCCTTAGAGCCGTTTTTAATTTCCACTAGGTCCATTGGTGATCCACACATGATGAACACTGCAGCGGAGAAGTATTTGTAACAGAACAGTCTTTCAGTTATTTTTTTTCTTCTGTTTTTTTGCCTAGTTGGCCTTGGGACTCAAATACAAACTTGATTTCCATTTAAATTACTTCTTCAACCTTGAAACCAAAGTTAATACCAAAACCTAAAGCCATCAAGCATAGCCTGATACTGTTGATGTTTTTTTAATTCACCCTTCATAATGTGGCGTAAAAATATGCAGCAGGAAGTTCAAAGAAAAGCTATTATGGCCCTCGAGCTAGCTCTCCTTCTGAAACAGAAAATTCCGAGTCTCCCTCGTGATGACAGCGTTAACAAACTCAATAGTTGAATTAAATGTGCTTTGTAGGCCCTGGGCTCTCTTAGGAAAATAGAATCCAAACTGTCTGTGTGTGTTGTCCCAGCAAACTGAAGCCATTGTTATGTCTCGCTGTGAAAACAGAGAGGTTTTCAATCTTGTTTGAGAAAAATACATCAAATTCTTACAGTTGGATGTCCTGTTGCGTAATGTAAGCACGCTGTGCAGTTCTGTGGGACTGCGTAGAGACGTTATTGAAATATTTAAGGCAAGATCGCCCGTCGCTTCAATTGCACTTACATACCTGAAGATGAAAATGAATATAATGCATAATTTAAATTAAAAACATTTTATTACATTTAAAAATGTAACTAGAATATAATTAAAAATATAATTTATTAGATTTTGTAATAGCTCACAACAGATGAGTCTCTCCTTAAAGATGGGTTACTCACCAAACGCATTCCTCTGTGGGGTTCGTTGTTTTATAAGTATACGCTGCCTTCCATGAAGGTTTGAGCTTATTGTTTTCTTTCCAGAACTGGTTGACAAAGTCAACGATCTTGCGTGCAGGTGGCAGGAGTCGCTGCAAGTTGAAGGTGTAGTCGCACGAGCGACCAAAGCTTCCCGCTGAGAGAATGGGTCTACTGAGACTCATGCCGGCTTCCTTACTGGAAGAAGAGAATAAAAAAGAGTGGGAGACAATGGTATCGACTAATTATGATAAACGGGTGAACGATAAGCATAGTGCAACACAGGCAAAACCTGTTTGAAAATCTGAAGTGTCCTTTTCAAGCTTATTGGCAGAATCATGTCCTTGAAAAATTCAGAACTTACTCAACTATTGGGAAAGTAGCTAAGGTGCACGTGGGTCCAAGCACAGCACATCCCAGATTTCCTGATTCCTGCAAAAATAAAAACATATACAGCGAATAATTCACAGATTTTTATGTAAATTTTGCCTGATCTTTAAACTCCTGAGACCCAAACTCTTGTTTTCTTCCAGGTTCTTGGAAATCGACCTGTTTTCCTTGCACTAGAAGTGGTTTGTGGAAAAATGTTCTCACTGTGGGACAGCAGGTTTATTTTACTATATAACATAATAAAGTCATCAGGGTGTAACAAAGTCTAAAATATTTTTATTACAACACCTGCTCAGATAAAATCGCAAATGATGCAACATATCCAAAAGCCTTGTAACTTGAACATTTTACATGCTCCATACTCCAAACTTGAAGCATGCACCAAGGCAAAAAACAACCAAACAAGCAAACATCTGTTTACTACACTACTCAGACAAACTCAATACGCCATAGAACTGTGCAAAATCTCAGGTGTGGTGCATAATAAGACATTACTTGGAATTTATATAGGACCTTATAGAATCATGTGAAAGACTTTGTGTTAAACTGAGACCCCAGCCCTGCTTGTACAAGTGCCTTCAGCAGGAATACCTTGAAGTTTTCTGTATGATTTTGTCATCATTTTATCTCTAAAATCATTCTTATGCAATTTTGCCCCCATCTTCTTTAGAACGTTGCTCACACAGAATTTCAGGCAGGCTGAACTTTGGGCCTTTGCAGCACTTTGATCCTTTCATTTCACAGCAATTATGTTGTAGATTTGCCGCTGTGCTTTGATTATTGTTGCATGAACCATTTTTAACCTGTTGGATAGATGGCCTCACATCTTAAAAGGAATTCATGGTCAACTCAGTGACTGCAACGATCCCAGATCCTGTGGATGCAAAACAAGCCCCAAACAGAACCCCTCCACCACGGTGTTTGACAGTTAGTATGAGGGCATTGTGCTAATAAGGTGTGTTTGGTTGTAGCTCTTGGGTTTTTTGCAGTTTCTCTGAGCATTGCACGGTCTGGGCTTTGGGTGAATTTGCTGGAACATCTACTCCTGGCATTGTCTTAATCCTGGCATTACCTGAATGCTCCAGACCAGCAAACTGTTAAAACCTCTGCTTTTATAGAGGTGTTCGCACTTACTGATGATAAGTTAATCAAGTGCATTTGAATCAAACATCATCCTCTTTTCTACTTGTGTCTTGTTCATGGCTGTGGAGTGTTTTTCAGAGATTTATCTCATTAAATTCTATAATTTGCAAATATTTCTAAAGTAAAATACATGCTTTTTTCCTAAGCACGAGGTGGAAACACCCAGACCTTCTTCTATTAGCTATCCAACTGCTACTCTGCAACCTGCTCTTCTCAAAGCCAGTTGAGAGAATTTCTTCCATATGTCAAATCTCCTCCTAGTTGGACATTAAAAACCTCACCTAGGAGGCATTCAAGAGGGGTCCATGTCAGATGCTCTCAATGTGCCTGTATGTTTGGGTTTCACCCAGTGGACAAGAGGATTGCTCTCAAGTCGGGGGACGGGTCCTGACCGTCATTTGCGCTTATGCACCGAACGCATAAGCGGGGGGAAGAAGATGGCCCAGCTGCGGACTCCAGCTGGGAGTTTTCATTGTTCACATTCTTATGTTGCATGCTAATAACAATTAAACTTGGAGGGCTGAAGGCTGGGAAATGGCCTGCAAAGGGTATTCATAAGTGCACTCGGTACTGATATTTGATTTTGTAATCCCATCATCACATCTGGACCAGATGTCTTGGCTAGGTAGAGAGTTGAGCTGTCAAGTAACTACCAAGTGGTACAGTAAAGGTACGCTGGGAGCATCGGGCAGAGGCCCCTAGTCCAGGAGATCTTCAGCTCAACCTCTGGAAAAGCTTAGAAAAGATTTTTAGGGTGAGGGGTGACACATATTCTGAACCTCCTTAGCTGAGGCAGTTGCAAGGGGCTGTGGCCTTAAGGTGTCCCGTGCCTGCCATGGGGGCAAACTGGAGCAGGAGTCGACTCAAGCTTGGCTGTCGTGTGGGACTTCGGCAGTAGACAGCAAATACCAGCAGGCCAAGCAAGGCATGTCTTTGACAGTAGTTGAAGGAAAACTGGGGTGTTCAGAAAGGAAGTGAAATAATAGTTTTCGTTGGCTTAGCAGTGATTCTGTTAAGTTTTTACAGAGATTTACTGAGACTGGCATAGTCTTATTTTGATTTGTGGTCTTGCACAAAAAAGGTGTCTATGGCATTAATGAGGAGAGCAGGTCTGCGAACTAAAAGGTGCATAAACCCATAAATGAATGTCCTGTGGAAGCAAGATCTCAGGGTTACACAAGCTCATGTATATGTGCATCCAACATGCTAATATTCTTTCTATTTTTTAATATAAAACTGTAGCTACTTACCGTCAGGTTGTTTAGCTCTGCAACTGCTTCACATGAACTGCTCCGGCAGCCTCGGTACCAGTATAAGGTTGTGTCAAACCCACTGAAATTCGCAGTTAGGTTAAAAGTCACAGCTGGATCTTGGGTGTGTGGAAAGAAAGAAAGTTCCAGATGTTAGTTTTGACTTTCTCTCCATTTTGAACTGCAGTGTGTATGTGGATATTAGATTTGTTTTAAAGAGAAATAAAATGTGTGTGTGTGTGTGTGTGTGTGTGTGTGTGTGTGTGCGTGTGTGTGTGTGTGCGGAGGAAGTAGGCCCTGAATTCTAGCTTAAATAGCTAGCTACAGCTGAAAAATCATAGTTGCTAATAAAAATAAAACACCAACAAATTTCAGCTGGCAAACAAGACAACTACTTTTGATTACCTGTGTCATAAACTGGGACATTCTGTTTAAGTTTTATTGATAATGCTTAGAAATAAACCCTACAGGGCTTTCCTAACAGCCACTTAATAAAAACTTGGCTAGATAAAAAATTCCTGCTAGCCAAAAAAAACCTTTTATGTTTAATTATCTTAAATAATAGGTGTCAATACTTTTTGCATAATGGCATCATTGCAGACTGTGGGTGAGTCAAAAATAACACCAAACTGTATGTTGTCATGTTGACCAAAAGTCAGGCTAAACTAGTATAAGATAGCTCCTAGCTTAGTAGAACAAGCGTTTTATGCTAGTAAGCTAATAAGCATTGCAGGTAGCTTCCTTGTAATTAATAGGATAACGATCTTTAATCTGCTAGTTTATGAAACTAACTACAGAATATCTGTTAACAGTAGCAGCTTTACTTTTCTTGTATACTTTTTTAGTCTTTAATAGTGAAATCCCTGAATAATTCCTAAAACAGCTTTAAAATTGTTACTTTTGGGAAAAGCAACATGAAAATCTGAAAATAGGAACAGTATGCAAAGCAGTAAATATAAATGAACAATAATAGTCAGTGACATATGTGTTAAATTATCAATATCTATAAACATGAGTGTACCAATATACATACTGTATATAGAGAGTGCTGTTGCGAGAGATCAAAAGGTCTGATTTTGTGCGGATTTGTCATGTGGTTTGTTTGTTTGTTTTCTGTTTTAGTTTTTAATTTCATTACCCTGGGCAGCATTAATGGCTGAATCTTTCTCTATGGCCTTCAGTATTTCTCCTTCCACATACTGGAGGCTCCAGGGAGAGTCCTCATCATCCAACAGTATAACGTTGATTGTAATCCCACTCCCACATTGTCCAACACCAGGACACGATGCCACAAGAATTCCAAAGATGAACAAACACAGTAACCAGCTTCCCGAGCCCATTCTCAGCTCCGAGGTGAGTGCTTCTGTTTTTTAGCCGTTAAAGAGAGTCCATGGTATCCACCGATCCTGAATCCAGTTCAGTAAAGTCACCAAAACACTCGGAAAACTCTTAACTTATGATCGCCTTGATTAAAGCTTTGCCTGATCCACCAAGGCTTTGAAGAAAAAATAAATCCTGTGCGAAAGTCTGCTCCTCTTTCAACTTTCCTCTAAGCGCTACTCACCTGTTCTTTCTATGTCACCATGTTAATATACAACCTTTAAAGACACAGACGCAGGCCATATAACCTTGTCAGCGCTGTGTCATGGCCTGCATAAATTAAAGCTTAAAGCAAACACGCAGAGCATGGCTTGGTTGTAAGTTTGTTGATAGTCTTACACTCACAAATTTAATTTAATGGAGAATCGTACCATGAAATTGTTTTGTGCAGAAATACAGTTCAATTGGCAAAAAGGAAAACGGCCCAGAAAAAAAAAGATTAATCCTTGAGATATCTTAATTTAAGCAAAGAATAAGGCGTCAATGGCCACATGGGACACTTTTATCAGTAAAGTTAAAGCTATAAAACTTATAAAAATGTAGTCCAATATTTATTCTTCCTTCATCTTCTAAAGCTCTCCAGTTGAGCCAGATTGGAGTCTTTGCCAGCCCAGTTCTGCCCTTGGCTTTATATTTGACAGACTTGTTTTGAAGGGTTTTTTCTTAATCGAGGTAATATTTCTGTAATCGTCCACTTTAGCAGTCTTCTGTGGTCTTTTAACTCTTTTGGCATAGCTGTACTGGCCAGTGCATTCCTTCTTTTGTGTTGATTTGTCCTCTACTACAGTTTTTGCTATTTCGCTGACAGGTTTGTTGAGGTTTTCCAGAATAATGATGCCCCTTTTATCTTATTAACTTGTCATGAAATAATAAGAGAACCGACCTCGCCTGGCTTTGTAACTCCAGGTCAATGAATTGTCCGATGAATTTTTAGCCTCTGAAAATTTAGGACAATCTATATCCCTTCAGTTAATGTCAAATTTTTTAATTTTTTAAAAACCCCTTGAATTACAGCTGGAGGTCTGTACTTCACTCACAGCTTGACTATTTAAAATCCTCCTTTTGGGTAAAATAAAGTGGCAGAAAGCAAATCCTGTTCTCTGGAATATCATGATGCAGATTTGGGTTTACCTGTACATGAAAACTCATATGTTGACTGGCAAAATTCATCATTTAAATTAAGAGAAACCACCAGCATGGAGATAGACAAATAAAGACAAATTGCCAAAAATGTCAGTAAGAAATAAAGAGGATATAATGATGGAAAAATCAAAGTCACAGCTGAGAAAAAAACCTCATTTAGTTCTTACACAACAACAGGCATCCGTGTCTACGTGCCACAGACAGAGCCAAACGCACAGCTTATAGACGTCTGATTCACTCCTGTCTGGAAAGGACGGCAAAGAAAGGGGAAAAAAAGAGAAGATCAAAGGTTGTTCAGGCCATAAAACCAATACCAGATAAGATGGCTTGGCTGTGAAACCACACATACGCTGATGATTCAGTTCACCGGTGACAACTTTAAACTGAGAGTCCCCTTTCTCAGTTAGCACTACCTCTTCACCTTAATTAACATGAATGCACACACAGTCAGTTAACTCTCATGTTTAATGGTCTGAGCAGCTCCACAGTAACACGCACAGTCAAAACGATCAGCATGTGAACAAAAAACCCACCTTTTTACTTCCTTTCAACATAAACACAAAGATTAGTGCCAACCTGACCTTGGCAGTAACGTTTGATAATGGTAATAATATACTAATAAACTAATTATTAGCTATGCAATAACTATGTTATTCTTTTACACTTAGGTTTTCTCCACAACTACAAGCTGTAATCAGCAGTGGAAAATTCTGGGATCATTGACAAAGTTAATTTTATTTTTAATTTCATTGAGTTCCTGTTCCTGTTTTATATCCAGGCATCTTCACTGATTTTGTTTGGTTGTTGATTTCACAGCTCATGATTCATGTTCTGATCTGCTGTTTGGCCCTAATCACAGTAATCACATGTGGCGCTGCTGAATTCCCATAAAACCGCTCTCTGCTGGATGACATGTGGCTGCAGTGTTCAGGATTTAAAGACAGTTCAGTGTAAACATCACATTTGAACTAAACAAACATAGTACTTATGAATCAGTCCTCTTCTTTCTGCTGCTCATTTCCTGCCTACATTTTTAAAAAATCAATTTTACTGATTTTTCTTCATAACTGGAGCATCTTCTGCTTCACTCACTTTCAGCTTCATCCCAAAGTACTACTGTATATTTACTGGGCGTATTCACAGATGCTTTTCACATGTTCTACACTGCGCTAATGCTGAATATGAAAGAGCTGCTAACTTACCCAGTGTAGTATGTGTTTTAGATGTCTCACAACTTTGTTTCTCATCGTTTCTCCCTCCCTGTTGTTGTCTAACAGATGAACTTTCTTGTCATTGTTGATTAAGATGGAAGCCCAAAAGCATCGATAACTAATTACAGGTTATCTCTGTGGTGTTGCTTGATCAGTAATCAACTCTGACTTGGTGCATGTAGTCAAGTATTGCACTTGTGTTGTGTTCTTGTCCTTGCGCATTTCTATTTTATGATTTTATTATATTTTATGGAAGCATTTGTGATACTGATGAAACCCACTAATTAAATAACAGCCACCTCAGTAATGTGGAACTATGAAAACTTCAGATTAGCTTTTAATGCAATGATATAACAGTAAAATGATGTTTAGCTGGTACTAAGGGCCCCAAGCTTTGCCAAGAAAATACCACCAGCATGAACCACTGATACAAGACAGGGTGGATCTATGTTGTCATGTTGTTTATACTAAATTTTGAAAATGTCCAGAGAAGATTTTGTCTCTCTTCTGTTGTCCAGTGTCAGTGAAATTGTAGACTCAGTTTCCTATCCTTAGGTGACAGGAGCGTTCTTCAGCAGCTGTAGCCCATCTGTAGCACTCTGGCTATTCTCCTCTAGCCACATCAACAAGGTATTTTCAGCCAGAGAACTGCTGCTCATGTTTTCTCTTTTTCAGACTCTACTCTATAAATGCTGCAAATGCTGGTCGTCTGTCCAGCACGTCTGGGACAAAGAACAAGCCACATTCAGAGTCACTGAAATCACCTTCTTCCTCATTTTGCTGGGTCAGCAGCTTATATTGACCATATCTACATGCTCAAAGGCACTAATCACTGCTCCCACGTGATTGCCCAATTACATATTTGCAGTAACGAGCAGTTGAAAGTGACCGATCGTGGTAAATAGAAGTCTGCTGTCTGTTTGAGATCCAATATCTCCTGTTTTTCCCATTTTTGGGGTTTGTGTGACGTTTCAACCCACTTACTTTCTTTTTTGCTCCGTGACTTTCACGTTCTGGACATTTTCCAGTCTGGTTTCTGCAAATTGCACTCCACTGAAACCGCTTTACTTAAAGTGTCTAGTGACATTCTGATGGCAGCAGACACCGTTCTGGTTATTTTGGATCTCACCTCTGCTTTTGATACTGTTGATCACAGCATCATGATAAATAGGCTGAAGGACTTGTTCAGGATTACTGGTGTTGTTTTAAAATGGTTTATGTCGTATCTATCTGAGAGATCTTTTACTGTCTGTATGAATCATGTGTTGTCTGAAACATCAGTTCTGCCTTCTGGGGTACCTCAAGGATCTGTTTTAGGTCTGATTCTCTTTTTGCTGCATATACTCCCTCTAGGCCAAATTATCAGACGTTACAATAATATTTCTTATCATCTCTATGCTGATGACATTCAGTTATACTGTTCTTTCAAAACATCTCAGTTTTATAAATAATTGTGTCAGAAATCAAACCAGTTTGGATTGCATTTATATAGTGCTTTTCGAGAACCTCAAAGCGCTTTACAATTCCACTATTCATTCACGCTCACATTCACACACTGGTGGAGGCTACAGGTGTAGCCACAGCTGCCCTGGGGCAGACTGACAGGAGCGAAGCTGCCATATCGCACCATAGGCCCCTTTGGCCATCACCAGTAGGCAGTAGGTGAAGTGTCTTGCCCAAGGACACAACGAACGAGCTGGGGCTCGAACCGGCAACCTTCCGATTACAAGACGAACTGCCAACTCGTAAGCCACGATCGCCCCCATGATCTAAATGATAATTTTCTCCAGTTAAATGCAGATAAAAACAGAAACTTTGATTATAGCTCCTGCTCTCAGTCCTTTAGACCCTTCATTTCAAATCAAATCAAATCAAATCACTTTTATTGTCACATCACATGTGCAGGTACATTGGTACAGCACATGTGAGTGAAATTCTTGTGTGCGAGCTTCAGTCGAGCCTCAGAAACTTAGGTGTTATATTTGACAGTCCACTGTCTCTTGAGAAACAGTCTAAACAACTTTTCCGGAACTGTTTTTATCATCTAAGAAACATTTCTAAACTCAGACTACTGGTGTCAAAGGCAGAACTTGAGATGATTATTCATGCTTTTATCTCTTCTCGTTTGGATTATTGTAATGGTCGTTTTACTTGTCTCAACAAATCAGCTCTGAATCGCCTTCAGACTGTACAGAATGCCGCGGCAAGACTTATAACCGGAACAAACAAGAGTTTTGGCTTCTCTTCATTGGTTGCCAGTAAATTTTAGGGTTCATTTTAAAATTTTAGTTGTAACTTTTAGAGCTCTGCACGGTGAAGCTCCCCAGTATATCTCTGACCTGTTGAAACCTCATGCTTCATCCTAAGCACTTAGGTCGTCAGGTCAGAGGCTACTGTTGGTCCCACGTACTAGGTTCAAAACACGTGGGGATCGGGCTTTTCAGGCACTGGCACCTAGGCTGTGGAACTCTCTGCCGTTGTCTTTACACTGTCTAGACTCCATTGACTCCTTTAAAAAGCAGCTGAAGACATTTCTATACAAACAAGCTTTTAACTTTTTTTTCCACTGTTTTATGTTATTTTATTTGTATTTCTGGTTTTATTGTGAAGCACTTTGTGATTTTTATCTGTGAAATGTGATGTATAAATAATTTATACTTACTTACTTAAATCTACCACACACAGCTATGTAATGAACCAGAAGATTATTTCTGCTGGGACGCCCTCTAATGGGCAGGATATGGACATAAAACAAGCACAACACAAATGCATTAAAATATTTCCCAAGATTCACAGCAAAAGAAAAAAAAACAAAAACCCTGTCAAAGTAAGACGGCTCTCAGAATACCTACCAACTTACTTCTCTATGAAGCAGCACCAGTAAGGGATGGAGGAACTCACAATAACAACAACTTTTGTGAATACCATTGTAAGTTTTATTGAAATTTTTTCTTAACAACAAAAGACAGGTGTCACAGTGATTTGACAAAAATAAAAGTGCTCGCCAACACAAACTCTTTTCTCCCACAGTAAAGAAACTACACAGATATAGTGTGCTACAATGATGTTAAGTCACACTTGCAGCCCAAACCCCCCCCCCCCCCCCCCCCTAAATAAATAATAATTAAACGAAGAAGAATCAAAGATGCATAGGATATCTGACGATACCTCTGTGAAGGCTCCGACTGTGTTACTGCATGATGAATTAACACATTCTACATGAAGATTACGACAAACCGTAGAGAACATGCTGACTTCCAAAACAAACAAAACTTGCTTGTCATTTCGAACGCCACACAGTTATATTAAAAATTAGACAAAGATTACATAGAAATTAGAAACTTGTGTTAAGAAAAGGGGTTTTTTCCCCTCTCGTTAACGACATAGACCGTAGCAAAGGGATCTTGACAGGGTAGTATCATAAGAGTGAGGTGTGCAGTGTTTTTCAAACAAGCTTAGTTTTGCACAAGTACTTGAAAATGCAGCTTTTAATTACCAAATGCCTGATGTTCTCCTAGTTACAAATGAAAATAAATAGGTCAATAAATAAATTTGCTGCTCTTTTGTTTTGTTTTGTTTTGTTTTTTTCTACAGTCATTTGCCGTGACATATGAGATTTTCTACAGTAAATTCTCAAATGCTCAACCTGCCATCTAAATTTAACAAAAAAATCAACACATTCTCCTCAGCTTGACCCTCCAGGAGGCCTTGAGAGAATGATTTCAAGAAATAGTTCAACATTTACTGAAATTTGCTTTTCTACTCACATGCTGAGAGCTCCATAAAAAGATCAGCACGGCTCCGTACATACATACATATACATAAACTCAGCACAAAATGTAAGGAAATTTGTGTTTGGTTGATTATTTCTTTGTTGTAACAATGCAAAAAATCTTAAACACTTAGAAGTCCTTATTTATTTCCCTTTTAATGACACTACATTTGTACATTTATGGGTTGAGCAGCAGAGTTGAGTTTCCTGTGTTCGGTTCATCCACATGCTACTAAATTGTTAATATGTCTTTTTTCTTCAGACTTCAATCATCCAATCCAACATACAACACCAAGCAAAAGTCAATAGCAGAATAAACTGTTTGGTATTGGCAGAGAAGATTTGGCAAATGTTACATGGGCGCAAGCCACATACTCACTCTGCTGCTCAACCCACAAAAGCATTGTCCTTATAAATGTGGTACCATATAAGGGGAAATAAGCAGACTTTCCGCTGGTATGAGATTTATTGTCAAGAAGCATTGTTACAATAAAGAAACAATAATCAAACAGAAATGTTTTTACGTTTTGTGCTAAGTTTATATAATCAGGTAGCAGCTGGTTAGCTTAGCCTAAAGTTTTAGGATAATTGAAATAAATGCCAGGCTACTACTTGTCCCTTTTTCTGGTCTTAATGCTATGCTAGGCTATGCTGTGGCTGCTTGCTATATTTTCATATTTATCACACATAAATTATCAGCTAAAGTAGAAAATATAATGTGGAAAATATATTTTCATTGCTGCTAGGCTAACTGCTATCACGTTATTTTAGTTTAATGATTAGAGGTCATGGTAAAGTAAACATCACTTCACTTATTACTGCTAACAATGGTCACTGAATTTGAGCAGAAATCCAGACTTTTAATAAAGCATAGGACTCAGTCTGAGAATAGCTATGTAACAAATGGTTTAACTGGTGATTCACTGTTAGGCTCTAATGGTCCATTTTCAGTACCGCAGTGTCTGAAGCTATTATTAGCTGTAATGAAGCTGAAACCACTCTCTCACTTTGTGGAACACAGCTGCAGGTGATCCTGTGCCCGATAAGGATGCAAGTATTTGATATAGTTCGACAAAGAGTCCTAAAAAGATTCCTGTGCACAGATTAGGCTACATTTGCTGGCAAGCCTTTGTAAACATAAGCACATTAACAATCTTTTGCACTCTCCACTGTTTCTGGATCAGTGTTGGTTCTAAACAGTGGAAAAAGCCTGATGTTTAGAGTTTGTATTGTGTGCGGAAAGCTTAGTTTAAACTTTTTTTTCTATAAAAGAGAAACTCAGAAGCTTGCTTTTTTGTGTTTTCTATATTTCAAATAAGATTCATTCCAGCAGCATGAGACTGAAGGTTAAAGCATTTGTCACACGCCAGAAACGTGAGAGTAGGAAACCCTGACCTGAAGGAGAAATCAGTCCTATAATCTGTAAGGCAAATAACTGTTTCCCAAAGTGTTAAACTATTTCTTTAAGATCATTGACGTCACCTGATGACCCACAAAGTGAGAACTGCTGACATTAATCTCAATCATCCTCCTTACACGTGCTTTATAACACCCACATCGAAGCTAACTGCATCTGTGCTCGAGCACAACTACAGATGATCACTCCATCCTCTGCCCGTTCCTTCACCCTCTGACCATTTCCTCCACCAACCCCAAACCCTCTGGCCTGTTTTTTCAGCAGCAGGCCCACATGCCCACTGTCTACCACAAAAACTTTAGACCGTCATAGGAGCTGGCTACAATAATACTGGATTTCTACACTTGCAAATAGAAAAAATACTGTAGCGCTACAATGTTTAGAAGGAAACATCTTCCTAACACGTGAAACTTCTCACAGCACTTGAGGCCGAAATGCATTAAGAGTGAATTGCAAATATGGAAAAGTTACTAGTGAAAGTATACTCATAGCTCCCATTTGGGAAAAGTAAACAACCTGGAAAATCTTGGCATTTTTTAAGTGTTTTTTCCTTTGAATCTTTCTTCTTCGTCCTCCTCTGCGGTTGTAAACATAGACATTATGGCTAAAATGAATGTTTCAGTGTGACTTTTTTAATGAACCTTGGCAGTGGTGGCACACAGTGTGAATATGTAAAATTGGAAGTACACACATACGTCCTCTGAGCTGCTCCCAAAAACTCAGAGTGCGAGTCTGTATGGTTGAACTGTTTCATTAGCTCAAAATGCATTTCGGCCCCTAGTACATCTTTATCCAACTCATTAAAGACACTTCCTTTACAACCACTTATTTCCCAACTTAAATATGTTCCCTACCCCAAAGTAAAATTGCTAGCACCAAACCCTGAACCCCTTTAACCCCCCCCAACAGAAATATTCAAACACAAATGATCAAATCATGGCCTCCAAATAAAAACATTCAAACACATACATTCAAAGCTTAACTCCCAACCCTAACTTTTATATCTAGAAGTTTACTTTCTGTACCACTATCACCTCAGGCCAGCGTTTGCCCACCGCACACCGAGCTCGGATCCCTCTGCCCCAGACCTGATCCTACCGTTTCCCTAACCAAAACATAAAATCTGAAATTAAGTCTAAACCCCTCTTCGCCTTTGCAGATCTGAGACTTAAATCCCTGGTCTAGGAGCTGATGATCTGACCTGACCAGGTCTCATGCTTTGTGCCTGGATTCAGGTGGGTGATCACCACGTCGACAGCCTGAATCTTCTGGTTCTTGGGAGGGATGGGGCACACTTTGTACGTAACCTCGTCTCCTTCCATAGGCACGTACTCTCCCTCAATGCTGTTCAGGAAACAGAGACAATATAAAAGAAAAAGTAAAAACAAAGCATTTTTTCACATTCTTGCAGAGTGCTTTCTTTAAATCAAGCAACTAAAATCAAGGTCTGTGGACTTGTTTTCACGCCGACCAAGCTGCTACGTTCATGCACAACAGCCAATGAGAATTGAGTTTTAGAAATACTTCTGGTAGATTAAGATTTCATTCAAATTTCTCCACCACTGATCTCCACCAAACCTGGAGGACTCTACCTGTGCTATATAGACTGTATATAAAAGATGATCATGGGATTCCAACTGCTGTTAATGTAAACGTGAATTTGAGATGTTAAATGTTCAAATTCAGACTAACTTACTTGTCATTATTGACCCTTGAACCAAGTATTTAAGGTTAGAGCCTGATTGATTTAATGGCAGTTAGATATTATAAGTTGATGCTGGCCAGTCTTGATCTACTTGTATCAGTGTTTACAAAGAAAAATTAATTTATTATGAAGAAAAATAATTTATTACACCTTTTGTTATGAAGAATAAAAAGTGAAAAAGAGACAAAAGATAAACCCTTAAGTGAGTGCTAATGTGATGTTGTATAGTTTGTCCACTAGAGGCCACTCTACAATTTCCTGATCTGAGTAGAGATGGGCAGAGTGTAAATAAGTAAATAACAACATATAACAAATGTTAGCGAATTCTGTTTCTGTTTTGTGAGTCTGAACGGAAAAAAAAACTATATCGGAATATCAGATTATTTAATTCACCAAATGTCTGTCTTAAAAATCGTACATTTCTGGGGCTCTACTTCTGGTGCACATAGCTACGTCTACTTTATTATCTTGTTTACGCTAATAGGGAACATAATTTATTTAAAAAAGGAATGTATGGCTTTACCAAATAAGTCCTGAAGGTGGCAATTATGAATATAAACTTATGAGAAAAGTGTTTATTAGGTCATAAATTAAATGAGTTAGGTTAACATCTTATTTACAGTCAGATGTGCTTTTACAGCCGGAGAAGTCTCCCTCTGCTGGCCGTTAGAAAGAATGCAGGCTTAAACCATTTTCAATCCCAGAGGCTATCTTTTATATACAGTGTACAATTGCCATCTACTTCACAGCTGACTGCAATCATTAAAAAAAAACATAAATAAAAAAAGAGAGAAATTACACAGTCAAAAAATAAATACTGTAAAGTCTTAGTGGTTTCTGTGTAACCCACATTTACTTGCTGCTGATCTGTGCATGTTAAATAGACTGCACTGTGAGTCCAAAGACAACTTTGATACCAGGACATTTCAGTGCGGCCACTCACTCAGAGATGTGGACAAAGATGTCCTCTCCTCCGTGGGAAGGCCGTATGAATCCATGACCCTGAGACCTGGAGAAGTTTTTACACACCCCTTTAAATACAGGACCTGATTTAGCTCGCACTGTCCTGTAGAGGAAGAGAGATAGAAGCAAAGAGGAAAAAGAGACAGTGCATTTTAAATAAACAGCATAATTATTTTACAAAAGCATTAGTCAAAAAAAAAAAAAAAAAAACAGAGAGAGAGCACCAATAGCGCTATTTGTACTCACGCTGAGTATGTGCGAGTACGTTTAGTAGGCAGTGGGCTAGGCAGCTCTCCGGGCTGTGGTGGTTTCCTCTCCTTCTCCCAAACCCGGCTGCCCTCCCTCAGGAAGGGAAAGGAGAGCTGCAAGGGAGTGCGCGGAGAAGTGAGGGGCAGTGGGGGGACTGTCGGCAAAGAGGGGTCAGGGTCTGACATCGTGACTTGTTAGAGTCTGGGTTTTCTTTTGCTCTCTTTTTGGGTTTCCTCCAGCGGTTTGCAAAGAAAGAGAAGGAGGAGGGTTCACACCTCCTGCATGGCACAAGCGTTGGTGAGGGAGAGGAGGCTTTTCAGAGGAGAGCTCTTACAGGTGAAGGAGTTGAGCAAACCCTAAAGTGAAGGAACAAGACAAAGGGTTAATGCCAGAAAGAGAATACGGCTTTGTCATCGGCACAAAGGTGAGGAATAAAAGTCACAACCAACAGAGAAACCCAGTATGTCCAAATATGCACAATGCTTTCTTTGTAATAAAAATTTTGTAAAAAATACTGATAAATGGACACATTTTCAGTTGTTTTGGCTAGTGTTGCTACAAATACAGCTCAGTTTAATTTATATAGTGTCATTATGTGCCTGGAGTCTGTTTTTCTTAACTTTAATGAAACTGCAATGTGTTCTTTAAAGCTTTCCTTTACTCACATTGTTGCACTATAAACATCATGACCCCAATAAGAATTTAGAAAATGCATAAACATTAGCATACATGTATTGTTGTATAGCATCTCCAAACTCAGTGACTCTAAAATTGTTTGATAAACTGAAAAGGCTTAGTATTCCTTCAGGCTATGGAAAACAAACATCACCTCTTAAACCAATAAAGCCTAAAGGTCCCATTATGATGTAAATATCAAAGCTCTCCTGGAAGGCCACCTCATCACATATTATTAGATTAAAGTGCTGCACTCTACCGGACTGACATCCATTACAGGATTGGTCTGCATTCAAACAACGAGCTGCTTCGTTTCAGAGCCACTAGATGATGAATGCCATATTAGCAAGCTCATGAAACAAACGGCTTTGGGGCATCGCTCAACAGAGGTTAAACGGCTAACGCTAAAACCTGGTTTATCAAACAAACGCAGATGCGGGCGGGTGTGTTACTGGGACCATCAGCAAGCACCTCCCAGTGAATCACTGAGGCTTGCAGGCTGAATGTTTGACAAAGACTGATGAGACGCATGTGTGCCAGACTGAATACCACAGGCTCCATCCAATATCACCCTTTCTGTTTCTTACTCTCAGTCTAAATATAGTCATGTGTAGTGGGATTGACGCCATCTTTGAACTAGACCACAGGATCCTGAGGCAGAGGTTAACAACTGGGCTGCTGTATTACAATGAATACAAGTTTCAGAAATATCAATAGAAGCTACAGGAGGAGCTTGTGTTTTGAGACCATCTTTATTCTTCACACTCTGAACTCTCCTAGGCAGCTTCAGGAATAGTTCTACAGGTTTCCTGAAAGACAGTCAAAGCTCTTATTTCATTTAAAATGGTATTTCCTAAGTTGCCTGTTATATGTAGATACGACACTGGTTCAAAGTCCAAAGAAAACTTTTGAAAGACCTTCAGAAATCCTCGAGAACTATTGCTCACAAGCATAAAATAGTACTTTTGCAGTACTGAGGTGAAAGTCTTGGCATATATCAACATCTATGTAAAAAGGGAGAAAATTGAACAAGTGGAGGACAAAAGAAGAGTGACAGTACTCCCACACCTGAGGCAACTAATTACCTCTGTTTAATATATGGTTCGCTGAAACCTCAGCAAGGCTTCCATCCTCTTAGATGCTGATGACATGACACCGTGTCACTGGTTGGTAAGCCCCGACCAAGTAATTGTGAAATAGACAATATATGTAGTGAAATATGAAATGGTTATATTAGAAATTTAATCACCAAACGAGCTTTAAAGATGATTTGAAAAAGCCAAATTGTGCTCTAAAGGTTCGTGCTGGTTTCTGTGAATATTAAAGGATTTCAAGTCCACAGCATCCTCAAAGCAGTGCTTCTGATCTCTGACTTTCTAAAGAAAAACACTGCAAATGGCTGCTGAGCGAGGGCTCTGCTGGGGATCCTGTTGGATAGACAGAGCTGATGCAGTGATGGTGACGAACACACGCATCTATCATCACGGCGGCACAGAGGACAGGACTGATGGCATGACTGATGGATGACAAAGCACAAAAATGTAGCCTGAATAATTCAGAAACTTGACAGGCACAGCTTCCTCTGTCATTGGCCCATATATTAGGCTGAGAGTAGGCCACTAAAATGGATTTGTCTAATGAGTCTGCACCGTCAGAGCAAACATTTTAACCAGGAGGGGTGAAGGCTGATCTAGAGGAAGGAAGGGGGCTACAAAAGCTCCGAGGAGACAGACAAAAGGCCAAAAAGAAAGCACCTCCCTGCCTGTGAAACTGTGGCCGTCTGTGGTCCTCTGCATCAGTATGGGACACACGTCAGCTCCCCCCCCACACACACACACACAGCCTGTCTTTAAACTTTACATCATCCTTTCAAACAGACAAACCGCCCAAATGATTTTATAGTATCATTTGTGTGTCTGAGGAGTCTGAATAATTCAGCAGCAAATAAGCGCCCTTCAGGCGGCTTGTTTCCAGAACATTCTCACACAGTGGCAGCCTGAGACAAGAAGGCGAGAGGATGCTCCACTAACGGCGAGAAAACCCCCACACCTAACATACACTAACACGCAGAGGAAGAAAAAAGAAGAAGAAGAAGACTATAGTAAATGTTAGCTCTGGGTTAGAAAGCAGAGATTTAAACACAACACTGCCAGAAACCGCCGCCGTCGGCCGGACGCAGAGAAGAGGAACGCTGGATGCGTAAATCCCTCCATCAGCCAGATCGATCCAACGATTACTTACTGTAAAAGCGCCGATCAGCTGTCAGGTCAACACGTCCCCGTCCTTTAATGTGGCGTAAGACAATTATGAAGTTGAATCTGCGGGGACATGTGGCGGATAAGTCAGTGGATCTTGGTATGGACGCGGCGCACACGGGTGGGATGGGAGGAGGAGAGAAAAAAAGCAGCAGCAAATGAAAAGGAGGCAGCAGAGATGGGGCGGGGGTGCAGGAGGTGGGGGGGTTGGTGGTGAAAACAACGGCTTCCCTATCCTACACCCCACTCTTTGTTCTCTGCGCGGAGGGAAGCGTGTTTTTTAATGTTTTAGCAGTCTCTGGTGCTTTAATAGTGTGAGACAGATGGTTTTATATGAGTCACAGGCCTGTGCTTGAGTGTCCTTGAAAATGAAAAGTCATGTCAGCTTTGATTTAATAATAAGACACAATTTCATTAGTGGTCATGGGCACCTCTTTGACAGCTTTCCATCAAAAGCTAATTTAACTGGACCGCTTGGCTCGCATGTCTCAGATGACTGAAAGCTATCCTGTGTCTGATAACAAGACATGAGTTTAGACCTTCCTCTCATTCATTCTTTGCAATAATTTGTGTCCTGTTTACTCTCCTGTGCTCTTCTTTTCCCCTCTCACTCCTCAACCTTCCAGAGGTCTCTTCCTCTTAAGAAAAGGGGGTTCTTCTTCCCCACGGTCGCCAGTCACTTGCTTTAAAAAAAGGCTTGCTGGGGTTCTCTCTTATATTGCGCAGCTGCACCTGCAAACGATTCTTTTTGTTAACTGTACAACCCAAATTCATTAAAGCATTGGAGTTTGCACTTTAATATTAAATTATGGATGAAATTTGGTCATTATTAAAGCTCCCTTCACTCCAAATCATTTACTACAGCAGCTGTTCTTTATTACATAGAGACAAATTGACAGTGTTCACTTCTTTTTCTTATATTACAGTATCTCAGGAATTAAATATGTATTTAAATTTCTTTACAGCTGCAGCTTGTATTTTTGCAGTTACACATCTTCACTGTCTTGTAACTAAAAATTTCCTCCCTGAAAATCGTTTCCGGGCCTTTATAGCCATCCCGTGTTTCTGTGACATTTCAGAACTGACACTTTGTTTAAAATAGCTGCAAACATGTTTTTCAACTGATTGGCTTAGAGGAAAAGGACCAGAGGATTTATTTTAAAAAAAAGAAAATAAAAAAATGAGGTTACCATAGTGTTAGTCGTGTGTAAAAATATGTCACATTCCCCCCAGATCCACACCCATCTGACTACACCACTATTTACAGATTTTTTAACTTTAGGAATCTAAAGGTCTTCAATCAATCCAGAATATCAGAAATCAAAGACCAACCTCGCTTTCTGTAGTCTACTGTTTATTTCCAAATGTGTGAAATATATTGTGAGGATGTTTTTTTTAAAACATTTATTAAGAGGGAGAAAAGAAGAAATCAGCTCATATGAAGTCACATCACTAGAACACAGGCAAATAAGTGAGATCTGTGAATTTTTATTGTTTGTACAACCCACTGCATTTCTATTATACAGAAAAGATCATTTGTGAGGAAGAGAACACAGAAAGCACACTAAAGCGGACATTTGACATACACTGGTTTAGAATCGGGAGGGGGTTAAATCCTTCACCTGATGTGAGCTTCATCGGGTACCAGGAAGTTTGGAAAAGCATTAGACTCTGTCATGTGAAGGTTTCAGAGGGACCTTTAATTAAACTGACACCCTCACAGATCACTGGTCTGGGTTTCTTATGAGTGTCCTCATTAACATGTTTTTTAAAACTCTGATTGGCCACAATTATTTTAAGCATTTCCCCAACAATGCCATCGTATTTATTGGTGGAGTAAAAAATAAACAAAAGAAGCAGCAAACCAAAGCCCTCCAAAAAAACAAAAAATTAAACCAAAAACCTGACGATATAGGTTTGAAGAGGTCCAAGTTAACCCTGTGCTTTTATGGAGGTGCAGGTAAGTCTGCAGAAAAAAAATAAATAAGTAACACATAAATAACTGGGAGTGGGTCGGCTGAAGTGCTTGATCTTGTAAAGACACAAGGACTGACTGGGAACAGTTTAGGGATAGTGGTTGTGATATTAGCAAGGAAAGAAAAAAAAGAGTGCCAGTCACTGTATCCACGAGCAGCATTATAGCATGTGGTTTGTTGTTTTTGTTTGTTTTGTTTTTTTTAAATACAGCATGAAATGTAACACCGTCTTTTGGGTCTTAAAATGAATATGTACTGTAATGAAGTACAACCAGACAGAGGACCCCCTCTCACAGTTAGATACACAGTAATCTGATGTTCAGTGCGTCCCACATGTTGCAGCTAAGCTAAGTTTCCCAGAATGCCCTAGATCAAATTCCTAGATAAAGGAAAAGATGTCAAACTTGGTGTTAAAGTGGGCATTTATATGAAGATGCTAGACCTGCTACGCAGCAAACCACATCCTCGTGGCCACCAGGGGGCAGACGAGCTAAACTTCAGGGGGAATAAATACGTGCATATGGCTTAACAACATTTGGATTTTGACCGTCACTAAATGGACTAAATGGGCTTAGACATGCAATGCACGGCAGCTTTTAGCTGTTTAGGGTGAACTTTGGAATAACACTGGGACAATTTGGATGAAGCCAAACATTGCCATGCAGAGGTCAACACAATCCTAAAGCAATAAGGTGATTGCCCTCTACACTGCAAACGCACTAGCAGAGCATCAGCTTGCAGCGTATTATGTCACCGATTAGTGTGTCAAAGTGTGCGAGTGTGTCCCTCGTTTTTTTGTTATAACAGAATCTCTAACCGGTTATCAATGATTCACTGAAACATGGCTGCTTACAATAACTCTGTACTGATGAATTAAATTTTAACATCGGAGCAAACTGTTCCACGGTGAACATTAGCTTCACACTTGGCTCTACGTTTAACTCTTACAGGCATACAGACACATTAAATCAGCCAGAACTGTAAGATAATGCTGACGATGAAATAATCATTATACTTTATCCTCCTTATTCTTCACAATCTTCACCACGGTTCCCCCCCTCTGACAATCATCTTCCTCATTCTCAGTGCTGCATCTCCTTCATCCTGTTCAGGGCGGAGCCCGCCTGGAACCATTGGATCTGTGTCTCGTTGAAGCTGTGGTTGAGCTGCAGGGTCTCCTCAGTGCCGTCGCTGTGTTTTAAGACTGCGGTCAGAGGCTGCCAAGGATGGGAAAAAGAAAAAAGGAGAAGACATGATTGTTAGCAAGAATATCAGTCGCGTTTATGACTGCTTTTTCAGTATTTCTTCACCCGCTCACCTTTCCTGGAGCGAAGCTTTTAAGTCCTCTGATGGAGATCTTGTCGTCGGGGCGGATCTTGTCATAGTCTGATGGGTTGCTGAAGGTCAGGGGGAGCAGGCCCTGCTTCTTGAGATTTGTTTCTGAGGATATGACAAAATCAGGTTGAGGTGCGAATTAAGTGACGCTACTATCTACGATTCCTCTGCTCATCTCGTGTTTGTGCAGTACCGTGGATTCTGGCGAAGCTCTTGACAATTATAGCTCTCCCTCCCAGATGCCTGGGCTCCAGTGCAGCATGCTCTCGGCTCGAGCCCTCACCGTAGTTGTCGTCACCAACCACAACCCAGGAAATGCCGTTGGCCTTCACGCAACATGACAGAAAGCATGTCAGAAGAGATTTCTGGTTTTAAATGAGACTCAGTGATTCCTTCTGGTCTTTACCTTGTAGTGACGAGCCACGTCAGGGACTCCTCCATACTCTCCTGTCAGGTGATTCTTGATCTTGTTGACAGCATCGTTCTCGCTGTTGACCGCACCGATCAGCATGTTGTTGGAAATGTTATCGAGGTGACCGCGGAACTTCAGCCAAGGTCCTGCGGCGCTGATGTGGTCTGTGGTGCATTTTCCCTTCACCTGCACAGATAGACAGACCCCAGTGTATAAACATTTTGACTCTGATCAGAATTTGAGGGCCAAATCTGACAGACCAATGCCCTTTCAGGACCCTCACCTTGATGAGGACCTGCATGTTCTCCAGATCGTTTCTGTGCCACTTGTCAAAGGGCTCCAACAGCTGCAGGCGGTTGCTCTGAGGGTTGACGTCCACCTTGACGCTGCTGCCATCAGCAGGAGGGTGCTGGTAGGTGTCCTGGCCAGGGTCAAAGTCCCTGGATGGGAGTTCATCTCCATTTGGGGGCTCCAGTTTGAACTTCTCCCCGCTTGGGGTTGTAAGGTAATCTGTCTCAGGGTTGAAGTTTAATGTGCCAGCGATTGCAAGAGCAGTAACGATCTGATGGACGAGAGGAGAGGGGAAGCTTTAAGCTGTGAAAAGGAGGCTTGTGTGTAGTGTGGGCTGATTTGCTGTGGGTTTACCTCGGGGGAGGTAACAAACGCGTGCGTTGCGGGGTTAGCGTCGTTCCTGGCAGTGAAGTTTCTGTTGTAGGAGGTGACGATGGTGTTCTTCTCTCCCTTTTTCACATCGCGCCTGAAACAAACAAAAAGATTGCAGTTTTCCAAGTCAAGGCTCCACAGAGCAACAGCCACTCTAAAACCAAAGCCCACCGAACGGGAAGACAGAATGTCTTTAGCTAGCTAATAGAAGCAGTGTTTTAATATGTTAAGATTAGTGCTGTCAGCGTTAATCTCGTTAAAATGACGTTAATGCCATAACTGCATTAACACAGCAAATCTCATTTAGCAAGTTAGTGCGGATCGCCCCGTGCGTGGAGCTGGACGGCACTAACACATTAACGAGCTAACCGCGCTAACGCGTTGACGCCGTGCAGCCCCACGCACGGGGCAATCCACGCTAACTCGCTAACTGAGATTTGCTGCGTTAATGCGGTTATGGCATTAACGTCCTTTTAACGAGATTAACGCTGACGGCACTAGTTAAGACACATTTTTTTCGGTATGCAGTCAAACACTTTGAGACAGCATCTACCTGTCCCACTGTCCAATGCAGGGTCCGCATGCATTTGCAAGGACCACACCTCCAACATCTCCAAGGATCTTTGACTGCAGGAAAACAAACAAAAAAAAGGGTTAAATTTAGACTGCTTTAGACTGTTGTTACTGTAATGAAAGTGCAACTCTCCGCTGCTTCCGTGTGCCGACACTCACATATCCATCTCTCTCAATGGTGGCACGAATCTGCTCTGAGCCGGGGGTGACTGTGAACTGTGCTTTACACTTCAGGCCTTTATCCAAAGCCTGTTTGGCCACAGAGGCAGCACGACCCATGTCCTCGTAGCTGGAGTTAGTGCAGCTGCCGATCAGACCTTTTAAACAAACAAAAAAAAAAGCAACTTTATAACTTCATCTACTGTAAAAATCCCCCAATTCAAAACATGCGCATCTCCTTCTAAATAAGCAGGCACCTAAATGTAGCTTTATGTAACTGCTAAAGGAGCTCTGTAATTGTAATCTGAGCTCTGTAATTAGAAGTCCATAATCACATGAAGTACAAACAAAGCCCTGAAGCTTATTCATCAGTGGAGAGTTACGTACCAACTTTCACCTCAAGCGGCCAGCCGTTCTTTTGAGCCGCAGCACCGACTTCAGACACTGGGTGAGCCAGGTCAGGAGTGAAAGGTCCATTAATGTGGGGCTTCAGCTACACGAACAAACAGCACAATGCTGAATGGACCACACAAACTTCATCATTACGGGCGTGTATGCATCTCTCACTTGCACTCTTCTGATTTGTTACAGTCATGATCAGTTGTGTTGGTGCAGAAGGTAATTAGAGATATACTGAAAAGCTGTGACAGCACTCTGGGATATTACAGTCTGATAGTACCTCTGGGGCAGAAAAATGACAACAAAGCAGACCATTCTGTGATAATGTAACTTGACAGTAATACAGAAAAACAACAACAAAAAACATGTCTGAAAACTGTATTAAGCCTAAGAGGGTCAATTATTAAGCCTGTGGCCTCTTCGAGTGATGGGTAGGCACCAACTAGGTGAGCAGTTGTCTACTAGGCCTCAAATCAGCTAATACAAGTCAACAGTGTGTTTAGTGTCCAACATCATGATGGTCAAACTTCTTTAAATACATACAATTTACTTGGTGAAGTCACAGTGGCTATAGCCATCTTTTACATGCATTCTGTTTCAACTTAAAACGGGACGCACCTCGTCCAGATTGAGCTCGATGATCTGGTCATACTCGCAGCCTTGATCCGGTACCAACAAATCCGAGTATTCATCAGCCACAGCGGCGATCTCTGAGAACAGACACGTGGAGATGGAATCAATGACTAGAGTTTAAAATGACACAACTCTGCAGGTCTCCATCACTCTCTAGGTGATTATGAATGTATTTAAAAAGGACGCCAACACATCAGCTGTGACCTCAGCACACACCTGCACGTCCAGTCTTCTTCAGGTAGGTCCTCATGCGGTGATTGTAAGGAAACACGGAGGTTGTTGCCCCGATTTCTGCTCCCATGTTGCAAATAGTGGCCATTCCTGCACACACAGACAGGCTGTAGTTAACCCTTGGGGTCACTTGGGACCATTTTTGGTCCCGAGGGTCACGAAAGGATGGATTTTTAAAAATGTGCTCCTGCACAAAAAATAATAATGGATCAAAATGAATGTTGGTGCCAATCTTTGGACCATCTAAAGGCCTAATTATAATAACTATCAAATATTACTTCAAATGTTTTTTATGGAAAATATTTAAGTTTTTAGTTTTTTTCTGTTAAAAAACAGGGCGCTCATGTACCCAAACTGGGATTTAAAGGGTTAAAACAATGAAAATATAATTAAAACTTGATATGGATATTTTAAGAAGAAGTAGTTTTAAAAGACTGACTCATTTAAAGTGGAAAAAAATATTGATATATAATATTTTAGAGCACTTTTTGGGGCGGATCATGAAAGGATGGATTTTTGAAGTGCTCACAAGGGTTAAGCAAGTCATTCCGATCCTGCTGTTTCTTGGTGTTCGGTACAGGAAGTTGTACTGTATGAACACTTTCAAGCTCATAAGCTTTTGATTACTAACCCGTGCAGGAAATGGAGTCGACTCCTGGTCCATGGTACTCTATGATGGCTCCAGTGCCTCCCTTTACAGTCAGGATGCCGGCCACCTTCAAGATGACATCCTTAGGAGACGTCCAGCCGGACAGGGTGCCTGTCAGCTTCACGCCAATCACCTTAGAGGAAGACAGAACGTTAATGAAATGACAAAAAAAGAGGAAAAAAAAAGAGCAAGATGAACTTTGCAATCCGCTAACCTTGGGACACTTGAGCTCCCAGGGGATTCCCGCCATGACATCTACGGCGTCAGCTCCACCCACTCCAATGCAGATGCTACCAAGCCCACCACCGTTTGGCGTGTGGGAATCTGTGCCAATAAGCATTACTCCTGGATAGGCATAGTTCTCTAGGATGATCTGTTAATACACAAAAAGCATTGTTATAGCCCAATAATCACAGCTGTCATAGTCTGACTGAAGCTCTGTTTGCACGTTTAGTAAAAAATACCTGATGGATAATTCCAGAGCCAGGTTTCCAGAAGCCAACGCCATATTTTGCCCCAGCACTGGACAGGAAGTTGTAAACCTCGTGATTCACGTCCTATGAAGAGAGTCGTGTCTACAGCTCAGTTTCAGGTTATATTTTAATGAGAAGAAGTCGCCACAGTGTGGAAATGGACATGGCTTACCTTTGCTCTGGCTAAATCCTCGGGTCCTCCAACCTGAGCCTCAATCAAGTGATCGCAGTGGATGGTGGAAGGCACAGCCACTTTTGGCAGCCCGCTGCTGATGAACTGGAGCATCGCCATCTGAGCAGTAGCATCCTGCATGGCCACGCGGTCAGGACGCAGGCGCAGGTAGGTGCGGCCGCGATCGATCTCCTGGTTGTGGGGGTCATCGAGGTGACCGTACACAATCTTCTCTGACAGGGTGAGGGGACGGTTGAGCCTGGAGGAAAAAATAAATAAATAAAAATATTCGGGAGATTGTAAGATCCAACAGAAGAAGATTCAGTGAGGAAAATGTAATGAGTAGATGCGTGACAGAACTACAATCTCCCAAATCACAGATAACACATTAAAAAAAGGGACCTGGAGGGAGGATTGTGTAGTTGATGATAACAAATGGCACTACAACTATGACGAGAAACTGTTAAAGGGAAAACAAACACTACAGTCCAAGCATTCAAACAGATAAGCCGAGTGTTGCAGGAAACATTGATGTGTGCCAGAGCAAATATAGAGCAGATCAGGGTAGTGCTGACCTTTTTCGCACAATGTCAATGTTGGACTGGAGCTTCTCATAGCTGATGAAGGAAGTGGGCTCAAAGCGGCTCATGGACACTTTGGCCTTCGCTCTGTACGCTGTGGAGATGTGCAGGCGCCGTGCACCATGGCCCAGAGCCAGCTGGAGACATAAAAACAAACAGTGTTAGCAGAACAACAAAGCAGAGAATGACCATTCCTCGACACAAATCTGGATTTACTTGAGTGTAAATATTTTTAGCACTTTGGTCGTCTTTTGAAAATCATTGTGAGGCACAGCTGGAAGAGCAGGATTAGTAACAGCTAAGCTCAAAACCATCCAGAATGGGAAGTTAACTTAGGAATGCTATTTTGCTCCCAGTTCTCAAGCGTCACATGTGAGAGTCACCGCCCCTCCCCAGAAGACTTGCCAAAAATACTTTGTCAACCTTTGGAAAGAGTGTCAAACGTCCCCTCAAAAATTTGAAGCTCTTTAATGTGAGTACAGTAATTCAATAAAACCATAAAATGTGTGTGAGAGACTTGATTTACAAGGTTGAGTGTTTATTATTGCTTCTCTCTCGCTTTAAGCCGCATGTGACTTCTAATAAACGTCAGTGACAGTTCAATGCCGGTTCATATAATGGGAGTTTTGACACCTGTTGGTCTCTTTGGCCAACAAGAAAACCTGCGGTTACTGCATGTATTACACACATCACTCGGCTTTAAAGCTAGCTGAATAAATATGTTTGCTTTGGGCCTAGAATATGTTCTGTTATTTCATATCTACTTCCCTGTCTTGCAGGCTGCTTCTCTGTGCGTATGCGGGGAGCTCTAACCTTGCGGTTAACCTTGCTGTTAAAACCAAAACTTGTCAATTACAGCCGAGCCATCCACGGTCATTAGACAGCTCCGAACAGCCACTGTAACGCCCGGTAAACGGAGTCACTATAGTCGTGATTTATTAAGCCTGAGTCAAACTAGCTAGATGCGTTCAGAGCAGCCGGGACACGATGACCTGGACAACTAAGCAGTGTCTCAGCTTATCTCTCCACTTCAGCCTCTCGGTGCTTGAACTGGGTCAGCACAGCATTCAGTCAGATTTATTAAATCTCATAAAGAAGGTGGCATCCGCCTCGGCTGGACAAATGCGATGAAATTAGTCAATTTGTCTCTTACCTGGAGCCGAGCGACCGTGAGACAGTAAGTTGCCATTTTGTTCACTGACAAAGATGTGAGGGTCGGTGATGACGTAACACAATTGTAAGGCGGCCTTCTTCTTCTTCTTCTTCTTTGGAGTTTAACGTCCAGCTGCGACACGAAGCGTGCTGCCGCTTAGTGGAGAAAAAAAAATTAAACAAGTCATGCAGTAGAGGGCTAAGCTGTGCTGCTTTATAGAGAGAAGAGGCTTTTTCCTGGTAACGCTTACAAACAAGCCATCTTTGTTAAGTCTACTTGTACTGTCATGAACTTTAACACTAGCTGAAGCTAGTCTGAGTGTCAAAATTCGTGTGTGCCAGGCAGGATGTGGACACAAATGCACGACTTGAGACAGAACATCAGCTCAAAGGACAGCTTTAACGCTCAACTTTCAGAAAGACAAAAATACAAGGAGTGGCTGATCAGAAGCAAAAAAAAAAAAAAAAAATAGAAATCTCAAGGAACCGTGAAATAAGGAAACACACAACCATCCAGGGAGGGCATGGCAAAGGACAAACGGGAGACTGACACAATAAAAACACATCAGGTAACGGGAAACACAAGTGCATCTAATGAGGAAAAGAAGACAGGGAAGGTAAAACAAAATACCAAATGCACTGGACAAAGGTTGCCAAAATGAAACAGGAAATAACTAAAATCGGGTAACATCACCGACAGAGGCTTGACAACACACAGGGAACAGCGGGGCCCGTGGTAAACTGAAGTAACAGTAACTGAAACAAAAGCACGAAGCAGGAAAAACACAACGACTAAGAAACAACTTGATGATAACGAAACAGAGAGCATCCTTCTGAATTCACATGACTGCTTCAGTAAGGGTGAACTTTTTTTTCACCTGACTTCGTATTAGATCATGGACTCATAGCTGTGGTGGTTTTCATTCACATGTAAACCACTTCACTGTTGCAGCTGGAGATTATTTGAATAACTGAATTGAACTGGTCAAATTGCCCCCAATTTTCTATGTTATGGACTCGGGTGGTGCTGCCGATCTCAGCAGCTGGGCAAGAAGGTGAACGGCGGATGGCATAAGCTGGGTCGTGACTGGACTGAAATGTCGACTCAGGTAGAGGATGAGGATGATATGGGTATAGAGGACTGAACGGAGTTAGGAAAGGACGAGGACGAGGTAGTAAGTGGGGAGAGGATGAAAATTTGGTTGGAATGCCAAATTAGAAACGGGCGATAGCAGAAGTTCAGATGAAGGGAGTGCTGTAGTTTGGAAGAAGATAGTAAGAGAGGAATTCAAAATAATACTGAAGTTTAGGAAGGAGGATGAGAACATGCAGTTAAGTCCAAGTGCAGTATCGAGGGAACTGAAAAAGAAGATGTCCAAGGGGATGTCCAACAAGCAAGAATCCTAAGAGACAGGAACTTGTTAATAGCAGGTAAGAGGGAGGAGGGAAAAAATAATAATGCTATTAATCACTGCCATGACTTCATACTGGAATGTCTTTAGAGAGGAGCTGTCAAGTTGTTTGGCTCATTGTTCAAGGGCTGATGTGAGTACACTTTGCGAATGATAATTTGTCTTTCCCAGACACAACTCATATGACTAGGTGCTGGGGTGTTGATGAGAAACTCGCTGTCCAGTTTTCAAAGTTCTGCTTGATGTCTTTCTTTAAATTCTTCAGTAAATCATTGCTCGTGCTGACATAGTTTGTGCCTCGATTGCATCTTATCTGGAGAACTGTACCTCTGATGGCTATGAATGCACGTAAGGAGTTGATGAAGGAATCTGGAGAGCAATCGTCAAGCATCTCAAGATGCGCTGCTCTGGAGCACATGCAGGTGATTAGCAAGCCATAACGCTTTAAGGCAGTGTTGGAAAATAATGGTTGCCACACGAAATATTGCTATTTTGGGGGACAGTTTGGACATTTTCACCTAGGTGTGTACTCACTTTTGTTGCCAGCGGTCTAGATGTTGAGTATGTTGTATGTTGAGTTATTTTGAGGCGACAGCAAATTTACACTGTTATTAGAGCTGTACACTGACTACTTTACATGGCATCAATGTGTCATATCTTAAATTTTTTCGATCGTGGCTCAAGAGTTGGCAGTTCGTCTTGTAATCGGAAGGTTGCTGGTTTGAGCCCTGGCTTGGACAGTCTCGGTTGTTGTGTCCTACTTCACCTGTTGCCTACTGGTGGTGGTCAGAGGGTCCGGTGACGCCAGTGTCTGGCAGCCTCGCCTCTGTCAGTGCGCCCCAGGGCACCTGTTGCTACAATGTAGCTTGCCATCACCAGTGTGTGGATGTGTGTGTGTGTGAATGGGTGGATGACTGAATGTAGTGTAAAGCGCTTTGGGGTCCTTAGGGACCAAGTAAAGTACTATACAAATACAGGCCATTTACCATTTAACATATTTTCCCATGAAAAGATCACCCCACAATGGAAACAATTAAACCTTGTTGGCAGAAGGAGGTGAAGGAGTCAAAGAGTTTTGGATGGACAGCAACCCGGAAAACAATAGAAATCCAAATAGATCAAATTAATATTAGGCTGCTAAAGGAGATCAAGTTTAACTGTCAGTATTAGCAAAGCTGAAATGAAGAGTACGATAAAAGAGATAATGTGGGAAATAGGGCAAAAAGCTGTGGGAGGAGGAGAGGACAGGGAGATGGTTTTATTCCATTCAAAGGAAAACAAGAAACATGAGAAGCACAGGGAGGACCAGGAGAGAGGAGACAATAATATCTTGATTCAGATTTGGCCACACTGGATTAAACAGTACACTGTTCATTATAGGGCAACGTCAAACAGGGAAATGTAATCGCAGTGGAATAAATTAAACCAAAATCAAAATTATCAGGAAGAAAGAGCACAACTGATTCAAAATCTGGTGGGGATTAAGCTAGATATAAAGGATTTATTGCAAAGGAATTCTAGATATGAACGTTTTATGGCTTTGTTTCAGTTTCTAAAAGAAACTCATTTGTATGAATGGATATATATATCCTGTAGTATTTATTTATTTTATTTATTTTCCGATTATTTGATATGAGCGAATTCCGGCCCACACTCCAAGCCAGTTGGTGGCGGTAATGCACCACATCGTTGTTTGCCAACTGCCAAAAAACGACAAAGAAGAAGAAGAACCAGCTGCAGCAGCAGAAGAAGAAGAAAAAGAAAGAGAAGCGTTTTACCTACGTAAATCGAAGATGGCTAAACATCATCCAGATTTGATCTTCTGTCGAAAACAAGCTGGTGTTGGTAAGTTTGGACTCATTTTACGTTTCAGTATTCGGCACAGTGGATTTTGCTGCAGTCTGGAAGTCCCTTGTTGTTGTTTTGTAGGTCATAGCGTTAGCATCCATGCTAACATGGCGTGGATTTCATTGAAAATGTGTTAGCCTGGAAGTGTCTGCAGGTCTGTGGGCTCTGGTGGCTAGAAGGGTATCGTAACTAGAAGAAAGTGGGGTTTGTTTTTTGTGTGAATTCCTGTCACATTGACTGACTTTGTTTCGTTTCTATCCCGCAGCAATCGGGAGACTCTGCGAGAAATGTAAGTGTTTTATCTGTGAGGAATATCTGGAACAACTAACGGCATGTATTTTAAACTAGTGTTAAAGTCTGTTTATGTCATATTTTTGTTTAATTTATTTAACTTCAAGTTTAATCACCTAATTGTATTTTTATAACCACGTTCATAACAATCAGTATTTAATCTGTGTGGGGTTTTTTTTTTATTACACCAGTAATATTTACTTTTTTAATGTATGTTAATTATTTTTTTTGATATAAAAGAAAAGACAAAACAGACACAAAAAACAATCCCCCCCCCCCCCCCCCCAAAACAAAAAAACCAATAAAACAAAACAGACAACACAACAACAAGGGCAAAAACACACATATAATGCAACAACAAAAATACTACTTCAACACTGACAATAAACAGAAATAAAACGCTATGGTGGTAGACTGAATTATTTGCGATTGATCAAAGAGAGCTTTGTTTTAATACATGATCTAAAAATGGCTGCCACACAACAAAGAAATTACTAAGATTGTCCGCTAATGTGTTCCTAATCCTCTCCATGTGCAGTAGAGCAGTCAGTTCTATTAGCCACATTTTGAATTGAGGTACAATATCCGACTTCCAGAGAGTCAAGATAATTTTCTTAGCAATTACTATTCCGAACAAAACTGTAGTTTGTGCAGCAGAGCTGAGGTGTAAAAGGGAAGAGGAAGATCCAAACAATGCCGTTATTGAGTCCGGATCTAATGTGCAATTGTAGATATCAGAAAAACATTTAAAAATGTCCAACCAATAGTTATGCAGTTTGGGGCAAGTCCAAAATAAATGAGTGAGAGCCTTCTCCAAGTTTACAACGATCACATATCGGACTGATAGAAGGAAAAATCCTATGCAGTTTAGTTTTTGAGTAATGAAGTCTGAGAATTACTTTGAATTGAATTAACTGATGCCTTGCATTTATAGAGCAAGAATGAATCTTACTCAGACTCCTCTCCCACACCTCATCTCCAATTTGCAAACCAAGCTCCTCCTCCCATGCCATCTTCAAAAAGTCATATTTAAAATTTAAATACTCTGAAAAAGCTTTCACAAAACCAGAAACCAACTTTTTAGAATCCGGGGAGCTCAGAAGGAGTGTAAAAATTGACCCCTCTCCCGGAAGAGATGGAAAATTAAGAAACTATGTTCGTCAGAGTATTCTTATCTGTAAATAATGAAAAAAATGTGACGCAGGGCGAGAGAACTTGTTCTGCAACTGAGTAAATGATGCAAATTGCCTGTCAATATATAAGTCTTTGAGAGTAATAATACCTTTCTGTGTCCAGACCTCAAAAGAGGCGACTAAACATGAGGGTGGAAATGCATGATTACAATATATTGGTGTATGGATCGAAGTGTCTGGTAGAGCACAACCTTTTTTGATCTGACTAAAGATTTTAACGCAGTTCGAAACTATAAAATGATTGACCTTGGTTCGCTGATTAGAGGACGAAGAAAGAAGAGCAGGGAGGGAACTGTTCTCAACCCCACCACTCTCTATGACCACCCAGGGGGTGTATCGGCAGACATGACCTTTTTGCTTTTGAAAATAAGTCAGAGTATAGATGTTAATCTCTAGTTTTAATCATTGATTTTATTGCTGTTGTTTTATTTGTAAACTCTACAGTCAACATAGTCACTATATCTGTAAATTCCTATTGTCTCAGCTATTTAGTCCAAAAAACCCCAAAATGCACAAACAAGTCTAAACTCAAATTCCTCCGGTGTAAGTTTAAACCTTTCTTCTTCCTCTCTTCTCTGTCCAGGTGATGGAAAGTGTGTCATCTGTGATTCCTACGTCAGACCCTGCACACTGGTGCGTATTTGCGATGAGTGTAACTACGGCTCCTATCAGGGGCGCTGCGTCATATGTGGGGGGCCTGGTGTGTCCGACGCCTACTACTGCAAAGAATGCACCATCCAGGAGAAAGATGTGAGTTTCCCGCTCCTCTCTTCACTTTGACACCGGATACTGAAGCAGCAAAATATCCAAGAGACTTGTTCTTTAAGATAAAAAATGTCTTTCTCTTCTCTCTCCAGCGAGATGGATGTCCTAAGATTGTAAACCTGGGCAGCTCCAAAACAGATCTGTTCTATGAACGAAAGAAGTACGGCTTCAAGAAGAGGTGAACGCGACCACGACGACCCAGTGCAACGTTTAGTCTTTCAGATTTTCTTTAAAACTCACAAAAAAACTTTTGTTTGATTTGTCAATAAAACTCAATTTTGTACTTTTTTTCTATGACTGCTTTGTTAGCGTTCAAGGTTTTTAAATAATCAGTGAACACGTCACAAAAATGGGCAATTAAAGAGCTGGAAAGACCTGAGCTGTTACCATTAATGGTATAAATACTCCCACTTTCTGTGGACCGCTGAACACAGGGGGCAAGAGCCAAAATGAAATAACATTTTCATTGTAAAAAAATATCGTTTTTCTTTTTTGTTTTTGTTTTTAAACGTAAATCTGTTTTTAGTAATCATTTAAAAAGGTACAGATGGGTGGCGAATAAAAGAAACCCCCTTTGACCCTTGACCCCTTTCAGTGAGGGGCTTCAGTCTCTCTTATATTGTGGTTTGGGTCCATGTACAGCTGAGGAGTATTAGTTACCTTACACGAAAGCAATGATTGCGATGATTTCCTGTTTCTTATACTCTGATTATGCGTGCATACATGAAACTCCACTAAACACATCTGGTTAAAAAAAAAAAAAACTTTATAGGAAACGCCACAAAATTTAAATGGTAAATAAATGGTAAATGGCCTGTATTTATATAGCGCTTTTCTAGTCCCTAAGGACCCCAAAGCGCTTTACATATCCAGTCATCCACCCATTCACACACTGGTGATGGCAAGCTACATTGTAGCCACAGCCACCCTGGGGCGCACTGACAGAGGCGAGGCTGCCGGACACTGGCGCCACCGAGCCCTCTAACCACCACCAGTAGGCAACGGGTGAAGTGTCTTGCCCAAGGACACAACGACCGAGACTGTCCGAGCCGGGGCTCGAACCAGCAACCTTCCGATTACAAGGCGAACTCCCAACTCTTGAGCCACGATCGCCCCATAAAGAGTCGCTGAAACTAATACAAGATGTCAAGCCTGTTAAAAACCAAATAAGAACATATATCTATTTTTTAACAATGGTGATCAGCTCTTCGGTAGAATTAAATTTTATTCATACAGTGCCAAATCACAACAACAGTTGCCCTATAGTGTAAGGTAAACTCTGTACAATAGCCCCAGCCATCAGATGACCCCATATGAGCTAGCACTTAGCAACAGTGGGAAGAAAAAACTCCCTTTTAACAGAAAACCTCCAGTTTCAGCTGTGGGTGAGGGAAGGAAAAAAGACAAAGGAATCAATCTGACATATTGCAGTAATATGTGAGATACTGAACATGTTTACTGACATTTCCTGTAGTTTCTCTCAGCAGCACCACCTGGGTTGCTTTAGGACGGGGTGGGAAATCCAGGCCTCGAGGGCCGGTGTCCTGCAGGTTTTAGATGTGTCCTTGATCCAACACAGCTGATTTTAATGGCTAAACTACCTCCTCAGCATGTCCTCGAAGTTCTCCAGAGGCCTGGTAATGAACTAATCATTGGATTTAAATGTGTTAACCCAGGGTAATATCTAAAACCTGCAGGACACCAACCCTTGAGGCCTGGAGTTCCCGACCCCTGTTTTAGAACATCCACCTCCTCAAACTACTCTGAGATAAGCAGATTAGTTAGAGGCTCAGTGCGTCACAATTTCAACAATAGCTTTAAATCTGTCAAGAATCAGAATAGTCATTTTCATTCACTCAAATCCATTGATGACCAAAAAAGTCCAGTGAACTAATGTGCCCCCTGTTCCTGAGGTATGGCCTTAAATAACATCAAGAAAACTTGATTTTAATTATTTGATCTTAAGAAAATTGTGTGAACCCTTATAATTTATACAAAGTTGTGGTTTATGAGGTCCAGATGATTCTCGGGTTCAAGTAAACGTTTGTACCAAAGTTGAAAGTTGTCCTTCCAGGTTTTCCTCAGATCCTGCAGTCATGACAATAAGATGGCATAAAAAGAAACAAGAGACTCAAGGAGTTCGGTCTACAAGGCTTTAATCTTACATAATGTAAATACAAGACAAAAGCTTGCCACACTCAAAGATGTTTCTTTACAAAGATGTAACCAGAAAGGTTTAAAAAAAACAAACAAACAAAAAAAACCCACACAACAAAGTTAGCTAAATGACCTGTTCCTGAGAAGCTGCAACAACCATTGCAACAAAAAAAAAAAAAAAAAAAAAAAAAAAAAAAAAGCTTGGAGTGAAACAATTTTCTGTTAAAGAGGTCTGGAATATTTACACAAAAATCCTACTTGTAGTTGTACTTCACAAAAATGCACACGCCCACTCATTAAGAGGAAGCTGTTTTTTAAAAAATGGAAAAAAAAAAAATTTGTAAAGAACACAATGTTCACTTTTATTTAGGTTACAAAGTGAGAACAGTTATAGATGTGGAAGCCCTGCAGCGAAAGAGAAATAAACCGCTTTCCCTTTTTTGTCAAAAGTGGACAGCAAAGTAACCGGCGGGTAAGTCACAGCTGTAGTTTGGATGCAAAGTTAACTGTACACTGGCAGACTGCTCGCTGCATTGAAATGGCTTTAGACGTAGAAAACACTCAAAGGGTTTAAAGAGGCGTCCCACAACAGTCTGTGTTACCGAGACTGAAGAGACACTGTGCGTTTCGACAGAAAACCTGTAATACGGAAGCAGGTGTAAATGGTAAATAAAGATTCTTCAAAAAACTCAAATAGCACTGTATGTATGGTCTATGATGCTAAATACATTTTAATGTATTACATTAGCCTGAGTTATTTACAGTGCATGCATCAGTAGACTCTACACAGACACTTCTGAAGTGTTGCTGACAGAAAATGGACGAGTCCACATCGACAACCCGCAGAGAGGCAACAACTCTGTGAGGGACACAGCACGAGGGCGACAAGCACAGAAACAGGGAGGACTAAGCGTTTATGTACAGCTCTGAGCCGCCGCTAGTAGAAAGCTCATACATGAAGAAAAGTGAACATGGCTGCTTTTTTTTTTGTTTGTTTTTTCCTGCCAAGTCACAGAAATCCCCTGAAGAAGCTTTTAGGTTATTGGAAATGTCACAGTCAAAAACAGAAGTCTTTGTGGGTAAAGAAAAGCCCAACTCTTTGCACAATCTCTTATATTATGATATAAAACTACTATGAAAACTGCTGCAAGCAACCTGCAAACCCCAATAGGGAAGCCATGTAGCCTAAACCATTACATGTGCCACCTAAAAAACCAAACCAAACCTACTGTATGTAGAAATCAAAGCCCGAACATCACAAACAATCTCATCTCAGCATCAGTCGTACAAAACATGATAAAAAAATGACACCTCAGAAGCGAGGTGCACCAAAGAAGCACTTGAATATCCTCACACACCCCTCTCACTTGCACAGATGCTAAATATAATAATAATGATTTTAAAAAATTTGATATCTTAACATGCTATAACATCTCGCTGGCAGCATCGGCCCTCACACATGCTCGTCTGTTCTTCATCCTCTTCTTCCATGTAACAACCAAAGGATTTATTTATTCATTAGGAAAAATAAATGAATAAATCAACTGTTGTCTATTCGTCATCTGGCACCGCTCTTAAAAGAGAAGAGAACAAGGATGAATGACAATGGAAGGAAGGGGGGAGAAGAGAGGCCAGTATTAAGCAATGTTTCCATCAGCAACTGGCAGCTCTGAAGGCTGGTGTGTGGGACTACCAAGAAGTTATTGTAAAGTAGAATATCCAACATGAAGGCTGAGTGAGGCTTTAGGCTCCTCTCCCTTTACCTTCTTAGGTACCACATGGAAGGAAAGCCTCTGCTGTTTTACTCATTCTCACGTTATTGTGACTCAAATGAAAGCAGGTTTGTTCACCAAATACACTCACAATTATTCAAATCAAACCCCCTGACGGACTTTCATCACAGTGTAGGCTATACAGGGGTCTCATTCTCCCCTCTTCCTCCCCCTCTCTTACAGCTAAGGCCATCCCTCTCTTCAGCGGTACGGTAGGTTTGTATCCGGTCACATGGCAAAAGATCAGGTCTTAAAAATATCTATCTTTCTAAATATTGACACTGTTCGGTTTGCATGTCCTTTTGTGTATTTCGCATGTGTGTTTTCCTCGTCCCTTACAGTGGTCCGTATTTGTTTTCATATCGCCCCACAACGTTCTTGTAGCGGCCGCATTCCTTCCGCAGCTCGGCCACCTCCGTCCGCAGCGCCGTGTTCTCACGCTCCAGGAACGCAGCTCGGACAGTGATCTGGTTCTCCTTCAGCCTGCGGGCGTCGCGGGAACGTTTAGCCGCCACATTGTTCTTCTTCCTCCTCTGCCAGTATTTCTCATCCTAGGGGAGCAAAACAGAAAAGAAACAGCTTGCTTACTGTGTGTTCTTTATTCTAATCAACGCACTTCAGCCTGAATCTCACCCATGTTTGCCTAATCCTGCAAATATGGCTGACAGCCAAGCTCCTTTGTCCCTGTAAACAAAACCAGCATTCTTCTCGAGGAGCAGGAAGCAGGGAAAAAAACTGATTTCAAGATTATAACATCGCTGAGTCATGGTGAGTCGCAGAACTCAACAGCAGATCCTTTTTCAAACCTCCAACACTGATGAAATTCCAAACCGCACAAAGATAAATAGAAAGTTTGTTTGTTTGTTTTTTTTAAAAACATTTCCTGTTTATTTCAGGCAGTGACTGTAAATGTTTTCTAGCGTTCCCGCCTTCAAAAATAAATGACATTTTTAAAAACAAGCTCACATGCCTCCCACTTTCATTTTTATCAGTTATTAACAGTAATCCCAAATTACCCCGATACATGCAAGTTTAGAGCGTGTATATTAGACACAGCATTGAATAAAGCGATGAGTGAATGATTAGAAAGTTGACATATAATTGCCAGTCTATTGGCATCAGCAATGTTTCTAGTGTGATTATACAACCCTACATGTTTGAGCTCCAACTCTCTTCCTGTTTTACCGATTTGCCACGAGGCACATAAACACAATGAAGCAGCCTGCTAGACTGAAAGCGCATTTTTTTGTGGTCTTCCTCATCCAGTTGCCAGCATACCTTCTGTTCGTCGGGTACAAACACCTTCCTGGCCTTCTTAATCATAGGCTGTGGCTTGAGATCATCTTCAGAGAACTTGTGTTTGCGCGGGTCAAACAGTTCGCCCCCGGGCACACTCGACAGGACCAAATCTGTAGGATCTGGCTCGTAGTTGACCTCAACCTCAATTTCTTCAGGGATGATGGGCTCAGGAGTCACCCTGTCCTCGTCAGTGGTCACCTCTGAGCACACAGATAAGAAACAAAAACAGAAATATGAGACACCAACTGTAAAGTCTGCCATCTCCAGTATGCGGCTGCACCAGCTTCTATTTCTGCTGTCCCGCCAGAATAGTTACCACCCACAGCTTGTTTCAGGATTAGGTGACATTGTTAGATCACACCATATCCTGTTTCGCTAACATAGTGACACAACCAAATATGAAATATAAGCATGCATTATTACCTCTATTTAGGACAATTCCAGCAGGGATTTTATACTTCTTATACAATTATACTTATCTACAAACTCTGTATTTTTATCCTTAGATTTTGTCAGAGTAGCTTTGCATGAATCACAGTTCAAACTAAGCCTTATCTTCTGTAAGCAACTTCCTTCTGGCCCCCATAAACACTCTGCTCTCTCTGACATCATACAGGGCCAAGAGGAGCCTCACCTGTAACAACATCACAGGTGATGTCAGAATCACTCTTTGTGATGATCACCACTTTCTCCTGACTCTTGTCCAGCTCCTGAATGGGCAGCAGAGTCAATGGAGACACTAGCTTGGTGATCTTTGTCTGTGCAGAGGACGTAGCCTTTTGGTTCTCCGTCTTCATGGCGTCTCCTTCTGGCGTGCCCTTTAAGTTCTCCTCTGGTGACGTGGGAATGCCATTCTCCATGAGGAACTCCTCCAGGTCCATGTACTCCAGGTGGAAGCTCTCACCATCATAGGGGATGGTTTTCTTCCAGATAGCTGGGGTCAGAGCGGCCGAAGGACCCATGTCACTCCCTCCTCCACCCAGGTCACCGGTGTCTCCAAGACACAGCTTTTCCTCGTCGGTGTCTGAAACAGGAAAGATACACATGAATATACACAGAGACACACACATATGGAGTTTTCACAAATATTATATTATATATATTTTGCTTTGACATAGAAAACATGGCTTTATAATGTATTCAGTGCTGAGAAAGAAGATTTTTTTTCTTCTCTCTGTTTCTACCCCAAACTATCCAGTGTGTTACAGTAAAATCTCCTCCCCCTCCCACTATCATCTGTCACTGTTCTGTAGAAAACTATTTTAAGTACCCTGACACCACTACATCCAGTATACAGTACAACAGCAGCAACAGTGAACGCCATTTAAGATGACTATGATTCAGTTATGCGGTTTTTAAACTGAAGGACTCATATCCACAGTAAACACACAGTGAGGGGGAAAAACAACCAGGCTGAGAATGTTATCACGCTTATTTAAGTTCTTATTCACTTAAAACCAGGTTTTATCATCAAAATATTACTTTGTTTTAACCGGAGAAAGAGTGCCTCCTGTCAACAACAGCAAAATAATTGCATTTAAACTCAGGGGCGTGTCTAGAAAAGTCTGGATGCTGAGCAGAATCGGACCCAGGAGAAAAGAGGAGGCCTTTCTAGGGTACATAGCGACTGCAGCTAGCGCTGCAAAATTAATATGCCCTCAGAGGTGTTAGCACACGCAGCGCCAACCGTATACAGGCTGCTACACTGTTATGATAAGAAGACTGTTTTAATTATTATTTTTATTATTCGCCAGCCTCTTTATTCGGGTGAACTCGTTTTAGAGCCGACATCCGCCTCTTCCTCTTCGTCAGCTCTGCGCTTACCGTCGTCTCCGTCCAGTATATTCGGCGGAGGCATTTCCATTATTTTCTTCAAAACCAGCGGGAATGAACTCGGGGCCCCAGCGGCAGTCTCCATCGTGACGAGAAGTGGCTCTCCAGACATTTTTATAATTCTTTTTTATTGTCTCTTTATTATTCAAAGTTCACCGCGGAGCAAGTGCAAAAAAAAAAAGATGCAAACACGGCGGGTTAGCTCGTTAGCTTGATAACGCCAGCTCCTCAGCCCGCTGAACCGCCGTCACAGACTGCTTCAAAATCCACTGAATCCACTCAAACGAATTTTATCCACTAGAGCTTCTCTAACCCACTTCCTCGGTAACCGTGACAGTCGAAAGGTTTGTTTTTTTGTTTTTTAGAACAAACCGCGCCTCCTTGTGAAAAAACCTCCTGTTGGCTTTGTGTTGATTGGCCGGCTGAGTCTGACCTCATGAATATTAATATTACAGCGCGAGGGGGCGTGTTCCTGAAAACTATCTGCGCTCTCATTGGTTGACCGAGTTATATACATGTTCACCTAAATAAGATATAAAAAAAACTATTGCAACACGTATTTTAACCGAGTTTTTTCCCCACCCTTATTCGGTTATTTAGCTTTCTTTCCAGTTCTTTTAATGTTATACGATCACATAAACACAGACAGCGAGGGTTTATAGCACCTTTTCTAAATTTATGAACAGGCAATAACTATAACCATCTAACCCAAATAAGATATTAATCAGAAATACTTGAAGATTATATTAATTGATATACTCTGACAGAAAAACCAAAAAGAAGAAAAAACTGCACAAAAAGTGGGACAAAAAGCTCGGATCATGTCCTGACTAGCAAAGCCTGCCCAGCTCACATGCAAACACACGTGCAGGTGCCGCTCTTACATATCGCCCGGTTTTGTCCAATGACGCCGCGATGTGTCTCTGTGGCCATACTGTGGCAAGCCGTTAGAGCCATAAATCGCCACTTTCCTAACCCGTTTGGTTAAGAAATGGCGTAAAAAACGCCGTTTAATTATTCAAAACGCCGAAAAAAGCGGCGTTTGTCGGAACAGAACGCCGCTTTTTCCGCCACTCGGATGGCGCCCTGAACGCACCATCCGAGTGACGTAAAAAGCGGCTTTCAAAGACAGACGGAAACGCCGTTTTTTACGCTACTCGGCACAAAACGCCGTTTTTATGCATCTTTGAACGGCGTTTTTTACGGCGTTCTCTGCCAGCTGTAACGGCGTTTAAAACGGCGTTTTATTGAAATTATGCAGGGCACTCCCCATGGTTCCCTCATCCAATTACTTTCAACTCATTTCACCCAATCAAAGAAGAGGAAGTGCAGACCACACTAATGCATCACCGATTCACCTTGCTGCTAAGTGATTGCCTATTCAGTACCAGTGCTTGTCACAGTATTCACTTGTATTATAATCCCACTATGCATTTTGATGTGTTTAAGGCATGATCGAGCAAACAAACGACAGAATACTTTTTCTGAAACCTTAACTGTGTTACCTGTTATGGCAGCTAACAGGTAATGAGCAGAGCTAGCTCTGCTCATTTCTGAGCTTCTTTCTTATTTTCCTCTTTACTTCTCTTAACCTTTAACTTATGTTTTAGCAATCAGATCCTGCCATCTTGCATTACCGCTTCGTGCTAGTTATGTTGACTTTTCTCTTCTTTTGTCTCCACTTTTTTCACCCGTGTTTGGACACTCGGCGCATGGCTCCTTTGTTTACATTAGGGATCAGCTGTTAGCGCTGCGCCCTGCAGCTGCGCTACCGGCAGACAGACCCTACATCCCCAGTGAGGGAAGAAACGGGGGTGATGTCTCCCGAGGACACCTCACACACCATCTCTCCTTCCTGTAATCACTTTAAATGTGAGATCGCTCCCTGATATGATTGAGGAGCTAATGACGCTAACCCGGTCACAGTGGCAGTATCCCGGTACTCCCTCTGTGAGTAGGCTGCCCGGCTTCCAGCTGCTGCGGGCGGACAAGACGAGAGACAGCGGTGAGAGGAAAGGAGGGGGGCTGGCAGTGTTTGTTAAAGACGGTTGTGGTATCTCTGGGCACATCGCTGTGAAAGAACAACTCTGCAACACAGACATTGCGCTATTAGCGGTTAGCATCCGTGGAGGTAGCCTGTGACTCTCTGTGGTCCGCAGACTGCAAACGCAATCTCCGAGAGCTCTTCTTCTAATATCAGGGGACTTTAATCATGTCTCGCTGGACTCCACACTGCCCACCTTCACCCAGTATGTGACCTGCCCCACCGTAGGCAATAAAACATTGTACTTAATGTATGCCAATGAAAAAGTGGCATACAGTTCATCACCTCCCCCTGCCCAGGGAAGATCCGATCGTAACCGAGTGCGTCTTGTCCCTGTGTGCAGCCCTTACTGTGCAGGGAGCCACTAATCACCCACGCAGTGCAGAGATGGTCCGCGGAGGGCATATAAATAAATAATAAAAGCAAGTAAATGACAGTATGCTCTTTCTGAAACAAACGGAGACCTTAACTTTTATCAAAATACCGTTTTACTCAGTTTAAAGTAATACCACTGTATAATAGCCTTCAAATTTAATAATGTTAACAGTATCTCATGAATATTTTTGCCCTTTCAACATGCATTAAAAAAATAGATATACAGTTTTGAATCAGACCTGTATGTACGTTTTCTCAAAAGTGACGTAAATAAGTAATCTCAAGAACCTGAAATAATAGTTTCCCATGTAAACTGGAGATGTCCTTGTCAATGTCATCAGAGTACTGTGGATGTCTTACACGAATTTGAAACATAAAACCAGAGTGGCACATGACAGTGTTGCACATAACATAACTAGTTTATATGACATGAAGTTATAAAAAAAAAAAAGAATCCATGTAACTTGGTAATGGCTTCTTTCTGATAACTGTCGGCTGCAGTGTGCATTATCTTGACAAAAGTATAAGATACTGAACCCACTGATATGATGTGGTGGAGGAGCACAAATACCTGGACACCCACATATATACATTTGCTGAACTGGAAGATCAAAACAGAAGCTGTACACAAGCAGTGTATGGGCAGGCTATTTTTTGTGAGCAAGCTTGTGCAGCGCACTTTGATGTGTTCTTCTTGGATCAGGAGAGCAAGCTCTGTGATTGGCTGCACTTCGGAAGCTGTGGTGGAGAGGAAGTGAGTGAACAAACTGCCATGCATCATGGATATTCCTCTCAATCCACCTCACCAGGTACTTCTCTAAAAGTGTGACTCAGGTCTGTTGCCCCAAAGGATACAGGAAATGTTAGATATTTTAGTATTTTGGGAGCATGTACTGAATACCTTTTTTGATGATATTATACAAAGGACCCTGTTTCTGCAATGCCCTTTGTTTGAACTTCATCTCCTCTTGCTGCGACCCCACGGGCAACTTCCTTTGGCCTGCTGGTCTGGAAAATCCAACAGTTCATCTATATGTAAAGAAGGCACTTAAACTGGAACAGGCATAGCTGCGTTGATCCTGCTGTGGTATAGTGGGACAGTGCATTCCTCGAGTGCACATCAAGTTTGCAGCCTGCTAAAGATCACACACCATTGATTATGTGCCTCTAGGTATATATGGTTAAACATTTCCTAATGCAAATAACTACATGCAGTATTCTACCATGTGCAAACTTATATCACTAAAGGATTCTAACTGTCTAGTGTTTAATGGACCTGTCAAAAGTATGTTGAGATTATAGAAGGCCCCTTTCAGAGCTAGGGGGAACTTCCTTATATGGTTGTAACTTGTAACTTGAAACTTGTTGACACACGAACCCTTCTGCCTATAAAAACCCTGCACAGAAGAATAAACTTTGAGTTGATTTTGGGAAAGCAGTCTCTGTATCATTTTGTTCTCCCAGGCTACTCCCGGCGCTGTAACTAACCCGCTGAACGGCATACCTGAGCTTACTTTGAATAATTAATCTTATACAAAACTCTGCTTATCGCTGCCCACGTCTCGAAGGAAACTCGATCCACGGATGACCCGGAAGGAGAGATTTCTTTCAGGAAATGCACTGATTTCCATGACAGAATTCACAACAACACAGACACAGGTCGGTTCTTTGAAACGGGTGTTTATTACTTGGGCCTTCTCTCCTTGGCTTCACCATCACCAGTACGGGAGGACAGGGAGCGATCTCACATTTAAAGTGATTACAGGAAGGAGAGATGGTGTGTGAGGTGTCCTCGGGAGACATCACCCCCGTTTCTTCCCTCACTGGGGATGTAGGGTCTGTCTGCCGGTAGCGCAGCTGCAGGGCGCAGCGCTAACAGCTGATCCCTAATGTAAACAAAGGAGCCATGCGCCGAGTGTCCAAACACGGGTGAAAAAAGTGGAGACAAAAGAAGAGAAAAGTCAACATAACTAGCACGAAGCAGTAATGCAAGATGGCAGGATCTGATTGCTAAAACATAAGTTAAAGGTTAAGAGAAGTAAAGAGGAAAATAAGAAAGAAGCTCAGAAATGAGCAGAGCTAGCTCTGCTCATTACCTGTTAGCTGCCATAACAGGTAACACAGTTAAGGTTTCAGAAAAAGTATTCTGTCGTTTGTTTGCTCGATCATGCCTTAAACACATCAAAATGCATAGTGGGATTATAATACAAGTGAATACTGTGACAAGCACTGGTACTGAATAGGCAATCACTTAGCAGCAAGGTGAATCGGTGATGCATTAGTGTGGTCTGCACTTCCTCTTCTTTGATTGGGTGAAATGAGTTGAAAGTAATTGGATGAGGGAACCATGGGGAGTGCCCTGCATAATTTCAATAAAACGCCGTTTTAAACGCCGTTACAGCTGGCAGAGAACGCCGTAAAAAACGCCGTTCAAAGATGCATAAAAACGGCGTTTTGTGCCGAGTAGCGTAAAAAACGGCGTTTCCGTCTGTCTTTGAACGCCGCTTTTTACGTCACTCGGATGGTGCGTTCAGGGCGCCATCCGAGTGGCGGAAAAAGCGGCGTTTGTCGGAACAGAACGCCGCTTTTTTCGGCGTTTTGAATAATTAAACGGCGTTTTTTACGCCATTTCTTAACCAAACGGGTTAGGAAAGTGGCGATTTATGGCTCTAACGGCTTGCCATATGTGGCTCACACGCAGGCGTGAGCAAGAAGGGCGGCGCTGCAGTGCCAAAGTATTATTGGGCTGAGGAGCAGCACCTTGAGGTTTAGTTGGTGTGGGCTATGCTGCTGCAGCTAAGCAGAAGACCAAGGGGCAAAGATGTGCATGTCTGTGCTGTACCGCAGAAAGCTTAATCACGATCGTGGTCGCTGATAATTGTCCCACATCGCCTTTAAGCATACAGTAAACTTTTTTTTTTACTCCTGGTGAAAAAAGTGGTGGTAAAAAATAAATAAATAAACAATAATCTGAATGATGTGGAAATTGAAGCAAATCATATCCTGCGGAGAAAGAAAGAGGATTTTTAAAATCTACATCCTGTTTTCTTATGCAAAAAGGCATTTAAATAGACACATGTTATTGCCCTCCAAAGTGTGCACTAACATGAAGCATTCAGTAAGGCAACCTATGAAAGGCAGCTACATGCATGCTTTCCTCACACAAGGCACAGTTTTATTGTCTTTAGTGGGGGAGGGAGTTTTTCTCCGTGTTTGTGTCACAGCGATAAAAACAAATACAATCCCCCAAGGTCATCTGCTATAGGTGGTTACACTGAACTTTGTCCCACTTATTATATATGCCACTTAACCACAATGATAAACTATTAGCTGCATTAACAAGTAGAACTAAAATCTTGTCTGTGCAAAATTAGGGAAACAAATTAGGAAAGTATCTGTTTGTGGTCTGTACAGCTCCATGTGATTTTAGACTACGGTCCAAAATAATAAGTGTGTGTAGAGAGTTTGCATTGGAGGTGCTGGACAAGACCCTATAAGAAACTAGTTTATTTGACCTTCATGTCATGTCCTCACATGTAGACAACTCCTACAACTTCCTAATCTAAAACATACCCCAGCTAAGAGTGGGAGAGAATAAAAGCATCTTTACAGTCCTCGCGTCAAAATCTTTGGCTTTGGAGCAACACACACCAAGACGAATGTGACATCTGATCCATCCTGGTCATTTGCGTCTGTCTCATGGTACACACGGGTTCTATTTATGATCAGTATGTACGACAGGCAGTGCACGCCTGAACGTTATTATATATGTCATCATAAAATTTCTACGTCCATATAAGGATCTGTTTTATACTGACCCTTAGTGCAGTCCTTCATCATCCTCGCTCTGCCCCTCTGGTCATGTTAAATATTAGAATACACTATTGTAACAGTGTATATAGGACAGAAAGTTTGACAAGAATAAAAGGCCCAGCTAAAAGTTTGAGGATTTCAAAAATATAGCAATAAACCAAGGCTCAATTAATTTACACACAGCATCAATAATGCCTGTGCATAAACCAAAACGCTCTCTTTCGGTCTTTCAACACTTGGCGGAAGAATTTTCGAGCATGAAAGACATCAAAATTTTACTGGTAAGTCACACGTGAGTTTACAAAGAAGAAAAAGAAAAAACGTGAGCTGACCGAGCATGCTGCCTGACATGAAAGCAGTAAATCACCATCAAAGGTATTTTAAAGAAGGAACACAGCCCCTCTAGCAAGGAACAGCTGGTGAGTGGCTCATTCCCTGACCTCGATGGTGGGGAGGATTTAGTCTCTGATCAAAACTAAAGGTGGAAAATATGGAGCTCCTGAATCTCTCTAATGAAAGGTGCTCTGACTTGAGCTGCATTAAACTACTTAATTGGACACAGAGCAGCAGAGTACTCTCGCCTGCTGTAAATTTACCACTTGCTCTCTCATGGTCTGCAAAGACCGAACACCATTTTCTTCTACTTATACAGTTCAGGGAGCTTGAGGTGGGGCTGCAGACCATCTCAGTTGTCACAGGACAACAGGCAGACTCCTTGACAACCATTCACGCCACATTCATTACCTATGGACAAGTTAGAGTCAACTGTCAACTAACTATTGATTCATCATGCTGCATAAAGGGGCAGTTCACCCAAAAATTACATTTTAAAGCACTTGGAGCCTGAACCTAATCTAACTTCTCTCCTACAACAACAAGTCAAACATACTGTGCAGCAAAGCAACAACAACAACAACAAAAGGACTGCTTTTGCTTCACGAGTCATGTTAGTACTGTGATGGCCCCATTTAAAAACTCAGCCTGAGTGACTACTGTGCAGTCCTGTTAAATGGGGCAGATTTAGTCTCAATTTGAAGATATTATATCTCTGTGATCACTTACACGGAATGAAAACAGAGTCATTGCGTCGACCTCAAACGCCACCCACGCTGAGATTGTTGTGTTTGTGTTAAACACAAAACCAAAACGGTCAGCCTAAATTATATGAGGCATCATCTCCCAAGCAGGCTCACTTAAAGGGGCCACAGTGGTCTCACACACCTGCATGTTTCAGCAGTCACATACCAAACATGCTTTCCTGACTGAGACGTTGTCAAAGTGCAATTGTGCAGCAACAAAACCACCACAGGTCACAGAGGATCAGTGGGTGTTAGATACTGATCTGATTTGCAGGTCGATCTGAGTCTGCTTACTGGAGCTTTCAGCCAAAAGAGGCGGTGTTACTAATCCGTTACAACCACGAATGACAGCATTTTTATTAGCCTGCAACGCGATGATCATTAAAAACAGCAGGTGATCTTATTTTAGGGTGTTTAGCTTTATCAACATATCTCCTCTTTCACACTAAGCGGTCTTTACCACCGCAATGAAAGGATCAGTACCTGCTTTGTATGTGTTAGAGTATCGTTTTTTAAATTATAAGTGTCTATTTAGTAATTTAGTCCACGTTTTCTGTTAAATTCCTCCAACTTTTAGCTTCTAAATCCAGCCAAGGAGAAGCTCCTTGCTGTCTCATGCGGCTCAGCTGACGAGGATTACGCAACAAACACACAGTTTGCGCAAAAGTTCCCGAATTTCCTCAAAATCAGTTTGTCGCTTCAGATAAACGATCTACGTGGTAAATCTGTCTCTTAATTTTCGGAATTTTAACTTAACCAGAGCTACGTTTGGCTGTCACTTACCATTGTCGTCAAAGTTTGGAAGAGCGAACGGATGCTCAAGAAGAGCCCTGAAAATCTCTGGGATTTCAGTGGTCATGTTTTCTCCTGTGAAAGTGCACAATCCTGGAGGCCCGGGCAGTGCTTGAACGGGTGTGAGCGCTCCCGAAAAACGTCGGGAAATATTAGAACTTAGGCAGGTCTCACACGCTGAACTCGGCCGAAATTACTTAACGCGGCCCGCCCACTCCAGCTCCGCGCAGCCAATCGGCAGCGAGCATTCCCACGCAATCGACGGAAAGAACGCCCATTGGCCATACCTTATGCTAATCACAGCGCTGCCAGCCAATCCTGGGCCGCACCTGTGTTAGCGAAAGTTTAAAAAAAAAACAAAAAAACGTGACCCATAGCGACCCGTTACGTTATAAGTCGGGTACAACTGGTTTTAACCCCTACATGCTCCCCACGAGTGAAGAGACTTCAGTACGATTTGAGTTCGGTGTTTTTTTTTGGTTTTTTTTAAACATGGCGTATATTATCATAGAGTAACTCGCTTAGGGTCACCGTGTGGGGGACTTAGGAGCAAGCATGAGGCTAAATTTAAGCTAGCCCGCATTTACGTTCCAGTTATATGTCTGGAATAGCAATTATGTAAAGTATAGGCCTTGTAATGCTCGTCTATACACACGTTTTACACCAACTAAGACAGAAACAGTCCAATGGGTGTCAAATAAAGCTCCAGGGGCACGCCTCAGACCCCAGTGTGGCCCGCTGCAGCTTTGGTAAATGTGAGTGGAGGGGTTAAGTATTGGATTTTTAACTGTATTCTGCGAAAGCTGTAGCTTCCCACGGTCCCATGGTTTATAATACACCAGAGAAAACGAGTAATAGATTTTTTAAAAAATGACAGAAAAGTCTTTTCCCGTTTTTTTCCAGCATCTACTCTAACTTTATTATTGTTACTTTTTCTATAATTTACACATCTATTACTTAGATCAAGTCTAAAGAGTGCTGTGGACATATCTTTCATTTACTAGAGCGGGATCTCTTTATTATGCAGAAAAAGAGAGATGCTGTTGAAACGTAATCTCAGGAATTAATTGTGTAGTTTTCTATCTTCTTTACTTTCACTGGTCCGACCCACTTAAGATCAAAATGAGCTGCATGCGGCTCAGTGTAAAATGAGTTTGACACCCCTGTATTATACTAATTATGAACTTTTATGGAGTCTATTCATGCAGTTTATGTTTGCTGAGAGAAATGTCTAAATTAAAGGGCAGAGGAGAGTCTCCATTTAACTTTCACTGTGGCTCCAAAGTGCATCTAAGGCCTCAGACTGAAGAGCAGGCTCTGCAAAGGGTGTTTTGTAAGATCTCTGTAAGTCACGTGTAGGACTCGTTAAACTCTGAGCGTGGCAGTCAGACCGGTTTGTAATAAATCCTGTCACCATTAAGTTTCAGCGTTTCATATTTTGACTGCCACCAATCATACTCATGGATTAATGTCAGGGTGCTTAATTTTAAGGAATAGAATCCACTGGGTTTTGTTTTTTCTAAAAGTTTATTAAATGCTTTCAAGAGATTTGGTCCACATGTGTGATCATCAACTTCCAACCAGGGAGGAGAAAAGAGAAAAAGTCAAGAAGGGGAAAAAAATAACAACAAAATGTTGTTTTTAAAAAAGAAAAACATACAAAACAAACAAATAAACAGAGGCCTTGTTTTTTCCACTTCTTGCATCCCTGGTTTCCTCATTCGAAGTTGCCGAAAACAATAACCCAAAAAATAAAAAAAAATTCGAACCTTTTGAAAACTGATTCGTTCAGTCTTTTGTAGCTGTGTAGGTGTGTGTTGGTGCTGCCAAACACATGACACAAACTTCATCGGAGGGTGGGGGAGCCGGAGTGGCAAAGAGGCAACGGGATGGTAGGTCACTTGAATATTTCTTTTTGGAGCAGCAACTGGGCAGCGTGTAACGTCATTTCACTGCGGCAAGATGCATTAAAGTGAAGTGACTGGATCAGGACACTTTATCAGAACACACAACTTTGAAGTCAGGTGACATTCAGAAGAAGCATGCCTGTGTGAGCAACAAAATTCATTATTTGACCCCCTTTATTTTAAGAGGGGGGGTAGAGAAAAGTAATTTCTTCCACATATACGCGAGCAAATCTGGCTGTTTTATCAGATGCTTTGGCACCAGAATCCGTCACACGCTCGATAAGGTTGTGTCATGATTCGTCGGCTTTTAAACGGCACGCACACAACAAGCAGCCCAGACATTTGCTTCTTTGTTTCCCCAACCTCTCTCACAAACACTAGGGAGAGGAGCCTCACCTCAAATGATTTGCTCTCTTATTTAAACAGCAAAAACCTAAATCCAGATCGACAAATTTTAGTCTATGTTGGCCAAATGGGATTTTTAAAAAAACTCAAATTATATTTTCTTTGGGTGAGCGCCACTCTCCTTTATAGCCTGTCCCATTTAACTCTCAAAAGCAAGATGAGAACACATTTCTGACCACAGCACACTTTTCAACAGCCACGGAAAAAAAGACAGCCCATCATCTCTTATTCAGATTACCTTATAAGGGTGTCTAAGTATTATAATAGGTATCAAGTATCATATACTGTATATAGTAAGGAGGGTTATACAATAGGGGTATGTTATCATCTTATAGGTGAAGTATATTGAATAAGGCGCTATACGGGAGTATATAAGCCTCTGTGTATGCGGTCGTTTCCAGATCTGTCCTTGCCCGGTGAATCAGCTCAACCAAAGAGGCAAAGCAAAGGCAGTGAGCAGTGAGTTCTGCTGGTAGGATCAAACTGAGACACTGCAAGAAGGAAAGACGTTACAGTATATATACTTTAATCATCAACTATCTAGTTTTACCCTTTGGTCCTACCAGAAGATCTCAGATATAGCGCTCATTTACAAGTCTACAGCTGTTGGCAGCTGATAAATGAAATCTACCAGAATCTGTGTTTTCTGCTCACTGCCTTCACCCCCAAACAGAGCTGTGCACTAGCAGCATACACAGATGCATATTATATTCATACATGGATACATATATAAAGAGAGAGTTATACATTGCAATTAACATACATATATCAATAGCATATAGAAGAGAAATTGAAATAGCAATCATTATAGTCATCATATTCATCATAATACTAGGAGCAGTAGTAATACGATCCCTCGAAGAAGCTAATAAGAGGGCTGTTCCAGACAAGGCCTGATCTGCTGCCACGCGACCTGCCAGACTGACGTGCGAGCTGCGTTTTTGGTCAGCTCGTTCAGTGGTCAGCAACATCAGAAAACTCATGTAAAGTAAGTATCCGGTGGTTTGATGCTCTTGTTTCTTTAGGTCTCTCCTTTGCTCCTCTTAACCACAGCGTTCTCCTGTACTAGCAGAGTATACAACTGGAAAATTACAGCATCCTGCAAATCCAGTTTACGCTGTTCTGATTGCGGAAAAAAAACAAAACAACTTCAACTTGACTGACTTGTTTGACTTCTAGCCCTCTGCTCCAAGTGCAAATATTTGACCCTCTCGGTGATCCATCTCTCCACATTCAGCCACTTGTATCTAACCCTGTCTGGAACAACCCACACTGAAGGAAAACTTTTCAAAATAAAAAGAATCTTTAAAAAAAAAAAAATTCACTATAGTCATCTAGTTCAGCGATACATGTCATATAGCAATACCTCAATAACAAGAAGTTCTATGTAATCAATACAGGTTTTCAGGTTATATATTTATTAAGCTTAACTGCTAAGTTATCAATTATTATTAGTAGTATAGCATTATTTGTAAATATGTATAATATGTATGTATCTGAATATAGACATACCTTCATCGTGTCTATCCACATTAAAGGCTAGAATAAGATGGCAACAGATATCCTGTGTGTGTGTGTGTGTGTGTGTGTGTGTGTGTGTGTGTGTGTGTGTGTGTGTGTGTGTGTGTGTGTGTGTCAGTCACATGTGGTGCTGTTTATAGGCACAATATGTGGTGTGAATTCTTTCCCCATCTCAAGCTAGCACGTTTCCCCCAGGCGGGCTATCGTTAGCTATCGGGAACAGATACATTTGGGCTCATATGAGGAACACCGGTCTCCATCTGAAGGATGTGGGAGTGCAACTGGTTTGTGATGAACTCAGCTGGACTGAAGGAATGCCCACTTGCCTTTGCATTCAAATCTTCTCAAACAATACAACTTTAAACTAGAAAAATATAGTTTCAATCATCCTTATTATATCTTTATGTTTAAGTTATTATTCATCTGGATGTCATTCTTTCATCTTGAACAACTACAAAGCTATTTTTTCCCCTCTTACAACTCAAATATTCTGCACAGGCAACATTTTCACTTTGCTTCAGTCCAAGTGAGATCATTACTTTTAAACAGCCACCCTCAGTCTGATCCATTACAGAAGGGCAACTCCAGATGGGATTGTGAAATGCTGCAGTCACTTTTCGGTAGCTCTCCAACACCAGCTTCACCCGTCTGTCAGCTGCATGCCAGTACAGTATTTTATGAAGAATATAGCCTCGAGGAAACTTAGCCATCAGCCTTGTGTACTTTAATCAAGGGGTTTGATCAACTATGTTGTGAAAGCATAATTTTACCTCCCTCTTTTGTCAGCCTGAGAGAAAATGACATTCAAGTTGACTCTCTGTGGGCAGCAGGTATAAGGTTACCAAGTAAGAATGTGTCTGTGCTCATCCCACTCAGGAAGCGTTGGTATGATAACACAACCAGCTACTAAGGGGCCTTTTTTTCTATAAAAGAGGGGCGAGAACTGCAATTAAACCGTTTTTGGGAAATAAACTTGCATACATTCCGGCACAGCAACATGTTACATGACTAATCTTCTCTTTATGAAGGCCCATGCAGGCATTACATTCATAGCTTCTACCAATATGGCAGACAATAGAACAAGGAACCGTGTAACTCTCCTTGGAAAACAAAAATGTTGCTCAGAAATCAATTGAATTTATTCTGATCCTCTCACTATATTCCCACAAAGGAAGAAGAGCAGGATTTGGTTGTTGCAGAGCTTAGCGAGGCATGTCCACCAGGAGCCTCTTTCTCCAATGCGTTACAGTTTCTTCACTTTTGATAGCCATTACAGCACTGAGAGCATTTGCCCGCTGGAATGGCGAGCATTTACTGGGTTTCTGAACTATCAGCGAGAAAAATGTTAGAGCTGCGACCAGCGCGCTCACCCAAGAACTGCTCCAGTGCAACAAGGATTTGGAAAAACAAAGAAACAACCAAAACAATGGATTCTGGTGGACAGAGCTGCTGTATGAAAACACTTGGGAACACTTACTTTAGTCAAAACAAAAAAAGCTGTCTCTGGAATTTCTGGGAACCTAAAGGAGTCATATTCTGACTGCAGCACGATGGGAAAACAAAAGGCTCATGTCCCGCACTGTATTTACAAAGCTTGAATTGGCTCCTGTGATTTGTGTGTAAAATGTTTGTGTGAGGGTGGGTTCAATTGTTTTTCATGTCAATTTGCTTTCTCGCTGCTGTCGAGATGTTAGAGAAGGTCAGACTGGTAAGATGACAGACTGTTCGGTTGTAGCTGGTGTGGCATGCCCATCTCTCTGATGCAGTTCGGCGGCGATTGGCTGCTTCTATTCAACACAGCTTTGCCTAAAGGTCGTCCCCGTCCGATAACTGCCGGCCTCCCTGAAATGACGCAAACCATCTGTTGTGTCACATGCCAACAAGCTGCACAGATGTGGCGCTTGATGCTGGCTCCAAACAGTCCCGACAGACTTTAACATTAAAAACCAACAGTAAGCACTAAGTTGTAGAAATGTGCCATGAGCATTAGCTGATGACTAATAATAATATAATAGCCCTTTTTCACTACAAGTACGACATAATGTGTGTGGCTTGTTATAGCAACAGGGCCAGCTGAATAGGTACTAAACAAAGTACATGGAAAAGTACACGGTACCAGGCACTGCCACCTAATGGAAAATCCTAAAATCTAAAACTATACCGTCAAAATGTGGAGACCAGAAGCCAAATGTTTTTGCCTTTCATATACAGTCTGTTGTTGCAATCTGCTCATCATCATATTTTGCTCAGTGGAGATTAAGAATAGGGAAATAAGCAAGGTTTGACCTCGGATATTGACGTCTTTTTAAACACTCACCATGGCTTCTGTGTAATCTGCTGTTATGGTGACCTGCTTGTCTTCTGGGGGCGGGGTCACAGCAGAGTTATCTGAGCGTCTGCTCTGATTGGTGAGCTGCAGCCACAGTTCATACATCTGCTGCATGTCTCTCACTAAAAGGATCGAGGGAAGACGGAAAATTATGATAATATCAGTAACCTTGAAGATGATAATCAGAAACAGTCAGTGCAAATGGAATACAAAAAAGAAAAGAATTAGAGGCTTTTATAGTGGCTGCAGTTGAGGACAAAGGGACGGTGGATATGAGAGCATGATAAGAAAATTAAAAACAGATCCAGCTAAACAAAGCCCGTTTTCACTAATGTAGTATTTTTCCCAAACTAAGTGGAAAATAGTGTCTGTTTTTTTTAGCATTATCTTTATAATAGTGACTACAGATAAACCTGTTTGTTTTGTTTTCATGAAAAGTGCATCTTGCATATAAATATCCATTAAATTTATTTAAAAAAGGAAAAGAATGAGAAGATCCAGCCATTTAGGGTCTGGACAGTCTGCCCCGGCTCGGTTTTGTTACAGTGGGATGAACTCAAAACAACAAACAAATAGAAGTTAATGGAGTTATACCTCCTTTAGATAAGTAACCTAATTCCATAATCCAAACAATTTTGGAAACCTGACTGCATTGTACTGCACATTTAGGGTCTTACATTCAGACGATCTAATAAAACAAAATTCAAGGACCTGCAGAAGTCTAGTTCTCAGAAGCAGCATGGGGGTGGAAATGTTATGGTTTGAGGTTTGTCAGCAGCCGCAGGGCTGCAGTTATTGAATAAACAACAAATTCTACATCACATCAAAGAGCTCTTGAAGTTAATGTGAGGTCTGAATGTTGGATCTCTCATTACTACACTAACTAACCCACCATGGCTCAATAAGGGACGCTGTTGGATAAGGGAATAAGCCCAAATTCTAATCCCATGCAAATGAAGTCATTTTGCATAATATAGTCTTAGTAGTATTGTCATTGTTATGTGCAGCTAAAGGCTGCAATACTTCTTTTTAGAGTGAAGGGTGCACTTTTCCCAACACAACAATAGTGTTTTTATTGGATAAAGAACCTAATCCTTAAAGGGATTAAATGTTTATTTGTCCCCGTCTCCATTTGACTTTTTCACATGACAAACTCCAACCTGAATCACTTAATCCACATATGAAAGTGTAAGGTGGAGCTCGCACACTGCTGCCTTTGTATATTTACAAGCTCTTAATGGCCTGATCTCAGTACAGTTGTCCTAGGCTGAACCAGAAGCTTACAGCTGTTGTTTTTCATGTACGTCCAGACGTCCCTCTCCTCAAGACTGTGGGCAAAAGAGCAGTTCCCAATATAGTGGCACTTCTTCTGCTTCATCACGTGCACGCACATCTGGGTGAAATATGTAAAGCAAAGATTCAAGTTTGTGAGTTACAAAAACGGCTGTGCCCCGAGGCAAAACCAGTCAGCTGGATTCTACATGTGAGAGGTGGAGGGGCAGAAAGAGGGTGGAGTAAACATGAACTGAGGAGGAAAGAAAAACAGAGGAACTCACGTCATATTGCTGTGGATAGGTGCGGGAGAAGGGAAGAGGCCGAACAACAACCCACTTCTTCTTCTCAAATGACTTTACCAGCAACACCCGGCGTTCTTTCGTCCAGCTGAAGAAACAGAGAGCAAACATGGGAGCCTTAAAGATACCGTGACATAAAGTCATCAAACTTGCTAGACCACCTGAGAAAACACAGTCAGCACGTGTGCATGTGTGAATGGGGCCTCACCTGTGCCGTGCCTTGGCAGTACAGTACTTGAGGTTCTTGTCCGGCTCGTTGACCTGACCTTCTCTCCAGCACTGACCACACACAAACTTCATTTTCAGGTTGAGGGGGCGACCTCTTCCTGCTCCTAACCCACCCACTGGGCTCACACCACTGCCACCTATGCAATCTCCTCCTACTCCACCACCGCCACCCATTCCCCCAAGCCCTCCTACAGGAACACTGCTGCTTGGATGGGGTATATGGATGGGCTGAAACAAAACAAATTCATTCATTAAATATGAGAAAACAGAGGAATGAATTCCTGCATTACCCCTAGAAAGCTACAAAATGCACAAACTTAAAGACATTTATCCAATTTTGGGTCTAACCAGGAGTCTTAGACATTGTACACATTGGAAGAGAAAGTGAATGATATTCAACGTCGTTAAGTGACTTCGGACAAAATAACCATTGGTGACAAAAACTGGGCGAAACCCAAGAAAAACTTTTCTCAACTTCCAGGCAAGCAACTGAAGTGATTACCAATGAGAGGGAAGAATACCATTGCATAACGTAGTAGTAAATACATTACAGGGTCACCTAGGCAACCAGACCCTGGAGTATCTGCAATAGACCAGCTGTCAACTTCAAAGCAATGTGCAACGGAAAAATCACTTCTAGAGCGTATGAGCGACGAATTAAAGCACCAGTTCTAACCACCAAATACAACAGTTTCTTGTGCCCAGTTTTAGATAAATTAAATTAAATAAATATTAAATAAAATCACTACTGGTAGCATGAGGCGATATCTGGATCCTACAGAAATTGCACAGGTGGTCCAACTCCTTCAGGATAGCACATCATCATTGCCAGAAAGTTTGCCGTTTCTCCCAGCACAGTCTCGAGAGCATAGAGGAGTTTCCAAGAAGCAGGCAGTTACAGTGGGAGAGCTGGACAGGGCCATAGAAGCTCCTTGACCCATCACTAGGACCGGCATCTGCTCTTTTGTGCAAGAAGGAACAGGACGAAAACTGCCAGAGCTACAAAATGACCTACAGGAGGACTCTGGTGTAAATATCTTTCACCAAACAATCAGCACATGTCCCAAACATGAAAGGGTCTGGAGAAGCAGTGGAGAAGATTATCCTCCCTGTATCATCGTTTAGAATTAAAGGTCTGTTGGTGGGTTAGTGATGGTCTAAGGAGACATATCCATGAAGAAACACACAGAACTCAACAGAATTCAGGTATGAGGATGAATTCCTTGGATTCACTTTCAGACCCTACCCTGGTGCAGTTTCTTCGTCTGAACTAAATCCAAGCAGACACGTCTGGGATATTATGTTTCGGTCCATCTCACACTGCCAGCCTGAACTTTAGACTCTGCAGAGGAGCTCACAGATGCCCTCGCCCATCATCCATCTTCTCATTAGGAGCATGCCCCTACAGTGTCGGGCTGCATGTATCAAATGATGTGGCATTGTTTAATTCCTAACACATTACCCAGTGCATATCAGCGTAGATATCCAACAGGATTTTTCCCCCCCATTAAGATCTAACATGGTTTCAAAGTGTTCCTCTAATTTTTTTTACCATGTATTTAAAGACATTTAAAACTTTTTAAGGACTGTGATCACCCAAAATGTATCCAAATGTCTCAGGGGCTTTTACAGCCTCACCTTCTGCTGCTTCTGTGCATTCTGCTCCAGTCGTTGCCAGTGCCTCTTGGACTCTTGCACCATCTCTTCATGGGTGATACCTACAGGAAATGTTTGTCACAGCTCAGTGAAAGCATCTTTATTTGATGCTCAGTTAATAACTGCTGGTTAGTGCTGATTGTCATTGTGTTTACAACAGCTGCTTTTCCATAACATTCAAATATGTCAGACATTTGTCAAGAGTGGGCGCTATTATTAATGACTGTTTACTGGATTACATTTAATATCTTGAACAAATTAAAATTGCAGCTGAGTCTGGTTTCTACCTACCTGTGTCCTGCTGCAGAACCCAGCATTTGAGCTCTATGACAGAGTGCGCAAAGGAGCAACTGTCCTCACGCTGGCACCCATAGCGAACCTCATGCCGACAAATATCAAACTGGCAGAGAGGGTGAAGAGGACGCACCTTACTGTATCGCACATTGGCTGACCTTACCACATGCACCAGGCACCTGCAGGAGAAAGTAAGATTAAAGCACACGATGACACACTTGTCTCTTTTCTGTACAGTGACCAGCTTTTACCACTTAAAGAAAAAAATCAATCAGAATTTTATTAGAAAAAGCTAAACTGATTAGAAAACCAGTTACTTCAGCAAAGTGAAGACACAGTAAACCTGTTACACTCACTTGTTATCGTCAAACGGGTGTCGAGCTGTGAGATTTGAACAGACCGCCAAGTTTTCTTTGCTGCGTTTGCTGATGATGCGAGGTTTACTGTCAAAGCATTCCTGTTAAGAAAGAAAGTTAAGGCAGACGAGTGAAGATCCATTTCCACTTTTACAAACGCCAAAGAATCTAAAGAGGAAATGTATAGCAGACTGTGGTCTGACCTCACAGAGGAACATGAACATGCCCATGTGGAGCTGCAGAAGTCTGGTGACACTCAGTGCCCGCCTCTCTGTGCTGCCCAGAGGATCAAACAGCAGCTCTCGACTCAGAGCGCCTTTCCTCTCCTGAGTCCACACGTCGATCTCCTCCTGGCAGTACGCAAACGTGCAGTTCTCCCCATACTGGCACTCCTGACGCTCCTGTACCTCTGTGGGACCAGGCAGAGAGAGAATACTCAACAGAATATAAATGTAATGGTGATCAAATGTGTATCTGATAGATTACATATTCCAGCGTTAACTCCCCACGGGAAACATACCCTTACAGAGTACAAAAGCCCCCAGGAAATTGTTCCGTGCAGGCCGGGGCCGAATCCTCTTCCAGGTGGGGTCGTCTGAATTTTTGAGACGACACAGCAGCACATCTCTTTTACAGCGATGTGCTGCCTCTGGCTGATACTTATAGTCCATCACTCGTGGACCTGAGTAGGAGGAAGAAATAGTTAGATACTGATTATTTCAAAAAGAGCAATAAGTGGTCTTCTGTTAACATCTTGTCAGCAACTAAGTTAAAAATTCCCCAAGAAATGTACGGCAATTCATACATTAGACACAGTGATGCTGCAACACCCTACTGTGAACATTCAGAAAATTCAGGACAAAGGACAGCATGTCAAAGGCTGGTAATACAAACCTATTCTGCTGTAACAGGCATGACAGGCCTGCCGAAACTCGTGTGTGGCAGCCAGAGGATTCCTGGAGAGCAGAGACAGGTTGGTCCCTGCTGGACCATTCTGAAAAAGAAGAGTAGAAAGAGATGTGATATAAAAGAAAGACAATGTAAATAAACAACTAAAAAATAAAATGGATTTCTTGTAACAGATATGTGTGTTTTGCTTACTGCATGTGCACTGTGGTTGCGCATTCCAGGAATGAAGCTGTGACACACTCGTCCCCCTGAAGAACACAGACAAGGACACTGATGTCAGACTTCACATTGTATTGTTGCTGACTCACACCGTCTGCTGATGATGCATATCTCAGGTTAAAGCCAGCTCCCTAGAAACTGTGCTCTGGCAGATAAGCAACTTAAAATTAGAGATGGCACGATACCACTTTTTTATGTCCGATACCGATACCGATATCATAAATTTGGATATCTGCCGATACCGATATGAATCCGATATAGTGTTTTTTAATCAACAAAACTGTTTTTTAAAATATCTTGCTGCATTTTGCAAGTCTGCAAGTTCATACTCAAGTTTAAAACAACAACTACACTAAAGCTATTCTGTTATACCTGTATACAAAAAAAATATTTCATAGTTCAGCAATACTGATCAATCTAATAAACTTAGACCTACACCATCCTCCCTATTCTGGTATTTTAAAGAGTACTTAGCGTAAATATTAAGCAACCTAACTAATAGGGTTCCAACTCCCAGCAACAACAAAAATAAATAAATAAAAAATAGGGAACCACCCCTCACGCGCCACCTCATGATGCTTAATCGACGTAATCAACCTTAATTTGATGCAGTGTGAAAGAAAATGCACAGAAATCAATTATTTTTCAAGAAATATTAAATAGATTCAACATCTTTCTTCAACAAAATTGCAGACTGCACAGATGGTACCTTCCCAAAGTAAAAAGTACTATAGCTTACTAGGGTATATATATATTAGACTTTATAATCACTATATACAGTAATTGACTTCTATTCATTTTACATCAAATTAAAACTTTGGGTGTCAGATAATTATTTATTAAAAGCTAGACATTTTAAATGAGAATAAGAAAGAAAAGTACGTCTTTGTGCCCCCTTTTCCCAGTTAATGCCCTGTCGGCCCCCCTGGCTAAGCTTTGCTAGATCCGCCCCTGCACAGTTACCAGCCGTCAGCTACGTAGAAAAAGATCCTGGTGTAGAAAGTAATATTAAATAAATTCTAACAACAGCTTATCAAGCTTAAACGTGCTGCTGTTGTTCAGCCGCTGGTTTCCTCTTTATGGCGCAAAGTGGGCCAAAAACAAAAAAGAGAGACGGACTCGCCACAGAAAAGCCGATCAGCTGATCATTAAGCAGTTTCATGATTGAAGTAGCAGCCGGAGAGCGAGAGGCAGTCGCTCGTTAAGATTAACGCAGGAATGCTTTACAAACATTCAGAGATGGACTTACACACTTGCTTTACTTCTCTCGGGGATAACTTTGTCGGAGATGAAATGCCAGGTTGCTAGCGAAGCTCCACATGCTATCCAGACCACCGACAGGTCCCGCATGCCACAGCCGCTCTATCACGTGATGCATACTGCTCCGACGTGCTAACGTTCTGAGGTGAGTTACGGCGTGTTGCAAGTTTTGTGAGGTGCTTTCGTGATATTTAATGGATCGGATTACATTTTTTATTTTTCTCCGATATCCGATCCAGTAATTTAGGTCAGTATCGGACCGATACCGATACGTAATATCGGATCGGTCCATCTCTACTTAAAATCATTGTACTGGGTCAAATTTAATTAATGTGCATCCTATTGGTATGGGGTAATATCGTCTATACTGTACTTAAATCACAGTTGGCATGCTTATCGACACACTTTCATTCCTGCAGCTGCACTAAGTCATTTTAAGTGCAAACCATCAGATCCTAAACTGCATAAGCATCCTTATGCGCATAAGCATTCCATGTGCAATTTATTTTAAACCCTTAAATGCTTTTTCTTCACAAAAGTTTTTTACTTAGATCAACATGTGTTGTCAAGCAGCAAACCATTCATGAAACCTTTCCCTTTCCGCTCACCAGGGAGAGTGTACTCTGACAATGAGTCGAGTCCCCCAGCGGCGACTCCTGCCTTCCCTTCTCCTTCCATAGACGTCGTGGAAAAGCCTCCCAGTGCGTCCTGCGCCTGGGTGGAGCCCTGGTCCCGCAGCGACGAGTAAGCTTCCAGAGGAGGAATGTCGCTGATTGAAGAGCTAAAAAAGGCTTGGGAAAGCTGGGATGAAGGGGCTGGAAGGCTAGGTGAGTAAGGAGGCCGGAGACCAACTGCTGTGTTGGGCAGGTTTGTGGGAATAGCACCCACTGGAGTCTGGAGGAGACACAGGAATATGCTGAGTTTAGATCATTCCTGGTGAAATAAAAGGGTTAGAAATACTGTCCAGTTTAGTGACAGTGCCAAGTCATATCGTTTTTTCCTGCACTCACCTCACTGACTTTCTTGGGGATGGATTCTAACAAGCTGTCTAGCTCATCCTTAATAACACTACTGCTGCATTCATCCATGTGCTCTGACACCGGGACCGAGTACTGCATGGGAGGCACCTGGCTGCTGGGGCTCTCTGAGAGGTCAGTGCACGAGGTTACCACAGTGGTCGTTGGGTCATCGCTGACTGGAATAGGAGTAGCCAAAGGAGCGGGGATGCACTGTGCGCTGGAGATGTCTGCTGGGGAGGAGAAATAAGAACATAACTGTCAGAAACAAGTGGGGCTGGGGATGAGCAGGTAAGTTCAACATGTGGCAGCCTGACATACCTGGTGCAATGTCACCCAGAGATTCAATTCCATTGGAGGACATCTAAAGAAAAGAGGAACCCATCAGGCTCTCACTCAGCCACTTCATTATATTACAAACTTTACACAGTGACAGCAGCACGTACCTCTCCAGTGGGTGTGGAAGTCTCTCCATGACTGTCACCTTCAGTGGCCGTAGACTCCGTTTGTGGGCTGACGTAGGCCTTACGACCCTTTAGTCCCAGTTTGTTGGCTAGATCCTGAGCCAGATCACTCACCTGTCTGTCCTGGAAGATTAATTATTAAAACAAAAAAAAAAGATGCTCAGAATAGGTAAAAGCCATGAAGTTATCATATCAGTAGCACAATATTCACACAGTATTCCATTCCGCTTCAAAATTAAATGATAAGTCTTTGTTTTAAGTGGTGGCATACATTTGGTGCTGTGAGGAGACATTTGGTTCCACATGTGTAAGCCTCTCTGAGTTGTCCCATCTCCCTCAGACAGAGCGCTTTGCGGTACAGAGCCCTGCGACTTCCTTCTGACACACACAGTGCGCTGTCACAGTCCTGAACGCCGCGATCGTACTCCCTCTGAGTCAGAAAAACACAGGAAAAGTTATAACCTATACCTCCACCAAAGGTGATTTAATAAGGTACAATTACATGTAATGATAATTCTACACCAATCTTGAAACTTGTATCTACAGGTTTACTTGAGACTTCACTCTCTACAGATTTCGAGTCTTCCACATGAACACATCTTTAAGTACTTTGGGAGGTAACACATCCATCCCACTCCCATTCTTTCTCACCATCTGGTAGTAGGCAGCAGCCCTGTTGACGTAGAGGCTCTCGAGCAGCTCATGGGGGATGACGAGAGCCTCAGCCTGGGCGTAGCGAGCAACACTGATCCCCTCTCCATACTGCTGGGTCGCTTGATGCCAGTCTCCATCCCGAAAACAAGAATTCCCTTCATCCAGCAAGTTACACACCAACTGAGTGAGAAATGCCTGAAAGGGATGTGTAAGAAGTGGGTAAAATGATTGAATGAGCATTGAAATGAGGAGACATAAACAAAACAAAAAAGACAGGCAATATTAGACAGAAAGAAAAGTAAACGAATGTGGAATAAGAAGAGGAATGCGTAACAGACTGAGGACAAAATTAAAAAATGTCTGAACTCAAGTTTACACCTTGGCCTGGGTAAAATTAGAACAAAATGTGGGTACTGTCATGTGGCAGTCTGCGTGTAAATATTACATAAACAAAATGGTGATAATGAAGCTCCAAAAAAAGCATAAACCAGATCAACACATACCTCATAACTCTCTGGCTCTGGGAAAGGCAATGAAGACCTATGGATAGGAAAGGAGAGGTGTCAAACATCTACACGTGCAAAATTTATATACTTTGGTATGAAATCACTGGTGGTCTCCAGATATTTCTCTCTTACTGGATAAAGCTCATGGCCTTCTGAATCTCCTCTCTTCGTTTCTGCCGTTCAGGATCCATATCCTAAATGTGAAGACAAGATTGACTTGCACCTAATTTTGTTTTGTTTTTTTCTGAACAACAATGTTTACAGCTTTGACAGCGGCAGCCTAAGCATCGCTCTTTGCTACACATCTGTGTCCCGTCCTACGCCAAGGCCTGGCACTACAACATGCTAGACAAACAGCGGGGTCAGCTCACGGTGAAGCCTGCCATAATTGATGTTAGTGGGGTGAACATTTAGCGTAACCGGGGAATGAGACTCTACGCAAGAAATAACATTAATCGACGTAAAAACTGCGGACATTCTTTAAAGGGGGGCATTTAAACGCCCCGTAGATGTTTTCAACGACAACCAAAACAATGTTGGGACTATGATGAGGATAGCTAACGTTAGCGTGTCATGTGAACGTGTTTCTCAGCTCGTACTGAATGTTGCACCATCAGATAAGAATATATATAAGACATGCAGCTTTAGTCGGGTCAGCTACTAATGCAGTTAACGCTGAAAACCACTACATGAGTGTTTCTACCGATATTTGGGATTAGCCAGTGGACGAAACTAGCTAATTCGGCTACATGCTAATCACTGTAACTTAGCCGTAGTAAAGAGGAGAAAAGCAAAGGGAGCTTTGAAAACTGTTTAATTCCTATAGAAGTCACTCGCATCGTACAGTCTCGTTTAGCTAGTTAAGGTGACACACATAAAGGGGCATTGGACGAAAGCAGAGTTACCTAGCTACCGGGTAAGTAAGCTGACTTCATTTACTAGTGGAGCTAAAGCTAACAGCTAAACCCTGTCCAGACAGAGCACGGCAACTCACCGAGTTCAGTTGCTGCGCTTTTCAAAATCACAGATACCTTCATGCAGCGTTGGCGATAACGATGAGAAAAAGCAGCCAATTATCAATACATAACCTTGCGCATATTTTTACGTTTAGTGTTCCTGTCATTGGTGTGTGGACGGAGCGACTTTTCCAGCTATTGCTACGGCTGCTGGTAGATACAACTCAACTACTGGCTACCGCTGCTAGCTGTTATGGCCAGTGCAGTATGGCAACAAGTATCCAGACACAAGAGACCTATGACCGCAGGAGGGCAGCAAAAACTGTGTCAAACTGTGTGTGTTGGTAAATTACTACCGTTCCCCTACGATGTTATGTGCAGAAGTCTTGAGCCACCCCTTATATCTTTGCATTTCCTTCCAGGAACTAGATCTTCTTGTAACGAGTAATCAGTGATCCTTCATTCACTGCTTTATCACTCATTTCCAGTTCAGTACTTGCAGCTGACCATTTTCAGAGGAACACTATATTTGTTTGTTAACCCATTTAACACTGACCTGTGAATCATTGAAGCGTACTAAAGGCAACAAACTCAAGAGAAGAGTTAGATTTGTCAACACATAACAGACAATGTAGCAAAGAACCTATTTTAAATTGTACCTTTAGTTACTTTGTTGCTAGCTGAATACGACATATAACTTGTTCTCATTTCTTTAGAGAATTTCTTCTTATTTACTCTTTAAAGAGATAAGAGTAGGTCAGGACTTTTGCATACTACCGTATATAGTTCATGTACCCGGACTTCTTCATCATTAATATTTTAATTTATTAATTACGTGAAGAAGAAAAAAACTTTAGTCTTTATGCACAATTCATTAATAATCAGAATCAGAATCAGAATACTTTATTGATCCCTGGGGGAAATTATTTTTTGTTACAGTGCTCCATTTTAAACCAACATTAAGACAAGACAGACAATACACTAACTAAGAATAGTACAATATATACATATATATACATACATACATACATAAGTCACTCATAAATAAATAGTTGGAAAAGAAACATGTGTAGCTGTAGCAGCAAACAGTGTGTTAAGTGGATGCGTTGTACAGGGAGATGGCCACAGGCAGGAATGATTTCCTGTGTCGTTCAGTGGTGCTTTTCGGTAATCTCAGTCTCTCACTGAACGTGCTCCTGTGACTGACCAGCATGTCATGGAGTGGGTGGGAGGTGTTATCCAACATTGTCTTTATCTTGGACAGCATCCGCCTCTCCGACACCACCTTGAGGGAGTCCAGCTCCATCCCCACAACATTGCTGGCCTTACGGATCAGTTTATTAAGTCTGTTGGCATCTGCGACCCTCAGCCTGCTCCCCCAGCATGCAACAGCATAGAGGATCGCACTGGCCACAACAGACTCATAGAAAATCCTCAGCATTTTCTGGCAGATGTTGAAGGACCTCAGTCGCCTCAAAAAATAGAGACGACTCTGGCCCTTCCTGTAAAGTGCTGTGGTGTTTTTAGCCCAGTCCAGTTTATTGTCAATGTGTACTCCAAGGTATTTATAGTCCTCCACAATGTCAACACTGACCCCCTGAATTGAAACAGGGGTCAAGTGTTTCCTGGTCTTCCTGAAGTCCACGATCAGTTCCTTGGTCTTTGCCACGTTGAGCTGCAGATGATTCTGCTCACACCACGTGACAAAGGAGTCGACCACAGCCCGGTACTCTGTCTCATCATCCCTACTGATGCATCCAACCACCGCAGAGTCATCAGAAAACTTCTGAAGATGGCAGGTCTCTGTGCAGTGGCTGAAGTCTGTGGTGTAGAGGGTGAAGAGGAAGGGGGAGAGGACAGTCCCCTGTGGTGCCCCTGTGTTGCTAATCACCTTGTCAGACACACACTGTGGGAGACGTACATATTGTGGTCTTCCTGTCAGGTAATCAACAATCCAGGACACCAGAGAAGCATCCACCTGCATCGCTGCTAACTTATCACCCAGGAGGGTCGGCCTGATGGTGTTGAAAGCACTGGAAAAGTCAAAAAACATGACCCTCACAGTGCTCGCCGGCTGGTCCAGATGGGTGTAGACACGATTGAGCAGGTAGATGATGGCGTCCTCAGTTCCGAGACGAGGCTGATAAGCGAACTGAAGGGGATCCAGGTGTGGTCTTACTATGGGTCGCAGCTGGTCCAGGATGAGCCTTTCCAGGGTCTTCATGATGTGGGAGGTCAATGCCACGGGCCTGTAATCCTGGGGGCCACTGGGACGTGGCGTCTTTGGTACAGGGACGAGGCATGATGTCTTCCACATCACCGGGACCCTCTGCAGACTCAGACTCAGCATAAACAGTTTATGAAAGACTCCACACAGCTGGGGGGCACAGGTCTTGAGGACAAGGGGACTCACTCCGTCTGGTCCAGCAGACTTGCCTGAGTGAAGTCTCCTCATTTGCATCTCAACCTGGTATTGAGTGAAGGTGATGGGTGGGGGAGGGGTGTCAGGAATCTCACAGGAGGCAACATGTGAAGAGAGAGGCTGGCACAGTGGTGTGGCTCTGGATTCCAGGCTGACTACAGGTGAGGTTGTGGGGGTGGGAGCAGACACTGTGGTGTCGAATCTATTGAAAAACAGAAAAACAAAAAAATAATAATAAGTTGTGCATCTTACAAATTAAGTAAAATGCTACAAATCAAGAAACACAGAAGGAATACACGGGTTTTCCTCTGATATGGGTGACCTGATTGGGTTGGACCAAATATAAAGAACTATATGCGTCAAATTAATAAACACATATCGTCATACATAAAATACATATATATATATATATTTTTTTAATTTCAATACATTTTGGTCTCATGGACTATTTTGTCCAGCATGAGGTCATGCTCGTGATGTCATCACAGCTCATTAAAGGGTTCACCTAGACATTTGGAGTCATTATTTTTGTTCTTAGCTGTCTCTGTCTGTGCGGGCCTTTACATTTTGGCATGAAGGGGACAGAGGTCTGCCTACGTGGGTCACCTTCTTTATCCTGTGAGGAGCTCCCGGGCCTACCGAAAGCTTCTCCACATTGACTCACAAAGCAACCCTATTAGTTATAACGTGAATGAGTCAGGACACCAGCCAATTCCAAAGCCTGTCCTGTGAGTTTTTGAACTTCTTTGTAGAAACAAAGAACATTTTCAGCTATTGTTTACTCTTTCAAATATTGAATTACATTTAATCTTTAACAAGCGTGTTTCCACCACTTGGAAAATAAAAATTGCCTCACCAACTCAATTTTTGTGCCAATATTGGAATTTTGATATAATAACCTGAACGTTTGACTCGTGGAAGGCTTTTTTTCATTGATAAAAACAATCTTCATTTACTGGTTTAAGCATAGAGAAGAAAAGACAACGCTCAAACTCAAACCGAGGCCTCAAACGGCAGAGACAAGAGGAAAACAGCAGATGGCGATAATACTCAGACGCTGACAAAATCCACGAAGAAGAAAAAAAAATCCAGGCAGCGTGACGTCACGGCATTTAGCAACCGGCGCGCGGAAGAAGCGGCGTGTTGTCGCTTTATTTACCATTTGGTAAGCTTCTCTAGTTTGAAAAGTCGTCTGCGTTTTGAAGACAGTCGTGTGTCTCATAGACAAGATGATTTTCCTCAAACAGACAGAAAAAACACTCAGTTTAGTTTAGTCAGCGTTTATCTTGTTGCGCACTACTACTAGTTAGCACAGAACAGCTAAATAGCTAACTTGGTTGTTGACAGTACTTTTTTGACGTTTCTGTAACGCTGAATGTTCTTAACTCTTACTGAACAGCATTTGGCTTTTTTGTGTCTGCGCTTGCATTTATTCTTATTTATGTTGCTGGATAAGCTTATAAAATGTGTCGCTTTCCCCTTCTCCGTAATTTGTGGATGTTTCTAGAGTCACTATGGCTTCAGATGACATTGCTCAGCTGGCTGATGCTCTCTCTAAGACCCATGTTGGTGATGGAGAGTTGAGCTACAAAGGCCTTGGACTGAAGCTTGACAATGCAGAATCAGGTGAGAATATGTAGCTCTATTTTTTATTTTTTTTTTTTGCTGTTATTCCCTTGTGTGTGCTGTAGACATGAAGGTGATCCTTGTTGACTGCTTAAATCTGACAAATTGATCCCTGTGCTTTCAGCGGAGCAGCTGGCCCGAGACATCAAGCAGTACCAGGGTTTGAGAGCTCTACGCCTAGAAGGAAACACTCTGGGAGTTGAAGCTGCCCAAGCCATTGCAAAGGCTCTGGAGAACAAAGACATGCTTCAGGTGCTTTCATAGTTCACCATTTCCCATCATAGTAAAGGATCATTTATCATTAGGATTTGATTGTTAGTAAAAAACCTTTTCAGATTATTTGTCTTAGTAATCTAATATTTCAAGTGTGTTTCAAACTACAACCAGTTTTGTTTAGTTGAAATATTTCATCAAAATTCTTCCATCTTGAATATACAATACTGTTACATTCCAACAGCATTTATACTTTACACTCTCCTGCAGTGTGATACATTCTGTTAACTGTTCCCATTTTTGGTGTCTTTCAGAGATGCTACTGGAGTGACATGTTCACTGGAAGACTACGCTCTGAAATCCCACCAGCCCTGGTGAGAAGCCACTGAGTTACACCCCCAATAAAAGGAAGAATCCATCCTCTTTCATACTCTTGAACTGTTAAATATTCCTTTCATGCATGAATTATGAAAACCTCAATCAGGGTTTTTTAGTATTTTTATTCATCTTTAGGCATGAAAAAAAGGTTTTTGAACTTAATTTTTTTAAACATGTACTTTTCAAAGAGTTTTTTTTTTTTTGCATGTCACTCAAGGGTATGATGGAAGGGTATGAAGTGACACATCAGTGTCCAACGTAGTGGTGGTTTATGTGCAATCAGCACTGACACAAATACAAGAAAACAGCCTTTGAATAGCTGTCCACTGTAGTGACCACTATGCGTGAAAGGGATATCACATCAGTTTTCTGTGTATGAATGTTGATGTTCTTTTACGCTTCCTGAAATTTTCTTGTGTTCATACATGCACAATCTAATGTGCTTTATACTGTTCTGTATTTTTGTCTATTCTTGTGCTTCAGAGGTCCATGGGGAGTGCAATATTGAGTGCAGGGGCCAGGCTGACTGAGCTGGACCTGAGTGATAATGCTTTTGGGCCAGATGGTGTCAAAGGAATCGAGCAGCTGCTTAAGAGCCCCTCCTGCCACACCATGAGGGAGCTAAAGCTCAACAATTGTGGTATGGGGATTGGTGGAGGAAAGGTGAGCTCTCAAACAGCTTTGTCAAATAATATATAGACAAAGACACACATTTATTTATGTTAGTTGCCCATCAATCACACCCTGATTGTCTTGTTTTAAATTTGCTATGGTTGTGTACAGAGGCACAGGCTCAAATTATGTACGTAAATGTTGGCTTTTTAATGTAGTTAACAGATTTTTAAAAATGTAACACTTTATTGTGTATTTGCATTATAGTTCTAACAGCATCCATGTTTGTATGTTTAATATAGATCTTGGCTGAAGCCCTGATTGAGTGCCACAGACAGTCATCGTCTCTTGGAGCTCCACTTAGACTAAGAGTGTTTATAGCAGGGAGGAACCGCCTGGAAAATGAAGGAGCTAGCGCCTTGGCTAAGGCCTTTCAGGTACAAAATACTCCCACCTTGTTCAGTTTTACATTACCGTAAATGTGACGTGTAGTAAATGTAATGATATTATGGACTTTTGATTTGGGAGGAACAAAGACCATTTCTGTTTTATGATGCAGTTTCTTCCTCGCTTTCACAACAGCTGATGGGCAGCCTTGAAGAGATTCACATGCCCCAGAATGGAATAAACTACTCAGGTGTGATGGCGTTAGCTTCAGCCATTCGACATAACCCAGAGCTTCGAGTCCTCAACCTCAATGACAACACTTTCACCAAGAAGGGCTCGCTGCCCATGGCACAGGTGAGATCCTTTTTTTTTTTTTTTTTTCAGCAACTTTCTGTAAGCAGAGAGGACCTTTATCCGGTGTTTGACTGTGTCCCCGAATTCACTTGGCCTTATAGGCTCTGAGGCATCTCAGGAACATCCAAGTGATCAATTTTGGTGACTGTCTGGTCCGTTCTGAGGGAGCTGTCGCCCTCGCTGCAGTCCTGAGAGAAGGACTGCCAATCCTCAAGGTCAGTGTACGATCGCAGCTCAGGACTTGGTTTCCCTTTGTGTCTCTTCCATCTCACAGTGCTCTCTCATGCAACTTTTTTTCCAGGAGCTTAATCTGTCATTTGGTGAGATCACTGAAGCAGCAGCACTAGTGGTGGCTCAGGCTGTTGCAGACAAAGCTGATATGGAGAAATTGGATCTGAACGGTATGCACATTGACCATGAAATGGGTCTTTATGTGTTTGGAGAAAGAAGGTCCAGGTTGATTGAACAATGCTGCAGAAATGTAAAATAAAAAGACATTTTTAGTTTGAAACTGGTTTTGTTTGTGGCTGATAGGTAACTGTCTTGGAGAGGAGGGCTGTGAGGCTTTGAGAGAGGCTATGGAGAACATGAACAAAGGAGACGTGCTCGAGTCACTCAGGTAACGCAGGCTTTAAAAATCCATAATCATTTTTAGTGTTTAACTGCACAAACATGCAAACAATAGATTTAAAACTTTCACTGCTACAGTGATGATGAGGGAGATGAGGGTGATGAAGATGACAGTGGAAACGATGATGATGACGACAATGATGATGATGATGTCAGTGATGACTGCAATGAAGAAAATGAAGAGGGCAGTGAAAACGGCATAACAACAAATGGAAATAGTCCTGTTTCGCCTAACAGTCCTGTAAGTTGAAGCTTTATTAGACGAACAGTTGCTTTCATGTGATTGTTGATCAGTTAGTTACTTCATATAAACTGGGAAATGAAAAGAGTTCTCAGTGATGTCTCGATGTTCGTCCACAGGCGGAGATCACGTCGTTCCTCAGCTGCCCCTCTGCAGAACAGCTTCTCCAGCTGGGACAGTTGAGGACACACCTTCAGCAAGAGGTTACATGTTTTTAAGTAGTCAGTAGTAAGTGTTTGTAGCATGTTGGTGTTGGCGTGTTTTACTTTGCTGGAATGGGTTTAACCTGTTGCTGTCTTCTCACCAGGTCGATGCATCTGAGCCACAGAAAGCTGCTGATGTCATTCTGAAAATCGGTTCCCTATATAGTGAAGATCCGGAGACCAAGGCCGCTGTTCTGGATACTATCGGTGAATAAAGTCACACTTACATTAGACTGATTCTGCTCCTCATTAGTCCCACATTTGCAGGATTCAAAGTTCAAAATAATCCTTATTTGTCTTATATTGGACCTTGGTGCCACCTCTCAGTTCATCAAAAACAAGCTCCTCTTAATTTAAGCCAACTTTCTTCTGATTGGCTGCCCCTCACAAACAAAAGGATTAAACAGCAGGTGGAGCTTTTCTGCTCACAGCTACAGCTGTGTGTCTGAGATGACCATGATTGATTGAGATGACTGCATAAAGAGCCAAAAGTAGGAAAACTGAAGTCTGAGCTTTTAACATACAAGGATCATCAGCACAGACACTGCTGTCATTGTTTGAAACTTTTAATATGAGCAGGCATCATTGGAACAGTTTATATATGAATAATTAATGAGAACAACCAAATTAGGTCCTCTGTCACTTTATAGTCAAACATTGAAATGCAACACAGCACACCCTTTTCAAAGCTTTGGCATGCAGAGATTACTCAAATATAATTGCACTGAGTGGGCTGCTTATTAGTGAGGACGTCAAGGTGCAGTTTCTCTCTTGTGCTGTCCTCTTTTTCATGTGGATAGCTTCTATTCTCTGAGATTCTGACATGCAGTGTGTCACTGCGCTCCACAGATGCAATGTTGAAGAAGCTCCTCTCTGGCTCCACCCTCCAGTCATACTGCTTCCTCTCCACACTGCTGGTCATGATGGGACTACTCAAGGTAAAGCTTCGCTGCAGTGCTTCCTATTATGTAACACTTCACGAGAAACTATAAACACAATATCAGTCATTTATATGCACAGAATAGGTTCAGCAGGGCTCCAAATCTGCTGGCAGAGATTAGACATCCAAATATTTAAGGAACTTCAGCGATCCATAATTCTGTTATATCTCAGAATTTATCTTAAGAGAGCCATAATACTTGATATTTACTAGTACTGTGTGATTGATCCAATACCGAGTAAATACAAGGTAAGTATTGATGATGCTGATACTTTTAACTTGTAAAGGCAGCTTGTGTGGGGAGAGCAGTGTCTCATGAGTTCTGAGATCAATAATCATCAATTTGCAAATTCTGAACACATTTAATGACCACTAAATCACTGTGAGTTTTACTTTTCAAAATAATTAGTTAATACAACAAAACACACCTTTCAGCTGTTTATGTATTTTAAAACTGGGATTTTTGGAGACCTGGACTTTAAATGTGTCTGTCTCTAAAGCAGTTTTTGGTCGTCTTGTGTTGTTTAAATGTTATATAGGTTATAAATCAAACAGATGTGACAGTCAACACAAAAAGGTTCAGACATTTTTCATTGTGCATGTTTGAAGAATATTTTTTTATATTTTATTATTACTCGAAAAAAGTAATAATAACATGAAGAGGGTTTTATACTGAACCTGGTGGTTAAAAACAAAGTATTGATCCTGTCATGCTAGTATTGATCCAATACCAGCATTGGTATTGATACTATCTATATATGGGTCAGTCCATCCACCATTCATACCCAAAAGATTTTTATTTATTATTTTAACATATTCACATAATTCCTATTAAAAAGCTGATCTTTGCCGAAAGCTTTCAGGCAAATCTGTAATGGCCAGGTCGTAAGTTGGTTTTAAATGTGGTGAGCCCTTTCTTTATTGTTTTTACTTCCAGGGAGAGGGGAAGACAAAAAAGGCTTTGCTGGTCCCGGGTCAGCTGCTATGTTTGGAACATGCTGTCCAGCAGGAATACTTCCCTAAGCACGATGCCTCACTGCTTCACATCTTCCTGTCCAGGTAGAACAGTCTTTCATCACCTCGACTTAGTTGAACTTCATATTTCTATTTAAATGTGTGTTAGCCTGTTGCACGAGTGAGACCGCAGCCTCACACGTGCGCATTTCTTTTTTTTTTTTTCTTTTTTTTTGACTCTTCAGGAACGATGGGGTTCTCAAGTCATGCGGCAGTGCCAGAGAGAGGCTGAGCTCTGCTTTGGAGAGGAGGTGCCAGGATTAACATTGAGTTAATTGACACAGGGGCACACTCTGCACTCACATTCAGTTTTTCACCTTTGAAAAACAAGCAGGGATGGGGGGGGTTTCTAGTCAAAGGCCAAGTCCAACCACTGATTTCTGCTCCTGACATTCATATTTTATGAAGGCTTCACAGAGACTGTCCAAGAATGTCTTAATTTTTATTTTTCTACTTGTGCTTGTGACTTATATTTTTATAGAAAATAGATACAAATGCTTTAAAAAAGAAAAAAGTTCACATCAATCAGACTTGAGCTTAATGTGTTTAAAATGATTAATGACTGTAACCTGAAGTGAAGCGAACATCCTACATTTAGTAATTAATCAAGTTAAAATTTACAAATTAAAAAAAAAAAAAAAGACAAAAAAAGGAATTTATTTCAGAAACATGCTTTTATATCTGTGGAAATATCTGGGTTAACATATCATCAGTGTTTCTGAAATCAATTGAGAAATTTGTAGATGAGATCCCACCGGTGTGGCAGGCGCTGATACAACTACTGATTTTTGTGAAAACCTGGTTCAGGAGTGCTAAGACAGAAATTGTGATGCCAACATTATTATGATCCATGAGTAAAATAAATAAAAAGGTGTTGTGTTTTTTTTAATGTATTTGAATAAATTCTTTAAAGGGAAATAAGAGCAACTTTAGGGAGAGTTTGTTTACTCACAGCTGTCATTGTGCTGCTCATAGGGACCAACCCATACTGCAGGATCATCATGATCAGGGACCAGAATCACTTTTATTTGCAGTTTCTTATATGACTTTATGTTGCACAACATCCTGTGTATTACCTCATATAGCTCTGTGTGTTGGTGGTATGAGAATGGAATATAGCATTTAGATCACCTGTTTGATTGTGCATCTATTCCTTGACGATAACTTTGGTTTACCTGATTAGTAATTTGTACCAAATGTTCTGTCTTAAATATAGTTCATCTAACAAACCTGACACCCTCTGCGTTTGTCTGAGTGTTTTCACAGTCATGTCTGCAACAGCCGCCTTTGAACTCGTTCTAAGAAAATGTAATGGGGTTTTGTTTTTTTGAGTGGTGATGTTTATTAGTATCAGTCCTCAGAAAGCATCCATGTTGAACAAAACAGGTGAGATGAATAATGGAGCATCACAACAAAACACAAAGAGTTAAACTTAAGGAATATAATCTGTCCAGTTAGGAAGCAGAAACTGTGATGAGTGTAGTTCACCTGCTTTGGTGTAAATAAAAGTGACAACAGGTGCATGAGAGGCAACAGAATAACCCCTCCTCTCACAGATCATTGATCTTATCCCTCCTGACTGATTCTTGCCACTACTGCATGAGACTGGAACCTGAATCTGATTGGTAGCCAGTGCAGCGACTTTAAACCAGGGGTCATATGAGCACCCTTGTTCGAGCGGGTCAGTAGCCTCGCTGCAGAGTTTTGAACAACCTGTAGGCGGGCTAGCCCTTTCATGTTTAGACAAGTAAACAGGCTGTTACAGTAGTCGAGTCTTGTAGAGATAAAAGCATGTATTATCATCTCGAGTTCACTTGTTGACACGATGGATCTATGTTTAGAAATGTTCCTCAAGTGAAAAAAGCAGGTTCTTACTGTCTGATTTAAATGTCCCTCCAAAGAAAAAGCTTCATCAAAAATAACTCCCAGGTTTCTAAGGTTATGTTTCTGTGAGGAACCTAAGTCACCCAGTTGCTGTTTAATATCGGGTATTGCACTGCCTGGTGCAATAATCAAAGTTTCTGTTTTGGCTGGGTTTAGCTGTAAGCAATTACTGTTCAACCATTGTTTAATGTTGGTTAAACAGTCAATCAGATTGGAGAGCTTATGAGCTTCAGCAGGCTTAAAAGAATAATATAGCTGAATATCGTCAGCAAAAAGATGATACGATACTTCAGGAAACTGCTGTATTATCTGGCTTAAAGGAAGAATGTATATTAAAAACAGAATAGGTCCCAGCACAGAGCCCTGAGGAGCTCCACACAACAACTCTGTAGATTCCGACATGATCTGGTTTGCAGACACGCTAAAACTCCTTTCAGATATATAAGATGAAGACCAGTCTAGAACAGAGCCAGACATCCCAACCAGGTCTCTGTCTGTTTATCAGGATGGTATGGTTGACTGTATCAAAGGCTGAGGTAAAGCTAACAAGACTAGGACTGTATTCTCCGGAGTCTGCTGACATCATAATATCATTAGTAACTTTCAGTAGTGCTGTCTCAGTGGAGTGCAATTTACGGAACCCAGATTGAAAACGGTCATGGATGTTATATTTCTCCAAGTATGCCGTAAGGTGGACAGCTACTGCCTTCTCAAGGATTTTTGACATAAATGGGAGTTTGGACATAGGTCTTACATTTTGAAGTCGTGTTGGGTCCAGGTTGGGTTTTTTGAGCCTTGGTTCCACAGTGGCATGTTTAAAAAAGCTGGGGAACACCCCAGTCTGAAGAGAAACATTAAAAAGGTTCACAACCCAAGGACCAATGGTGTCAAAGGCATTAATAAAAAGCTTAGTGGGGATAATGTCTGAGGGGCTTGAGGATGGCTTCATTTTGTCCACCAGGGCTGCTATTTCATCATATGTTACAGTTGTAAAAGTCGACCAGGAGTACAAAGTTAGTGCCTGACTCGGAGAACAAGAAAGCTTTGGGGAGATTTTAGCACTGATGTTTTTAATCTTATCAACAAAAAATTGGAAGAGTTTATTATTATCTACTTTAGAGTGTACATCTAAAGGTACCACATCTGGGGAGACAATAGCACTGATTTTGTCAAAAAGAAACTTGGGATTTCTCTTGTTTTTTGTTATAAGTCTAGAAAAATATTCTGAACTAACAGTTTTCACCGTGTCATTTAAGGAGAGCATGGGATCTCGAAGATGGAGCCTGTGTGCGTCAATTTTGGTTTTCTTCGATAGTCGTTCTGTTTTACGGCATATTCTCCTTAAGTTTAAGATAGACTTGTTTATCCAAGGGCATGTCTTCTTTTGTAAAGCCGAGCTTGTTTTAATAGGTGCCACTTGATCTAAGATGGATGAGCATTCCCTATTAAAAGACTGAATAAGAGCATTTACATCGTTTCCGGTAAAAAGTAGAGAACTGTCAAACATAATGGAGAACCTCTCAGCAGTAGTCTCAGTTATTATGCGTCTATGAGTTTTTAACTTCACAGGCATTTGTTTAGAGCTAAAATTGAGTTTCACGAAGATACAGTTATGATCACTCAAATGTACATCCTCAGCAAACACATTGCCAATGTTGAGGCCCAAGGAAAAAACAAGGTCCAAGGTATGGCCTTTTAAATGGGTTGGACCAGAGACATGTTGGACAAAGTTAAAAGACTCAGGTATAGATAAAAGTTCAGCTGCAGAGTTAGGTGAGGCATCATCAATATGAATGTTAAAATCCCCAAGAATTAAAACTTTCTCCAGCTTGATAATAGAAGATAAGAAGTCCATAAAATCCTTTAAGAACTCAGTAGCAGGGCCAGGAGGGCGATAGACTAAAACACCCACCCACCTTAATTGTTTGTGACTCAAAAGAAGAATAGTTTTCAGTTTGCATACCTCTGCAGGTGAAACTGTCCTTGAAGACAACAGCAAGTCCTCCACCACGGCAACCTAAACGCGGGGTGCCCAAGTAAGAGCAGTCTGCAGGACGCAGTTCGTTTAGGTGAATAAACTCGCCATCCCTCTGCCATGTTTCAGTGAGAAACAGAAAGTCCAGGTTTTTCCCTGTGAAGAGCTCATTCAGAGAGAAGGATTTGTTTGCGATGGAGCGGGCGTTCAAGAGCGCAATTCGATTAAAAGCTGGCAGCGCAGGTTTCCCATCAGCTTGTCGGAGTGGAACTGACAGCAAACACCGTGTCCGCACGCGAGGTCTACAGCAGCGCCACGGAACCGGCGGGACCAATAGCGATGCAGGCTATGAGGGCGCAGCGGAGGGGAGATAATCAGCAAAATCCAGAGCATCAGATGGGCAGGATCCACTCTGTAGTGGCTGCAAGTACGTGTTTCCAACCAAATCCGGAAGGGTAACTGGCATCAGAAACCGGGGACGCCTCCAGACGAGTGGGGAAATTTCCGATCTGTAGGCTCGTCTGATGTGTACCTGGATGCCGTCCCTACAGCCTCTTTTCCTCGATTTCTTCTTGGAATGGCTTAGGGCACGTTTCGCAGGTAGCAAGAAGTAATCCGGTGAGGTGGAAGAGTGCACAAATGGTGGGGGGAAAGTTTTTCTATAACTGTCCCAGTCATCATAAAGACGTTCCATAGACTCTTTGATGTGGAGCAAGGAAGAACGGTCGTAAATCACAGCAGCATAGCTCCAAATATTAAACGTAAGGGCTGATATAAAAGCATAAAATACAATACAACGTAGGCAGGTAGAAGTCAAGCCGAGCAAAGGCGCCATCTTCCTGAGAGATCTCACAGGAAAGCATTCACTGTCAGGGCCATGCACATATGTTGTTTCATGGTACCAGTGCTGACAAAGACACTAACCCCCCTTAATGCACCCATTGTAACCAAAGAAGGAGAAAAGGATTCATAATCATTTATGCCTTCTGATTTTGCATGTGTTATACTGTGATTAGAGTGCTTTCATATTTTAATCTCACTTTCATTTTTAGTGGTGCATAAGAAATCTACAGTCTTTAGTGCTGGCTCTGAGGTGACTGAGTCTCTTCACTTTGGGCTGAACTGAGGCAGTGAGCAGAATGCAGCAGTGGGGTTTAGGGCTGTGCAGAGATATTCGCTTGTTATCAGGTGGGCACAATGCAGCAAAAGTAGCCACTGTTTTATCTGATGGGTACAATGTTGCTGCTGAGGGGTTGCCGCACCTGCTGCTGCTGCTGCTGTACTGGAGGGCAGGGCTGTGTTGGTCTGAGATTGTAGACATTAAAAGGTCCATAGGAGAGATGATTAAACAAGTGTTATGAGATAATAATAAAATACAAAGATTGGTGACATTGCTTGGAACCATAAGACAACAGATTAAGAAGAAAAAAAACTGGGTGTGACGGACTGAGCGGTGAAGAGAAGTCAGGCACAGGTTTAAGTCCAAAAAAAGTTTTTTTTATTTTTTATTTAACCAAAAAAACACAAACTTGGTTAAATTATACAAAATAAATCTAAATCTTGGGTCCATAAAAGAGGTCAAAGTAACAGAACTGTACTCAAAAGCTGACAACAAACAATACTACAAACTCAAACTGAATGTGCGCACGTATTTTAGAATACAGTATTATGTGATTGTATAAGTAAATTAATTCTAAACCAAACCAATTCTTTATTACCCTGTAAATTAAATCCTATATTTCAAGAAAGAAAAATATGAGTGTACTGTTATGTGTAAGCCTCTATTATAACACTGATGTTTGGTAGATATTAGAATAGAATAGAATAGAATAGAATAATCCTTTAATTGTCCCACAAGGGGAAATTTGGTTGTAACAGCAGCCAGAAAGACACATATACAAACAAACAGCACACAGGACACAGAACAGAAACATACACAATTTTTCTTACATATGGACAATGGTTACTATAAACAGTACTGTACAGTTATTAAATTAAATAAAAATAACTACAGATAAGAGGCAAACCAGGTTGTAGTGCGAATCGGTTAATTAACTTATTGCATTTACAGCGCAGATGTAAACATCTATGTTTGTTGGGAGCAATTCTGATTGTACAGTCTGACAGCTGCAGGGAGGAAGGACCTGCGGAAACGCTCCTTCATGCATCTAGGATGCAGCAGTCTGTCATTGAAGTTGCTCTGCAGTTCAGCAACATCTACATGCATGGGGTGGGAGACTCTGTCCATCAGAGATGTTATTTTGGGCAGCCCTTCTGTCTCCCACCTCCTGCACTGGGTCCAGGGTGCATCCCAGAACAGAGCTGGCCTTCCTGATGAGTTTATCCAACCTCTTCCTCTCAGCTGCTGATAAACTGCTGCTCCAACATACAACACTGTAAAAAATGATGGATGCCACCAAAGAGTCATAGAAGGTCTTTAAAAGCGCTCCCTGTAAGTGGTCAAGCAGGCACAACTCCAGGAAGAGATAAAACTTCTGAGGTGGCCAGCGTATGACCCTGATTTTTTACCTGCTTTCCACGATAGTAGATTTAAACAATGGGTGTGGCATGGAATCACTGCTGGGTGTTCGGTTATTGTAAAATCTAAAATTATGGCTTTTGATACCCTATGCAAGACTTACGACCTCGAGAAACAAGACTTTTTTTCGATACTTGCAACTCCGTGACTATATTGGCAAAAGACTAAAGAGCTGTGTCCGTGGAGACTTCTCGATTGTTAATATTTTCATTGATGCTTATGACTCTGGGAGTAACAGAGCCTTGATAAGTAAATTGTACAAATGTATGACTAAGCTCAAAGGGAACTCAATGATTTACACAAAGCAGAAATGGACATTGTGATTACAGAAGATGGGTGGGCACGGATCTGGGAGACACAGTTTACCACAACTAACTCCAACATGTGGCGGGACTTCTGCTGGAAGAACATTATACGCTATTTCATAACGCCTAAACAGAAGTCTAAATTCAGTGCTACACCTGCGTTTTGCTGGAGGAATTGTGGGGAAGACATGGCTGATTACAGTCATATATTCTGGTCCTGCCCACTCATACGACCCTTCTGGACGGAAGTTGTAAAGATAATTACAGAGGTGTTGGGATTCCACGTCGTGTACATTTACCTCATTGTATCTGGGATATTTTACAGACGATTTAGTTGCAGATGATGTTTATCTTCTGAAAGTTCTCTTGGCTTCTGCGAAGAAGGCCATAACAAAACGCTGGCTCTGTAGAGATCCTCCCACTGTAACACTTTTTACCTCTATAGTGGAGGACATCAAATTGATGGAATGTATGACTTTCACTCTGCGACTGCAGGGAGATTTGGGAAGGAGACGATGGAGAAAATGGCTGGACTTTACAGTGGCAGCACCCTTTAATGCATAGAATTAGTAATGCAGACTTGCTGACGTATGTATGTGTGGATGTGCAGATGTATGTTATCTTCCCATGACCTCATACTGTTTCTGTTTTTTCCTTTTTATTTTATCTTGTTGCATAAAAATGTTCCTAAACAAATAAAAAGTGTCAACGGGAAAAAAAAAAAAAAAAAAAAAAAAAAAAAAGCGCTCCCTGTACTCCAAATGACCTCAGCCGCCTCTGCAGGTAGAGTCTGCTCTGGCCCTTCCTGTAAAGAGCATCAGTGTTGTGGCTCCAGTCCAGTTTATTATTCAGGTGAACACCCAGGTACCTAGAAGAGTCCACTATCTCAATGTCCACTCCCTGGATGTTCACCAGTGTCAGTGTGGTGGGTCTGCGTCTCCGGAAGTCCACCACCAACTCCTTGGTTTTCCCGGCGTTGATCAGCAGGTGGTTCTGCTGACACCAGTCCACAAAGTCCAGAGTCCACTGTCTGTACTCTGAGTCGTCCTCACCTGTGATGAGGCCGACTATGGCAGAGTCGGCAGAGAACTTCTGTAGGTGGCAGCATCGGGAGTTGATGGAGAAGTCTGGAGTGTAGCGGGTGAAGAGGAACGGTGCCAGCACAGTTCCCTGTGGGGCCCCCGTACTGCAGACCAGCGTATCAGAGATACATACTGTGGACGTTCTGTGAGGTAGTCCAGTATCCACTGGGACATGTGGTGGTCCACTCCCGATAGCTCCAGCTTGTCTCTCAGAAGTCGTGGCTGGATGGTGTTAAAAGCACTGGGGAAAGAAAAAAAAAAAAAAAAAAAAAAAAAAAAAAAATCAAAGAACATGATCCTCACAGTGCTTCCAGGCTTCTCCAGGTGAGTCAGAGTTCAGTGCAGGAAGTAGATGATGGCATCCTCCACCCCAATGCCAGGCTGGTAAGCAAACTGTAGTGGATCCAATGAAGACCTCACCAGGGGGTGCAGATGGTTTAGAACCAACCTCTCAAGGGTCTTCATCAGATGCGATGTCAGGGCTACCGGCCTGTAGCTGCTGAGGTCCTTGGGATGGGAGGTCTTTGGTACCGGTACCACACAGGATGTCTTCCACAGCTGTCGTACTTTCCCCAGTGACAGGCTCAGGTTGAACAGATAGCCTAGGATGCCACACAGTTCATCTGCGCAGCATCTCAGGAGCCTGGAGCTGATGCCATCTGGACCTGCAGCCTTCCGCACTTTGATCTTGCGAAGCTCGTTCCTCACTTGAAGTGCTGAGATAGAAAGAGTGGATTTTGGGGGAGGGGGGTGTATGTTGGAGTCCACAGAAGCCGGGGGTGGGTGTAATGACTGGGAGTTGGGAGGTGTGAAGCTGAGAGGTGTGAAGTCCTGAGATGAAGGACAGGCAGTCCCTGAAGATGAGGGAGACTGCAGCAGGGGGGGACGATGCTGTGGGAGAGGTGGGTGGTTGATCAAACCTATTAAAATATTTATTTAGGTCATTCACCCACCCCAAGTCTCCTGCAGCCTGGGGGGGTTGGTTTTTGTCTTGAGATTGTCTTCAGGCTGTTCCAAACCCCTCTGATGTTGTCCTGCTGCAGCTGCTCTTCCATCTTCCTCCTGTAGTTTTCCTTCCCTTGCCTTATCTTCCATTTCATCCTCTTCTGGACGACTCTCAGCTCCTGTTTGTCTCCAGATCTAAAGACTCTTCTTCTCCTTAATTGAATCCGCCTTAATTTCAGGATTTATCCATGGCTTGTTGTTAGAAAAACACCGTACCTTTTTGATGGGTACGGTGTTGTCCACACAGAAGTTCATGTAATCCGTAATGCAGTCTGTGATGCTGTTGAGGTCATCCTCCAGGGGGCTGCAGAGGTTGTCCCACACAGAACAGAAACGGTCCCTCAGGGCCTCTTCAGTCTCTGCCGACCATTTCCTTACTGTGTGTTTCACAACTGGTTCTCTGTATACCAGAGGTTTATACACAACCTTACCACTGTGTGGCTGTAACTGCAGCCATCAGACTCATTTTATGGACTTTTATTGGGGGGGGGGGGGGGGGGGGGGGGAGTGTTGTAGTGTAGCTCTTGAAATGAGTGTCATTTCATTATGATGATACAAATAGTAAAATATCAATGTAAATCCTGACACACACACACACACACACACGTAACCAGTAGCCGCCCCCGGGCAACATGGGCGGTTGCCCAGGGGCGGCATCGTGGTGGGGGGGGCGGCATCACGGGCATCGGCAAAAATAAATAAATAAAATTGCTCGTACTCATGCTGCCCCGACATCAGTCGGGGCATATCGGGAATGGCATAGGCACCGATCGGTTTTCTATCACCCATTTGCTGGGAGTAAGGGCACCCTCCGTTTGCAAGGTGCGCCTGCTGCTTGCGGCACAGGGAGGAGAGGGTGGGGGACCTAAAATTTGCACCGATGTTTTTCTGAAATTCTATACGCGAAAAGTGAGTGTGAGAGCCCTCTGTGCGCCTGCTCGCTGCTGAAGTCAAAGTAAACTTTGTCATCTCCGCTACATACAGTCCAGTATATAGAGAGACGAGAGGACGAGGCTCCAGCTACAGCAGTGTAAGAAAACAAACGATAAATATAAGAAGAGTAAGAAAATAAATATACACTTTAGGACTCGGGGTAAAGGGATCAATAACAATTTAAAATTTATATTTTGATGATTTAAAGACACATACCACACACCACGGAAAGGGGAGGGAGACCTTCTGCCCCCAAATAGAGCACATGTCATTCATAATGATATAAATCCAAGCCCATTATGTATTCATGATTTGAATCCTGGGTTGTGTGAAATCCCAGAAATACACCTTAAACAAAGTGAATCTGAACTAGGTGTAGGTCTATTAGGTTAAGTTGTGGTGATCCTCGAGTTGGGGGATGGGTGTTCATACTGGAGTGCAAAATTAAAACCAATGGAAGATGGACAAGAAAAGTTCAAAGCCATCAGCTGCCCAGTTTAGAAAAAAAGAGAAAAGAAGAGGAGAAACGAGCAAAAGATACAGATAAGAAGATGTGTCATTGGATAATGGCAGGTCATCCTGAAACAATCAGAATACTTTATTAATCCCTAAGGAAATAATGTGGATTCCAGTTGCTCCAAGAAGAAATGGTAAAAATACTAACAGTAACAGACTAAACTCCAAACAACACATTAAGTTACAGGTTTGAATATTAATTAGACATTGTCAATTGTTGATTTGTCCTGTTCTCAATGTATGACGAATTATGATGGCTTTTTGGTAGCCGTATGTGTGTGTGTGTGTGGGGGGGGGGGGGGGGGGGGCGTCAGATGGAGATGGCTAGGACCGCCACTGCACGTAACTTACATGAGGTGGGCGGGCGTAATTTGCCCTGTAGCGAAGTGCTGTGCGGATCTGACGCATCTGGACCGTTGCTGCTCCCTACCTGCTAAAGCTGCATTTTATCAAGCTTTCCCAGAGAAGTAAAGTACGTAAGTTCATCTCTAAATGTTTGTAAAGTATTCCTGCGTTACAGATATATGAAGTTCCGACGTCTGTGTGTTGTCATTGGCTTTATTCCGCGATACTTCCATGGTTGCCCGGTCAACCTCATCATGGAAGTGCACAGTTTTTAAAAAAAAGAAAAAAAAAATCCCCCCCCCCCAAAAAAAAAAAATACTATGAAAAACTTTTTTCATTAAAATTTTCAATGTTAGGTTAAATGTAATAGAAACTACTTCGACTCTAGGCCTTAGACCAGGGGTCGGCAACCCTGGGCACGCATGCCACAGCTTGGTTAACGATGTGACGCTGCAATCAGGCATACCGGGCATGTGACCAATGGCGCTTTTTCCACGGGCGGCTCAGGGTATTGGGAGTGTCATGTGTCATCATCTCACATGATTGCAGGAATACATGATGACTGATGGGAGTGTCATCATCTCCCAATCATGCATGATGGGAGTGTCATCATCTCCCATGATGCAATCATGCCATTTAACCATATAGTGTAGTCTACACTATATGGTTAAATGGCATTTTAGTTAATATAAAGCAAAGGATTGGGGCACTTCAAATAATTTTATCTCAACAATAGTCAGAAAATTGAATCATCATAAAGACATTTAATATTTATTACTTTTTTTTTTTTTAAATTCCCATTACTTTATTATAGCACTAGGAGTAAATAATACGGGGAGTATTCTGTATCAGCACCATGATGCAAACTTGTGGCCATAGTATATACAGTATTCTGGAGAAGGTATAAAATGTTACTGTGTGTGCCTTTTATGTGGAGATTTTTTTTTTTTTAAATTATTACTAATGATATAACATTGTCCAGGACATACCTTGTAAGGAGGAGGAAACCGTGACAAACGCAGCTCTGTGAGGCTGCTAAAGGCAGTGGATCCAGCTGGTGAGGGATCTGCACAGGTAACAATAACACATGTACCAGTTGTTGCATTGCAATAACTTTCAAGTATAATAAACACACCTGCAATGTTTTGATTGTATAATATTTTTCTATCATTACTCTATCATGGATTAAGTCCAAGAGTTGTTAAGGGTGGATAATTCAATAATTAATGCAATACCAAATTTTGCCTTGTTCTCAGATGGACCGCAAGTGGAGTGCGAAAGCTCAGATGTGGAGATGGAAGGAGGAAGAGAGGCAAAGAGTGAGTCCACGGAAGCCAGTGCTAAATTAAAGTGAAAAAAATAAATAAAAGAACTTCACCATGACAATGAAACTGCATAAAAGCTACAGAATGAAAGCCTTTTTCTCCACACAGTTTCAACATTTCATTCAATTTCCAGAACACACACACACGAAGCTGACCCCATGCCAACAGTTGTAGCACTCTCATGTGATGCGATGAGCAAATGATCACTCTGGATGTTAGTCCGCTGTAAAACTTTAATGCGTCCTCCAGCACACGACAAAACATAACGGCAGTACCCGAAGAACAACCTCCCCCCCAAAATACTATTTCGGTTGGACTAGCCCCCACAGTTACGGCAGGTCTGCATAAACAAATATTGCTTGGTGATCATTTAACCAATGATCTACACCAGTGGCAACATGGAAGCTCTTATCTCTGCCCTGTGTTTCCATTGGACTCTTCGCACCACAATCCAGCTGTGCCCCACAGACAACGCTTCCCTGGCTCGCTGCAACAGCAGCCTCCCTCGTGGCGACGCCTTGTCAATGTTACTGGCGCCAGACCTAGGGGAATCTGGATGGGCAGCAAGCGGCACACAGGCTAGAGAGTACTGCGTAGCCAAGTATGGGCAAAATGTGGATTAATAGAGAGGACGACGAAGTTAGTGTCTTGCTCAGGCCGGAGCGCTTTTATTTCTGAGCTGCGGATTCACTGAGCCCGAGTCCCTCTGGTAGTTCCACAGCAGTGCAAGAACACCATCTACTGACATAATGAGGTGTAACCTCAGGATGGCAACGCATAGCAGTGTTAGAATAAGGCGACGTTCACACTGCAGGCGAAAGCGCATCAATCCGACTTTTTTGACCCCATGCGACCCATATCCGATCATGGTGAGACAGTGTGAACAGCACAAATACTCGATTTTGCTCTACAAGGGTCTGATATCCACTTACGGGGACATTATACTGCTACTGTTCTATCGAAATTTTAAACGAATATCCTCATATGTGGCTCTTATTTTTCTTAGAAACAAAAATTAGGTAAAAAAAAAAAAAAAAAAAAAATCAAAATCTGGTAATTCTTTGTTTTTACATTCATCAGGTCCCATTCAGCCCAAATATCAAAGAGAAATTAAAAATGCATGTAATGGAAGAGTTTGGGTCTTAGAAGGTTAAGGGCCATCAGTCAAACAATACTGTTTGGTCTGAGTCTAAACAGAGAGCGTTGTGTGTGACGTCTTCTTCTGCGTATGTGGGCCGCTTTGTGGGTTCACACTAGAGCGCGTTTGCTGTCACATTTTATTTGTAGTGTGAACAAAATTAAACATGTAGCGTTTTCCAACCTACTACATAATGAAAGATACTGACCAGAAACATTGTCTGTGAAGCTGCAACCAGTGAACGACAGTGGAAAACAGTACTCACGAATGCAGGCAAAGGTTCACGTCTTTTAATCACGCACGCTGGTTCCCACCGGTCGCCTTTTCTGTGGCCGGAATTGGACACCAAGTCGCACCGATCAGCCCGTCTTCACGCAAGCCGTTTCATCTAGCGTCTACATGCTCCTTCCTCCCGGAATCTGGGCCTCTCCCTCATTGAGGTGCTGACCCAGCTTTTCTAACAGATCCTTTCAGCAGCTGATAGGCCACATCAGGGCACACCCAACACCTCAACAGGTGCCTGCTATTGACTAATTTGTCCACTGTCCAGTCAGTCCATAGTGGATTAAAACAATGTCATACATAAACACTAAAGACATGCATCACAAATATCAAAGTAAAATCATGCAAATAAAATCAGAACCACACATACAAATAAACATTAAAATCAGCATAAAACAGACTATAAAACAAATACAAATTTCCACTGTGTGACAGTAACCAAGCACAGTGTCCAACCTAAAGAATTACTAAACTCTAATCAGCAGTAATTTGTTGGTGTGTTTGCACTTTAAACAATTAATGTTACTGTTTGAAGTATGTAGCAAAACTAAAAGACTGAATGAGTGTTTTCCATGCAGAAGCACCTTCGCCTTACTCGTTGGATTCTGCTGATCAACCTGCTGGTCTTCTGGGTCTCTGCAGTCCAAGCAGCAAAATGCCCACAGGAGTGTTGCTGTGTCCAGCTCAATGTGACCTGTGTCAACAAGAACCTGACCCAGGTTCCTCCTGCTGTTGATGAGGTATCTATAAACATATACACTTACTCATCAGTTTGTTAGATACACCTTGCTAGCAACCGGATACGACCAAGAGGATACAACCGCATCCTCTTCTATCTTCAGAACTGCCTTAATTTGTCATGCATAGATTCAACAAGGTCCTAAAACATTCCTCCCAGATTTTGGTCCGTATTAGCATGATAACATCACACAGCTGCCTGCTGCACATCTAAGATGCAAATCTCCTGTTCCACCACATTCAAAAGATGCTTCATTGGACTGAGATCTGGTGACTGTGGAGAAAATATGAGTACAGTAATTTCAGTGTCATATTCATGGAACATGTTTGACATGATTTAAGCTCTGTGGTACGCTATCCTGCTGGAAGCAGCCATCAGAAGTTGAATGCACTGTGGTCATAAAGGGATGGAAATGATTAGCAACAACAGTCGGGTAAGCTGTGGAGTTTAAACAATCCTCAAAAATGGGGCTGTTTAAACAATTCTGTTGAACAGGTGTTTATTTCGAGGCAAATACAAATTTTAATACCCCTGTTAAAGAATGATAAGGCTTCGGCTAAACTTCTCAAGCTGTAGTACCTATTAAATACTTATTATTATCCTCTAATATGTAATCTCCTTATAGAGAACAGTCAAACTGGACCTTCAAGGTAATGACATACAGGAACTCCCCACTGGGGCTTTCAGGCACACCCCCTACCTGACTCACCTGTCGCTGCAGCGCTGTAACATCCACAAGGTGAAGGAGGGGGCGTTCTGTGGCCTCGGTCGCCTGGTCTTCCTCAACCTTGCCAACAACAACATTGACATCCTCTACCAGGTATTCTTAGACTTAAACCACATATATCCCATTGTCATTTTAAGTGGTTTTTAAAAAAATAAAAATTAACTTCAAGAAGTCTACCCAACCATTCTCAGTGCAGTCCTTTGTTTTTTTATGATTCTAGGAGTCATTTGACGGTTTGTCCTCACTAAAGCAGCTTATTATTGACCGTAATCGTGTGGAAGAGATCCAGCCTGGAGCGTTCTCTCAGCTGGGCTCCCTCAACCTGCTCTCCCTCTCACACAATCAGCTGGTTTACATCCCTAATATGGCATTCCAGGTACTCACACTAAACCGTGTGTACAAAATACTTCAAAATGGAAATTTCAAAGATTTTACAGATATGCACCTGTTGCTGGAGCCTTAAATAAAATGCCAGCTTCCTTTGCTTTCAGGGCCTGCAGAATATCAAGAAGCTTCGTCTTAGTAACAACTGTCTAATCTACCTGGACACTGAAGCCTTTGTCGAACTGGTTAACCTAAGACGTCTGAACCTGTCCAGGAATCCAATCCTCTGCAACCGTTGCCTGCATCCACTAAGGTACGATGGGCTGTTGTTGGTCATGTACTGACAGCTTCAGGAAACCTCAGGAAAGCGATCAGCACGATTTTCTCCCCCCCCCCCCCCCCATTCTGCAGAGAGTGGGCTTTCTTTAACAAAGTGAAGCTGGTGGGGACTTGTGGAGGGCCATCCCATCTTTCAGGTGAGAGACTGAACGCTGTCCACCCTCCTAAGCTGAGATGCCAGAGTGAGGAAGAGGAAGCAGCAGGGATCATACCACGACCCACTGAAGAACTGAACAAGGTCAAGTGTCCTGCACACTGTGTCTGTGAGGTGAGTGTCACTAGTTTTTTGTATATTTATATTTCATTTAATGCCTTCAGTCAGTTCCTTCATCATAATTATGCAAATTCTCATAACCACTGATCAATGGCCATGAGTACCATTCACAGAGAGTTGGGTAATGGCTGCAATCACAGCATTGTAAGATGCCAAAAGATGTAACCTTAGGCGGCCTAAGGTTACATCTGTGCGGCAGTGCCAGAGAGAGGCTGAGCTCTGCTTTGGAGAGGAGGTGCCAGGATTAACACTGACTCAGCTGACACAGGGGCACACTCTGCACTCACATTCAATTTTTCAACTTTGAAAAACTAGCAGGGATGTTTTTTTTTGTTGTTTTGTTTTTTTTTTTTTTGGGGGGGGGGGGGGGGGGGTGTTTCTAGTCAAAGGCCAAGTCCAACCACTGATTTCTGCTCCTGACTTTCATTTTCTATGAAGGCTTCACAGAGACTGTCCAAGAATGTCTCAATTTTTATTTTCTACTTGTGCTTGTGACTTATATTTTATAGAAAATAGATACAGATGCTTTAAAAAAGAAAAAAAAACTTCACATCAATCAGACTTGAGTTTAATGTGTTTAAAATGATTAATGACTGTAACCTGAGGTGAAGCGAACATCCTACATTTAGTAATTAACTGAGTTAAAATTTACAAATTAAAAAAAGAAGAAGACACAAAACAGGAATTTATTTCAGAAACATGCTTTTATATCTGTGGAAATCTCGGTTTACATGTCATCAGTGTTTCTGAAATAAATTGGGAAATTTGTAGAATAGATCCAACCAGTGTGGCAGGCGCTTATTACTGACCACAATCATGTGAAAGAGATCCAGCCTGGAGCGTTCTCTCAGCTGGGCTCCCTCAACCTGCTCTCCCTCTCACACAATCAGCTGGTTTACATCCCTAATATGGCATTCCAGGTACTCACACTAAACCGTGTGTACAAAATACTTTTACAGAGATGCACCTGTTGCTGGAGCCTTAAATAAAATGCCAGCTTCCTTTGCTTTCAGGGCCTGCAGAATATCAAGAAGCTTCGTCTTAGTAACAACTGTCTAATCTACCTGGACACTGAAGCCTTTGTCGAACTGGTTAACCTAAGACGTCTGAACCTGTCCAGGAATCCAATCCTCTGCAACCGTTGCCTGCATCCACTAAGGTACGATGGGCTGTTGTTGGTCATGTACTGACAGCTTCAGGAAACCTCAGGAAAGCGATCAGCATGATTTTCTCCCCCCCCCCCCCCCATTCTGCAGAGAGTGGGCTTTCTATAACAAAGTGAAGCTGGTGGGGACTTGTGGAGGGCCATCCCATCTTTCAGGTGAGAGACTGAACGCTGTCCACCCTCCTAAGCTGAGATGCCAGAGTGAGGAAGAGGAAGCAGCAGGGATCATACCACGACCCACTGAAGAACCGAACAAGGTCAAGTGTCCTGCACACTGTGTCTGTGAGGTGAGTGTCACTAGTTTTTTGTATATTTATATTTTGTTTAATGCCTACCATATTTTCCAAACTGACTTTAACCTCTTTACCTGCGTTTGCCAATATAGTTACATATATATATAGGATATAGTTGAACACATTGAGGAATACGCTGGATTCTTGATTAGGTTAGAAAATCAATGCCAAGTTTAAGTCTGTAAAAACTACGGCTGATTTGCCGTTTTTCCATGTTTGTCTTTTTAATCTACCAGTTAACAGCCCTCAAGTTCATTGATTGAAAAAGGTTTTAAATTGAGCCAGGTTTGATGTTTTCCTCTACTTTGGATATTAATGTAAGCTACGATGGTTTCAAATTTAACACACATCAGAATGAATCAGTTGTCCTAACTAACTCTTAAGAGGTTCATATTTGATCAGAAGTAAAGAAACAACACTTTTAAAATCCAAGTTAGTGGTCTGACTTTAGCTCCTCTAATGTGTGACTGCCCCCTACTGCCACTATGCATGTAAGACAGCTGCAAGTCAATAATGTAGTTAAATAGGACTGAAGTTTGGACGCTGAGAGATTCTAATATGTGGAAAAAATGTTTTGCATGTGTGAATGTTTATTACAGGAACAAAACCATTTTCCAAAGATGCATCTTTATCTGTTAAGATTAGCTTTAAGGTCATCATATTATACCATAACTAACACTAGTAACTAATTTGGATCTTTTCTCTTTATCTAGATGGATGGAGAAAGTTAATCTGAAGGTGCGAGCCACCTGTGCCAAATGAAGGGTATTTCCTTCTATATAGTGTCGTTTATTTTATTTTTAAGTAATCTTTTGACTTGTATTGTATGCAGCATTTTACTTTTCAAACCATTTATTTGTGTAAATGAGTTTGTAAATAATGTTATTCCTGTTTCTTTGTTTAGATTGTATCGTTAACCTATTTCTTAATGGTAGAGACTAATGAGGAGCATGTGTGTGTAAAATTCTGTACAAAACAAGTAAGATTTTGACAACCGAGGTTGTTTTAAAATGGTACCAGATGGTGCCAGAAAATAAAGTACATTTGTAAGAAATTTGACCAGTCTGCTGATGCTGTCTACATATCACCTTCCTTACCACTCGCTTTACACTACCTCACAGCCAGCAAAGGCCCCCAAAGCAACCAAACCCAAACCGATTGACCTCAACAGTCATCAGCAGGTCAAGATGCTCAAGGCCAAATCCAAAATTTGTGGGAGTCCAAACACAAAGCAGGGTGCAGCAAAGAAAGCTGCTAAAAAGCACAAATGTGTTTAAAATGATTAATGACTGTAACTTGAAGTGAAGTGAACATCCTACATTTAGTAAGTAATTGAGTTAAAATTTACTAAAAAAAAAAAGACAAAAAACTGAATTTATTTCAGAAACATGCTTTTAATCTCGGTTTAATTATCATTAGTGTTTCTGAAATAAATTGGGAAATTTGTAGAAGAGATCCCACCGGTGTGGCAGGCGCTGATACAACTACTGATTTTTTGTGAAAACCTGGTTCAGGAGTGCTGAGACAGAAGTTGTGATGCAAACATTATTATAATCTATAAGTAAAATAAATAAAAAGGTGTTGTCTTTTTTAATGTATTTGAATAAATTCTTTAAAGGGAAATAAGAGCAACGTTAGGGAGAGTTTGTTTACGCACAGCTACCATTGTGCTGCTCATAGGGACCAACCCATACTGCAGGATCATCATGATCAGGGACCAGAATAACTTTTATTTGCAGTTTCTTATATGACTTTATGTTGCACAACGTCCTGTGTATTACCTCATATAGCTCTGTGTGTTGGTGGTATGAGAATGGAACGTAGCATTTAGATCACCGTTTGATTGTGCATCTATTCCTTGAGGATTACTTTGGTTTACCTAATTAGTAATTTGTACCATATGTTCTGTCTTAAATATAGTTCATCTAACAAACCTGACACCCCTCTGTGTTTGTCTGAGTGTTTTCACAGTCATGTCTGCAACAGCCGCCTTTGAACTCATTCTAAGAAAATGTAATGGGGTTTTTTTTGGGGTTTTTTTGAGTGGTGATGTTTATTAGTATCAGTCCTCAGAAAGCATCCATGTTGAATAAAACAGGTGAGATGAATAATGGAGCATCACATCAAAACACGATGAGTTAAACTTAAGGAATACAATCTGTCCAGTTAGGAAGCAGAAACTGTGATGAGTGTAGCTCACCTGCTTTGGTGTAAATAAAAGTGACAACAGGTGCATGAGAGGCAACAGAATAAACCCCCCTCTCACAGATCATTGATCTTATCCCTCCTGACTGATTCTTGCCACTACTGCATGAGACTGTCCCTGCATCGCACTGAGGCTTCACAGAAAGTCCAACTCCAGGATGACATATCCATAGGTGCTATCACAAGAAGGTACAGACTAAAGTGTGGAGGAGATGTGAGGAGCCGTGGATAGGGCTGTAGAATAGCATCAACCTAGCAGCAGGACCAGTGGCTGCTCAAGTGTATGAGGAGTAACAACCCCATAATATCATCTAGCATGACCAGTTTGGCAGTGTGGTAGAGATGGTCTGGGTAGGCATATCCTTGAAGAGAACACAGACCTCGACTTGGTATCCTGACTGCTGTAGGTACCAGAATGAAATCCTCTGACCGCAGCTGCCCCTCTGTGGGTCTTCCTTGGTCTCTTGTGTTCTGGGGGCCTCTGGATGTCTGGAGTTTTGATCTCCTCCATACCTGCTTGATACCATAAAGGACAGGGCTGTGGCTCCCCACACTCCCTAGCAGATCATTACATGGAGAAGCCTTTGGAATGCAAGCATGCTGATCCACACAGGTATGCACACAGGTGTACACACGGATATTCACAGACGCGGACTACAGCTTTCTTGGCTGCTGCCTCAAAGCACACTGTGCGCTGTCTATCTTGCGTGTTGCACAATATCATTTATTATTTAGTAACTATTGATATCTACTGCTAGCTAGTTTATTGTGATGGTGCTTTTTTTTTCTATTATTATGTTGCTCTTTGTTGTTTGCTGTCTCCTCTGTTGTTTTCTCTCCATACAGGTGACCCAGGAGTTTTGGTTTTTTTTTGTTATTTTTTTGTTTGTTTGTTTTTCTCTCTTCCCCCCCCCCCCCCCCCCCCCCCCTTCTCACCGTCTCTTCTCCCCTTTGGTTTTCTTTCTTTCTCTCCCCCTCTTTCTTTCATTCTTTCCCCCTGTCCTATCCCACAGTTATGTCTGTCCCGTTTGCAACTGAAAATAAAATAAATTCATAATTATAATAAAGGTCAATCAAATGGACCAATATGGCAAGGCCATGATGATCCACTTGGTAAAATAAATCCGCTTGGCATCTTTCTTGGCCTCAAGACAACAATTCTGATGGCTATAGATCCAAACGGGACAAAAAAAAAAAAAAAAAGAAATCCTTCGACCAAATGTGGGTGGAGAATAATTCCCAGCCTCATGTGACCAGTGTTTTTATGCTGTTCCTGAACAACAAAGTCAGCAATGCCATTCACCGATCCTCAAAGACCTCTGGGACATTATGGATCACTGCACCTGACACCAAATTACACAAACTGGTTCATTGATCACCTGATCCAGGTCTGGTTCATCTGAGATCTCACAGATCCATTGTAACCAAAGCAGGAGAAAGGGATTCATAATCATTTATGGCTTCTGATTTTAACTGTGTTACACTGTGATCAGAGTTCTTACATATTTTAATTTTTTTAATGTCACTTTCATTTTTAGTGGTGCATATGAAAGTTAGACTTTAGGCTCTGAGGTGACTGATTCTCCTCACTTTGGGCTGAACTAGTCCTTTAATAAACTCTGAGGCGCAGTGAGCAGACTGCAGCAGTGGGGTTGGAGGTGGAGGTAGCCAAGGAGCAGACGTGAAAGAAGGGGATAGACGGAGTTTGTTTTGGATGGGGCGACAAGCAGGGGAAGAGCGGCGGAGTTCGTGACTGAGGGACCAGTAGCGCTCTGCAGCTGGACGGAACCGCCACGGTGAGTTTGTGCGTAAAGGGGTTTCTTATCATTGAATGTCCGGATTTAAAAGTATTACACACATTCAAACGATTGTAATGGTGTCCGGGCAACACTTAAACAGGCCGGAACGGTTGATACCCGATGCTCAGGTATTTAGTCCTGCATTTTGTTTTGCGTCAAAAAGGAAAGCATCGTCTTTTAATAACGAACTTTAGTATTTTTTTGTAATAAGCACTTAACTTGAACAAATGTAACCTGATATCTACACAAATCATATTCAGATTTTTTGTAATGATCGTAGTTTAGGCTAAATCAGTGTCTCGGGGCTGTACAGTGCCTGCTATGTCGCACTGCCCGGTGGACAGGCGTGTATTTTCAGGGGAAACGCATTTTGGCACAGCCGCGGCAGAGAAAGACACTGCGCCTTTGTGCACGGCCGGTGCGGCTGCTCCTCCGCGGTTTGGACCTGTTGATCCCGGGGGAACGAAGACAAACAGCCTGAACTGAGGAAATTCCTTCCTCTCTAGTTTCTGGGCCTCTTTCTGTTCAGGTGGGCACTCGAAAATAATATGGCGTGAATAACTATGAAACTAGCAGTTTAATTCTTTTTAAACGTGTGGTACAGCTTCGTTTCCCTGCTGCTTGAGATGACACCAAGTATTTTCAACCTTTTATACCAATCTTATCATTGACTTCAAGTGCACATAGCAAATAAGTTCATGTATTTGCCGTTTGTGTTGTGCGGTCAATGGTTTCTTTGAGGTCACAGTTTTAACAGAAAAAAATTAGCCATAGCATACTGCACGTGTCCACATTTCCAGAGTCCAAACTGTAGAGTGTGGAGCTCTGAAGCTTTTCATGTCCGCTCCTGTGGATCAGCACTGTTGATCCAACATGGGAATGTGGTTTTAAGGCATTCCAGTGAAGACTACGGCAGACCAATCTGACCAAATGGCATTAATCCCCAAAAGTGCAGAAGGATTTTTTTAAACTACCTTCAGCTTTGGAAAGGGAAAAATAACTGAATGACACACAGCTTTTTCTTACGGTGTCCGAATTCAGTGATAATAACATTTTTTTAAAACTTCCTCTGAGAACGACATTCCTTATGATTCTACTAACCAAGGACAGTTTCCAACCTTTTTGCAGGTTAAAAGACTTATTCTTGGTTTAATGAGAATCTATTACAATGACATCTCTTGCATCAATAACACGTTGATGCAAATCTGTCAATAAAAATGTGTTTAAAGTAGCAAGTGTAAAAAACAAAACAAAATACCTCTAAAAGAAGTTGCCCCTGTAACTGATATATTACTACATTAATACATTTTTTTATCCAAATGCATATAAATTAATGTTGAAGCTGCCAACATGAACAGAAAACTGGAAAGCTGTATGCATGAATAAATTTTCTATTACGGTACATCGCCGCTAAAAATAAAAAAAAACGAATCAGCGGTAATTTGTTGGCGTACGTGCACCTTAAACATTTAGCATTGCAGTTTGACATGTTATGTGGCCAAACTAAAAGAGTGAATCAGGGTTTTCCCTACAGATGGACCTTCCCGTTACCTTTTGGATTCTGCTGATCAGCTCGCTGGTCCTCTGCGTCCCTGCAGTCCAAGCAGCAAAATGCCCACAGGAGTGTTTCTGCGACCAAATCCAACTCACTGTGACCTGTGTCAACAAGAACCTGACCCAGGTTCCTCCTGCTGTTGATGAGGTATCTATAAACATATACACTTACTGGTCAGTTTGTTAGGTACACCTTGCTAGCACCAGGTCGTATCCGCTCAGATTCAACAAGGTCCTAAAACATTCCTCACAGATTTTGGTTCATATTAGGATGATAGCATCACACAGCTGCTGCACATTTGTCTGCTGCACATCTAAGAAGTCTAGATGGAAATGATTAGCAACAATACTCAGGTAAGCTGTGGTGTTTAAACAATCCACAAAAAATGGGGCTGTTTAAACAATTCTCTGTTGAACAGGTGTTTATTTCCAGGGAAATACAAATTTTAATACCCCTGTTAAAGAATGATAAGGCTTCGGCTAAACTTCCAAAGCTGTGGTACCTTTTAAATACTTATTATTATCCTCTAATATATAATCTGTTTTCCTCATAGATAACAGTGAAACTGGACCTTCGAGGTAATGACATACAGGAACTCCCCACTGGGGCTTTCAGGCACACCCCCTACCTGACTCACCTGTCGCTGCAGCGCTGTAACATCCACAAGGTGAAGGAGGGGGCGTTCCGTGGCCTCGGTCGCCTGGTCTTCCTCAACCTTGCCAACAACAACATTGAGATCCTCTACCAGGTATTCTTAGACTTAAACCACATATATCCCATTGTCATTTTAAGTGGTTTTTAAAAAAATAAAAATTAACTTCAAGAAGTCTACCCAACAATTTTTAGTGCAGTCCTTGGTTTTTTTATGATTCTAGGAGTCATTTGACGGTCTGTCCTCACTAAAGCAGCTTATTATTGACCGTAATCGTGTGGAAGAGATCCAGCCTGGAGCGTTCTCTCAGCTGGGCTCCCTCAACCTGCTCTCCCTCTCACACAATCAGCTGGTTTACATCCCTAATATGGCATTCCAGGTACTCACACTAAACCGTGTGTACAAAATACTTCGAAATGGAAAATTTCAAATATTTTACAGAGATGCACGTCTTGTTGGAGCCTTAAATAAAATGCCAGCTTCCTTTGCTTTCAGGGCCTGCAGAATATCAAGTGGCTTCGTCTTAGTTACAACTTTCTAAACTACCTGGATACTGAAGCCTTTGCCGGACTGTTCACACTAACTCGTCTCAGCCTGGATCACAACGAGTTACAGTTTTTCCCCACTGAGACCATGACCAGGTGAAGTGAGAGGCACCATCGCTCAGCATTGGAGCTAAACAGGAATCTCACACTGGATGTAAATCTAGAGAAAAACTAAAATCCAATGTGACAATTATGACATCATAATTAACAGCAAAGTACAGGCCCGCTGGTTGCTTTACACGTACTAGAGAAAAAGCTTAAGAAAGCTTCTTCTGGCATTCTCGACTTCTGAAGCTGAAAAAATATCACATCTCTTTCTTTTTTAATCATTGATTACGAATAATTAAAAGAGTCCAATTTGTATCACTTAAAAAAATAGAGAATAGAATTGGCAAGGTCTCCAAAGACTCCACCCCACACTTTGAAAACCACTGTCAAAGACTGTACATTAAAGATGGACATAGCCACTGTGAATCACAGTGGGCTTCAACATTTGATATTTTAGGCATTGCAACGTAGGTTTGTTTCTACTGGATGTGATGATCAATAGGTTGAACTGACTGAAAAACGTAGGACACCGCATGAGTTGTCAGTCACAAGGTGGCCACACCCTAAAGCAATGGATCCCATTCTTTATCCAATGTTCCCCGATAGTCTTGTCAGAGTCAAAAAAGCGCTTTCCTTCACTCTTCAACAGATTCTGTGTTCGTGAGTTCTAATGAACTCCCATTCCTTGATTTGTGTTAGCTAACTGTTTCAGTTGTACATAACAATTAACTTACTTCTTTTAAAATGGTAAGCTAATAGTTATGCACCGCCTTGAGCGGACATTCTTGGACCCGCCTCCAAATTGTAACTTTTAGGGCCTTTTTGGGAAACGTTCCCTGAAGGTTACTGTTTGTTAGGTTTAAGCTTTGGATCAATAAAGTAGTCAATTCCTTTGCTTTAGATAACAAGTTCAACTGATTACCTGTTATGTTTTTGCTGTTCTGTTAATGACATCATGTTTACAGAACGTTAAGCTGCTTATCCATACCAGTAGCCATTAATTTATCAGTTACTTTTACTAAGTTATTTTAATTTGTTTGTTTTGTTTTGTTTCTTTAACTGTTTGACCATTATGTATAAATTAATATTATCTTCTGCAGTGCAGACCGTTGACTCATTAGGAAAGCGTTTTTAGGGAGAGATATGTAGAGTCTCCCCCTGCTGGCCATTACAAAGGATGCAGATTTAAGGTTGTTAGGCCTCAAAGGTGAAGCCTAGTGGGTTCACTCTTCAGTATAACAGCGTCTATCCATCATTTATGTGCTATCTATTAACATTTATAAGTTAAGCTGGTTGATATTGCAATTTAAGTTTTTTTTAAATTAGGCTCTCCTATTTCTAGATAGAGAAGAAAATAGAAAATCCCTAGGTTTTAAATAAAGTGATGAGTTGTGTGATATTAATCAGTAGAAAGAACAAAAGGGATTCCATGTTTTGTCAAATCCCTCTCTCACAGACAGTATAGTCCCTTGTCTGACCAAACTTCAACACAATGGACAGAAAGTCATTTGTTAAACTCAGACACCTGATGTCTGTGTTGACAAAGAGTAATAAGAGTAATAATCATTGTTCTTATTCCTGCCTTGTTCTTTTCTGCATCCAGGCTGCCTGAGGTGACTCGTCTCGATCTCAGCTACAACCCCATGACGTATCTGGGGGAGGAGGCTGTGTCCATGCCCAAGCTGACCCACCTCTTCCTGGACCACATGTCCCTGCAGGACCTGGTGAACACAGCTGTTTCAAAATCCCCCAACCTCATCCACCTGGACATCAGCAATAACCAGCTGCGTGTCATCCAGCCCTTCGCCGAAGGCTCGCCAAAGCTGTCCCGTCTAAACCTGGCCGGAAATCCAATCCTCTGCAACTGTTACCTGCGTCCACTCAGGTACGGCGGGTTTTTGTTGCTCTTGTCCTGACAGCTTCAGGAAACCTCAGGGAAGTGATCAGCACTTTGTTCTTCTTTTCTTTTTTCCCCCCTATTCTGCAGAGAGTGGGCTATCTATAACAAAGTGAAGCTGATGGGAACTTGTGGAGGGCCATCCCATCTTTCAGGTGACAGCCTGGATGCTGTCCACCCTTCTGAGCTGAGATGCCAGAGTCAGGAAGACATCATAAAAGAGGAAGAAGCAGCCAGGATCATGCCACGACCCACTGAAGAACCGAACAAGGTCAAGTGTCCTGCCAACTGTGTCTGTGAGGTGAGTGTCACTACTTTTTTGTATATTTATATTTCATTTAATGCCTACCATATTTTCCAAGCTGACTTTAAGCTCTTTACCTGCATTTGCCAATGATAATAGGATGTAGTTGAACACATTGAGAAATATGCTGGATTCTTGCTTAGGTTAGAAAATCAATGCCACCTTTAAGTCTGTAAAACTAGCGTTTGATTTGCCTTTTTCCCCCATGTTTGTGTTTTTAGTCTACCAGTTAACAGCCCTCAAGTTCATTGATTGAAAAAGGGCTTTTTGAAGGAGGTCTCCTCTCTCCATGAACTCACTCTGCAGGTGGGGGAGATATACAGTGGCTTGCAAAAGTATTCGGCCTCCTCGAACTTTTCCACATTTTGTCACATTACAGCCACAAACAGGAATCAGTTTTATTGGAATTCCACGTGAAAGACCAACACAAAGTGGTGCACACGTGAGAAGTGGAACGAAAATCATACATGATTCAAACGTTTTTTACAAATAAATAACTGAAAAGTGGGGTGTGCGTAATTATTCAGCCCCCTGAGTCAATACTTTGTAGAACCACCTTTTGCTGCAATTACAGCTGCCAGTCTTTTAGGGTCTGTCTCTACCAGCTTTGCACATCTAGAGACTGAAATCCTTGCCCATTCTTCTTTGCAAAACAGCTCCAGCTCAGTCAGATTAGATGGACAGTGTTTGTGAACAGCAGTTTTCAGATCTTTTTATGTTTAGGGTCGTTGTCCTGCTGGAAGGTGAACCTCCGCCCCAGTCTCAAGTCTTTTGCAGAATCCAAGAGGTTTTCTTCCAAGATCGCCCTGTATTTGGCTTCATCCATCTTCCCATCAACTCTGACCAGCTTCCCTGTCCCTGCTGAAGAGAAGCACCCCCAGAGCATGATGCTGCCACCACCATATTTGACAGTGGGGATGGTGTGTTCAGAGTGATGTGCAGTGTTAGTTTTCTGCCACACATAGCGTTTTGCATTTTGGCCAAAAAGTTCCATTTTGGTCTCATCTGACCAGAGCACCTTCTTCCACATGTTTGCTGTGTCCCCCACATGGCTTGTGGCAAACTGCAAACGGGACTTCTTCTGGTTTTCTGTTAACAATGGCTTTCTTCTTGCCACTCTTCCATAAAGACCAACTTTGTGCAGTGCACGACTAATAGTTGTCCTATGGACAGATTCCCCCACCTGAGCTGTAGATCTCTGCAGCTCGTCCAGAGTCACCATGGGCCTCTTGGCTGCATTTCTGATCAGCGCTCTCCTTGTTCGGCCTGTGAGTTTAGGTGGACGGCCTTGTCTTTGTAGGTTTACAGTTGTGCCATACTCCTTCCATTTCTGAATGATGGCTTGAACAGTGCTCCGTGGGATGTTCAAGGCTTGGGAAATCTTTTTGTAGCCTAAGCCTGCTTTAAATTTCTCACTAACTTTATCCCTGACCTGTCTGGTGTGTTCTTTGTCCTTCACGGGTGCTCACACACACAAACTACACCCTTTTTGGCTCCTACCTCAAATCACACTGTGCACGGTCGATCTTATGTGCTGCACAATAATATTCAATATTTAGTATTTACTGTTATTTACTGTTAGTTTATCGCGATGATGTTGTTTATTATATTGCTCTCTTTTTTTTTTGCTTGTTTTCTCTTTTTTCTTTCTCAACAGGTGATCCAGGTGATTGAAATATGTATTTTTTTGTCTGTTTGTTTTGTTGGTTTTTGTTTTTTGCCCTTTATCACCGTTCCTCTTCCCCTACCTCTCTTTCTTTCTCCCTTTTCTTTCCCCCAATCATGTTTGCTTCGTGTGTAGCAAGTGAAAATAAAATAAAATTTTACTTTGGCTATTAATTTAAGCTAAGATGGTTCTTTGCTGGCTGAAGCTTCAAATTTAACACACATCAGAATGAATCGGTCCTTCTAACTCTTAAGAGTTTCGTATTTGATCAGGAGTAAAGAAACAACACTTTTAAAATCCAAGTTACTGTTCTGATTGTAGTTAATCTTTTTATATTAATTTAAGAAGCTGGACAGTTTCATACAAACACACTTTCATAGCGTCAGGAGAGGGACGTGCAAGGTTGAAGTGCTGGTGAGCTCTAAATTTCCTTTACCTACCTGTCTACAGGCAGAGACACACCACTCTTCATGTGAGAACCGTGGTCACACTAAAGTGCCTCGCGGTTTCTCTGCCAGCACACGTCTCCTGGACCTGCGTGGCAACAACTTCCACTACATTCCCAGCAACAGCTTCCCCGGTGTCACCCAGGTTGTGTCCTTGCACCTGCAGCGCTGCAAAATTGTGGATGTAGAGGGAGGGGCTTTCAATGGGATGAAGGGACTGATATACCTGTACCTGTCTGAGAATGAGCTTACCTCCCTGAGCCCAGATGCCTTCAAAGGTCTTTCACTGGCAACGCTACATTTAGAGTAGATGGTCAGACAAGATCCAAACTCACTTGCTTTTTTTCTTTAAGGTCTCCCTAAGCTGACTTACCTCCATTTGGAAAAGAACCGCTTTACCAGTTTCCCCAAAGGTGTCTTCAAACTGGTGCCCAGTCTGCTTGCACTTCATCTGGAGAACAACTCCATCACTAAGCTGGAGCCAGGTATCATGACGGGGGCTGAGGGTTTGAGAGCTCTCTATCTCACCGGGAATGCCATTGTGCATGTGTCGCCCAGGGCTCTTTACCAGGCAAATGACTTGGACATGCTTCACCTGGGAGGGAATAAGCTCAAGGAGGTGCCCACTGAGGCACTGAGCAAGGCTGGGAATCTCCGAGACCTCAGGCTGTCCAGAAATTCAATTCGTTGGATCGGATCGAATGCTTTCAAACCTCTGGGGAGGTCACTTAAAGAGCTGTACCTCAATAACATGGGACTGGAGAAGGTGAGCGGGCTTTGTGCACTCTACAAACGTTTTCATATGTAATGTAGATTTTTTTCAAACCGATGTGATTGCTTTTGCTGCAGATGTCGCAGAGCGCCCTGGCAGGACTGGGTCCTGGGTTGAGGAGTCTTTTCTTGGAGGGCAACCAGCTGGAGGAGGTCCCTGACTTCCACCCACTCACCGCTTTGGAGGTCATCAATCTCGCTGACAATCCTCTAATGTGTGACTGCCCCCTACTGCCACTGCGCATGTAAGACAGCTGCAAGTCAATAATGTAGTTAAATAGGACTGGGGTTTGGACGGTGAGAGATTCTAGTATGTGAAAATGTGTGAATGTTGGTCATTATGGGAACAAAACCATTTCCAAAGACGCATCTTTGTCTGTTAAGATTAGCTTTAAGGTTCACATATTATACCGTTTGGCTCAATAACATTAAATAACTAACAATAGTAACTAATTTGGATCTTTTCTTTTTATCTAGGTGGATTGAGAAAGTTAACCTGAAGGTGCGAGCCACCTGTGCCAATCCACCTGAATTGCGGGGTCGGAGGGTCAAGGATGTCCACGGGTTCAAAGCCTGTCCTGGTGGAGAGAGTCTTCCCTCTGCCCCTGCTGTCACCTCAAAGCCAGCAAAGGCCCCCAAGGCAACCAAACCCAAACCGATGCACCTCAGCGGCCATCGGCAGGTCAAGATGCTCAAGGTCAAATCCAAAATTCGAGGGAGTCCAAACACAAAACAGGGTGCAGCAAAGAAAGCTGCTGAAAGCACAAAGAGACGCAGCATGCCCTGAAACTCCCGCCTTTCGGCGTTGCATCCATTCTGGCGTTCTGTGCTGACGTTTTAAAGTCAGGGCTTCAATGCAAACATCAGCACAGCGCAGAACCAAAGTTTTGAGGTTAAACACTGAACTGAACGGTCCCAGCTGCACTAATCATTCTTGCTGTCTTAGCACAATGTTGAACAACAGTATAAATTCTTTGTACGGTTGGATTAGTAAGCTATATCATGTTGGGCTTTAACTTTTATCACCTTAAAAGTGCTACAGTCAGGTATTTGCACAGTACTAGTAGTTTTGCCACAGTACATTTTCAATCAAGCAATTAAGATTTAAACTTTGATTTAAGGAGTTTATGTTAAAATTGTAAAAATTAACTGGACAAACTAACATCATTTTTAACATAAGGATTGTTTTTAGTACTTGGATGAATATATGTAGCATTTGGCTGATTCTGAACAGAGTATGGGCCTGTATACTCCACATATCATTCTCCTACTTCTGTCAGTGGTCACGTCATCAATAAACACAAGCGACCGCTGCCTGGTTTCCACTGGCAGCCACGTTCATGCCCATACCATCACACTGCCTCCACCATGTTTGACACAGGATGTATTCTTCAGATCATGAGCTATTTCTCTAATTCTCCATACTCTTCCCTTCCTATCATTCTGGTACAAGTTAATCTGTCATATTATGCATATGCACTCTTCTCCAGCAGTCTAATCCAGGGGTGTCAAACTCCAGGCCTTGAAAGCCGGTGTCCTGCAGGTTTTAGATGTATCCTTGATCCAAGACAGCTGATTCAAATGGCTAAATTACCTCCTCAATGTGTCTTGAAGTTCTCCAGAGGCCTGGTCATGAACTAATTATTTGATTCAGGTGTGTTGACCCAGGATGAGATCTAAAACCTGCAGGACATCGGCCCTCGAGTTCCCCACCCCTGGTCTAATCTGTTCTTGCTTTTGACAAATTATTTGGACAGCATTTTGTATTTTTATTCGTGAGGATATCTGTTGATGGTAGAAGGATTCTTGGCTAGGTTAGATGTTATGAAGTAGTTTTTCCTAACCAGTGAAAGAATTCTCCAATTCTCCTTCAGGTATCTTTCGGTGTTGCTGAGGTGGCCAGTAAAGACATTGTTTTTAGGAATGTACCCGATTGTTGTTTTGGCCTTTTATATTTAATAGTACATGTATGATGGAAAATAAGAAAAAAAAAAAAGAATAAAGCATTGCTTTACCGAGCCTGCAGTTGAGGGTAGTTAACCTTCACTGTAGGCTCACAACATACTCAAAGTTGAAAATCAAATCACATTTAGATAATATATTTTTAAAAATACTGCAATTGACTGTATATTTACAAAAGGATCTATCTGGATATAAAACATTAAAAAAAAAAACTTCATTACAACCCAGGAAAACTTTCAGAGTCAAAATCTTTTTGATAAAGTCTTTTTATTTATTTGTTTAATTCTTTTTTCATTGGAGTGATTCAGCTATATTGGTTCTTTTATTCTCTATGATTCATCCATGGTACTGTCGTCTTCTTGGCTCAACTCCTCTTTGTCCATTCTTTCATTTTCACTCTGATCAGTGTTGCTATCACCGGTACACCGGTCTTCAAGTGATGCATCGTCTTCGGCCACGTCTTTAGTTTTACTTTGCTCCGTCTTCTCCTGTTCTACATTATCCAAGCTGCTTTGCCCTCCCTCTTCTTGTTTGATTATGCACACAGAGTCTTGCTGAAAGTTGTCCGGTGGCCTAATGGGGGTCTCCGTTTCCATTTCCTCCACTTTCACCTTCACTGCAACGACTATTAAGACAAGTAAGTCAGCAAATTTACCAAAATGGGCAACTAGCATGCAAATGAGGAAAAAGTGACTCATTTGAGAATTGTCTCTTACTCTCCTGCTCCTCTGGCTCAGTCTTGGGCTGGATGAGTGGCACTTTTGGAGGAGTGCTTTGAGGACTTTCGGTGTGTTGATCAGCACCGTCTTGAGCTTGGTCCTGTGAAAGCCTCTTTTTTGTGTGCTTCTTTTCTACAAAAAGCAAAGAAAAGGAGATCATTCTCATGTGTCAAGTAAGACATTACCGATACAAGACTACATATACTTTTCTGAATAAAACCTACTCTTTCTCCCGAAAGAAAAGCGCCGGCATTTCTTGTTCCGCACCAGCTGCTTTTCAATTAAGTCAGCTAGAAAACAGAATGAAACACCAGTCACTTTGTTTCACACTCAGAAACATCTATGCATCACTCATCAACCAGTCACTTCTGTCTGTGACAGTTTAAGGCTGGAGCTTAGTGAGTGTAGTGAACTGTTGCTGTATTTATAATCAAAATTGAAGTCTAAATGCGGTTAAAGAGCGCCTTTTACGCTAATTTCCAGATTTTCAGACTATTGTTGTGGTACACCACTAGAGGAGTTAGCGTTATTCATAGCCCAAAATAGCTTTGGCGCAGATGTGTCGAGGATATGTGCTTTCTGTGTGACATCACACAGATCCAAGATGAGAAAAAAACTGAAATGCAGCATTTAGAGGCGTCTCAAGCCAAGCTTTTGGCTCATGGGGATTACCTCATCATACTCTGACCTTATCTATTGAAACCTTGGCCATTAATCCCCTTTAATCAGAACGCCTCGGTACTCCTGCATTAACCCACATCACTTCAGTGCTCTACATGTTGATTCAAAACACAGTGTTACAGTCCGCTGTATTTACCGACTCCAGGAGGTGACTGGAGCTGGTAGCCCATGAGCTCACACCAGCCAACTGGGTAGATGTCTGGAGACTGGTGGTCAACCCACTGGTCAAACTCATCCTCCCAGCCGTCAAAGTGGATGAGGAGAAGGCGGCCGACACAGCGCTTCACGGTGGCGACGCACAGGAGCCGTGGCTCCATCAGGTCCACGGCCTCCAGCTTCATGTTGGGGGAGAAGCTGTGACCTGGGTAGTCCTGAAAGAAGTGTCATATTTATTAGTGTTTTTACATCAATAGATACATTTGAAAAGAAGCCATCCTGTCCTATTAATTCAACTTATAAAACATGTGATGGCAAGGTCATCCTACAACATCTTACAGCATTGAACAGTCTCACGGGCGCAGCTTTTGCTTTGGTCTCCTCCAGGTACTTTTCCCAGGTGAAGGTCTGAGCATCGTAACCTGCCAGGAAATGCATAAAGCGACAGGAAATATATGGTGAAGCATTTCAGCACCAGCAGACAAGTTAACCTGCAAACTAAGAAACAGAAAAAACATACCTGGGGGTACAGTGAGAGGGATATTGTTCTTTTTACAGAAGTTAATTGGAAGAATGGCGTGAGAGGAAGCATGGTAACAAAACCAGTCTGAGCCATTGTTTGATATGGTGCCATCAATGCCCACCATCAGGTACCCATCAAACAGCACCTGGGGAAAAAAAGAGGAGTAGAGTCAGAGAGAGGAAAACCAGCAGTAGAGATACGATCTCTACAATCCACCTGTTAGGTGGAGGAACACACCAACAAGAACCTGCAGCGGGTGGAGAACTGGCTTTTGTAATGCTATGCTGAGCACAACAAGGCTTCAGCAAGAAGTACCAGCTGCAGACCAAGATGAAATCAATTCAAACAGTCCTCTATCAAGGCGCTTTCTATTTTATGGTAAAGACCCTAAAATAATACAGAGAAAACCCCAACTATCAGGAAAGAAGACACGCTGTGGAAGAAAGCAAGATTAATAATTAAATGCAAAGCGCTGTATAAACACAGTGCACGTATGAAGGAGTTAATCCACATGATGAGAGACCCACTAAAGAAGCAGCTGATTATACTGCTGAGTTTACAGAAGATACCCCTGCCATTAGCTCATTTATGAGCTGTTACAGTTACAAGGGCATCTAAATCTCTGGGAAACACCAAACCTAGGTGACAGATGATGAATCACAAACACACATAAACAAAGTCAACAACAGCTACCTCACCTTGTGTACTGTGGCCACACAGATACTTCCCAAGTTGAGCGGGTCAATGGCCTCCAGCTTCATTCCTTCTTCAAAGAAAGTTCCCTCCATGTAGGTGAACCTCAGCTGAGGACAATACATTACATTCATGTGAAACAGTGAAGAGGTAAAGCTTAAACTTGAACTGAAATGAGCATAAGCTTAGTAACGACGATGATTACTTCAGCTATTTTTGAGTTCTGACTCAAACAATCCGCAGCTTTTGGACTTTGGGGGTAAAACATGGAGAAATAAAAAATAAATACATTTAATGAATCCTATGATTTTCTAAACTACACCACAATCAAGTGCAGATTTACTGCTAACCTTATAGTACACTCGACTATGACTTACGTCAGTGTTCATATACTTCCTTACCTTTTTAAAGAGCATGAACGTACTGTCAGAATTGCCCCTCAGACCACTGGAAGACTCCAGATTGTTTGCTATAAAAATAAGAAGGTTTCATATTTTAATCTACAACAAATCTAAGAGGAAAAAGCAAAGTAATCTTCTATCACCAGCACAGTACATGTTACATTTCAGAAAACAGAAATCTTTAAAATCATGTATTTAGTTCAACATCTGTGCAGTTTCATGTCATAAAAACTTTCACTGTGATTACAAATAAAATGATCCACACTGCTAGTGTTACGCTGAGGTCCAGTATCCTTTTCTAAAGTCCGAGTGTGTCTCCAAATATTTCTTTCCCCTTAAAGTTGATTAATCCTGTTTTTACTGCTGACTGCTTGGTTTCCTACATCAAAGTTAATTTCCTTTTGCAAGTTTTTGTTCTGTACCACACATCTTCAGCTCCAGTGGAGAACCCGTTTTCATACTTACCAGGCGCTTTGATGTCATGACCCACTTTTTTGGACCAGCCTATCGGATGCAGGAGGGGACTCCATATGTGACACCAGAAGTCTGAGATGATGTTCTCAGGGGTGTCACTTTGGTCCGCGTACACCAGGCGTACACGGCCACCGATGTTGGAGTCCACGATGGCCACGCGTGTCCGGCTCACGTATTTGGAGTCCACCACCTCCACGCGCATGCCCGTCCTGAAAGAGTTCTTCATGCTTTCTGCAAGCTGGAACAAAGAAAAGCGGGAGGGCGGCAGAGTGACAGAAAGTTGCTGATTATGTGCTTAATTCAGTGACTTCTATTTCATTTAATCCATTACACTCTTTATGACATACAGGGCAATTCATAACATCAGGCAGTACCTTCAGGTAGAAATCAACAGGCAGAGTTTGGGCCCCCACCAACCTCTTCATCAGATACTCCTTCCAGTCTGGGATGTCCTGCTTCAGATCTACAGACACGCAAATCATCAAACAAGAAAAGTCTCTTTGTGGTTTATTCCCCTCTTATTTTTCATATTACATGTTACATAAACATTTTAGTCATAGTGTGTGGTCTCAGGGCTTCATTACACAAAGTTTCAGTGATGAAACTTGGAGAGGCATTCTCCTTTTCTGCTCCATCTCACAGGACTTATAGCTCTCTCAATTAATTTCACTTGCAGACTTTAAAAGAGTACAAATGACCTTGTGAAGTCATCACTGGGAACTTTTTCCTATGACTGTGTACACATTAAAGAATCTTTATTTTTGTTATTTTATTGCTATTTTACTGTTTTTTATTGTTGTAATTTTAATATGTTTGTTAGAAACAGGTCCTTTTTGTAAATGTGACATTGGGACTACCTGTATAAATAAAAAATATAAAAGTATGACATACAAACAACACATTTAACCTGAAACCGTATAAAAGATAAGATCAATTTCTAGTTGTTAACAACAGAAAATGACACATTTGTCACTTTTTATTACTTTAGATTTTTAGGATGTTTTCTGCTGCTCTTTTACCTCTACTAAGTTTTATATCATCCTCCATTTACATTTCTCTGTCTTTTAACGTCTGTTAAGCTACAGGCAACATGTCTTTCTTCCATTTTATCTGTACTTTATATTTTATTTATCTTTTGATCTGCTAGTAGAAAAGTGCATTACAAAGACTTCTCTTCTTCTTACTGAGAAAATTGCCTTTGTATTTAATTTCCTGCCCATTTGCTGCATCAGTTATTTGTTGTCTTGATTTTGCGATATCACCTTAACTGCAAATCGAACCAGTGAAAATACTCAGACAGAAGCTCTTGTCTGTTAGAGTCATTCATATATTCTCTAATCACAGAGCTGATGATCAGCATTCATTTGTCTGGTCAACGACCACTAGTTCACATTATCACTTCAGATAACTCGCTCACCTGCTCTTATTCTTTTGAGGATTTAAAGAATAAACAAAAACACCTTCACCAAGGTCAACCAATACTGGATGAAGCAGTTGATTTAGGACCAAACAGAGCATAGGCGCCATTTTTAAAAGCAAACTGAATGTGAATCCTAACCTTGTGGGGGTACCAGCAGCTTGCTGGTCATTGCGCACCATCCGATCGGGTTGAGCTCTCCTGAAACGAGGCTGCACCAGAAATCATGGCTGCTGTCATGCTCAAAGCCCTCGTATCTCAACAGGGCTTTGTATCCTGCAGACAAGAAAGGACGAGAGTTACCTGCCAATGTTGCTACTTTACCAAAATATATTTCACTGTGTGGAAGTTAACATCCTGAACTGTTCCAGGCAAAAAATTCTAACTGCTAACCTGGATGAGTTCATGAGACAGATGAGTGAACAACCAAACAGAATCGAGCTCACGCCAAGATCAAACTAATTGGCAGTAATAACTGACCCAACTTAGCCCGTTAATGCAACTTTTACAAATAGCATATCACATTTGGATGCATCTGACGCACCAGTGTCAGATGTTTTCTGCAGACACCGGCTGTTTCATCAGAGGAGAACAGCTATGTTAGACAAATACAGATACAAACACCATTTGTTGAGGCACTTTTCACTCTGGTACAAACCATATTGATACCAATTTATTCCCGGTCTTTGGTACAAATCTGTAGACAAAACTAAACTTCAATGGTCACTGAGACTTAAAATCTGCATGAATAGATTCACTAGTCTGATCTGTTTGGCAGCTTTACCCCAACATGCCTCAACAAAGCCTGGTTCATCACGTGTTCTCTTAGCTTGCACAAAATTTCATAACATTAAGGGTTCATTTACGATCAATTCTCATTGGAGCAGAGCTCCGAACAAATGCTACAGTGATTTAAATTATAGATTCAGTCATCTGAGCAAAAAGGTAAGCTGCTATCACAGCGTTAAACCTGAAATGTGCGCTATATGAGTGCAACAACATAAGCGGTTCACACATTTACTGCTGTAAAGAAGATGATGATCTCTCGGGTCAGTGCAACATTTGGTATTACAAAAATCTACCAAAAGATTTCTTTTTAAGATTTTTAAGTGCTCCAGATATCGTCTCCAGTCTCATAGCACAATTTCTTCTGGTTATGAATATGCTGCACTTTATATTCAGCACCATGAGAAGTACAGCAAACCAAGTTTTAAGCTTTGCAAGAGGCATTAAGATTTGGGTCTAGCCAAGAGACAAATAAAATTCACTAATGAAAAATAAGAAACTAAATGTAACATTAATATATAAAAATGATTTGTGGTTCATTGGGCTGTTAACTGTTGGCAGAAAGATGCACACACCTGCAATCTGGATAACTGTAGCAATCCAGTAGACTTTACTGGGGAGGATGGCATTCGTGTTCAGCACCTCCACTTTCATCCCCATGGTGATGTCATCCCACTGGGCACAAAGGGGAGCCTGTAGGGGGTGAAGCCAGAAAATTCCTTATGGATCATCTGTGTGAAGCTTTTATGTACTACCATCTTATTTTCCAGCATTTTCAAGAGAAACTCAATTTTCTATTGTTTTCTTCTGCTGATGACGGCATGAAAACAGCAATATAATCCTAATAAGCCATTTGAGTTTCCCTTTATTTGATTATTAAGTCAGTTCCCTTAACTGTTAACATCGATGGTAGAACGAGGTTTCCACAAAGGTTAAGAACAATATGTCGCTATGACGATAATTTCTTAGCTGTAAGTCTTTGTAAGAACTGCAGAACAGACTCACGTGTCTGAAGCAGGAGACAGATGCAGCCAGAGACGTTTCTCTCTCCAAGTATGCGGTCCAGTCGAAAGAAGCAACAGCAGCTACGCAATGGAAGGAGACAGAAAATAATTCTCTTTAAGCCACCTTTTTCTGACTGGCTGCCCCTCGTAAACAGAAGGTGGTCGCCAATATTGCATCTTGTGTCGGTTCATTGGCACCAAATTGGAAATCACATGAAATGTGCCGATTGCAGCAGGTTAAACAGGTTGTGTTAAAAAAAATAAAATAAAAAATTATTTCATGCAAACAAGCGTGCTCGGTGACTTTACCATCAACTCCGGTGGCTGCTGGAGGAGCTTTGTTCACTTTATTCAGCACAGTAGCTTTTTTCGTTGGGGGCTTTCCCTAAAGAAGCAAAGAGGGGGAAAAGAAATATTTCTCAGAGCCTCTTATATCCATACAGTTGGCATAAACCGTGAGAGAGCATGGTATAAGTCACAATCAGATAAAAAAAAACAAAAAAAACACTCTGCCTACACTATGCCTCTAATGGCACGCAGAGGTGCTGTCTGTCAGCAAAACTATGCAAAGATTAATTTCATGAGGTTTGGACAAGGATGGATCATGAATTCCAATGAATATTGAGATCACCCTTTGTAACTCAAAACTTCGTACAGGCCTTTACAGAGGATCTGCTCTCCAGGTACCCTTCTCTTCGTCAGTATGAAAGTGAAGACAAGGCTATGCAGCAGCTTTTGGTAGGTCAAACCACATTGAATGGGACATAATGGTCATTTCCAGTTCTGTATTTTTTATTCTTTGGCATCACTAGAGTGGTAATTAAAGAATTCCTTATTTATCTTATTCTAGGGCCTTTGCACATTCATTGTCTAAAAAAAACAAAACAACCTCTCTTCTTAACAACAACTGCTTTATAGCCACTTTTCTCTGATTGGTTGCCCTTTACAAACAGAAGGTTTGAACGATATGTGGGTGTGGCATCTTCTTCTGCAGAGCCAAGAGAAGAAAAACAACGTCCGGAAACGAGGGCCTTAAGCCTGGGCTGAGAGCCCTGGCATGTGGGGTTTCAGTACAAATGTCCTGCCTCACCTGTCTCTGCAGCCATATATTCGTAGGGTGGTCTTCCTCTGAATAGTGGGCATGTGTGAACTGCGCGGGGACGGCGGTGGGCTTGAGAAGCCGGCCCCGGCGGCTCGGTAGGTTCTGCACGTCGTAGTAGTCGTCCGGCTGAAAATGCTTCTGGCACACGAAGAGTTTGCCGAGGACGTAACGGGGGGTCCTTGGGTCCATGTTCAGGGTAAAGAGCCATTGTCTCAGCTTCTCCTGGTCGCTAAGTGGAAACCGATGAAAGACGATGTTTGGCCTTTTTATGGTTAAGCAGGTCTCGACGCAACACTTGTGAACCATTTCTGTACCGAGTTAGGAAAGACGGACACAGGCTCACACGTCCCCGCAGAGGTATTTAAGTCCAGCGCGGTCTTCTTCTTCTTCTACTTGTTATTTTTCTGCAGCGCTCACAGGTAAACAGCCTTTTTTGCAAATACTGCCACCTTGTGTTCAATATTACTAACTATGGTGAAATAAATTTGCTGAAAAATGCCTTAAAATTACATTTAATACTTTGCAGGCATCTACTCAGGTCTGTAAAGATGTACAAGATATTTCTGAATGGTTTTTATTTCGCTTTGAGTTTTTGTTTTTCACTTTAGTTTCAGTTAGCTTCCAGAGTGCTACCGCGGTCAGCACTGGGTCTTTTGGGTCACTGTCATGCTGGCAAACCCATCTTCAGTGTTCTGTCTGAGAGAAGGAGGTTCACATCCAAGACCTTACGGTACATGCCCCCATCCATTGCTGACTCAATGCAGTGAAGTCGCCCTGTATTCCTTGCAGAAAACCAGGCCCAAAGCACAACAAATCCACTTCAGTGCTTGACTGCGGGGATGGTGTGACCATTCATTTCTTTGGAAATTCAGCAGGGGATCAGATAATCTATCTAGATAACTATAGCGCCAAAATCCCAAATAAAAAAATAAACATTTCATACTTTCAGCTTTTAAAATGAGTGAATTTTTTGCAATTGATTTCAGTAATTTTCAATAATTCATAGATTTGTGACATTGAAAGTAGCGTGCTGAAGCCGTTCATGGATTCACTACAGGATTTCAGATAATCCCACACCTGTCTGAGCTGCTGAGCAACACACTCACGAATGGAAAAACTAGTACATCTCTTTGCCCAATCCGGTGACACTGACTGTGTCAAACTCCCAAAATGGATTATTGAATAAGGCAAGGCAGCTAATTCAAACTGCCCTTCTGGTGGTCCCCAGTGTTCAAAAATACATAAATAAATACATTAGAAAAAGTCAAACTCTTTCTGACCTGCAGACGTGCTAGAATGGATGATTTCTTAGAGTTTGATGAATAAGAACGAGAGCAGGATGTACTGCAGAAGCGCTTAGTCTTTGAATAGAAGTTGTTGATATTCCCGGTTGTTCCACACATCTCACAAACCACTGTGAAAAAAAAGCAATCAAAAAAGTTTTTGTTTAATGTAAAACATTATGAACATTGTTAATAGTGCAGGTGCACCTCACCTGGTCGCTCGTTTAGCACCTTTAACCCTCCTCCTGTCAGATGTCGTTCTTTACCTCTTTCATTAGCATCCTCACGCTCTTTGGGTGCCATTTCATTGTATCCAGCCTATGAAGGAAAAAAAACAAACATCCCACCTGTAAACAGTAGGTGTAAGCCCCCCCAACAGTCCAAAATAATTGCTACTCACACTAATGGTTTGCTCTCTTGGTTCAGCTGAAATGGTCCTGTGTTGGATAGAAGGCAGGCAGCTACCGCAGCCCGCGCCATTGCAGGAAGGACAGTGCGGACGGACAAACACTGTAGGAGCAGCTCCCGGCCTCAGCTTCAGAGGCCCCGCTGCCAGTCTGGGTTCAAAGTACTCCTTGCCAAAATGCTCATTGCAAAGGTAAGAATTGGGTGTGGCAACCCACTGCATGCGGGTGCGCTGGACCTGCTTCTCCCATTTCCGAAACTCTTCAGGGTCCTTGGGGAATTTAAACAGGGTTACGCCATCTTCGGTAGTTTTTCCACATCCATAAGCCACGCAGTGGTAAGGCATCATCGGAGCTTACACCATGAGCGCCTTTCATGGATCCTTTCTTCTTCTCAGTTGTGCTGTTTTGTTCTCTGAGCTGTGCAAAGAAAAGAAATAATTGTATCTTCCAACCGGCAGTTGGCTTTCTAATTTTCACACACAACCATCTCTAGGGTTTACGAGAATGGTCCAAACAAGACGAAATATCCAGTGAGCAGCAGTTCTCTAGGTAAAAATTCTTCTCTGACCCCAGGGGTCAAAGAAAAATTCCCAGAGTGCTATAACCTGGAAATTTTGCAACCAAGGTATGCTGATCATCGCTAAGATGGCACAACCTACCTAAATATTGCTGCTGACCATTTCCACCCCACTGAACAAAGTTTACACATCCTTTGGTCACTGCTTCCAGCAGGATTACAAACCATGTCACAAAACTCAAATCACCTTAAACTGGTTTCTTGAACATGACAATGGGTTCACTGTACTCAAATGGCCTCCGTAATCACAAACCTGCAGTAACTGTGGCGCCATCATGTCAATATGGACCAAAATCTCTGATAAATGTTTCCAGCATTATGAAGATTAAAGGCACTTCTGAAGGCAAAAGAGGGTCCAACCCACTACTAGCAAGGTGTACCTAACAAAGTGGCCGGAGAGTGTGTATTGGCTCTATTTGCCTCATTATAATATTCTCTACATTGAAAAACCTACATTAAAATGACAGGAAGCTTCGCACTTTATTTTATCTGTAATGTCGACATAATGTTTAACAAACACAAGACAGTGAAACATGACAAACAGAAGTTTGTCTTGAAAAGGCGGCCCTTTCGTCATCGTTATTATTATTTCTAATATCGCCGTTAAAGCACAGTTACAGCTGACTGCTTCATAAGTTGAGTCAAAACGTAAACAATGTAACTACTGTACACCAAAGCTAAGTGATAACAATGCTAAAAGTACTTGTGTGCAGTTATGAAGCTGCACTTTGCTCGTCATGACTTCAAACGTGTACTTACAGGAGGTTAGTGACTGCTGGCACTCAGTAAAATGTCTCTTAGGTGTACAAACTGATTTTGGTATCAAATGTTAATGTATCTTCATAGCTGCCCAGTACTGTAATGTGGTCGCTCACATTTAGCGTCATCTACTTACGCGTGTGCAAGGAATTCTGGGAGTTGATGTTTTTACGACAATTGGAAAAAAGTCGCTCTCCTAGTCACAAATAAGTCATTTTACAGGCATTCAGGTGTTTGCTGGAAAAAAATAGCCTTCTGTCGGTCTATGAAAAAGAAGTTTGCGGACACCTTGCTATTCAATTATTATTAATCTTAGGCCTTTGCACAGTGTAGAAAAATAAATAAACATAACCAATAATGAGGCAAAATATACAAACAAATATTAAGTAAAATATGTTTTGTAATTTAGATTACTTAAAGCAACCGCTGCTGGGGTCAGCACTGACAACAAATGGCAGTATCTCTATGAGGCAGTCATTTTTGTTGTCTCTTAACATGCGAGATTTGTTATGCTCCCCTGCAACTCCTAATGGCTTTGCAGTGGCAGTGTAGACTTTGGGCGTTGCCCGGGCTTAATTGCTAGTTATGAAAAAAGTTACTGACAAGGTGTGGATAAAGGCAGACTTCACGAAGGATGCTGTAATGCTCTCCTGCTTGCAAGTTTCAGCTTTGAATGTGTAATGATTAAAAAATATCCCTGTGTTTCTGAAAAACAAACAAACAAAAAACTCTGGTGTCAGTCTTGATTTTGTGTTGAGTTAGTATTGCTGGGACATAACAGCTTAAAAGTTGATTGGTGAAATTCCTTGACTTCGAGTTGTGTTGCTCCTAAGTAGTGCTGATAGACAGCAAAAAGTATTTTTTGTCTACTGTACTTAGCCATATTTTTGCAAGAACTGCTTAACTAACTAAAGAGAAATGCTGGTCAGCACCTTAGAATGGAAGATCCATCTGTGTTTCTCAGAGCTGAAACATCTCATCATCAGCTTTTTGGAGAAGCACCCTCAGAATCATTCCCCGCGGTGACTGCTCCAAAAGCAACCACTGCTAAACTAAATCAATAAGAAAAATAAAACTCAGAGGAATGGATGTTAGACCATTTGAATGTGATTTGGCAGTAGCTGCTGTGTCTTCATGAGAAGAAGAGTAGATGAAGTGATGGTATTCACATGTGTGGTTCCCAAAAAGAAGTACGGAGGAAGAAGCGGGATCGTGCGGTGCACCTTTACTGGTGACACCTTTTAATTAAGGGAAACTAGTGTGAAGCAAACTGAGACAATGCCAAGAATGTGTAGTTTCTATTAAAGTCAGTTTGAATATATATTAAAATATATTATATAATAATATTTGTATTTATATATATTAAAATACAAATATTACTATTAAAGAGTGACACACATTTACTTCAATCATAATAAACACACAAACAAAATCAAATATATAATGTTTTGTTTCCTAATCTTGAAACTGTCTTCATCAAATGTATTCAGTTAGGGATGTCTTGACAGCAGTTACAGGTACAGCTGCTCTGACACTGATGCTAGATTTAAGTTTTGTGAGGCTTGGAAATATTTAAAATTTCAAATTAAAATTATTTAAATTAATTTGCTTGTATTTACTTATAATTTTGACAGCTGAGAAGTTTTGTTAAACCACATTAAAGCAAAGTCGTGTTAAAAAATAAAGTTTGCTTAGGATTGTATGCAGTCCTGTGAAAAACTAAGTATACCGATACTGCTAATACAGAAATTAACAGGATAAGTAGCAGTTAGGTTTTGCTAATCAACTTCTCAGAAGTGGATGTTGCAGCAAAAAAACAGAGAAACAGCAAAAAATCCCAAGAGCCTCAACAGGCCTCTATAGCATGCTAAATTATAAAGTTTGTTACAGTACAATTAGAAAAACCCTTATTTGGAAGGATTGCCTGCTCTCTAAAAACACATGGCAGCAAGGGTTAGGTTTGCAAAGTTGCATCTGACCAAACCACACAACTCCTGGGACAATGTCTTTGGAACAGACAAGACCAAAATAGAGATATTTGGTCATAATGCACAGAACCATGTTTGACCAAAACTAATCTCAGCATATCAGCACAAACACCTCACACCAGCTGTCAAACATGGGGTGATGATTTAGGCTTATTTTGCAGCCACCAGGACCTGGGCACCTCACAATCACTGAGTCAACCATGAACTCCTCAGTGTACCAAAGTATTCTAGAGTCAAACGTGAGGCCATCTGTGCGACGGCCAGCTTGGCTTGGCTCAAATCGGGTCATGTAACATCACAACGATCCCAAGCACTCCAGCAAATCTACAACAAGAATCAAAGTATTGGAGTGACCGAGTCAAAGGCCAGACTTCAGCCTGACTGTTGCAGAGCAAGTGAGAGAAGAGTGAGCCAAAAATGATTCTGTAACGATGTGAGAAACTGACAAAGTCATACAGAAAGCGAGCATTTCATGTTATTGCTGCTAAAGGTGGCTTTACAAACTGCTGAATCATGAGATGCACTTAATTTTTCACAGAGTGCTGGGAAAATGTTCTATTTCACAAAGGACTGTTTGAGAAAAGAATAAAATTTAATATTTGGAGCAAAGATTTAGAAACGGACATTGCAGCAGAGGACTGAAAATTGTGTTGCAACTCAAACAGTGAATTCACACCTCAGATTAACACACTGTAACTGGTAAATGCAAACATCTATGTAAGTCTTGCAGAGTCTAACCACAATAAAATGACTAAATGCACAAAGACCAAATGTTACACTCTGGATTAGACAAATGATGCCACACCTTCTAGTAGAAAGAACAAACACAAGGAGGTATGAGCAATATCTGAAAAGGTTGAGGGAGCTTTCTTGAGCTTTGTGATCGGTATGTAAGGAAATCAAATTTGTTGTCTAATTATTGTTAAAGAACGAAGAAATCATTAAAAAGTGCAACATTCTGTAATTTTCTTAACAGCTACTATATTTTCTATAGTTGGTATCATCTGCTGAGCGGCATGTCACTGGGGAATTCTTCTTAAAGGACACAATGCAAGTCGTGCAGTGTGTTGACAGTTTTATTTTGGAACAGGATGGTTTGGAAGCTACATCTAAAAAAAGACCAGTGAATTTGGTGACCCTGTGACCTGATCGGGCGAATGAACAATTTGTTTATACTTGATACCAACTGAATGTAATTGGAGGAAAATTTTGGACTTTATTGACTTTTCCACAGAATATTAAACAAGATCTAATCACGTTTTGGTGCACTAATGTAAGTGTACTCAAATTGCTGCTCAGACTTGGTACTTTACCGTACTGTAGTGCCTGTTGTTTTGCTTCATTTTTGATGTGCAATATTATAATCTTTTAATCCCAAACAAAATTTAGGTAATTAAATGTGTAAGATAGCTAACATTAACAGATGGTGATGCCACTAGTTTTGCAGTTATATGAAAAATGATAGAATGACCACACTTGGAGAATATTCATCAGATTTTTGTTGTTGTCGTTTTGCTTTGGGGGCTTTTTAGCAAACAGGCAAACCACAGATCTCAAACTAAACTATTTTTTAATAGCTGAACATACTGACTACATTCTATAACTTGCTTTTTCTTACTTTTTACCTATCATATATGTATACTGCATATTTTGAAAGAACTTTTCTTTTCTTTGCATGGCCACATAGCAAAGAAACAAAGATGACTGATTCTGATCGAACAAACTTAAAATGGCACATTCTGGAATTGCAGAAGAACATTTCAGCTATCAGAACATCTGGCTTACTGTTACCCACACTCTGAGAAATCGCAGGTGTAGTAAAAGTGCATTTCTTTCTTAGTGTGTGCAATTACCAAACACTAGTCATTACTGGACCCTAAAGGTAAGGTAAAACTACTTCCTGAATATGGAATAAATGCACTAATTTTTACCCTTTTTCATATTATTCTTTTTCATAATTACGTGAACCTTTTTGAGGTACAAAAAGATGGTAAGTGGCTTGGTCCTTATATAGCACTCTAAGTGCTTTATACATACCTCATTCACTGCAGCACTTTTTTTGCACCTAAGTGCTTTCTAGCAAACATTCACACACATTCATGCTGTGATGAACGAATCACAGAGCACCTTTGGGTTCAGTATCTTGCCCGAGAGTACCTAAGTATGCAGGCTGGAGACTGGAGCAGCCAGGGATCGACTCACCAACCTTCCAATTAGTAGATGACCAGCTGAGCAATATATAAAGCATAAACCATATAAAGTCTCCAGGTTTACAAAGTACATCTTTACACCATTTCTTCAAGGCATAACATTATGAAACTATCTATGCTTAGTACGATTGAAAAAGAAATTGGGAAAAGTTGTAATTTTACTCTTAGATTTTAAGGACTGGCCTATCTTAAGCTGTTTGGAAAGCCTTCAATGCATTATGATAAGTTTCATTGGACAGTCTATTGCATCAGCATGATGGTGCAGTGGTTAGAGGAGTTGCCTCACAGGAAGAAGGTTTTGGTTTCAAAGCCAAACCTTCCTGGAGTTTTCTGCTCCCTGAGGCTGCTGTTTTTTTGTTTTGTTTTCATCAAAGAGATTTAAAGATCCATCCTATGTTAACTACTGTTTCTAAACATATTATAAACAAAAAAAAATCTCATCAACTGATATTAAAGACTGGTTCATGTGTATTGTTCATCCTTAGCTCATTGACAAACCATTCTAAGCAGGCCTGGACAGGCAGGGGACCTTGTTAACACTTATCTGTTAGTCTTTAATCTTGTTATTTGATGTTCTGTTTGGTTGCCATAGTTGGTTGTTGTTACTTTTAATTTTTGTAATTATTTCTGCCTGCATTTGAGTCTTCAATTTAGATTATAATTGAATACCACAACCAACAAAATGAAGCCTTTGGACAGCAGCAAGTGGCTCTTTCCTTCTTAAAGGTGACTATTGATCTTAAGCCATAGCTCACTCCTGAGTATGGGCTGGTCTTTAGGGAAACTCCTCTGGACATGTAAACCATAAAAACAAAAAGTGTCACCAGTAAAGTTGTACCACACCTTCCTAGTTCCTCCTTAACTTTGGTCCTTCCTGCTAGCTGGTTGTAGGCTTGCTGCGCAACCAGGTGATCACCCACTTGCTACAATGGCTGCCACATGTTTTCCAGAGCCCACTTCCTCTAGCTCTTCAAAAGGGAAGCATGGTCCTTGCTAATTCCCTTTCTCCTTATCACTTATCAACCTAGTCGCCACCACTCTGTGCAACCAGAGTCATCCTGCCTGGCCAGCTTGAATACACACACTACATTGCCAAAAGAATTTGCTTGTCTGCCTTCACATGCATATGAACTTGAGTGACATCCCATTCCTAATCCGTGGCATTTAATGTGATATTGGCACAACCTTTGCAGCTATAATAACTTCAACTCTTCTGGGAAGACATTCTACAAGAGTGTGTTTATGGGAATTTGTGAACATTCTTGCAGAAAGCACATACATTTGTGAAGTCAGACACTGATGTTCGACAAAAGGCCTGGCTCGCAGTCTATGCTCTAATTCATCCCAACGTTGTTCTATTGAGTTGTAGTCAGGATTCCACACCAGACTAGCTCATCCATGTCTTTATTGGCCTTTCTTGGTGCACTGGTGTGCAGTGATGTTGGGACAGGAAGGAGCCATCCCAAATATGCTCCCATATGGTTGTCCAAAATAACTTGGTGTGTTGAAGCATTAACAATAATTTTCAGGGGGACTAAGGGGCTGAGGCCGGTTTCTGAAAAACAACCCCACACCATAATCCCCCTCCACCAAGCTTTGGATGTGGCACTGTACAGTCCCACAAGTACCTTTCTCCTGACATTCACCAAACCCAGACTCGTCCATCTGATTGCCAGACAGAGAAGCTTGATTTGTCGCTCCATTTAACACGTCTCCACTGCTCTAAAGTTCTATGGCAGCATGCTTTACACCATCAGATTAAACGCTTTGCATTGTGCTTTGTGATGTAAGGTTTGGATGCAGCTGCTTGGAAATGTAGACCCATTCCATGAAGCTCTCTAAGGGCTGTTCTTGTGCTAATCTGAAGGCCACATGAAATTTGGAGGTGTGTAGTGACTGACTCTGCAAAAAGTTGGGGACCTCTGTGCTCTTGGCTTTTCAGCATCCACCTGTGATCACTCTGTGATTTTACGAACCCTGCTACTTTGCCACTGACTTGCTGTCATTCCCAATCACTTACTCTTTGTTATAATACCACTAACAGTCAACTGTGGAATAGTGAGTAGTGAGGAAATTTTATGAATGGACTTGTTGCAAAGGTTTCATCCTATCATGGTACCACACTGGAATTCACTGAGCTTTTCTGAGAGCAACCCATTCTTTCACAAGTATTTATAGAAGCAGTCTGTGTGCCTAGGTGCTAGATATTTTATTTTTTTTTATTTTATTTATTTATTTATTCATTTTTTACACGTGGAATTGACTGGAACACCTTATTTCAATGATTTCCATGGGTGAGTGAATACTTTTGGTAATACAGTATAGCTTCATTTGACTCTTTGTTGTGACATATGTTTATGTTCCTGTATGTTTCCCTGTGTGCTCATATACTGTCATTATGTTTAGTTTCCCTTCACAAATGGACTTTGGATTCTTTGGACTTTTATAACAGCCTTGCAATTGAATGTTTGCTTTGTATATTTCTGTCTGCAATTGGAATATGCATTTGAGTCCTCAATCTGTGTCGCGGTGTACAAGGTGGACTCACGTGCTGGACTCCGGGGATTGATGCACACAAGAGAATTTATTAATGAACAATGTCCAATGAGTGTATATACAAAAGGTGCGGGGCAGTGCTACCTACAAAGGTGCGGGGCGGTGCTATCTACAAAGGTGCGGGGCAGTGCTATCTACAAAAGGTGAGAGGGGCAGGGCTCCGGGGGAAATCCAGGTGAACACTCTCGTCTCTCTCCAAACAATCCAAACACGAATCCACTCAAACACTCAGGGAACACCAGGGAAAAGAGTCCAGAGGGTCTGCACACAAAGAAACGCTCATTAGATTCCAAACACACAACTACATGGAAAAACACTTGCTAGACGCTCGACTTTCACTGACGCGATTCTCACAACGATCCAGCAAAGAACAGCCGTTGCTTCCTGGCTTAAATGCCATCCACACTGATGAGGCACAGGTGTTTCCTCCTCCGAGGGCGTGGGCCAAGGGCGTGAACCCATAATGAGTTCCGCCCTGGCGAGAGAGAGAGAGAGAGATGATCAGCGACCAGCTGAACCTCCAGGCCGTGACAATCTGAAAGATTAGGACAAAGGATTTTGTTAGGTGCTGGACGGAAAACTTTGAGGATCTCTTCAATCCCACTGACACACCTACTGTAGAGGAAGCAGAGTCTGTGGATGAGGGGGATGACTCGGCCATCTTTGTGGTAGTTAACCACACAACAGAGAGTTTTTTAACTCGGGTGGGTGAAATTCACCCTGAGTCCCTACGGGCTCCGGAGGGAAAATCATGCAGAAGTTATAGAAATTTCCCTTGGATTGGCAAATTGGGGTCGTGGTCCCTTTTTCCAAGAAATGGAGCCAGAAGCTCATCCTCCATGGGAAGGCCTATTCTTTCGCATGGAGGAAGGTTCTCCACAGACTACCCTGCAGAGGAGAGTCTGCCCATTAGTCAAATGTTAGATTTAGGAGACAATGTGGTTTTTGTCCTGTTCATGTAAGTATGGACCAACTCTTTATTCCCTAAAGGATATTACCGGATGCATAACATTTTGCCCAACCAGTCTACATCTCTGTTGTGGACTTACAGAAAAAATTCCATTGTGTCCCTTGGAAGCTCCTATGAAGGGTGCTTCAGGAGTGTGGTATATTAGTCCCATTGCTCCAGTCCCTGCACAATAGCTGTGAAAGTTTGCTTTGCTTTGCACTTTGTCTGCCTTTTGTCCCCAATTCTGTTCATAACTTTTATGGTCAGAATTTCTAGATGTAGACAATAGGCAGAGGGTGTTGCTTTTGCTGGTCTCGGGATCTGGTCTCTGGTTTTTTCAGATGATATGGTTTTGCTGTCTTCATTAAATAATGATCTCCAGCTTACACTGAAGGGCAGTTTGCAGCAGAGTGTGAAGTGGCTGGGATAAGACTCATCACCTCCAAGTATTAGGCTATGTTTCTCAGCCAGAAAACGGGGGAAAGCCCACTTTGGATTGGGAATGAGTTGCTGACCCAACTAGTGTTGTTCATGAGTGAGTGAAGAAAGGGGCAGAACACTGACAGATGGATTGGTGCAGCATCTGCAGCGTTGCAGATGTTGCATGTGTCTGTTGTAGTAAAGAGAGAGCTGAGTGTGAAAGTGAAGCTGTTTATTTACTGGCAAATCTATATTTCTATCTTTTGGGTAATGACCAAAAGAATAAGATTGCAGATAGAAATAAACTTTCTCTGAATGGTGTTTGTGCTCTTTCTTAGAAATAGGGTAGATGAGTCATTCAAGAGGGACTCAGCGTATAAACACTATACTCCTCCTAATCAAAAGGAGCAAGTTGATGTGGTTTGTGCATCAAACTAAGATACTGTCTGGATACCTCCCAGGTGAGGTGCCCAACAGGGAGGAGTCCTCAGAGGAGGCCCACAAGGAGAACTCAGGACACGGTGGAGACATTACATCTACTGACCGGCTTGGGAATCCTAACCTGGGGATGCTAGCTTGGTAGTGCTTCAGTGTCCCCACATAATTGTACTTTAGCCTTAGTTAGGGCCCGAGCACCGAGAGTGCGAAGGCCCTATTGTATCTGCTCCGTTTCTTATTACTATTATTCAGGCAAAACAAGGGCCTTTTTGAGGGCCTAAACATGCTCAAAAACTCATGAAATTTTGCACACATGCCAGGTCTGGTGAAAAATTTTGTATTTTAATGGTTTTACATATGAGCACTGGGAAATGGCTCTACAGCGCCACCTATGCCTTGTTAAATGCAGCCCTACGACCACATAGTTTGAGCTACATGTATGAAATCTGGCACACATGTGTATCATGCCGAGTCGAACAAAAAAGTCTGGGGGCCCATTGATGCAAACCCAACAGGAAGTCCGCAATTTAGAAGTGAAGGTGACATTTTGGCTCTAATTTTACCGTTTCCATGCCTCGAACTTTTTCGAACTCCTCCTTGGGATTTGGTCGTATAAGCTTCATCTTTGGACAGTGTCAACTACACCCTTGTGCCATGTTAAATTGCGGAGCTTTTGAGTTTTCCCAATACGGTGAGGCCGTGGCGCCATGGCGAATTTCGATGACTCGCCATGAAAATCTTATTGCCTCTCATTTTGTCATACATTTCCTGACCTTGACCAAAGTGAACACATATGATAAGGCTCCACCCCTGAACATATTTCTACTGCCATATTTGACATCAAGGACAGCGCCACCTAGTGGGAACAGGAAATGTCATGTTTTACACTTTGGGGTACAGTATTGTGATGGGTGACATTTAGAGCCTCAAATTTCTCCAGGAAAGCCTTAAGGAGTTGGTCTTGGGTTACAGTGAAAACTGTGACTTTTAGCAAAAGGGTGTGACCCCAGCAGCATGGCGAACTTTGATGTCTCGCCATGAAGAAACAAATTAGTGTAACTCAATGAAATCCAGTCTGAACAGTACCAGACTTTACAGGCATGATGTCAGACCCACCCTGAACAAATTGATGTGCCCATTGTCAGGAATACGCAGAGCGCCACCTAGTGGGAACAGGAAATGTCATGTCTTACACTTTGTTTTACTGATTTTCACAGGTTCATCGTGGCCACCTCAAAAGCGGTGAATATCACCATCAGTCCCTCGTGATGCTTCAGTGCGAAAATTGTGACTTTAAACTGAACGGCGCACCCTGGTGGCAACGCTGTTCACCATGAACAATGAAGTGGCTTTTGAGGGGCTTGGAAAGTTTAAAAAGCCTTGAAATTTGGTGCACACCTCCAATGGGACGAAGGCTTTGTTGTTATGTGATCACCTTCCTTGAATAGCGCAAAATGGCTCCACAGCGCCCCCTATAAACTTTCAAATCATCAGCCCCTGCTCTGTGTTTTGTGTATGAGTCTGAAATCTGGGAAGCTTATAGGAGAGATCAAGTTGTACAAAAAAGTCTCTTAGAGCAATATCCCAAATCCAACAGGAAGTCAGCCATTTTAAAATGAATGTGTAATTTCGGCGACATTTTCCCCTCTTTTCAGGCACCGTTCTTTGACGAACTCCTCCAAGGGATTTCATCAGATTGATGCGATTTCCTCTGTGTGGAATCTAAAGACCTTTGTGATGTTAAATTGCGAAGCTTTTTACGTTCAGGGAAACGGGGTGGTCATGGCGGCACCTGGTTTCAATCACTTGCCAAAAAGCAGTAATCTGCTGTCACTCGAAAACAAAATTTGTCCAATCTCACCCAAACTTCACAGGCTTGATGAGACTCGAGCTCGGAAATGTTTGTTATGCCATTTGTCAGTAATGGTTAGAGCGCCACCTAGTGGGACGACTATAATCATGGTTGAATAAGGTGAAATGTTAGCTGGTGATTAAATGCATGAATTCCATCAATGTGACATCAGATCGGACGTGCTGGTTTTATGTGTTGGGCGTGGCTCGACATGCCGGGGTGCGAGGGCCCTCATAACGCTGCTTGCAGCTTTAATTTTAATTACTTTGCCTCGTTATCCCTATTTTCCCTATTAGCCAACTACAGAGGGGGGTATAGATATCCCTGGCTAGGTTTCTTGCCCACTGAATCCCTGGATAAGTGAATGTGGAAAAGTACATTTTATTACAGAATACTGCTACTGCCCAGCCAAGCTTGACCTCAAATTTGGCAGCACGTGGCACGAGGGCTAAAATGAATTTGACACGACTGCGTTAGAGGCTTCCTCACAAGAGACAAGTTGTTGTACCCTAAAGTTACATTATGATATTTTACAGTGGCTTGCAAAAGTTTTCGGCCCCCTTGAACTTTCCCACATTTTGTCACATTACAGCCACAAACACGAATCAGTTTTATTGGAATTCCATGTGAAAGACTAACACAAAGTGGTGCACACGTGAGAAGTGGAAAGAAATTAATACATGATTCCAAACATTTTTTACAAATAAATAACTGCAAAGTGGGGTGTGCGTAATTATTCAGCCCCCTTTGGTCTGAGTGCAGTCAGTTGCCCATAGACATTGCCTGATGAGTGCTAATGACTAAATAGAGTGCACCTGTGTGTAATCTAATGTCAGTACAAATACAGCTGCTCTGTGACGGCCTCAGAGGTTGTTTAAGAGAATATTGGGAGCAACAACACCATGAAGTCCAAAGAACACACCAGACAGGTCAGGGATAAAGTTATTGAGAAATTTAAAGCAGGCTTAGGCTACAAAAAGATTTCGCAAGCCTTGAACATCCCACGGAGCACTGTTCAAGCAATCATTCAGAAATGGAAGGAGTATGGCACAACTGTAAACCTACAAAGACAAGGCCGTCCACCTAAACTCACAGGCCGAACAAGGAGAGCGCTGATCAGAAATGCAGCCAAGAGGCCCATGGTGACTCTGGACGAGCTGCAGAGATCTACAGCTCAGGTGGGGGAATCTGTCCATAGGACAACTATTAGTCGTGCATTGCACAAAGTAGGCCTTTATGGAAGAGTGGCAAGAAGAAAGCCATTGTTAACAGAAAACCAGAAGAAATCCTGTCTTGATGCATTCTCAATCATCCAGGAAAGGAAATCTCCAAAAGTTGATTCTGTTCATCTGGACGTAGCGTTTTGTGGGAGAAACATTTCGTCACTCATCCAAGTGACTTCTTCAGTCTCAGCTGACTGCAGGTTTCCCCAAATCTTATAAACAGTACATTTGCATAATGACTGAAACCAGCTCACTGAAGGAACAATGGGCTGGGAGGTCAGTTCCTTCATCATAATTATGCAAATTCTTATGACCATTGATCAACAACCACTGACCAAAACCCACTGATCAAAGACCACTGATCAATGGTCATGAGTCCCATTCACAGAGAGTTGGGGAATGGCTGCAATCACACCATTGTAAGATGGCGAAATATGTTCTTGATCTTCTTGATGTGCTGTTCTTCTGCCTCCCTGGCCGCTGTGTCAGTGGGGATGGTGTTCGCTCGGTGTTGTAGCGTCCTGATGACACCCAGTTTGTGCTCCAGTGGATGATGAGAGTCAAACCTTAGATACTGATCCGTATGTGTAGGTTTACGGTACACGTCAGCTTTTAGATGTCCCCCATTACTGATGGAAATCTCACAGTCTAAGAAGGCTAACCTGCCACTTTTCATATCCTCCCTGGTGAATTTGATGTGTCGGTCCACTGAGTTAATTTGATCCGTGAAATGTGGTACGTCCTGAGATTTGATTTTCACCCAGGTGTCGTAAACAAATCTGAACCAATGGCTTGGTGGTCTTCCAGGGTAGGATAGCAAAGCCCTCTTTTCCACTTCTTCCATGTACAAATTTGCCACGATGGGTGAAACTGGGAAGCCCGTGGCACACCCATGTTTCTGCCTGTAGAACTGACCCTTGTATGTGAAGTAGGTGGAATGAAGACACAGTTCCAAACGCAAACACACTTGGTCGATGCTGAGAGTGGTCCTGTTGCTGAGGTTGGTGTCATCCTGTAATCTCTTACGGACTACCTCCAACGCTTCCGTGACTGGGATGCAAGTGAAGAGAGATGTTTGGGGAAACCTGCAGTCAGCTGAGACTGAAGAAGTCACTTGGATGAGTGACGAAACGTTTCTCCCACAAAACGCTACGTCCAGATGAACAGAATCAACTTTTGGAGACAGAAGAAGTCCCGTTTGCAGTTTGCCACAAGCCATGTGGGGGACACAGCAAACATGTGGAAGAAGGTGCTCTGGTCAGATGAGACCAAAATGAAACTTTTTGGCCAAAATGCAAAACGCTATGTGTGGCGGAAAACTAACACTGCACATCACTCTGAACACACCATCCGCCCTGTCAAATATGGGGGTGGCAGCATCATGCTCTGGGGGTGCTTCTCTTCAGCAGGGACAGGGAAGCTGGTCAGAGTTGATGGGAAGATGGATGGAGCCAAATACAGGGCAATCTTGGAAGAAAACCTCTTGGAGTCTGCAAAAGACTTGAGACTGGGGCGGAGGTTCACCTTCCAGCAGGACAACGGCCCTAAACATAAAGCCAGGGCAACAATGGAGTGGTTTAAAACAAAACATATCCATGTGTTAGAATGGCCCAGTCAAAGTCCAGATCTAAATCCAATCAAGAATCTGTGGCAAGATCTGAAAACTGCTGTTCACAAACGCTGTCCATCTAATCTGACTGAGCTGGAGCTGTTTTGCAAAGAATGGGCAAGGATTTCAGTCTCTAGATGTGCAAAGCTGGTAGAGACAGACCCTAAAAGACTGGCAGCTGTAATTGCAGCAAAAGGTGGTTCTACAAAGTATTGACTCAGGGGGCTGAATAATTATGCACACCCCACTTTTCAGTTATTTATTTGTAAAAAATGTTTGGAATCATGTATGATTTTTGTTCCACTTCTCACGTGTGCACCACTTTGTATTGGTCTTTCACGTGGAATTCCAATAAAATTGATTCCTGTTTGTGGCTGTAATGTGACAAAATGTGGAAAAGTTCAAGGGGGCCAAATACTTTTCCAAGCCACTGTATTCTGTGGAAGTGCACAGCATTTGTATAAAGTATTGCTTGAGAGGTGATTGATTGTTGTAATGAAAAACTTAAAAAGAATCAGTATATGCTGAGATACTTGTTAGAGAATGCATCACCAAAAGGCCCAGATTAAATAAGTTTAAAAAGGGCATTTTTTTAGTGTGTTCACTCTTTACTCCAGATCAAGCTGTAAAACATTTACCAGCAGCTAACAGTAAGTTATTCTAGCACAGATCATGTAATTTATAAAAGCAAACTGATTCTGTGTTTCAGAGACACATGTGAAAATTCACATTGGTGGATATAATGGAGCAGTAACTAAATAAAGTGACCTTTGATTAAACTCAGACAGTGCATGTGTGTACCATTACTGTACAGATTTAATGGAACATGCTCATAAACATATTGCAAATGTTAGACAGTTACATTTTGTGCAGTTTTACATCTTTGAATACTTTTACACAGAGAGAGGTTTGAGGGGAAACACCAGGGGGACTGGAAATTAACACGTTAAAACAATCACTGTTCAAACAGGTTCTTTCTTTTCAGTGACATATTTATAAATGTTACTGAAAAGAAAGAACCTGTAGATTGGTTTTGGACAGTTTACTTGGCCTGAAGTGGAGAGTCTGGTGACAAGCTTTTAATGCTTTTCTCAGTGAAACTGGCTTTGGAGCAACCCTGCAGAGTTGCACCATCATCATGGGAAGATTACAAATTTTTGTGGTGTCTCACTGAAAGTTTAGCTATAAATAAAACATTATGTATTTAAATTAGAAAATAATCAGGCTCAGCCAAACCTTTCCACAGAATACAGAGTTTTCAAGCTTCATGAATCAACTTCGGTCTGCTAAATTCCAAGTTATTGCACTATTTTGTTCTTTAAAGCTTCCACTTACAAAATGTTTTAAAACATAAGTTCCCCTTCTTTAACACAGTTCAAAATGAATCTTTGCAACTATAAACCTCAGAAACAGAAGATCACGTTCATCTTGCTGCATAGATGAATCATAACCAACTTTGAGGGTTTTTGGGTCTTTATATGCATAGATAATACGCATTATATTTTGTCAACCATTGCACTTGAATATTTTCAGTTTTATTTTTTTAATTTGCATCCCCGCATCCTCACCCGCTGCCACCAGCAGCACCACCGTCACTTCGCAGGCAAACGAGGCTTTTCTGCCCGACATTATCTTCATCCAGACTCCGCTGGAAAGGAAGCTGAAATGACGGATGCGATCATGGGAGAGGTAGCAGGGGCTAGTTTATTTACATCGGAAGAGGCTCTGTAAGTTTAGAGGGAAGCCGATGCGTGTGTCTCCCTCTACTTTCACGGACCCCCTCCTCCTCCGCTGGCAGAAATTTATAAAGAACAAAAAATCTGACGAGGGAGGGAGGGGGTTGATATACGCCGAGGCTGAAATCGAGAGGCGAACCCAGGGAAAGAGGAGTAATTCGTACCCGTGACTTTCCCCCTCTTAGTCCCCCAAAAGGAGGGGGAAAAGTCGCAATATTGGAAACGGAAAGGAATGAGGTTCTAAAGGTGTGAAAACGACTGCAATTGTGGATACTTTATATATTTTTATTTCGAAAAAATATGGCCGAGAACGTTCTGGACTCTGGCCCGCCTTCAGCCAAGAGGCCTAAACTCTCCTCTCCGGCACTTTCCGCGTCCGCCAGCGATGGAAACGGTAAGTACTGGCTCAGGTTATAATTTGGTTTGGTGTTATTCGTTGAGTTTTTTGTTTTTGAACGGCTTGTGGTTACTTAAAAGAGGAGGGAAACGCGGGATTACGCTTCTGTTTTTGTCGTAGCTTGCTAATGTTAGCGTGCTAGTAGTGAGTGTGTGTACGTGAAGAAACGCTCCCCGTCTAGCTCGCATGCTAACAGCCATTTTAGCCGGAGGTAGCTACTAGCCATTCAGCTAGCGCTAGGCTAGCCCACTTGAACGCGGATCTTGTCTTGACGGTCCCGTGTCTAATGACTACTTTAGCCGGGTTGTTTGTAACCCCATTGCCAGTCAAACTTACGATGAAGTTTCTTGGTGTCATAGAGTTGTCTTAAATTGACAGCCATGTATACGTACTGCTATTCTGTACTCGAGTTTTTAGGCTGCTAGGGTTTAAAACAACCTTGTTTTGCCCCATCATAACTCGGACCCTTTCTTAACTGCCGTAAGCCATCGTTAATGATGTTAGCGAAGACAGAGGTTGCAGACGGTGGTGCTGCTAGCCTGGTGAGAGCTAAATTTAGGCCCACGGGTCCGACTGATTGTTAAGCTCAAACTGCCATTGTTGGTACGTTTTTTTTCTGCGTGTGTGTGGATGGCGTGTGGCAGCAGCTGGAATAGTGGCCCGAGAACGAAACGGTGGAGCATGGACACAGCGCCATGCCTAACCACCGAGCTGCTAACCAGAAAGCCCAGTTAGTGACCGAATACTACTACACGCACGAAATATTCACCCAGATTTCATCACTTAGACATTCACTCAGTCGTTACACCAAAGCCAGCTGCGTCTCTGCCCGCCTGCTCGGCAATAAGAGAGACCATTACGGTTAAATTAGTCAGGCACTGCACACATTTCCGTCACCTTACAAAGTATATATCGATGACAGACGCATTACTGCCAAAAGATAAACACGATTTGAGGATGTAATTAACTGCACTCAAAATTATTCTTCGTGTCACTGCCATGAAGTGTGGTTGTTGCCGAAAGATGCTTCCCGTTGATGTCTCCAGTTGTCTTTAAATCGTAGCATTAATTGAACTGCAGGTTATTTTCATGGATGGTCAGTCTATTTGAAAAAGCATTTGGTCTACAAAACAACAAGAAATGGTAAAGGTGCTACTTAAATGCCTTAGTTAGGTCAGATAGCTCCCAAAACCCAAACTTTAACAATTACAGCAATGCAATACTTAAAACAAACAAGCAAACAAACAAAACTGTTACTCAAATGTCATAGCACTGAACCATTGAACCCGTTGCATTTGTATTTTAAATAAGGCTTAAGTAATTATTTGTCTAATATTTCTGCTTCCTGAGGGGAAAAAGTTAAGTGTGGACAGAATAAAAGCATGTTTCAAATGTTTGTGAGCTGCAGTGAATTTATGTTTAACTTAGTTATGTTTAATTGCTGACTGCCACATTTCTTTGTAATGTGTCAGATAACTAACTGATTGTAATGTGTATGTTACAAAATTGTGTTTGACTGAACGGAATATAGCCTGCTAAAGCTTGGATTGCTGTTCTCACTAGAAATAATTTATCCCCGGTCCCTGTGTATCTTACCAATTTTTGTGGCCTTACTTCGATGAAATAGTCCATTCGTCAACCTGTCTGTGCAACACTTTGAATGTCTTTACTGATCAGAGACTCTTTCTGCAAACCTGGGTAGTAAGGTTAGTTTTAAATCACACATCACACTATTGGTTTACTGTTCTTGCTTGGATACAAAGCCTGCCACTAAAAACTTAACTGTCTCTGCAGATAGTAGATCGTACAGTAGATACTACAAATTTTTTTTCTCTCTCTTGACTAGAAGTGGTGGTTATTATTGTCCGTCACTTTGCTTCATTCAGCATTGTTGGTTAGCTGCTATACTTTGTCTGTCATGCCATTTTCTCTTTTACAAAATGTGGTAGACTCACAAGATGCATAGTGCGTCAAATGAATATCGTCCTACTTGTGCCACAGCTGATCACACTTTTGGTCATTTCATATGGAGGGAAAAAATGCTTAGACAACACTGTTTTTATTTTATTCATCATATAAGTTTGTCAGGTTGCCCACCTCTAAATCATTTACTGGTTCGGTGCTCAGTGTTGTTGCATTGGATAGTATGTTTTTAATTTCTGATGTGAGAAAATTGGTCATGCATGATCAGCTTTCATAAATTTTTGATGTCAAGCAAGTGATCACATTTTCACTTGGTCATGCTTAAATATGATGGATTATACCAGCTTAACATTGCTGTGGTCCCTGTTGTCGTCCTCCTCGCTCTTTCTCTGCTTTTTTTGCCTTCTTGAACTTGCCTTTCTTCATTTCAGATTTCGGATCTCTTTTTGAATTGGAGCACGACCTCCCAGATGAGCTCATCAGCTCCAATGAACAAGGTCTGGTCAATGGTGGGGACCCTAACCAGCTGCACACCACTCTAGGAGGAGGACCGGCATTGTTGGGTCCTGGAGGCGGTGGTGGAGGGGCAGGAGGATTGGGTCTTGGGCTTGGTCATGGTCCTGGGGGAGTTGGTGGAGGGCAGGATGCAGTGGCCAAGCATAAACAGCTGTCAGAGCTTTTGCGTGCGGGGGCAACACCCTCAACTCAGCCGGGGCACCAAGGAGCCATGGGTAGCCCAGGAGGCCCCGCTGCCATGGGGCAGCACTTAGCGAACATGAAGGCGTCCCCTGGTCAGGGGCCTCAGCAGATGATGGGCCAAGGACAACACCTTTCCCCTCAGCAGCAGGCCAACATGATGCAGCAGCAGAGTGCTGCAGGTGGAATGATCAGGACCATGATGGGAGCACAGCAGAAAGGCAGTAATGGACAGCAGCAGCCAGGCATGATTGGGAACCAGGTGATTAATGGCTCTCCAAGGATGGGTTTCGGCAATCAGGGGATGGTCGGTGGCAGCAACCTTTTGGCTGAGACCCTACAGCAGCCGGGAGCTGGGGGCCAGGCTGGGATAAGAGGCCAGCAGCCTGGAGCAATGAACAAGGTAGGCAGTGCTTCAGAGATGTGTGTGTGTGTGTGTGTGTGTGTATATATATATATATATATATATATATATATATATATATATATATATATATATATATATATATATATATATATATATTTATTAGGGGTGCAACGATATTCGTATCGATATTGAACCGTTCAATACAGTGCTTTTGGTTCGGTACGCATATGTATCGAACAATACAACATTTGTAATTTATTTGATCAACTTTCCTTCTGACGATGGTGTCTGTGTTGAGCGCTCAGTGAATCTGCGTTCGACTACTCCGCCTAGGCTGCACTGTCGAGCGCAGATCCACTGAGCGCTCAACACAGACAGCATCGTCAGAAGGAAGAGCGCAGGGCAAGCTAGCGAGACAGAAGTTAAGCTCTCCTTGCAACATGGACCTCCCCCACCCTCATTCAGATCTGGCGTTTGGAATTATTTTGGTTTTCATGTGACGTATGACCCTGAAGGTAAGCGAGTCATGGACTAAAGTAAAACAGTATGTTGGATGTGCCATGCAATGCTCAATTACATTGGTGTGAGCTAGTGTGTTAGCGCAGTTAGCTCGTTAACGTGTTGGCCGTCTAGCCCCATGCACGGAGCGATCGGCGGTAGCTCGTTAACGGAGATTTGCCGTGTTGTGGCGTTAAGGTCATTTCAACGAGATTAACCTGAAAGCACTAGTGGGAACACAACGAATATGACTGCACATTTACGCCGACATCATCCTAGTGCAAAGACAAATACAACAAGCATGCTACTAACTTTAGCCGAGTCATTTAGACAGCTGTTAGCACATGATTCTCCTTATGCTGCTGAGAATATAGCCCAGAAGAAGCGGATAGTATAGCTTTTATTTTGGAAAGAGCCATTTCTCTGTAATAAACTCTCTTTTCCAAAGATGAGTGATTCCTCAATCAGATACAGGGCTCGCAATATCGCTAGCCCGACGTCCCGGAGCTAGCGATTTTTTTCAGTCGGGCTACCAAAATCTATCTCTTCCCTGCCCGTCGGGCTATTGTAGGAAAAATATATGTCAATGCTTTTGCATTCTTTCAGAAATGTAGCTGGGTAATTATGTCATTGGCATCGGTGAGCCACTGTCAATATGTGACATATTGAAGTCGCGTTTGAATTTGCGCTTGTTTTTTTGCTTTCACTTTGCAATCGTGCGAACTGTGTATAGAGAGCGACAGCACTGATCTGTGAGTGATGATAATTTGTGCACCAATTCCTCTGACATAGTCTTATTAATCGTTAGCTTACTATGCAAACATGACAAGTGAAATCTCCCGCAGCAAGCTTAAACATGTGAGAGGTTGATCGCGCAGAGAATCGTTGAGCTTATGTGAGTGCGTGTGTAAAAGCATTTCAGTTCTGCTGAGCCAAATAAGACAGGTCAGGGTGAAGAAGTGACAGCCAAAGAAAAGCTTACCACAAAACGGAGAAGTTATGACAAATCAGACTATAAGGCAAAAAGAAAGTGCAGCTTTATGGTTTCATGGACAAAAGAATTTCTGTGGCTGCAATATGACGAGCTAAATAACCAGGGCTGCACATAAGTGGTCCGCAGGTGCGCATTCGCTGTCAAAATAAAAAACACGCACAAGGGTTAGGGTTAAATTTAAAAACTGTACTTTTGAGTTAAAATATATATTTATAATTTTAATAAATGACAAATAAAAAATGCTTGAACATTTTTTTTGTATCGAAAAAATATCGAACCGTGACACCAAAGTATCAAACCGAACCGAACCGTGAATTTTGTGTATCGTTGCACCCCTAGTATGTATGTATATGTGTATATATATGTATATGTGTATATATATAAATTTTTTTTAAAGGAAAAAAAATCTACATTTGCAAGAAGCTTGCAAAATAGTGGAAATTAACCCTTGCACACACTTAGGCTTATTTGCCTTAATAGTAATTTGTTCATCTGTGAAGTAATTTTCTAAATAAGACTGAATTTTCTTCAGCCTTACAATTTCAAAACTTAAGAATTTAAGCAGGCATAGATGTATAATTATGAAAGGTGTTCTCACGTTTTTTCATTGTTAACAAAGTTCTATTTAGAGACACTTAGACTTAAGACATAATGTTTGGGGGCACAAGAAATTCTCAAATCCTGTTTTTATTTCTTAGAATTTCTTATTCTTTGCTGCGGACTTCAGTTTGTTCTCAGATGGTTAAAGGTTCATGGTTGTATTTGTTTATTTTAACAAACGTAAGTAGTGCACTTGGGGGTTTTTTTTTTTTTGAGTCCATCTGTGTGATTGACAGTCCCACAGGAGTGATGGTAAAATGTTGCAGCTGCAGGTACTGGTGATTAGGGCTGCCACAAACGATTATTTTGATAGTCGACTAGTCACCGATTATTTTTGCGATTAGTCGACTAATCAGATCATCATCCATTGGACGTAAAACTACAGCTTATTGCACCAGCAGCATCTGCTCTTATATAACTATCATTAGCTTACAGCTTTAAGTGTTTAAGGTCTGTGCTAACTAAAAATAAAGACAAGATGATAGTTTATTAAATTTTAATGAAATCTGCAGATTGTTTCGGTGAAGTTTAATCAACTCCTTGCTATCTAAAATATAACGGGACACCGGAGTAAATTTTCCAGCATCTCACACTTCTGATAATCAGCTGTCTGCTTGACGTTTATTCAGCTGTGTAAGAACTATAACTTTAATCTCAGCCAAACCGATTTACTCAGGAACAAATAAAATACTAAAAAAAGCCAAACAATAACATTTTAAGTTATCTAAGTGACTTATATATATTTAACCTGAGTAGCGAAAGACGGCAGTGGGTTTGAAAACGATCTGCCGGGAGTCCGGTGTTCTCACGGCTCTAGTGAGCCTAGCCCCCGGCTCGCTATCGAGCTAGTGGGTAACAGATGTCTCCGAAAACGTCGGAGCGCTTTTGAAAATATGTGGTGTCTTGATAAACTGAGCAGATATTTGAGGTTTACACAGCTACATTCTCGCCTGAAAATATGTTAAACGTTTATTTTGTGACCCAGAAAGAATAATAAGAGTAACATTAAAACTAACTAGCTGCCGCCATTGTTGGAAACTGGGCTGGGCCGCGCTATGAATTCTGGGACAGAGCTTCTTCTTCTTCGGGGTTTAACGGCAGCTGGCATCCTTGTACATGCAGTGCTGCCATCTTCTGTTTCAGTCCGTTATTACACTCTTAAATCCTACTAATTCCTGCGTCTTTTGGGATCTTACAAAGCTTCAAACGACGCGTCGACTATTAAATTAGTCGTCGACGATTTTGATAGTCGACGTAATCGTGACTAGTCGACTAATCGTGGCAGCCCTACTGGTGATGAAGATGATTCACTGTGGTAGAGCTACTGATGGTTGATGTTTACCCAATCAAATGCAATGAGTGGGATTCCTGGTTAGGAATAGGTTAAAGGAAAAACTCAGATGAGCTTGTGTTGGCCTCCTCAGTGTGGAGGGAGAAAAGAGAATCGCATCAGAATTGCTGTTGCATTCTCTCCTACTGTGAATTGCTGTTTTCGTTTGTTTCAGGTTATATTCTAATGATATGGTTAAAACATGTTCTATCTCCACTACTGTGAGATTTCATTGACTTAGTTGCTCCTTTTTAACTTTCGGTCTTATAAAGTTCGTGGTTTGTGGAAATATCCACAAATCCAGCTTATTTAACAACTGAGACTTGGGTTCTTGAGACTTGATTACACTACAAGATTATTTGGTAAAATAAGAGCACAACGTGCTGGCATGTATAGAGCTCAGATGCTCAACTCATCCTCATATCAGTGACATGCAGTTTAACAAAAAGAAGGCATAGAATAATTTTAAGTCTTGTTTTATCCTTGTCTTCATTATTGACACAAACATTTCTCTTTTTCAAAAAATTAAAATAACTTGTATTTTCATTTGCTAGATGGGGATGATGGGGAATCCAGGGGGGCCCTTTGGAGGCCCATATGGAAGTCAAGGGAATCAAGGTCTGGGAGGCGCAGGGCTGGGCCCTCAGCTCCAGAACAAAGGTTCCATGGCTAATAGCATGGCCCAGTTCAATGTGGACAAGAAGAACCCGCCCATGCAAGGAATGGGCGCCATGGTAAGGAAGAGATGATCAAGAGAATGTTTCCAATAAATAAGTTGTATTCTGATCCGTGTTATGAATTAGTAGATTACTATAAATTCTAGGACAGTACCAGATACTGATGCTGGTTGATAGCCAGTAATGATGAAAATGTTTTGTGTGAGCGTTTAGCAAAAATTGATGTGAAAGAGTCAGACAATACAGATATCTGTCAAATCTATCATTTAATCTCCCAACACAATCAGAAACTAAATTACCTCTTCCTGCTGCATTACCTCTTCATGTCCTGTCATTTGACTTGAGCACTCAGTACTCTAGTATTGCTGTAAACACCATCCTTTTATTTTCTTCCTCCACCTCCTCTTCCATTTTTACTCCCTCTAATCTTCTGCCTTCTCTTTATTCTGTTTCTTTTCTCTTATTTCCTCCGTCTCACCTTGTCTTGTTGTCGCCCACTTTCTTTCCAGGGCACACAGCAGTCACAGACAGGTGTGGGTGGTCCCACAGGTGCACCTGTGGGAGGAGCCCCCGGGATGGTGCCGGGCGCTCAAGCAGTTGGTACCCAGGTTTCTGCAGCATCCGCTGCAGCCGGAGCACCGCCCACAGCTGACCCTGAAAAACGCAAGCTAATCCAGCAGCAACTGGTACTCCTGCTACATGCACACAAGTGCCAGCGGCGGGAGCAGGCCAATGGTGAAGTCTGGCAGTGCAACCTGCCCCACTGCCGGACTATGAAGAATGTCCTCAACCATATGACTCACTGCCAGGCTGGGAAGTCCTGTCAGGGTAAGTAGAAAGGATGCTGCATCCTCCTGGAAACACTGGATAAAATAATCCCTTCTGTAGCTGTCAAGCTGGCAACGTTCCTCGTAATGAAAGTGTATCTCACCTATTAAAATGGTTTAGTGCTTAAGCACATGAAGCTTAATTTTATTATGCTACCTGATTTTTGAGAGTAGTACTTAAGAAAGGAAAAAAAACAGCCCCCCCCCTCCTTCTCTAATACACCTCCATTTCCCAACTCCTGATTCCATATCTGTTTTGCCTCATTGACCAACAGTTGCTCACTGTGCATCATCGAGGCAGATCATCTCCCACTGGAAGAATTGCACGCGACATGATTGTCCTGTCTGCCTGCCGCTGAAGAATGCCGGGGACAAGAGGAACACGCAGTGTGAGTGTCTGTATCCGACCAAACAAAAGAATATACCTTCCTTCATACCATTGGATAAATTTTTTAGATACTGTGCTGTTATCATTATCAATATATTTACACATTTATATTGTGTAAATGTATTAATAATGACCAAGTTTGATGTTCAGAATCAGAATACTTTATTAATCCCGAAGGAAATTAGGGGTTAACGTTGTAATGCTGATAATGTAAGTATGATTTTGTACTGGGTTTGAAATGACAGCGTTGTTTTGAATATACTAGTCAGTATTATATTATAGCACAAAAATATAATAATTTTTGCTGAATTTTCTATAAGTATTCAGTAAATGATTTTTATTTATTTATTTTTTAATTCTTAGCTTATTTTATTCATTCATAACTTTTGTTTTTTGTGTTCTTACAGCTCTACTTGCAGGGGCTGCTACAGGACTAGGCAGCTCACTTGGTACAATCCCTGGTAGCCAACCAAGTGCTCCCAATCTCAATCAGCCAAGCCAGATTGATCCCAGCTCTATAGAAAGGGCCTATGCTGCTCTGGGCCTCACCTACCAAGGGAACCAAATCCAGGCTCAGACTTCCCAGCCTAACATGCCCAACCAAGGCCTTCAAGGGCAGGCTGGTGTGAGGCCTCTGAACCCAATGGGTGAGTTTAGTTTATTTTCAGTAAAAAGACATTGTCTGAATTGTCTGCTCTTTTACAGCTTAATGCTAAGCATTTCTTTTTTTCAATGCCAGCAAGCGGTTAGGACCTTCAGCTTTCAGAATGAGTGAATTGTATACTTAAAGTGGCTTTTCAAAAGCTGTTTATCGCTGGTGGGAGCTATGAAGATAGCTATATAAAATTGTTTGTCAGATCTCCAGGAAAAATAATCATCTCAAGAATATGTTCCATGCTATGTAGCTTATCTTAACCCCTGGATATGTTGAAAAACATGTCCAGGCAAAAGCTTGTCCATTGTGTCCTACTGTTAGGATGACACTGAGAATAAACATATATAATTTCCTTTCTTTTCTATGCGGTGTAGGTGTGAATCCTATGGGAGTGAATGGAGGTGTGGGTGCTTCCCCTCAGAGCCAGCAAGCTAGTCTGCTGCAAGATACAATGATGCATCTTAATATGAACAACCAGGGGTAAGAGCAAACACAAAGGCTTTATTGTATTTATTTATTTTTTAAAGATTTGGTCAGTTCTACAAGGGTTTTAGGACATACATTTATTTTAAGAAGCCATTTAAAGGATTCACTCTGTCTCTTCTAGTCTGAATGATGCTGGTGGGGTCGGTTCCATGCCCACAGCAGCCCCTCCCTCCGCCACAGGCATGAGGAAAAGCTGGCATGAGGACATCACACAGGATCTACGAAATCATTTGGTACACAAGCTGTAAGTATTAAAGAGAAAAGCTGCATTATTTATTTAGTTTTGGACTGCACATAGGATCACAATTAGCATTGCTGTGCGAATACATTTAAAAAAAAGGGGGGGGGGGGCTTGTGTTTTCTTTTTCTTTTCTTTTTTTTTTTAAGTTCCATTCATCTGCCTGGATATAAAAAATTAGGTGTCATGTATTTCTGTAGTCATAGATAGAAAACATACTGGTGGATTATCATATTAAATATGGTGAATGTTTCAGAAATAGATGGAGGGTTATCTGCTTGGTTTCATCAAGGTTTTTTTCTTCCTTTTTTTTCTGGGATCTGAATGATGCCATCGAGACTGGATATCCATGTCATGTTCATCTCAGACACATACCTCTGTCCGTGCTGTAGTTAAAAACTACATAATTTCCACCATTTTTTCCTTCATCCTGTTTTCTGTCCTCCTCTTTACTTGTCCCTCCACAGTGTCCAGGCCATCTTTCCGACTCCAGATCCCGCTGCCCTCAAGGACCGTCGAATGGAGAACCTGGTGGCTTATGCCCGAAAAGTTGAGGGTGACATGTATGAATCAGCTAACAGCAGAGTAAGTTGCTCCTTACACTTGAGAAATCAGTGGTGTCGGTGTTTCAGTATCTATGTCAGTCATTGTGCTGTCATTACTTGTTCATTAAATTTATAGCAGCAGGTGAACCCCTGTCTTTTTTTCCTGTTGTTAACTTGTCTTTTTCCAAGATGAAAGAGAGCCACAGATTTGGTATTACTTGAGTTTCAAAATACTTCTATAATTTTCAAAATAATTTATATTTTTGTGTCCTTTCTGTGTTCAAATTCTTGTTTTCTAATGTCCTTAATCTCTTGTTTTCTTTTGACAGGCTGAGTATTACCATTTGCTGGCAGAGAAGATCTACAAGATCCAGAAGGAATTGGAAGAGAAGAGGAGGACCCGACTGCAGAAGCAAGGTGTGAACATTGGACCTGCTGGCATGGGACAGCCCCCTACTGGGCTGCCTCCAAGTGAGTGAACCTGTTGGGGGCAGGGGAAGAAGTGAAACGTTTTAGTGTTTGTTCAAAGTGTTCTGCTCATGCTTGGTGAACACACGGCAGTTTAACTTCCTTCTTCTCCTCCCCTATCTTTACAGACGGTCCCCTAACTGACCCGCTAATGGTGCGACCAGCAGGACCAAATCAGATGAACAGAACGCAAGGCCCAGGTAAAACATCTGTAGTTGCAGGCTCATCATTTTATGGTGGAATTGAAGCTTACACTGATTTTTTTATTTTTATTTATTCATTTATTTATTTTCTATTTATTTGTTTTATTTATGTTTTACCAAATGTTAACTTGGAGCCGAATGGGCTGAGTGTAATGCCATGATTAATCTCCACTGTGGACATAGACAGCTGGAGTAGCTGCGCGTCTCTAATATCTGCTGTCGTGCTCACTCTGATGACGAAGGCTTTAGAGTTGAGTGTCTTTGCCCTCATGTTGACACAGCCCCCCCCCAGTGTTGATTACTTTGAAAAATAAAATCCATGTAAAATATGTTTATGTTGTATATCATAAATTCTGTGTTTTGTCAGGTATGAATCAGTTTAACCAAATGGGAATACAGTCTATGGGCCAGAGGTCAACACCTCCTCTACCCTTGGGACCATCTGGCAACCAGGTGAGTACACACAGTGTTTCAGATATGTAGAAGAACACAGTTTAAAGAGTGGGGGAAATAAAATGAGTAGCTGTTAAATTAATTTGATTTTTTTATAACAAAATTCTAAGAAAATATAAAGTTTGGTTTTTTTTGAAGACCAGTGCTTTTTTTTTTTTTTTTTTTTTTTTTTTTAAAACTTCAGATGGGAATGGTTGGACCCAGGGTGGGGCAGCCCAATGTTAACCAGCTGCCAGCCCCGTATATGTCCCAGGGACAGTTTCCTGGCTCAGGACCTGGAGTTGGAGCTCAGTCTGGGATGACACCACCTGGGGGACCAGGAGGTATGGTGCAGGTAAGAGGGCTCGCACTTCTTTTTGATGTTGCTTAGAAACCCTGATTGTACCTGTAGCAATTCATATTTAGGTCTTTAATAAGGACCTAAATAGTCCTTCCTTTCTTTTCTTTTCTCTTTCATTTTTCCCCCTCCAACTCAAATATAAACTCTGTTGTTAATGTGTTGGGTGTGAGGAGGAGAATTGTAAAGAGTACTGTGCAGGTCATCGTGTTCTGTAAGTACACACTACACTAACCATTAGTTATACATGTAAATCTAGGGATGCACCAACCCTTTGGATCAGATATATTTCCAGTTGTAACTTGGTTCATTTCTATGTTGTTCTGTGTTATTCTGTCATATACCAGTAGAAGTACATATAGCTTCCTCTAAGCTATAACAGGAAAAGGCCTGTACATTTTACTCAACCACATACTGTGGTCAAGTGAGTTGACATGATTGAAAAGCTCCAACCATCCTTTCCCTGCGTGTCTGTTTATTTCTCTCTCGGTTGTTGGGAAGCTTTTGCTGCACTTACAGTAATAAAAGTGTTGTCGCCAATTTAATTAATATTGACTTCAATTGTCTCTTGCTAGCTCCACTCTACATGAGAGGTGTGTATATCTGTGTGCACTCGCTGTGAGTCAAGGGGAGGTGAAACTAGTGCGAGTGTAAATAACAACAGTATAAAGTAACCTAATGATGTTCACGCTGAGGTGAAAGTGTAATTTTTAAGCCCACCGGAGCAGGCACTATTTTTAAGTGACGTCATTTTTCATAGGAAACGTAGTTTGTTAACTCTACAGGGCCTTTCAAAAGTTTACTGGTGTTTCTGTAGTTTCTGGAATGCATAGAAATTAAATTGCACTGTTGGAAATAGTTAATTTGATGCAAGTTGTGGTTTTTTTTTTTTTTTGGTCGTTGTGCACAACAGTATTTTTGTTTTTCCTGCAGTTTACGAAAACTAGTGCATCTTAAAAGTGAAACTATGAAGACACTCAAATTTCCTATGGTTGAAAACTATTTTATGCAACTTTCTTGCATTTAGTTTTGAGGGATATACCTCTGAAACTTCTGTAACTAGAACTCGGGTCAGTTTGGCACGCCTCAACATAGTTTTTAGGGTTTTCCATTAGGTCATAGTACCAGGTAGTTCCAAGGCAAACCAAAAATGTCACGCCAACAGACTGCATACTACCGATTGACTAGTCAGTGACACTCGATGAGTCGTGAGAGCGTCTCCTTTATTAAAATGAAAACTGCCAATTTTGAAAACTATGGCAGTTTTCAAAATTGGCAGGGAAATGGCCGCACAGAAACAACACTGTTGTCCCCGAGTCTGACAAAAAGTAAAGTCATGTTTTAGTACGACTTTGGTAAGCTATGAAGGCGCACCGCTTGATGGATTGCCGGAGCATTATGGCTGCCGTAGTCAGGAGCCTTTTGGAGTAATCTGGGTCCAAAACTCCGTCTGCTTCAGGTCCCACTGCGGCATCACTGAGAGTTAAAAACTGTCTAAATTCTTTCATCTTTAATAAAATGATAGGCGTTGCTGCTTTACCAGGTGTAACAATTAAGTTTAACATCCAGGCATCCATGAAAACAGAATTTAGTAAATTCAACTGAGTTAGAAGTTAGCAGGAAGTTAGCTCGCTAGTTTCCACCTAAACATGATATAGCATGTTCTGACTGAGAGATTTCTGAAAAAATTAAAACGTACTGCTCTGCTATCACTTCCAACATAAATGAAGACAGAAAATTAAACAGCAGTGACGTTTGTAGGGTTACTGAAGTTGGACTAGCTGGTATATAATGATGTGCTACGTGATCGCTAGCAAAACAGCTACGTTAGCATAATATTAGCACAGTGAAGCTGAAGGATGAACGCTAACACTTTTCCACTTGATAAAAGTTAACGTGAGGGTTTCTGGGGGTTAGGGACAAATGCAATCACATGGCAGGATGCTATAAACGGGCCAAACTTCAGTCAGGAGAACAACTGAGATAATCCATCCACAATACAAGGTTAGTCATTAATATACTGCAACAACACGGGAACAGAGCAGTTGCGAGAGAATTCAGCATTAATGAATCAATGGTACGGAAGTGGAGGAAGCTCAGTTTTTGGCTTTCCCCATATTCCAAAAGTGCTTCGTCTCTTTGCTATGACTGTCGCCCGGCATAATTTGCAGATGATGTTGTTTGCAGCTGCTGCAATGCTTTCAACCCAAAACAGGCGCAGATTGATGACACCATCCACATGCGCTATCGCGGTAGAATGGTATAGTCAAAATCTCTACCGTTGGCCAAATTTATATAGTTTCTACCGTATACAGTTTATATCGCCCACCTCTGATTTAAATTTGTCTGAAGGAGAAGACACTAGATATGTATTTTCATACATAGGCTTTCTCCAGTTGTAAGACATAACCTTCACCAACAAAGGAAAGAAAATGCCACTGACATCTTCACAAAATGTTATCTTCTTTCTTAACATCTTAAGCTTCATCTCCTGAACTGAAGTCAGGTCTCTGACACAGGAAAACATGCATAAACATGCTTATTTATTCCAGATATCGTCACAGTAATTAATGTCAGCAGATTAGACACATGACCCTCCCATCTCAGAACAGCTGACAAGGAGCCAGCTAAACAACGTCGACAGCTGGTTATACGCTAACATTGTGACAGCTAATGTGGACTGTCAAGTAACTGAGTCCAAGAATGTTAGTGAAACTGTCTTTTGAGTGGATCTAAAGCCAGCTAACAGATGCTAAAACAGCAGCGCTTATCAGCAGTTCAACTTACCCTCAATAATTCATCTCCGCATCAATGAGACATGGAGTGTAAAGTCATGGTGAGCGGGCGTTTTTATTGTTTTTGATCTCTTGGCTAATTTAAACATGTTTTACCTGAAGGAGCCACTGTAGCTAGTGCACTTGAATTCGGGGGGGTTAACTCTAATCTGCAATCCAGTCTACTGACATCTAACAGTGAAATTTATGCACACTGTAACTTTAAACTAACATAAGCACTGATACTCTGTACTGGCAGATATCTAAACCGGATTGGTGCATCCCCATTTAAAATGTAGCAAACTAAAATTTAAACCTGAAGAAGAGAAAACACACTCCAATAAATAGAACTGTAATATTCTGGGTTAATATAAAACTTTATGCGGTAAAATGTAAACGTAGGAGATGAGTAACCTCTTCATTCTTGCCATCCTCGGGCAGTATTGTTACAATTTCCTTATAGCATGATGTTAAGAAACATGGATAGAATATAAAGCATCCTGATGTGATCTGATCACATACATTCTTAGGTTACCCAAAGAACAACATTTTCTGTCTCTTAACCAACTCTACCTCTGTCTTCAGACGCAGATGGGCACTCCTCCCCCCCTCTCAGTTGCGAGTCCTCTAGCACAGCCGGGTTCAGCTGGCACTCCCAGTGGTGTCCCTCCAGTAGGGCCAATGGGGCCTCAAAGCGTGGGTGGTGGAGGTCCCAACTCAGCTGTTGGAGCCCCTGCCTCATCAATGACTCCATCTAACACAAACCAACAACCCAACTCCAACCCTCATTTGGGGCCCATGCGTGGCAGCTCACCCTCTCCTGCTCACAGCCGATCACCTACTCCCCACCAGACGCCCCCCAGGCTTGCTGGGTCGCAGACGCCACAACCACACACCCCTAATGCATCACATTTGGTGCCACCCCCAGCTCCTCAGCAGAACCAGCTTGGTCAGGGTCCTGGCTCCAACAAGCCCCTCCAGCAGCAACACATGGGGCCTGCTGGTTCAACCACTCCATCTCATCCTGGAATGGCCTCAAGTTCAACACCGCATGGCAGTCAGCTGCCACGTACTCCGGTCAGTGTCCCTTATTATTAAAAACTGGCATTTATTTTTAATTCATGAGTTAGAAACTTTAAAAAATATTTTTTTTAAATCAGGTCTTTTAAGTTTGAAAAGTTTTAGACAACAATAAAATACTTTAAAGAGAAAATACTTTATAAATAATAGCACAAATATCTGAATCAGATCATCATCATGATATCAGTGATTTGCTGTGGGCATGCTTTGCCTCAAAGGTAAATTTACACAGTTCATCAAAGTTCTTTACAGATTTGATGCTCCAAGCAACTGCCAGAAGGATTAAGCTATGTCGCATTGCCCTTTCTGTTAATGTAACACCAAACTATGAGCAGTTTGTTCAGTTTTACTTGCATGTTCCCCTGTCGTGCACCACTTGCATATTTACTACTTGTATGCATCTAATTTGTGCATCTCTCTTCAGTTATCCCAGAAGGGTTCGTTCCCAGCCGACAGTCAGGCCCCGACCCCAGCTTCTGTCAGCAGTCTAGACACCTCGTCCCAGCAACCGGCGTCAAACACTTCAGCCACCAATGTGGACATAAAGATGGAGGTCAAACATCAGGATGAGGAGGACGAGAGCGATGCTGGGAGCTGCTCCAAAGGAGGGAAACTCGGCAACCTCAAAATGGAGGAAAAGCCTGTGAAATCCGAATTTAAAAAAGAAGAGTGTTCTGGAGAAGGCGGTAAAGGAGTTCCTATGGAAACGTCGACTACAACACAGGGGTCAGGAGTAAAGATGGAAGACAGAAAACCGGAGGTGAAGAAAGAGGTGAAGAAAGAGGTGAAAGATGAAGAGGAGAGCTCGGAAGCAGTCGTGTCGCAGGCCCCAGTGAAAAAGAAGAGTAAGTCAAAAATACATTTTTACCAGCTGTTTTACACCTGCTGAAAATGAATCATGTTTTATTAATCCTTTCATCTCACTCTGCCCTCTAATCTCCATCATTCTTACAGTCTTCAAACCGGAGGAGCTTCGTCAGGCCCTGATGCCCACGCTTGAATCGCTCTACAGACAAGATCCAGAGTCTCTGCCATTCAGAATGCCTGTTGATCCTCAACTGCTCTGCATACCTGTATGTACCCCTGCTGAGGTTTAGATTATTTATACTTGCTCAGTTTCACATTTGCAAAAAAGTCTAACTTTTTATCTGCATTTTAACTCGTACAAATTTTAGTAGAGGGCTTAACTGCTCTGTTTTGACGTTGTGATGTTCCAGGATTACTTTGACATTGTGAAGAACCCAATGGACTTATCAACCATCAAGCGAAAGCTAGACACAGGTTAGTATGTGCTGCTGTATTTATGGAAACTTAGTAGACCACAACGAAAAAGCATAGATTTGGGGGTGTTAGAAGTTGATGTGTTAAGAAGGGAGGACTAAAAGTGTAAAAGTTTTTTGATTTCTAGATTGGAAAGTCATTATGGTTTGCGTGTGTTGGTTTTAGGTCAGTACCAGGAGCCCTGGCAGTACGTGGAAGACATCTGGCTGATGTTCAACAATGCCTGGCTGTACAATCGCAAAACCTCACGAGTCTACAAGTACTGCTCCAAGCTGGCTGAGGTTTTCGAACAGGAGATCGACCCTGTGATGCAGAGTCTTGGCTACTGTTGTGGGAGGAAGGTGAGACAAAGTGTGGAATAACTGGCTGAATGGACGAGGTGGAATAGGAGTGGGTACAGGTCACTCTTAAATTGGCAACAGCACTGCATAGGTTAGAGCTGTTCAACAGAGTTCGGTAATGGTTTGAGAGTCATTTGTATGTTCGGCAAGTATTGTGCATGTAAGTGGAAACACAAGCAATCTGCCAGAAAATCTAGTGAAAGTGCATTACATAGACAGACAAATGTCCCAAATGTTTTGTATAGCAGCCCAGAGCTCACACGATTATTAAAAAAAATAAATAAAACAACTATTGGTTATTAAACTAACCCTTATCTTAATAAGCTAATTTAGTTTAGCTAAGTGTGTGTTCCTAAATGGCTCTTTCTCATCTGAGCTGCTGTGCAGAAATTTGCAGTATGTATGCGGATTTAAAAAAAAAAAAAAAAAGAAAGAAAGAAGCAAAGCATTATTAATGCACTGGATTGGTATCGCGTTCCCAAGTTGTAGGACGTCACTTACACTGCTCAAGTTAAGGTGCTAAGTTGGTAACAACACCAAAGGTGAAGAAGCCCAATCCTGACACGGTGTGAAGACCTGAGTGCACGTTTGCATTGGTTCAAATTATCCCGGCCAATTAACTCATCAAAGTATTTACAAATGAACTTGAACCAGAGTCTAAGTAAACCAGGGCTTAGTGTATCTGGCTAAATATTAAGGAGTGATGCCGATAAAGTCTTACACTTTTATACTTTATAGAGGTTTTGTTTCAACACGTGAACCAATCCATGGAGCCTAAAACTATTACGGTTTTATAAAACGCAGGTTGAAGATGTGTGTTTGAATTCCTTGACCATGTTTCAGACCTGAAAACAGAAGCAAGTGAAGTGGGTTCATAGCTAAAATTGGCCTTGAGCATGCCACTGCGATATCACATTTCAGCTCTCATTAGACTCTGCTATTTTTGGTTTTGCAGACAAATAACAAAACTGATTGCCCCTCTATTATTAAAAGCTGGCTGAAGGTATAGTACAGTGTGACAAATCGAAGTAGAACTTGACTTAATCAGTAAAGTTTTTTTTCTCAGATAAAATAAAAACCTAAACAGAACTTGGGAAATGTTGTCTCCTGTGAGTTTTTTTCAGGTTCAGGTTTTGTTTCTGGTTCCTCAAGTCAAGTACAAACATTTTTCTTGAAATTGTGTATATATCTTTGCCACTGTCACAGTGTGATTAAACTGAAGGTCAGTTTTAAGAAGTGCTTAGACTTGATAATAGTACTGTTGTGTGGTGTGGGGTTGTTAACTCGGGCAGCTGTCCCAGCAAGAGTGCGGGGGTGCGGTGCAATTTAACGTTGCACTTGACTGAAGTAGCACTATCCAGCAGCTTCAATGCTAATCGTATGACATAGATGGAATAGCTGCCTAGGTCGAACTCCCCACATACAGGTCCAGGGACATAAAAGTAAGACTCGGGGAGTTTATTTCATTACTTTTATAAGTATCGTAGGCTATACCAGTGAGAGGGCACTGATGAGTTTGCCTCATTCACATGATGCTGAGTGGCTAAAGATTCAGTTGTTGATGGTCAAGAGGTTAACGAGTTGTTTATCATTTTTCTTTGCTTCTCTCCATCAGCTGGAGTTCTCTCCTCAGACGTTGTGCTGCTATGGAAAGCAGCTGTGCACTATCCCCCGAGACGCTGCATACTTCAGCTACCAGAACAGGTATGGGGGGAGAAGGGAAGAGCAATAAAGAAATGAAGGGTAATAGGAAGAATGGATAGTAAAAAAGGAAGAGATTATAGAAGAGAGCCATTAAGAAGAGTTTTAGCAGTGGGCCAGTATTCAGAGAATATGAGGTAAATGCCAAATAATTATCTGATTAATTTTGTTTCCCTAAACACTTCCCTTCACTTCATGTTCTCCTTTTTTTTTTTTTTTTTTTTTCTTTTTGGTATTAAATATTTCCATGTGGTGCCTAATGCACTGGCATTTTAACAGTCAGTCCTCTGATCACATTCTTTTAGAAGTGTGTGTGTGTGTGTGTGTGTGTGTGTGTGTGTGTGTGTGTGTGTGTGTGTGTGTGTGTGTGTGTGTGTGTGTGTGTGTGAGAGAGATTTTTTTAAAGAAAGCTTAGAATATTTAAACACCAGTGCAAAGCAGACAAGGCTATTGACCGGACCTCATACCACAGGCTGTACCCAGGGAAGTCTACACCAAGTCTGTATGGTTTACCGAAAATACATAAACAGGGTGCTCCTTTAAGACCGATTGTCTGCATGATCGACTCTGTCACCTACTATAACATCTCCAAGTTTCTGGCTTCGATCCTCAAGCTGGTGGGCAGCTCTGAACACCACATCCAGAACATCCTGGATTTTGTTGAGAAGATGAGAGATGTCATTATGGAGGCAGATGAAACCATGGTCTCGTACGACGTTACATCTCTCTTCACTTGCCTTGAGGCGACTTTTGTTGTGATTTGGCGCTATATAAATAAAATTGAATTGAATTGAACTTGCATCCCAGTCACGGAAGCGTTGGAGGTAGTTCGTAAGAGATTACAGGATGACACCAACCTCAGCAACAGGACCACTCTCAGCATCGACCAAGTGTGTTTGCTGTTGGAACTGTGTCTTCATTCCACCTACTTCACATACAAGGGTCAGTTCTACAGGCAGAAACATGGGTGTGCCATGGGCTCCCCAGTTTCACCCATCGTGGCCAATTTGTACATGGAAGAAGTGGAAAAGAGGGCGTTTCTATCCTACCCTGGAAGACCACCAAGCCATTGGTTCAGATTTGTTTATGACACCTGGGTGAAAATCAAATCTCAGGACGTACCACATTTCACGGATCACATTAACTCAGTGGACCGACACATCAAATTCACCAGGGAGGATATGAAAAGTGGCAGGTTAGCCTTCTTAGACTGTGAGATTTCCATCAGTAATGGGGGACATCTAAAAGCTGACGTGTACCGTAAACCTACACATACGGATCAGTATCTAAGGTTTGACTCTCATCATCCACTGAAGCACAAACTGGGTGTCATCAGGACACTACAACACCGAGCGAACACCATCCCCACTGACACAGCGGCCAGTGAGGCAGAAGAACAGCACAACAAGAAGGCCCTGAGTAAATGTGGTTTCCCAGCTGGACTTTTTCAAAGCTGGAAAGGCGCCTAAAAAAAGCTCCAGCTGATCCATGAGAGAAGGACAACCGCTGCCCAAGCAAAAACCTGTAGTGATCCCATATGTGTCAGGAGTATTGGAGCAGTTGAGACACATTTTTTCTAAACACCGGGTCTCTGTGGCTTTTAGGTCCCCCGACACAAACAGAGTAACATAGTGTACGCTGTTAAGTGCCAGGAGGATTGCCAGGATTTATACATCGGGGAAACCAAACAACCTTTGGCGAAGCAGATGGCACAACACAGAAGAGCTACCTCGTCAGGCCAGGACTCTGCAGTCTATTTACAGCTACAGGCCAGTGGACACTCTTTCAAGGATGGGGATGTACACATCCTGGACAGGGAGGAACGCTGGTTTGAGCGCGGAGTCAAGGAGGCCATTTACGTGAAAAGGGAAAGACCATCTCTGAATCGAGGAGGGGGCCTAAGGGTACATCTTTCACCGTCTTACAATGCTGTGATTGCAGCCATTCCCCAACTCTCTGTGAATGGTACTCATGGCCATTGATCAGTGGTCTTTGATCAGTGGGTTTTGGTCAGTGGTTGTTGATCAATGGTCATGAGAATTTGCATAATTATGATGAAGGAACTGACCTCCCAGCCCATTGTTCCTTCAGTGGGCTGGTTTCAGTCATTATGCAAATGTACTGTTTATAAGATTGGGGAAACCTGCAGTCAGCTGAGACTGAAGAAGTCACTTGGATGAGTGACGAAACGTTTCTCCCACAAAACGCTACGTCCAGATGAACAGAATCGGCTTTTGGAGATTTAAACACCAGTACTAGATTTTATCTGTGTGGTAGTGAGGCAGGAAACCCATGAACAACTGCAAACGAACACTCCCTCGCTTCCTAAAATGGTTAATAAATAAATAGCATTTATATTTTGTGACAATGATCAAAGAGGCTCAATCATCTGCCTTCCTTAGTAAGTTCTCTACCCAGTGGACGGACTCCTGATTTGTCACCTTTGACTCCAGGTGCCGAATTTTATTTTTTATTTTTTTCTACAGCATAGCGAGACATAACTCTCCACCCTGCTGCAGGTTCTGGTTAGGGTGGCTCTCCACAACCAATCAAAACTGGCATCACAGGCTGTAGTCAGAGACTGTCAAGTAAAGTCTGTTCCACCAAAGGACAAGGGACTTGAGACAGGTGAAGGATATTGAGGACTAGCCTACTTGTAGGGAAATGAGATGGTGAGGAATGAAACTAGTTGGCAGTGACAGACTTTTCAAAATAACTGTGGTGGATTGGTTACTAGTAAATCAATAATGTTAAATGTAATTAAAAGTAATGGGTGACTCGCCAAAGCAAAATGGAACTGTGGGGAAACTATGCTAACGCAAATTGAAGTAGGAAGAAACTGGACAATAAAGGCCACACTTTCAAAATCTTCCCTTGATCATTTTTAAAAATTATTTCTATTATCATCATCATCATCATCATTATTAAGTCCAGTCATGCAAACTTTAGCGGAATGTGAAAGGACCGACTTTAAAATGAACTTCCTGAATGAACAGCTGAGCAGTTGTCTGTGCTTGTTCATTATCTGTTGAGTGTTTGTATTACGTCCTGTGCCACAGCTTCCTGCTCCCATTTAGCTCCTGTTGATTCTGCTCCTGCTCTGTTAGCTGTGGTGGTTGTTGTTGTTGTTGCTGTTGTTGCTCATCCTCTCATGTCCAAATTGCTAATCTGTGCTTTGCCTCGGCTCTCTGCTGTGTGTTGTCCTGGATGTTTGTCTCGTCTTGTTCCCATACGACGTGTCTGTCTCCCCTCCTCAAATGATTGTGATATCAACATTGGCTTGCATTTGCCTTGCCCCACCATGTACCACCAACCCCCCCTCCACCTCATTCCCTCACCCCTTACAATCATGACTGGCTGTTGCGGTGACGACTTCCCTGCTGTCCTGCGTTCCTCCTTCCTGCACTTCCTGCTTGCTTGGCTTGTGGCACCCTGCCTTGCCCATGTCCTATACCATTTGGTGACTGCCCTCCCATGCGCTGTCTGTGGTTGACTGTGCTGTGGGGAATGGTGTAGTTCACCAAAATTTGGGCTTCTTGCTAACAGGTACCACTACTGCGAAAAGTGTTTCAACGAGATCCAGGGAGAGACCGTTTCCCTGGGTGACGACCCCACCCAGCCACAGACGTGAGTATTAGTTAATAAAATGTGATTTTTGAACTTAAATGTCACCTTTCAGCATGCTAGATGCTTTTTAATGCTTTCCAGTTAATCTCTTGTGTGAGTCTACACTGTTCATTTCTATTATAGGAAAAAAAGAAACTGCAATAGGTGTGCTTAAATCATATTTCATGGTGTAAACTTTACCAGCAAAGCCATGGGATGTAGACTCCACACCTAATATTTGATTTAGCAGATTTTAATACGTCAACGAGAAAAGAAAATGAACATTTCTGCATTCCACTCAATTTCTAATCAAAATTAATTTCCTCAGCATGCCCCTGAAAGAGATTTTATTAAGTGTTTTGCAATAATTTATTTTCAATTTCCACCTGCTGCAGTTTTACAGTATCCCTCTTTGTTGGTTTTAGATCAATAAGCAAGGATCAGTTTGAGAAGAAGAAGAACGACACACTGGACCCTGAGCTGTAAGTCTGCCTTTTGTCGTGGGCAAATTTAATTTTTGTGGTGGGGTGAAGAGATTTGGTCTAAGCTGTGTCCTCCCCTCTGTCCCTTTCGTCAGGTTTGTTGAATGTATGGATTGTGGTCGGAAGATGCATCAGATATGCGTCTTGCACAATGACACAATCTGGCCAGAAGGGTAAATAGCCTTTTTGTTTCCATTTGTTTGATTTCTGTGAAAGTCCAGCTGGTGTTTGGTAAAAACTGATTTTGGTTTTTATCCATCTTGTTTCTGTTTCATAGTTTTGTATGTGATGGCTGCTTAAAGAAGTCGAATAAGGCGAGGAAGGAAAACAAGTATTCTGCCAAAAGTAAGTGGACATTTGTGAGCTCACTTTTGTAATTGTGCAGCTTTTAGTGTTTCACACAGATCAGTTTGTCGTTGGTGCAATGTGGGTGTATATGCATAAAATTATACCTGAATTAACTTTGGCTATATGTTGCTCATATAACCATTTGACCAAACTCTGACATAAAATAATAATTACAGCTAAAGTTTGTGTTGGCTTTCCTCCAGCTTGATGTCTTTCCCTGCAGTTGTTCAGAGTGTGTTAGACGTACACTTACCAACAGAAGTTTTTATATTTGTCATTTCGTGCTGGCTGTTTTATACAGTTGTTGACTAACTTAACTGTCCCACAGGGTTGCCCCAAACGAAGTTGGGGGTTTTTCTGGAGCAAAGGGTGAACGACTTCTTAAAGCGACAGGCCCACCCAGAGTCTGGAGAGGTCTTCATTCGTGTTGTTCATGTATCTGATAAAGTCGTGGAGGTCAAACCAGGCATGAAGTCCAGGTACAACACTCTTCATCCAGAGCTGGAGCTAGGTTTTACCTACATCCGCTCTTGTGTGTCAACTAGATCAAGGCGTTTTGGGAATTCAAGTTGAAATCTTGCGTCTGGTAAAACCTGCAACATTTCATTAATTGAGATAAGGAAAGGTGTCAGTGTTTATTTGTGAATTAATTTTTCGATTTACTGAATTGTAAAGAACGGAGTAATGGATAGTTAAAGCTATAAATGCTTTTAAAACAAAAGATTTTGCCTTTAATTTAAAATTTCCTGATTAAAATAGTGTTGAAATGGAAGCTAACAGTGATTAAGCTAATAATTATGATGAAATAAATGCAATCTAGCTATCAGCTTGTTGCAGACGTCTGTGAGTATAGGCTTTCATTTGATTTGTACAGATTCACATTATTCACAGCTCCTGTATTAACTCGTGTTTTTGTCTCCAGATTTGTGGACAGCGGCGAGATGTCAGAGTCATTCCCATACAGGACTAAAGCCCTTTTTGCATTCGAGGACATTGATGGAGCAGACGTCTGTTTCTTTGGTATGCATGTTCAGGAGTATGGATCTGACTGCCCTCAGCCCAACCAGAGGTAAAGATATCACCATATTGTTAAACTTTTACCAAGTACTTTGTGTTTTTCTATGTTGGAATCATTTAAAATGCAGTTTTGACACAATGTTTTTTTAAAGTTACATTTTTTCTTCTTTCATCCACTCAGGCGAGTGTACATCTCCTACCTGGATAGCGTACACTTCTTTCGGCCGCGCTGTCTAAGAACAGCAGTTTACCATGAAATACTCATTGGCTACTTGGAGTATGTGAAGAAATTGGGGTGAGTGCTGCTACAAGAAAAAAAACATTTTTTGTTCCGGGCTACACAAATTCTTATAAAAAGTTGTTATTTTGATATAGTTTAATTTGTCCAGTAGGTGTTTGATTTGTGTTCTCTTGTTTGAACTCGTAGCTACACCACCGGCCACATCTGGGCCTGCCCACCTAGCGAAGGCGACGACTACATCTTCCACTGTCACCCTGCAGATCAGAAGATCCCGAAGCCCAAACGCCTTCAGGAGTGGTACAAGAAAATGCTGGATAAAGCTGTGGCAGAACGGATAGTGCATGACTACAAGGTAAAGAGGCATTCTTTGACCTCTGGAGGGTTTAGAACAGGAGTAAAGATAAACTTTATTGTATAATACATGCGTAATAACAATACTGTCTGTTTACCCCAAAAGGATATATTCAAGCAGGCGACAGAGGATCGTTTGACCAGTGCCAAGGAATTGCCTTACTTTGAGGGGGACTTTTGGCCTAATGTGCTGGAGGAGAGCATCAAGGAGCTGGAGCAGGAGGAGGAGGAGAGGAAAAGGGAGGAGAACAGCACTTCCAATGAGAGTGTTGATGTAAGAATTAACGACTCAATGTAGTTCTTGAATCTAAATGCACTGATTGAAAGAGGGGTGAATAAGGGTTAGCATTGCAAATGTCAGTTTCTCATCAGTGTGATTGTTTTGTTTTAAACCACTTTTTTTTTTTTTTTGGTGCAGGACACAAAAGGAGACAGCAAAAATGCAAAGAAGAAGAACAACAAAAAGACTAGTAAGAACAAGAGCAGCCTGAGCCGAGCCAATAAGAAGAAGCCTGGGATGCCTAATGTGTCCAATGACCTATCACAGAAACTCTATGCCACTATGGAAAAACACAAAGAGGTATGTGGGGTGGGGGATTTTGAGGTTTTGCCATTTTTGGGGGATGAGCTGCTGGCAAAAACGTGAAACTGTTTTAAAGACTACGTTTCATCTGATCTCCTCTCTTTTCCTCTCCTAGGTGTTCTTTGTGATTCGGCTGATTGCAGGCCCAATGGCAAATGCCTTGCCCCCTATTGCTGACCCAGATCCCCTGATGGCATGTGACCTCATGGATGGTCGTGATGCTTTCCTGACACTGGCCCGAGACAAGCACCTTGAATTCAGTTCGCTGAGGAGGTCCATGTGGAGCTCAACGTGCATGTTGGTGGAGTTGCACAACCAAAGCCAGGACCGCTTCGTTTACACGTGCAATGAGTGCAAACACCACGTGGAGACTCGCTTCCACTGTACTGTTTGTGAGGTGAGTTGGAAAGAGAAGTGAGGTGTGTTTGGTTTGTCTGATTTGTCCCAGGGCAAAATAGGTGGCGTTTGGGTTTATTATTATTACTATTATTATTATTTTTATTATTGTAATTGTTCAAAAACCTCCAAGTTACACTTCTAACTGTCTCTATTGTCATCTGTTTTAGGATTACGACCTCTGCATCACATGCTACAACACTAAGGGACATGAGCACAAGATGGAGAAGTTAGGCCTCGGCTTGGATGATGAGAGCAGCAATCAGTCTGCCGCTGCCACTCAGAGTCCCGGAGATTCCCGTCGCCTCAGCATCCAGCGCTGTATCCAGTCGCTCGTCCACGCATGCCAGTGCCGAAATGCCAATTGCTCTCTGCCGTCCTGCCAGAAGATGAAACGTGTCGTTCAGCACACAAAAGGATGCAAGAGAAAAACCAACGGTGGCTGCCCCATCTGCAAGCAGCTTATCGCATTGTGTTGTTATCATGCTAAGCACTGTCAGGAAAACAAGTGCCCAGTCCCCTTCTGTCTAAATATCAAGCACAAGCTTCGCCAGCAGCAGCTGCAGCACAGGCTTCAGCAAGCTCAGATGCTGAGAAGGAGAATGGCCAGCATGCAGAGAGTGGGCCAGCCCGCTGCAGGAGGAGCACCTGGGGGAAATGGACAACCCTCTCCTGGAGCCAACAATGGAGCTACTGGTCCTGGTACCCCTACATCGGGAACGCAGCCCCCTACCCCACAGACACCTACCCAGGGTAACATGTCTGCACCTTCTCAGCAGCAGGGGGTTGGGATGGGTGGTATGGGAACTCCAGGTGAGCAACAGCAAGGTGGTGGCATCCCCCCTCAACACCATCTCCACCAGTTTCCGTCAGCAGGTGGAGGGGGGATGATGAATTCTCCTCAGCAGCAGATGGTACCTCAGCTTCAGCAGCAGCCACCAAATCTCCAGCAGCTCCAGCAGCAGCAGCATCCTGGTAGTTTGCCTCCATACAACCCCAGACCAGCTGGAGTCCCTGCTCTTCATCAGCCCCTTGGGAAACCTGGAATGGGTCCAGCAACCCCTCCTCAGCAACAACCACCACCCAATCAAGGCCAGGGGTCCATGGGTGTCCAAGGCCAGCAACAAGGGCCACCCCTGGCTGCTGTAGAGACGGCACTAAAAATCCAGCGCCTGGCAGAGACCCAGAGACAGATGGCTCACGCCCAAGCACACATGCGTGGCTTGGGACAGGGGGGCATGATACCTCCACATCCTCACCATCAGAACAACCAGGCCCAGATGAGAATGCCCCACATTGGGGCCCAGGGCATGCCGCTCCAGGCTCAGGGAGTTGATGGAAGGACTATGTTAGATCCACAGCAACCAGGAACGCTAGCAGGGATGCAACAGGGTGGTCCTCCGTCACAATTGCCGCCTCAAGTTCAGCAGCAGGTCCAGCCAGGTGGACAGCTTCAGCCAACAAACCAGCAGTGGGGTGCTGGGGGACCAACCATGAACCAACAACAACGGCCAAACATGATGGGTCATATGACACCACAGCAGCAGCCAGCAGTTCCCCAACCACAGCAACAAATGCTGAATCAGCAGCAGCCTCAACCAGGAAACCGAGGGCTGATGCAGGCAATTGGAGGAGCAGGGGGGGTACCTGCTTCATTAGTAGCTGGATCGGGGAACTTGCCACAGGCAGCACTACAAGATCTCCTGCGAGCGCTACGCTCCCCAAGCTCAGTCTTGCAACAGCAGCAAGTCCTCAACATCCTTCGTTCCAACCCAACGCTCATGGCTGCTTTTATTCGGCAGAGAGCAGCCAGGTATCAAGGTGCTCAGGGTGGCCCTGGAGGAGCAGGCGGGCCTCCGCAAGGAGGTCCTGGAGGTGTGCGTTTCCAAGGAGCTGCTGGAGGTCTGCCTGGTGTAGGAGCGCCTGGAGCCAACCAGCTTGCCAATATGGATGGACAACAGCAGGTTAATGTGAACCAGGCAGGCCAGCCAGGGATGAACATCCCTCAGGGTGGAGCAGGGGGAGGAAATATGCCCACCATGGCTCAGCTTCAGCAGTTACAGCAGCGCCCGATGTTGCCAGGAAACTTACAGCAACAACAGCAAATGGCCACTTTGCAGCAGCAGCAGCAGCAGCAACAACAGCAGCAGCCACAGGGAGCAATGCAACCAGGTCAGCAAGGGAACATCGCCAATATGACACCACAGTTCAGAGAGATGTTTTTGAGAAGACTGCAGCAACAGCAACAGCAACAAATGGGGAACCACGGCCAGTTCCAGCAGCCTCAAGGACTCCAGCAGCAACAAGGCCAGCAAAGCTTCATGCAGCCTGGCCAGGGACAGCCAGGGATACCCCCATCTTCTCAACCCCAACCTGGGGGTGGCGTAGGGGTTCCCCAGCAGCAAGGACCACCACCAGGTGGGCCAGGACAGTTAGGCCAGCAAGGCTACCAGATGTCACAAGTAGCTGCAGTGCTCCAGCACAGGCTGATGCAGCAGCAGCAGCAGCAGCAGCAAAATCAAATGGGTGGTCTTCAAGGACAAGATGTAGGCCCCAGTGGAGGCCCTGGAGGACCTCCACTCCAGCCTGGACAAGGTGGATCAGGGCCAGGGCAACAACCGCAGAGTGGTGCAGGTGGTGGCCCCCAAATGCCACAGACGTCCCAAGCCATGCTTGCCCAAAATATCCAGCAGAGGCTCCTGCAGCAGCAGCAACAGCAGCACCTTGGAGGGGGTTCTCCAGCCCACCATAGCAGTCCTATGAGTCCCCAGCAGCAGATGGCCCAGTCCCCCCATCACCACCTACAGGGACAAGGAGGACTCGGTCCAGCTGGATCGCTCAGCAGTCAGGTCCGGTCCCCTCAGCCCTCACCAAGGCCACAGTCGCAGCCTCCACGCTCCAGCCCGTCCCCACGCATGCAGCCTTCCTCCCAGCCTCAGCCCTCACCTCACCGCATCTCCCCTCAGACCCAGAGTGGGTCGCCCCACCCAGGGCATCTCAGTCAACATTACTCCAACATGGCACCACCCCAACCTCCACAACCCCAGCAACAGCAGCCAGGTAGTTCTGTAGATCCTAGTCAGTACAATTCGGACCAGAACTCTATTATGTCTCAGCTGAGTGGGATGACAGGGATGCACGGTGGACAAGGGGGGCAATCAGACATGTTGGGTGGGAACAACAACAGCGGCGGCGGCGGCAGCAACAACAACAACCAGGAGCTGGGAACGAACATTAACCACAACCTGATGTAGCCTTGACTCTGTACTGTCTCTCTCCGTCGTGATGCTCTGATCTGTTGCCCCAAATGACAAACTGCCATGAAAGGAGAGCGGGGCAGCTTTGGGGTTTTAGAAGTTTTTATTTTTTATTTAAATATTTTTCTGATGTATAAATATGAACTGAAAGCTTCCTTCCTATGGGAGATGCAACATCAATCTTAGAAGTCAATAATTGAATAAATTAAAACAATGGTAAGTTATTGCTGTTAATAAATATCTATATATTTTTGCCAATTGTGTACAAAAAAGGTGGAAGGTCAGTGTTTCAGGTTGAAGATATTACTTCTTTAAGTATATGACAATATTTTTGGGGACTGAGAATTTTTGCCTTTTTATGAATATTTTTAAGATTTCAAATGTTGCTAAAAATGAGAGTTGACATGATGTACTTTTTTTTTCTTATTCTTTTATTTTTTCTCCTCAAATACCCATCATGATTGTATCTATTTTGCAGAGTACGTTTATTTTATTTCTATATTATTATAATTATTATTATTTCGTGCCCTCGGCGATTCGTTAATCAGGCATCAACATATCTTCCGTTACCCGACCCTTCTTCTGGACACACAAACGTAGATTTTTTTTCCAGTGACTGCAGCGATTCAGAAGTATATTTATTGGGTTTGTGGGTGGTTAGGAAGGTGTGTTCAATGCAGTTTGATTTATTTTTTACATTTTTTTGACAGCTATCCCAGGTTTGTCTTCGTCAGGGTTTCTATAATTTGAATTAAACCGTAAGATCTTTTGTTTTTGTTTTTTTTCCCTTATGGGGCCGCCTCTTCGCACTTCTCCTGTGAATGTGCACACTTTCTTCATCCTAACTTCTCCTGCTCCACAACCTGCGTACTATATACCTGTATTATAGCTGTTGAAGCTCGCTGATGATTTAAAAAAAGAAAAAAAAAAAGGTTGTGTGTACATATATTACAGCTGCATTTATGAACAGTAACCTGGAGAAGAGGTCGCTAAAATCCCGCCTTTATCCCGAACCCCAACAGTTTTCCTTACATCCTTATCCTCCCCCCGTCCCACACCCTCACGACTGCCTCTCAGCCACAAGGTTTAATTCACTGTTAGTACTGTACAAATTAAGAAATGGTGGACTTGGATACTTTTTGTTTGTTTGTTTTTTCTTTTGTAATGAAAGTGAAAGATGTAAAATAAGTGTACATACTTTAAAATCTTATGAGCAGAGACATTTTCTGCTGTTGTTTCCTCTTGTTTGATTGAATATTTGCTTGTATGTGTTTGGAAAAAAAAGTGCTCCTGAGCTACTGTACAGTATTGTTTTGTTTTGTTTTCTATAATGTACAGTATGGGGTGTAGTCGGTCACAAGCACCAATGCGCCTTTTTCTGTGTAAGGTTTTAGGGAGGCTATAGCAACCGAGTCACACACCTAAACAATCTCAGCAGTTAAGACAGGAAACCTGTACGACGATGAGCCGAAGCTGGGGTCGGTTAGAGGTGTGACTTAAGAGTTCAAATTTGGTCATTTAGCTTTTTATGGAGAGGACTGAAGACACAATATTCACATGCTCACTATTTTTCTTAAAGGTCGGGCTTGCTGGGTATGGGGAAGGGAACGCATCAGAAACCAGGTGGCAATATATCTTGAGACTTATTTTATAAGAAAAAAAAAAACAAGGAAAAACTGTCTTTTATAAATAGATATATTATTTAATTTTATTTTTTGGAAATAAAACTTGAAGCTACAGGAATTAATAGATAAAACATGCTTTGTTTTTGTATTAAAGATGTTATGGTGATGCAAAAAGAACCTGCAGACAGTCTTTCAGTTCGCCTGGGGAGGCCTTGGAGTATATTATACCATCCTTTTTTTTTTTTTTTTTTTTTCTTTTCTTTTTGGTTGTTTTGAAGAAATGTTTCATGTACATGAATATAGTTGTAAACATACTGAATCACTGTACAAACTGATGGCAACTGAACAAATAGTTTTGTTTTTATCATTTCTTTTTCCTAAAGAGACTGGAAGTAAGACTATTTAAATATTTGTTTAGTATTCAAATGGAATCTTTGACCACTCTCTTCTTTTCTTTTTTGTTCTTGTTAACAGTTTTGGTGCTTGCTGAGAGAAAGCAAAAATAACTGTTGCTCCATTTTCATTAGTTTCTTTTAAGTTATTTCGGTGGTCTGATTGTTTTTGTTTTTGCCAATAAATTAATTGTACAATAAAGTATGTTTGTACCATTGGGGAAAAAAAACTTTTCTTTTTTTTTTCTCTGTCAGTTATTAATGACAATATGATGCATCTGCGCATCAGTCAGAAGCCTGTGCCATTTGAAGATGGACAGTAAATAAGTCTAAAAAAATTCCACATTTAAGCGATGAAGAGGTTTAAAGGGTTTTTGCCAGAGGACACTGAAAATTGTTTTGTCATCCTGTGGGGACGAGTTTGTTCAGCTCTAGCATTTTAGAAAGAAGTTGTGTCAGCATGTTTTCTGTTAAAAGATCAGATATTATGAGATATTTTTCAAACTCTCAAACACGTGTATATAGTCCTTAAAATTTACTATATCTTGTACGAAGTGCCAAACTGGAGTTCTTGAATTGTCATTTGAAGCTGCCTTCAGAAAAACGATTCTGTCCGAGTTTTAAGCCTGAGATTTGTTTTTTCCAAGTTCCTTCCTTACAGACCACAACTGTGTAGGTAAGAATAATGTATTTACTTATGGTTTAAAGTTAAGCATCTTAGGGGAATGACTGTTTTTAATGGCTTTTTTTTATCACAGTGTTGTGCAAAGTGATGCAAATGCATCAGCTGTTCCAAGTTCTCCAGTAAGGAGTTTTGTTTTTACTAGCCTAAATTAGCATCACAGTAAGTTCAAATAAAATGCAGTAAATTAAAGATGCAATTTGCTGATTAAGCTGTCTAAACTGTGCTAAGATTAGCTGATAAATCTCCAGCTCTACCCTCTCAGTCAAATATGGACATGCATACCTAAAAAAAAAAACAACAACCCAAAAACAAATATGGAGATGGGGGGGGAATGCTAAACCTGCGCTTTCATCATTCTCCACAAACCAACAATGGACTGATGGCTGCATCCATCATTTATATACAGTCAATGGTCTAAATATGTGAAAACTATCAAGTCAAAGAAACAAAGTTTAAACTTGAAATCTGCTTTTAAAAAACCTCTGCGTTAATATTTTTTCGAACGTCCCCCCACGTTATTCCTAAACATGGCATTAGAGATATTACAGACCATGTCTGCAGTAGAAAAGTATGACCATTTAAGTCAATGTAATATGACTGTAAATTAAGTACAACGATTTAGGTTTTTCTAAGAAAAGAATAGGACATAAATATATATTTAATGGTACACTGAGTAAAATTTCACCACTAGATAGCAGTAGATTGCAGTCATGTGAATTCTGTTCTGCCAATTCAAGTAGGTAATCCCAGCTGCACCTGCAGTGAGTCTACGCTGTCAGTCTGCTGTGTATATTTACTCTGGAACAGGCTGTAAAACTTTGTGAAATGAGTCCAATACAATATATGTCTTTCTTTAGTCTTTTCACTTGTTAGCTGAAGGGGAGCCATTCTCAGATGATAAAATATAAAACTTCATATCTTGAGTCTGAAGTTGCAGATACATTAAAATTTGCCTCTTTTTTGCCTTTTACATGCAAGCCATGGAGGCTCTCTGACAGCTTTACCTCACATTCAGTTCTTCAGTTCACTTAAAGTGACACCACATGTCGACCCACTGTAGATCTGTTATAACCTTTAGACACACAACTGCACCTGGAAAAAGTCACTCGTGTCACTGTAAATAATCAAGAGGCTGACTTCAAATGATATTAAACATGAGCAACATTTATTTTAGTAGTACCATAGAAATAGTTTATACACGATGACACTTCATAAACCGGAGCATGTAATCTGTAGGGTTACATCACAATAAAGTGCAAGGTTCTTCGCTCAGTGGTGGACGAAAGCAGCGCGAGCAACCACGTCAGGCAACGTCAAATCCAAGGTGCTTTTTACGTCATGTCAGCAACACTGAAGTATGGCATGAGCTCAGTGGTTATCACAAACTGTATAAAAAACTATCCTTGTTGGTCATCGAAGTGACAAATACACCCTCAAAGAATAAATATACATTCAGGTCAATGTAGAAAAATAACCACCAAAAAATACACGTTTCCTCTCCGGCTTCCTCCTCGCGTCGCCTTGTTTTTCAAGTCTTAGTAACATCATTGAAGGATGGTGAAATCCAGACATACAGAAACAAAACAAAACAAAAACAACCAAACAAAAAACTGGGACGGGAAAGGTGTGTTAATGTGTGTGTGTAAAAGGGAAGTATTAGCCCTAAAAGCTCCACAGACAAAAGAAAAAAAAGGCAACATCAGGCACTTCCATTCCCTGCAGCTCGTAGTCACACAGAGACAGTTTGAAGATCATGAGAGGCTGACCCATCAATCCTCAGTGTGATATAAACAACATGTGGACCAATGCGATGCCTCTGTGGGAGATTCCATAGATGTGACACATCACATCGGCTCCTGCGTCCCCAGTGGAAGCCTGTGGAGTCAGACTGACCTGCTGGGTCCAGAGTTAGGCTTTACTTCTTAGTTTGTTTTGAATTTGTAATACTGATCATTCAGTGTCGCTCCCTGATAACTCAAACCTTCCACTTTTGATTAACACATCGCAATCATTTGTCAAGGTTTCCATTTATTTGAGCCGCTGGCTGCTCAGCTGTCATGGAATTGATCATTTTGAACGTTGATATCTTTAATCGTTTTTAATATCATCTAAATGATTTGGATTTCTGTGATTTTCATCTCTCGGTGTTCTGAAACCTTTTTAGCAGAACTGAAGCGAGGTGGTGTTTTAAAGTTTAGTTTAAAGTCATGTATGAACTGCAAAAACTCAACTTTTTCAGTCAACGTTAGAAGAAATGTTCATGGAAATGCAGACGAAAGAAGGAATCTCTAAGCAAAACCCGGTGATGAAACTAATGTAAAATAATAAGCCAAACCTACTCGGGTGACCAGAAGCCCGTCCTTATGTGGGACCGTGCAGCACTTTGATTCCTTGTCCAATCTATGCAATGATGCAAACAGAACTACTGGAATAACAGAGACATAAAAAAGAAAAATACAGGAGTATATAAAGCCCATCACATCATAGCATAAGAACAAACTAGAGCTTTCTTTTTCAGTAGTGTATTTACTTACTGGGAGAGTTGGAACATGAACAATTTATTGTATTTTTATTTTGTGGTTGGATATGAACGTTTCAGACTACCTCTCAGCATCGCTGACGTGTCCCTCACATTCAGTTTCTTGGGATCTGGTCACCCTAGCTATAGGTTAGCCTGGTCCAAAATGACCTTTTACTCATAATTACTGTGAATATATCATGTTACAGATACTTATGTTATGAGATAACCAATTATAGGTTGCTAGAGATCAGTTGGCGGCCCCTCAGACACTCCCGGTCCCTCTGGAAAAATGTGCATTCTTCTACGCACATTACTTTGGGTTCCTATTGGTCTTTAGGCTGGTGTGACTGGGGATTTATACAGTTTGGAAAAGTGTTTTATAAAGCCTGCTACAGCTTCCAACATAAGAGACTCTACATGTAGTTACACAGTTTCAAATTTTAAAGTATAGACTCTCGTCCAGTTTTACATGTTAATGTCCACGTTAGTCCCTCTTTGTTTTCAGAGACCATTTGTTTAAAACTGAAAGGTTTTCCTGCATTATTAAATGACATTATCACTGGCTAAGAGCCTTAGCCGGCTGTTAGATGATGGGTTACTAATATTATCTGTTTTATTAGCCGAAAAGCACATTTTCTGAAAGTTGTGCTGGAACGCTACACGGTTGACAAAACTAAATGCATTAGCTCGGCTTTTTAGCCTTTTGGTAATTGACTTAATGAGGCATTTCCAGTTTTAAAAGAATCACATTAATGGATAAGGACAGTGCAAATGATATGATTAAAAGGGACTGAATATTAGTGCGAAACATCAGCTGGTAGCAGCTTTAAAACTTTGCCTTTGAAATTCTACCCATCAGTCTTTGCAAAGAGAGCCTCCCGGTGGACACACAAACCTCTATGATGCTAATACAGTGCAATTCCTTAATACATTCTCTCATTTAGTTTCTCCTTTTGGTACAAATTTGTCACTTGTATGGTGGGCTATATGTGCGGAGATGAAGAGCTAGTTGAACAGAGAAGACTACACCGTCTTTATATCGCTATAGTAACTGTACTGGAGGAGAAAGGCATGCAGGCGGATCAAATCTTCTCTCGGAGGATTTTGAAACGCATACAAGACTAAAGCCACGTGTTGTACAGCAGTAACAGTCTATGAGTTTACAGGTTACAGGTACAGCACTGTGTGTTAGTATGGGTCTGATACCTAAGCCCACCTCACTGAGTATGTACAAAATGTTTGAGTCCAGTCAGGCTGGCTTAGTGTGGCTCCGTTTACATGCACAGAGAACTCCTCCCTTCTCTTCCTCACATGTTTACTAATGTAGCCTGTGTGCTTCAATGACCAGGAGAGCTGTGCCAGTGGGAGCAGAGGCTCCTGGTAGGGATACCCAGGTTGAACAGGTCAAAGGGTAGAGGCCAGACAAATTTGAACCACCTCTAAAGCTAACATGTCTAAAGCAAAAAACAAAAACAAAAGCCCATAACTATTACACAAACATAAATGGCAAACTCAGATCACGCTGGTGGGGAGTTGTCAGTGGATTTTGCTCGTCATGGGGCAAATGGGCTTAGAGGAAAAAGACGATCTAATGTAAGGTCAAACATTTAGCCAAGAAATTTGCTCAGGCGCTAATGAAAAGTGCAATATCAAAGGAATTGGCTGTTTGACTTTCCAGTTTTGTGCTACTTTAAACTGTGAAACTACTACATATACTTCATTGCTGGAGTTCAAAAATAAAGACTCTGCATGAAAGGTAAGATCCTCTCGATTCACAGTGTTCAGTCATAACTTGGGATCCACGTAAAGTACGGAGTTCTGTGTTTCCATCACTAAAACCATGGAATTGCCTGCGGGAGCGCTACTTTACTTGTTTTCCATCATTGTCTAAATGCCTCCGGGATCAACATTTATGCAATTTCAAACAGTTACAGGGATTTTAAATCCACATGGGTCAATAATTTGGACATTTGGGACATCAAGGAGAAGAAATACTTCATTCTCAAAGCAGCTAAGTTTTTGGTTTCAGGTAGCCATAACCAATCTCAGTTTAAATGACCCACCACTGACAGCTTGGATGGATTGGTGCGATATGGCCGCTCTGCTTACTTTATGCAGCGCGCACTTAACAACCAAACCTGGTAAACTAACTATGAAGCAGGTGACTTTTCAAATGGTTTGTCGTGGCAGAAATGTGTTTTGCATCTTTACTATACCTTAGGATAACAAAGAAAACCCCTATCCACTACTGTGCGACTGTAGTTGTGTTTCTTTGAAAGACATCTCTAGAGGAGAACTTTACTTTGGACATCTATGCATTAAGCAATGCCAACAATACAAGTAAACTCTGAGCCATTTTACCTCCACACATTTCCAGCTGTTTGATTCCAGATGTCTGGACATTCTTCACATTTGATCTGTCAGTGTTTCTGACTGTACCTTGGTCATGATTAGCTGAAATACTTAATGTGGCCCAGTCTTTGCTCCAGTGGCAAAGGAAAGAACAGATACCAAAATGATTTTGCCAGTATTCAGTGCCTTCACAGATATTCAGTACTGTCTTTTCATCACGTTTGTGTTGGACCTGTGTTTGGATAACCTCATCTCTCTCTCTGGAGATGTAGCTTTCCATGTTTTTCTGTTGTCTTGGTTGTCATAAAAAATGAAAATTCACTTAGAAAAATGGAGCAGAGCAAGATTTTTGCAGTTGTCCACATGACGTACCACGTGGACTTCTTCTGTGGCTGATCCACTTATTTAATGCATGAGAATGCTACGCAAGTTGTATGGTGGCCATTTTTTAAGTTTTGGTCAGAAGGTCCTTACTGTGGCCATCACTTTATAAGCCTCTCATTCTACTGGAACCACAAAATAACTTCCTTTCAGGATTTACTCAAGTTTTAAATCCTGTTCTTAATATAAACATTGATGTAATGCTCTTCTTATTCAAGGCAACTCAGTCTGATTGTAGGAAAAGTGTCAAGAACAATGAAAATAACACTTTACCTGGAGATCAGCTTATATTCAGGTGACTCTGTGCATGTAAATGTACCACTCAGAAAGTTGGGAGAGGCTGGCAATGAGACAAGCAGAGAGAGAGTGAAAACACCTACTGTGGCACCTTTTACCTACTGTGTCGGTGCCTTCAGCTCCCTCTCACCATGCCTCCACTGCTAACCGGCCAACCCCATTTCCAGAATTCAGACTTTCAGGCCCCAGTCTCTGAAGAAGCCTTTGGCCACTCTTGACTCTCGGAAAGTCACTGTGAGGGATTTCAGGGTGATGTCTGTGACAGTTATTTCTCCCGGACATATGACGGGTCTCCAGATATTTTCTGATGTAGTGCCCTCGTCTGGTCCCGTGGAGCTCCAGCCGTCTGTCCTCTCATGTCCTGGTTGAGGCAGGGACACAGAGGGAGAAAGGCAGAAGGTGAAAAGTGTACATTTACACTAAGACAACTACTGCATCAAGGCTGCCACTCGAGTTCTGAGTTAGCTTGCCTTGACTGATCTGTTTTGATGCATGTTATAAACTGACAGAGTGCACGTGGCTGCTTATGTTTCCCAGAAAACAGAAGAGCACACTACGGTTGGGATTACTGCACGATCATGCAGAACAGTGAATATCAACAAGACCGCTCCCTGTTACTGAACTAGGAGAGGAGGCAATCCCCGTTAAATTCAATTCAAATAGCACCAAATCACAACAAGAGTCACCTCAAGGTGCTTTATATTGTCAGGTACAGACCTTACAATAATACAGAACACCCCATCAATCACACAATCTCCTTTGACCAAGCACTTGGCGAAAGTGGGAAAGAAAAACTCCCTTTTCACAGAAAGGGGAAAAGGTGAGGGTAGAAAGAAGACAGTTTTTGGAGAGACAACAAAAGACACAAGAGAGATTAATAATAACTAATGATCACTAATTACTATAATAACTAATGACTCATAGTGAGTAAATGACAAATCAATCATCCCAAACCATCTCTCTTTATCGGGGCAAAACAATATTTATCAAATATAAACAATTTATCCATCCAGTTTCTTCCACTTATTCAAGCTTGGATCAGGGTTGCAGCAGGATAAACAGGGTATTCCAGATGTCTTTTCCCCTATTGTTTTCCACTTCTCTGTGGGGGTTTAAAGATACATACTCTCTCCAGCGAGTGCTGGGTCTACCCTGTGTATGTGTTATTGCAGCTGGGTGGGGAGGAGCCCAGGAGATAGCCTGAGTAGATGTGTGAAAATTTGTAACACAAACAATTGTGCATTCACAGACTTACACTGTGGCCTGGACACCCTTCTGGATAACACTAGCATTAAGAGAACAGCATGATAGTCTGCTGACAGCTGGGAGATGCTCTGTCACTACAATACATTTACAGAACAGAGAGATGGAGGATGAAGAAAAAAGACTAGAGTTACACTAGAAGTGCTGAAAGGTGGTGTAGCCCATCCTCCAGCCTATGATGGGTGGGAGAGGTGACCTTGATATGGATCAGCAGAAGAAAATGGACGGATGGTATCTCATATTGAAAAACAACTGCACGTGGATGGGACTTATCGTTGATCAGAAGGACAGCAAGGTAGAAACAACAGGAACTGCTACAACAGACATGTATAGTAGGTGATTCTCAGCCACCCAGAGGTGTAAACGTGAGTGTGTGGTTGCTCTTCTCTCTGTGTTAGTCACTTGATTGATGGGCTTAAGCCCCTCTCCCCCTGACTCGGGTCTTTGCACTCCAAACAGCAGAACAAGCTACTTAAAACCTTAGAAAAGGACTAGTCAGTGAGGGTTGACTGGGACAAAAACAACCCGGTGTCAATGCTTGTATCAAGTTAATGTAGTCAGTTAATTAAAAAAAGCAATAACAAAGATAGACAAGTCATTCTTTTTATCTATTAAATACAGTTGCTTGTTTATTAACTGGCCCCTGACCTCATGAGAGCATCCCAGAGGCAAACGCAGCTGATTAGAGTCCACTGGCTGACCAAGTGACACACATACCATTTAAAATGCCATCGCTCTCCTTTGCTGTGTTCTTCTGAGTCTCCTCTTGCTCCTCCTCCCTGTCCTCATCATCTTCCATGCTGTTCTCTCCCTCTTCCTCGTCCTCCTCCTCCTCCTCGTCTTCCTCTCCATGCTCTTCCCAGTTCTCTTTTCTTGGACTTGGAGGGTTTGAGTTAAAGCATCTGAACTCCTTCGTCCTCAGTCTGTGTTGTGATTCCTGTCTGTATGGCTGATGGTCATCCTCGGGGAGCAGAGAGCGTGTCAGAGACAGACGCAGGCGCGGTGCAGGCTTTTCGGGAATCTTGTGAGCGCTGCGGAGATCCATGGTGTAGACAGTATTCTGAATCAAGATCAAACAGAAAAAGAAAAAAAGAGTAACGTCATTGTCAGGCCCCAATGAGAGAAACACAGTTTGAATTTTATATATATATAATTTTTAATCAAACTCCAAACTTTACCTGCAGAAGGATTCTTTTGGATTTGGCTCCTTTCCTTCTGGGACCCAGAGCTCGTTCTCTCTGTTCTCTGGAAAAACCAAGCAGACCTTTGTCAGGCAGGAAAAGCATCCAAGCCAAATTGTGCGTTCTGACTCGGGGTCAGAAAGTCTGAAAAGAGCTGTACTGTAATGTTGGGAAGCTTTGAGGTACTACATTAGACAACAACCACTCAAACTACGCCATGTGTGCCATCATACATAGGGACACTGTGCATTAACAACAACACAACTGTTGCTCACCACCGAACAACTTTGGCCCCTCCCTAATTAATTCAAGCTGAAAGGTTGCGATTGTGACATTTTGGAATCACTGCAGACGTACAAATGTAAATGGTCAGAGAGGGGCTTTCAAGGAGGCTTCTAAAAATAGTCTTCCAGTGTTGCCCAAGGAGACTACCTACATGCTTTACTTCAATATTCGTCCAAAAATTATATAAAAAATTATATATGTGTGTCTGAGTGTGTGTGTGTTGTTTAGCAATTCTCCTTTCAGAAATCACCAACATATATATGATTATAGAACCAAGTACCAATTTAGAGGTTATACAAACAAATAAGAAGAAATCTTATGTCTTATTTCAAATGTCATAGTTAAATGCAAATTTCTGTCTATGTTTCTATATGTGCTTTTTGATGATTTATAATGATTTGTAAATCCAAATAACTGAATTCTACATGTGTATAAAATCAAGCTCCTCGGCATGCAGACTGCTTTTACAAACATTGAAAGAATGGGTCGCTCTCAGTGAATTCCAGGATCGTACTGTGATAGGATGAAACCTGTGCAACGAGTCCAGTCGTGGAATTTTCTTGCTATTAAATGTTCCACAGTCAACTGTTAGTGTTATTATAACAAAGTGGAAGCGACTGGAGGAAACGATGACAACTCAGCCAAGAAAAATCAGCAGTGCGGTCAGCAGATGCTGAGGCACATACTGCGCAGAGATCACCTACTTTCTGCAGAGTCAGTCGCTACAGACCTCTAAACTTCATGTGGCCTTTAGATTAGCTCAAGAACAGTGTGTAGAGAGCTTCATGGAATGGTTTTCCAGGGTCAAGCAGATACATCCAAGCCTTACATCACCAAGCCCAATGCAAAGCGTTGAATAAGGATGTGTAAAGCACGCTGCCACTGGACTCTAGAGCAGCCCAGACCCTTTGGATCTCTAAATCCCTCTTCTCTGTCTAGTAAACCAATGGACAAGTCTGGGTTTGGTGACTGCCTGGAGATCAGTACTTTGTGCATTGCGCCAAGTGACAACGTCCAGGCCTTCTCTTCCAGCATCATTGTCTGATCTCACAAATGCCCTTCTGGAAGAATTATCAAACATTCCTATAAACACGCTCATAAAACTTGTGGAAAGCCATCCCAGAAGATCTGAAGCTGTTGAAGCTACAGAGGGTGGGCAAACATCATATTAAACCCTATAGATTAAGAATGGGATGTGAGTCAAGTTTATATGTGCGTGAAGGCAGATGAACAAATACTTTTGGCAATATAGGAAAACTGCTGGATTATCAGATTCAGAGTGTATGCAACTGCCAACTTGACCCCATTCAAGTGCAGACAGATATCAGACTGATAACACACTGCCTCCAAGGGGAAACCCTAAAAATATAATATAATTTGTATCTATATACGTATATATATGCACACATTTATAAACAAAAATTAGACTCTGCATGTCAGTTTGTGTTAAATAAAGGAGCAAAGTACAAAGTTGAAAAAATAAATGACAAATGGTGGCTGAAGGCAGCCTTACTTCTCTTCGTAGGCCTGAACCAAGCGCCGGTCCAGAATGTGTTCCTCAGGTTCCCAAGTGCTGTACCTGTAGGAGGATGCAAAACATATATAAAAGCTTTCTTCGTTTTTCAATGACCTCCATAAATAATTTATTATTATAATCATTTAGGTAATTAAAATCAGTCTGTTGATTCATTTAAAAACAAGGCCAAAGTGCTGACACAGTGTATTTATTGTATTTCTAAATCAGAAAAACAAACTTTAGAACTCCAGTTAAAATAAATTCTTGCCCTGGTGTAACTTTTCAAAACTGCATTTCTATATTTTTTAGTATGTTGATATTTACAACATTAAAACCACTGACAGCTTAAGTGAAAAACACTGATCGTCTGCATACAATAAAAAGTTCTTCTGGGAACCCTTAGATTTTAACATTCATGTGGATGTCACCTGACACACACCACCCACGTAAATATTGCTCCATGGTAACTACACTCCCTGATGATAGCGGCTTACCCCGGGAGAATAATGTGCCCGTGCACACTGCAAAAATTGCTCAGGAATGACTCGAGGAACACGACAAAGATCCCAAAGCGTTGACCCGACCTCCATGCTCCCGAGATCTCAATACAATCGAACAAGAGGACCTACCCTACAACCCAAACAGGGCCCAAAGAAGGACACTCCCAGAGATCCTGTGTCCATGCCCCAATGGGTGGCAGCACCAAGGGGACCTACAGAGTATCAGGCAGGTGGTTTTAATGCTGTCGTGGGTCAGAGTATACACAACCCCATTCCCACAAAGTCAATACACAAAAAAAATCCCATTTAAAACCTGTATTTAAGTTGAAATAAAACAAGGACGACATATTGAATGTTTAATTGATCGAGATTTATTATTATAAAAACGAATTCTCATTTTAAATTCATGCATGGTGTCAGTAACATATTTCAATAAAAGCTGGATCATAAGGATGAGCACCACTGTGTTCTTTTAACAACACTAACTGTTTAGGGACTGAGAAAAGCAGCTGCTGTAGTCAAGAAAGGAAAGTATTTACCCACTGTTGCTTGATATATAACTCCTTCCTCTTGCTTTTTAATGTCTCTATGGCTCTTTAATAATGATGGCTCTTTATTAGAAACTGATTCTGCTGTAATACATGTCAAAACAGTTTGTTACTCTCTTCTACAATAAAACAGCCCGTACCTGAAGAAGTAGTGGTCTGGATGGTAGTATACATAGATTGCTCCAAAATCTATAGTATGGTTCAGCATCAATGGTGCCTTAGCAGAAGTGCAGATTAAATGTGCCACTGTACATCTTGTTGTGCTCATAACAAACCGAACAGTGCCTCTACCTCTTAGCCTGGAGGACACAGCATCCATAATTTCAAGAAAGAATTTTAAATTCTGCCTTATCAGACCGTAAAACAAATTTTCCCTTTGCTTCAGTCCATCCAAAGTGAGTTTACGTCAGAGAAAGTGACAGTGTAAAGATTTTCACAATAAAACTGTGTCAATCTTTAATCCAGAGCTATCTAAGAGCCTGATAACTATGGTCATTCAATACAGGTTCTCCCCTGCATAGCTTCTCTCTGAATACCATCCATCCATTCTTTTCTGCTTATCCTTGTCAGGGTCGTAGGGGGTGGAGCCTATCCCAGGTACCATAGAGCAAGAGGGAGGGTACACCCTGGACAGGTCGCCAGTCCGTCACAGGGTTAACACATAGAGAGAGAGAGACAATCATTCCCACCTATGGGCACTTTAGAATCATTAATTAACCTAACCCCACTAACTGCGTTCTTAGGAAGGCAGAGTACCCAGGGAGAACATGCAAACTCCACACAGGAAGGCCCGAGCCAGATGGTAGCCTGGTGGAATGGAACTCAGGACCTTCTTGCTGTGAGGCTACAGTGCTAATCACCACGCCACACCATATGTGATGAAATCCTCTAATTCTCTGAAATTTTGCTCTGACAAACATTCTTACAGTGTCAAACTGCCAAAGCACAGACCTCGCCTATAGGATGTCCTATTATCCAATCATACTGCTACTGTACATTAACTGATTTGTCATGAGATCATCCTGTTTTTTTTGTCCCTGTTTCAACTTTTCTGAAAGATGCAGCTTGCATCCAATTGAAAATGGGCATGTTTTTCAACAAATTACTACATTTCTAATTTCACAACATCTGATGCATTGTTTATATACTTTTAAAAAGATAAATATGATTGATTGCAATGTTGAACAGTGTGTTTATGTGGAGAGTAAATCTTGGCCCAACTGGCATTTCTTCATATTTTGCTAGGAATATGAGAAACAGGTGATGGAAATTATTGTAACATGTGCAACAATGCACAGAAATTCAGTCTGTAGTCAAAATCTAAGTTTGCACACTTTTAACAAGCCATAAGGTCCATATATAATATGACCAACTTTATTCTTCATATAGTTTGAAGTGTTTTGGGCAAGCTTTCTTGTAATGTTTTAAACTTTAGGAATAGCTCTCCGGGGTTCTTGAAGGATACTCCAAAGCTCTTTTTTGGATGCTAGTTGTGTTTTACCTTCAGAAAGCCAAAGGACTACTGTTCAAAACCACTTTCAAAAAGTTACAGGCAAAACTGGGTCCTGTTAAGTACAATATTTTTAAAAAAATGAGGGGTGGCTCAAGACTTTTGCAGACCACTCTGTGAGTCACATTCAGTTCCATTTCATGTTATCCATCCTATTCTTCTAATCTACATACTCACTTTGGAGGCCATCCTTTCCACTTCAGCAGATACTCCACATTCCCCTGTGGAGACAAAGTTTCAGAGCAGCTTCAGATAGAGAGTAGTGTTTGTCCCCCCCGTTTTGAACTGTTTAAGTAATTGAAGAAACAAATTACAAGCCAAAAAAAACAAACCAGACAAAAAAAAACAAAAAACAAACCAAAACAAAACTTTCTGCTCCTCTCTTCTCTTTTTTCCTCCACTCAGTGGATCTTGTGACCTACTGTGAGTGCTTTCACCTCCAGGTTGGGAACCACTGCCAAGCACAATGAAATCAGCCCATCAACAATTACCTCATCTCTCAGACGCACAATGTCTCATTTTGATGCAACTTAAGGGAGTGCATCGCTATTCTGTGCAGCATTTTCACATTTAAACTGATTTAACTGCCTGGATGTGATATCGCGGGGCCAGGCAGTTAGATTTGATGGTATCAGGTTGTTCAGGTCACTTCCATCAAATATGAATTCTGCAAACATTAATCTCCTGCTAAAACCAGGCAAAGACCCTGTATATCCCTCAAGCTATCGTCCAATATCCCTTATAAATGTAGACCTTAAAATAATCTGCAAAGCTCTCTCAAAGAGACTGGAGAAAATAACCCCCCTCTTAATTCATCCTGACCAAACTGGTTTCATAAAAGGTAGGCACTCATCAACAAATACACGTAGATTACTTAATTTGATAGACTACTCATACAGTAAAAACCTAGAAACTACAATATTCTCTTAAGAAGAAGAAGAAGAAAGTGTGTACATTATTGTACTTTATTGAGCCCTGTGGGGAAATTGCTCTCTGCATTTAACCCATTCACTCAGTGAAGCAGTGGGCAGCCATTGGGCGCCCGGGGAGCAGTGTGTAGGGACGGTACCTTGCTCAGGGGTACCTCAGGGTAGCTGTTAAGGGGAATCGACGCAGAAAAAGCATTTGACAGAGTTAACTGGAAATTTCTATTTGCAACTTTACACAAATTTGGTTTTGGATCCTCTTTCATAAACTGGTTAAAAATATTATATAATTTCCCAACAGCTTGTGTTAAAACAAATGACCAGACATCCTCCAGCTTCTGTCTCTTGAGGGGCACCAGGCAGGGATGCCCACTCTCCCCTTCACTATTTGCAATTTTTATTGAACCACTAGCAGCAGCAATTAGACAGAATTCAGTAATTAAGGGCATAAAATGCAAGAACGTGGAACATAAAATCAGCCTTTATGCGGATGATGTGTTACTCTTTCTCCAAAATTCACAAACCAATATCTCTGGGGTGATTGAATTGATAAACTGTTTTGCAAGAATATCAGATTACTCAATTAACTGGTCAAAATCTACAGTCCTACCGATTAATTGCTCCTTCCATAATTCCTCTTCTACACCACTGCAAGTGGGAAATATAAAATATTTAGGTATTAATGTTTCTCCCAAGCTTGCAGATCTAACTAAATTAAACCATATCCCACTTTTAAAGAAGGTAGAAGATGATCTGGCTAGATGGAAATGTCTACCCATATCACTCATGGGAAGGGTTGCCGCTATAAAAATGATGGTCTTACCAAAAATAAATTATTTATTCTCAATGATCCCAACTAAACCGCCACAAGATTGGTTCAGATCTCTAGATTCATGTATGTCCAAATTCCTTTGGAAAAATAAACCCCCACGTATAAGCTTAAAAACACTACAAAAGACCAAGGATAAAGGAGGACTAGAACTGCCTAACTTTCAGCACTACTTCTTAGCCAACAGGCTTCAGTTTATCTCAGGATGGCTAAAACACACCCTCTTAGATGAACCTTGGCTAGATGTAGAACAAGCACTCTGCAATAATCTAGAGATCTCAGACCTACCATTTATCAGCTCAAACATCCAACGACATGAATGCTTTAAAAGCATCAACATCAGCTCTTCTCTGACAGCATGGTGGGAGTTTCTAAAATTGACGGCGTCTTCATTAATCCCATGCAAACGTACACCTATCTGGAACAACCCTGACATATTACAAAACAATAATATGATAAACTTTTCAGATTGGAGTGATAAAGGAATCAAATATTTAGAACATATACTAGAAGGAACAGAATTTATTTCATTTGACGGACTAGTTACACAATATGGGATCAACAAGAAAAGATTTTTAGAATATCAACAAATTAAATCCATAGTAAAAAAGAAATTTAAACCGGGTCAAGTTGAACTACAAACACCACCAAGTGTGGTTCAATTTCTTACTCTTAAACCCCCCAAATTACTATCCAAAATATACAGAATGCTTTCTAAAACAGATGAATCAATATCACTTCCTATTGCAAAATGGGAAGCGGATTTATCAGTTAACTTAGACCTAAACTTCTGGTCTCAGATTTGCTTAAAAACCTTTCATCTAATTAGAAATCCCAGTCTTCAATTAATTCAATACAAAATATTACATAGAGTGCACTATACAGGTCATCGGATGTTCAAGATGGGCTTTACGTCTACCAACAACTGCTCACACTGCCAAACCAATTCACCGGACAATTATATCCACGCTCTTTGGTTCTGTCCACCAGTTCAGAAGTTTTGGCGCGAGATATGTGAAGACTTATCGAAGTGTCTGAAATGTAACATTCCAACTTCCCCCTTAGTGTGTTTGTTGGGCAGCTTAGATAATGTCACTTCAGAAAAGAATATAGCCCATATGGTTTTCACTGCCCTATGCATAGCCAAGAAAACAGTCCTCATGAACTGGAAAAATAAAAATAATCTTAACTCTAACCAATATAGAAATTATCTATTAGATTACATTAGTCTTGATACAGCCTCTGCCACCACATCAGATCAATTGCTCTGGGCTCCTTTGATCAGCTCCATCACCTAGTGGGGGTGGGGGGTCATAGTTTGGTCCCGCTTTCACTGTTGTGATTGGTGTGGGGGTAGGGACAGGCTTAGGGCGTCGGGGGGTTCCCCGGAGGCATCTTCCTTGGGGGGCTCAACCCGGGGTAGCGGTCATGTCCGGTTAGGGGCTCTGTTGGCTCTCAGGTGACTGTTTCCTCGCGGCTGCGTGCAGCGGGGCTAGGGGAGGGTCTGTGCTGACGGACGTGGGTTACTGACCTGGTAGCCTGGCTGCCCCTGGGTGGGTCCGGGATGGGCGTGAGGTTCTGGGGGCGCTCCGTCTCTGGGCTGGGACCCGGACCGGGCCTCGGGGGCTTGGGTCCTGGTTGGTGTGTTGCCGGGGTTGTGGGCGGGTGGGTGCATGGGGGCCCAGCCCTGGAGCAGGGTGCCGCCGGTGCGTCGAGCCACCTGAGGGGCTCTTCAACTGGTGGGGGAGATTGTCACATCTTGCAGGAGCTTTCCTCTCCTCAGGAGCTCCCTCTGCAGGAGGGGGAGATACAGGAGAGGTGGAGGAAGATCTCAGCCTGGGTGTTTATTGTCTTATGTAGTCTGGAAGATGAGTGGATGGTGGGGTGGGTGCAGTTTTCTCTGTGGTGGGGTTGGGTGGACTGTCCCGGGCTCTGTGGGGCCGGGCGGCGCTGCTGCACTGGGCCCCGGTCTGGATGGGCCTGGGCCCCCTTTCCCTGGCGGGTCGCGGAGTATGGGGGTGCCTACTGGGGTCAGCGGGGGAGCTGGCCCCAGGGAGGGGTCACTTGCCCCTCCCTTCCTTCCCTCCCCATCTCCAGCTGCCTCCCTCTTCCCGCTCCACCACAACCACCCACACATGCAGGGCCTTGGAGTAGGGGTATGTCACCAGGGTGCAGAGGAGGCTACCCCCCCCCCCCCCCCTCTCTGTCTCCTTCTGGCTGCCTCTGCCTCAATTTTATCCCACAACTTAGACATTCACATTACTCACACTCTCATTACACATACATATAGGATCTTGGGGGTGGGCACGATGCACGGAGTCCAAAGTACCATCAGGGTGTACACCCCACCCCTGGCATCGTTGCCCACCTCTCAATTTTAAATACACGTAGACATTGAGGGCCAGCAGGAGGGACCATGCGCTTACCTGCTGCTCTCTGGCAGGTAGCTCCAAGCCCTCCTGGGTTTTAAATGCACCTTAGAACACATATGCATCAACACTACAATGAGCGGGTGGAGGGAGGTTTGGAGTCTTCTCTCACCCCCATTCTCTGCGACCTGCTGGAGCAGGGGGGCTAGGACTAGGAGGAGGAGTTGGCCGTCCGACTGCGGTCTGGAGTGTGGAGCCTTCCTGCTGCTACGGAGTCGGGGCGGTCTGCCTCCCCCCACCGCAGGGAAAAGGGAAACACCACCTGGGTCTGGGTGCAGTTCCCCCCTCCAGGGGCGGGGGCACCTAGACCCGGTTTGTAGAGTACGCTTGGGGAGTGTGATCGTGTGTACAACGTCTCTTTATGTCTGTCTCCACGTTGGTTGAGTGTGGAGTGAGTGCATATGAGAGCATGAGGGTGGGAATGGATGTTTGTATCTGTGTGTGCCTGTATGTCTGTGTCTATATGTCAGGTTGGGTGTCAGGCGCCACCTCTCTGGGGACATCTCAGGCCCTCCAAGGTTTGGAGGCCTATCTCCCCCTACCACCACTTCCCCTGCCAGTGGCGGACCCCCTCAGACATCGGTGCGTTGGTGGTTCTTTGTGTCCGGGGATGGGCGTCCAGGTACACACCGGCTCACTCCTTGGCGGCCGCTTATCGGGGCCTGGAGCCTGGGGCTCGCTCGGGCCACTTCGGAGGTGGGGTGCCCCCGGCCTCTCGGCCTGGGGCTCGGTCACTCAGGCGCAGCTGGCTGCCGGCGGAGCTCACGGGCGCGTCACTGCAACTCCCCCTGGCTTCTGCTCCGCGGCTGCTGAGTGAGCCCTCATCTGGGACTCTCCTCAGCTCTTTCTGGGACAGTGGCGCAGCTGCCCCTCTGTTGGTCTTCCTTGGTCTCTTGTGTTCTGGGGGCCTCTGGATGTCTGGAGTTTTGATCTCCTCCACACCTGCTTCATGCCCTGGAGGACGGGGCTGTGGCCCCCCCACACCCTCTAGCAGATTATTACATGAAGGAACCTTTTAAAAAACAAAAAACAAGCGCGTCCATGCTCACAGGTGTACACACGGGTGATCACACCCACAAACTACACCCTTTTTGGCTCCTACCTCAAAGCACACTGTGTTCTGTTGGTCTTATGTGCTGCACAATAATGTTTAACATTTAGTATTTACTGTCATATTCCCATATATCATTGTGATGTTGTTTATTCTATTACTCTTGTTCTCTTCTGCTTGCTTTCTTTTTTCTTTCTCAGCAGGTGATCCAGGTGATTGATATATGCATTTTTTTTTCTCTGCCCGTTCTGTTGGTTTTTGTCTTTTGCCCTTCTCCCCCGTCCCTCTTCTCAGCTTTTTCTCTTTCCCTCTTTCTTTCTCCCCTTCTTTCCCCCAGTCAAGTCTGTCCCGTATTCAGTAAGTGAAAATAAAATAAACAATAAAAGGTGAATCAAATGGACCATTACGGCAAGGCTGGGATGGTCAGTTTGGTAAAGTAAATCCGTTGGGCATCTTTCTTTGTCTTTAGACAACAATTCTGATGGCAAAAGAGCCAAACGGGACAGGCAAAAAAAAAAAAAAAAAAAAAAAAAAAAAAAAAAAAAAGGTTGTTCAGGTCAAAATGTCAAACACATAAAGGTTGTAACTGTCAGGGCTCTGTGTGCAGGCGGATGGAGAGGAGGATCCAAATGCGAGACTCGGACACTGAATACAACTCAAAACCTCAGCTTTATTGCTGGCATGAAGACAAAACATGAAGTGACTGCTGAATACTGAGAACAGAAACCCACAGGCATAATCTGATGGTACGACGCGACACTGAGCACATGAAAACACAGGGCTAATATACACAGGGTGGTAATCAGGGAATGGGCAACAAGAGGGAGACACAGCTGGGAGAAATTGGACTATACGAGGCAGGGGAGCAGTAGAACTGAACACACTCACATGAGACAGACCTTCACAATAAAACAGGAAACCACTAAAGAAGGACGCAGACAGAATATAACACATGCAACAACAAATCCTTAAACACCGATAAACAGAAACATGTAACTCTAATAATAATAATAATAATCATCGAAACAAAACAATCATTCAAAAATAAACCAAAAGAACTCAAAATGCTGGGTCAAACCTGACCCAGAACCGTGACAGTAACCCCCCTCCAAGGGCTGTCTCCCGACAGCCCAAAAAAACCCCCCCAAAAAAAATAATGAGCACAAGAGTCCAATAACCGGAGTCCATGAAAAGTTCAGGGGGTCAACCCGGAGGTCGACAGCACAAGGGCCAAAACAGTTCAGGGGACCGACCGTGCCCGACCGGCCCTCCAGCTGACGAGGCACGAGGCTGGACGGGCGCCTTGGGCTCTCCAGCTGGAGCAGATGCAGGGCCAGAGCCATTTGGGACCCCTGGCTGAGGGTGAAGATGAGTGGCTGACTGAATGGGTGAAAGCACTGGGGCCTGAACTGATGACAAAGTTAATGATTCCTCTACCAGCTGAGCTACTGACTGGGCTGTAACAAAGTTTGTAGTAAGTCTGGTTTTGGTAATGACTGAGCTATGGGTAGCAGGGCTGAATGTGGTGGAGGTGGAGACTGAGCTAGGGACTGCAATAGAGGTTGTAGTGACGGTGGTTGTGAAGGTGACTGAGCTAATCCTCCTGAGCCTTCTGAACATGAGAACAACTGCTGGACGGGCTCACCTGAGCCTCCAGCCGACACAGGAACAGGTGCTGGCAACAGCTGAACACCGGCCCCTCCCACCCGAGGTACTGAAATGGGTGGAGGGGAACGCTGGGCCCGAGCTACCCTGGGAGCAGGAACAGGAGGAGAGAGAAGCTCAGGAACGACCTCAAAATGCACAATATTGCCAACTGGGTCTGGGCATATAGTCTTTGCAGAGTGGGCAACCTCAGACACATCCAGCAGGGATACAGAACAGTCCCTAGGAGGAGCCACAGTCTTAATAGATTGTAGAAAGGGGCAACTAGAGTCCTTAAATGTCCTTGGGGAGCAGACAGCCTCTTCCTTCAGAGAGCCCAAGTTACAGCCTGCAATCTCAGTCCCTACCAACTGCCTGTGCCCTTGATGAAAAGTACATGGCTGAAAAGCTGACTTAGAAACATTAACCACCTCCCTTTCAGCTGACTTGAAAACAGAACTTGCAGCCTCCAGAAATTTCACAGCAGTCCGAAAATTTCTCCCCCCAGATTCAAGTAAAGTAGTCTTAGTCATTTTAACACTGGGTTCAGATTGTGCCGAATGAAAACCGGTTCTTAAATCCTCAGAGCAGGAGTTCACAGAGTTAACAAACACAGACTCAACTACCTCTAAGTTAGCAGATTTAGATTCACTTGCATGGCAGGTAGCCTTCAGGGTCTTAGGGGTGGATTTATTGTTCGTTACATTCATGAGTTCAGGAGGAGCATGAGAAAAACAGTCTGTTGCTCACCACTGCTGATTGTCCAGAGGCAGCGGAGCGACGGCTGCGTGAGCGTCGCTCACTCTGGGAGGAGGGAGGTAAGCCAGACTGCGAATCCTCCTGCAGACCGGACCGAAAGTCTTTCGGTGGGCCGGGCTGGGACGAAGAAGCGGGAAGTTTGTGTAGCTCCGAACGTGGAAGTCCCAAAAAACAAAGCAAAGGACTGCAGTTGTCATGGTCCTGGGCCATGTGGGCCCAGTATTCTTAGTTCCTTGTATTTTTGTATTTTGTTCCTTGCTTAGGCCATGTTTTCTGAGTTGCCCTGTTGTGTTGTTCCCTAAGTGTTTTCCCTTCATGGCTTTTACCCCCTGTGTGCCCCTCTGTGTATCTGTGAGCCCTCGTCTCTCCTTATGTTTTATTCCATGTTTCCCCTGCCCATTATGTCTAAGTTCTCCCCGTGCTCTCTCTCCCCCCTGTGTGCCCTCTATGTATTTATGAGCCCTCGTCTCCCTTTGTGGTTGTTTCATGTTTCCCCAGCCCGTTATGTCTGTGTTTTCCCCGTGCTCTCTCTCCTCCTGTCTGAACCTCTGTGCACTTCCTGTTTACTTTGTGACTCTCACGCCTGTACATGTCATGTTCAGTTCACCCCGCCCTGTCTCGTTATGATTATCAGTGTCACCTGTGTTCCCCGTGTGTTCCCACTTTCCTCGTTTACCCTCTGTGTATTTCTGTCTGAGTCTCCCTCTGTTCGGCGTCGCGTTCTCCCTCATGTTGTGTGGATCTCCCTGTGTCTACCTTCGAGTATTAGTTTACGTTTTTCCGGTTTAGTTTTGCATGTTCTGTATTCTGTCCTACCAGCATTAAAGCTGTGTTTCTTAAGTTCATCCCCGTGTTTGTGAATATTGCTATTGGGTCCTCCTCCTGCCTGCCACACGGTCGTACCATGACAGCAGTGGAGTAAGCCCAGTGTCTTCCACCACATAATCCTTCTTTCGCCACTGCTTGCCCCTCCTGCAGGGCCTGAATTCTAAGAGCAGCGGCGGAGTGACACCAGAAAACTGAGGAGCTGCTGCCTTTGAGAGAGAGCACTTGCCCCCTCGCATCCCTGACAGAACAACTGATGGAACGGCGGTAGCCATCGCGGTTTGGAAGCTGCGGGGCCCACCCAGAGCCAAACGAGACCCATCGAAGGGTGACTCGTGCTCCCAGGTACACCTAGCCTCCTGCCTCTCCCTCTCCTTGAGGAAGGTAGAAACTGCGGGTCGCCGATACCGCACGGAGTCCACTGGATCCATTACTGGTCGCGTCGTTCTGCCAGAGCTCTGTGTGCAGGCGGATGGAGAGGAGGATCCAAATGCGAGACTCGGACACTGAATACAACTCAAAACCTCAGCTTTATTGCTGGCATGAAGACAAAACATGAAGTGACTGCTGAATACTGAGAACAGAAACACACAGGCATAATCTGATGGTACGACGCGACACTGAGCACATGAAAACACAGGGCTAATATACACAGGGTGGTAATCGGGGAATGGGCAACAGGAGGGAGACACAGCTGGGAGAAATTGGACTATACGAGACAGGGGAGCAGTAGAACTGAACACACTCACATGAGACACAGACCTTCACAATAAAACAGGAAACAAGAAACCACTAAATAAAGACGCAGACAGAGAGGCAGACAGAATATAACACATGCAACTCAAACAATACATGAAACAACAAATCCTTAAACACGGATAAACAAAAAACATGGAACTCTAATAATAATAATCATCATAGCATCAGAGAAACAAAACAATCATTCAAAAATAAACCAAAACATAAGAACTCAAAATGCTGGGTCGAACCTGACCCAGAACCGTGACAGTAACTTTTCCATCAGTGTCTTGGATTTCATTGAAATGTGCCGTTTGCTACAACCAGAGGTGGTTTCTTTTTTTGTGGTACATAGTAAGTTTGTCTCTTTTAAGCTTTTATGTGTGAAACTATATAAACAACATTAGAAATCCTAAATGTAACATATTATACAAGTATATCACATGAAAACACAGTAGCATGACTACAAATCTGAAATGGAACAAATCAAACTTTAAATTAGTTTATTTAATGATTATCTGTTATTTCTTATCTATTTCAGGCCTCGTCGCATTCTCGTTAAATGTGCAGGAAGATGTTGCCATGATGTCATCAGAAGATATCTATAATTAACACAATTCAAAATGTATTGTATGTTTTCCACATACTAGCGAATCTACTCAGATTAGTCATCCTCTGTGACATCATCCAATAATAACTTCCAGGCTCTCAACGGTATTCTCAGTCGGTGAAATCACCGCTTTTCCCCGACTTCATTTTAATCACTAGTTACACATACACAAAAAAAGACTGTATGATTAAAAGCACCTCATATGTTTGACTGTAATAAATACATTTATTACCTATCATTTCTAAACCTTGTAATAAGATCACATAAATATTAGAGCCAATATAGAATTTAAAGACTGATACTGATATTTGATGTTTTAAAAATCTGATATATTGGCCAACATATCAACATACGACTACTATACTAATACTACTACAATATACTACACAAGAAATGACTTTAATGTTAGTCGTTATTTATGAATACAGTTTAAAAATAATCTTGTTTTATTGTCACAACAAGTTGTGGATTATGCATGTGCTGCCCGCCTGATGCACTCAGATCCACTGGTTGCTGGTTGTTGTTATGATGTTGCAGAGAACTCTGTTGGACAAACTATGCAACATTAACAGTTATAACATGGATGAAGGTTCTCTCATCTCTTCTTCACTTTTTACATTTTCATTCCTTGACTGCTATAAATGCTGATTCTGACATATCAGCAAATCGCTAATTTCACTTGGGAAACAAGTATGTAAGTGGATCTTTAGCACTGTATTTATATTCTGTATATTAGTTGTTGACACTGGTGGAAACCACTAGTTTCACCCCCCCCCCCCCCCTCCCCTCCTGTGCCCTGCGAGTAAACAAATGCGTCGCGCCTACACATGTCAATACAACACGGTAACTTAGACCCAAACACAATTAGCGAGCAAATGGGCCCAAAGGCAGAGTATTTTGGGGTTGATAGCGCGTCCTCCTTCAAGCCTTATAAGCCAAACACCTGACACTTTAAGCTGTAGTACAGGAACAACAGTCTCCGTGTCAAATTAAAGGGACATCCTCCGCTCACCTGCTCCCTCAATACACTCCGCAATTAGATAACCAGCTTAGAAACGCTGCTCTCCTCGTTTAATCTCCAAAGCTTTCATTAGCATCTTTAAAGTAGCATTCTGGTTCACCAAAAGAAAAAAAAAGCGTGTCTCCTTAAAGTGCTGAGAGCTAGAGAAGCTGATAATTTGGCCGCATTTTGTTTTTTACACGCTTACCTTTCTAACTCTTTTCTTGACGATTGATTCCACTGCAAACACTTGCTCTCCGATCGCTGACAGCTCCATCTCTTCGCACGCCGCCGTCCGCTGGCTTTTAACTGTCAAAGTAACGTCCCTCTCCCCGACAAACTAAGCTAACGTTAACTGCGTATGACAGCCCTCCCTCGGATACGTCTTCTTCCACGCGTGTCTCCTTCGGCTGCCTCGTTTTCCTGAAAGTTTAAAGGCCCATTTATCCAGAGCGACTTCCTTTTGCTGGCTCTTTCCATGCGTCCAGTGACTTTACAAAATCTGCGACACATCTGCACACCGCTTCGCGCGCGCCCGCTCTGGCCCAAAGCGCGTTTCCGGCGCGCGCCACCAGCTTCCCCATCATCCTTATTATGCAGCGTGTATACGGATACCAAAGACGGTGATAGTACTTTCCTCCTCTGCTTCACTTAAAGCAGCAGCACCGTAGTATAAACAGTCATTCTTTTATTATAATATTTATGATATAATATCGTTATAACATGTATGGAAGCTGCTCATTTTTAAGTATGCACTTAAAGTAAGCCAGCTTTCAAAGGGTTAGTACCTGAGGTGTAGAGGAATAAACGAACATTAGCTTGGATTTCTTGAGTCTGTACTTTTATTGTGACATATCTGATCACAGAATTATGACGTTGATCTTGGTGAGAGGGTCCTTTTAGTGTTTGGTGGAACAACTCAGGTGTCTAACGTGTAAATAGGGGGCCCAACCAAACTTTGCTTTTATGCAGGTCTGGGCTTGCAAAGCAAATGTTTAATGTTTAACTGTAAACCTTCATGTTGGAGAGGAGGTAGGGATACAGCTGTCAGATGGAGTTATCATTTTTTTAAACAACATTATTAGTGCATCTCAGAAAATTAGAATATTGTAAAAATGTTTGTTATGTCCCCACATTTAGTTCAAAAAGGCAAGCTTTCATTTATTATATATGCATTACATGTAAGGTGAAATATAGTCTTTTCTCTGTTATAATTTATATTATTGCATTTTTTGACTTACAAAAATCTTTTCAGTTTGATGAGTCCGCCAGTATCAATACTGTGTCTAGTTCAGCACATGCAACCACTGTTCAGTAGCTCAGCGATCTTCCCCAATCATGAGGAAGACTGCTGACTTGACAGTTGTCCAGAGCCACAGAAGGTCATTGCTGCATAGATTGTCTGTCGGAAAAAGTGGACAAACAAAAAGGATGACCAGTCTTCAGATGATTGTGTGTTAGAAGAGCTTTGCAATCAGTGGACTGTAGCTGGTGTTAGTGCATTAGGAGCCACCACAAGCAGACATCTTTAGGAATAGCGGGGAACAGTCACACACTAATTTTTTGCACTTCATTTTGAAATTAAGGCGGTAGAGCACACGAGTCACATACAACTCACTTTGATCTTAGGTGCGATGGCGCAGTGACATTACAGGATAAATGTGTAAAATTACAGAAAGAGTTTGGGTAGTTTATTGCCCAGGCTGTCCTGTTTGTTTGTTTTTTAATCATTAATTCACAGAAATGTTTCTTCTGTGAATTATTTTACTGTGGACTCACAGAAAAATAAATAAATAAATGAAAAATTAAAAAAAACTTACATGATTTAATTTAATAATTTGGTGTAGTATTAATGGTATTTATTTTGGGCGGTGGTGAGGTCTTTACCAATAGGAAAAGCTTTCAAACTAAAAGTTCAAAAACTATCCTCCACTTAATGTTTTCCAAAGTCTTTGCTGGGCTGATCCTGCTCCCTGGGCCTTATCGTTGTTTGGAGGAAGAGTGGGAGAGGCACAGAATCCAGTGGGAAGTTTCCACGGTCTGTGATGATGCTGATGTTGTTGGTGGCTGGCCCACTGTGTGTTATGAAGTCCAAAGTCAACACAATCGTCTTCATGGTTCCATCTGCTGACATGCTTTATGGAAACACAGATCTCCTTTTCCAGTAGGACTTAGCATCTACCTCCAGTGCCAGAACTGCTACCGAATGTTGAACACCTTATTGTGTTTCATTGGCCAACCAGCTCCTGACCTGAACCCTGTAGAGAATTCATCTACAGGGTCAAAGCCACCTGGGCTTCAATAACACCTCAGCAGAGCCACGATGCACTAATGCAGCAGTTCTTGGTAAAGGAGTCCAAACAAAAAACTGAGTAGAAGTGAACAAACTTTTCAAGAGAAAAATAGTCAGAAAAACTGGATTTCTGATTTTCATGAGCTTACATGAAGATCATCAAGTTGGGGGGGAAAAAAGATTTGAAATATTTCACTTGAAGTATGACGAATATATAAGGTATGAAGGCTTACATTCTCTGACGCACCACAATTTCCCTGTGAAATGAACAAATGTTCTAAAGGGCAACATGTCATTGTAAAAGTGAGACATACTTTCCACACACTCACTGAGGCTCAGAATAGCAACATTATAATCTACATGTAACCCAACAATGACCCTTTGAAAGCAAATAGACACCCATTTAATACACCCACACACCAGCTTATACATAAAGTGCCAATATAAGCATTTTATTTCTATTGAAAAGAAAATTACAGTGACAATCAGGGTCCTTTAATAGGAAGGGCTAAATGGATTGTCATGGCAAAAAAAAAGAAGAAAAAGGCAAATGCTGAGTGCAAATGTGCCACACTAGTCACGACGTGATTGGGCTGAAAACTCTCCACAAATTACTGACGATTGCTCGGCTTGGATATAACGAGGTGGTGATGGCCAACAGCCTGCGCTGGAGTCACTCTAAAATAAGACATGCACCATTAAAATAAAGTAATCTTTTTTCCTATAAAAGTCATTTCAAACGTTTGAATAGAACATAAAGTCCTTGGCGGCAAAACTGAAAATATCATTACAGATTAGTTTCTTTGCTTACTGGATTTCTCGTCGGTGCTTTGGAATTAACCTCCTGAAGTGGCGTCAAACTGCACAGCCCCCCCGTCAATATTTCAGAGCAACGTATATCTATATGTTTCTTTCAATGTAAACAAGTTAAGGCCAATATTGTCGTCAACAGACAATACATTTATAGTAGCAAACAGTTTTAACAGTTGATAAATACGAAAAGCTACAACAGCAGAATCTCTCATTAGGCTCATTTCACTACACTTTCCCACAGCACGCGTAAAGGCTGGAAATTTGGGACACTTTCCGACTTACACTTTCTTTACCTGACACCTCCTAAAGATCTTCAAGCTTTTTTTTAAGTTTCATTTCCCCTAAGCCACCAACAAAATCTTCCACAGATTGAAACTTCACGCAACAGAAGCAGCTGCGTAAGACTTGGTGGGACAATCGTTGACATTCTCTCAGAGCTGTATTTTGGCAGGATATTTATGAGAGGATACAGAGAAGGAGAATCTCTGCATAGGCTGAGCTCCAGTGCTACTGAGGACTGCTGTGGTGGGGACACTCGCAAGCCAAAGTAAGAGGTAGGGTGGGGGCTACAGTGGGTTGATAACTGTTGTGTCATCTGCGTGAAAGATCACTTTGAAGACGTATAACAAATGTTGGTGGCTCTGAGTAGAAGTCGGTGATGGAGGGAAACAAAATTATTTCCTCATATGCATGATCTCTCGTTAGCTGGCGTACAGAGCCCAACTGGTATCTGACTTAACTGATATTTTTAGACGACACTCACCTATTATCAGTATATAAATGCCATCTGATATGTGCAGTAACCTTTGTTTTTTTAAATATTACTGTTTCTTTAAGGAAAATAATGGAGAAAGGGATGTGTCGGGCAATTACGGCGACATTACAGAGTTTTACACACTCCCATTCTTTTGCCTTTAATACAATGCCATATTGCACCTCAGCAGATCTGAATTAACAACAAAAGCAATTCCCCCTCTAATTTGACACATGTATTTATATGCTGTATATGTATATGTAGAATACATATACATAAAAAAGCAACCCATCAGGAACAAATCGGCCTCTACAAAATATGGTGAAGTTTTTTCATTTTGTAATATGGAACAGGCTTTGCTGGTACACTTTTATCTATCCTTTAGACTTACATTTGAAATGTCACACTAAATTGATTATTATATGTAAAAGAATCCTGCTAAAGGTAAACACCACCTTTTCGGATATGCAAACTTAACTCTGTTGCAGTGATACTCTAACTTTGGGAGCTTATATAAATGTGATTTGGGTTTTTTTTAGGGAAAATGGACAAACTGAAGGTTGATGACTCTTGTGCTGACCAGTGTTTAAGCTAAATTAAAGCTGGACCCATTATGATTAATGATTGATTTAAAAGGAAAAAACAGTCATGGGGCATTGGCTTCTTAATCAAGGCATGCTATAAGAAGTTTGAGACTTCAGAAAAACTGGATAGGTGATGATGGTATGTCTTGCTTGACTGAAAATTAGGCGAACATCCACTAGAGGGTCTACTTGGCCAGGGTGCTGTTGCATTGCTTTGTTGCCATATAAAAGTGTTGTGTTGGCAGAGCCTCCGCAGCAAAGGCTCTGTCTGTGCCAGAAATGTTTGGGAGGTGTTGAAGTATACAAAGTTGGCAACGTGATCACTCACCGATTCTTACCAGTGACGTGAAAAAGACAGAGATGGAGTCACGCTGAGGCAACGAAGGGCACGCTTTGGTGAAAGTGATACGGACAAAGAGAAAGAGAGCTTTACAACACGAAGGGAAGGACACAAACACAAAGTCACATCAGTGAACGTCATGACAGAAGCGGGGAGGATCACTGAAGGAGACAGGCACATGAACATAGCAGTTTTCATAAAGCCTGAACTCGAATGACTTTGGAAACTAGAAAAGTAAAAAGGGAAAAAAACAAAATCAAAAGATCAAAACTGACATTGAAAATATGCATCAATATAAAAAAAATCCACAAGAATAGCAGAAACAGGATAACACTTCAGAAGTCTTAGCTGTGTCGTGAGAAAGAGCTGTGATTCTTTGATTCTCCCTGTATGTAAAGTGTTTGCTTCCTTCATTGCATTGTATCTCGCCAGATAATTGTCCAGCAATGGCTGTGTAAACAAAACCTCCAAAAAAGGTGTGTGTGTGTGTAGTAGATATATATCTGCAAGTGTGCATCAAAGGGGTTTGGCTGAGCACAACAATGCTAGTTCCTCTTCCGTTTATTCTGCGATTGGACTGCTGGCCCAGTTAGAGCTGTGGTAGGCTGGTTAAACCCTTAGCCATCAGATCGCCATGTCTGGTGCGCCTCCACTTCCTCTGAGACGACTAGCAGGAGTTCACAGTTCTTCCCTCGTAGCTGCTGGTGGAGAAACTTCCTGAGAATGTGATAAAAATCAAACAAAGAATTACATTTTTTTAAATTAAAGTGAAAGTGATTAAAGTGAAACAACAACAACAAAATTAACAAGGTGTACGCTGATGTAAAGCTTCAATGAATTATTTTTTAGCCCAGCAGAACAAGTTGTAAACCACAATACAAGTTGTAATTCAAGTTGTTCAGGTTCAGTGAATAGCTTGAAATGAACTGCCAGAGGTTAAAAAAAAGTAAAGGTTACCCAAAACTAAAGAAATAATGCAATTTTTCTTAAATGAATTATACTAAAAGGCCTTTTTCATGGAACATAAAATGGGTTAACAATTTAAACTGTTCTGCAGCAACGGAGGTTTATCAAGCCTTGAAACCTGGTGTTCCAACCCTCTGTCTACATAAACACTGGAAAACACTGGATCCATACCCTCTTGAGCATCGGTTGAACAGTATTGCGCTGCATAAAATAGTGTGTTGCTACAAAAATGGTGAGAAAAAGGCAATTAATAATGGAAGATGTCTGGCGCACCCAAAGCCACACCTGAATCAGACGACAAGTTTCTGAGAGTTAACAGCTTGCGTGATAGGCGGCTCAGAGGACAACAGCTTCAAGCACAGCTTAATAGTGGTCGTAGTAAGCAAGTCTCAGTCTGAACTGTGATGAGGAGACTTCGAGCGGACAAGTTGCAGCAAGAAAAATATAGTTAAGACGTCAGAATAAGACAAAGAGGTTTGCCTGGCCATGAAACATTGCCAATGGACTATGGGCAGAAATCTGTGCCATCAGAAACTGAATTTGAATAAGTTAAATTTGAATTGCTCAGATTGAATCTGAATTGTAACTTGAATAAATGCTTTTGAAAACCGAATCTGAATTAGTCTAATTTGAAATTGAATTTATGGTTTGAAAATGATCATCACTAAATTGAAATTGAATTTTATATTTTGAAAATGAATTGATTTGCTTTGAAACTGCATTTTATCCTTTAAAAATTCAGCTCTCGAATAATTTCAGTTTCACTTCTCACCATTCAGTTTCAGTTCTACAATTCAATTTCAGTTCCAAAATTCAGTTTTTTGGAACTTACATCCGGTTCCGGTTCAAGCGCAGATTAATAGAACTACGTTTTACTAGCGGACCGAAAGTGTTACCGACGGGAATCTACAGCGTCTTGAGCTGAATTAAGACTTCAGAAGTCATTCGTCATGTCGAGTGACCAGCGGATGAACTCTCAGGTTGGTAATAAATGTACTACATGTATAAGAACAAGCGTCATGTTAACAAATGATAGCCGTACGGTAACTTTTATGCTTATTGTAGCTGTTAGCTAAAAACGCTAATTTAGCGTAGTTTGCCCTGAATTCAGCTTTGACAACAAATATGATCGACTGTTTCTAGTAGAATTCCAAAGTTGTCATCTTGGACCCTCTCAGAGTACCCCCTCTGTATGCTTGCAGAGACCCCTACAGTAGGGAAACATGCAAAACGGTGTCCAAACCTTTGTGTTTTAGCTTTATTTATGTCTTACACAGCATCCCAACTCTTTAGCTAACTTAATAACTTTAGCTAAAGTGAATAGGTAGTCTAATTCATTAGTGCAGCATTACTGGATCACCTCTGTTTGAAGTGATATAATATGATATACAACTTTCACTGTGTTTAACTACCATAATAATTCTACTTAATTTTTTTTTTTAAACATACTGCTCCATTAATATGTTTGACAGGCTGAAGTTGTCGGGTCACCTCCTAAATCGACCATCTTTTACAGGTGTTTTGTGCCAGAAATGGAGTGTCCACTGAAGACTGAAGATACTGAATCTCTACGCCTTGCAATCCATCCCTCTTGTGCCTTCATCTAGACAAGAGACAAACTTAACCACTCTCATATGCTCTGTACCTACATCACCTTCCCTGACAGTCGTAGCTTGGCTCATCTGAGGGTGAAATTATAAGAATGTGTTATTTTGCAAAGTGCTCTCTAGGGTTCCTAAATAAAATATGGCATTGAGGTCTTTTGAATTAATCCCTTCTTCTGAAATATAAGAACCTCTCCTGGTTTTAATGGCACTTTGGATTTCCTTACTTTCTGTTCCACTCCCAACCCCAAATAGATGCTGACAAGCTGCCACAGTAACATGGAAGAGGGAAAGAAGTTGGAAAGGACTACTACAAATAAACCTAATGCCTAACAATGTAAAATAAGAACAATAATAAAGATAAGATGAAGTAACAAGTTTTTAGTTTTTTGTTTATTCCAAATGATCATCCAGATGTCTGTGACATGTGATGACAAACACCATAATGGAAGGCCTTAGTCATCACATGCTTAAACTCATATTTTTGCATATGCTGAACAGGCAGTCAGACATGCTGTAACTGTGGGGTAGAAAACAGCATAAACACCATACGGCAGGGGTCTCAAACTCCAGTCCTCGAGGGCATGGAAAAGTTGCATGACACCGGCCCTCGAGGACTGGAGTTTGAGACCCCTGTCATATGGAATATGACAGGTGTGGTTGAACTGCATGAAGACTCTGAAGTTTCTCTTCTCTTCTGGCAGGACAGGAATGTGGCCTTGTCCTGTGAGCCACTGTAAGGATGTACTTAGAGTAGAACTGGACTGTCACCAGCCTCAGGCTCTTCACCCTTTTCAAAGACAAAGAAGTCATTTAGATAAAATATTAGATATTGTTTACCTGTAAATGCACAAAGTAAATTTAGAAATGTAATTATTGTTAAGAGTGAACAAGCACTGATAGTGTAATCTACAGCTGTGGCCAAACGTTTAGAGAATGAGAAGTGTTGTTTGCTTATTTACAAAGTTTGCTGTTTCAGTGATAGTTGTATATCACATTATATCACTTCAAACAGAGGTGATCCAGTAATACTGCACTAATGAATTAGACTAACTATTCACTTTAGCTAAAGTTATTAAGTTAGCTAAAGAGTTGGGATGCTGTGTAAGACATAAATAAAGCTAAAATACAAAGGTTTGGACACCGTTTTGCATGTTTCCCTACTGTAGGGGTCTCTGCAAGCATACAGAGGGGGTACTCTGAGAGGGTCCAAGATGACAACTTTGGAATTCTACTAGAAACAGTCGATCATATTTGTTGTCAAAGCTGAATTCAGGGCAAACTACGCTAAATTAGCGTTTTTAGCTAGCAGCTACAATAAGCATAAAAGTTACCGTACGGCTATCATTTGTTAACATGACGCTTGTTCTTATACATGTAGTACATTTATTACCAACCTGAGAGTTTATCCGCTGGTCACTCGACATGACGAATGACTTCTGAAGTCTTAATTCAGCTCAAGACGCTGTAGATTCCCGTCGGTAACACTTTCGGTCCACTAGTAAAACGTAGTTCTATTAATCTGCGCTTGAACCGGAACCGGATGTAAGTTCCAAAAAACTGAATTTTGGAACTGAAATTGAATTGTAGAACTGAAACTGAATGGTGAGAAGTGAAACTGAAATTATTCGAGAGCTGAATTTTTAAAGGATAAAATGCAGTTTCAAAGCAAATCAATTCATTTTCAAAATATAAAATTCAATTTCAATTTAGTGATGATCATTTTCAAACCATAAATTCAATTTCAAATTAGACTAATTCAAATTCGGTTTTCAAAAGCATTTATTCAAGTTACAATTCAGATTCAATCTGAGCAATTCAAATTCAAATTTAACTTATTCAAATTCAGTTTCTGATGGCACAGATTTCTGCCCATAATGGACCACTGAAGACTGGAAGATGGTATTATGGACTGGATCAAAATTTGAAATCATCACACAAGATATTTGTACGGCATCAAGTAGGCGAAAGGACAACTGTCAAACATGGAAGAGGAAGTGTGATGGTCTGGAGCTGTTTTGCTGGACCCAGTGTCGGTGACTTGTACAAAGGGTGTTACCACAGCGCCATGCAGTACCCTCTGGTCAGGGGTTCATCCTACAGCAAGATGATGACCCAAAACATAAGTCCAAGCTATACCAGAGCTACCTCAGGAAAAAAGAGCAAGACGGTAAGCTTGAAAACATGGAGTGGCCAGCACAGTCTCCAGACTTAAAGCCCATCAAGCTGGTTTGGGATGAACTGGACAGAAGAGTGAAAGCAAAGCAACCTACTGCCACACATTTATGGGAACTTCTGCAACAGATATTGTAAGAACTTTTTGAAGAATATTTAATTTCTATTGTAGAAAGAATGCCACGGGTGTGTTCAGCTGTTATATCTGCCAATGGTGGCTACTTTGATGAGTCAAAAGTTTAGAATACATTTTGGTCTATAAATTGATTCCGTGATTTTTTTTTTTTACTCCAATTGCTTATTTCTACTATGCTTTCATCTTAGAGTGCAATGAGACATTAAACTGCATAATTTTCAATTCTAAAACGTTTGACTGGTAGTGTATGTCTGATTAAACCGTGTCTTTTCCATGCATGCTCAACTTGCACATAGAGGCTCAGGCAAATAGTCTTTTGCACATTTACAACCACATGCTAACATGTTCTTTTTTAACTTTATATTTTCAGTGTACACTGAGGGCCATGGGAGCATTGAGATTTCAAATTCCTGTGTATAACTCTACATATGGTCTTCAACAATAAAGCTGACCTTGATTTGACTTTGTTAGTATGTGTATAGAATGGGCAATGTCACCAAGTTTGTCAGAGTAAACCACGGTGTGCCCACCACGAGACTGCTCGTAACAACAAACCTAATCAAACACTTGAATTACCCTTGACCAGCTGAACATGGACATTTTAAAGAAGCTAACAAAGGAAAAGTGATTAAAGTGAAAGCTATCCAGAGCTTAGAGTCAGCCTCGGTATGATCAGTGAAAAACCCCAAAAAACATTAAAGCAGCCAACAAGGAAAACTTGTTTGGTTAAATGTATAATATATATAAATATTTGTTATTGATATATACATATCAATAACATATCAAATATATCAGGTAAAAGTGGGTGTACAACAACCCATTTTAAGTTGTTTATTAGTTAGTTATTTGTACCTCTTCTTAGTAGCAGGGCTCTTTATTTTTATTGCTTAGGGGAGAGAAGATTCTGCAACGCGTGCACCAGGTATAGCGGAATGGTTCAGTTTGTCCCCAGTATACCTTTTTTGCTTTCTTCTGACCACTACTCATGCTAGGGCCTTCATCTGGGCTGGAATTTTCTCCAGGACGCAGGTCATATTGACTATGTTTTCTTTTAAAATATTTATCTATTGCTATTACACGCTGCATTATCTCACATGACTATTATGTCATTTCTTCTTTATTTTCTTCTGTTTTACTGGCAGTTGGCAGCCCATTTAATTAGAGCAGGAAGTTGTACTGCCCTCTAGTGGAAGAGAATGTACCTGTTCTGCCCGATCGCTTTGAGCAGCGGTCCCCAACCCCCGGGCCTCGGACCGGTACCGGTCCGTGAGTCGTTTGGTACCGGGCCACGAGAGTTGAGGCTCAGGTGTGAAATGTATGGTTTTCAGGGTTTTCAGCGTTATTTTGTTATCGTTTTTATCGTTAACTCGATTTTCCTGGGTCTTTTCACGTGTGTTATGAATAAATCTTCTTTTTTTCGGTACCGGTACTAGTTTTATTTTGTTGTATTTATCCGCGACACCCTAAAGGCCGGTCCGTGAAAATATTGTCGGGCAGAAACCGGTCCGTGGCGCAAAAAAGGTTGGGGACCGCTGGCTTAGAGTACTAATCAGGTGGAACCAGATTATCTTCCACAGCACACCTGATCATTTCTCGCGGCACACAGTGGTTGGGAAACACTGGTCTACAAGACACAGCCCTCTGCCCTGACCTCTGTCTACACTTTCTGATGAGTTTATAATCTCACTCATTCATTTCAGGACATATGTAATAAAACATTAAGACTATATGGTAAAGTTAGGTCATTCTAAGTAAGTAGCATGAGGTTTTATCACTATAATAGATGGCTAGAACATTTTTGTGGATCAACATGGCTGTCTTGGGCCTTTACAGATCCTCGAGTCATCTAGAATCGTTATGAGGTACATTTCGTCATGAGATGATGAGCTTGATGGTCCGTGCGGCTGTCCGCGTGCCTCTATCGTCTACAGATTTTACATTACAATGCAATAACTATGCATGCACCCCAGGCAGCAGACTTCAAAGAACTTCAACAGGAATAACTACTCAGCTGTGATGCATTAGTTGTCCATGTACATGCAGAGCATCATCAAGGCTTCACATTTACTTCTAACATGGAGCTAACTGTACATTTCTCAGCTAGATCCTCTCCACTGGCACATCTATTAGTTTTTAAAACTTCATGACAACAAAATTATAAAACAACACAGCTGCTGCTGCTACACATGCACACACTCCCCATCCCTCTCACCTGAGCTCATCCGGATTGCCAATTGGTTGAGGGCTACGTAGCTTGGAGTCCAAGTTGTAGTAGACTCCTCCCACCTCTCTGACGCCTATCCAGTGCTGGCGCTTAAGCGGCAACCGGAGGGGCCCCCAGCGCAGATTGGACGGTACATTCAGGATGAAGCCCTCCACGTTGGACAGTTCAATATTGCCAACATCCCTAAAAAAATATATTTTTTTAATAATAACAATAACAACAACAACAATATTAGTAACACTAATAATACATATATATTACATGACTATTTGAAAATATTTGTATTTACTTTTTTTAAAGATTTTTTTTTTGGCCTTTATTGGATGGAGACAGTGTAGATTGAAAGGAAAGTGGGGATTGAGAGAGGGGAAGACAAAGGGCTGCGGGTCGGACTCGAACCCGGGCCTACTGCTCTCCAGCCATACAGCATTTTTGTTACCTGTCATTATTTGGGCTTGCATTTACTTGAGCAATATATATATACATTTATTTTTACATTGAAACTTTCAGCTATGTTCAGATAAAATGCACTTACAAGTGTAGTCACAACACAAAGGTCCATTCTAAGTCAGGAAGTCCAGAAAAAAAAACCCTGTGATAAACCATCCGCAGTAACAATCACAAGCAAAGCTATTCAGCTATGTACAGGACATCGCAAGAGACTGCGTAGAATACCAGAGAGAAGCATTCTTGCAGCCAGAAGTTTAAACAAACCAGGAAGGCGTATCCATTTTCAAATGAAACAAACAGGTTATATGGCACACATGCTTACGGCACTGCAAAGCACTCTTGATTTTTTATCAGTTCCCATTGATGACTGTAACGAACACTGTGTAACTCAACTGCGCTGACCTTTGTGCAGTTTGTGTAGCGACATGTGTTGCAAACTTTGCATCTGTCAAAATTCAAAACTGTCATTAACTGGCAAACGAAGACTGAAGTGGAGACTGTGAAGTTTTAGTGCTTGAATGCCTGCCACACCTACGCTCCAGTATCAGAGCACACTTCTAAACACAGTTGACTGTACACTGATGATAATACTACACGAGGACAACGATCAACCAATCAGATTTAATAAAAACTCAGAGTTTGTGGGTTTTCTGCTCCAGAAAGAGAGCTAACTTAAACTCGGGGTCTATTATTGGAGTAACAGACTCTGAGACCGCTGGCAGGTTTTCTTCAACAAACTCTGAGCACATACTGAAATGTATTAATTTAAGAAGTTTACAAATATTATAATCCCACTGATATGTTAGGTTAAATAGAACAAATACTAAGCTGAGTGCTTATAGAATTGATCTTTTCATCTGTGATTCTGTGGACAATAAGTCATCTCTGAGGCTGTCTGGTGAGGGTTCTCGTTGAGGGACATTCACATTTCTGGATTAAAACGAAGGCTCTGCGTTTTCTTTACCCAATGCTGGTACCTTTTTTTTTCATTACACATGCTGAACTGCTAGAAAAAACCTCAAGAGGTTTTTTTTAACCTGCTCTGTGGATCAGGGCACCAGATTTCCTTGTCTTATCAATCACTTGTCCTCTCATAAGTGACCTTATTATTTTGCTCCCTTCCAAAAATAAATGATATTTATAAATACTCCAGTTGTGGGTTGGAGCTTTTAAGCACACTTTTTTCACCGTGGTCCAAATACTTAAAAATATCTTGGCTGCAAGTGTTTACCGCATCAAAAATCCCCTGTGAGTAGAGTTATAAAAACAGCCTCAGGTCACAGGAACTTCATAAACATAACCAAAGAATAAAAAGAAGTCATGTCTTCTCTTGTCGAGAAATCCAAAATGAGAGAGCGCTTAAGTGCTAGTCCATTCATCGCGTTGTTTTCTCGCCTCAGTCTCCGGTTAACGTGCCAGCAACCGAATGTTTACAACATGTAAGCATGTAAAGCCTTAGTTACATGCAAAAAAGAGGTGAATCTCCACTGTGTTATGCCAAACAACAACAGCGTGCATCTGCAGAGCTCAAAAAGAGAAAAACAGGAATGGGTTTTATCGATATAGCAAGTCTGTGTTTGGTGCTGCTGTCAACAGTCATGTAAGACTGATAATGAAGGAAGAAGGAATGCTGATAAAACCGACTCAAACTTTATCAACCACAGGAAGCACTGACTAATCACAGGGATCACTCAGGACCCTGCTGATGAGGTGGCTGAGGTGCAGATGAAAACAAGGGGTGCCTCCTTTTTAGTATTGACAATATATGTGCACTCTAGCGAGATAAGAGAGGAACAAGTGTAAACAAGTACAGATAAGCAACAATAGACTGATTGCTTTTCTTTGGTTTGGGTTTCCTCAGCCTAACATTGACTATTTTGGGAAACAATCAGGGGTAGAAGTCATGAGGCAAATTGCAGTTACAACGTAAGCAAATGGAAATAAATCTATTAAATCAATACTTCTACTAGATTAAATATGATTTATCCATGCTAAGGCTTCTTTTGTTGCTACTCCTACATACCTTCTTTTATCCCACCAAACTGCCTCAAACCCTCGGGTCTGCAGGGCTGCCATAATGACATTGACGTCATAGTTCCCGTTTCCCAGCATGCTCTTTTTGTGAGGCGTCACCATAGTGCTGGGAGAGAGCCTGCAACAAGTCGACAAAAGGGATCGTCCACAGATCACTTAGTCAGATTGTATTTACGAAACATTTTATGCACACCTTAACACTTTTAATCCACATACTGTCTCACCTCTGGTAGATCTCCTGCAGGGTGTCTCGGCTGAAGGCTGTCCCATCCTGGAAGACGTTATTGAGTGCGTGCAGGGCACACAGCTCCCGCCGTTGCTTTTCGTGATAAATGGCCGGAGGCACCAAAGAAGCTTGGGGAGGAGCTGGCGAGGTGAGTGAAGAAGAGGACGATGAGAGATCTTGCTGCTGAGTTTCCCTGGGATCCCTGGACCTCTTCTCCTCTGCTCCCACCACCGCCTCCCCTCCTCCTCCCCCTCCACTTCCTCCACCACCTTTCTGTTTGCTGACCTTCCAGGGCATGCACCCCAGCTCCTGCAGGCTGCCTCGCCCCTTCCCCTTCCACTCACCGGCTGGATACGGAGCACTTCCCATCCCTGGATGTTCACCACCGCCAGCGCTGTCGCCGCCCCCACCTCCACCGGTACCTCCTTCAGCTCCACAACTACTAATGTCAGGACACTACATGAACATCATGACAACCATTTGCGTGATAACCTCTCAGCCACTTGGAAGAGAGGAGCTTGTATCTGGAGGGAGGGTAAATGAGACCTGTGGCTCTCAAACACCGCAAAACCTTCTTTCTGTCTCTTTCCCACTAAAGGACAGATGTGCAGAAAGATCGCTATGAGTGACCAAGTATAACCAGCAAAGATACTCTAGATACTCCAAAATGACAGACTAGTCCTCCAACAGCACAGCGGTGTCATCAATCATAGTGCCGTCACTCTTTGCGTTTTCCACTTCCTCCATCCTCTATGTGCTGACAGCTCTTTCCATCTAAAGCCTATAGCTTAGCAGGTCTTTCCATCCTCCAAGACTTGCTGACGGCAAAGCTACAGTTCCACAGGAACAGAGGAGTCACACACTGTGGAGAAAAATACAGTCAATAAGCAACTGAAATGCAAAAAATAAACACACTGTATTAAAAAGGAAAGGAAGGTCACGTGTTTTTCCTCATAATTTAGCTATTACACATAATAACACAAGTCCCCAAATCACACCTCGGATATGGTTGGTTAAAGAATAGCTGCCAAATCGGCCTAAACAACACGGTGAAGCACCACTGAATACGCTGTTACATTATTTAGAGCTTCAGTTGGTCAGCAGAGCTCAAATGAAGGGAAGGTAAACATTTCGAGCAGCTTTGAACTGGATAGAGGAAGCAAGCTGTTCACTGAGCTAGCAACATTTGACAAGAGCTACACGTTAATGTGAAGCTTACACAGCGTTAAGGAGACATAGCAAATATATTCCCCTAATAGCAGGAAAAGAAGGTTTTAATCCGTGTTAGCAGATATCTGGCGTTGTTCTTACTGCTGCTCTACGTGACTCCGTGTCTCCAGCAAACACAACCACAACGCCTCCTTTTATGATTTATAACTTCATTTTCTCTCGCCGACCACTTCCCCGCCCGTTACCTGCCGCTGGTGTCACAGCTGGGCTGCCGTAAACCGGTCTAAAACCCGAGTCTCCTCTGTCCTTTTCCCCCTAAAGGGTGCTCAGACCTTTGTCTTTGCCACTTTTTTCCTGTTGTGGCTCTCTCCTGTCTCTTTCCCCGTCCGTGCAGTCGCGGACATGCGCAGTAGCGCCTCCCTGGCTCCATATTGCTGTCACCGCCTGCGTCAGTAGACTGGAGCAGATCCTCCCCCGAGACTGCCAAAGCCTACCTTTCCCACTTTGTTCTCACCTGTAGTGCGCTTTTCATCACAATACTGCTGCACAAAGGGTTTAAATACGTATGAAAATATGTTTTACCATAGGAAACATCACCTGCTGTCTTCTTAAAGCAGTTCCAACTCTTAAACTTTACTTCATGAATGGGTCATACAAATGAGGACTGCTTTAGCCTCCTTTAGCTTATTGTTTAGCTTTGTCATTTTTGATTTAGTCTCACAACATAAAATTTGCCAGTCTGTAAATACTTAAGCTGCTTAAAAGTTAGATATTTTCCACTTGGTGGGAACTTAAAAGAAAAAAAAAGTATTTCAGTTAAACAAACTAATGCCATATGCCTATGTCATTGTTCACTGGTTGAGCAAATTAATAGGACGGCTAAGTTTGAAATTTGTTTTTGGTACAAAATCTTCCCAAGAGGTTGATTCTGTTCATCTGGATGTAGCGTTTTCAGTGGGAGAAACGTCTCAGCTGACTGCAGTTTCCCCCAACCTTATAAACAGTACCTTTTCACAATGACTGCAACTAGCACCACTGAATGAACAATGGGCTGTGAGGTCAGTTCCTTGATCACTGGCTGGGGAAAACTTGCAGTCAGCTGAGACTGAAGAAGTAAAATGAATGAGCGACGAAACGTTTCTCCCACTGAAAACGCTGTCCAGATGAACAGAATCATCTTTTTGGGAATTCCTTACCGGGATGATCAAGCATGCATCAAGATGTTACAAAAACTTGATAAAAAGTATATGCAATATGTGCAACAAATTAACAGGAAACAATTGATGTGAAACACAACACTGCCTCTGAAGCAGTCTTAACATGATGGCCTTCTTGTGTTGTCCTTCATTAAAGAAAAGTGAGAGAACTGTCTCACCCCTTTATTTATTTTACTGACATTTAGAGGGACACAGGAGTTTTCTCTCTTAATTTAGCATTTTGATTTGAAGCTACTCTTTCGCAGTCACCACCAAGCACCAGGCGTCAAACCAACATTTATGATGTTAAACACATACCAGTTCAACTGTACCTCAAAAACCCCACCAAAGGACGCCCTCTCTAAAGTAAAAGCAGCGCAGACAGTGTGTTGCATTGTCACAAGAATTTGCATAGTCAGTTGGTGAAGCAGAGGACACCTTAATATATATATTTTCATGGTTCCTCCTGATTTGCATATAAACTGCTGGAATTGCAGCTCACACTACACCCATTAGAAAGCTGATCAGTTCATTTGTATATTTGCTTATCACCGAGAATAGCCAATAAACACAGTTTTCACTTTATACGTGTTGTTTTGTTACTCTTTATAGAATTTTATCAGAATTTTTACAGAATTTTATCATCTGTTCCTCTGATAATGTTTGATTAAAGCGGAGGGCAATCCGTTAAGTTTGTGCTGCAGGAAGAGTGAAATGATGTGTGAAGGAGAAACCCTGAGTTAACAAACAAAGTTTTTTTGTGATAAAATGTTTATTGTGTTTAGAGAAATGTAAAAAAAGAGTAAGGGAAAAAAGAAAGAAGGGGGAGAGGAACAGACAGAGAGGCACTGAGTACAATAAAGACTTCAAATTTTACGCAACATCTTCTTTAGCTTTGTGGGTTCAGGCTGCAGTTCAAGATAAGCAACATCCATGAAAATGAGCAACCACTGCTGCCAAGTGAGCAACTGAAGCTTCCTCCGTGTGGAAATCAACTTTGTAGCAGCTATTAAACCAGCTAAAAACACACTTTTCTGAGCCTCATGCACTCTTAATTGACACAAATCCCTTAAAATTGAAAAAAATGGGGAAATGGAACTGAAATATGTTATAAAGTAGAAAGATTTTCTTAAAACATTTCCAAAACGTGGACACTCCAGGACTTTCCCATGCCATGTCATAAAAGGTGGGTTGGCAAAGTCAGCCTTAAGTTTCATACTATAAAATCTTTGTGAAGTCATATATGTCCTATGTACAAAATAAAGAAATGTATTTGTTGATTATTAGGGTTCCTGGAGGACTGTTTAACGATGTCCCAAACACCGTCCCAGTAAAACTAGTGCTGAGGTCTTAAATATCTGTGCACCATAATGAATCCACTGGCAATGGAAGGTTTGTTCCTTTTCAATTTCATTTGGAAACTCTATGACTGTACCATTGACTTTAACAAATGAAGTCTGGCGACACAGATCAGGTGTCTATGTTGTGAATTAGTAACGGTAATATACTGAGTTCTTCACCTGTAAATACAGACCTCATTGTCTGCTGGGTGAATGACTTGGCATTTACTGTAAAAGTCAGTTTCGAATGTCTGTTTTCGAATTTGCATGTGTACTGTGGAATAACATTTGTGCTTCTCCTCTTGCTTTTTAGCTTTGCTGATTTTGTATTCAGAGAGGATATGAAAATGAGAAATGCTACAAGAGCAAAGAGCAAACAAATTTCCAAGAAGTGTGTACGTGTTATACAGTTTTAAAAGAAATACATACAAATAAATGTAGACTTACAATAGGTAAAGGTTAAGAACTTGAACCTGAGGCACAGGTAAAAATGAAAGACTGAGAAATGTTCGAGAGAAGGAGGGAGGCAGAGTAAGTGACAGCCTCCTCTGCTCTTCAGTTGCCCAAACACTTCTTATTCTTGTGAATCCAGCTCCACAAACCTTAACTGTCATCTTTCTCTTTCTTCTTCAACTCCTTTTCTTTATATTCTTTCTTTTTATTACTATGCATTATCTCCTTGTGCTCCACCTCCATCTGTTCTATCGCCATTATTTTGAAAACCCTGGAGCATTTTTTTTGGGATGTTCTTTCTTAAGCAGCATTCCTGCAGCTCTTGATTCTTCTGCTCCAGGTTTTCCTTCTCCTTTTCAATTATTTCTTGTCATGCTCACGTTCTTTCTACCGTACGTTCCCGTCTTCATATTTTTGCTGCAGTTCCTTATACTTTTCTCTCACTTCTTTATTCAGATGCGGTTCTTCTATCTGCCAGATGTTTTTGGACTAACACATTCACGGTCTTCATCCTTTGCTGTAACAAATCCCCTTCTGTGTTTTATATGTGTACTTTGGATCACTATCTGCTTGGCCGAATGGCAGCATTTGGCAGAAAGTATTTTGGAAGACATCCAGGTAAATATTTCCATGTACTGCATAGGTGATGAAGCGGACGACACATTGACAGACAGCAACAACATGCTGCAATCTAAAGCCCAAGGACAGGACAATCACATTTAAAATTGACACTGGTGCTGATATGACTGTCATTCCTGACCATGTATTCAATGTGATGTTCACAGATGTAAAACCAGCTCTTTAGAAAGAAAAGATGCCCATACTTGTACAAGGTTTTATACCACTGGGCATGCTAGGGTTCACAAACCTAACACTACAGAAAGGAGAGAAACCAATATTTGTGATCAGTAACCTGCACTCTCCTGCTCAGGGCTAGCGGGCTCAGCTAGTTGCTAGTGGCTAACAGCCCCAAGTCATGAAAATGTATCAGGATGGATGACCAGAGAGCAGATCATTAAAGCTTGGTAAAGCTGCACTGTGCAGATGCCTCCTTTGTTGTGCATGATAACCTCTAGTTAAAAAGAGCATAATTGGTCATTCCTGCAGCTTTAAGAAACAGTGTCCTCAGCAGGCTACATGAGGGGTAGCTAAATGCATGCAGAACATGTGTGAGCCAAAATGAGCCATTGCTCCCAACAAATCTACTGGAGAGACCCAGGTGAGGGCAGACCTGTTTACAATCAAAGGGAAAATGTACTTGCAGGTAGTGGACTGTTGAAATGATATGCTGAAATGGCCAACCTCCACCACATAAAGTTTCCTGATATCACTGTCCATCTGAAATCCATGTTCGGATGTGACGGGGTGCCTGAGATCTTAAGGACTGGCAATGGCCCACAGTTCTCAGCGGATGATATGCCAAACTTTGCTGATACATACAGTTTCAAACATGTGATCAGCAGTGCACAGTACCCACAAACCAACGGGGAGGCTAAACAGGCTGTTCAAAAAGACCAGATCAGTACTTCTGCATATCTTGTCGTCCCACTTACAAATGTGTTTTAGCCCAGCTCAACGTTTGATTTGGTGCCAGCTTGGTTCCACTGTGCTGACCCAGCAGTGCTTCCCGACAGCGCAGCGGTCACTGTAAAGGACAAAGAGAGAATGAATTCACATCAGAGATTCTTCAACAGGCATCACTGTGCACAGGAGTTCAGTTATCCCCCCACGTGGGAACAGGCGTGGTTGAACTGCACTCTAGTTCCTTCCCTACAAAAACCAACACCTGGAACTTTTCCAAATAGCCCCACAGTCATAACCAAGTCAGGCAGAGCAGTTTTGAAACCACAGGACTGGACTGAACTTGTAGACAACTGCGCAAACAAGAGTTTATCCTTAGTTTGAAAGATAGAACTCAGTGGGAAAGCTACTGCATTATGATGAAACTTGGGCTGTTGTTGGGCTGTTGGGCTAAAAAGTTTGTTATCTTCAAAAGAAACAAAAGAACAAAGCAGCGTTCAAGTTAAGCATCTGTTCAACAGTAACCAAATCCAAAGTCAAATATTTTATGTTCTCCTTAAAAAGGGAGCTGGTGAGATGTTGGTTATGTAAGGAGGCCCAGAGGATTTTGGGTAACGTTGTTTTTGTTGTAGTAGGGGGCTCCAGTTCTAGTAGCCTCACATTGCAGGAATGAAGGGAGCCTTATACAGTGAAAACCTATAAAATATAAACTCAAGACTCTGAATCAACTTCATATATTATGTCTGCTTCATTTGTCATGAAATAACAGAACAGTCCTCACCTTTCCATGAAACTGAAGTAATTGTCGTCCAATTACCTATGAACCTCTGAATGTCAATACACACTGAAGGTAAAGTGGAAGAACTTAAAATCCATCTGGGGCCCCTGACTGAAGGGTGTCTCCTGGCCGGGTGGGTACCTAAAGAACAACCTGACTGATCCTGCCAGCAGCATGTGCTTGTCTTTGTTTAAGTACATGTGGTGATTACAGTAAAACTGTGAATGGTGCATAAAATCATTTATGGTTCCTTTGATTTCTCAGCCATTATTTGAATTACAATGGCAATCCGAGGGCTAATAAGTATAAAGTTTAAAGGAAAGCTAGATAGAAATCCAGACTTAGAAATCTAAGTGCACCAAACAGAAAATCCGGGGCTATGTATAAAAATTGACCTATTATTTTTTATTTGGTTTGCAGAACAATCTTTACCATAAAATAAAACACTGAATACTCTACAAATATAAATCCAAATAATCTGAATCAATAACTACATTACACACATCCATAAATACTTTTTTTATTTACTTTTACCTAAATGCATCTGTTTGTCTTTCAAACTAAGAAATTAGCATGTCAGTTTGGCTTTCTTTATTAAAAATCACATAAAACATACTTTATTGGATTAATTATATTACAAAGAAAAAAGACTGTAGTATTGCAAACATCAGACCGAAGTGAAAATCACATAGAAAAACGCGCTTCTTTATTTTGGAGACATACCTAATAATACCTATATAATACCTGTAGCTCCGTGTGTCCTGAAGTACACGCAGTTGAACACTAGAGGGAGACAGAGACTGCGCATGTGTGACAGAAACAGTTCTCAGAAGTGCAAACACATTCTGCACTTCAAGTTAAACAGCATACCTATTTTTGTGGCGAAGGCAGTGTTTTACAGGGATATGCGGGCAAAGCTCCGCTCTTATTTCTCCTGTTACCGAAGCGGGCTGAGCCCGTGGGAACGGCGTAGCGAAGGAAGTGGGTCTCTGCGTCCCACGCAGAGGAGGGTTTTCCGGTTAAAGTTTCCTTTGTGATTCGGGGGTGGCGCTGTGATGCCAAAGGCGTTTATCCTCACAGACACAACACACAAATGGCGAACATTATGAGTAAGCATAAAAATACGAATTCATGGTTTGGACTTAGAGCAGCAGCTTAATTTCTATTCAGCGAGAGTAACAGCCTGGCAGATAACTGATCGTAGGCGTTGGCACTTAGGGGTGATGTTGTAATGGCATGCTAACGGTTGCTAGCTAACTTGGGGTGTCTGTGTCTGCAGTCAGCAGGGGAGTCGAAGAGTTTTCAGCTAAAGCCGGTGTCAGCGTTAAATACTTTATTGTTGTAGTTGATAGCGTTTCACGTCCAGTATGTCGCGTGTGTCCGCTTTTCTATAGCAGCCCGACTTTGGCTCGCGTATTGAATGTTTAGGTTCACTCCCACCCAGACAGGCTAACAATAGCTTAGCATGCCTGTGTGTTTTGGACAGTGACAGCTGCAGGCTGCGGCCCCATGACATCTGTGGAAAGGCCTCCTGAAACGTGGATTTCTTTAGCCCATCTTATCAGTTGTCATGAGTCTTGTACTATTGTAGATCTTTTTTCTTTTCTTTTTTCCCTGCACATGCCCTGGTTACTGTGATACAGCTGCTCAGCATCATAGTACGTACAAGTAGTGGATCAGAAGAGCAAAGGGGTATAACAGACTATTTGTACTGAAGCTTTGTTCTTATTTTGCTTTACAGGACCGTTCAAAGCTCTGTCCTCCTGAAATGGGAAAACCCCCCTTCCAGATTTTGTAACACAGGTAAGCAACAAGCCTTGTTCACATCTGGCCTAGTTTATGATAAGCCAGGTTGCAACCACATCCTTTTACCTGTTTGCTGGGGAACTGAAAAGCTCTTGTAATTCTTGGTAGCTGGTTTCCTGTGACTGATGGTGAAACAGCCTTGGCTGTCAGGACGTGTGTGCCTCGCAGTGTGTACCAGTGTAATGATGATGCATATCTGAAAGGCTAGTGTGGGCGTGTAGGGAGGAATGCTTCCAGTGTGTTTCAGCATTTGAATGTACTATTCAGCAGAATAGCACATTATGCATGTTTGAACAGCAGCTGTTTGTTGGGGAAAGTAGGGATGAGGCAACTGTGAAGATCTGTCGTATTCATTTGTGATTTGGAGGTTAATTTAATGTGTGACACTTGATATTTAGGTCACTGGCTGTTATTGTATTAAGCTAGCTTTTGTGTGAGGCATCGACAAAAGCTGCAGACATAACACCTCGCAGTTTTTCTCACCTGTTGTCGAGGAGATAGGCATCTCAGAGTGGTGTACTGAGACAAAGATCACACATCAGATTGAAGAAGCAAGTCTCAATTATTGAGTTAATGTTATTTTAGCAACATTGTCAAGGTTTTCTGAGTCTTTCTAAACCAGTTTTTGGATTTGTTTTCTCTGGGTGAGCAGTCAGGCTGTCTAGATAGACTAGTTTTGGCTGTTGTCATCTGTAAAATGATTACAAATCTCTTGCGTGATCAGGTCAAAAAATCATTGTTAAATATCAGGTGATTTTGACAGCTGGACAGAATGGTGAAAAAATGCTTATGCAGTTTGATTTCTGTCTGTAACATGTATACGCACTGATACAGGGTTATTTGGACCAGCTATATAATTTGTTTAAATAATTGTCATCTTATTAAATCATATTAAATTATAATATTTTGCTAATTTTTAGCTGTATTTTATTAGGTCCATCATTGACTAGTAATGAGAGAATCTGGTTTATAATTTGTAAAAGCGGGTTGTGTTAGCCTCGTGATAGACTGGCGACCTGTTTCTCACCCTTTCACAGCTGGGTTAGACCCTAAAATTGGATGGATGGATGCTCTGCATAAGGTGCAGATACTTACTGAGTAAAAGCCTTGTGCCAGATAAATGACTGAACAATATGTTTAGTTGTTTCTTTAGAGGATCTCTTGTCCATTTGTTGAACCCCCAACTCTACCATCTTGGACAGTAGCTGCCAATGTGAACCCGCTCGTATTCTCAGATGGATAAAAATTTTATTAAAATCAGTTTGTGAGGAAACTCAGCCCCACAGATGAGAGAAGACAGATTTTCAATCCAGTTTTAACAACTCAAAATTATTAGTATTTTCCATAAAAAGTAACACTATTCACATACATTCTGATAGGTTCACATATTTTTTTTATTTCTCTGTTTTAATTGACTTAAAAATAGCATTTGATAGAACACAAATGTTATCTAAATGTTTTATGTCTGTCGCGATCAAACGTGCAGTGATCCAGTGAGATCAAGAGAAACTTTAGTGTCGTGCGGTTAGTGTGTCGCTATTCAGACGTGTGAGCTTGTGTTTGATTGTGAGAGAACGAGAGGAGCAGCATCTCAGACAACACTGCCTCATTGTTTGCAGCCCCGCTGTGCAGTAATGACAGAATCCCCATCCGAACCCCACAGCTAGAAAACACATATTTGCAGAGAGCAAGAGGGAAATCAGCACACAGCACAGCAGCAGGTCCTGCCTTTGTAAACAACCATTAGCGAGTAGCTGTCAAAAGTTACCGGGCCTGCTCAGTCCAGAGGAGTGCTTGAGAAAGGAACCAGTTACACCAGGCTTGTGCCAGCAAATCAGGAAAATCTCTTCCATTACATGGGTTTGAATGGTTTGACTATTCACAGGAAGGTTAGCCTTCAGGCTTCGCTTCTTCACACGCTTAACCAGTTTGTTATAAATGTACCTGCCAGTCAGAAAGCAACAGCGATTTTAAGAATTTTTTTTGCCCCCAACCATTACGCCAATGAAGTGTTAATCGCATCAAGAGCACATTTTACACAATTGCACCTGTTGCATCACTTTCACACTGTAAACACAGCAATAGTCACCTAAGCTTGATGGAGAACCAGAAATGGAGTAAAGTTATTCAAAAGTCAGTGACATGTACGACTTTTGGCTCATTACCGAGCAGTTTAATGCTCTGTGTGTTTGTGCTTTGCATAAAATTTCCATGGAAACATTAGAAGATATCCATGCTAATAATATGATAATGAATTGCATTTATATAGTGACACTTGTCACTAAAGCCAAGTAGCCTGAGCTAAACTGAACGCTTATGTTGCTAAAAACAGGTTTAGCTTGTTTAAACCCGCACATTAGTTTAGGTTACATTAGCATTATTCCCATCGCTCATTACAGGTTTACAAGGAGTGGGCAGCCTCAGATAGGGAAGTGTCTTCTGAACTCTTTGTCTCGAGGCTCCATTTAGTCCAAATTGACTATATGGAAGCATTTAAGTTTTTTATACACTTCCTCAACTCAACGTTCAACGTTACTTTAACTCTTCCCAAGGAGGGACTTTGCCTCTCTGCAAGTGCAAGGCAACACACAGCTAGACAGGCACTTTTTTTTCTTTAATAGCTTCCTTTATGAGATACCTCGAGCTCTGATGGCGACTCGTTACCCAGGCTAAATGTATGGAAATCGTGCTGAGGTTGTTAAGAAGTAAAAAACAAAACAAAACATAAGCTGCCTTTTTAGAACAGCGGCCACAGCAACAGTTGTAAAAGCTGAAACATGCAAATTCTTCCGTGATGGCTGATTTAATCCCTGGTCTACAGTCCAGCATTCTTTCTCTTTCCCAAGTTATTTGTGTATGAAAGAGACAGGCAGTCAGACTGAACGGTTTCTGGGACTAGGACTCAGGTTCCTGGAACTATGTTTTCCAGACTTGTCAAAGCCTGTGAACATGTCTGGAGTATTGTTTTGTTTTTATAGCGTGGCATAGTTGAGGGTTCCTCTAACTACATAAAGGACAAGCTGAACACTGGAATTTCTTAAATCCAATTCTTAGTAATTCATTAATAGATTTGTTTTTAATGGGGAAATGAATTGCAATTGGAAGAATGGAGGTCTCTGCGGCTTCAGCAATTAGACCAAGGGAATATTATTCATGTTGCAACAGCGCTTCATAGTCAGTATAGCTCAGAAAAGTACAAACTGACTCAGTTATGAGCCACACTTTAATTTGTTTATTCATTTCCTGTGTAGAGCTACATGCTACAAAAAAATGGAAAAAATAGATGTGTGTATATATAATCCTGTTTGGTCAATTCCTAAATAAAAACTGCATACATATGCACTAGTTGCAGTAATCACTGTCCCTTTATATGGAGCTTTCTACTCTGTGTCCTCTGATTATTTCACGAGACATTACACTTTCTCTTTCCCTTTTGAAAAAACGATTCCAGGTCTTTCTGTCACCTTGGCATCGATGGACTCACAGAAAGGGGAGGAGCCAAATCCTGGCAGTATGGAAGTTGCCAGTGTGCCAGGCTCGGCCTCGAGCCCCCAGAGCGACGCCGTGACCAGCGAGCTTCAGGAGCTCTCCCTTCAGCCTGCTCCCAATCTGCTGCCTATACAGGAGCGCAAGAATGGTGAGACAGTGACGCGCATGACCTTTGTGTTTTTCAGCCACCACCGCTTCAGTTTGATGCTAGGTTTTGGATAAAGAAACCACAGCAGACATCTTTCACGTGGCACAAATACATCCAAAGCTACGACTGTTATTTTAATTAGACGTTTTTACACATAAGAGCTTGCTCTCCAAAACGATAAAGAAGTTAAAAAGGTTCTAAAATCCAGCTTTTATGAATTGATACCATTTTACCATTCACTGTGCCAGGATGTTTGATTAAATCACACACTAAGTATTTTATCACAGCTGCATGTAAACAGAGTTAAATGCGATTCAGATCTGTAAGATTGTGGTTTAAACACGTCAGTTTCTCTTCATAAACTTACCTCTGCCTGCTCTTTCTGTGCTACAGCCCTGCAGTTTCTGAAACGCCAATTAGTGACATAGTCGATGGAAGCGTTGCTTTGATAGAGTGCAAGATTAAATTTTAGTGAACAGACCCACCTGACCCCCCCAGTCATATTGCAGCCACCGCGTCTAACAACTTTTCTGGCGTAAAAACGTGGTATAAACACTTCCTTTGAGCATGTCACACCAGGTTTGCTTCAGTAATTGTGTCCTTCTGTAAAAATTCACGCTTATGTGCAGGGCTGCTTTTCAACATGTATGTTTTCTGCTCATTTTTGATGAAGTAGTATTCTGCCCTACTGCCTGACTCTTGGCTCTCACCACGAGTTTTTGTAAAGCAGTTTTAAAAACACTTTGTCCCTCTGTTGTCTTGTAGCGTCACACTGTTTGTTTGGGCTTTTCTGCCATTAGATGTTTGCCATTATATACATTACTATTATGTCAAAATGAATAAGTGTTGTATTTACAGTTATCCCTGTTGGCTTTTCAGAAATGTCCTTTTTCTAGGATGATGTGTAGGAAACGCTTGACAGCAGCACTCTTGCTTCTGCCCCAAGTTAAGATTTTGTCGAACACTTCTCATGCCTGATAGAAGTGAACATAAAATCCTCCAAGCAAAGAAAAGGTGTGCTTGGGGAATATGTTACGTAAGTTGAGGACACGTAGAAGGTGTGGAAAGCACTTGTCTGGGAGGCAGAAGTTAAATGTCAGATGCGCCTGTACCTCTTGGTCATTAGTCAGTAGAGAGATTAGCTCACCATCGAGGGCGTCTAAAGGCAAGCGAGAGACCGAGATTTAAGTTCTGACGTGGTACTACGTGTATGTAAAAGACTGTGTGCACTGAAGTCTCCAGAAGGAAGGGAGTGAAGAAGCTTCTGTGCCTAATTGGCTTGCTCCTCAGCTTTGACCTCCCGCTACAGTAGATTAGAGTGTGCTGCATGTTTGCTCTGTGGAGTTAACACTCTGTAGACCCTTTTTATGTCTGGAATTAGGATAGAGCTTGGAGTATTTTGTTCTTCTGAGTTACTTGAGCATCTTCCTTTAGTCACAGTGGAAAGGTTACGTTTGCTGGATTAATGTCTTTGATTTGTTTAAGGTCATAATGCTAAATTACAAGTGAAGCAGCGCTTAGTGGCATAGTGTCAAGAAAATGCTTGGTAGCTAAGAGAGCAAAACTTGAGCTGTTTCCAAAAAGGTATAAGTAACATTTTCTAGTGAATTTCTTTAAAAACGTATCCGTTTGTTACAGTTTCAAAAGTAACCAGAAAATACTTAGCAAAAGTCAAAGTTTGTTAAAACATTTTTGTAGCTAAGAGTCATCGACTTCTTCTAGTTTTCATCCATTCTTTCTGCAAAGGGCTTCTGCTCTCTCTTGACCCATCTTGCATGCAGTGCTATTTATGTCCATAGTCCTCAGTGGACTATGAGGGAAATGGCAAAACCTTTAGCTTGCACCTCTTGAAATAGTCCATTGTGGATTTTACTTTGTAAGCGAAGACATGCAGCTGGTCATCTGGTAGGGAGTACGCCTAGACTAGCTGGTGTTTTTTAACCATAAAGTGGGCTTGTGCTCTTGTGGAGGGCAGAATGGAAGCTATGGGGAGAGTTGAAGCCAACTCATCTGAGATCTTGTGGAAGCAAAGGCGGCTGTAGTCAAACACTAATAATCCTTCTGCGTGTTTATCTATGGAAACCTTGTTATGCCTTTTAGAAAGATTTTGCTGACCAAAGACTCATTTTCTGTCATCTTGGCTTGAGCTGAACTAAGCTGTGAGTAAGGTTGAACTTATAGGGATGGCTGTGAGCGCAGGGCTATAAAAGGAAGTATCTAATTTATAATACAAAACAAAACGAAAGCTATCGGCTGATAGCCCAGCCCTACCTTTGATCATAGAGCCCCACAAAAAATCTATTTCAGCTTCATCAGTCCACAACATTTGTTTCCAGAATGTATTAGAAGGTCAGTCAAACACACTCACACATGCATCTTGCCATATCAGAATTTTCAGCCATATTGGCCATTGTTCCCAGCTGGGCGTTGGTCACCCATTTACTTGGAGGGAAAGTTAGTTGACTTGGTGTTGATTTGTGTGGAGATGAAGGTTAGGCAAGGTTGGATCAGTCAATGATTTATAAATCAACAGTGGGAGAGAACAATGCACAATAACACATACAATAAAAATCTGAGTTACAAAGTACAATGGAAAACAGAGTTAAGGCAGTAGACGGCTAACTTTTAGAGTGCACTGAAAGCAATAAGATAAGAAACTTCGTGTTTCTTGAACATTATTTCAAATATGTTTATGTCGGTACGGAAGTATTTAAGAGTGACTCTGTGGCTGCTTGTCCCAACACCCTGTTTACTTCACCATCTCACAGCCTCAGGCCATCACTCCCTTATTTAAACAACCCCTGCTCTTCTTGGCCTTCTCCTTACACTTCAGTGTGGTAGCCAGGAGCAAGCATGTTGCTGCAGACACCCCTGCAGCTTATCTAGATGCCTTTACAGCACTGCGTGTGATTGCATGCACATTTCTGCACACGCACATGTGTTGCAGTGGAAGCGCAGAACCTGCATTGGGAAGGTTAGCAAAGCTTTATCTCTGATACCAGGTTGTACAGTATGCTAACTGTACTGGATGAAGGCTGGGACATTTGTTGTTAAACACGGCGTAGAGATAGGTGGCATGTTTTTCAGGATGGTCAGGTCTGTATACATTAATGCTTATGCAAGAGAGAAGAATAGGGAGCCAGCTCTGTTTTTAAGGTGGAAGGCTGATATAAACCAAGACTAGTCTTGAAAGCGTTTTACATTTCCTGCCTTCCCAGTTGCAAACTTGTCTCTGAGGTTTTCTGTGCCAAAAAACCTGGTCATGCTATGATAATGGAATTGAGATCATTTGAAACTTTGAGCTGGAAAAACTTGCTTGAGTGTGGGCTGCGAGAGCAACACGAGAAGGAGGATGGGGATGTCGTAAAGAGCGGGGGGAAGAAGGGAGGTCATGTCTGAAATGGCTGTATTGCATAATTTCCCAGAGAGGGAACAGAAGGATAGTGAAGGAAAGTGGAAAGGAAGAGAAGAGGGGGTGTGTCACTTGGACTTGAGGAGGTGAGGTTTGGAATCGGCTTGTTTTTATTCTTGTTTTAGAGTGCAGAGGAGTGACCAAAAGTTTCCCTTTTCTTTTTAAGAAGAGCTTAAAACTCGTTCACGGAACAGTGTATGGGTGGATCTTGTTCGTATCCAGGGAGCAATAAGACACAGACGCACAGACCTACACACGCCCTTTCTGTTGGGGCGTGCATGCACTTGTAGACAAGACAGTTCAGAGAAAAGGACTGTGAGGTGGAGTACCTGTGGAGTACCAGCTCCCTGTGACAGCATTACTGTGGCTTTTCTGCTGTCGGACTTCTCCTCAGACTCCTGTGTTTTCTCAAATGAACAACGCTGGCTGTCTTTGGAATATGAATCCATAATCTTGCCAGGAAGGTGAAGTCTCCCTTCAGCATGGTGCAGAGGGATATGACTATCCAGTCAGGTAAAGCCCATTTGAGTCTCTAGTCCTCGTGCATTTTGTTTTAAACTTAAGGAAACAATTGAAAGTTTGGTCTACCTTAAGATGGACCTTAAGGTGAAATACATGTGAAATCTTTAATCATGCAAAGTGCCACCTTAGATTTTAGCTGCAACGCTGCAACCTTTTGGATATATATAATCATGTGTATGCAGTACATGTGTGTAAATTAGATCCGCAGGGCACAGAAGCTAGGCGGGGCTGTGAGTCCAGGTTTGTAGAGTGTGCCCTAAGTGGAAGTTAGGGGGTGAGGGAGCTGTGCAGGTTGGAAGAGGGAAGAGGAAGGCTCAGCAGCTGTGAACTGTCCAGCCAGGGCAGCAGTTCTGCCCGAGGAGTGACTGCAGGCAGTGGGCCAGGATCCGGGCGAACTTGGAGAGTCAGAGGTTAGCTGAGAGAGGAGGGATAGAGGCATATGCCGGGCTCACTAATGGAGACTGAGGCTGGGGGGAAATTAGGTTAGAGGCGTCACTGATTTTGCTCTGGATTTAAGCAGAAATGACCTGCTCAGTCAGAACAGATTGTTCCAGATCACAATGTAAACTACGTCTACTGCCACTCAGAGTAGAAAGAGATTTTTAAATGATAAATGGAATGAGACAGTGTCAGCGCTGTCTGCAGCTGACAGCTGATTGAAGAAGCAATATACCTGCAACTACTAGATGCTGCAATGTTTGCTATGAATTTAAAACCTGCAGAATTTTCTGTTACAGGCACAGAGGCGAGTTCAAACTGTCTGATCCAGAAAAAGCCTCCATGTTTTTAAATAACCTCTTGTACTTTCTGGTCACTTAAACCATTTTGACCTTCAGGACTTGACTGCAAATGACCCCTTTACAAACTAGAGGTAGTTGCAGACTAAGAGAGGTTGTCTGCTAAAACATGGTCACGAAAAGGGTGAAATGTAAGAGTGGAGCTGATAGCCTCCTGCTGAAATTCCTTGAAGTGAGATTTTGGATTTGCATCCCCGTGTCATTCAGACTTGTAAACAAAGACAGATAAATATCACATGCTTCTTCATCTTCGACACATGACAAGCTATAGATTACATTGGGATGTAGGGTCTTATTTGCATGAGGCTGAAATGATCAGTGTGAAAAATTAAAAATGTGAATATAATGTGATCCCAGACACTCATGCTTTTGGGTAGTAGTTAGGATATTTATCATTGCTGAGGCTAGCGTAGCCCAGCAGTGATTCAGGGGAGGCTGCTGGTACTGTTATGTAACCTACTGGGATGCTGCCAGCAGCAGAGACCCCAGATCATTCTGTCAAGCTGAGAGTAGGAGTGAAAAGGAGAGGGAAGAATAGGATGGAGGGACTGATAGATGGCGAGAAAGCGAAGGAATAAACGTGGAAAGAAAGAAGAAGAAATGCAGAAAGAACTGAATATTCCAAAAGGTAGAAAAAATATAAAAATTAAAGAGAGGAGGGACGGAAGGAAAAGTTGTTTTACTCTTATCCCTGCAAACAGCTGCAACCGACACAATCCAGCTGCATGTCTTCTTTCTTTTATAACAGTAATTCTTTCATGGCTTTAGGTATTCTCCGTAATTCCCAAAAAATCATTAACACACATGAAATTATACAACATAATTGCAACAACACGCTTTTGGTCATATTTTCCCTGGACATGCTTCATATCTTTATGCATGTGGTGATAGATGGATCTATGCACATTGGAGTTTATGAAACTGCAGCACAAATCTGTGCTTCCTAGCAACACGGCAAAACAGATTGAGTCCAAACAACGGGACACCAAATGTCGTAGCTTTTGGTGAATGTAAACAGCATCCAGTCTAATAAACACACAGGCAGGAGAATATTTATGCAACACAGGCAAGTCCTGCAAGAAGCTTAGATCTTAAGTGTGTCCAGCACACCACGCACACACCCACAGGCTACCTGTGACTCACCCACACACACACACACACACACACACACACACACACACACACACACACACACACACACACACACTTTTCACAACTGGTGTCACTGTCAGAATCTGGACATGCTCTTCTGGGAATTGGTAGGCTTCCATTTTTTCATTAAAAAAATGTTTTTTGACTGTGTGTCCTGAGAGCATGGTATTTGAACAAGCACAGACACACACATACATCTTTGATTTACAATCCTGCAAATTCCTGTTAGATAATGAGAAGTGTGAGAGCATATCCAAAAAAACCTCACTCAGATCTGTTGCCTAAAGCTAAATAAAAGCACTTCGCAGGTCTGCTCGTAGCAACAAGAACACAATGCCTGCACACCCACAGGTACAAGCCCACTCATGTAGCTCAGTGATCTTTAAAGACACACAAGCACACATCTTACAACGTGCAATTCAGTTTCAAAGCTGACAGATGGACACACATTTACCCCAGCTAATATCAGTTTTTTATCACTTGAATGCAACATGCTGTGTACAACATGAAACCTTTTGATATTCTGCTTCACAAACACGGTTATGCAGCGGTGTGTATTTTGAGCACAGCTACAGCACACATTTGCACATTTATAATTGGTGCTGTGAGTAGCAAGACAGAAAATGAAGGCAATAGAGTGCTTTATTAATGAGAATGTGTGCTGCCTTCACATTACTGCAGTAGTTGTGCATTGTATGGCAGGGGTAATTGTAATCATGTATGGGAATAATAGTATTGGAATAATACTATATTACTAACATGGTACCAAACATACTAAACCCAATGTTATCCACTTAAAACTGGAAGTGTAAAATATGGAAACAAGGTAATCCCAGTGCAATGGGAAATAAACTGACTGGCTATCTTATTTATGCAATAATAACTCTGCCATAGACTGGCAACCTGGCCAGGCTGTACCTCGCCTCTTGCCCTGTGGCAGGTGGAACAGGCTCCAGCCTGTCATCGTATACTGGGTAAGCGGTTTAAGACGATGAATGAGTGGATGGACCGTGACAGTCAATCTTGCTGTTTTTCAACGCAGCAGCAAATTCCTAATTTATTTTATCTTTACATCTTTTCTTTTCTTTACGAACTACCACAAAATGGCCTTTTTTTAAATTTTTTTTTTTTTTAAAAAAAGGTATTGAATACATTCAGTAAACTGGATGTGAATTAATTAGAAAATAACAATGGAAAACTACTGATTTCAATTTTTATAAGAAAAATCTGGCCTGACAGTTCAGTTCTTGGCCTGTTCAAATTTTCTTTCTAGGAGTTTTAATAAAAGAAAAAGGTTATTTTTCTGCAAATTTATTTTAATTTAAAATCAATCTGAAAAGAATTGCATGCGTCACACTTTAACATGTTTTACATGTCTTTGTCTCTGTAATTACACCTCCTAATATGCTAGATGGCAATGTGGTTACTGTGCTGTGTTTTGGTTCTTCTTGTATGCAAACAGAGTTGAATGAACCCAGCAGTTCATGCAGAATTAGGAGTAATACATTATATCTTTGCTAAAATGACTGCAATGCAAAGAAGAGACAAGATTTTTGAACAATTTGAGTTTACTCACGACAGACTGAGAAAACTGCTCATGCTACACTGTTAAATTATTGCCTGTTGTGCTAGCATCAGCATTATAAGGCAGTCTGGCAGAATTATAGCCAAACCAATGTGAAAAAGTGTATTATTACCAAACAGAATGTGTTGGGTTTTTTGGGTTTTTTTTTTTTTTTTTTGGGAAGGCAAAAGTCAAGTTGGAGTGGAATTGGCACAGACTTGCATAGATTTGAGGCTGACTGGCCCAACACCGATCATGGCCAGTCAGCTGAAAATTGGCAGATTCTGTTCATCAACCAATTGATCAGGGAATCTCTAAAATTATGCTAAGGTTGTGTAGTCCCTCACTTAGAGTTCCAGGCAAGTGCAAAACAAAAAAAAGAAACTGTGAGAGTGAAAACAAACGAAGAAGACAAGGCGAGCACGTAGCTTAGGTCACATTTTCCTCTAATCTATTACATCTAGTACTTCCTGAACAAAGACAGTCTGTTAACCAGCTGCAAGCAGGAGAAATAATTATGATTTTTAAACAATAATTTCTGTCCTACTTGCTACACTTGGATGGAATTGCACATGTACAGATAAATATCTGAACAGTTGCATTGTGTTTTTCAGCCTTTTTATGGTCACCTTCATTTGCATCCACATCTCCTTAGACCTTATATCTAGAGTTGTAATGATAGCAATCCACTCAACATCTTTTATCAATTGTCCTTTTTGAGCCTCTGAAAGTCTGCGCTTCAATCATGCCTTGCTTGATTTAAAATTCACTGTAGTGGTGTACAGAGGTATAAGACAAAAACTGTGTCATGTTTCAAAAACTCCTGCAGCTAACTGAAGGTTTAAGCTCCTGCTGTCACAGGTGCAAGCTGTGGGAACAAGTAGGCCCACAAACAGAAGGCATGTGCTCTATGATCATCACCAACCCGGTGTGCTCTGGTGTTTCTGAATAATAGAAGACCTATTAGCCTGTGACTCACCTGCCAACACCAAATGTGGCGCACTTAGTGTTCGCTGATGAATGTAACAGAGGTCACCGTGAACTGGCAGGACTCCTGTTTCATCAGGATGACTCAGACACGAGTCACAAGAATCAAAAATCAGGGCTGTAGGCTAGGATGTGCCTAGCATACATTATTAAAGCTATATGTGAAACACAAAAAGAAGAACCACCAACGTTTGTCATAACAAATGACAAATCTTAAGTATTTTCTCCCTGACATGTCACCTCTTTGGCTAAATAAACTGTAAAATTGTTTTAAGTTCCAGTAAGTGTGAGAACAGAGTTGTCTTTCTGCACAAACAAGAATATCTGTTGGCAACGCTCGATAACATCAAACCTTTCACCAATCTGCAGAGATTGGGAAACTCTCGTAGAGGTTATGTCACATCTCAAGCATTCCTACACTCGACTAAAAACAAAGCTGTGTGTGGCTGGATTGAATTTCTTGAGTTTGTTCTAGACTTTACAAAGTCATTTGAGGATTCTGCATTTTGACACATTTCTCTCTTGCAGGTTTATATGGTTTTGTGTTATGTCTTTTGCTTTTGCAATGAACGCAAACCACATTTAAAGTTTTGTGTGTCTGTTTAGTCACTGTGTAAAAAATCTGCCTTGTAATAGAACATGATAGATCTTTTTAATCAGCATTGCGACACATCTGCAAATATGTCATGTGACTAATGATAAGTTTCCTTGAAAACAAAGGTAGAAGAATGTGTAGCACTAGCAGTTAGCTGTCTATGAAGCTCTGTCGTTTCGTACGCTTGGATCTGCACCTGCATGTCACTTAAACTCTTGTAATAAATAGAAACCTGTGTCCCCAAAGGTCTGTGTCTAATAAAAACTCTGCTGAAGCAAATTAAGAGCCAGGCTTTTATTAGATGTTATATACAGTAACAGAAAAAGGAGAGGAGAGGATGAAGCAGAAAGAGCCCCATAAAACTCTAAAGAGCACCTGAAGGAAAGAGACTTGTAAGAATACAATCAGTAAGTATTAAAAAGACTTTCTCAAGCCAGAAAAAAATTCTCTATCAGATGCTTGTGAGCTGTAATGTGCACCCAGTCCAACAGTTTTTTAAATTTGTGTCCACTCTGTCTTTGTTTGCTGACAGCCTGCCCAGGAGTTTGTTGTTGTACATCTGAAGGAAGAAAAAAAGTTGTTTCCTCTGCAACTAGGGCAGGAGGTTAGGGGGTTTGTTACAATAAAAATTATTTTCAGATGTTGGAGTTATGTAACAGTGTTACGAAGCTGTCATCCCAGCACTGGGAGCACCCTTTCTGCTGCTCTTGCGCTCTGTTTTTCCCTCTGTTTCTCTGAAAGTCTCATTTTGCTGAACGCGACCTGAACCCCCACCCCCCGTTCTCCTCCTTACCCAGTCGTTTCTGTTTTACAATAAAGGTTCACAGAACCAGATGCTAACAGCTGCCAGCTGGCTTGTGGGTCTTTCGGTGCTCGCGCACTTATAGATGCTTCTGTTTCCTTCAACAGTATACAATTAGAGCTCGTTTAGACTACTTTTCATTGACATGATGTGACAGAGTGAGGGGTGCTGCTGCAAGCTGGTCAACAAAAGAACCTTTGACTGTGTTTAAAAGGAGTGGGCTTAATTAGTTCCACTGCTTTTAAAAGCAGAATTTATTTTCTCTTTCAGCCTTCTGATGAATAATCATGTGGGGAAATCAAATCAAATAAAGTAGTAGTATTTAAAATAGGCAGGACTTCAAACCTCTGAGCTCCTTAAGTATATGTGAAAAGTCAAAGCTACAAACCAAACCAGCCTGTAAAGATGCAGCTCAGTAGTACAGACTAGTTATGACTTGCTCCAGCTGTGACATTTAAGGATTATCGGTGGTATTTCAGGTAGATCATATTGGGGTTATATCTGATTAGGATCAGGGAAAGGTTTGTGCTTATTTTTTATTATTCTATTTGAACTTGTGCTAATTGAACCAATTAGTATTCTGTGCATTTGGATATCTGACTGTAGCACTTTGCAGTAGAAATAGCCAAATAAGTACGTTGCAAAGTATAACCTGTCTTTGAAGTTTTGTTACCTCTGACAGCTGACAAAAGCACAAAACTTGATTCCTCTTTGGAGTGAAGCTGAAGCTCAGCAGTAGGTCAGTCAGGGATTATGCATCTGATAAACCCGGGACTTGTACTGTTCCCTCATCCCCAAACATGTAAAGAGCTGCCTTTTCCTGTGAGTTTGCTACTTTAATTACAACTATAAAGTAAAGTAAATGATTAAGTTCAGCCTTGTTGGTGCATTTTGGGGTTTGTTAAAAATTCCACGTCTTTTCCTAACGATTACGCACATGGCTACAATGGCTAAAAGTCTCCTCGGTTCAGGATGACGCTGAGTAATCCCCTGCCTGATGTCAGTGTGTCCCAGGAAACAGTGCTGGTAAATTCCACAGAAGAGCGAGTGGGTGGGGGGAGACCAGGAAGTAAAAAGGGAAAAAAATTGCCTGTTTTCCTTGCTGGAATGTTAATGGCTGGTCTGACCTACGGTGGCCTGTCACTTGGCCTGGTTAGTTTCTTGGCAGCTCGGGTTTTGTTGAGTTCATCTGTTTAGTGCATTCTTTGTCCATCTGTAAACTTGCCTTTGACTAGAAAGGCATCAATTCAAACATTCGGACATCGTGAAAAGATACAAGTGAGGAGTTTTGTCTGGCTCAGTGCTGATAATGTTACGCAAGTTTAAATTTACTTGTGGTGCGTCTAGTTTTTATATAACGTTGTAAATCCTTTTGCACTGGACAAATAATCCCAAGCTATTTGATGTGTGTTTGATGTAAAATGTTGCCTAAATAAAACACTCTGAAGTTAAAAGCGAGCTTAAACAGTGGTGGTCAGGTAGTGAATAAACATGCCAAAACATTCTAGTTAATCCAGTTGACGGCAAATTTGTAAGGTGAGGTCTTTGCCACTTTGTGGAAGAGGCGCTAGTTCCCAAGGATGTATTTATTCAGTCAGAATTCATTAACTCTTATTCGATAATTAACATACTTGGAATCTCGTTGCCTAAAATGATTGCTTTGAAGATGCGGACCAGATCTGCAATCGCCCAGTCAGTTACTGTCTTCAAAGTGAGTTTGAGGCATCAAGGCAGTGATAAGATGGCAATAAAATAGAGTCAGTCTGCTATCAGTCTGCTATCAGTTTGTGATTAATCAACAAGGAGACACAAACCCCTTCTGGATTGTGTCATGAAGGGAATTTGGAATAAAAAGGCTGCTGCAGTGCTAGCTGCTGTGATCAGACTGAAATCAGCTATTTCTATTTAATTAAGAAAGACTTAAAAATACCACAGAGAGGCGGTGTACCGAACGAAAAACACCATGGTGGACAAAGAATAGCGGAAACGGACACGTGTCTTTAAACAAAGGAAGTCCCAGAAATATGAATTACCACTTATAGTTTGAACTTTCAAATAAAAACTTAAATCAGGCTTTGAGATCAGAATTGAAGTAATAGGCTTCAACATTAAACACTCAAGAGTTCAACATTATATTCTTCTTTTAACCTTTAGACCAGATTATCCACTCCTACTAGATAATGTGTTTTCAGGTTTCCCCTCCATTAATTTGTGGACGTCTCTGACTAACTGTGAGACCTTCAAATCATTCTGTCTTCTTCACAAAATGCGTCTCTTTTTCTATTATAAAGTCACAGAAATGTTTTTAGTGAAGGATAAAGGAAAATACCCAAGGCCAAATAACTTCAGTGGAAAGTACTGACGCCCAACAACACCCATCAGGTCAAAGGTTGTAGAGTCCAATACTTTACTCGAGCAGCGGTACAGTTTGGACACAGTTTAAGCTTTCACCTCTCGTTGGAATCAGACCCTTTGGAGTTTGCAGTGCTTTGGTGTTTTTTTGTGTGGTTATAGAGATCCTAGTATCAACTAATTCAAAGTAATTCTAAAGAAGATCATAACTCATCTATTAGTGTGGGTTACTGGTTACTACATAATCCTATTTAGTGGGGTAAATCCTGGGAAACTGTGAAATGTGCCTTCCACACACTGTGGTCAAGCTGATTTAAAACCATAAAATATTTGCCTGCATTACTGGCTCGCTCAGTACTGTTATTACAGGGGAATCGCTGCCCCTGAGGTTTTTAGTTATGTGAAATATACAGCTGGCTGTACTGTAGAGGCAGAAAGCTGGTTACAAATAGTTGAAATGTTAATGTAACGAAGGATTTATGATTTTGAGCTGTGGAGGTGTAAATAAGCCAATATGTGTTTAGCATGCTGTGTCGGTTTGTGATGTGTGCAGTGCTGAGATTCAGCCTACACAGCCATGTCCTAATCCCAGCGTGTGCTGTCTTTTCTGTGTTTCCTGCCCAGACTGTGAATCATAACAGCAGGTGGACTTTAATCTCACACTCATAACACACAGTAATTGTAGTCACCAGACAGGGTTTGTTTAAGGTGTTGTCTGTGTTTTCAGGTGCACTGCTGCCCTGTGTGATATCAGTGTAGTATGCTGTTCATTTCGAATTTGGTGTTTAAACCGGCTGCAGTTGAAGCCTCTCTGTGCTGAATGTATGGTAAAGTCTTCTTTTGTATCATAAAAAACTGATTTAGTTCAAGGAAAAGGGGCTTAAAGTTTTCTTGTATGTGTTTGGAGCTAGAGATGTGCATGCCTGTCTCAGAGTAACCTTACCCTGCGAGTGCACAGGTGATACCAAGCTGTATTTAGCCCCCTTATGGCCAGCTGGCCCTGCTATTTAAAACAGATTGAGGGGGAAGGGAGACTGTGGCCGTGGCGGCGTTTACCGTCAGCAGACAGTTTTGGTCAGTAGTGCTGAACTTCAGAAGAATCTGAACATTTTAAGACCAGGTTAGGACGCATTGGATAAGTCGCTGGTTGCACCAGACCAATTAGACTGTTGCTTTTCTAAAATGTTTTTTCCAGTAAGAGTGCAGATTTGTGTTCGCTGTCTTCCCTGAAGGGCAAACCGTTTGGAAAATCTTTCAGAATTTCGTTTGTGATTGGGTATCAAATCAGCCACTCCAAAAGTCAGCCTGTGACTCATCCTGGTATCAGATTTACTCAAGCATCTTTGGCAAAGGTCGTTTATGGTGCATGGAATCATTTCTACCTGTCTAATAAAAACTGTCCATAGCTTGTCTGAGTCATTGTTTTGTTTAGCCAGAGGAAGTTTTTATGAGCCGATCTTCTGTGTTGTTGCTTTGATTTTGATCAGCTTGCTGTGTTTGGGTTGAACAGGGAGCAGGTTTTCATGTTGGAGCCCCCCTGAGCTTGTAACTGTGAATGAATGGCAACAGCTGAGCAGGAAAACTTTATCAGCAGCCCTCACTGTGTGTGTGTGTGTGTGTGTGTGTGTGTGTGCGCGCGTGTTTGTGTGTGTGTGTGTGTCTCCCTGCATGTGTGTGAGATTCAGGAGGAGCTGCAATCAGAGCAGTCTCACTGGGGAATCTCTCTGCTGAGCTCACTGCTGTCCTCCCTTCCTCAGCCGCTGGCCTCTTTTCAGTTTCCTCCCTTTAGCTCTTGTTCTTTCTATCCACGACTCGTCCTGTGGATTTCTTTACCCCGGCTCTCTGGGAAACTGCAGAACAGCGCTGTCGTGACTCGCCGGCTGTCACTGCAAGGAAAGTAGAGCACAGGAGGCAGGAGAGAGAGAGCAAAGCTGAGACAGCCCAATCGATTTCTTTGATACAGAGAAGAAGCACCGGGGATAGAAGGGCAACGGCGGTAGCTGTGCTTTTCTTTGTCATTTTGGTTTAAAAGGAGATATTTGTTTACTTGGAACGGAGTCTTCTGAAGCATTTGAATCACATCTTTCCCTTGAGAAGAGAGGACAGCTTTTGACACGTCAAGGGTGCCCTTCTTCAGGAATACGGTCAAAATCTGGGACTTGGGAGGAAATCTACTTTAAACCGTGGTGTTCAATGTTTACCTAATAATCAATCCCTATTCTGAATGATAATGCTGGACACCAACCATTGCCTGTCCTTTGAACCCTCCTCCCTGGACTCTCCTCCAATGGGAGATGACATGGAGAAGGAAGGACTGAAGATGGATCATGACAGACTTGTGTATCACAGCTTGAAAGAAGGTGGGCAATCTAGTCGGATCTGGAGATCTGTGTTGTGTTTTTGTTCCTGAGTTCACTGTACATTTTCAAAACAGGGCTTTATGGCCTAATACAAATAGCTAATGGGGTGTTGCTAAAGATAAGTGATAGAGTTTACTGGCTTGTGTAAGGTGGAAGGAAGTTGAAGTGGTTTTAGGTTCTTTCTGATAAACCCTTTCAATAGAGCAGACTTGACCACTGTGAATTCAGGAAGTGCTGACAGCCGGGCCTGTGACGTCGGGATAGCTTTGCTCAGTTCTTCAAGGTTAAAGCTTCCAAATAATATTTCAACTTAAAAGGTCAAGTTAATGTTTAAAATTAGTCAGTGTTCACCCCAAAAAATCATGCATATGTTTAAAGAAAGAACTGTGTTGACGTGCGTTCATTCACAAACAGCTTTCCCTAGTGTAGTTTGAATTTGGGAATATTGTAACTGTGGTGCAAATTTACAAACGTCACATAAATGCTCCACACCAGGCATTCATAAAGGTACAGACTTCAAAGGAAGACAGCTATAAAGACACTCTGAGTGTGCGCGCACGCTTATGTCTGTTCAAAAAGTGTGTCTATAACAGGCAGATTGTGGGTTGTAGTTTTCTCTAGAGCCACGCCTCCAAACTCAATGAGCGAGCAACACATTTGTCACAGGAAACCAAAAGCATGAATAAATAACATAAATAATAAATAAATATAACACGTCCAGGTGCCTTTGTGAGTTTCAGCTTGGGTTTTAGACCAACAGTGCAATGAAATGGCTTTTGTTATTTTTTTATAAGTCCTAGAGTCTAGGTTTTAGGGTTTACGTTTAAAAAAATAGATTAAACAAAAGTTTTATAGGATAAGAGGTAGAGTGAGGGTTCAGCACTTATTTGTGATGGTAAAACATGGAATTTATTAACCTGAGAATGTGTTAATGTGAATGTGAGAGCCAAAAAACATGGCTTTGTGTGGATGTGTGCCCTCCGTACTGCACACGGATTAGGGCAAGTAACTCGAAGGGAAACTCCAGTAACAGATTTTAGCCCAAATATGAGAACTCCACATCCCAATATTGGAAGTTTGAAGTGGATCGTAGAAATGGAGATGCATGCACCTTACTTCACCTACAGTGCAAGTTTCAGCTTTTATCTTTTTACAGTAGTGTCTTATTTCTAAAGTATTTCGGGATGTATTAAATATGACTGTGTGACACTTGTTGCCACTGTGCATGTTTGGGATTTAGATGTGGTGTGCAAAAGGCTCAAAAAAACATGGCGTTCCAAAAAAATGAAGTCATCCAACAGTGACATACTATCAAAAATTAGCCTAATTTGGTATGGTCCGTGCAACAGTAAAAAGGCTTCACTTTGTTTATAACCAGCGTTATGAGCATGGACCAGAGTCTCAGATGACTGGCTGCAGATGAAACAAAACATTCCTGTGAGGTTAGAATGACTGAAGATGGATGGAATCTAAAGAAAAGCAAAGGGATTAAAAAAAAGCCATCAGTTAAAGATTATTAATCCCGGTGTGCTTTTTGCTTACTCTGAAGTATGAGTGACACAAACTGCAAAAGCTGCAAAAGCCTTTATCCGTCTGTTCTCACTTGAACTTTAAGGATGATTAGTATTCACCGCAACTCTCCGTGTTGTCATCCTGCTTCTCGGCACAGCGCAGCAGAGGAAAGGCAGCGGGAGTGAGTCCAAGGTGTGAATGGCCTTAACCTTGCATTGTTTCTGCCCTTTTAGCTCTCTAGCTTCTTTCCACTCTCACTGATGTGCGAAACATTCGCTGCAGTCATGCGCTGCGTTCGCCTCTCTGTTCAACACATGCAATTGAACGGTGCTACCGTGCGAAAGATGAGAACATCTTTCCCGATTAAAAAACATTTCCAAAGCCAGTGCCAAGCGTAACGTCTGTTCAAAGCGTCTGCAGGGCTCGTCTTTAGGTGGGTATGTGGCATACGCTCTGTGGGCCTGAAGCCTTTTGCCTTCATGTGTGTCACTCGGGTTGGTGCGCGCAGGCTTAGTCGTGCCAAGCCAGGGGTCTTTGGGGACAGTGACGAACTCAGACATGTTTAATCAGATCTACTGACACATGAGCACAGCAGGCTTAGCCCAGTTGGCCACCAGCATCCCAATTCATCCTCGTTCTTCCCTCCAATGTGACTTTTTACCTGTACAGCCTTCTTTTAGACAATTATGATGACTTGAAACTGATCTGATCTTGACATTTAGGAAATAAAAGCTCTATAAGTTCAGGTAAAGATTTCATTATTGGTGATTTGTTATAAAGTTAAGCTTGTGAAAGGTTTAAAGAAAGCCATGACTTTAGTTGCCGGGGAGAAAAAGTGTTTTGTTTTGGGGGGTTTTATGTACACCCACACAGAGATCTTAGAAATAACAAATCAATGTGCAAATCATAGTGTTAGTTCTCTGACGTTTGCAACGACGAGTTTAATCAAAAGATCGAGTAAGCGAATTGTCTTCAAATAAGCCACCTGCTGTCATTTCCTCTGCTTAATCTAAAATCTTCAAACGCTTGCATCTCTGCCGTCTTCCTCTTTCTCCCTTGTCTGCCTTTGCTTTAACTTTTTATGAGTGTAGTAGCAAGCTTTGGCTGTGGCCTAGTATCCCAATAAAACTGTCCTGCCTTTTCATCCATTTTCTTAAATTAACCAGAATGGCCTTCAAACCTGATTTAAGTCCCAGAGCATGTCCTGGTCGCAAAACACAAAGACACATCCCTCCTCTTTTTTCCCAAGCAGTAATCTGCTTACAGTTAACAAAACATCGCTATCCTTGTTGGTTATGTTTTTGTCCACTATCTTATCTTATTATAAGTTCTTGCTGCAGTGCATGTAACCATAGCCACTGTCGTAGTGCAAAAGTTTTCATTTGTCTTTCTGGCACCCATATAAAGTTTGTTTTGTGGTTAATCCAGAACAAACAGTTCACAGCCTCCAAGTGGTTTTTGTCTGTCTGTTATACTCCTGTCTTTGTTGCTGTGCTGCAAGCAAGCAGTATTTATTTGTGTAGGACTTTAGGAATACTAGAGTCACAAAGTGCTGTACAAAACACATGACAGTTTAGTTCAGCAGACAAAAACTAGGATTAAAAGCACTGCAGCATTGAAAGAAAGGGCACGAAAAAGTTAAAGTAAGGAAAAGTGGAATTAAAGTAGATACAAAATGAGAAGAAAAGTTAAGAAAGAAGACAAAATAACAGGCAGTGGTGCAAACGTGATTATTTTATGCACGTGAATCTACAATTTCAACACTGCTACATTTTTCGCACCATGATTGGGAGGGATAGAAGATGTGGAGGGGGTTATGGATAGAGGGAAAGTGTAAGAGTCTCTTTCTAAGAATAAACCTTCCTTCCCTGGAAGCCCCGTGTGGCATGGCATCTAATGGCGCATGGCACGGTCAGTCTGTATCAGTGTGTGTCTGTGTGTGCACGTTCCTTTATTGAAAGTGTTTTCCTGTGCGTTTGCTACTGAGACAAAATGAGTGCTGCCAGCTGCTGTACAGGCAAGACCATATACAGTGGGGCAAAAAAGTATTTAGTCAGCCACCGATTGTGCAAGTTCCCCCACTTAAAATGATGACAGAGGTCAGTAATTTGCACCAGAGGTACACTTCAACTGTGAGAGACAGAATGTGAAAAAAAAATCCATGAATTCACATGGTAGGATTTGTAAAGAATTTATTCGTAAATTAGGGTGGAAAATAAGTATTTGGTCACCTCAAACAAGGAAAATCTCTGGCTCTCACAGACCTGTAACGTCTTCTGCAAGAAGCTTTTCTGTTCCCCCACTCGTTACCTGTATGAATGGCACCTGTTTGAACTCATCATCTGTATAAAAGACACCTGTCCACAGCCTCAAACAGTCAGACTCCAAACTCCGCCATGGCCAAGACCAAAGAGCTTTCGAAGGACACCAGGAAAAGTATTGTAGACCTGCACCAGACTGGGAAGAGTGAATCTATAATAGGCAAGCAGCTTGGTGTGAAAAAATCAACTGTGGGAGCAATCATCAGAAAATGGAAGACATACAAGACCACTGATAATCTCCCTCGATCTGGGGCTCCACGCAAGATCTCATCCCGTGGGGTCAAAATGATCATGAGAACGGTGAGCAAAGATCCCAGAACCACACGGGGGGACCTGGTGAATGACCTGCAGAGAGCTGGGACCAAAGTAACAAAGGTCACCATCAGTAACACACTACAACGGCAGGGAATCAAATCCCGCAGTGCCAGACGTGTTCCGCTGCTGAAGCCAGTGCATGTCCACGCCCGTCTGAAGTTTGCCAGAGAGCACATGGATGATACAGCAGAGGATTGGGAGAATGTCATGTGGTCAGATGAAACCAAAGTAGAACGTTTTGGTATAAACTCAACTCGTCGTGTTTGGAGGAAGAAGAATACTGAGTTGCATCCCAAGAACACCATACCTACTGTGAAGCATGGGGGTGGAAACATCATGCTATGGGGCTGTTTTTCTGCCAAGGGGACAGGACGACTGATCCGTGTTAAGGACAGAATGAATGGGGCCATGTATCGTGAGATTTTGAGCCAAAACCTCCTTCCATCAGTGAGAACTTTGAAGATGAAACGAGGCTGGGTCTTCCAACATGACAATGATCCAAAACACACCGCCCGGGCAACAAAGGAGTGGCTCCGTAAGAAGCATTTGAAAGTCCTGGAGTGGCCTAGCCAGTCTCCAGACCTCAACCCCATAGAAAATCTGTGGCGGGAGTTGAAAGTCCATGTTGCTCGGCGACAGCCCCAAAACATCACTGCTCTCGAGAAGATCTGCATGGAGGAATGGGCCAAAATACCAGCTACTGTGTGTGCAAACCTGGTAAAGACCTATAGTAAACGTTTGACCTCTGTTATTGCCAACAAAGGTTATGTTACAAAGTATTGAGTTGTATTTTTGTTATTGACCAAATACTTATTTTCCACCCTGATTTACGAATAAATTCTTTACAAATCCTACCATGTGGATTCATGGATTTTTTTTTCACATTCTGTCTCTCACAGTTGAAGTGTACCTCTGGTGCAAATTACTGACCTCTGTCATCATTTTAAGTGGGGGAACTTGCACAATCGGTGGCTGACTAAATACTTTTTTGCCCCACTGTAGATCGACTCGCCTAAGTGTGTTTAGGCGTGCGTGTTTATAATGCTAAATGTCAAATGGCAAGTTATTGCTTCTAGAGAGGAGTCGGTAGTGTTAGACTGATACTTTCAGACTTGGAGCATACACACTTGTAAAAACAACAGAGGGGAGCCGGGATCGCCAGCAAGAATTTGGAGCCAAAGAATGACATTTAGTTGCACAGGCTCTGACATTAATTCATGGCTCTTGCGGCGTTCCCGTCTAGGCGAGGATTCCTTGTCATAACACAGAGGCAGCACCGCAGCAGCAACAGCTATATCGTGAGCTAGACTGAGTACCAGTGATGTCACTTTGTTGGCGAGGTAGAACCGGTGCTGCTTGACTGAAGTAGCAAACACAACCCTAGCTAGAAATGCTTGGCAATCTTCAGTGGTTTGCACCACACTGTATACGCGCACACACACACACACACACACACACACAAATAGATACGTAGCCCTTCAGTAAGGATCGCTGGGACAACTTGAGCAGGAGCGTCAGCTGAATGTTTACATCAGTAGTGAAGTTACTTGGTATAACAACATACTGCTTCCTCTTCTGATACTGTTAATATCTTGGAAATAAAAGATAAACAATGAAATGGAAAGACATCATGCACTGTCACTTACTTACTTGCTTACAAGCTAAAAAAAAAATCATTACACACAAGTGTCTGCAGCCATTCTGGGTGTCTTTTTTCATGGGTGGTGTGTTTGTGTGATGTGATGGTTGACTAAATAGTTCAGGTCACTTCCCTAAATTGCTGTCGTGTTGCAACGAAGCCAACATGACAGTGATGAAATGCTGTGTACTTGTGATCTTGCAGGTGTCTATATGTAATTGTTAGTTTGTTATATTTGTGTCTTTGCTTTGTTTAAACGATAGCCCGCTCATTTCTAATTTATTATCCGGTTACAATGATGACGCCAGACTTTCTGGGCTCGTTAAAACTTTAAAAAAGTATCAGGATGAGGACTGTGCCACACAGCACTCAACAACTGACATTTTATTTGTTTAGAAATGTCAGACATAGTCCAACTCTTTCTGTCCAGCTTTGTGTTCCTTACAGTTCTCCCCCACCCCGCCTCTCCATTATGTAACAAGAGCTTCCTGTTTTGAAATGGCGATGCAATCGGCCCATTTAAAAATGAAAAAGGAAAAAAAAGTAATTTAGATTCAAATCGGTGCTTTTATTTTTTCATTTCTTTTAATTTTTTCGTTAATTTCTTATAGCAGCATTATGCCTTAGTGTTCTGTCTCTCTCACTCTTTGATGGATGTTTGCTGCTTTTTCACACATCTGTGCTCAGAAACAGGAAGTCTGTATACACACACACCTTGTACCCGCCTCCTTTGTAACTTCAAAAAAAAAAGAAAAAGATGCATGCGAGGCAGGGAGACTGGAGAATGAACCGGTTGCCACAGAGTAAAGGTCCTCGTCGTGTCAGTCTTATATGTTCCTTTATGTGCTTATTTATCTAAATATTGTGGATCTGTTGCTGATTGTAAGGCTTTACGGGCACAGAGCTTCACCGCTGCAGTTTCTTAATCTCGCCAGCCGTCACTGACTGTCTTCTCTTCTTTCTCCTCTTACCTCCTGTGTCTCCATGCAGTCCTCCAGCTCAAACTTCAGCAGAGACGCACACGAGAGGAGCTGGTCAGCCAAGGGATCATGCCACGTAAGTCTGCTGAGTGTGTTTTACTTGCTTTTTTGCTTTTTTTTAAGCTCATGAACCAAAGTATATATCGTCAATGTACGGTAGTCTGACTTTAAGTGTGCTTTTAGACTCTCAACTGATCATGTTTTACCCAAAGACAGCACTTCTTTATTGTCTGGAACAGACAGTATCATCTCGTTTTTAGAAACTCGAGCAGAAAACAGGAGCTTTGGCTGTGAGCTGAGGTCAAACTGCTAACCCTTTCCTGTTTCAGGATTACACACCAAATCTTAAACTGTCACACACTAACAAGGTCGCTACCTGATGCTAGACGCTAAACGATACTCACGTATTTTTTGGAATGTCGTTTAATTCACATCCCGCTGACACATTTTGGTTCTCAACAACAGAACCTGGATATGTTGGTAAATAGCGTCTGTCAGTCTGTGCCGTATATGCTGTCATATGATGGGTTGTATAGTGAAGGTCTGGAATGTCGTTTCTTGTTTTTTGCTGAAAATGTCGTCTCTTATCGGCATTATCAGTATGAGTATGTGTGTTCTGCAAGTGTCATATTTAGCTGTATCTTTGCACCACTTTGTGTTATCAAATAGGGCAGCTTCCTCTTTATGTCTATCCACTTCCTGTTTCAGGGTTCCTTACATCACAAGAGTCAGAAATATAGTTTTAAAAGTTTCCCTCCGTTTCTGTGTAGAACCGAAAGCACTCTGCTTTTTCGTTTTTCCAAGAAGACTTTTGGTTTGAATTAAAAGTGTGCAAGCGAGTGTTCGCCCTCATACTGTAGACGTGGTAGCCAACATTCATTCTAACTGAGTAGATTTTCAAATGGAGACTAAATACCTGTTAGATTGCCCAATAGGCCTGTTCAGACATACAAACTTTGACAGATTATGCTAGCTGTGTGTTAAGAAGAGTATCAGGGAAACAAGTAACTGTGAATGGATGGTAACATGTGGCACACCTGTTGTCATATTTTGTTTTTGACAAAAGCAGATGAGATTGAAAAGATACACCATGCAAGCTGCTTTCAGCCTGCAGTGCTGCACATTCAGTTTACATAACAGTTTAAGGGTTAGATACATAAGAGTACCATAAAGTGATGACTGAGGGTTTGTTTTGGTGGGCAGCATGGAGCCTTCCAGTGAACCATTTAAGTAGTCTAGTAAATCGCTCTGTGTCCTCTTTTCTGCAACAGGCCCTGTGCCAGATTGTTGCAGATTTAGGATCAACATGTTTGGATTGACTATTTCGCTTTCCAGCTTCTCCTCTGTGGAGATTCCTAGGGGGGAAAAAAAGTATAGCTGTGGGTTTAAATGAGATTTTAGATTGCTCCTAAGTCGATGACTTTGTTGACTACAGAAATCCTCTTTTAAATTGTTTCTCCGAGATGCAGAAAGATGGGGCAAAGGTTGTTCAGGCATCAGGTCCGCTGTTGTGTTATAGTTCAGTAAAGATCATATGAACCGTTCTCTTCACTTCTCGCTTCATCTTCGATCGATTTTCACGGTAACTGTATCTTGTTGACAGGAACAAACTTTGCCAAGTAGTTCCACATTGCTCCACACCCTGAACACTTTCCAGCAAAGAAAAAATAGTCTTTATATTTCTTAATGACTCTGTAATTACTGTTATTTGCTGGATTTTTGAAACATAAAAAAAACAAAATCTGAAAATTTCACTTACAATGTCACCACATGGTTTGTTTTAGTCAACATAGAACCTTCAAAGGTGACATAAATGATCAGGGGTTTTCTGTCACTTCTCTAATTCTTACATTTAAATGTCCTTTGTGCTGTGTTTTCTGGTACTAAAAAAAGACTTTTATGTCTGAGTGCTGAGGCAGGGTCAGTTCCTCCTGTGGTATCAAATCCTCACACTGGTTTTGCAACTGAAGGTGGTGTGAATGAATAACTTTCCACTTTCAAACACTTTCGTGAGGTTCCTGAACACAGACATTGACTGTCCAGCTGTGAGCAAAAGTCAGTTAATCGTCATTTAAGAATGCCAACAAATATATACTTTTGTAGCATTAACATATTTTGTTGCTCCGCTGTATGAAAAACTGGGCTATGTGTGAAGAAACCACCAATGTTTTTATAATGAAACTGTAGCTAATGGGGTCAGGGAGGTTGTGGTGTTTCACAGGGGAAAGTTCTGAACAGTGTTATGTGCCCAGCTATAAGAATAGGCTTGAAAATGCTGTTTTTGAGCCGAATGTTTTCACTTCCTCCTGGCATGTTCAAATAACTGTTTAGTGTTTTCTTCCCCATGAAGTTTCAGTTTAAAAGTGCTTCAGGAGCAACATCGTGAAAGAAGAACTGTTGATCCAGTAGCTCGTTTTGGGAGTTTAATTTGCACCTAGTTCTATTGGTGTGTGCGTGTTTTGGTGTTTCGAATTCTTTTAATGTTTGAGTATATCCAGTTATAGGTTACATATGCAATGATCATTTACACATCATAAAAAACTACCGGTAGCTGCTTTGGGTCTTTTCTCTTTCCGTTTAAGCTGCTGATTGGCTGCCTCTTGCAAATAGAAGGTTTAAACTGCAGGGGTTACATGAGAAACTGGGACTGGTGGGGACGGCCGCACCAATAAGCACCAATGACAGAAGGGCTCACAGGCCAACAGACTCATTGTCCATTCTTTTATGCATTTGGTGAACATTTATTTTCCAATGAATGCCAGTAAGAGTCTGATATGATTAAAATAAAACCAGCCCAGCCTTCTCTTGCCAATACGCAAGGAAATATTGTTTTCATTGAACATCATATTGAAGCAATTAATCTGTGTTTAAGTAGTTTATGGGCCCGGTTTGTCCTTGTGGTGTTATTATTGTGATCCAGACCACTCGTTGGTCATATTACAACTGGTATTCTTTGAACGCCAGGGGTTGTGACACAAGGAATGCTTCTGACCCCCACCCATCATCTGTGGTGCACACACAGTTGACGCCCTGCTGTAGCCAGAATGTCCAATCTCAAACACCCTTGGCAGGGATTTCACCAACTCTTGACCAATCAGACGATCGCTGTCTTACATCATTATAACTGCCGCTGTCCTCTGAATATCCTTCCCCAAAAACGAAGCAGGCATCTCCCCTGTCCGTTTAGCTTTTCTAAAACCTCGACTTTATATTTGTGGTTAAAAAGAGTTTGATGTCTAGCGCTTTGTTTTTTGGATAGAAATGATCTTCTAGGCTCAAAAAAATCTGTGATGGGAGATGGACTGTAAAACTTTTTGTTTCCTTGCACTGGACCTTTCTGCAAACTGAATAATTATAAAAGTGTAAGATAAAATGCAAAATATATGACGCTCTGGACTCATTTTTCATGTTGACCACCTCTTTCACCTCAAAGGTAATACAGATTTTTTTTCTTTTTACACAATTTTAGCCAGCTGAAATTGCTTTTATGCATTTCCCTCTTACAAAAATACTGCATAGACGTTCACTCCCCCACCCCATACACTGGTCATGGCTGAGCAATGAAGTGATGAATCTAGACTTTCGCTGGGTGTGCTGCACTCTATTCATCAGTCTCTCTTCTGCTGCTCGCTCCTTTTTAAAGAGCCATTCCAGACTCTGTTCATCAAGAATTGATGTCCCTCAGCTACAGACCATCTGCCAGACTTATTGCAGATAGTTTGACCTCTGAAATGCAGTTTCTTTAGACTTACCTTTCGTCATGGAAAAACTTAGAACGCACCACAATCTGCAGCACGTTTCTGTGTAAAATACCAATAAAAGTATAATGAAGCTGGGCTATATGTAACCTGTAATCTTTATAAGTGTTTGTATTCCCTTTTTAACACTGTGTAATTCTAAATAACAGATCAAGACAAAGCTGAAAGTGTCTAACGTCAGTTCAAAGTATGAGAAAGAACATTTGGAAACTTTGGAATACGTGGAAAACTCTTGCTGAATAATGAACAGTGTGTTCTCATTTAGGTTAATGAAACTGCTGAGTGAATGTTTGGTACAGTTTGCGCTCATGGTTTTAGTCATATTGTTCCATTAAATCAAGCTCATCTAAACTACTTCACTACCACTGACCACATCGCGACACTTCCTGCAGCTGCCTTGGTGTTTGAGTTGCAATGAGAATAAACGTAACACAACTGATGTGAAAAGCGTAGTAAAAGGCCGAGGAAACGCTGGCAGTAACGGTTTTCTCGGTGATAACCGAGGTGGATGTGCACCACACTCAGCAGCAGAGGCTGATCTGCCTACTGAGTTGTCATCAGAGTGTGTGGTTTAGAATAGCACTCCTGACCTTCTCTGCCAGAAGCCACTTCTGCTTTGAGTCTGTCTTTGACTGTAGCCGTACAGGTTCTCACATTTTTGCTTGCTGAAAGAAGCATCACGACTTCCTTCACAGTCGGTCTGAACTGCATTAATCTTGGCTTTTTGTTTCTCCTCCTGTTCCCCCTCCCTCTCCATGCAGCACTGAAGAGCCCAGCAGCCTTTCACGAACAGCGGAGGAGTCTGGAGCGAGCAAGGGTGAGAGCCATAAGAACAATGAGTCTCCTGCAGTCTCAGTGGATTTTCTTCAGAGAGGCAAAAAACAAACAAAAAAAAAAACCCACAAGAACCTAACAAATTGAAAGCACAGATACAGATTGGTTGTAGTTGGGTTATCGTACAGATAATCTCTGGTTAGTTGACGTTTGTGCAAAATTGTTGTGAGTTGCAGAGCCAGGAAATGATGAAAACAAGTGACATGGAAACAAAAGCATATATTAAACTGACAGAATAATATTTTATGGTGTTGTAGCAATTTGGAGTTCATGTGATTTTTGGCATCTTGTTTTCTTCCCAGACTGAGGACTACCTAAAGAGGAAGATCCGGAGTCGTCCTGAGCGCTCCGAGCTGGTCAGGATGCACATTCTGGAGGGTGCGTGTTTTTTTTTTTTTATTTGTTTTTTTTAATCAGCAAGTGCCAGTGTTGTCAAAAAGTCACATTTTAAGCTTTGTAAAATACCTAGACAAAAACAGAACCAAATCTTTATGAAGAGGTTAATGTATAGTTCCTCCTTCATATTTCTGCTTGAAGCAATTCCGTGTTCTTTGAGGGTATTGCTTCTGCATCTTAAAACTCGGTAGCTCGATTCAGGCGCTGTGAAAACTCTTTTATAAAATGTGTTTCGGCATGTTGTCTTCATGAGGCAAGGTGCTTATCTTCACATTTTCACATTCATTTTAATATATGTTTTTGCGGTTTAAAGTGTTATGTTTGTTATGATTTTTTTGAAGCAGCTGGTTTGACTGTTGGTTTAGTTTCTTTTAAATTAGGTTGAAGTCAAACCGAGGAAGTGTTAAAATAGGCTAAAACCTGCTGTAACGTATTGAACAGATTCACAGAGGATTATATGTGTGTGAATCACTTGATAAATAAATGCACATGTATCCATAACGGCCTGCTGTGCCCTCTGCAGAGACGTCGGCAGAGCCGTCTCTGCAGGCTAAGCAGCTGCAGCTGAAGAGAGCACGACTGGCCGACGACCTCAATGACAAAATCTCTCACAGACCGGGTCCCATTGAGCTGGTCCACAAGAACATCCTGTCTGTTAACTGCCATCTGCAGCACTCACTCCCAGGTAATAACACACACCTCATCAGCGTTCAGCTGTACTCGTCTCACTCCAGGGACCCGCTCGGGAAAAGAAAATGTCTTCATTGATGGCCTTGCTCTTTCTTTCAAATGTAATCACAAGTTTAAGTCGTTGGGAAGGTTTGATTGCACCTGCGATCAACTTCGTCAACGTTATCGTCGTTTCACCTGTGTTTCATCTGCTGCACTTCCCGTGTGTCAGAACGTGCACCCGCAGTTAAACTGAGAGCAGGAAAAGGAAAAGCTGGGGTGACCTTAAATGACAGTAAAGCACAGTAACGACTCACACTGAGTCGTGTGAAAACGAGTGAAAATAAACGAGCATTGTATAAAAGTCTCTCTCTGAGGAATAATCACTGGCGCAGGATTGGTGCTCGTTATCAGTAGATGCTTAAAGTCCCGAAATACACAAGTTTTACAAATAAATGACTGAAAAAATAAATCTTATCTCACGATAACGATCGTACTGTATGCATTTATTTATGTCTGCATGCAGGCTAGCATCTCCTTAACGAGTAGGCCCACACAACATCGTCACACGTACAGCGATCATTAAGATCTGTATTTTATTTTTTTAAACTGTTCATTCTTTATATGTCTTTACTATTTCATCATCTTGCTGGTAATACAATGTTACAATCTCTGTAAAAATTTGAACCTCTGATGAAACTTTGTCGGACTCGCCTGGAAAAATGAAATGAAGAATTTGAAAAGGTGCCGCAGGCTATTGTTTAAAAGAAAAATTGGGCAATCTTGTATATTTATGACACTTGGTTCAGAGATTTACACACATACACACACACACAGACTTTTGCACAACGTTGCACAACACTCACAAGCGTACCTGCAGGAATTAGCAAGACTTGTAAATACAGGACAGTGGACAGGTTATGGTGAATTCAGGCTGAGCCTCAGGCATGTGATGAATACAAGTTCAAACACGTCCCCTTCCACTGTTCGCGGTGCTATTGTACCTGTGTTTTGGTGTGCAGTTGCGCCACCTCTACAATTTGATTTCCGTTCAGACTGAACACCTGAGCAGTTACACCATTCACGTATTTACAGTAAGGTGAGTGTGTAAACAAAACAAGCAGCTCTGAAACAGAAGTGACTCAGAAGCTTGTTTGGACACGGCACTGTTTTGAAACATGAGACACGGCACGCGGTGTTGTAACTTCTCTAAAATTGCTTAGTGCCGATTGCTAAAGAGCGGTGACTAACTTTAGAGAAACTTTATTTGAGTGTTAAAATTGCAGGGGAAGCTGGGAACTAAGCTGTCCTTTCCTGTGTTTCCCAGCGGCTCTGGAAATTCCAGACAACGCCAACCCCTTTCGCACCGCTGAACCGCTACACCAGAAGACGCCACCATTAAATAGCGGTTTCATTAAATGTGTGAACGTTTGTGCACTGTCACAGATTCTCCAAAGGGAAACGGAGGAGAGAGCTCATCTTTGGACGAAGACAGCAGTGATGCTCTGTCACCTGACCAGCTAACCAATCAGGACTCTCCCCTGAGCGCTGTCCCTCAGGTCTCCCCCTCAGACGTGCTCACCCAGAACGGAGACCTCTCCCCCACACAGGTATTACTGAGGTGGAACAGAAAGAACTGGACAGAGCAGTTAGTGAAACAAAAGCAAGTGTTTTTCAGCAGGATCATGCAATTAACCACAGTGATATCATCTCACCAGTTTCTCACACAGCCTCCTGCTCCACCTCCACCACCACCTCCGCCGCCCCCTCCCTTGTTGAATGGGTCCGCTTCGTCCCCTCTACCTAAAACGGTGACCTCTGGATCCTCCCGCCATTCTGCTGGACAGGTCAAGGTGCGCCGATCGCTCAAACTTCCTGTTGATTTTCGTGATTTAAAAATAATTCTGACCGTAATCTCTATTTATGGGAACGCTGTAGCTCACCAAAACCCCCTCCTCATCTCTTCATTTCCTTCCCCCCCCTATTTCTCATGGTTCTCTGACTGCAGTCTCAGGCCAAGACGAGTTCAGACCGCCCTCCACAGAGACCTAAGAAAGCAAAGGACAGCAAACCAAAGGTCAGAGGTCTTTGTTTTGCTTTCATTTTAACTCGCACACCGGCACATGATTTATGGCTAATTTTAAATTACGACCAGTCACTGGTAAAGGCTGTTTTTTGATGACATCTTGTCTGCAGTAAAGATTTTAAGACTTCAAATTGTGTTTGTCTGGCTTGCTGCTCCCACAGCTGAGCGACAAATATTAAAAGTTACTCCTTAGATTTGAAAGAGCCAATAAAAGTCTTCTTTGTGGTTTTTGCGTCGTCTCTATTAAATCATAGAGCAGGGGCTTCTCTCTAACCTCAGTGCTTTTTTCTGACATTTTACAATCATACTGAGGAGAATTGCTTGTAAAAGAGGAAGAGATACCATTTTATGAAGCCACAGTGGCCTCAGCACATCAGAAATATATACTTGCTTTTCTTAACTGGAAGTGCGTTAGCTTTTACTTCAGTTAAGTTTTTATTAGTATGCATCGTTTGACCTACATGTACAGAATGCCCATGCATCTCACACGTGTCTGTCTCTTAAACGTTCCCTCCTGCCGCGTGAAGGTGAAGAAGCTGAAGTACCATCAGTACATCCCCCCCGACCAGAAGGCTGACAAGGAGCGTCCGCCTCAGATGGATTCATCGTATGCGAAGCTGCTCCAGCAGCAGCAGCTCTTCCTGCAGCTGCAGATTCTCAGTCAGCAGCAGCAGCACTACAACTACCACACCATCCTGCCCGCCCCTCCCAAGTGAGTGTCGAACCACTTTTGCGTATGTGTGCGTATGGTTTGGAAGCGAGGATGAGTAATTGCTGTGGGTTTTTGCCGAGAGTCAACAAGTTCAACACCCTTATTTTTTTTCCTGCATTAAGCTAGTAGTTGCAGTGTAGCTTTACAGTTTGTATTTTTTTCCTTTTTACTTTGAGTATACTTTACAGTTAATATAAAACTTTCATGTTTCATTTTAAAATTCTAGAAAACTTATTTAGAAATTCACAAGTTTCATCTTTAGAGCTGATCTCTCATCATAATTTCCCCCGTGGTCTGCCAGAGAAAAACAACATGCTCGATAATCTTTATTACCGTACAACTTTGTTGTTTGTCTTCCTTCAGGCCACAAACGGAGCAGCCTCCCACAACCAACTCTGGCCCTTCCCCCTCCCGTACCGTTCACACAACAACCACCACAGCTTCCTCGAGTCAAACGGGGACGGCCCGTCACAGCCAAACCGCAGTGGGAGGAGCCAAACCAGCTACTCTGCCAGCCAACCTGGATGAGTTCAAAGTAATTAACTCAGGACCCAAAAACAAACTTATGAGATCATTACTGCACACAGTGCTGTGGCTCATTTTGTTGGGTAATTCAAATCAAAGATCTAAGTTTGTGCTCAGCAAAACGGCCCCAAACGAAAACATCATTGATCCTGCCCATTCTAAAATAGAGCTCTGATTTTGGTCCTTTCTCAAAGGGAAATCTGTGAAAGTCTGCAGCAGTCTAAGCTGTAAGGATTAGATCTTTGCAGACACCCCTCATATGGTGGTGGACTCTACAGACATGTAGATGTTCTTATACTTTCTTCATGTATTGTTTGTGCTTTGTCATAACTGCAAAGCCAAATTAAGAAAGATAGTTAAACTCACTCGGCCAGAGAATAAAAGACGTGATCATTAGACAGTTATTGTGGCGCACTGAGCCACAAGCCAACAAAGTTATCTTTTAAGGCTCCTTCTTTACCCCTTGAAACCTTACTAGGAGTAAGTAACCCTTGAAACTCTTCTCTTCCCTGAGTGCTTTCTATCATATTTCAAGCCTGCTTGTAGAACAAAATCACCTGGTTTGCATTCAAAGTTAGTGAGTGTCATCTCTGTCTGTGCGGGAAAAAGCTGGAAACTATTCAGATGGTAATCAAATCACGTCTTTGTTGATATTTACTGAGGTGTCAAAACTCATTATTAAGGGTACAAGGGAGATGTCTTTTTGGGTGAAAGAGTTGAGCTCTTTATCTTTGCTTTTACTCCTGATTTGCATGCAGTTCTGTGTGTGTGAATGGTTTACACACACTCATTAGTGTTTTGGCTTTAAAATAATGTGTCATCTTATTTGGGTGTCATTTTAAAGAGTCACTTGTCTGAATTTGTCCGAGGCGACCTTTTACATGGCTTTTTTTATCAGTACATCACCACCTACGCACCCTTTAAAGGTCCAGCTGTATAAAGTTCCTTTGAGCTGAGCGTTTTAAATTTGAGTCTATTCTCACTTTGAGTCAGTGTTTGTTTTATGAATACCACTTTTGTTTCCATCTTCCAGGTTGCTGAGCTGAAACAAGAACTGAAATTGCGGGGTTTGACCGTCTCAGGCACCAAGAATGATCTAATTGAGAGGCTCCGTAACTACCAAGAACAAAATGGGGGAACCGCAACTGTTTCAAAGAATGGCATTTTGCAGTCCGGCTTGCAGGGCACGACCTCAGCTGCTAGCACCACCACATCTTCTCCCACCACAACTTCCACCTCTGACCACCAGTCAGTAGAGGGTGGGTTTAAGTTGTCTCTGTCCTCACTGGCTCAGGCGGTTCCAGGGCGGGTGATGCGGTTTGGCAGCACCAGCTCGAGCCCTCCGGTGTCGCCGACTCCGTCAGAGAGGTCGTTAGCTGGAATGAGTCCAGATGAGACCAGCTGCAATGGAGACATGTTTGGAGAAATGGTGAAATTTATCTTTCATTTGTTATTGTTAGAAGCACTTTGTCATTTTTGTGTCTACCCAGACATTTTCCTAACATCCTCTCCTTTTTTTAATGTGTGTGTCCTTCAGGTGAGCTCTCCGCTGACCCAGCTCACCTTGCACCCCTCTCCTCAGCACCCAGCAAATGTCTCTCCACTCGCAGTCAAAGATGAGATCCAGAGCTCTTGCAGTCTGTCCAGGTCCTCACCTGCATCTGTCCAAACCCCCGAGCCCGGAGCAGCCATGGACACGTCATCTATGGATAAAGACCAGATGCTCCAGGAGAAGGACAAACAGATCGAGGAGCTCACCAGGATGCTGAGGCAAAAGCAGAGGCTGGTGGAGACTCTCAGGTCCCAGCTGGAGCAAGGCAAGATGGCAGGTGGGATAGTGGTCAAGAGGGAAGGAAGCGATAAGAGCAAAACATCCCCAGAGGTTAAGCTCCAAACGCTAATAAAAGCCTCAGCCATTCAGCCCCCTACGCTCCCTAATGGCATCGTGTTGAAGGTCAAAAAGGAGGTAGAGCCAGAGGAAGGAATGGAGGGAGTAACAGAGGAGGCTCTGTCAAAGAAGCAGGTCCTGACGATGCAGTATTCCCAGGAGACTCTGCTCAGGCTGCAGCAGATTCAGCAGCTGCAGCTCCAACAGTCTGATCAACAAAAACGGCAACCACAACCGAAACAGCAACAAAGTCAGGCGCAGCCGACGAAGGCCGCAGAACCCAAACCGAATCCTCAAAAACAGCATCACCAAAAGAAAGAGGCTCAACTCCTGATCCACCAGCAGCAGCAGCTGCAGCAGCTCATCTTCCAGCAGACCCAACAGAAACAGCTCCAGGCTCAGCAGAAGATAACGCAGCAGAAACTGGCCCAGCAGAAGCAAGTACAGCAAAACCAGCTCAAGCAAACCCAAGGGCAGCAGCAGGCTCAGCAGAAGAACCAGGTTCAGCTAAAGCAGGTTCAGCTGCAGATCCAAAACCAGACGGTGACAAGTCAGAAACCCGCACTGAGCCAAACTCATCAGAGGAAGCAGCTGAAAGCTCAGCACAGGCAGCAGCAGAAACAGCAGACATCAGCAGCCTCAACACAACAGGTAATACTGTGAACTTCAAAGACTGAAAGCACACACGCTGCAGTCTTTACGATGAGTATATAGCATATAATAAAATGCTAACGCAACTTTTCTGTTTCCAGGTGACTCCAGTCATCATCAAGCAACAGAATGGCACACCAGTGCACACTCAGGCCATCTCATTAGACCTCCTTAAGGCCAACGGCACACCTACACTGGTGACAGACACCAACGGGAACCACTACCTAATCGCTCTCACCAGTCACACCACAGATGGACAGAATGGAGTGTCCTCATTGGCCAAAACCAACGGACGCATCACACTGCAGGTACAGGGAACATGGTATTCTGATGATAATGGTAATAATGCTAAGTGTTTCCCTCTAAATTAGACTATTTGTACATTATACAAAAATAATGAATATATACTGTGTAGCAAATAATTCGTTGCACCTTCAGTCAGTATTTTGAACAGCAGCAAGTAAACTTAGCCCTACAATTACTCTGCAGCCTTTGTGCGTTTGTTGTAGTGGCATGTGTAACCGTTCTCCACCTGCTGTGGGTTTTCTTAAGATTTCTTGTCTTAGCTCGTAGAGCTTCCTGAGCAGAACAAGAGCTACTGTCACCAGCTGTAGCCTACAACAGCAGTGTCTTTTTGACGATGTTAGTTCAGTTCTGTCAAAACTCTGAGTGAGTCGCTCATCACACATTGCTTTGAAGCTGACAGCTGGTCACTAGGGTATATTTACTAATTTAGGAAGTTTATCTTATGTCGCCGGTGGGGGTTTTCTTGTTTTGTTTTCTTTTGTCCCCACCCATCGTCACCTGAAGTTGCCAAATGTCATTGACTTACTGTAGTATTTCAACCTTTACTGTCCATGGATGAAAAAATTATAAAATAAAAAATACACTTCAGTAGGATAGGGTTAGTCTTGCATGTACTGTTTATATATGGGAAGCGCGTAATATTAAATGGTTTGACAGAATATGAATGTTTGCGTACTTGTAACGTTTCAGAGATTGAATTCAACTCCAAGTAAACTGCCCAGCACCGACAGCCAATCAAAATGTCAGGCAGAGGCCGAGCCTGTGAGCCAACCAAGCAAAAAGGTACAGCAAAAACTCTTTCTCAGTAAAACATGTAAGCATGGTGTAGATTGTAACTTTCCCAACATTTTTACTTAACTTTTTTCTTCATTTCATTTGTATTGTTGTAAGGTCTTAACCTTAGAGTATATAAAGCGCCCTCAGCCAACTGTTACTGTGGGTTGGCGCTATGTAAATACACGTTGAATTGATCTCTGTTTACTAATTTAGTCCTGAAGACAACAATAGCAACAGATTCCTACCACAAGGTGTCGCCACTGAGACACTGTAAAATCATCCAAGTTAGATTGTGGACTAACAAAGGTTAAAAAACAGCATCTTATCCCAGAATAAGACTTGCATGATTAACATATGCAAGTGTGCCTTCCGTTCTAAACGTGCCACTCTTTGCCCGTAGGGACAAAAAGCGGGGCTGCACTTAGACGCCAAAGGTGATCCACAACCCAGCCAGCCCGTCACCGCTCCACCCAACCTGCAGCCTTTCTTTGACGACATTTCAGACAATGAAAGCCAAAACAACTTAATGTCATCTCTCAAGGTAACGCCAGCAGCAGCACCTCCTCCTTCTCCTCCTCCTCTCCCTCCTCTGCTTCCAGGCAGAGTTACCTTCAGCATGTCATCTCTAATGGTGGTCCTGCTCTCTCCACATGTTCATTAAATTTGTCTTCTTGTTTCTTCTCTCTTCTCATTTCATCACTTCATGGCACCATGCTGACAGAGACAGGAGGCGTGTCCGCCTTACGACCGGCACACGCTGTTCACCCCTCCCTCTCCTAAACCCAACACCTCCCTTTCTTCTCAGCGCTTCAGAGTATGTCCTCCAGCATGTCTTGTCTTTCCATCTGCCTTGCAGTATTGATCTTTCTCCCTGTCTCGACTCCTTTTTTCCATCTTCTCACTTTTTTGGTCTCTAATGTTTTTGCAGAGGAGTGGCAGTGGTGTTGGGTTTGTTAGGACGTAGTGGTAGACTAGATCAGTGTCATCCTATCAGACCCAATTATCTAAAAGAAATCGCCCCTGCAACATTCCAGTGAAGAACACCTGCTGCTGTTTTTTGTGTTAAATAACTACATGATACCTCACTGTTGGCTACATGATGGCTAATGAATACTGTGTTTCTGTTCGACAGCCAGAGAATGGCCTGAACAGCCAGCAGATGGACGACCTATTTGACATCCTGCTCAAAAGTGGAGGTAATGATGAGATCTCAGTTTAATGTGAGAGAGACATCACAGGTCGGTACTTCTTGATGACCTTTATTTCTCTGTCCTCCCCCAGAAATCCCCGGCTTCAAGGCCAACCCGGACCCTTCCCTCCCCCCTCTCCACTCTGACCCACCTTCTCCATCCACTGCCCCATCCCCCCTCCACCTGTCTCCTCCCACCCCCACAGAGGCCTTCATCTCCCCGGAGTCTACGGTGGGAGGGCCCTGCTCAGGCAGCGGGCGTCTGGAGGACTTCTTGGAGAGCACGACGGGCACCCCACTGCTGGGCATAGAGTCCGACGGCGGCCTGGCGCTGATCGACGACCTCCACAGCCAGATGCTGAGCACGCCCAGCATCCTGGACCACCCCCCCTCCCCCATGGACACGTCCGACCTGGGCTTCTCCCCGCATTCTGCGGGGCTGGACTTTGGCGACCCCAACCTGGATAGCATGGACTGGTTGGACATGGTAGGGAGCGCAAGTGGAGGTAGCGAGGGCAATAGAGGAGAGCGAGGAGGTGGAGACGGAGGGACGAGTTTAGCTCCGTTGGCGCCACACACTCCGCAAAGCGTGTTCTCAGCCGACTTTCTGGACAATACGGACCTGCAGCTGCACTGGTAGCCACGTCTGTAGCACCTCACGCAGACGCACACAGATGAACACATGGTCGCTCACACTGTGTACAGGCTCCGTCTTTATTTCATTCACATACTCTATGCTGTCTCTACCACTGCGGGGGGTGTCTGGCACATGCACGCGCACACACACACACTCTCACACATTTACTCAGTTTGTCTTGTCTTTCACTGGCTGTTGCTGTATGCAAGGTGAGGTGGTGTTAAATTCATTGAAATTACTTGGTGGACCTGAAGTGGACTTGTAAAGATTTTAACTCTACAGGGAACCAAAACGGATAAAATCCCATTTCCCGTGTCCTGACCTGCATTAAAGCCAGGTTTAAGTAAACCAGCCGAAAGTTGCAGGTCGCTTTCAACCCATTTCAACCCTCAGTAAACAGCTGGACAGATCAGAGGCGAGAAGGGACTGTCTGTGATGTTTTCCTGGGCTCCTAGAGATAGCAGTGTGTGTCAGTGCCTCCTAAACTTTGCACTTATGCTGAATCTGATTGGTTTAAAGGGTGGGTGTTTAGGTCAACAGCTGAGTGAAAGCCACCTAATGTTACAATGGTCAGCTGAGCCACTGATTGTTTTTGTTTTTTTTTAAAAAGAAAAAAGGCAGCTGCTTGTGGCCTCACCATGCCAACCTAAACCCCACCCACACTAGTCAAAGATACAACCTTCATTGGTTGAGAGTTGCTGTTGAAATGAACCTTATCAGTGGCAACAGTTTGAATTGAAGCCTCATTGGAGGTTGCATATAATTGGTAACATTATGGTAGACCACTATGTATTGCTGTATATCGGGTGTATATTACAATTTGTCCATATGACTATTTTTCTTTGCTGGTTGCTTTAGAGTCAAGCTAGCCGGCTGGGGGACAGAGGGGGAGGGCGGGGCTTCCAAGAGAACTTGGACCTTGTCATTTTTTTAAAGAAAAAAAAGATTAAAAAAATAAACATACCATTTAAAAAAAAACTCTAAAGATGTGTTTCTTTTTCCTTTTGATTTTTCACATTAACAGATACATCTCAGCTTTGTGATTTAAGTAAGCCTGGTAATGAAATTAAAGCCACAAGAGGGCGATGTTGCTCAAAGAATAAAGAAAGCAGCTTCCATCTGGAACAGGAGGGTATTTTCCAGAAGTTTGCTTACCCTTGTATTTTTTATTTTTCGTAGTGCTAAACAAGACCTGAGCACATTTACCAGTTCTTTGTTTGGTGCTGAAAGCCACGTTCAACTGGATTTTTTTTGTGTGCTAGTTGTCACAAATTTCAAGCTGCATTTCCCCCACAGCTGCTTCTGAATGAAAACACACCCCTGCCTAAACGGATCAACAACTAGGCTTCTCTCAACCACCTGAAAAGTTTACTTTTGATCATCTCGGGCAATTTATTTTGAAGGAACACTATAGATCATTTCTGTGGGACAGTCGGCAGGTTTTTGAATCTTTAAATATGTTTCAGAGTACATGAGAAAAGCCCAGCATCAGCTGTTTAATAAAGGCTTCAACTGTGGCATGTATGGATCTGCAAAAAGTAATGGTGTAAAATTATTGGCATTAATAAAAAGCCACTAGATTACAGTGTAATTTTGACAAATACGTTTTGTCACTTATACAAATACCCTGGGTCAGACTGTAACAGGTGTTTTAAACTGTACTATATATAAAAAATACATAAAATATTGTATTATGATAGAAAATATATAATACTGCTAAGGCGCTCTATATAATGTGCCTCATTCACCCATTCATGCAAGCACTTTTTTCCATGTGTATGCACTTTCTGTCAAAAAATATACCGATGGATGCATCAGAGAGCAACTAGGAGTTAGTATCTTGATCAAGGATATTTGGGAGTCTGGAGCATCCATAAGTTGAACCTTCATCACTTCTTCTTTCTTTTCTCTTTAACTTCTGCCTCTAACGTCCAGTTTGACTCACTCACTATGAGGGGATCCTTGTCAATGACGCTGATGAGCTCTTGGGAGCTCTCGTCCTCTCTCACACACACAGGAACTGCAACACATGCAGATAAACAATGCACAAGATCCAAGCATGAGCCAGCTCAGTGTGCTCTTACAAATTCCTTTCACACTCACACATACACAGGTTGCCGCAGCTCCCCAGAGCAGCATCAGTACCATCTCTCTCTCACCCATATACAGACAGAGCAGATAAAAGTCCCGAGGCCATGCCTCTAATTAGCTACAGTGAGCTCTAAAGGGCTACAGCACCACAAGGACTAAAGATCTCCTCTGTATCCCACATCCCTCTGACAGGAGCCTGCCACCCCGCAGCCAGCCGTCACACAGGATTTTTAGTCACACATTCTCAGAAAGCCTTTTACCACCAAATTATCATAGCTGGTTCTGACATGCCCAAAACTAAACTTTCACTTTTTAAATAGTTTCAGCACAGGCTTTATTAGGTACACCTGTTCAACTGCTCCTTAGCATAAATATCTAGTTAGCCGATCACGTGACGGAAACTACAGTATACATGTAGACATGATCAAGAATACGATGACCCGCTGAAGTTTAAGTGAGCTTAAATGTAGCATGGTTGCTAGTGTCACATGTGCTGATATACTGCCCCACATAAAAACATCTCTATGGTTTACAGACATTTGTCTGAAAAAGAGAAAATGTCCAGTGAGTGCTCTGGGACAAAACGCCTTGTTGATGCCAGAGATCAGACAAGAACGGCCAGACTTCTTCAAGCTGATAAGAACACTTGTTACAACCAAGATATGCAGAAGAGCATCTCTGAAAGCGCAGCACATCAACCATCAAAGGACGTGAGCAGCAGATGACCCCACTAGGTGCCACCTAGTGGCAGCTATAAAAAGAAAACTAAGAACATAACGGTGAGTTCACAGCACTCAAACAACCTCTACAGTCACCACATGTCAGTCCATTAGAGCAGCATTTTCATGTGTTGGAACAGGAAATTTTACACGATGAACGCGAAAGCTGACAAATCTGCAGCAACTGTGCGATGCTATCATGCAAATATAGACAGAAATCTCTGGAATGTTTCTAGAACCTTGTTTAATCTGTGCCATGAAGAATTAAGGCAGTTCTGATGGTAAAAGGGGGGCTAACCTGATGCTTGCATAGGGTATATACTTGCATAGACAGTATATTTGGAGTCTATAACTGACCCCCCGTTATACAGTTGATGAAATTATGTACTGGGAAAACAGCACTTTGCAAAATCACAGTATCACAGAATGGATGTCTGTGTTTCTGTGTGGTGGTGTCACCAGAACAAGGATTTTATTTTCCAGGCGCTTCATGATGATGATGACTTAACATGAAGATTGCCTCTGAAGCGTCCCAGTGCTGCTTTATTACATCACGCTGAGCCACAAAATTACAGAAAACCAAATCACAACACACGTAATGTTGAACCGATCGTGTGTTTCAAACACTTTTTTTTTTCATTTTTTCATTGTTCCTTTGTCTTCACTTGTTTTCGTGTGAAGCTGGATGATGTGAGAGGAGCAGTCAGGTTTGGGTGGATCCTGCTGCGACTGCAGAGCCTTTGATAGCAGAAGATGTGAGGGCTGACATTTGGGTGGGCAGGGGGAGACGGAGAGGGGATCAGTGAGGAAAATGGGAGGCAGAAAGGTGCTGAGAGAATAGACACACTGTTTTGCTCTACACCTGCTCGTCTGAAGGAAAACAGAGCGTGGAGGCACAAACGACAAGAGAGTGACGCGGTCACAGAGAATGGTTTGCAAACGTTTCAAACTAAAGTCTTCTTTTTGCTGCTTGATATTATTGCTAGCTACACCACAGTATAAAAAAGCCAAAATATAAATAAATGAATAAAATATCTATTTGATCTCTGGCTTTCTTCCACAACTTGTATCCTATCCTCACCCCCCCAACCAGTCGGAGCTGATGGATGCCCCTCTGTGAGCCTGGTTCTGCTGGAGGTTTCTTCCTGTGAAAAGGGAGTTCTTCCTCCCCACTGCCAAGTGCTCACTCAAAGGTCGTGTGATTGTTGGGGTTTTCTCTTTATTATGTAGGGTCTCTACCTTACAATTTAAAGCGCCTTAAGGTGACTGCTGTTGTGATTTGGCGCTATATAAATAAAACTGAATTAAATTGAATGGATGACAACCTTTTTCAGTGAAGGTCTTGCTTATTTCAGCAAGACAATCCCAAACCTCATCCTTCGTCTTTCATACATGTAGTGCTGAGTCCAAATCTGCCCCTCCCTAAAAAAATAAGAAAGAAAAAGGAGGTTATTGTGTATTACTGTACCTGAAAAAAAAAAAGATGCTGGAAGATATAACATCTACAGGACAAACTGGCAGTGTTGAGGGAGGCAAAAACTTCTCTAATTCTCAGAGAAAATGTAATCTGACATGATGAATTTAGCAGGATCTGACTGCGCTTTGGGAGGGACAGCTGGGCTCACGGTCCACTGGACATCATATAATCGAGGTCGGTGTCTTTTAACATAACCTTGGGACAGCTAAACTGTGTGAGGCAGAGTTATGTAATGCACTCACGATGGCCTGGTTTCGATGTTTTTGTCGAACTCCACAGATGTTGGTTTTTACCTCAAAGCATGAATATGAAGGCACGGCCCTCCGCTTTCTCCATCATCGGACCGTCATTAGTATGGACCACAATTGACACAATTGACTTTTCTTTCTTTTTTTAAAAAAAAGAAAAGCTTGATATTATAGTCCCGAGAAGCACAGTCACTCCACATCAGAACAACACATGCATATATCACAGGTGTCAAATCCATCTAATATTATATTTCTGTTTTTTAATCACAAACATCAGATCACTGTTTGTTTCAGTGATCTGATGCAGGATCAGTGAATAATGCTCAATGGACATGATGAAAGGGCAATATGAAAGCAAGCTTATTACAATGGAAGCATCAATTAATTGACTGGTTGAGCCCAAACAGCCCTAAGCTCTCAGTTTAATTGGAGGGAAGCGCTCGTTCAGATGCGAGAGCGAGATTGCAGAGAAGTAATCAGATTGTACTCGGAGTCACTGGCATTCATTAATACAGTGATGTCAGAGGGATGTTGGGTACAGTAGATAACACAGTGTGAGAAAGTAGACAAGATCACCGATCCGTCAGGCAAGGATTCTGTGATGTTTTTGCATCAGAAATCTCACCACAGCAGGTTTTCAGTTTTCTGTTGTGCAAACTGAAGCCTCAGTTTTCTGTTCTTTCCTGACAGCGGTGACTCCTGATGTGCTCTTCTGCTGCTGTTGCCCATCTACTTTAAGGTGCTTGATTCAAAGTCATGCTAATCACTTTCTTCAGCACGTTATCATGACCATGTTAACATGTTTTTAGAGCTCTGTTGTCCTGACAGAGAGTTATAAAGTGGCCACTGCAGTAATTTATGCTTGGTGATATGGCTTTTTCTGGGAGCTACTCAGCTTTCCAAAGGCATACACCACTGGTCAAAAGTTTGAAAACAACCCAGTTTTTTATCAGAAGTTATGCTTTTAATGTCTCATTGCACTCTGAAATGAAAGCATAGTACAAATACTTAGTAATGGCTTTCTTGCTGCAACTCATCCTGTCAAACCTGTAGCTTGAAGTCTTCTCTTCAGAGTTGAAACTGGGACTTGTTTACTACAAACACTATTAAGCTGTTGTCATGTGAACAGCCTCTCTTCCATTGCCTTTTTCTCACCAATTTTGTAGCAACACACAGTACAGCACTGTTTAGCTGATGCTCACGAGGATATGGTACCACAATGTGTTCCAACACTGCTTTTATGTAGACAGAGGGGGTTCAAGAAAAGTTTGGAACACCTGTAGGAATTAGTAGCACCAGGTTTCAAGGCTTGATCAACCTCCATTGCTGCAGAACAGCTTTAAATTATAATTCTGAAATGTACATTATTTTTCAGTTTGGAGTAACCTTAACTTTTTTTAACCTCTGGCAGTTCACCATCACTTCAAGCTAATGGCAATAGGTCAAAAATGTGAAAACCGCACAAAATGGAGAAGTTGTTGCACAGACAACAGCAACCATGTACTGACTGTGGGAGTTTAAAGGGCGCAACCCTATGCCCCTCCCATTCAGTCACTAATTCACCATCACATCAACAAAGACCAGCAGCTGGATCATCACACAAACTCAACTTTTGAGTTTGTACTTCTGTGCAATAAACTGCAAAATGTATTAAAATGACAAAGATCTGAATCCTACTATCTGTTGCTTTGGACAGACCTGGAGCACATGGAGTCTCTTTTTTGGATCAAAGTAGTGACGATTGATTAAACAAATACTGTAAAACCAACTAACTAATTACCAGCTACGAATGTGTGTAAAATCTAATTCTAAATCCAGCTTTTCAAAAGAAACTGTTCTGTGTATTGGTGGCCTGGGAGTGATACATGCAGCGCAATGACATTCAACCTGAACATCCCAGAGAGGCTCCGGGTGATTAACTGAGAAAAGTGTGTGTGTGTGTGTGTGTGTGTGTGGGGAAACAGAGCGAAGTGTGAGATGTAAATGAGAAGGATGTGCAGATATAGATCTAAATAAAAACAAGGAGCTGCAGTGAGGAGAAAAAGAGAGCAGAGCCAGAAAAAATAATAAGGGAAGAGCCAGTGGTGACCCCAGAGAGGAGAGAGGAGCTACAGTGCTGTTGTTCAGTGTGATTAACTCCAGAGAAAGCAGCCTGCTGGAGGACTTACTGAAATAGCGAGTCCTTATTAGAGTCAACTACGGCAGCTGCCACTCACCTGCTGCAGTTTAGCATTGCAGATCCACATGACATGACAGTAGCTCACAGCGCCTATGGGAAGCCTGGTGCACTGATTGAACACAGGTAAATGGAAAGGTGACCATGTTTATGTTTAGAATATTGATCTGTCTAAATTCATCTTCTTTTACATCATTGCTGAGAAAAAAACAACAACACTTTTCTGACAAGCCTGTTTTGCCATTTAAGCTGCACTGCACAACAGAAGTGGTTGTTGTCGAATTCTCTTATCCTTAATGAGAAGAAAACCGAGATTATGATTTTTGGTAGTAATGCCCTTCGTGCCAAACTCCGGGATGCCTTTGGTTTTCTTAGTTGTTCTCTCTCTGATACTGTCAGGAATCTGGGTGTCTTATTTGACAGCTCCTTTTCATTTGACAAACAAGTGTCTGCTGTTGTCAGATCTAGTTTTTACCAGCTTCGTCTTATCTCTAAGGCTAGGCGCTATATCCCGCATAAAGATCTCGAAAAGCTCATCCACGCCTTTGTAACGTCGAGGCTAGACTATTGTAATTCACTTTATTGTGGTCTCCACTCTTCCCTTTTACAGAGATTACAGACAGTTCAGAATGCTGCAGCTCGCATTCTAACTAAAACCAGCAAGTTTGCCCACATTACTCCTGTCCTTGCCGATCTGCACTGGTTGCCTGTCAAATATCGTATTCAATTTAAAATTTTGTTGTTTACTTTTAAAATTACTAACAACACTGCACCCAGCTACCTTAAGGACCTTTTAAACCCTTATGCTCCTGCCAGGGCTTTAAGGTCATCGTCACAGTTACTGCTGGCTCAGCCCAGATCTCGACTTAAGACTAGAGGTGATCGATCGTTTGCTCTTGTTGCACCTGTGCTTTGGAACAATCTCCCGATTGGCATCCGGGCATCTGATTCTATTCATTCTTTTAAATCACAGCTTAAAACATATCTTTTTAAACTTGCCTTCTCCACCTTTTAATTGCTGGTTTGTTTGTTTGTTTGTTTGGTTGCTGTGACCTATTGACCTCTTGTATTAATTCCCTCCTATCTTTCTATTGGTGTTTTTTTTTATGGTGGTACAGCTTTTATCTTGCTATTACCCATGTGCTGTAGTCATTCTTATTGGTAGCTTTTATCTATGAACATAACTCCTTATTTTTATTTATCCGTTATCAATGTTTGAACCTTTTATTGTTTTATGTAAAGCACTTTGGTATGCCCAAGGCTTTTAAATGTGCTCTATAAATAAAGATTGTTGTTGTTGTTGTTGTTGTTGTTGCACATGGTGAACCACCAAACATGCAGAAAGATGGCCTTTTTTTTTTTTTAGCAGAGTCTACAGCTACGTTCACACTGAAGGTCTTAATGCTCAATTCCGATTTTTTGATCAAATCCGATTTTTTTGTCTGCTCGTTCACACTACAGATAAAATGCGACAGCAAACGCGCTCTAGTGTGAACGCTCAAAGCGGCCCGCATGAGCAAAAGAAGACGTCACACACAACGCGCTCTGTTTAGACCCAGAGCAAACAGTATTGTTTGACTGATGGCCCTTAATATAAAGACTTCGGACTTTACGTTTCCCAATTTTTGCTTTATTTTGTTATTTACACAATAATGTAGATAACCTAATAATTATCCTTATTGCTGTTTTAGAGAGGAGCGGTCAAACAGCAGTCGCTTTCAAAAACATCGGATATGTATCGGATTCAGTACCACATACGAAAGTGACCCAGATCGGATTTGAAAATATCGGATTTGTGCCGTTCACACTGTCACACCATGATCGGATATGGGTCGCATAGGGTCAAAAAAAATGGGATTTGATGCGCTTTCGCCTGCAGTGTGAACGTAGCCTAATTGCAGCAGGTAGTGTGTGAAGTGTGAATACAAAAAGTGTTCCCTGTTTTACTTTGATGGTCCCTCAGCTTGCGTGTGTTGTGTTCAGTTTTGCTTCCCTTGGTTCATTTGTTGGATTTTGTTCAGCTGTGTTCCTCAGATGTGTCTCCACTATTTAAGTCCTCAGCTTCCCTCTGTTCTTTTTCATGTTGTTGTCAATTCTTCTGTCAATGTTGTGTTTTCTTTTGCCCTGTGTGTTTAGTGTTTCCTGGTTCCATCTGTGACATTATACCATCTAATACAGTAAAAAGACATTTAATTTTTTTCCCCACGCATTTAGTGGTGGACAGTTCCATCAGTGTTACAAATTTGGTGACCGATAAGTTAAATTTGGGCAACACACGTGGAACGTAAGATGAAACAAACAGAGAGAATAACACAACATTCACAGGCGATGATGATTCTTTTGAAATATATAAATGTTAATACGTGTGATGATGGTCTTGCAAAGTTTTTAGTTTGGCACACCCATTAAAGAGAACATAGAGGTGATTGCTTATACCTTAATGGCAGAGAAAATACATAGTATTAGTTCCAAACCATGAACTATTTTGTGACCAGTAATTCATTTGCGAAGTTTAAAAAGGATATTATGGGTTTTTTTTCTATCGATCCTGCAAACACAGTGTGTAAATTATTTATTTACTACAATATTGCATCCACAGTCTGGTGATAATCACATTTGTCTGACAAACAAAACGTCTTCGGTAAGCTCAACCTTAAGGATCACAAGCCAGTGGGAATAAAGTAGCATTTACTCACTACAGCGTGACATCACTGTGTCTGTGTATCATATTTATCAAATTTTAATAATATACACATCTGAATAATTATTTCTGATCAGCTTTTTATCTGCCATTTCCCACTTTACATTTCTTCATAGCTGCAAACTGATTAACTTGCATTAATTTCATGCTCATTCATGATGCAGTTACTCTGAAAAGTCAAATTAGAGTGCAGGATTAGTTTAGATCTGCTGTGTTCAAAAACTGTGTAAAAATAATGTTGTTATCAATGTATTAGTAATCCTTCTGCAAGAGGAAGCCACGTTATTTCACGTATTCTGATATTTTCTTTCACCGTATGTCTCTAAAAGTCCAAGTCTAAAAGTCAAAAAGCCTTCAATGTGCCAGTAACCTCAGTTATAATGATGTCACGTTCTCCTGGAGCATACATATGCATTAATACTTGCTATAAGAAAAAGGGATTTCAGGGCTTTTTAAGTTATTCTTGTGTTTAGGAGGTAGCACACCAAAATAACCACTGTGGTGTGTATATGCATGAATCTGACTGGATGCTTCCACTAAGCTAAAAAGTGGCCTCGTATAGTCTTTGACTAAAAAAATGTGTGTTTACCAACTATTGCTGAGTGGTGTTACGTGGACAGTTTTTAACAGTTTATCTGCAATGATTTAAAACTACTGATCACTCTCGTGGCACATTAAGTGTTCTCAGATTCAGACAAAATAAACTTGACGACTGTCACATGAAACAGTTTAAGGCAGAGGCAGCAAATCTCTGCTGAAGTGTGTGGCGTTTTTAAGGCTCCTGCCTCTTTTTCATCACAATGTACTCTGTCACACATATATAGGCTTTGCACTCATCCACTAAGCCATCCCTCATTCTTCTGCTGCATTTTCTCTCATACACAGATTACAGATTTTCTCACATCCCTGCCCCGAGTCTCAGTCGGTCGTGCGTTTCTGTTCCATTTACGTGAGAACATGATTAGATAGTCAGTTTAAGATTGTCATTGGGTTAAGTGATTTAGATGAGTGATGGAGATTAACCCCTGATATTCCCCACACTAAAGAATTTGTACACGCTAGGCAGCAGTTTCATGTCAATTTTTTAAATATGTATTTATTAAACTCTCGAGATTAAAACTCTCTACTGCAACTTAGCTTCCACTTCAAATCAGTTCAGATGACAGAAACTGTGTCTTTTCGACAGACTGACACATGATGCCTGAAGCAAAAAAACAGTTCTAAGCTTGGCTGATGTAATGGGAAGTGCTGACACCTTGACCTTTTCCAGCTACAGCCCAGAAAAGTCCTTAGCTGAGTAGAAATCAATGACTTGACACAATTAATGGACTTTATGTCTCATGCGTTGAGTTGTTTATTGAATTGTAAAATTAAACTCCAGAAAATGTTTGAAAGAGAGTGGGCTCTCTTTTACTTCTAAGATTTTAGACATGATGAAAATTATTTGGCCCATCAATCTATGAAGGGTTAGGACTTCATTATACTCTGCTGTGATAAAGGTGGTTTTACAAAGTCCTTAGTATTTCACACTGCCTCTGTATTTCGGATTAAGTTTGGGGAAAAAAGATAACACAATAAATAATTTTAGAATCTGGTAATGACGAGGTGATTTTATTTTAAAATTACATTTGACACATAAAACCTTAGATTTCAAAGATGTGCACTTTTTTCACATGTTGTTATATTGTGTCTAGTTTAGAAAACAACAGAAAATCAGCATATAGATCATTTTTAAATTATTACAGTCTATGATAAATGTAGTTAATAAATGTTGCACTGTAACAAATATTACTGCAAAAATTCAGTGGAACATTAATAGGTGCTACATATACTCATCCATGGTTTGAGAGTTGCCTCCTGAGCTGTTAACAGTTACTGAACTATAAATACAGCATTCTGTTATATAATGGGGTTTTACAGTAAAATGCAAGGGATTGTGTTGTCCTACATTTTATACTGTTTTTATATTATTATCTTTACAAGACAACACAGCTACAAGCTAGTTTAAAAAAAAGTTTCCTACAATAGAAATGACCCTGATAATAAACATTGCACGAAAAGTAAGGAAATTTGTATTTGGTTGATTATTTCTTTGTTCTTTGTAACAATGCTTCTTGGCAATAAATATCACACGGTTGGTAAGCAGGGGCGGAGCGTGGGGGTGGCTTACGGGGCTTAAGCCCGGGTTGTTTTGTCAGAAGCCCGGGGTATTTTGGAGTGTAATTTTTTCATAGTTAGATGCCTGGCTGACAACTGTATAAAACAAAAAGTACACACAATATTCGAAGCACATAGTGCACACTGTGGGAATTTACGACTGTGCGTGAATCCCCCCCTGATATTGGTATGATCCAAGCTCAGGCACTAAGCGACTGAGCGAGGGGGCGGGGCAGCTGCTGCCCGTGAGTGCGCTGTTGGAGAGACGGAGCCAGCCATACTAAGGAGAGCTTAAGTTTGACCAGGTACCAAAGCAAATCATTCGTACTGTACAAATAATGTAAATATGACGGTGCATCACGAAAGATTGATATGAAACTGATCACTTGACCAATATTACGTTACTTGCTCTTCAAGTGAATCAACAAATGGCAAAATGAAAAGCCGAACAAATGCTATTTTTTTAGAGTCTTAGCTTACGTGTGTTTATTTCATATTTTCAGTTCTTACCCTCCCCGACTAAATCGGTTTCAGTTATGTACTGAAACATAAGAATGGACATTAGAGGGTTCTTTCAAAGAAAAACTCAGGTAAATGTTATTTTATATATTATGCTTTGTATGTTGTTCAGTATATTTCTATGCAAAACAAGAGGGATTTCAGTACACAGCAGGATATTCACATTTGTAACCAGATATTTACATACACTTTAGGGAGAAAACATAAAACATTTTTACTGTACAACATCAAAACTTTTGTTTTAGATAAATATTGAAATATCTTTTGAATTAGTTAAATGTCAGAATAAAGAGAGACAGAGCTGTCTATTTTTTATCACTTTCATTAAATTTAGGAGTACATATACACTAAGTTTATTGTTAATTAATAAGAAAACTCCAGAGGATTCCATTCTGAGCTGAAGAAGCTTCTGATAGGTTAGTAGAGTCCATGTGAGTAAATTGGTGGCACAGCTGTGGATGCATATAAGGCAAAACACAGAGCCTGTTTCTGTGACATGGGAAAATCAAGAGATGTCAACCAAAACACCAGGAAAAGAACTGTGGAGCTCCATAAGTGTGGCTCAGTTTGAATACAATTTGGTGCCATTTGCAATTAAAAAACACAGACAGTTTCTCTCTTTACTCTTAAAGTTAACAAATATGTTTTTATATTTATCAATCTAAAAAAATAAACATTTAGTCTGATTTGATGTTACAATTAAAAAAGTGTTTGTGTTTTTATCTGAAGAGTTTGTGAATATCTGGTTTCAACTGTATATTTGATGATTGTCAGCACAAAGAGAGAGAGAGAGGAGCAGAGATTGAGATGGAGAATGAGGACAGAACAGAGATGAACAAGAGCAGGTGAGACACACATGTTAGTCAAATGGTTGCTTACTAAAAGTATCACTGTATCATAGGTACTCATGTATCTCGTACCTAGTGTTTCTTTTTAGGTTTGCTATTTTTCAAATTCTATATTTATTAAGTTCTGCAGGCTTGTTTGCACAACAAGGCTAAATAATTATATAAACTTTTCTCAATCTAAATATTGTACTTTGGTAGAATTAAATAAATAAGTGTAGTGCAGGTCTATGATGATTTTTAGTGCTACTATCATCTAGTTCTGATTGTGGTTATGTCTTGGTTAAGTCCTCAGTAGTCCTGATTTTGAACTGTTGTAGTCCTGTTTTAATTCTGGATCAGTTCTGGGTCTGGTTGAATTGGGGTTTAGTCCCTGTGTCTTGATACAGCCCCGACTTCGTTCTGTCTTGCTGCTTAATTAAAAAACTAGTTTAAGGTGTCCTGCATGTGTGATATATATATTTCCCTATATGAAGTCATTCTTTTTTGAACAAAACTCAAAACAGAGCCAATTAATCTTTCAGTCATTTCTACACCCCCCCCTCAAAAAAAAAAAAAAAAAAATCCCACATGCATACTACCCTTTAGGGCTAAGCCCCGGGTGTTTCAAATGTCTGGCTCCTCCTCTGTTGGTAAGTTGGTTTATTTCCCCTTAAATGGTGCTACATTTGTAAGGAAAATGAATGTGGCAACCATGAAAAACTTTCCAAATCTTCCTTCCAAACCTTGTTTGGCTCAAGAGTTGGGAGTTCGCCTTGTAATCGGAAGGTTGCCGGTTCGAGCCCCGGCTTGGACAGTCTTGGTCGTTGTGTCCTTGGGCAAGACACTTCACCCGTTGCCTACTGGTGGTGGTCAGAGGGCCCGGTGGCGCCAGTGTCCGGCAGCCTCGCCTCTGTCAGTGCGCCCCAGGGTGGCTGTGGCTACATTGTAGCTTGCCATCACCAGTGTGTGAATGTGTGTGTGAATGGGTGGATGACTGGATATGTAAAGCGCTTTGGGGTCCTTAGGGACTAGAAAAGCGCTATACAAATACAGACCATTTACCATTTATTTTATCAATTTTCCTTCTGACGATGCTGTCTGTGTTGAGCGCTCAGTGAATCTGCGTTCGACTACTCCGCCTAGGCTGCACTGTCGAGCGCAGATCCACTGAGCGCTCAACACAGACAGCATCGTCAGAAGGAAGAGCGCAGGGCAAGCTAGCGAGACAGAAGTTAAGCTCTGCTTGCAACAAGCAAATTGAACCTCATTCAGATCTGGCGTTTGGAATTATTTTGGTTTTCATGTGACGTATGACCCTGAAGGTAAGCGAGTCATGGACTAAAGTAAAACAGTATGTTGGATGTGCCATGCAATGCTCAATTACATTGGTGTGAACTAGTGTGTTAGCGCAGTTAGCTCGTTAACGTGTTGGCCGTCTAGCCCCATGCACGGGGCGATCGGCGGTAGCTCGTTAACGGAGATTTGCCGTGTTGTGGCGTTAAGGTCATTTCAACGAGATTAACCTGAAAGCACTAGTGGGAACACAACGAATATGACTGCACATTTACGCCGACATCATCCTAGTGCAAAGACAAGTGGAAGCAGACAAAAAAAAGCAAGCATGCTACTAACTTTAGCCGAGTCATTTAGACAGCTGTTAGCACATGATTCTCCTTATGCTGCTGAGAATATAGCCCAGAAGAAGCGGATAGTATAGCTTTTATTTTGGAAAGAGACGTTTCTCTGTAATAAACTCTCTTTTCCAAAGATGAGTGATTCCTCAATCAGATACAGGGCTTGCAATATCGCTAGCCCAACGTCCTGGAGCTAGCGATTTTTTCAGTCGGGCTACCAAAATCTTTCTCTTCCCTGCCCGTCGGGCTATTGTACGAAAAATATATGTCAATGCTTTTGCATTCTTTCAGAAATGTAGCTGGGTAATTATGTCATTGGCATCGGTGAGCCACTGTCAATATGTGACATATTGAAGTCGCGTTTGAATTTGCGCTTGTTTTTTTGCTTTCACTTTGCAATCGTGCGAACTGTGTATAGAGAGCGACAGCACTGATCTGTGAGTGATGATAATTTGTGCACCAATTCCTCTGACATCGTCTTATCAATCGTTAGCTTACTATGCAAACATGACAAGTGAAATCTCCCGCAGCTTAAACATGTGAGAGGTTGGTCGCGCAGAGAATCGCTGAGCTTATGTGAGTCCGTGTGTAAAAGCATTTCAGTTCTGCTGAGCCAAATAAGACAGGTCAGGGTGAAGAAGTGACAGCCAAAGAAAAGCTTACCACAAAACGGAGAAGTTATGACAAATCAGACTATAAGGCAAAAAGAAAGTGCAGCTTTATGGTTTCATGGACAAAAGAATTTCTGTGGCTGCAATATGACGAGCTAAATAACCAGGGCTGCACATAAGTGGTCCGCAGGTGCGCATTCGCTGTCAAAATAAAAAACACGCACAAGGGTTAGGGTTAAATTTAAAAACTGTACTTTTGAGTTAAAATATATATTTATAATTTTAATAAATGACAAATTAAAAATGCATGAACATTTTTTTGTATCGAAAAAATATCGAACCGTGACACCAAAGTATCAAACCGAACCGAACCGTGAATTTTGTGTATCGTTGCACCCCTAATATTTAACAATTTGTTCATTTACCAAACAGGGTCCTTAGTAGCATGTGGAAGAAGAGCCATACACAGCCACAATAGCTTGGCACATCCTCCTCATGCTGTTCACCGGCATCGTCACACACTGCTAAGGGATGGTATCCCTCGTCCATCGTCTCCACTTCCAAATTCTGGAGGTAGTCTGAGATGGAATAGAACAGGATAACCCTTTATTGTCATTGTACAAGTACAAAGAAATTAACAACAAAAAGGTGATTTTATTTACACAAACTTTCTTAAAATGTGATCTCTGGAAGGAATCATCGTCACCTTGTTTTTCCAGTGAGCAACATCAACACATTGCCTCCACGAAAAGCTATTCCAGCAATCAGCCTCTCTGAATCTTCTCCACACCGTGACCCTATTGTCATGGTCCTGGGTCGGTGACCCAGCGCTTTTAGTTTGTTATCATTTTCTAGATGATTGTTTAGGTTCTGTGTTATATTCGGTCTGCCTCTGAGTCTGCGTCTGTATCTGTCTGTCTATGGTGTCTCCCCATCTGTTTGTGAATCTGTCTGTTTAGTTCAATGTCTTGTCTGGTTCCATGTGTCTGAGTTTCCTGTTTTATTGTGAAGGTCCGTGTCGTATGTGAGTGTGATCATTTTTCGTTTCCCCTGTCCCATCAGCCCAGATTCCTCCCAGCTGTGTTGCCCTCTTGTCTCTCATCCCCTGATTACTGGTGTGTGTATTTAGCCCTGTGTGTTTTCCTGCCTGTTGCCGGTTCGTCTGTATTACTCAGTGTCAGTCTGTGTATCCACCATGTCTTCTCCCTGCTGTTCATCGTCATCCTCCTCTGCTCGTTTTCATTCAGGTTTGTTCTCTGTAGTTTAGTTGTTTCCCAGTTTAGTTTAGTTCGAGCCCCGTTTGCTGTTTGTCCACATTCTTTTTGTGTTCAATAAATCACCTTCACTTCTCTACGACTGCCTGCGATTGGATCCTCATTTATTCCACACGGCTCGCCTCGGCAGCCGTGACACCTATAATCCATCTGCTGTAAGGCAGAATCCGGACTCCTCATTGAACATGACTTTCCTCTGCATGTTCACGTTCTAGTGCACATGTTGCCAATACCGGCGCATATGGAGCTGAGGGTGAATGACAGTCATGCCAGGCTTCTTGGCAGCCCTATGACACTGTAAAGTGGCAAATATGTTAAAGAAACAGGAGTCACAAAGATTTCTAAGTGCTGACAGTATAAGACAACTTACTGTGGTGTCTTCTTTGGGTGTTCAGTTCGTGCCAGAAGCTCAGGGTTATGAAAAAATGTGTTTCATAAGTTTGAAAGGGCATTTGCATTATCTATGGTTCATTTTTACAAGTATCCTGTTTTATTGTGAAAAGTTTTGTAAGAGGAAGTGAGTGGTGTTTTGATCGGAACCCTGAGAGAAGTTGTGATGGAAAATACAAGAAGTTTGTGTTTGTATTGTATTAGTACAAGAAGCATGTATGAACTGGACTCTCTGCTTAACAGTCTTTGTCGATTAGCACATTTTGCAAACCGTCTGTGAGAAGCTGGGGGCATTTCTGTTTGAAATCCATGGTGCAGCTGCTCACTTTTGTTTTAGCATCAAGAGCCCGTGCCATCCTGGAGATGGCAGAAACATACCCTCCACTCCCTAAAAACATGAGATTACAGAGCCTACATGTGTAGAAGCATTATAAAAATGATATCTAAAATGAGTCAAACTTTGACTTTGAAAGACATCCCCAACAACCACATTTGATAAATGGAATGATTCTTCTTTAGCACTTTTCTACTCTCCCAGAGCAATCTATACAACATGCCACACTCACTTTCTTCTATGCTTTAAGTGCTTTCTACATAAGCATTTACACACATTCATACTTGGGATTAGTATCTTGCCCAAGGATACTTGGCATGCAGATTGGGATAGCCAGGGCTCAAACCACCAACCTTCCAAATAGCAAGTAGTCTGCATTCCCTCCTGAGCCACAGCCAGCTATTTATTTGGACTATACACAGCCCATACACGGAGGTCCTACCAACGTCAATCCAAGACGTTTAGCAGACGTTGAAAAAAAGACATCCCCTGGCATTACAAACCAACACCTTCTTCCATCCATCATCTTCCTCTTATCCTTGTCAGGGTCTCAGGGGGACTGGAGCCTATCCCAGCTACCATACAGCGAGAGGCAGGGTGTACCCTGGACAGGTTGCCAGTCTTGCCAGTAGGACTAACACAGAGAGACAGACAGACATGCACTCAACTCACATCTAAAGGCAATTTAGAATGACCAATTAACCTAACCCCACAAACGGCATGTCTTTGGACTGTGGGAGGAAGCTGGAGTACCCGGAGAGAACCCACGCAAACACAGCAAGAACATGCAAATTCCACATAAAAAGCCCCTGGCCAGGTGGTGGAACTGAACTTGGGATCTTCTTGCTGTGAGGCAACAGTGGTAACTTGAGTTACAAAACAACCCCTTCAGTAAACCAAAACTGGGGGTCCAAAAATGACTTATAAAAGATGTCACTCCAGCATCACTTTTCACAGTGAAAAAATACAGTTTATAAGGTTCTCTATCTATATATCGAAAGCCTTGTTCTTGGTGTTTTGTGTAGTTATTTTGATTGTCAAGAATCCTGCTTGCCCTGACTAGAGGTTATGCTACACTTACATGTTATTGCGGCCTGTTGGTGGCCTCTGACAGCCCCATTAGTCTTTGAGCTCTGCATTGCAGAACTAGAAGAATCTGAAAAGCAAACCTTATTTTGTAACTACAGTATTTGAACCCTTATTGTAAAAATGCCTCAACATTTCTGTCTTTATGTGTACTGTGTGAAGTAGACGGACTGGTAAGTATGGCTTAAATATTGTGTTAGTAACATTGCAGAGCATTTACAGTATTTACCCTATTTAAGAAGAATGGCAGCAATTTACTAAACTTTATTTCATGCCCTTCCTTCCAGGAACCTGGGCATTTGCTGATCTATTGCATCCATTTTTTCACCCACCTATCTATTCAGTTTTATCAGCTTTTGTCCATTTGTCTGTGACATGACTGATATTCTGCATCAAAGGTGCATGCCACCCACAAATTAAATGCACTTTGTTGGATATACAAACTTAAACAGAATGAACACAGATGTTTATGAATGTGTAAAGTAAAAATGTAGCAAATAATCCAACACTGGTGTTAAAACTATATGAGAGGAAAGAGAAGCAGCGGAGAGAGACGTGAATGCTGTGGGGAAATGAGATTCATTACAATTCTCTCCAGAAATGATGCCAGTAATGGACGCGGCAGCGTCAGGGCTGATTTGTGTCTGTTGAGGAGAGTCGAGGGCTGGGGGCCGAGGCCCTTCAAATTGCTAATCAAAGCAGGCCGTGAAGACTGACAGCTATTCTCACAGGGCGTCTGCACAGAGCTCATTCACTTCTATACGTTTCTGTATGTGCAGTTGTAATAGGCCCAAATGAAGCTGGATATTAGCATCTCCTTTGATTTAGTAAAGGTCACTGCTGACAGGGAGGTCCAGGGGGGTACTGAGGAGAGAGATGTACACAGTACCCTGATTGGACCCAACACTCTCACTCTCTTTGCTGCCCCTGCTTTGTGTCTAAATCATCCAAAAGGAGCCACTGCATCGTTTTATTTTTCTTTTGGACACCTTGTGCCTTTCCTTTTCAATTAGCATACAGTCTCTTTAAACTGCACGCACTTATCTTTTACATATTTAGTACTTATTTAGCCTCAAGTCTTCCTTTTTACCTTTTGTGAAATTGTGTTCATTCCAGACAGCTTTTTACATCTCATCCTTTCTGCATCCCAAAACACAAAAATCTCCATAACCATCATTTTTTATTATTTTAAAGTCAATAAATAGACAAATCTAATAATAATAATAATAATAATAATAATAATAAGCAATAAAATTCAGAAAAAATTAAAATTTAGAGTTGTTTTAAAATTTTTGTTAATATATCTTAGTGAGGGGAGGCCGCAAAGTCTGTTTACAATAACTAAAGTCATTTGTGTGCGTATTGGGGATGTTGTGGTCATGCGGGCCGATTCAGGCCCTGTGGGCTCTGCTGCCCTCTTTGTCTTTGCTTTTTCTAATTGGCCGACTGTGTGGAGCTGAACATTCAGAGAAATGTCACTAATCATTCACCTAGTTGACTCTAATAACTTGGCTCTCTTGCTCTCTCTCTCACTCACTGTCCCTCAATAAACACCCTTTTCTGTCTCTTCTGGGATGCTGTTATTTCCATGCTGGAAAACCAGACTTCTGTCTTATCAGAACATAAAATTTCTGAAGATGATGTGGCTGAAAAAGACCTTCTGAAATACTGTGACAATCAGAGAATGGTCCATGACCTTAAGGACTGCTGGCTAGATCTGATTAAGTACAAGTCTTTATTTAGATCACTTTGGTTTTCTGAATAATCCCTGCCAAAAATATACTTTATTAGCATGTGACTAACAAACCTCTAACTTTACTCTCAGCGAACATAAAAAAAACAACTTTGACATTCGGACCTTTTTAAATCCATTGAGAAGTGTTTCAGTCTAATTTCAAAAGAGTTTACTCTGCATTTAAACTACCAGTCAAAAGTTTGTACACACATAACTTTCTACACTGTAGTGTCTACATACTGAAGACATCAAATATATGAAGCAAGATATGTGGAATTATGTAATAAAGAAAAAAATTGATAAATATCAGAATCAGAAGACTTTATTTATCCCCAAGAGGCAATTAACAAACAACCAAGCAGCATACGTTGAAGATAAGGACAATAAGAACAGGCAATGGGAGTGAAATAATAAATACACAGAATATACAGTATATACAGTTTTAAAATTAAAGTGACTGAAAGTGAATAAATAACTGCAAGTGGCTTAAAGTGAATAAAGTGTCAGTGGTGTAGGAAGAGTGTAGTTTATGTTTATGGGTGTGGGAAATGTTCTTATCGGCTGGAGTTAAAAAGCAGAGTGGCTTTGAGGACAAAGGTGGCTCTCCTCCTCTCAGTCCTGCAGGAAATGCAGCGGAGGCGTCGCCCAGAGGGGAGCCATTGAAATGCGGAGTGAAGAATGTGAGTGGGGTCGTTGATGATTTTGGCTGCCTGTCTAAGGGCCTGTTGGCTGAAAACCTGTGCAAGAGATCTGACAGGCAGGCCAATGACTTTAGAGCACATTGATGCAGTGTGCTGCAGTCTGTTCCTGTTCTGAAGGCTGAGGGAGTGGAGCCAGCAGGTGATGGAGAAGGTCATGATGCTTTCCAGGAAGGCATAGTAGAAAGTCATCATGATGGGTTTGCTGACTCCAAAGGAGTAGAGTTTCCTAAGGAGGTGTAGCCGTTGGTGGCACCTCCTGAGAATCTCCTCGGTGTTGACAGAGAATTTCAGGAGGTTGTCAAAGATGGTTCCCAGGTATTTGTACTCCTCAACTACCTCCACTGGCTTCCCGTGGATGGTGGTGGTGACTGAAGCAGCCAGATCTCTCTGCTTACTGGAGAAGGTCACCACCATCTCCTTGGTTTTGCTCACGTTCAGTTCAAGTTTGGAGCTGTCACACCACTCTACAAACTCCTGAAGAGCGGGTCCGTGGTGTTGTGAGGGGTCTGACAGCAGTGACAGGGGAACTGTGTCGTCAGCATATTGAACCAGGTGACAGTTGGGCTGTGTGGATCTGCAGTCATCAGTGTAGAGGATGAAGAGGAGGGGGGAGAGCACACAGCCCTGGGAGGAGCCAGTGGAGGTGGAACGGAGACTTGTTGACCCGAACTTTCTGAGTCCTGTTGGTCAAAAAGTCCAATATTCACAGGATTAGCTGATCATCCAGGTGAAATCAGGAGGAAAGTTTAGTGGCCAGGATATGAGGCTGCAGAGTGTTGAACGCTGATGAGAAATCAGCAAACAGAAGTCTGGTGGAGGAGTCAGGGAGCTCCAGATGTTTGTGGATGGAGTCTAAGATTAAGATTTTTGCATCATCAACACCTCTGCGTGCACGGTAAGCAAACTGGAGAGGGTCCATCAGGGGGTCAGTTACTCTTACGATGTGCTGTTTTATGATCTTCTCCATGGCCTTCATCACCAGGGAGGTGAGGGCCACAGGACGAAGATCATTCAGAGACTTTGGGTTGTTTCTTTTGGGGATGGCGATGACTGGAGTGTTTCCACAGCTGGGGGGGACGGTGTGACTGTCAATTGAGTGTTGAAATAGAGTCCAGAACACACGTCCTAGTTGCCCTGCACAGTGCCTCAGAACTCGACTGCTGATGTTGTCAGGGCTGGGTGAGATCCTCTCCCTGACCCTCCTGAGGGCTCTCACCACGTCCTCAGTCCTGAAGGTGAGCGCAGAGCTGACAGGTTTGAGTGAGGATCTGGACTCCTCAAGCTGGGTGATATTGTCCGTCTCAAACCTGGTGTAGAAAGCGTTGAGGTCGTCGGGGAGGGAGGAGGGGTTGCTGCCCTCCACCTGGATGGTTCTGGGTTTGGTGACCACAGTATTCACAGAGGCCATGGTTTTGAGGCCCTGCCAGGCTGAGTGGAGGTCCCCTGTGGTAGATGGCGAAATACAACAATGAAAAGAGCATTAAAGTATTAAAAGAAGCATCAAAGAAGCCACCCTTTGCTTTGTTGACAGCGCTGCAAACCCTTGGCCTTCTTTTAATGAGCTTCATGATGTAGTCACCTGAAATGGTTTTCACTTCACAGGTGTGCCTTGTCAGCAGTATGATAAGTCAAACTTTACTCAACTCATTCTTCTTGCTTCCTCCACTTCCGTACCATTAATGTTGAATTCTCTCGCAGCTGCTCTGTTCCCATGTTGTTGCAGTATATTAATGACTAACCTCGTATTGTGGATGGATTATCTCAGTTGTTCTCCTGACTGACGTTTGGTCCGTTTACAGCATCCTGCCATGCGACTGCATTTGTCCCTAACCGGCCCTCCCATTAACATTTATTGAGTGGAAAAAAAGTTAGCATTCATCCAGGTTCCAAGTATTGCTTCAACATGCAACAAGAAGAAATGAGAGTTGCAAACATGAACTCAGTAATGAGTAGCTCCACCGTTATTGTTGATCACTTCAAAAATTTGTTGCGGCGTTCTTAATGCCATTGTTTCTATGAGGTGAACGATGTCAGGTGGGAGTTCCTGGCAGTGAACCCCATAAGGCTGCTGGTCAGACAGAGTACCTGGCAAGGTGCTAAGAGTGAGTGCACACCAGCTCACCCTCAACTTCACCAGAATCTTCAACCTCTCACTACATCAGGCAGCCATCCCATCCGGTCTACAATCAGCTACAATCATCCCAGTGCTGAAGAAGTCTCCCATCACTAGCATGAATGAATATCCCCCAGACCTCGACCCCTACCAGTTTGCATATCGTGCGAACAGATACACAGAAGACACCATCGCCATAGCTCTCCACTCTGTGCTGCGCCTCCTGGAGTAGTGGCCAAGTTACATCAGAATACTTTTTGTGGATTACAGCTCAGCTTTCAATATAATCATCCCGGATATCCTCATCACCAAACTGGCCACTCTTGTCCTCCCCCTCTCACATGTGCCTGGATAAAGGACTTTCTCAGTCACCGCCTCTTGCCTATTTGGTGCATAACGAATGAAACATGCAGCAATGTGTCATCTTAAGTTCTCCTATTAAAGTGCCAGACAAAGAATGACCTTATATGGTCTCTGCTGCATTAATGTATCAGATGCATCAAAACAAACTGCAACAGATTGACACATTTAAATTATTCTCCAGGCAAACACTATAGAGCCAGAACACTTCCTCACATTACATCCCATGCAAACAAAGCCCAGCACCCTGAGGAGGACTGTGAGGTCTGCAGTGTTTACTCCAGTCAAAACATGCGGAGTGCTAAATGTCTGACAGAGTCTCTGCTGGGTCGTGCAGTTCTACGGCGAAACACGGGTTCAGTCCTGCAGCATCAGAAACATCATACTCACTTATTAGCTTTGTGCTATGAACTCACAGTGTAGGCTGTCAGGTTCACGCACACACAGACACAAATATGTATGCAAATGCAGACTGACTAAGGAGATAAGACAGGAAAGACTGACAGCTGATGCCTGAGTATTTGTGCAAAAGTGAGAGACGATATGAGAATAAATTGCACATGAGAAGTAAACATCACAATGAAGCAGCATCTTCTACAGAGTGGAAGTAATACTATTTCATTTTCTGTATGTTCAGTATGTTTGTCTAAGGATGTGTGCATTTAGGAGCGCACACACTCAGTGCAGTACCTACTGCCCTCACAAGGTGATGTTGATTTTTAATTCCCCTTTTCAGCTCCCTGGAGTTTAAAATCTTTCTAATATAATGTGGACAAATGAGACGTGAACAAATGACATACACACACACACAGTATCCTCAGCTCCAGCATGTGCTCATGACCATATGAATGTAGATAAAGCAATGCCTGAATTAACATATGTAATTCGTATTCATGTAAAGGCCCTCGCGTGAGAGTTTATCTAGCTGAGCTCATTAGAATTGTAAAGCTGTAGCTGTGCTGTTTTACCAAACAGTGATGCGAGCCTTCCGATGCTAAGTTGTTCTGGATTATTTTATAAATACTTTCAGATTTTTTTTATATCCCATGAATGAACAGTTTTTTACACTTTCATAATTTAAGAGCTTCAGGTCAATCATATTATTTTAATTGTGATTTATTTCATTTTTGTTTATGTTATTCTTATATGTGCAATACTATCATTCAGTGTATGTACTGTAAAAATATGTCAATGTATCATTCAGGACTTTCACACAAGCCCTGGTGTGGTTGCATGCACTCTATTAGCCAAGATCAATAAGCTTATGTTTGTGATCAATCACCTTCCTGTTTTAAGTTTTTAGTCAGTCTGTTCGCACTAAAGGAGGTGACCTTATAATTGCCTGACCCAAACCCCTTGGAAGTTGAGAATTAGATCTGACTTTTACAACCCAAATCCAAAAAAGTTTGAACTTTGTGTAAAATTAAATGTTTTAAAAATCCAGCAATTTGAAAGTTGCACACACCTACATTTTATTCATAATAGAACACATAAAACATAGCAAATTGTTAAACTGTTAATTGCTAATAATACACATCTCAAAAATGTTGGGACCGGTATAACAAAAGTGGTGCAAAATAGAAACAACTTGAGGAAAATTTTGCAACTAATTGCAACTTAGAGAGGCAGAGTTTCTCAGAAGTAAGGACGAGCAGAGCTTGACCACTCTCTCGAAGCTGAGGAACAATTTCAAAATGAATGTCCCTCAACATGAAGTTGAGAAGACTTTGAATATATCATCATTTACAGTACATAAATATCATCAAAATAATCTTAAAAACCGTGAGAAATCTCTGTGTGGAAGGGATATATCTGATAATAAATATTAGATATCTGTGATCTTCAAGGCCTTAGGCAGCACTGCATTATAAACAGGTATGATTCTGGAACATTTTCAGAGGACGTGTCTCTGAACACAGTTCACTGTGCCACCCAATGCCGGTTAAAGCTAATAAAGAAAACCGATATGTGACCATGATCCAAAAACAATTGTATTTTTTTTGGAAAGATGGACTGAGACAGAGTGAGAAACTGTTCTTTTGTCAGACAAAGGAAATTTGAAATTGTTCTTCAAGGTAGGCCTTGCATATTTCAGCAACATATTGCTAAATTGCATACTAGATCTATTACAACAGCATGGCTCATAGTGGAGGCGTTTGGGTGCTCAAGTGGCCTGCCTGGAGTTCAGACCTTTCACTGTTGAAAACATTTGGCACATCAAAAAGCCAGGATATCTGAGCAGCTGGAATGCTATATCTCTATATAACTATATATATGTAATGCATATACATTTCTATGATAAAACATTAGCGAAACTAATGTTTGCTTTAGCTCCACAACAGCTAAACCCTGTAAAGGTTACCTAACCTTTAAAAACATCTTGAAAATGGACTCTCAGATATTATGTATGGAATACTGCTGTGCTGTTTATGGAGCCACACTGTAGAAAAAGCCAACTTGTCACAGACCTTTACAAAATCTTAAAGTATAACAGCGCATGAAATAAAATTTGATGGCTTGAAAAATCAATGATTGTGGCACAATTCTGGCTAACTCTCTGAATAACCTTTACTCTTAAGGCTGTGTTGATGCACACACATTTAGATTCAGTTGTTTTACTCAAACATCAAGATGCACAATCATTTCTCATGCAATTAAAGCTGGAAAGCTAGAAACAAGTACTGGTCACAGAGACACACACACACACACACACGGACTGACCTATCGCCTGAAACAGAAGACAACAGAAGCACTCTGAGGCTTTGATATGTGCAGACAGACGAGATCGACACAATCAGGGTTGTGGCGACATTGGGGTAGCGGGAAACTCACAGTAGTATTGGCAGTAGTACTCTTTTCAAAGTGCATTCACTGCATATTACAGTTTTTGCCCACTGCTTGAACACATTTTGCAAAACTCCGCTCTCTGTGCCAAAACTGTACACACAAGTACACATGACACAACACTGGGAAATATACCATTCACATCTGTGCCAAATTGAAACTCCACTCCCAAAACCTAAACTCTGCTGTCAAAACCTAACATTTCTTTGTCAAAATGTAACTCTGTTGACAAAATGACACATACTTGCATCATATGCAAACACTTACAGATCAGGGGGAACACACTAGTCTTCTTTACATAAAACACTGTCATTGGGGTATAGAATATTGTATAGTAGTATGGATGTGAATTAAGAGTAACACTTGTCAGTAGAGGCACATAGAGCTAAAATACAAATATTCATAGATTCTGGGAAGTCATCACATTAAATATTCAATACATCTGGGCAATGTTGCTGCATTAAATGAGAGACCTGCAGCCACTCTGCACATCTCTAAATGAACTTTAATTAAACAAGATTATTTAGTATTCAACAACAGCCCTTCTGTGTTTTAACTGTATGACACACACACACACACACACACACACACACACACACACACACACACACACACACACACACACACACTTTTATATTTCCATTCACTGCTTAACAAAAGCTAAGAGAGTTCTCATTTTGACCTCAATTTTCCTAAAAGGTTTTACGATAGTAGAAACACCAACTGGGATGCGAGCTGCTTTTGCACTTTTGCACTCAGGATGAAAATGCAGTTGTCACGTATAAGCTATAAACATCTGCAAAGTAGTGATTTTCTGTAACTATATATACATCACTCAGAGAGACATCTGAGCTGTGTTATCGGTGCATGTGTGAGTTCAGGGTGGTTATGGCCTTTGGGAAACTGTTTTTGAGTCTGTGGGTTTTGTGCTGATGCACCTGTAGCGCTTCCCTGAGGGAAGCAGGCTGAACATGTTGAAACCAGGGTGGGAACTGTCCTTGATGATGTTTGCTGCTCTGCTGAGGCAGCGGGAGGAATAAATGTCTATCAGGGAGGGGAGAGGGCAGCCGATGATCTTTTGTGCTGTCTTGACTACACTCTGAAGCCTCGCTCTATCCGCCTTAGTGCAGCTGCCGTACCATACCGTGACGCAATAAGTTAGCAGGCTCTCAATGGACGAGCGGTAGAAGGTTAGGAGCAGGTTGGAGTTCCTGAGGACTCTCTGCCTCGTCTCCCTTTGAGATAAGTCCCACTACCGCAGTGTCATCAGCAAACTTGATGATGATATTGTTGTTGTGGGTCGAACTGCAGTCGTGGGTGTAGAGAGAATACAGGAGGGAGCTCAGCACACAGCCCTGTGGGGAGCCGGTGCTCAGTGTGCGAGTGGAGGAGAGATGAGGGCCAAGTCTTACAGTCAGGGGCCGGTTTGTGAGAAAGTCCTTTATCCAGGCACATTTGGTTTGGGAAAACCCGAATGGTTTTGTCCACAGTCACATTTCCAATACAGAACTTGATATAGTCCAGTACTGATCCTGTGAAAGTTTCTGGTCCTGGTGTTCAAATATGTCCCAGTCTGTCTGTGTGAAGCAGTTCTGTAGTTTGGAGAGAGCATTTTCAGGCCAGGTTATTGTTTTGATCACTCTTTAAGATCAAAACAATAATGAATAACAATCCAAAAACACAAAACACTGGGTCAAAGACCCAGAATCACGACACTACTGCCTTGTCAAAATTCACTATTTAGTGTAAAAGCGTGCCAGGATTATGCAGAAAGATTAAGGCGGCGCTAGTTCGTCACCTGGGCCCTGTTTCAGGAAGCCGGTTTGGAAAACTCAGAGTGAAAAACGACACTCACGGTTGAGTAACCCCGAACTGTCCAACTCGGAATATTCCGTTTCAGAAAGGCTGATAACAAGTAGTTCAGTCAACGCGGAGTTGCTTTAACCCCAAGTGAAGCGCGCGGACGAGGATACATAAAGCCCTGATAAGCGGAGCACAGATTAAGCGAGTCACCATGGAGACGGAGGGAAAGAAGGCGCGGTCAATGTATTTCACAGCGCTTGAGGCCGAAATTCTGATGGCAGCATATGCCGATAACATGCAAATTCCGCGGAAAAAAGTAACACAGCCACAGCTGCAAAAGCATGCATGGCAAAACATAGCCGACAGAGTCAATGCGTGAGTGTTAATTTAAACATTGATCGAGGGATTTCCACCCATTTAACACGTTATTTTATCATATGTTATTTTATTTGTTATTTTATACATTTTATTTTGTGATGTGATGTGAGCGCAGGTGCAACCCAACAGGCCCCAAACGTGCCTGGCAGCAAGTAAAAATGAAATATAAAAATATAGTCCAAACAGGTAAGGTGTAATTGTATTATGAGCCATAGTGCTTGGTCTGTTTGTCCGATGTAAATCAATTGCAGTTAGAGGCTACATTAATTTTCTTTCTGTAAGCACTTATTGAAATTATCTGAGCACATTACAAGTACATATTTGCTTACTCTGTATGCTCAAATGTGGCCCGTTATAGCCAACAGAAAAAAAGCGGAGGCCCGAAAAACAGGTGGGGGTCCTCCACCACCACCACTCACAGAGGCTGAGCAGTTGGCCCTCAGCCAAAACAGTGGGCGCCCTGTGGCCGAAGGCATCTCTGCGGGGACATCCTCTGAGGCAATAACCCCGCAAGACACAAGTGCCTACATAAGGGGTAAATTCAAAATAATACATGATGTGCATACATCCTTTCTTCACAGTCACCTTTGCAGTGCTGCTCATTCATTTGATAAACTCTTTACCATAATGGATTATTTTGTAGTGAAGTTATTTTCCGACTGATTTTGCCTTCCCTCAGCCTTGGTTGTCTTTGAGAGCATAATGACAATGAAGTGTAAGGTGCTTGGTATGTTTGTTAATTGCCATTTGGTCCCTTGTAAGTTATAAGTGACCTGTATAAACCTCATATTCTATCAGTTGATGGTGATGGTGTACTGCATCTGGTGCAGCCTCCTGTTGAGCCAGACCAACATGCAGTTGTGAGTACTCTTAATACTCCACAGATTATATGAGTTTACAGTAGAACAGCAATGTTGTCTATTTCTTTACTACAGGAAAATAATGAAGAAACATTGACAGCTGTTACGGAGGAGGAAGCAACAGAGACACTTTATGAGGTTTACATCTTTTAATACTTTGTGTACAGGAAATACAGGCGACCAATAAAGCCAGTTGAACAAAAAATCTGTTTATTCTTCTTTCAACATGTTGAGGTGATGGGTCAAAAGAAATGATTGTGACATATGGTGTCTCTGACTGCTCTTCCATCTTGTATGTCCGTGGGAGGGTCAGGATGTTCATGGTTTGGATCACTGCTGATGTTTGGTTCAGAAGGACAGTGTTCTCCTCTAATTGTGGCAATGTTGTGAAGAATCACACATGCCACAATAATGTCACATGCCCTTTCTGGGGTGACCCCGAGTCTTTGCAGGCACTGGAACCGGGCCTTAAGCATTCCGATAGTCATTTCAATTCTGGCTCTTGTCCTGCAATTAGCCAGATTATATCACTGCTGTGGGCCCGGTTCAGGGTCAGGGTAAGGGGTAAGCAAATAGGGTAAACATGGATACCCCCTATCACCAAGCAAGTAGCCAGTGAACTCTCCTAAGACAGAAGGATACACTTCAGTTCAAATGTCCCTGAAGCAATTGGTCTTTATATATTTTAAAGTATTCTCAACTCACCATGTCCAAATTTTGTGCTCAGTGTACATTCACGGAATATTTGTGAGTCATGGACAGAGCCTGGCCACTTGGCTTCCACATTTGTGATAATGTTGGCAGCATCACATATGATCTTCACAGTGCAGAGAACACAAATTAGCATCCATTACTATGATTAAATAATTTGTTAGTTTGACATGCTACAGGGAACTATGTACCTGTACATTAATGCTGTGGAAAGACTTCCTGTTCACATAGTCTCCTTCATTTACTGAAGGAGCAATGATTGGAATGTGAGTGCCATCTGTACAGCCAATCACGCCTGGGAACCCTGAAAATAAATGTGCAATTTAAGTAGTAGTCCAAGTATCACCACATCATGAATTAAGTTTTGGTCATCCTGATACCTGCAATTTTGTGGCATCCCTCTTTGATAAATCTTGTGGGTCTGTGACCGGGGAACACCACAAACGAGTGCAGGAGACGTTTCAGTGCAACTGTAACATTCCTGACTGCCCGACAGACGGTAGCCTTGGAAACGTGCTCAGCGTCACCAATATTATACAGAAAGCTCCCGTTTGCAAGAAACCGAAGTGCAATACAAATAATATGTACAGAACTGAGAGAATGTCCGCGATGTGTCACATGCGTAATATATGGCCTGAGGATGTTATTAAAATAAATTATAGATTGTGCTGAGAAACGGTAACGTTCGCACAGAAAATCATCAGGAAATGATAAAATGTCCAAACGCGCTCTGATCACTCTCTCCCGGCGGAGAGCTCTGCGGAGAATTTGGGCTTCACGATCTACTGGCTCTTCAAGGAAGTGGCACGCCATGTCCGACACTTCCTACTGTCAGGTTTCCGACAAAGGGGCGGAGACAGTCAGGGTTAGTTGTAGTAAACCTGCTAGGGGGCAAGTTAGCTTCATGGAGTGTGTCGTCATAGTGACTCACTCAGGCTGCAGCTGAACTCTCTTTGTGAAACCGAAAACCCAGAGTTTTCGTTAACTCAGGGTATACTTACTCAGTTTTTCCACTAAACCGGCTTCCTGAAACAGGGCCCTGGGTGTATAGTCTGGTATTTTAAGAGTCACCCAGCTTTAACATCACATAGTGATTGATAGTCATCCACAAAGTCTGATGTTATTTTTTGATTACTCGTGTTGGGAATGTCTGTCATGAAGCAGCTGTGTGCACGCAGGAAAAGGAACCAAAAGCAGACTTCACGGAGTCGGAAATGTAAACTCAAAAACATGTTTATTGTTGGCAGGGAAAACTACAACAAACTACACTGGGAAAATATGAACTAAACACACAGAGAGGCACACAAAGAAACACACAGCCATGGAAGAGGGACAACAAGTAGGGGACAATAGAGGACTAAAATACATGACGGAGTAATCAGGAAACTGGAGACAGAAGGGAAACACAGCTGGTACTAATGACACAAACGAGACGGGGAACAGGGGCTGAACATAGGGCAGAACTGTCAAAATAAAACAGGAAGCAAGAGACAATTAACAAAGATGCACACTAGACACAAAGACGTGGAAACATGACAGACCTAAGAAAGCTGGATCAAAGTAACCCAGAACCATGAAAATGATATTCTGAGGATGATGCAAATTTGCAAACAGAGAAATAAAGAAATAATGCCAAATACAACACATTTGATAAGATCTCTTTATCATCAGTGTGAACATGAACAAACTGAACAGTAAATATAGCAAAAAATGATTTAAATTAAAACTCATATATGCAAATTATTATTTAGTTCCTTTAAAAAAATTGTCACATGGTTCAATAAAGACTCCAGTTTAAAAAATGAAAAGGAAAATCTGACAATTATTTCATGGTTTGGGCTTTATGGGGTTAATTTATTGCATTTTTATGACATAATAAAGGGATGAGAGAGTTTAACACAGTTCCAGTGCAGAGCATGAAACTGATGATGTTGCAGAGAGTTTATAGCCACTGCCAGTTTCCAACACTTGTCCCTGGTTGGGCTTTTACATCCCCAGCACACAAATTAAACTTTACAGTATTCAAAGGTTTTCTTTTCCATCCTGGTTCTCTTTTAAAGCTTCTTGCTTTAAAAGTTTGCTGTTCCCAGCTCGATGACCTGCAAATCACTGTCCCATCGGCGCTATAGTCCTATTCTCACATAACAGGCATCTGAGTTTGTCAGCATCATGAGTCTGAAAATGATGAAGAAATGGACTTCATCCAGAAAAGAAAGTCCTTAATTTCATTTGCTTTCTAATCCTCCCCCCTCTCAGTCCTGCATCCTGTACCTGTCACCTCTCTGCTCCCTTCATCCTGTTCTCAAAACTCTCACCTCTACACCCCCCACCCAACTCCTTACTCTAAAACCTTCTCTCGCTTCCTTTTCTCAGTGTTTCGCCTCTCATCTTCCCCGCTCTGCTACTCCACCTCTCCATCCCCTCTTTCTTTCCTTCCTTTCTCTCTCTTTTTTTCTTTTCAATCAGCCTCCTCTCCACTGCCCTACATTGACTCTCTTCTTTTCATTCCCTCTGTTACACTTTCTCTCCCCTCTCTCTTTCTCTCTCTCGCACTCTCCCTCTGATATCCAGCACACAATACAGTGAGAATCGGAGGAAAATGAGGGAAGCAGTGAGTCTGGAATGACAGGACATAAAGAAGGGGATTTTTGGGACAGGCGATTAGCGGGAAGCAAAACAAAAAGCCCCTTGTCAATCTGGCTTATAATTCCATTAAAATTTGTAAATGTGGTAGTTTACTTTGAGAAAAGCTCCTATAATTGGCCTCAGTGGAGGCATATGAATATGTGTGTGAGTGCATGTGTGTGTGTGTGTGTGTGTGTGTGTGTGTGTGTGTGTGTGTGTGTGTTAGTCTTCAGCGGTGTGTGCCAGTCTCGGCTCCCAGTTTCGGTATTTCCTGCGCAGGTTGGTACTGAAACACAGGAGTAGGCAAAGCTAGAGTTGGACCCTCCTGACTCCTGAATCTGACACAAACAGATGCTTACAAGACACACACGCACACACCTACATGCACACACTCGACACAGAAATCCACAAACAAGTGTGTTACCTAAGCCTGCGGCAGGAGAGGAGGGCGGGGAAGAGACATGACAAGACGGATAAGGGATAAGGATGGGGAGGCAGGGTGGGTGGACGACGAGGTGGGGCTTGTGTGTGTGTGTGTGTGTGTGTGTGTGTGTGTGGTATGATAGGGGCCAAGATTTCAACATATAGTAAACACACACACACACACACACACACACACACACACACACACACACACACACAAACATTTGAGTTTTTTTCTTTTTTATATTTCCCCCATCTCTCTCCTTCCAGTCCTTTTCCCCTCTGGGAATGATGGGAAATGCAGCTGGATATAGCGCCCCTCTGCCCCCCCCCACCCCCCACCCCCCCACACACACGCTCTCTCCTATCTCTCCTCTCTCACTGTCTGGCACTGAGTGGAAGTAAACAGAGGCGGAGATCGCATTTGGTTCCTGAACTGTTTCAGGGCTCGGTGCAACCACCACACACACTCTTTTGACTTCTCTCTCACACATATGGACAAATACACACACACACACACACACAGCGCAAAGGGGATCTTGGCAGTAGAGGAGCCTAAAAGTCATTGACCGAACTCACATCAGCCGCCTTTGTCTGCACAGCGTTTGAAGAAGAGAAGAAGAGCAAGAGGTGATAGAGAGGACTGTAAAGACGAGTGTAAAGAGGGTCAAAGGAGTGCATCGCTTTGGGTTTGTTTAAGTCGTTCAATTAAATCAACGGCTGAAAATGGAGAACACGTGAGGGGAAAGAGGAGCGAGGGTAAACTTGGGGCAAAAATGCTGCTGGCTAAAGTTTGTGGATATTTCTAGAGGGATTTCATTTTATTGCCCTTGAACTTTGAGGAAGAAACGCACAGGGTCGACAGAGGACTGCGAAGAAGGTGAGAACCCAGTCAATGATTTTCAAGCATGAAATGACTTGCCTATTTAGCTCTTTCAAAACTAAACAAAATTGAACTGTCACTTGCTTTTCTGCATTTTTTTAATATCTTTGAAAAGTAAGTTGAGAAGTCTCCTTAGACTGATTCTCCCAGCTGATTATCGAATCGAAAGAAACGAATAGAATAGAATAGAATAGCCCTTTATTGTCATTGTACATGTACAACAAAATTGTGAGTGCTCTACACCAACTGTGCTGGAATAAAATATTAAATAGTAAGACAGCATGAGTAAATAACAAACATGAAAAATATTAATAATCACGAGGAACATAGGAGGAAGAAACACAAAAGAAGAACAGGTTGCAAAGTGTTTGGAAGTAGTGTAATGCACTTGGTCTGAGTGGAGTCGGTGTGTGATTAGGACAGGATATTGTATGTTAACGGTGGCAATGGCCCAGGGGAAGATGCTGTTTGTGAGTCTGCAGGTGTGGAACCTGATTGACCTGAGGCGACATCGGGAGTGGCAGCGGGTCAAACAGGTGGTGAGCGGGGTGCAAGAGGTCACCTGTGATGGCCCTGGTTTTACTGAGACAGGATCTGGTGATGGGCTCAAGGGATAGCAGAGGGCAGCCAATGGTTTTTTGGGGGTAGTGTTAATTAGCCTTTGCGTAGCCTTCCTGTTGTTTCCCCTGCATACCAAACACCCAGGGAGTAGGAGAGAGCAGCGAGTGTGTATCACATCGCCTTTTATGACAAAAGTCTCCGATAGTGACCTATTTAAAAATGTACTCTGCCCTGTTTTCATTATTGATTTCATAAATGTGTCAGATCAATAGATAAGTCATGTGTTTTAACAGGAACATGCTTTGAGATACTTCTGGGAATTTTTTTTAGACTGTGGGGATTTTTTGGTTTGCTTTTCTCAGTAAAACTACTTTTACCTTGTTTGATGTCTGTGCTGTTTCTCTGTTGCTAACACTCTTCCACCTGCTTCCCTCCTATTCAAAGCCTGTAGGTGGAACATTGGGTTCTCCAGGAAACATGGCAGCCACCAACCCTTTCTCCTGCCCCTTTTTTCTCTCCTTCCTCTTTTTATTCTTGGTGATCCGGCCAGCCTTCGCCCAGGGTCCATCAGTTACAGCTGTGGGAGTAACTGAGGATTCACCTACCACACTGACTAACCAGACAACTACCAGCTATACAGAGACCACCCAAAACACTCCTCCAGAGACAGGGCTTTCCACTCCCAACAGTGGTGGAGATACAGATGATGAGGATCTCCCTCCTGCTGGTGGGACACGTTGCCAGGGTTACTATGATGTCATGGGTCAGTGGGACCCACCTTTCAACTGTAACGCCGGTGTCTTCCTGTACTGCTGCGGTACCTGCTTCTACCGTTTCTGCTGCCAGTTCCGTCAGCAGCGCTTGGACCAGAACATCTGCTCCAACTATGACACTCCCATCTGGGCAAACACTGGCAAACCAGTTGCCACCATTACTGAGGGACAGGGAGACCTGGACCGGGACCGCACGCAACTTATCGTGTACATCATCTGTGGGGTGGTGGCCATCATGGTACTGGTTGGCATCTTTACTAAACTGGGCCTGGAGAAGAGCCGTGGGGGAAGCGGAGGAGGAGTAGGAGGGGCAGCACAGGCCGACCTCAACTCCAGGTGAAGAAGCGTGTGTGTGTGTGTGTGTGTGTGTGTGTGTGTGTGTGTGTGTGTGTGTGTGTGTGTGTGTGCCCGCGCGCATGTGTGAGAGAGATGCATGGGTTTCCAAATTTCTAGAAAACGCTCATTTATCCCCTAATTAAAACATACGACAAAAGACATGTTTATTCTTTATCGATGGGGCTTTTTTTCTTGTTGTATATGAATGTAGATCATTTGTTGTATTGGAGTAAGCCCAACCACAGACACAGGAGAGGTACTCCTCTCCTTTGGCACTCTGTGCACACCAGCAGGTTAATAACCAAGCAGTAGTCATGAGGGAAAAGGAGGAGGAAGGTTATTCGTGAGGATTCATTTTTCCAGCTTACAGAGGTTATTGTTAGATTGCTAATAAATGAAGACAATGTTCCCAGCCCTTATACTTTATACCTAAAAGTCACCTCAAAACACAGACACGTGCAAAAACCATTCTGAAATACAAAACAGTTACAGTCAAGGGTTAACAAATGCACATTTTGAATTTGAGACTGGTCTGTGACCCCCTTGTAATTACTGGTCTCCAGGCAAAAATATTGGACTCCCCAATTGCTTTGGTTGCTATCAAATTGTTATGGTCACCTGTACTTTGCATGGAACATGTCTGTCTGCAAACACTAGCCAGGTATTCTTCAAGCAGCATAAAACTGAAAAGTGCAACTAAAACCTGCCTTTAAAGGAAACATTGGGATATATATTAGTATAATACCCCTTTGCCACTGATTTCATCTACAGACAGCCAGAAACTTCTATGAACCCAACCATTGGTTGCATAATGTCCAATATGGTGGACGTGAGTCAAGCAATGTGTGTATCACATGATGCGCAAAATCGCTATACTAGGCTAGGCGCTGCTGAAGAAAGTCCATCAGACCATTTGAAACTGAGTCTGACTTATTTATTAGGAGAGTAATATTAGCTATTTGGCAATTTACTGGTATCAACATTTATCATGTTATGATGAAAAATGAAAATTTAAAAGTAAAGAAATGGAGAAATGCCCTCCAACTACAAACTTGGGTCATCTGTCCACCAGAGGGCACCCCACAACTTCCCCACAAGCATCACAACCAGCTGATCTGAGCAGAGTCAGGCAGAGGGTAAGAGAGTCGAGAAATAGAACAAATGCACTTGATAAGTTTTAAGAAAATGTGTTTATCTTTTTTTTTTAAAGTAACTAAGTACTGTATTTTTAAATCACCAAATATTTTTTCCTCAAACATCCAATAGACAATGAAGCTTTAACCTGAAGTTGAGTTTTATGAGTGCAAATTTGAACAAATTCAGTAAAAACTTGATCTTCTCAGTCCAAACATCAGGCACATTATTGACATGTCTGAAAAGTTATAATGAGTATGGCATGTCCTGGGAAATATCTGCACATGAATGAAGATCACTTGCAAATATTACCAAAGCTCAATGACATAAGCGAACATCAACAAAAGTTCCCAAAGAACATTTTAACATTCGTTAACTCATCAGTTTTGAATCTGAATCTACTTAATGACGCATCTCATTATTTAAGTGATTACATTTTGTGCAGTAAAAGCACTTTTTATTTCTTGGTTTTTGGAGATGCTGATGTATGATCCTACAGAGGTTTACAGGGATGTGTTTAGATTAGAATTGGCACTGAATGGGGCCTTCATGGATGGCACTACTGAAAATGACAGTTCTGCTGAAAGAGAATAGCACAGGAAGACGCTTGCAATTGCACAAATACAATGTCAGTATTATTTGAGAGGTGAAATAGCGTAAACAACATCACAACAACACACAGTGTTAAACTTATCTCGGCTTTGAGGCAACCACCAATGGGAGTGAAGCGAATTGTTGATTGACATAACTGGGGGTTGGTAAACAAACATGAGGGTGGAATGTCAAAAATAGTGACCAGCTGTCAGCTACAAAGTAATGTGCTGTGAGCAAATTGCTTTATATGTGGGTGAGGCTTAATTTTCAGTTTAAAGTCTAAAGTGTCAGCTATGGATGTGAACTAGTTTATCTTCACCTGTGTTAACTAAGCTTTGAGCTAGTGCTTCATCGGTGTACACACCTAAAACTTTACATATTTATTCTTGTTTATTCTCTTGTCTATTCTTAGGGTTCATTTATTTGTTTCTTTTTCAGTTTTTCTTTTATATTTCAGCTCTTTGCGTACTGTTTGCTTTTCTTGTAAACATGAAACTGAGAAAACCAACTTTCTAGTTTTTGAGGGTTTGTTTTTTGCAGCTAGGCACTTTTAACTTGTGCGTCTGTGTTAGAATGTCTCATGTGTACAAATGTGTCAGGGTTTCAGAAAGAGCACATGAAGTCACATTTTACACTGTGAATCTGATGCTTTTAAACTGAGTTACTGAAACACAACCTTGAGAAGAAAAAAGATTTGTAGTTTGAGTTTTAGCCTTTCTCCTGATACAAATGCAATCGTGCATACACTCCAGCTGCAGTATAGAGTTAAATACATGGTTCAAAGTTCAGTCTATTCGCCTCAGGAAATCATTACAGCGCAGCATGGGCTCACATCTCTCTGCTTTCATCCTGAACCAACTCTCTAGCTGCCTCTTCTTTCTTTTCTCCATAGAGTTTGTTCTTCTTATCTCTCCAGGCTTATTGTTTTTGATCTCATTTTCTTGCTTGAAAATCTGTTTCATCACGCGCTATTTGTCCCTTTCATCCTGAATTTCTTCACCACAAATCACTTTGTTTTGGTTCGTAAGAGTCCTCTCCTTCAGCCTTCTTCCACGTCTCCTTTGTTCCTTCTTTACCAGGTCAAATGTCCTTCTATCAACCTCTCTTGCTTTTTATCCCCCCTTTCACTCGCAAGGATAAGAAGTGAAACCAGCAGCTACTTTCAGTCACTCTGATCTTCATGCATTCCTCCCTCCTTTTCCATTTCACTTTGCAAACATCCCATCTCTCCCACATCATTTTTCTCACTTGAATTTTAATTGAGAAGCTAAACATGAGGACAGCTGCACTGGTGCCACCAAAACCTCCATTGACCATCAGTTGTCTTTGAGTGTCTCCCATTAACTCAAACTGCAAAACTCATTCTGCAGATACCAAACCACTAGGATTAACATTTTCTGCAGGGTAGCACCTAAGCTGAAATAGAAACACTGTGGCGGCATAAACATCCTCCCTCCGTGAGCCCATCTTGACAGATTACTGCTCCCCTTTGAGATTAAACAAATTTCACTGAGATTACAGCTTTACCATTTTTGGGTTGCTCTGCCTGCTTGCTTGTTTAGTTATTAGCCTGCTGACATAAATCCCTGCTATAAAAGTGTACGTGCAATCCAGGACTTCATATACAGCACACACACTTCATGAGGTGAGATGCACAAATTCTGCATGCGCTTTAGAGACGGATGTTAGAGCGGCCAAGCACAAAGCAAGACTTTTGCAATCTGCACGTGTGCTGTTGCAGCTCTCAAACTCGTGCTGTGCACCTGCTTCCCACCACAGGTTTCTCTTTCTCTTAACATCCTGCAAGCAGAGGGTGATTAGCGGGCTAAAATCCTAACAGTTTTCCCAAATCAGCTTTGAAAGTTAAAATCCAGAGTGATCCTCCTCGCAGACCTCCTTCCCCTCTCCTTCCATGCACACACACACTAAAACCACATTTTGAGTTTGAAAAATGCCTTCAAACTTGTGGGGACCGGGATTTTGTCCCCATAGCATCGTAAACTTCCAATTTTCGGTTCCCACAAAGATATATAAACAAGGACATACACACACACACACCTTCTAATAGCCCTCGACTCGTTCCAGCCGCACAAGGTTCGGGGTATTTGCAAGCCGCACTAATCCCCAGCCAACAATGGAGAGCGCCTTAGGTCACGCGTGTCGTGTTTAATGAAAGGCTTCAACTGGAGCGGGGCCGGTTGTACACCGTAAACAAACAAAAATGACCTTCATGATTTTACGTGTACACGCACACATACACTCACACTCATCTTGATTTATAGTTCAATTAACAACAAGAATAATAGCGGTGGCATTTGGGTTACATGTGCATGGGTCAGATCACCACAGTGAGAGGTCAGAACAGCCATGAGGCGAGATGTGTTGCAACATAGCGTCCAGCTAGCAAAGCGGGAGAAACCTGGAAACAACATGGTGGAGGTCACATGGTTGGGATGGAGGGCTGTGTTTTTGCGCAAGTAAGTACATTAATGAGTGTGTGTGACACAGCGCTCCAGGTGCTCTCAGAAAAGAGAGGAAAAGATTGGGTGGATAGAAGAAGCCTCGCTTCCGAAATCTATTTATATTTTACTAATTTCTAGCAGCTAGCATGTTTCGAAGACAAGACAGCTGTGACAACTGTTAATTAATCTATGTGTCAAGGCACAACAATAATGACAGGAATTTTTAATTTAATGTATGAGTGACTTTTTGTTGCCAAAGTGATTATAAAATATTCATTTAGTCTTAAATAATAGCAGCGGCCAAAAATGCTAGTTTCGTGATGTCCCTCTGGCGTCACTGATCAGAGATAATGTGTCAAATACAGCACTGCACCTACTCTTGTCCTCAACACACTGCCAAAACTGAAACAATCAGGGGAACAGTCACAAGAGACAAGCATACACAGAGTTGTTCATTTAAAGATCCATTCATCAGAGACCCATTTATTCATTCATGTATTTTTGAACTGCTTGTCCAGTTCAGGGTCACAGGGACTGGAACCTTGCCCATCTGACTTCAGGCAAGCGGCTGTGTACACCCTGGACAGACTGCCGCTGCAGGGCTAATACAGAGTGACTGACAGCCATTCATGCTCTCATTCACAATTGTGACCAGTTTATAATCGCTGATTAATGCTAACAAGTGTGCGTGAACTCAGAGTGAACCCATGCGGGGACAATTGTGCCCCTAAAAGATTGAAAACTTTTTCTGGTGAAGAAACCTCAAACAAAAACCCTTCCTACATCAAAGGACGCTTCTGTTGGAATTCTTTTTCACAACATTATCCTTTCTGTTCTTGAGGTTTCCATCCAGCATCAAAGCTACATCTTTGACTGCTCTGGCATGTCATCTTCATCCGGTGTGTTTTTAAGCCAGCTGCTTTTTTAGTCCTTGCATTACATAACGAAGGACGCCATTGCTTAAATGGTTTGACTGCTCTGCCCTGTATTAAGGTCCGCAAATAAGTGATACTCAATATAGCATGGGCATATATATGGGTCCATCACCACTCACACAAAGCACATAGAATCACTTTGCTATTAACCCTTTCTCTCGCTTCCAAATAGAAAATATTGAGTCACATTTTGTAGCTCAAGGGCACTAGTGACACGTTGATGTAAACTTTTTAAAAATGAAATGTACAGTGGCCCTGAGAGGTCAAACACACGATCTGAGAAAACATAGGAAATGCAAAAAGCAGAGAGAAGAAAAACGGAATTTAAAAAAGAAGCAAACAACAAAAGAAAAAAACTACGCAACGGAAGTGATTTAGGGGATGACTCGCCTCCTCTTTCAATTCCCTTTTCATATAAATTAATATATTTTTATTAATATGTAAGTATACATATTTGTTACTAATTTCAGACTGAGTTTCTGTTATTATTGTGACCAACCTGCAGTACTTCAACAGGGGGCTCCAGCTCTCGCTACATGTTCACTATTCAATGCTTCTGTTAAATCATGTTATTGACTCACTAAATTACTTCTGCTGTGATTTGTGTGGTTTTGCAGTATTTTCATTCTATTTGCTAGTGTTTTTTTTAAGTTACAGTGTGTTTGACCTCTTAGGTCAAGCAGAGGAGCGAGAGAAGAGCTGTACCTCAAGCTATTTTAAAGCCTTGAGATAAGCATTTTGGACACTTCTTTGTTGTTGTTTTTAGTTTTTTAAGCCAGATGTCATAAGGGAGGTGAAGATGTTACTGATAAACTGCTAACAGGAGACTGTGATTGACAAGTTGCTACCTCAGGAACATGCAAAATACCCACACCTTAAAGCATGCCCTGCTTTATCATGGATTCAACTCTAAATGGGATAAAAGTGTACAAAATGAACATTAAGGCATATTAATGACGACTTGAAATTAGCAACTGAGAACATCTGCTCATCACAATGTTTTTAATGAGATCATACAATGAGGGAGAACTATGGTAAAACTTTTTAATAGATTTCTATACAATCTCTGCTCTTTTTACAACCAGAGTTATTGCTCTCTGCTGGCCATTACAAAGAACGCAGGTACCTCGTGATTTCACTTTTCAGACCCAGTTGCTCCTTATCTTTTATTTGAAATATTTTGGATTAGCAGAAGAAAAATGATGGATGTACAAAAGAGGGGGATGAGATGTGTCTCATACTTTTTAACTGAATCCAGTCAATAGATATTGGCATTTGAAAGTTCCAAACCAAGGAGCATCAGACAGTCTGCATCCACAATGCTGTGCACACCTAAACCAGACCAAACTTGAGGAGATGCCCTTGATTATTAACAGCTCAGCATTAACTGCGAGGTCTCACCAGTGATAATTTCACATAACTGGACAGAGAAGGGCCAAAGAAAAAGATCAAGGATGAACAGAGACTTAAGGTCATCAGAGTACAACAACCACACCAAATGAAGTTAAATCCCCACTGTGTGCCGTTCTCTTTGCTCTGTGGCTCAGAGTAATGGGAGGTGACAGACAGCGACCTCAACAAACTTTCAACCTTTCACACCAAAAGCCTTTGGAGAATCCTGGCCATCGTTTGGCTGAAAGCGATCTCTAACAGAGCCCTGCTAACCCAGTGTTATAAATAACTCCATCACAAACACGGCTCTACGCTCAATGGTCAAAAGACACAAGAGAGTGACCCAACAGTACTTTAGCTCACATTTTTGGGCTCCAAATCAAGAAACTAGTAATAACGTTACAGCTATCTGCAGTTTTATAATGTAAATAACAATTTAAACAAGCTTGTCCTCTGAGGGGCTCAACGATATAAGGGATCTCTCTCTTAATTAGCTTTTAATAAAAGGATCTTGATTGGATTCTCTGGAACTGATACTGGAGGTGCTTAATCTGTGAAGGAAAAGCACCATGAAACCTGCATGAACAGCATCATGGTTCACAGCTTAACAGGTATACTAGAAAAGATAGATGTGAAGTTATCCCTGCAGCCTGCCCCGTACACGGACTGCAGACAGGAAGCAAGTGAAGCCACTACAAGCTGTAAATATCTACTACTACTGAGTTTCCTCCGCTCTCTCCTACACTTCCATAACCCCACCTTCCAAAATTTCTCCTACTTTTTCAGTACCTCCAGGGTTGAGCTGTCACTCTCTATCACCTCTCACCTGTCGCCACTGTTTGTGTGAGCATGTCTGCATGCATGCATACTTGCAAACAAATGTGATAAAGTGTGCATATGCATGTGCCTGCATCATCACTTGTCGCAGTTCCTCCCAAAGTGAAAGAACATATAAGCTGACAGATTCCTGGCTCCATCAGAAGTGACAATTTTCACCCTGCAGCTACTTTACCTTCCTCTCTCCTCCTCCTCCTCACCACTCCCGGGCTTCACTGGGCCCACACACACTTAAATGTGGGTCAACGCACACTGACTTAAGGGTTTGGCACTGTGTTGTTTCTGTGTTTGTGGTCGCCCCCCCTTTTTGAGTAAAGGTGCTGGGAATTGAAAATATCAAAGATAGCCATCCTTACATCTCTCATGTCTCGAACAAGGCATTTAAAAAAAAATTGAGTCGTAACAATTAGAGTTTTGTCTGTTTGTCTGTTAAAGTTTTATTCTATTACATTTGGATCATTTTTTGAAAAATTTGAACTGAAAAGGGTTATGAAGCAGAAATGCTGTCTGTCCATTAGTAATACTTCCGCAGGTTTAATGTTGATAAAAGAACATGTTGAATTTCCTAAATTGAAAGGTGTTCTTGTCCTTATGCATAAGTTGACTGACAGGTAACAGGCCAAAAAGGAGAAGCAGTCAAAAACAATACTGCATGAAGTGTGCTTGTCTAGACACTGGCACAGCTTCTTGTAAGTTTTCCTTTGCTTGTTCAATTTCAATAAAAATTTGTTACGCTGTGTAAAATGCAACAAAAAATAGAAAGCAATGATATCCAAATCACATAATCTCCTATTTTATTCACAGTAGAACATAGAAAAAGTATCAATGTCATGAAAAATATTGCAACAGGTCAGTAACATGATTGGGTATAAAAGAATATCTTAGACAGGCAGCGTGTCAAAGAAAAAACTTACAAACACTCCCACAGTTTGCAGTGCCATCCACTAATGCAGGTTAAAGCTCTATCATGCAGAAAGCAAGCAAAATGTCCAAATGGACTGAGGCAAAGTGGAAAACTGCTCTGTGGTCAGACAAATCGGAATTTGAAATTCTTTGCAGAAAACACAGACATTGCATTCTCCAGACTAAAGCGATGATGATGACACTCCAGCTTGTTATCAGTGCTCAGTGCAAAAGCCTGCATGGAGGTGGGTAAGTCCTGTTGAATCGCTCAGTGTATTGGTCATTACACACAAAAGCTTAAAGCGCTCTCATGACTTTCTGATATTCACTTCTAAATGACTGATGTTGCTGTTGGAAAAATATGCTGCCAGAATGGCAACAGAAGGGAACATTCACTTGTAGGAAGCCTGAATGAAGAGTTTTTTTGCAGAAAGTCTTAAGTATTCAAGCGGTTCTGTGCCTTCTGTAAAAATCTGTGCTCCTGCATTGAAATATTGTAGAGATGTCTGCAGATACTGACCTGCTTATTGTGCCCTCAGCTTCTCTGATTTGCATATGCACCAGCCCAAGTGGCAGGGGTGCGACCAGATACACTGACAAAAGAAAAACTGACACATCTCCACAGAGCAGTGCTTAATTGTTTTAAAAGTAGTAGGTGGAAAAAAGCAACCAAAAAAAGAAGGTCCTCTTGCCTGAAAGGAAAAAAAAAAATCATAGACAGCGTAAAGATGGATGTAGCGTTCAGCTTTGGATGTAGGTTTGAAAAGTGCAGAAAGCATGGTAGTGCTGTAAACTTGCATTCTTTTTAATGGGAATGTTGGGGTGACAGCTAAGGTTGCGAGAAGAGCTCTGGTCCGATGTTATAGGTATTTTGTTGCACTGCATGCAGAAGTCCAGACTTTAGAAAGTGGTTTTGAACAGAAGACGGGTGTTGAACATATGCAGAAAAATGAGAGGAAGAAAGACTCAGAGTGGAATGACATCTGTTACAATGTGGTTACCATTTGCATGAAGCTTAACCGCTTTCAGGAAAAGGTCAGAGACAAACACTACTCATCAACGGCTAACCTGGTTGGAAGGAATTTTTATCTGTCATTATGTTTATCACTCAGACTCCACAGTTTGATGTTTTAGGGAAAGCCGTAAAACCAAAATCACCAAGAGCTTATAAAAATGTTTACATAGTAGATATTTACTGCTTGTAGGCGCAGTGTACAGAAATGGTGTAATGTACTCACTGAGAACATCTTACATTCAATCAGTGCAGTCATACAGCACAGAGGATTTCACATTTCGAGAGTTACTGTTAATATTTGTTGGAACGACTCACTGTGCACGCTCTAATCTGGGTGACCTGAGAGGACTAATTGATTGTTACAGGACATTAGTGAAGTCTCATTTCACTGTGGCTCTAATGTGATGAGATAGGATGGAAGAACTGATGAGCTCTCTGATCTCAGGCACAATACTTTTATATAATATGTCAAAGGATAATAAGCGCAGTGAGGGCAGAAGCTTACAGAATATATAAGTATAATACACATATAGGTTCCATAAGGTTTCTCCAAGAGTACAGAGCAGAAACAATAATTTTCACAGGGAACACTGTTGAGGGAACTTTAGGGCAATCCAGTGAAAGTAAAAGCTACTCTTCTGAGCTTTGGCCTGCCCTTTCATATCATAGAGGCATTTACATTGGGAGTCTGGATACTTTTGCATGTTTTTTTTATTAGCTTTCTAGATGTGAGTTTGTTGGGTAAATACAAAAAGTAGTGTAACAAAGGTGGTTGCCAATCTTCCCAGGAGGGAACAGATCAGAAAGTTTAACCTAAGGTCAGATCCTGCAAACTACAAACTACAAAACCTCTGGAACAATGGCTAAAGTGGGGCGATCGTGGCTCAATCGGAAGGTTGCCGGTTCGAGCCCCGGCTCCGACAGTCTCGGTCGTTGTGTCCATGGGCAAGACACTTCACCCGTTGCCTACTGGTGGTGGTCAGAGGGCCAGATTCTATGAAAAGATGTAAACTCAAAACACTGTTCACCCGACAGCACGTACATGGACATGCAAGTGCTGAAAGTATTCCGAAACTGCAGGTTTCGTCACTCTCCGACCAAAATTCACTGAACCAAAAGCAAAAGAAGACAAAACTACGCATCATGTTTGAATAACATTGTAATGAATTCCATTCAAATCCCACTTCCTGCACAGTTCTCTCATCAGTGAGCTTTGAGACCAGTTTTCCATCAAAAATCTTTATTTTTGGGTTATTCGCTTGCTTATGACGCAACAATCTACCGTTGTTTACAGTGTTGTCAGCCGCTGGTTCTCCCCGCCAAAAAAAATTACCTCTGACAAGAAAGCGTAGTTTCTGCTATTCAATACCGAAGAAATTTCAACTTTCACAAATTATGCCAAAATTCCAAAATGCTTAGCTACGTCCCTAATAGAACCTCTGTAACTGTTTTTGTAATTATAATTTTACACATTTATTTCTTAAGATTTAAGTCGAAAGAGTCGTGCTGACAGATTTATGTCTTTGTCACAGGAGCTTTTTCTTTATCGTGTAGAAAAACAGCTAAATATGTAACTTCTTTACACTGGTAGAAAGGGGAGTTTCACTGGTCTGGCCTGGTTTCAGTGGGCTGTATGTGGCCCGGGATGTAAAATGAATTTGACACTCCCGTTGTAAACCAATAAACAAACATGAAGTCCAAGAGTAGTCACTAGCTGGACTTCAACTGATTCTGGTTCATTAATGAATGTGTTCCTCTTAATGTTCACATCTGGGTTGTTTTTGCAGATACTACAGACTTTTCTTGTCAATCTAGCCCACACTCCAGTATTAACCTCTTAACCAGCGACAAAGACGTCTTCATTATTTAAAGGCACCCACAGAAACTCTCATGAAGCTCAGCCAACGCTCCATAAACACCACACAGCCTGAAGACAGGTGCAGTTTTTGTTGCAGATTAAAAGTCCAAATCAGCAAGTTGTTTGAGCAGCGAGCCAAGAGAAGCGTGCGCAGAGGCCCGAGGCACTGTGTGGTGGTGAGTCACAGAAGGGATGAGGAGCAGAGAGAGGGTGAGGGAGGAAGACAAACAGTATGGTTTGAAGTGGAGGGAAAAGACAAAGAGTCAGATTTAGAACTGAGTTTAGGAAAGGAGGGGGGTGAGAGAGAAAGAACGAGACTCAAAGAAAAACAGACTATAGAAATGAAAGAAGATGAGAGAAAATGATTCAAGACGTTTGGGTTTTTTTCCTCGTGTGTCAAATGTTGAGAAATGTTGAATGAGTTCAGAGTGAGAAACCAAGAATGGAAGACTCATTAATGAGAAAGGGTCTTATTAATGTTGGAACTAGTGTGTTTAGTCTTAACCATTGGCTTACTTTTATATAAGTGAATTAGACTCAACATGAAGAACTGAAGATGAGTCGTGTCTGGATTCCAGTGCAAGCATTTACAGTACTGTGCAAAAGCCATGGATCACCCTTCATATCTTTATATTTCACTATGAAGAACTGAAGGAAATAGGTCGAGCGTTTTACAGCGTGGTATGATCACCTTTATTCTTCAACACAGCCAAAATATAATCTAAAATTGGTTCTTTGCTAAGTAGACACAACACTGGTATATTCCATATACTGTCTGGAATCATTATCATGCTAAAATGAAACCAATCATATGCTTTTGGGTAGTTGTGGAAGGTGGATCAACATCAGCTTTGACAGGATCCTCATCACCACTGGCTGAAATTCAGCCCCAAACCATGACACAGCCTCCACCATGTTTTACAGATGGCTGTAGATGCTCATTGTTGTAGCTCTCAGGTGACAGTTTTTTTAAGGCCTGCCATTTGTTTTGTCCTCATTGTCCAATGTTCTCAAACTATTTAAGACACACTGCACATCCCAAGTTTTCAGCTCTGAGAATCCACTTGCTGATACAAAATTCTTTTAAAAAAGGGATGAAAAATGCAAACAAAGAGAAAAAAGTCCATCTGAAAATGGTCGTGTACAGGTCTGGACTGAAAATCAAATTGGAAAAGCATTTTAGGAAGCCTGGAGAACTATTGCTTAAGACCTCTTTCAAAACAACAGGAAGGTCTGGCTTCTTGGAAGCCAATTATAAAGAAATAAGGGGTGACTCAAGACTTTTGCACAGTACTGTAGTTCCAGTCATTCAGTGAAATTATTGTTAAATCATTGTCCACGTGTTTCATCCATATATATTTTGTAGTGGCTTTATCATTCAGCACCATTTCGAGTGCTGGGAGTCAAATGTGGGTCACAAAGACAAGCAAACATGCACTATTTGGGCGATCGTGGCTCAAGAGTTGGGAGTTCGCCTTGTAATCAGAAGGTTGCCAGTTCAAGCCCCAGCTTGGACAGTCTTGGTCGTTGTGTCCTTGGGCAAGACGCTTCACCCGTTGCCTGGTGGTGGTCAGAGGGCCCGGTGGCGCCAGTGTCCGGCAGCCTCGCAGCACTGTGTCTGTCACGGTTCTGGGTCAGTTTGACCCAGTTTCATCCGTGTGTTCCCTGCCGCCATCATCATGTACCATCGTCTTCCTTCGTTCGTGCTCAGTAGTTTAGTTGTCCCAGTATAGTTTAGTTCTCCGTTTTGCCGTTTGCCTCTCTATTTTTTGTGTTCAATAAATCACCTTCACGCCTTCACGACTGCCTGCGTTTGGATCCTCCTTTTCCTTTTCCACACGGCTCTTCTCACTCGCCGTGACAGTGTCTTGTATACCTGTGCATTTGTGTGTATGTGTGTGTATGAGTGGTGCTGTGGACTTCCTTTTGTAAAGCTTAACTACAAGTGTTTTGAGTCAATAGTGTTTTTTGGGGGAAATACACAGGCAGCAGATATGTGTTGGATGAAGGGTAAGTCCCCCAAACTGTGCATAAACATACATCTGTGTGTAAAGTGTGTGTGTATGTGTAAAGTGTACATGTTTAGACATCTTTCTGAGGACAGAAAATTGGCACGACACTTTACTTTTGGAGACAAACAGTCACTCATAGGGACAAAATGCCTGTCCCCACGAGTTTGAAGGCCTTTATGTCAATTAGATGTCCTCACTAAGATATGAAAATGTGTGTGTGTGTGTGTGTGTGTGTGTGTGTGTGTGTGTGTGTGTGTGTGTGTGTGTGTGTGTGTGTGTGTGTGTGTGTGTGTGTGTGTGTGTGTGCACATGAACACTTGCACTCACACTTGTTTGGAAGCATTTCTTGCACTCAAACTCTTCTAGAGCCAAGTCTCAATGTGAACATATTGCAAACACGACAAGCAGCAAAAAGGCCGCCAGTCAATACAGCTGGCTGAGATTTAGCCTGAAAATAAAAATATGTTGCTCAGGCTCAATTATATAAGCATATTTCCTACAGTAAATGTAACAAGATGCAAACAGTTAACTTTGTCAGAATACAGGCAGCGGCATCTAATGTCTTCCAATCTGACACAAATCTTTTGCTTTATAATGTACATGCAGAGAGACCTGACACAAAGTGGTAAAAATGTTTTTTCCATGGTCATTTGTGCACACATGTACTTAACACTATGTTTGTGGCTTGGTTCAAATTGTTTGTTGGTCATAATACAGCCCACAACCAAGTGTGTAATTCCTCTGTAATTAAATGGAATTTCAGTGTATTTTAAATTAAATTACCATGAAATTATATTTACCTATAAATACTGCATATGTAATTTTAAGGTGGTGTACCATTGCATGGTCATTTAGCAGAAAAACATTATTATATTATATTTCAAAATATTTTTCCACTCACTTCGCACATTAAATATTACCATGAAATTACACAATGCTTACAATTACTCATAGTATAATTTGTGTCTCCTTTGCTTATTCCATAATTTAGGCACCACTTACAATATCATTATTCTTTTCGGTAAAATACATGAAGTTGTGCAATACACACATTTATTTATGCATGACCCACAATTACTTAAACTTTCCTTTAAATTACTTACGCAGTACTTAAATTTTCTTACAGTATTGCTTGTCTTTGTTTCCTGTGGAAAAAAAAAAAAAAAAAAAAAATCATAATGAAACACAAGTCCCCAATTTTTGTAATCAATATATTTTATTGAGAATTCTGTTATGATTTCATCAGGGTAATTGACTGGATGAGGAGTCAAATTTAAAAGAAAAATAAGCATTTCATTAATAAAATATCACAAAAAGAAGTCACATACATTTAATATCTATTGTACTCTAACTTGGTTTATCAAATAAAATAAGTTGAGCACCGTTTTTAACCTGTGTGTGTGTGTGTGTGTGTGTGTGTGTGTGTGTGTGTGTGTGTGTGTGTGTGTGTGTGTGTGTGTGTGTCTTGGTCTCCAGGACGCTGACAGACCTGCTGAAACAGCAGGGGAATGAGGTGAGCTCGGTGGAAAATGCCACGGCCAGTCCGCCCAGTGCAGGGAGAGTCAACGGCGTCTCAGCCAGGATGCTGCGCAGCAGGAGTGGTAAGTGCAAAGAAAGATTGTGCACATACAAAAACACATGTAAACACACGTGCACATGTAAAAGGTAATGCAGTAAAAGATTAGTTTACTGCTGTCAAAGACTGCAAGACTATAGGCTCACCAACTAACAGTACTGTCCCTGTACTATGAAGCAAGATTTCATCTTACCCTGGTAATTTCAGGGTTAAGCCTGAGTTTCCTGTACTATGAAGATAGTTCACTTGTTACGGAGCATATTGCCATGGTAACTTATGAGCAGTGTTGGTCAAGTTACTTGAAAAAAGTAATCAGTAACTAATTACTGATTACTCCCCCAAAAAAGTAATCCCGTTACTTTACTGATTACTTATTTTCAAAAGTAATTAATTACTTAGTTACTTAGTTACTTAGTTACTTTTTAAAAACACGATTTACAACCTGAAGAGGTGATAAAGTGATAGATCTTTCAGCCCAATTCTACTTTTTCTACATAATCCATCATACAAAATGTAATCAAATGGAAAAGTCTCTTTTTTTAACTTGTTTTATCAGTTTTAATCTTTTAACTTTATGCATCAAGCAAAACATTTAATTATATGCAACATTCTCTGACTTGAATAAATTAGTTTAACATTTAAACCTATTTTCTACACATTCCAGCACATAAAATAAAATATTTTTTGTGTTTTCACTCACTCTTTCAAACAGATGCAAGTAAAACACAGCAGAAAATAAATAAAGTCAAAGACTCAGCGGTCCTTTTGCTCTATTTTCACCTGTAAAGCAGGAGCAGGGTAGGCGGAGGGTTACCCTGGTGCAGGTGTGCTGCGGTCAGTTGAAGAATCCGCGCGAGTGTCTCTGTGAGTTTCCCATCACGTCGTAGCTACTCGGTGCTTGCTCGGAAGTTTAGGGGTTTTTTTCGCTGTAAAAAGAAGTTTTCTTCCCACGCACGATGGACGCTAATGTTTTTGTCACTTTTTATGGAATCAAACTCAAAGTAAGGTCAGTACTTCCACACTTTAAACGCTGCACGCTCATACTCTCTCCCGCACTCGATATATTATCCATTGTTGATCTGCACACAGCTGCTGTCACCAACGTCGCACTTGCTTACGTCACTGTCATGAGACATTCTCGCAAAAAAAAATCACGGTTTTAGTAACGCAGTAACGCAGCGTTCCTACGGGAAAGTAACGGTAATCTAATTACTGATTTTGCAATAGTAATCCCTTACTTTACTCGTTACTTGAAAAAAGTAATCAGATTACAGTAACGCGTTACAAGTAACGCGTTACTGCCCATCTCTGCTTATGAGTGAGTATTTTAATGCTAGACTCCTGTACAATGTTTTTCCTCTCACACACACTCATGCCACTGATTTGCTTGCAGCAGCTGTGTTGTTTTTCATCTCCATTTTGTGTTTAATCACTTCAGATTTTTCTAATAGCAAAGTCTCACGTGTCATGTGAACGTACAGGAAATATCCTGCGTTAACTTATTGAATTGATAACTAGTTTCATTCTCTCTGAAGTCTGTCTCTAGTGTCATAGGGTGAGAGGCAGCGTATACTCTGGACCGCTTGTCAATCTATTGCAGGCCTATCACAGAGAGACAGACAACAATTCACACTAAATCCCATGAATAATTTAGAATCACCAGTTAACCCAAAAAGCACGTTTGGACTGTGTGAGGAGATATCACAGGCATGTTCAAGGAAAACATGGAGACTACACAGAAAAGCCCCAACAAGCCAGCTGGTTTGAACCAATGACTGCAGAAAAGTAGTAGTTTTCTACAGTCATTGGTTTGAACCTGGAAACCTCTTGTTCAACAACCCAGTTGCTTTGAACTTCATGTTATATTCATAACATGAAGCAGGCCTGAACCCTGAAGGCAGCATGTGCCTTTTTCCTACATTTCCATCAGCAGATACAGCAACGTGGAATTTAAACACCTATTTTAACCATGTTTTACTCAGAGAAAACCACCTCTTGTGTGCTTGGATTGTTTCGGTTTGTGCATACCAGTAACTGATGGTGCACGTACATTGATTAGCGATGTGATGGTGTGTACTCTGCATCTGATGGTGTGGAAGGGTGGGAGAGGGCGTCTCGTATGAGAGACCCTGCAGCTTCTATCTCGCATTTCTCACTGTGTGGAATTTCACACCCCGCTAATGACATGATGCCACATGCAGTATGTGGCAGTGTTACGCCCCAGTCTAGGCAGCCGGAACGCAACACAAGATTGAAAGAATTGCCCCGCCCTGGTCCCCAAAACCATACACAAAGGGTTCTGCCAGTACATTCTCTGTCCCTTTTTTGTGATGGATCTCCAGATTGAAATCTTGTACTAAGAGGGACCATCTCATGAGTCTTTGGTTGGAATTTTGCATTCGGGTCAAAAACACGAGGGGGTTGTGGTCTGTGTAAACAATGACAGGTGCTGAACTGGAACCGACATAGACCTCGAAATGCTGTAGAGCAAGCAATAGAGAGAGGGCTTCTTTTTCAATGGTGCTGTATTTCTGTTGGTGGGAGTTGAATTTTTTCGAAAAGTAACCAATTGGGTGATCAACACCCTGCCTATCCTCCTGCAACAGTACCGCACCTGCACCGTTGGCGCTGGCATCCACCTCAAGTTTAAACGGATGTGAAAAAAACAGGAGCGGCAAGTACTGGTGTGCTGCAGAGGAGAGCTTTGGCAGACTCAAAAGCATTCTGGCATGTGGGGGACCATACAAATGGTTTTGACACACTTGTGAGACTGGTGAGAGGTGCAACTACATCTGCAAAATTCTTACAGAAGCCACGATAATAGCCTGCCATACCAAGGAACCGGCGAAGCTCACGTCTAGTGCGAGGCACAGGGAAATCTAGGATAGCCTGGACTTTAGCCAGCAGGGGGCGCACCTGTCCCTGACCCACCTGCTTCCCTAGATAAGTCACAGTGGCCTTACCAAAGTCACATTTGGCAAGATTTAGGGTAAGGGATGCCTCTTGTAATCTTTCAAAAATCTCCGTGAGTGTTCCAAGGTGATCTGACCAAGTCTCTGAATAGGCTACAATGTCGTCTAAGTACACTTCACAGTTTGTGACACCACCTAAGACAATGTGCATAAGGCGTTGGAATGTGGCAGGGGCATTTCGAAGGCCAAAAGGCATGACGGTGTATTGGAGGAAGTGGTCAGGAGTGACAAAAGCAGAAATTTCAGATGCACGCGGAGTGAGGGGAACTTGCCAATAACCCTTTAATAAGTCCAGTTTGGTGACAAACTTTGCGGAGCCAACCCTGTCAACACAATCTTCCATGCGGGGAAGAGGGTAGGAGTCGGGTTTGGTCACACTGTTCACTTTTCGAAAATCACTACAAAAACGTGGAGTTTTGTCTTCCTTCGGCACAAGAAGGCATGGGGAACTCCAGGCACTCGAACTAGGGACAGCAAGACCATTTTCCAGCAAGTAGGAAACTTCTTGCTGAAAAAGTGCACGTTTGGTAGGGTTCACACGATAAGCGTGTTGTTTGATCGGAGGGTGGTCACCTACATCTATGTCATGTTCGAGGACAGTAGTGCAAGACGGAGTGTCAGCAAACAGAGATGGGTAAGTATTGATCAGAGAACACACATCGGTCTGGGCAGCCTCATCTAAATGTTTTAGGTGGGAATTCAACTTATCCAATACTTCAGAGTTTCTGAGTCGGGAGCAACCCTCAGCACAAACGAAAGCTAAGCCATCACTTTCTGGGCTATACTGAGACGGGGATGCTGGCACAACTACCGACACGGCAGACAGCGCAGCAGGGGATGAGGAGGGGTTTACACCTGCATCACGAACAAAATAAGGCTTCATCAGATTAACATGACACACACGACGCTTTCTCCTACGGTCTGGGGTACCTATAACATAATCTGTGTCACTCAGTTTCTCTTGGACAGTATAGGGCCCACAGAACTTTGCCTGGAGAGAGGATCCAGGAACGGGTAGGAGAGTCAACACTTTGTCACCCACTTCAAATTTTCTCTGCACGGACTTTTTGTCGAATTTCCTTTTCCTTTTTTCCTGAGACGCGGAAAGAGCCTCGCGTGCAATTTCGCATGCTTTATGCAGACGCTCCCTAAAACAACTTACGTAATCTAATACGTTCTGCTCGGGGGTAGCTGTGTCGGACAGATATCTCTCTTTAAGCAGCCGCAGGGGACCACGCACTGTGTGTCCAAACACCAGCTCTGCGGGACTGAAACCCGTGGACTCCTGCACACTCTCTCTCACCGCTAGCAGGAGAAGTGGCAGACCTTCGTCCCACTCTCTTCCTGACTCGAGGCAGAACTTCCTCATCATGGCTTTTAAAGTCTGGTGGAAACGCTCAAGCGCACCCTGTGATTCGGGGTGATATGCACTGGATTTTTGATGCTTGATGGATAGCGATTTTAAGACCTGAGCGAATATCTTGGACATGAAGTTAGACCCTTGGTCTGTTTGAACTGATTTAGGCAAACCGAAAAGGGAGAAAAAGTTTACTAATGCTCTGACAATGGCTTTGACTTTGATAGTGCGTAACGGAATAGCCTCGGGGAAGCGTGTGGCGGCGCACATTAAAGTCAAGAGGTACTGATGTCCTGACTTGGTTTTTGGAAGCGGACCTACACAATCGATGATTATGTGCTCAAATGGTTCGCCTAAGGCTGGGATTGGGTGCAATGGAGCAGGAGGAATAACCTGGTTGGGTTTTCCGCTGACCTGGCAAACGTGGCAAGAGCGGCAATATTTGGTCACATCAGTCTTCAAACCTGGCCAGAAAAAGTGACGCAGAATACGAAGGTAGGTCTTCCTAATTCCTAAATGTCCAGAGAAACTGTCATGTGCTAGGCTGAGTACTTGGTGTCGGAAATTTTGCGGTACAACTGCTTGTTGAAATACGTTCCAGCCAAGATCACTAGAGGAGGGAGGATGCCATTTGCGCATTAACACATCATTTTCAATGCTGTAGACACGGGGATTCTGATCGCTTGAATTTGCGGCAAGTAAACATTTGGCCAAAGTCGGGTCATTCTGTTGCGCATGAACGAAATCTGTTTTGTTTACCTCAAAAGACAGGTCAGGTGTAGCGGGTAGCAGTTTATCAGACACACATTTTTCAGCTTTTTCCACAGGCAGTTCGGCTTTCTCAGGAACAGCTTCAGAACATAGAAAAGAGTCAGACAAGTCAACATCACCATATTTACGCTTGTGGGCGCGTGTGACAACACAGGCAGGAAAAACAGAGGGCAGACTGTCAGCAGCAGGCTCGGAAACAAAATCAAAATCATCGACGGGGTTTTCAATTACTTCAGGGATCGGGAAAACTTTCCCATTGGCTAGATCATTCCCCAGAATCATAGTCACCCCCTGCACGGGCAAGCGTGCGCGCACCCCAACTGTTACCGGGCCCGAAACGAGAGGCGACTGTAGGAAGACTCTGTGCAGCGGAGCTCGTAACACACTCATTTTCACTCCCCACACGAGAGCATCAGCACCACAAAACGAGTTACTTGAGAAAGGCAACGCGCTTTCCAAAATGAGAGACTGGGCAGCCCCAGTGTCGCGCAAAATTACAATCGGCACGCGATCCTCCTCTATTCCAGTCAGTGAAGCGAACCCTTGTGAAATGAATGGTCGGTAACTGCTGTCAAGACTGTCATTTCCTGGTTCATCACTGACGGGATTAGGAGTAGCAACCGATTGAACAAAACCAATGCTTTTTGGCTTTTTCCATGTGTGAGTTTGCTCTTTGCGACGGAGCGACGGACAACTGGCAATGAGATGGCCAGTATCATGGCAATAAAAGCATTCTCGGACAGTCATGGGGACCTGATCAGGGCGCGTTTGACGCTTAGGAGAAACCCTCAAACTCCTCGCAGGTTTCGACAACGGGGCACATTCACGGCGCACAGCTGAAAACGCAACGCGATGGGTCAACACAAACTCATCTGCGAGAACAGCAGCTTTAGACAACGAATCCACCTTTTGCTCATTGATATATACAACAACATTCTCTGGAAGACACGTTTTGAATTCCTCCAGCAGGACCAATTCTCTTAGCTGAGCAAAGTCCTTCACTTTACTTGCAGCTAACCACTTATCAAACAAGAGAGTCTTCTCCCTGGCAAACTCTACATGTGTTTGGTTGGCAGATTTTTCACACGACCGAAACCTCTGGCGATATGCCTCTGGAACTAGCTCATAAGCCCTTAAAATAGTGGATTTCACAATTTCATAATCCAGGCTGTCATCAATAGACAAGCTCGCACACACTTCCTGTGCTTTCCCCACCAATTTACACTGCAGCAACAAACTCCACACATCCTTGGGCCATTTCAAAGTGGTTGCGATGCGCTCAAAGGCATTAAAGTAAGAGTCAACCTCACTTTCTCTGAAAGGTGGCACTAAAGCAATTTGCCTGCTTGCATCAAATTGGTCAGAGGAGAGTGAATCAGAAGATTTACTCACAACTTTACTCACTGGGGTAGAGGTAACATTGCGCTGCCGGGAAGGATCCAGCTCCATAGCCCTTATGCGGAGATGCATAAGCTCAACTTCTTTGGACTTAGTCGCAAGCTCCACCTCTTTCAGGCGAAGGGCGAGCCCAAGATCCTCCGTAACCAATCCTGTTGATTGTCCGGCTGGGCTAACGTTTGGGATCTGAATGGCAGCAGGAGCCTCCGCCCCTGGCGACACCCGTCCACTGGGAGCTTTTGGGATGGTTGCAGCAGCTTCTGCTCCCGCATCCACCACCAAACCTCCAGTCGCCTCAACCGGCCGAGGTTTCGACTCCGCAAAAACCCCCTTATCCACCAGCTGAGCTGTCAGGCACTGCTTAATTTCTGCCTTTTTAGCATGTAAAGGCACACCCACATTAAACAAATCTGCCACCAACAACAAATCCGCCTTTGTGCATCGATCCAACTTATCCACGGTGGGTTGTAGTGCAAAATCATCCACATCAAAAGTCATTGTGACTCACCCCCAACACTACAAGAAAACTGCCAACCAAAAACTGCAGACAACCCACAAAATACAATGAGCAAAAAGAATGGCAAAAGAAAAAAAAAAAGGACGAGCCCCCACTTTATGTTACGCCCCAGTCTAGGCAGCCGGAACGCAACACAAGATTGAAAGAATTGCCCCGCCCTGGTCCCCAAAACCATACACAAAGGGAAACCAATTTCTTAGTGAATCGTGATTTATTTTTCTCCACTGCAAAAATGAAGCTCCGGGGTGAACAAAGGCCAAAATAACAAACAAAACAAGCTAAGTCAGGAGGAGGTGTTATCTACAACCCTATGTGAAATCAAATATCAAACAAAAGACAAGCGCTACACCTAACTCCCTAACTGAAATAAACAGGAGAAAACAGTGCAAGGAAAAACAATAAGGCAGCTCACCCCTTCTGTTGCAGTGCTATTTACAAGGCTATTTACAATGAAAACTAATGTACACACTATATACAAAACTCCAAAAAAGTCGCACAAAAGTCTCAAGTTTTGGAGGCCAGGGTCAGGCCTGCTGCTGCTGTCAGTGGCTGCCCCGGGACAACTGCTGGTGAGGGATTTGAATGAAGATCACATGGCCAGGGGACCAATCAGCAGCCGTCAGCTCATCCACTCCGGGACCTGCAAAGACTTAAAGGCACAGACAACAACAGCCACCAAAACAGATTATGGACAGGGCCATAACAGGCAGACACTTTAATCCAGTCATTGATCATATGCACTTGAAAAGGGCAACAAATATGCTGGCTGGAACTAAATCTAAGAGGACGATTGTTGCAGTGTGACTTTTCTCTCTCTCTTTCTGAACGTCTGCTATGAAGCCTTGAGTTGAGCATTTTCACCGTTGACATTTAGTATTTTGAAAGTGAAAGTAACCAGGGAGGTTTTTATAAACTTTGTTGGATTAGGGCGTAAGTGCAAAATGCAGGATTCTGAGACAGGTAGATGAACTAGAAGCGTTTTATTACAGCTGATAAAAAAATCCACAGAGTCCAAAGGTCCACAAGCAAAGAAAAAAAAAAGAATCCAAAATAGGAAAACACCAAGAGGGAAATAGATGCTCTGACAAAGGACAAGGGCATTAGACACAGCTGAGGAATGAAGCACAGGTGAAGCCAGTTAGGATAACGATGCAGCCAAGTAAAACACAGGAGACGATGAAGATAAACTGACAGGAAAACAAGGAAGACAGCAGTAAGAAAACTATTAGTTTTATACAAACAGTAACTGCAAGTAAGATTACTAAAGAAAAGCACAGATGATAATATAATCATGTGAAGAGTCAAAGTCAAGCAGAGAACATTCATCATAAACAGAATTTACAGGTTAACCCCCCTATTGTTTGAGAATATACTTAAGAACAAAATATATTTGTCATTGAATGCTGTTACATTCTATATCTTTATTGTCATTATAAATACATGAAATATAGGGAGATTAGGTGCCTTCCTTACGGAGGCGGTAACACAATTGCATGGGAACACCATCACATGTGTGCCAATATTGCACGTCTTTTACACATGGTGCAAGGTGGTGTCTAATGCCCTGATGGCTACTTGCTTTAATGCTCCTGTTATGACTCCTGTTCAGCCAAGTACATTTTTTAATGTTCTTGGCTTTCCTACGGCAGTGGGACCTGTACAGTTCTTCAAGAGAGGGTAGAGGACAGTCGATGGTTTCCTGGGCAGTCTTAATGATTCACTGGAGTGTTTTTCTCTGTGCTGCTGTGGAGCTGAAAACCACACACAGAAGCAGTAGTAAAGGATGCTCTCAATAGAGTATTGGTAGAAGGACACCCACAGTTTTTGAGAGATGTTATTTTTCCTGATGACACTCAGGAAATAGAGTCTCTGCTGGGTCTTCTTTGCCTGCTCTGCCATGTTCCTGAAATCCACAGTGAGCTCATTGGTCTGATCAGGTAGTCTGTGCACCATGCTGTCAGTCGCTCTACTTCATCCCTGTAGGAAGACTCATCCCCCCCCCAGAGATGAGCCCCAGCAGAGTTGTGTCATCTGCAAATTACATTGCTAAAAGTATGACTCAGTACAGCTTTTTTAACCAACTCCAAATCCAGCACACCCACATCTCACATTTTAGTTTTAACATGTAGGGAACAAAAAAGAATGGTTATGTTTTAACAAGTTCTAGGCCCACTCTTTACCCCCTCAGGAACTCGAAATGCCCATTAGCATGGCCCGACCATCAACCCAACACCCACTTCTATGATGCAGGACCGAAAACAAAGAGAATAGTCCACCTAAAATTATTTTACATAATGCTGTATCAATATATCAACTTTGTGTCCGGTTTGCTAGTCAAGTTTGTCTGAGTGCAGCTCAATGGATGTTGGGTTTTTATATTTTCAGTGAGTTAATGGAAGTATAAGAATTGGACAGTGTGGACAGAAACAGGGTAAAAGTGAAAATGCAAATTAATTTAGATTTAAAGAAAGGGGAAGATAGACAAAAAGTTGTTCATTATTCCGTTGATTTTGTACAAAAAACATCTGTATTGATAAAAGTAGTCACTCAACTATCCCAGTCATTGAATTCAGGTGCTCCAGTCACTTCCATGGTCAAAGGTGGATAAACTCAAGCACCATGCAGACTGCATGTGAAAATATTTGTGAAAGAATGGATCATGGTAAAGCGATAGGATGAAACTTGTGCCAGTCCACTGGTGAAATTTCATCACTACTAAATCACGCTTCTCTGTCTAGAAGTCCAATAGATGAGTCTGGGTTTGCTGGTTGCTGGGGGAACGGTTCCAACATGACTACCGGTCTACAAAGCACGGTCTATAAAGGCAGGTGAATAAGAGTGGAGACTGTAAACCAGGCCTTCTCATCCAACATCAGTGTCTCACTTTACAAATGTGCTTGTGGAAGAATGGCCCCAAACTCCCACACACACTCCTAAACATCACTAACCTTTGTGGAAAGCCACCTTGAAAGAGTTGAAGCTGTTAAAGCTGCAAAGGGTGAACCAACATAATATTAAATCCTATTGATTAATAATGGGATGTCAGTCGAGTTCATATAAGTGTGAAGGCAGATGAATGAATACTTTTAGAAATATAATGCGGATCTCCAAGGTGTTCAGACCTCTTGTGTTCAGATTTTGTTGCTCTTTATTTTACTTCAATTAGACAGTCAGAGGGCATTTCAGGGGCCCATACTGTCCAGGTGTGGGGTTCTTTGTTGTCTCATGTGCTTGAAAAGAAGGCAACTGGACTTCTTTACGTTCATGAAAACATTTCTAGTCTCCATTCAAGAGTCTTTGTCAGTTGTAAAACAACTGATGGAGAGTCTTAAGTAGGCATTTATCCTCAAGTGGCAACTGCCCCCTTGCAGGCGATCCTGAAAGTCATTGACCTACTATTAATCATTTGAGTCTTCACATTAGCCAAGTTGTGACAAAAAGTGCAGGTGGTTACTATCGCCTGGGCCAAGGTGTGAAACTTCTGTAAGACAGTGCCCCATTCCACCTCTGGCAAGGTGTGAGTGAGGAGTGTGTTTCATATTTATGTACATAGTAGTCATTTTTTCCCACAGGGAGAAAATCTCCAGTGGCTGTTACTGATCAATAACCAGAAAACAAACATCCAAACCTTAAGACTGCCTTGTCTACCATCTACTATATATATATATGTGTGTGTGTGTGTGTGTGTGTGTGTGTGTGTGTGTATATATGTATGTATATATATATTTGGTTATAAAATGGTTTTAAGCAACTCACAGCATGACATTTAAGGGTCAGTGCACCATGAATCACCTCCCTCTGTCCCAGATATTCATTTGCTCTTCGCTCGTTTCTGAGCTCTTCATCTGCATCTGTTTCAAGGATTTATTTTTTTATTTTTTTATTTTTTTACTTTTCAGGCTATTTGTACTGAATCTAAACTGACAGACAATGTATGTACATGTATTCACCATCCAAACTGTTCCGTTATTGAGCCACAGGACAAAGTGGAGCACTGCATAGATTGCTGGGGTAGGAAACAGATGAACATTATTGGTTTTTCCACTGTAGACAAGAAAGCAGAGGTGGCTTTGGAAAAAAGTAAAACTCATTACACACAGAGTAATTGAACACATTTGAACTAATTGCAGGGTTGTTGAGAGGACTGCTGCCATTTTCTCTTGTGCTGACATTCACTTAAAAAAGATTGTGGACTTTATCCTTTTATGCGAGAGTGCAGATAGATCCTAAACTATAGCTTATTAGGTAACATGAAAACTAATCTAAATATAGGTTACACAGCACTCTTTTGCTGTGTAACCTATACCAGGCAGAAAATACCTTTGGGATTGTTGCTGCTGTTGGACCTGGCCTATAGGACGCTGTTAAAAAAGTTTGAAGTATCCACTTGGTTCCACTGAGCACCATAACGAGATGTTCTGCAGATCTGTGGTTTTGTGCTCCTTCTTCTTTACAGCCTGTTGCTGTAGTACACAAGCCACAGATTCTATCTAAAACAGCGGTCCCCAGCCTTTTTCCCCCATAGACAGGTTTATGTCCGACAATATTTTCATGGACCGGCCTTTGAGGTGTTACGGATAAATACAACAAAATAAAACCACCACCAGTACCAAAAAAAAAGAAGATTTATTCATAACACACGGGAAAAGACCCAGGGTAACCGATTTAACGATAAAAACGATTAAAAAAAATAACGCTAAAAACCGATAAAAACCATGAATTTAACACCCGAGTCTCAAATCTCGTGGCCCGTTACCAAACGACTCATGGACCGGTACCGGTCTGTGGCCGGGTTGGGGACCACTGATGTAAGAGTCACATATTACCACCCTGATGTCAGTCATTGAATTTTGGATTCCCACATAAAAAGCCTTAAGTTTGTTATCCTGGCTGTTGCCATCTGTCCATTGTCTCTAAAATATCTTATCCATCGTTTACTGACTCCATCATTTATTCCAACTTCTTTGCACCATTGCAAAGATGTCCGGAGCCCAATTCCATACGTGTGTCCACATACTTTGCCAATCAAGCTGATTCTGATTGTGGTAAAAGTGCACTTGGCCATTAAGCTCTTGGGTAGCAAGCAAACCAATAACTTTCAGCAAGCATATTTTAATATATAAATATTTTTAAATGTGGTTCTGGCAGCGTAACCAGTATGTGTTAGCTTTTGTCGTCAGACCTGTGTTTAAATCCATGCGCCCACGTTACATTTCATCTGGAAATATGTCACACTACAGAAGCTCTGAATCCTGCTTCACTCTGACTTTATAGGTTAGAAACGTCAAGAAGTCACAAGCCTTTAAAGTCACATACTTTGAGATGTACATGAACCATCCGTGATGTTAACTGGAGACAGGAGGCAAATATTTGGTCTCTAACAAATATGAGTCATTGCAGATAGAAAGCTTGAAGCAAAAAGCGATGACCTATTTATCAAAGTCGACTGCAGAAGTAGGGTGACCCAGTAACAAATCACTCCAAACACAAATTTCACCTCTTCTCCTCCCACATCTCTTTTTTCCCTGTTACCCCAGCTGTCAGAAGAGTGACTCTGAGTGCTTGTGTCATCCAAAATGTTTTCCTGCCCTCTCAACTCTTCCCTGGGGTCAATTAGAGGCAAACTACTTAATGATCTTAGTACGAATCTGTACTCCCGTGTTTTTGTCATGTTTATTATTCTCACAAAAGGCACGTGTACGCCTGACTCAGCCAGTCGCACAGAGCGAGGGTTATAAAGTAAGTGGATGTGGGAGAAGGTTGTGTTTGTTCACACTGCCTCTACTACACTCAGTGATGATGCACACGGACTTTCACGTTGGATCGTACCGTTATTAGACATTGTACCCACCCTCCTTACTCGCTTTATTCCCAGCACTTATGTCTCCTTATTCTTGCCACTGCAGTTTTGTTGTTCACGGACACACAAAGATGCTCCTGTGTTATCTTGGAGATGAGAGACGCCATGCAGTGCACTCTCTCCTTTATCTCTTTCCCCACGGCACATAAGACTCCTTTTATGTATCATTTGTATCATGCCAACGCACACTCAGAGATGCACAAACACGCTCAATGCACAGAAACAATGTTTCATGGTCTCGAGCACTCACAATTGCAGGCTGGTGCAAACAGCAGGAAGATGATTGGTGCGTGTGAATGTGTGTGTGGAAGTTATTGAGGGAGGGAGAGTGAGAGAAACTGAAGAAGTGTGAATCCCTTTGCATTAAAAAGCACTTAAACTTCTTGAAAACTCTAACTGCTTTTAAGTTTGTGACCTGAAAATGAATTTGAAGCTCCTGTTGCTGCATCATTAGCCTTCTAAAACTCTGCTAAATAGCTAGACACTCTGGAAAGTGAAGATATCTGGCAAACTATGAGCCCTTGCTTGTTAATTTATTGATAACCTAGTATTTTTCATGTTGCGAGAAAAACATATCGTCCTTTTCATCATAAAAAGCTGCAAATCAGAAAAAGTCTGTGTTATTAATAATCAATGTCTCGGTTATTTAAATCAGACGAGACGTCATCTGAACCTAAAATGATGGCCAATTACCAGCACCAGTTATTTTACCATTTAAATCAATGTGCTGTTCTCCTCAGTACAGTTTACTGAAGTTACTCTCAAATGCTCCAAAGGTTTTTTTTTAAAAAAAAAGATTAGCTGAAACCCCTCAAATCTAAATCTCCAATAGGTTGGGAAAAATCTAACAAACATTTGCCACCAACGCTATGTTTTTTTGCCCTCTAGGTTTTTTGGGTTCTAAAATGTTCCAAATTGCAAATCTCTGTAAGCAAAAATACAGACAACAGTTAACATAATGCCTCTAAAGTCATGTGTAAAAGACTATTTTCACAAGGTTCTATGTAGTCCTGTGTAGAAATAAGTAAACCCCTTAAACCAATAGGAATTAACAGGGTAAGTAGAACTGAGGTGCTGCTCTGTAGAAGCAGAGGTAGTAGTTCATGCTAAATAACAAAACAATAATCTTTATTTAAGACATCTTGGATGTGCTACCACACAGCAGGCTTATTATTTGACAGATCATTTCATTAAATGGCACCAATACTACAAATGTGGACTGTAGAGAAGTCCAGTACAGAGACACACTGCTGGCTACAGTTGCCTGTCTTGGCACTATTGTGTGTCAAAGTGACCCCGGCCCTAAAGTTAAACCTTCACAAAACCCAGCGGGTAAGTTAAAAAAAATCCACCAACTCGAGTTGTTGTGAAAGAGAGCATCAGTTCTTAGAGCAGTGTTGTTCTGTTATGGCAAGCAAGGCAAACAGCACTGCTTGCCCAGTGTAATCTAAATACAGACATCAATTAAAACAAACATGAAGTAATCTCTCTCCTTGCATCTCAAACAGCCATGTGTCTCATGAGCTTCTCTCACTGCCTGCGAGACAAGTTTCCCATCTTCTTGCCATCGTTGGCTATTGCCTCTGGAAGCAGGCTTGACTAAACTTATAATGTTTATCATTCAAGACAAGCTGCAGAGACAAGCTCTGTTTTCACTGAGATTATTTACGAGCTGTGTTGTGTGGAAATAAAGCTTTCATTAACAAGTAAACAAGCCGTCCGTCATCCTAACATACACATTTTCTTTTAATAACCACCTTGGCAATGTGTGATGTAGAGCTATTAGAGCGTAGTCTGAAAACGTTTTTTAATAACCTCTTAGGCATGTTAGTGAGGAAAAGTCTGGATAATGGAGCGGTATACATCTCTACTTTCATAAAACAGGCAAGCTGAGAAGTTTCAAATGAGTTCCTGCTTGCCTTTCTATAAACTCACCCTATGCCACTGCTTTAAAGACAAAAAAAATTGTGCCAGGCTGTACACATGTTCATTTCTACTGTTAAGTTGGGCATGGGGATGGACTTGGTTTCAGAGCCATGGCCACACCAGGAACTACAGTCTCACATCTGACTCTTTACACATTTACCATCGATTTGTAATACAATAATGTTACTTCCCTTCTCTAAACCGATTCATTAGGTTTAGATCGAAATGAATCAAACCTGTGGAAGCATATCTGGAAATCATGGCAAACAGAAGCCATTTCTACACAAGAACTATGCACAATGTTTGGAGAATCAGGTCGAGACATTGTCTAAAGTTGCCTGTTCTCACATGTAGCACACAACAGAAGGCAATTTTATCCGTGCCAGATGCATTCTTTTACTGGAAATACTTCTGCTTTTGGGATAAATGTTCACTGGATGATCATTGGCTAGTCTCACATCTGTACAACACATCACAGGTCCATCACAGTGACTTGGAATAAGGAAGCTAGCATTGCACACATTTAGTGGATCCTATAAATAGGCTCACCGTTGGAGGTTGGGTGGCTGTCTGATCAAAACCATTTTACAACCAAATGTTAATCAAGTGTTGAATTAATAGCCAGTGTGTTGTGATCGCTTGGTTATTTATTGGTCCAATAGCTTCATGACAGGAAGATGGAGGTATTGATAATGATGATAAGGACGATGATGGCATAAAAAGGACTTTTCCCCCCACTAATCTGGCAAATGCTGGAACATCAGTACCACTAGGTTATTTACTTGTGTGTGTGTGTGTAGTCTCAGAGTTGTGTTAATGTTGTTACCATAATGGCTAACTCTTGACATTTCTCCATCCCGCTGTTTCTGAAAAATGTTCTAATTTATTCGACTAGTACATCCTACCATTTTCTGTAATACTCTCTGTCTCTCTCACTAGTGAATAACATTTAAAAGGTATACAGTGTACACATCTGTACCTCTCTCACATGTTTTCTGCTTCCAACACTGTGACACTATACAAGCACTATATTCCACCAATTTTGTCTTTCTCTTTCAGATGACCTCATGAAGGATGTTTAGGTATGTGTGTGTCAGAGTGAACATTCGTGTGTATCCATCCATCCCTGGGGCTCACATCAAGTGCACTGGCTGCATCAGTGGACTTCATTATTGCTAATAGCCAGGGATTTACTCTTTTACTCCTAGTTTGTTCCATTGTTCATTAACCTCGGTTCATTTAGCTTTGGACCGACTGCCTGTCAGGGATGGAACTGTTTCACCCAAAGTTACCAGTCTCAAAGTAAAAGGGCATATTTTTTTGTTTGTTTTTTAAACTCATGTTAATCCTGCACTTACAGTTCTCCTCTGAAGTTTACATACACTCATCATGAGAATAAATCACTTATCATTTTGGTGATTTTTTTAAACTGTTCTTTTTCCAGGCTGGTACATCTTAAATATAAAGCTCAATAAGTTTTAAATTTATTTTGGATTCTGGGTCCAAAGTATACACGCAGACTCAAATATATACATACCCTAACATTTGATTAAATGTCCCTTAAGAAGTTACACCTTGACCAGCTGCTTTTGGTAAAAAAAAAAAAGAAGCTTGTGACATAAATATTAGACCACTCTTTTATGGTTTTCAGGGTTTTTAATCGCTTTTTATCGTTATTTTTTAATCGTTAACTCGGTTTCCTGTGCGTTATGAATAAATCTTTTTTTGGGAGGGTACTGGTACTGGTTTTATTTTGTTGTATTTATCTGCGACACCTTAAAGGCCGGTCCTTTAAAATATTGTCGGACATAAACCGGTCCGTGGCGCAAAAAAGGTTGGGGACCGCTGGCTTAGGAACACCATGGAAATGGTGGAGGAAGAGGCGTAGGGAGATGCTGGTCTGGACATTGCTGCTTAGACTGTTGCCCCATAACATAGAACCAAAAAAATGGATGGATGGATGCGTGGATGGATGGATGCATGGATATCTAACATTAAATACAACAATGGATAAGGAAAAATGCTTTTTATAACAAGGAAAAAAGCAATTACTTGGAAATCTATTGCATGTGTTAAAAGTGAGAAAAGCTGGAGGCTAAAACAATAATAAACTCCTCTAAATGAGCGAAATCTCTCCATTATGAAGTTACATTCATCAGCGATTAATGACAGCCCAGCAGCATGCTGTGGCCTGTTGCTTTGGCTGGGTGTGTCATAACCCTTAGGCTGCAGTATCATCCAGCGAGGCCCTCCGTTGGTCAATCAAATGAGTTCATCCAAAGACAGATTCCTTTGCAGTGTACACAAAGAGCTATTTCTCCTTTCTACCCTGCAACTCTCATGATCAAAGATTTTAAAATACAGTAACTTTCCAGAGCTTGAAAATGCTGTTTTGGCATCTGATGAGGTTTTAAATTCACAAATCAACAAATTAAATTTTATGGATTTTAGTTCATTTTTCACAATTATGTAGCTTTCTGTGTTCTGAATGTACATTTATGGTGTAACATCTTTAATGAAGTGCTTACTGGATGAACATGCAGTGGGTCTGTACAGTGTCTTTTATGCAATATTGCCTCTGGTGAGGCAAAGGTATATACTGCTGCAGACCACAGAGCGTCCCTATAGCCACAATTCATTATGTTGGTTTAGAAATATTAGTATAATCTGAACTGAAACTGTAAAAACCTTCAGGCAACACACGCAGACCTTTATTATTTCACTTTATATTACTATTAAACAAATCTGTGGGGAAATAATAAAGAAGTTGCCGCATGTACTGTGCTACAGTACAGGCACTTTGCACTGGCAGTGCTTCAAGTTGTAAGGATGCGTTGGCCATTCTTGCTCCCGGCAAATTTGTACTTCACAGTTAAAAAAAAGTCACATGGCCCAAAGCCATAACTCGTAAATGTATTTAGTGCCTGCATTTGGTAACTGCACCACAGTTACAATCAATTTAAAACACTAAAAAGCTGAAGTTACAGTTGTCCGAACGAGACAGGAATATGTTGTGAGACTGTTTTTAAAGGTAAAGCATGCATGTACTTACAACTGACTCTTTGTCTATCTCTTACCAGAACAGTACCAGCTGAATAACTCTGCTTATGGACCATTTGGACAAGGGCTTCCACAGCCTCACAGCAACCACAGCGCAGTGGGACTGAACAAATACACCTCCCTCAAAGCTGTGGGTAAGTCTGACACAAATACATGCTAAATGATGCTTATTTCAACTGACATTGCAACCTTTACAGTACAAGTTAAGAGTACAGGAGCTGTCAGATGATGAAGGGTCCCTTTACTTCGTGTAAAGCAGATTTAATCTTAAAGAGAGGCCCCCCACCATGATCCCATTTAAGTAACATTAATCATCTAAATGTTACTAAGTGATTGACGTAAACTGGACTTCACAGGAGATTTACTTCCCCATGGTACCACGTCATGCAGACAAGCATGAGCTATTGCAGTAAGGCCTTTGTGTGATTTGATTCAAAGAAACCTCACTGTACAGGAATATTTTAGGAAGATCTGACCCCACAGACCTAGTCATTGCTAAGGACAGAGCTCTATGATATATGGCGTGCAGGTAATACAGATATGATTATTTTTATTTCAACATAAAATGTGTAGCTAGCTTACTTGCATGTACACTAAAAAGTTGCACAGTACTTTACATCTTTTTATTCCATGATTCACTTTATAATCATATAAAGTCTTCCATGCAAATCATTGAATTCAGGTCTTCCAATGACTTGAATGGGCACAGGTGTATAAAATCAATCACCTAGGCATGCTGACTGCTTCTACGAACAGGTAATCGATCGCTCCCAGGAGGTCAGTGAGTTCCAGCATGGTACCATGATAGGATTTCAGCTAATAATATTCAGTCATGACATTTCTTTGCTACTAAATATTCCACAGTAAATCGTTATTGGTATTATAATAAAGTGGAAGCAAATGGGAATGACAGCAATTCAGTCATAAAGTGACAGGCCATGTAAAATCACAGAGCAGTGTCAGCGAATGCTGAGGAGTATAGTGGGCAGAAGTCACCAACTTTCTTCATAGTCAGTCGCCAAGGTCCTCCAAACTTCATGTGGCCAAGCTCAAGAACAGTTTGTTGAGAGCTTCATGGAAGAGGTTTTTGTGGCCGAGCAACTTACGTCACCAAGTGCAATGCCAAGTATTGGATGCAGTGGTGTAAAGCACGCCATTACTGGACTCAGGAGCAGTGCAGACATGGTGGAGGAGGGATTACGGTGTGGGGTTTTCAGGAGGAAAGACATTTTGGACGAGTTAGGCTCGGGTCAGCATACCAAGACAGAACACCTTTGGGATGAATTAGAGCGGAGACTGCAAGCCAGACCTTCTCGTCCGACATCAGTTTCTCATCGTACAAATGTGTTTCTGGATGAATGATCAAAAATTCCCATAAACACACTGCTAAACCTTGCTGGAAACATTCCCAGAAGAGTTGCAGCTGTTGTAGCTGCAAAGAGTGTGCATACATCATATTAAACCCTATGGATTACGAATGGAATGTCACTCAAATTCATATGCGTGTTAAGGCAGACAAGTGAATACTTTGGCAATATAGCGCACATACAGTTTCTTAACTTACTGTATAATGTCTAAATTTTATATTGACCTCAAATACAAAATCAAAACAGGTAAAATCTGAAGCCTATATTTGTAAAAGATAGGTTGAAAGTAGTCTGAAGCTAAAGTGTACTACCTCCCTGTGAGTCAAAATAGTTTTCAGTATCACAAATGGGCACATTAATCAACTAAGACTGTTTGCAGAGCGTCTGGTGGCTGGGCCTAGCCCGAAAAAGGGACATCGGCCCATCTTCCTGCAGGCCCACCACCCACAGGAGGCACCGTAGGGGTCGGCTGCATTGTGAGCCGGGCGGCGGCCAGGAGCAGAGGTCCTGGCGGACTGATCCCTGGTTACCAAGACTTGCACAAAATGTTTTCAGTTAAAAAATGAGATATTCTCATCCAATAGATTCCTTCATATCAGACTAAGAACACAGTGCTTTAATGATAGACTCTTTTTTTTAGTTGCACCACCTTACCTCACTTTTTTCCACATCTGCAAATCTCTGATTACAAAACTGCAGCTGAATTCTAGCTGCCATCTGGTTATATTATTGTTCTATTCCTACATAAAAGCAAGGTTGCTGAGTTCCTATATCATCTGCAGTTAAATTGCCGTGCCGCAGCAACTACAACACTAGCTGTGTTGGAACCTCAGATCTGTGAAGTTATTGCTGGACTCTGAATGCAAGTAACTGAATGTGATTTTTCTCTGATCTAAGTTAATCACAGTTAATCGCACCATTTTCAGAAAAATAAATTGGACATAATCGCCCACTTGACCCCATTTAATCAGAAACTCATAGCAGACTGACTCTGACTTATTGCTTTTCTATCACCATTTTGACACCAAAGTCACTTTGAAGACCGCAAATGGTTGCAGACCTGCTCCTCATCTTCAAAGCAATTGCGTTCTGCAGCAACATTTGAATGGTACTGTCAGAATTTTTTAGAAACAACATCAAAGGATGGATCCATCCTGCCTTATTTCAGCAGTTCAAACTTCTGCTGGCTGCAAATTGTGTGGGTGATACCATGGTGCTTAATCTTCGCATCATTAAAACATGAAAGCCTATCCGAGTATTGTTGCTGACTACTCCATCCCTTAATGACCGCAGAGTGTCCATCTTCTCATGGCTGCTTCCAATAGGATAACACATGATGTCACAAAGCTCAAGTCATTTCAAATGGTCTCTTGAACATGACAGTAAGCTCACAAATGGCCTCCATAGCCACCAGATTAGGGATGCAGTGGAACATGAACTGTATGGTGGTACTATCACCAGACCAAAACCTCTGAACAATGTTTTCAGCACCTTGTTGAATTCAGGCTGTTCTGAAGGCAAAACAGAGACCACATTTATTCATAGTAGAAGACATCAAACATTACAATTTTTAAACTGAGAAAATATGTCATTTTAAGATAAATATTAGCACATTTTAGAATTTAATGACAGCAACAGTTCTCAAAGAAGTTGGGACAGGGCCGTATTTATTTTAGGGCCGTTATATGCTTGTTGTACATGCTTGTTCATTTGTTACTTATGCATGTAGCACAACCTTTATAGTGGCTGACTAAGTCTGTTAACGCATTTATCTAAATAACTTGCTCTCTCTTCTATGATAACTACTGATATATCACAAGCACAAAACATGTATTTGTCACCTGTCTCGTGTGCTCTTGGAGGCCCCTCCTGGTATAAGGCCCCCAAGCGGCACCTTAGTCTCCTTATGCCTCAGCTGGCTCTGAAGCTAGTTGCCAGGATATGCTAACATTCGCAGTTAAGATTAAAGGCAAATGTAGTTACATTTTTACTTGTGCTTGTTTTCCATTACAGAAGCAGGAAACTGTTACCATCTGCTCAACAAACTATCAGACTGAATCATGATAGGAGTTCACTTGTTCTCAAAGTTTTTTTATGCTTTTCGATGAAATAATAAAATAAAATGACATTGCTGAGATTAAATACATTTGCTTTTGAAAAGAGCGGAAGCAACCTTTGTCGGTGTACTCTGATTTTCCAGCAAAAACAATGAAAGCACACTCAGAGACAAGGTTACTGTTCATGTAACCAGGAAGCTAGCAGCGATAACCTCAGTGTTTAGTTTATGCAGTGTGTGCTGATGACACGCGCACACACATGCACAAGCAGAGTCAGACTCAGGGCGAGGGTGTTTATAAACCTCCATCGCTGTGTCCCCTCTTCCTGACACACATACCTTTACCTCCAACATCTCCGTTGCACTCTTCAGTTTCTCCTGCTCCTCCTGCCCTCCAGTATCTCAAGAGAAGATTAACACCACTAATATTCACTCACCTCAAGGGCATGCCAGTTGGAAATACATAAACAACCAGCCTGCCCTTTGATCTTTTTCAGATCCTCTCTTCACCTTCCTCTGACTCCCTCCTTTCCGCTCCTTTAAATGTACTTTTTAAAAACTTTTACGCATATAAAAAAGGGCATTTTCATGCTAACACGGTCCATTTGTGAGGAGATCATTTTTTTCAATTCTGCCTACAGGAGTTGCATAAAAGCTTTCTGATATATTCAAACAATAGTGACATTGCTGACAGTTTGGAGCCAGGAGGCCAGAAATGCATCATGGATTAACCGTGATTCAGACTTGAGCCCTCCTCCTATGATGACAGATCATGTGTTTGTGAATTGACAGTTAATTTCTTAGCCTGCTTCTGCATGTGACTCAGAACTGCATCAGACTGTGATAAATTGAAAATGATTTCAAAGTGTAAACAAGTTTAAAGAGGCCAAATATAGCATGTTTGCGCTACCGACCCAACTTTTTAACTTCTACTGTAACACTGCACTGTGACAGAGCAAGAAGTGAGCAGAAAGCTATATTTATTAACACTATGAATGAGTGTACCCATATTTGGTACATAAATCCCACAGTCTACACACACGTTGCCATTGGTTAAAGGAATAAACTAGAATTAAAAAGAGTAGAGTAATAATAGCCATTTGTGCTTATTTTTTCCTCTTTGGCAACTTTAAATTTGGGACAAATTCTATAAAGACTAAGATTTGAGGAAAGGTCATTTACTACTTTTATTGTCACATTGCATGTGCAGGTACACTGGTGCAGCAGATGCAAAAAGGATATACAGAGGTCAGCAGTTGGATATTGCGCAAAACAAGTGGCATTTATGTACAGTATGGAGTGCATAATGTTGAAATTCTGGTAAGTGACCGTGAGGTGTCTACGAAGTGTTCAGCAGTCTGATGGCCTGATGGAAAAAGCAGTCTCTCAGTCTGCTGGTTCGGGACTGGATACTGCAGAACCTCCTGCCTGATGGAAGTAGTCTGAACAGTTTATGCTGAACAGTTTATAGAAAATAACAACACTAACAGTCATGTGAAAAGGACTGGAAGGAAAAAAATTAATACAACCTCACTGCTTCCATAGAAATTAAGAGGGTCAGAAGCAGCCAGGTGCTGGTCTTGAGCATTCAGGTGTGTGTTAATATAGTATCCCTCATGCCCTGCATCAATTTAGTAATCCAATTAGAAAAAAACTGAACAAGCATGGCTTGTTTGGTCAGAAACTAAGCCTCTTGTCTCTACACAGAACAAAGCAGCACGACTTAGGTTTGCCAAGTTGCGTCTAAACAAACCACAAGACGTCTGGAACAGTGTCCTTTGGACAGACAAGACTAAACTGGAAATACTTGGGCAAAATGCACAGCGCCATGATTAGTGACAACCTAGCACAGCATATCAGCCAAACATCAGCCAAACCTTGTCAAGCACGGTGGTGGAGAAGTGTATTACTACAACAGAAAACCGTAAGTTTAAAAATAGAACTAGACCTTTGTTCATGGTCACATCTGTCTGAAAATAAAAAACAGATTCGACAAGATTAATGTTGGGCTAAAGCTCCGATCTTTCTCGATGCTCATCAAACTGAAAGCCTGGAGGGTGGGGAGACTTCTCGGGTATTTAAAGGTTTTACGGCGATGGTTGTCTTTGTCTCACAGACTGTCTCCACCCTGTCTCTCTGCAGCTGAAACTGCATCTCGGAGCTACTACAAGAGCTTCCCTCTCATGGATTTCTCCCACTACCAGCCTGTAGCCCCGCCTGCCTTCCAGCCTGTGCCCATTCCACCTAAAGAGAAATCATACATCCATCACCAACCCCTGCCAGCACACCACGACATCCACTCCCCTCTTTCAATCTCCATCCCCCCCAGCCACCTCAAGCAATCACGCCTCTCTAAGACAACCACACACCCGTTTCTCTCCAACTCGGCCTTCAAAGCATGGGAGCCAAACGCCCGCCATGTCCACAGGCAGACCTCCGCCCCAGCGCATGCTTCCACCTCTCTGCACAGCTCCACCCGGAGACACAACTACTCAACCCGGAGGCAGCAGAGCACAGAGAATGTCCCAGATCTCTATACTCAACCCTATGGAGGGATGTATGGAGGAACTGGAGGGGGAGCAGGACAGGGGCCACATGTCCAGGGGCAACATCCATCTCAACCCACTTATTACCACCACACCAGACAGAAGAGCTACTCCACCCACAGTGCAAATGAGGTGACTGTCTGAGCGGCAGCAACTCAGAGTGCGGCCTTCCACCATGTTTAACACAAAAACGAAAACGCTTTGGCGTAAGACAAAAGGGCCAGAGTTTGGGACAGCTCGTCCAACATGTGGTTAATTAAACAAGGAGTTTTTTTAAGACACGAAAAAATGAAAAGGGGTGTTTTCATAAGAGGAAACAGGTTCAGGAGGAAAACAGTGCAGAACCACCACTTTGTAGAAAATGGACTGTGCTGGTAAAGGTTATTACCGCACTTGACCAAATGTCTCGTATAATAAATGTTTAGATTTCACCCAAGGATATCTCAAATCCACTCTCAGGCTTCAATAGGCTGCAAAGCTATAAAAATGTCCAACTACTAAAGATTTTCCACTACAGTGTGCTTCAATTGTGGTTGTACAGGCCATATGGTACGGAGCCTCGCAAGGGACATGTTAGAAAAAAAAATAAAGATGAACATTTGCGAGATCTCGCAAATGTTTTAGTCGCATCCTTCAGAGGCCGCCAGCTCGAAGCCGACCGGGAGGTCGAGGCACGATGCGCCGGGAGTGCGGTGTTCCCCCCGGCTGTAGTGGACCTCAACCTCCCGTTAGCTTCGAGCTGGTGGGTAACAGACGTCTCCGAAAACGCCGGAGCACTTTTGCAAATATGTGATCTCTTGATAAACCGGGCAGATATTTGAAGTTTACACAGCTACATTCACGCCTAAAAATATCTTAAAAGTTTATTTTGTGACCCAGAAAGAGTAATATTAAAACTAACTAGCTGTCGCCATTGTTGGAAACGAATTGGCTGGGCCATGCTATGAATTCTGGGGAAGGTTGGGTCACAAAAGATACACTTTTGCGAGATCTTGCAAAAGTTCATCTTAATTTTTTCTCCCATGTCCCTTGCGGGGCTCCATAATATAGAAACATGGGCAGAACAAAGAACAACAAAATACTACTGCCGGCCACTCTAGAGGGGAGGGCTTGATACTTCGAGTCAAATTAGGCAAAAAGAAACAGTCAGTTTGTATTATTCAAAATAATTCTACCTGAGCACAGGTGAAGCAGGTGATCAGTACATGTGGCTACCAATTTAGCTAGAAAAAAAAAATCTAATTCCATTCCAAAGAAATAGTCACAGCTAGCATGCAGCTATTTTGACTCAAGTGTAGCTTTCTGTGTACTCTTTTTTTTGTCAGTCACCTGCAAATGTTAGACCTCAGGAACATTGGAACTGTTCATGTCATTTAATGGGAACTCTGTCTGTGTTCTCCTACTCACTACCTCCTCCACTTTAAAGGAACTCATTGTAAATGATAATAGTTTGAAAACTTTTTTGAAATTAATGTTATCAAAAGAAACCCAAGAGCTGTTTTACTTTGAGGTGACAGTGCTAGCTACTGCACCTTGCTCCTTCTCCTGAGAAGCACAGGTATGAAGCACACTAACGCAGACAGTTAGCCTAGTTTAGCAATAACAACAATTTCTTGCTGGGAAATTATCAAACTGATGTTTTTCATCTACACTTCAGTATTTATCTGGATTAAACAAATGTATAAAATCTCTGTGGCTAATGGTGTGTTCCATTTGAAGTCAAAAGTTGGAATTTAGGAGTTCGTAATTGGAATTTTCACCCACCCAAGTTAAATTTCCACCTTAGAAAGATGGAATAGCATCACCAACCTCAACTTCATAATCCAAGATGGTTTCAGAGCATGTAAATGTATAAAATCTATATTATGATGCTAATGCTAATGCTAATGATACATGAATAGCTCTGCCTCTTGCTTGCTTTTGCTTTTATAGCTTTTCTTAATTTACTACAGGGACGTGCTCTACTCGGGAGATCTCTAATAACTCTGACATCTGAGGCAAATGGAACGCAGCATTAATAATGAAGCCCATGAGGAAGTTTTGGAAACTGCAGTTCCTCAAATGGCCACTTGAGGTTGGCTCTTAAAAGAGAGTTAATCATTGGCGTTCATGTTTAAAAAAAAACCCCAACTTGGGCTGGTGTACAAATGAATTAAAAATAAGTGCTTTTGATGGTGAGCCAATTGGAGCTGGCCTAGTTTAAGAGTTTTCTCATTGTGATCTATATAGATATCATCAACCATTCAGTGCAATCGTCGAGGTAAAAGTTCAGGTAATTTTCAGGCCCCACAAGCTTTTGTGTGCATCAAGTTACCTCCTGTTTATCTTGTAAAAACACCTCTTCTATTTTGCAGCTCTCAGTCTACCTCCATGCACAGCTGTTTTCTCCTTGTCCCTTTTTCTCCCACCAATTTTCTGAGATGAAGCGCTTTGCATTCTTCGCCATCAGGCCAAGCATACGGGGACAGCATCCCCGTGGGTCACATTAACTGACGGTGAGGACAATGGCACCATCATGTCAGGTCCCATCAGCCTCCATCCTAGCTAGAGAAAAGAAGAGAAGGAAAGAGAGGAAGAGCGTAAGAGCCAGAGGCTCAAACTCTTTAGAAAGGAGAGAAAAGGAGGAAAGAGAACAGGAAAATAAAAAACAAACACACACTGCTGCATGTTTTCCTTCCTTGGGGGAAGGAGTCAGTGTGGATCTGGTCTCCTACTATTGAACTGTCTGAGGCATAATTCAGAGTGTGCAGATGCCTGTATGTAATTTCTAACCTACAGGCGCCATTGCGGGAAAGTTTTCTGAGGCGTTTCCAGCCCTGGAGCGTTAGACATTTCTCATTTCATCTCTGAACCCCGGACAGCAAAGGACACTGTGCAGAGTTGCAGCTGTTGATTTAAACATTCAACAGTTTTTGCATTGCTTCCACTGCACTTGTTGGTGAAGATGTACAGCTGGAACACCCTCAGGAGATGTACAATGTACGACACATGTGTCCAGAAATGGTTCCATGAGGTTCGTGAATTGAATTTGTGCCGAAAGAGCTGAGGGGGGAACTTTCCTTTGATTATGTAGCAGCTGAATTAAGAGGCAGGAAAAAAGGTTGCTGTAGGTTAAATTGAGTCAAGACATTGGGCAACGCATGCAAAACAACACAGCTGCTAAATAAAGACCAAATATAGCTCTACAGCAACACATAGATGCACTGTTGGTCAAATGCAATTCTGCAGTACGGTATTTTAAACATGAAATCAAGATACTAAACAATAAGAATGTTATATGGTTAATATTTTCCTAAATGAAGGGTCCGTATATGAGTCCTTAACAATATGTCATAAGAAGACAGGTGAACAAAACAATCTGACCTATTCTGCCCTTTTGAGCAGACCAAAATTTTAACAACTCTTCCAAATGATCGAGAGGAACATTTTGTTTTGGTCTCTACCCAAATTAAAGTTTAACACTTTCTCTCCTCTCACCTATATTTGTCTGTCTGCTAAGTTTTGGAGTTGTTTTCCACTGGAACAGCTGCCTGATGGAACAAGCTTGAATTTTTTTAAGACACCAAAATGTTCTGTTAAGCTGGACATTTGCATCATAATTCATTTTTGGTTCATCTCTCCATATGGACCTATTCATATTCCACCTGAACTTCTTAATAAAACAAAATACACGAGGTTTAAAATCTTGCCACCAGGCTTACAGAAGTTATCATTTATCCCTGGAGAAATGAGCAAGAAAAGCAGCAACTTTGAAAATTTTCAATTTTAAAGGGATTTGATAATCTGTGACTAGCACTGTTGTCAGCTGCTGTCATGGAGGCATTCGTAACAGGGGTTTTAAACTGTTCATTTGAACCATGTGGAGAAATGTCAGAAGTTTTGATAATAGGTAAAAGTACAGTAAATGTATATTTGGTGTCTTTTGTCAGCCAAAATCTGTCATTAATGGGGATCTAGTATCATATTTTAATTTTGGACTTAATCCCACAGCAACCCATAGCTTGAAGCAATCCTCACATGTTTTATAATGAGCCTTAGTGCAGCCCCTTGATCCACTGTTCTAACGCCTCTCCCTTTAACCCATCCTCCCAACTTTGTTCTGATTGGTTGCCCCTTGCAAACAGAAGGTTGAGCTTCTTTATCCATAGCTGGAGCTATGTGCCTGAAATGACCATAACAGAGACATGTTTAACATAAGTAGCCACCACTGTAACAGTACATGAGTGACAGAAAATAATAAAAAACACACAGCAGGTCTCATTTAACACTGTTTCTAATACTCAGTCTGGTACATAAGCTAAGTGCAAGTCTAACCTGGTATTTATGAAGGCTCGAGCCACATTCACCTACTCTAAGCACTTCAAATCGCTTAACCTGTCATATCCTCCTGAGATCCAGCCTGCTCATTTATGTCTCCTGTAATGGACATTTGTTTTTGGTCTATATCTTTTTACTTATTTGAGCTAACTTAATAAGTCATGATGTGCTCAATAGAAGATATCCTGGCCTTTCCGATGATATCTCATGTGTTTGGGTGAAAACGTTAAACTGGAAGATACTTTTTTCCTCTGTTTGCAGGAGGGTATAGTCACACCTACTGCCCGCACACTGACATCACCCGTTAACATGCATGTCTTCGGACTGCAGAAGGAAACTGAAGTAAACCCAAATCTAATAGGAGCAGCAGAGATCAGCGAGACAAACACCTGCATCATTCACAATGATGTCACATTAAGTGAATGGCATTTAGAGCTCTGTGGCTCCTGCTGTGTCAAGAAAACAAAAAAAACAGGCAACTCTTTCACCGCACCCTCTCTTGTCTTCATTCCCTTGTATGTAAACACAAGAAGGACACGTCTGTAATTATGCGATTCCCCTCTTCAACAGCGCAGTGTCCTGGGCAGGCATCCGTTTCCCCTCCAAACGGTCGGTGTTGTGGGTTTAAAATGTTGAGAGCTGCTGCTTTTTTCCCCTTAAACAATAGCAGTTTAGTTCTTTGCAGTGAACAAGTGCTTCCAATGCTTTTCCCCCGTGGTATGGAAAACTGCATTTTTCTCCACCTGATCTTCTAGTCTTGATGAAACAAACCGCTTTTTCACGTCTTTGTGATAAATTCTTGACACATTTTGTACATTATTACTCCGCCTTTTGTTGATTTTTGTTTTATGTAGTGCAACCACCATCTGGGAATCATTTTGATTTGATTTATGACTATTGTGTAAATATTTTTATTTATTGGATTTCCTATATATTTTATTTATATAAGGGCTGTATGAACAGAGAGTATTTATTATTAGTAGTAGTATTACTGCTGTCAGATTTTAACAGAATATTTGACTTTTTGTTGGCAGAGTTGGGCAATAGACAGGCCTTTTCACATAAGTGGCAAAACACAGTGGCACAAACGAACTGCAGTACCTCTGTCTAAGCCACTGGTGAGGTCTATATGGCCAGAAGTGGTGAGAAGGAACTAGATGTGCTTTGGAACATTTGTCCGCATGTTTAAAACTGGAAGAATTATTTTTTGCTGGGTAAAGACTGCTGAGTTTACACCACTTTGGCTCCCTCAGTTACTGCAAGTAATAAAATATAATAGATACAGATGAAGTCAGAGTGTATTGGAGAGAAATACAGTATGTAGTGTTTATGCTGTATGTATCCATACTTCTTACTACAACAGAACAGCTACTTTATACCCAAAATATTCTAGAGATGTTGTTTCTAACAGACTGTTTAGAAGACACTTTTAATGATGAACTATTAAATATTGATATTAAAGAAAATTTTGAGTTTGGTTTGATTGGTTTTCATATGAAATTAATATTAGACTTCTGATCCTCATGGACATACCACTTCAGACCACTGATAAATTGGCAGCTCTCATTTCATCAGACAAATATTGTCATTTAGTGAACTTTCTGGAAACTTTTTCTTGGAGCAGCTGGAGTAAAATGTGTTTACTTCAGAGGTAGCAGGTTCAGTACATGCTGAATATTTGAAGCAGCGTCACTCACACAAATATTTGGTCATTTAAAAACATTTAATAGTCAACCTGCCTGACTGACAAATACAGCTGATGCTGCAGGACTGATCCTGTAGTGCCACCTTGTGGCTGCTCTTTATATTACATGGAACGAGAGCAGTAGCAGTTTTGAGTCCTGGAAACTTGATTTCTGAAGCGAATCAGGGATTGCTACTAATGACATACAGTGCAAAAGTCTGGCGCTGCCTCTCTTTCCTTTATATTTTGCCAGGAAAATGGAAATAGGTGCAGAAAAACTGTGTTTGTACAATTTTACCGAGGTTTGAAAGTTAGTACTTGGTATAAACACCTTTATTCTTTAACACAAAAGAAGCAAAACATGAAGAATTTAGAAGTGGGTTAAGATGCTTGATGAATACTATAGAACTGAAGAGAAAACATTTTAATAAAGTCAACAGAAAAGTCTTCAGAGAATAACAATTTTAATGGAAGATAGTATTTGAAAATGTCACACATTTAATAAAGTGCAGAGTTAAACATTTGCCTTGTGAGGTCTAGATCATCATCAATGATCACCCCAGTTTAAACAGCCCAGGATACCACCTATGATGGTTTAGATGTCAGACGAACATATATATTAATCGTTTTAAGACAAACATTTGTCTAAACCACGTGTGACCCTCTGCTTGTAAGCAAACATCTTTTTTTTTTTTTTTAAAGTACATTTTCCCCCCTCAACAAATTCAGGTTCAATTCAGTGATTTTAGATTCACAATCTGAATAAACTAAAGACCTATTTATATTTGAATATAAGCAAAACGATGGCCTTTTTGAGACTTGTGCATTAATGATCTACGCAGGATCAGGATGGTGAAGGAGCAACAGGTTAAACAATATTTAGAGTAAACATGTCCCAAACACAACAATTAAACACAGTTTGCCAAAACAGTGATGGAGGTAAGTGGTTGATACGCATAGTTTTCCTATGCCTGGTTTAATCATGCAAATATAAACAGTCAAATATGCATAGTGTATATGAAACAGTGCGTCTTTATAAACTGAGAAAACTCTAAACCCGACAAAGCAAATGAAAGCTGTAAAGCTGAGTGGTCCTGAATTTAAAAAAAATATAATTCCCTGTGTTCATCAGATGTTCCTGGACGTGGCATTCTGAAGATAAAACTTTGGTCAAACGATACTTTTAAAGCCTGACGAGCCGGCAGAACGGGTTTAACTGAGCTGGCCTTGAAATGCATCCTGTTCTAATAACTACAGGAATACAAACAGTAAAAATAAACAAATAAAAAGAATTAAGGCACCAGATTACATTTTTTCTCCCTCTCCACCAAGTTCCATGAAATTCAAGTTAGTAGTTTTTACATTATTGGGATGACGGACAGAAAAAGTGGAAACGATTTCACACCCACACTGAAGAAAAGGCAGAACACAGCATGGCACGTTAAATAAACAAACTGACCGAAATGTGACAATAGACTAAGGAACAAATACCTCATTTTTGGCATTGGACTCAAATTCAGATTTGGATTTCTGCCAAAACAACTGAACTTAAAGTATCCTGTTACATCCTGGCACTTTGTGCATTTTGATAGCAATTTGTTACCAGCGTAACACAATCAGAGTCTTTACACCACCATTTTCAACATGAATATTTTTTGTAATAAAGTCTTAGAGCAAGAAGTATAAGCCTTGCCAGTGATCTTTAAATGCCACTAGGCACTTATTTGAGTAGTTCCTAAACTAATTTTATTTTAAAAAGTCACTATAAAAACTTCACATATAGATAAATATCAAAGAAAAGGTTTCCTTTAATTCCATAAATGTCAGATTTTAAATTGGGAGTCCTTACATGCCATCTCTCTGCCTCACAAGATCTCTGGAGAAAGACACAAAAAGATCTGCTGTCCATGAAAACTATTACAAATTCTCATTATCTGTGTGAATGATTAAAACAGAGACATCCTTTAGACACATTAAAACAGAAGGATTGGAAGACAAGGCCAGTGCTGGTTATGTGATGATAGTACGATTCATGGATTCTTCATCATTCGATTTTTTTGAGCAGTCATCTAACTATAATAAACTTTGTGACAGACTGCCACAATGACAGAGAGACATACTGGAGCACCTCGTGAGAGGATGACAATACCTGTTGAAAACGCCTCTCGTAAGTAGCAGTGCATGAGAGGATGAATCCTGCCTCTAAAATGACAACTTTGAATACTAATCCAGAGGATATGCATGTATAGTGATCCTGCTGACTAGTGGTGCAACGGATCACGGTTGATCCGTAATCCGAACCGATCCCACTCCACGGTTCAGCACGGACGTGATCCAAAGATTCGAGAAAAAAAAAAAAAAAAAAAGTATGTGTATGGTCCGCGTGGTGGGTCTGTCAAGCGATAGTTATGGCCAGCGCTAGCGGTCAAAGTGGAGAAGCAGAGGAGTTTGCGGTATTTGCTGCCCAGTCCGACCGGGCTAAAGCTATTACAAAAGCTACTGGGGTGTTTAGCTGCAGACGGGAGGGCATATTCCGTTGTGCAAAACAAGGGGTTTAAACTATGATCAACGTGCTTGAGCCACGCTATGATATCCTGTTCGCGTCAACTTTAGTGGCAAGATCGTTCCAAGCATGTATGAGCAGGAAATGTTTAAAGTTACGGCTGAACTGTCCCAGGCATCTTCTGTTGCCCTAACTACTACAAATGGGTGGAGCTCCAGGGCAACGGAAAGCCACGTGACCGTGACAGCTCATTATATCACAGCGGAGTGCGATATAATGTATTATTGTAGGGTCTACCTTACAATATAAAGCACCTTGAGGCGACTGTTGTTGTGATTTGGCGCTTTATAAATACAACTGAATTAAATGGTAGATACAAAGACTGTACTGCCCTATATTGTACCAGAATTTTTTTTAAATAATTGCGTGGAATGAGTCTTGAGTTGAATGTTTTTAACCGGCAAAAAAATACTTCAATAAGTAAATGTTAAATTTTTGTCTTTTTTCGCCGATCCAAAAATTGATCCGATCCGTGACTTAAAACCATGATCCGATCCGAACCGTGAGATTTTTGATCCGTTGCACCACTACTGCTGACCCAAGAAAACGTAATCTTAAACACGTTAATGTACACAAACAAGTATAAGACCCATTTTTAGTCCCCTGTCCACAGAGTTTAGCACACCTTCACCCCTCGCATACACCTCAGAGTATGTTGAACAACACCATAAAAGTCAATAACAATAAGTGATGGCTGATTAAATATAGAAGTGACTTGCCAGCCACATGCAGGGATGTTATCAGTTATCTTCTAAAATCCACGACTCGGTCTATCGTTGCCCAGCCAGGTTGTTGCCTCCAGGATTTATGACCATGGAATCCAGGAAGGGACGGAGAGCCTGGCCAAATGGTCTGTGAGGAAATACAGCAGAGAGTACAGTTACATTACAAACCAAAGTATTAGTCAGTTATATCATACAAGAACAGCAAACACTTAATACCACAAGAGTAATCGTTCAAAAGAGACGCAGGATGAAATGATTGTACAGCATACATCTTTAATGTCTTTAAATAACAAGAATTGGGCACTTAAGTTTCCATTTATTTCGGATTTTTCTACAAACGACACCGGGTCAAAATTAAATCACTCACTTAAATCTTTAATAAGTGGAGCTGAAAGTTCTACGTGTGAAAAAGGCCAATAAATGTCTGAAAGTGATCACAGCTGACCAAAATTAGTAGTTTATTTTGGGCAGTGTAAAAATAGTTTTCTCATTCTCAGTGTTTTGAGTGTTTCTCAACCCAGGTCTCTAATTTTTGACAACTGTACATTCATATTGTAATGGTGTATTTAATACAACATTCAGGGTGCATATAATTTCAAATGCATTTTTCCATTTATATTTATTATCTATAATATAATTGATATTATTATGCATTTTTAGTATTTTGCCATCAGTATCAGCAGAGACTCAATTTGACTGCACAGAATTAAGAAGCTTACGTGGCGAGGATGTCAGATGGAAGGTCTGTGATGTACGATGGGATCTTTCTGCCTGTCAGGAATTGAGCCACTTCACTGCTGAAAGTGTTGCAGTTGTTCTCAAACAAGTTGTAATTGGCACCTCTGCAACAAATGAAGGAGGAAGTCAGAGGAGGGAAGAAGAAGGAGTTCAAAGCGCAGAGAGAGGGAGAGAGAGGTGCACCACAGGGTGGAGAAAAGCAGGTGAGTAGCAGGAAGTGATGAGACAGAAACATTTTAAATGCAAAATAATGAGGGGGAAGAACACTATATGTACATTTTAGCTCATTCCTAAAAACTATTATTTAGACTCAAACAGGGCAGTAACGCATGAGGCTTGTTCTGTGCATTCAAGCTATGCACTTAATTCTACTGGTGCTACTTAAAAACAAATCATTTGTAACTGTTTGGTTCAGTTGTATTTTTCCAAAACAACAACAACAACAACAATAATAACAATTATAATAATAAAGATCTCATCATCTTCTTTTACCTGTACTTGGACTCTCCCAGTGAAGTTAAATACTCCTTAAAAAGGTCTTCAGGCACTTCAGTGGAGCCCATATCTACTACAGAATCAGGCGGCCCCAACAAGGTGCCTCCCTAGGAGACAAACAGATGCACACTTCAGTGACTTGTCACTGAGATTCTGACACAAGTTTCTTGATTTTGTGTCTAGATCAAACGGCTTTAAAGTGCACTGTTTATATGAGAGGATGGTGCTGATTCTTACAGGTGGACAATTGGTGATGCCTGTTGATCCACCAAAGTAGTGCTCTTTCCCGTGGACCACAACACCCGTGTGCCTGTTAGACGCCAATGCATTTGTTTTTTAAACAGTGGTATTAAAGTACTTAACTGCAGCTCAGGTGCTCAGTAAGAATACTTTTTATAGAACTTTCTTTATGTAAAACTCACCATATCCCATCAATATGTCTCCCTGTAAAGATAAAATAATTTAAATTACGATCAACTTTTTCCGCCCTTAGAAATCAACAACTTTCACTTCCGAAGCATCCCACTGAGTCATGACAGAGTTTGTCAGAAACTCACCCAGCATGGAAGCACTCAGCTGACGGGCCATCCCTCTGGACAGGTCATAAACGTAAAGTTTTACTGGATAAGAATCAGTTTGGTCCATGATAACGCAAAACGATTTATTCGAAACGACAATGCAGCTAACTTTCTAGAAAGTTACTTAGTCGCTACAGAGTTCCCAGCTAGCTAGCTTCCCGGTGGCAAAGAAAAGTTTAATAAACCTTCTGGTGGTGGAACTGTGAGAAATAATAAATTCAGGCTACAGGCTGTTTAAAATGCTAGTAATAACCGTAAAATAAAAAGTAAATGTAAAACCTAGCTCGAAGTTGCCGGGAGTCAATTCCAGTGCTGTGTCACTGTCTATCAACGATAACGCTACTGTCCTATCACGTGAACAGCAGGCTTCCGGCTTTAGGGTAAATAAACCCTGCGTTTTTAAACGGGATTGGCCAATACCTTAGATTGGCAGTTTATCTGCCAATAGACGATAAGACATCCAGTAGGCGTTTGAACTGTGCTTGTTCACGTATCTGAACGCGCCAGCGATTAAAACTAGCCTGGACTTGTGTGCAGAAAGGAGAAGCACACGGTAAGTGACGGAATTCTCTGACGAAAACTGTGTATGTATTTCATTTATGTTGTAAGTTTAGGCTATCAATTTTCGTGCCTCATTAGACCCATAACATTGTTACATAGTTGGCTCCTAAATGGAAATGGCACGAAAAGTGGCTAATTACAAGCTAAGCTAGCTAACGTTTGCTAGCTAAAGTTAAAAACATAGTTAATTAAACATTAGTAATGCGTTAACGAGACATTAAAACTGTTTTGAAATGCCTTGTCGTGTGCATAATAATTATTACCTGGTGAAAGTTGCACCATATGTTTATTTGTAGGAGTACATAGGATGCACTTTTTAAATACGCCACAGAAAAGCCTTCTGCCATTGATACTTTGTTTGAATCTAGTGTTGTAAATGCGGCAGTCTTTTATCCCTGGTTTTCACAGTAAATCCTGAGACGGGACTGAAGGCAGCACCAATGGCAGAGTGGAACGCCTACTACCAAAACGAGGATGAGGAGGGAGAGCAAGAAGAAGGGGAGCAGTCAGGGGGTAAAAGGAAAAACCGCTACTCAACGCTTATTTACACCGCTGTGCAAGTCTTGAGCCACCACTTATTTGTTTATATTTAGCTTCCTAAGAGCCCCACTTTGTTGTGTTTTGTGTAATAGCTTTCCAGGTTTTATGAAGGTCTTTCAAAGTTTTTCTTTAAACATTGGCTGCTTTCCCCCCTTTATTAACTCCAGTTCTTGAACCTGGCAATTTTCAGAGGAATGCTTTTAATTCTTAATTCACTTAACACTGACTTATAAATCATTCAGGTGTAGAAAGGCAACTAACAATAAAAGTTCAGCTGCAGAGTTAGGTGAGGCATCATCAATATGGAAGAACGGTCGTAAATCACAGCGGCATAGCTCCATATATTAAACGTCAGGGCTGATATAAGAGCATAAAATATAATACAACGTAGGCAGGTAGAAGTCAAGCCGAGCAAATGCGCCATCTTCCTGTCACAGTCAGGAAGTTTGAATGTTCTTCAAGAAGCCTGGAGAACTACTCCTAAAGACTACTTAATGAAATGACAAGAAACTTACCTTAGAGAGTTAGGGTTGTGTTGATGAATAAAAGTTGGCATACCAAATATTGACTTTCAAGTTTGTAAAATAGTATAAACTGACCTTTGTGAGAATACTTGCTTTATATACTGTATTTCCTTGTATCTTTGCACATGTTTCAATAAATGCTGCACCTGGCAAAAAGTCAAGAATTGAGGGGTGGCTCAGGATTTCTTAAATGATACTTTTGCTGTTATCACATTTTATTATCACATTTTAGTTATTAAAATCTACTTCAGCACAAGTAAAATGTTGGCATGTAGCATTGATACAAAAAGTGATACTGAAGTGACAACAGAATAAACCAGGTCTCCATCTTCAATAGGAGACTACAAAATTACAGGGAGAGACAGCTTGGTGTTCTTGGTTGATGCCTCCAAGGAGATGTTCATCAAAGGGGAAGACGGGGAACCCTCCAACTTTGATATGACCATGCAGGTGAGATGGCTGGTTATCTTTTTCTTTTGCTAGTTTTAATTTTATAGTAGTTATTTCGCTCTGCTTCGTATAGCAACCTTGTAACAATGATGGTTTGTGTGCTGCTCTTGTAGGTTGTGCGCACTGTGTACACCAGTAAGATCATCAGTAGCGACAGGGACCTGGTGGCTCTGGTTTTCTACGGCACAGAGCAGAGCAAGAACCCCAGAAACTCATTTAAGCATGTCTATGTGTACCATGATCTCAATGAGCCTGGTAAGATGCAGCTCTTTGAAACAAACACATAATTACACTTTATTTTGTTATTGTTTTGTTTCAAACACAAATGTAGGCAATCTTCTTATCTGCAGTTCTTTTTCCTCTTTTTTTTTCTTTATTTCAGACCAAAACTTCAAAAGAGCAGAGCAAAGCTGCAGTCAATATTGGCTCATACTTCCTCAGTAGTTTGTAAACTGCTGAACATATCTTTCTTATACCCTTGTCTGTCTCTTGCTTTGGACAGGTGCAAAGCGAGTCCAGGAGGTGGATGCTCTGCGGGGGGAAAAAGGTGCCAAGCTGGCGGCAGAGACCATAGGCAGTGGAGAGACATCATTAGGAGATGCTCTGTGGTGCTGTGCCAACCTCTACAGTGACATCAAGCTCCGCCTCTCCCACAAGCGGCTTATGATTTTCACGTGCAGGGATGAACCACACGGAGGCGACAGCGTGAAAGATCGACAGGCTCGCACCAAGGCCAGTGATCTCAAGGAGACTGGTGGGTCTAAAAGAAGCTATTCACGCAAGCCCTTTTAACTGTAAATTTTATCACTGCCGCTCTGCTTTTATAATTGATTAACTTTACCAGCCTTTCGGGTTTCTATCTTCTGCTAATTCTGCAAGTTCACATTATTTTACTGAAGTGTGATGATTTGTTATCATTGGTAATTGTGTATGTGGGCTGTCTTCCCTCGACCTTCTTCTTTTAGGCGTCGTTATTGATTTAATGCACCTGATGAAACCGGGGGGCTTCAACATCTCGCTCTTCTTTTGTGACATTGTAAGTCCACCAGAGGATGAGAGTGAGATGGGGCTGCAGCTGCAGCCTTCTGACAAGCTGGAGGACCTCCAGAAACGGGTGCGGGCCAAAGAGCTGAAGAAAAGAACCTTGGCAAGGCAAGCAATGGCTTTCTTTGTCTCCATAGCGTATTTATTTACCTTTTCCTCTTGGCTGTTCTTTACACTATCTATTCTTTCTGCTGTCTTTAGGTTAAACCTGTGCCTCGGGGAGGGCATAAATGTAGCCGTGGGAATTTATGCAACTGCTGTGGCAGCTCGCAAACCAGGTTCCATCAAACTTTACAGGGAAACCAACGAGCCAGTCCGCAGCAAAACTCGAACCTTCCACACCCAAACTGGCAGTCTGCTGCTGCCCAGTGAGATAAAGAAAGCCCAGGTAATGAAAATCTCGTGATCCCAATCGAAAGCAGTGCTATGTTTATTCCATTATTTGAGTGCTTTTTATTTTTATTTTTTTAAGATTTAACTTACACATGAAAACTCCACTTTATCTGTGTGTGTTGTGTAGTATTATGGTGGTAAAGAGATTGTGATGGAGAGGGACGAGGTGGATGCCATTAAGAAGTTTGATGACCCTGGATTGTTTCTGATTGGATTCAAACCGATGGAAAAGCTCAAACTGCTTCACCATATCCGGCCTGCTGTCTTCCTCTATCCTGAGGAGGATGAGGTGAAAGGTAGAACTGTGTGTGCAGTCTGATTTAATTCTAGGAAGGAAGAATAAAACCACCACAGTGTTGACTCTGGATATTTCTAAATATTTTTTCAAATAAAGGTCATAGTCAACTTAACTTAAGTTTCACTCATCTACACCCTGCATGCAAAGACTCTTTGTTCCAAGAACGCTGAGTTAAAGCTGAGTTATTTGATAAAATAAAATAGAATTGATGATGGGTTTAAAGTAAAAGCTTTAATTAAATTGTAAGCAGCTATAAAAATTGTCTGTTCAGTCATAGTAAATGTGGATCTCATTGATACTGAATCAGATATCCTGTGATTTTTATTTATTTATTTATTTATTTTTACTCAAGGCAGTTCATGTCTGTTCTCCGCCTTGCTGAAGAAGTGCAGCGAGAGGAACGTGTTCGCTCTGTGCCGTTTCATCTCCCGCAGAAACTATCCACCTCGGTTTGTTGCCCTGTTGCCTCAGAATGAGGAGCTCGGCGAGGGGAAAGTACAGATTACACCACCAGGTAATGTGGTGCTGGGGTCAAGATGGCTAATTACATTTAATTATTTTAGCTTCTTTAAGTGCAACTTCAGAGTCTTTACAGCTTTTAGCAAAAATAACTAAATTTTACAGTAATACAGAGAACTCGCAAATACATAAATATTACTTAAACATTTGAACTTAGTTGTGTGTAATTAACTGCAGTGTGACGCGTCTTGTCTGCTCATGACTTTACCAGGTTTTAACGTCATCTACCTGCCGTTTGCCGATGATTTGCGGACTCTGGACCCTCCGCAGTTTCCCTCGGCCTCACAAACACAGGTGGACAAGATGAAAGAGATTGTCTCCAAACTCAGGTTCAAATACAGGTAACTCTAGAGCCCTTTTTTTTTTTTTTAACAGGGAAAACTGAGGAGTTATATCAAATTTCATAAAACTAACAACAAGAAGTACTCTGGTTTATAGCAGAGTCATGCATTTCCTTTTTTTGTTTTTTGCGTAACCACTAATATTATTTTCACACTCTGTAATGTCATGCAGGAGTGAAGGTTTTGAGAACCCAGTCATCCAGCAGCATTTTAGGAACCTGGAGGCCTTGGCTCTGGATATGATGGCTCCAGAGGAAATTGAGGATCTCATCAGTAAGATGCAGACCTAAACACAGATCCCAGTTTCCTTTTGTGGCTGCTAGAGTAATTCTGCTCATCGCGCTCTTTCTCTTCCTCAGTGCCAAAGGTTGACCAAATAGACCAGCGTCTGGGTCCTCTGGTCCAGGAGTTCAAAGATCTGGTCTACCCTGCCTACTACAATCCAGAGAGCAAGCCAGCTGCCAAACGCAAAACAGGTCAGAGCATGAACCATCAGTGAAACTACGTAAAGTTATGTGCTAGTATGTGTTGTGAATTACATCCCAAGCAAAATGTTTCCAGGTAGTCAGATTGACTTATTAATAACTTGCATCATTCAGTAGTTCGGGAATTCTGTGATTTGATAAATCTGATTATTCTTTTACTCCATGAACTCGCAGCTGATACTGGAGGTGGAGCTGAGAAGAAGCCCAAAGTAGAGCTGACAGAAGATGAGTTGAAGGCCCACGTGCAGAACGGCACTCTGGCAAAGCTGACCGTGCCCGTTCTAAAGGACGCCTGTAAGCAATTTGGGGTTCGAACCACTGGGACCAAGAAGCAGGAGCTGATAGATGCTTTGATTGCCCGTTTAGGCTCATGAGGAGTCTACACCAGTCTTAATCCACAACAGCTTTGCACAAAGTTCTGGTTAATTTTTGAATCTGTTTGAGCAGTCATCATGTATGGTTCCTGTGCTTGTTTTAAACTCGCTACACGGCCCTCACATGGACCAGACGCTGTGTTTTCCCGTTGGGCTTGATTAGATAAGAATAGCGTGACAGCCCCATTATGTATAAATACTGTTTGAATGTTTTAAAAAAACTGTCATTCTGTTGTGATCAAGCACTCACTCCAGTGGTGTTTGAAATGATAAAGAAGTCTAGAAGCATTGGAATACACTGATCTTATAAATACTGTAACTAGTGGTGACACTTGATGGCGTTGCATTTGCATTAATAAACTGTTTTATACTACTCACCTGATTCCTTTTATTTACATAATCACGCAGGTTAGTTCACCGTAAGCTGCATTTCTAGTTCATGTTGCACAAAAAAAGGTGTGTCCCAGGTCAAACTGCATGATCAGCATTCCTGGGCCTCGTCCTTGATTTGTTTTGCTGCATAACAAAAAGGAAGTACTGTTCCTGAGGAGGGCAGGCCTGCGCAGGCTAATACTTGCGCAAAAGCAGGAAGAAGAAATTAGAGTTTAAACCCCATGTGAGTTGTACTGACAGTCTCAAAGCTGATGTCACTTGGAGGGCGATTATCTGGCTACACATCAGGTAAAAGCTGTTCATGAGCATTTTGCTGTCGATAAAGCTCAAAAAGGACTTACCGGTAACAACATTATGTTGTTTGGTTTTTCAGCTCTGTCTTGTAGTCTAGACACCTATTAATCAGAACCCTTTCCTTTTATATCAGATGAGTTTTTATTGTTATAACTGAACACTTAGGAAAATTACATAAACATTGCAGCGTTTTTCAAGCAGTTTGTTTAACCTGTGTTAGCTCTGAGCAGAAGTGGTGCTGCCTGTTCTTCTTACCTTCACACCAACTACAGCGTTCCCATCTGCTGAGACATGGAGTGTCAGTGTGAGAAAGACACCCCTGAGGATGCAGGTAGGCAAAATATACATAAAAAAATAAAAATTTACACACAAAAAATATGATATTGACTTTTTTTTTTTAATTTATTGGTCTTTTTTTAGTATCATATTCTGATGCATCTTTATTTCTGCAAAATGTATGTTACATGTAAAGTGTTGAGTTCAGGCATTGTAGTTTGCGGTCTTTACAGCCAAGTTAAGTCTTAAAAATAAGTGTAAACAATCAAAAACCATGAGACACAGCTTTCTTGGGATCCTTCAGGGGATTTCATTTCTATTTTTTTTTCTAAATGTGGGTGAAAGGCTAAACTGATGCTAAGTTGTGAACAGCTCTGCACCGCTAATGTCATGTTTGCCTCCCTGCCTTCTCCTTGATAGGCTGGTGGATGAACACCAACAGTGTCCAGATGGGACTTTTTACCGTGGTGGGGTATCTTCTCTACAGGTTCTCACAGAGTCAGTCACACAGCAACACCCACACGTGTTCTGTTTAATGACTTTTACTGATTCTAGAAAATAAATAATGAATCTGTAATAGGGAACTATTTTCAGGTAGTAAACAGATGTTTTTAAATCTTACTAGTCTTTTTTTCCATTTCTTTTTCTTTTAAACTTCTCCTGCCTCAACTCTCGCGGCCCGGTACCAAAGGACTCACGGACCGGTACCGGTCCGAGGCCCGGGGGTTGGGGACTGCTGCTGTAGACAGTCTATAGGCTCCTCTTGTTAGCTGTTTTCTTTTATTTATTTATTTTTTATATCTTTTATTTTAGATCTCACATTATTATCTGAGTGGTTGTCATGCCAGACCTGACAGGGTGTGAGGGCCAAGTTATCGAAAGACAGGAGATAAGGGGGGTGGAGGGGGTAATTGCGAGTAACATACCGCAAACATACGACACACTAGTCTAAATCCTTAAACCGAATCAATAACCTGTCATCTGAACACTTAAATGATTCAAAATGGGACAGAGACTAGAAAGAGAGAGCGTATTTCTCCTATACTGGCTTCTCTTTACTGGCTGCCAGTTAAATGCATAATCAAATTTAAAATCCTTCTCTTGGCATGAAGATCATAAATAATCAGGCCCTGTTCAATTTAATTCAATTCAGTTAAATTCAACTCAACTCAGTTTTATTTATATATCACCAAATCACAACAGTAATCTCAGGCATTTTCTGACAATAATAGAGAAAACCTCAACAATCAGAACAACCCCTTATGAGCGAGCATTTGGCAACATCGGGGAGGAAAAACTCCCTTTTAACAGGAAGCAACCTCCATCAGAACCAGGCTCAGAGAGGGAGACAGGACAAAAGATACACTGAATCATCTCTTAGTTATGCAGCAATATGCTTAGGATGCTGCAGACTTCCCATGATTCAATGAGTGTTTCGTCTTTAATCAGCTGTTTTCTCTCTGTGTGTTCATACACCACTCAGCATTTCATTATTAGTCACTGTTCATCTCTTGCTCATGTCTACAGTGTCTTTTGTCCTGTATCAGCTGATTGAATGTAGAGTTTGATCATAGTAAATCCAAAAGAGACAAATAAAAGAGGGCAGTATGGATCCTACAGTTATGGCATATGAATAAATCCATGTTCATTATAGAAAATTATTATCACACTATTATTATCACACTCTGCGATACTCATTCTAGCCACACTTCCCTGCAGCTCTCCCAGCTCTGATTCGATGGCCGATTCGTCTCTTTTGTTCTTTAACTGGTGAGTTTATCTAAGCTAATACTTCACTTTGACTTCCAAGTTTCAGGACAAAACCAGCAAAATGAAACTGAGTTAATTCATGCACACTGATTATTTCTTTTCCCTTCAGGTCTGTCAGCTCTTTGGGGGTGGATAAGTCGGCTTGTGGGAACCCTCCGAGGTATAAAGCACATCCCCCATTTTACCATTTAAAACAAAATCTGTTAAACAGGAGCTGACTTTTTCCACTCCATGTCTCGTGTCTCAGTAATCCAGACCTTGTTTAAGTGGCTGTCTCGGATTTGGCGCTTTTTAGCCAGTAAGTATTTCTCGTATCTTTGTTGGATTTTGTTTTCTCTTCACTGCGTGTTGCAAATAGGCTTTTTCGGAGAGAGCGTAAAAGAAAACGTTTAGAATCTGAGTGGCTATCAGAGGACGTGACCCAGCAGTGCAAGGAGACATGTGACAGCAGTTTAAAATGTGAAGGCATCACAGCTGTTTCTGTGATACATGCGAGTAATTACAACACTAATGTAAATTTCTGTCTGCTTGCTTCCTCAGCATTTTCCTCAAGGTTCAAGTGGATCGCTGCTGTCATCAAAGCCATCAACAGTCAGTTTGTTGTCTTTTTTATTAGCTATATTTAGCTACATACTCTATATATCAATATGTATTTGTTCATTTTTTGTAGTTTGTTTTTGTGCTTTTATGGGATTTGTCTCACAAAACGATCAATGGTCTCAGAAGCTAGTGGTTTTACAGAATCAACCTTATGAGAGGTTTTCTGGTATGTTTAAGAACTCTCATTCAAAACTCCTTCAGTTTCAGGATATTTCAGGTTCTTGCGTCCTTATAATGCCCATTTTGCATTATAAGGATTATGGAGTGATTCATTTTTCTGAGATATATTTCTTGTTGTACTTGCAAATCTGTTCAGGATCATTATCCTGAGCACAAGATCCACTTTCAGCTCAGCCTCGGGTTTCAGACAAATGGTCTTACACTATCTCTCAAACTGGCCTAAAGCGTTCACTGATGTGACACAAAATTCATTCTTATGTCACTGACTGTATGTAAGTGAGGCAGCGATGTGCCCTCTTTTCCTGAATCACCATCTTTGGCATGTATTGTATTGTTTTCGGCAGCAAATATTGTTATTCCACACAAGTTCTTAAGGCTCTTCTTATAAATTTCCCAACTGAGAAAATGAAAAAAAAAATGAAATTTTAGATCATCAGATTGAGCTCTTTTTGATTTAGAATCACAGCTTTACCCCATAAGGCTTTTTTTTTAAATTCTAAAATAATATTGTATTATCTCTGTAGATTCATCCAGAGACGGGTCTTTGAACTCACAGAATGATCAAGTCATTAGCAGCTTACTGAACCAAATGCTTGATCCCTCTGGTGGCAGCATTCCCAAGAAACCAGGTCTCAGGCTGGTCCTCCTGGGGCTTCCTGGTGGAGGACGGACTTCCTTAGCAGATACTTTAATGAACAACAGTGAGAGAAGCACCAAAAGGGTTCCTCTAAAGGAGAGTACTGTGCAAAGGGACTTTATAGATGGTAGAGAACTTATAGTAATTCAGACCCCAGATCTTTTGGGGACGTCACTAGGGAACAAAGAGAGAGCACTGGAAGTTCTGAGGAGTGTCCAGCTCGCCAGTCCCGGACCACATGCCTTTCTACTGGTGATGCGTGCTCCAGGCTTCACCAAGGGGGCTGAGCAGGATGCTGCCCAAGCAGTCCAAGCCACAATGGAACTGTTCGGTGTGGAAGTCAAGAAGTACATTATCCCAGTGCTCACTCGTGCAGACCGTCTGGGTCGAAGGAACACTTTAGATCAGCTGCTTGATGCAGATGCTGGAAATCTGAAAAGGGCTGTGGCACTGTGTGGCCAGAGGCCTGAGCTGGTGGATAACAGTCCCGACTGCCCTGCAGAGGAAAGAAGTGTTACACGCAGGCAGCTGGTGGAGCGTGTGATGGAGGTAATGGAGCTGAAGGGGCATTTTGTCCACGAGCTACAGAGAAGAGAAGACCACATGAGGGAGGTGCTGCTGGCTGATATGACCTCTGCACTGGCTAAAAGACTGGGATATATGTAGAGAGAGAAGAGAAGAAGAAAGGGCATTATGTGCAACAAGTTGGAAAGATGGTGGAGGTGGAGGTGTTTGCCACTGTTCAGTAGTGGACAGTGGTATGTATTATAGTTTCCAACATACCCTAGATTGTTTAAAAATATATTTCATATCAATTTTTATATTCTTAATTAGATTAATCCATCAATTTTTCATCACTTTGTGTTCTCCAGACGGCTGTTTACAGCTACTAAATGCTTAAATGTTTACTGTTTACTTTTCTCAGCAAAGTACTAATTGCTGATTATGTGGCCCAAATATTTAGCTGTAGCTGTAGATGATAATTTGTCTACCTGTGATGCATAAAAGTCACTGTTTGGAGAATTAGCATTTTAGAAATGAATATTTTATCAAATTTACTTCTGTTGTTCATTCTTCTTCCATAATTTAAGTGGGTGAAAAAACTACAAAACCTACAAAAATATATAAAAATTTTAAAGAACTAACTTGTCTGTCACTTATAGATAGATAACAAATAATTGTACGCCTAAATATGATAACATGATAATATGATAACAAATAAACCTACAAAAATATATAAAAATTTTAAAGAACTAACTTGTCTGTCACTTATAGATAGATAACAAATAATTGTACGCCTAAATATGATAACATGATAATATGATAACAAATAAATGTACTCTTAAATATACTCATGAAACAACAATTACTTAAATTTTTCAAATGTATGGCTGTCAGTCAACTGTGGTTACCTAGCTTTGATAAGTAAAATTTTCCACAGACTTCTCTTGATAATGTAGCTAAAATGATGATAATGAATATAAGAATAGTGAAGCAGAGTTAGTTACATCAAATATTCAATACACTATGTGCTCTTATACTTTCACTCCCAAAAACTACAGTCAGAGTCACCAAGTATGCCAAATGTCATCTGGCTAAATAAATCCCATTAATACTAATATATTGCTATAGACTCAAAACCACAACAAGAAAAAGTTGTAATAGGATATAAGGACATAGGATTAAAGCCCATAAAATGTTTAAGTATTTTGTAGTTTACATGGTCTGAGAGGCACCTGGACCCCTACACCTCGTCTATTTTCAGGTTCCAGATTTATTCCAGATTCAAGTGTATTAAGACGCGTTTTTGACTGTTAAAAAAGTTGAGTGACAGATACAAGTAACTTAAGCTGTTCGGAAATATGAAATGATCCTCCTGTTGTTGTAATTACAGCAAATATCTATAGAAATGTTCTATCTGTTAAGTCTTTCTCTCTGATCTTTCCTGATTAGTAATGTTTCTCATATAACTTTCTACAGACACTAGAAGAACAGTAACAGTACAGTCTGTAAGCATAACACATATCAGAGAGCTGGCAGAGAGATGGGACACATATTGAGCATCTCTGCCACTCTACAAAACTATGATTTATTTATTCTTCACTATAAATCCCGTTTTCAAGTTTTTCTCCAAATCTAAATAACTCAATCTGTTATAGTAATTAACAGTAATTAATCAATTAAAGTCCGGCATCGGGATGCAAATATGTTACTTACTATCCAGGCATTTAATAATATATGCCAAAAAAAAACGGTGAATCTCTTTTTTTAAAATAATGTTTTTATTTTTATTTTCCCTACAATTAACCTCGTTACCGTGTTGCCTCAAGCATCCTCTGCTGGTTACAAAAAGGTTTCAAAAGTTTTCATGCTTCCATAATATTTACACCTACTGCGATACACCAGCTACGGCAAGCGACGAGGGTCCATTAAGTTTAAAGCTTTCCGGGTTCACCCTGTCAACGGTCGCTGGGTGTGCTGCTGCTGCTACGGAGGAGCAACGATGTCGGAGCAGGAGTCTCTGAGGTGCTCCAGTGCCAGAAACCGTGGAGGCGTACAGAGGGTGGAAGGAAAACTGCGAGCCAGCGTAGAAAAGGGGGATTATTATGAAGCACATCAGATGTACAGGACTTTATTTTTTAGGTGAGACTTCGTTTTTACGCTTGTTCATTCGGTTATAATTGCCGTTTGGCTTCGAGGCCTGCCTGTTCCAGATCATTCTGCTGTCAACCTTGCTTCTACACCTGACTGTCTGTGATTGGTCTGCTTTCACAGCGGGCCCACCCACTCTTCGTGATCCTTGTGTTTGTTTGGACGGTCGCGTTTTCCATCTAGTCTCAAAACGGGACTGCTAACTAATGCTAGTTAGCCAGCTATGTGTTTGCTTTTGATGGCTGAAGTGTAGTTAGCTACCCGGACAATGCCTACCACAGATATTCTGCTTTTATGTGTAACTTGAAAGTCTCTTTATTCGTACATAACCGAATCTAGCGGCTAACTATTTTAGTAACTGCTGAGGTTGCAAAAACTTGTTAGTTGAAGATGTCCGGCTGAGTTAGCCAGTTAGCAACATTCTGCACTGTCGCGGTCTGGACCGAGATGGCTGGACGTGTTAACGCTAGCAAACGTGTCTTCATTCACAGCCTGTCCATTTAGAGACCTGAATAAGCCTAAGCGTTTGTTGAGTGTTCCAGTTTTTGTCATAAAAGCTCAGTCTTAACTCCCTGCTCCAACACTATGAAATCTGAGCTCTATTTAGTGCAATAACATTATTAGTCAAGGTGCAATACTGCTTAGCTCCGTATCACCAGCTTTTAATTAAAAAAAAAAAAGGTTCTATAAACCTATTTGAATCCAATTTGAAAACGTTCTTTCTCTCACAGTGGGTGAGTGTTGGCCTGCTCATTCACTGGTTTTCATGATTGAAGTGTTAACACCTGGAAATAAAGGGAGTCTAAAATATTGTTTTCCTTCATTGATACCTGCTGTGAAAAAGAAGGGAAGCAGGACTGAGCTAGTGTGCCTTGGAAACGGATAGTGTCATCTCTTGTGTAATACTGATACTCTGTCTTGCATCAGGTACATGTCACAGGGGAAACATGCGGAGGCCAGGGAGCTGATGTATAACGGAGCATTGCTCTTCTTCAGCTACAACCAGGTACATGCAGCACTGAGTTTGTTAGAAAACAAATAATTTTGGCTGTAATAATTGACTTGTTTTGTGTAATTATAATATTTTATAGTAGATCATTAACCCAAGTTCCAGACAGTTCCTGACGGTGTAGATTTAAAAAAAAAAAAAAAAAAAAAAAAAATTACACTTGCTGTGTTTTGGTTTGCAGCAAAACAGCGCAGCAGATCTGTCCATGCTGGTGCTGGAGGTTTTGGAGAAATCTGAGACAAAAGTTGAAGATGAAATATTAGGTGGGTGCAAGACTTTGTGTTTTAAAGTTCATCTACAAGACTTCTTGTAAATAGTGGTAAATACATTTTTTCTATTGAAATAAATATTACCAAACTAAAATCACATATAGAATATGTGCAGCTTATCAAACATATCCTGATCATTAACTGCTGCAATAGCTGAACTGTGGATTTGTGCTTCATATAATAAATAATTGATCAGCTAAATCTCACTTCTCTATCTGTGTGTATAACTGATCGCAAATGATGTAGCAATAAATCCTCATGATAGTCAAAGAAGTCTGCACAACAGGGCATTTCATTTATATTTCTCTGATTTATTTATTTATTTTTTTAAGAATGTCTGGCTAACCTGTTCAGCCAGATGGACCAGAACTCTCCAGAGAGAGTAGCATTTGTTTCCAGAGCCTTGAAATGGTCCACAGGAGGGTCTGGCAAGTTGGGTCATCCAAAACTACACCAGCTGCTTGCTGTCACTTTGTGGAAAGGTAAAAGTTGATCATGTTGATTATGTAGCGCAGAGAGTAGAAGGTTTTTAAATGTACGTATTAAGATATCAGTAGACACCATCGGTTTACTGATAGTCTGTGAGATATATTGATTAGTAACAGTGAACCCATGACTGCAAAGTAATAATTAATGCCAGATTGCACACTTTGTCAGTGGCTGATTGGCTTGATCAATAAAAAACATACAAAATGTTTCGATGCACATACACACTAGATTTAATTGTGGGTGTGTATGATGTCTAGACTACTCAGAGAAGACACACAACACCCTATTCCAAAAAAATTGGGGCTCTGTGTGAAATGTAAATAAAATCAGAATGCAATGATTCACAAATCACACAAGTACATATGTTATTTACAATAGAACATAGAAAACATATCAAGTGTTTAAACTGAGAAGAACTATTTTAAGAAAAATATTAGCTCATTTTGAATTTGACGGCAGCAACACATCTCCAACAAGTCTCCTCGAGCTGAGGAGAGCAGTTCTTTGACTCTTGGGAGAATGTTAGCAAAAGGGTCCCATTCTTGTCTTATAGAGATTCCAGCTGCTTTATAGTCCTGACTGTTGCTGAAGTTTTGCTTCATGAAGCACTAAATGTTTTCAGTTGGTGAGAGTGTAATGTACTGCAGGCAGGACAGTTCACCACCTACATCTTCTTCTAGTAAGGAGCCATGCTGTTGTAGTAGTAGTAGCTGCAGTTTGGCATTGTCTCACTGAGATATGCAAGGCCTTCGATGTAAAAGACATCCAGATGGGAGCATATGTTGCTCTAAAATCTGTACAGATAGATGAGATATTCAAAGTGTTCACAGCTTTACACTTAAGAACATTATTTTGACATTGTTACACAAGTTGTAGACTGTTTTTTGCAGATTGGTGAAACTCTGCCAATCTTTACATACTTTACTCTGCTTCTCTAAGATGCCCTTTTTAAAACCCAATCATGTTACTGACCGCTTTCCAGTTAGTTTAGAAAATATTCCTCTCACTGTTTCTTTTTGTGCCACTTGCATTTCCAGCCTTTTGTTGCACCCTTTCCAACATTTTTGTTGAAAAGGGTGCAACATCCAATGTCTTTAAAACACCTTTGAGACATTTTAACTGCCATCAAATTCAAAATGAACTAATCTTTTAAAACAATGGTGCATTTTTTTTTTCATTTCAAACAATGGCTATTCTATTTTAAATAAAAGGAGTTTGTGGGTTTATGAAATCCCTGCATTTTGTTTTTATTTATATTATACACAGTGTTTCAACTTTTTTGAAACTGGGTTTAAAATTCAATAGCTTTGTATGTGTTAAAACATAGTGTCATATCACAAGGTCAGAGTGTGTCCTTATTCTAGAAACACGGGGCATTTGCTCCTTGTATCAGTCCGTCTTGACTAATTATGCTCGCATGACATCTTCTGTGTATAATGACATCCTGTTTGGTGTCTTTCCTGGTAACGTTGTTTTGTTTTGCTTGCTACATCATTACTGTCCTGATGTTGCCATCTTGGAAATTAAGATGTTGTTGTATTTTTCTTTTAAATCGTCAGAGCAAAACTACAGTGAGTCTCGTTATCACTTCCTGCATTCCTCTGACGGGGAGGGCTGTGCACACATGTTGGTGGAGTATTCAGCATCACGAGGCTTCCGCAGTGAGGTTGACATGTTTGTGGCGCAGGCCGTCCTACAGTAAGTGAACTGTCACCTTGTCACATTCTCAGATGCAAAATTAGGAAACGGGGAGGGAGCTAAATTTAAGTCTGTGAAGGTTCTCAGTCATCCAGGTCATCGAGCTAAATTTAACAGTGGGGTTTTTTTGTTTTGTTTTTTGGAAAGCTGAGTTTGATTTCATTAGCTAAACCCCAGATCTGTTTGATCAAGACATCAGAGAGAGCTCCAAGGAGGCCAAATACAACACAAAGTCTCACATTTTCAAAAAAAAAACAAACATCTTGATGATCCCCAAGACTTTTGGGAAATATTCTGTGGTAAAACTAAGACAGCATTTCATAAAAAGTTCATACCAACAGTCACGCATGGTGGTGGTAGTGTGATGGTCTGGAGCTGCTTTGGCGCCTGCATGACTTGCTGTAACTGATGGCACCATGAATTCTGCTTTCTCCTGAAGGAGAATGTTCGACCATCAGTTCATGACTTGAAGCTCAAGTACACTTATGCATCCCATCTCTGAATGATTAAACATAAATGAATAAATAACTCAATAAGTCACGGTTTTGGAGTGTCCTAGTCAAAGTTCAGACTAAAATCTGATTGAGATGTTGGGCATGACACTAAACAGGCAGTTATGACAAATGCTTGATTGCAGGTCTTGCAGCCAAAGATAACACAACCAGTTATTAGGTTAGAGGGCAATTCATCTGTGGTTTTCTAATGTTTCTGATTGGAGTAGGTGGCACTCATAGGAATCCTTTTGTGCAGAAGAGTCACATGACATGCATTTTTATGTGAGTGACCAAGCGCAGAGTCTGAAACAGAAATTCCACCTTAACAGAGAAATTTGATGACAGTGCTAGTGATTCCTGTTATAAACGGGGGATTTAGGTTTTGTTGAACCAGCTAAATGCAAAAAAGCCTAGCTGTGTGGAGCTTGGTTTGCAGTTTACCCCTCAGGAGTATTGAGTATAGTGTCGGTGTTCAGAAGCGGTAGAAATGGAGAAAATGGTACTGACGCATCCATCTCCAACATGTCGACCAGCAGCTGCATCTATTTTTAGTCTGTCAGCCATTTCTTCAAAGAGGCTTTGAGCATCATTTACCTTTATTATCATGCCATCTCCATAACTCTCCCTTTCTTCTCTCAACTCTCAAACCCTCCAGGTTCCTCTGCTTAAAGAACAAAAACAGCGCTTCCGTGGTGTTCAGCACGTACACAGAGAAACACCCGTCCATAGAGAGGGGCCCTCCTTTCGTGCAGCCTCTACTAAACTTTATCTGGTTTCTGCTGCTGGCAGTGGACGGGTGAGGACAGATGTTGGGATTGTTGAGTTTGCTTATCATGCCTGACAGAAGTAAGCTTAAAAATATCAGTGAATTGTTTTCATCATTTAGATGCTTTTTGTTTGTTTTCTTTAGGGGTAAATTAACAGTTTTCACAGTGTTATGTGAGCAATATCAGCCTTCCCTGAAGAGGGATCCCATGTATAATGAGGTGAGTGTTGAGCTGCAGCTTCTACTGTTTGTCTTTGCCCAGAATGTATGTAACAAATGACTACGCCATGTGCACTAGGCTAACTTAACCTTTGAATTCATTTGGTTAAAGATGTTGGAGAAAGTCTGTCATTGAAGTCGCATCATGGGGTTAAACTGCCTGTAAACACAGACTCTACTCAGGTGTAATCCTCTCTTCCTCTCTCTCTTGACATTTTTGTGACTCCTCAGTATCTCGACAGAATAGGACAGCTTTTCTTTGGCGTTCCACCCAAACAGTCCCCATCGTATGGCGGACTACTAGGTGAGTTGGCAAACACAACTGATGTGTATATACACACACACGTTAATAGACTTACCAGCAAGATGAAGAGAAAAACTGATAGCGATGTTTTTCATCACCAGCTACTTTTGAATGTGATGCTACCAAGAAACTACCTGAAGCGTCTGCATCATTTATGAAGGTGCTTCAAAAGCTATTAGACAAGATGTAAAATAACAGGCAGCTTAATTAAAGGAACTGTTTGTAGTCGTGACTCTTACCCATGTAGAATGTAGGCTGTCTGACCTGGTTTTAACCCCCAGGAACTTGTATGTTTAAAAAAAAAAAAAATGAGGGGAATATCATCACTGTAGTTTCAGTGGCCACATGGACATAAACACTTTGTGTCACCAGACCACCAAAACAGTTTAAAAAGCTGGATATTAACCTTATCCGTTTCTATTTGAGATTTCTATTTCTCTTTTTTACGTCTCTGTTGGAATTTGAAGTAGGAGACTAATAAGGTGGCAGATGCTCTGACAGAAGGAGGCTTGTGGCCAAATACGAAAGAGCAGAAATGGAGACCGTGATGGATGGCTCAGCTTACCGCTGGAAATGTTTAATCCAAATCTTTTAAATTATTAAAGTTTAAATGTTTTCCTGCAGTTGTTTTTTGTGTTCCTTGTCAGTAAAATAAAGATATATTTCACCTTAGGGCTGTTCGATATAACGATATATATCGGATGATGATATAAAAACACCTATCGTTTCATTTTACGCTATAGTTTGTTTCGTGGTGTCGCAAAATAAACTGTTTACGGCAATATTTTTTCATCGTTTTGATGGTCACTGTAGCGGCTATATTAATTTCTTAAAGTTCTCTCTTTCTCTTATGTTTAATATAACCACACTACGGAGGGACAAGCGCCTGTTTTTATGCGTTGTTGTTAGCAACAATGACAGTAAAACCATTGCGTGTCTGCTTGTTTCCACATAAACCTTTCACAATAAAGCTCAAGATTCTGTTGAGACTTTTCAAAATAAACTGAGTCACGTAAAAGTATGCAGAGTACTTACGGATGAGAAGCAAAAAGCCGTCAGGTGCTAAAAAATAAATGTTAGACTCAAACGTTAGAACAGGCTTTTTCCCGCAGCACGCCGTGTAATAAATACTCTCAAAGAAACGGCGGCTGTTACAACTTATGTCTAAAAATGTATAGTTTGATGCATCAGTTAAAACACTCGACTCCAGCTACACGACACCCAGCTGGAAACACTTTACACAAGTCGAGCTGCCTGCGATTCACAGAATTTACAGAAAATGTTACATTTCTGTGATTTATATCGTTATCGGGACGATAGATGTCTTATGACCAAAATCTCATATCCCGATATATCGCACAGCCCTATTTCACCTCAGTTGGCTTTGCAGCAGCCTTTGAAAGAATGATGATTGCTGTTTTGCACCTTGCAGGCAATCTGCTGAACAGCCTGATGGGTTCGGGTGAGGAGGATGACGGAACTGAAGAACCTCCAGAGGACAGCCCCATAGAATTAGACTGAGCACGCAGCCTGGGACGAGGGAATCAAGAACAAACACACGAAAAATAATGAATAAGACCACCCAGCCTCCTTCCTTCAGGTCCACCGCGGGGTCAGGGCACGGTGGTGGTCTGTGATTTCAGAGGTGTGCTGTTTAACAGAAACATCATCTCTCAAATCATCCAGTCAAAAAAAAAGCAAGAAAGAAAAACTATTGGACCGGCAAAACAAACAAATACAAAAAAACACCCCCGTCAGCACTGCCTGGACTGACAACGCCAAACTGCAAACTGTTTTTGTGTTGAACTGTTATATACAATTATTTTAATCATCATTTTTGTTCTTTAAGGGTGTAAGATTTTTAAACAAGACATCACAACTGTCCTCTCTGCTTGTGAAAACCTGCTCCTAGGAGGTAGTTGGAGTCTCAGTGGAGAGGACGGCATCACAAGTCTGTCTCCATGACATAATGTCGCAGATAAGAGGGTTTAGTTGACTCACAGCAAGTCTCCAACTTGCCACGGTATAGCTGCTGTTGGCGTTTTTCAACTTATTCCGTTACAGGTTTCTTCTTCATCTTCTTCTCTCAGTAGGATATTAAATTATGCTTTTTAGTTGAGGTCAGGTTTCAGCATCTCATCTGTGGTTTAATGGACATTTAAAAAAAAAAAACAAACCCCATCAGAGCTCTGAAGTTATTATCAGAGGTCACGTTGCACCTTAAACATCCACCAAACAAACCATTCTGCAGTGTCATTTCTGTTGTGTAACACTACTGCAAACACACAGCTGTCTGTATCAAACGGCTCCGTTGTTGTGTGGTTCAACTTTTTGCCCTATGCTGGCTGAACTGCTGCTGAGTTGCTTTAAATCTCCAAGATGAATTCTGCCCCCCCCCCCAAAAAAAGAGAATAAAAAACCCTCGGATTTGACTTTTTGTTCCAACTGCAAGACATCAAATTTTAAAGCACTTACACAGCTGCAAAAGTGACCTTTTTTTATGAAAGGAGCGAAATCGGACACTGTGAAACAAACGTTTGTTAGACTTAAACTTGCATCGCATGTTGTAAATTGCTAATATTTAAACCAGCTGCTTCACTCTCGTTCTCGCGCCTCTGTTTTAGGTCCGAACCAGGTTTTTCTTGGAGGCGGTGAAACATCAGTTCAGCCGGTGCGAAATAAGAAGCATGATTCATTCAGTAGCTGCTGCTTATCAGTGTTAAAGTCATCGGCCCTCGGAGAGCACAGCGTTCTTGTCTTTTACTCACATTGAGAACTTCTCATTGTGACTTGTGATAACTTCAGGTCTTGTCAGTCTGTTTTTCGAAGTCCCAATTGTGCTCCATGTTATCTGAAAACACCTTTTTCAGCCCTGATTATTTGAAAAAGGTGTGCAACACTTTTCCTTCAATAAATGGCAGAAAAATTGGAATGTCTACAGGTCTTCCAGTGTAAAGTAATCTTTATTTGGTTAAACATTTTTCTTCCCATCAGCAAAGAAACAGATTTTAATCCACATCTCCGTCGCTTTTTTTAAAACTGCAAAAAAATAAAGCGTCTCTGCTCTCTGAGGGCTGTTCTAGTTTACTTTTATGTAGTTACGTGTTGGGCTGTGGAAGTCCTAAAAGGCCAATATTAATAATAAAATAAAAAGAACAGCAAATAACCAATGAAATACATTAAAAAAAACAAACATTAAATGGTCTGATAATTCAATACATTAATTTCTGGGGAACTTCAGTTTTTGTGTTTTTTGCATTTAAGTATATTAAATAAAATGAAGACAGTAGGTATGCTAATAAATAGCAGTCAGAATAATTTATTGAAACACATCATTACTGACATTCCCCACAGAATCGGGCAGCTGCAGAGGGACAGACTGAATAGTGTAGACGCTCCGTGTCGTCAGTGTTTATCTCGTGTTGGAGAGAGACCATTTCTTTCTGCAGTTGTCGTCAGAAATCCTCCTATTTAAACGGCTGTTGTTAGTCATGAAACATTCAGAACTAGGTTCATCCTGCTGGCTTCTGTTACCCCACAGATCCGGGTCCACCTTCCAAAAGGGAAATTCAGGCCGAAATGACTTTCAGGCGAGTACATCCAAGCACGTGTTACCGTGTTGTCAGTTACATTTTTATTCAGTGTTAATTTTTCACAGCATCCTTTGAGTTTTGTAAGCAAAGGGAAAAAAATAATTTTGTTTTCTTAACCTGAAAGTCAGTTTAGTCAGATGTGTCCTGTTGTTACCAGGAAGAAGTGTGTGACCAAAGGCCTGCAGTGTGTGTCGGTGAGCGTCATCACGACTGTTTGCTGCTGTTTCTGATCATTTTGTCCTTTGAGAGCTAAAGCGAAGTGTTTGACTTTTCAGCTGTCACTAAATAAGAAAATAAACTACAACTGAGAAGAGTGTGAGAATGTGAAACGGCTTCCTTGTTGTTATTTATTTGCAAGCACTGGGAACTACAAAAATTATAAGCTGGTAAAACAGCTAGCACCAGCGAGACAGAGGAGTTTCTCTGTGAAACCATTTAAACTTGTGTCATTAACTTGGGCTGTGAGGCTGCAGCTTATCAGAGGTTTAAAGGTGGTGGTTCAGCTCCTGATAAAAGTATGTGGGGTCCTTTATCCCCTAGCAAGGCCTATTTTAGTTTGGTGGGAGGCTGTTTGTGTCATTTGCAGAATAAATCACTCAGCTGGAGGCCACCGTCTTGCAGTCTTGGACAGTCAACACACTAAAGGTGTCAAGGTGATCTGATTCAAGTACTCAGACTATATAAAAGTCTACACAAGACACAGAAAACAGGCATATAAAATTCCTTTGTTAGGTTTTATTTACACAAATTTAAATTGAGCAGTGTAACACGTCATTGAGTGTGGAGCTCAGGTGCGAGACTGCAGCGTGAGCCTCTGGACCATATCTGACAGATGAGTCATGTCCGGCTGCTGAGTCTGATGTTTGATGAACTCCAGAGTCCGAACCTGCAGCAGACAAAGATGAGAAGTCAGTGAGGCTGCATTCACAAATACAGCAGATTTAAAGTGTACAGAGTGGGCCTCGGTGCTCTGAAACATGAACTCACGGAGGTGCGGGTCTCGCAGCATCCATGTTTGTGGCTGAGGTTCCAAAGGTTGACTGCCAGCTGGCTCAGCTTGTTGTTCCTCAGATCACCGTGAGCCAGCAGGACACCAAACAGGGAGAAGGCCAGAGCGCCCTGGCGGCGTGTGCTCTGCTGCAAGAGAGTGTGAAATGCATGTCAGCGTGGTTTTCCAGTTTTTGGTTTTCATTCCCACATGTACATGAAGGCAGCATAACTTTGGTTACACAGCATCCAGATTTTGGCAAGCTTGAAATCTGGATTTTCACTAAAACCAGATTATTTTTCTTTAAAATAATTCCTTCAGCCATGGAAGCAGTTGCTTTTTGTTTTTGAATTTAGACGCATCTAAGCACCGCATCCTCACCTCATCACGACCGAGTGTCTTCAGGTGGTCGAGGATCTGTCCAATCAGAGTCTCACACAGCTTGTTGATCTCTGATAGGAATTTGGGATCTCCGCCATAGAGCGTGTCATTAGAATCCACTGAGCCAGGAAACAGAATAATTAGATTAACGGGGAAAACTCCTCACTGTCTTACTACAGATGAAGACAGAATTATTACCCCCCTGTGGAATTTGCAGAACAAGGGACTTTAATTTTTTCATTTCCTTAGCATTTCTAAACATACTACTAGTATGTTTATACTATACTACTACTACATACTACTGCTTTTTATTTGTGGGGTATTTACATGTCTATCTAAAACATTGTAATATGTAATAGTAATACATTAGCTAATACATAATATTAAATAAATTATATATATCTCTATATATAAATAAAATAAATTATATATCTATCTATCTATCTATACACACACACACACACACACATGTATCTAATATCTAATAACCATGTTAATAAAAAATCTTAATAAGATTGAGGACGATCAGTTACGATACACAACAGTAAGTTGTAAGTTTGTGTGTTTGTGGAGATGTGCTTGGTTTCAGCCCCTGGCGTCTGATCCAAACCGAGATAAGTCAGAAGCATGTAGCAGATGTCATTAAATGAAGATATATTATTTCTGTGGTAATACATTATTCTCTCTAAAGTCACGTATTCTGTAATAAGACTGATCCAGTGGTTCGGGAGTAGTGATCTTTTGGATTTCCAATTTCAAAATATAGCTTTCTTGGCAATAGAGAGATAAAGAAGAGCTTGAGAGATTCCTTAAAAAAAAAAAGAATGGACTGGAATCCCTCTGGAGACGTGTGAGAGACTTGTTGAAAACAGCACTGTCCTCAACTGTACATGTGACAAGAACAGGAAACGTCACAAGTAAAAGCTCAACGCGTGAAACTCTTAACTTTTAGGGCTTACAGAAATTAGCCTGGGGAAAATCTGTAAAAGTCTGTCTTTGTTAGAGCTCTCTGATGTAAATTCAGTGTTTACGTGTGTGCCGTTACCTTTGGGGATAGAGTACAGATAGGTTTCCTGGCTCATGGCTGCCAGCAGGGGCAGAGCACTGATGTAAACCCGCACCTTTGCATCGCTGTTGTCTTCCCAGGTATAATCCTGGACCATGTTGAGCAGACCCCGGACTAAGTAGAGCACCCCATGCTCTGGATGGTCCTGTTAAAAGACAACAACAACAAAAATCAAAACATTTGTCAAGCTGAACTGAGACAAAAATGGGCGATTACAGGTGTGGTCCGTCTCCTGTAAACCCACCTCTGAACCGTAATGAACCTTACCGGGATAACCAGCAGCGTTGCCAAGAAGCTGTTGATAAAGTCCACGAGGCAGCTTTCAGAAGAGCGAAGTTTTCCCTCCACGCTGATGGAGCGAGGAACCTCCGGAAGAATGCTTACGGCTGCCTTTAGGAAAGCATCGGCTGGAAGAAGGAAGGTGGAGAACGAGTCAGAAAAGGCGTGGGAAGGACAAGAGAAACAGAAATGATCGCAATACAGTAAAAACATTAGGGACACAAGTTTTGATCAACTAAATCTTAAACTTAAATCTCGAATGAGACAGCTACTTACCCTGGGACAGACACTGATTGGCCAAAGCAACCTGACCGGACAACAGGTAGAGGCTGAGTCGACTGAAGATGCTGCTGAGAGACGGGATGGTGATGAAACTGTAGGCGGCACATGCCTAAAAGAGAGAGGGAGAGGAAAATTTCATGCAATGTTATTTCTGTAAGACAGGCCTATAAAAAAAGCTTGCTAGCATTAGGTGATAAATTAGCATTAGCCAAAATGCTAATGTTGACTGTCTTTTATATACAGTCTGTGGTTTTTTGACTTTTCCTTTGGCATTGCTAAAAAGTCATCCAAGAGGAACGTACGGTGATGTGAAATGATTAGAGACTGCATGTGTGGACTCACTCTGACGAAAGCAGCGGTCTTGCGGGAGTGATTCCCTCTCATCACCCTCCTGGTCTCCATGGCCAGCTGGTTCACCGTCTGTAAACGACAAGGTTACATGAAGGAGATGGCGTTGTGGCTTCTGTCACTTAATGCTGAAATGCCAAACACAGGCTTACATGAATGAGTTGCACCAGGACAGGCTCCAGGTTACAGAAGGTGGCTCTAGCCTCCACACAGAAACTCAACTGCTGCTCAAAGTCACGACCAAAGGAAACCTGAAGTGCAGAGAAAAAAAAAATGTAACCCCAAAATTGAAACAAAAACAACAGATGCAGATCAAAACAATGCAATACAAGAGGCCGAAACAGCAGTTGTGATTGTTGTTGACATAATATAATAGATGTGATAATCTCACCATGCGGATGAAGCCGATGATCAGCAGAGCCAAAGATCTTTTCTCGTCTTCGAGAGTAAGAGCACTTCAAGACAAAGAGAAAAATAAATGCGCTACCGCACGAACACAGCTGAAACGACGACTTTAAGTCACAGATATGAAAGTAGCATACGTCTGTATAACACACACAAACGAATACCCTACTTGACAGAGTCGTGCATGGTCTTGCAGATGTGCAGCATGGCGTTGAGGATCACCGGGTCTCTGGTGAGCTCCACCTGGTGTCTAAAGGCCAGAGAACAGAGTAGAACATCAATACGAAACATCAACGTTTCTGCCACAACTCTCAATAATCTCATGACTTTAACGAACTCTTACTTGATGAAGACCTCCATGATGGATTTGCAGACCTCCACCCTCACGCTGTCCTTCTGGAACATGTCCAGGAACGGCAGGAATCGCTCCTGAAGAACCGAAAAGAGCAAAAACTGAAAATGTAGCTCGACTTATGGCACTGGAATCACAGTTTCATCGTTGCAGCTCAAGCTGTAGAAGCTCACCATGGAGAAGAGGACAGAGAAGTCGTGGAAGTAGGTGAGGATCTTCCTGATCACCGACTGCAGCTACACGCAGAACAGACACGAGACAGTTAGTACAGAGCAGAAGGAAAGAGGAGGATGGAGAGTAGCAGAGATTCAGGGAAGCATCGTGCACCAACCTGAGGGTAGGCGTCCTCGAATGCTCGGTCAGGGGTCATGTGTTTGATGATGTCAGCCAAAATCGTGTTGACCTCCCGTTTCTGACAGTCACGCAGAGAGAGGATTAAGAAAGGTAGTGCATTTCCAAAACATAAATAAATAAAATTTGTGTTTGACTGCTTTCTACTCACTGTAAAGTGTCTGCAGGTAAACTCCACCCAGATTTCAGCACAGTTGATGTAGTCCTGCAAACCAAAATGAGATTTTCAGTAACAATCTGGAACATTCTGGCAGGAATAACGGGACCTTTTGAAAACTACTGTCAGCGGTTCAGAACCTGAGGACTGCGGACTTTGGTGATGACTTTCCAGGCTTCATTCAGGATCGTCAGCCTCTCGGATTCTGGAGGATCGGCAGACGCCAGGCTGCGACCCAGAGAGCCAAACAACAGATGCTGAAAAGGAGACAAAATTCATTCCAAAAAGATTTAGACAACGACCTGAACATCTGCCTCTATCCTTTATATATTTTAATGACTTTATTACCCAATGAGATTGATTTTTCATACTCGTTGTGAATTATGTGAAGGTGTAATGACTACTTTTTCTTCAGCTTTTATAAACCTTCCCATTAAATTATTGGCAGTAAGGAATTTTCACCAGTTGATTGTGTTGACTATAATCCTGGAGGAGCTGTAGAGGAAACAGAGAGGTTTCAGATCTGGCCATCATCATGGGAAAGGAGTGGAGAGAATTTGTCATCAGTGTTGCTGTTTGAATCCAGCTGGAATCAACACACTGTCTGGATTCCTCCATTAGCTGATGCAGAGGCCATGTAACTGTGGCTGTAGACCTTCTGCATCACTTCCTGCACATACAGCTGAGCACATCAGTTTCATTTCCACTGACCTCATACCAACAATACCTGCATTCATTTTAGCTTTGAGCTCCTTATTGTGTCCATATTTAGACTTTAATTCACTGAGCTCTGACATGATTTTTGTGGTGTAATTGTTTTCCCTTTCCAAGCTGTTTTGCTCTGGGATATTTTAAATTGTGTTACTGCCAAGTTGTTTTTCATAAGTATTTTTTATCTTGTACTTATTTCCCCACATCCAATAAACAGAAGATGACTTCTTTGTTTTTAACCAAGGTAAGAAAAAAGATGCAGTGAACATGAAACGTTCTCTGACCTTTGGGAAGCCGGCCTCGTCGCAGTCTTTGATCATACCGATGAAGTCTGTGGCTCTGGCTGCAACAAACTCTGGCCTGAACGCCCTCATTACTGAATTCAAAAGCAAAGCACTGTGGGAAAGCAAAGATGAATTAGTGCTGTGCCATACATTCTGTGACAACTTTAGCTAAACCCATGCTAATAACGGTCATTTCTATGAAATAAAAGGATCGTGACACTTCCAGGTAAATCACATGACAAGAAACAGCTACTAATAATTTTAAAGCACTCACTTGTTTCCCAGTTTTTTGCATCTCTCCATCATCTCTGTTAGCAGAGACTGAAACAGAAACACAAGCAGCATTAAAAGCAGAAACATCACTGAGGTTGTGCCCCTGCGACGCTCTCACCGAGCTCCACTTTTTCAATAAAGTCTAAGTAAATACCTCTGGAGCTCTGTACGCGATACACTGCAGGATCCAGCTGATGGCAGGTGAGTAGAGTGTCAGGTACTCGGGCATCTCCACCCTCTGCAGCACCAGCTGGGCCCGGACGTTCTCGCTGCTGATCTGTCGAAAAGTGCCGAGCAGGTCGAAGAAGTTGCGGTTCAGGCTGTCTTTCAGGTGGGGGGCCACCTCCATGCCCACCTGGAAAGAAGGATATAGGTGTCAAACAAACAAAACCTACAAAGCTGGTAAACAGCGCAAGTCAAAAATAGCAATGTTCATGCATTTGCAGCATTTTTTTATGGCAACTGATCTGGACAGGAGGAGTTGCAATATGCTCACTCAGAAAAAAGAGGCATCAACGACAAACGACAGGAGACAGAAATAAGTCATAACATGAAGGAGAGAAGCTGGGGTCACAGTGGGTTGCAGATGTAGCAACAACAGCCTAAATAGGACACCCCAGAAACACAATCAGCAAGGTAGGGAAATTAAGGAAAGACGAGCAGAGTCCATCTCACCCTGCAGAGGTAAGCTCTGGCATATGCAGCCACCAGAGGGTCTCCAATCCCTCTGACCATGGCACTCAACCGAGGAAGGGTCTCCTGAATGCCGCTGCGGACAGTGGCAGGACAGATGGCGTTTTCTTTATGTCAAACGATTTTATTCCAGTTTACAAACATGGTTGATGCATCACAGCTATTAAAATGACATTTTCCAAATATTATTGCTAAATCTTTACGTTTTCTAAAGAAAAATCCTTGTGGAAACCAGCTGATAAACTGTGAGGACTCACGATTTGTTGAGGAACCGGTTGCACTTGAGAATGGCAGCTTCAACATAGCTGTATCACGAGGTTAAAGAACCAAATTTACATACAAATTACTTACAAACATACATAGCTGAGCCACTTTGCATTTAATCGTTATTATTAATATCTGGTTCTCTTTCAAAGTTTGTGTTTTTGGCCTGTCTCCCTCCCCACACCTCTAACCGGTCACAGCAGATGGGTGCTCCTCCCTGAGTCTGGTTCTGCTGGAGGTTACTTCCTGCTAAAAGAGAGGTGAGGTGACTGTTGTTGAGATTTGGTGCTATGTAAATAAAACTGAATTGAACTTGATTTTAAAACCAGGTCTGCGAGTGAATGAAACTCCAGCCAAAAGCAGACTATGAACAGAAATCCTGAGTGAGGGTGTTGAAGGATACAGTCTGGGAAGGAGCTCTCTGATGGAGGCGATCTTGTAGAACCAGTTGAGGCACGTCTCCTTTGCGGTGTCATTCACATCTTCAACTGTGAAATTATCTGAGGTGGCAAACAAAAGTCAAATGTGAATTAACAAAAACTAAATCAATCCAACATGACTTCAGAAGGTGCAAGGATCGTCTAAATGCTCTGAAGAATTTAAAGCTTTAAGTTGATTGTCAGCATTTCCACTTTACCTGGTAAAGGCCGTGGGTCTGAACACATGGTCCAGATCCTGTCGTACACCAGCCGGCCTGCAAACAACAAGGACCCGAGTCACAAAACTTGCACATTGTTCAGGTTCAACTGTGGAAAAAAATCTTTACTGACCAAATGTGTCAAGGATATCAGTGATGAGAACAAATTTGCTGGGGTAGAACTGGATCACCGAATTGTCGGACAGAAGCTTGGAGCACTGCAGCACAGATCACAGATCAGGGGTGATATTTATTAAGGCGACACCAGTTAAAATGAGCACCAATTAAATAAACATTACCTGGATGACAATCTTCAGGGCTTTGACCTTCTGGTCAGAGGACCAGGCCTCCTTTAGGGACTGGTTCAGCTCCTCGATGCGGTTGGCGTAATCCTGTTGCGAGAGGTTCAGCAGCTCTCTCTGGGAGCCCTGCACACACACACACAGGCAAGAAGATCCAATAACATCCCCCATCGTATTTCTTGAAAGAATAATGCAAGGCCAGCCAACAGTGGGACGCCTACCTCCTCTAGATCATCCAGCTCCTCCAGACGAGTGCGAACCTTCTCTGAAACAGCCGATCCTTGACTGGTGGCTTTTCCTAGTGAAAACAGGAAGTGATGTATAAGTTGTGAAGTTAAAGACCAAATAACAACTTAATAAGTGATGCTGACATTCTTTTTGTTTGCCCATTTTGTTTTTGCTGCCATTTATGGTTATGATAGACAGAAAAAAGCAATTTGAAAGGATTTAGGTAGTAAAATGAATATATTCTGATGCTGTCACAGGATTTATCGATACGACAGATAACTATAGACATTGAAAGCATTCAGAAATTTTCTGAAATCATTATATGTGATAGAAACAGGTTGCTCTTACCTCTGTCAGAGCCTATGAACAGATTCTATGGAGAAAAAACAAATTATAATTAAATTTTAGAACATCAAAAAAGTGCTAAACTCTCTTGAATATTTTGTTAATTGGTGAAGCCATCAGGTTCATTTCCACTATGTTTTCAAGCAGCATTAAATTATGAGACAGCAGGCCCTTGGGTAAGAGGTAAGCATAACAACAGCCTTGCTGCTACGATAGAGGACTCACTATGGAGAGTTTTTCGGTGGTGGTGAACCTGGCCAGGATTTCCCCTCGCTTCAGTGACCAAGGTTCAAAATCTGGTCCCACTGCCTCTTCTTCCTTCTCTCTCTTCCTCCTCCCCAGGTCCTGAAAGCACATCTTTATTTAGTGTCACTTTCAAATGAGCACATGCTTCAGGATTTACATTTGTCCAAGTCACTGACTCCTGTGGAGCTGCTGTGGGACATGGGTGGCGTCTCGCTGGCCGAGGCCGCGGCAAACATGGACAGGGGGTCGGTCCCGTCCAGCATGGAGCTCAGAGGGTCTGGTGGTGCTGAGGAAGAGGAGGATGAAGAGGAAGAGGTGCTGCCTTTGCGGGTCCCACGGCGGGTCTTTGTATCGGTCACCTGGACGGATTGAGAGAGGGTCAAACCTGTCACAGGCCCATTAAAAAAACCACAACAATGTTTCTGCATGTTTTCAGTGAATTAAAGCGAATAGAGATGCAGCTCAACACTGATACCATGATGGGTTTGAGTGGGTGGTAGTCTCCAAAATCGACAAGAGCGGCCTCAAGACGACACCTCTGCAGCTCTGTGTCATAGTTGCGGCCATGCGAACGCCTGGTTGCAAAAGAGATAAGACAGCTTTTTGGTCCTGCTATCGTTGATAAAGCACTGACGAACATGACCCAGTCACACAAACAAAGCTAAACTAATTATGGCACAACTCTGTGAAAGAAAGGCATAGAATGTGTGAAATTACAAAGAAATGTCTGATTTCATCGTCTGTGGTTCATAATTAAAAGTCTAAAAAGTGAATGGCTGCTACATTTCTGAGAAATATGTTGGATATCTACACTGATAAGGACTGTGTAATGGGTAAGGAGTGAAAGGATGGTACGTTATCAACCTACAGATGGCTAAAAGCTTCAAAACACACAAAATTTGATTGCACTAACTCAAAACTGTACTCAGTAGTTTGTATAGCCCCCACATGCTTGTAGGTATGTCGAACAATGTTGGGGAATGCTCCTGATGAGATGATGGATAGTGTCCAGGGGGATCTCCTCCGAGATCTGGACCAGGGCATCACTGAGCTCCTGGACAGTCTGAGGTGCAACCTGACAGAGGCAGTTGGACCAAAACAAAGTCCAAGAGGTGTTCTACTAAATTTAAGTCAGGCAAGTGTGGAAGCCAGACATCGGTATCATCCTCAAGGAACTGCCTGCATACTCTCAACACATGAGGCTGGGCATTGTTGTGCACCAGGAGAAATCTGGGACCCACTGCACCAATGTAGGGCTCAAAGGTTTCATCTTGATACCTGATGGCAGTCAGGGTGCCTCTGCCTGTAGAGTTAGAGTGCACGTCCATCCATGTATATGTCTCCCAAAAGCATTACTGAGCCACCACCCACCATACCACTCACAGTGAACAACATTACAGGCAGCATCATGTTCTCGATAACTTCTACAGACTCTTTCATGCCTGTCACATGTGCTCAGGGTGAACCTGCTCTCATCTGTGAAAAGAACAGGGTGCCAGTGGACCTGCCAGGTCTGGTACTCAATGGGAAATGCCAGTGTAAATGCCACAGTGCTGTGCAGTGCAGTGAGTACAGGGCCCACTAGACCATGCTGGACAATCAAGCCAGCTTCATGCAGTTTGTTTCTGATTGTTTGATCAGAGACATTGACACCAGGGTCCTGCTGGAGCTCTGACAGTTCTCATCCTGCTCCTCACAAAAGAGCAGATAGTGATCCTGCTGATTGGTTAAGGACCTTCTCCGATCCTGTGTCCTGAAATCCCCTCCATGCTCTTGAGACTGTGCTAGAAGACATACAAAAACTTGTGGCAGTGGCACGTATTAATATGCCATCTTGGAGGAGTTTGACTACCTGTACAATCTCTGTAGGGTCCAGGTATCTGCGGCCAGCAGTGACAATGACCCAAGGCAAATGCAGAACTAGTGAAAAATCGTCAGAAAAGACGAGGAGGGAAAATGTCGTTATAAGCCAAATCTACACCGTAACCGAAGAAGGCGTCTGATTCAAAGTCACAGTCATAATAATACCATAAAAAGCTTCTTCGTCTTTAATGTTATGTTGCAAGCCTGAAAAAAGTTGACATTTAGTTTACGACGCTAACTGAACATTAAACGCACGACAATCGTATCTACGCTACATGCGTGTGCTCAGGCGTGGCTCAGTGTTTAAATACTAAAGATTTAAGTTGTTAATAAACCGTTTGTAAAATAAGAAGACAACATCTTACCACTGCACTGCAGCCATTTTTCTGCATCATATGACACCTCAGGCCTCAGCTCGGAAGTTAATTTAATTTGGGTGGTTTTTTTCCACAGTCGAGGGGTTAGTTAAATATCTATCGCCGCCACACTTAATGGATACCGCTGTGAATATGTATTTAAGTTTCATTTATAGTTTTTTACGAAGACAGCGTGATTTAAGAGGCATTTTAATGAACTATCGCAAAATACAACTTCATTTCCCAGGATATATTGCGAGCTTTCGACGCACTTTCGCCACAGAAGAGAACAAATAGACAGGAGGCGCCACTTTGGAACAATATACCGGGTAGCGACTTTTTATGTTTAACGCTACTGATTTTACCATAATTCTGACTGTTGCTGTCAACTCCTGGCACACTTTTCCTTACAAATATTTTCCAGATATTTCGCTAGCACTCCAGTCTAGAAGCCAGAACAGAACAAGCTGCCAGCTTTGCTGCTGTCAAGCAACTCATCTCGTCAATACACGATCTTCTTCGTGAGTCTCGCCGCTTACAGTCTGATTGCTGCAGTTAGGGGAGTAGCTGCAGGTTCCAGTTCAGCCGAACCATGACCTGACCGTGGTGCTGCAGGTCTGTCTGCCCAGTTCTCCTGACCAGGTACAGTCTAGCGATGTTAAGTTTGGCTCGGGGCGGCAAATAGTTTCTATTAAAACAAACACGTAAAGGCTGGCGTTTGGAAGCGGCTACAGTTAGCTAGCAGCTAGCCAGCTAGCGTTAAAGTGTGACATGTCTGACTGTTTGGATATAATGGACACGAGTCAAACTGGTTGTAGTCCTGTGGCCATTAGTAATACTGTTTTGTCTTTTATATGTAGACTTCATCAGTCATAACCAGTCACTGTGAGAAACATGTTTTGTTGTTGTTGTTGTTGTTGTTGTTGTTTTTTTAAAAAAATATATAATAACATTAAAACCAATAGCAGAACTGTGATTTGATAAACTTTGAACTGTGGTGGGGTTTGAGTATGGCTTACATGTCAAAGTGATGACCAAGTGGAGACCTCTTGTGTTCATTTGACTCAGCCGGACCTTCCTGTGAAACATCCATCAGTTTCCATTCATCCAGCAGCGCAGTGTAGACGCCGGTATGATGATTTTTATAATATGATAGCACGAAAGTGTTCTTGTGATCTCACTTCATGTCAAGCTGAAGGTGGCAAAGAGTCAGACTCTGATTCACAGTCTCCATTAGTTTTATAACTTGAAGCTGAAGAAGTGAAATAAAAACCTTTCATCCAGCAGCATGATCAATAATGCGCAAACCACATCACAGTCACTAAAGCTGCTATCAAAGGGACTGAAGACAGGGCTATACTTAAGATTATCTCCGTGTCTGTGTTTAATTAATCAGTTTCAGAAATAGTGAATGATATTCTTTGAACATTTCCAATATCCAGAATCCAAAAACATGAAAAAGCAAGCTGCTGACTACAAGTGAAAAATATCAGACAATCCCCCCTCACAGAAGACAGTGCAGAGGAAGAGGACAAAGTAAAGCTTATTATAGTGAGACTGTGAGGTAGTGACCTTATTCTATCTAAGTCCAGATTTAGGGCAGCAGGTTGCCATAGAGACTGCTTCTTCTCCCATGAATCCCCCATCTGTGTGGCACGATCTCCTTCTGTCTGTCAGATACAACCATGCACGTTAATATTATGCCCTTCAAACACCCTTCAGACGCCCACCAGCCTTCCTGTGCAGTGGTGAGACTCGTTCAACTTGTCACACAACCAGAAATCGTGTTCGCTCTCTTTATTGCTGAAGTAAAGGAAGTAAAGGCCCTCTCAACAAGAATTTGTCTAATGTTTCTGTATGTTACATGTAGTCCCTGACTTATGCGATTATGTTAAACTTGACAGATCTGTACATGTCACCTGTTGCTGGATGTCCCGTCTTATTTTCATCTTCTTTTAAATGTAAATAATGAGAGATGCGCTCTCATTATTAATGCCATCCTGTTTTGGAGAACCTGAACAAGTCTTATCTGTGTAACCAATACTCACTTTCATGACCCGATGCTCCAGGATCAGGTGGCCACTTTATTTTCCTTAAGACGTCCGTTTGCGTTTCCCTCTTATAAGGTTACCAATCTGCATCTCCCCTGAGAGTCCCCAATAGGTTTTTGGCCTGCAGATGAAGATTTGCCTTCAATTATTAAGAGGAGAAGTTTATTTGTAGGGGCTGATGGGCGTAACTCCTTACCTGATAGCCCTTGTCCTTGTGTGCTTTGATGGGCATATGTCACACAGGAGATGCTGTTACTGTACTTGAGTAACTTCAGTGTTTTCTAGGGAAAGGGAACACTTTCTGGGAAAGGGATCCCTTGTCCTCTATAAAGCTCACTAGTCTTCCTGTTGCCTGCCTTCTCAGATACACTGGGAGCTCTCAACAAGCACTCGGTGACGATGGAAAGCTCCGCATCTGTCAGGCTGCGTTACGAGGAGCTGCTGTTTTATGCGGCCTGTGTTTCTAACTGCTGGTCTGTGTGTCTGTGTGTCTGCGTGTGTTTAGAAGGCAGAGTGTGTAGGAGAGGAGGCAGTGGCGGTGGTGGCATGCGTGTGAGCAGCAGCTGGAGGTGGCAGCTCTCCCGAGCCATGCGACTGGCACTGCGCTGGTGCTGGCTGTGCCGCACGCAGAGGGGGGGCCAAGGCGGGGGTACCAAAGCGGGGATCGGCGGCAGGTTGTCAGAGGTGTGGCGTTACAGCAAGCTCCTGCTCAAGTCGCTGTACTTCAACAGCCTCACCAACTCAGACACTCTGCTGGACTGTGCTTTTGAACCCATTTATTGGATTGTGGACAACGTGACCCACTGGTTTGGAGTGGTAAGCTCACTTCCCTCCTCTCTTGATTCCCACGCCTGCTGCTGCTTTCCTTAATCATTTTTCCTTCTCTTACCCTCCCAGGTGTTTGTCTGTCTTGTCGTCTTGCTGACATCCTCAGTTGTGGTCATTGTCTACCTGTTTGTCCTTCCCATGATCGTCAGCACTTACCCTGCACACTGGATTGTGTGGCACCTCTGTTGTGGCCACTGGCTTCTCATTATGGTGGTGTTCCATTATTACAAAGCGACCACCACCTCTCCAGGACACCCACCAAAGGTAGGAGTCACACTCCTCAGAGGCTGACATAGTGACTTATTCTGCTGCCATCATTGATTTTTACATTTTTTAAGTACAAATGTGAATACTTTTTAACATTTAAAACATTTCTTTTTTGGTTTATGCATTGGTTTGTAGGTATTTTTTGAGATAGGGTGATTATATTTCAAAGACTGTAATTGAATTACTTTTTGAATATTAACAAATCATAAAATCATAAAGTAAAAATCTACATACAAAAGTATTTCTGATTTCTTAGGGTTTTTTTTTTTTGCATATTTGTCACACTTACATGTTTATATGTTACATAACCCAAGAAAATGAATTTTTTTTTAATGATTTTATTTAATTAGGCAGAAGTTATCCAAACTTACCTGCCCCTGTGTGGAAAGGTAGTTGCCTCGTAAACCTAATAACTGGTTGTGCCACCCTTTGTAGCAAGAATTGCAGTCAAGCATTTGTGATAATTGGCTATGTGGCTTTCTAATGGCTGTGGAGGAATTCTTTTGATTCAGTCACACTGGACAGGTTTTGAGCACGAACGGTCGGTTTAAGGTCATGCTAAGGTCATGCTAAAGCGTCTCGATTGGATTGAAGTCCAAACTTTAACTTGGCCGCTCCAAAACCTTCAGTTTGTCTTTTTGAGCCTTTCGAAGGTTGACTTGCTGGTGTGTTTACCATTGTTCTGCTGCATACCCATGTGTTCTTGAGCTTCAGGCCATTAACTGATGGTTAGAAATTCTGTGTTAGTTTTACGTCAGATGTAACCTTTTGTCTCATCAGAGTATTTGCCCAAAAGACTTGGGGATCATTAAGATGTTTTTTGGCAAATATGAGACTGGCCTTTGTGTTCTTTTTGATCAGCAGTGGTTTTCTCCTTGGATCTCTCCCGTGGAGGCCATTTTTGTCCAATCTCTTTCTTATTGTTGTATCATGAAGTCTGACTTTAACCCTTTAAAGCTGGTCAGAGCGGGCACGCTCTGTTTTGCGTAGCTATTTTTAAATCCTGGTAGAACTGCAACCAGGTAAGCTCGCGCAATAATTTTTTTTGCACATGAAACCAGAGGAGTTGTACTTACATCTTATGCCATCAGCTTGTCCTAGGTCACAGTTTCCTTCCACATATAGCTTTGCAAAAATGGCATAAAAACCACTTGCAGCAATAAAAACACAATATTCCAGAAACACGCTTTACCGATCCGATCAGCTGTTCGTAACACTTCCTATGTTAGAATAGATCATCAGCGCAAACTATCGCACGTCCGCCATTACCTGCCCGAAACCGGAAGTGACGTCATTTTCTCGGAAATGTAGTTTTTCGCCTTCAGGGCCCCATCAGCCTATACTGGTGTTTTAAAAGTTATGTTTGACTTTATGACTTTCTGTGTCGTTTCTGGGATGCTTAGAAGTCATATTGCACTGCTGGAAATAGTTTATTTTGATGCATATGCTGTGTTTTTGCAAATTTGCATTATAATATTTATTTTCGTTTTTCCTGTAGTAAATAAAAATTGGTGTATTTCAAAAATAAAACTATGAAGACACTCAAAATAAATTTCCTGTGGTGGGAAACTATTTTGTGCAACTTTTTTGTATTTACAGTTTTGAGGGATAAACCTCTTAAGTTTCTCTAACTAGAAATATATGTTAAAAAAACCAAAACGATTTTCAATTTTTTTTGTAGTTTATTGCACTTTTTTGTAATTTATGTAATTACTATGCACTTAATGCAGACATATTATTAAAATTTGGGCTATAATGGTTGTATTGATGTATAGCAACTTGAAACGCTCCCAAAAATGGCTCCACAACATGTAAAAATATAATATAAGCTCTGGCGGACTTGGTTCTATGGTAGGTCTTAAAGGGTTAACCGAGACAAGTTGAAGTCTGCTTTAGATGTTGTTCTGATTCTTTTGTGACCTCCTGGATGAGCCGTTGCTGCACTCTTGGAGTGACCTTTTTTTTTTTTTTCCTTAATGAATGAAATCTTGACTTTAAATACAGCGTTTTGTATTTACTCAGGTTACCTTTGTCTAATATTAAAATTTGTTTCATCTGAAATATTCAAATAGTCAAAAAATGTAGAAATCAGAAAAGGCAAAAACCTTTTCACAAAACATAACATTGTAACAAAAGACATCAAACCTGTGAAATAATTTACTAAGGTCATAAATCAAGTGAGAAGTAGGTAAAGTGTTTTTTTTATAAACACTTATACAATTTAGACTTTTTAAAAGCAGAGGAACTGCCCCTGATGGTCGTTAGAAAGAATGCAGGTTTATGTGTCACTTCTCAGACCCAGCGGTCCATCATTCCATCTTTTATGTACAGGCTGTGGTATTTTCTGAAGATGACAGAAGAGCTTTTGTCAAGCTGCATTTTTTTTTCTATTTTAGGACAAAAGTCCCTTCCCTTTTGTGTCCATCTGTAAGAAATGCATCACTCCCAAACCACCGAGGACACACCACTGCAGCATCTGCAACGTGTAAGTTCTTCACGTAGTTCCAATGTGGAGAGTTGGCGTGTTTTATATGTTTGTTTTCTTTCATCATATTAAAATGTTTGCTATATTGCAGGTGTGTTTTGAAGATGGACCACCACTGTCGTATCCTTTGAGCGAGGAAAAACTCATGAAAATGACTTTTATTCTGTTCACTTTTTGTTTTGGTGTCTCCTGGTATTCCCGCTTGTTACACGTATTGAACTGAGCTCTTTCCAGCCTGGTTGAATAACTGCGTGGGACATTTCAACCATCGCTACTTCTTCTCCTTCTGCGTCTACATGACCATGGGCTGTATCTACTGCAGCATCAGCAGCAGGAACTTGTTTCTGGATGCCTACGACGCTGTAGAGGTAAGGCTCGATAAGGAAAGATTCAACCATCTATATGTTTGGGTGGCGTTTTCGTCATAGCAGCTGCATCTCATTGTTCCAGTTCAACTGAGATCCATTCTGACACGACATATTCCTTTAAGCAGGTTTTTCTAGGTATTATTAACACTACCCCTCTGCACAGTTTGGGTGAGGAGCTATGAGGAAATAATTTGCATCTGTCAGTAAAGCATGATTTGCAAAATTACTCTGATTAAAGACTGTGCCAGCTGGTAAACAAAACTGTAGGCTTTGGATAGTAACGTTAAAGGAGCAGTTCAGCACAAAATACAAACTTTGGACACTACTAACTGTCCTTCCTGTCCACCTCAGACCTACTATCAGACCCCTCCTCCGGACTACAGTTTTAGAGAAACCACTGCTCATAAGAGCATCATCTTCCTCTGGGTGCTGACCAGGTGTGAGACACTTTACCTTTTCAAAAAGTCCATAATGCCACTTGTATAGTGCAAATTGTAATATGCCCCTTCTCCCTCTTCCCTGCAGCTCTGTGGCAGTCGCTCTGGGTGGACTCACCCTGTGGCACGCCATGCTTATCAGCAGAGGAGAAACCAGCATAGAGCGGCACATCAACCGCAAAGAAGCCAGAAGATTAAAGGAGAAAGGAAAGGTACGTGCACTCCTGTGCAGAGTCAGTTGCTATATATGAGCAAAAGTTTAGTCTTTTATTGGACAAACCAGTTAAAGTTCACCAGACATGAATCCTGCATAGGAACAAAATTCAAACTCATCGAGGGTCTCTGAAAATCCTGTTTTCTTCTTTTCCTAATCAGGTGTTCCGAAATCCATATCATCGCGGTAAAATGAACAACTTGAAGCTACTGTTTGGTGTGCAGAAGAGGAGGTGAGCTCCGTCACTGCTTCAGCTTTTGTGCAATATGTGCAAGTATTCCATCTAGAGAGAGGTTCTTATTAGTCATAGCTGGGATCATGTGCTCAATACAAACTATTATTCCACCTGTTTTTCTAACTGCATAAAGGAAAAGAATAGGAAAATATTTTTATATTAAATTGACACATTTGATGGTTTTCATGCAAAGCCAGCTGGCAGGTTTCTTTCAGTGTTGTGCTTACTGAAAAGCAGGGACACAAATTACCACTGTTGTATGTATGATTTTTGAAATGATCAGTTGTGTCCCCTTTAAAAGATCACAGCTTTGTCATCCTTCATTGTTTTCACTCACATTTCATCCCATCTGTTCTTCTGTTCCTCAGTCACTGGCTCACACGGGTCCTCTTACCCTCCAGCCATCTTCCCTGCGGAGACGGCATCGTGTGGGACTGCACCTTCGCCAGGAGAGACCCCATGGCCATCTGACTTTCAGCTTTTTAATGTCGTACCATATTTAAAAAAACAAAAAAAAACTTCAAACCTGCATTTATAACCAGCAAAGAAGAAAAGACTGGTTACACAGATCAGCAGCCTTTTGCTGTGTCTGTATCAGCACTGATAAAAGTGGAGAAACACAGGAGTGTCTCAACTTCTTAGATCCAACTGTCACTTTTCCAGCATTGTACAGTGAGACTAAGCTGTGACTGCAGAGCTGTCGTCGACTGATCTGATTCATGGATGCTGCTGGTCAGCATCTCAGTAACGCCTCGTTCACACAACTTTTATTGAAGAGGTGATGAAATGTTGTAGGATTCTGTTACATGGTGTGGTTTGGCACCATCACAGGAGCCGAAGTTAAAGCTTGTTAATGGTGCTATGTGTTGCATACAGTACAGCACGTTAAAAAACCTATTTTATCGTTATTAAGTGAAGACCTGAAAGTCATGTCGGCAGACCGTTTACAGCAGACTCTTCTTCTCAGTTCATGCTGTAAAACAGACTTGCACATTTCCCCTCAATCTGACTTTAGCTTGTAAAAGAGAGCGTTCCACCTTTATGTGCTTTTTATAAATTAGTGATAAAAGTGCAAAACACGGCACCATTAGCAGCTGAGACTGTATCAATCTCCAGCTCTGTTTAAGGATCGGCGTCTTCAAAATAACAGAAGATAGCTGTGGGAGGCAAATCGTGAAAACATTATTTAAGAAGTGTTGTGTTAGTATGTAAATAATTGTTATTTGTAAGTTGTTTTTAATACCAACTACTCTACATGTGTTTCAAAAACCATCCCCTGGCTTTACTGGGAGCCACTGACCTGAACTCATTTCTTGGTGCCAAAGACGAGTGAAAAACCAACTACACAGCTCTTGATTTCAGAGAACTTTAAACACAGATGTGGTTGTGTGCCTTGTTTGGTTATTCAGCCTTGAAATATGTGACTCAGACACTGAAATATTATTCTGTCATTTAATTTTTTTTTCCTCCCCTAAAGCCACATTTTCATATCGGCAACCTCATGATGGTTTTGGAGGCTCTGCAGTTGCCATAGAAACAGACATCCAGCTGTGATAGTGTTGGAGCTGTGCTCTGATTTCATTTATCTCGCCGCCTTAAAATAAAACAAGGTTTTGATATTTCTGGGTTGACGTGTTTCCGTTTTGAGGTGACGATATTCAGACAGACACGAGTGAAATTTCAGTGTAAACAAAGGTTTAATGACATCTTAAATATTGTCTTGTTTTCTTGGCATAAGTTGATGTGAGGTCCAAAGTCAGCCAACATTTATGATTTAATATTAACAGAATACAAGGCAGATGTTGAACATGACGTTCACATAACTTAAAAGCCAAACAAAAGTACATTAACCTAAACGGATATTTCATTCTGTAAAAAGTATCCTAACATTTCAGTCAGCGGAAGCTTTCACGCTCGATCCATGAACAGTTGGCACATTCATATTCTAGCAAGTCTCAACATCGGTTAGAGACGTCACTGCTCAGGTATACATTCACATGAGTGTAAAAAGGTCACTGATGTGTCTTCCACTGCTGTGGGGGTTGGAAGAAAAGTGGTTCCAAGACTGGAGTAGGTGCCTGCTTTGTCTGCAGTGTGAAATTGCTGGGACACAGTGTGTTAACCACTGTTAAGTATCCAAGTTTCTGCTACGTTACAGTTCTCAAATCTGCTGAAATAATGGCTGCTACTTAAAAGGCATCGAGGCAGATCTAGCGTCACGCTCTCTGCTTTTATATGCAGTGGGAAAAAAAATTGCTTCTTTTTATACAGGAGCTGAAAAATCCAATTCCCTGGCACTACCTCATTATGGTGCCTACTGACAGATGTTCATGATCTCAGGACAGTAACACTAGATTTGAGACATTCTGAAGAAACACAAATGATTACATGATCTTTGTAAGTGGTTTTTTGTTATTTTGTTAGCTGACCAAACCAGTGTCCCTTCATTATGATTATGACCTTAATGCATATATGATTTTACCAGCTGTAAAACCTAAAATATAAATACGCCTAAAATCTCATTTTGAAATTTTTGCACCTTCAGCAGTGAAATATTTCCCAATCAAAATGGCGTCATCTCATATCATGTGACTGTTTGATCCTACAGGACAACAATATTCATGAGGCGTAATAACAAAACACTCATTTCATTCTTTTGACTAAGCTCTGCCATCAGATTTATGTGCGTTAGTCTATACAGTCTTGTGCGTTTGTGAAAATACAGACAGTTAAAACATTTCAGTATAAAGGGGAAGAGTAGGAGGGGCAGAAGGAAGCTGGGAGATCCTCGAGGGTGGAGGCTGCTGGAGAGCTGACCCGCAGAGGGTGAGCCGTTGAGTGAGTTGAGTGCTACTTGGTATCTGTAATTTGGTGGCGATTAGGGGGGAAATCATCTTCCACCAGGACTTCCTAAGAGGAACCTACAGGGACAGTTAGAGAAATAGCCATAAACACATGCTTTACTAAATGCTATGGCACCTGTTTACATGCTAGTAAGATTCACAGGACTAGGAAAAGAGTTAGAGTAACATCAGTATAATCACAAGCTGACATGTCTTCTAGATAAATCACTTGTTTTTGGATTTTTTAGAGGAGTCCATCTTTAATAGGAAAAGGTAGTTCTTACCACTGTGCTCTGGCCTGAACCGCCTCCCCCCTCACCAGCCTCTTCTTGTCATCCAGAGGTTTGGCGAGCGCTCGAAGTACTCGGGTCCGAAATGGCAACACCTTAAATCACACACAGATAGGAGGAAAAAAAATCGGTAAAGCAATTAATATGTTAACATTACACTTTTTATACAAGTTTCCTGTTGAAAAAATGTTGGGAAAAGTGACGATTAGAATCACGGACTCTTCTTCTAAGGCCTTAAAGGGGCAGTTCACCACGAAATCCTGTTATGCTCATGAGTGGGTGACAGGATGTAAATATTAATGGTGCTCATCTCGGCTGAGCTGTAATGTTTCTCATTGGTTTAAGTACACAGTAGACAGAAAACAGGTCCCACATGGAGCTGCTCACAAAAAAACTCATGATTTCTAGAGAGAAACATCACTGCTGAGCTTCTCAAATACATTTAACGGTACTTTTGGCAACCAAGCACAAATGCCATTGATAAACAGCACTATGTCCAGGAGGGAAAATACAGAAATTTGACTTATGAGGATCAATAGTGTCACACGATGACAAATTTGTAGCTTGTAATTCTCTGACTCAAACATTGTGGTGAAATCCAACAATCATAAAGACTCCTTTAGTAATTAGCTTCAATATAACTGACTGCATTTAGTCAGATTGGTCAATTCAGTCTGATCGCTAAATGTTTCCATGTTCAGGAACCGTAGTTTATGTTTGTGAGTCCTTATTCAGCTTTTGTAAAACAAAAACACATTTCAATAAACTGGTTGAATTTAAAGTTTTTCAAACAGTTAAAGATAAAACACACAAATTAGGAATTAAAAAAAATCTTATGGAGGTTGAAACCAAAGTATTCAAAGATGGTACGTTTTACCTCATGTACAGGGAAGTAGGAAATAGCGTTGATGCAGGACAGCGAAGCAATCCGTACACTCTGCAGTGTAAAGGAAAAAACACTGTCATCATTTAATGAACTTATACAGTCCAATAATGAAGGTAGGCTTTTTGTAGAGCACTTACAGCATTAAATACTAAAACAAAACAACAGTTTATAATCTTGAGGAGACTGAATAGTTAGTGAACAGACTGTGGTGATCTAACTAACCATAGCTGGACTGCAGAGGAGGGCCAGCAGCCTGTTGACCAAAGCTTCCAGCTGCTGTATGAGAACTTGTGGTGGGTTGACGAGGACGGGGTCCAGACAGGACAGAGTTGTCAGATGAATGTCCTGATCAGGACCCGACAAGGCTTCCAGCAGCAGAGAAAGAAGCTGCACAGGAACAGGACTTTGATGATTACAGGCACCTACCAGCTCGAGTCATTTCTTACGAGCATCAGAGCTGCTCTGTGTTACTCACCGCTGGAAGTTCAGTGACTTGAACCTGCTTGGGCAGCTTATTGACGGTGTTAGATAAAGCTTTCAGGTAGTTGGGCTTCTTCTCTGGTGGAAACAAACAATACACAAATAAACCAAAAACATTACATTCTGAATCTTGTATATACACTGATCAAACAGGGTTTAAAGCATGGAAATCTTTGTCTTCATCAGTTTTTGGTGACAAATTCCTTTTTTTTTTTTCTTGATGTTTGTGACACTTAAATGTTTCAGATAATCAAATATAACACAAGTAAACACAAAATGCAGTTTTTAAGTGAAGGAAGTGAAGAAAAATATCAAAACCTTATTGGCCCTGTTAGAAAAAGTGATTGAGCCCCTAACCTAATAACTGGTTGGGCAAACCTTAGTGGCAACAACTGTAATTAAGCATTTGCGATAACTGCCACTGTGGAGGATTTTTGACTCACTCATCTTTGCAGAATAGTTGTAATTGCTGTGAATTGCCCTTTGTTTTTCATGAGGCATTCGGAGGTGGACTTTCTGGTGTGTTTTGGATCATTTACCTGCTGCAGAACAGACAGACACCTTCCCAAAAAGTTCCACTTTTGTTTCATCAGTCCAAAGAACGTTTTTTTTCCAGAAGTCCTGGGAATCATCAAGATTTTTAATGGCGAATGTGTGACTGGCCTTTATCCTCCTTTTGGTCAGCAGTGCTTTTCTCCTTGATATCCCCCCCCCCCCCGAGGCCATTTTTTCTCAGTCTCTTTCTTAATGTTGAATCATGAACTCTTGACTTTAACTGAGACAAGTGAGGCCTGCAGTTCTTCAGTGTTGTTTTTGCCTCTTGGATGTGTCGTCGCTGCGCTCTTGGGGTAATTTTGGTCAGCCGCTTACTCCTGGGAAGGTTCACCACTGTTCCAAGTTTTCTTTATTTGTGTATGATGGCTCTTACTGTGGTTCAATCGAGTCCCCAAGCCTTAGAACCCCTGCCAGACTGATAGATGTCAGGGATTTTGTATCTCAGGTGTTTCTTCAGATGGTGGCACGATGTGTTGCTTTTTGAGATCTTTCAGCCTGCTTCACTTTGTCAAACAGCTTCTAATAAAGTGATTTCTTGATTCAACAGGTCTGCCAGTAATCAGGCCTCAGTGTGTTTAGTAAAACTGAACTCATCTTTCCACAAAATGTGGTTAACCGCAGTTAATTCATAGTTTAGCAGGAGGGGCAATTACTTTTTCGGAGAGGACCAGGAGAGTTTGGACGTTTCTCTCTCAATCAATGAAATCATCATCTAAAAACTGCACTTTGTATTTACTCTGGGTATCTTTGTCTGATATTAACATTTGTCTGATGATCTGAAAAATGTAAGCGTGACAAATATGCAAAACACTAGAAAATCAGGAACTTTTTTTTTTTACACCACTGTAATATAAATGTCTGGACTAAACAGCTCACACGTGTAGTTTTATATGTTTCTGCTAATGGTGAAACATTTTTTACACATTTATTTTCAGTAATCTTGTACATCTGAGCACTGCTACTGCACTCTAATTAGTAGGTCTAGTGAATAACACTTCTAAACCTGAACATCATGTGTTGGCTAAGACTTTTGCTATTTTCCCTTTAAGTCTCCTCCATCCAAAGAAACTATTGGTGCAATATTTGCAGTACTCAAGAATAAAAAGCTGTTTCTTTTTTTGCTTCTAAACATTAACGGCAGTGATGGGAATAATGGCGTTACAAGTAACGGCGTTACTAACTAATCTAACTAATTACTATTTCTATCGTTACAACGCCGTTACCGTTACTAACAAGAAAATGCGGTCGCGTTACTATTTTTCAACAAACAGACGGCTGAAGCTGTGTTCAGCTTACCGCACTTTATATCAGTTGCACGGAAGTAGCTGTAAGTAATCTGGGCGCTACAGCTTTAAGCAGCTGCGCGCGCTCCCGCGGACGGCAATCACTTTCTGGCAGACGATCACTTTTTGGCAAAACACCTGTAGCTAGGGGGTAATTAATCGTATGAGTGCTGCTGTTTGACTGCGATTGGCTTACCATGACTACTTTAAGAAAGCAACAATGTGATCTATACCAGTTTTTAAATTGTGTTGATAGGCCACGTAAAACCAGAGTCATGATAAACAATATATACGCGGCGTTTTTTCCTGAGTAGTTTCGTCACCTTTACTCTCTAAGGACAGCGCTAGCAAGCACTCTCTGCTTAAGACAAAACTTGTGCATATGATTTTAAAATTGACAATTTATATTTGCATTTAAAGTTATGAAATATGATTAAATAAACATGTTTGTGGTTGCTACAGTAAAAAAATTGAACTTTTTCTACTCTGATTTTATGTTTTTGCCTGATTTTAGATCAATTGTGTTAATACAGTATGTCAAAATGAAAACATAACTGTAAATTCAGACACGTGAGGTTGTGCTGAAAAGGATGATACCAAACAAGGCAAAGTAAATTGTAAATTGTTTGTGTAGGTTCGACTGTCCTGGTGCCTTTACCTTGGGGTGCAGCGTTGAACCCTTGCACCAGCTTGGCTTTGTTCTCGCTGAAGAAGCGCTGGCGGTACATGATGCGTACATCAGCGTGGCAAGCTCTGTTCAGGACGTCGGTGGAGTCACTCATGAGTAGAGAGAAGCCGTCTGCCGCCACCATCGGACCTAAACCGGCATCGTCGAGCAGAGAGAAGAGCTGCGAGGTACACAGAAAAGAGAGTAACACCAAATGTGTTTTCCACTAAAAACACAGTAAGCATGAAAGCTCCACTGTGTGCTGCTCAGTTTTGTACCTTGTCGGTCAGTGTTGTGAACAGAGGGTGGTATCGCAGAAGCAGAGCCTTGGAAACCTGCGGACAAGCACAACCTTACTATCATTCTGAAAAAGATTTGTAAGGTGAGTGGTGAAACAAGTAAAAGCTCTTAATGCGCTGATGATTAGGAGTGAGCAGTACAGACACAGTCACTCTTACCCAGATCATAAGTGTAAATGCCTGAGTGTGAACAGAGGATGAAGGTGAGTCCAGCTCGCTGCACACTCTCTTCACTGTCCTCTGAATTAGGCTGTCGAGGGAATCTCCTGAAGAAGAAACAGAAAATGTTTTAATAAATGATCTAAAGCTTTTAGATTTAATAAAAGCCAAGCTGTGACAGGACACAAACTGACCCTGTGGTTTCTTGTTGACCAGGCCAGCAAAGCACTTTGCAGCTGACGTGTATGACAGCGGGTGGCTGCAAGTGCAGCTCATCTCCTCCAGTGCCGACAGCAGTTTGTCAATCTGGGGCACCTCCACCTGCAGACGATACTTAACACTGTCAAAACAAACTTCAACATACATTTCCTAAAAGTTTTTATTTATTTCTTTAAATTTAACGGAAATCTGAATTAGTTGTTTAACATGAGACTCACGCCGCGAGGTAGAGAACACACACTGCCCATAAGCAGACAAACCAGCCGAGACAGGCTCCAGGAATCCCCCTCCTGCTTCTGAGAAAAGTAATCACACTTGTTACCCGAGACGTGACCTGATGGAGTGGTTCCAGTTTAAAGCTTGCTTCTACTCATAATGGAATGTGAATGTTGGCATTAATGTGCTTTCAATACTTTTGTCAACTGCTCTTTTTCTCAAGTCAAATAATGGCAAAACACACATTTAAGAGATAAACAAATAAAAATAAATAAATAAAAACTAAACAAATGACTTTTCACTTGAGCTTTTCTGAAATAAAAACATTGTAAAAATATGCATATACCCAGTTGGGTGTTTAGGTTAATTGCCCATAGGTGTGAACGTGAGTGTGAATGGTTGTTTGTCTCTACGTGTTAACCCTGCGACCTGTCCAGGGTCCCTGCCTCTAATGCTGGGCATACACTGTGCGGTTTTTGGCCCATTTTGAGCAGTTTTCAGTCGTGCGACCGTTTTGGGGGTTGGCCGAGTTTCGCCTTAATCGTGTGTCGTGCATCGTGTTGTAAACATGGGGTAACGAGAAGCGATTAACACCTCACAACCAGCTCCCGATCATCAATCGCTTGGTCGTAAGTAGGGCTGCCACGATTTGTCGACTAGTCACGATTACGTCGACTATCAAAATCGTCGACGACTGATTTAATAGTCGACGCGTCGTTTGAAGCTTTGTAAGATCGCAAAAGACGCAGGAATAAGTAGCAGGATTTAAGAGTGTAATAACGGACTGAAACAGAAGATGGCAGCACTGCATGTACAAGGATGCCAGCTGCCGTTAAACCCCGAAGAAGAAGAAGAAGCAGCAGCTGTGTCCCAGAATTCATAGCGTGGCCCAGCGCAGTTTCCAACAATGGCGGCAGCTAGTTAGTTTTAATATTACTCTTATTATTCTTTCTGGGTCAGAAAATAAACGTTTAACGTATTTTCAGCCGAGAATGTAGCTGTGTAAACCTCAAATATCGGCTCAGTTTATCAGGACACCACATATTTTCAAAAGCGCTCCGACGTTTTCGGAGACGTCTGTTACCCACCAGCTCGATAGCTAGCCGGGGGCTAGGCTCACTAGCGCGGTGAGAACACCGGACTCCCGGCAAATTGTTTTCTAACCCACCGCCATCTTTCGCTACTCAGGTTAAATATATATGAGTCACTTAGATAAATTAAAAATGTTATTGTTTGGCTTTTTTTTTTTTTGTATTTTATTTGTTCCTGAGTAAATCGGTTTGTCTGAGATTAAAGTTATAGTTTTTACACAGCTGAATAAACGTCAAGCAGACAGCTGATTATCAGAAGTGTGAGATGCTGGAGAATATACTCCGTTGTCCTGTTATATTTTAGATAGCAAGGAGTTCATTAAACTTCACCGAAACAATCTGTAAATTTCATTAAAATTGAATGAACTATCATCTTGTCTTTATTTTTAGTTAGCACCTTAAACACTTAAAGCTGTAAGCTAATGATAGTTATATAAGAGCAGATGCTGCTGGTGCAATAAGCTGTAGTTTTACGTCTAATGGATGATGATCTGATTAGTCGACTAATCGCATAAATAATCGGTGACTAGTCGACTATCAAAATAATCGTTTGTGGCAGCCCTAGTCGTAAGAAAATCAAACGTGTTTGAAATCCTGTCGGCCTTCGTGAGGGTGTCACCGCAGCCTCTCACACTGCGCACGCACAAACACAGAAATGAAAGTGAAAAGGTGGAGCAGCACGGCAGTGCGGCATGTGATCTGGACACAAGCGATGAAAGCACACCTTGTAGAACTTTGGCAAGCTCATCTGAGCCTTTTCGATGTGGCCTCACGAAGTTATCACGACCGCTCTGACCATGAAAATAGTTGGATCTACGCTGCTGCTCAATCACAGCTGCCTGATCAATGTTTTTCATGAGCAATTTAGCAAAGTTGATGGTGGTGTGCGTGTCTGTGTGAGTGAAAGACAGAGAGGGAGAGCGAGAGACAGATTTTATGTTATAACCTTCATTTTATGGAGGCACAGTGTGAGCACTCAGGTCGCATCAGAGCATCGGGCCGTATAGTGTGAGACCTGCATCGTGACCTACGAACTTCTAACCTCTGCGAGTCAATCGTACAGTTTGAGCAGGAGCTGAATAACGCAACTGAAAAAAAAATTGCACAGTGTATGCCCAGCTTAAGACAGCTGAGATAGGCTCCGCCCCCCACTGAAGAGAATAGATGAATGGTTATGTACATTTATGACCCTATATGTAGTTCTGGCATTGTTTATTTTAGAAAGCTTAAAATCAGAAAAAGCCATCCAGAACACAACACTGCCTTGACATTTGTGTTGACTGCATCAGTTTGTATACCGTCTGATTCTTTATAAACTCTAATTATACAGTCACTAATATTTAATACATAAAATAAATGAGCACAGACAAAAACAGACCTTGAGAAGCTGCAAGTGTGAAGGGAACGAGTTGTCAGGCAAAAAAGAGACATCGCCATCCAGGAAGAGAGACACAGCTCTCGACGCCGTCTGCCCCGCCAGGCTGAAAGGAAGCCACACACACCTCATCAAAAAGTACGCTCTGCATTGTGCAAACAAATCAAAGGCATTCGCAAAGAAGAAAAAAAGAGAGACTGTGAAACAGACAGGAAATAGTATATTTAGATCAGCAGGTGTGACACAAAGGAGGAAATACAGCAAGTACAAGCTACTTTTAGTGCAACTTTGTTTTGTTTATCTCTGCATTTAGAGACACTAGGTGTGATAAGAATAACAACATTTACTATGTGTAAATGTGTCAAAAGACAAAATAAAATCAGGCCAAGAGGTGAACAAGATTACTGACGTGGGCTGCAGTCTGGAGCAGGAAGTGCTGATGACAGGAACCATGGCAGACAAGACCACCTCCTCTACCAGAGGACTAGGAGTTCCAGATGATCCCTCACCTGAAGAGCAATTGTTTTTTAAAGTTGGGGGACTAAATGTTTTTGACATGAACACGTTTTACAAATGAAAGCTCAATTCAGTTGTTAGAAAAATATAACTGTAGCTTCAGGACTCAATGGATGGAAGTCTGTTAATTCATAAGTTATACTGAGAAGATTCAAATTAAAACTATTTTGATGACGTAAGATGAAGCTGGTCAATCCTTTCACTGATCCTTTCTCACCCTGCAGTGCTGCCTGGAGCGCCAGAGACAACAGGTGTGGGATGATGATGTTGTGGAAGCAGCGTCCCGCTTCCTCGGTGTCCTGGACCTGCTCTGCTATTCTCTGAAGGCTGCGGCACGTCAGCACCACCTCATCCACTGAAAAACTAACATCACCTGAAATGAACAAGATGTCACAGAGGTGTTAACCTTAGAGCATTTCATAGGACAACAACACGCTTTGGTAAAGCTTTTTGAATTTGGAGACTAACTCCAGTGAAGTGATGTGTGATTGTAAATTTGCACCATGACCCACTGATCAGTTATAAACATACTATATATAAATATAAGTACTTGAAGCTAAAAAAAAAAGCATCTTTTTTGCCAGATTACCTGTGTGTGCTGAACGAAGGACCTCCAGGAGGACAGGTGTGCTCTCCTGGACAACACTGGGTTGGATGGACACTGCAGCCAGAGCTGACAAACACCGCTGACGCACTGCATGATGGGAATGTAGTTCAGAAGCCTCCCCTTGGTCTTGATTCATGGGCTCTGAACAGACAGGAGGGCCAGGTCACATAAACACTACTTGTATGTGTTCCTGTGCCTAAAATACATGATATTTTCAGCAGCTTACCAGTATACATCTCGTTCTTTAGTCTTGGAATCAGTTTGGAGATGACGAGTGCCGGGTGCAGCTGCGCTAAGGCTCCAGCACACTCCGCCACAGCAAGACTGGAGGCAGAAACAAGACAAACACAAGAGAGGTGTCAGGATGAACGGGATTCAAATAGATAACAGGGAGCATCAAAGAGAAACGAAAGCTCACCTGACTCTGTCATCCTCTTCAATCAGCAGCCGTCTGGTCAGATGATCAAGAGCTAGCTCAATATCAGATTCTAACAGCAGACCTGAACAAGGGGAAAATATTTACAACATTCGTGAAAAACGTCTGACTCTGTTATAACGCTTTTAAGCAATTATATATTTTTAAATTTAAGTACCTGCTTGTTGTGCCAGTGATGTGAGCACAGAGGTGGCAGTGATCTGCAGGCTGGAGTCGTTCTCAGAGAGAGCAGAACACACGATGCCGCACAGAGATTCTCGGAAGGCTAAAAACACACTCTCATCTGAAGTAAAGAGACGAAACGCAGTTACGAGAAACAGAGGAGGTCAAAGCTGTAGTTCCCTTGGTCACAGTCAAGCAGCAAGTAAACAGTTATCTTTTTTTTTTAACCACACTATAACTGTTTGAAATTTGTGACAATTACAGTGTAAACACACAGAAACTGACAATGATTAAAGGTCAACAGCCGTAACCAAGTAAAGTTTTTCTTTGGTCACTGGACTGAATGTTTTAGCTTGACTCAGTTCAAACAAAAGACAAACAAAACTGTTTGATATATATCAGCAAAGTCACAGTCAAGAAGATTCAAATATTTACAGGATCGAGGACGTGCATATCTGAAATGTAGAGTAACAAATGAAGAGCTATAATTTCAAGATTTTATGGCCGATGTTGAAGTTTAATGAGATGCAGCGGTGACTAGAAGAGGGAAAAACAGCAGTGAACACAGCACTCACCATTGTCTGAAGACTGGCAGTTTTTTACTGAATGGATAAATCGCTGCACCACCTCCAGTAATATCCTTCTATGGGAACACTGCACAGAGAGAGAAACAGATGTGATCATGGACTTAGTTGTGTTAAAAACAAAACAAAAACATAAAAATCCAGATGTTAATCAAAGAAAACAGGCTCTAGAGTTCTCATACAACACATTCTCTCTACTCTACCCATACTTAAATAGCCCAATATTAAACCAGTTAAACATGTGGACATCAGCTGTCTCTATTACCTGTGCTCTGTTGTTATATTGCTCAAGTAGCGATGGCATGACAGCAGCTGTAATGATGTGACTCGCACTAGTGGAGGCGCTGCAGGCGGCTTGGAGGAGCTTTGCGCTCGGCCATACAAGCTTTAAGTCTGGTTCACACAGGTGATGTTTGCAGTCTGAAAAAAAGCACAACATAGTACAACACAAGACCCATTTGAATGTCTCAGAGACTCATTGTTTAAAACTACGTTTAACAATAAATACTGATTTCTTCCAAAGAACTGCTGACAATTACAGTGTTTACACGTTGACTGTATAGACTGTAAATAAAAGATGGACCCAGTAACTGTGACATCACCCTCAGTTTTTTGGGCTCCTCATTATAAAGCCTCAACATTAGCAATTTTGGTCACTGCACTGTTGTTTTTTCTGGAGCTAAAAGTGTTTAGTATTTAGGCAAGAGGGGGTTGCTAAGTTATTAGCTAATGCTAAGTCTAAAAAGCTCACAAAGGCCTGGCAGAGAACCCCTGGCTACAGCTATCTGTGTAGACATCTGTCAGTCAGAGAGGCCACGACCCTAACTTTACAACAGTATCCAAATATATCTGCTGTATTTAAAAAGCAGCGGGTAGAACACTTTTTCTAACAGGTTGTAAAAATGCATTTCATGGTGTCATGTTGGGAATTTTAACACTGAAGTCAGCCTCAGGGGGCCTTGAGAAGTACCAATTTTTCCATAGCAAGTGATTGTTGCCATAGGAGTTGGGATCTAGGCCTTTTGGACCCGGCCCTAAGACTCAAATATTGTGTTTTCAACCCACCTGTACAATCAATCTGTTAGACAGCAAACATGATATATTAGGTTATGAAAAAGTTGTGGTGGTATACACAGTATATATATTTAAAAAAAAAGTTTCCTGCCAACTTCCTCCCCAGTGTACTGTACTACATAGTGCCATATTCCTCCTCATCAGTATACAGAATTTCATTTCTATGTTTCTTTCTGGAACAAATGTACCTTTTTTCACATTTTCATGCATGCATAACAAAGCTGCATTTTACCTGTGAGAATGAAATCCAGGAATGTGCTGAGGGAGTCCTCAGAGTCAGAGCTGAGGACTGAGCGAGACAGACAGGAAGTGAGTGCGGTAAGAGCAGCGAGGCCTGCAGACTCGATCCTCTCGCTGGAGGTTTGAAACACCTGCAACGACACAACAAGCACAACTTAACTTGACTCTGCTGTTGTTAGTTAAACAGCAGTGAGGTCTTCATTCGCTTAATGCTACAAAAGAAACCTAGTATTTGGTGTTTCAGAAAGCACTACTGGCCTTAAATGTGCCTATGTTTTTTATGAGGGTGGAGTGGGTCAAAACGAGCTAAAAACAGAAATTAAAATCACACCACACCGAATAAAGACCAGCTACAAGATATTAAAATATGTCTTAACAGAGCCAAGGCACAAAATAAGTACTACAAGTACTACTGCTATTTACATTTAAAAACTGATCTCAAACAGACCTCTCTGCGTACTGCTGTCCACAGTCCCTGCAGGAATTCAGCCACATGCTTGTGTTCATACTGTGACACACAAGCAGCCTGAAAATGTAAAAATAATCACAATTTATCTACATGACTCTGCGCTGGACCACTTGTGACAAACGACTCTGCTGCTTAAGGGAATCGTGAGCTGTGCATCATTCACCTTTACTCATGCATACTCTGTGCAGCTGACAGTCAAATGTTTATATCTGAACTGTAAGCTCCTGTTTTAGCTGGAGGCACACAACATTTTTAGAGACGAGTTTCTCACCAGAGTCTGCAGCGAGTCCAGCTTTGCGCTCTGAACGTCTGAGTCCAGCTTCTCGATGAGGAGAGGTAACAGAAACTGTAAGATAGCAACAAATATTAGCGCAGAGGCCCTTCGTTTAGTTTGCTTAGGAGGAAAAGCTCCAAAACAGAAAAAGTAAACGACGTTTGAAAAAAACATAAATAAATAATACTTTCACTCACCTCTGCAAAATTTGGAGTCCCAGTAAGGACAGCCCTCAGAGCCTGCACCAGTTCCTCCCTGGTGATGCCATGTGGGTCATTAGGAGGCTGAAGTGAGAAGAGATTTAAGAAGTCTATTAAAACATGCAGAACCCTACAAACATTCACAGATAATGGAAAGTACATCACACCCCCTCCCAGTTTCCTGTCCCTCTTCACTGCGCTATCAAATAATGAATATAAAGACTCCAATGCATATATGAAAGATGTCTCTTTTGTTATACAAGCACCAAGGTGAGTGTCGATATTTCTGACAAACACAAATATATAAATGCAGAAAGACTCGTGCTATTGCAGACTTGCATTTGCATTTCATTTAATACCTGAAATAATACAATAAAAATGTAATCTCAAAGACCACTGATCAGTCATTATCAACTGGCAACCAATTGTGAAGCAAAAATGCTGCCCAAAATTCACAGGGTTAAACTTTAGATCTCTGTCTTATATTGCTTTACAACACATGAACAATATTTATTACACGTTGTTGTCACATGTATCCCAGTTTGGCCTACAAGGAGTTCTAACATCAGTGTTAATTTCCTCAACCAATAATTCTAATGAGGTTGTTGATGCATTCGCTTTCATCAACACCCCCCCCACACACACACACACACAAAAAATGCACAAGGACAAAAACTACAGTTTAACGTATCAACATGTTCATTAACGAATAAAAATGAAATGAGTTGTAAATAACTCAGTGGCAGAAGCAAACTTTTACACTTTTTGTCACCTTTAGATTTAGTCTATGATAACATTACAACATTTAGCTGATAAAAACTTAAACGCCTAAATTATGAATGAAACTAAATGATGTTTTAGTCAGAAGATTAAAGCTAAATCAAAATTTGCTGTGAAAACGAAAACTTTGTAACATGTTATGGTTTAAAATGGTCACTAATTAGTGAATCAGTAAATATAATCATTATTAAATATAAACTATGACTATCATAGCATGCTCATATAGATCAATGCAAATGTATAATAATAGATTTTCTAAATGATCCAATCTGTCGACTGATGTGTTGGGATATATTGTCTAAAGTGTTCAGAAACTAATGCTGATCCTGCACTGTTTCCTGTTTCCTCTTCAGTTTAGACTGATGAGGGATGCTGGCCTTGAATGCTTAATAATACACATGGTTAAATATGCCCGTTCTTATACTTTACATGATGTTTTACGTCACATACACAACAAGCTTTGCACCCATGTGCTGCTTTGCTCCAGAGAGACCTGTGATGCTCTGTGACATTGAGCTGCTTTTCGCGAGCAGTCGCTGCGTTATAACTTCCTACAGAGTCTGTCTGAGGTCACAGGAAGTCAGTGATGACATTTATGTCTGCTACACTCAGTTCTCGGTCCAAACCAGCTGAGTAAACAGGGACTTACTGGGGAGAAGTCGATTGGGAAATAGCAGGACGTCACTTCAAACAGTTCCTCTGTGAATTTACCTGAGACAGCAGATAGGAAAGGAATGGGAGTTACAGTTTGATCACTGTGGCAGAAAAAAGGTGAGCTGCAGGTCAGGGACGCACAGAAATACAGAAGAGGTGACGGTGAGAAGAAATTATGGTGTTCTCACCGAGCTCATAGCCTCTGTGAATAAGGTTTTTGGCAATCTGAAAGGCCAACAAGAGGTTGCGAGGATCTCGCTCCCCGTCCATGGACTGCACAAAACCGAAGACAAAGTCGGCACCCAAACCCTTAAGTTCTGTGGGGAAACGAAGCAGGGACACATCATGTGGGGAAAAAAAAGTTTTGCAACACAACAGACAAACACTGGTTCACACAATGACTAACAATGGCTTGCGTGAGAGTGCCACGATAAAGGAACTATACAACCAACCGTCTCTTCCTCAAAACTAGGAAAGCTGGTGAGGGTGTATCGGTGAAGCTTACTACCATCTCCAGGTGGGGATGATTATTATTTTGGCATGAAGAGCAAAAAAACCCACAAGATTAATTTTCTTATGTGAAGTTAAAATATTAAAATGGAAGAAACAAGTAACAGCAGCTAAAAAAAAAACATTGGTACTAAGGGGATTTGTCAGTTTTCTAATGATTGCATCTTCTTCTCAATCATTCACTTCCTCTTATTTAACCTACACACACACACACTCTGACTGCTCCTGAAGCAGCTGTATGACGTTTCATTCCCTAAGTCAGAGGGCAGATATCAAAGCTCATATCAGAGCCAGAGATCCCAGCAAGATTCATTCATGTTTACTTTGATAAATCAGTCTTTGATGACTCGGTCTGAATCGTGATTAGAATGTTGTGATTAGTCATGTTGATTATCATCATATTGGAGATGAAGAAGAGTGTAATGATTTTTAAGACTCTGACAGTGCTCTTAATATAGTTTAAAACAGAGTCATTAAACCCCACAAATCACCTACAATCAGCCTTACTGGATCGGATTAATATCACCAGTTTGTAATTAAACTGTTTTATCTACAGTTGCTGTAACCTGCATGCTGTACCTGTCAGGTCACAGCTGAATAACGAAGATTTACAACTCATTTAAAATCTATTTAGATCACAGCTGTTTTTTATATATAATAATGAAATGATTCTGTGTAAATGAGTAAACATCTCTGCTACTTATATATATAAAAATCATATTTTTCCCCTCTTCTGTTGTTAATACAAACAACGCAATCAAACATGATCCACAGAATTAAACAGGAGGGTCTTGCCCGTTGCCACGGTGAACATGGTCTGGAACCAAACAATCAGAGCTTACATTTAAAGTTTGTTAAATCTGCTTTCTGGAACAAAGCCCAGGTCACAGTACCATCCCTCCTGTAAGCGTTTCCATTTTAACAGCTGGTAGCTAAACACAATTATTCCACTGTCAGCCCTCCATTTTCATTTTTTACATATGGCTGTTATCCTAAAATATTAGCCAAACAGAGGACAGCGTGTCAGCGCCTTCCATTACTGCTGTGAGATTGTCCGACTTTTAAAACTCATGCTCAATTCTTAAATCACCGGTTATTTCAACATGACCTGCTTCCTTCCACAGAGCTTTCTGTCTCTGTTAACTGAGGTTTTGTGAATCAAACCATAATCTCTTACCCGCCTCTCTGGTCTCCATGATGTTGATAAGCATGCTGTAAACACATGCTCTCTCTGACAGCATCAGAGACTGCAGGGGAAATAAATACATTTGTTATTAGTAGGAACGGTTTTAGATGAGTCAGTTTTACCAGCAAAAACAATAACAGAGAGGAAACAAGAACATCTAACAAGTGTGGCACGATGTTTCCGACAGTGTGCTACATTAGGTTTTAAATGCATTACTTTCGGAAAAATCAAACACCGCAAAACTAGGAAAAGTCACAAAATGTCCACTAACGTCAGAAAAAACAACTCAGACAGTGGAACTGTTGACATCATATGTGGAATATAAAACGTGAATTGTTTGGTTAATCATAATAAATTCTTTGATTAATGGTGCAAACTCGTGCACTGCAAATTGCTTAAATGTAATTTTTAACATTAGCATAACCCTCCAAGTACAGTGACCTAGATTAGTTATAGATGTTAGGTGAGTTATTTCTAAGCAACAACTTGATCTTGGCAATAATTTTGGTTAAGTAAAATACACCATGCGGTCTTTGTAAAATCCATGTTCTCTTCAATTCCCATTTTAAAGAACACAAAGACAACAAAGCTCACAACTAAGTATTAAAACTATGACATTATGTAGGTAAAAATCAACCCAGCACTGTCATTATTCCTCAGAATAACACTTTAAATGTACAACAATATGACAGTCTCACCTGTACGTGGATGTCCTGGAACACTGACCTCAACATGGACACAGCTGAGCCAGGAGGCAGGTTTGTACACTTTGTCTGAATTGGGGGGGGGGGGGGGGGGGGGTGTACATTAACAAAACAGTAAGAGGAAATCCACAACCACAACCTTCACATCTGGAACTTCTCAAAAAAAGTCCCTCAGCCTGAAATGAACTTGCAGATTTGAGCAGAAACTAAATGTTATCAAAGAACGACTAACCAGCTCCTTTAGCCCCTTTAAGACGGGAGGTGTGACGACATAATGATCCTTCAGACGGTTTTCATAGAAGGCAATAAGCACTTCCACTGTGGAGAAGAACAGGAAGAAATGCTGAGTGCTGATCGCCCCTTGACATGAATAAGCGTCATCGTAAGACATATATGAATATAAAATGTAGTTATTTGAGTGCATTTTTGATTTGTCACTTTGCAAGAAGCTGTGCAATGCTGGCACAGTATATGGAAGGAGAAAGGTGTACCTTCTCTCTCTGTAAGCTCTCTATAGCACTCCTGCAAAACCTCAGAGAGCAGAAGGACTCCTCGGGCTCGAGTGTGAGGCTGAGAACTGGTCAGACTGGACCTTTAACAGGAAAGGTAATGAAGATGGAAGTTGATATTAGATAGGAATATAATTGCAAACTCTGGCTGGTTCGGGCTGATATTTTCCCCTGACATGACGATGAACACAGCTTACCCCAGTGCTTCCACCAGCTGCAGAACTGTAAACTTCCCATCTTTGACACCTGAACAAAACAAACAAACAAACAAACAAACAAATAAGTTTAGTGAAGTGAAGTGATGAGCTACAGCAATGCAAGAACACGCATGCTCTTAACTCTAGTAGTTGTACCAGGTTATAATTCAAAGGTAAGGCCACAGGGTTCATTGACAGGCTACCTTACACAAACTCAGCAGCTAGCAACCAGCATGTGCTTTAACCACTACGGACTAGCATCAAATTAAGAGTCCTTGTGAAGTGGCAATGTGTTCAAACTCGATGTATACATTCAGAGTGTCCATTTACATCGACAAAATGAGCAAATATATTTTCACGGCGAATGCTTACTCTTTATCTTGCGGTTATAACACTACACAGGATGTTGTGGCGCTAAGTTAGCTAGTTAACCATCACGTCTCGCTGCGCATCCTCGGAGAGCAGCTCTACAGCCTCTCCGGTGTTACGCTTATGAAAAATGTCACCGGCAAACCGCGACGAAAGCCTTTTACCTTTTGCTGCATCTTTGGCCTTGCTGTCCTGCAGTCCAGACACAAATTCCTCCACCAGAGACAGCGCCAAGGTACTGTCCGCAGCCATCGTGTCCCTGTAACTACTTCACTGGCACTACGCATGCGCGAAAACTTTAGGTGAATCGCGAAAAGCGATGGGTTTTAGATTATATCTGATAAAAATAAAACCGTTAAAACCAGTATAATATTATTTCCACACGTTTTTCATATTTATAGAAATGGTGGAAGAAAATCTTCAATATTATTTTTCCTTTAATGCTGCATTCAAGTACTGTCCGAACAATGCATTACAAATACTAGAACTAGTACGTCCTCTCCCTTCCACTAAAGTTTTGCTTTTCAAGAGGTTCCAATTAATTACTACCAGTATGATTTCAAGTAAGAGTATTGACATTAGAAGAACGTGTATCTGTTATATGATAACTCCGCTGTACAAATTAATTTGCGGACTCCTCCGTTCATAATTGCGTCAAGTCCCGACGCAATAGAAACCAACACCTGGCTGGATGCTTTTGCGCAAGCGTAAAGAAAAAAGTTCGGCGGCGCTAGCAGACTGCCGCTGGTCACCTTTCACCAGCGAAGTAGGGAGAATTTTTTAGGGGGGCTATTTAAAGAAAACACTGTACCGAGCTCGTCAAAGAACTGAAGTACTCCTTCGTACGGCGGACAGAGGGAGACTGTAATGACCCGCTGCGTTTGTCAGAGACGGAAGATGCGGGGAAATGATATCGTGCGCGCGGAAGTTTGTGTTTACTTACGCCGTGGTAGCTAGCGTGTTGGCCCTGTTAGCCTGTTAGCGAGAAAGGTGCGCTGTGTCTGGACGGGTTAATAGCAACACTTACAAGTCAGCCCAGCTACGTTAAACAGTAGAAACATACTGTATATATCCTGAAGCTAACAACGAGCTGGTGGCAGATGCTGGGGATTGCTCAAACTCTTGAAACATTGGTGCGGGCCACGAGCCGTGAACTCTGCGTGCGCGTGTCAACACGCAGGCAGAAGTTATTTACAAAGAGGGCACTTTAAGCCCTAATCTCAAACGTATAGACCTGCAAAACGTGATTTAAATATTAACTGCCGCCCTCAGTGCGGTTACGAATGACATATCAGGCTTGCGTCCCTGTGCGTGAAAACCATCCTCCTCATCGGACCTAGTACATCGTCCTCGTCCGCAATGGGGCCCCTGTTTAGCCAGTGAGACCCGTAAAAGCGATCTGGAGCCCGTTAGCCATGGGGGGATGTATGGGCAGATACTTGGAAGGCTGGGAAGACTCGCAGAGTCGGGGCTCCTCCAGGAACGGTGGACGAGGAGGTAAGGCAACATTGTGTGGATGTTGTATTAATATGCGGAGAGGTTTCTTTGAAATATAAGAGCTGGAAACTTAAAGTCAACAGTGTCTCTGTCCGTTGATGATCAGTGATGCCAAAAAAGAGAAATATTTCGGCGTTGATAGTTTTGTGTTGCTATAACAATAGCAGGTTCAGATTTATCCGAGAGTGCATTTCTGGCCACCACTTGTGATTCGCATCCCTTTTTTGTGTCGTGGCTGCTGTTAAACAGAGGTCGATACCTCTGTTTAACAGCAGCCACGAGAGGGCAGGTGCACGAAATCTCCATTCACGATTCCTCACACACATCAGGAAACTGGATTCTGCTGTAGCTGTCTGACTTTGATGTGTGCCTCTTCTGTATCAGTAAAAAAGGGCTTGATTCTTTAGCTTTGACGAGGTAGTTTTTCATCTTATCAGTTCAGACTGGTGAAGCTGTATATTCAGATAACATCTGTACCAAAGTTGATGACAGTAAGCTCGTTGGGTGATTTTCGTATATTAAAATCTAGGGCGTAAGCTCTGTGTTGTGGTTACTGTAACAGCCAGCTACGTTACATTAATTCCAGAAGTTGCTCTCTTTTCACATCAGTTTATGTCTGTTGGTTACGGACTTTCCTGGAAGTTAACATAATAATAAACTGCTACTTTGTTAATCAAACTAAAGTTAACCATCAACACACAGGCGCAGTGCAGCTGAATTATTAGACACTGGGAACTTCTACTTTTGCAGAAAACAATGGTGATTATATTTTGTGTGACCTTGTTATGATACAGTCATTATTGGGAGATTAGGGCTTTACAGCCTGGCAGGTTCATGAATGGGGGTCACGTAAACATTTTGGGATGGGAAAAGACTTTCCAGCTTTTTCATATTTCTGTCATATTGCTTTAAAAGCATGCACGGTTGTGTGACTACAGTGCAAGCACACTTGAGCTCAGTGTTTGCCTTAGAGTGGCTGCTCAGGAAACTAAATGTCTGTTATTCATTTGGATGCAGGTTCTGTCCCCTTGATTTGTTACTGCTGGAAAGTTTTTCAGTCCGCCTTTTTCCAGTGGGAATTGTCTCCAGTTTGCATCAGAAAGATGGGAGGTTTTGAAGATGGAGTCCAACTTTCGCCATATAAAAAAGGGCGTTGTTTGAATAGACTTTCTGACCCCTGCTTATGGAGTTGCATCCTAAAATTAGACTCTAACATAGATTTTTGATGCCAATATGACCTTCAAGGTAAGTTTCTTTGTCGTGTGCCAGAGTAGCTATTTAAAGTTAAAGCTGTCAGAGCCAAGATACCCAGGCTTTCTGGCAGTGGCTCATGTTGATTTCCCAACTTGATTAGACTCAACACGCTCCCTTTGCTAGACAAGGCTTCGATCAAGAACAAGTCACATCATGCCCCGCTGTATCAGTGACTGAGACTGATACTGACTGTAACTCTGTTACATACATGCTCATAAAGAAACCCCATTTGATAAGAGGAAGAATTGGATAGCTCATATGGGATCTCAATTTTTTCGTTTGTTCCAATTTTGTTTGGATAAGAGCTCACTAATTTGTGTTACTATGTTCGTGTTAGGTCTGCCTACCACACGCTTAAAGGAACAAAAAGGAGTCTCGTTTGCATTGTGATGCTGAGAAAAATAATGGAAGAACATGTTTGGACTTTAAATAAACATCTGCAGAAACCCGTTATAAGATAGTAACGCATTTAGAAGCAGCATGGATGTAACTGAAAGGTGATTAGAAATGCACAATTTCCAGTTTATTTTAAAATATTGATTTTTAAAAAGTCAAATATCAATCAGGCTATAAGAGTATACAAAACCTGCTGAATATATATGCACAAGGTTCGCTTGCTAGTTTTGTAAATCACCTAATAATAACGGTAGACTGATTAACCATGATAATGTCAAAGCTCTCAATGATTAGGATCTCAAGAATCAACAAAACAATTCACTGGAAAGTAAGCTGAACTGTAAATGAAAGTGAAACCTGCCCGTTCCAAGGTGGTCTATCTATTTTGAATGTATTTGCTTTAGAAAACAGCTTGATTAAGGAGAAACACATTGTTTTAGTTGACAATGTCTATAATTTACAAGTGTTGTTGTGTTTTTGTTTTTTTAAGCATCTCTGTAACAGTGGTTTACAATTTCAGTAAAAAGCAAATATAGATCAAACCTCAAACCAGCCTTCCCATGAGTGGCTCTCAGCACTGTCTGTATCCAGCTGTCTCAGACTAACCAGAAATCAGCTGGGCTGTTGTATTGTCACGTCTAGGCTGGATTCTGACCTGGAGGCGTTCAAGTCATATTTTCACTTTATTGGCTCGTCTCGTACCGAGCAGGGTTACTGCTACATCAACACATCATCGCTTTGGTTGAACCAAACCCGTTTCACAGCTGTCTCAAGCACATTCCCATTTAAAGGGTGACCGCTATTAGAGTGATCAATCCAGCATAAACCACATAAACATACACATGGACAAAAGTAATGGGCCACACCTCTTAATCTTTGAATGCAGGCTTTGTCACAACGTATATAATCAGTCACATCTTTTTGCAAAGTGGAAAGACAGCTGCTCAGCCAGCTAAAGTTAATGAGTGGGGTCCTTCTCTGGTTTTAACATCAGCACAAAAACTGTACACCGGGAACTACAAGGTATGGCACAGCTGAGCAGTTTGTGTTACATGTGGGTGTCCCAGTACTTCTGGCCTTACAGTTTACAGTACATGCTTGGGCTTGATTTTTATTGCATTTATGATTATCTTGTTTTTATGTTTGCTGAATGCCCGAATTATAATTGGAAAAACAAAAATAATTACCCAGTCTTAATATTAAGATTAATTACTTTTGCTCAGAGTTTGCTGAAAATATTCTGTAAAATATTATAGTTGCTTCAGGGATCATTTTCAGATTACAGAGACTCATTGTATCTTTAGTGTAGTGTAAACATTGGTTTGACAAGGAAAAGATCCCCCAGATCCATCCTGGGAGGAGACCTGAATCCCTTTGGAGTTGTGTCATGAAGAGCATCCAGCATAAAAACCTGTCAAATCCAACACGCAGAGCAACCCGCTGTGACGACCCCCTGTGGCTGTGGGAGCAGCCGAAAGTAGCTTTTAGAGGCTGACTGTATCTTTAGCTGCAGAAAGGTGAAGGAAACAAAAGTGGTGATAAGATAAGCAGTTACAGCACGTGAGTGAGTGTGCGCCAGTACGTCCTCATATTGATTTGGTCAGTGGCAATTCGGTCAGTGTCATCTGGCAGCGGCGTTATCTTTGTTGCTCTTTAAAGGAAGAAGAGCAGTTGTTCCTAGCGTTAGGTAATCTTCATCAGCCACCTGTAGTTGTCGGGTGTGCTGTTTTTGCAGCACAAGGAAGCCTTGTTGCTGTTTTCTGTTTTATGAGGCATTTCACCGAGTTTTTTTTAAGACACACACACTTATCCCCATAAATTTTATTTCTGTCACTCGCGCTCTCTCACCGTACTGCAGTTTCAGCAGTATTCTCCTATAATGTGAACATTTTTGCACGCGGTCACACTCCCTATTCTTTTTCTATACAGTTTAGCTCACTGCTTATAAGTACAGACACAGTGACACTGATTCATAGGAGTGTACTGCAGCACTGCTGTTTGCCTGCGCGTATCAACCCATCCCCTCTTCTGATGACTTTTGTTAATATTCAAACTTTAAACTCCTGAGCATCTCAGTGGAAGATGAAGAGGATTAACCAGTATGAGGCCAAAGTCTCTGTTACCTTATTTGACCAAAATAAAAAAGCTTAATGACTAAGACATTATATGTGCACTACACTGCTCACATAACGTTGAGGTCCGGGCTTTGTGAAGGATAGTCTGTGACCGATAGTGTTACACGTACATATTTCCTACCCAGGTATGCTTTTACTGCATTTATAGTGTTTTTGAGATCATTGTCATGCTGAAAAATGCCAACTGTGAATCAATACCATGCAGTACCATTTGGAAAGAGATGGCACTGCTTGGCAGATTATACCCTAATGGTACTTTCCTGTGTTCATAATTCCGTTAGTTTTGAGAAGATCTCCAACATCACTGACTAAGGGTCAGTAGACTGCTTTAGACCAGGGGTAGGCATCTCCAGGCCTCGAGGGCCGGTGTCCTGCAGGTTTTAGATCTCACCCTGGGTCAACACACCTGAATCAAATGATTAGTTCATTACAAGGCTTCTGGAAAACTTCAAGACATGTTGAGGAGGTAATTTAGCCATTTAAATCAGCTGTGTTGGATCAAGGACACATCTAAAACCTGCAGGACACCGGCCCTTGAAGCCTGGAGTTGCCTACCCCTGCTGTAGACATTGCCCTTTGCACCACTCCTGACCTCATCTGTACTTACTGATAACACTTTGCCAAAAATCTCATATCTGGATTCATCCAGCAAAGACCTTTGCCAAGTCTTTGCTGGATTGTCTGCTATTATTCTTAAGAACATGACTTTTAGACACTTAATTTGTTGTAGATGATATTCAAGGCCACTCCATTTATCTTTGGTCTTCCACCTGTCGGCTTTCCTCTTTAGGAATTAACTTTTAGGACAACATTACAATGCTGTGCCTGTCAAAATGTGTAAGCTTTGGCATTGTTCATAGATTCAGCAAAAGAAATGGGTATTTCGTGCTTTGGTGACAGGCTGCTAGTAACAAAGTGCCTAAAGAAGCCATTCACAATTGGCTCTTTTCTAAGTTGCCTGTTAGGCACAAAACTGGTTCATTCCTTGAGTTAGAAGCCTTTTTGATGCTTGAATGATTTATAGGTCGTTGTTAAATGGCTTAACAAGCAAACAGAAAAGGAGTAGGGTCCAAAGAAAACCTTTGCAAGACCTTCAGAAAGCCGGGAGAACTATTGCTCAAGATCCCATTAAAAATTACAAGTCTGGTTTCTTGGAAGCAAAATATAAAGAAATAAGGGCTGGCTCAAGACTTTAGAGCAGCCCTGTACTAACCAATAGATATAAATGCAGAATAAAGTGACACAGACTGTGGGGAGGAAAAAAACAGTTTGCAATAGCTGTAGGCAAAACTTGAAAAGAAGACATTTAAGTAGTTGTTGTTGTTGTAACACAAGCCTCTTTTGTATGACGCGTTTTGCAAGTGTTACGTCACGTTGCCTCGGCAGAATGGAAACAGATAGTTGAGGATTTACAGCATGTGTTTCATCTTAGAAATGAGGAGGTCTTTATGGTGTACCCAAGTTTTATAGAGCCATGTTGCACAATGGAGTTTTCAGTGAGCTCATGAGAGTTTGGAATCTCATAGTGCCTTTAATGTATGCAGTGTTTATTACTGATGATACTGATGCAATAAGCTTCTAAGAGCCAGCATGTTCCATGTTAAGGGCTATGTGCTACAAAATAGGAGCAGGTGGACCTGTCGGTAGCTTTTCTGAGCTGAGTGATCTGTAAACAGAGCATATAAAGACAGTGGCGGCACTATTGTAGTAATAATGCATGTGGTGTTTTTTTTGGGTTTTTTTTAAGTACCATTACAGATGCTTTAAAAACACTTTTAAACTACAGAGGCGGGCCGTGTCTTTAACTGCAGAAAGCTGAATGATGTAGCGTGGTGATAAGATAACTGACTACAAGGTTGAGCCCACTTGGGTGTCCTGTACACTGTGTACGTCCACGTTGACATAACTGCAATATGTCTATAGCTCACGAATGTCAAACACATCTTCACATCATGGGCCACATACAGCCTAATCAGACCAGTGATAGTCCTTTCTGTCAGTATACAGAAGTTTAACCATACATCGAATTCCTCAGATATCTTCATATTAAGGAAAGAAGTACTACAACCTTTCTTCATCATGTAGAAAAACTTACTTTTGAAATTGTAAGTTAAAGAAATCTGTCACCATGACTCTGTGGAACCAGGTTGTACATATTAGGTGTGTAAAATTACAGAAAAAAATGGTTGTTACTCTGTAATAATATAACATTTTTTAACCAGGACCCATAAATACATTTTTAAAAAAAGCAAAAACAAAAACATGTGTTGTAGGTAGTGAAAAAAATCGACTTTTCTGCCATTTCATTCTGTATGAATTACTTATTTACCTGGTGTAGTATATATTGCCATGTAGGTTTTCATCAGTAATGCTATAAAAGTTATGAAAATAAAGCTAAAACTAGGGATGTTCCTAGTGAATAATTTCTTAGCGTACTTTTCCCCTTCATTTAGTCAACTAACTATTCTAAAATGAAGAAACAAGTTAAATTTGTCAATAGGGCTGCCACGATTAGTCGACTAGTCACGATTACGTCGACTATCAAAATCGTCGACGACTGATTTAATAGTCGATGCGTCGTTTGAAGCTTTGTAAGATCACAAAAGACGCAGGAATATGTAGTAGGATTTAAGAGTGTAATAACGGATTGAAACAGAAGATGGCAGCACTGCATGTACAAGGATGCCAGCTGCCGTTAAACCCCGAAGAAGAAGAAGCTGTGTCCCAGAAATCATAGCGCGGCCCAGCTCAGTTTCCAACAATGGCGGCAGCTAGTTAGTTTTAATATTACTCTTATTATTCTTTCTGGGTCACAAAATAAACGTTTAACATATTTTCAGGCGGGAATGTAGCTGTGTAAACCTTAAATATCGGCTCAGTTTATCAAGACACCACATATTTTCAAAAGCGCTCCGACGTTTTCGGAGACGTCTGTTACCCACTAGCTCGATAGCTAGCCGGGGGCTAGGCTAACTAGAGCCGTGAGAACACCAGACTCCCGGCAAATCGTTTTCAAACCCACCGCCGTCTTTCGCTACTCAGGTTAAACATATGAGTCACTTAGATAACTTAAAAATGTTATTGTTTGGCTTTTTTTTAAATTTTTTTTTAGTATTTTATTTGTTCCTGAGTAAATCTGTTTGGCTGAGATTAAAGTTATAGTTTTTACACAGCTGAATAAACGTCAAGCAGACAGCTGATTATCAGAAGTGTGAGATGCTGGAGAATCTACTCCGGTGTCCTGTTATATTTTAGATAGCAAGGAGTTTATTAAACTTCACCGAAACAAACTATCATCTTGTCTTTATTTTTAGTTAGCACATACCTTAAACACTTAAAGCTGTAAGCTAATGATAGTTATATAAGAGCAGATGCTGCTGGTGCAATAAGCTGTACGTTTTACGTCCAATGGATGATGATCTGATTAGTCGACTAATCGCAAAAATAATCGGTGATTAGTCGACTATCAAAATAATCGTTTGTGGCAGCCCTATTTGTCAAAAACTCTCTACACAAAGGCATTTTAAGCATTTAACACATTCCTTAATCAATCATGTTGCTTAACTGTGCAGCACCTTGGTTATGAGCATTATGAGCATTTCATGTTCTCCAGAAAAACACTTCTTCACCTGTTGAAAATGTGACAAATTATCATCAGAAAAACAAATAAACTGTGACTGAAAAGTGTGGCACATTGTGCTGTGTGTTATGAATGATGCACGCTGTTCCATATTCATGCCAACCACTTCAATAAAAGTTTAAATCTAAAATGACAAAACGATAGAACGATAGCAATTTTTTTTTCTGTTTATCTGGAGTCGGGGCGCAGGGGCAGCAGCCTATGCAGAGAAGCCCAGACCTTGCTCTCGCCTGCAACCTGATCCGCTTAATCTGGGGAACGTTGTACCATTTCTAGGCCATCCGATAGATATAATCTCTCCAGCATATCTGGTGCCTCCTCTCAGCAAGACATGCCCGGTCACCCAGAAACCTCACCCAGAAACTGCCCGCCTTTACTTTCGATGTGGAGTAGCAGCGGCTCTGAGCCCATCCTGAATGGCTGTACTTCTCAGGGAAAAACCATGCACCCCTGGGTGAAAGTCCATTTTCGCCGCTTGTATCCACGATTTCGTGCTTATACCTTTTAAAAGGACTAACAATATTTGTGTTAATAATAAGATCAGTCCCAAGATTGGTGCATTCATGCTGTTTCTCAACAATGATCCTCCATCTGATGGCAGATGGCTGCATAACATTTGGGACACAGCAATTAATCTGCATTGGATATCAATTCAAATGTTTTTGGCTCTCATGGACACCACAGGCCTTTTTTTTTTTTAAATTTTTGCTCAGTGGTAGTGAGGAACCTGCTTTTCTTTACTTGGGATTCACTCGCCTTTAAATGCTAATCCTACACCAGGATTACTTGTCCTGAGCCTCCTGCACTATAGATAATTAGTCTGGAAGAAAGGCAACTCTGCATGCGAGGTGTCCCTTTTGTATGCTGTATTTTCCATCAGTCCACTCTTCAATGTGTGGCAGCTGTGACGCAGGCATTAGCAACTATAGGCAAGTTTAGTACTCAGTTTTACTGTCAAGCTTTTACGTTGATTTATAGCTTCATGTATTTTATTTCTGGACATCCGTAGCTTCAGTCAGAGGAATTTTATGCCGGCTATGATACAAACAGGTGTGGAAAATCACTGGAAGTTTCAATGATGGGTGGCTGATCCTAGCCTGTTGTCCTTATGCTTTCCCTCCAGATCAGTCAGTGTTCTCCTGGCCTAGGTGTGCTCTGTATTAATAGTGAATAGTGGGAAACATGAAGGTAAGGTTACATAGACAGATATAGAGTAAGCATACGCTTCATGGATACAGCAAACTCTGAATGACCTCCTAATTTTAGATTGAGAAGACATGTTAGGGTGGGGTAGGACGATCTTTCTCTGATGACAGCTCGAGTTTCTGTCTGGCAGTTCTGTTTATTACAGTGAGGAGATGAAAGAACAGAGTTAAGGCTGGGCTTTCCTCATTAGCCAAGCTGCCTGCTCTCTGCATTCGGCATTCACACATGATAATGAGGATTGTGAAAACGACTTCCACTGACTGTCGTGTTTGGATTCCTGTTGTTTCTTCCTCCATTTTTACAATAGTAAGAAGGGAAATAAATTGTACATGTGGGTGAATTAATCAACACTTGTTTTGTAATGAGAGGACCTCATGCTGTGTTCAAATGTTACCTTAAATTAGATGTTTTCAGAATTCTGCCTCTGACCTTAGAATTTAGTGGGGTGTTTGTTTTATTTGTTGCGCATTATGAGTGTGAAACTTCAGCATTAAATTAATACACTCCTCTACCTTTACAGGGCGTAACGAGCCTCTGAAAAAAGATCGTCCCAAATGGAAGAGTGACTACCCGATGACGGAGGGCCAGCTACGGAGCAAGCGGGATGAGTTTTGGGACACGGCGCCGGCCTTCGAGGGCCGCAAGGAAATCTGGGATGCTCTGAAAGCAGCCGCTGTGGCCTTGGAGTGTAACGACCATGAATTAGCTCAGGCTATAGTGGATGGAGCCAGCATCACACTGCCACACGGTGAGGACAGAACACACACAGTATACTTATACAGTACAGTTCTCACCTCACTCTCACATAGGCTGCTTAAACCAGACTTAACTTACAATGTGACCTGTTTTTCTGTGGCATCCTCTTCTCAGGTACCCTGACAGAGTGTTACGATGAACTTGGGAACCGCTACCAGCTGCCCGTCTACTGCCTGGCACCACCCATCAACCTCATCTCAGAGCGTAGTGACGAAGACCCCAGTGACAGCCCTGAACCCCCAGCAGCATCCAAGAAGGAATTCCAGCTCAAGGTACCACGACTAGTACATCTCCTGTAAGACACGGGTCACGTTACCAACTGATTAGGACTAAATGGTGTCATCTGCATATTAATCCACACTGTAAACATTGTACTCAATGTAATCAAATAGATGTACTGGTCTAATATTAATTCAGAGTAACTGATTAAGTTTAGACGAATATTCAGTTGGGTGTATTAGTAACTCAAGAGGCAATGGTTGCCTCAGTCTTTGTTTTGGGGTTTTCCTTAAAGTTTGCATAAAAAACTAAATATGTAAATCTCCATACAGTCGTGCCAAAACTACAGTTCCAAGGTTTTGCATATCAGAACATGCTAAAAAGTGGTGTAGTCCTCGAGCAAGTCATAAAAACTGATAGAATTGACTTTTTATACTGCCATTAATCATGCAATAAAAAAAAATGCAGAAACAGTGTGTGAAATGCTGAGTACACCCTTACTGCTTCCACAACAATTAAGGGGGTAGATAGCAGCCAGGTGCTAGTAATTTGAATAGATTTGTTTGCTGGTCAGCAAGTGTGAGCACTTCTATAAAAGCAGAAGTTTTAGTAGTTTGCTATTCTGGAGCATTCAGGTGTGTGTCGACACAGTTCCAGACAGAAATGACAGCATTATTCGTACCTACAGTTCATTTAGTCTGCTCCAAATCAGTTGATGACTTTGTAAACTTGTAGCTTTTGCTTGTATTTTGGTTTCTTTTTGCACACAGAAAAATCTATATTAATTCCAAGTGAACCAAAATGTTTCACTGCAAGTCAAGTGAGAGTGTTCAGTTTGCTGATTGGCCAGATGTGTCTGAGGTGAGAACAACTAAAGTAAATACAAGAAGAAGATGCTGTGCTCCCGACTATTGAACATGAACATGAAGAATTTGCAATCACGTCACAACTAGTTGTCTGTACAGACCTTTGTACATCTATAGTACCTTGCCTCATCCCAGAATACAAAGCATACAAGGGTCCAGGAAGATTTTAGCTCAAGCCTACAGCATTTGCACCGTAAAGAAAGTTTTCTGGAGTTCATTTGGAACCACACCAAGACCAGCTCCTCCGCAGTGGTGTGGTTGTTTTTGTCCGCACCCAAGTGCGATTACCGTGGTCACACCTGCACAAACGAACCGCAAGGGGGAAAACGAACCAGTTCAATTTAAATGGACCAAGCACTGCAGATATGAAAACACCCTAAGAGAAACAACGATTGCTTCCACCTATGTGGGAAGGGTTATGAGGCCATTTCCAGTGACAAAGATGACTCTCACGTGGAAAACAATTATGTCAGCCACCATTCTTCCCAGCAGTGGAAGTAACAGAAAATTCCCCCACTTCTCAGACTCTACAGCCCTACTTTAACATTTAACATGCTGAAGTGAACTGTTAAAGTTCTTGACAGAACAACTAGACAAAGACTGAACAAAGTCTCTTCTCTCTAAAAAGAACAAGGCAGCATGTCTTAGGTTTCAAGAACTGCTAAAGTCTAGGAAATTTTTTATTATGTTCTGATATGGAAAACCTTAATATTAGTAGAGTGTGACTACATCTGGGTCAAATCATCATTAATGTTGTGGCTGTGCTTCTCCTGATTAATTGTTAAACTGCTGCAGATTGACAGGCTCTGGGAAAGTTGATGTAGTTACACATTACTCTGTTTTTGTGTTAGCTAGCTGTTTGAGCCGGTTTATCAGCAGCTGGTTTCACCTTTGGACAGAAAAACAGATTTCATCCAACATTTACTTCCTGTGGTTATGAGTCATATCCTCATATGTGCCTAATAAGTGCAAACAGATGCTAGAGAAGCTTATGTACTAACATTCATGCAGCTTTTGACATTTATTAAGACTTCTTACGGGGTTAAAACTGTAAAATGCCAACACAAAACAAGCCACGGACCAGTTTTTGAGTTCTTTGCATTTGGAACTTGGCTAATCTCTCCATGCAGCATTGTTAGCTCACTCTTCTGCTCTCTGCTCCCCTGTAGGTGCGGCTGTCCACAGGAAAGGACTTGCGTCTCAGCGTCAGCATGGTTGACACCATAGGCCAGCTGAAGAAGCAACTGCAAGTCCAGGAAGACATCGACGCCGTTCACCAGCGCTGGTTCTTCTCCGGGAAGCTGCTCACGGACAAGACACGGCTGCAAGACACTAAGATCCAGAAGGACTTTGTGATCCAGGTCATCGTCAACCCACAGGCACTCCAAGCCCCCAAACCATCACCGCCGACAACCACCGGCTCCTCACCTGTGCCCGAGTAACCGAGGACCATCAGAGGAGCGATGCAGTCTGTGATGGACCAGAGGTGCCTCCCAATGCTGGATAACTTATTCTTCTTGACAAAAGCTACTGTTACTGAAAGAGAAATAAACTGTGAGGGTGAAACAAACAAAAACAGACAAAGAAGAAACTGAAAAGTGCTGCTTTTTTTCCCCCTTTTTTCTAAATGTCCCTGTGTGTGCACGTGTGTGTTTTTTGGGGGGGATCTGCTGAGTCGTTCCAGTCATCACACTAACCAGAGATGCCTGTCATCGTTGCATATTAAAGCAGAGCTCCTCGCGCTGGTGTGCAAGCCTTTTCTCAGTGCACAGAACGTGCACATCAGAGCTGCACATGCAGACTCTGCCTTTGCCCTTTAGCCTGCTAACACAGTGCCAACAGAGGAACTGCAGAGGCGTTGGTTCTAGAGCGTATTTCTGCTATGACACCTATAAACTCAGCACTGTTGCTCTCTTTCTCCTCCACAGAAACAGGAAAGGAAAGCAGGAAAAAAGAAACGTGCTGAATATTCTTCTTCTTTTTCCTTTCCCTTACTGAGGAAATAAAGTCAACTGGGCTTTTTTTTGCACATTTAAAGATTAGTACTATACTTTTGTGGTAGTTTGTGTGCCTTCTACAAGACAAAAGGGGGGGGGGGGGGGTAATCACCTGCAATTTTATTGTTGGGCTAATATATCTTCTTTTTTTTGTTTGTTTTTTTTTAGATTCAGGAACTTTTAGATGGACCTAAGCTATAAGTGTTGCCTTTATTTCTTTTAAAAGATTTCGTAAGTCTTGCGGACAGAAGAGAATGGTTGTGTGTGTGTGTGTGTGTGGAGGGGGTGTGCGACAAGATTACGAAGCTGACCCATACGATGCATTGAGAGTCGAGACTGGACTAAAAGTCATAGCTTAAGTGAATCACGTCATTGATTTAAGGGAAAGCGGAATTCCCTTGAAAAAAGTGTCGTCTTAACCGCTGCATTGCTGACTGCGCAGTGACGCCCTGACCAGCAGGAGGGAGCAGCACAGGCCTTATTAAATTTGATCAGATCAGTTGTTTATGGTCACTTGTTTTGTTTTGTTTTTCCCCTTCCACCACCGGATGAATGTAAATCCAGCTTTTTTTGCTCTCGATGTGGTCTGGTAATGTTGAACAATAAAAGAAAGAAAGGAGGGGAAAAGGGCATTTTCTCTTCACCAGCAGGTATGATACGGAGCGGCGAGTGAAAACAAAAAGCTCAAGCTGATTTCTTCTTTTCTTTTTTTTTCTCCCTTCAGTAAAACTGGCCATACTGGTGATCCCCTACATATCATGACTGTTGCTTACAAGCACACCCCAGGGATTTCCACACGATGTCCAGTTTGCTTCTCATGTAAAAGCAGTTGTTTAAGGCCTTCTGTGTGGCAGGAAGGCCCCACAGAGTGATTTAAAAAAAAGGTGGATTTGGGAATTAAGCATTCATTTTGCATATAGCAAACTCAGCGTATGGCAGTAGGCGAGGTATGGTCTTAAGCAGGCAGGGAAAGGGAAATGCAGCATGCTGCTTTATGGGATTTTTTTTTTTAGGGGGGTACTAATACTGCTGGAGTTTTCTTTTAACAAATTTTAATTTAATCATATTTTCACAGATCTGACTGGAAAGCTAAAAATAAAACCAACCAAAATCTGTGCTTCAAGGCGAGAATGTTTTTTTTCTGTGGTGGCTTTCCTGTAAGCTGGTGTCGATTCAGAGAACAAGGAGAGGTTTTTTCGAGCTTGTTTGTCTGTCTTAGTTTCACACTGAGCGGTGAGCACGCACTGCCTGTTTGCTTTACATCATAGCACATCTGTTAGTGTTCATGCCCCGACTCTAACCGGCTCTTGAAGAGCAACAATAATTGTTTGGAGGGAAGAGAGCCATCAGGTTTGTCGCCAACCGCAGCGGTCACCAGAGGAAACAAACGAGTGAGATCTGATATCTGTATGTAAATCTGCAGACGAGCTGCAAGATCTTTGGCAGTGGAACATTTTCACTTTTTATTTATAGCTGCTAGCAGTCCAGAGTTCACTCGACTTCGCTCACCTTAAGCAGCCTTTGTTTGTATGTACCCGTGGAGAGCATTAGCTATCATCTGGGAACTTTTAAAATTTAACAGTATTCATAAGTGATGACCAGTGCACAAAATAAGCTTGGCTGATGCTGGAATCCCTGAAAAATTAGATGTTGTCCCCAGAGGCTGGACTCCCAGATTGATGAGCTACAAACAAAACAGCCCCACATTCATCCCCCTCATGCTGGACCATCTGAATCCACTTTAAATCTCTGTGGCTGTGTTCACACTGGAGCTCAGTGAAGATGATTTTGCCTGAATAATAGCCATGGATCACTCGGTGTGAAAAACACCGTGCTTTATTATCACAATCACCCTTTCTTGTATTTGCAATCAGAGATATGAGACTGCTTTCCTGAGCAGTGTGTTTGCACAAGAGTCTGTTTGTATGGGAGGAAAAATAAAAGCCATAATCCTGATCATGACATTTATGTCACTGCGTAGCACACCCCAGCTGATTTTCTTTTTTTCTTTTCTTCAGTGACTCATTTCAAACTCAAAGTGCATTTAAGCTACTTTTTTTTCTGTTGTCCTGTTTCTGCACACAAAGGAGGAAAGCCAAAGATACAAGAGCACTCTGTGCATCAGTTCCAGGTCACGTTGCAGAATAACGCATCAGCTGGTTCACTGTCACAAACGTCCACAGCTGGACGAGCTTTGTTTTCATTCTCCGCTCCTGTCGCACAAATATCCTGCATCATCAGCATCGTGGAGGTAATGAAACTGACCTGAGCCACAGCAGAGAGATGATGTTCCTTCTCTCTTTGTCTAGCCACTTTTCAGCCTTGTGGTTCATTAACTTGTGTGTGTTTTAAGGATGTTTTTCTTTCTTCCTTCACCTTTTACCTGTGGTTCCTAAAGGGATATGTTTTGTAACTATCGTATGCAAACTTGAACAAGCGTTTGTCTCTGTATGTGCAATACAATAGACATAGACCTCATCAGTTTCGTGTCTGATTTCTGCTTTTTGCTGATATCCAACAGCACCAGCCATGAGTATTGTCAAAAGGTACAATCTGCAGTGCTGCAATCACCTGTGTTTGTGTTGTCTCTTTAAAATGTGTTGCTAGCTGTCGCCTTGACCGCCCCGTCCCCACGGGCTCTTAATATTTCTAGAGTAAATATCAAAAGATTAAAATTTGCCTACACAGTTTCATTTTAGTGTCCATTTAGCATTCTGCGGCGCTCATCTCGGCCGTTAAGGTTGGTGTCGTCGGACTTGAGGGTGCTCTGCTGACAGTTTTAATTATGGCATCTCCTGTTATGCCATTCTTGCTGAAGTAAGCTTGTTTGCTTGCTCCGTGTCTTCAATTTGTCCTCTTTATTAATGTCTTTGAGACTTTGAGCACTGACCATTGTCCGACATTAAAGGGACCACATGTTATTACACTGTAAAGTGCTTTAAGGTGCCCTCAGAGAACTGCAAACAGGACCCCTGATCGACAGTATACAAACTACTAAAGCCCATCCCCTCCCATTAACGGTTCAATATGCCAATTAAAGGTATAAATATCTGTATGGTTGCATCATAGGAGTGTGCTTCAAAGCACAGCCAGACATTTAGTTATTGCATTATTTAGTCCCCTAAACCTAGAACCCTAGTCACAACCTTGGTTATTTTTATTAAATGTCTTTGTTAAACCAGGCTCTGTGCACACTCACCATATCATATAAAATATGGACATGGCTTGTAGGACTAACAACTGAAGCCTACACTTAAGTGCCTTAAACTGGGATTGTTTTTAACGGCCACCAGGGGGCCACGACTGTGGTTGCATAAAAAGATTTCTCATCCTATAGTCGTCAATGGGAAACCGTTCCTTGTCCAGGTTAAAGGGGAGCCTAAAAACACTGGCTTACCTCGCTAACACATTAATCTTGCGCCGTAGCACACCCCTCTTGGGTTACTCTGGAAATTCTCTTGTTATCAGTCTTTCTGATATGCTGTTGCACATATAGGTCAGACAGAATTTAGGACAGGTTTGTGTTTTGCGTTGTTGCTCTAATCACTGCTCTGCAGCTTTGTGAACTAACCCAGAGAAAAATGTTACCACTCGCAATAGTCTTTTCTTTGTCTCATTAGATACAAGTTACTGAAATCTGTTCCCATAAGGAGATAACTTATCCTCTCAACCTTAGAATAAGAGGAAAGATGAGATAAAATTCCAATTCTGAGGCGTGAGATTAAGCACTAATACATGTTTGTCAGTCGAGTTGTGTTTTGGAGCTCACTCTTAGAGTAACAGCGGGTAATTCAAGATAAAGATGATTTAAGATAATCTGTGAAGATGCATCAGCACAGGCAGCATGTGTGTTTATTTAGCCCCCGCCTTTCTGTCCTGAACCACTTCACCTCCTTTAGTTTGAGTTGAGTCCAGTGACTCATCTTTTTCAGTGAAATGTAATCACAGTTTACGTGACGTCAAGCACTCAAAAATGTGATAAAGTAGAGCTTAAATCAACTTTATGATATTTTTGAGCATCTGGAGATGTTTTTAAATGGGCGGGGACTTGAGAGCAAATCCTTTAACCACACTTTGAGGTGATTCTCAACTGCAGACTGTATAAAAAACATGGACATAGTTTTCAGGTCTTAACAGTGACAATGTGAACGTGCCTTAAACCTGCATTCTCTTATATATCCAGCAGGGGGCAGCTACTGTCAGTGTAGCAGAAATCCAGTTGCATAGAATCTTTGCATGAAAATCCCCCTACTTCTCCCATGATCTACAATCTCACTAAACATGTTCCTGGTGAACTTTATGGGCTCAGTCACTAGTTTCAAGTCTACATTCATACAGTCTGATGTTCATTTTGTAAGTTGTGTTTATTAAGAGTCAAATTCATGTTTATGTTTATTACGCACCACCTCTCGTTTTAAACACGAAAATCCTTGATGGTCATAACTTAGGGGTGAGGTCACTGCGGCTACGTCCAGCTTTTATATACAGTCTGTGTTCTCATCAGATGCCGTTTAGCCTCTTTCGTCTGAGCACTCTCAATGTGTCGAACTTCAATCGAGCAATGCAAATGGACACTGATCACACACACTCAGTACTGGTCTCAAACTCCTTGGAATAGTGCTGCGTATCTGCAAACATGTAAGACTTGACTGAAATAAATATGTGACATCAGGGACATATGTTCATGATACCCAGGAATTAAATTCCATGTAAAGCTGGTTATAAAAGCCATAACAAGCTAGCGATATTTATTAAAATTCTTTTTTTTTGTGGCTATTAACACTCCACACATTACTATTAAAAAACTTTAATTATTCTGGCACAAGAGCAGCCATATGTAAAGCACTCAAAAAAGGAAATGGAAAAAAAGAAAAATAGAGAGATCCTAATACACATTTTTGAAATTGTCCACACCATCCAAGTGCATAGAAAAAAACAAGCATCTTTTAATGAATATGTCTTGAATAACATCTGCAAAATAATTATACCTTTGTTGGGTTCATTTTTGTGCTGACTTCTTTTTAAAACATGATTTTAAAAGGTTGAATAAAATCAAACTATTATACAAATGAAGCATGTGTTTTATTCCAGAAATAAGGATATATATTTGTTTGGTTTTCTTTAATTCTTTACCACAGGATGGCGCTGTGCTCCAAAGCAAACACTTGAGTGAGCTGGTCCCAGCAGAGGTGGATGAAACACTGCGTGATTTACAGGATGTGTGTTTCTCAAAAACAGTACTGCTGAAATAAAGAGGTTCAGGGAAAGAGTTGTGGAGTTCAAAAATTCCTTTTTAGTGGAAAAACGTTGCATTTTAGCATTTTCACATGCTTGCCTCATAGCTTTTGTAGGAATTATAGTTCATAAGCTGATAAAAGTACTGACTTTCATAAACATACTTTAAAGCCCTTTCAAAATAAGGGAATGCAGGGGTGTTATAGACCTGTTAAAGTACTTGGGATTCTATTGTATCCCACTTTTTAGATGCTTGACATTAATATTTCTGCACTGCAGAAGTGTGGATGGCAAAACAATCAGACAGTCTTTCCAGAAGGTTCCCCTGTTGAAGTTCTGGTTTCTGTAGGTGGCGCTCTTCTCTTATGCAGCTGACCTGTGGTGAGCAGACTGTACAACTGTAAAATGCATCACTTCCTGTCTAGGAGGTAGGAAACCGCAGGGAGTGCAGTGTTAACCCCCCCCCCCCCCCCCCCCACAAACCTTCAGTTTTTGGTGCCGTAAATAATAAACGTAGGCATTTATCATTTTTCTACTGCACTTTTGTTTTAAGGGCTTACATTTTTAGAGAACTTGTAGCGCAGCTATGGGCTGCCTCTTTCTCAGTCTCTGCAAATACAGTCAACAGAGGGTCTCCGGAGGGTTGTGGTGCACCAGGCCTGGAAAAAGCCCCTTTTGACAGTGGAATTTCACCGGGAGCGCTGTGTTTGCGGTCACTCGTCCAAGTCTTATTCTACACTCTGTTCCCCCACAGACAGTCCCAGGATGACCCTGACTCCACAGCAGAGAGGATTTGAAAACTTGGACAGACACAGATGCCCAAGGGGTCCTAACATTGTCATGGAGACTGGATGTCAGTCATATTGTTTTATGTAACCTTCCAAATTGAATGTACGACGTTCAATTTTTTTTCTCTGTGTCGCAAAACCACTGTAGTGGACATCATACATTTTTACACTAATCCTCCCCAATGAACGGCAAACTCTGAACTTTTACAGGATCAATTTAATACGCAGTACTCACAGGCCTGACAGGAAGAGGTGAACCAAAAATGCAAGTGAAAATCCACATTTGCTGACCCCCAGTAGACATAGACATGCTGTTCTGCTCAAAGCTGGAAATTCCCAAGTTATACACTGTAATTCTAAGGCTTCTGCTCCTATTGACTGTTACCTTATTGTGCAAACCTAAGGCTTGCTGGTCAGTAAGGGCGTTTGCAAATGAGTCACTTTGATAATTTCCAGCTGCACAACTGAGATTAATTTTCTAGTCAGTTTATGGATTTACTGTCATGATTGATGAAATATTTGTTCTTCACTTTAGGTGAATTCCATTTTATTCATACAGCGGTAATTCAAAACATTGATCTTGACCATAGAGTGTTGCAGTTATCCTCTATAAACAAGTACTTGGCGATGTGGGGGAAGAAGAAGTCTCTTTCAAACAGAGTCTATTCAGTCTTGATGCATTCTCAATCATCCAGGATTCTGTTCATCTGGACGTAGCGTTTTCAGTGGGAGAAACTTTTCATCACTCATCCAACTGACTTCTTCAACATCCTTGTTAAAGGGTTGAATTTTGCTGTCACACCGAGACAAATCCCGCTAGTGGAGCTGATCACAGCCACAGAAAAAGCAATTCGTAACAACAATATTGCAGAAGTGGAAGCAGAGCAACTACAGACGAAAGTTTCGGCCTGTCTCAGCAATGCAAAGCCCCCAATATCCAACATCACCATGAAGGAGAGGAAGGCACTCACATCACTTAGTGATGACAACAACATTATCATCCTTCCGGCAGACAAGGGTAGGTGCACAGTATTGCTAAACCAGAAAGACTATTATAAAAATTTTTTGTCACTACTCAGTGATGAAAATACAAATGAGCTCCTAAAACGAGACACAGGAAGTGGCTACAGGAAGAGGGCGATAGACTGTCTGAAGCAGTTAGAACAAGACAAGGCTATTGACCTCATACCACAGGCTGTACCCAGGGGAGTCTACACCAAGTCTGTATGGTTTACCGAAAATACATAAACAGGGTGCTCCTTTAAGACCGATTGTCTGCATGATCGACTTTGTCACCTATAACATCTCCAAGTTTTTGGCTTCAATCCTCAACCCGCTGGTGGGCAGCTCTGAACACCACATCCAGAACATCCTGGATTTTGTTGAGAAGATGAGAGATGTCATTATGGAGGCAGATGAAACCATGGTCTCGTACGACGTTACATCTCTCTTCACTTGCATCCCAGTCACGTAAGCGTTGGAGGTAGTCCGTAAGAGATTACAGGATGACACCAACCTCAGCAACAGGACCACTCTCAGCATCGACCAAGTGTGTTTGCTGTTGGAACTGTCTTCATTCCACCTACTTCACATACAAGGGTCAGTTCTACAGGCAGAAACATGGGTGTGCCATGGGCTCCCCAGTTTCACCCATCGTGGCCAATCTGTACATGGAAGAAGTGGAAAAGAGGGCGTTTCTATCCTACCCTGGAACACCACCAAGCTATTGGCTCAGATATGTGGATGACACCTGGGTGAAAATCAAATCTCAGGACGTACCACATTTCACGGATCACATTAACTCGGTGGACGGACACCTCACATTCACCAGGGAGGATATGAAAAGTGGCAGGTTAGCCTTCTTAGACTGTGAGATTTCCATCAGTAATGGGGGACATCTAAAAGCTGACGTGTACCGTAAACCTACACATACGGATCAGTATCTAAGGTTTGACTCTCATCATCCACTGGAGCACAAACTGGGTGTCATCAGGACGCTACAACACAGAGCGAACACCATCCCCACTGACACAGCGGCCAGAGAGGCAGAAGAACAGCACAACAAGAAGGCCCTGAGTAAATGTGGTTTCCCAGCTGGACTTTTTCAAAGCTGGAAAGGCACCTAAAGAAAGCTCCAGCTGATCCATGAGAGAAGAACAACCGCTGCCCAAGTGAAAACCTGTAGTGATCCCATATGTGTCAGGAGTATCGGAGCAGTTGAGACACATTTTTTCTAAACACCGGGTCTCTGTGGCTTTTAGGTCCCCCGACACAAACAGAGTAACATAGTGTACGCTGTTAAGTGCCAGGAGGATTGCCAGGATTTATACATCGGGGAAACCAAACAACCTTTGGCGAAGCAGATGGCACAACACAGAAGAGCTACCTCGTCAGGCCAGGACTCTGCAGTCTATTTACAGCTACAGGCCAGTGGACACTCTTTCAAGGATGGGGATGTACACATCCTGGACAGGGAGGAACGCTGGTTTGAGTGCGGAGTCAAGGAGGCCATTTACGTGAAAAGGGAAAGACCATCTCTGAATCGAGGAGGGGGCCTAAGGGTACATCTTTCACCATCTTACAATGCTGTGATTGCAGCCATTCCCCAACTCTCTGTGAATGGTACTCATGGCCATTGATCAGTGGTCTTTGATCAGTGGTCTTTGATCAGTGGTCTTTGATCAATGGGTTTTGGTCAGTGGTTGTTGATCAATGGTCATGAGAATTTGCATAATTATGATTAAGGAACTGACCTCCCAGCCCATTGTCCCTTCAGTGGGCTGGTTTCAGTCATTATGCAAATGTACTGTTTATAAGATTGGGGAAACCTGCAGTCAGCTGAGACTGAAGAAGTCACTTGGATGAGTGACAAAACGTTTCTCCCACAAAACGCTACGTCCAGATGAACAGAATCAACTTTTGGAGAGAGTCTATTCAGTCTTTTAAATCACGTCTTAAAATTCACTTTTTTACTTTGGCTTTTAATTCGAGTTCAGCATGAGTACCATCAGGCCTGTTTTATGTTTTTATTGTTAATTCACTGCCTTCTTATCTACCTGTATTTGTTTCTAATTTATCTACATTTGTTTCTCTGTCATTTGCTCTTGTGTTTAACCGATTGCGAAGCACTTTGGTCAAGTCTGTTGTTTTTAAATGTGCTATACAAATACATTTTGAATTGAAACACAAACTACATGAGAAAAATAAATAACATAGAATAGAAGCATATAAATGCAGTGAGAGTGGTGGCAGTCAGTCTAGGCTTCACCTTAACTTTGACTACAATGGATTTATTTTGTCACGTTTGTGAATTTTAGAACATTTTTAAAGCAACCATATAGAGGGATAATGTAGTTTTGTTGTTAATTGTACAAAGATTTTTTTCTTTTTAATCTAACCAAGCTAGCTAGCATTAGCTGATAGGCTAGCACCCAAACACCAAACACACACACACACACACACACACACACACACACATACACACACACACACACACTACTTAAAAAAAACACATTACCCATCGTAAAAGAAGCAAAGATCTTAAACTCAAGGTTTAAAAGTGCTCTCCACACAGCTACTTTCATCTTTTATATACAGTCAATGGCTCTGATGCCCTGTTAAAAATTTGTATTCCTCAATCATCTGATACAAACTAGCCACGGCGGTCTACATCCCACCCCAAGCGGACACAGGTATGGCTTTGTCCGAATTACATGATGTGCTGAGCTCGCTTCAAAACAAGGACCCGGGCGCAGCCCTCATTGTAGCAGGAGACTTTAACAAAGCGAACCTCAGACAAGTCATGCCAAACTTTTACCAGCATGTCTCGTGTCCAACGAGAGGGGATCGGATTTTGGATCACTGCTACACGCCATACAAGCAGGGCTACAAAGCTGTCTCACACCCGGCTTTTGGGAAGTCTGACCACAACGCCATCTTCCTCATTCCCCAGTATAAACAAAGCATACGGAGGGAAGACGTGACCAAGAGGGAAGTAAAACGGTGGACTGCCCAATCAGAAGCTACGCTACAGGACGCACTCAACGACGTAGACTGGGACATGTTCAGAGCATGCGCAGTCGACATCAGCGAGTTTACGGAAGTAGCAGTATGCTTCGTCAATATGCTAACGGAGGAGATTATCCCCACTGCGACAGTCACCACATTCCCAAACCAGAAACCGTGGATGGACAGATCGATCCGCACTGCAGTAAACGCCAGGACCGCCTCCTACAACGCGGGTCTCGCCACTGGCGATATGAGCGCCTACAAAGCGGCCTCATACGGCGTGCGGCGCGCGGTGAGAGATGCCAAACGCCGGTACCGGGAACGTGTGGAGTCCCGCTTCCACCAGGGCGACACACGGAGTATGTGGCACGGACTATGCACCATTACGGACTACAAAGCCAGGGACACTGCGCCGATCAACGCCGACTCTGCATTCACCAACGAGCTGAATCGGTTCTACGCCCGTTTCGAGGTTAGCCAGGCGGCTAATGCTATCTACCGCCTGACTACCGAGGACAGTGACGTCATCAGCGAGAGACCGGTGACCAGCATCGTGGAGCATGACGTCCGAGCGGCACTGAGGAGAGTGAACACAAGGAAAGCGGCGGGGCCAGACGGCATCACCGGCCGTCTGCTGCGCTGCTGTGCTGACCAGCTAGCAGGTGTGTTCACTTACATCTTCAACGAGTCCCTGGCGAAGTCTGTGGTCCCCACATGCTTCAAAAGATCCACCATCATCCCTGTGCCCAAGAACAGCAAACCCTCATCCCTGAACGATTACCGGCCAGTTGCACTGACCTCGGTAGTAATGAAGGTGTTTGAGAGGCTGCTGAAGAACATCATCTCCTCCTCCATCCCAGACACCACAGATCCGCTGCAGTTCGCCTACAGATCCAACAGATCCACAGAGGATGCCATCGCCCACGTCCTACACACCACTCTCAGCCACGTGGACAAGAAACAGGGTAACTATGTGCGAATGCTGTTTGTTGATTACAGTTCAGCGTTTAACACAATAGTGCCCTGCAGACTGTTCACAAAGCTGAGGGATCTGGGACTTAACAGCCGTCTGTGTGCATGGGTGTTGGACTTCCTCACTGGCAGAACTCAGGTGGTGAGGGTGGGCAGGTGCTTCTCCAACAGCATCACCATCAACACAGGAGCACCTCAGGGATGTGTCCTCTCGCCACTGCTCTACTCCCTCTACACTTCAGACTGTGTGGCCACCCATGGCTCCAACACCATTGTGAAGTTTGCTGACGACACAGTGGTGTTGGGTGCCATCTCCAACAACGATGAGGCGGCCTACATGGATGAAGTGAAGAATCTGGCATCGTGGTGCCAGGACAACCACCTCCAGCTGAACGTCAGCAAGACCAAGGAGCTGGTGGTGGACTTTAGAAGGGGTCAGCACAGAGACTACAAGCCCATTATCATCAATGGAGCTCCAGTGGAGAGGGTGCAGTCCTTCAAGTATCTTGGTGTCCACATCTCCTCAGACCTGACATGGGCTGCCCACATTCAGGTCCAGACCAAAAAGGCTAGGCAGCGCCTGTATCACCTACGACAACTGAGGAAGTTCAGGGTCTCTCCAAAGATCCTCAGGATTTTCTATACAGGCGCTGTGGAGAGCATCCTCACACAGAACATGACATCGTGGTTCGGGAACAGCTGTGTGAAGGACCAAAAAGCTCTCCAGAGAGTGATCCGTACAGCAGAACGCTGCTGCAGGATTGCTCTCCCCCCGCTTCAGGACACCTACACCAGGAGATGCCGGACTAGAGCAGCGCAGATACTGAAGGACCCGTCCCATCCTGGCAACAAACTGTTCCAACTTCTGCAATCTGGTAGAAGGTTCCACATCTTCCGGGCAAGGACAGAGAGACTCAAGAGGAGCTTCTATCCCCAAGCCATCCGTGCCCTAAACACACACACCCGCCCTCTCACATCATCTATAATTGACTGAGACAGGACTCTTCCAGACACTCTAAACCAAGGCACAATGTACATTTCAATTCCTTTAATTTTAAATATGTTTATATTGTCTATCCTGTAAAATAGTCAGATGTCTATTCATATTAATGTACAGAATTCACCTGCTTGCTGCTACTACTGCACATTCACCCAGTGTATATACTATATGTATATATATATATATATTAGGGGTGCAACGATATTTGTATCGATATTGAACCGTTCGATACAGTGCTTTCGGTTCGGTACGCGTATGTATCGAACAATACAACATTTGTAATTTATTTTATCAACTTTCCTTCTGACGATGCTGTCTGTGTGGAGCGCTCAGTGAATCTGTGTTCGACTACTCCGCCTAGGCTGCACTGTCGAGCGCAGATCCACTGAGCGCTCAACACAGACAGCATCGTCAGAAGGAAGAGCGCAGGGCACCTCCCCCACCCTCATTCAGATCTGGCGTTTGGAATTATTTTGGTTTTCATGTGACGTATGACCCTGAAGGTAAGCGAGTCATGGACTAAAGTAAAACAGTATGTTGGATGTGCCATGCAATGCTCAATTACATGGGTGGGAACTAGTGTGTTAGCGCAGTTAGCTCGTTAACGTGTTGGCCGTCTAGCCCCATGCACGGGGCGATCGGCGGTAGCTCGTTAACGGAGATTTGCCATGTTGTGGTGTTAAGGTCATTTCAACGAGATTAACCTGAAAGCACTAGTGGGAACACAACGAATATGACTGCACATTTACGCCGACATCATCCTAGTGCAAAGACAAAAACAACAAGCATGCTACTAACTTTAGCCGAGTCATTTAGACAGCTGTTAGCACATGATTCTCCTTATGCTGCTGAGAATATAGCCCAGAAGAAGCGGATAGTATAGCTTTTATTTTGGAAAGAGCCATTTCTCTGTAATAAACTCTCTTTTCCAAAGATGCATGATTCCTCAATCAGATACAGGGCTTGCAATATCGCTAGCCTGACGTCCTGGGGCTAGCGATTTTTTCAGTCGGGCTACCAAAATCTATCTCTTCCCTGCCCGTCGGGCTATTGTAAGAAGGAAAAATATATGTCAATGCTTTTGCATTCTTTCAGAAATGTAGCTGGGTAATTATGTCATTGGCATCGGTGAGCCACTGTCAATATGTGACATATTGAAATCGCGTTTGAATTTGCGCTTGTTTTTTTGCTTTCACTTTGCAATCGTGCGAACTGTGTATAGAGAGCGACAGCACTGATCTGTGAGTGATGATAATTTGTGCACCAATTCCTCTGACATCGTCTTATTAATCGTTAGCTTACTATGCAAACATGACAAGTGAAATCTCCCGCAGCTTAAACATGTGAGAGGTTGATCGCGCAGAGAATCGCTGAGCTTATGTGAGTGCGCGTGTAAAAGCAGCAGGATTTATATTTGACTACGATGACCTGGATGACTGAGAACCTTCACAGACAGATATATATTTTAGTTCTGCTGAGCCAAATAAGACAGGTCAGGGTGAAGAAGTGACAGCCAAAGAAAAGCTTACCACAAAACGGAGAAGTTATGACAAATCAGACTATAAGGCAAAAAGAAAGTGCAGCTTTATGGTTTCATGGACAAAATAATTTCTGTGGCTGCAATATGACAAGCTAAATAACCAGGGCTGCACATAAGTGGTCCACAGGTGCGCATTCGCTGTCAAAATAAAAAACACGCACAAGGGTTAGGGTTAAATTTAAAAACTGTACTTTTGAGTTAAAATATATATTTATAATTTTAATAAATGACAAATTAAAAAGGCATGAACATTTTTTTTGTATCGAAAAAATATCGAACCGTGACACCAAAGTATCGAACCGAACCGAACCGTGAATTTTGTGTATCGTTGCACCCCTAATATATATATATAATGTTCTTCCTCTACACCCCCCCCCCCCCCCCCCCCAATTTCTGCACATGTCGAGGAGCGTGTCAGGCTACATTTCACTGTGTGTTATACTTGTATAACTATGCATGTGACAAATAAAGAACCTTGAACCTTGAACCTAGCTCATAAATAAATAAGGTCTTTAAAAAAACCTGTTGTTTCCATCTTGAAGCTCTGACTGCCATTTTTCCTTGGTTAAGTGGGATTTCCTACAATCCACAATCCCAGAAAACACCAAAAGAACCATAAAGTTACATAAAGGCATTGAATGATTTCTGTTTCATGGCTGTTGCTCCTGCTGAGTTTAAAGCATTTAATTTCAGATCCCATTCACCCCTTTTCTACTGTTTCCATCTTCATCTTATCTCAATTCATGAGATTTTTTCTATTTTACTGCTGCTTTTTTAAATACTTTGATAGTTTGATTATTTTTGTCAGACAGCAGAAGAAGTTTGCAAATAAAATGTGTTTCATAGCAAAAGTAAACCATTCAAAAGTGGTTATTTTCCTTAAATATGGTGGGTTTTTTTGTTTTACTGGCAACACTAATCTGCTTTCTTGTTAATTCTCCTCTCAGCTGCTCTGTCATCAGTGTCATGCTGGTTTGCTTTACAACAGAACCTGCCATTGTGGCCAAACACTGATTCCTTTCAGTGTAAAGCAGAATTACAGTGAACCTATCAGCCGCACTGACTTACAGGAACTATAAAGGTCATTCTTGAGTCATCAGGATGTTTATCAGAGGAGTGTCTGCACTCCCTGTGGGATAAATACAGGGAATTGTTATGCAAAGCAGACTTTCATCCAGAATAGATGAAGCTCAATCCTCTCAGCGCAGAGCTTGGTGGCTTGTGTGTGTTTGGCTCTAGGTATTGGAGGTTTTAAATCAAATCCCTCTTTAACTGGACCCTCATCCACTTACCTAACGCTCACCTTGCACACACAGCTCACGCCTAAACCTCCTCTAATTCTATGTTATGTGTGTGACTCACCTAATATTTTCTACCATAAACTACTATTGCGAACCTGGTCACCCCATGGCCTGACAGACACGTCACAGCACCCACTTGGAGCAGAGTCAGCGAGAGGTGTTACAAGATGAGGAAGGTTTCCAAAGCTTAGCGCTGTACGAAGCATTGAAGGATTACTGAATGGGTCGTCATAGGCGCCATGGGTCTGGGGATCTGGTCCACAGCCTTTGTTGGAAAGTCAGTAAAAACTGCAGGCAAGCATGTAGAGAGAGGGACATAAATACAAATAAAAAATCATCACAAATGACCACAAGCAGATGATATAAGCGAACACTCGAAGACCACAAGCAACCACCATCAGAGAACAAATGGCCGCAGAGATATAAGAACAGAGAATGTCCACACATGCACAAAACTATCCAAAGAAAACAAAAAGGAAACATCCGTAAATATCCGTGAAATGGCCACAAACATACAAAGTATATTTAAAAAGTCTGCAAAAAAATGCAAAATGTCTACAACCAAATTCAAACAATCACAAACATACACTTGCTTTATAAAGTACACCTGTCAAGCTGCTCATACCTAATGCACTAGATATCTAATCGGCCAATCACATGGTAGTCAATGCTTTTAGACATGTAGCAGTTGTGGTCAAGATGGCCTGCTGAAGTTGGTCTGAGTATTTCAGAAACTGCTGATCTGCTGGGATTTTCCCACATCTCTAGAGTTAAAAGAAAGAATGAAAACATCCAGTGAGCTGCACTTGTCTGAGTGAAACAGCCAGATTGCTTCAAACGGAAAGAAATTTGCCATCAGCAGCATGAAAGCACGGATCCATCCTGCCTTGTGTCAACATTTACGTCTGGTTGTGGTGGGGCGAGTATTGTTGCTGATCATGTCCATCCCTTTTTGATCACAGTGTACCCATCTTCTGATGGCTACTTCCAGCAGGATAACACAACATGCCACAAACCTAAAACCATCTCACACCTGTGCTTTAAACGTAACATTAAGTTCCCTGTATTCAAATGTATCTCCACAGTCACCAGATCTCGATCCAATCAAGCGCCTTTCGGATGTGATGAAAAAAGAGGGTTCACGTAGAGCCAATAAATCTGACCTGCAGCAACTACGTGATGCTATCAAATCGACAAGGATTAAAAGAACTGTTGCATCCACGTCACAACAAATTTGCTCTGAAGGCATGATGTGTACTCAAAATGACCTCAAAAGAGAATATCCACCAAAAAGATGCAAGGAAGTCACAAAGACACAAAAAAGCCACATCAAAAGGAGCATCACGTGTGGTTATCTGCATTGCCAGGTCATTGAAAATTGAGATTGTCCATCCATCCATCCATCTTCATCCGCTTTATCCGGGACCGGGTCGCGGGGGCAGCAGCCTAAGCAAAGAGGCCCAGACCTCCCTCTCCGCAGCCACCTCCTCCAGCTTATCCGGGGGAATACCAAGGCGTTCCCAGGCCAGCCGAGAGATATAAGACTGAAAATTGAGATTGTTCACAAGGAAATCATTTCTGACAGCTTATGTCACCTGCACATGTAGACTTCTCACCCCATAAGTAGAGCTGGGCGATAGAACGATAACGATATGTATCGCGATATAACTTTTACTCGATAGAGAAATTAAGCTATCGCGATAAACCTCACCGCTCTTGTCCTCTTAAAAAAAAAAAAGGTCAGCCAATCCAAATTAAGTAGCGCAGAGCCGAACCAATCACAGCTGCAGCATCACGTCGCGTGGCTTGTTAGGTACAGCACAAGTGCCAAGCCGCACGTGTGTTTGTTTGGGAAGCAGCCAGCGGGTAATGGAGCCAGCGCGTAATGGAGGAAATGAGTGTGCCGACTAGAAAAATCAACCGAGCGTGACCGAAGAGAAAACAGATGATGGTTCCAATGCCGGAGAGATTGTCGAACGGAAGAGCCAAAGAAGTTCCGTAGTGTGAAGGTATTTTGGCTATTTCAAGTCTGACAAAAAACAGAGTAGCGTGCACTGTAAATTGTGCCGAAAGCAAGTCTGGAAATACAATAAACTGGTGCATGCGTCACACTGTGCGCCACGTTATTGTTTCGGTGAAATGAATTTCTACAATACTGTTACTGTTAATTCTACTCTCTGCAGTGTTTAAATGCTTACATATACACACAGTTACTGTCCCTCCACACATACGACTCGGTTCTGCTTCTATGCCCCAGCTTTGTTTACTTTTTCCCACCGAGGCTTCTAGACTTCTGATTGGCCAACAATGTAGCGCCACCTGCTGCTTTGGCATGTTCATAGCAGCGTTTTCCTTCATTTCTGCCTTTATGTGTGGACGGGATTATTTTTTAAAACGAAAACGGAAAATCTCCGTTTTCAAAAACACCCGTGTACGTGTGGACGTAGCCTCAGTCTCTGACTGGAAGCGCTAATTCGTCATTCGGCTTTTGTCAGACTAAAGTAACTGTTAAAACTGTTTGAAAAGCTCAGCTATACAACAAGGAGAGATTGAGAATTTCCTTTTAGTTCTCAGTTTATTTGATATTGACAAAAGTTAGTCAGTTTTGTCTGTTCTTCTGTAAAACAAACTAAGATTTATTTTTAGAATTAATATTTTGTTTCTAAGTGGAATTGACAATTTAGTCTGTTTCGTTTGTTCTATTTTGAAACTTAAACGCTTTAGCGGCTGCCTTTTGTGTAGTTTGCAATATTTGCCTTTATTTATCTGAAAAAGTCTCATGTTCCTTAAGTACATCTACCCTGTTGAACTTATTATGGGAAATAAATATTTAAATAAAAACAAGCTGCTGATTATTTCACATTTTACTTGTGAGCAACGGCACATTTAAATCTTACAAATATAGTTATTTGGCTTATATCGTGATAGATATCGTTATCGCCTGAAATGAAAAAAACATATCGTGATATGAAAAAATCTTATATCGCCCAGCTCTACCCATAAGCAGTGATGTTTGTGGGATTCATGGAGCTAAGTTAATGTTTCCATAATGTGTTGTTAGTGTGCTCATTTTAAAAGTGAAAATGTGTTTCTTGAAAACCCTGCAATACCAAAATCAGAGGCCTGGGTGAAGTGAGACGGCGGCAGATGGAGTGCTGGATGTACATTCCCACATATACAGAGCACATAAGGACATGGACAGCTGCACATGAGCAGGCATGTTTGTAAAGCCAATTAGGCGTACTCTGTTCGCAGAATCAACACACTGACTAGACCAGCCAATAAACCAGATCCGCTGTAATCAGCAGACTGTCAGAGCTCTGACTGTACCCGACTGCAGCTTAGGTGAATCTCCCGTGGAGCCACAGGGTATTAGATGCTGATATGAGTTCTGTCAGAGGAAGATTTTCCCAGACCTTTGACTGGAAGTCTGGGGAGTTTGATTTATTTTCTGAAAAATGAAAAACAGAAATGTTTCTCTCTAATATTTAAGAACCTCAACCTGTGTAATTGTGTGTCTTTGAAGTTAGTCTGTCTTTGCACTGATGTTCTTTAAGTGAACTAGGGTGCCATGATAGCCTGGTACTCAATGATAACTGGGATATTGTGATAGAAAAAAGGAAGGAGAAAAAGATACATGTGTTTATGAAACTCAAGTTTCAAGTCTTTCAAGTTTTCTGTAATAATTTTTACAATATTATACCTATATTATCAAGTTAGATTTTCTGTTAGCCAAATTTTACTTACTCATGTTGGTTGGAAAATAATCTGAAGTTTATTTTTCCCCTCATAACAACTGTGCACAGGATGATTTCTTCAGATGACTCTTCACTTAAAAGGCTTCGATGCTTACAGTTATGCAGAGTCAGGCTTGGAAAGGCTGCTCTTTGTGACAGGTGGGTGCTCTCATACATGGGTGTAGCTGCCAGATGTCATCTAGGCTTCACCTCTGCTAAACCCGTGTCTCTGAGCTGGACCTCGTCAGTGTTTGTGGCCTCATAAGCTCTCCTGTGATATTCAGTTTGCATACTTGGATTATTCAAATGAATGATTAATATAATATGCTACATCTATACAATTTTTCCCACATTGGATATGACAGTAAGAGTTTGTATACCTCTATTAAAGTCTCCCTCTACAGCCTGTTGTTTCTTAGATTGTGCAATGAAACTGAATTTAAAACAAAACATAGATCGTCTGTCGTCTAGGCAACCACCAAGATCCCATTGCCTACAGACATTCAGTAAAATGTGCTGGTCATTGGAGAGTGTTAATAAATATCTTTAACTAAATATAAAAGTTTACATTATGGAAGAAGTTATGAATGAGAAGGTCAAATACTTTTCCACTAAAAAGTCATCGTCTACTTTGACTAGGGTTGTTTTTAACAACCATTTATTAAAACCTATGTTTTGCTTTTATTTTATTTTTTACTGCAATTCTGTTCGAATAGCTTTTATAGTTTTAATTCAACATATACTAAAAATAAAAGTCTTTCCTTACAGTGGGTTTGTGGGCATATTATTTTGAAATGTATCCAATCACAGCACTACAAAAGGCACAAAACCTGTGATGTCATCACATGGACACAAAGCATTTCACTACATGTTGTACCCCGTATGATTTTGTATGTGCCAAATAAAGTTTGTTTATATGTTTTTTGTTGTTTAAATGCATAAAGTGGGGAGAAATTCGGCCAACTTAAACAACTTGGTTGTTAAAACAAAGATAAGGCAGACGCAGAGAAATGCGGACGCAAACGCTGAAGCATCTAAAATGGCAGAAGCAAAAATGGAAACAGCCGTCAGACCAAAAATAAGGATTTTGCAAAGACCGAAAAATTAGCATGAAAACCCCAAAACCCCAAATCCTGAAACATGTCCTGTGGCACAAGCTCAAACAGAAGAAACCCAAGAAAAAAAAAGTGTCTGAAGAACCCAGAAGACCGATTACTCGGGCATATGCTCGGGCTCTTCTAGAAGCTCAAAACAACACGGCTGATGGAACAAACCAGAGGAATGAAGAAATGCAAGAAAACACCGAAGCAACTTCCGATAGGGAAGACCCTGAATCCCTCACAATTTCAGAAGCAAAGGAGGATATGAATATGGAGACAAAGGGAAATGCGAATAACCCCAGCCGGCAAAACCCTGGGCATAATGGATGGACTTGGCAACATCAGCCCAATCCCAGATTTAGACCCCATCAGGACAGACTCCAGTTTAATCCATGGAGTGAGATTGCTGCTCTCAGACATCAACTTCAAGCCTCCCAAAACCATCAGAACGAGCTTTATTGGAAACTGGTAGCTGCTAATAAGAGGGCTTCTTATTATCAGTCTAAGGTGAACAAACGTCATGCACAGACAAACTACGACAAAAAGAATGCATGAAGAAACAATTAAAGAGCTCATAGAGCAGCTGGAGGAGGCTTCTAATAATAAGCCTGATAACAGGGAAAAATAGGTTCGCACAAAAGACAACCAAGCAGTTGTCATACTGGATGACATTATCCGTGTCCTGCACGAAGATGTCAGCAACCCTACCACAGAGCAGTGCATGGATTCTTCAAAGCAAAGCACAAAGGCTTCACACATGGACTCCGTAGGCCTGAAGAAGGCTGAATTTGAGGTCCAATGCAGGACTCAACAAGAGCAGATAGAAATGCTCCAACAACAGCTCCTAGAAGCTCAAAACCAACTCAAAGAACAGGCGGTTAAACATAGGCAGGACCAGGAGACACTGAACATGGAAATCAGTGAGCTTAAATCCCAGCTCTGCAGCAACAAGGCCCTTCATGACATGAAGGTAGAGACTGATCAAGAGCTGAAAGCAGCCAAAGCGTCCTACCTTAAAATCACACAAGAGCAAAATGAACAAAATTCCACCATTGCAAATGAAAAATCTGAGCCTCTGGTGGAAAAAGACGCTGGAGAACAGGACAAAGAAGAAGAGGACTCCCTGCTAAAGACTGCAGTGTCTGTACATAACTCTTTACAACAAACAGAAGACAGACAGAAAATGACTACTAGCAAGCCAGCTGAAGTCAAAACTGAAGCTAAGACTGTGCAAGAGAAAAAAACAAAGAAGAAGAGGAAGTGGGGCTGCTTGGGCTTTTTAGCTGTGCCAGTCCCAGATAGACAGATTAGACAATTGTGGGGGGAACAAATAAAAAAAAAAAGGGAAAAAATAGATTTCATATAGATTTCTAATAACATACCATTTGATGTCAACATATTTTTGTTACATTTGCAGTGCTAGTGGTGTTATATTCTTATAATTCTGTTCATCTTATATCATCTTATATCCTTCTGCCTTGCTTCACATATTTACTGCTGCTTGGCTAGCTTTACTCATGCTTGCATCAGCAAAGGTAGAAACAGCCATGCATCGGCCAGTCTAAATACAAAACATTAGCTAAGTTATTGGCTAATGAGTGAGATGCTAAACTGAGGGGTAAAAGTAGAACATGTAATTTAAAAAAGAATGGTTGTAGCCACCAGACGCTAACAGTCCTTCTAGTAAAGACCAAACCAAACAAAAAAGCCTTTGACTGTTTTGAGAGGAACATCGCTTTTTAGTAATGGGATGCAGAGTCATGATGCACTTCACTCAGCTTTATCACTCTCTGTGTTTATGCACCACTGTGCATTAGTTAATAATAACTTATGATTAAATTAGTTAATATTAATCTCTGTCTCTCCTTTATCCCATGTTCCTCCCCTTGTGCTCAACCGGTCGTGGCAGATAGGTGCCCCTGTCTGAGCCCAGTTTTTCCTGTTAAAACTGAGTTTTTCCTTCCCACTGTCGCAAAAGCACTTTCTCATAAGAAGTCATCTGATTGTGTGATTTTCTCTGTATTATTGTAGTTTCTATACCTTACAATTTAAAAGTGCCTTGAGGCAACTGTTGTTTTTATTTGCTGCTATATAAATAAAATCAAATTGAACTTAATCTTTCCATAATTTATAGAAAGCCTCTCATTTCAGTGTGGTTTGAAAAGAAATACCCCACTGAGAAACAGAAACGGAAACATAGTCAACAAATCAGGCTGTTACATTGAAGTCATGTCTTTCTTTCTTTTAAAAATGTTCTGCTGTTACAGAAAAGTGAAATTTCAGAAGCTATTTGCAAAATTCAAATTCAAAATTCAGGTTTTTGTCTCCTGGGTTTGAGTCGCTGAGAGAGCAGCTTTAGGGATATTGATGCAAAAAAAAAAAAGAGGCAGCTCACCAGCAAAGCAGCAAACAATAAATAAATCAATCAATTGAATTATGTGTTTACGCTTCTCTTAAACTTGTATGTCTTGTGCTGTACCATAGTCTCTCATTATCCGTTTAGGGCACTTTGTAATTATATTTTAAGAGCCATTTAAATAACATTTTATATTTTGGCATAATGACACGGATAAGTCAGAAATCACCGCAGATATTTTCTTCGGGACAAACCAAATAAATGTTTGGCTGTCACAGTAGAGGGGCAGTAACATTCCTAATGGAATCACACACACGCACACATAACTCTAATCATGCACAATTACTGCTGGCCTATATTGCTACATCCAAACCGCGTGACATGGCAGGATAATAGGAACATGACAATTTATGAGGAAAGATGAGGTCCTATCGCTTTGCCCCTGCTGTGTGTTTTTGTCATTCTGTGGTTTGTGATGACATCTGACTGTCACTGTGGATTTGAAGCAGAAACGGTATACTGGTGTTTCTCCATTTGTGCATTATTAACATGAATCTTTCTACATCTTCACATCTGACTAAAAATTTGTCAATCTTCTTTCACAGGAAATGATGTAGGTACAGTTTGAAGTTCCAGTGAAGTGTTAAATTAGATGCAGGAAAAAAACCACAAACTTCCTTCCTTCCTTCCTTCCTTCCTTCCCTGGTTTTATTTTATCAAGAATTTTGGTGGGTTTGCAGGCATCTTTGTTTTGTGTTGCTCATTACTTCATTGCTCACGCTTCCCCACTGCTGATAATACCGACACTACAGCTCATGGTTTCTTGTGAAATACATTAGTGGTTATGTCACGGCCAGAATGGCCAGTGTTTTTGTGGAGCAGACCTAAAGGCAGACAAGCGAGAGACGGAACTGAATCATTAACAAAAAGTGAGCCGTTTATTTTGGGCTGATGTCAAAAACAGAGAACAAGGCTAAACGTACTGGGAGCAGCTAAATTACTATGATAACTGGAACATGAAAGCAAAACTGAACAGGTATATGCGAAACATGAACCTGAGCAGTAGAAATAAAACTCTGTGACCAGTCGTGACTTGACGTGGAGACAACAAACAACCTGACAAAGAACAGAGAAGGAAAGAGGACTCAAATACACAGAAGGGTAATAAGGGAAGTGGAAACACCTGGGGAAACACAGCTGACACAAATGAACCTGAACACCACAGGGGAAACAAAACTAAACACACTGAACATGGAATACGACACACCTTCTCATTTAATGTTTTTTCTTTACTTTCATTCTACATTATAGATTCTCACTGAAGGCATCAAAACTATGAATGAGCACATATGAAATGATGTATTAAACAAAAAAGTCTGAAATAACTCAAAGCACCCCATCACTCTCCTTCCTGGTCAAACAGCCTGGAGGTGTGTTTGGGGTCATTGCAAACCGGATTGGATGGTATGTCGCTGCAGGATGCTGTGGTAGTCATGCTGGTTCAGTGGGCCTTCAATTTTGAATAAACCCTCAAGGTGTCACCAGCAAAGCACCCCAACACCGTCACACCTGAATTTGCAGTCTTTCTGCTTTTGCTTCAAATACAGGGACCAGGTCTGCAACCACTTGCAGTCTTCAAAGCAACTTTGGTGACAGTACTAAAAGTCCTTTGTGATTATAGGGGGATTAACCATAGAAGAAAAAATCCACTGATGAAACAACCCAGACATTCAGTATGTTCAGATAGCTTCATTTTTTTGGACTCATAATGTTGGACCAACTGAAGGAGCCCTGGATCTTAACGATGACATCATCGGTTTATATAAGGTAGGCACTGGGCATCACTTCACATGCCTTTTTTCCTACCCAGGAACAGAGTAAATCTGGACTCGTCAGATCACATGACCCTTTTTCCATTGCTCCAGACACTAGTCTTTATGCTCCCTAGCAACCTGAGGCCTGTTTCTTTTTTTCCAGATTAGCCTCACTGAGAAGTGGTTTTCTTGAGGCTTTTACTTTCACACTGAAGACGTTGGTTCACCACTTTTCTTTCTGCTATTCATAGTGTGTTGGGCTGTTCTTAATCTGGTTTTAGTAGTTTCAACAACCTCATTAGTTGTCTTCTTTGCTTGATGCATGCCAGTAGTTTGACCCTTCTGAAAAAACAAATATGTTTTCCACAACCACACAATATGTCTTCCATTTGCTTTCTAGGGGCATGATGATAGGATGTGGGGATTTGTGCAAGCAAGGCTTCCAGAAAATATGGAAAAGTGAGGGACATGAGTGCATTTGAAGCATGAGAACGGAGCAAGCCTGTGTGTGTCCTGGCTGTGCAGCTAGCTGAAGTAAATGCTGTGTAACTGTGAGAAATGTATCTGATCCCAGAGTTTGGTCACATCATGTCTCCTGTGTCTTTATACGTGAACTCACCCGCTCTTCCTTCCAGTGATGTGAAGCTTTTATTAGGAAGTGGAGGTCACAGTGGACGTAGATTTATTTAGTTACTTATTTTCTGAATGGAGAGTATCAATGATTTCCTCAGAAGCAACATTTTATTTTCCCCACGATCTTTAATCAAAAGAATATTTTTAATACAAAAACTATTGTAGTTGAATTGAATGTAAATCATTTTCATATTTCAAAAAAATGAAAAAATATATTAAGATACAAAATGACAGCTACTTACTTGCATTCCTTAAAAGAAAAAAAAAAAGTTTTAGTGGTTGAATATTAAATTTGAAATACATATTGCTTGTCAAGGAAATACACAGACTTTAAAAACTTTTTAAAACTTGCTTCACCCAATTAATGTCTTTTCTATGAACATAATTTTGCAGACATGTAACTGGTCAGTGAGCAGTAATTTCATATCTACTGATCTTTTATCATGAACCTGATCCAGTCCAGGTTAGGTCTGCAGTGTAAGTTATCATTACACTGGTTTTAAAATGCTAAAGACGCAGGCTTAAAGTGACCTCAGTACGCTCAAATCTGCTGTAGTACAGGCCTCTGATGAGGTCATGCAGTGATAACACACATAAATATCACATTCAACAGCTGAAAATAACATGTAACCCATGAGCAGTACAATAACTGCTATTTTTCAACCCTTTCTAATTGCACCTCTGCAGCACAATTCTGTTGCTCTATGGCAGCTTTTAATGAAACCGTCTTAAAAAATAATCTAAATGCACACAAATGATTTACTCCAACCACAAATGATGTCAAACCAGAATCAGCTCTTTGCACATTCACTGGTGAAAATAAATTTACAACGTTACTGTACTTAAATCCAGTTTTTAAAGTATTTTATTCAAGTGCTTCTATTTTACTCTTCTTTCTTCTAGTATATCATTATGGTGTATTTTACACTATTGATACATAACATATAATATTAAAGTAATCCTGCAGATTGCAGACTTCATTCTGCTTTATATGTGCTAACAAAATGTCTGGACATTTGTTTGTAGTAGCTTTGATACCATGTATTTGTGCTTCTTCCATCACTGGTCAGAGACCTTTAAGAAAACAACTTTAGAGAATAGATGATAGTTTTTGAATTGCTTCACCCCCATCCTCCACCCCCCCCCTCCCACCATCTCATTTTAAAACCAGGCCACCCTCATTTCTCTTGATCCCTGAAAACAAGCTCCATGTGTGTGCCTGAGCGTGTGGAAGGAACACGCTGTGAGCTCTGTTTATGCTTCTTGTCGGGGGGGTTGCAGTGTAATAAAGGGTCTAAGGTACAATCAAAGCCTACTGGAGACAGTCTGGGTCAGACCAACCTGAACACAATGTAACAATGTTACAGTAGCAATCGTTTTATAACTACACTGTGACTGGTGCTACATGAAAATATTATTCTATAAGTTTGCTGGTTTGGTGCTTTTTAGAATCATTACAGAGAACTTCCATAGCTCATACAGAGCTGTTATAGTAGTATAGATAGTGGTGAAAGGTAATGGCAGAGTTAGACAGACACTACAAGATCGCGAGCACATGTAATGTGTATAACTGAGGTGGTGGAGGTAAAGGAGAAGAGGTGGAAATGGAAGGGGAGGGTAGTCTGTGCCACACAAGTTGCCCCTGGGGCCTGAGCGGTCATGTTGGCTTGGCAGAAGGAGAGAGGAAGCACAGAGGGGGGAGTGGGGCATGTGGGTGTGTGGAGGGAGGGCAGCTCTGGGTGCCACGTTTGCATCACAGGACTGTATTTCCTTTCACCTCAGAGCAGAGCCGGCACAGTGGCTGCTTCACTTTTCTTCTTTTTTTTTTTGACTTACTTCGACCAGTCGTTGCTCAGCTGACACCCACAGAGGGACATTTTAACATCAGAAAATAGCTTTAGCATTTTTAGACTATGACCGACAAAAGTGGGCTTTTCTTTTTTACCCAGTGACCGTGAAGTTTGCCATTTAAAATGACTTGTTCTAAAAGTTTGCACGTGGGGTTTGGACAACCAGGTGAATGATGGGAAACTGAGGTGCGTGAATGTGATTGTTCTGAAACATGTACAAATGTGCAGATGCTATCAGGCTAATCTTTGTTTGGCGGCTGATAGAAATAGTTAGTTGTGGGGGTCAGAATTTGCTTCTAAATTGGGGCAAGCCAGAAGGCGTTTGAGAACCACGTTGTTCACAGGAGCTGAAAAAATATTTGTTGCTTTTAGCTGTGCGTAGGAGTCTTCCCTTCCTTTGGGGAGCAGGATCCAAAGCAAGAGACTTGCACATGGCACAAAAGTGGGAAGTTTGATAGTTATTCATAACTATTAATTATTAGTATTAGTTTAGTAATAGCTGACGGTTTTTATGTTACAGTTGTAGATTCTTTGTAGAGCTGAGGACTGACCCATTGTGAGTTATGATAACAAACACAGCTTAATGCAACAAAAGTACATGTATTTGTGGTTGGTGGAAAGCGAGTGGACCCACACAAACACATCTGACAGGATGTTCCTAACTGTCATTTCTGTTGCTACAAAGACGGGATATTGTACGAGCTTGCAGCCATCATATCTTGATTAATATAAAGAGTGTGGAAGATTAAATTTAAATGCATTCAGGACGTTTTAGTAAACTGAAGGTAATATACACTAATATATTACTTAATACTGGGTTGGAGCCTCTGTTGCCTTTGGAACCGCCTTTAATTCTTCCCGACATCCATTCAACAAGGTGCTGGAAACGTTCTTCAGAGATTTTGGTTCACATTGACATCACAGCATCACATAACTGCTGCAGATTTGTCAGCTGCACATTCATGACATGAATCTCTTGTTGCACCAAATCCCAAAGGTGGAGAACTGGACTGAGATATGGTGACTGTGAAGGCCATTTGAATGCAGTTAAAAGAGTGAATTGGCGTGTTCAAGAAACCCGTTTGAGATCATTTAATGAGAACACTGGTCATAAAGGGCTGGACAGCAACAATAACTCAGGCAGGCTGATGCATTAAAACCATGCTCAGTTGCTACCATAGTGTGCAAAGTATATCCCCCACACCATTACACCTTCACCACCATTGTTACAAGGCAGGATGGATCCATGTTTTATGTTTAAGTATGCCACATTCTCACCTTAACTTCTGAATGCTACACAAGAGATCGAGACTTATCCACTCTTACAATCATCCAGTTGTGTGTGATTTGTAATCTCATTTTCCTGTTCATAGCTGACAAGAGTGGCACTGAGATGCTCTTCTGCATCTCTGAAAAAAGTTTGATGTAATTAATGGTTACTTGAGTTACTGTTGCCTTCTGACCATTCTCCTCTGATCTTTAATATCAGTGAAGCTTTGTCACCCAGAGAACTGACACTCACTGTTATTTTCTTCTCTTTTTCTGATTGTTCTCTGTAAACCCTAAATATGACTGTTTGGGAAAATCCCAGCAGATCAGCACTTTCTGAAATACTAACACCCGCCTGTCTGGTCCTAGCAACAATGGCACTTTCAAATAGTGATGGGATTTCCGGCTCTTTTTAGAGAACCGGCTCTTTCGGCTCGGCTCACTAAAAAGAGCCGGCTCTTTAGGTTGTTTTGTTGCTTTAATTAATTTATTATTAACAACAATATAAAATTATGCACAAAAGGAATTACTAATGTAAAAAAAGTGGTTTTATTTATATATGTTTGTATATAAATATATGCATTTAACTATTTAAATTTTCAGCTTTTTCCTTTTAAACATATTTAAAATGAAACAACACAAAACACTGCAAACCACAACACAATTAAATATAAATTAAAATATGAAAACAAACAGAAGATGCATATTCTCTGTCATATGGACCTGCATGAATAAACTTTCTGAATCGTTTATCATCCGCAACTGAAAACAGTTGCGGATGATTACTATACCTTTCTAATGTGACGTTGTTGTCCCTGGCTCTCTTTCTCTCTCTCTCCCTCCTGCTCTGTTCCTGTGCTACTGCGAGTGTAACTACGGCCCCTCCCCTTCCCAGTGCAAGCACAAGGCTCGTGTGCGGAGTGAAGCGGGACAAAGTGCGAGAGAGAGGGTGAGAGAAAGAAGAAAAAAAACCACACAGCTCGCGATAAGGAGCCGGCTCGCGTCGTTCACGTCAAAGATCTGGCTCTAAGAGCCATTTCGTTCGCGACCGACACATCACTACTTTCAAAGTAACTTAAATCACTTTTTTTCCTCATTCTGATGCTCGGTTTGGACTTCAGCTTCCATTAATGCATTGAGTAGCTGCCATAGGATTAGTTTATTAAATACATGTGTTATTGCTGAACTTGCTAAGTGCTAAGTGGCCAGTGAGTATATATGATTTGGCAGACATAGATCCAGACACTGGCAGTTGTTACTGTGGGGCATGATTAGGGATTAGTGTTAATACAGTAAGTGTAAATGAAAAGAGTTGAATGAAAGCCTGAAATCAAATTGAAAGCCGAACACACACACACACACACACACACACACACACACACACACACACACACACACACACACACACACAGTCTTGCAGCAGTATGAGTCAGCAGTAGCTTCCAGTGGAAGGTTGGAGCAGCCTTCTGTGACACTTGGGGTTTTCCAAAGTCCACAACATCACCAGTGCTGGAAAACTCCTTCAGAGTTGACGGCCAGGTGGTCTTTATTGAACCGATCGCGGGATGGCTGTCGCGACCTTCAATCTCAGGCTGAAAGCACAGATATTATGACCCCAGCAACGTGCACTTTTGATATATGATTCATATTTCCAAAATCGTGCTGGAGGTCTAAAATTTAGCTTTTTTTCCTCTTTACGATGCAACTCAAGTTGTCAATGCTGAGTAAAAAAGCGACATTAGAAATACGCTATGGCTAGATCTTTGTAACAAATGTATCCCCACATGCCCGCAGCAAGAATTGTGATTTAATGGGAAAAAAGAGATTCTCGTGTTGCATTAACATTTTCAAGTGACTGTGCAGAAATATTAATAAAGTTAAAATTAACATTCATGCGTTGTAGTCATGTGTGGAGGTTCAGAAATAGCAAATACGGTCATAATGAACCACCGCAGTGCTAACGGGACAGCTTTCTATCTTTCCAGCCTGCTGTTTGCACTAACACCAGTTACCATGGATACTAAGGGCATCAAAATACAGGCACAATGACAAATACCAGTGTGTGTGTGTGTGTGTGTGCGTGCGTGCATGCTGGGTCAGTGAGGTTCAGTCTTGGTGGTAATGTGAGACCAAGATGAAACCCTCAGCCATCAGCACATTCCTATGGGCCTCGGTTTTCTTCAGCCTCGAGAGAGAAAGAGGGAGGGAGGGAAAGAAACAGCTGTAAACATGTCTTGGACTATAAATGATGCAGCTGCCATTTAGTCACAATCATAATCATATGGCAATAACTCATCCACCTCTCATTACTCTGTATGTTGACTTAAATTTTACATAAAGAAATGTTTCGCGGGAGCTTTACGCAGATACATTGTGGTGTTTTGGGGGTGGATGGGTGGGTTGCCGAATTTACTTGCCACAAATATCGTCTGAATATCTGTGAGCCAGACTATAAACAGAGAGCTATCTTGAAAATTATTGTTGTGGTGTGGCTGCAGAGCCGCTTAATTCCCACTTGTAACCCTGTGCAGCTTTGTTAAGAGTAAATTAGGATGCAGAGAACTTTTTAGCTGTCAGCTGTAGGTTTGAGAAGTGGAAAAATATGTTTCTTTTAATCAAGGCCACAAAGTTTAGTTAGAGCACTGCTATAAACCTGAGATATACTCAAACTGTGCTTTGATAGAGCATTCTGGCTGAGCTAATCTCTCAGTGTGTGTCCAATTATCCAGGCGGGATTTATGGTTTATTATTTTGAACAAAAACAAAAAAGCAAAGACATAAACATTTAAGCAAAAGTGAAGGATGACAAGGACGGAGGATCGGGAAGGTGATGCGACAGGAAGGGAGAGTCCCACCTGCTGTTATTCTTACTTTTCTGCTTTCTTCAGCTCTCCCTCAAGTCTGTTTGAGGACCGACTGCCTCATTTTCTCCATTCTTTTCTCCATTTTTTCTCATTCAGCCCTCCCCTTTCAACATCCCACATCCTTCTCTCCTCTGCATGCAGAGGGGAAAAACGCAGACTCCACAGTAATTATCCAGCTGGATCTGCTCATGGGGACTGTTCAGGCTGTATTAAACTCATTACCAACCAAAGACAAAGAGATTCTGAGTATGCTCTAAGCGCAGATTGTGTCTTCATATATACTAATTTATCAGTGTTACATGCAGGGTTGTTGGCAATTTACTGAGCAGGAAGGTGATGCTCTGATACACTTGAATTCAGGTCTTCCTGTGACATCATTTCCTGACAATTAGGGAGGCAGAGGTTGACAGGTTACCAATAAGCTTATGATAAGATAAGATAAGATAACCTTTATTAGTCCCACACGTGGGAAATTTGTTTTGTCACAGCAGGAAGTGGACAGTGCAAAAGTTATGAGGCAAAAATTAGAATACAATAAGAATAAATACAGTACACAGCTGTACAGAATAGAATAAAATAAAATACTATATACAGTAGAATAAAATAAAATAAATATACAATAAGATAAAAATAGAATACAAATACAAATACTATATACTATATACCAGGAAGGAGCCAATGGTGTATTCCTGAAGTATTCAGGAAAATTAAAGGGAAATCACTCCATCTGAAATAAAGAAGCCACGGGAGAATGAAGGCATGTGGAAAATCCTCTCCCTCTCTCCCTCTCTGTTCCTCTCTCTCTCTCCCTCTCTGTTCCTCTCCCTCTCTCCCTCTCTGTTCCTCTCCCTCTCCCTCTCTGTTCCTCTCTCTCTCTCTCTCTCTGTTCCTCTCTCTCTCTCCCTCTCTGTTCCTCTCTCTCCCTCTCTGTTCCTCTCTCTCCCTCCCCGTTCGTCTCTCTCCCTCTCCGTTCCTCTCTCTCCCTCTCTGTTCCTCTCTCTCCCTCTCTGTTCCTCTCTCTCTCCCTCTCTGTTCCTCTCCCTCTCCCTCTCTGTTCCTCTCCCTCTCTCCCTCTCTGTTCCTCTCCCTCTCTCCCTCTCCGTTCCTCTCTCTCCCTCTCTGTTCCTCTCTCTCTCCCTCTCTGTTCCTCTGTCTTCCTCTCTCTCCCTCTCTCTTCCTCTCTCTCTGTTCCTCTCTCTCCCTCTCTGTTCCTCTCTCTCTGTTCCTCTCTCTCCCTCTCTGTTCCTCTCTCTCCCTCTCTGTTCCGCTCTCTCTGTTCTGCTCTCTCCCTCTCTGTTCCTCTCTCTCTGTTCCTCTCTCTCCCTCTCTGTTCCTCTCTCTCTGTTCCTCTCTCTCCCTCTCTGTTCCTCTCTCTCTGTTCCTCTCTCTCCCTCTCTGTTCCTCTCTCTCTGTTCCTCTCTCTCCCTCTCTGTTCCTCTCTCTCTGTTCCTCTCTCTCCCTCTCTGTTCCTCCCTCTCTGTTCTGCTCTCTCCCTCTCTCTCTCCCTCTCCGTTCCTCTCTCTCTCCCTCTCCGTTCCTCTCTCTCCCTCTCTCTCTCCCTCTCTGTTCCTCTCTCTCCCTCTCCGTTCCTCTCTCTCTCCCTCTCCGTTCCTCTCTCTCCCTCTCTGTTCCTCTCTCTCCCTCTCTGTTCCTCTCTCTCCCTCCCCGTTCGTCTCTCTCCCTCTCCGTTCCTCTCTCTCCCTCTCTGTTCCTCTCTCTCCCTCTCTGTTCCTCTCTCTCCCTCTCTGTTCCTCTCTCTCCCTCCCCGTTCGTCTCTCTCCCTCTCCGTTCCTCTCTCTCCCTCTCTGTTCCTCTCTCTCCCTCTCTGTTCCTCTCTCTCTCCCTCTCTGTTCCTCTCTCTCCCTCTCTGTTCCTCTCTCTCTCCCTCTCTGTTCCTCTCCCTCTCCCTCTCTGTTCCTCTCCCTCTCTCCCTCTCTGTTCCTCTCCCTCTCTCCCTCTCTGTTCCTCTCCCTCTCTCCCTCTCCGTTCCTCTCTCTCCCTCTCTGTTCCTCTCTCTCTCTCTCTGTTCCTCTCTCTCTCTCTCTCTCTGTTCCTCCCTCTCTGTTCTGCTCTCTCCCTCTCTCTCTCCCTCTCTGTTCCTCTGTCTTCCTCTCTCTCCCTCTCTGTTCCTCTCTCTCTGTTCCTCTCTCTCCCTCTCTGTTCCTCTCTCTCCCTCTCTGTTCCTCTGTCTTCCTCTCTCTCCCTCTCTGTTCCTCTCTCTCTGTTCCTCTCTCTCCCTCTCTGTTCCTCTCTCTCTGTTCCTCTCTCTCCCTCTCTGTTCCTCTCTCTCTGTTCCTCTCTCTCCCTCTCTGTTCCTCTCTCTCTGTTCCTCTCTCTCCCTCTCTGTTCCTCTCTCTCTGTTCCTCTCTCTCCCTCTCTGTTCCTCCCTCTCTGTTCTGCTCTCTCCCTCTCTCTCTCCCTCTCTGTTCCTCTGTCTTCCTCTCTCTCCCTCTCTGTTCCTCTCTCTCCCTCTCCGTTCCTCTCTCTCTCCCTCTCCGTTCCTCTCTCTCTCCCTCTCTGTTCCTCTCTCTCCCTCTCCGTTCCTCTCTCTCTCCCTCTCCGTTCCTCTCTCTCCCTCTCTGTTCCTCTCTCTCCCTCTCTGTTCCTCTCTCTCCCTCCCCGTTCGTCTCTCTCCCTCTCCGTTCCTCTCTCTCCCTCTCTGTTCCTCTCTCTCCCTCTCTGTTCCTCTCTCTCCCTCTCTGTTCCTCTCTCTCCCTCTCCGTTCCTCTCTCTCCCTCTCTGTTCCTCTCTCTCTCCCTCTCTGTTCCTCTCCCTCTCTCCCTCTCTGTTCCTCTCCCTCTCTCCCTCTCCGTTCCTCTCTCTCCCTCTCTGTTCCTCTCCCTCTCTGTTCCTCTCCCTCTCTCCCTCTCTGTTCCTCTCCCTCTCTCTCTGTTCCTCTCTCTCCCTCTCTGTTCCTCTCTCTCTCCCTCTCTCTCCCTCTCTCTCTCCCTCTCTGTTCCTCTCTGTTCCTCTCTCTCTCCCTCTCTGTTCCTCTCTCTCTTTTCCTCTCTCTCCCTCTCCCTCTCCGTTCCTCTCTCTCCCTCTCTCTCTGTTCCTCTCTCCCTCTCTCTCTGTTCCTCTCTCTCCCTCTCTCTCCCTCTCCGTTCCTCCCTCTCTGTTCCTCTCTCTCCCTCTCCGTTCCTCTCTCTCTCCCTCTCTGTTCCTCTCTCTCTGTTCCTCTCTCTCCCTCTCTCTCTCCCTTCCTCTCTCTCCCTCTCTGTTCCTCTCTCTCCCTCTCTGTTCCTCTCTCTCCCTCTCTCTCTCCCTCTCTGTTCCTCTCTCTCTGTTCCTCTCTCTCCCTCTCTCTCCCTCTCCGTTCCTCCCTCTCTGTTCCTCTCTCTCCCTCTCCGTTCCTCTCTCTCTCCCTCTCTGTTCCTCTCTCTCTGTTCCTCTCTCTCCCTCTCTCTCTCCCTCTCCGTTCCTCTCTCTCTCCCTCTCTGTTCCTCTCTCTCTGTTCCTCTCTCTCCCTCTCTCTCTCCCTCTCCGTTCCTCTCTCTCCCTCTCTGTTCCTCTCTCTCCCTCTCTCTCTCCCTCTCTGTTCCTCTCTCTCCCTCTCTGTTCCTCTCTCTCCCTCTCTCTCTCCCTCTCTGTTCCTCTCTCTCTCCCTCTCTGTTCCTCTCTCTCATTCTCTCTCTCCCTCTCTGTTCCTCTTTGTTCCTCTCTCTCTCCCTCTCTGTTCCTCTCTCTCTTTTCCTCTCTCTCCCTCTCCCTCTCCGTTCCTCTCTCTCCCTCTCTCTCTGTTCCTCTCTCCCTCTCTCTCTCCCTCTCTGTTCCTCTCTCTCTGTTCCTCTCTCTCCCTCTCTCTCCCTCTCCGTTCCTCCCTCTCTGTTCCTCTCTCTCCCTCTCCGTTCCTCTCTCTCTCCCTCTCTGTTCCTCTCTCTCTGTTCCTCTCTCTCCCTCTCTCTCTCCCTCTCCGTTCCTCTCTCTCCCTCTCTGTTCCTCTCTCTCCCTCTCTCTCTCCCTCTCTGTTCCTCTCTCTCCCTCTCTGTTCCTCTCTCTCTCCCTCTCTGTTCCTCTCTCTCATTCTCTCTCTCCCTCTCTGTTCCTCTCTGTTCCTCTCTCTCATTCTCTCTCTCCCTCTCTCTCCCTCTCTGTTCCTCTCTCTCATTCTCTCTCTCCCTCTCTGTTCCTCTCTGTTCCTCTCTCTGTCCCTCTCTGTTCCTCTCTCCCTCTCTCTCTCCCTCTCTGTTCCTCTCTCTCTCCCTCTCTGTTCCTCTCTCTCATTCTCTCTCTCCCTCTCTGTTCCTCTCTCTCCCTCTTTGTGCTGACAATCAAGCCAAACACCAACATCATCAAATATACAGTGGAAACCAGATATTTACTCTTCAGGTAAAAACACTTTTTAAATTGTAACATCAAATCAGACTAAATGTTTATTTTTTTAGATTGATAAATATAAAAACATATTTGTTAACTTTAAGAGTAAAGAGAGAAACTGTCTGTGTTTTTTAATTGCAAATGGCACCAAATTGTATTCAACATTGAGCCACACTTATGGAGCTCCACGATTCTTTTCCTGGTGTTTTGGTTGACATCTCTTGATTTTCCCATGTCACAGAAACAGGCTCTGTGTTTACCTTATATGCATCCACAGGTGTGCCACCAATTTACTCACATGGACTCTACTAACCTATCAGAAGCTTCTTCAGCTCAGAACAGAAACGTCTGGAGTTTCTTATTAATTAACAATAAACTTAGTGTATATGTATTCCTAAATTTGATGAAAGTGATAAAAAATAGACAGCTCTGTCTCTCTTTATTCTGACATTTAACTAATTCAAAAGATATTTCAATATTTATTTATCCAAAACAAAACAAGTTTACTCTAAATTGATGTTGTACAGTAAAAAAATGTTCTTGTGTTTTCCATAAAGTGTATGTAAATATCTGGTTTCAACTGTGAATATACTGCTGTGTATTGAAATTCCTCTTGTTTTGCATAGAAAAATACTGAACAACATACAAAACATAATATATAAAATAACATTTACCTGAGTTTTTTCTTTGAAAGAACCCTCTAATGTCCATTCTTATATTTCAGTACATAACTGAAACCGATTTATTTAGCCGTGGGGGGAAACAACTGAAAATATGAAATAAACACATGTAAGCTAAGACTCTCTAAAGAAACAGCATTGTTGTTGTTGTTGTTCGGCTTTTCATTTCGCAATTTGTTGATTCACTTGAAGAGCAAGTAATGTAATATGGGTCAAATGATCAGTTTGATATCAATCTTTCGTGATTCACCGTCATATTTACATTATTTGTACAGTACGAATGATTTGCTTTGGTACCTACTCAAACTTCAGTTCTCCTCTGTCTGCCTGGCTGCGCTTCTCCAACAGCGCACTCGCAGGCAGCAGCTCCACCCGCTCAGTCGCTTAGTGTCTGAGCTCGGATCGTACCAATATTAGGGGGGATTTACGCACAGTCGTAAATTCCCACAGTGTGCGCTATGTGCTTCGAATATTGTGTGAAGTCTTTGTTTTATACAGTTGTCAGCCAGGCATCTAACTATGAAAAAATTACACTCCAAAAGACCCCGGGCTTCTGACAAAACAACCCGGGCTTAAGCCCAGTAAGCCACCCCCCCCCCCCCCCCCACTGCTTTGGATGACAGTTTGCCAGTAGTTCTCATGATAGATGCTGATCTGTCTGCAAACACTTTCCAACTGCTGACCAAATGATAAAGAAACTGTTCGAAAAGTGCAAGAAAGAATAAACAGTTAATGTTTGCCTTCTAACGAACTTGTGCCTTTTACATGTTGGTTTCAGTGGTAATGCATTAGTTTTTATTTTGGTGGCATTCTGTTTACAGAGAGGCGCAAATTACAGGTGAACTCGTCCATCTGCAAATGACCAAAGCAATCAAAAGGAATAGCCAGCGACCACATGCCAACTGATCAGCAAATAAACATTTTTCACTAGTGACTGGAAATAGTACATACATCTTGGGCCTATGAGTGAAGTCAAAATGTATATGGGGAGTCAGCTGGGAGAGTATGAAACTGTCCAAATCAGTAACGCAGGCATTTATATGAATCTAACAAAGATCACAAAGATGAAACTTTCTTTAGAAGCTTAGGAGTCAACCTTTATTGATACTGTTCAAAAAGTCACATCAAACAACAGAAAATTATATACGTCTTTCATATTTGCTTCAGTACTGCTGTTTATACTCGTATGCTGCATTTCTTATTTCTTATTACAGTTGAACTCAATTAGCAGAATATAAAAAAATATACCCAGTCTGCAAGACATACAAAAATCTGTAATTTATTGATGCTCCAGCTCCATAAAGCACAATGTTTGGGAGTCTGAAAACAATTAACATTTCTAAGGCAGAATCTTATTTTTTGCAGTGGCACATAAAAACAAAAAGGTAACAGTAATCCATAGCAGGATATCAAACGGAGCCATAGAAAACAGGGTGGCTGGTGGTATAATCTCCATTTTCATCCTCTTCCCTGATGTATATACTGACACCTTGTAGGGCCATACAACACCTCCAAGCAACAGGCAATGCAGCCAAATACGATGCTAGAAACTGCTAGCAAAGCATGTGTTTGTCTTGCTAATGTTACATTTTGTTTATGGACATTACAACAAACCAACTGGTTTGATTTAGCACGTTGACATCAAAGGTATGAACTACAATGAGCTAATTGGAGTTTTTCAGCTGTTACCAATGCATGTAGCAACACAACGGTACAGGACACAAGTGAATGACGTACATTGAAATTGTAATTATAAAAAAAAAGATGATGAAGAAGAAAACTTGAAAGGGCATCGGATATAGGAGGAATACCAGCAGTTTCAACCTCTTTCCTAAACCAAGAAATCTAAATGTTTTTGCTAATTTCTGGCAGGTTTGATCTCAATTACGATGAGTTAATGCTAGGCTAAAAAATTGTCTTTTTATCTGCTAGCTAGAACGATTTTCTAATGTAGACAAAATCTTTTTCAGATTTACCAAAATGCTCATTTTTAGTGTAGCTAAGGGGCTGATAAATGCTGGTAAGCCTAAAATGACCTTTAAATGGTTATCTGTTGTGTTTCCTAACTGTTCACACAGTGTTCATCTCGGTGATTGGACACCTTGTCAATATTCAAGTACTCTCCTATATTTCTGTCGGGGAGTAAAATAAATTAGATGCGCTTTGAACTGCCCTGCAGTTGCAACGTGACCGGTGATGATATAACTGAAGACATACAATACACATAATAATGGTATTAAAGTACAGTATCAGCATTGTGTATAAAAATGTGAGGAGAGACATGAACCTGATTTTTGAAGATTGATTTCATCAGCTTCACTGCTAAAAAAAGCAAATACACATTGTAATTTCCCAGCAGTCTATGTGCGCAGTTACAAAAAAACCCAAAATCAAAACAAACCAAAAAACATAAATTGCTGTAACCTAAAATCAACTACATGAAAATGCGGTTAAGGACAAATTCCAAAGCCTCAAGATATCAACCAACAAAGTATTTAAAACACATCTCAAACATATACTGTAAAAACACACCTTCCACATAACCTCCGTACACTTCCCTGTCACAAAAGGTACAAAAACCTGACCACAAATTATATAACTGGATCATCTCTGGACTATATAGTCGGGATTTGTTACTTTGGCACGTTGTTGTTGGGTAACAAAACAGCACCAAATTGCAAATCTTTTTGAAGAAATTTAGAAAAACATATGTTTCTTATCAGTTACGTAACACCATTAAAAATATGATCAGCTAAGATTACTTGGAAATCCAGTTCTGAAAAACCCTTCATTGGTCACACAGCAATGGAGAAATAAGCCAATTGATTCTACCTAGCACTTAATACAGTTACTGTGATTTTAACTTAACAAAGGCCTAACTCAGTAGTTGATAGAGACAACAAAGAACTTTCATCCATTGCAGTAATCTTTCTTTTTGGACTTTTCCGTTCCCACATGCTTTGCTGTCCAGCAACAATCCTCCCTGATTTCACAAATGCAAAGTAAAATACTTTCCCAAATAGCCCCATTCACTTTATATGAGACAGAATATTAAGTTGAACTGCTATGCAAAATAATTTTTTTGCTTATCAGCAAATAGTCACATAGTCTTTTTCACAGCCATATGAAAAAGAAAGGTTTACCAGGACTCTAATCAGCTCTGTTAAAAACTCCTTACATCCTTACTGGAGTTCATAAAGTAAGTAGAAGCAAGTCGCATCATCACAGCAAAGTCACGCTAATGCCAGACCATGCAATGCTCAGAGAAACAGCAAAAATCTCAAGAGCTACATCTCAGACTCAACAGGCCTCGGTTAATATGTTAAGTACTAAAATTCACGACAGTAAAGTAACAAAAAGACTGAACCAGTATGGCTTGACATGACAGCACGAAAGCAGGGCTTAGGTTTGTAACGTTGCATCTGAACAAATCACAAGTATTCTGGAAGAACAATGTCCTTTGGACAGATAAAACCAAAGTGGAGTATATAAAGCATATAAACATAAACTTCCTAATACCAACTGTCAAGCACTGTGGTGGAGGGGTGATGATTTCAACTTGTTTTGTAGTTAAAGGACCTGGACAGCTTGTAGTCACTGAGTCAAGTGAACTTAAGCAATGCCATAAATATCCATCCATCCATCCATCTTTTCACGTTATTGCTGCTAATGGTGGTTCTACAATCCTGGGTTGCACTTTGTTTTTCACAGAACTGCACAGAGGCCTGTGAAAACTTTTTCATGTGACTATATTTTATTTTTTTGGAGGTTCAATCTTAAATTGCCACATAAAAAACTACATACAGAGCACAGTTAGATATCCTGTATTAAAAAGGCTTAATTGTCAGCTAACAGTTTCACTTGATATGCTATCCCATACCAGATGTGGCACACAGAACAACTGGGATTCAATATACTGCTGATCTTTGGCTTATAGTAGGAGTACCTTTGGCAGTGAGGCCCACAACCTTCAAAGTGAAAGAACTAGTCAACAGGACGGTAATATCAATGTGATATCAAAGCAGGTGCATTGGTAAGGTGGGAGGAGTTTGTCTGTGTGATTTAGGGTCGAAGGCTTGGGGGAGGACGCGATGGCGGTGCACAGGGAAGCCCTGGGGGAGTGCGTGATGGCGGTGGTCCTGGGGGCACCTGGCCTGATGGTGGAGATCTGGCAGGGGGGCTGGTGGCAGTGGTAGATGGTGGAGTGGTGCGAGTTATGGGGCGGTAGTCTGGTGGTGGTGGCGAAGGGGTGTGGATAGGGGTACGAGGTGGGGCCTTGGCTGCCGCTGACTCCTCTTTCACTCTTGTGAAGTTTATGCATCGACCCTAAAGGAAAAGAAAGAAAAGTGGGATTAAAAAAGCTTTAAAATAATTTTTAAAATAAACATAAAATAATTATATAATCCTGTTTTCAGGTCTTTCATGTTGGTTGGACCCCAAACTTAGTCCAGACTGAAGTATTAGCAGATAGTCACGGTGATGAATGATATCTAATGGCGCCTAGCATTAGCAACCACGATGCTAATGTTTACAATGAAATATCTAACCAGCTGTAATAAGGCTCATCTTGAAATGATCTCTTTGTCTGATACAAAGAAATCTTGTAAATAGAGTCATGCAGAGAATACATGTAATTTTTTTCCTACCGGCTAGCATGCTAACAGGGCTTTGAATGTAAACCACACAGCCACAAATCTGCACAGTCAGCATATTACCATGCTAACTAAAACCACCATATGACCATCCTCACAGAGCCTTTTGCTGCAGACTCCGACCCCTTCCTAAAATAACACAAATTTTATAATTTACCCTTCTATGCGTTCACACTAAAAAGCACAGCTGCATGAAATAAAGAGTAAAAATAGGACAGCAACCTATAAAACAAAATTTCACCCTGCTCTCCAGCGCATTTTTAACTCCCGAATGTTCAGGTTGTTGTGGTGACCAACAGATCGCACAGAGGTTAGGGATGGAACGCCCTAAACTTCTGAGTCATTTTGATTACAAGGCAACTGATCAGGTTACCTTGAGTAGATAATCCTTCTCCAAACAATCACAGTTAAACTCAGATTCACTGCAATCATTCTCAGACATACTACCAACATGGTTACAATCAATCTCTGTCAGTCTGTCTGTACCAATGAGCTCAACTCATCTGCATCTCTTTGCAACTGGTCACAAAGGACCTGTGTCATTTTGCTGTTAATTTAGGGTAAATATGATCTTGGAGCAGTTTCCATCCATAGGATCACTGTAGCATAGCAACAACAGTAGTTTTCAGTCAGTGATGGTACGTGAGGTGGTTTTTTTTTGTGTGTTTATGCATGTTACGTTCTCATCTTCAGGATAGATAAATATAATATTACTTATGTTCAGCAAATGCAGCAGCTGCATGGCATTTGTGATCCAATGCTGCTGTACCCATTTCCAGTCATCACACTACCTTGCCAAAATTCAAGCATTGCACAAATAAATTAATAGAGTATTACATGGAAAAGTACTGAATGAAACATCTGAATTGAGACACAGAGTATGTGTTGTTAAACGTGGTATTTTTTTAAGATAACATGGAAAATACTACAGATAAAAAGCATCTGATGCAATATATAATACATAATCTATACATGCGAGTTGTTTTAGATTAAAAAGAATCTGGAGGAAAAAAGTGTCTAATCTAAAGTAGGCTACATCTGGGCTAAGAAGGCATCCGAGCTCAGGTCATGGTACAGTCACTGCTCTTTGTATGCTTGTGTGTGCCAGTCTGTGTGTGTGGCCAGCTGGTGTTCCAGATTATGCTTAAATCCCCGCTTTTACGCCCCCACTCCAAATTATCCCTGCTAGTCCAATGTTCTGTACCGAGAACTGTAGGTCCGAATGCCGACGGTCCATATGGAGAGAGAAGATTAGGGTTAGAGGCTGGGGCTGAACTGTGCCAGAGGTGGTAAAAGTTAGCAGTGAAGCTGGAATACTTTAACAGGTTGACTTATCAGGGCGTAAAAGCAACAAATTTATTTAGACAGAAATCACATTTTAGTTACTCATAAAATGTTACACCAACCACTGGTTTCAGCGAGTTCACAGAGGTCACTGTTACCAATGAAACTCTACCCGCTGCATAGCTGCATGCGGTTGGCAGTCAGGGTGGAATGAAGTAATGTTAATCTGCTAATAAGCAGTATCAGCGACTTGAGCCGCAGGTCCCTGGTTTTACATAGTGGAAAACGAAGGAATGGGAAATGATGTCACTTGTAAAACTCTAATGAAAAAGACCTTAGGCACAAGGGAAGATAGATTTTGATCTTTAATGTTAATATAATGTGACAGTGTTGCAGATAAAGCACGACAGTGAGTAAAAGTGAGACACAGAGAAAAATAGCCAGAGAAGAAATGAAAGACAGAATAATCCAAACTGAACTGAGAGAATTTCCCATTCTTAAGTTTTTCCCTTTATTCAAGCCAACCAACCTCTCCTGTCTTCTTCCATTTAGCAAGAACATCTCTGGATCTACAACAGACTCCACTCTGGCACTGATGTTGACGTTCATCAGAGTAACTTAAAGCTAAGAGATACTTTAGATGTTAAAAATAAGGTAAATATATAAAAAATGCATGATGCAGATTAAGCAGTGTCTTTTTCAGCAACACATACATACACTCATCAGCCACTTTGTTAGGTGCACCTGCTCAGCTCGCAAATATCTAATCAGCCACTCTCATTGCAACAACTCAGTGCAGACATGGTCAAGACTACAAGTAGGGTTTGATCCACCATGCAATACCAAGAAAGTGTTTGATTTGCAATGGATTTATTTTTCAGCATGACAATGATCTCAAATACTCCACCAATAATGAAAGCACACCTGGACGGACAAAAGAAAACGCAATGAAGAACTATCAGTCGTGGATTGGCCTCCCCAGAGCCCACACCTCAATGAATCAATCTGGCATCATTTTAACAGAGAACAGAAAAACGCAGCCAACATCCAAAGAAGAGCGTCTTTCAAGAAGCCTCGAAAACCTTTTCAAAAAAGGTGTTTGAAGAATAACAAAAATCATTAAACTAATTACACTGTGGGGGGCTGAGATAAGTATTTAACTAAGAAATGTTGACATTAATTGTATGTGAATTTTGTTTCAATTTCTTCATCCTTAATCCATCTTTGCTTCTTGAACGTCACTCTGTTAGCACCCAGCTGTGGTTTGAACCTCTCGACATTTTCCTGGATTAAAGAAAGCCACACTCGCTTGGTCTTTTTCACTGACCTCCACCACTGTCTACAGTCTTACCAAGGTCATTAAATTGTCTAGGACAACGCAAAATGTATGTGTGTGTATGTGTGAGAGAGTTTTGTTCAGTTGGCTTACTGAAGACGGGCCTGGCAGACATCTGCCAAAGGCATTACCTCGTGTCCTTCAGCCAGCTAAATGGCTCCCTGTAGAGCTCCGTGTTTATGTCAGTGAAAGACAAAGAGGGGAGGCACTAGCTCTGCTTCATACTGTACACTCTGACGTCAGTGTAATGGATGTGGTTTGGTGACACACATTCGCATAATGGCTAACTCCGTTCTCCAGTTTAGAAACTTTTACTGTAACTCTTCAAGTACACACACACATTCTCACACACTGCTGCTGCAGTATTTTTCCACGGTTAAAAACAGGCTTTTAGGGATGAAAACTCACATATGGCAAAGAGTCAATGCTACTGCATTCGACAGCAAGTCAAATTTGTGTTATTTCTGATTATTCGACAAACATAAATGTCTGTTATAGTTGAAACAAAAAAAATCAAATACCAGCTGAATAAAATGCTTAAAAACAGAGTGATTTATTGTCACGCTGGAGATTTAGCTATGCTGCTGTCTCTGGCTGAAACCTCTTTGGGAGCACCAAAAATTCCTCAAACATCCCTTTGATGAACAATTTAAAGAAGCAGAGATGTTAGTAGGTTCATTGCTGAGCGAGAAACAGTGTAGTCATTGCTCTATAGAACACTACATATTTTTAAGCACTACAGGATCCTTAAGTAAATTTACCTGACGCTCAGGAGCACAAACACACTTCCTCTCTTTAACCCTGGACAGCTCATCTGAATCACAAATGTGGCTCTGGTATCGCCCACTTGCTAATTTAAATGGCATCTTCTTTCAGGACCAGCTGTCCCACTAACAGAACAGATGCTGGTTTGGGTATTTTTTTGGCAGAAGGTCGTTCCTCACCAAATGACCTAATTTTAGTCAAGTCAGTCAATCCAAGTCTTTTGCATTCATTACCATGAATCCATCATCCTATATTAAAAAAGCACAATCATGTTTGGTGCTGTTATCTCATTCAGTCGTGGCCGATAGCCGCCCCTCCCTCAGCCTGGTTCTGCTGGAGGTTTTTCCTTTCCACTGTCACCAAAGTGCTTGCTCATAGGGGGTCATATGATTGTTGAATTTTTTTCTCTGTATGTATTATTGAAGGGTTTAATTTACAATATAAAGCGCTTTAAGGCGACTCTTGTTCTGATTTTGTGCTGTATAAATAAAATTGAATTGAACCGAATCGTCATACTTGATCATCACTGAATGTCCTCTGACTTTTGTTTTAGCAAGGGAAAGTTTTAGTTCTATCTTTTTTATACACTGAACAAAAATATAAACGCAACACTTTTGTTTTTGCTCCCATTCCCCATGGGATGGACGTAGAGACCTAAAATTCATTCCAGATACACAATATAACCATCCCTTCCAAACAGTGGTCACAAATCAGTCCAAATGTGTGGTAGTGGGCACATCTGCTATATTGAGATAATCCATCCCACCTCACAGGTGTGCCACATCAGGATGCTGATCTGACATCATGAGTAGTGCACAGGTGTACCTCAGACTGCCCACAACAAAAGGCCACCCTGGAATGTGCAGTTTTTTGCGCTATTGGAGGTCTGGGGACCCAGAACCGGTCAGTATCTGGTGTGACCACCATTTGCCTCATGCAGTGCAACACATCGTCGCATGGAGTCTATCAGATTGTCAATTGTGGCCTGTGGAATGTTGGTCCACTCCACTTCAATGGCTGTGCGAGGTTGTTGGATATTCGTGGGAACTGGTACACGCTGTCGTATACGCCGGTCAAGCACATCCCGAACATGCTCAATGGGTGACATGTCCGGTGAGTATGCTGGCCATGCAAGAACTGGGACATTCTCAGCTGCCATCTGCCCTGAACAATGTGAACCATGATTCATCCGTGAAGCGCACACCTCTCCAACGTGCCAGACGCCATCGAATGTGAGCATTTGCCCACACAAGTCTGTTACGGCGACGAGCTGGAGTCAGGTCAAGACCCCGATGAGGACGACGGGCATGCAGTTGAGCGTCCCTGAGACGGTTTCTGACAGTTTGTGCAGAAATTGTTTGGTTGTGCACACCAATTGTTCCAGCAGCTGTCTGGGTGGCTGGTCTCAGACGATCTTGGAGGTGAACCTGCTGGATGTGGAGGTCCTGGGCTGGTGTGGTTACACGAGGTCTGCGGTTGTGAGGCCGGTTGGATGTGCTGCCATATTCTCTGAAACGCCTGTGGAGACGGCTTATGGTTGAGAAATGAACATTCAATGCACGGGCGACAGATCTGGTTGACATTCCTGCTGTCAGCATGCCAATTGCACGCTCCCTCATTGCTTGTGGCATCTGTGGCATTTTGCTGTGAGACAAAACTGCACATTCCAGGGTGGCCTTTTGTTGTGGGCAGTCTGAGGTACACCTGTGCACTACTCATGATGTCAGATCAGCATCCTGATGTGGCACACCTGTGAGGTGGGATGGATTATCTCAATATAGCAGATGTGCCCACTACCACACATTTGGACTGATTTGTGACCACTGTTTGGGAGGGATGGTTATATTGTGTATCTGGAATGAATTTTAGGTCTCTACGTCCATCCCATGGGGAATAGGAGCAGTAACAAAGGTGTTGCGTTTATATTTTTGTTCAGTGTATAATCGTGTTATCAGTGAAAAGAAAATGGAACAGCCAAAAAAGATTGAGACTGTATCTGATCCTACTGAGCAACTGCGTGGGTGTCTGATAATACCAGTGTTTCTAGTAGAGTGATCACAATCATTTCGTTACCAAATTAACCGTCAATCAGATACTTTTGGATAAAAAAACCCCCAGACATACACATTTGCTTTCTTATTTGTTTTGATATAATAAATAGTTCTTTCTTGGTCAGAGTTTTTGATTGGTCCACTGCTGTGTGAGGACTGTAAACATCTGTCTGTGCAGTCTACAGCGTACAGGTTTAGACTTTGTGTCTTAATGACAGAAAATAAACCAATGAGCAACCAAGCAAACTGTGAGTTTTCTGACAACAATAGGAAACAGCTTGTGTACTGCTTGATTATTAAAATATTTTGGGGTTTTTACCATCATTAAAAAAAACAGGAAGTTGCATTACCACAAAATGAGTTCACTGTTACAGGACTGCAGCCGAAGTCAGTCCCCAGGGTGACAGTCATGCTGTTGCAATTAGCATAAAGAAACATGCATGCGGGAATGCAGATGGAACTAATTTAGAGAGTTTTCTTATGGATTTGAATGTGTGCCAGCTTTGCAGTGTGAGACTGTAGATCTGAAAACCTCAGGATGAAATTGAAAACCACCAGCTTTTCAGGTAACATAAAAGGGAATGAGGTGTCTGACTCTTGTTTCTGCTGTTTCCTCTTTAATAAAAACATATTATTCTGCCTGGAAACGAGCCGGCACGCTGGCCTGTAGGCCTGCTTCTTTTGTTACAAACCACAAATGACTGGTGGAGGCGACATCGTTGGAAAGAGAGGATTTCTTCAACAAAATAGGCATTGCATCATGTTGAGCTTGCCCGAGCAATCATCATTAAAAAAAGCTTTTCTGAGTAAGAGAAATTTGTCATTAAGGAAATCTCTTTTTATCTGTGTGCCAGGTTGTCTTTGGTGAAGATGGAATTGGAAGCTGAGGGTGACTTTTTTAGGTCTTGGGGAATCTGAATGTTTATTATGTGGCTGCAAATTCTATCGCTGTACATGTTCGTTGTGCCCAGAAAACAGTCTTAAATGTGGAATTCCTGCTAAAGAAGATCACTGGAAATTTTCTGCTAATAAGGCCGGATTTTAACTAGTGCTTTGGATGGGTCCCGATCAGCAGGAGAGTGAGCTATGGAGAGGAAAGAAAAGAAACAGGGAGGAAACAACTGGCAAAAGGAAAAAGGTGGAGAAGAATCAAGGGAGGGGAAAAAGGAAATGCTAACAACTGTATATGTCACCAAAATGGCTTTGAGTCAAACCATAGAGAATTTGAGGGTAGTGCAACACAGTTATGATCTATCATTGAATTACAAAGTTGCCTTTAAGACCAACAGAGATGAAAATAATATGCAACACATTTAAACATTAAAACAGTCTTTGCTAAGATTGTCGGCGGGATTTAAAGCATCCCTAGAGAGCTTCCTCTCCCAACATTCAGCCCAAACTCTTATCTAAGGCTTTTTGATAGAAAGGCCTCAGGCGTTAAAACTAAACCATGTGGCTTATCTGCTCTGAAGAAGAGAGACTTTTTACCAGCTTACGCGCACGAACACATCACAAAACTCTCCCGTTGAGCTACAAGGATGTGAGCTGCGGTTTGGCTTAACATCCGATTTATGGCGTATAATGTGAAGCAGGTGTGAGATCGAGGCTAGCTCAACAGCATGGAATGGGCTAGCTGAGGTGTCAGCCAGCACAGCCACACCAGGAGTGAATGAAGTGCGCTCCCAGACGGTGGAAGGGAGGGCAGGGTGAGCAAACAGCACAGATGAGCTGGACACTTTTAAAACTGCACCACTTCTCAGCCTATAGTGGATCACCGCTCATCTTAGACACTCAATACGCACTTGGTCAAAACTGTGCAAGTAAATGGATACATCCATTATTAGTGAGTTAGATTTGTTCCTACTAATTGATGCACTTTTATTGCAGCTGACCAGTCACAATGTTGTGATGTCATAATTTTGCAACAATCAATTCCAGTTTCTTTATATAGTACCAAATAACAAGACAACAACAATTGCTTCAAGGTGCTTCACATTGTAAGATAAAGACCCTACAATAACAGAGAGAAAATACTTGGCAACAGTGGGAAGGAAAAACTCATTTTTAACAGGAAGAAACTTCCAGCAGAATGACGCTCAGGGAGGGGCAGCCATCTGCCATGACCGGGTGGGGGTGATGGAATACAAATTTAACAGGCAAACTTCACATGAGAGCGGCTAAATTAGGCTACTTCTGACTGCCCACTGATCTGCAAGCAACTTTGCAACCCAACTTGACCATAGCTCCTCCTTTTATGCTGAATGTGACTTAATGAACAGTGTAGCTGTTGTCATTGACGCCTGCTCTCTGTGTTAGGGTGTTGCTCTTCCACCTCTGGCTTTGCATGTGTGTTTAGTTGCCTTGGTAACTAGTGATGATTAAATCTATCAGCAAGTGTTTCAGTTGATTTATAGTTTTGAATTGAGACGCTTGAAAACCAAGGCTTTGAAATCAGGGGTTCATTATTCCTGAAAAACTCCCTTGATTTATGTGCCACTCGTATTACTATTGGATGAAAAATAAATCTTTCTTACTTTTGAATTCTCGCTGTCCAGTGGAAAAAAAAAATCAACAAGATGGCACATATGAAACGAACATATAAAAACATGACATATAATTTAAGATGGAGAGAATGCAGTGAAGGAGGGATGACCTTGCAGATGAATTCTTAGACATCTGATGAAACAGAGATACTTACATGATCACCGGGCTGGGGTCTCATTAGAGAGACCTGGTCATACCCACGGCGGAACAGAGCCCAGATGGCGTCCAGTTTCCCCTGAAAAAGAAGCAGAGGAGCAAGAAGATAAACAGCTGGCCAGATGTGAATTGCACACTTCTCCACACTGCAATCTATCACCTAATAAAAGACTGCTCATACTGACTTTTCTATATCAGCAAACATTTGGTCTGTGGTTCTTTTTCAAGGCTGAGACCAGGTTTTAATCCCAAACAAACACCACGGCAGCTGATTTGACTGATTAGTTCCTTCCCCTCTGGATAAAGCTGCTGAATCACTGATTAGTCACAAAGACTGCTGGATATATTTTAGTTAACTCCGGTCATGAACGCTTTAACCTTTAGCAACATAAAGCAATTAATAAAGCATGATAAAACACACGATCTGCCAAGAATCAGAGCGTGGGCTTACTTCTCAGAGACAGGAAAGAGCTGATCCCAGCTAAAACAACTGTAGGAATCCAGCGTGTATTTTACTGTAGACAGTATTTAACATTTGACAGAGCTGAAGGGCAAATGTTTTGAGATAAAATCTTCTGGATTAACCGAATAAAAAAATGCTAAAAGATGTTGCATTTGCTTGGACAAATAAGCAGTGGTGGCATGGATCCTAAACAGAAGTGCACTCACACATCAAAAAGTTTTAGAAAGATGGGGCCAGCCACAGCCCAATTTCCACATTCAGTGATCAATTTACAGTATTTACCCCACAGTTCAGTGTTCACATTCACCTTCTGTACATGCTGTTAGGCTGCTGTGAATGAATTATGAATGCAGCAGTGTGTACAGATAACAGTACGCTTACTGTATGAAAAGCGTCACACAGAGTGGTTTTATTTTAGGAGTAATATTTATGCTGTGCTGGCAGTCTCACTATGGGCATGTGTTGGTGCTATGGCACTATCAACTAATTACATGTATATAGCATGTATATACATGTGTGCTGTGTGCTGGGAAACTTCTGCTGCCCTCATGCCTTTAAAAAAAGTCGGTGGGTGAAAATTCAAAAATGCAAAGTGGTCTGAGTGTAAACAAAGCACATTTTTGACTTTCTAAAAAAGGAGGGTTTTTATGTAAGAGTGGTGAGCGTGAATTCCTGAACTAAATGCAAACAGTACGAGCGTCTATACGGGATAACAGAGTGTGTGGGTATATTTTACATTACAGTGTCCCATTGTGTGCTGATTCTGTGAGGCTGTGTTTACCCGGATGGGCGTGTACCACTTCCGGCTCTGAGGTGGCTTCTTGTTCTGAGGTTTCTTAGGTTTTGGCTCATAGGGTTCGTACTCCTGCTCTGGCATTTTCACCACAGCGTTCTTTGGCTTTTCCAGCTTAGCCCCCTCCTCAGTTGAACCCTTCCCTCCCCAGCGCACCTACAAGACGGTAGACCATACAAAAACAGAAAAGGTCACTGTAATCTGTTGTCTACAGATTTAATCGTGACTTTATTTCAGCAGCGTAAATGCATCGTTTTGACACCTCCATCCTCTTGATTCCCCCAATTCCTCTTCCTCCATAATATGAGGCATCCACAGTGGGCCACTTCTTTTTGGGAAGACCGTCGTCGTCGTCATCTGACTCCTAAACACCGGTACACAAAAGAGTTTGTCTTTCACAGATGAAATAAAGGTGCAGGAAAGTCTTGGGGTATTACTTAGTTAGGCTGTATTTATGTGCGTGTGTGTGTGTTTTGACTCACAGGCTCAGGAGGAGGTGGAGGAGGAGGCTCTTTGATCACCTTTAGACAAATAACAGACATGCCATGATTTTAAAATAACATAACATCAATGCAAGTGTTTATTATTTGTGAAACTAGTCGGTGTTTCTTACCACAGTGCAGCAGAGCGGCCAGAACCACCACAGGAAGAGCAGAGCAAGGAGGAGGAACAACGCCAGCAAGGTGATCAGGAGAATGGTGCCATCGAACTGGAGGGCAGACACAAACACACGATGCTAGAACATTACGACAAGTGCACCGTGCACATCATGTTTCACAGGCTGGACATAGATGCTAGCTAAAAAAACATGCAGGCGCCGTATCTCCAGGAGATAGAAGGAAGATGGCAACTGGCACAACACCTGATAAAAGTAGTAGTACAAGTAAAAAGGGAAAGTAACGCTGACAATTTTAAGATACTTGTAAATTATTTTAAAAGTACCTCAACTACCAAATTTGTGGCATGTATACATCCATAGCTCTGATCTGGGACCTCGCTGCCCTTCTTCACTCATGCATAAGGTGCTAGCCTTCCATGTATGCGCATAGAAATCTTGACTTACTTGTTGTGTAGTGAGATAGACAACACATATATAATAAAAACGGTGATGTAGTGACTGAATGCTCGTATTATCCACAGTGGTAGTGCTGACAAGAAGAAGTAGAACAGTATTTTCAGCACTAATAGCAGTAGCGACAACAGATTAATCATAGCTGTGGTATGACTGATTTGAAGGAAAATAGTAAAAGCATATAGGCTCTAATATTCATGTTTTCCTTTCTCGAGGACAGTGGTTAATGTGAGCTTTTGCCATCTCTGACTGAATCCTTATGTTGACATTTCTCGCTTTAAGCTAGGCAGACGTCCGCTGGCCAAACATGGTTCTCATTAGAGACCACAGATGAGGATCACATGTGGTTAGACTTTCCCCTATCTATCTATCTTGTGGCAAAGCTGTGGAGGATTTATCTGAACTCAGCAGTGGGGCCCGCTGCAGAAAGCACGTCAGCGGTGCCAAATGATTATTTATTAAAAATCACCCGGATTATGATTTCCTGTGACAACAACTTAATTTGCAGAAAAGTTAAAACAATAGATGGTGGGGTGGGGGTGATGGGGCAGGGTTACTGCTAGCAAACAATGCTGAAAATTTTAATAGTGGCCACATCTGCATTTTGCTGCTTTTTCACATGTGAAGTGTGCGTTTTCTCCCATGCAATATGGATGTTTTTTGTGGGCTAAGTACAAAGGCTGAAACCCCTCAGTGTGACACTTTGACAGATTCTGGGGAAAGGATGCAGGGGTTCAGTGGGTTTGTGGCTTTTGCTTCCAGCTTTGATTCAGAGACTCCAACTTGCACGTTGTTTATTGCACCAGGCCCTCCAATCTCCAGCTGACAACTTTCCGTGCCTTCTCGAGCCTGGTGTGACTTCAGTCTATATGTTTTAGTTTAGTGCCATGAGGCAGCTAATTGCAATGGTATGTCTAATTGAGGTCTCTTTATCGTGAACCACAACACAGTTGTTTAAATTTGCAGCGTCTTCGTGGATATGATGCTGCGTGGATGGAGGCGGTGCAGCTTCAAAGACTGCATATCTTTTTGTTTTTTGGGCCTATTTAATATGTTCCAACATACCAACTTCATTTAGTTAAACTGCTTTAAATTGCATTTGTTAACTTGTTTTCATGGACTGAAAAGCTGCTCCGTTTCACACATGCACCACCTCTAAATAGCAGTACCAAGAGTGCATCTGTCACAGATGTTTCACCCACAAAACTAAAATATTAAACCGGGAACTCCAAGGTCACCAAGCAGCTTCTTTAACCTTTTTTTGTGCCCAACACACGGAGGTTCATAAGGTCTTTGTTGGGTGGCTCACTGCTACCAACCTCTGTGGTTTGGCTACCAAAAAAAAAAAGGAGAAAAACAAAACTGAGAGTGGAGAAAGTGAGACAACTAAGAAAAGAGAGAAATGTTGGAGAAAGCAGAAGAAGAAGCAGAAGAAGAGTACAAACTACACAAACGTTTTTTCTTTCTATTTTTTGCACAATTAAAATCTTTGCAGTGTCCCTGCGTGGATACATGAAGCTTCCACTTACACACTCTGTGGTGGTGATGTGAACGTTGCTGCTGATGAAGGACAGACCGTCGTTCATGCTCACTTGGAGATAAATCACCCTGAAACAACACACACACGCACACGGATGAAGGAAAGGAGAGTAGATCAGTGTTTGGGTATAACATTACAATCCACGCTAAGCGAATTTAGATCGGTTTATTTAGTCTGTCTGAAGTTTTTCCAGCTCAAGCTCGACTTTGTTTGATGGGAATGATGTCATTTAAACTTGGGTTCATGCCAAATAACGTCACCGAACTGTCTGTGAAAGGCGAGGTGGTTCGTTACATGTGAGAACGAAATTTGAACTAACAGGGAACGACCACAAGAGCGGAGGATTATGAGCTGAAAGTGACAGATTTTTAGCTTAGGAGAAAACTGAAATCTGAGCAATTTCTTTTCTGCAGTAACTCGAAAGAGGTTGCTTTTGACTGTTTCCAGCTGCGAAAATCTCAACCCAGCAGGAGGAAATGTTATTAAAAACTCTTCCTAATAGATGAGGTATGCGCTGAGTCGTGTGACTCTTGTTTACGAGCCCCGTATCACTCGCAAATTGTGCAATCTGACTCCAAATGAACCAAACCTTTTTAAAAAAAAAAGAAAATAATCGGCAACGGTTAATAAACAAAGACAGAAAGTTTAGAGTGTTTTCATGTGACTGATTGTGCAACACAGCAGGCACGGCAGCCAATCCAGGGAAGAACTGAAAACACAACCTGCTAGTTCAGGCTATTTTTTATGGTTCTGGACAGGTTGTGTGTGTTTTTTTGTTTTTTTCCAAGAAATGACAACATGCTAAAAGCATCACGAGGAATAACAACAACAACCACTTCTCCTCTTTAAAGGCAGTTCATCATATCTACTTGGAACTACAAAATAATTTGTTCAACAGATCTCAAGTAAATATTTTTCTCACTTCAAAAATGTATAAACTTGCCAAAAAGAGTACAGAGTACAGATTTGTGTCTGTATTCCAGTGGAAACCATGTAGGTTTTCCTGAAGGCCTGAATCCCTTCTCCCTTTGAGAGGTGAAAAACAATTCAAGTGACCCCCAGAGACCTCTCCGAAGCCTGTTGTTATTCACTTCATAAAAACATGGATGAAAGGCATGCCTGGATGTGAAAGAGGTATAACAGATGGAAAGAAGGTGGGTGCGGACAGAGAGGTGAGCTGGGTTAGTGGGTGAAGTTCATGATCAACATCATACGGATCGTGCCGACGACAGACATCTGGACACGAGTGGATCGAAACCTAAAGATAGCCTAGACCCGAGCATGCGTTTGATCACTTCAGCATGGATGCCGACTCCGTCTCCTTAGTTCAGGTCTGGACATCTGTAGACAGAGTGTGGTATTAATAGCATCAGTCCACGTATGCATCCTAGCTGATCTCAGTGGCTGACTGACGGCATTTTAGTTTCCATATTACCAATAAAACCAATAAAAATGTCATTTATATAGCACCAAATCCTAATGCTAACTAGCGCATCTGTTAAGGGCTAAATAGAGATTAAGTCCTTTTGATATGTAGCCATGTCATCAAGTTTACTGCAGCAAAAAATGCCAATGGGAGTAAAAGGCCAATGACCATCACTGATCATAGCGGTCTGTAGTATAATGTAGTGTCTCATAAAAGGAAACTATTACAAGAAAACCTGGGGAGGAAATGTAGGCTGGTGTAATAGACAGCTATTAAGTAAGGAAGTGAAACAGACAGGAGAGATAAACACCCACTCACACTTTTAGATGTGCAGTATAGAAACGATACACTGATTAATTGGTCAAGAACCTACTTTATTAGTCTGAGTTTCAGAAGAGTTTCAAAACCTCACTAAGAAGTTTTTACACTCTGCTGAGAATCATACATAAACACACATGGCAAGGCCAGGGTAGGCGCTACATAGCTTTGATCAGCCGAAGCTGCAGAAGCAGACAGCGCAGAGGAGTGATGATGGGATCAAATAAGGAGGTAATGATAAAAGACAGAAAAGAGAGAGAAAAATAAACAGATGGGCAGGCAGGAGCTGTGGTGAGGTTCCACAGAAACTAGCAAATAGGTCAAAAAGAGCCAGCCTGGCACTAAAAGCTGCAGAAGTGGAGTAAAAGAGAGAGTCTGGAGGTGGTGTTTAGATTTGAAAGAACTTGAAAGTTTACAAGTGCTAAGGTAAGATCAGAACAACAAACAAAGATCCAAATGAATCTAATCAGCGGGAAGTTGTGGGGTTGTAATGCCACCACATCTGCTTTACAGTCCTTCCACCTTTGACTGAAGTTTCAGCATCGGAGCCATCACTCCAGGTTTCCTAAATCTTTCTCCAAGGACGCAAATCAACTTCTCTCTGCTACCGTACCACAGCCAGCACAAATATTACCTCTAGTGTTAAATAAAGGAATTTGTAAACAATTATAGAAATACAAGAAGTACCCTAAAAAAGTCAAGAAAGAAAGCGTGAGAAGAGAACCTCTGGTATTAGCTGACAAGGTCTCGCCTGCCTACTTTGTGTGTTTAAAGTCTTTACCACCATCCACTCAACCTTGTATTCTGTGGCCCAGTGTACTTTTCTTCCCATAAAGACTTAGGTTAGAGAGGTTTGTGGATTGTTGATGTTGGAGCATAGTTGGGCTCTAAAAGGAGAACACAGCTAGCTGATGAGAAGCAATTCTGGCCCCTTCTTAGGTTACACCGAGAACTTGTGTGACAGTCATGTGGTCAAAGTTCGAGTAGGCCAACCTCAGTTGTCTTAGTTTTCAGAGCCCTTCATTGCCCCTTTGAACACTGACAGAAACACTTCTTTTTAATGCCCTGTGATCCTGAACTTTAAAATGCAGCTCATTTTTTCTATTGTACTGTTAATCAGCTTCATGAACCTCAACAAGCACAGATCCCTGATTTGAATCTCATCTAAACTTGGACTACAATAATTTGAAAGTCATTATACCAGAACTGATTCATTTTTGGACACTTCAGAGCAAATTTTAAACAAACTATTGATGTGGTATCAATTTACATGCAGATGTGGAACAGTGTTAGCTTTTATTACGTTTTTCTTCTTGAGGCAGTACTTTCTATCTATGTCTACCAAGAATTTGCTTTAGTTTTCACTGCTCTGTTCTAATTTACGATAGAACTAAGACGTATTTATGAAGGGTTTACCACTGAATATGCTGCCACAGTGAGAGAGCCTCTTTTATTTTGGTAAGCTCTACTGGGATCGAGAACGGAGGAATCTGGCCTCGGATGGGGATCATAAACAGCTAATGTACAGCAGGCGTCTTATGGTCTGTGCACATATACATGCGAATATATTTATGTGGTCTAAGATGCACATGGACGGCACTGAAGTATGAGCACTTTTGCTTGAAAGGGTGATGAAAGTGGATCTGCATAACTAAATGAAATCATGAAGTTATAAAGAAGAGGGACTTACTTTCCAACTTCATCGATAACAGGAGCTGGACACAATAAGAATGTGTCTTCTACATCAGCTGGCTTTTCATCTACAAGAAAAAAGAACTGAGCTATGTGGCATATATGTAGCATGTACAGACAACATACACGAGTGAAAAGTGAATTTTGTTTCTTTGTGAGGGTTTCTACTTTTTCCTCATAGAAACTGTATACTAATAACACATGCATCTGTCACAATTCAGCTTGATTTATATTAAGGAAACAAAGCATAGGTGTACTCACTGATGGTGATGGTGTCATTGATTTTGAAGCTGCAGAGCACCTGGTCGATGTTTCTTGCATGGAGAAACCCATTCCCTTTCACCACCACTTGAAAAGACTCTGGTTACACAAGGTAATTTTACATTTTAGACACTTGGCAGACAGTCTTTGCTAAGAAAAATCTGACACTTTATTACTTTATCCTAAACAAAGCTCACTTTCCTGTTTAATGTGGCACAGTTGCACACCAGCATGGTGTGATGTCTCTCTAATGATGTAGTATTATTTCAGAAAAGCCAAGAAGCCTCCAGCTCAGCTCAGCTTAGCTTATCAGTCTCACACAGGTCGTTCTATTTAAGCCTCTCCACAGTTGCTGCGCGTCTGCAAGCTGTCTTGCAACCCACCCTTATTGCAGCTCCTGCTTTTCTTGCTGTTTCTGACTAAATCAGTGCCACAACTCCTGTTATTAATGTCCTCCCTGGCTTGCACTTATGCACCTTTGCAAATACAAGGGTTTTCTCCATCTTATCCATGTCATAAGGTGGATGAGAAAATAACAATATCTTGACTGTAGTGGACCTGAGTGAAACTGAGCTTATTTTTCCACCATTGTCATGTAGAGAAAATAGCATGGGCCTTAGTCTCCTTACATTGCTTTAAAATACAATAAAAATGAATAATATAAAATAAATAGAACTAATGTCTCTGCTGGACCTTAAATAGTTACAATGTTGCCTGTCAAAAATTGAAACTACTGTTATATATCAGCCGTATACGTATATAATAAGGTTAAATCTGTGAGGCAGCTTGCTCTAGCAGCAGGCCATGGTATAATATTCAGTGTGAAGTTAAATAATTTCCCTCTTTATGGGTGAAAGTAATTCATTGCTTCATAAAAGGCAGATGTGAAAAACAGTCAAAGTCCTTCTGCTATTGCCAGAAACTTTTAATCCAACCCTGCTTTTATCTGTTCATTTGTGGCTTTTAATGTCCATTTATTGTTGCTTTAACTGTCATAATCTTTCTCTTGGCAGGAGAGTAAAGAATGGTGTCTACTTTACATCATATCCGCAGGAAATCTCACCCCTGCCCCCCGTCTCACGGTCCCTCCTTTTAATGAGACTGTAATATTATTCCCTCCGTGTTACCCCATCCCAGCAGATTTCCTGTAAGTAACCTGGATGGCCATAAATGGTCATTTCTTTCAGTCTGGGATTGTCATAATTCAAAGAAGCCGAGACCAGGCACCCACTAATGAAAATGACACAGTGGAAGGAGCAATGGTTTGCTGGCATATGTGTCGATGACTCAGGAGGGACCGAGTTCAGGCTGTAATTGTGAATGTGTGAGTTTTATAGCTCCTCACCTCCTGCACAAACACTGGAAGGCTCAGCTGCCAAAATTTCAATGCAGGATTTCTTGATGATCTGGGGGAGAAAAGACAGCAGTGATTTTTCCACATTTATTTTGATACTAGCCTTGTTCATGAGCCAAGAGCTCAATTAATATGTTTTGAGTATATTTGGGAGTCATCTGATGTAAAATAATCCTTAATAATACTTATCAGTGTGTGTCTAAAAAACAAGTTTGGGTTAAACCTCTTCCCAGAATACTCAAAACTCTCCCTGCTTTGCAAATACAGCTGAATACTTTCATGTTTTGATTTCCTTATTATTTTAGTACAATGATGAGTTTTTCTCCCTGGTGATATTATTATTGAGTCTCTAATTTCTGTCTTTTCTTGACGACTGATTTGTTCTGAGTTTCAGTTTTGCGATCATGTGTCGTGGTTAATGTCTTGATTTTTATCTATGACAGTTGCAGTTCGCACCCTTTGTCTCATTTCTCTGTTTTTGTGTTGGTTCCTCTTTGTTCCCCTGTCTGAGATCTTGCTAAGTGTAAGTATTTATGTAAGCACTAGTGCTCTTTTAGTTATTTCCTGTTATTTCCTGCTTTGAAAGATCTTATGTCTTGATTACCTCCATCAGCCTCTAGTTCCCCATTCTGTTTCCAATCCCCAGTTAGTCATGTGCATATAAATAATCCTGTTTGATTTTTGTCACATGATTTGTAATGCTTGCGATTCATTCCCCTCTTTTCAACCCTTTGAGATCTTCAGTTCTCTTTATGGATTTATTTTACATTGATATACCTTTTATCCTACCTTTTAGCAATTAAAGCTTTTAGCTGTTGGATCCTCCGAGTTCTGAATCCTGCCTTTTATGACTCTGACTCTACACTCTGCACATCTCATTGTGACAACTTTATCTTAAATTATCAAAGTGAAGGGACTAGTGTAACTTACTTTCCGATGGTTATGTTCTCCAATCTTAATACTTTTACATTAGAGATGTTTAAAGCATTAATAAAAGCAAGACTTAAAAATGACCGATCCTTTAAATAGGAAGTGAAAATCTTTTAAAAGAAATTCCAGCCTTAGATATTTTTCAGGGTTTTTTTCTTTTTTATATACTCTGCGTAATAAAACAGTGAGACACACAATGCATTCCATTAAGGTCAAGGAAAAATGATTTGGTAATTACATAAGATAATGTTTTTAGCTATTTGACCATTATCAAACTCTTGGAGCTACAACGGATTAAATGTTCAAATGACAATCATTTCAGCTGGAAATGATCTGGTCACTGGCTAACGACTATGAGCCTACCTTTGTTTATTATTCGCCGAAAGGACGACTGCAGCTGAGAATATTAGGCTTTAGAAAATTGTGATTTAGCTGAGTATATTGAGATTTCTCATGTGATGTCATTGCCTAAAATTTGGATGTGATACAGCCACAGATTTCAAGGGAAAATTACATTTTCCCAGACTGATTGGCAGCCGTTCCTGGAGGTTGCTGGCTGTTGGTGGGTGAGAAAGAAGAGGGTAATAAACCAAAAATCTCCTTGTGACAGCTTTGCCTGTAGATTCACGTCTGTCTGCAAACACTTCCAACTACTAGCTGAGTGGTATTAAACAGAAATGGAGGTTTGCCTCAGAGCTTCAGCCAACATGTTTCAAAAGAAACAACTTTCACAATGAAGGTCTCCAATTCCGGTTTGTATTGCAGTTCTTACATTTTCACTTCAGCTCAGAGAGCAGCTGGCCAGTGTTTGTAGACAAGTCCATCACTTCCATGCAAACCACGGGAGACCGCAACAATATCCTAACAACCAAAGCAATCACAAAGAATGTTTCTGCCGACTAGCTGAGGAACACACATTTTTCCCAACTGACAGGTAGGCTGCTAGGGGAAAATGGGGGTCACTGATCAGTCAACAAGACCATGTGACTCGAGATTTATCAGTCATTTTCCCAATGACTGCCATAAACCTCAAACAACCACTCTCTACCAGTTGATGAATACTAATTTGACCCCCATGACCGGTGGTTGCCAGATGTTCGTGAACAAGTCTCAAACCTGCGCGACTGGTCCTTGATTCACTTGATCCTACACTGTCACTGTGATTGTCACAGATCCAAAACTGAAAAAGCAAAATATTGCTCAGTGAGCTGATAAAAAGCTTTTTTTTCACCATGCTAGCTGTAGGAGAGAACGCAAGTTGAAGTAGCTTACCCTGCTTGAACTGAACTCTGACTGTGTGTGTTTCAGCCAGTATACACAAAGAGTTACAGTTCTGCGTGTTGCATGACAGAATACTGAGCAGAGAGTTGAAACCTAGACAAGTCAGTGCTCCTTTTAAAAGCTTAAAAGGAGCACTGTATTAACTGGTCTGAGAGAAAATAAAATCTAAAATCTTAAAGAGATATTCAGTCATTATGAAATTGTACAATAGTGTTTTCAAAAGTCAGGTTTTGCTTTCAAATAAACAACTGTTTAAAATGACATTGCAGTGAAAAGGGATCTTGTGTTGAATATGTAAATACAGATGTCTGAACGGAGCCTGTATGGGCTAGTTTCTCTGCAAGGAAAAGTATTTATTTACCGAATCAATGACACCCCGCAGGGCGTGGAAGCCTCCCAACACAGGAAACACATGTTCAATGGTGTCTGCAATGGTGGCCAGCTACAGTGGGAAAGAAGTTCAGACAGAGGTACACAAACAGAAGAGAACAGAGGAAGGATTAACAAACTAAATAATCAAAGGAGGCTAAATAAACTTCAACAATGAACAATGAAAGATGAGGCCATGACAGGGGGAAAGCTGCCTCAAATGCACTCATACTCATTTGAAGCAATTTCAGATGTTTTAGAGGTAAAGAACTGTACAGTAAGAGAACATTTGAAGAGATCAGAGTTAAAAATCACTGGAGTTGGTTCACAGGGAAAATGATGGGTTACCCAATTTGTAAGATTTCTTCTTTTCCAGAATAATGAGCACATGTGGTAGAGTACATGTCCTGTGGTGAATTTTTGCTTTTTTCTCTAATCAAATGTCTTATATTTGGGGGATTAAAGGGAATAAACTTCCATATACTGCACAAATTTGTTACATCTGAATTACCTGTGTCTCGTTGAAGTCTTTGACACCAACACAGTACACAATAGCTCCCAGAGATCTGGCTTCATTCGCCTGTTTGCACAACAAAGGCAAAAAGTTGAGCAAACTCCAGAAAACTGTCAGTCATGAAGCTAATGAGAGCAATTCTGCTTCCAGTTTAGCCCTGTTACTGAGCTCTAACCAGAGTCCCCTGGAAAATCAGTGTTAGTGTGAATTTGTTACCTGATGTTGTGCATCTCTAAGCTGATGCTCATGTAGCTCTCCATCAGTCAGAGCAATAATCACGCTGGCAGTACCTGCAAATCATATACGCTGTGTTGTAACTTCACCATGTGCTCCATTGTTGCCCAAAAAATGAGATAATTATGTTTATTAATGCTTACCAAAGTTCTCTTTCCTTATCTGCTGATTTGCCTTTAAATAAAGTCATAGCACATTTCAGATTTAAACAGGTAATAGAAGGAGCCTTGAGTAGCTCTGTTCTTAACAGACTGATTTTGCAGTGTAAAAATGTTACACATTACAGCACACACTCACAAGCTGTAATCCGAGGTGCATGAAGGTATCTCCACCGGGAACCTCTCTGTTCAGTGCGTTCAAACCCTTCGTGATGTCGACTCTGCAGAAAGTAACAAAGCACAATTGGATTCCTGTCCTGCCTGTGCATTTCTGGAAGCTAACCTACGGTACTGATTAAACTTTTTTGGTTATTATATATAAAGCAAATACAGAGTTTGTACAATTCTAATGAGCTTGAAAGTCAATATTTGGTATGACCACCATTATTCTTCAACACAAACTCAACTCTTATATTCAAGCTTTCTTATAATTTTTTTAAGTATTCAGGAATAGTTCTCCAGTGTCATTCAATAATGCTGAAGTTTGGGCTCTGGGGAGGCCAATCCATGACTGACAGTGTTTCATTGTGTATTTTTCTATCCAGTTATGCTTTTACTCCATTGGCAGTGCATTTGGGATCATTGTCAAGCCGAAGAATGAAGCTGCTGCCAGTCAGATGCTTTCCTGATACTGCATGGTGGACTGAACTCTGAAACTACTTTTCTGCATTCATAATTCCATCAATTTTTACAAGATTCCTACCACTGACTGAAATACAGCCCCAAACCATGACAGATCATTCACCATATTTTATGGATGGCTCTAGATGCTCATTGTTATACTTCTCAGCTGACCTCCTTCATATATATGTAGGGTGATTATTTGCACCAAAAATTTGAAATTTCATCATTCCACAAAGACCTGTTGCCACTAATTTTCAGTCCAGTTCTTGTATAATTTGGCATACCTATGCCTTTGTATGTATGTAGAGCAATGTGATTCCCAGCAATCAGCTGAATCACCTTGGCATATCTCTGCAGAGTATGCCAAGGTGATTCAGCTGATTAGTGGGTATCCCACTCTTGGTGCAAAAATACTATTTTATATTCTATTTATCCACTAAACTATGTTATCTTTGCCAATTTCTTGTAGATTCAACTAAGGAAATGAGAACAAATAATAAGATGCTAATAACAAAGTGCCTATAGATACAGCTTAAAAGTTACGTGTAGACACAAAACTGGTTCAGAACTTTTTCTCAAAAATACTTTTAAAACACAACAAGACACTTGCACACCAAGCCAAAGGAAATAGTGCTCTGGGGATTCTCAGAGCACCAGTATTTTGCATCAGTTGCTGTTTACATTTTTGCTTATTAATTACTGACTCACTTGGGACTTCCTAGCACTCCTGTTTTCAGTTTTGTCTTTATTAGTTTAATTTACTACTATTAGCTTCTGGGGGATCCCATCTTGCTTACATGTATTCAATATTTGCATTTAAGATTTTTTTTTTAACTGCATTAAAATCGTTGCTTCTTATGTGTTGTGTTCCTTTGAGCTGTGAATTTATTGACAATGACATATTTGGGGGCTTGACCAGCAAAATATCTGAATACTTTCACTACTTAAGGATTATTCTATTCTAAGCTATAGCCACTTCTGTTAGAAATGAAACTTGTTTACACAATAGCAATTATCAGTGCTCTCATTCTCATTCTTGTCTCTTATTCAACAAATGTTATTCTGTGACAGTTCCACAGTGACATGGGCCAATTTTCAGTTTTATCTGCATTGATTCTGATGCAGTGGATTAAGTTTACTGTCGCGTGAGATCACTTCATGCTACAAAAATTTGCACACGAAAACACTCAGCTAATGTTAGCTGTGTCTAAATACTGACATTAAAAGGTTGTATTCATTGTAAGGTTATATAAGAGAAATTAATTCACCTGTTTTCCGTCAGTTTCAAAATGATGGACGCTCTTGAGGAAAATGTTATGAAAGACATCCTCAGCATAGGACTATAAAAGGTAAAAAGAAAGAGCAAATAAAGCATCACACGTATTATTAACGGTTCACCCAAAAGAATGACCAGGAAGTACAGATATTAGTATTCGTCCACTAAGGACAACACCATGTGTGAGCAATACAAACATTTCTATGTCATCTGAGATTGATCAGAAACAGTTATTCTAAGTAATAACAATAAAACACAAACAATATAACAATTTTCCTAGAAAACATAAAATAACTCTTCGTATTCATGACTTTTCTTTCTTCTCTTTTCTTCAACAGATATCTTGCTGGAGACAAACGACTTAACTGATTCACTCCAGCAATCTGTGTTTCTAGCTTGAGATCGATTATTTGTTTAGAGCACACAAAGAAGCCATGTGACATGAAGTTGTTCCAGTGTGCAGGATTTGAACCCTTTGTTGCGTGACAGTGACATAAATGTTGATATTGAGGCTGCATTGCTGAATCTTCAGATGTGGAAAAGTTCTGTTTACTGGTGAAAGGAATTACTCACACTTCAATTATTTGAAGCAAGAATGTGTGTTTCTTGTTTGAGACAGTAAGTTAGCACAGATTTGGATTGTTTAAAACTTTTTGCATAGTTGTTAAAAAACTACAGCTTTGAGGAGGAGCTGTTCTTTGCTATGACTAGGCCACAAAGCTCCAGGTGTTGTGGCCTTCAAACCGTGTGGGGAAAAAGCCTTTCAGTCTGGCTGACAGCTGGCTATTTATTGAAACTTCTTGCTTTTAAATATATGCCATATTTTAAGAATGATATTTCAATTTTGAAATTATAGATGCAATATCTGCATCTTAGAGAGATGAGAGAGATCTTAGAGACATTTGGAGGAAAAGAACTTTAAACTAAAGACAGTCCATCAAACCAAGCCAGCTCACATACATAAAGACATTTTTGCCTGTAGTCACTGACACAACTACTGGAGACTGAGTGAATCATCAGCCCGGATACTGAGTGACTTAGCATATGGCAAGCTGTAGCTGTAAGGACAGATTTTTTCACTTTACCAGAGTGACTACTCTGTAAAATGTGCTTTTCTCTTCAGTAATTTATATCTCTGGGCTCCAGGAAGTCGAATACGAGGCAACATGCTGTTTGGAGACTGACAATGTTGGTTCCAAATGTTGATCTTGCACTATACGGTGTATATCACCTATATTACCACATTTATCTATGCAAATCTGTTGGCTTAATTGTGTCTGTTCACACACGCTCATTAAGTGTCTCTTACCTTTTAAATTTTTCTGCTAAGTTCTTCACAAACTCATAGATTTCATTCCAGTGATCCTTCACACTGCCAGATCTAGAAAACGGATGGCACATTTTAAAAAAAGGTTATATCAAGAAAAATGTGAGAAATATGACTCTGCTTGATATCATAGTAAGTGATTGTAGCAGTTCAAATAAAAATAAGAAAATGAAAACATAAAAAACAACTTCATAAGTTATCTACTGTATCAGTTAGACTCTAACCTTCATATGCTAGAGTACTCATACAAGAGGATAAGAGCTTCGTTAGCCAAAAATGACAGGGGGTCTAGTCATTAGCTCCACAACATGAAGAACAAGCTGTATATATGCCAGGCAAAACACAACTGCTCAACCTGTTAGCAGTGCCTTTACTGCGTGTCATTTACTTGCAATAAAAGTACTGTTTTAATTTATTTAATTAAAGTAATTTGACTTTCATTCCTGAGCTGCCAAACATAACAAACATGCTATCATACTCATTAGCAAGAAATAGTTAATCTAATACGCCATTTGTTAGTGATCCTCAGAGGGATAAATGTAAAACTTAATTTTGTTATGAATATGGATTATTTTGTAACGAAAATATGTGTGTAATAGTCATTTGTGGCAGGAACGGGAGTATGATTTAGCAAACTCCTGTATCATTAACGTGGCACTTGAGGATGAGGAAACAGACCATGGTCTCCCTAGATGATCCTCCATAAAAGTGAACTATCATAAAATGATACCCTGTGGAGCTGCCTTCATTTCCTCTAGCCAGACACCATGTGTGCTGTGGGGCGATTTTATTAAGAGCGATCATTAGGGGAGAGAGTTTTGGGCATAAAGTAACCAGCTAGGGAAGAAGCCAGAGAGATAACAACGTGTAAATGAGCCAACTGATGGTGGTAAAATTGGAAGAGGATGAAGCAGGAATTATTTAGTGTTATTTTCAGTACTGATATGAGTTCGTTTTGTTTGTTTGTTTGTTTCAATCTTAATTCAACTTATTCACCTGCATTCATCTATGCAGTTCTCTAAGAAAGAGACGAAACACAAAGGCATGTCATATGCTTAAAGTGGAAGTTCATATCCTTGTGATGGGAGAAAATGGGAAACAGACTAAACATCCACTCTGTTATCCTACTTTCTAGCTGAATGAGTTCCTTGCACACTAATGGTCCATATAGCTGTCTGAGACCTCTAGACACAACAAGGTGAATCAACCATTCCTTGCAAGCAGGTTTCTCATGCTTTAAGCTGATAATAGTCATGTGTATTTGTATTTGTATTACATGGATAGCTAAACTTGCAGGAACCAACTTAGCCTTTCTTATAGGAGTTGGGTGTTTTGGAAAACAGCGCCAGTTGCATGGCCTGGCTTGAAATGGAAATGAATTGTGACTAATGTTATTTTCCTGCAATAGCATGTCAAAGAGGTTTTAACCCCTGGTGTTTTTGTGTTATTGCTTGGAAGCAGAGGGGTAATTATTGAATTTGGCCAGGATTTGGGGAGGATAGAGCCAGGGAATACCAGGGAGTTTCCCATCATGCCTCAGTCATTCAAGACTTTTTATCGTGCCAAACCAGACTCTAAGCCTTCATTAAATGCTTTGTTAGATGTATTTGTTTCATATAATTTTTGTTTAAAGTAGGAAATAATACTTCCACTGCTCATTTAATATATCCAAGAGGTCAGTACAGCTGCCCACGAGCAACGCTGACATGTCTGACTTACAAAGCTCAAGACTTATTTTACAGCTACTGCACAGAAATTTCAAGCGTGGTTTATCAGAACTTCTTTGACTCATACAAAAACCTTATCAAGAGCAAATGCTAAAAAAACAAACCAATTGATTGCTCAAATGAAGCCAAAACGCCTCTGCACTATTATATCTATGTATTATGTAACTCTTAGTGGTTTTATCCTTTAATTCAGAATGGTTACAAACGCCGGTCAACTGGGGAAAAAAGCCTCTTCTAAGCGTTTTCTCTGTGTTTTTGCAGTTCTGATGACATGACTTGCTCCCCCCACATCAAGGCTTACATTCCTGGGAGGCTGACTGAGCAGAGAAAGAGGACAAGACCTACAAGCTAAACAAAATTCTCCCAAAATAAGAAGAAAAAAAAGGTCTGAGGTAGACTGTAGCATTTAGTTCAATAAAAAGTGCAGCGCAAACAGAAAGAGTCCCACATACACATGCAGACGGGTTCAAACCTGAAGGAAAGGCAGCAGCCAGGTTCTTGTGCAAATTGTTCCATTATAGCAACAGAGGAGGGGAGAAAGAATAAAAAGTCTGGTGAAATTTGCAGCTAATACTTGTGACGAAGTGTGGAGATCATTCTTGAGTATTTACTTAACACGAGGGTGAATCTGAGGACATCCACGTTTGGTTTTTAGCTGCTTATCTGTGCTTCTGGACCACTGTGGCTCATGTTTGCCTTGGAGCAGTTGTGATTGTCTGAGGTGGCTACAGTCGTGGGATTGAGGCCTAGCTTGCAGTTTCACTCACCTGTCCAAACAGTGCTGGGAGAGGAAGTGGTCCTTTTCATTCTCTGATTCTTGATGACACCATTTTATACGGTGTCTTATTCCCACCACAATCCCTTGATCTAATTTTAATGACCTGAGTTGAACACCGAAGTTTAGCAGTGTGCGGTCTGGACTCAGAAAGCAAAAGTTCAGAAAGGTGAGGGCCGGCCACAGATTGCCGACTAAGTGATGACGCCCAACGGCGGTGTGAAGTTGTGTCATAGCAACTTGTCATAGCCGAGTGACAGCGTTTTCTCTGTACTAATGAGATGAAAACCATGTGTCTTGTTGTAAGCCATCTGAGAGCCGAGAAACAAAGAAGCAAAAGAAAAGGAAGGACAGAGCAAGGGAAAGATGAAGAGCTTTATCAGTCAATTCCACTGTGGGAGTGAGATAATGGGAAAAACCTGTTGGCTCATATCAAAGTGCAAGAAAACATGCCAGTGGTTCAGTGATTTAGTTCAACTCCAAGGCCAAGTTTCTGACCTGCTTTGGTCTGTCTGAGCCAGCATGGCCACTAGAAGACCGAAGCAGCAAGTAAACAGTCTGTTTAGTCACTGTGCAGTTCTCTGTTTTACAGAGACTGGAGATCTGTGTTGCTAAATAGCTAGTTTTCAGTTGTTTTGCCAGATTTAAGACCACTCCTGGAAAAACACTGTAATCCATTAAAAAAAAGAGTAAGCACGCTTAGCTTAACATGAAAAATACTGTGGCAGCCAATTACATAACACTGTATAATTTGACATTAAAAGAACATTGAATGTACTAATCTGATGAACATATTGCAGATAAATCAGATGGAGGAAAAGGTGTTTAATGTAGGTTTTGTGTAGGTTTATAATGAAAATACAGCTACAGGGCCTCTGCCGTTTCACAGTGGCTTTTGCAGTTTTGCTCTCAAGTGCAGCAATGGTTGCTTTTACGTTGTCCTGTAGGGAACCTGTAGGGGTTTTCTTGAATTGTTTGTCTAATAATTTTAGATGCAAGGACAGGAAATGAAGAAGAAGAATGTCGGGTAAGAGACACATTTAAGCTCTTTGTCCAAACTAAAGTGAGATCTCAGGGAGCAGCGCTTCAGACACGCTAGAATGAAGCATTTGAACATCCAAATTACTTGTGGTGCAATTCCATCTGATTTTCAGTAGAAGTAAACTCAATTTCCTTGTTAATACAGAAGATCAAATGTGACAATATGTATTTAGATAATATCTATTTTTCTAAAGTTTTAAGACGCATAGTTTCAGGTTAGATTGCTGAATTTACAATCGGGTGGTCTTGCTTTCTTTTGTCTCTGCAGCTGAGTCACATCATACGTGCTACATTCAGGTTTACATTCAGCCCTTAGACCAAGCTATTGTGCATTATACAGTATTGGGAACATCGTATCTTCTGCAACATTATGCATATGTATGATTATTTGTAGCAACCTTGAGTTTCCAAAATTGCTAAAAGCACAAAGGGAGGTACTATGCATCATTACTAGTCACTGATGCTAAACACACTGTGACTTGTGGGTTGAAGTCCCCCATGGGTTTGAGTAGCCCTGAAGAATAAAAAATCTTTAATCATTCTCAGTAATGTCTTTTTCTGCTGACTGGATAGATTTCGCAGTGAGTGGACCTGCAGAAAATTACTCAGAGACTGTGTGTATATCTCGAAAGCACAAAGTTCAGCAGGAGGGGAAGGGCAGAAGAAAGACAAGAAGAAAAACATTGTAGAGGAGACAGAACAAGCAGGGTACGGCATCAACAGCACAAAGAACTTGAAGCGTTTATGACCTTCTATGTTCATTGGCTTTCTTTTTATTTCCATCCACTGAACAGTCTTGACACACGTATGATTTTTTACTTTTCAGTCATCTCTTTGTAAGAGATACTTGCCATTTCAGTTTAGAGTGATAGACTGCTAATATTTGCTAATTAGTATAATGAGCTGAAAAGCTCAGAGCTTTCAATGGTTAAGTGGGATAAATGACACACTGCAACACGATTAGCATTATGTAAGAAAATACCAGTCTAAAGCTGCTTTGGAGAATATTTCAGGTTTTCACCAAACCCAGATGATTAACACACAGCTCTGCACTTTATTAAGTTTATTAAGTGTTGTAGCATCTCTCAGCTCACCTCTCTGGGTGTATGGCTATTTTGCTTCACTGCTCTCATCAGCCATGCGAAGAAAGCAATAAGCCTGATGTAAAGTACCTATATAGCACCAGTTGACACACAAATTTAGTGACGGGTTTGACGATTAGCTTTGGAGCTGGTGGAAACCGAAACAGACCTTAACAGCTATTTGACCATTAACATACATGATCTAGAAAAGGCTTTCATTTCCTAACAACAAATTAAATTAAGGGAAAAAAAGTAAAAATTATTTTATTGTTGCATCCATTGGTTGCTCTATTACCTCCAGTTGGCTAGGTAATAATAAAATTGCTCAACGTTGCAGTCACAGTGGAGAAAACAGTGGTTGCCGACCACAGTATCACCAAAATTGTTAAGACCATGTGCAATAAACTTGCAATCTCGTCTTCTATCAGTTTGCTAATGAATGGGGTCGAGTACGGAATTGTTTGTGATAATAATGTGAAATTGGAGAAAACCACAAATCTGTTCCTGTCTGTTGCAAATATGTTGCCATCTGCTTCGACAGAAATTCAAATTAAACAGAACATTCACATTAACTATTTACACTCAAATTCCAAGAAGTAACTCTAAAACACAAATTCCATTGCAAACATTGACGCAGCTACTGAAGTATTCTGGATACAACCAGCTGGAATGGGAAGTACAGCTGTGTGGTGGTTAGCATCGTTGCCTCACGGCAAGAAGGTCCTGAATTTAAAACCAGAATGGGACTTTTCTGTGTGGAGTTTGCATATTTTCACTGTCTAGTGTGGGTTCTCTGGCTTACTCCCACAGTTTTTGGCAATCTCTCCATGTTTAGTAATTAATTGGCAATTATATAAACCTCCAATCTGCTTGAGTGTAGTTGCAGTCAGTCTGATATGAACTGTGATTAATTTGTAAATAGGTTGGCTCCAATCAGCTGGTCTGTGCCTAGTGATGGAAAGTGGTGCACACATGCATCTCTGGGCAACCAGCTGGCTGCTGCAACAACTTGCAATCAGTTGCCAAATGCAAAAAATAGACAAATAAAAATTAAATGCAATCACCAGGGGGCAGCATGCATGTGGGAAAAAGCTCCCTACACCTTAAAGCTTAGTGGTGCGACATTCTTCTCGTGGTTCAAAGTGTTGAAGATGAAAAAACAATCCCCCCAAAAAACAAACAACAAAAAAACTCCACTAAGGAGTCCATCTACCATTCCAACTGGGCCTACCCACACCACCCCAGCCTGCAGCCAATGATGCCGCACCAACTTAACTGAGTGGGAACAAGGATTTGTTTGTTTAAAATCACTAACCTACTTTTACAGCCACTGCAGAAGTCAGAGTCTTTACTGCGTGATTGCTGAGCTAACGCTGCGTGTCTATTCCAAAACCGAGAGGAATCGTTAGGTTTGATACTAAGTAACAAGCTGATGAACATTATGTATTCTTCAAAGCATGCTCTTCTTTCTGCATCAAATATTAGAGCTAGAATGAGATACAGTATATCTACTTTTTATTCCCCCAGTCTTGTTTTTGCAACCCAAATTCTTGAATGACAGATAACACAATATCATGTCAACAGGCATTTGTCCTTGCTGTAAACGTCACAGCAACATTTTGTAAAAAGCCCCAGACAGCAAAACACAGAGTGGGTGTCATTCCACAGCGAGAACGTATTCAGACATTTGAAATGTATTCACAGACTGCAGCTGCACTTAAGGTTTTCCACTGACTCGTCTGGATTCCGGAAGCATGACCCAACGCCCAGCCGGAGCGCTAACTTGTGACTACATTAAAAGACAAGAGAAACATTTTGCAAAAACAACGACAAGACTTGATGAGAAAATAACAGATAAACTGTTATTTTTTTAACACAATTAATAAACTGAATAATGTGTTTCCCCATCTGTAGTCAATAAAAGTAATACTGTAAAATGTAAAGAGGATGTGGAAAAAAGGACTAGTACTGCATAACACTGTTGTAATGCATTTTTGCATAAATTCAATCACCGGATACTGTTGATTTACCATATTTGAATCTGCACCCACCCATCAAAAGAAATGCAAACTTCATTTTGAGGTTGAACATTAACATGTACCCTATATGTGAATTCCTTTATCTGCTATGAACACACCCAAAACCATTCCTCAGGCAATGTGTTCCATATAAAACAGCAAGCTGCGACCCACCCGGTCTGAATCAGCAAATGCAAAAAGTATGCAAACCCGCAGCTATATAGGACTTAAAGATATGCAACATATTATCACAGAGGTTAAAAGGCTTCATGATTTTAGGAACATCATGCACAGTGCACCAAGCTAACTTAAATGATAAATTCATAACGTCCTGTTTGGAAAGTCGGGACATCATCTGTTGGCTGGTTTAGTTTAGTTTGCACGCTGTTTGTAAGCCTAAGTCTGTAGGTCAGGGCATGTTAGTATTGGTCTTGGGACCCTATCATCCTATGAGATTTATTGCTATTCAAAAGCCTAAATCTAAATCCTTTATTATTATCCAAGGCAGTTTAAGAGCTATTTGACCAAGAAGGAGAGTCCTGGAGTGCTGTGCCAGGTGGCCTGGCCTCCAGAGTCACCTGACCTAAACCCAATCGAGATGGTTTGGGATGAGATGGACCACAGAGTGAAGGCAAAAGCACCAACAAGTGCTCAGCATCTCTGGGAACTCTTGAAGACTGTTGGAAAACCATTTAAGGTGACGACCTCATGAAGTTCATCAAGGGAATGCCAAGAGTTTGCAAAGAGGGTAGCTACTTTGAAGAATCTAATATTGGGGTGGCTGTAGCTCAGGTGGCAGAGCAGGTCAGCCACTAATCAGAAGGTCGGTGGTTTGATCCCAGGCTGCATCCTGGCTGCATGCCAAATATCCTTGGGCAAGATACTAACCCCATGTTTGCCTACTGGTGGTGGTCAGAGGGCCCGGTGGCGCCTGTGTCCGGCAGCCTCGCCTCTGTCAGTGCGCCCCAGGGCAGCTGTGGCTACAATGTAGCTTGCTATCGCCAGTGTGTGAATGGGTGAATGACTGAATGTAGTGTAAAGCGCTTTGGGGTCCTATGGACTAGAAAAGCGCTATACAAATGCAGGCCATTTACCATATATAAAACATATTTTGGGTTATTTCACTTTTCTGTTTACTACATAATTCCATATGTATTAATTCATAGTTTTGATGCCTTCAGTGAGAATCTGCAATGTAAATAGTCTTGAAAATAAAGAAAAACCATAAAATGAGAAGGTGTGCCCAAACTTTTGACTGGTAGTGTACATGCGCAGTTTACTTAGAAAATGACTGTGCCACGAACAGCCCAGGGTTGGCTGTCCACAGCCAGGGGCCCAGTATAGAGACGAACGAAGATTAATACACTGACTTCTGTGGAATTAGCACGAGTTTGATGATGCCATATCGCTGACCTTTATTTCACTAAACTTCTTCTTTTTTTTTGCTAATAGCTGATAAAAACATGTTGCGTTTTGGCAGCATGTCAGCATGCTTACAGCACAGCCTCGCAGAGCTGCTCGTACACTTCTTAGTCTTGTTACTGTGTTAACTTGAGGACCATAAACAATACACCACAACAAAGGCATATGATGTCACATTATTAACTATGGATGGTTACTGTGCCTAAAACCCTTTTTTTATTAACTTTTATTTACTAACACAATTTTTAGTTTTTGTCAGCGAGTACTCTTCTTTCATAACATTTTATCTGGACACCCTTTGTTTTCTACATATGTATACTGTAAATCTTACCACCATATGTGTTGGAAGGCATCCATTTACACAACCATCTGTATTATATTAGATGTAATGGCCTGTGTATTAAAGTAGAACTTAGATGTGTGTGGTTTGGGGGCTTAAAATGAGACCCAACATCTATATTTACTGGATTTCAGGCTGTGACTGGACGCTCCTAGAGAATTTCACATACAGATCTTCATGGCACATACCATTTTAAAATAACGTATATTGCTACAGCAACCACTTTTTCCAAACACTGTCCCAGATGTTTCAAATTCAGCAGACTGCCATGCAGCCATTAGCCACCTTGTCATCAGAGTGCAGCTACCCAGATGTCTAAACAAGTAGCGTCTCACAACTTTGAGCCATCACATGACATCATATGCTCAAGGCTGCAATAAACTCCACTTACAGCATGCATCCCTTTTTCTACATTTAAACTGATCCATCGAATTTTCTACAAACTACCAATTTGATCTGCAGTCGATCGATCAGGTGGTTAGTCTGTCCATCACGATGGTGAGGACTGAAACAGAAGAACCTAAACTGTACTGTGTGTTTAGGGTATAAACACTAACATTTACTTGCTAAACACCAACATGTTAGCAATGTCTTTGTGAGGATTTAACTCAAAGTATGGCTCTGCTTAACTAGAGCCTCAGAGCTCCACTAGCACAGCTTTAAGCTTTAAAACTGATCTTTAAAAAGTGAAAAACAACAGAGTTGAAATCTGTGAATCTGGCTTGATCTTACTGTAAAGCAACTTAACACTTCAAAAAGAATGAAACACACAACTTTGCACCCAGTGTTGCCTCACATATTTAAAAAAACGAGAATGACTACAGCGCTTATGTATTAATAAGCTAAATGATTTCACCTTTCATTAATATAAACCAGGGCACAGGGTTGAGACTGTGTCTCATAAAGCCAGCTGAGGCCTCAGGGATCGGTGGTGAGTGACGGCTGTAGGAGGCCGACACCGGTCTCTAATGAGCTTCCTCTCGTTTGAAGTCCGCAAATGATGACTTGTTAGTCAACCTTGGAGTGGGCACCGCAGCACGCAAGAATGCTAACAATAGCATCAGACACACAGAAAAAATGAGCAGATTCTTTATTTGCAGCATGTGTCAGTGTTTACCTCACAGCACAAGACGAACACAGCCGTCCACATCTGGGAAGCAGTCCTGTGTTTTGCGTGTGTGTGTATGTGTGTGTCTTTGCATGTGTTTTCTTGGGACTGAGTTCCAGGAAAAAACTAAGCCTTACTAAGATTCTGTAAACTTCAATGGACATAGGAAGACCCTTTTACCGTCTTTACATATGGAGTCTTTTTTTCCCCTCTGGAAAAAGCCAATGGCAACGGAGATGCTTTAAATACCCCATGAAGCCCCCCCTCCCCACCAAAAAAAAAAAAAGGTGCTGTGTGCAACATTTCCTTCACCAAATTAATACCACATTATCCATAAATGTTGTTGTTTCCTGTCTCCTCTTCTTTCCCCTCCCATTTCTGGCACTGGTTCATGTTCGCAAATTAGATTGTAGGTGCTGCTGGTTAAATGTTTTTTAATCATAGTAAGATTATCTCAAGATAACTGCTGGCAGTCAAAACATGAGAGCAGCATCACTGCTTTAAACAGATTCTCCACAACATTTGTACCATTTGTGCTCTAAAATAAACTGAATATAACTGAATCACAGTCATGTTCATGTCTTCAAAGTAAATGCAGAAAAAATGACATGTTAGAAAATAGCGAGCAGGAGAGAGGGCAGGCACTCCAGAAGTTTCTCTGACATTTTATTTTCTCTCCAGCTGTTGAAGTCCAGTTCAAAGATGTCACTTAACCACAACATTTTTCCTATGTGGGCGTACAGAGTGGAAATGAAAGAGCGAACGGTGAGCAGTCACATTAAAAAAAAATCCCTTCGGAATGGATGGGAATAAAGGAAACTGCTTAAAAAGTTGTATTTCTTTATAAAAACGAATTGCCAGATATAGAAGACGAGGGTTAAACAATTTAAGCCAACATATATCGCGGGATTTGCTTCCAAAACCCCACTCGGTGTTTTCGCTTATTCAGCAGCCTGAACTCTGACAGTCAGCCTCCTCTCCAACGTCATCACGCGCGCGCACACACGCGCAGATGCTAATCGGCTGCAAGCTCTCGAGCCCGACTTTTTTTTTCTTTTTTCAGTCTTCTTTTTATGTCAAAAGTTAAACTTTTCTATCATTCCCCTTTCCTTAAAACAGCGGCGGCTAGTTTGTTCACACTTTGAGAATGACATGCTTCAAAAGAATATTAAAATATAATAATAATAATAAAAAACCTCTGACAACAACAAAAAGTTAGCTTATTTGTGGTGTATTGCTAACAACCTCCACTTACTTATCAAGCACGAAGTACAGGTCAAAAGCACCCTGGCAGGAGCTCTCCTCCTCCTCTTCATCCAGCAACCCCGGCTCGGCTCTTGCAGATGGAAAAGAGAGCAAAAATAATCCGAACAAAACCAAAACGAGACTTATGTTCAACAAAAATCTTGCCATAATCTCTCCTCCCGGCGAAACAGCGTAATTCCTTTATGGAGAGGGGGAAAAAATGCCAAAACAAGCCAAAGTACTTCAGCGGGTCTTTACATCCCACAAACAATATAAGTGGAGAGACAGGGATGCTACCGAGACAAAAGAAAGGATGCCGGTGATGATTCAACTATTTTGAGATCAGTGTACAATCAGGACCACCCGCATCCCGGCCTGATTGCAGCAGGAGAAGTGTTTTGACTCAGAGAGGTTTTTTTTTTTTTTAATGCTGGTGGTCTTCAGGCTCTTTTTCGGATAGTTTTGAATCCACATGCAACTGACAGGCAAAAAAAAGAAAGAGAAAAGAAAAAAAAACCTGCAAAAAATAAAAAGTTAATTGAATGGGTGGTTCGTAAAAACGGATAATATTTTCCTGTCAGTGTGTCAAAAGTGATTTAGTTCTAAAGAAGCCAAATGGAGCTGGGTGATGCAGAGCTGTGTTTGAAGCCGGAGGAACTGAGAGCCCGGGGGACAGACTTGGCTGAAATGGCCCAGGTTTCAAATTTCATCTTGAGGAGGAGAGAGGAAGGGAGGCAAAAAGAAAAAAAAAGAAGAAAAAAATGGCTCAAGATCCCATTTTGCGCCTCCCTCACGTGGCAGACCGGCGCATGGGTGACAACAATTTATATCATTACAATTATACAAGGTATATGAACTTCACTGTGGCACTGCGTCCTCAAGCCACACCAGCGCGTTTATTTATCGAGCCTAGCATTTTAGCACTTTGTCCTCATTTGTTCGTTTACTTTCAGCATGCTGCTGATGGTTAACTATAAGCAGCAATATCCACTGTAATTACAACTCAGTGAAGCAAAGACTGTAATGAGTGTGGCAGATATGGTGAAGGGCACATTTAAAGAGTAAAGCAAACCCTCACATGAAGTGTGAGTGCTGCCATACATCAATCACATGAGGTAATCTCTTTCTTCTAAAATATGTTTTTAGAAATAGGTGTACGATTATTTTGAACAGCCATGAATACACTTAAATGATGACTTAATTAGAAATTATGGCGTCCTATTTTTAAATGTGTGTTTTGCTTTGGTTTGGTTTGTTTTGAATAAATAACCTGTTTAGCTTTTCTTTGAGTTTTGGAGCTTGAATGCATCTTGTCATCTGAGCTTTCATTAGCTAATAGGTAATCATTCACTCTATGATCAAATATGGTCATTTGTTGCTCCAAAATACCAATATGACCAAAGGGTTTTTGACACACAAAAGTGTATGCCAGGAAAGACTGACAAAATCAGCTGCTACCCTGATAACATCTTGAACAAATAACATCTGAAAGAAATGAGAAATGACAGTTAATAGAAACAGGACAGAAAACAGGAAGAGAGATGTAACTGTGAAGCTGAAAGGAGTAGAGTTAGTGAAGGTAGATGAGTGGAAATACCTGGGATCAACTATCCAAATCAACTGACAGTGCATGAGAGAAGTGAAGAAGAGCATGCAGGCAGGGTGGAGTGGGTCAAAACAAGTGTCAGGAGTGATTTGCGACAGGAGGATAGCAGTAAGAGTGGACGGCAAGATTTACAAGATGGATGGTACACCTGCTATGATGTCTGGTTTGATGATGGTGGTGCTGTCCAAAATACACGAGGCCAAGCTGGAGATGCTAAGAATGACCAGAATGGACAGAGTTCGAAATGAGTACATCAGAAGGACAGCTCAGGCTGAGTGCAGCTAACAAAATCCGACAAAATCGAATCTAGTTGTTTTGTTCTTTCAGCTTACTTTCTACACTGATTTTTGTAGTAATTGCCAGGAAAAAGTCCTAGTTTTCTGTCTCTTTTCATATTTCCTCTTCCAAAGCCATATTTGCTGTGATCTATTATGCTGTCACTTGTACAAAAACCAGGCAGAAAAATAGATTCCTGAAAAGTAAACAGCAGCCTTGTTGCATCACTTGGACACTCTCCCTTTTTTCCATTAATCCCGTGGCCCCAGGCTCAAAACATGTGCTCACTTATCTATCCAAGGCAAACATAGTTCTTCAGTTTCTCACATAACATGGTGTAATCTTCCCAACTGAAATATCACTGAAGAAAAAAAACACACCATCTGAAAAACTGCACATCATCCCTTGAACTAAATGTGCATTGCTCTGCAGAGCTAAACATCATGTAATGTATACTTTATTGATCCCCGTGGGGAAATTCCTCTCTGCAGTTAACCCATTCACTCAGTGAAGCAGTGGGCAGCCACCAATCAAGCGCCCGGGAGCAGTGTGTAGGGACGGTACCTTGCTCAGGGGTACCTCGGGGTAGCCGTTCACTGGATTCGAACCCCCGACCTTCCGATCATGGAGCCACCACTCTACCTACTGAACACCATCTGCACATCAAGTAAAGTCTTCTTTCTCCCTTAATCTGTAAATCTTGCATTTTATACAAAAATAAACCAAATATACTGTTAAAATAATGAAATAACTTTTGTAGTGATGAAAAAACATTTTATCTTATGTCACGCTATCCAAGGGGCGATCGTGGCTCAAGAGTTGGGAGTTCGCCTTGTAATCGGAAGGTTGCCGGTTCGAGCCCCAGCTTGGACAGTCTCGGTCGTTGTGTCCTTGGGCAAGACACTTCACCCCATGTTTGCCTACTGGTGGTGGTCAGAGGCCCCGGTGGCGCCAGTGTCCGGCAGCCTCGCCTCTGTCAGTGCGCCCCAGGGTGGCTGTGGCTACAATGTAGCTTGCTGTCACCAGTGTGTGAATGGGTGGATGACTGGATATGTAAAGCGCTTTGGGGTCCTTAGGGACTAGAAAAGCGCTATACAAATACAGGCCATTTACCATTTTACCATGCTTTAAAAAATGAGCACAACACTCTCCGTCATATATTTCAGTTTGTTTTTTATTGTGTCTGATAAAACCCAGAAATGTTCACATGGCACGAAGTTCACTACATAGTGGAAAAACGATGCATGTTGTATCCACAGTAAGAACATCACATGTGATAGTTTCTTCATCAGAGTAACAAATTGATTATTATACAGAGCTCCTAATTATAATTTTGCAAAGTTTTGTTGATGTTTTTTCCAGACGTCTTTGACAAACACTAACTTCACAAAGAACTGCATAGGCTTTTGAGAGCCATTCATTCTCAACCACCTCAGCACAGTAATATTTGACAGAAATGAAAACTACAGAAAACTTTCCTCTACTTTAAGAACAGACTAAAAAGGCTTAGTTATGAGCAACAGATTATACTTTATTTTTTTCATAAAACCTACGTTGTTCACTTCTTAAACAAGTCTAGACTCTTGAGATTATTTGGCTGCCAAAACAAAGAGGTGATTGTGTCCCCCATGACTTTGTTCAGGACTTGGTTTCTTTAACTGCAAGGTGCTTGTTGAATATGCCTTTGGCGGTGTCGAGGGCAGCATCAGCTGGGACGGGAATGTGAGGTGCAATGCCGGCTCCCTCCCAGGCTGGCCCTGCAGAATTGTCGGAGTGAACAGTGGGGATGCTGAGGAAGATATCGGTCTCGCCGACCTGGAAGGTCTTGGGTGGGTGGGACGCCCCAGCTGTAGTTTCGCCAATGATCATGGCGCGGCCCAGCTTCTTCATGATGTAAACAAACTCTTCTGCAGCACCAGCAGTAGCTCCACTGGTCAGGATGATTACGCTTTTCTTGGAGCCATACCGTACACCTGAATAGGAGAAAGGTAGATAGAGATATGGCTGAAAGTCAAGTAAACAAGGGAAGTAAGTTATTTCTGAATAATGGAAAGGATTAAGTTTGAGCATGATAACAAGCTGGTAGAAAAGGGATATGGATAACTGTATGCCAGAGAGGCTGGATTATATCGTGGGGTTCCAGGTGAGGGTACAGATGAGAAAATAGTTTGATATATTCTAACTACAGCTGCCCTGCAGATAACTTTGAAAGACTGGTATTAAATTCAGAAAGCATTACAACCTCCAGCACAGGGCCAGCTGGTCTGTTCGTATTAAAAAGCAAAGGTGCCTTTTTGTCTGTTCATAAATCTGCGTATCACTGTTTCATCAGACTTGCAAATATAAATATATATATAAATAAATGAATATATAAATAATATATATATATGAAGCAATGGGAACAATTTGGAGACAAGTTTCTGGATACCAGATGAACGTCTCGTTTCAGCTCTGGTTTTGAATCTTTACCAGATTCTTATTGAAACATCTGTCTTCTACTGAAATCTATTGCACATATTCAAAAAAATACACAGACTGGATTTTTTTTTAACTACCGGTGAGTTCCTGCAGAGTTTGGAGCTCTGTGATGGTTCCAGATGATCTGTCGTAAAGCTTGTCCAACACAATCTGCTTGTCCGCGTCAAAAAAGTAGGAACAGAAGCCTGCGATAGCTGTTGTTGGCCCCCCAAGATTGTTCCTGCAAATTCATTCATGGAAAGGTTTGATTCTTAGTTAAATTTAATGGTCATTTGTGATTTCTTTTTATTGATGGATGTCAACCCACATTAGGCTATCTCTGGACATCAACCTGACGATTTGAGGAAAAAGCATTCTACATTCTTCAATAATGATCAAATGCACTTTATTAAGAGCTAGACTGTTGAGCTATAGCAGCTTTAATGACTGATGTAGACACAAGGAACGTTTTTAATAGAAACTTGGACTGTCATGTCGAGTAATATTACTCACCTGAGGTCAACGATCAAAGCATTAGTGTTGAGAACTTTGTTCCAGACATGTTCAACAATAACCTGGGCAATAGGCTTCACCTCCTCAAAGTCTCCAAACATGTCAAAACGCAGATAGCCGATGTTGTTTTCAAATACGTCAGTATGGAAGGAGACTTTGATCAGTTCAATGTACATTTCTGGGGTATAATCCTGTGGAAATCAACAGGCACCAACTTAACATGTATCATAATTGTGACCAATATTTTGCATTATATTTTAAATAGCTCACCAGTTCATTTGCTTAACAGGAACTTTTGTCCATCAAACTGAAACAAAATAACAACCTCAAGTCTGAGTGTCTTACCATAGGTGGTAGGGCTGGAGTGTTGCTGGTGGTCTTCAGGCTCTTGTCCCCAGAAAGGGTCTGCAGATCAGCAGACAACTTCGATTCCAAACTCTGCTTGGAGACAACCATATTGTACGTGCCACTTTCCAGCTGCTCTTTGAGCTTTGCTGCAACATCTGACCCAATATTTTCAAAGGCATAGTTGTCAGCGATCAGGGTTGCTGATCCCTCAATGATTGCTGGAACTTGGGCACGGAGGTTGATGATCTTGATAGCGGTAGCAAGGGCATCCTCAGCATTTACCTCCACATCTGGGGTGACACCTGTGACCTCCCAAGTGGAGCCAGTAACGGGGTTGATAGACTTAGCAGTTGGTACAGTGACATAGAAGTCAGAATCACCAGCTTTAAATTTATCAGTTTTCACCGAGCCTCCCGCTGTCTTCTCACCAACAATGGTGGCCCTTTTCAGATTCTGAAGACAGTAGGCAACATCTTCGGCAATGCCCTTGGTGTTTTTGCTGGTTAGGACAATGATGGATTTAGTTGCACCATATCTCTGCCCAAGCAGATCCGGCATAGTAAAAAATGGAGTGGTGGTGTTCGAGGGACGGTCATAAATGCTGTCGATGTGAATCAGAGGCTCAGCTTCGGTGAAGTAAGACACAATGTAGGGGATCCCAGTGACTTCCCCACTGCCAGTGTAGCGCAAGTCAAAGATCAGGGCAGATGTAGGCAAGATTTTACTCCAGACAAGGTCTAGAAGCAAAGGACCAACCTTTTCAGCTGCCTCTTCTCCAAGGATGTGATCAATCCTCAGATAGCCAATGTTGCCCTCCAGGATATCAAGCTTCATGGAGTTCTGGATGACTGCGATGAGCTGCTCAGGGGGCAGGGGAGGCAACTTTGGGGGAACTGCAGGAGCGTAGTTTGGCTCATAGGAGACCTTCAGGCGTGGGTCACTGACTGTGTGCTGAACCCCACTGCTGAGGACATTCGCCAGAGTTTCGGCATCTGGCATGTTGAGAATACCCGTGTTGCTGCTGGCTGCTTCGATTGCCTCCTTCATCCCCACCAGCTTCTCTGGTGAGCAGTAATTGTTCAAGATGATTGTTGCTATGTCTACGATGACACTGGGGGAAAAGGAGGCATGGCTAAAGAAAACATTTCCCAAAATTAGCAGAGATGCAACCAGAACGAGAGTCTTTGCCATTTTTTGCCAGTTCAGCCTGACAAAAAAGCGAGCAGACACAAAACGCACGTTGTTGAACCAAACCTCTTTCCCCAAAGAGGTCTTCTGTCAAATGGCACTGTTTTGGCTGCAAGGTTTCTGGTTAGTACACTCATAAGAGGATTTATCCCACATTAAACCTCTAATCGCATTATCCTGAGTGCTTCTGCAAGGTAATAACAACCTAGCTAAGTAGATGTAGTAATACAAGGTGCTGCTAAAGATACTGGTGCTAGAGTTACGCAATGTATCCTGGAGTGAAAGGTTCCTGTGTCAAATAAGGTCAGTTTTATAATTGATAAAGGCATTAAGGGTAGTGAAGATATGACCTGGGGAAGTCACTACCTGCAAATACAATATACAAATGGGGGTCAACATTATATCTTAAATCTTACATAATATTTGAAGAAGGAAAACAATGGAAATGGAGAATAACTGTAAAAACATTAAAAACCCAGCAAATGCCGAATACACCATCAATAATGTTCCATCAATAACTGAGAAACACCTAAGTCTTTATTATTTTTAGAAATTATACACATTTAACAGCAAAGCATCACAAATGAAAACTAAAGAGGGAGATCTGGTTTAGGTTTGTTTGCTTGGTACTTGCTCCCTCTGCTGGACTGTTCTTTTGTTAAAGACCAAAACAAAAAAATAAAAATAAAAAATAGAGCATTATTACAGTAAACTAAGCAAAAGTACACTAAAACAAGTAGGCAAACTAAAAAACAAAACAAACAGGGATTTCACGTGACAGGGTCGAAAGAATATCCACATTATTTTACATATAATTTAAAATGTGATAATTTTAAAGAGTAACACAGAGAAAACAAGTAAAGAAGAAAGAAAAAATACGAAAACCTTTCCTATATTATGAATAACTGGAAGTTGTTTTACTTACACAATATTCACACTTAAATGGGGCAAATGTATTGTAAAGGAATCATCAACTATCACATGCTTTTCACAGTTAAAATGTCCACAGCTTATACATTCCCTTCTGTAATAAGATCAAATACTAATTCATGCTACTTAGTTACTCAAAGTCTCTCTAAATGGAATAACAAGCAAGTGCTCTTGGAGCTTAAAATTTCATATTGAAGTGAAGTTGAGTTCCTGTAGAAAGGCCTTCGAAAAAAGTAAAAAGACTAGATTACGTGAAGCCTAATGCCAAAAAAATATAAAACAAACCAACAACTGATGACAGTTTGGTATAATAGAAGACCTTCTTTGTTAAACTACTAAAAAACACTGCCTTTAAATCAGGGTGTCAAACATACCATTTGGTCAACTCTGTCCCACTGAATATCTTTGCAATATCAATTGTGAAAACAGCAGAGAATTAATTAAAGTTTCTAATTTTTAAATAAAATCTTCTTGTGATTAAGCAAGCTTAACTGAACAGGAGTGAAAATGTATGGAAAAAGTTTAATTTTATTATAGTTTTATTGTAGTGTACTGTAATATTATTTGAGGGCTGGATCTTTAAAAATCCAGTGATTTTCAATGCATGTAATAAAAGTGAGCTGAAGAAATGTTGAGAAACTGAGACAAATCTGTTCATCAGTTTTGTAAATGAACGGTGTGCTAAATGTGAAGCTTTCCAGCATATACTTGTTTCTTTACCCCTTTTTGATCTTTAGACTGTTCTGTTATATTGCAGTTGCTTGTTCTTGCAAGATCTGACCTCTGAATGATCTCTGATCCTTTTGTGCTGCATATAAGATCACTCCTATGCTATTTTACTTATTGACTGTTTTAAAGACCAACAGGTGCCTGCATCTGTGGGAACATAGGGAAAAGTGCTGGAAACACAGACAGTTCTTTTGAAAGTATCAAGGTCCCCATGAGTTTCAAGATTCTCTAAAACCACTGTCTTCATTGAGTTGACCCACAATTTTGGATCTAAAATCAATCTGAGGAAAGTACCCATTGACTAAAATGAGTTTGACACCCATGACTTAAAATAAAATTACTTTAGGTGCCAGTTTAGCTCAGTGAGCGAGCATGCCCATTCATTCAGTGGGTAGCTACCAATCTAGCAACCGAGGAGGAGTGTGTGGAGACCATTTGGTGGATTTGAACCTGCAACCTTGCGTGCATGGGGCAAACACTCTACCTATTGAGCCATCCCTGCACTTTGCTGTCAGAGCCAAAGAAATTAAATAAAAAACAAAACATCTAATTACAAGGCCACACATGCTACACATGGAACACAACAACACACACATTTACATTGAAGTGGTGCCTAAGCAGAAAAACTAATTAACTAGTCATTTTAGTCGCATTTTTATTGTTTACCTTGCACTCTCTTCAGCAACCTTGACTCTAGGATTTTCTGAGCTACAGATAGAGCCTCATTTGCCTGGACAGCAATATGGGGCTCAACCCCCGAAAAGCTCCACATTTTTCCAGTGATGGCACTAAAAACAGCTTGGTTAGGAATGGAGGCATACAGGACAGTGTCTCTGATCTGATAGGTTCTACTTGATAAAGACCCACCAGTTGTTGGCTCGCCAACAATTGTGGCCCGATTTAGGTCCTTCATTGTGCAAGTGAATACTTCGGCTGCTGACCCAGTCATATGACTGGTCAAGATGAATAGTTCCTTGGAGGATCCGTATCTTTGACCTCTCACCTGTGGAATTGTCATGACTTCTGTCATTGTGGTTGTTGTTCGGTCAAAAACAGAGTAAAGATGGTGTAGAGGTTCTGCATCAAAGAAATAACTACACAAAAGTGGAATCGCGGTTGAATAACCACCACTGTTGTACCTCATATCAATTATGAGGGCATCTGTATTTATTATCTTGCTCCAAACAGATTTTATGAGATGCGGCCCGATGGCTTTTACCACTTCTATGTCTGCCATCATATCAAACCTTAAATAGCCAATGTTACCTGGTAGAAGCTCAATTTTAAAAAGAGCATCAATTATATAGCCCACTTCCTCTGCTGTAGGAATCTTTGAGAGTTCATGAAGTGACTCAGGCTCAACCTCACAGTGGAAAACATGCAGTCGGTGATCACCTGAAGTCTCTTGGAGATCTGCTGTCAGCTGTGATGCCAAAGACTCAAAGTCAACCACCGAGCGGTATAATCCGTCAGCCCATTTACTTACCAGCACCTTGCTAACCTTTAGCGCGACTTCATGGATTGCGTAGTGATCTTCTAACAAATCTCCAGCTCCTTGTATGAGGGAATTTAGTCCTTTGTGAAATTCAGCAATCTCATGAACATGGTCCACTGCTTCTTCAGCAAGCACAATGGCATCAGGTACCACCCCACCTCCCAGCCAGAATTCTCCGTTGTTGTCGATAAAGTTTATGAAAGGAACAGTGATGGCAATATTGGTCCCCTCTATTTTAAAGGTCTTTGAGTGCATCAGGGTACCAGATGTTATTTCCCCAATGACTGTGCCACGATGTAATGACTGTATCAGATAAGCAAACTCTTCGCCAACACTTGCTGTGTAATAACTGGTTAACACATAAATCTCCCGCTTTGAGCCATACGCTGGTCCTGTAATTTTAGGCAAAGTGTTGTGTTCTGTTGTACTATTCTGAGTTCGGTCATATATTGTAAAAAAGTGTTGCTTCTGTGATGTGTCCTGTAGATAAGACAAAATAATGGCTAGAGAGGTAGAGGATCCACCGGTGTTATAGCGCAAATCAATAATCAAGTTAGCAGTATCTTTGAGGGGTACCCATACCTTTTTAGCCATGACCTCTTCTAATTCAGCAGATGACTTGACAAACCTGTCAAAGCGGACATAACCAGTGTTGCCTGGGAGAATTTCCACTTTGAGCAATGTATCAATGTATTCCGTTAATAGTCCAGGTTCGTCTGGAACTTTCTCATGTTCATGGCCTTCCTCTACATTGGCTGCATATTCTGGCATGTATTTGATTGTCAGTCTGGGATCTTCAGACACAGTCTGGAGCACTTGGTTGAGTCTGATTGCTAGACCCTCTTCAGATATGACAGACACGAAGTCTGTAGATTCCAAGAATTGAAGAAGAGCTGGAACTCTTTCAGTAAACGTGTAGAACCGGTCGATTTTGTCAGAGATTCTTTGGACAACTTTTGGAATAGAATTCCTTATAGCCAGAAGTGATTTGGCTTTTGCAACAGCGTCCTTGGCAATGATGTGGACATTTGGAGAAACACCAGTGACCTCCCAGCTCTGACCTGTAATTGGACTGACAGATCTTGCCACAGGAACTGTTATGTAGAACTTCGACTGAGCAATCCTTATTTTTTGGACTTTCACCGACCCACCAGCAGACTTTTCTCCAACTGTGGTGGCCCTCCTTAGGTTTTTTAGAGCATACGCCACTGCCTCAGCAGCCCCCGTTGTGGATCTACTGGTCAAAATAATGACATCTTTTTTCTTTCCATACCTTTCCCCCACTATAGATGGGATGGTCCATAGTTCCCTGGTTGAATTTGAAGGCCTGTCATATACAGTGTCAATATGAATAACGGATTCAGGGTCTGAGAAATAGGAGATAATAAAAGGAACTCCAGAGAGCTCTCCAGCTGTGCTGTACCTTAGGTCAAAGATTAGTGAGGATGTGTGAGCAATATTATCCCAGATATTTCCCATGAGCTGCGAGCCAAACTTTACTGCTGTTTCCTCCCCAATGATCCGATCTATCCGTAGATAGCCAACATTGTTTTCCAAGATATCCGCCTTGACAGAGCTTTTCACCAGCCGGATCAGCTGTTCTTTTGGAAGAGATGACAGAGTTGGTGGCATCACTGGGACAAAATTAGGCTCATAGGAAATGGTCAACCGAGGATCATTCAATGCTCCTTGTACTCCAGCTGTGAGCACAGTTGCCAGGGTCTTCCTATCTGAAATCTGCAGGATTTCTCCACTGTTGATAGCTTGTTGGATGGCCTCTTGCATCCCAACCAGGTTCTCAGGGAAGCAGTAGTTTTCCAAAAGAATCTTGGCCATTTCTAATACTAGAGCAGGCTGGAATGACGAGTTGCTGGATAGAGTAGATAGAAAAAACATCAACAGAAGTGGCACTGTCGTATGCGCCATCTCTAATATCTTCATCAACGCTGATAGAAAGAGAACCACCTCCGTCTTTGCTTTTTCTGGGTTGTGTTAGTTGATTTGTGTTCAGAGACTGTGGATTTCACTGGAAGGAATATGTCATTGTCAAAGGTTTTTCGGGCAGCAACATCAACATAAGAGGCTTTTGTCTACAATAAACCTTTAATCGCATTATATGTAGTGCTTCAGCCTGCAGACGATAGCAGACAGAATGAAAAATGATAAATGGGAGGTACAGTTTCTCACTGTTTTTGACACAAATGTAATAGAGGTTTGGGTTCTGGTACCTCTAGTTTTAACACTTGTAACTGAAAGACAGTTTACTGTTTATTATTTTTCTACTTATTTTTCTATTACAGTCTGCATCATTTACCAAATTCTCCCCGTGGAATACTCAGTACTAAAAAGGTGATAAATGAGGCTGCACTGATTTGTGCCAAAGCCCCAACTGAAACACTCCCACTCCTTTTTACCTCTTTCTTCCTTGCCTGTTACGAAAGCTGATGGTGGTGTATTTTGGTGCTGTTGGTAGCTTTAGTGGGTCATGTCTGGGTCATTTCACTGGTGACATGATTACACAGTTTACAGACAAAGCCTTCTTAAAACACATCCAGGATAAGAACTGGGTAACAAGTTCCTTAATTCAAAGTGTGTGTAACACCCACACTTTGAATTAAGGAACAAACAGTTGAGTGGAAAGTTTTTATGTCTATTGAATGCCTTATTTTCACAACAAGGACAAGTTTGGATATAATAGAAAATTGATAGCTGGTAACTTTCCATCGTTTACTCAGATTTAAACAGCAAGACATCATAAGACCAGCTCACAACTAATAGTGCCAGACATGAGCTTATTCCAAATACTAGACTTGCTAATCTTAACGTCTTAGCCTTTATTACGGCCTCATACCTTACATAACAAATTCCAGTCTCATCCAATTCCCAGGGTGCTTATCGAGAACTTCGAAACACTGAATACTTCCTGATGTTGTCACTTTGTGTCAAATAAAAGAACAGATTATATCATTTTCGCTGATAATAAAATACCCAAGGGTTAACATTGATTCAGAACTGATTCAGAAAGTAGACTGTAGAAATGAAGTGGCGTAAGAGTTAAGATGTTAGCTGTGATAGTCACGCAACAAAACGTATTAATGTCAGCAAGATTTAGAGCTGAGTTCCCAACACACATTCAGAAATGAACAAACACAAGAATCATCAGTGTCCATTTCATGTTGCCTTTCGTGGCTGTTCTAATCGCTGTTTTTAAATGATAATATTAAACAGTAGAAGCAGAGACTTAAAGGCTCTGTTGTCCCATGCTGTTGGTGATTGAAGGAACACACTGTTATGAAGCAAAAAACTAATGGAGCTTTTTCCTTGGTTCTCAGGAAACAGGAATTCTGACCCCGACACTGATGTTATTTTAAAACAAGATCAGTTTAGTGCTACAGGACATGGAAGTGTTTGCACAAACTTGTCCCCTCATTGATTTCAACATGGTGGGTCAAACTCAGATAAGACTATGTCACTGACATTTAATATTTACACAGCTGACAGTATAGATTACTGTATGATGAGTGTGTGTAAGGGGGATAACTAATTGTTTTTTCCACATAGTCATTAGTTTATACAGTCATTTTTCCACGATTACATTAAAATGTAGAACCTCACTTTCTCTTTCTCTTTGTTGTTTTCTATAATTTGTGGACTTTTGGAAAATAGCATTCATGGAGACGTTATACAGGCTTTTTTGTAACGCTATTACTCTGTGCAATAAAAAGTCAGCATTGCACAATGTGAATAACTGTGATATTTCTTATTTCATCACCTGCCTCTAATCATCTTATTAGTCTTCCACTGTATAGCAGCTGTTTCAGTACCTAATGAATAATTGTCTTTGTGGATCAGCCAGTCTCCCCAACTGTATCTTGTGTTTTGAGTCCAATTGATATCGGATTTTTAGGAGCAACGGTGATATTTAATGATTAAAAATCTGATATTTTGGCTGTTTTTTCCTTTCATATGCATGTAAAAGACAGATTTCCCTGATTTGTTATATGTATTTGTTTACAGTTGTTTTAGGAACATATTAATTAATTCATGCTCTGGACAGCTATGGTCAGGTCAGCTGGTTGATGTGCTTGTGGTTTTCCAGACTCACGGATGTTGCCAAAAGGGAAGTGGCAGAGTGCCCTCTAGTGGACAAACTGTGCCCTGTTGACACTCACAGCATTTCATTTATTGGTCATAAATATCAATAACAGGTGAGGAGGTGAGTAAGTCAAAAAGGAGACTTCTGGCTGAGAAGAGCCCAAGAATTTTTTATTAATTTCAGGGTTGGAATGCCTTAGAAACAAAATGATGACATCATGCTACATATAGGAGAGTAAAAATCTGCACACTGAGAGCAAATATTCTAATAATTATTATTTCTTTTAAATATACATTTTTCTGTAATTTCTTTCTCTCAGGGATCATAAGTACAGATACACACCTATCAATTTTTGACTTCTGCCCCTCTGTAGTAGCCCATGGTGGGCATGTTTATGCTGTCAATGAATGTAATGTTAATAATTTACAGACTAATACCAGATATATATCAATATAAATAATTTATACTTACAATATCAATATACAGATGTGTTATATCAGCAAATGAGCAGTGATTATATGTGAATTTATGTTTCACCAGCTTATTACAAACAATAATTATACCTATTTTACCTGTAATAGTAAACTCGTTTAACTTTGCTTTTTACATGCTTTTTATTATGTACTCCACACATACAGGGAAAACCTTTACTGTACACATAATGAGAATTAAATACAATAAATGCAAAATGTGTCCCTTTCCTTTGCTCTTCCACTATTCTGTTGGTCTGACAAACCGTCACGCATATCTTACAATGAACTCTCAAAAGCAGCAAGTCTGTCATGCTGTTAGCATTGGGGTATTAATTTAAGTGATTGCCAGTTTTTTTTTTTTCATCAATTATGCATAGTACCTTACTTCTGACAAAAAATAGGTGCATAGTTTAGAGCAATTCTTTATTCCTTAGTATTCATTTATTTAGAATATTTGCTAGAAAAGTTCTTATCTTGAAGTTTAGCTTCTTCCTAGCTTCACCTAAAATTGAACCTAGGGATGGGAGATATTTTTAGCACAATCAACATCTTGCATGACATCTCTTTTCACGCTGTAGAGAATTCTAGTCCACAATGATAGATTAGAAATACCCCTTCTAGTCTAGAAGAGCTAATCACAGCTTTTTTCACAGTAAAAATAAAATAATATGGAGAACTTAAAGCTAAATACAGGTGGTGCGCGTTTATTATGAACTTTCACGAGGGAGGGTGGCGTTTAACTCCCACATGAAGCCATAGTTTGCTACTGAACTTTTTTCTACATATAAGTCATGTGCATATATCAGTTGAATCAACAGATCAATAAAAAAAATCAGTAGAATTAATAGAAAAGACTTTAAAAAACAAAACAAAACAAAAAACTCTGGAATATTTTACAACCTTTTGGACCAATACAGGGCATGAAAGTTGCCATATGACCTGTTATCCTTGAACATTGAACTAAATGGAATAAAATTTAAATTTAGGATGATCATTACCTTTGCTAGGGTAAGGGCAAACTACCTGCAGCCACACTCTGCTACCTTCATCTCTTCATACAGATATCTTATAGTGATGCGCCCATTCTCCTGATACATGACTGTGATGGGGTCAAGTTGGATTGGGACGCAGCATGCCATGTTGGCCTTCTTGGGGTCCCTGATGTTCATCAGCGTCTGGATAAGGGCGTGTTTTGATGGAGATGACTCATCCGTCAGTGGATGGTAACACTGGCCGCGACATTCAAAGGCATCATATTCCCGAGGCGCCACGATCCAGCTGTCCCAGCCAATGTCTTTAAAGTTGACCTTGAGCGAGGTCCGCCGGCAGTATTCCCTCGGTGCTCGTCTTTTTGTTCTCTGTGGGTGCTGAGAATCAGGGATCTCGTTTGGTAGCTGATATCCTCTGTTCCAGTCAGCCCCTGAATGTAGGATGGTTTCTTCTTCATGAAGGATCATCTCTCTTAGTTCCTTCTTCATCTCCCTCCTCCTGTTACTGAGGTCATTTGAGAAGACAATCAAAGCCGCAGAGGTATTATCGCCGACGGACACGCTCATGTTTAAACAGCTGGCCCCTGCCGCCCCGCTTCTAGAATCCCCACAATCTTTCATATCCACCGCTACGTCAAAAACAGTTGGTGCAGGGCCTGACTTGATCCAGCTCTGAATAGCCGTGGTCACATCAAACGTTGTCCATGTGCTCTGAGAGCCTGCCACCTCTTTGCCCACCAGCAGTTGGGCCGAGGATGTGAAATTGTTCGTATCGACTTCGTAGACTTTAACCATGATCTTGAAACTGTGGGAGGTGACTCTTGGCCTGAAGTTTGGGAAGAAGAAAAGCTGCAGCTCAGCAGTTGTGATCTTTTCATGGCTGGGGATGCTGATGTTGAACTGCAGCCTGTACTTTGACTTTGTCCCATTCGTCATAGAGAGAGTAAAATCTGTCAAAGAGAAAAAACACCCTGATCACTGATACATCTGAAACAGCAGCAGGGATTGTCATGGTCGGCCACGGACTGTGTACCTATTACAGTCAGAAGTGAAATCCGAGTCTTATTTCATTTTCTGCCGAAATAGTACCCTAACATTGACAATATTATGTTATTTGATAGATTCGATATCTGTCTGTCGAGACCAAAAACAGTTCACGACCACTAGAGATCCAAAGACCACACAGGCAGTAACCATAATACAGAAACTGATGTGTAGTTCTCATTGGCTAATCAATCAAAGGAAATCATCTGGGGATACTTTCGTTGGTACTTTACATCCTGCATCTTCACCAGAATATATAAAATCATGTAATAGCAAAGGAAAAGCCACTGATGAGGGCTTAGAAGTAAATATTTCTCTATTTCTAAGAAGTTTCAGCTCATATATGCTAGGAAATGTTAATATTACCCCAGCTGAACATTTCAAGAAACAACAAAAAAAATAGCAATGTGGGTTTATCAGCTAGTTGTAGCTCTGAAGAGGGAAACCTGTATTACCTGTGTTAGCTGCAAAGATCTAAACCAGATATAACACAAATGTGCATTTCTCAAGGTGGCTTTTCCAGATATGGTTCTTGATTTGGAATACTGGAATAAACAAGACTCATTTTCATGATCCATGAATGTCCCTCTGCCATCAGCTACATGTAACTCAGAGTGTACTTTTGCTGTGTCCAGTTAAATCCAATTCAGATACCTTGCACAGTGAAGCTTCGTATGACATCAGACTGAGGGGCTGCCGAGGTGTCCGAGGCATACTTGTTGTACAGTTCCATCATGAACTGAGGGGGGATGATCTTGCTGTGCTCCTGAGGAACATCTGACAAGTTGAGCTGTCTCAGAAAACCCTCCTTCATGGTTCCCAGGAGGTTCTCCATCCTCGAATCTGTCTCTTCCTCTTCCAGAAGGTCCTCTGAGAGCTGAGAGTAGAGTTCCTCCATGTTCCTTCTGATGTCATTGTTGATAGGTTTACAGTGGCAGGAACCAATGGTAGCCACCAGACTTAAACACACCTGGAACAGGGAGCTTCTGGAGAGCTGCATTTTGAACGTGACTAAACTGGTGAGAACTTCACCGTCTCCCCTGCTCGAAAACAGACTTTGCTGTGGCAAATTTTGAAAATGGCAATTCTCAGTACACATATCAGACTCCTGGTGTCCGCTCCCATGCTCCCAGAGTAAACAGGGGGACTTGTGTCAACTAAAATAGTAGCTTGGCCATGCTTATCACTGCAGCCGATGCCTTCTTTAAAGCTTTGTTATCATTAGAGGGGTGTCTGCTAATGAAGACACTGTAAACAGTTGACAGGGATAATGAAGGGGGTGCTGGAAATTGCGAGGTTACTGAAAAACAGACATTTATAAAATTACTTTCCCCAACTCGGATGTGGCTTCATAACGAAACCAGCCAAAAGAAAAAGAAAAGAAAGAAAAAGTGATAAAATGTCAGCTTGAAGGCGTAACAGCCTTGCTTGTTAAAATCTGTAGCTAGATTAGCATTGTAGCTCTCGTGGTTTCAGTGCTGTGGTCAAAATGTCAAGAAATTTCTAATTAGACAGCAGGATCCAACCAATCCTATCAGTGTGCATATTTCACATTTCACATCTCTGGCATCAGTTTTCTAGCCCATTGCTCAAACACTACTTGTTTTTGCAAATGCAAAAGTTCTTTACAATGACCTAATAATCCCATTATTTACAACCATTATACTCATGTTAAACTTTTGCTAGTCCCACAGAGTCCACTGAGGATACACATTTTGGTGATTAAGTTATGTACAGGCAACACAATGGAGAGCATAACATCCTATTCACAGGGGGATGATGAAATTAACATAATATACACGAAAAGCCAAAGAATTTGGATTGATGTTTCTTTTTAAACATATAGATATTAATAATCACTGTATGTGTGATTGTGTTTGTTTCATTCAGATTGTCTCAACATTAAGGAGGTGATAGAGTATGTAGACATATATGCTACAATCATATTTATACTGATAAAATATTAATAATATAATCTGTGTTTGATTTCAAAATGTATTTATGTTGAGTTTCTTGTCTCAATGGAAACTCTTCCATAAAATGAAAGAAACTAACAATGAGATGTGACCCTATGTGAAGTTTTGGAGCAATTTAATAGCAGTAATGCATTACTGTAAAAGTACAGATAATACAAAAATAAAATAAGAGATTGCATATCAGGCAAGTTCTATATGTTGTGGACTAATCTTAAAAAAGTGTGTGACTGTATCTCTTGTTGTGCACTTCTTCTGTGCGAAGAAGAACCAGACGCAAAGCAGCATATGGAAGAATGGTGACGAACTGGTTGAGCCCAAACCACAAGCCAGTGAGTCTGGGGACGTTGGCTTACATCCGACCTATAGTGGAATTTCTTTCTTCTTCTTCTTCTCAATTATTCAGTCTCTTATTACTTGGTTCACACTGGGTTTCATAAAATGGTTTCGCTGTGGCCCTTTCATGGTCTAAAGAGGTCTGCTCTATGGAGTCCATCAGTGATGAAAGACGAGGAGCAAATGTACTGGCATGGGTACAGCAAACAGTGTAGGCATGCAGAAGGAAAACAAACACGATGAGAAAACTTTAATATGATCTAAACCTGATCAGTTGGATGAACTTGTGAAAAGAAAAGAGAAATAATAAAAATGTTTTAGGGTAGTGAGGACTTGATCATGTGTCATACCAGCAATATGTTTTGGCCCAAGCTTTGTTTTCAAGGCATTTGTCAGTATGCTGCATGTTTGTTCCAGATTCTTTTCTCATCAGGTAGCAAATCAGTCTCCAACCTGAATAAAAACATTTTTAGGCAATAAAAACAGTTAGATTAAAGACCTTAATAGTCTCCATGAGGTCTACGTTTGTTTCTGTTATGTGGTGATATTCTCTGTAGCTTCATACAAGCGACTCCTGCCCTGTGACAGCTACTCTGAATCTTCAAAACATACATTACATTAACAATTTGAAGTTTAAGTCGTCACTGGTGATGAGCCTAATCGTAACACTATGCTATCAAAAAGTGCTTTTTAAAAAAAAAATTATTCTCCCAATTATTGGCAATTAGGGGATAAAATAAAATAAAATGTATTTTTAAATACTTTTTTCTTGTCTCCAGACAGCAGGGTTGGGATTTGGAGCTGGGATTGTGGTTATCATCAATAGTGACTCACATATCACATCGATTTATATAAAGTACCAAACAAAAACAAAACTTTTTTTAATCAAATGTATTTACAGGTCATGTAGACTAGCATTCATAACTAAAAAGCACTAACCTGCCACTATTTAAAAAAACGCAAAAACCTGTAACCTGCCAGAGGGTCTGCAGATGGACATTAGCCAAGGCTATAATCTGGCATATTTACATTTGTTAAAATGTTCATTAATATGTATTGTCCCTCTTTCTAAATAAATTAAATAAAATCAGTAAACCTACAGATCAGACCTAATGTCCCAATTTGCTGAATAAAACATCAGCAAAGTTGGAAATTAAAGGAAAAGTTCACAAAAGTGTCTGAGGTCAGCACAAATACCCTTTGGCACTGGTTCTTTAAGTGTCTGGAAATCTACTGGAGACATGGAAACCATTACCTCAAAATATATTTCCTCATTTGATGATGTTAGTAGTGTTGAGAGCATATTCATCCAAAGTCTGTAGTAGGTTTTAAACTGGACTGACATCTGCTGATTATTAAGGTATATGATTCAAGCATTATCATCCTCAGGAAATAAGTATTTATAAAATGAAGGTGAACAATTTTGCACTTCCTCTAAAGTGGAATTTAAATGTTTTCCCTCCATCTTTATATATGAAATTTAATGTTACATGACAAGAGGTACAGTGTGTATAAAGTACTGCATGTTATGGTTAGGTATACATACTTTAATACATAAAAACCTACGTTAACAAGTGTTTTTGACAGTATGTACAATTCAGTTTATTTTTACACCAAGCATACACCAAGTCTGTGGTCTATTAAAGCACACATCAGCACATCCCATTAATATTTGATTACAGTTTAGCAATATCTCCTTTAGTTACTGTGGAAATCTACTTTCATTACTGTACACATTAAAAACTGTACATGTCTTTATGGATAAATAATGTTTTAGTGTTTAAAGGAAGTGGTGAATAAACACAGGAAGTACAGAAAGTCATCCAAGTTTGACATCCTTTCAACTGAACAAAATGCACAGCAGGTGGCAGCAGTGCATTGGTTATGTGTGATTGGTGAACGGGCTTAACCCTGCTTTCAATGCATTAACAGTCACCATATGGCAAAATACACTCATTATATACAAGATATAAACAAATAGTTGCTGAGATATAGTTTGAAGAAGATATGACCTCTCATGCATGATAAAGGGCTAAACTCACTAAGTACCACTTAATGTTCGTGTGTAATGATTTCCATGACAAATGCTGAGTAACAGAGAATATGAATATGCTGCCATGTAGCATCTGTGTCCAAAGTTCTTCTTATCAGTTTGACCACAGTTCAGAACATTTGATTAGCCTTTTTTGAGCTCTTTTGAGGAGTCTGAGCAGATTCCCAAACCAAGTCCAGTTAAGTCTGAGTCCAAGGTGATGGTAAAACAACATCCTTCTAAAAACTGAAACAGAGAAAAAACTTGATAAACTGCTCCAAATAAATAAATAAAAAAGCTTTTTAAGGATCAGTGGGAACTTGATCTACTTGCAGGAACTTGTAGATTAAAAGTAATACAAACACGTGTTTCTTTAAGGGCACCCAAGCATTTTCAGAAAATAAACTTGGATGAAAGGCATCTATGAACACTGTTAGACAAGCAGAAAAATACTTAAGGCAATGTCCAATCCTGGCAGACACGAAACAAGGCCAAGATCTCGGAAGAAAATTCTGTATGTATCAGTTATTCTCACTGTTTCTCTCTACAACTGTTCTTCCATCTGACACGAGCTTCCTGTTAGGCGCTGAAGCTACACTTTCTTTGTATTCATTGTCTCCTATCTTCATTGATCACAGTTTCCAGCGACTCATGCAGTGGCCCTACCGGCAGGCGCATGTATCCACAGACATGTTTGGGTAAACCTTTAGCACCATGTTCCTGCTTGGATCCAGGTAAAGGACGCTGAGGGGGCTCATTTTGTCTGGAACACAACATGGCTCAGGCACACCAGGGACAATTCCCACAGCTCTGACAATGCTCTGGATAGTGGCGTGATTGGAAGGACGTGCCACCTGAGGAAGTAAGGAGTTGTAAAGGACTGATTATTAGTAAAATAACAAGAGAACTTTCCTAACCCTTAAAATAAAGTCATGTTTTTATAATAGTTTTAATAGTTTTTCTACTTGTGGATTTGGTAAAATAATGAAGTATTCTACTGACTGAATTAAAAAAAATCAGCTAATGGTTGGAGTGACAATAAGAAGGTTTTCATGTCTTACTTTAGGTATGGGGAATCCACAGGTCCCGGCGCAGTAGTAGGCATCAAAAGCCTTTGGTGCCAACACCCACTCGCTCCAGCCGATGTCTGCAAAGTCTACCCTGAGGTAGCGCCTGGAGCAAACCCTGGGCTCACTCCACTGTCTCCTCCTGGCCTTCTTCATCGTCCTCTCATCAAAGCTCAGCACTTGTGGCTTGCTCAGGCCCTCGCTGCTTACCAGGCCATGCTTTCTTCCCGTTTTGACCACAGTTTTTGCTTTTGCTGGGAAATATGTGCTCTGCCACAGTTCGTGGTTCTTCAGGTTATTGAAGTGCGCCTCCGGTATGTCGTTGGTTTGGATCTGTAGATGAAGCTCCCTCCGAATCCTCGAGGCTGACGTTGAGGCGGATGAGTCATCCCCTGCTGGAAAAGGCCCATACCTCTGTAGTGACATGGCCACGCTGTTTGGTTCATCTATAGCTCGATCGTCGGCATACACCAAGATATACGGCAGGTTGGCTGGTGAGAGGCGTTCTTGGCCATGAGGGCTCCTCTGCTGTACCCGAGCCCCCCCAAATCCCATATCAAACTCCACCATGACCACAAGCTCTTTGACATCTCTGGCATGTTTCAGCACTGCAGTTACGTCCTGCGTTTGCCAAGAGCTTTTCTTGAAAGGAGACAGAGTTACGTTTCCCAGAGGCGTCAGAAAAGCCGAGTTTAGGGACGACCCATAGAAGAGGAGCCGCGAATGAGCAGGATCGGGATGCTGGATGCCTCCAGACGGGTGGCGAGGCGTTCGGAAACGCCACGCCGGTCTCTGGTGGTGGCGGGGCCTCTTGTAGAGGAAGTGAAAAGAGGCGGAGAGGATGAGCTCGGCGTTTTGGATTGAGGACAGGTTGAACTGGAACATGTCTCTGCCCTGTGAGACTCCTGGGGAATATGAAAAGGAATCAGGAGACAAATGAAAAGCTTGGCAAGAAAAAGTTCTTCAGGTTACAAAATGTCTGAGAGAAAAACATTTTCATCCCGCGCACAGTGCTTTTTATGATCCGAATACAGGAAATACACACATAAACAGTGATGTGATGAGCTCAGCTATACAGATCTTTTGCTGAACAGATGCTACAGCCCTGAGGGAGCACCTCTCTCTGAAATGAACAATAAAGACGAGTGAAGTGATCGCACTGCTGCCTTGACCCTTTCCCCTTCTCTTCTTTGCAACTCCTTTATCATGTCACGCTGGCACGTTTGATTCAACTCAGTAACAATGTCAATATATCACTCGCAAAATGTTGCTCAACACATCTGATGGACATAAGCAGCAGCACCAGCAGCATGGAAAACATTAAGCACGGCACGGTTAAATGCCTGCCTCGTGCATGACCAAAAAACCTCACCCTCGAAAGCTACACTATTGAAGTTCAAATCTTGTCTCCTGCACTTCCACCGCAGCCTGAAAGACAAACATTGGGTCGGACCAGCAGGTCTATCATTGACATATGGAAATGCTTATAGCAGAAAGAGCTCCTCTGAGGCTTTATGCGGTGTGTGAGTGTGATAATGGGCTCTTGTCTGACACCTAGGCTGTTACAGCTACTGGGGAAACAACAGTGTTTGAGACATAAAGTTTTCTCAGTTCAGTAAATCACAGCATAGACAGAGGTGAAGACGTTTGGCACAAAGGGAATCGAGGTCTGCTGGGCGATTGACAAAACACCTGTGCTGAGGATGCTAAGGATAAAGAAATGAAAAGTTAAAATTTGAAAGATTAAAAGTAATTCAGATCTTTTAGTCTCTTATCTTATCTACTAAAGTTTAATTTGGACATTTTTTTCCTCCTGTATTTTTTTTAAGTTAATATTTGGTGAAACAAAAATGAAATTAACCGTACAGTGAGAGAACTGCACTTTTATAAAGATAAATACATACATGTTGGTATCCAGATCCACACATTATTAGTTTTGTTGCTTCTGTAATTTCCCCCCTTTTTTGCAAATCGACCAATTGCATTAATACGCTGACTTAGTGTTCGACTACAGTAATTATGATATCAGCAACAACAAACCTGCTTCAATTTGTGCTAAAACATTTTAACATGTTTACCAAATAATTAACGTCATCCAATAAAAATGTATAACTGAATATTTACTTTGTAGTTTTACACATGAAAATCTTGTTAAACAAAACCACGCGCGGCTCTGCTCTGACATATTTATCGGTGAATTTAAACAAATATAGGTGTTGTCACTCACTCGGAAGAGCTTTAAAACTTCTCACGGTGTTTCCTTCCTTCTGGCTCTGCGGCTCTTTACTGTATTTCTCGTACACTTTGAACATGTTGATGGTGACCATGTCCCGGTTCGCGCTTTCTTGCGCAAAGACGCGCTGCTCTGCAGAGACTTCGGCACCTTGACGCACGGCTCTTTCCAGACCTTCAGATTGAAAGTAACTCCAGCTGGACTCCAGGACCGCCAGTAAACACAGGGTGTAAAAAATCCGGTTCTCCATCGTAGCTGATGTGGAAGCAGATTCTATTAAAATTATCTTCAATCAATAAAAATTTTTATTTGTCTATTTTTAATAATTAATTAATTTTTAGTTGTTTTTTTTTTTTTTTGTAAAAATCTCTTTCTGGTCCTGCCAGTTTGCTGCCCACCCAGACTTCAAATCAATGCCCAGGTTATCCGTGTCAGATCCGAACTCCACGGTTCATGGTCTACAGCTGTTTCTACAATGGGAGGAAATCCGCGCAGACGCTGCTGCTGCAGGATGACAGATGGTGACGCCTCAGAGCGCGCAGCCAACGAGAGCCATGCAGCCCATTATGTGAAGTGCTCATGAGCACTGACAGGCTTCACAATCCAAAACTTCTTAAGACAGTGACCTCTGACAGAAAATGCATCAACACTAAGGACTACATGCTGAACACCATTCTGCGCTATCACTGAGAGTTTTATGAGGGCGTTTAAAAAAATAATTATGATGGAGTATAATAATAATTTTGTTTTATCATGCTGCACTGGAAGACTACTTTGAAAATCCAACTAAAACTCATCCATCCATCAATTTTCTTTACCACTTAACCAAATCAGGAACCTATCCCACCTGTGACAGGGCAAAAGGTGATGCACACCCTGGACGAATTACCAGTATACTGCAGGTCTACACCTTTTGTGGTGTCACCATTAGGACTGGTTAAGCCTTTAAAATGTAAATAAAACATATACATGTTGTTACTGTGACATCAGACAGATTTCTCAAGTTCTGATGCTTTAACTTGAAAAAAACAACTGACATCATCAGCCTCAATCTGACTGACAAACCGAAGAAAGCAAAATACCCCCATCAAACAATAGTTTACAAAAATGATCATCATGCTGTATTAAGTGGGACTTAGAACTAGTGATCAAAACTATAAACTCATCAGGAAAATGTTTACTGTGGTCATAAATAAACCGAGAAGCAGGGATGTTTTGTCAGAGATTTAAATAAACCTGGACTTTTTCTGCAATTAGAGGTCTGGTGGTCATTAGCGAGAATGCAGCTTTAAGGCACTTCCTTCAGCTGTATTGCGCAGACCGTGAATACATGTCCATGTTTTCATCTGCACTCTACAGTCAAGCCAAACGCACACTGATCCTGGCTTACAAGTCATCCCAACATATTCATATATCGTCCATGTCACTCTTTAAACATTGCCCATTATTACAATTCAATAATGACCATGTAATTAACTTCTGTACGCTAACTATCTGCAAGCCATCACCCATTTTGCAAGCAGTTTATACTCAAACAAAGGAGAGGCAATAAAAGATGCTGCAACAACACCTTCTTCATTTCTCCTTCCCTTTGAAGTTTGCCTGAAGGAATTTCTTGGATGACTCCACCATTACAGCACAGAAAAGGTAAAAAGTCTTGAAAAGGGTCAAAACCCCAAGAGCTCTTGGGATTTTTGCTTGCTTCAAACAACAACTGCTTGAGGCAGATGATCACCCCTCAAGACTGTGGATCTGCTGCAGATTTCTATCTGTCGAAAGGGAGAAGGTGCCAAGTGCTTTCACAAAGAGAGGTATTGGAGTTTTCCTGTTTAATACTGTAGGGACTCGACCTTACTATATAAAGTGCCCTAGAAGACTTGTGTTGGAGCTATCCTAGCAAAACTGCATTTTAAAACAACACTTGCACTGTTGCTAATATACTGCAGGTTGCTTGTTCAACCATGAAAAACACATATTTGAAACAACAATCTTGTAACACAGAATTAGATATTACTACTGTCTTAGTGTTTACCCACATAGCAAACAGGTCTGGCCCAGATCTGGTTTCAAGCCGGATCTGCTGGCTGACTTCTGGCATGATAAGACGTATGTCATCCAGATATGGGTCAGGCCTGGCATAAATGGCACTGTCTATGCAATGGCATGCCATATCTGGCCCGATTGTGGTTTGGTGTATGTGGCCCAGGCCCATAGAAAACAGGTCTTCCCTGTGAGTGTGAGTGTACACTTCCAAAACCTAGTAACGGTTTGCTCATCTTTGCCAGTGGGTGGCTGTAGCTCAGGAGGTAGAGCAGGTCACCTATTGATCAGAAGGTTAGTGGTTCGATCCCTGGATCCTCCAGTCACATTTGTCAAGAGTGTGTATGTAGTTAGGAAGCACTCAGTTGGGAGAATGTGGCATGTTGTATAGAGCACTTTGAGTAATCCGGGAGAGTAGAAAAGTGCTATATAAGAATTAGTCCATTCACTGTCTGAACAGAGTTTTGTCATGTAACTTTTGCACTGTTTTGCATGTTTTGGCACATGTTGTTATTGCATGGCTTGATTAAGGTACACATTAGGCTGACATCTGGGGCCAGCACAGGGCCAGCAGTGTGTCTACAACTGGGCCGTGGCTGCACACCACTTACACATGGCCCACATACTGCAAAGAATGACGGCCCTTCTGTGGCCCAGATCAGGTTTGCCAGAGGTAATCCACACATGGGCCAGCACAGGACCACTAGCGTGTCTGCAACTGGCCTTGTGTCTGGCCCATGTGTGGGCCACCTCTGGCAAACCAGGTCTGGGCCACCAAAGGGCCTTCATTCTTTGCGGTATGTGGCCATGTGTAAGCACATTGTGTGGGCCAGATCCAGGCCATACCAATTTTGCTATGTGGGTATATGTTCGCTTCAGCTGCAGTCAGTTAGCCCTGGGTGATCAGAAAAATGTTATTTTTATACCTCTGGAAGCTTTATTACTAAAGCTAGATCTTCCAAGCTTAGAAAAGCTGAACCATGATGAGTGTTCAGACAGGAGCTTCACTGACTGATGGCCGAGTCTCAAGGTGAAACACGTGTCATTTTGTTGCCTGACAGTTTCTTTTAGGCAGCGAGTAGCAGAAAAAAAGGAGAGCTGCTTTGTGTGTTTCTGCTGTAGCACAATGGTTTCCCTGTAAGAGACGTGCTCTCACCACCACGGGTCAGACATCCATTAAAATACCTCCTGCTGGTCCTTGAGAGGGATCACAAGGCACTCTTTGACACCACTGTGTCCTACATCAGAGATAAAGGACTCTGCTGGGACTGGGATCCCCTTCAGTAAAACAGTGGCGTGTTAAAAGGTCGTGCTGCTTCAAGGAAAGAGCCAGATAGTATCAGCCTCCTCCCAGAGAGTAATCAAAAGATGTTATCACTCAGCGTGGGGCAGTCTAATTGGTTATAATAGGGTTTGGAAAAGTAACATTGCTCTTGTGAGTCTTCTTTTTGTGGTGTTGTGGTTTTTGTGCCCCATTTCAAAGTAGGCATATGTGACTGTGAAAACGATCAGCACAGTTGTGTTTGTCCTCATCAGAAAAAAAAGGTAAAAACATTAATAATTTGACCAAACACTTATCAAAACCCTTAAGGTGAAATTTTTTTTTTTTGCCTTGGCTGGATTACTATCTGCCCCCTCTGGGATTTGTAGCCCTGGTATTATCTGGAAGTTGTTACAGTGCCACAAAACTGATGAAGAAGCAGATCAGTTAAGATGAATGGGGGCACAAAGTGCATGCTGCTGATATTCGAGACCACCATTCACATTTAATCTGTTAGAAAGAAACAGCGGACCTGTGGTTTCTTTGAAAAATGACTACAGTCGTTTCCGACTTTTGGCCTCATAGTCTTGGTCGTTCAAGGGCTGTTTTCCATCAGGTGGTTTTTGGGTGGCCCCAACCTTTACGTGTTTTCTCACCGTGAGGTTGCCTGTTGAACTTCTTACAAGGCCATCTAAAGGTTTGCCTGAGGTTTGCTTTTTGGGGGATGTGATTGGTGGGAATAAATCCCTTTTTGCTAAAACTTGTCAGATGCTCCTGGCTGCTGCTTTTAACTTAGATTAATGAATAATATAAAATATAACCCATTTCCAAAAATGGAAAAGAGTTGGTTGGTTTTTGTTTTTTTAAGTTAATGGAACTTCATAATAACACTTTATTCTACAGCGGAAACTTTCCCTATTCTGATAACAATATATCTAGAAAATTCTTGCTTTAGGATAATGGTGTTTATTTATTTCATGCGTCATGATCATTGGCTCAGGGATCTGGTCGATAGTCATTTATCGTCCAATATTTTTTCACAAACTCCAGCAGTGTCATCAGTTTTCTTTCACCTGGCCAAAGAACCGACGAGTTTGCACCATGGACAGGCACCATCATTCACCTGCCCAAAATTCACTACTCCAGTCACTTGTCACTACCCCTCCTTCAGTGCTGATCAGATTTCAGTGAAACTTGCACACAATGATAACCTAATAATGGGTTTTCATATAAACCCTGCTCAGGGTCAGTGTCAGATGATTTCTTTTTGGTATAAATAATGTCTTAAACTCGGTTAAGGCTGCCCAAAAACAGGGCTGTGATATGATTTACATAAGATTGTCAATGTTGATACATTTTTCCTACACAAATGATAAAGAAAAAACTTCATAAAATACAAAATCATATAATACTTGAAATATCAATTGCCACATACTACAGAACATGCCTACAGCCTACAGAACAATTGATGACTATACACTAGAGAAGCACTAGGGGAAAAGTCTACAACCAGATGCAAGTGGTTTCTCGGGGTTTCTAGCAATTGCTGTAAAATTGATCGATAAAGCCCTGATCCCAGGCCAAGAGATCAGCAATTGACACTTTGATAACCGGTTGCTTGGGAAAAGTGTTCTGCATCTGCCAGGTTGTAAAGAGGTGTACAATGCTGCACCAGTAAACCTCCTTCCAATAGAGCAGATTTTATACAAGCACCAGTCCTTTTAGTTTATATGTGGAAACTCTTGTTTACCTTCAAAGTAAAAATTGTGCCTCACTGCTGGAACCAACACTTTTTAAAAGGCATAACTTTTACTTTGACGCAAATGTTCTCTGTTTCCTGTTTGCGTTGCACTTTTATCAAGTTTTACTACAGCTTGGAGATTAAAAGGCAACTGTTTGCAGAGTAGTTTGCATCTTCCATGCAAAATACGTGACTCTGGCAATTTAGTAGTGACCACATCAATCACTAGAAGCATTATCTTTGTGACCAATAGTGACAGCCATATGACATATTTTCCTTCCTTTCCTTTTATGGCCATGGTTTCTACGGGCGATGTACCCTGTGCATGACAAAAAAGCCTTCTTTCTTTCTGTACTACACATTTTATGTATTGTGAGCTGGATGAGCTACTACATAACTGATATTCTATTTAACTTTATGCTTTTGTCAACTCATGGTCCTTTCAGGTACAATAATACAAAGAGAGAAAACTCCACACTGTCATAGAAGCTCAGTAAATTGTGTTTAATACTCACCTGTGTTATTACAGAATCTTTCTCTATCTGCTGTCTTTCACGTCATGATTTGTGCCTTCTTACACTGAATACAAGGTGCTCATTGTGCTCCTCTTTTTATTTCTGGTGAACGCTGAACACAGAAAGTGAGTCATTTCTTCTGAGGAGAATTTACAGTTGATGTTTTGACAGTTTTTGACTATGAAACTTTAAGCTCTATATTGATGCCTGTGCACTGAGCCAGGACTGCTTCAGCACAGTCATTAGCCACATGTTTAAAGGTAATTTAAACCCCCGCCAGTATTTGAGACACCTCCAGCAAAGTCTGTAAGAACCCTCATTCAACACTTTACTGCCATAGGAGAATTAAGAAAATCTTAGAGAAGACATACCTCGTCATTTTCTGTATTTCAAACTGTTCTATCCAATGAGCATAAATTCTCAGTGATTATAAAGTCGCCTCGTTATTGTGGATTTGCTGCCAGACGTCAAAGGCCCAGTGTCCCACACACGCCATCCATATTAGCAGTAAGGCCGCTAATAATTAGGTGTTGAAGCAGAAATATTAAATGGGTTGACACTCTATATTCCACAAGGACTTATTTGTACTTGATATATGAATAAAGCAGTGGAATAAATGTCCAAAATGTAATTTCCATTCTTTGTAGTTGTGGTTTTGGCTAAACAGAGGAATAGCTTGAGTTTTTTAGGAAAAAGGCTAATTGGCTTTCTCACTAACAGTTATTTTAGAACACAGATCCTAGTTTAACATCGATAGAGTGGTTCCTTGAACATGCTTGTGTTTTTCAGGAACATGAATGAAAACCTTTTTGCAACAAAAGTGCGTGAAAGGGAACTAACATGCATGGTGAAGGTAGCTAGTTCAGAGTCATAGGGGCTAAAGCCTATCACAGGGTGAGCAGTAGGGTTCACTCTGGAGAGTTCTTCAGTCTGTAAGGATAGCTTCCGTTTAAATAAAAAAATCATGTTGTGCTAAACTGAAACATGTTGAACATCTATGCACTCAATATGAAGCCTAAAGCCTAGATTAGCCTAAAGCCTAGACTGGCCTAGCTAAGCATAAAGGTTATGTGTGAGGTAACAGCTCATCTTGTCAAACCTGACAAACTGTGCCTGTCAGCCTATATGAAGTCCAATAAGTATGAATTTATATGTCTTTTAATTTATTTGTGTAAAAACAGAGATGCAGAAATGTCCAACTTCATTTGTTAAGGGTACCCAAGACATGTCACTCAACATGTCTGACAAAAATCCAGTTCTACATGTGCAGGTGGTTCAGCTAAACTTTTATACACTATAGTATAGCATATTCTGTTTCTTTTTTACAAGCATGTGGGTTATTTTTCTTTCTGTCCTGACCATTTACCTTCTTAATCCATAAATGTGGATTGCACTAACTTAGTATACCCTTCTACATATACCCTGTAGTATAAATGTAATCATGTTCAAAGTCTGCATTTTATCCATGCGTTAAATAGCCTTAGAATAGTGCTAGGCTAGCTTGTCCTCTTTTCAATCTTCTTGCTAAATTATGCTAACAGCTTTAGCTTGCAGACAGAGAGCAGTATCAGTCCTTTTATCTAGCACTCTGAAAGACCTCGAATAATCGCCACCTTAATGTTTTGCATGTACCTGTGCATTGTAAGGGCCTTTGGAGGTTTTTCAGCAATATTGTAAGTAATAATTGTACAGCAATATAACTACCAGATGAATAAGCAAGCCAAAATTCACATCCTCTATTGCACACCGAGACTCATTTAACATTTTTCATTTGTATGACATCATCGATGAATCACCTCTCCGCCACCTCCTCCTCTTTCTTCTGTGCAGGGTGAAATTGAAGTGTAGCTCGCACAAATATGCTCTCATTCACAGAATATTTGCCTGGGGTGCTCATCAGGACACGGGGAGGAGGACAGACGAGCCCACCATGTTTTTTTTGGCGTGAGACCCCATCCTTCATCCTCCCCCTTTTCCTCCCCTTGACTTGTTTTCATACTGCTGGCTGGTGCTGAATGACCATTCATGCTCACCGATGCTGGATGTGGCTGTTTGTGTTCGAGTGTGTGAGCATCCCTTCATCTCATGTCTGCCAAGCCACACACAAACACACGCATTCACACACACAAACAGCATAACCCAATCCAGTCTGGGCTCTGTGTCATACCTCCCTCATAGCCAGCCAGAGTCATGCCACTTCAGCTCACATCAGCATCACTCAGACAAGAATGACAGGTCCACACACACACACACACACACACACACACACACACACACACACACACACACACACACACACACACACACACAGAAACCTCTTGCTCTCTGGGAGATATCCGGTTGTCTCATGCACAGTGGTGCAAGTAGGTGCAGCAGTGCCAGCTGGAGTCAGAGGGGAAATTTGACCATGACAAATTTACGACTGCAGATCGTGGTACTTTGCCAAACTTTATGGTAAAAAAATAAAATAACTGCGGACATGTGAAGAGGTTTAAATGTCATTTGCGCATTCCTGCACCACCTTGTATCTTGACAGAAAACCAAATCCACAAAACCTGCGTGCGAGTCTAATGTTCACTGTGCATCCACAACATTCAGTTTAACTGTGTTTCTTTGACTGCTGTATTTTACAGTGTAGTCAGAGAGAACATAAAGGAAATCTTAGAGTAGGCGCAGTTGGAGGGGAAACAAATGGGATGGGGCAAAGTTACATGATCTTCACAAGTTCAAAGGCTTTCAGTTTAACCAAAAGATCTCCCTTTTGAATGTCAAGAGAAAACAGAAAACATCAAGCGACGGTGTTTATGCCATGTTCTCTACTCAGGGATAAACTATAAGCTGAATAAAACCCAGAAGAACAGGGCACTGTTTTCCAGTTTAAGGTCTAATAATCAAAAGGCGATACGGTGAAAAATTTAATTATATTCAGTTTTATTTATATAGCACCAAATCACAGCAGCACTTACCTAAAGGCACTTTATATGGTAATGTAAGGACCCTGAAATAATAGAGAAAAAACCCCAATGATCAGACAACCCCCCTGTGAGCAAGCACTTGGCAACATTAGGAAAGAAAAACTCCCTTTTAACAGGAAAAAACCTTCAGCAGAACCAGGCTCGAGGAGGGGCGGCCATCTGCAGTGAGAGTGAGGGGAGGAAGCCAGGACAAAAGCCACACTGTGGAAGAGAACAAAGAGTTATGTATAGCTCCAAACCGATCGATCGATCGATCGATCGATCGATCGATCGATCGATCTATCTATCTATCTATCTATCTATCTATCTATCTATCTATCTATCTATCTATCTATCTATCTATCTATCTATCTATCTATCTATCTATCTATCTATCTATCTATCTGAAATTGAGTTATGCTGAATTAGTGATGCGGGTGCTATGCATAACAAATGTGTGTCATTACATATTTTCTTTTTTAGCTCAGCTGTATTAAAAATACTATAAGACGTCACTAGTGAACCAAAATTGCCATCCAGTTTAATTTGAGTTGCTAAACCAAAATAGCTACCTAGTGCAAGTGGCCTAGTTTTGCCAGTTTAAACCACTTCTGCTGGTATATATTTACAAAACAGCTGTATTTAGCTTACCAGGTTTATTAGATAAGCTAGCAAATAGTTCTTACCACTAATTTAGGCCATTTTTCATTCAAACTTCGCCTACCTTAAAGGAAAATGATGGCTTTGTACAATGTGGACTGTGATTATACAAGTAATCTGGCAATTTTGCCAGATGAGCTAACACTTACAGAATATTACACAAATCATATTACATAATCTAGACCTGTTTTGGCAGTTTTTTTAGTAGTAATGTGATAAAGTAAATATAAAGTAAAGGGTAATGGGTTTTTTCAACATTTATCAAAATACCAAACTGCTCATTCACAGATAACCAATGAGCAGTTCGATGTTAAGCAGTCAAACAACCTCTGCTGCCAGAAAAGAGTCCATTATACTGACTAAAAGTTATGCTTGAATTCCCAGAAAGTCCTCCCATCACAGGTTCTCTGAACTGTGGTAGCTTCTTGTTCAACCTGCGCCCCACGATCAGTGTCAGCTTAACCCTGTGCCACGGGTCTGTCAGAACTACACATGCAGACAGGCTCATTCATCATCCCACTGGAGACAATGGGCCTGATGACTAACCAAAGTAATGAGCAGCTCTCGGCTGCGCAAGGGCTTCCCTCCTGAGATCCAACTAGCATGTGCAGAATCCAAAACCACAAGAACCCCAACACACCCCATGCAGCACCACCGCCATGTGGCTCCACGCAGACAAGGCCAGCAATCAGCGTGATGGATTTAAGCTCTGACACGCTTTCCCTCAAGCGATCCAATTAGAAAAAAAAATACTTTTGCGGGTTGTTTTTCTCTTTTTTAACAAAGCTCAAAGTTCTCATTGTGTCTTCCTGTTTGATCCGGTGATAAATGTCCTGTGCTGGAGGAAGATGGATTGATTTTAAAGAGGAAATTAAGTTTCATTATGGTTCAGAATAAGGAGTTGGGGAAATCCCTTTGCACAAAAGGAAAGTGAGAAAGCAGATCTTAAGCTAGGTGCTGAGCTCCAAACCAAAGAAAGACAGGCACAAAAAGGCTTGAAAACTCGCAGACAGACCAACATGCAGTTTTGAAAAATGAGTCCAATGTGCCGTCCAACAGCAGATTCCCAGTGAGGAGTCTCTGGGATTCACTCGCTCTCACTAAGAAGACATGTCATAAGGAGTCCCAGACCTTACAAACTTTATCTAAATCTAATCTCAGTCTGTGACTGCGTGACAGACGAAACTCAATGTCTCCCCTGAGAAGACCGCTCATTAGAAAATGATGTTCACTCTTCTTGAGTGTTGTCAGGACTGCAATTTTCTAGAAGGGAGTTGTTTTGGCAATTCCTCCTCAGAGGCCCCTGTCTGAGAACAATCATCCAAGATGTGTTTGTCAGTTATTTGAAAAATTCACAACAATCTCAAATTGGACCTATTATTCACATCTTAGACTTCTGCACCAGCTGTATAAAAAAACAAAACAAAACAGCCATGATTGCATCTCTCTCTGTGTCAGTAGGGATGTTTGGTACCATCAAGCTGATCTCAATCTGGCTCCACCTTCATATTAAACTGTTCTTTTGTCAGTAACAAAGATAGGGATGGTTAATCCTGATGGAGCTTACACACTGTGAAAGCCAGTAATGCCTTATCACAAAATTTGGTTTGTGATATATATTTTTTTACATCCTTTGCATAGACAGAGAGGAAAAAAATAAATAAAGATGCATAATCATTGAAGTAAAAGTGGAAATAAAATATACACACAGGTGAATAAAGCATGCTTTTTGAGTATTTTAAATTTTGTTTAATTAATAATTAGTCCAAAAACGCTTTAAGTTAAATTTAGATTATTTAGTGTTTCCCAAATGGTGGTACAATCAACCATAAGCATACTTATTTAGTGAATGGGGTATGTACAATTTGTAATGTTAAGTTAAAATCTGAAAAACACCTATAACGAGTTCAATAATAAAAGTGTAAGTCAGATAAAGTTTACTTTCTATCAAATATTCCTGTTTTCAGTTTAGTAATTAAGTGATGCAAATGATTTGTGGTTGAAACGTAAAACATGAAACAAGTGAAAATCTGAACAAAGAAGTTAAAAAGCAAAAATATAGAACAAAATATAGTTTTTTTGCATTCATGTGATCATGTTGATTCAATGGATTTTAAAGACAACCCAAAATTGTTTGACATGCAAAATCCAAACTACATATATATCAATTTCCTGTTAAAACAATTACATTAAATCAAGTCCACGCAGCTCTAGCTGTTTATTTGACATCACATTAATGGTAAGACTCAATCTCAAGTTACTGTGGCAGTAGAAACTCAAGTTGCAGGTTGTTTTGTCTACCCTAGTTAGGCACCAGTTTTCATTTGAGATATTTGGCTGTACTTTATATGTTTCCCCTCTGAATGCACTGGAAGTGAGGACAACCACATACATTTCCTTTGTGATGCACTGTGATTATTTTGGATTCACCCCGTGCTGTTTAACTTCTAAACTGGCTCTGGATGTTAAATAAGTGTTCGTTTAGAGGCAGTGTGCTCTTTCTTTGCAGTAAGATGATGAACAACCCAGGATATTGGAAGTGTGCTACTGCTTGTTCAGCAATCATCAGTTAAGAGGTCTTTACACAGCATCCCAGAGGAAGAAAATATAGGAATTAGTTAATGGCTGAAATTTATCTTTGGAGACACTGGTGTCCAGTGCTTAAGGCCACAGTAGATAAAAACCCTTTTACTTTTTTCACATACTTAGACATAATCATACCATGATGAAACATTCTACTCAGGTCTTAAATGTGTAACACCATACTCAAGTTTAGAGACTATGGTGGAGGACAAAATGGCAAGCACCTGGCAACCACTGGTTGCTAGGGGAAAATGAGTATTCCCTCACAGATCACGAGCAGCTGCTGTGCAATTGATTGCTAAGCCCCAATTGAGACCAGCCTGTGACCTCCTTGTAAGCACCAGTTGTTAAGGAAAAATGTGCACCCCCGACTGGTTGTTGAGTAGTTGCTGAAGGTTGCTGTAAGAGAGTCGGGAGAGTTGCAAAGAGATATATAGTCCTAAACCAAAAAACAAACAAACAAAAACCCATGCAATTGCCCTGGTTGCTAGCCGATTGCTGTTCAAATTTTGCATGGAAGATAGCAACTACTCACTAAGCGACAGTGAAACAGTAAAGAGTGCAATGAAGATTGGGCAATTGGCCTTTTGAGTATAAATTCCACCTTTTGAAATATGTTAGTCTTTTACTTTAAAGGTGAATGTTTTCAGTTTCCGGTTTGTGCCACACCTTTCCAAGTTTTTTCTAGTCTCATTTCACTAGCAAGTTTATGAAAAGCAGTTCAGAAAAGCAGAAAAGCAGAAAACCTCCTCAACTGGCTTCTTGTAGAGAACCAGTGGCTCTAGAGTGAGTCCTGAACAGCCACGCTCCTTGCCCTATCACAAAAGCTGAGCCCAGACAACATTTGGTGGAAGCCAGTTTCCACCACTTGTCTCCATGATGTCACGACCCACAGGTTGTGACCACAAATGACGGATGCTAGCTCTATATTATTTAGTTCTACTACTTTCTTATTTTGGAGACAGCAAGTCATGCATGTACACACGTACTGTGTTCAGCCACTTAAGAAGTAAATGGAGGTTTTGTTTAGTTTTTCCTGTTTGATCAATAGCTAGGGTAAGGCTGCTGTTTAGTATAGCTTTTTCACTCATATGGTGCAGCGGTTAGAGAGCTGACTAACATGTTTGAGGTCACTTGTCATGTTCTAACAAAAGTGTGCATTAGTTTTATCCACAAGGGCAGAAACAACAGCCTATATTAACTTTACATTGGTGCAGTGACATTTTCATCCTGGGCAAACGGACTGAAGCAGCAGCAGTTTTAACAGACAAATGTAAAGTTATCGGGCTAAAACAGTTCATCCACTTTGTTGTGTTTGCTTTGGCTCGGTATTGCGAAATTGTGCTGTCTTTACCCAAAGACCCCGCGATGTTTATGCAACTGATGAGCTGAGAAAGAGGGAATGCTGCACTCTATCCACGCTTCTATACATCACTTCGAGGGCTACCCTACCGAAAGGGGCCATTTTCCCATCATCTCTCAGTCAGTGAGGCAGTTACTCTCCACATTAATGGACCAAACGGACCTGACGACTGGCACCAAGAGCTCTCAATCTTCCTCTCTCCCCCACTCACTGTAATACTCTATCTTTGTATACTTTTTCTTTCTTTCCCAGTCTGCTTATGGCTCTCTGCCCCCCCCCCTCTCGCATTTTCTCTTTGTCCTGTTTTCAGCATTTTGGGCCTGCTGTCCATAAATCACTTGTCATATCACTGTGACATACTCTGGCCCCACTGAGGCAGCCTGTGGTGTGATTTAGCCTCAAGTTGATTTTCGTGCCGAGTGATACTTTGTATGTCAGTGCCTCTGTCAGTCGCACACAATTCGGACGCAGCGAGTTTTCCAGCCAGCGCTCAACTTTTTATTCTCTTTTCATGGGAGAGAATGGAATTAAGTCGGTGCATTACAGACTTCAGTTTTTCTGGCCAGGCATATTGTTTTCCTTGGCCGCTGCACTTAAAGTCTGTTGAAACAGGCCTTTTTTTCATGTCTATAAATGGGCTCCTTTCATGAATCCATGAGGGAATGCTTGCTTTTTGAAGCAGTTTAAGAGGATACTGCACCGTACTCAGTCAGGGGGCTTAGATTTGCGCTCGGTATTCACACACTCCATCATATTGAGGTTAATATAGTATGGCAGGCCCACTGTATATGAATTGTCATGGTATTTATCAAAATGGCTTGCCAAAGTGCTGGAGACAGGAACAACTGGAGTGGTGATGAGAGGAGTTAGTGAATTGCTTCCTGTCTTAGAGAGCTAATGAGTGAAAGATAGGAGGAGGCACAGAACACAGATAGCAGGGACACAATAGCTTTACATGTCCTATCGTTAAAACAAATACCTCGGCTTGAAACAATATGAGCCACAGTCTATTGTTTCTCCGACTACAACTGTATTCATTGTTGAGGCGTTTACACCAAAAAAGAGCTGTGGTGCATTACTTACTCTGAAGAAAGTAACTTGTTACACTACTAGTTAAAATATTTTGGTAATGCTGTGTTGTGTTGGTCACCCTCTAGTGGACCCGTAGACCCATGGACCCCAGAAGGTGTGCTGTGGTATCTGGTACTAAGATTTTTCCAATAGATCCTTCGAATCCTGTAAGTTACGAGGGGTGGCTTCCATGGATCGGGCTTGTTTGCTCGATTAGATTGCGATATGGAGACGTTGGAGGCCATGTCAACACCTCAAACTTGTTGCTGTGCTCCTCAAAGCGTTCCTGAACACTTTCTGCTGAAGGAGGATACAGCCATCAGGGCATACTAGTTCGAAGATAGAGTGCACACAATCTGCAACAATGCTTGGGTAGGCAATACATGTCAAAGTAACATCCACTGAGTGATCTGTGGCTATGCAGCCCTGTACTCAAAAACTGCATTTTGACAACTTTCTATCAGAACCAGCGTTGGTCAGACTCACTAAAATCCTTACATTTGTCCATTTTTCTGCTTCTATCAAATCAACTTTGAGGACGAAATGTTCACTTGCCCTCTAACACAGCGGTCCCCAACCTTTTTTGCGCCACAGACCGGTTTATGCCCAACAATATTTTCACGGACCGGCCTTTAAGGTGTCGCGGATAAATACAACAAAATAAAACTAGACATTTTTGATACTTGTTTCCAAACAGGAATAGCAACACACCTTAGGAGGAAATCAATATATAAAACACCGTAGCTGCTTACAATAGTTACTGATTGTTTCATGCTAAATTAAAATGGCCATAAAATGGCTTTTAGTGCTGCAAATACCGTACAGAAAGAATCCCCTGTCCAGGCCTGCATCAAAGCTGAGAATTTGAAAGAATAAGTAAAAACGATGCAATAACAAGACATCTTTTAAAGAAAAGACAGAACAGCAATGACCCAATCCTGTATGGGGGACTTCTCATATCATTGGCAGCTATTGTTGTTGATTTTTACATATCATTGATCTACCTGTAGATTAATTGACACATTAGTATCAATTATAGGGGCTTTTAATTCTAAACATGGAAATAAAGAGGGAATTGAATGAAAAGGTAAGGAAATACTTTACCTCACAGGAATAAACGGCCACGGTTCTTTGGGTGTAGCATACAAATGTCTCTCTGGTATCTTCTGTGACTTTCACCCTTAGCTAATTGTGTAGAATAGTATAGGTTTACCAGACAGGAAATAAAAACTTAGCTACTTGCTTAAAACTTAAACCCTCTAGTCACTGTTAAGATGTGCTCGTCAAGTCCATGCAACGTCCACGTTCACGTGGGTAAAAACTGTGTAGCTTCACGACCTGCCTTGATCTTTTTATCTTAAGTAAATATTTTAATCAATTATCACATACATGTTTCGAGTTTCATTTAGCACATTGTCTAAGGCAGGGGTGGGGAACTCCAGTCCTCAAGAGCTGTAGTCCTGCAGGTTTTAGATATTACCCTGGGTCAACACACCTGAATCAAATGATTAGTTCATTCCCAGGCCTCTGGAGAACTTCAAGACATGTTGAGGAGGTAATTTAGCCATTTAAATCAGCTGTGTTGGATCAAGGACACATCTAAAACCTGCAGGACACCGGCCCAAAGGGGAGTTTGGGAATGAACATAGAGCCATGCATGGCATTATAGTATGACGATTGAAGCACTATAAATAAATCGAAACTGGAATCTATTCTCATGACCCTTTCCATTGAAAACATACTCAAATATATACAGTACATATTGCTGGATTTACTCTTTAACACTTACATCACCACGGACTGCCATTTGGCTTTTTCTACCTTTAAAACCCGGAGAGCAGCCAAATGGGTTTTAGCTAAGCTTTAGCTTCAGCCAAGTGGAAGCTAAATTGGCTAGTCATTCATATGTATATTAAGTTGTTAGCTGGGAATTCTGGAGGGAGGGGAGTGGGGGTGTGTGGATGAGGGGGTGGGGGAGCTGCTAAAAGCTGTGAACTTCCTTTTGTGTTTCATCTTGATGCATTCTCAATCATCCAGGGAAATAAATCTCCAAAAGTCACCAACTTGGAGTGTTTCAGTTTGCCGTCTTAGGGAGAAATCAACACACATGGGTGTAGGTCCTTTGTTGCTGAGATTTATTGATAAAAACAGTACAAAAAACCAACCATTTGTACACATATTTACAAATAATAATAAAAAGTGAGTGAGTACATTTAAACATTATACCAGTGGTCTGATTGATGCCACAATGGAGCAAATCGAGCAAAGACTGATAAGTTCGCTGCAATTTCCAGTGTGTGAGGATCATTGGTCACCAACTGCATCACGTGCTACAACCCTGGTCTACATATCACCGTTGATGAACAGCTTTTCCCATCAAAGACTCTGTGCTGTTTCCTGCAGTATATTGCAAGTAAACCTGACAAGTTTGGGATCAAGTTTTGGGTGGCTTGCGACCTAAAATCCAAGTACATTTGCAATGTCTTCCCATATCTTGGCAAGGACCCCAATCGTCCCACTGGGGAGAGACTTTCTGAAAATGTAGTAATGAGGCTGATGGAACCATTCCTAGTCATTCATATGTAAATGTGGTGGAGCTTGCAAGAGAGTTGGCTCACTCTCATGTAGCTGAGAAGAAGGCAAGAAAAGAACAGTTGCTTCGGACACAACCCTCCACACCTAGTCCTGGAAAAAGAGCCATGTGTCAGGTCAAACACAAATGCAAGAACAATCATGCCACTGTGCGATGTGTTCACTGTGCCAGGATTGTGAGTGATTGCTGAAAATGTTGAAATGTACTGTACCGGTCCGTTGCCATGGGTTACCTGACCGTTGCCATGGGTTAACTGTCCGTTGCCATGGGTTAACTGTCCGTTGCCATGCGTTTACATGTGTTGTTATGGGTTAACTGTCCGTTGCCATGCGTTTACATGCGTTGTTATGGGTTAACTGTCCGTTGCCATGCGTTAACTGTCCGTTGCCATGCGTTTACATGCGTTGTTATGTTTTAACTGTCCGTTGCCATGGGTTACCGGTCCGTTGCCATGGTAACCGGTCCGTTGCCATGGTAACCGGTCCGTTGCCATGGCAACGGACAGTTAAAACATAACAACGCATGTAAACGCATGGCAACGGACAGTTAACCCATAACAACACATGTAAACGCATGGCAACGGACAGTTAACCCATGGCAACGGACAGTTAACGCATGGCAACGGACAGTTAACCCATAACAACGCATGTAAACGCATGGCAACGGACAGTTAACGCATGGCAACGGACAGTTAACCCATGGCAACGGACAGTTAACCCATAACAACGCATGTAAACGCATGGCAACGGACAGTTAACCCATAACAACACATGTAAACGCATGGCAACGGACAGTTAACCCATGGCAACGGACAGTTAACCCATGGCAACGGTCAGGTAACCCATGGCAACGGACCGGTTACCATGGCAACGGACCGGTTACCATGGCAACGGACCGGTAACCCATGGCAACGGACAGTTAAAACATAACAACGCATGTAAACGCATGGCAACGGACAGTTAACCCATGGCAACGGACAGTTAACCCATAACAACGCATGTAAACGCATGGCAACGGACAGTTAACGCATGGCAACGGACAGTTAACCCATGGCAACGGACAGTTAACCCATAACAACGCATGTAAACGCATGGCAACGGACAGTTAACCCATGGCAACGGACAGTTAACCCATGACAACGGTCAGGTAACCCATGGCAACGGACCGGTTACCATGGCAACGGACCGGTTACCATGGCAACGGACCGGTAACCCATGGCAACGGACAGTTAAAACATAACAACGCATGTAAACGCGTGGCAACGGACAGTTAACCCATGGCAACGGACAGTTAACCCATGGCAACGGTCAGGTAACCCATGGCAACGGACCGGTTACCATGGCAATGGACCGGTTACCATGGCAACGGACCGGTAACCCATGGCAACGGACAGTAAAAACATAACAACGCATGTAAACGCATGGCAACGGACAGTTAACCCATGGCAACGGACAGTTAACCCGTAACAACGCATGTAAACGCATGGCAACGGACAGTTAACCCATGGCAACGGACAGTTAACCCATAACAACGCATGTAAACGCATGGCAACGGACAGTTAACACATAACAACACATGTAAACGCATGGCAACGGACAGTTAACCCATGGCAACGGACAGTTAACCCATGGCAACGGTCAGGTAACCCATGGCAACGGACCGGTTACCATGGCAACGGACCGGTTACCATGGCAACGGACCGGTAACCCATGGCAACGGACAGTTAAAACATAACAACGCATGTAAACGCATGGCAACGGACAGTTAACGCATGGCAGCGGACAGTTAACCCATAACAACGCATGTAAACGCATGGCAACGGACAGTTAACCCATAACAACACATGTAAACGCATGGCAACGGACAGTTAACGCATGGCAACGGACAGTTAACCCATGGCAACGGACAGTTAACCCATAACAACGCATGTAAACGCATGGCAACGGACAGTTAACCCATAACAACACATGTAAACGCATGGCAACGGACAGTTAACCCATGGCAACGGACAGTTAACCCATGGCAACGGTCAGGTAACCCATGGCAACGGACCGGTTACCATGGCAACGGACCGGTTACCATGGCAACGGACCGGTAACCCATGGCAACGGACAGTTAAAACATAACAACGCATGTAAACGCGTGGCAACGGACAGTTAACCCATGGCAACGGACAGTTAACCCATGGCAACGGTCAGGTAACCCATGGCAACGGACCGGTTACCATGGCAACGGACCGGTTACCATGGCAACGGACCGGTAACCCATGGCAACGGACAGTTAAAACATAACAACGCATGTAAACGCATGGCAACGGACAGTTAACCCATGGCAACGGACAGTTAACCCATAACAACGCATGTAAACGCATGGCAACGGACAGTTAACGCATGGCAACGGACAGTTAACCCATGGCAACGGACAGTTAACCCATAACAACGCATGTAAACGCATGGCAACGGACAGTTAACCCATGGCAACGGACAGTTAACCCATGACAACGGTCAGGTAACCCATGGCAACGGACCGGTTACCATGGCAACGGACCGGTTACCATGGCAACGGACCGGTAACCCATGGCAACGGACAGTTAAAACATAACAACGCATGTAAACGCGTGGCAACGGACAGTTAACCCATGGCAACGGACAGTTAACCCATGGCAACGGTCAGGTAACCCATGGCAACGGACCGGTTACCATGGCAATGGACCGGTTACCATGGCAACGGACCGGTAACCCATGGCAACGGACAGTAAAAACATAACAACGCATGTAAACGCATGGCAACGGACAGTTAACCCATGGCAACGGACAGTTAACCCGTAACAACGCATGTAAACGCATGGCAACGGACAGTTAACCCATGGCAACGGACAGTTAACCCATAACAACGCATGTAAACGCATGGCAACGGACAGTTAACCCATAACAACACATGTAAACGCATGGCAACGGACAGTTAACGCATGGCAACGGACAGTTAACCCATGGCAACGGTCAGGTAACCCATGGCAACGGACCGGTTACCATGGCAACGGACCGGTAACCCATGGCAACGGACAGTTAACCCATAACAACGCATGTAAACGCATGGCAACGGACAGTTAACCCATAACAACGCATGTAAACGCATGGCAACGGACAGTTAACCCATAACAACGCATGTAAACGCATGGCAACGGACAGGTAACCCATGGCAACGGACCGGTTACCATGGCAACGGACCGGTAACCCATGGCATCCTCACCCCTTCCTGTTACGTGTTGCATGTTGTCCATTGTTTATTTACCTCTCACCAGTCGGCAGCGTCTGCCATGTTTGTCTGTGCTAAATGTCACCTGCGGTGTGCTCAACAGCTATTTGGTCAACAGGCTCTAGAAGAAACCAGAATCAAACTTACGTGAACACAGTCTGTATCCACACTTTTGTTTCCTCTGTGACAGCCATCCTGTTTGGTAATCTGCAAACTCAAGAGCTTGTTGACCACTGTATCGTAACCAGAGTGGTTACTTTGTAACGTCCTCATTGTTTAGTGTTACTGATTTGCCAAAATCACCGTCTCAAAGCCTTGAATTTCTCCGTTTTGAAGCACAACTTCTAGCAGTTGAAATACAAGGCTATGGGAATGTGGCATTCCTGCCACATTTGCTAATTTTGTAGCTCTTATGGACAATTTCAGCTTTAACCCAAAGTTTTAACTGCACAAGTGTTTCCAGATTTTCTGGATTTGAAAATTATAACAATAAACACTCAGTTGTCAGTTTATTAGGGAGCTCAAACTAATGCAGACTAACAACAGTCCTGCAATAAAGGCAACTTTTCATAGTTTCATCTTCATTGTAAAAAAGAGGAAATGTTTGTGGTGCTGTTTTCATGTACTGCATTATACAGTAAGGTGTTCCTATTTGCTTTTCTTTTTTTAGCTTAACCTCATTTACAGAAATGAGGGAACAACTGATATAAATTAGGTGTACCTAATAAAGTGAGAACTGAGTGTACATCCTCTGCTCTTCTTGCTTAAAAACACTCTTAAGAAATTGAGATGTAAACAGAAGCAAATGTCCAGATTGACCTCTTGGTCGTCTAACATGTGTGTCCCCCTGTCTCTCACCCCCCCTCTCCATGCCTACTCACAGATCTCCGAAACCAGCCTTTCCTGCGAGCGGACGCGTTGATCCGGAGCGGTTGGAAGAGACCCTAAACCACTTATTCGTCACTTATAGTCCCCTCCCTATTGTAACCCTTCCCTTTGTCCCAGTGGCGCATCTCAACCCTGAGGCTGCAGATCACAAAGACTGAAAAGCGAGGACAGGACAAAGCCCTTGTTTTAGCCAACATTTAAATATTAAATTAGCAATAGCTATGTGCAGTACATCAATATCATGTTTTATATTTGGACTATATTAAACTGCACTGTCCCTTTTAAATAAAGAATTATTATTATATTAAGATCTGATTTGTTTCTTAACCCCACAGGCCCTCATTCATTCTGAACTATCTCACCAGAAAGGAAGAGGGGCAAACAGCCAGCTCGGCTTTCTTCTCTAACGACTGAGCAACAACTTGGCACATATTCTGGGGCTTTATGAATTTCCCCCATAAACATACATAGAGCTGTGATAGACTGGCAACCTGTCCAGAGTGTACCCCACCTTCTGCCCTGTGTTAGGTGAGACAGGCTTCTACCACCTTGTAAAACCCAGAATTAGATAAGAGGTTGTGAAAACGGATCGATTGGATGGAAATACACACAAAAATAAGTGTTGCAAAATGTGTTTCTGATAAGCTCTCAGTTTTTCTGGGAGCTATGTTTTAGTAGAAGCACTCCACATTTAATGTTGTGGTAGAATAATTAGAAAAATTATTTCCAAAAGGGGCAAATGAATGTAAACGCCACCACAAATCTGAACAACTTGGAAAGTCAGCAACACCTTTGGGACCAACTTTGCCAAGTTGATTAAATGTAAAATTCACATATATTGTTTGCTAACATTTCATTTGCAATATGGTGTCAGGACCGCACCATTCACTGGATCTGAATCAGAAGAGCTATCGACGACACAAACACGCTGGTCAAAAAGAATTACTGCTCGTTGCACAGCTTTTAAATCTGGACAAGTGAGCTAATAAGTGTATTTTTTACCAAACAACAAGCTGTTCCTTTAGGGAGAGCATGCCACAGTGCATGAAAATGTCTAACATTACATCTGTCATCTTTATTGTTGAGCTCCACTGTTGGCTGGGAAAAAAGTAACTTAATACTTTTAATAGCCACATTCCTGCTGGGACTACTCCAATTGAACCTCTCCACAGAGACATCATTTAAGTTGCTGTTATATTAAGATGGGATGAACAACTGTAAGTCTGGCAGCGTTTTGAGCTTTTGGGGGAGTTTGTTCTTCTCCACGTGCACAAAGTCTGATGTGATTTTCCAGACTTCCTGTTCCTGTTGTCTGTCTGTCTCTCTTTAGACACTGCCTTTAACTGCTATGTATGTTCATTTTTATAAACTATTTGAATTATATTACTTACAATTCACAGCTAATGGGTAATATTAAAGGTTTCCATATTTTCTGTAGTTAAAGCTCAAGGATTGACCCTTTGTTATTGTGGCATAATAGAGCATTAGTTCTTGCTTTATTTGAATTTGGAAGATTGGGGTTGGGGACCGCTGGTCTACTTGATTTTGTACTCTACCTGAGCACTCAAAGTGCCAAAATATACTTGTCATGCAGACTGGAGCAGCCACGGTTCAAAACCACCAACAATACACATCTGAGATGGTACCATTTGAAGTAGGTACTTGCTTATCACATAAAGACTTGCTACTCAACTCTTTAGCATCTTTCAAAAACTTTTTCTGCGACTCTGCTGCTTTGTTTGACTGCTACACCAACTGCAACTCTTCTTTCATTCAGAAAATACTTTCTGAATCTGCAGCAGAGTGACAGTATTTAAGGTGATATCACTGTAGGGCTGTTTGTTGCCTTCTGCATCTGTAACTTTCTTTTTGTAGTTACTGTTCTGCACTTTCACTGACACTAATTAGCCAGTGTTGCTGTTGTCGTAGATGTAATAGTATGTAAAGGAGCCTGAACACATAATCTAATCCTTAAGCCAGAACTGACTTCAGCTGAGAGACATTCTCGTTCCAACCAAACTCGTAATCAGACTTCAACTTCACAATGCTGCTCCCTCTGTTTCTCTCTCCGTCTCTCTCAGGTTGCCATTAATGATCACATGACCCCGTCCTGAACCTTTGATACTAAATACTCCAAATGCAGTGTGATGGGGCAGTAAAACCACAGCAGACTTTCCCTCCCTCCATTCTCCCCCCGTCCTCTTTCTTTTCTTTCACACTTCCTGTCAGTCACTCAGTTTTCCTGTGCGTCAAGTGTGTGTTTACAAGTGAGGTCAACCTGCCGCTTTCTGCCAAACACCTTTAATTAAGACATTTGATATTGCTACCTCATATTACTGTGGGAGAGTGAAGAGGGACTTAGCTTAATGTGTCATTTCATAATTTACCTCACTGTCTGTCCCGTCACGAGACGAAGGCTTGAAGGAATGGAAAATTCCATCCGAAGCATTAAAGACTAACATGTGTAACGAGTGTGGTTCAGTCTAAAATGGTCAAATATGATAAAAACACTAAACATAAGATTAATTAAAAAAATAAACACAAGTGTTACCAGGTAACATAGTATACTCTGCCAGCTCTTCGATGTGGTAAAAAGGACACAACTGCTAGAATGCAAATAAAATCACGAGTGTCCGTTTGATGTTTAGCTGTCATCAATTAAAAAACTTAACAATAGCTACAAATGTAACAGATTTTATCTCTAACACCAAAACAATTTTCATTACCTTTTAAAGTTAGGATAAAATGTGATTTGACACAAAACAGAATCTTCCAAGTGTTGAAAACAGAAATTTGTGCACAAAAACTACAGCAGAGTGTGTTCTGATTTAAACTAAACAGGAAAATCACAGGTTTTCCACTTAACACATTAAAATGAGCAAACCAAGGCAACAGCTTACTATGATACATGAAATCTCAACCCCTATATCCTGTATGCACACAGTGGTTTTAGATATTCCAGCTTTGCCACACAAAAAAAGACTTCATACAGTAGCAGAAATTAAAGACTTTTTTTGCAGTCGTGATCGGCACCTTCATAAAAAGATAGAACAAAGACAGGGGGAGGCTTTGAGAACCAGTAAGTAAAATTATAGGACCTCCTGGTAAGTTCTTAAAATATGCTGCTGTAACTTGATCCCAAAGATCAGTTGTACTCCTTCTTCTCTCATTGGCTTTTATGGGCAAATATTTGAGGTTTTCCAAAAATGCACCAGCAGCTGTATTCAGGAGTCTGAACACAGTGTGAAGGTTGATAAAGCATACCTAGGAGAGTTTATAAAAGGTTAATAAATCCTTAGTGAATGCTTTATTAAACTATTATAACCCCATTGCCAGATTATTAAAAAAATCTGAATATAGTTACATTTCTGTTAATCAAGAAATTATTTAAAGCCAATTTTAATGGATATCAGAGCATGAAGTAAATATTTCTGTTGGGAGTTATCACTCGCATTTTCCCCCAAAACCTGAAAGCTGACAGGCCTACAGAGAATTACCCCACTCTTCACACCACTTTAGCATCTTTCAGCTCAATGTTTTGGTTTTATTATCCTTGTTTTCCAGGCAGCAGGTAAAGAAAAGCCTTACCAATGTGGTGAACAGCTTATTTATCAGCTAAGGAGCCAGGGAAGACAAAACTGAATCATGCAAAGGGCAGAAAAGGTTTGCTATCATGCACCGTTTGCACCAATTCAATTTCAATTCAATTCAATTTTATTTATATAGCGCCAAATCACAACAAAAGTCGCCTCAAGGCGCTTCATAGATACAGAGAAAAACCCAACAATCATATGACCCCCTATGAGCAAGCACTTTGGCGACAGTGGGAAGGAAAAACTCCCTTTTAACAGGAAGAAACCTCCAGCAGAACCAGGCTCAGGGAGGGGCGGCCATCTGCTGCGACCGGTTGGGGTGAGAGAAGGAAGACAGGATAAAGACATGCTGTGGAAGAGAGACAGAGGTTAATAACAGATATGATTCAATGCAGAGAGGTCTGTTAATACATAGTGAGTGAGAAAGGTGACTGGAAAGGAAAAACTCAATGCATCATGGGAATCCCCCGGCAGCCTACGTCTATTGCAGCATAACTAAGGGAGGATTCAGGGTCACCTGGTCCAGCCCTATCTATATGCTTTAGTAAAAAGGAAAGTTTTAAGCCTAATCTTAAAAGTAGAGATAGTGTCTGTCTCCCGAATCCAAACTGGAAGCTGGTTCCACAGAAGAGGGGCCTGAAAACTGAAGGCTCTCCCTCCCATTCTACTTTTAAATACTCTAGGAACAACAAGTAGGCCTGCAGAGCGAGAGCGAAGTGCTCTAATAGGGTGATATGGTACTACAAGGTCATTAAGATAAGATGGGGCCTGATTATTTAAGACCTTGTATGTGAGGAGCAGGGTTTTGAATTCAATTCTGGATTTAACAGGTAGCCAAGCACCACTTTTCCCCCTCATAATTTTAAGTTTTCCACTGGAGCTCCAATTTCAAAAAAGTATTAAGACGTTAGGGGAGATTTTTTTTGCTCAGTATATCAGATTCAACCACGGTGTTGCTCTCTAAATCAGTTTTTCTCTTGAAAATGGGATCATTTTTTGTATCCTGTGGACACAGGTTAAAACCCCCCCACATCATAAAATATGAAACCGAGTCGCTCAAGATATGCAATGTAAATGTGGTGTGAGGAACCCCTAGAAGCCATCGCCGTCTGCCTCCCCCTGTTAAATCTGTAGCTTATCCTTATTTATGAGCACAGGTAGAGGTGGGTTTAGGAGATGACAGAATATGGATATCATATATGGACGCCGAAGCTACACTCGGCAGACAAAACTGACATCCACGTGGAAATGTCCCAGACGCACCCTCTTCATCAGATGTCCAGGATGAATCCCACAAGCAAACATCTGTAGGAAACTGAGCATCTGTGCGTGTGTGCGTGCGTGTGTGTGTGTGTGTGTGTGTGTGTGTGTGTGTGTGTGTGTGTGTGTGTGGTGAGGATGAGAAAGAGAGTGATAGCGATTACAGGAATGTTTCTGATTCATCAGCAAGGCTTATTTTCAGGTTTCAGATGCCAAATAAAATATTTGGTTATTGTGTTTCAGTGAAGGAGACTGACAGAGTCAAACACAGTTATGGTAAAGAACGAGAGAACATAAAAAGAGAGGAAAGAAGGAAGAGAGATGGAGAAACAGAAAGGAAAAAGATGCAAGCAGAGGCAGAGAAAGGAAGTCTTCCGCTCTTGCTTCATCTCATCAGTCAGACAGGTTCATGACTGATAGCAGCCAAAAGACCAAGCAAGGAGCCTGTCCCCGCCGTCGTCCACCCTCTGCTTTATTTCATTGTGAAAGTTTTATACGTGGAAAAATAACAGGACGTGGAGCCAAGCGGCTCAATGGTTGAAAGAAAAGAGGAAAAAAAAAAGTCTGAGCCCTGTGAAACAAAAGGCTTCTGTTGTTTCTAAATCAACGTTAATTTTTAACTTGGCGATCCCCCGCCTGGAGGAAGCTTGCGGTAAAGAAAAGAAAATGAGGGGGGTTATTTTCCTCACATTTGCCATCTGAGGTCCGGGGTTGTTTTTTAGGCTTAGCCTTAAAGTTTTGAATTTCACCTCTGTGCCCTCTAACGCCCGCGCCCCTCCAAGCCCAAAACGGCTTTTTTGACCATGTGGGAACGAATGTAGTGATGGCAATGAATCAGAGCGAACGCTCATCCTGGGATTTGTCCACATCACGACAGAAGCCTTGGTGGAAACCTTTGTCCTGCATTTGTCCTCCAGATGATTTGTTCTTAAAGGCCCAGAAAACAGACTGAAGTCAGTGTATTTTAAATTCAAACTCTCGGGCGCAAATGTACGGTAAAAGGCAGGATTTGAGCAGTCACAGAACATTTAACTTTATGGCTCTTGGTAGGTTTCACAGAAGCAACAATAACAAAGAAAAAAAAGATACGCAGAAGGAAAACTCGAGTGGTGAAAGCGAGACGTGAAATGTGCATATTCCATATCTACATCTGTCCCTGGCAATGAGTTGGCTGCTTTGACTTTCAAGCAGGAAGCATTGCTGTTTTAGTTGGAAAGTCGGTTTAAGTTAAATTAACTGGATTAATACGAGCTGTAGTACGGGCTGGTATGTTAATCTAACACTTCAGATGGGTTTGTCCAAGTCTTGCTGCTTGCTGTACCAAAACAAGGCAATGAAGATCATAAACTGGGAAAACTGACTGAAAGAAGCCAAAATGAATATCTGAACTCAACATTGTCTGAATTTTCAGTTAACATTATTCAACTTTCTGTGATGAAGAAGTTAATAATTTTACATATTTCCGTCTTTCATGAAGTATAAAGATAATATACCAAGATACAGTTATCATTACAAAAGAGGAAGGAACCTCACTTTTAATATTCTTTAAGCCCCCTAAGTTGATAACCGCTGTCACTAACCTCTGCTTAATTTCTGCAAACGGTCAGAGAAAAGAATCAGATGATAATTGCCTAAAGATCTGCATTCTGCCTCCAGGTCACTAGATGGCGATAGGTGTGGCTTTTTGTCTTGACATTGGGGAAACACAATCACATGATAATACTGGAAAAAAAAAAGTATGACTTAAATCTTGATTGCATCGTTTTCCAGAAGGAGACTCATCGGTGGCATGAAGCTGCACAATCAGTGGTTAATTAAATGTCAGTCACAAGTCATCAGCCAACAAGTTTGAGGTTTCAGAGTCAGTCTTCATTCATTGTTTTTTTTTTCTGCAAACAAGATGGCGATGTACGTTGAGGCTTCCAAAGAGGACTTTAAAATAATTAAAATGAGCATTCCTCCTAACTTACTGTATCTCTTTCTTGCTTTACCTATACCGATTCCTGTGAAGCAATTCAGGCAATGGAATAAACAGCTCTCAAGATTCATTTGGCTCAACGAAAGACCAAGGATGAAGTTCTCTACTTTGCAGTCGCTGAGGGAAAAAGGGGGCTTGGCTCTACCTTCTTTAAGGGATTTCTACTTGTCTGCTCAGTTGAGATCTTTGGTGTGTTGGTGTAACCCATCTTATTGTGCAAGGTGGATGGCGATTGAGATGTCTCTCTCGGAGACGCCGATCCAGTCTAGGCTTGGTCACACAGCTTCTGAGTTGGGCAATATTTTGACAACCAGCCAATGGGTCAATTTGACATTAAAAACATGGAGGGGAGTGGTCAAGCAGGCACAACTTCAAGAGGAGATAAAACTTCTGAGGTGGCCAGCATACAACCCTGAATTTTTACCTGCCTCCCATGACAGCAGATTTAGACAATGGGCATGGCATGGTATTACTGCTGTGTGCACAGTTATCGCAAAATCTAAAATTATGGCTTTTGATACTTTATGTAAGACTTACGACCTTCCAATACTTGCAATTTCGTCATTGTATTGGTAAAAAAATAAACAGCTGTGTCCTTGGAGACTTCTCGATTGTTAACATCTTCATTGACGCTTATGACTCTGGGAGTAACAAAGCCCTGATAAGTAAACTGTACAAATGTATGATTAAGTTTAAAAAGGACTCAACAAGTTACATAAAACAGAAATGGGGAAAGAGAAATGGAGATTGAGATTACAGAAGATGGGTGGACAAGGATTTGGGAAACGTAGTTCACCACAACTAATTCCAACACGTGGCGGGACTTTTGTTGGAAAAACATTATACGTTTTTTCATAACACCTAAACAAAAGTCTAAATTCAGTGCTACAACTGCACTGTGCGGAAACTGTGGGGAAGTCATGGCAGATCATGGACACATATTCTGGTCCTGTCCGGCCGTACGAACCTTCTGGTTGGAAGGAATGTATGACTTTCACCCTGCGACTTCAGGGGGACTTGGGAAGGAGAAAATGGCTGGGCTTTACAAACTGTGGCAGCACTCTTTAATGCATAGAACTTACAATATATAGTTTTTATGTATGCATGTATGTGCAGATGTATATACGTGCATATATTTGTCTTCCCATGACCTCATTTTTTTCCCTTTTTGCTGTATAAAAATTTTTCTAAATAAAAACTATTAAACCAATAGCTGCCTCCACTTTTTTAAACTGACTAAAATTTCATGATATCGCCTATTGATGTATGTATATCTTAATTTAGCTGTTAATCATTTTCGATCGTGGCTCAAGAGTTGGGAGTTCGCCTTGTAATCGGAAGGTTGCTGGTTCGAGCCCCGGCTTGGACAATCTCAGTCGTTGTGTCCTTGGGCAAGACACTTCACCCGTTGCCTACTGGTGGTGGTCAGAGGGCCCGGTGGCGCCAGTGTTCGGCAGCCTCGCCTCTGTCAGTGCGCCCCAGGGTGGCTGTGGCTACAATGTAGCTGCCATCACCAGTGTGTGAATGGGTGGATGACTGGATATGTAAAGCGCTTTGGGGTCCTTAGGGACTAGAAAAGCGCTATACAAATACAGGCCATTTACCATTTTCAATTCAGATTTATATTATTACTGTTACACAAACTTAAATTACAGAACTAAATGTGGCCATGCGAAGTCATGCACGACACATTTTTAACATCAAACCCTAAAACTCACTGGATTTAAAATTGGGCAATTTAGTTTAACTCAACCCAGCTTACAGTTTACCAGTTTGATTCTAACCAGTTTTGGTTATTTGACCTTACAAAAGGACACTGGGGTAAAATGAGTGTTGGGCTGATGGATTCCTGGAGGATCGAGGTAAAAGCAGGGGAGGCACACAGTCCTGCAGGCTTTGGCAACTCTAGTACTCTGGGAAGAATTTACTTTTTTTTTTTTTAACAACCAGAAATAAAAAGTCACATGTAATAACAGTTGTAAAGAGTCAAAATTATCTTGGCCCTGATATCCTTTAAACTTCGTACAGTCACCCTGGGTATAGCTCTTAATATAATCTCCAGGTCAATGACTTTTCAGTATTTGGAAGATGGAAAGTGGTATTGGCCATTTTAAAACTTTAATTTCCTAATGACTTCTCAACATCATCATCAACTCTGTTATAAACTGACCTAATTACATTATCACTGTCGTCATACTGTTGGGTAATGTCGATGTGTTACCCAACAATTTTAATAGAATACAATGACTTGGTATTAAGATTAAACCTCAACCATCAGTTTGATCAATCAGATGGAAAATCTGGTTATAAGTCAGCTGACCTATATAGTGTTAGCGCTATAATGACCTAAACTTAATATGTGTGTATGTAGGTTCTTCTTATATAGATTAGCAGGGTGCAAACATGCTTTAAAAGCTGGACGTTTTAACATGGGATTCTATGGGGACTTGAGCTTCAGGTGGCACCTAGCAGAACTTCAGTTTTTGTCACTTCATCACTGGCTTCATTCTTCAGCTACAAAGGTTGCCCCTAGGTTCAACCCTCACAGCTCCCTTACCTAAACCATAAAGTGTTTCCAGTCATGCAGTATTTGAAGCTGATTGTTTCCTCCTGTGTGAGAAAGGAAAAAATCCCAAACCGATTCTCCCAGAATTTATGGCTGTTCAACAATTTTGAACGTAGACGCTAACAACAAGCCAGTAGATTGGCACGCCAGCTCGGTGAATAAGTAGCCTAATTTAATCCATAAGTGACTGAAGGAAGGACAACAAGATCAAACTTGCTTCTCAGTTATTTCTGCTTATCATATGCCAGCCTCTTTAGACATGATGTAGATGAATATGTATGGTTTGAGAATGAAAGCTAAATGGTAACAGCTCCATGAGAGGTCGCTATCCAAACATACTCTGTGTGAAAGATGCAAAGCATGACAGAGAGACAACAATGGTTCAGAAACGTGAGACAGAGTAGCATGAAAGAAAGCAAATATCTTGCTCTGAGTTCCGCTCTACTTTCTTTAAGCTTCGAGGCATAAAATGAGAAAATTCGACCCATTGCCGACGATAAAGACAATGTTATTGCAAGACTCGCGGTGTTGCATTACATGATGTTTGTCTCCCTGGAAACGAGCCCGTTGGAGAGGCGGATGGGTTAGCAGTAGAGCTGAGATCAAAAACAGGTGAAGACTCTCTGCTGGTCATACTATCTCTGCACCTTCTGCCATATAAATTGGGAGCAATTGCGTTCAATATGGTCAATATGACAATTTTCCTGTCAAAAGCAGATGTGTTCAGTCTGCGTTCTGGGTGAAAAAGCATAAGGAGCAGCATTTACGTCATCACCAAACACTACACTGAAAATCCGATAAAGTTCATATCTGGAGGCTAAGCAGATGTACGGTGACAGAATTCTGACTTTGTGTGACTGAGCTCGGCGACTGAGAGCTTTACCTGACTGCCATTGATCTCCATTTAAAAGCCAGGTCTGGACTTGATTGGGAGGTGAGCGGAGAGGCGGCCAATTTGTCATCATTTGGGTGACAACTTGTCTGACTGACACACTCCCTCGTTGACCTCTCTGTGCTTTGAACTGATAACAAAACTGCACGTGTGCGAGGAAAGAGCGGAAAATGAGGAAAAATGACAACAAGAAGGGAACAGGAGACGTTAAAGAGAAAAGCAGGGCTCCTGGGTTAAATTGTACAATTTCAAACTTTTCCAGACCTTCGTATCATGATTTCCTTTGAAGGTATTGATATTCACCGAGGTCTGTGTCGACTTCCATCGCATGCTTTTCCCCCACAAAGACAGATATGAAAATATGAGATCATTTGCATTTGACACCACATTCAATCACATTTTGGTAAAAATGTTTCACTTTCTAGTTTAATTTTATTTTTGGTCTATTAATTTCCAGACTTGATGCTGTTCCAATTTTTATTTTTAAATTTTGCTCTAATTGAGGAAACACTTAATATGCTAATGGCTTTAGCATTATGCCACATTGGGGCTATGTTTAGACTGTATACAAAAGATGGAAAGAAATCATGACATCACCCTCTGGTTTATGGATATTTCGAGCCAGAAGTGACAATATTTGAATGAGGTGAAGTGCTAAGTTATCAGCTAAGGCCAGCAAGCTCTCTCCAAATTTCACACACTGAAACTGAGGCAGTTTTTCAGCCCAGGAAGCTGCTGCTCAGTGCTACACACAGCTGCGCAGACACACATCGACATGCTGTAACTGGGTGCTGCCACTTGAGGGCAGTATCAGAAATATGTGGGACAATGTGTAGCCTGCTATGTCTGTGCAGTCAGGGAAGACAGATGTTACAAGATATACAAAGGAGTTCTTTACAGTGGATTAAAGCCAAGTGCTAAACACAATTAAAACTGTCCACTGCAGTCACTGCCTGTCCTTTAACACCAGGAATGTTTCATATCTGTTGTTTATGCTCTTTATGGTGATCTCCACTGTTTTCATTCCTTATCCTGTCCAAGCCAACTTCGCAACCAGTCCACAGTGATCCTAAGCATAGCATACAAACAGGCTGATGTTGGCTCACATGTGGAATACACACACTCAAGTCTCTCTGATCTTTGTGTTGGTTGTATTCCATAATGGGGGGGAGGGGGTTTCTGTGTAGGTGGAAAAGTCTACAAATTGATGCCAACTCAGACCATAAATCACCCTTAAGGCAGATAGAGGAGGACTGCGAAAACAGTATTGCAAACGCTGGAGTCCCAAGTTAACCAAAGAAAACAACTTAAACAGAGTTCAGCAATGAAAACTTCAAGTTTGTATGAGTTTGTGCTAATAACACTGTACATTTTAGTATATGAATATTATGAACAACTGATATCTTAAAGGCTGGACACTCATAAATATCCACCAGTTAGTTTTTTAATCACATTTTCCAACAAACACTGATGCGTTCTCATAAAATTGAGTCATACATTCCAAAAATCTCATCATCTTGGAAACAGTGGCTGAGGTGAACATCACCGTTCTGCACAATCACATTTCTTTACCAAACAATTGAAAACATGATGGAAAGAGAGAACACAATGGATAAAATGCCATCTTCTTCATCTTTAGCCTCATCTCCTGAAATGACGTCAGGGCTCTAGCACATGGAAATGTTCACAAATGCGTATTTATTCCAGATATCGTGGCACGTGCTAACTGCCAGCAGATTAGACATGTCCATCTCCGAACAGCTGACAACAAATCGGCTAAACAACAACAACAGCTGGTTATAAGATAACCAACAGTCAGCTGTGGCTGTTAGGAGATACAGGCTAAATTTCACGTTTTTCATCTCTCTGCAGTGGCGACAACAGCACTGTGGACTTGGGAGGATGATAATAAATGATAAAAACAATGTGAAATCAGTTGCCCAGTCAGTCTAAGAACAAAGCCCGTCTGCTTTGTTGGCTTACCATCCTCATCCTCGACCTGTGCCCGTGCTGACAAAGCAGCCCGTCAGTTGCCGTTGGTTCTCCATCAATTTTTGTGTTAAAGGTGGGAGGAAAAAACTTTACGCTCTTCAGCTACTGGTCTCTCACCTTTCAAAGTATCTCTAGGTTTGCCTTGCCTAGATCCAGTCACCCAGCTTGTTTCATTTGCTAGTTTCAAAACTTCTTTCAATACAGCACTCTTTTAATACACCATGAAGTTGATTTTACAAATTAAGAGTCCAATTCAGAGTAAAATTTGGTGTCCTTTGTGTAACAAATCATATGGACAGTGTCCTGTTTCTCAGTTAGATCAAAATATTCAAGATTCAAAGTGTTTATTGTCATGTGTCACAAGTGAAAAAAGTTGTTCAGTGTTCAGTTGTATTTGGAGTTACCGTAAGGATCTGAATGTTCAGTTTTTTCCCCCTATTAATATTACCACAGTTAATAATAGCTTTCTACCCAAGCTAGCTGGCTAATTTGCTGATCATTTTCAAGCTCTCATCCAAATATTTAACTCAGTTCAATTCAATTTTATTTATACAGCGCCAAATCACAACAGCAGTCACCTTGACGCGCTTTATATTGTAAGGCAGACCCCACAATAATACATACAGAGGAAAAACCCAACATTGAGCAAGCACTTTGGCAACAGTGGGAAGGAAAAACTCCCTTTTAAGAGGAAGAACCAGGCTCAGGGAGGGGCGGCCATCTGTCGCCACCGGCTGGAGTGAGAGAAGGAAGAAAGAACCAAAGGCTGGGTCTCATCTCATCAAGACATGCAATGGGTAAAACTTAGCGATAGCAGCCCTGAAACTGAGGGGTGAAGTCCCGTTTGTGTAAAACCTATTGACACAATCTGTCTTTTAGGCAACTTAACGATGGGGATGCCAGCGACAATAGAAATTAATGTAAATCAGAGATCTTATGATTGCCTAATTCTTCACAGGAACTCTGTGTAAAAGCTTTTTAAATACAGCGATGAAACAATTATTAACATAGCACAAGCCACAAGAGCACTGCTGAGAAAGTCCGTGTGAATGTTTATGTTTCGTGTGCCTTTGTTCATATTGGTAATTAAACTGTTTATGCATTAACATTTGCAGTTTGTGCTTTTGTTTGCTTTTTATTTTTGCCCATTTACTTCTTATATCAAACACTGTGCTCAGTCACTGTTTAGTTTATTGCCTGTGATTAACACTTAGACCCCCGGAGAGCAGTCATTTTGGTTTTCTACCTTAGACCCCCGCGGAGTCATCATTTTGCGTTTCTACCTTTAAATAAACACATGCCCGTGCCCTATTACTCACACAAACAGTTCAGGACCATCAACGTCTAAATTAGAAGAAGATGACGACCTGGTTTTCGTAACGCCACGAAAAAACAACAGTTAATAAATAAACCAAAATCTGAAGTTGATTACGAAAGTAATGAGTTTTCTGTTTCAGAAGGAGCTTTTGTATTTTTGAATTTTTTTTTACAAGCAGTTGGTAGCTGTGCAAATAACCCGACACGGGGAGCCAGCCAGGTACTTAGATGAGGTTGCAGGCATTGTGAAAGCAGAATAATTACATGGGATAAATGTTTTTTTGGCTAACAGCATGGAATGGAAGATTAGCTCCCCAGGGAGAGAATTAAAAAGATCCAACCTCTAATACTGCTGGCTTGAGGACGATCGCTGAGGCAGACAAGATGCAAGAAAAGAGCCTTTTTCTGCATTTCAACATTTTGTCTTTCTTAGATTTGGATGGATATATAATTTAAAGAGAACGGTAAACAAGAATCATGTGTGCACCAGCAGCTTTAAGAGTTTCCCACCTCTTTAAATTGCTCCACGGGTCTTTAGCGGTTGTTGCAGGCCAGCAAGAACAACTGATGAAAAGAAGGCAAAGTTCAGCTACAGCCAGTTGTGAGTGACTAAAGCAGCAGTCAACAACTGTTACTATCAAAAGAGCTGTTTTTGAGCAATTTCGTATAAAAAGAAACAAATCTGAGTCTTACAATTAAAGTCAAATGACCTATTTAATGCAAATTTGCCTTTTGAACATTTCTAATGGTGTGTAAAGAATTAAAATCTGGGACTTCAGAATAGCCATTTATGTGTATACGCCCGTGTTTGCCTCTGCCACTGATATCAGCAAAATTAAGAGGATAAGGGACCAAGCGGTAGGCGTAGGCTATGAAATTTGTATAATTTTTTAAATTCTCAATGGCGTAGATTCAGCAGGGCGCTGGAACCATTCCTCACGGAGTTCGGTCCATGTTGATATGATAGCATCACACAATCGATGCAGATTTGGTCCATTTCATATCCTCGATGCAAATCTCTCGTTCCACCACATCACAAACGCTCTATTGGAGATCTGGTGACTGTGGAGGTCATTTGAGTACAGTGAACTCACTGTGATGTTCAAGAAACCAGTTTGAGGTGTTATGAGCTTTGTGACATGGCACACTATCCTGCTCTGCGCAGTCATCATTAAAAGGGTACGCTTTGGTCACAAAGAGAGATTCAAGAATGTGCTGCTACACCACCAGCAGCCTGAACCTTTGATACACGACAGGATGGATCCATGCTTTCATGCTCTTTATGCAAAACTCTTCGAATGCTGCAGCAGAAATTGAGAGTCATCAGTACAGGGGCAGTTTTTCTAAGCTTTTGTTGTCCAGTTTTGGTCCCAGTTTCCCACTCGATGGCATCTTCTTCTGCTGTAGCCCAGCTACTTCAAGGTTGTACACTTTCAAGTGATTATTGCTGTCTTCCCTTCAGTCTGAAGCAGTCTAGCCATTCTCCTCTGAGCTCTGGCCTAGAGAACTCACCAAATATTCTCTCTTTATCTGGATCTTTGTTTTCAATTGTTTGTTTGCTTTTTTGGACCATTCTCTGTACACTTTTGAGATGGTTGTGTAAGAATATTCCAGCAGAAGTTTCTGTAGGTATGTAAGTGAAAACAGTTAGTGGCTGCAAATACATTCAATACAGATATTTATTTTTGATATTTAGTGTTGATATCATATTATGCTTCTATGTTGTTGTTATCAGCTTGCTTGATTTACTTGGTATTATTCTGTAATAATTTTATTGGTATCAGCTACGTTAAAAACAAAGTGTGGTAAAGGAGCAGGAACATTCTGGAGACTATGGTAAATGTCCTTTTTTAACCCTTTAAAGCCGGTTTTGCGTAACTATTTTTAAATCCCCGTAGAACCGGAACCACGTAAGCCAGCGCAATAATTTTTTTTGAATATGAAACCGGAGGAGTTCTACTTACATCTTATGCCATCAGCTTGTCCTATGTCACAGTTTCCTTTCACATATAGCTTTGCAAAAACTGCTCAAAAAGCGGAAAAAAATACAGGAAAAAAACACAATATTCCAGAAACACATTTTGCCGATCCGATCAGCTGTTCAAAACACTTCCTACATTGAAATAGACTTTAGTGCGTGTCCGAAACCGGAAGTGACGTCGTTTTCGCGGAAAATGTAGTTTTTTACTTGTAGGCCTATACTGCCTACTGGTGTTTTTAAAAGTCAGGTTTGACTTTATGCTTTTCTGAATAGTTTCTGGGATGCTTAGAACTCAAATTGCACTGCTTTAAATAGTTTATTTTGATGCACATGCTGTTTTCTTTGAAAATTTGCATCATAGGATTGTTTTTCATTTTTTCTGCAGTATGTAAAAATTGGTGTATCTGAAAAATAAAACTATGAAGACACTCAAAATAAATTTCCTGTGGTTGGAAACTATTTTTTCAACTTTTTTGTATTTAAAGTTTTGAGGGATAAGCCTCTTAAATTTCTCTAAGTAGAAATGTATGTAAAAAAAACAAAAAAGGATTTTCAATTTTTTTGTAGTTTATTGCAATGTTTTGCAATTTATGTAGTTACTATGGACTTAATGCATACATATTACTAAAATTTGGGCTATAACAGTTGTATTGATGTATAGCAACTTGAAATGCTCCCAGAAATGGCTCCACAGCATGTAAAAATATAAAGTAAACTCTGGCGGACTTGGTTCTATGGTAGGTCTTAAAAGGTTAAAAGGTGGGTTTTTTTTTTAATTTTAGTGCCACAAATAATTTTTAAAAAGTATTAAACATATATATAAAAAACATTGGCCAAAGAGAATGAGGTCTGTGTTTTCAGCTTTGAAATGTGTGAAGACTGGCATGTACAGCAGTGTTGGGGAGTAACGGAATACATGTACCGGCGTTACGTATTTAAAATACAATTTTGTCCAAATACGTTACGTATTTAAAATACAAAATATGAGTAACTGTATTCCATTACAGTTACCGTTTAAAAAGGTGGTATTCAGAATACAGTTACTTTGCTGAAATAAAGGGATTACACGGCGGTGTTTTCCTGTTTCATATGTTAGATTGTGCCCTTTCTATTTGTTACAGGCATAGCCCTAGCAAATGTAGCCTCATGGGCAGTGTAGTCCAGTTGTAAGTAAGCTATTAAGACTCGACTGTACACTGTGTTCGTGTTTTCCTCCGAAACAATAGGTTCCGTAGGAGCAGTCTTTCAACGCCTCTCTCTGTCTCTCGCTAGCAAAGTTGACCCAGGCAAGAAAGTAAAGCTAGTTTTCGGCTACGAGCCCGACACGAACCCGATGTATTAGCCAGAGGTCTCTTTACTACGCGGACCTGTTTTATATACGCACGGAATAGTTTTCTATACGAGATCGCTGCAAAAAGTGCAGCCTTACCTAATGTCCACCCTACTCTTACTCATTTTATATTAAGATTTAAAAATCTAGTTGGTATTGATATGACGAGTAAGCTTCAGTAATAGTAATAAATCACACAGCAATATAACACTGAGCAGTTCCACTGGGTTTTAATAAAAACTCACACAATGTGATCTAATCTTTATCAAAGTGAAAATAATACTGACAAGCTGTCACAGTTCATCCTACTTGACTCGATTTGGCAATGAGATTCCTGTCAGGTTACGTGTCTGACTGGATCTAAGAAGTTCCTTGAAAAACATGCAAACACGCCTGTCACAGGTCTCTCCAGCATCCCTCTTAATGACCAAAAGGTGCCCTGACCTTCTGTGGATACATGTATGCGTGACACTTCACTGCCATCCTCCTGCTTGGCACCTTTAGGGGTTCTTCTTTCCTCACTGGTTACGTCCAGCCTCCTTCACCTCCACCTATTCTGTCTTCTTCTCTTCTTCTGCCTCTGCTGCTAGTCCAGCCTCTGCACTTCTCACTGTGCTCTGCTACATTCTCTACTTGACAAAGCTAAACAATTTCATAGTTAATATTGATGTCAGCTTTGATTTTACATAAAAAGCTGAACGTTAGTTCCACATACTACCAAAAAAGTGGTATTATAGGATACACGAGTAAACGCATGTTCAGCAGCATGAAGCAGAAACCACCGCTTTTCTGCACAGTTCAGTGTGCTAGCATGTTGAACAGTGGTTCTTTGTTAGAAGACAGAAACATTCTCCCTGTGTGATCACCACAGGCCTCACACACACACACACACACACACACACACACACACACACACACACACACATACAAACTAATGGAGCTTATGCCTCAGAATAGTTGCCCTCCTATGAAAGTTTAATAAGTAGGGAGAGGGGCCAGTCACAATTCACACACACACACGCACACACAAACTTAATGAGGAGTGTCTCACACGTAGTGGTTCAACTGACGCCAGCAATGGTGGGAGAAAGGAAGGTGTCTGAGTGTGTGTAAGTGTGTGTGTGTGAGTGTGTGTGAGTGTATATACATTGCGGTGGGGGTATTTGAAGGTGTGAATCAAACACTTAACTAAGCTTCTCCACTCGTGCTCTCCCAGGACTTACACAAACACCTTAGGCTGCCTGTCATATTTCTGTACACTGACTATATGAAGCCATTCCTGACTACATCACACCCCAACCACAGTTTTTAGTAGTATGCTCAGCTTGTGCTCGACTAAGCATACGCTTAGAATAACCTGCAGTAGATGCACTACTGCACATTTCATTCACTCTTTTCATTTCATGATGGGGCAGCGTAGAATAAGACTACTGGAGCATTTATTTTTATTCCAGCCCATTAATTCTCTTTCCTTCTTAGCAGACTATGCCTTCCTAACTTTGACAATTACTGAAGCTGGTCTCAAGTATTGCAACTGTATGATAAGAAGATTTTGATATGCGACGATAGGACTCGTCCCTACAACGCTGTGCTGCTCCAGTTTTGCGTATTACGACACAAGCTGAACTGAAAGTTTGATATGATGAAGTGTAAAATGAAAATACAGAATTCACTGTCTGGGAACCAGAGACAGCTGACTGAAATTTAATGGCATTTTTGAGTCTAGATCAAAGCAGCGGTCTGACCAAAGCGCAGGCCAATACTGCTATATGAATCCAAGCTACAGTTATGTGAAAGAGAAGGTTTTCACAGGAGTCTATACTGAAACTAAGCTCATGCTCACGTCTAGAAATTTGGAGTAAGTAGGAGCCAGGTGCTGCTCATCAGATGCACTTCATTAACTGAGCATCAGCAAGTGTGAGCACCTATATAAAAGCAGAGGTTTTGGTAGCTTGCAGGTCTGGAGCTCTCAACTGTGTGTTAGCACAAAGCCACAATCAGTACTTGACAACACAGCAAACTGTGCAATGCTCGGAGAAACCGCACAAAACCTCAAAGCGAGACTGCACTGGTGGAAGGGTAACGATATGGGTTTGTTTCACAGCTACAGGGCCTTGGCACCTTTCAGTCACTGAGATGGGCAGACTTAAGAGCGACAGGACTATGCGTCGCTTAATCTTTGATTTTATCTATTTTTTGCTGTGTTTTACTTGCATCTATTTGTAAGAGTGAGTGTAAACACAAGTTTTTTTTCATTTCATAAGCTCGAATATGCAGAAAATGGGTTTAAATGTTAAACAAATTTCTTCAAGTCAGAGACTGTTGCATATAATTACATTTTTGCTTAATGCAATGTGCATAAAACTAAAAGATTAAAAGTAATAAAACAAGTTTTTAAAAGAGACTTTTTCATTTGATTCAATTTTACATGATGGATTATGCAGAAAAAATAGAATTTGGCTGAAAGGGCTGAAATTACTTTTGAAAAAAGGTAATCAGTAAAGTAACGGGATTACTTTCTTGGAGAAGTAATAAGTAATTAGTACCTAATTACTTTTTTCAAGTAACTTGACCAACGCTGACTGGGACAAAGATCTCAAGCAAAAAGAAACGAATGAAGGTCGAAGTTTAGACCTCAACACGACTGAAACGGTGTGGTTGGACATTAAGAGAGTTGCATCTAATCATTGGCTGAACTTTTTCACATGGCACTATCAGTATTGTTAGATCTCACAGAACAGTAACAGATTTTGAAAATGTTCAATAATCAAAAATATTTCAGATGCTATATAATGTCTTGGGACTACCACAATGGTTTTTGGGACATGAAAAAAAAATTCTTTATAAAAGTGTTGATTTTTCTCATTTCTTTATTGTTTACCTCTTTCAGTCGCCCTCTGATGAGTGTTTGCCTGTTTGATATACAATGCGGTGACTCGTGACGTTATAATTTCAAATGCATAACATCAGCGCACAATTATGTATTCACTGGTTTTCAAGCAAGCAAACAAATTTGGAGTGAAACCTGTCGACATCTAGGAGCTTGTAGCCTGGAGCTTCTGGCGCGGTTGCATTTTATGGGAACTGAAATGATAATAATTAGTCGGCAGAAGAGTTTCTGATCTTCCAGAGAAAATGAGATAAAAGCTTTTGGAGCTTCTGTAGGAAAGCAAATACAAAAAGAAAGCGCTACCAAGTTCAGGTTTGTATATTTTGAAACCCTAAATGCATTTCACTGCTCCCGCTTCTTCTCCTGTCAGAGTTACTTGTTGAGTATTTGCCTCTCCCTCAGGCCTGAGCTGTTGCTGCAGCTTTCAGGATGTGTTTGTTGTTTCTTGAACTTGCAATTAAGGTTAATGTGACAGACATGATTTAAGTACATGAAAGCATCTGTGGCTTCCTGGTAAAATACCTCACTGGAGAGGTACTCCAAAGACGCGTGTGTGTGTGTATGTGTGTGTATGTGTGTTAGGTAAGACACACAGGAGCTAAAACAAGCCCCAAGGTTGTAAATTATCAACAATCTCGGGAGAAAACCCTCTCTTTGATATAAAGACATGGCACCTAGGATTTGTGGAATGCACTGTCAAAAACTGCCTGATACATCCAGACATGTTTACTCGGTTCATGTCTTTCCACAAACCAATCAGCGGGCAATAATGTTTAGGCCCTGGGTAAACTCGGTATAGTGTTTCTGTTCATTTAGCTGTTGATCAAATGCAGATCTTGAATTTTATCATTAAAAAAAAGACCGTTTTCCATTTTCAGCATTTGTTTTAAATTTATGGTAAACACAGTCGTGGCATATTGAGTAAATCGTAAAACATGACAAAATAATATTAAAAAGATGGAAGAATACAAAGAGCTAACAAATCTGTCCAAGTTACAGTGGCTAGCTGCAACGGGCCATACTGGGGCCTAAATGAGCTTTGCAGGGAATGTCCAGTGGCCCGTTTTCTCATAATGAGCATGGTTAAAAAAAGAAGAAGAAGAAGAATTTTTTTAAAGCTACATAAACTGATTTATAGCTGTAAAGTTGCAGGTTTGTGAGCAAGGTTTGCATCCTGTATGGACCTTTTCAGTTTCCAGTTATTTTGCACTACATAGGTTTGGACACTTTCGCTAACTGATTGGGAAAAGGTTGTTTGGGTTAAAATACATCCCTTTAACTCTAGATGACATAGCACCAGGTTATATCACTACCAAAGGACACTGAGACACACCAGTGGGTTTGGCATAACAGTTCCATTTAGATGTCAGGAATGAGCATGGCTTTGGTTCTTCATCATCAGACTCTGGTCCATTCATTTACAAGATAGTCTGTGTAACTTCTTGGTGTCTGTGCTGCCATGCTCCTAGTGTGATCTCATCTCTGGCATTCATTAAAATCACACATGCAGACGCACCACATGTCCAGAGCAATGGTGGTCCACCGTCTGATGATCTGCAGCACCCGGTGGGAAAGTGAATCCTACACGGTGAGCAGGAGATTCGGGACTAGTCCAAGTTCTCACCTATTAAAACGAAACAAATCACCCCCTCAAAGAGAGGGCAAAATCCCCCCTAATAGCTGCAAAGGCCTGTCGTGGGCCTGCACATTCAGTCACTCACACATACACACACAGAAAATAGAGACAGTGATGAATTGTACTGGGAAAATCCCTGCTGTACGGATCCTTCAAAGGCTAAAACCTGCAAAGCTCTTCAAGCAATAGCCTCACAGCACTTAAAGTGAGCTTGCTTTCCCCCAGTAAAGGGAATTAGGCTGAATGAAAAGCACTGGAAAGTCATTCAGACACTTTATTAAGATCTCAAGTCATAAAGCCACTGGAAAGCCATCGGATCCATGGCCATTTGGACTCCGTCTCCTATGGACAGCAATCAAAACGCTTGATGCATAGCGTACATCTGGGATAGTGCTTGAGTACCGTGTCTCCTATATTGGGGTCCAGTTAAGAAAACAATTGCAGAGGTGAGTTGCAACCAGTGTTCTCTGTAAGGCAGTGGAGTTCAGTTCACCTAAACAATCCAGCAGCTGAAACCTGGAAACTTCACCACAACACTCAATTGGAAATGTTGGGCACATAAAAATGTCAGTTAAAATCAGGCCAAAGAACTCTTGGACACTCAAGGAGTCTCTAGATACAGTCACAAAGCATCAACATGTTATATCATGCTGATTGAGCCAGCATGGAAAGGCTGAGTTTAAAAAAATACTATAGATAATTTTAGTGGACTCAATGTTTTGTTTTTCTTTTCTGTCAATCTGAACATTACACATATATATAACATCATGGCGTTCATATACTACATGCTAGGTGAAGTGAATAACACGGATTATCTCTTCATCGTGGTACCTGTTAGTTGGTGGGATATATTAGGGTAAAGGCGATATTTTGTCCTCCAAGTTGACGTGTTAGAAGCAGGAAAAATGAGCATAAGGATTTGAGAGTTTGAAATTGTGTTGATTAGATGACTGGGTCACAGCACCAGAATTGCAGCTCTTGTGAGATGTTCCTAGTCTGCAGTGGTCAGTGTCTATCAAAAGCCATACAAGGAAGGAACAGTGGTGAACCAGCACCAGGGTCATGAGCGACCAAGGTTCATCGATGTACGTGGCGGGCGATGGCCGGTCCGTGCGGTACTCCCATGCCTCGACGGGTCAGGGCTGTTTTGGCAGGAAAAGGTAACCAACACAATAACATTATAACCACCTGTCTGATATTTCTTATCAGTATATAGTTCTTGTTTATTACACTTTTTAATCCACTTCCCATACATTTGCAATACAATAATCATTCTATCTCATAATTGACATTGGAAAAAATGTATCTGGAGTATGACTAGTGGTACAGTTAACAGCATGCACAGACATCAAAGAGTTAAAACTGAGCAAACTGTGTTAAAACTGTGGAAATTGGTGATGACTATTGATAGCAACTCAGCTAATCAAGTGTTTCTGGTAGCACAGGGTGGCCCAACACCTTACTAAGACAAATCCAAACCCCCAATAATCCACAATTTTTGTGAACAAACACACATCTATGCTGCTCAATTAACTTTAAAATAAGAAAAAATTCTGAATTGCTTAAATTTAAAGCCCGATTCTATACTTCCTGTACAAAGCTACACATCCTGATGATGTAAGCCATCACATCCTTCTATCCAAAGTCTTCTGACGTTCAGGTTGGTTACTGTAAAACAATATCTAATGCAGCCTGCATTTACAAAACCACTCATCTTCAAAGACTCATGCGCAGCTGTGATGGGAAAAGTCATTTCAGATCCAAACAAAGATTACAATAAAATGCAATTGTGATGTGAGCCTTCACATATGTTCAGACCTTCAATATCATGATGTTTCTTTCCATTAATTTCAATTTCAACTTCAAGTGGAGATACAGTTACAGCGTCTTGTGCTTACACAGGAAGTCTGTGCTGCTTCGGCTCCACTGGCTGACTGAAAACCTTTCATATCCTTGAGTGACGCATTTTATCTATCAGAGGAGACAGGATGCCTTTGCAGTTATGTAGTGGCAATCTGAGAGGGTGGGTAAAGAAATAAAAATATCCTGGTGAACATCAGGCGTCAGACCAAGTCTCTCTCTTTGTTTACTTAAATAAGATGAAGAGGAAGGAAGATAAGAGGAAATAAAAGAAGAGACCAGAGCAGATAGTATTGACGTTATGCTAGAAGTATAAAAACACAAGGCAGATGATGATATAATACAAATGATGGAGGTGGAAAGATCGATCCAAATATCGATAAATATCAATTAAAAAGTTGGAGCTCCAGTGAGCTGGAGGAGATGCTGGCTGCAGGAATCATTGAGCCATCGCACAGTGAGTGGTGTAGCCCTGTTGTGCTTGTACCAAAGAAAGATGATCCTAAGCTTAGATTTTGTGTAAACTTTTCTAAGTTAAATTCTGTGTCTGCTTTTGATCCTTATCCAATGCCGAGGGTTGATGAACTAATTGATCGTTTGGGAAATGCTAAATTTCTGACTACCCTTGACCTCTGTAAAGGTTATTGGCAGGTTCCCTTGACAGACTCATCTAAGGACTTAACAACATTCAGAGTGCCGAGTGGACTGTTTAGATTCACAGTGATGCCCTTTGGTTTGCATGGAGCACCAGCTACATTCCAAAGGTTGGTGGATCGAGTGTTGAAGGGTGCAGAACAATATGCAGCTGCCTACATTGATGACATTGTTGTTTATAGTGGTACATGGGAAGATCATCTGAAACATCTTGCTGATGTGTTTCAACGTATCGCAAATGCTGGACTTGTCATAAATGCCAAGAAATGTCACATCGCCAAGCCCGAGGTGCAGTACCTGGGTTATGTAATAGGGGGTGGAGGCATTCGCCCTCAGGTTGGAAAAGTGGATGCAGTTGCTGCAGCACTCTTGCCAAACACAAAGAAAAGGTTGAGATCATTTTTGGGATTAGTAGGTTGGTATCGTCGACTAATTCCAAATTTTTCCTCAAGAGCAGCTTTATTGACTGACATGACAAGAAAATCTAGTCCTACAAGGATCAGGTGGACGAAAGATGCTGAGAATGCATTTAATGATTTGAAAGACTGTTTGTGTCAGAAACCTGTTTTGCAGTGTCCAGATTTTAACCTTCCATTCACAGTACAAACAGATGCCTCTGAGGTGGGTCTGGGAGCTGTTTTACTGCAAGGAGAGGAAGGGCAGCAGTTGCCTGTCCAGTACATCAGTCGAAAACTTTTTCCAAGGGAAATGAGGTATTCGACCATTGAAAAGGAGGCATTGGCGATTAAATGGGCTCTAGACACCTTGCGATATTATCTTGTTGGGAAAGAGTTTGTTCTTGAGACTGATCATCGTGCTTTGCAATGGATTCATAATATGAAAGACACTAATGCCAGGATAACAAGATGGTATTTATCTCTCCAGCCTTTTCGTTTCCAGGTCCAGTATAGACCTGGACATAAGAATGTCATTGCTGATTTCCTGTCCCGTGACTCAGAGGAGTAACGGTCTTAAGGGGGGGAGTGTGACAAAGTGGGTGAGAAGACCATTTGTCTACATTCTTAGTTAACATTCTTGTTTTGATTTAACCATATTTCACATGTAATCTGCAATAGGCAAACATCTACTATCCCGGGTTTGTTTATGTTCTGCACTTTTACAGATTATATAATATAACATCTTGGTTTAAATCAATTCATGCAAGTTTGTTAAGTTAACATGTTATTTATTTCAACTGTTAATTTGTATTGTTTGAACTTACCTTTACCTACCTGTCTTCCAGAAGCAAAAGGAGGAAATGTAGTTCTACTTCCTGCTTTATACCTTCTGGGTTCATCTGAGGTCACAGGAAGAGACCAAGGGCAGGAGGGGAAGAATTCTTATAATTTAATAAAGTTGATTTTAAAGGGTTTATAAAGAAATAGATTTAATGTTGTGATATGTATTGATTACACCAGAGTTTATGTTGCCAGTCAAGAGGAGTAGTAGAGGATGAATATAATCATGTTCATCTCACCTACCTACTGAATGGAATAGTCCAGAGGAGAAAGTGTTTGATTAAGGGGACTATTTAAGCAGACGAACTCAGGTGTTTCAGAAGAAGGGTTCAGGTCAGTGTAGCTGTGTGCAGTTTGACCTTAATTTCCGTTGATTTAAGTTCAGTTATGTTTATTTGAATTGAGTTTATTATAGAGTTGAGTTTCTTATTTGTTTCTTTGTAAATATTCTTGGGCCACAGAATGGTGAATAAATCACTTGCTACACTGGACAGCATCAGTCTCCTGCACTTCTTTGACCGCTTAAGTCGAGTCCTACCACAGTCCTCCAGTGGAGCTCATTACACTCCTTTGTCACAATTGCCAAAACAATCCGTTGCCATTTACATCATCAGTGAAAAGAAATGCATTACAAATTCACAATTTTTAGCCAATACAACAAAATAAGATTTGGAGATTTGGAGTTCTAAGAAATATAAAATATAAAAGTTCACACACGTGAGTGTGCAGGAGGGGGGTTGGTTCTGGTTATTTGTGCTTTACTAATACATTTGGCTGTAATGTTAAGTAATCGGTCATATCACAGCAATTAAAAACTTGGCAATTTCACACAGAAGAAAACATGATTGCAGGAACTGTGGTGGGTAAAATTCTCCAGGACTTACCACACATACCTGCGGTTAGCTTCCTAAATTGTTGACTCCATGTTCGACAATGCAAATCTCATTAAACATGCTGAGCTGCACAAAGACAAATGGGCTGAAGTTAACAAGGCAGAGAGCATCTGGTAAAAGGAAATCTTGGATCTTAACAAGGCCAAGCCACACAGACAGAGCAACGTGGTGTAAAAAGACGTTATATGGAGATAGGAAGAGGATAGCTTTATGGGACAGCTGTTTAACCCAAGAGCAGAAGGAAGTGTTAAAGGATGCTACCGAAGCGTGCTGGCATCAACAGTCCTTCATGACTTTATCCTGCATCCTAAAGAGTTTGTAGAGGAAGAACATTATATATATATATATATATATATATATATGTATATATATATATATATATATATATATATATATACATATAGTATATACACTGGGTGAATGTGCAGTAGTAGCAGCAAGCAGGTGAATTCTGTACATTAATATGAATAGACATCTGACTATTCATATTAATGTACAGAATTAATGTACAGATGGCTGGTTTCTCTCGGTAAATCTAACTTGAGGGAACCTCATATATTTTCAGCAATTTTACTGTTGCTGATTAGCATAACCCAGCGTGCAATTTAGCACGCAGGAGCCAATCATTCCAGCTTAACAATTTCCAGACACATTCGACATCTTATCGCACTTGTACACGCATAAAAGTGACTCTTCGGGATCTTTGAATCCCATAGCATTCCTCATTTCTTCGTGGGCACTGTAGCTGTTGTCTCCGTCTTTCCTGACTCATGGGGGCCGGCTGGCTGCCATGAAAGGAGGGAGGGTGCTGTCCTTCTCGTTAGCATTGGGACCATTTAAAGCTGATTATATGGAGCTGGCTGTGCCATAAAGCTTCCCTTCATGAGAGATCACCCAGGCAAACCGCACGTCCGACTGTCAATATGATGGCCGTTGCCGGGTCGGCCAAACGCAGATTGCTGGAATGCGGGGGTGTTTAATCAGAAGACAAATGCCATATTTTGCGCAGTTTGTTTTTAGGGCCCAGCAGGCGGGTGGTTATGTCTCCTTAAATTTGTGCTGTTATATAAACCTGCATTAAGCACATTTTTCTCTCATGCTTCTGTACTTACTTCATATTAATATACCTGTGTGTTTGTGTGTGTGTGTGTGTGTGTGTGCGTGCGTGCGTGCGTGCGCATGTTTGTGAGAGATAATTTGTGGCTGATTTTCTAGAAGTGAGAGAAAGTTAATGCACACGTGCATAAGTATACATGCAGAGAAGCATAGTAGGTCTAAGTTTGTGCAAGAGAGATATAAAAAAAGAAAGTACTTTGGGCACGTTAACATTTAATTATATGTGCATGTGTGTGCGTGTGTGTGCGTGCATGCTGTGCCAATGGCCCAGTGTGGCCACCCATGATGACTGTGGGGCCTCAGAGTAACACAGCTTGAAGCAACAGTGAAACAAAACACACTTGAACCCCGATGACTTTCTCTGTAAGTAGCCATTTAATGGTGCTGCCCTGAAAATACAAACAGCACAGTAGCAACCATTGTGTGAGACTGCCTTCATGCATCTAGCCTGTTTTGACACTTCTGTCCTCCATTCAGCAGAATGCATAAAGAAGGGCCATAGAAGAAATGTTCTCTGTGGGAAAACTGACCACAATTTAACTGCTGATCTGGAGTCAGATGTGCTCCTTGGAATTCTGTTTGTTATGCTAGCTAGCCAGCAGGGTTAAGTGTTTATGGCACTTGGATAAGTACAGCATAGAAATGTACATTTAAAACAGTATTTTTTAATGGTTCAGAGCACGTCACTTCAGGGCTTTGATGGAAATGATAATGCCGATCCACACTTAATTTTCAATTTTAGTGATTTACACTGCTATTCAAATATAGATTGAATTCCTAAATACTGGGCACGCGTTTCATTTTCAACACTTGCTATGGTTTTATGGACCCTAATATTCCAGTTATAACCAACATAAAGGGATCTTAATGGTTTGTGGACTACCATTCTTAAGCCAAGAGTTTAGCATGTTGGCCATTGCCTTGGATATTTGAAACCAAAGTAACTAGTAGGATGAGAGGACGCAAACTCGTGCAAGATAGATTGGTAGCAAGGTTCAACCATCGCTCATTGATAAAAATCTACCGAAAACTAGGAAGGATTTTTTTTAGCTGAGCTGAACAACAGGAGGGACCTGACTGAGAACTTGTGAGAGCATTCGTTATTTTTCACACGGTCGCCACAGCCTAAAGCATTGCCAGCTTTACTGTCTGTTCAGCACTAAATTGGACCAGAAATTAAATCAGCATCATACTTGATCATAGATGACACATCAGAGTTGAAATTTGCAATCAAGACTGTAAACTGTTCAGTGTGGAGTACATTTTATTTAGTCTTTAAAACAATCCGGCTTCTTATCATAAGCAGAGAAGTCATTCCCCGACATGCACTTTGCAGCTTGGAAAAATTGGCGGGCTTTTGATCAAAAGGTGATTGCACAGGTTGCTTTGTGGGAGGCAACCTGTCTCCAAACAATCAGTGTCAGACTGAGTGCAGTCACTCCCGGACAGATCGGTTTGAAAATAGTCTGATTTCTAAACACAAACAGATTGCTAAACATGTTGCAATCGATGGCTGGTTGTGTCATTGCAATGCAGCAACTATGCCTAAATTTCTGTTTCAGGTCTATGAGGTACTAGCTGAACTCTGAATGTGTGTAGTTATTATTGTGAATTTCTGTTTAATGTGAATTCAATTTTATGATTTGTATGTACACAGCAACAAATTTGCTGCAACAGTTTTGTGATTTTAACCAATTTTTCTCAGTGAATTGCAGGATTATCACAAACAGATTGGATGTAATTGACAGCTTGACCCCATTCAGTTGCACACTGATGGCAGGCTGATTTTGGATTATTGCCATTTAATCGCAGTCTTGACGCACCAAACTCCCTTTGAAGACAGCAACCGAGCCCATTTTTCAGAGGCAATGGGATAGCAAGTTTATTGCACATGATTGGAATAATTTTTGATCATGCCGTGGGCTCCACCACCATAATGATCTTCTGTTGAGAGTGTCCTTTTTAATGGAAAAGTTTGCCATGTGTAGATTTTGTCCTTTTGTGCATGTTAACACTGGACTCAAAATCACATTGTGTGTAAATGTCTAATCCAAAATCTTTGATCAAAAATGAAAAATGAATGATGCAACTGGAGCCAAATTTGCAATCTGTAGCTTTTCAACTACAGTGACAATGACAACTGAACATCATTACAGAAAAGCCTGGGAAAAGCTACAATTACTTTTACTTTATTGTTTTAAATCCCTGTGCCTGGCACAGCTGTCATTTTCTTCACTCCCAGTGAACCAGACCTTGGCATTATGCATTTTCTGAAATGCATTTGCACTGGATAATAAAGTCGAGCATTTATCGCTCACGCTCATGTTTCATACTTCGTAAATCTCTGCGTAAAATGCATTAGAAACCCGCGGTTACGTTTAGTTTTAAGACATCAATAATAGTAACTCCATGTCCTGAAGAGAACTTAAAAAAGAAGTCATGTTTTTGATTTGTGTAGGATTACTTTTAACAAAAGACATCTGTCTTTAACCAAACATGTGGAGTACCATTTGGGCATACATGTTTTATAAAACAAACAATAAATAAGGTAGATTTACACTGGATTAAAAACGTACATGACCTCTCCAAACACTAAATAAGAGCTGGGCTTTTGGCAGAGAGGCATTTCGTAGGAGACTGTACATTTTGTTCCAGGCCTTTTGAAGGATGCAGGATAAATAAATGCATGAAGGTTTTCATGGCAGTTTTTCCTTAAACACATTTAAAAACCTGTGGGTGGTGGTGCCAGGTAGCCTGGGCTGGCTTCTGGAGATTAGGAAGACTTGTTATGTCTACCATTCTGACTTTTTCATTCCGTGTAGCTGCATTTTGTTCTGTAATTGATTGCTGGTTACTTTGATTTGGGACAGACCTATCATGACGGCATGAAGAAATAAACCTGAATTTGAAGTAGAATTTCAACTGCTACCTCTATTACAGCCAGAGACTTAGAGAAAATATGCATTAAAATCAGTTCCATGGTGAACATATAAACAGTATTTAGCATGATTAGATGCACCAACTCTAGAATGGATGTGGATAACTCAAGGCTTTACTGTAGAGGATTTTCTGTGTTGTCCAAACCTTGAACTCTACGACGTGATAAGACCGCATTCTGGCAAGAGACAACTTTTACTTGAAAATCTTTGTTGGAAACCATCCTGGTCAGTCATTCTTGGTCTCCTGGGGCTCCGGAGTACTCTTACCAACCACTACTTTGTTTCTTAAGTGGGGAAATAAATAACCGAAATTTGTGTCTTCCATGTCGATAAGCTCAAACCATTTAACAGGAATGCTGTTTTCCGCTTCTCGCTGGACCTCAGCGACCTCTGAATATTCTCAATGTGCATGAATCAAAAACCACGGGAGTTCAGCCAGACACATACAACGATCAGAAATATGTAGAGGGTGACACACCCCAAATCGCTTGGAATGTCCTGCATTTGTGGGTGCAGTGTTTTGAAGAATGATAAATGAATGCAATCTATAAATCTAATACTCTTTCTGTATTTTTTTTTGATCAGCGCAGCATGATATAACAATGTTTTTTCCACCTTCAAAAGAATCCATGTGCTCCTTTGCACTGTAGCTCACTGTGAAAACAAATGTAAGAGTGTCAGAATCTAACAGAATAACCATAAAGTGCACAAGTTGTGTTTTCATATCAGTAAATCATGAGATTACACTCTGCTTCCTGCCAGTCATTTGATGCCCACAGGAAGAAACCGAAGTGCTACAGGGAACGCTCCGTCAAAAATGTGCAACTTTATAGACCCTGGCACGTCAAGGATCCAACGGGGTCATATTTGTATTTTAACATAAACCTGCAAATGTTATCAAGTTATTGCAGAAAAAAGCAGCTTTGGTTCAGATGCTGTGCAGACCTACTTCCTTGTTATATAATTGGATGCAAGCAGTTAACAGCAATCCCCATGTAAATGCTTACACAGCATGGCTTGATTTCTATTTCAAAATTGGGTCTGATATCAGCAGGGCGTCAACCCTCTTGCTTTGGTTTTATTCCCCACAGTAACTGTATTTGCATTGTTTCGTGTACTTTGTGTGGTAGAGCTCTACTGTGCTATGCACATTACTAAACTGCTGTGAGATTGCACTTAATAGAAGGCTGCTGCTTTGGAATAACATCTTTTTCTTCACTGAGTTGCAGAGTGTCAGTCTTAGTAGCTGCTGTAACCCTGAAATGTACTTTTGAGGGGCACATGTTCGTTAGAGCATTGCTTAATTATGGGAAGCATTTGATAGCTTTCTGTGATGTGTGATTTGGAGACAATGGCACTAGTAAAAGACAGGAGGCCAAGCTGGAAATTAGAAATGAGTGTATCAGACAGGTGTTCTGAAGATAAAGTTAAAGAGGCAAAGTTGAGATGGTTTGGGCACGTGCAGAGAAGACAGAGTGGATACACTGGGCAACGGATGCTGAGTATGGACCTGAGGAGGAAAAGAGAAAGACCACAGAGAAAGTTCATGGAGGACATGCAAAGGGTTGGTGTTACGGAGAGGGATGCTCTTCCCTAAAGGCAGCAGCCCAAATAAATAGAAGAAAAACAGCAATTTAATCCAAGTCTTTAAAAGGACGTATGAGTAATATGTGAGTGAATGAATGAAACTATGGATGTGCCAGTAAAGCCCAGTAAATGGGCTGTAAAAGGCCCAAGATGTTATCCTTTAGCAACGAAAAATAAATGGCTTTGGTCATGTCTGTTCAACATTCGTCTTCCTCTTGCTGCTGCACTTTTACCCAGCCGGGAAACCACATGCATAGTCTATATGATCTAGTCCATATCTAAAGACAATACAGGATGGGCTTCCGTCTGGAGTGCCACTGGGGTTTTTGTATTGGCAGTCTGAAGAGATCGTGTTTTGTATCCCACTTAGTGGTTTTGGGAGAGGAAAGACACTTGCGGAAATTAAAGAACTATTTTTTTTTTTGTGGAAACAAAGATCATCTGTCTCTCGTCTTTTTCTCTTTTGACAGGAAAAAGAATGTCTGAGGGTGGTGATTAATGAAACCATGGCGAGGGTACAGTAAGTCAGGAAACATGCTCACACGCAGTCAAACAGAGCCCAGGCACCTGGAAGAGGCATGGATATAATATCCATCACAGTGAGAAAGGATGACACATTTTATGTAGTGAAACGTTAGCCTCCACCAGCCGGCTCAGCTGTGTGTCCTGGGGCATATGTCTTTGGCACACACACACACACACACACACACACACACACACACACACACACACACATATGCTGGGGCTGAAGGAGCTTCAACTGTCATCTGAAGTTAAGGATGGAATCTTAGTTAGAGAGAATAATGGTGTCATTATTACAATGAGGTCATCGCAGATGGAGCAACCAGTGTCACATCTACACACATTCATAAACACAGAAGCAGACAATAACCCACTACACACCTATTCATATGGAAAGACCTAATAATAATAATGTATACTTTATTGATCCCCGTGGGGAAATTCCACTCTGCATTTAACCCACTCAGTGAAGCAGTGGGCAGCCACTGGGACGGTACCTTGCTCAGGGGTACCTCAGGGTAGCCGTTCAGTGGATTCGAACCCCCGACCTTCCGATCATGGGGCCACCATAGGCATCCTTACACATATAGACCTGTCCACCGTCCACACACATGGGTCGCAATGGAAATATCACTTTTTACTGCCCCTCACAGGTTTGTGAAGCATCATGAAATGTTCAGGAAACAGAGCAGCAGCAACTGAGCGTGCTCCCAACCGCCAGCCGCTAGGGTCTGGAAAAGCTGTGGTCGCTGTGGCTATCCATTGAGGTTTGATGGGAGAAACAGCAACTCGAGATCAGTGACGTAACCTCCCAGGTTTGTCCAGATGAAGTCCAGCAGGTGTTTTTTTTCACCAACTGTTGGGTTTCAAGTGTGTCTGATTCTGAACAGAATGCTAGAGGTTGTCCTAAAAGGGAAAACGCAGAGAAGCCTGTTAACCTCACTCAAGAATGGAGCTTTTTAACATATGTATAATGTAGAAAATCCTTTCTAAGGCTCTGGGACTCTAACCAATCGAGAAAATTTGGAACAGTATGGGTGGCTGTAGGAGGTAGAGCAGGTCATCTACTGATTGGAAGGTTAGTGGTTCGATCCTGCCTCACTTTCTGATGCATCATCAAAGTATGGAGTTACTTATAATCATAGAAGAAAGCGATTGTGTGAATGGGTGAATATGGCATGTTGTATTGAGCGCTTTGCGTACTCTGGGGGAGTAGAAAAGCGCTATATAAGAATCAGTCAATTTACCATAACAGTGGTGAACCTTCCCAGGAGCGGCCAGCCTACCAAACTACTTCAAGAGCACATCAACGACTCATTCGGGAGGTCACAAAAGATCCCAGAACAACATCTTAAGAACAGCAGGCCTCGTTTGCCTCAGTTAAGGTCAGAGTTCATGATTCAACAATAACAATGGAAGAGATCCAAGGAGAAAACCACTGCTGACAAAAAACAACATCATCTCATATTTGTCAAAAAACATCTTGATGATCCCCAAGACTTCTGGAAAAATATCCCGTAGACTGACGAGACCAAAGGTGAACCTTCAGAAAGTTTGAGTCCCGTTAAAATTGGCATAAAACTGACAGAACTAACAGAGGATTTAATAAAAAAAGGAACATTATAATAACAGTCAAACATGGTGGTGGTAGTGTGACGGTCTATGGCTGTGGTCAGGATGTGGATGACTTCCTGTAATGGATGGTCTCTAACAGAAATGCCTGAAAGAAATGTTTATGCCCTGAAGTTCATGCTCACTTGGGTTATGCAGCAGGACAATAAGAAACAAACCAACAAGTCCACATCTGAATGTCTCAACAAAAAACTAAATTTAAAGTGGTCAAATAAAAGTCTGGATTCGAATGAGATTTAGCTGTATTGGCATGACCTTAAACAGGCTTTTCACTCTTGAAACCCCCCATGTGACTGAATTACAACAATTCTGTAAAGAAGAGTGGGCCAAAATTCCTCCACAGCAATGTGAAAAACTCATGGCCAATTATCATAAACGCATGATTGTAGTTCGTGCTGCCAACGATGGCACAACCAGTTATTAGGTTTATGACTATCACTCACAGCCAGGTAGGTTTGCAAAACATTTAACCTTAATAAATGAAAGCATCATTTAAAAACTGCATTTTGTATTTATCTTTGTCTAATATTCAATTTTGTTTGATGATCTGAAACATGTAAGTGTGACAAATATGCAGTAAGTAAGAAATCAGGAAGGGAGCAAATACTTTTTCACTACACTGTACACGGATATTGTGATGATTTTTTTAAATGTATGTTGGCCAGCATGTAGATGCTGTTTTATGTCACTGAAAACTGAGATTTTGAAAAATTGCAGGGTGAAGATTTTCAGAAACTCTATTTCTGCGTTTATGTGTGGAAGAAAAGACACAGATTCTCTATTGCAATGTCAAAGGTGTGCACTTGGTCTCCTTTTTGACATCAGACACTTCTCTATTTTGCTTTGCTCTTAATAGTACCTGACGTTGTTTTTTGGGTTTTAAAGTGGCTGGAGATATTTTTCAAAAGAATACCAGAAAATGGCGTTATTTTAGCTACCAATTTTAGCTATTTGTTCATTCAGCTAGAGTTTATTACATATCATTAACATTACTTTGGCTAACATATATGCCACATGTACATACTTTTAATTCAGTATGTTTATTTTTATGTGAGCTGAAGGCATATTGACTTACCATTAGTGAACCAGAATAATTGATTCCACTCTGGTTCCATCTTTGGATCCCCAATTAGGACGAGAGCACAGATTTCACATAGAGTCACGCGTATTCAATTACACATGCACATCCATGCATTCACATGCGCACTAAACAGACAGGAATGCACACACTAATAACACATATACTTTACCAATCTGATGGTCTGTCTGCTCCGCTAATAGCCAAGCAGACAAAGACAGTTAGACTGATAGTTCCTGCAATTCTCTGTAATGATGGACAGAGTTGAACTTATAGAACATATAAAAAATGAGAAAACTAAAGTAACAACAACAACCACAAAAACATACATACTTACAGTTATATTAGGATCAACTTCAGGTAGCACTAAAGTTACATTCATATCAGTCTTGAGTCCTCAAGACTTCCAGAGACGCTACTGAGCACAAACTGGAGCACAAGATAATGTCAGGCTGTATTACTGACAGCAGCTGAAGCTCTGCACTGCCATCTTCTGGATTTGCATATATTGTAATAAATGGCAATGAGTTCATGGGACACATTTGGTTGAGAAACATGACAAACAGCAAGGTCTGGAGAATCAAATGGAGAAATAACAGATCATTTATTATTCAAATATCAATGGAAACTTTAGAATTCTTCTCTCCTGCAAAAGCAATAATCACAGGCTTTATATTTTTTGTATATTTCAATATATTGTCCTACCATACAGTAACAAATAAAGCATTAATATTTTTTTTGATTGTTTTATTTTGGTCAATTCATGTCTGTTGATTTTGATCATCCTCTAATTCATACTTTTTACATTAATATTGCCACCCTTTCTGCAAAATTATATGAAAAATAATAAAGACTTAAATTTGTGGTTTTGAAAGGCACCATATGTTTTTATACATAAAGGAGAAAATACATATAAGGAAACTCGTTAAAATTAGAAAGAAGTACATTTCTGTATTTGAATGTGTAAAATGAATCTTGGTTTTGTTGCATTAATGACCCCCATATGTAGAGTCTTTATTGTGTAATCGAAGCTAACTTTGCTGATCCAGCTGAAGGATTTTATGCAAACAGACCCTTTCATCCAGGTTTCTTTCTATGGTTGAATTTATTGGGTATGAGGTCAAAAATCATAAATGATTCAGAACCTGCAGAAAAAGACTCTTTGTATCCATAAATTCCCAAAAGGAAAAGCAACAGAACTGCCCATAGGAGCACAAATAAGAGGCGGAGATAGCTTGACCCCGCAGGTCAAAAGAATGCCTTTGCATTATGCAAAGTCGCTCTTTTTTCTGCGCTTGCATGCGTGCATCCATCCTTCAATTCAAACCCCAGTCCACCTTGTAACAATCTGTGCATGCTGTGCATCAAATCATCCGTTCCGGGGAGTGATTGAAACAAGATGGACATCACACGGGGAGCACGATTTGTAAAATACATAGCAACAAATTATTTACAGGGATCTTTGCCACCCAAAAAACATTTACGGGGAGAGGAGTCCGAGTTTCTGCTGGGACGAATAAGACTTTTATGAGATGTGATGGACAGATACAAGGCTGAGATTTACGGCTCTGTTCATCCACGGGGATACATTAAGGAAGAGATGGAAGGGAGAAAGGAGCGAGAGAAAACTGCAAAGGGACGTGAAACGGGAAATAAACTGGAGGAACTAGAAGGGTGAAAAAAAGGGTAAAAGAGTTCTGTGGGAATTCCTTTCATTCACTGCCATTATCTTAATGTCAAATAAAAGAACAGCGAGGGCAGTGAGGTGTGGTCACACTACATTCCTCTGCAGTGTTTTATTTCCAAACCCCGAGCATGTGGCTAATTTGCCCTCTAATGTTCGACAACTCTATTCCATCTTGCGCTGAAACCCTCACTATGTACACATTTCCAGTCGTTGACCCGTGTCCTTACTTTATATTACAGATTTGAATAGCACCGTGATCACAGCCCATCTATTTAAAGAGGTAGTGAGAAGCTAATTGGGCTATCAGTTTGCTATAAAAGCATATGCTGGGCTGAATGGAACCAAGAGAATCAACCACAGAACCACAATTTTAAGTCAAAAAGTAGCAGCAGAAGATAAAGTTGCTGCTTTGTTATCCTTAATATGGAGTTTGCCATAATATAGTAGCACAGTGACCAAAATCTCATATCCCAGTATAACCCAATAACATAACAATAATATATATAACAACATGGTACATTTTCTGTCAGTTCAGTCATTTAATAGATTATATAAAGACCACATGGAAAAAGCTTTCTTTTATACATTTCAAGTATATCGTGAATCATCATATGTTTAATTCTGAATAAAAGAATACTGTATATCAAATTTGAAGCACTCTTCACAAACAAATGGTTAGATGTCCTAACGTAAAATATTGTGATCTAAAATACAAATGTAAAGATTGTAATTTTAAGTTTAAACGGTAGCAAAGATTCTAACGTTGACTTTTTTTTTTATTCGTAAACTCTCTCCAGACTCTTTCATGTGGTTCTTGTGTAGGTGGTCAAAGGTTTGTGGTGTCTGAGCCTGTTGCTGGTGTGTGGCATGATTTGCAAGCACAGTTTTCTTGTCTGTGTCAAGCTTTCTGTAGCCCAAACCGCATCCATGCTGCAAGGGTGCCCACTCATTAAGGAATGAGCCTCTTGCTTGGCTAGTCCCACTCCTGGTTGAAGTCACCTGGTTTTACCTTATTTTCACTCATTATGTCAGTATTCACTTTTCTGCCTGCATCCGTGTGAGACTGGACGTTATCACCCAAAAATATTGCTGTCAACAGTTTATTTTACAACTCTGAAACAAAGGCATAACATTAAATGACACAGAGACCCAGCACTGACACTTGTCAACTCCATGTCTAGAATCGTGAATTTCATAGAGTAAAAAACTAACAAAGTTTTGAAATTACCCAAAATATTGCTTAAAAATCTAAAAAGCACCAGAATGAAAATGATGGCATAGGATGGCTGGAACACCTGGCAAACACTGCTGTCAACATGTTGCCGCTTTGTTTAGCAGAAACAGAACAACCCAAGCTATCATTTTAAGTTCGCCACCTGGCAAATGTTCATCTGTAAACCCTGTTGTGTCTTCACCAACTCCTTATGAAAGCGTGTTCCTTTTTAGCAGTTAAATACTTACCAAAATTTGCTAAAAAGGAAAAAGGATTTATTTTCTCCTCTTTGTTTAAAAAAATGCTGTTTGCTTCCACTATAAATTCTGTTGCTGATGAGGGTTGTAACAACAACCGTACTAAATTACTATTACTAAAACATATCAGAACCACTGCAGGTAAAAAATAAAATAAAATAAAATGTTGCAAAAAATGGTAAATTTGCACAAAAATACAAAATTAATAAGAACAAAATTGTCTCAAAATCACATCCTTTCACTTTGCAAGTGTTGGATAAACCTCCAGTTGCTGTTATTGAGGACATGGATGATGCAACCAGCAATGCCCTTGCACGCACGCATTGCCTTGCAGAGGGAACGTACGAATCAGGGAGCTGTATTCTATTCTCAAAGTATGCATACTTCTGATTATATTACCAATGCCTGACTGCAAAGTCTGCTATAATTTGATGAGATAATTGACTGGTACCACCTAAAGTGGTGCTGTTGTTTTATGTCTAATAAATTTGTGTCTTTTTGAAATTTAGAAAATTTCTGAACGTTTAATCTGAGAAAATGTGCTGTTTTGTTGCCCTGAATTACCCTCTGTTACTCCACCCGGTCCCAGCAGATGGCTGATCCCTAAGTCTGGTTGTGCTGGAAGTTTCTTCCTGTTAAAAAGGAGTTTTTCCTTCCTACTGTCGCCAAGTACTTGCTCAAAGGTGGCCGTCTGATTGTTGGGTTTCTCTGTATCATTGTAGTCTTTAACTTACAGTATAAAGCACCTTGAAGCGACTGCTGTTGTGGTTTGGTGCTGTATAAAAAATTTAATTGAATTGTCTCAACCTCTTCGTGTTGACTGTCACATCTATTTTATTTATAGCCTATGGCACATTTTCCTTCCCACTGCCAAAGCGCTTACTCATAGGGGGTCATATGATTTGGGGGGCTTTCTCTCTGTGTATTATTGTATGGTCTAACTTATAATATAAAGCACCTTGAGGTAACTGTTGTTGTGATTCAATGCTGTATAAATAAAATAAAATAAAATTACCTGAATTTTCTGCATACCTCTTGTAAGCAAAGTGTAAGAGGTTCAATATGCCAACCACTTGCTGTATAGATACAGTGCAGCTCTTTTTCCATTTGATGGTAGAGATTTCTGGCTGTATGACTGTTTCATATGTGGAAAGAAAAGGCTCCACATAGAAGCTGTTGCATTTTAATTTTGAGAGCAGTTTAAGAAAAAACTAGAACAAAGAAAACATGCACACATTTGCCTTAACAGAGCCAAAAACCGTAATGCTTTTTAGCAGTTTAAATCATTTAGGAGTTATAAATCACAGGCAGAAACCTCAAATTTATGATGTGGTCACCACTAGAACTAGAATCAAAACATTTCCAATCTTTGGCTACTGCCCTGTCTAAGATCTGTTTTTTTTTTTTTTCTTTAAGTAAAACCTCAAGCTGTGAGTGCTAATGTGCCCCAAAGGAGTGGTCTGACAGAGGACAAAGGGCCTTTGGGGGAGACGGGAGGGCTGATTGAGGCCTGGACAGAGAGCGTATTGGGCTTGTAAAACTTGTCTGGGGCTGATGCAGTCTCGCTTTGTTTCACTGGGGCTGATGTTAACTGCCCCAGCGAGGTGGAGGGTCCAAGCTTAGTCTGTTTCTCCTGGACACGAAGGTAGCCGGGGGCTTAAAGAGAAAAAGAGACAGCTCTAGAAGACACGGCTCTCACAGCAGATGGGCTGGCTTTACAGTACGAGTGAGAGTTGTACTTTATGGATTTGACCCTATACATTCATGTGGTGATGCCACCCGGATGACAGAGTTATTGCTGGCGTCACAATAGCCCTCATTTACTGACAGTGCACATGCACCAATTACGCTAATGTAATCAGTTATTCATTGACAGTCTCATACCTGAATACGCTTTTACGTTAAGAACATATTTAGAAGTGTCTTAAACCATATGTTCAAATGAATTATGAAGGCCTGGCTGTCTTAGAAAATTTTAAAACATCTTTAGAATTACTACTACTACTACTAATAGTAGAAGTATTGCTTTTTGGTCAGGATTGATAGTTTTCTAGAGTACCATATGCCACAACATTCTCAGAATTACAGATAAATAAAAATAAATCAATTACACAGAAAGAATATGAACTGCTGCACTGAAAAGTGTAGGCTTTAAACTTTTAATTTAAATATATTTCAGTATTATTATTGTATCTTATCTTAAAGTTACAGTGTGTAAAATCTCACAGTTTTTGAAAGTAGTTCCAGTGAGCAGCAACGCCCAGAGGTTGAGTATGCAACATCGTCAACCCCTATTGATCGCTTTCAATTGCAAGGCAGTTGCACAGGTTGCTTGAGGAGAGGCAATCTTACTCCAAACAGTCACAGACTGAGTGCAGTATTTTTCATACAGATCAGCAAAGGTTTTGATAATAATTACCCTCTAATTTATTAACGCTTGTCATGGCAGATGGCCCCGCCCCTCCCTGAGCCTGGTTCTGCTGGAGGTTTCTTCCTGTTAAAAGGTAGTTTTTCCTTCCCACCATCGCCAAGGTGCTTGCTCATAGAAGGTCATATGATTATTGGGTTTTTCTTTGTATATATTGTTGTAGGGTCTACCTTAGAATATAAAGCGCCTTGAGGTGACTGTTATCGTGATTTGGCACTGTTTAAACAAAACTGAATTTAACTGAACGCAGATGGATTGCTAACAAACTGCAATCAATCTGAGTCAGTCTGCACCAATAAGTAAAACTTACTGGTTATATTCTTATGGAAAAACAAGGCTGCTATCATTCTGTTGTTTAATTGTTCTCCTGCAGCAATTATTTTACTATTCTTCGAGGAGTTTTTGAATTTGTTTCAAATCTGTGAGGTTGGCTTGACTCCCAATGTAAGTCGCTAATGTAAATCTCTGTTTGATGTGAATTTCTTCGTATGTAAATGGAAACAGCTTTGCAACAGACAGCAACAGATTTGAAGTTTAAGCTGGTTTATAACAATTCATCACCATATTATCACAAAGTGCATGTAATTGGCAGTATGACCTCATTCTACTATAATGCCAGATGTCTGGGCACTCGAGTTAGCTGACAGCTAGCCAGCTAGTTAGCGTAACCTATCTTTCCATATTAATACTTTAACGTTTACACCAGTACTGTTTACTGGTGAATTTAAAGCAGTGGTCATGAGGGAAAAATTATAAAGAATGAAAATGGTTCTCATGTTTATTGTAAAGTTAAAGTACTGTAAAGTTCTTATTTTCAGCACTTCCATACAATTTTTCTCATTGAAGTGACAAATGTTTTTATTGTTATCAGCTATTAACAGCTGAATCGACGAAAGGTTAGCTTCATGCATTTGGCTGAAAAAACAAGCGTGGCAGATACATTTCAGACAGTTAGTCACTCCTGGAGTAAGGAGGCAGAGTCAAATGCTGACCTTATTTTGGAAAATATACACTTTTACTGCCTATGCTACTGCTGCCAGTATTAGTAATTTAAAACGGCTGCTTAGACAAGCAAGATGCCAGACAGATTCATTGTTCATCACAATTCATTTCCTTCTTCATATAATATATTTGAATCATATCCCCCCCCCTTCTTGACAAACCTCATGTGTCAAAGGTAATTATTTTAAATTCAATTTCTAGGTTTAATTTTAAAGTGAGCATAAATTTAAAAGAACAGAAATCAAACAAAATTTCACAGTTTCACCATTTGACATTTTTCCTTTGTACTATTTTATTTGATTGACCTCTTGCACTTTTGGAATACAGTTTGTATCTAAATTTTGTAAATTGGTACGTTAACTTACATTCTTATATTATTCCCCCTTTATTAATGTAAAACTGGGGCAGATTCCTCTATTTTTTGGCACTACTGTACTCCTTCTTCTTACGTAAGTCTCATTAAAGCTTCTGGAAAAATGAGTTAATTTGTCACACAATACCTTATCCTTCTGGTCTTATCATCACTGTAAAGGGATTCAGGCAAATTAAAGTCCCATCACTCCTCTGTCCACGTCTGTAACGAGTACCATTCCTCCACCGCTGTAAGTTCATAACCAGAACGTTTGGCCTTGAAGCATGAAGAACACAAGGTCCTGCAAGAGAGACTGAGCCTCTTTCCTTTTGGCCACTTCATCCTTTGCACAGATGGTTTTCTTCTGGGAAAAGGTGTTGAGTGAGAGCTGAAAAGGCTGGTTTATGGCATTAAAAGAGCCCAAGAATACTGAAGACTGTTCATGCTGTTCTTCCAAGAACCACTGGGGCCAACAGTGCAATGAGCAACGCAACAGGAATGAATGTGAGAATAATTGAGTTTTATTTTTCTGTCTTGAGACCTCAGATTCACCATCTTTACATTTACGAATACAAATAATGAAGAAAATTTGGCAGCTCTGCAGTGTGGCACATGGTAAGTGAATTAGCAATGAAACAACTGAACCTAGCAGTTAGCAATGCTCATTCACCACAACTTCTAAAAATTTATCTCTTGTTTTTCACCTTTACTTACTTTGCTTTTAACATTTGAACAACTTGCTAACTTTCTTTGTAACTTCTCTGACTGCTAGCTAGCTAGCACCAAACATTAGCACCGAGAGAAATACATGATAATCAGCAAATGTGCTGCGATATCAAATTTGCTAATGATGAGTTTTAAATGCTTTCAGAGAATGGCCTTAGGGTGAGCTATGTACTTGTCAAATGTCTTGCGAGCTGGACGTCCTCTTTAGCCACAATACATTTAATTGGGCGTGCTGTTGATGTAGTGTGTAGCTCCCAGATGTAAATGGGTGTAACCAAGTGTGAAATTGGTGTTGCTGAGAAGGAACACATGCACGAGACACATTACCTTTCCCAGGATAGGTGGATCTCGTCAGTGTGTGGACAACTCCCACTGGGTGGAACTAAGAGAACATGAGAGCTGTAAATCGCATCTAATGAAGTAACTGCTGAACCCTTTGACACCAATCAGAGAACTTATCATCGCCCAGCAGATGTATAAACGGTCATTTTTGTGGTAGGGGGACAAACCAACCTTCTAACTGCCATTTGATAATGTTTAAATGCAGTATCTCTTTCTTCTTAGCTTTGACACATGAGCTATTGGATTCCTGTCATCAAAATGAATAAATCTTTCATGATCCTTTCCGCCTCATGGACTGCGACAACCGCAGCTCTGGCTCCAGCTTGGGTCTTGTCAGTCCTCTCGTTAGGCTGTTTTGCTTTTTTAAAGAGATGTATGATGAGGATTTCCGTTGAAAGAGCTGCTGAATTTCTCCCTTGAGTTCCAGACAGGTTCGGGGCGACCTCCCACACCGAACAGTGTTGACACATTACGAACTAGCCGAGTAATTCTCCCATTTCCTTTGATTCTCATGCTTTCCTCAAAATGTGTCTGTGTGTGCACATATGAATACGCACCCACTTAGTCCTTCACCCTCTATTCATCTATTTGACATATTGAACTGTTTTTTCTTCTCTTTTGACTGCTTCCTTTTTACTGACATCCCCTCCATTACCGTTTCAGTCTTCTCTGCCATTTTGACTCCCCCAGAAATGTGGATTTCTTTGGCAAACACCTCCATTAGGATGTGCAATTACCGATGTTTTCATTTTCAAATATTGTCCCATTTTGGTCAGGATATAATTATAATTAGGATTTCCTTTTCCACTTGCCAGTAATAAGTCAAATTTGATGATTTCCCTTTTATATTTCAAGCAGGGCTGGAGGGCTTTTTCCAAGCACAGAGTTTGTGTCGCTGGATGCTTGGCACCGCAGCCATGGTGATGGATTTGAAACCCTTCTCAAAAACAACATAGCTTACCTTTAATCGCGGCGGCCCACTTTACACATTAGCACAATCAATTTAATTGGGGAAATAGCTGAGCGAGAGGTGACATCAAAGACGCAGGCAAGCAGCCAAACTCATGCAATCACTCGGCATCCATTGCTGCCTCTAGATGAGGCTGTGTGTCACGGTAGCTACAGTGGAAAATGTGAACCCCGCACAATGTCCTTTAATAGACAAGAGAGGTCTTTGAGGCATGCCAGCCTGCGTTACGGTGCCTATTTGTCTTGGTGGAGTTTTTATCAGGTTATTTTCAGGGCTTTAGAACTCAAAGATGTGTTAGTCTCTCCACAAGAGACACTAACTGATGAGAGTGAAAATGTGCACCCTTTGAAGGTTAAAGTGTGGACCAGCTTTGTTTTCCAGGAAGCAGAGCTTAACCTTAAAGCAATAATACTTTTTGGAGCCTCAAGTGCCACATTATAAAACTGACTCTTAGCAAGCATTCCTGGTGTCTTTCATTTATTGCCAAGTTTCTGGCCACACACAAACATGAACACCAACACACACAGTTTAGGTCCATTATTCATGCTCTGTTTTACTCCCCACCAGGTTTGGGTAAATATCTACTAAATGTTCTACTGCCTTCATTGGCTAATAATGTCCTTAGCTGCTGAACCTTGCCACAGAGAAGTGTGCAGAAACCATAAGATGTAAAAATATAAATGATTTTTTTAAGGAATATTATTTAGTTAGTTATTTAACCCATCTTTATTCAAAAGTAAAATAATTCTTTAATGCTATAGTTTGTGCTAAGTAAAATTCATGATATGATCAGGTCTGCAGCATAAAACTGTATATAAAAGATGGAAGTCACTACTATTGGTTTTGCATTGTCATTTTGAATTAAACCGCTGGTAGTGTGTCAGAAATGTCACTGTTATTTTTGGACTTTTCTTTCAAAGTCTCCAGTTTAGCGTTTTGGTTCTTTCCATCAGCCTGGGGGGTTTGTCAGCTGACTAGCTAGGTTGGTTAGCAAAGCAGCATCTTTAACCTGCTGTTAAATGGGATGCTAACCTTTACCAGCAGGAAAAAAAGAGCTAAGCAGCCAAAACCAAAATGTAATCCAATTACAAACTGAATTGATCGTTTAATCCACCCACAACAAGCAGTCATGGCAGATGGCTGCCCCTCCTGAGCCTGGTCCTGGCAGTGGGTTCTTCCTGTTAAAATAGTTTTTCCTTCCCACTCTCACCAAGCGCTTGCTTGCAGGGGGTCTTCTGATTATTACAGTGATTATAGCAATCACAGCAAGCTTTAATACCATTTACACATTTGTCTTGTATGAAAAATTGACCATTGATACTGTTCCGCTCTTAATTTATTGCAATATAGGCGCTCTTTGCAATGAGCTAATTTTATTTTGAAATTCGTTTTATTTTGAAAACCAGTTTCAGAAAGTGACAGGATGTCAGCCATGTTTGTTTAGTTCCTAGCGGATCACATGTGGGGAAATTTGATCCAGCGACATCTGCCTTTTGTTTGTGCCATCGACACCACCGTCTGTAAGTTTCATTTGTATTGAATTGTAGGATTGTATTTTATGTATATTTTGTGGAAATATTTGCTGTAGATGAATACTTTAGTAGCTGTGTGCTAACGCTAATGGATGTGTATTGGAATCTAATTTTGTTGTGCTAATGATGCTAGGTTAATTTTAGCTATGTTATTTATATTTCAGTTTTACTCCATGAGGAAATACTCACTAATTAAAAGGAGTTGGACGCTACATCCTGACTTCGCGCGTTATTTCAAGTGGAGTTAGGCTACTGCTGAATTGTGTAGCGTACACACACAAGGAGAGCAGGATAGTAAAAAGACGGTTAGCAGCTGGCAAAACAACTCTACGACAGCAAGCTAAGTCAACAAACATGGACGAAGCACACCCCGAAGGTGCAAGACTTAAAGAACCAAAGCCTCCTCAAGACGGAGCATCAGTTAAAAGCACTGGTTCAGTTTCCAGATATTCAAGCAGATCAAATGTCAGTGCAGCAGCAGCACACGCGAGAGCCAAGGCAGAAGCTGCTCGTGCACGTGTTGCCTTCGCACAGAGAGAGATCAGCATTAAAGTCGACAAAGCAAGATTAGAAGCTAATCTCGAAGCCTTAAATCTTGAAAAGGAAGCTGCAGCTGCAATTGCCCAAGCAGAAGTTTTGGAAGCAGCAGCAGAGATAGAGGTTGAAGCACATCCTAGTTGGAAAAGTCTCCCAGTTATGGTGCAGAGTACACATGAACGTGTAAGCGACTATATCAGAGACCAAACTATGCAGCTTAACCAACGCAATGAACCAGTCAATCTCTCAATATCAGAGCATCCCATCGAGAAGAGCCCTCCACCATCGGCTAAGTACATCATTAAAGAAGAGTATATCGTGAAAGACTCATGGCCCACACCTTTCCAGCCACAACCAAGTTCTGAGGTAACGCATGCATACCAAACCGCTCACACCTCTATCCCATCAGCTCAGCCAGACATAGATGGTCGCCTCCAAGTTAACAGTGAGGGACTCCTGCAAGAACAAAAGAGCAATACGCCCTACCCTAAGCCAGAGCTAACTTTTCCTCAGTACCTCAACACTTCTCATACATACCCTCCAGAGTCTTCAGTGATGATGGACATGGCGAAGTACCTGGCAAGAAAAGAGCTTGTGAGCACTGGCTTAACCCACTTCGACGATCATCCAGAGTCATACAGAGCATGGAAATCTGCCTTCTCCAATACCATTAAGGGTTTGGACCTTACTGCAAGCGAACAGCTGGATTTACTTTTAAAATGGCTCGGGAAGGAATCTTCTGTGTATGTCAAGCGCCTAAGAGCAGTTCATATCGACAACCCAAATACTGCACTCAAAATGGTCTGGGACAGGCTCGATGAATGCTACGGTGCTCCAGAAGTTATCGAAAGTGCTCTCTTTAGGAAGTTGGACAGCTTTCCTAAAATAACAAACAAGGACAATTACAGGTTAAGGGATCTTGGAGATCTATTGATGGAACTACTTTCAGCAAAAGAGGATGGCTACTTGCCTGGCTTAGCATACCTGGATACCGCCCGTAGCATCAAACCCATCGTGGAAAAACTGCCATACAACCTGCAAGAAAAATGGATCACTCAAGGCTCAAAATACAAAGAGGACTACAAGGTTGGTTATCCCCCCTTTTCATTTTTCACTTCCTTCATCTGCTATCAAGCTAAAACAAGAAACGATCCCAGCTTTGCTCTTTCTGGAAGCAGTCCTGTCACAGAAACGCCTATCTCACGCCACACAAATTTAAGAACCCCAGTCTCAGTTCATACGACCAAAGTCGTTTCTGAGGGCCCACAAAGCGATCCAGATCCTAGAGAGGATATATCCAAGCATTGCCCCATCCAAAAAAAACCCCACCCCTTAAAGAAATGCCGTGGTTTCAGGCTAAAGACCATTGAAGAACGCAAAACGTACTTGAAAGATCAAGGCGTCTGTTTCAAATGCTGTGCATCCACATCTCATCTCGCACGAGACTGCAAAGTTGTCCTGAAATGTGATGAGTGCAACAGTGACAAGCACATCACAGCTCTTCATCCTGGTCCACCACAACTGTCAACCAAGGCCTCAAGTTCCCGAACAGGTGACGGCGGGGAGCCGGGAAAAGAGGACACTATCCCAGAACCAGTTGCAAGCGCTCTGTGCACTGAAGTTTGTGGCAATGGCGCTAGGTCAAAATCTTGTTCCAAGATATGTCTTGTTAAAGTTTATCCTAAAGACTGCCCACAACAAGCCATCAAAATGTATGCTATGCTCGATGACCAGAGCAACAAGTCTCTAGCCAGGTCAGAGTTCTTCAACTTATTCGGAATAGAAGTTGGCTCATACCCCTACATCCTGAAAACTTGTGCTGGCTTAGCCGCAACCTCCGGCAGGAGAGCAAATGGCTATCAGATCGAAGCAGTAAATGGTGAAGTTAGCCTTGCGCTACCAACACTGATCGAATGTGATGACTTACCAGATAATCGTGATGAAATACAGACACCTGAAGCTGCCCTCCATCACCCGCACCTCAAGAGCCTTGCCAGCAAAATCCCACCTCTTGATAATGATGCCAAGATCCTTCTTTTGCTTGGGAGAGACATTCTCCAGGTTCACAAGGTGAGGCAGCAGATCAACGGTCCTGGTGATGCACCCTTTGCTGAAAGGCTTGACCTTGGATGGGTCTTAGTAGGTGATGTGTGTTTGGGAAAGGTTCATAAGCCCATTGTCCACTGTTATAGAACGAACATACTGGAAGACGGAAGGCCATCATTGTTCAGACCTTGTACGAGCCACATCCATCACAAGCAAACTGTCAACTCCAGTCAAGTCAAGGGACTCTCACACAGTTGCCGTAGCACTACAATGGACGACAACTCACTCGGCAACACAGTCTTTGCAAGAACAGCGGATGATGACAAGCGTGCCTTCTCCATAGAGGACGAACAGTTTCTGCAGATAATGGGTGATGAGGTTTTTCAGGACGAGTCGAATAGTTGGGTGGCTCCTCTTCCCTTCAGGCCCCCCAGACCACCTTTGCCCAACAATCGTGAGCAAGCAATGACCCGCCTCTTCTCATTACTTCGCACACTAGAGCGTAAACCAAGGATGAAGGACCAGTTCATTGCCTTCATGCACAAGATTTTCTACAACAATCACGCAGAACCAGCCCCTCCACTCCCTAAAGGTAAAGAGTGCTGGTATTTGCCGATGTTTGGGGTCTATCATCCCAGGAAACCCGACCAAATCAGAGTTGTTTTCGACTCAAGCGCACAATGCAATGGCATCTCGCTGAACAACGTGCTACTCACCGGACCAGACTTGAATAACAGTCTAATGGGAGTCCTTATTCGTTTCAGGAGAGAGCGAGTAGCAATCATGGCTGACATCGAACAGATGTTTCATTGTTTTGTCGTGAGAGAAGACCACCGAGACTACTTACGCTTTCTGTGGTATAGAGATAATGATCCCAGCAAGGACATTGTTGAATACAGGATGAGGGTTCACGTATTCGGCAACAGTCCTTCTCCAGCTGTGGCAATATACTGTCTCAGAAGAGCTGCAAAGGACGGAGAACAGCTGTATGGGTCAGACACCAGACATTTTGTGGAACGCGAGTTCTATGTAGACGATGGTCTTGTTTCCACATCCACAGAGGAAGAGGCAATTTCTCTGCTACAGAGAACCCAAGCATCTCTCTCTGAGTCAAACCTGAGACTACATAAGATCACGTCCAACAGCGTTGACGTCTTGAAAGCCTTCCCTGCAGGAGATCATGCTAAGGGCATTAAAGATCTTTACTTAGATGGAAGCGCAGTACCCACACAGCGAAGCCTTGGATTGAGTTGGGATGTTAAAAGGGACACATTCACCTTCCAAGTGTCAGTCAGTGACAAGCCATTCACACAACGTGGGATTCTCTCCACCATAAACAGTCTTTTTGACCCTCTCGGCTTCGTCGCTCCTGTGACCGTTCAAGGCAAGTCGTTGCTGAGAGAGTTGACCTTAGATGGAACTGACTGGGACAGTCCACTCCCTCAGGACAAATGTAAGGTTTGGGAGACATGGAAAAATTCGCTTCAAGAACTGCAACATCTTCATATCCCTCGAGCGTATACCACCACCTCCTGTTCCAATGCCAGTCGTAAAGAGGTATGCATCTTTTCAGACGCTTCAACCAAAGCAATTGGTGCGGTGGCGTACCTCAAGACAACAGATGCAAACGACCAGGTTCATGTGGGTTTCATTCTTGGAAAAGCTAGACTTGCACCACCAACTGAACCTACCATACCTAGACTGGAGCTGTGTGCGGCAGTGCTAGCCGTAGAAATTGCTGAGTTCATCGTTCAAGAGATCGATATCCAAATCAATGCAGTCACCTTCTACTGTGACAGTAAAGTGGTGCTGGGCTACATTCATAATCAGTCCAAACGTTTCTATGTGTATGTCCACAACAGGGTCCAGAGAATCCGCCAGTCCACACAACCGAATCAGTGGAGGTATGTACCTACGGAGCATAACCCAGCTGACCATGCTTCTAGGTCCGTTCAAGCCTCACAGCTCACCAGAACCAACTGGTTCACGGGTCCAACATTTCTATACAAGTCACAGCCAAGCAGCGAGCAACAAGAGACCTTTGAGTTTATCAACCCAGACGCAGATGTTGAGATACGACCACAAGTTACAACCTGTGTTACAAGTCAAAAGGACAAGTTGCTGGGTTGTGAGAGATTCACGAAATTCTCTTCCTGGAAGTCCATACGGAGAGGAGTTGCAACACTCATCCATGTGGTTTGTTCCTTTAAGGCAAGCAGCCGAGGAACCAATGGATGTAATGGTTGGCATTGGTGCCCTAAACCTCTCACAGCTGACGAGTTGTCCAAGGCAACTACAGTGATTCTTCTTGCTGTGCAACAAGCTTCTTTCCTTGAAGAGCTAGATGCTCTCTCCAAGGGAGCCGATGTTTCCAAGAGAAGCGCTCTAACGAAACTCAACCCGATCATAGATGCAGATGGTCTGCTAAAGGTTGGAGGCAGGTTGACATTAGCTGACTTAAGCGACAAAGAAAGGCATCCCGTCATTCTGCCAGGCAAACACCATGTATCCACGTTGCTCATCAAACACTATCATGAGCAGGTCGAGCATCAAGGTCGTACCATCACAGAAGGTGCCATTCGAGCTGCTGGCATATGGCTAGTTGGCGGCAAGCGATGCGTGAGTACTGTTCTTCACGGATGTGTCACCTGTCGAAAGCTTCGTGGGAAAAGAGAGAAACAAAAGATGTCAGACCTGCCGCAAGAGAGACTAAGCACTTCACCACCCTTTACCTACACTGGTGTGGACATTTTCGGTCCTTGGGCCGTGATAGCCAGGCGCACAAGAGGAGGTATTGCTCAGAGTAAGCGTTGGGCCGTTCTCTTCACTTGCATGAGCACACGTGCAGTCCACATAGAAGTGATAGAGTCTTTAGACATCTCTTCGTTCATCAACTCCTTGAGAAGATTCTTTGCGTTCCGAGGTCCTTCTGAACACCTATACTCAGACTGTGGAACCAATTTCGTTGGTGCTTGCAAAGAGTTGGAGTTCCAAAAAGTTTTGTCGAAGTCAGAAGTTCAGAGATACACCAACAATCGCGGATGTACATGGCATTTCAATCCACCTCACTCCTCGCACATGGGCGGTGCGTGGGAACGCATGATAGGAATTGCAAGGAGAATCCTAGACTCAATGCTGATGCGTACTCCCTCCTCCAGTTTGACCCACGAAGTCCTGTGCACCCTGATGGCGGAGGTGACGGCCATCATCAACTCCAGACCGCTTGTCTCTGTCTCTTCAGATCCTGACGTCCCTCAGATACTTACCCCAGCAATGCTTCTCACTCAGAAGCAGAGTGTTCCACCTCATCCAGGGACATTCACTGAGAAGGACCTGTATAAACAACAGTGGCGCCAAGTGCAAAGATTGGCTGACCAATTCTGGAATCGTTGGAAACGCGAATACTTGCAGACACTGCAACTTCGTTGTAAATGGCAAGAAACCAGCCCAAACATCGAAAGAGGTGATGTTGTCTTGATGAAAGATGATAGTACATGCCGGAACGACTGGCCCATGGCTCTTGTAACAAACACTTTCCCCGGTGGTGATGGAAAGGTCCGCAAGATCGAGATCCGGGTCATCAAAGACGGAGTGGCCAAAGTGTACCTCAGGCCTATAACGGAGGTTGTTATGGTTTTAAAGAACCAGGACTGAAAAGGTTATGTTGTGGTTTGAATATTGATATATGGCATCTTAACAGATACCAGACGGGGAGTAGTTCCGCTCTTAATTTATTGCAATATAGGCGCTCTTTGCAATGAGCTAATTTTATTTTGAAATTCGTTTTATTTTGAAAACCAGTTTCAGAAAGTGACAGGATGTCAGCCATGTTTGTTTAGTTCCTAGCGGATCACATGTGGGGAAATTTGATCCAGTGACATCTGCCTTTTGTTTGTGCCATCGACACCACCGTCTGTAAGTTTCATTTGTATTGAATTGTAGGATTGTATTTTATGTATATTTTGTGGAAATATTTGCTGTAGATGAACACTTTAGTAGCTGTGTGCTAACGCTAATGGATGTGTATTGGAATCTAATTTTGTTGTGCTAATGATGCTAGGTTAATTTTAGCTATGTTATTTGTATTTCAGTTTTACTCCATGAGGAAATACTCACTAATTAAAAGGAGTTGGACGCTACATCCTGACTTCGCGCGTTATTTCGAGTGGAGTTAGGCCACTGCTGAATTGTGTAGCGTACACACACAAGGAGAGCAGGATAGATACGATGTCACATGAATGTGGATATTACCTATATGACCAAAATTGGTTTAAGATGTTGGCTTTGTTTTTGTTTTCCACCTTTGGAGGTTGTCACTTGGTCATTCAGCTGTCGCTTTTTATTATGGGCATTCTAAGAAACTATTCCTAAAGAAAATCTAACAAAGGGGGGTTACTTTATTAACTTGGAACACCTGCTTCCAGAAACAGCAACTCTGGTAATGCTTTTACTGTGAAAACTGGGAAAGTCACTCATTAATGGTTGTTACCTTTTGTTTTTCAAATCCAACAAAGTGCGACTTAAAGAAATGTTCCCTTCTGTGTAGAGTCATGCACAAAATCCAAATGTATGGAAAACGTATGTGGAGGATTTTTTTTATTATTAGTACACCACAAGACAAGGGTTAGAAAACATCTGAAAGGCCGCACAAATCCATCTCCAGCCCATCTTTCACTGATCCGTCATCACCACGAGCAGTGACCTTAGCAGAGGCTGCAGAGGTCAAACCACGCTGTCCATCTCCGTTACTCAGTTCATGAATAAACAGAGGCCAGTGTATGGGCGTACACGTCTGCTAGGGTGATTACACGCACGCAGAAACATACGCATGCATGCTCAAACATCCTCGTGCCGATTCCACTGGCATAATTAGAAACATTTGGGATCATTTGCAAAGAGAACACAAGCTCTGATGGGATCCAGATGCACTACTGGGTTTCACTGAAAATACAGGAACCCTTATTTATGAGGGGCCTTTGCTGGTTCCTCACTCAGGGAAGTGTGTGTGTTTGTGTGTGCTGCCCAGTTTGTTCATATACTAAATGGGTGTTTGGGAGCAGATCATCCGTATTCAGGTCATACTTAGTTTAATGGCTTTTGTTTTTGTGAGAAAATGAAGGTTTGCATTTCTCAAAATTTCACTCAAATTAAAAAAAGAAGCAGTTAGTGGATCACAGAAATGCCTGATGACGGTTACGTCCCTCTGAATGATACTTGTTACATGTTACTTCAAGAGGTTTGCTCCAGTCATCTTCTTGTTTTGATGTCACCAAAATGTTTGCTGTGGAGAAAAATAAAACAAACCATAACCATTATGAACTAAGTCATAACACAAGACTCAGTACTAGTGATCTCTGGTGCAAGGCACAGACAGTGTTGTTACATGTAGCACAATGCTTCCACCTTGTGGATAAGATATGAACAAACACTTTAAGATCAGTGGGAGTTGATAGATCTCACAGTGGGGTATTGGCAGGAGAATTATGATGACGCGTGATAGCCCCTAGCAAGCTTCTGGTACAGTTTTGGAGGGTTTTGGTCGATCTTCTTATTTAAATTGGTTGGTTTTCTGGCACCAACCAAGCTTTTAAGCATAGTCTAAAACTTTTAATAGGGTTGAGTGTGGGGCTTTTTAAAGGTCAGTGTTAGTCTGCCTTATCCATTCCAAAACACAATCTACATCAATAACATTATTATTTCTCATTATCCAGACACTCACCTATACATCAGATATTCTGTGCAGACATAGCCATACTGTGTCTCCAGCCTCTCTGCTCTTCTATCCCGTCTTTATTTCTTTGAAAAACAAAGATAAACTTTCATTATTAGTTAGAAGCACAGCCTCTTAATCTAATAAAAGTTACATTCCTTCATGTCATGGCACGTTATGTAAGATGCTAGTGTTAGCAACATTATGCCAAATTACAATGTTAGTTATGTAAGAGCAGTGTTTATCCCTGTGGACTATCAAACACCATTAAATAGACTTTCCAGTGTCTTTCTGACAGTGATAAAAAGTGACCGTGTAATCACATATGACAAAACTCCCACAGGCTTTTTATCACAGTGTTGCTGTCAAGTCACATCAGCTGACGCTGTGGAACATTCCTGACCTTTCTACAGTGTTGGAGTCCATTTATGAGATCAGCTTAATGTTCCTGTCAACTGATCAAAACAGCTTTATCGGCCGTTCTCCCTACAGTCTCCGTCGCCACTCCCTGCTTTGTTCTAAAGCACACGGTTGCTTCAGATGATGCTGGCGAAGCAAGACGATGAGGTCACTCATGAGCCAGCGAACTGATCAATTGTAGGAAGAATCCCTGGTAAACAGGCAGACAAGTGGGTGAAGTCGGTGCATGTAGAAACGTGTATGTGTGTGTGTGTCAGAGTGCGTATTTACCTGGTGGAGGACGACAGAGGGTCAGCTGGACTTCAGGTGGAGAAGTTTTGAAAAGCTTTAGCACCTTCTGCAGGATAAATAGTTGATAACAAACAAAAATGCATGCAGATATTTTTGAGATTTTAATCATCGTATATACTGCATATAAACCAAGTTCAGTAGCATTCATACATATAAAATCCATCGTATCGTAAGGCTATATCTGATTTGAATGGAAGAAAATCAAAGCCCACTAACAAAATTAGCAAACACAGATGATTAAGCTTAAATGGACGGTTCACACCAAATTAACAAATCTTCCCTCTTGCCTGCAGTGCTGTTTATCCTACAGATTGTTTTGGTGTGAGCTGTCCACTTTTGTAGATATCAGCTGTAAAAATGTCAGCCCGCTCTTGAATATAACAGAACTAAATTGTACTTGCCTTGTGCTGCTCAAAGCACCAAAAAAGTACATTTGAAAAACTCAGCAGTGATGTCTCTTTCCAGTAATCATGACCCAGTTACTCAAAAAGATTCTCAAGTAAATCTCAATGAACATCTACCACAAAATCTACAGCCCCAAGGATGAATTTGCATTTGCACTGCCTACTTTAATTTAGCATCTCCACATACTGGATAGGACAGCTCCTTGAGCGACTGGCCATTGATGGCCAGCAGGACATCTCCCTCCTGGATTCTGCCGCTCTGCTGAGCAGGCTGACCCGGGAAAAGCTGCTTTATCCGGACGAGGCTCCCAAAATCTCGGGTGGGCGGGTCCAGCTCACACATCAAGAAGCTGAAGCCCAGCCCACTCTCATTCTTGATCAGAGTCACTTCCTTGGTGTTGTCTTTGAGGTCGAGGATAGGGCCAGTAATGGGATAATGATAAGGTGAAGCATTGGAAGGGCAAAGGAGAAGAAGAAGGAAGATAGAAGAGTGTGTAGTAAATGCCTTCATTCAATAACGTCTCTGTTAATTCATGTTGCTTAAATGCTTACGAATATGTTACACCAACTCCTAAAAGTTCACTTATTCACCTATTCCTTTTTCCTTTTTTTCCTCTCTGGAAGGATTATGTGATAGGCCAGTCTGAATCTGTATTGTTTGCTCTTCAGTCAAGTCAGAGTGATGTCTCCTGTTTTCCCCACTACACCTTTTTGTGTAACAGTTTTTGTAAAGATAGTGGTCCAAAATCCCTCCTGACTAACTACATGAAACATCTCATTGATGTGCTTGCCATTAAGCATTTTGTATTAATTTTGTATTAATGTATTAATTTCTAAACCTGAGCTGAGGTGTCGTACCATCAGTAACAAAGCTGTACTCGTTGGGCCGATCAGATATCGTGTTTAAAGTAGTGCTCACAGATGAGGAGCTGTTGAGTCTTAGCTGGCTGGTAGATGAACTCAGGCTCGGATTGGATACAGTGCTGCTGGTGTCAGCAATAAGAGAGACCCTGGGTAGGTTGACCAACTCCCTCTCCACAACCAAGGACACTACCTATGATAGAAGAAGACAGGACAAGATTGGGATTTGGTTAAAAAAAAGGGGGGGAGAAGGAGATATGAGAGTAACAAAAGGAAAAATGTAAATGGATGGCCACGGTGGAACAGAATTCAGTTTGATATGAAGCAAAAAGATGAGACCGAAAACTGACAGGATAAATCCATTTGCAGCTGGACTGAAATGGAATTCATGTTGGATTTCTACTAATGTGGCTCAGTCTGGACGCTGTGCTCGCTCATATCTCATCTTTAAGTGTCTTTGGAGACACAATGACCACAGGACGTAGAACTCAAATCCAGAATCATGGAAGTGAACTAAATCCATCTTTATACTGTCAGGGTATTATAGTTGGCACCATGGACAGCAGCAATAGACAGAGTGCAGCACCGGCACTTTAGTGAGAGATTATTTTAGACCTTACTTTAGATCGCTTGAGATCCAATAAAGATACAAACTGTATCTAATATGAAGGCAAATGATTTTCAGGAGTTTTTCTGAGTCTGAGCACACAAATCTGATTCTATAATTTTGGATAGTTCATCATGCAGTAGTTGTTTCTCACATTGACATCCACAAATCCACATCATTAGTATGGCTAAATCATAAGTCACCATCAAATGCAGACACTGGTAATCCTTGGTCCCTTGTAGTCGCATTTCATGAATTTACCTCCCCAGTTTTACTCAAGCACTCCACAGCCTGCTGGTAGGTGAAGCCCTGGAAGTTAGTGCCGTCGATCTCCAACAGTCTGTCACCTGAAAATGAAAGAGTTAAGAAACAGTTAACTCTTACTATAACACTTCTTCCTTTTACAATTACAAATGTGTGATATTGTAGTTTTGACTCCTTTGTGCCTCCGTGTTATTTGCTTTTGGGTTGTTGTTTTTTTTAAATTTATTTGATTAAACCATTAGGTTTTAGCATTGCTTGATTTAACACAGAGTGTAAGAGATGAGAGATGAGATAGCCTTTATTTGTCAGTTGCAGTTGCTCACAACCGAGATGACAGACCTTGCCGACCGTACATACAATACACAAACATCACATTGGGGAGACAGGTCAGGCTAGGTAGCAAGGGGGAAAAAACATCGAAATGTGTAACACAAAAGGATAATCCAGGAATGCACAGATATCAACACACCATAACACAATAAAACACAGACAAGCAACATAGGAGAGTATTCCAGTGTGTACAGCTGATCTGGGAGCGCTGCAATCTTCGATTGCGCCTCCAGCTGATCCGTTGTCCACATCGGATGGGAGGTAAGCAGGAGGCGTTGGATTCGGGGGAGGGAGGGTGATAGTGAGGGCGTGTCAGTATCAGTGTACATGTTTCGTGTGTGTGCATGTGTGTATCCCGTGTTCAGCTGAGAGAAAGTGTCACCACGCCCGGTTAAGCGAAAGTCAACAGTCTCCAGTGGACCCAGGTGGCCTTGAAGGAGGGACAAAGAGTTCTGACAACAATCCTGTTATCATGGGAAGAATTTGTTGTTCCAGTCGGCTTCAACCTTGGCAGGACTTCAGCTGGCGCCAGGGGGGCCGCATGAGTGAAGCTGATGAATGTTTGGGTTTAGTGCGAACAACTGCATCCAATTTTTACAGTTGGTCTAATGTCCATCACTGGTCACCAATTATCTCAATTCCCGTTGTTCTTCTCCAAGATCTTATCCATATTGCGTTCAAAACACAGTCTGAGTACTCAAAGCCCTGCTATCGTCTATCATGTCTGCCAGCCTCATAGGATTTTGAACAGCTGTAGCCGCTTCTTGTTCTTCGATAAGCCAGCTCCAATCAGCTCGAACTCTGTTATCGTGGTTCCAAATTGGTAGATGTCGTTCATTGTCCTCCGTCGAGAGTGTCGCCAGACACACGACGCAACCGACCATCGAGTATCCGGCAGCAAACGTCTCCGCAGGACAATCGGGCTCTCCCAAGCCTAGCAGGGTGTCAATTCCATTACAGGAGCAGTTGATCAAATCCATAATTCTTTAGGTTTTAGAGAACAAGACTGGGAAACTCTTTGAGGGTTAGAGTTAGACGAGACTAGACAAACACATAGAAGCAGCAGCAGGGAAGATAAGAGAGGGAGAGGGAGAAAGATGTGTCCACCTCTTCCGAGAGCCAAAGAACAAAAGAGTGTAATACCTATATGCAAACGTCCATCTCTCTCAGCAGCCCCTCCTGGAACAAGGCTCTTGATGTAGATTCCTCCATTAGGAAGGTTAGTGTTGATGCCACCCTAAACCATCATTAACAGAAGACCTTAGTTTAACTTGATGACAACATAGATATATTGATAATTATACTGTGATATACTGATAATAAAGTTGCTTAAAAAGTTTATTTTGAATAAAATAGGAGAGCAACCTCTGTGATAGATTCTCAGCATATTCCAGTCAATCTGGGTCAGTCTCTTTGCAATGGAGAACTCAACTCAGCTGACTGTCAACTGGTTGTATCCTAGTTATTTTCCTAAATCGTCCATTCTGCGTGTTTTTATTGAAGAACATTTATTAAAGGAGCTTTAACTACAAAGTACTTTACAGTGTCGTATTGCTTACTTTTCCAGTGCAGATCAGGTCAAGAAAGGTAACTCTCTCTAATCCTGTCAGACCATAGATGTTAATAAGATTGGCTGCAGTCTACTGCTGGAGATGAGCTGCTGTACTAATTGTCCTCCATGACTGTCAAGCCTAATGTTTTTAATCGAATTATTCTTCTTAACACGTTAGTTAGATGCGTACAGGCTATTGAACGCTAATACCAAAAAAGCTATTTTCAAAATCTCACTTTGTAGTCCACATCTTAAAAATGGGCAATACCCTGCCCAATCTGTTCATTCTATATTCATTCATGTCACAAACTTACAGATATGCTAATGCCCAGATTTCCTGATATCTTCCTGAGCTCCATGCTGATCTCTTCCGGCTTCACGCAGTTCATAGATGATGACAGAGAACAGCTATCCTGAACATAACACAGACATTAACAACACAAAGTTCAAGCTTCATCCTTACCTCACCTGAAGTATGCTTAAAGAAGGTTGTTAAAGAGATATTTAGCAATTAATTGTGCAGAATTATCACAGTTTAAATCCCTAAACTGCTTGGATGTTACCTGTGTACTGAGAACTCGAACTTCAGGGGGGAAGTGTAGTTTCTTGCTGGTCTTTGGCGTCATCATGACTGACACAATCTCATCGAGGCTATCATCTCTCGATCGTCCATCTGTCATTAGTGTTGTCTGGGATATATATTTTCTCAACCCAGGAGAACGACAATTATTACTGCTGGGACTGATGGGAACTGTGGATAATGGCAGCGACACTGTAAGAAAGAGAAACAGTATTCAAAGAATCGTAAATGAAAATGTACAGGATAATTTTGCAACAGCAAAGATGGTGGTAGTGCAAAAACTTTTTAAACCCTACTATAAGTGAAAAAAGAAGGGTTTAAAAAAAGTAGGGTTTTTTAAATTTATCTAAGCTAGCTAGTTGCTAGAGAGCATATGGGAGAAGGACGCAACCCATAACAACAATGCTCAGTGGCTATTGGACCAAAGAGCAGACCATGTCAACCTTCCTGAAAAGGGTCCAGTGACCATCACAGTGGCATATATCCAAGAAATGGTCCCAGTGTGAAGAATTACATCACTAGGCCCTGATATAATTCATGCCTACTGGCTGAAAAAGGCTGACTGCACTCCGTGAGCATCTGGCAGCACAAATGAACCAGCTGCTTGTAGATGAGAGACACCCGGAATGGCTAAGTTGAGGCCGGACAGTCCTGATCTCCAAGGACCTCCAGAAGACAACAGACCCATCCAACTAGCAGCCAATAATCGGCCTCATTACCACATAGAAGCTCCTGTCAGGCATCTTAGCAGCTATGATGAACAGGCACATGGTTCAATAAATGAGCGGGACACAGAAAGGAATTGGCAGGAATACCAGAGGGGCAAAACATCAGCTACTGGTAGACCAAGCAGTCGCTCAAGACTGCAAGACCACCGCCTGGATTGACTACAAGAAAGCCTATGAGTCAATACCCCACACATGGATGCTGGAATGCCTAACTATACAAGATCAACAGGACCATGAGAGCCTTCATCAGGAACTAAATGGCAGCACTAAAAATGGCGCACGATCTGATATCGTCGTGTTGGTGTTGTTCCCAGATTAACATAGTAAATGTTGTTCCAGGATCAGCATTGCAAGTGACCAGTCAGAATGTTGTGATGTCATACTTTTGTGACTTCGGGAGAAACCGCCGTAAAACAAAAAACTGTACTTAAGCTGCGAGAAACCACCTCTGTCCGCCGATCAACGGACCCTGACCCTAACCCTTTAATAAACGCTAAGCAGAATTGACGCCCAGCTGGAAACACCTCACGCAAGTCGAGCTGCCCGAGATTCACAGAATTTACAGAAAATGTAAAATTTTTGTGATTTATATCATTATCGGGACAATAGATATCTTATATCAGGATATGAGATTTTGGTCATATCGCACAGCCCTACAGCACAGGAACAAAATCTCGGCACAAGATCCATAGAGGCTGAGATCTACCACACCAGGCAAGACCCCAGGTGTGGGCTGTGTAATGCCCCACATGCCCTAAAGACAATCCAGCACATATCAGCAGGGTGCAAGATGCAGGTAGGGCATACATGGAACGCCATACCAAGTGACTGGCATAGTACACATAACATGTGTGCCATGTGTGACCTGGAAGTCCCGAGGTCAAAATGGGTAGTCAAGAATGACCGAGCTAAGATCCTGTGAGACTTCCAGGTACAGACAGACAAACCGGTGATGGCTAACCAACCTGCCATGCTAGTGGTGGACAAGCAGAGGAAGATGGCTGTCGTGGTAAATGTAGCTATACTGAGCGATAGCAAAATCAGGAAGAAGGCTGAGAGAAGAGCTCGAGAAGAAGTCGGGAGTGAACAGTGATCCCAGTGGTAATCGGAGCCCCCTGTATTGAGTGCTTCTGTAGTCTCTTTTTGATAGCTAGGTCTATACAAGCTAGCACATGAACTGAAACCTGACTAGTAACAAAATAAGTCTGTTGGGTACTTGCTAGTCTTGCAATCTGTCATCAAATCTTCTTGAAACTCTTGGACAGAGCAACAGTGGGCAGTTTCCCATTATAAATACTTATTTTTTAAACAAAGTTAAACAGAATCTGCTTGAAAAAATATTGCTGGTTTTAAATAAGAACATGTAATAAAATTATTCATTTACATTGATCTGAATCTTAAAATCTTAAAGTATACAAGCCATTTACGTAATCCTGTTTTATGTTTCTTTTTTTTAGGACTTTAAATGTAAGGCAAAGCAGAAAGAATGAAATGCTAACACATATTAACACTCTCAGCATTAAGTCAAAATGGAGACTGCGGTTTCAAGCTTTTTATAGTGACAATGGAGGCTGGAAGGTGGAATCAACAAAAAGCTGAAATGTTGCTAGCAGGCTAAAAGGTAGAAAAAAATAAAAACCAGCTGAATCCTCAATATTACACATAAAAGTGGTCAAAGGTCACAAGTACTCAAGTATTATTACACACATACAGTAACCACACACACACATACATCCATACACACATGCACACAAAGCACCTTTCGGCTGTGAGATAATAAGCTGCACCTCCTCTGGGCTGTTTTGCATGACCTCTGCTGCCTCGCTGAAGGTAACACCTTCCAGGCTGATGTGGTTCAGAGAGATCAGACGGCCACCTGTAGGCAAAGGTCATGGTGAAATTAAATGGTGCTAGTGTCCAGTGACAGTACATGTACAGACTACATGTGACCTCAAACACCCCATAGACACCTCAAGTGCCATCTTTGTCCTCCTTTCTTCTTACATGCCACATATTCTCTGCATCATTTTTCTTAGAATAAAAGACGATGCTGGATGAAACAGTCAGCATAATATATTGGAATCCGTTTTCCTTCTTTCTAAGTGTTTTATGTGGTGTTACTTAACTTTAAGTAAAATATCCACATGAGTCCATACCAGCTCTGATGCGTCCATCTTTATCAGCAGGTCCACCAGGCACAATAGAGGCTACAAAGATGCCCAAATCATAACGCCCTACTGTGTCCTCGCCAACTATTACTATACCTGTAAAAACATAAACCAGATGAACAGAGAGTTTGTTGGGTTGAACATATTCCAGAGGAACCATCTGTCATGGTCCTGCGACCATGACTCAGTGACTTTATGTTTATGTTCTTTATTGTTATTACTTTCATTATTATTCATGGCTGTTTTGGGATGGTTTGTGTTTGGGATTTTAGACACTGGGTTCTGGGTTTGTGCTCCCTCTGTTGGTCCCTGGTGTTAGTGTTCCCCTGTCTCGTCAGGTTAATCAGGTCCAGCTGTTTCCCCCACCTGTGTGTGATTTCCCAGTGTCTCTTCGTGTACTTATAGTGTGTGATTTCCTCTGCTCCTCGTCACGTCGTCTGTGTTCATACCTGGTGTAATCCCCTGCGTGCTCTCCCTGCTGTTCTCCCTTCATGCTCAGGTTTGCTATTTCTTTGTGTAGTTTCTCCCAGTTAGTTCATCCTTAGTTCTGTTTTACCATCCCCACTTTATATTGGATATTATCAATAAATCACCCTCACACCTGAATAAGTGCTGCGTTTTGAGTCCTCCTTCCGCTCTCCACACGGCCGCTGCCCCGGACCGTGACAGTACGACGCGACCACAACATGGACCCAGCAGCGCTTAACCCGTCCAGGGAGCTACGGGAAAATCTCATCGATGCCACACAGGAGCTCATCGACCGGTGGCTGGAAAACCCGGGTGGCACGTCCCAGCGCGCTATAGAGAGGCAGCTACAGCGTCTGGTGACCGGTCTCCCATGGCTTCTGGGCTCGCTTTGTTCGTGGGAGCGGGAGTTCCTCCTTTTGGACCTCGGACTTCACCCCCCGTCTGCTTTTACTTTCGAGCAGCCCGAGGCGGTGAGTGAGCGACATGTTCTGGCTTCCCCAGATTCCGGGACTCTGTTTTCTGGGGCTATTCAGAGCGGGATGAGAGACAGTGTAGATAGCTTACCTACCTTCGTGGTAACGGATCCTTCGCAAGTGGGCGTCTACAAACCCTCTGTAAAACCGAGAGACTGTTTCTCTGCCGCTCCTTCTGAGCCAGGACTTTATCACCATTCTCCGGCTCAGTTCTGTGTCCAGCCACAAGCTCCCAGGTCTGTGGCTCAACCGTTAGCCTCCCTAAGGGCTCAATTACCCGTTCTGCCGCCGCTCCAGTTAACCACTCAGCCACCACCACCGCTAGCATCGCTACAGCCCACAGTTCCGGTAATGGCTGAGCCACAATTTTCGCACTGTTTTTCCACCGCTGTTTCTGGGCAGGGAGACAAACTGTTTCGCTACGGACCTGTTCCTCAAAAGCTGGCAACATTAGAGACTGTTGCTCACTCCGGGGCTTCCCCAGAGGCTGGGTTACTGCCCTCAGCTTACTCTGGACCCCTGGAGGCCAAGATGCCAGCTGTGAACTGCACCGGGCTGTCACTGCCTGAGCAGGGTCAGTGCTCTGCGCAGCTGCAGCCCTCCGTACGTGCGCCAGAGGCCCACGTGCCTACTGGTTTTGTTTCACGTGCGCCAGAGGCCCACGTGCCTACTGGTTTTGTTTCATGTGTGCCAGAGGCCCACGTGCCTCCTAGTTTTGTTTCATGTGTGCCAGAGGCCCACGTGCCTCCTAGTTTTGTTTCGTGTGTGCCAGAGGCCCACGTGCCTCCTAGTTTTGTTTTGTGTGTGCCCGCTGGTTCTGCGGCTGTTTTCGCTGGGGGGCCCGAGGAGCCCGTCCAGCCTCCTGCTTCGCCTGCTGGGGGGCCCGAGGAGCCCGTCCGGCCTCATGCCACACTGACTGCCACGTCGGCTGGGGGGCCCGAGGAGCCCGTCCGGCCTCATGCCACACCGGCTGCCACGTCGGCTGGGGGGCCCGAGGAGCCCGTCCGGCCTCCTGTGGCTGCTTCTCCACCTGTGGCTGCTTCTCCACCCGTGGCTGCAGCGCCGCCTCCTGCAGTACCACCACCTGCAGCGCTACCACCTGCTGCTACCACGCCTCAGCCTGAGGACGCAGCCTCGCCTGGCCCGGCTTCATCCTCGCCTGGCCCGGCTTCATCCTCGCCTGGTCCGGCTTCATCCACGCCTGGCCCGGTTTCAGTTTCATCCACGCCTGGTCCGGTTTCAGCTTCATCCTCGCCTGGTCCAGCTTCATCCACGCCTGGCCCGGTTTCATCCACGCCTGGCCCGGTTTCAGCTTCATCCTCGCCTGGTCCGGTTTCATCCACGCCTGGCCCAGTTTCAGCTTCATCCTCGCCTGGTCCGGTTTCATCCACGCCTGGCCCGGTTTCAGCTTCATCCTCGCCTGGTCCAGCTTCAGCTTCATCCTCGCCTGGCCCGGCTTCAGCTTCATCCTCGCCTGGCCCAGCTTCAGCTTCATCCTCGCCTGGTCCAGCTTCATCCACGCCCGGTCCGGCTTCATCCACGCCCGGTCCGGCTTCATCCTCGCCCGGTCCGGCTTCATCCTCGCCCGGTCCAGCTTCAGCTTCTGCTTCAGCCTCGCCCGGCCCGGCTTCGGCTACAGCTTCGTCCTCGCCCGGCCCAGCCTTCGTGTCTGCATCCTCGTCTGGTCCAGCCTTCGTGTCTGCATCTTCGTCTGGTCCAGCCTTCGTGTCTGCATCTTCGTCTGGTCCAGCGTCTTCAGCATCCGCATCTTCGCCTGGTCCAGCGTCTTCAGCATCCGCACCATCGCCTGCAGCAGCGTCTTCAGCATCCGCACCATCGCCTGCAGCAGCGTCTTCAGCATCTTCGCCCGCTGCGGCCCCGGCTTCTGTGCCTTCAGCCTCGCCTGGCCCAGCCTCGTTTGGGTCTGGAGCTAAACGGCCGTTTTCTAGACCGCTGGCTAGGCTACTGGCCGGGCGCCGTCGCCTGACTGGCCGCCGTTGCCTTCCGCACGGCCGGCCCCCGGACCGCCATCGCCTGAGCGGCCGCCGTTGCCTTCCGCACAGCCGGCCCCCGGACCCTCTTCGCCTGAGCGGCCGCCGTTGCCTTCCGCACGGCCGGCCCCCGGAACCTCTTCGCCTGAGCGGCCGCCGTTGCCTTCCGCACGGTCGGCCCCCTGAACTTTTTGCGCGCCGTCACGGCCTTCTTCGTGGACGGCCTCCCGAACTCTTTACGCGCCGCCACGGCCTTCTTCGTGGCCGGCCGCCTGAACTGTGTTTTGGACTCTGCTCCCCTGTGAGTTTTTTTTTTTTTTGTGAACATTTGTTTGGGACTCTGGGGCCTCCGTCTTTGGTCTTGGCCCGGTCCCTCCGTCCTGGGCCCCCTGCCGCCCGCCCGGATCTGGTGGTGTGTTTCTGTGGCTGTCGGGGGCCAGCCCTTGAGGGGGGGGTACTGTCATGGTCCTGCGACCATGACTCAGTGACTTTATGTTTATGTTCTTTATTGTTATTACTTTCATTATTATTCATGGCTGTTTTGGGATGGTTTGTGTTTGGGATTTTAGACACTGGGTTCTGGGTTTGTGCTCCCTCTGTTGGTCCCTGGTGTTAGTGTTCCCCTGTCTCGTCAGGTTAATCAGGTCCAGCTGTTTCCCCCACCTGTGTGTGATTTCCCAGTGTCTCTTCGTGTACTTATAGTGTGTGATTTCCTCTGCTCCTCGTCGCGTCGTCTGTGTTCATACCTGGTGTAATCCCCTGCGTGCTCTCCCTGCTGTTCTCCCTTCATGCTCAGGTTTGCTATTTCTTTGTGTAGTTTCTCCCAGTTAGTTCATCCTTAGTTCTGTTTTACCATCCCCACTTTATATTGGATATTATCAATAAATCACCCTCACACCTGAATAAGTGCTGCGTTTTGAGTCCTCCTTCCGCTCTCCACACGGCCGCTGCCCCGGACCGTGACACCATCACACATATTTATACAGAATAGTACTAATATGTAGCAGAAATGGCACAGTGATTGTATCTAACATGTATTAGTTATGTCCAGCTGGTTTTGAAAACAGCATTTTATATATACAAAGTGAGTTTAGCTTACCTAGGCCAAGCTTTGGGTCTTTCTTTAAGGAAACACATATAACTTCTCTCTGAGATGGTGTCCCCAGTTTAGTTGGAGTTTCTACAAAAAAATATAGTTTAACAGTGGAGTTAACATGTGGGAAAAGCAGCTGTGTTTCAATGACTTGATGATGGAGCATTGAATCACAAGGCAACCAACCAGAATTAAACATTTTTAAGATGCTGCTCTATCATAAGAGTACTTGGTGTAAACCACCTGTCATATGTCGGTTAAAGTGGCTGAAAGTGTATTTGGTTATATAGTGTACCTTGGGCTGCTGGCGAACCACAAGGGGCTTCAGATCCACTCCTCTGAGAGCACGATGGTGAGAGCATAACACTGCTGCTGCGCTGACTGCTAGAGCAAGCATTAAATAAGAAACACAAAGCACAAAAAAATTACCCGTGGTAACTTCATGAAAGCTTTAATATCTTTCCTCTTCTATTCACCTGTCTAGTACACTTTTATAAAAATAATAATCTAGATAAGGATTACATAACTGCAGGAGAATCACTGACATTCTCACGAAAGTATGGGCCATAAAAGCCAATTGCTCCTCTGTCGTTGCTACAGTTATGAGATAAAAAGCTGATGACCCAAAACATTACGACCACCACTAGTTGGTAGTCACGTTGCACTACCAGCGCAGCTCTCACAAACCAAAGCATGGGTTTCTGAAGCAGTTCTGTAGCATTAGGCATCAACACGACAGCAGCAGATCCTTTAAGTCCTGTAAGGCGTGACTTGGATCAGCATTCTTCCAGCACATCCCCCAGCATGCTCTCTCCAGTTGGACGTTTGTCCCTGCCTTAGGTGTCGCTGCCTGTAAGTACTCACCACAAGCCTTGCTGTTTCAGAGATGATCCAACCCAGGTGGCTGGCAGCAACCAGTTGGTTCTTGTCAAAGTTACTCAGCTCTTAACACCTGCCCATTTCTGCTGCATCCAACACATTTCCTACAAGAACCAACTGTTCACTTATCATCTAATATATCCGTATATATTAGATGCTACAACACGATCAGTGTTCCTTAAGTGGTCATAATGATTTGGTTCATCTGTAAATTGAATGTTCAGTGCGGGAAACAGCGTTATGCTTGTAAAAACCGCTGGAAAACAAAGTACCTTTGCTCGTTGAGGCGCTGCTGTTTTATGCGGGCCTCGATCTTGGCTGTGACATCATCATACAGCTTGGTTATGGACTCATTCTGAGGCGTGGTCAGACCGCTGTCATCCTGAGGGGTCTCAGAACATGAGAAAGACTTAAGCTGGCTGCTCTGAGCACGGCACACTGCTGCGTACTGCACAATATTGTCCTCTGGAGAACAAAGAGGCAGAAGTCATCTTTAGTATTTGGACAGCAGAGTAGACTTTATGGTTGTGTTTTTGTTAGTTTCTTGGTGTATTTCTTCACTGAGACAGAGTAACACTGAAATAACTAACCTGACACCAGGCTGTGGCTTAGCTGACGGGAGTTCATCTCATTGTTAAACTTGTGTTGCGCTGAACAAAGGTTACAAAGGTATTTGGCTATCTTCGACCTCTCCGTGATGAACGTGTGCTTCTTCTTGCTGCCCCGGCACTCTACTACAAATTTATGCTTCTGCGGAAAAATGAAGGAAAATTTTCTAGACCATGAAAGGAAACCGTGTGTCACTTCCATAGACTGTATAAAACATGGAGGAAGGTTCCAAGTCTCATTCCTAATCAGCAGAAGGCAACTACTCTGGCTGCAAAGAGATGTCTGGTTGTGTGGAAGTCTATGGGCAAATGGCCCTAAGCTCCTTTGATTCATGCTCTCAGTAAATATTTTCCCGCTAGGTTTACGGTCTTAATAACTAGTTTGAAGTATTATGAAAGTACTTTTTGAATTCCATTACTATCCAGAAGGATAACTCAACAGGTTGAGCTTAAGGTCCGGACAACTTTGTGATGGACAAGCAGCTACCATGAAAGAGTATGGTTTCAAAGACCTAATACGGTGATAGCCAGAACTTATTGAGACTTAAGAATAGCTTAGCAAACAACAGCTCCATCCTTTACACAGAGTTTATGGTCACTACCAACCAATGGCGAAACCATTACTTCACTCACATAAGACGAGATGGTTGCTGTGTCCCTCCAATAGAAAGTCTGAGCAGTGGATCTGCTGCCATCTTTCACCTCATAGACAATAACACCTTTGGCACAAACCCCAAGAATAATCTCTCCGTCTGAAGGCTTTTTCTCTCGTGTCACACGGTGGAACGAAACGCCGTACTCAGGCAATTGTTGACATACCTAAGAAAACACAAAGCGGTAACCACCATTTCTGTGAGACTAACAGTGGTCACAGCTATGAAGATACAGTAAAACACACTGCATCATTATTTAAATATTGTCACAATAAAGACAGGTTTGATACCTTGAGAAATTCAAGTTCTGATTCGTCGGTGAGCATTTGAGCATTGTTGGTGTGAAGTCGCAACAGCTCCCCCTGAATGTAAGGCAAGGCACATTTCTCCAATACGCTCTTGGAGACATACTCATCAGGGCGGTAGTAGCCCCTACCATATACCTGCAAAGAACACCAGATAACAGACTTATGTTAATGCTATTCAAATAATTTCTGAACAGAATTAAAGGATAATGACATCATCAGGATCATAAGCTAAACAATAATAATCAAAATATTCACCCCAAACTAAGGGTATGATGGATAAGCAGGATCTATAGAAGCACTCTACCTGGATTCCAGCTTGATCCAATCTATATATGAGTTACTAACTAACTATAGTGACGGCATATAACTACATTCTAACTATAGTTTAGCTTCAGGTACAGAACCTCAGGCATGGAGTCTCCATACTCCGTCTGCATGGCCAGACCTCCTAGGTACAGAGCAGTCTCCTCATGACAGGACAGCCTGTCCTCCAAAAGATCTCTCCTAAGCTGGAGGTAATACTGGTGTCGGGTCTGTTTGTGCCTGATGGAGAAGATCACACACACTCAAAGGTTTCTCCCTCAAACTAGGGCTGTTGGCAATAATCGAACAGGGGGAAAAACAACATACAAAAGAAGAGAAATGTCGTTGATGAAGAATTTGACCCTGAAGAAAAGGACAAAGGTGGCAGTAGGCACTTTTTTCCAGCTATCTGGAGCAACTTTAGAAATCTTGGTGTCGTTGTCCACAAAGAAAAACTCATTATCTGACCAGAGAAGAGAGAAAAGAAAGAAACTTTAGTGACTTGATAACGTATCAGTTACAGCATACCAGCACCACACAAAAACGTTTACCATCAATGTAAGCAAGGCCGAAGTAGAAATGCTCCACAAGGTTGAAGTGAGCCACAATCATGTCAAAGACGTCTCCTCCTCTGGATTTCACCTCGCACCTGACAAGGATGCTCTGGCCATTCGGCATTACAACACTCAGCTCTCTTTGAGTGGTAGGAGATTTCCCTTTCTTTGACTGCAAAAATAGAAGTTTGAGAATATCAGATTTTTATCTGTCTAATTAATCTAAGAGGATTGACGGGTCAATTTTGGTTGTAGATGAACAAAATAGATTATGAAAGATATAATTTTTTAGATGAATAGACAAAATATTCACTTTGCAAAATATTACTCTTCAGAATTCTATAATGGATATTTTGAAACTAAACTGATTAATATTCCATTCAACCAGAGACCAATGCAACTGAGGAAAGCACATCAAAACTGTACTTGAGTAAACACATTTAGCAGTATTCTAGTATTGTGTGTCCTTGAAAGAAAATCTCCTAAAATATCAGGACTGTACTCACCACAATGGATCCAGGAAGTTCCAAGACAACCAGCGGCTCATCCAGCACTCTAATAAACTCAGGACCCAAGTCCTGCAACACAGGAAAATGGAGAGGAAAATATAGTGTCCTTAAGTAAGAATACTCATTACATAGAATGGCACTTTTCAGAAACATATACATATTACTGGATCATAAGTATTAATCCATTGTTGCTTGTATATCTCTTTAATGTTCTACGTGTTCATCATTCTTATTATTTGTATTTGGTTTTGTGGTTTATCTATAATAATGTAATTCAGCTGTAAAATAATAAGTACACTTTAAGGTAAAGGGTACAAAGCATGACATTTGTAATGAAAACGTAAAAGCAGAAAGTGGCACAACAAATACAAAATACAAGTATAAATACAAATGTATTAAATTTAAACTTTATTAAAGTAGCTGGGACATGGGGGAACTATGGTACCTTGTAGATACGCCACTGGAGGGTTGTGAAACTGACAATTTTACTGTGTGATTGTGGTACACACAGGAAGTGGTGTCCTACTCAATTTGTTAAGGGAAAAAAGTCTGGATGGCGGCATATGTTGCTCCAAATCCTTATCCCTGTAACCCTTGTTCCTTCTCTAACCTATGCTAACAGAATATCCCATATTATTTTAATTTTTTTACTTTTGAAGACTGTTTTCTTGAGTCTTGGCAATCAGTGAACAAAAGAAACAAACATTATAGCTAAAACTGAAAAATGTTCTCATTGTTGAGAATTTTGCCTACTTTGTCTTTCACAGACTGGTGAACCCTTCACTGTCAGCTTTGAAAGGACCTTGTTTATCTTGGGTGCTTCTTTAAGGTCAGTTATGTTTCTGATTCTGATCAATCTAACAATCAAAACCTGTTTAAGTCTGAAATCCATTTAAAAAGACCATATTTCTCAATGTGTTGTAGTAATAACTAAATATATAGATGATTCACAAATTACATACATTATCACAATTATTTTGGGAAACATTATACTATACTATAATATAATGTCACAAATGCACTCACCTTTACTTTCTTATCATTCAGACTCATTGAGGAGTCAAACTGTGTGAGGGATCTTGAGTTGGCATTTCGATTACCATCCATATAAGGACTACCGGGGCTGCGGTTCAGCTGCTGCCAGCTGCCGTACCTCTCTATTTGCCGGCCTCCCAAGGGAATCCTGGGGAAAATTAGATTTCCATTCTCAGTCTGATGGCAGGTGAGATCCGTCACTCATGAGATGATAGCTTGTGCACACAGGAGTAACATTTTGATGGAACTAGCTTTGTTAAACACTCCTTTGGGATTTGACAACTCTGTATGGTTTCTATGTCTTTTTTAGTTATTTTACCACACCTTATTTAAGCAAATACATTTCACTGAACATGCCCACCCGTGACGCAAACAAAATAGGATTTAAAATGTGGCAGAATGCTGTTATAAGATGTGTAAAACACATTTCATACCCTGTGGCATTAGCTGAATAAGATACCCCCGAGAATGTTCCGGACATCTTCTTCTTCAGCGACCATGTCGAGTTACTAAAAGAGCTCCCTGAAAAATAAACATGTATGTCACATAAAAGCTGAATATTATTTTTAAAATATGCTTCTTAGCTTTCTTGCAGGATAAAGACTGATACCACTCATGTCTAACATGTAGTTAGCTTAGCATATTAGCTTAGCCTGGAAGCAGGGACAAGCTCTGTCCACGGATGATGAGACTTCTGTGGCTCATTAATGAACACATTTTATATCAAAATCTATACTTTATCTATACTTTAAAAAAATATCAACTTTTGTTGGTTTTAAAGAATAATGTAGTTAGATTTACTGAACAAATTAGGTTTTCTTCAGTTGAGTCCTTTGTGTTGTTTCAGTGAAAAACTGCACCCGCGATCCTCACAAGGACCAGCAGAAGAGAATGGATGCATGGATGGAGGTTATGTAAAGGTTAGACTGTGTTTTACTCAAGAAACTTGTGACCCACCTGTGCAGGCTTGCTCTTATTTATTTTTATCTCTTTATACTATTTTAATTTGGTGTATACTTACTTCTGTACTGTAAAGCACTTTGTGAATTCTGCTCTTAAAAAGCACTATATAAATAAACCTTACTTACTCTAAAATTCTAAACTGATTTACTGAAAAGCCATTGAGTTAACCAGCCACAGTATTCTGCTGAAATAACACAAATGACTCAAGTAAATTTATACTGTTGCTTGGGAGTTACTTAACACAGTTATGTGTCTCTAGGACAGTAGGAAAGGGGATTTCCTTCAGGGGGCCCCGAAGGAACAACATAACTTTCTCTCTTTTGTTTAATTTAATATTTAGCATAAGTTAACTCAGCAAGCAGAGCAGTGCACACAGTCAGGAGTCAAAATTGGGACGCTGGCACTTGACAGCTAGCAAGCTGAAAGAACGTAGAATGACACAAATCAGTGAGAAATGACAAAACTCTTAGGCTGTGTCCCAATTCAGGGTCTGCACGAGTACTATAAGTACAAGAAGTGCGGAAGTGAGAGGCTTGTGAAATGGGACGGTCTACCCTTCGTCGCGCTGTTCAGGTTGCCTAGCAACCATGATACTAACCGCAAGAAATGTTTCATACAGCTTTGTGTGACAGAAATGAAGGAGAAAAAATGTTTTGTTGGTCATTAATTTTTGTCATGACATCACTTTGATTAGTTGAGTATCTGAGGCTGAGACCACGTGACTGTAAAACATGATTGTTGGGCTTCATTCCTGTACTGAACAGTCATTTCAAGATTAGTTAGTAAATAACAATTAGCTAATGTTGGTCATGAGACTAAAATCATCTCACTGTGGTAATGTAAATATAATATGGACAATATTATATGTATTGTCCGATTATTATGATATATATATTTGTAGAGGCTTTAAAACCAAGTTAACACTGAAAGTCACTAATGTTACATAACTTTGCCGACATGTGGCCAACAGCAATGTTTTAATGTTATTAAACATTTGCACATAAATAAGTGACATCCTATTCAGTACTTACTTTTAACAGTTCACTCTTCGGCCGCTCCCTCCTGCAATATTTTGCGGCAAAATTATCCACACCCACCGCCACGCTATGAATTGTGGGATATATGGGACCACGAAGCGTGAACCGGACCATGCTTGATATTTGGGGAAATCAACGGCGCATTTGGAGTATGCATTTGAAGTACACTTCGAATTGGGACAGCCGTCGTCGCGTGGCGGTGACGTAATCGCACTTAAAATGCGTACTTCAAGCGTGCAGACCCTGAATTGGGACACAGCCTTCGTGTACCACGGAAAATGTTAGAGAAAAGTGGGACAGACCATAAAGCATGACTCATCTGAAGAGTACCTGTCCTATCAGTGCCACTAGAGGAGTATTGGTTCAGCACCAATCAGCACTATAGTTAGGACTGACATCAATCTCATGCTATTGTAAAGCATTGTTAGGTAGTGTACTTTGACCAGACCTTTGACAATCAACATTAAACTCTTTTTTTCCTCTTCAGACAAAGTGATAACTGATGAAAGACCTGCTTTCCCCCTATTAGGTGGACCTCAACTAGATCTACACTTTCACTAATGAGCACTAATGAACTATACCTGCTGATTGCAGCAGCTTTACATTTAATATACAGACATGAAAGTGCTATTGTTTTTCTAATGCTTTAAGCTAATAAGACTTTTCAGAAACATTACATTTGACAATTAGAAGCACTTTCTTACTGTGTAATCTGTCCCGGACCACTTGACTGCGGTCTGTTAGCTGGGATCCATTATCAGCCATAGAGACGTGATCAGCCTGTAAAGAAATCATTGTCAAACTCAAGGAAACAGAGTTATCACAAAAATCAAAACCAGACATGATCTCAGCTAACCGGCGGAGCTTCAACCTAAACACTTAACCACTACTCACCGAGTTTCTGTAAACATCCTCCACCAGCTGCCTAATAAGACGCTCTGCAGGAGGAAGCATTGAAGCCTTGTGGTGTAGCTCACAGGTTTCCAGCACCGTTAGCAGGTCCGTCCTTCTCAACATCATGTCCTCGCACATGCTCAGTAGCAAACCTTCCAGCTCAGCACTTATTTGGACTGGCTGTGGAGAAAAATACAGAAGAAAAGCAAAATGAATGGCACGCAAGTGCTAAGAATAAAGAAGAATGAGATTACGGGAAGATATAAGAGGAGGGGTACCTGGTTGTGAGGTAGGTGATAGTCAACACACCAATAAAGAGTCATCCCCAGTGAGTATACAACCATCTGAAGAGTAGATACACACCAAATACGTGACTACTAAATAAGTTAACCTGAGATTTCATTGTTATCTACAATTTAGAGATTATTTTTTTTAATCCTACGAGGTATCATGCATGATTATGGTTTTTCTTTTGGTCAGTGCAAGATTTTCCAAATTTAGTCAGCTGCATATTTAGCAAATTGGCCACAGCTGTGCTTGTGGAACATCTGTTTTTTGGAACAAGCACGCACTGCAATATAAAAGACCTCAAAGCAACAACAACACACCTTTTCGACTGCAGTCCTCGAGGAGGCGGTGTGACCCTGCTGGACTTCAGGGGCTGTGAAGGAGGCCACGTCTTCATTTCGAGCACAGCTTTTGAAGGCCAGACTCCCGTTGGCTGAGAGCAGCACTGAGCCTGGGCTCAGCACGCTGCTCATGTTGCCTGAACCTAAACGGAGAGCACACCACAAGCTTGTCACCAGCTCGAGAGATTTGATAAAAAGAGATTTCTTTGAATAAGATCATGCTTTCAGCCACAGTGTGTTTGTTATTGAACATTACTTTTGGACTAGAGAAAGAATATCAGAGATACTAAATGTAACTTTCAGATCTGAAAAGGGGGTCAACGAGAAGGTGACTTCTTTGGGCTCATGGGGAAAGGGCCCTCAGTTTAAAACATCAATAAACTTTCATGTATGGAAGCATTTACAGTCTTGGTTGCTAGTTTCAGGTCCTAATAATTACAACATGATTTTCATTTTGTACATTATGAGCTCCCTTAGCATCAAAAGAAAGAAAAAGTAGGATGCATACAGCTGCCTTACCTCCTAACTGACAAATAGTTAGTCTATGACTATGAGTTGTCCCCTGGTTACTTTGTAATCATCTACATCGACCGTTTCACATCGAAAACACCATGGCAAACGTGAAAGGTTTCAAAATGGGACCTCATACACTAATGAGTACAGTGGCTATATCCATCTTTATTGTACAGTCTATGTTTTAAATCAAGCCCTGTCCTTAAACAGTTGTGAATTTGGGAAGGTGATGAAGGAAAGTTACCTTTTTTGGAGATTTCGAGTAAGGCATCAGTGGTGGCAAGAAGCAGACACCAGACCTCATCCTCATCCAGCGGTGAGCCCCGGGCCTCCAAAACCTCTGCCAGGGTCACAAACGTACCCATACTTCTGGGATACTCAAGCAAAAGAGACAAACCCAAAGCACCCCATTACCAAATTTTTATTTTATTGCAAGAGAATAAGGCTCTTTGTTTCCTTATGTTACAACGTAAAAGTTCAGATGTTCGTCTACACTACATTTTGTGAAATAGACTCATTTTAGATGAAATACTCAATCAAATGCCATAGAAGCTTTCTGAAAGTTGATTTTTCCTTTTTTGTGTCATTAGAATTATATTTAAATGAAAGCTCTTGTGACAAGTGCTTAGCGTATTTTCTTAACAAATCATACTGATATGCACATCTGAAGATTAAATGAAAGATAAGGAAACAGAAAACGTTAGATGTTGTAAGTGTATTTTTGAATCAGTTTCTTTATCAGTGCTAACTAAGAGCCTGCTGAGCTAAGCGTGGTGATCAGCACATTTAAAGCACTTATGTGCGTAGGTTAAAGGATTTCTGAAGTGCTAAATTACCTTGAGAAGCTTCCAGTAAGTGAAAACATCCGGTGTACTGAGCAGGAACATGAAACACGGCTTATTGCTCATCACTATTATCAATTTCCAATCCTATAAATTTAATATATGTATTTTAAACAATACATACTTAATACAGTTCAGGAAGATATGCAGGATGGGTCACAACTGAACACATTAAAATGCAATAATCCTTGATTTTTACCTGCTTATATTTACTTTAACATTGGCTTTAACCAAACTAGCTTACTCCATTGGGGTGGCTGTGGCTGAGGAGGTAGAGCACTAATCAGAGGGTTGTGGGTTTGCATGCCAAATATTCTCGGGCAAGATACTAACCTCAAGTTGCTTTCAGATGCATCAATCAAACCTATACTTTCAAAGTAGTTTTACCCAACACTGAAAATGCCTTCAATGAAAAGCCCTCTTTTTTAAAGATGTTTTATTGGCATGCAGACACATTCGTTGACACAAATAAGGCAAAGTACATCAGTTGATTTAAAAATCACAGCTCCAAATAAAAACTCCTGCAGAGAAAGTAAGTCACTGCATTGCTGACATAAATGACAAAAGTCACAGTCTTTCTCTTCACACAGAGCACATGATGAATGACTTCAGTTGCTCTGTGTCACTTACACACAAACAGATAAAAATGAAGGCGGCTCAGTAAAATACTCCTGTTTTTCTTATTAATAAGCTGTATCTCACTCACTGTGTGTGGGATTGAAATGGGTGTTTTCTGCCTTCCTCAACCGCTCCCTGTTCTGCAAACTTACCAGCACTGTTCTAGAATAAAAAGTGAGTAGCTATAGCAGCTGACACAAAGGATAAAGTACAAAACATGCTGACTTTTGGTGACAAACTGTGTGACTGTACGCAAACACACACTTTTACACTTTGTCGGATGAGCGCTGCTCAGGCTATAAACGATAAAATCTGCATTCCACGCATTATGGAGCCTACCTTATTTCATCCAGTATCTGGAGAGATTCTTCTTAAGTTCCTTTCTCTGAACCTAATCCTTCCTCCTCTTATTCATCCCTTGCTGCCGTTCCACCCACCTCTCCCTCATCCCGGCGCTCCCGTCTGGCAGCTCGTGACACCCCAGTCATCTCCTCATCACAAGAAAAAGAACCCATAGCACAAATTTCCCCTGTGCTCGCATCTAATGACGTGGCCCTCTGCGTTTTCCCTTATTTTCTACTATTTTTAGACCGGGGAAACTAAGAACATAATTGGATTTGCAGGGCAAGCTAACAACAGATGGGGCAGCAAAGCACCAATCCATTGTAGGCAGCACTGTGTTAATCTGATGCTTCAACTACTAGTGACACATTAGGTTAAAGCAGGAATAAACACAGTGTGTTCATGCAGCTACTGACAGCTTCATGTGACTTCTCTAAAAGTGATTTTCTGAAACTTGGATTTATGCATCTGTGGACAGGCAAGCATTATGTTTCATTGGGCCCAGGTTCTTTTGTTTAAAGTATGCTGACAATCTACATCATTGCGTTTAAAAACTTGCAAAATAACAACTCGGTTGTAAATCATGTAGGTTACAACCTCGGATACCTCAGTACTATAAAGTCCTGTAATTAGACAGGCTCAAAAGTTAAATATTCCTTGAGAAAACTGTGCCATTTTGGGGAGGCAGTTTTATATATTTTTTTGTCTGCTTAATTACTTCTTTTATTACCCTAACATATGAAAGAGCACTTCGTAGAGACGTCTGCATTTCCCCCATTCTCTGCCAGAGTAAGCTTTTTTTTTCTATATAGACAACAGGATGAAGTGTGGAGACAAGGTACTGACAGGACAAGGAATGGAAATTGATTTAATAAACTTACTATAATAAAAAATGGATAAACAGCTAAATAAAAGAAGGTAATTGATGTGTAAAGCTGTGTATAATTATATATTAGAAAATGTGGGGCTGGAATGATAAATATTGCAGTTCATAAGCTATGAAATAGCGATGAAATATTGAAGTCCACTGTGTGATTTCTTATTTCGAGGTGTTGATCTGACAATTGGGCATCACTGATTAGCGCTGCTGCAGTGAGCAGGTCAGTGAAAATGGCAAAGAAAGATGGAGATAGTGAGCTGTTGTGTGAATCTTTGTGGTGTGAGCCCGTCTGTGTACCATTCTCTTACTCAATGGGAGACTGCCTCTCCAACACCAAATCTGTGTAGGGTGCTGAATAAAATGTCATATGTATTTTACTTATACATAATTTAATTATATGTATGGGATATATGTTGATTTTGAGGCCTTGATAAGTCAAAATGTTACAAAGTATGATGCTATGGACCAACTTTTGTACTTTTAATGAAAGGTTTTTATCTAGAAAAGTAAAGCAAAGGCTACACCTCATAAAAGTAGTCTATAAATACCTTTAAATTGTCATTCAGGACAAAATTATTTTCATTTGGCGCTTTAACATGTATAAGTTTAACTGGAATAGTTATTTTTTATGTGAACCTGTCTTACATTTGCTTGATAGCTAGGTGTAGAAAACAGCTATAAAACTGATAATACTTTGTTAGCGCTATTTTAAATGTTACTCGTCACTTTTGTATAACGTTTTCAGTAGAAGATGAGTAGTTGTACCTTTCAGGTTTTTAAATAACCCTTTAGCAAGTAGTTAACATCCACCCATTCCCATTGAACGCGACATCATTCCAAAACGTTGCAAAACCGTCGCTTCCGCTTTGCAGACGTAGCCGCCGGGAACGCGCAGGCGGTTTTGAACGCCCCCTGGTTCTCATTGTGCAGCCGAGGAAACATCGGAAGGTTTCGACGACGTTGGTATGAAATGGCAGAAACTGCCTGGGTCGCGGAAGCACTGAGACTAGGTTGCGTAGAAGCTACACATGTATCTTGCGGTGTTCCCAGCCTGCTAGTGTGACGAAACGGGAGTGTAACCGGAGGGAAGAAAGGGATTAAAGCGCTGTTTTCCTCCTAAACACCGTCCAGCTTGTGTCTCCGGCAGCAGGCAGCGAGTGGCGACTGCGGGGTCGACACTGTTGGAATTAACCAGAGAGGGGTGAGCTCGACATATGGATTTTTTTTCTCCCACTGAGACATGTTTGACGTGTTATTGTCAACTGCTGGGAGGGGAACGGACAAATGTGGGTCACACACGTTACTCTAAATGGGTGTCACCATAACGTATAGGGTGACCAGCACCACAGCAGGCAGGACAGGTCTGGCCTAAATGGTACAAGGCAACCAGAGTGAGCGGCTACACTGGGAAGTATACCTATCCATGTCATTAGCACAGCTTACACCGCCAAGCGTGAACCGGGTGGTGTTTGCCACTCGTGAAATCCTCAAGGAAACCGCTATGACCTCCAGCTTGTGCTCACCTACATCCCCAGTGTAAACAGAAATCACTTATTAACGCCTTTGAATACACCCTGTTTTTATTCAGCACCGGTTTTCTGCTTTTTTATGTTTTGTGTTTGGCAGCATAGCTGTACAGCTTGTAACATCACAGAGGTATAAAAGTATCAGGCTCAGACTGCAGTCTTTGTGCTTGTGTGTGTTTTTAATGTGATGATTTAACCTGCAGATTGACAAATGTACTCCTTTTTTTGCCAGTTGCATCAGTGTGAGAGCATTTCTTAGCTCCTGTCTTTATTATAAACAGGGATGAGATCAGAGGATTGTGTGTTTCTTATCTAACACACGAGATTATTAGCTGTATTAAGAATTTTATTATATGGCCAAAGTTGGGTTAGGCAGAAATCACCCCAGGTTGCAGCTTGTGCACTCAATATGTGCATCTTGGTTACACTGAAGTGCTTCTGTCGTCATATTTGGGCGATGCAGCTCTCACAGTGCACTGCACATTGCTAGCGGGGCTTTTGGGAACAACCTGCCAAGAGGACAGGGATGGTCAGGCCAAAAGATCCAAGAAATCTGATTCCTGCACCAAAAGCAAAAGGTAGCCTGCAGAGCCAGGATTATGAATCCACATCGAGCCCACTCTGACATCTTGATACTGAAATGTCCGAGGGATTATAAGCCTCTTAACTTGTGAATTTTACCATGGTTTCAGCTGATTTGTGTTGTCTTTTTGTGACAACTGTTTGTATCTAGACACCCATCAGCAGGCCATTTTATTAGTAGACACAAGTGTGTAGCATCATTTTTTTTGGAGAGTGGAGTCATTGTTTGACATAAAACCAGTCATCACGGTAGCGATGCAGTGCTCGTCCTGCTTTAATTCTTCTGCTGGGACCAGCCCTAACACAAATACAACAATTAACCCAGCACGTCACAGTTCAAACAGTCACAGCTGAGAGCAGAGACGGTTGTGCCTCTCTGCACTTTTAGATTATGGACACAAAAGGTTGGTCCATATTGCTTTGTTTTTGCCTCCAGAGGCCCTAATATCATATACATTAACCTAAATAAATTAAGCTTCTTAAAAGAAGGGCCCAGAATTTCTGAGCAGGAAACGGAAACAATCATTTTTTTGTATATTATGAATTGTGACACGTCCTCTTCGTTATCTGCAACATTTTACACACTGCTCCGGTCGTCTTTGTTGTTTTCAGACGTCGTCTGTGATTTGACATCGCTGTCACAGTGTTTGCTACTACAGTATTAAATAGTAATGTTAGACTGTTATCAGTTATGTTTACATACTTGGGTTGTGGACGTGCAGTCTCATATAATGCATTTATTTACTGTAAACAGCATGCTGATAAGACACTTAAGCGGAGCCAGTTTAAAAATGCTAAACTAGCCGACAGGGTGGGGGGAAAATCCAGTCTGTCAGCAGCTTATCCAGCTGCCTGGTTCGGTACCTGTAGATTGTCACCATTCTAAAATTTTCATCATCATCCATGAGCTGAACTTCTTATATGTTGGCGACAACAATGATGATGCTACCTGCAGGTCCTAATTGAAATAGGCTTTCAGGCTGTCAAACAGTGCACTCTTCAGTTTGTAGGAATATTTTGTGTTTGACCAGGCGTTTCCTCAGATTAGATGTATTGCCTTATATTGAATTTTGAGCTACAAATAATGCAGAAAGCACTATTTTGAAAATGGAATCACACCTGAGACTGCTTTCTGCTTTCCACTGCCTCCTTTTCGGCGCATGTTGTTCTTCTAAACGTCGCGGAGGTGGCATCGGATGCTTTGGGTCCCTTTGTTGTTCTAACCCATTTTTTTTTTAATTTATTTATTTTAAAGTCAAGCCTTATGTTGTCTCACACATTAAAAGAATAATTCCCAGTGTCATCCTCAGAGTGAAGATTACAGCTCATTAACTCTGGTATCAGATTATTATTTGATACTGGCAGATACCTAAAGCCAAGGTATTGGTATCCTATCAGCACTGGAAAAAGCTGAATGAGCAGATCCCCAGTCTGGAGCCTAGGGGATGGGTCTATTTACTGGTATTATAGCATGTGCCCCTCTGCTTTATAGATTGGTTAAGCTTTTCTTGTGGTGTGTTTCCTGTCTGCTACCATGAGGCATGTGATACTCACACAAATTAACTGCCTGGGTTTTTTTGTTGTTGTTGTTTTTCTTTTTTTAAAATTTAGGTTTTTCTTATTCAGAGTATTGTCAATTACTTGATCAGCAGTTTGTCAGACAGCTTGAAATCTAGGCCAAGATTACAGGAAGTTTAACAATAAACCCCCCGTGGTTTGTGTCTGCAGATGGCCATGAGAGAAGTGTCATTCAGGGCCTTCATTGGTACCAGAATTTGGCACTGAATAAGGCCTTGTGAGCTCTTATCAGCAGCAGCTACTTTGGCTGAGTGCGAGCGCTTTGAAGATAAAAAGCGATACTGCTGGTGGAATCGACTGTGGTCACCCAGATAACTTGGAACTGTTTGATATTTGCAAGAATTTCGCGTTTATGGTTTTTCTTTTCTGGGTGAAACGGAACAAAGGTAGACAAGATGGGAAAAGAAGGATCAGCTCCCAGCAGTGACAGCGTGATGGACAGCTGTGTGGGAGAATATCTGGACAGGAGCGGCAGTTCAGAAGCCATATCTGCTACTTTTTGACACAGTTATCTGTTTAGTTCTGTCTGGCTGTCAGAGACCTTATTTGCCCACCACCAGTGTGTCAGTGGATGGCAGTAGCTGTGCCACATGTGCTTAATTTGAATTCTGATACAGCTGCAACTTTCATGTGCCACATGTGTTTATAAAAGCGGGTTGATGGGTTTAAAAATACTGTAGTGCTGTAGTATTGTCATTTATTTTCAGATTAGCATGTACAAACGAATCCTAATTGATAACTGAGCCAGTTGTCAAAAAACCTGCGCCACTGCTATGGCAATTTTTCTTTAAGAGATGTCTTAAACCTTAGTTCTACTGAGCTGCTTCAGTATGTTTTCACATGTGTAAAAACATTTATCATTAAGAGCAGGATAATAACATACATTAGCTAATTAAATGGTTGGAGCTGGTGTCTTAAGAAAACATCCCTGATGCTTGGGCCTGGCAGAGCGTTCAAAAGCCAGCCTGGCTGTGGTGAGAGCAGCTTACACTCGGAGTCCTGCTTGGTTTTCATCTGGAAAACTGCAGAATCTTACCTGTACAGACTAAATAATTAATAAGCTAGTTTAACAGCTTCTTGCACAGTTAAGTATTTCCTGATTCATGTTGAGACAGAAATGATTGCTTCTTTTTTTTCCCCCATTCAGTTATATGTAGATCTTGGCCCGTCTTACCTTTGTGGTCGTCTAGGTTTGTGCTGTTGTGATTATAATTTCTTATTCAAGTGGTTCAAACCTACCTGTGTAGGTTGACTTGATTTGCAGCTCCACAATTCCTTTACATAGATTATTTTATTTTCATGCAGGCTTCCACACATGCACGATTCGCTGCTTTCTAACAACTGAGGTTGATGGGGCTGATAGCTTGATACACTCCATCAGATTGCTGAGTTCCATCTTAAAAGGAAGCTGGGGATTTACCTGTCTCACAGGGATCCTGAAAACCTTTGCACTGCTCTTCCTTCACATAGGAGAAATGATCATGTACCATTTGTTTAGACATACTCTTTGCAGCGCTGGGATAGAGCTACACATACTAAGTAAAACAGAGCTTGAATACGCCCTCTCCCTCCTGTGTGGCCTATATTTGATATGCTAAATGACTTTTTCTGAAAAGCGTGTCCAGGAGTGTTTTGCATGGTATTTCTGGTCTGTGCGCAGAAGGATACCTCTGGCAAATAAAGCTGACATTTTTGCTTTGTGGTGGATGCGGCTAAATGTTGTACATGAAAGAAGCTGAGCTCATTTGGATTGAACGGGGAACTGAATATGAAAGCGACGTGGAGGCCTCAGAGTATTCGCTGTCAAAGTTACGCTAGACATAATTGTTCTAGTAAATTCTTGCATAGTTGCTATAGTAGTCTAATTAAATGATTGAAAACTGAATCCTTAAAACCATTGCTGTTTCATACTTAACTTCATTTAAGAGCTGCTTTGAAGAAACATACTGATGACAATTTCTTTTCCTTTGATTCAACAAAAGCTGGTCAGCTGGCAGTTTTACTGTCGCCTTGGTAGTCGGCAGCATGCAAAGTGAGAAAAATTAAATATCTTCATAGGTCCATCTAGCTGAACTGGATAATTTAAATTATTAAAACAAACTAGTGGGGCTTTACACAGTGAGACCTGACCTGAGCATTATGATGATGATGATGATGATGATGAGGTAGCCTTTATTTGTCAGTTGCAGTTGCTCACAACCGAGATGACAGACCTTGCCAACCGTACATACAATACACAAACATCACATTGGGGAGACAGGTCAGGCCAGGTAGCAAGGGGGAAAAAAAACATCGAAATGTGTTACACAAAAGGATAATACAGGAATGCACAGATATCAACACTAGGGATGGGTATTGATAAGATTTTCATGATTCCGATTCCATTTTTGATTCTGTTTAACGATTTGATTCTTTAACGATTCTCTTATTGATTCTTTTAAAAAAAAAAAAAAAAAAGGAGAACACTAAGGTCGATTAGCTTAGAACTTTTGTTTTATATCTTCTCTTTGAACAAGATAGAAATTTATGAGTAACATGGCCTTACAAACCCAACAGTGACATCTTAAGAGATCCACAGCCTACGGCTCTTCAATGGGGTGTCACAGGGTCCCCAGGAAAAAAAATTGTAAATGTAAAATAAAAAAATAAATATTCTTCTGTAGCAATTACACAAGAATATCCAGTAATGTCCCTGCCTACAATTAAACACATTCACTTACCGAAAATCGGGGCATCTGTTGTGGCAAATGGGTGCAAGCCTTTTACCACAAACTTAGTCACTGCTCGGTGACATTCGTCTATCCTGGCCTGAAAGGAGATGCTACCGGTAGACTGCAGCGAGAACTGCCAGCATCTGAGCCAGACTCTGTCTCTCTCATCATGGTCACCTAAATGCACAGCAATGGCAGGTTTTGTAATAAGACAGATCGCGCTAACATAATATGCACTGTTAGTTGATTATTTATCCGCCGCATTAACGGGAGAGGACGTGCAAACGTTACTACTGCTGCTGGGTTGAGATTCACGAGTCCGGAGCGGAATTAAAAACACGACATTCATTTAAGGTCATCGCGTGTTTTGTGAGCAAATGCTTTTGCATATTCGTAGTGTTTCCTCCCTTAAATGAAATATCTACTTTGCAAGTATTGCAAGTTGCCCTGTTGTCATCCGTTCTCGTAAAGTGTAATCAAACTTTTGAGCGTTTGAGCCGCTTAGGCGCCGTGTTTCCTGCCAGGTAAATGACGCTCCGCAACGTGGTGACGTCATTCAGGGCGACTGGAACTGAATGACGTCAGTGAAACAGTGGGAACCGGTTCTCAACAAGAACCAGGTTTCGATACCCATCTCTAATCAACACACCATAACACAATAAAACACAGACAAGCAACATGGGAGAGTATTCCAGTGTGTACAGCTGATCTGGGACCGCTGCAATCTTCGATTGCGCCTCCAGCTGATCCGTTGTCCACATTGGATGGGAGGTAAGCAGGAGGCGTTGGATTCGGGGGAGGGAGGGTGATAGTGAGGGCGTGTCAGTATCAGTGTACATGTTTCGTGTGTGTGCATGTGTGTATCCCGTGTTCAGCTGAGAGAAAGTGTCACCACGCCCGGTTAAGCGAAGGTCAACAGTCTCCAGTGGACCCAGGTGGCCTTGAAGGAGGGACAAAGAGTTCTGACAACAATCCTGTTATCATGGGAAGAATTTGTTGTTCCAGTCGGCTTCAACCTTGACAGGCCTTCAGCTGGCGCCGGGGGGGCCGCATGAGTGAAGATGATGAATGTTTGGGTTTAGTGCGAACAACTGCATCCAATTTTTACAGTTGGTCTAATGTCCATCACTGGTCACCAATTATCTCAATTCCCGTTGTTCTTCTCCAAGATTTTATCCATATTGCGTTCAAAACACAGTCTGAGTACTCAAAGCCCTGCTATCGTCTATCATGTCTGCCAGACTTATGGGATTTTGAACAGCTGTAGCCGCTTCTTGTTCTTCGATAAGCCAGCTCCAATCAGCTCGAACTCTGTTATCGTGGTTCCAAATTGGTAGATGTCGTTCATTGTCCTCCATCGAGAGTGTCGCCAGACACACGACGCAACCGACCATCGAGTATCCGGCAGCAAATGTCTCCGCAGGACAATCGGGCTCTCCCAAGCCTAGCAGGGTGTCAATTCCATTACAGGAGCAGTTGATCAAATCCATAATTCTTTAGGTTTTAGAGAACAAGACTGGGAAACTCTTTGAGGGTTAGAGTTAGACGAGACTAGACAAACACATAGAAGCAGCAGCAGGGAAGATAAGAGAGGGAGAGGGAGAAAGATGTGTCCACCTCTTCCGAGAGCCAAAGAGGGTTATGAACCCAATCCAGCATGTAGTTGAGCCAAAGAGACCAGTGCAAAGAGAGAGATCCTAAACACAAGAATAACCAAAACAATCTGACTGTGTGGTTCAAAGACACACGAGTTAAAAGGTGCGTTTGGTTTAATTTGGTTTAGTCTGTGGACTGAAAAAGACAGGGACCATTGGGCTTCTTATCTGCACTCAGTTCAAACGCCTGCATCACTGATGGTATGGGCTGCATTAGCGCCTGTGGAATCAGCTTGCACATTGGAAAGGCACCATAAGGGCTGTAAGGCTCAGACTAGTGTCGGTTGAAGCATCGTAGAAGAGCTGGTTGGAGTTTAAGGGAAGGATGGCTGCAGGTTTAATGTATGAGGGACATTGAGTGCACAGTTGGATACTATTACGTCACATTAACACAGCAAAATGTTGCATTTTCCTTCAGCTGAAATGCCAATCCAGAGAGCCTGTGTAGGTAAACTTTGATTAAAAATGCATGAAGACTGTTATTGAATTTAGCAGCTAGCACATTTATTATTGTTTCTCCTGCTGTTTTGTTGTGTACCCTTTGTTGTATACACTGTGTGTCTTTTTGTTCAACATCCAGCAGCACACTTCTTGCTTGTGTTCAGGGTTGTTTGTAAGTTGTGCTCTGTATTCATCCCTGTACCTCTTCGCCGTCCGGCTTAGATGCCGAATTTTGACATGGTTCTGCAACGGGGAAGAGAGATGTTCTGATCAGAGTCTAAGAGAATAATGCAGCAGGAGAGGAGAGGGCACAGATGAGGAGAAGCAGAAAAGACAAAACACAAGCAGCGCAGGCAGAGCTGTGTTTACAGCAGGGTGGCATGTGAGCCAGTATAAACATCCATTTCTGAATGAATCTGTTGGTTTCTTGTAATTCGGGTTTGTTAGTTTTAATTAAAACTCAAAAGATACGTCTTCAAACAGACGCGCATCTCATTTTTGATACTTGGAATTAGAGCCAACAGCTATATGCAAAACAAATAGTGTATTTTTAAAAATGTGGCAGGAGGCACATTATTTGACGTGACTACCGCCGCGTTTGAAGAAACGCAACAAAAAGAATGTGACCCCGTGTGACGTAGACCACTTCAGAATGTGGTCTAACAGATCCAGTTTCAGTACGTATTGGGTGCTTTCACAGCCGTCACTGTTGGGCAAGCGCAGTGACTCAGTTCCTTTCTGCACTGCGTCTCAGATGTGACTCAGGTTTAACTGAGGTGTTCTTGACTTCAGTCCTTCAAAGCAGCGTTGAAGCAAAAGTGAAGAAAATGAGATAAAGCTGAATGTTCTAGCCCTCAGCAGTTGGCTGTGTTTTCTTCTGTTCTTTGAAATGCACCTGTGTTGGTCACGTGGAGGGGCAGCAGCAGTAATCACTGTTTGTTTGACTGAAAGTGTGTTCTGGGTTTTATACTTATGCATTAAATGTGCCATAGGTACTTGACCCTTCTGAAATCCTACACTGTGCTGTATCCTCATTAGAGATGGCACGATACCACTTTTTTATGTCCGATACCGATATCATAAATTTGGATATCTGCCGATACCGATATGAATCCGATATAGTGTTTTTTAATCAACAAAACTGTTTTTTAAATATCTTGCTGCATTTTGTATAAGTTCATACTCAAGTTTAAAACAACAACTACACTAAAGCTATTCTGTTATACCTGTATGCAAAAAAAAATATTTCATAGTTCAGCAATACTGATCAATCTAATAAACTTAAACCTACACCATCCTCCCTATTCTGGTATTTTAAAGAGTACTTAGCGTAAATATTAAGCAACCTAACTAATAGGGTTCCAACTCCCAGCAACAACAAAAATAAATAAATAAAAAATAGGAAACCACCCCTCACGCTCCACCTCATGATGCTTAGTCGACGTAATCAACCTTAATTTGATGCAGTGTGAAAGAAAATGCACAGAAATCAATTATTTTTCAAGAAATATTAAATAGATTCAACATCTTTCTTCAACAAAATTGCAGACTGCACAGATGGTACCTTCCCAAAGGAAAAAGTACTATAGCTTACTAGGGTGGGTATATATATATATATATATATATATATATATATATATGACTTAATAGTCACTATATACAGTAATTGACTTCTATTCATTTTGCATCAAATTAAAACTTTGGGTGTCAGATAATTATTTATTAAAAGCTAGACATTTTAAATGAGAATAAGAAAGAAAAGTATGTCTTTGTGCCCCCTTTTCCCTGTTAATGCCCTATCGGCCCCCCTGGCTAAACTTTGCTAGATCCGCCCCTGCACAGTTACCAGCGTCAGCTACGTAGAAAAAGATCCTGGTGTAGAAAGTAATATTAAATACATTCTAACAACAGCTGATCAAGCTTAAACGTGCTGCTGTTGTTCAGCCGCTTGTTTCCTCTTTCTGGTGCAAAGTGGGCCAAAAACAAACCAGAGAGATGGACTCGCGACAGAAAAGCCGATCAGCTGATCGTTAAGCAGTTTCATGATTGAAGTAGCAGCAAGAAGAGGCAGTCGCTTGTTAAGCTTAACGCAGGAATGCTTTACATTCAGAGATGGGCTTACACACTTGCTTTACTTCTCTCGGGGATAACTTTGTCGGAGATGAAATGCCGGGTTGCTAGCGAAGCTCCAAATGCTATCCAGACCACCGACAGGTCCCGCATGCCACAGCCGCTCTATCACGTGATGCATACTGCTCCGACGTGCTAACATTCTGAGGTGAGTTACGGCGTGTTGCAAGTTTTGTGAGGTGCTTTCGTGATATTTAATGGATCGGATTACATTTTTTATTTTTCTCCGATATCCGATCCAGTAATTTAGGTCAGTATCGGACCGATACCAATACGTAATATCGGATCGGTCCATCTCTAATCCTCATACACACCTTCTTAGATATACTACATATCGAGTCATCACAGCCATACCACATCTGTTCGGTACTGCTGTTTCTGCTACTTATGCCTCTGCTGCCATTTTTCAAATTGACTGGAACAGAATGATTCAATTCCAAGAGAGAGACCCCACCACTAACTAATGCTTCAGCAGTGAAAGGATAGAGCAACACAGGCACACTACCCCCAGGTTTAAAAGCTGGCACTGGTATCGGTCACTTGCTTTCTAGATTAATCTTAGTAAGTAATCACAGAATTTAAGATGACTCCACTGCTGTTATAAAGGGGTTTTTTCCCAAATAATATCTTCCATACCAAAACAGTATTTGTTGTTGTACTACTCTTACCAACAGAGTGCTTTGTTTAATATGATTTTGTTAATAGACATATTTCTTTGAAAGCTATCCTAGATAATAAGTTCTTAATTTCTGTGTATCAAACAGAGTAGAGGAGGTTGGTGGGCTGACTGATACTAAAAAGGAAGAGGGTGGGGTGTGGTCTGCCTGCAGTAGCTGGAGAAATCCAGTTCAGGGAATGACCCGTGGAACGTACAGCTATCACTACACAGCCAACCTCCTCAGCACAATGCTCCAAATTCCACTAATGATTTGTCATCTTCATCTCCTGCACGAAACCCGGCTTCCTTCTTCCTCTGTGCCTTGATCACTGCTCCCGTCGCCCTGACCTTTGGAATTTATATATGTGTGCGCAGGTCCTCTGGGCTATAAGTTGGATTGCAGAGGCTTAGTTGTCATTACAGTTGATGAAGCTTCCTTTAGGATTCAAGACACGGCTGGTTTGATTTTTCTGAGATTAATGAGTTCTTCCGGGTTTGAATGGGGGGGGAGAAGCGGAAGAAAGCAAGACAGGATTTGTACCATTATGTTTTGCGCTGCCGTAGACCTGATCACTACAAGTTAGAGCTGGGCGATAGAACGATAACGATATGTATCGCGATATAACTTTTACTCGATAGAGAAATTAAGCTATCGCGATAGACCTCGCCGCTCTTGTCCTCTTAAAAAAAAAAAAAAAAAAAAGGTCAGCCGATCCAAATTCAGTAGCGCAGAGCTGAACCAATCACAGCCGCAGCGTCACGTCGCGTGACTTGTTACGTACAGCACAAGTGCCAAGCCGCACGTGTGTTTGTTTGGGAAGCAGCCAGCAGGTAATGGAGCCAGCGCATAATGGAGGAAATGAGTGTGCCGACTAGAAAAATCAACCGAGCGTGACCGAAGAGAAAACAGACGATGGTTCCAATGCCGGAGAGATTGTCGAACGGAAGAGCCAAAGAAGTTCCGTAGTGTGAAGGTATTTCGGCTATTTCAAGTCTGACAAAAAACAGAGTAGCGTACACTGTAAATGTGCCGAAAGCAAGTCTGGAAATACAATAAACTGGTGCATGCGTCACACTGTGCGCCGCGTTATTGTTTCGGTGAAATGAATTTCTACAATACTGTTACTGTTAATTCTACTCTCTGCAGTGTTTAAATGCTTACATATACACACAGTTACTGTCCCTCCACACATACGACTCGGTTCTGCTTCTATGCCGCAGCTTTGTTTACTTTTTCCCACCGAGGCTTCTAGACTTCTGATTGGCCAACATTTCTGCACGGTTAGGAATCTAGCGCCACCTGCTGCTTTGGCATGTTCATAGCAGCGTTTTCCTTCATTTCTGCCTTTATGTGTGGACGGGATTATTTTTTAAAACGAAAACGGAAAATCTCAGTTTTCAAAAATACCCGTGTACGTGTGGACGTAGCCTCAGTCTCTGACTGGAAGCGCTAATTCGTCATTCGGCTTTTGTCAGACTAAAGTAACTGTTAAAACTGTTTGAAAAGCTAAGCTATACAACAAGGAGAGATTGAGAATTTCCTTTTAGTTCTCAGTTTATTTGATATTGACAAAAGTTAGTCAGTTTTGTCTGTTCTTCTGTAAAACAAACTAAGATTTATTTTTAGAATTAATATTTTGTTTCTAAGTGGAATTGACAATTTAGTCTGTTTCATTTGTTCTATTTTGAAACTTAAACGCTTTAGCGGCTGCCTTTTGTGTAGTTTGCAATATTTGCCTTTATTTATCTGAAAAAGTCTCATGTTCCTTAAGTACATCTACCCTGTTGAACTTATTATGGGAAATAAATATTTAAAAACAAGCTGCTGATTATTTCACATTTTACTTGTGAGCAACGGCACATTTAAATCTTACAAATATAGTTATTTGGCATATATCGTGATAGATATCGTTATCGCCTGAAATGAAAAAAACATATCGTGATATGAAAAAATCTCATATCGCCCAGCTCTACTACAAGTCAATTATTTTCAAGAAATAAATCTGATTTTGTTTGGTACAGATAATGATCCTAAATATTCATTATGACAGGGTCATACATAATGCTAACACTGTGAACATTTGATTAAATGTAACCGATAAGATAACTGCTTCCTCCTGGCTTGTTTGATTGAATTAACTAGTAGCCATTGTGAGATAATAAACTGTGTCAGACGGCCTATATTGTGGGATAGTGTATGGAAATACTTTCCTGAGTGCTTCAACAGAAATTCTTCAAATATCTGTTTTAAATTCGGTGCAGTTTTCTTTTCTATAAGAAAACTATAACCTGTAGATAAAAGTTGGACCTAGCCACTGTCACATCACTCATTAGTTTTGAACTTTCGTTTTTGTTTTTTATTTCTTTCAAAACAGTATAACCCCTTTTCCCATTAATACTTACTCGGACTCGGATCGACTGGTTCACAACCCAGTGTGCGTGCTTGTCATCATAGCAACACGTCTGGGCATCCAGCAATGTAATTAATTTGCAACATGAACGCTACAACAAAGGTGGACATGTGGCTTTTTGTGAGACCCGGGGAACACAGCCATTTTGTTTTGTTTCTTTTTGGGGGGGGGGGTTCGGTGGCTTCAATTTTTGTGAACGAGACGCTCTCATGACTCATTCAGTGATGCTACTGCGGTGTGGCGACGTCACATTTTAGTACCTGCACGGATCGCTTGTCATCCCGGTCGAGCAGGTACTAAAAAAGTACCTGGTACCAGGTACTATGACCTTATGGGAAAATACTGAAAACCGTGGCGAACCGTGCCGAGTCGATCCGAGTAGGTACTACTGAAAAAGAGGATTATGTGACTGTCAACTGGAAGAAAGGGTACCACAGAGGAGTGATCAACTAATATATGTTCCTGCTACCTAGCTTGGTTAGTAACCTGTGTAATTTTGAGCACCAGAGAAACTTAAGAGCAGACTGTCACTGTGCCTTTAAAGCCAAATCTATTTGTTTATGTGCTGTGCAGTTGATCTGTGGGTATGGACTTTTGGAACTAGTCCCACATGGTGACTGAAGTAACTCCAGTTTTTAGAACTTGTTTACTTGCATTTCCTGAACAGGAAAGCCTTGAGAAAAACACTGTTGAAAATGTAGCTTTTCTGTTTTGTTTGATGTAATGAGTCAGTGAGGGTGGTCTTTGCTCAGATCTGATAGATTTGTTCCTCCAGTCTCAGCACAGTACAGTGTGTATCATTTACTCGATGATTTATCTGCTTAGTCTGTCAATTGTAGCATTTACAGACACACGGAGATGCATTTTCAACACTTTTCTGCTTTGTCATTCACATTTTTATGCACAAATTGTAAATATGCCAAAAAAGAAAAAGGACGGTGGAAAAATAGTTATTGGCAGAGATAACAAACGGCAACTTGGATGCTGGTAGGACCTGTTCGTATACTTTGCCTGGGGACAACTGTTTATGGCTCACTGATTTTACACTGGGCTTTAAACATAAAGAGGGTGTGCTGTAACACACAGCTATAGTGTTTCTTGATTGAAACGTGTTCTAGAAATCTCTATAGTCTGATCTCCTGTTAATACTTTGCAGGTCTTGAGAGGCGAGCTCCATTTGGATGCCCAGTCACCGATTGTGTCCAAGACTTCACCATGAACCGAAACAAGCGTGAAAGGGAGTACTACAGTATAGATGTGGGCGATTCAACTTTTACAGTTTTAAAGCGCTACCAGAACCTAAGACCCATTGGATCCGGCGCACAGGGAATTGTTTGGTGAGTATATTTACTTTCTGCTGACCCAGATGACAACCTTCACTTGCAGATTGGTCACTTCTTTACTCAGCGAAAAGTTAGATTTAACTTCACCACCAAAACCTGTCTAACATTTGATGAAAGCTTGAAAAGCACACCTTGGACTTTGCCGGCTGCCGTTGACGAAAGTTGATAAGAACAGATGTAAAAAGAGCAGCATAAGTTGCATACAACACAGAAAATTGATGCATAATATTCTATTTGTTGACAGCACCGTGTGGTGTTATCTTTCCTGTGAAGTTTTGTTGATGTGAGAGGGTTAGGTGTTGGAGTGAACTGATCCACACCACAATTGGTTTCTAAAATTTTCTAGGGGTTTTTTTTTTTTTTGGTATTCTTTCATATTTGCAATGAGCCATGAATATTTTTTTATTTTTTTTTGCTTATGCATCAAGTGGTTGATTGATTGGCCCATCAAAATCACATGAGCTGTCAGAATGAATCCATTTCAACTTGCTGTCATTAACCTTCTCTCTTCCTCATACCAGGTAGGAATACCAGAAAACTGATGCACAACACAGTTAAGAGTGTCAGCTAAGACTTTAGCTTGTCATGTAAGAACTTGCTGGCTACAAAATCTCAACAACTGCAGTGCTTAGTGCTGGAAAAGGATTAATAGTGGGCCTGTTAAACGTTTCTTTATTTTCTGTCCCATCTGTAATGTTACGACGCCGTGAGGTCGCACACACGTGATCAAAGTTTTGTTTAAAGTAATAAATTCAGGTATGTACAAGTAATCCCTAAGAACCAAAAGCTCAGGCTTGACACTGCTCTAAATGCTCAGTTTCTTGTCTGTTATGTCAGGGAGAGGGGATATTCCTAATATCATCAATTCAGGCATACAGACCCACTCACATGAGGGGTGGACTACAAAGCAATTACAACACAGAGCCCTTTTTAACGTGCACGTTCTGCTTCAGGCATTCTGCACACTCACATTTCTGCACCATCTGACTCTAGTCCTCACAAAATGACACAGTTGAGTTCCACCTACAAGAGAATCCGCTCATATGAAGATTATAAAAATATTACTAGAAAATCCTACAGAGGGATGCTACATAAAACAATTGTAAATGTGTTTGTTTGTACACTTGTTTGACTATTCATTTTATTTCTATGACAGCTGCACAGTGGAGCTCTTTAACGTGACATTTAAGAGCATTTGCTGACATTTTAGCGGCATAAAACAGAGCAGCACAGCAGGACTAAACATGTTCGCGCATTTTCTACAGTTATAACTAAAGTTCCTCTGACAGTGTAAAGCATACTTGGCATTACTAATGTACATCTCTGTATATGAAACATCACTTATGGCCGGCATTGACAAGAAAAGAATTTGGGTCTACGTGGTGCTTTATCCAGCCAATTATAAACCTAAGCTCATTGGCAGCGATGTTGTTTTTGTTTTGTTTTTAACAGATAGAGTAACCAACCTAAGTTTAAAGTAGGAGGAGGCATTATGGGCTGTCCGAATGTATTGCTCAATAGACAAAGTTTGCTGACTCATTCTGCATAGAAATTTCCGATCCTCAGTTTATCCGTTATTACCAACTAAATTTGTTTCTTTTATTTAAAAGGAAACCGTACGGGTGTAAAGATTTAATATTTTGGTTGCAGAAATGAAGAAAAACCAAGCTTAGTTGTTTAAATAATGTAAAAAATAGGTCTCCCTCTCTCTTTCTAAGGCCTCGGGGAGCGTGTTATATGTTCTATTAGATGGATTTCTAAAATTCTCTCAAACCACATATGGTATATTTGGTCAGATTTAAAACCGAGCAAGGCATGCTATTTGTCAAATGATTATATTAAAAATGCTTCAAAAGGCGCCGCAAACGTGGTCAAGACTTCAGGTCGAGTGGTTCTGTTACTGGCTGTGAAGCTGTAGCTTTCTGTAACCTTTAAACATACACAACATCGAAACCTTATTTGATGATTTATATCAAAATGTAGTTCGTGTATGGCTTTCATGACCGGGGAAATCATTTTTTGGTAATGGGATGTAAACATGTTTGTTTCTATTGTAAAGCTGGTCATTTAACCCAGGGGTCATTGGGCTTTATGGCAGTTTGCAGAACTACAGATTTTTGGACTTAAGTGCAACACAAGGGATAACTTTTTAGAGACTGCCACATTCAGTATACCTCCCCTTAGGTGTATATTATGGGCAAAATATTAGCAACAGACTTGGCTCACTTTAGTTCAGTGGCACTATTTCTCTCTTCCTCTGCTCTTCCTTTCCTGTCAGTCTCTACTGTCCCTAATAAATAAAGCTGAAAAAGGCAAAATCTTCATATTCCTTTGGCCGTCAGGGAAAAACAACAAAAACAAAGAACAATTTTTAACATCCATTATTGCTGACTGAATTTCTCCTGTGCTCCTTCACCCCAGTTCGGCGTACGACCACAACTTGGAGAGGAACGTTGCCATCAAGAAGTTGAGCCGACCCTTTCAGAATCAAACTCATGCAAAACGGGCCTACAGGGAACTGGTGCTAATGAAATGTGTCAACCACAAGAATGTAAGAGCCAGAATTTAATGGCATTTTTGTTTCTTTTGCATGGTTTGAATGTTTTGGTCTAATTCTTTAGACGTTAGAGGATAGCCTTACCTTTTGACTGTATAGTGTAGGTGCATTTCATGTAGATAAACCTGAGCATTGAATAGAAGTATAATTTAAGCAGGAGCAGAGAATGTACAGTAGAAATTAAAGGGGACAATTAGCTTTGAAAAGTGTTAGCAGGATGCATTTAAATGCTATTCTCATTCCTGTCCATTACAATGATTTAAGTATTGATCTTTAGAGTCACTATATTCAGAGTTGTGTAAAGTATGAGTCAGCAGGGAAGCAAAAAGAACTGGACAATATGTTTGTTTTAAAGCAGAACCTGCTGAGCGCCACACATGGAAACGAACCATAAAAAATAGTGTTTTGAATGACCACAAACTTCTCGGTGCTGCTGCCTCGGAGGTGTGAATGAGGAAACTATCCTGCTGTTATTCATAAATAATGCTAACGCTTCCTCGTTTGACTTTTCAAATTAAGAGTTGGCCTTCGTGTCCAGGGACGTGGATGTGAAGATGTTGTCAAATATACAAAACAACTCCAGCAATTACACTTTTTTGTTGTTGTTGTTGTTGCAGATTATTGGGCTGTTAAATGTATTCACACCACAGAAGACACTGGAGGAATTCCAAGATGTGTGAGTATCAGCGAGTCAAATCGCAGCTGCTCAAATCAATACAGGATACAGAACGCCGGGGGCTTAGATGATCTTTTTGGGGGCTTAGCCGGATCTCTTGTTGTGCCTCACGTTAAATACTTCAGGGAAATGATGCTTTATAGTCAGTGGGATGTCAGATGTGCACATTTCATGGTGAATATTAGAAAAGCACAGACTGAATCAGCTGGTGACAGGAATGAACCAGTTTTCAGGCTGATTGGCCACAATCTGTCACCAGCCTGACACTCACCTGTCAAGAGCTGTAGCTATACTATATACAGTGGGGCAAAAAAGTATTTAGTCAGCCACCGATTGTGCAAGTTCCCCCACCTAAAATGATGACAGAGGTCAGTAATTTGCACCAGAGGTACACTTCAACTGTGAGAGACAGAATGTGAAAAAAAAATCCATGAATCCACATGGTAGGATTTGTAAAGAATTTATTCGTAAATCAGGGTGGAAAATAAGTATTTGGTCAATAACAAAAATACAACTCAATACTTTGTAACATAACCTTTGTTGGCAATAACAGAGGTCAAACGTTTACTATAGGTCTTTACCAGGTTTGCACACACAGTAGCTGGTATTTTGGCCCATTCCTCCATGCAGATCTTCTCGAGAGCAGTGATGTTTTGGGGCTGTCGCCGAGCAACACGGACTTTCAACTCCCGCCACAGATTTTCTATGGGGTTGAGGTCTGGAGACTGGCTAGGCCACTCCAGGACTTTCAAATGCTTCTTACGGAGCCACTCCTTTGTTGCCCGGGCGGTGTGTTTTGGATCAGTGTCATGTTGGAAGACCCAGCCTCGTTTCATCTTCAAAGTTCTCACTGATGGAAGGAGGTTTTGGCTCAAAATCTCACGATACATGGCCCCATTCATTCTGTCCTTAACACGGATCAGTCGTCCTGTCCCCTTGGCAGAAAAACAGCCCCATAGCATGATGTTTCCACCCCCATGCTTCACAGTAGGTATGGTGTTCTTGGGATGCAACTCAGTATTCTTCGTCCTCCAAACACGACGAGTTGAGTTTATACCAAAAGTTCTACTTTGGTTTCATCTGACCACATGACATTCTCCCAATCCTCTGCTGTATCATCCATGTGCTCTCTGGCAAACTTCAGACGGGCCTGGACATGCACTGGCTTCAGCAGCGGGACACGTCTGGCACTGCGGGATTTGATTCCCTGCCGTTGTAGTGTGTTACTGATGGTGACCTTTGTTACTTTGGTCCCAGCTCTCTGCAGGTCATTCACCAGGTCCCCCCGTGTGGTTCTGGGATCTTTGCTCACCGTTCTCATGATCATTTTGACCCCACGGGATGAGATCTTGCGTGGAGCCCCAGATCGAGGGAGATTATCAGTGGTCTTGTATGTCTTCCATTTTCTGATGATTGCTCCCACAGTTGATTTTTTCACACCAAGCTGCTTGCCTATTGTAGATTCACTCTTCCCAGTCTGGTGCAGGTCTACAATACTTTTCCTGGTGTCCTTCGAAAGCTCTTTGGGCTTGGCCATGGCGGAGTTTGGAGTCTGACTGTTTGAGGCTGTGGACAGGTGTCTTTTATACAGATGATGAGTTCAAACAGGTGCCATTCATACAGGTAACGAGTGGGGGACAGAAAAGCTTCTTACAGAAGACGTTACAGGTCTGTGAGAGCCAGAGATTTTCCATGTTTGAGGTGACCAAATACTTATTTTCCACCCTGATTTACGAATAAATTCTTTACAAATCCTACCATGTGGATTCATGGATTTTTTTTTCACATTCTGTCTCTCACAGTTGAAGTGTACCTCTGGTGCAAATTACTGACCTCTGTCATCATTTTAGGTGGGGGAACTTGCACAATCGGTGGCTGACTAAATACTTTTTTGCCCCACTGTATATGTGCCATGTATGAATGCACTTTAGTTGCCCTGGATGTGTTTCGAAGTCGACAAGATGTCCGTGTAAGTAGCTGTAAAATCAGAGGGGAATGCTGGGATGTGGGGGAAGTGATGGTTACCAAGAGTATGATGGGAACGAACATGATTAATGCCATCCTTTTGAAGCCCAGAGTGTGTGTGTGTGTGTGTGTGTGTGTGTGTGTGTGTGTACTCTGCTGTGGAGCTAAAAAGGAAACTGGACAAATCGTAGCCAGAGGGTAGCGGGGCCATCGCAGAGTTGGAGGATGAACACTGCATTTGCTTTGGTGTTTGTTTACTTGAATGTATACCGGCACATACATATGTGTACCCATACTATTGGTAATGCATTGTAGCCAGTTTCAGTATTTTATAAGCTGTGTGCAAGCACAGGTTCTGCTTTGTAAATGATCGTTCTCACACAAAGATGTTGCTTTGTTTTTTGTTGTTGTTGTAACAAAAAAAAAAAATCTGTCAGCGGTTTCTTACTCCATGTAGTGACTGATGATGTAACAGCTGACAACTGTGATAACATCATCACTGTTTGGAGGAGATACCGTACTGTCATTTCCAAAATGCCAGGCAAATTAAAGCTGATTGGGTGAGAGAATCTCACACTTTAATGTCGCTTCATATTCTATTGGCATGTAGGAAACGTAATACAGAGTCAGGCACGTGCACATGCTGCATCTATACACTGTAATACACCCACTGAAACAAACATAAAAAGCCCCTGTGTTTGTTTGTCTCTGCCTGTGTGCTTATTTGAACCTCTTTCCTTGCAGGTATCTAGTAATGGAACTGATGGATGCCAACCTCTGTCAGGTGATTCAGATGGAGCTGGACCACGAGAGGCTGTCGTACCTGCTCTACCAGATGTTATGTGGAATCAAACATCTGCACGCCGCAGGGATCATACACAGGGTAAGCCATACCAGGGGGGCCATATATGCAGCTGTACAGATGTGACTGGGAGCAGTTGCAAGCTGAAGCTTACACTGAGTTAAGTCTGTGTTTTTATGAATTTAAAGTTTCACATCAAAGGAAAAATATGAGACTACTGAAAGATATCGAAGTGTAGTAGTGAAAACACAGTAGGGTGGTTGGAGGAAGGCAGTGACGGTGGTACGTTTTTGCTGACCAGTTGTGCAAACCAATGCTTAAATCATCTCTAAGTAAAATGTGATGTAATTTAACTTCCTGCCATGATATACACTATAGATGGCATGCTTGTGGGCTAAGCTTTATGGGTTCTTGCAGCTTCTTTAGTGTGCAGACATAAAAGTGGAACCTTCCAGCCCGTCCACAGGATAAGTTTGCCTGCTAAAATGTCAAGGCGCTCTTTTAAAGCTGCAGTTGACTGGATCTCATTGCATTTACATTTACTGACGTTTCTAACATGAAAGCACCAGATAACACAATCACACATTTACAGGTTGCAGTGGAGACACACACTGCACACTTGTCGTTACCTTGAAAGATCACACACAGAATGACAGTACACATCCTGAGGCATCAACAGCTGTATGAATAGGTTTTTCATATGGACACACTTACAGAGTGACTGGCAGCCTCCTGTCAACCACCCTCAGAGAGATGTGCTCCAGTAGATTAGCAGAGCTCCTCTTGCTCTGCCAGCCAGAACTAATTGAACCGCAGGCGGAGCTAACCAGCCTCGCTCACACTGGCACAGCTTGGCACGCGAAGCTTTCATCAGGTGAACAGATGCAACGTGAGTCACGGATCGCCAGAGATCGTGCTCTCGTTTTTTTGGGGGCATTGTCTCAGTGATCAGAGCTCTCTGGTCTGTTTCAGCTGCTCAGAAGCTACCTATGGAGGTGGCAGTATGACTGACTGTGGTTTAGCCCTCCAGTCTGATGTTCTTATGATTAACAAGTGATGATAATTATTATCAGGAGGATTTTCAGCTGTAGCGCATTAAAGATTTCCTGAAATTAGCGTTTGCCAGTGAGTACCCTTCAGGTGTAGTCTGTTTATTTTCTTCTCAAAACCAGACGAGGCTCATTAAGATGTTATCAGATTAGCCTGCATGCAAATAAGATTGAAAGGGGGAAATTATTGCAATAAATCACCTGGCATATGGCCAGGTTATAGCCATAGGCAATGAGTCTTTATCGCAGGATTGCTTATAGTTCCTCTCGATTCTGTCAGGTTAGCTTCAGAAGAGAGGAGACACCCTTGAGCAGATGGGCTGTTTTTTAAGTTCTTGTAAGGAAGCATTGCCAAAAAAAAGCACACAGGGAAAAGAACACACTGAACTCAAGAGAACAGATAAACAAGGATGAAATGGTGTAACCAAACAAAACAAAGACTTTGTGGTTACAGTGATTCATCATCCTTTCGGTGGGTATCAGCTTTTCATTTAGTAGAGGAGAGAATGATCGCCTCTTCTGAGGGAAAACAAACCCTGATATTTGAGCCCCATTACACCAGCGACTGTGTTTCCCATATATAGACATTTCTAGGAATATTTGTCCCTGCACCAAAAAAAAGTCTCCTTGCAAAGCGAGTTTGATTTTCAGTCAAGTCTTTTAGTTGTCTTTTGTGAAATGTTTAATCTATGTCAGGTTGTAACTTTTGCGGTGGTGTTGTGTTTGAACAGGACCTGAAACCCAGCAACATCGTGGTAAAGTCCGACTGCACACTGAAGATTCTGGACTTTGGTTTGGCCCGGACGGCCGCCACTGGTCTCCTCATGACGCCCTACGTGGTGACGCGTTACTACCGCGCCCCTGAAGTCATCCTGGGAATGGGCTACCAGGCCAACGGTAAGTGCAGGAAGTGGATGAAGCGGCTTCTTGACAGCGACCGGCTAATGAGGAGCTGCTGCCTGGCCTGCTGCATGGCCCTCACCCCCTGAGATGTTTCAGGATCACTTCCCAAACACTCTCTCCCACACACAGGCACACACTCCCTTTTCCTGTAAAGGTTACGCTCAGGGGGGGGAGTTGGCATGTGTGGCATCGGTGCTTTGTGGGGAACTTCCTGTCTGAGGACTGTGGTGCCCAGCAGTGTTTTAGCATGTGTTTGATGTTTTATTAACAGGTTGCCTGAGCTCAGCTCAGCTAAGCCAAAAAGTAAACCTCAGTATGAATACAGGCACTAATGCATGCTTCAGCAGTTTCACCGTGCACCCCTGCTTGAAACACATCACAGTTTGAGCAAGGCAGTCTGAAGCGCAGAAGTTGACGTATGGTATAATATGTCATATTGATCCATTAGATGCCAGAGCACCAATATCATATAGTTGAGCAGAAAGATTAGTAGAGGACTAGGAGGACTGTGCTGTGAATTAGTGCAGCCCAAAGCTAGCAGAGATGAAACGAAGCATAAGAGATGTACTGCGATATGTGATTAAAACCTATCACCACTAAAACCTCAGTTCTGTATATAGATAAAAATCTATAACAGTGCAGTAAAAGCTAGGGAGACGCATTGGGTGCAGCTGTGGTGCCGGTGGTTTGTGTTAGATGAGCATTTCCTTTTAAGAAGATGGCCTTGTTGTGGGAAGTCTGAGATTCTCTGCTGTGATTGTGTGAGACATTGACATTATCAGCACTGAGCTGCAGACACTGTAAGGTGAATGCCAGCACAGCTCATTAGGTTACCGTAATACTGGACATAAAATGTCTAGAGAAGCCCACGAGTGCAACAGTTTTGTTATAATGTTCTGTCCCAGTAAGGAAATAAAGACTGAATTCATTGGCTAATAACATGCTGAGAGTCAGGTGGAAGCAAAAACACTAAATGTAATTGGAGAGCTGCACTGTTTGTTTGTTACTTTTAAAATTCTGTTGATTTAAAGTGTACATATTGCCCTAGAGCACAGGTGCAGGTAGTACAAGTCCCCTCTCAAAAAACAATTAGAGGGTCTCATAAAAACTAATGCTCATCAGAAACACTGACCTGATTCTTTTTTTTTCCTGCTGACTTGTTGCATCTTTCTTTCTTATTTTATTTCATTGTTTTGGGTTATTCTCTTCTCCCTCCTTTGATGCTGCGCATATGTAGTGGATATTTGGGCTGTGGGCTGCATTATGGCAGAAATGGTTCGCCACAAAATCCTTTTTCCAGGAAGGGATTGTATCCTTGAGCTGCTTGTAGCAGTGTCTGGCATTTCATGTGAAATGAAGATGGCCTCAAAACAGTCACCTTTTCAGATCTTCTTTTGTTTCCTGATTTTTATTTTTTGTTATTTTTCTTTCTCATCAAATACATCGCAGCTATAGAAATTCTGTTTCTTGGATTTGCCTGACACCTTGACTTGCAGCCGCCCACCTGCTCTTCCTGCAGATCCACTGGCTCGACTCCCTCCTCACTCACTCGAGCAGCAACACTGTTGCTTCGAGCACCATGACTGTCACATGAAAGACCTGAAATAGAATTGATAGTTTGCTCTGCCATAGCTGAGAAGTGAACTGCATAAAATGCCCTCCAGTATCCTCGAACTGCTTAGCGTATGGCTTTTGTTGTAATGTGAAAGAAAAACTCTTAATCTAAAATTTAACACAAAAAAATGATTTCTTGGCATCATTAGATAACACTTTCCAGCTTAAGTTGCAGTGAGGATACAGAGAACATTAAATTGCATTTTTGCAAAAAAAACAAAGTTCTCATAAATGTTAAAAGTCATGGTCTGAAGGAGAAGTAAACACACATTTTTGCAGCTATGATGGAGACAAACACCTGTTAAACACTGATCCAGGTGTGAGAGTGCTCTCAGATGCATGCAGGTCATTTTGCGTCATGTGTCACCTTGCACGAACATCATCGTGTTTATGGATTATAATTTCCCCTCTCCTCTTGTTCTTATTTTCATTTTTGTTTTCCATTTGGTTTTCAGTCCTGCATGCTAATTCGGTGGTTGTCATTTCATTTTTCAGTTGATGTCTGGTCTGTTGGCTGTATCATGGCTGAAATGGTCCGGGGTAGTGTGTTGTTTCCAGGCACTGATCGTATCCTTAAGTTGAACCTCCATCCAAACCCCCGTCCTCCTCAAACGACCGTTGTCCCATCCTCTGTCTGACATCTTGTTCATATCTTTGCACACAAAAGGGGGGGGAAAAAAACCTGCCAAACCTGCTGTTTAATGAGCGATGACGACATTGCGCTCAGGGTCGACATTCATCACTCGCAGTGGCAGAGCTGGAAGAATTGTAGCCATCTTTCATGGCAAATGCTGGCTTCTTACAGCAGGCAAAGTACAAGTTTAATTATGTGGTGACAAGAATAATGGCTCCAATCTATTTAGGTGACCCAGTAAGTCTTATTACACCAAGGTTAGCACTTCTATTATGCTGTATCAGACCCTGTTCAATATAAATGGTTCTAACAAGAAAGTAAACATGCACTACAACCCTATTTGATCCCACTAGAGAAACTGTGAAGCAGTGGAGGGAAAGAATACAGGCATTTTATGCCCTGATTCAAAAAGGTCCCTATATAACAACATATTGTTAAAGAGCTCCTTTGTTTAGTAGTTATGGGTTTTTATTAATGGGCTGATCATGATGTCACCGACTAGTTCCTAGTCTTAAACTTCAATACGACATTAGAATTTCATCATCTAGGTGTATTATGTATCAGACTGTAAAACTGCACATTCACTGACTATCAGTCCGCAGTTGCTAGAATATCCTAAACAATCCTGCTTTCTGACACTTAAAGTAACAAAAATTCACATAATGGACTTAAAGTTTTATTCAGAATAAGTGACTGAGCCCATAAGATCAGGAAAGTATTTACCGAGGTAAATACAAACTTTTACTACAAACTTTCAAACAAGGCTTTTTGCAAACACCAGTATCGCCCCCTGTTGGACACTAGAGAGAATGCTGGTTTTAGGCCCTCCCCAATTGGTTTTAGTTTAAGATCCAAAAGCCAGCTCCACCTTTTATGTGAAAAAAAGGCCACTCTGTAGCTTTGTGTCAATGCCATCCTCTTTAAATTAAGTCAAGGATGATATTGTCAATTGATTTGTTTTTATCGGATCTTTTTAGCAGTGTAGGGTGTTTGGTTGAAAACATGGCTTAAAGGCTAGCTTCCTCATTAGCTTACTACTAGGATGCTAGCAGTCGGTAGCTTTGATTTGTCTTTATGCAAATTATTTACATTCACAAAAGCTGCTAAACAACAGACTAAAGGATAAAGAAAAAAAAAATCAATCATAGCAAATGTACTTTGGCATTAGGAACTTAACAACCAGAGCTTTTTGTTTTCTCAAGGCTAGGTTTCTCCTTCTGTTTGTTCATTCATGTTTGAGGATGAACAAAGATGTGAACAAGCAGTCTGAATGTGTTATCTGTCCTTACATGTGTGTGACTTGTATTTCCAACATCTGGATGTCTTACAGGTGAACCTCACATTGCTTCACTTGACGTCTAGCTATGCAGAGTGCAGATGTTTGAAATATGTGTGTATTGTTTTTTTCAGATTGTGTGTATCCCACTCAGCCCATCCTAACAGGTTTCTACAGGAATAATGTGCAAACGAAAATCGTTTAGTTTCAAAGCTGTGTTGTAGCTATTTGTGGTTGTAGTCATTTGCTTTCGTTCTTTTTTTTTTTTTGTTTTGTTTTGTTTTGTTTTGTTTGAGCTTTCTTTATCAGCTCAGTATTTGGGGAACATGTCCAAACCAGATCAAACATTCCTCAAACTTCTCTCAAACTGGAGCATCTTGTTTTCCAATCCAGCCGTACGCTTTTCTTAACACTATAACCAAAAGATATTGACCAGTGGAACAAGGTGATCGAGCAGCTGGGGACGCCATCTCAGGAGTTCCTGATGAAGCTCAACCAGTCCGTGAGGACCTATGTGGAGAACCGGCCACGGTATGCTGGCTACAGCTTCGAGAAGCTCTTCCCTGATGTCCTGTTTCCTGCAGACTCTGAGCACAATAAACTGAAAGGTAGGGGTGTCTTGTAAATTCTTACTCAAGCATAAGAAGGTAATGAGTGTTGAAACAGTTTTGGTGGATGGTTGTTAGTAGGAGCAATGAGGCAGTCATTAGTTATGCCACAGTGTGTTTCCGTTTTACTGCTTGAAACCACTGTTGTAAAGCTGTGTTGTTCTTTTTTAATGTAGAATTTATCATCTGTGACCTTTTAGAGTTTTTTTTTTTTTTTTTGGGGGGGGGGTTGTTTTTGCATTTGGAAGTGTAACAAATGAGTCCGTGGGTAGTCAGTGAGTACACATTCAAGGACGTATAGATATGAACTTCTCCTCCACATGTGCTTTGGGTTTGCAACCTAACAAATATCTGCTGACAGCAAAGCCAAAGCAAGATCACTGCTCGGCGGCAGTCTTTGCTTAACCACTTATTCTAGAAGCCGGCAGCACCAAAGTTGTTTCTTCTGTGAAGAGGAATTCACCTCAAGCGTGTCTTTCTCTGTAAATGCAGAGGTGGTGACAGGAACACTCACAGTGAGTGCCACAGAGCTGTTGTAAGATGTCGCAAAAATAAAAAGTCGTTCTTTTTCAGTCCTTGTTACTTCACAGAGGTAGGAATGTGTGATGACAGTGTGTTCCCCCCTCAAGTTCTCTGCTTTATCAACATCAATTAGCTGTGATGACTCACTCTGTCAGGTTTCATACAGAATGTGAAACAATGTGTGATAATCAGGGCGGATGTCCTTGACAGGCTCAAATGGAGACAAAAGTGGATACATGTTCTCTGTTGAAAAGGCAAAAACCTCGGTGAGTTTCCCATCTTGGATAGCATCGGGGAGCAGTGTTTTGAAAGCTGGCTTTATTTGTTCTAAAGGCTTTGTGCAGTTTTTTTTCTAGTTTAAGGTCTGTGTGAGTCAGTGTCAAAACCCTAAAATAGACATCACAGGTACAAACCTCTGAGTGAGCAAATAAGCTCTAACCATGTACCGTTCAGACTTTTTGCTTGGGAGGGATAGCCAATCACAAGAAAGTTTAATTCTCTCAGTCATACAGGATTGGTTCATGACTTCCTATTAACCTCCGTTAGTTTAGGGTAGAATATGTATTCCCTGGGTAAAAATGGTCACAAAGACTACGCTGCACCAAAAACCACCTTGTGGACCTCACAACAGGAATTATTGTGATTTGTGGTGCTTTTCCGTACACTCAGCCATTTTCACCAATATTAGCGTTCCCCCATGTGCCAAATCCCACTTTAACCCTTGACTGCTCTTTTTTTTCTGTTTAGGTGTAGAGGCAAAGAAAAACAAAAAACGTTTGTATTCCCATGGACTGCTACATTTTATCATTATATAATTAAAAGAACAAGAGCTTCAGTTAGCTTGGCACGAAAAAAGCTGGTAGAAATGTCCTTCAAAGAGCTGCTTTTTACTATTTTGGGTATATTTCAGAGCTTGTACATTTTCACTTTTACTTGAATAAAGAAGTTTAATGAGTTAAAAAAAAAAAACCCACCTTGTGATTGCTTTGATTGCTAGTAGATTGGCACAGTCGCCCGTGGTTTGATGCCCAAACTTGCTAGCCAATCAACAAGCAGTAGTGAAACTTGAAAAAGTGTGGTGCAGAGAATTTTAGCCCTGAAAGTAAAAGTTGTCTTACTGCTGAAATCAACCAATGACACAGCTTTTACTCTGAAGCTGAACGTGCTCTGTTTCTGAGTGGCATCTCACTCTTCAGTTTCACTGCTGCTTAGCAACTAGTTGGTGAATGTTTGCAAACAAGTTGGCAACAACGAGCAAACTCCTGTAATCCTTCACGATTAGTAGATTACAAGTGACCTCTGTGTGACTAGTCTCTATGTGAGTGAGGCCTTAACTTAAAAAGGAATGGTCAGTGTGATTCAGATAGAGGCAAACTTAGGGTCACAGAATAAGACAAATGGGGATTAATCTCAACTGTGAACCCCCAACCAATTTTGGCAGATGGCCTCCCTTTACCTGAGCCTGGTTCTGCTGGAGGTTTCTTCCTTTTTAAAGAGTTTTTCTTTCCCACTGTCACCACCTGCTCTCTCATAGGGGGTTGTCTGATTGTTGGGGTTTTCTCACTACTATTGAAGGGACCTCACAATATAAAGAATATTGAAGGGACTGTTGTGATTTGACGCTGTATTAGGAAAGAAAATGGGTCTGAAAATATACATTTGGAGCTTAATATAAGCAGAATTTTTCCTTTATGGAAAAACAGGACTTTATAAGTGGTACCACGAAAATTATGTTATGAATTTTTTCCCTTCCTCATGGATACTCATTCGTTTACATTTCAAAGCGGTTGCTGCCTACATTGTTTCCTGCACCAACATCCCATCTCAACAGGAAATGCATCTCATCAACCAAGCCGCACACTCCTGCATATTTTTTATGTTCAATTATTTCCTTTCAGCGAGCCAAGCCCGTGACCTCCTATCAAAGATGCTGGTAATAGATGCATCAAAGCGGATCTCAGTGGATGAGGCTCTCCAGCACCCCTATATCAACGTGTGGTACGACCCAACTGAGGTGGAGGCAGTAAGTACTTGAGTTTCGTGTATTTTCATTGCATTCCTGTTTGAGTGATAATCACATGGAAGTGGTTATCACTGCTAATAGCATCTATGTTCATTGATTATGGCAATCACACCTGAGCTCTACCCATTTCAGACCTCTTAAAAAATCCTTAATGTGCAACATCAAAGCCGCTCTAAGTGTAATATAATTTACTTTAGGCTGGAATATATCCCTCATATTGAATAGCTGATGGGAAAATTCGATTTAAGGGTCTTTTGAAGTTTAGCAGGAATGCCGCAATGTAGCTTTCCTCTGTAGAACATTGAACATTTTCCTGTAAAACAAGTGAAAAGGTAAAGTTTAACACCTTTCAAATGCCATTTTAAGCTCCCTTTTCTGTCTCAAGACTACAAACTGTAAAGCTGTGTCTTTGTGCTTCAGTCTCTAAAATTGAGATGGTGACAAATGTGAAGCCTCTCCTTGGAAACGCTGTGACTCAGCCAGTGCAGATTGATTTTTGACTGCGTTTTGGCAGATTGGGAAATGAGGCGAATTGTTGCTTTTTCCTCCTCTCCCCTGCCTGAAGGCTGATGGGTCAGATGGGTTTGAGTCTCAGATTTTATGAAAACCTTGTGAACACTTGAAGAAGGTGATGTAGTAATACCATAGGTGTGTCTAATAGCAGGCTGAGGGTACCACTTGTAGTCGCCAGTATTTTTCAACTCGGGATTCACTGAGTCCGAGACATCCTCATACACCTGCTGTATGTGAATGACTTCTGTAAATTTGACCTCTGGTTTGGTAACACTCATAAATCAGAGGCTACTAGCGTCGGCGTTTGTCTCTTAAAGAGGCAGCATCAGCATCTTCTCTTTGCTCTGTTAAATGTTAGAAAAGGGAGAGGTTTAAGCTATGGCCTGAGTCTATAATGTGTGCGGATGTGATATGAATGTGTGACCATTTGGTAAAAAGACACATTATTCTGTTTTTCTTTCCAGCCACCACCGGTGATCACAGACAAGCAGCTGGATGAGCGGGAGCACACAGTGGAGGAATGGAAAGGTAGGAAGGATCCTCTCCTCTCCTGTCATAAGTACTTAGCCGTTTACAGGGTGATGCATAAGGTTGGTCTAGCTTTGTGCTTCACAGCCTGTGGGACATTTAATCTTTGTTCTGGAAGGGAGTTGCATGTTTTCCTCTGCACAGTCTGTCAGAAACCATAAATGCCCCAGTGTCAGACACGTAGTCCTCATTTTCTGCTGAAAATAACTCTGTGTCCAAAGCAGCATATTTCCCCCGTTGGTCCCCTCGGCCAGAACATCAGAGCTTTACCGGCTTGGGAGAAAGATAGAGAAGAGGGAAAAGCTAATTTTCATTGGTGTATAAATGCAGATTTACATTTGGTTTTTGTTTAGTCTAAGTCTGCAAAATGAATGAAAGCTTTCAAAATTAGTGCAGTTCATTCTTCACGGTTACTTTACAATCCCCGTCATCTGTTTTTAGTCACAAATACTAAGGTGTGCAAACCTGCATCACCTTCCTGCTGGGTCTTTATTAACATAACTGTTCCTTTAATGTGAAAATGGTAAATTTAAAGCCTGTTTGCTTCATTCACAAAAATACATATTCCTGGATTATGATGCTTGGAAGCCTTGTGGGTAGAAAATGAAGCGTATGCTGAGGTGCTAAATGCTAGAGTTGCTTTATACTGGTGAGAAAATACCCACAGGCTACCATGTTAAAATGCTCATCTTATGCATACAGGTTCAGTTCTCGCTAGCTAATTTGTCCTTAATGACAAACGTTTGATTTTAGTGGTGTTAAGCCTTAAGGATGAATGGGGTGGGCACAGTGTAAGTGCTGCATTAGCTAGCACGACTCTTACATTTAAATACAATCACATCTGTTTTTATGAAACAAAACAAACTGAAAAACAAGCAAAACAAGTAGAACCAGTTTTTCCTTAAACTAATATGCATGTTTTATTATTCAAATTAATTTTAAATGCCGTAAAAACTAAACTGAGTAGCTGTTTTTCTTGTGTCCAGTCACATGTTTAGATTGAGCAAAATGGTGAGCTCATCACTTTAGGTTCAGGTTTTTGGAAATATTTGAGCTTTTTTTAGATTTTTTTAATAGTAAAAGAGGTGTTTTCTCCATGTTAGTATTCCTTTGAATATCTTTAAGCTCCCCTGTCCTAGCAGAGCAGTGATAACAACAGGAGGTTCACACCTGAAAGTGTAAATGTGACACACAGATGGCTTGAAGACACACTGTCCCATTTCTGTCTCCTTAGAGTGAAATGTTCCCGTGTAAACTGGGCATTCATTTATTACCATTTTTTAGTCTGAAGCTTTTTGCCAAAAGAAGAAAAACATTTGTGCATGACCTCATCTTAAAACTGTCTTTCACCCTTTTTTTCTTCTTCAGTTTTTAAAGTGATCTGAATAAATGGCTTTCATTGTGTTTGTTACAGAGTTGATATATAAAGAAGTGCTAGACTGGGAAGAAAGGACGAAGAACGGCGTCATCAGGGGACAGCCGGCGTCCATAGGTTGGTGGACTTTGTTATGTGAGAGAAGGTTTTAAAATGAGTTTGTAATGGAAGAGATGAATATGTTTGCACTGCACAAGACGTCTGCGCATGATCACGGCTGCTGCACTATATTGCAAGTGATTGTAATGTATCTGAGACTAAGATGCTTTCCTTCAGATAACATTTGCAGCGCTTTGATTTCATTTCCGTAATCGCTCTAATGGGAGCAGATGCGAACAGCGTTGGCCCTGACGTGACCCGCGCTCACATTTGTGTTAATTTATTTATTATTTCGGTGAATCTTCAAAGTCGTGTAGATAAACCGGATACATTCAGGCATTTATACGGCATGTGGTTCAGAATGAATCCACTCGTTGGTTTGTCAAATGTAAAAACCAGCCTTCACCATCCCGTCTTTATTAGATCAGCTGCTAAAGCACAATGCTGTTCCGTGACTGACCACAGGCCCATCCCTGCTTCTCATAGCACAGGTGCAGCAGTGAGCAGCAGCCCCCAGCAGCACCACCAGCACCATCCCTCCACTTCTTCCTCCACCTCCGCCAACGATGTCTCCTCAATGTCCACCGACCCGACCCTGACCGACACCGACAGCAGCCTGGAGACGGCGGGCCCTGCCGCCGCCGCTGCTACAGCCTCCGGCCCAATGGGCTGCTGCAGATGACTATCGCCTACACCTGGTTCTGGGCTGGGCCACGCCACCTGGTCACATCCAAGACCACCAGCCCGACACCGGCCCCTAGACCCACCCGCTGTGTTTGCTTCCCCTCCGTGCTCGTCTTCAGTAGTGTAGCTTTAACTAGCTAGCTGTTTGAAACATTTCTGAAAGGACAGATCTTTTTCTTTTTTAATGAAAGCTGTAGTCTTTTTCTTTACTTCTTTTCTTTTTTTAAAAAACAAAAACAAAATTAGGATTTCTTTTCAGTTGAGTCCTAGCTGTAATTTATTGTGGAATTTCTTAATTTTTTCAGAAACCTGAGATGATCAGAGAATTTTTATCATTTCACTATATTCCGGTTTGTATGAGCCAACAGTGAAAATTTAAAGAAATATCTGTAAAATGTTTCAATGTGATTTTTTTTTTCTCCACTTGTTAAGCTACTGCTTTTACAATTTGCCATATACGTGTAGATTGAGTTTGTACAGATTTTATTGTAGATGTAGTTTTACTCTTCGATACAAGTTTGCAGTGAGCCATTGAAAACCTAATTTAATTGACGAACTTTGTCTTAGCACTCCCCCCGTTTCTATTCTCTCTCCCATAATGTGGATATTAGATCATATGTATATCCTTTTATTTGAACTCTTTTGAGTCAGTACTACATTCTTCATTGTAAATTTTAACTTTAACGAAAGCTTTATAATCAACGTATTTTTCCCATCATTTAAAAATGCTGACATTTTCTCACCATGTGATTTGATTTTTTTTTTTTTTTTTTAACCTCTTACTACAGGATTGGTTATGGCACAGTTAGGTCCTGCAGGATATCCTCTTGATGACTGTCTTCTGTATTATTTTTAAGTGCTTTTAAAGTACCTCTTATCTGCAGATGGCTGTGCGACACGTTGGAAGTAGATAGGCGGAATAGTTTCGGTATCAATTCAGGACTTCAGAATGTTCTTCATTGTGCTTCGGGAGGTTTTTGTAAGACGTAGAGTAGTTTGAGGTTGTGAAGTCGGCGATGGCGTAAGTGGAATGTGTTTCGGTCAAGTAGGGCGACGTGATATTCGAGAACGCATGCGAACGTGTTGATATTTGGCATCTCGGAGCGACAGCGGTTAGGTGTAAAAGGTGTGTGCCTCCTTACTCTCAGATCCCGTTATTAGTAATGTGTTTTTGTTTTTAATTTTCAAATTTTTTTTCGTAATAATCAGCGAACACTTTGCGAACTAGACTTGCCTGTAACTATGGCTCAAACGAACTATCTCTATATAACCTAGCAGCACAAAAACCAGAGTCAAAAGAAACAAATTTTTTCTTACTGTATGCAATAATAGCGTCCTGTTTTAAGTGTATATGATTTTTGTGTTGAAAGGAAAAGTGCCTGTTGTTTGTCATTCATTCCTGAGTGCGTGTAGGAGGGAGCATTTTATCCGTCAGCTTCTGGATAACAACAGTAGTTTCCATGTCAGAGCGGTGACGTGCGAGGGGAGGTCGTAGTTCTCACGAGCGTGTTGTATATTTTTCTACTTGTTTTGGTTTTGGACTGTTGAGCAAGAGACTGCGGTGTCTTGCAGGAGAAGGTGGTGGTGACGTATGCATTGAGGTGCTTATGCATTTGTTGGAGTCATTTCAGAAGAAGAGGCAGTTTTATCAAGGTCTTTCATCAAAGTAAAAAGAAGTGTTTCTTTGCAGTGACAGCAACCAACATATAGAATAATGACAATTTTTATACATGTAATTTTCTTTAAGTAGTTCATTTAATTTGTTGACTGATGGACAGAAAAATTAAGTGCTGGATCAAACTATATGAGCAAACTCTGCGACTGAATTCATGCTAGTATTTTAAAAAGCTTTGGATAAAGTTTAATATTAGAAAGGCAGATTGACACTAGTAGAAAAAAGGCAGAGCCATGCAGCCACATCACATATAGCACATAACACTTGTATTAACTGAAAAGAATGTCCTTGCCATATTGAATCAGCTAGCCATATTAGCTTATTTTCTTGCAGCAAATCTGCCTGCCACCAAATGTTTGCATAATATTTATTTATGTGATGCGCTCTCACGTGGATCGTGGATGCTGACAGCAGAGGAGTACATGCTACAGTGCTAGGATTGTCAAATTGTGTAAGACAACACCGTCTGCATCCTGTTGTTTTCAGTGGTGACATTATCTTTAGACTGTAGCATACACTGTAGCTCCACTCAGGCAACTTCTCTGCCAGATATTTAACCATTTATTAACAGCATGATTTCTCAAATATTAACACCACTGAGGGCCTTGTCGGTGTCAGGTTCTGAATTCGCACCCTATTCATGTTATTGATCTATAACAACTAGTAACTTTACATCTAGTGGTTTTTACTCAATCAGGTTGAACCATAAAATATGTCTAAATAGCTAAAAAATTATCTATAGTAAAATTAACGTAAACGCCTAATATTGCACCAGTCTGTGATGGCTAATGCTCGCTAATAGTCCTAAGCTGGACATATTACATAAGCCAGCTAGTTATCCAAAACCTTATCAGATCCAAACTTATCAGATCAACAGTCACACATTATTCAAAACAGATTTTCCCAAAGGGTGGCATGTTTTCTTTCCTGAGCTAGCATGTAATTTATTAGCGAAACAACTGTTGGTTTTGTTTTTTGTTTTTTTGTCATGTTACTAGCTTCGCTGGTGTCATTTAGCTGCACAGCCAATAGTATTTCATATATCAGCAGACAAACATGGCTATCACTTAGCTGCACAGTTGTTAATATTTTACATTACAAAGCAAAAGCTGGCCCTATCAGTGAGCTACAGGACAGTTAGCATCCAAAATGGCAGCCTGGTGTTAGCTTAATATCTGGTGTGTTAAGAGGCAAATGTTAGCGTTTACACTGAGCTACACTGTATTAAAGTATAAAAGATGGACGCAGTCTCTGTGATGACGTCTACATAAAAACAGGAAAGTGTTTACTGAGGTCAGAGCAGAGTGCTGTTTCTCCGAGCTTTATTTTTAATAGCCGACTCGTGGCTATTAAAAAGATTGCAAGTTTAAGGACAAAGTACAGCGTTAGCAGCTGTGGAGCTTCACCCATACAGCACAACAAAATCAACCTGCAGTCATTTAGTTTCTAACTAAATGTTGTAAACTAAAAATTGATTTTTTTTTTAAATGACACAGTTAATGCAGAGAAGCAGTGGTATGCATCAAATTGTCATATTAGCTGAAAAGAAAGATGATGTTCTGTAAAGTGCTCTTAATTTTCTTAGCCCATCGGTAGGAACAAATAATTGGAGTATTTTCTTCTTCTGAGGTTGTTGTTGTTTTTGTCATTATTACATCTCTCAACCACTTTCATTCTGATTCAAGTCAGCTTTGATGAACTACCTCACGCTGAATTTCTGCCTGTTCTTGCATATAGTCGCCTGCAGAATTAGCTATCGAAGACATGTGAATAACAGATTCCATTATTTATTTATTTGAAAGTGTACTATTTGTCGGTTTCAACAGACTTCTAGTTTTGTACATTATGTATACTTCACCTAGAAGTAAGAGAATTGTTATATGTATTTTTTTTTTTTTTTTTTTTTGTTTTCTTTTTGTTTTTGAACTAAATGTGCAATACCTTCAGCAAACTGTGCGAGTAGTATGTGATGGGCCTAGCCTTTGTTAGCTGTCTCCTGAAGGTAAAGAAAATGTTTGGTACTGTCAATCCATGTTTTGATTTTGTTTTTTTGTTTTTTTAAATGAATAAGATCAGTTTTTATTTCTGTGACTTGTTTATAGTCAAAATGTTACGTATTTGGTCTTACCCGTCAAAAAACAAAGAAACAAAGAAAGTCTTTCACCTGGAGTTTGATGCAGAGACCGAAAGTTCTTTGACTCACACATGGGTGACAGATTTTTGATTTGGGGACATGCTTAGAATAATATTGTTAAGAAACTCACACAAAAAATGAGTCAATACCTACAAGAATTCATTATATGTATGGTGCTGGTTTGTAATGTTTGCTAGTGAATCCAGCCATGCAAGTAGTTTTAAGATTTCCTGGATCTGCGACACCCAAAAAACTGCAACCCACAAAGAAGTGCACTACTAGAATACATGCATTGGGATCTGATGATGCCACCTCTTAAAAACTCAAAAACGGAAAAAAAAATGAAAAAAATAAAATATACTGCAAATAAAACAAATACACTTTGATTCATTCATTGTATGTCTGTGTCTGTGAATAAAGACAAATGCAGTTCTTAAGGGTACTCGCGGTAAATCCCTGCATTTAAATCCTCCCAGAAGTAACTAATACTATCAACAGAATATGTATATTCGGTATAATCTTTATTTAACTGTGAAAGTCATTAAAGACACATTTTTCCTGGAAAAGGGTGATACAGAAAGTGGTCTTGGGCTAAAAAAAAAAAAAAAATCAAACATTTCAACATACCACCTGGTAAAATACTGCCCCTTGGTGGTGCAAGGTTTATTTAAGATTCGCAGCGGGTAATTACATAAAGTACCTTTTAGGACCAGCAAACTGTGAAGCACCATAATAACAGTAATGAAAATAATAATAAAAAAAATATTCATGTAGTTGTCCTTAAACATCACCACACATGTCAAACATTCATGAAACCCTTTCAATCAAAATGTAGCTTCTGTTGAGACAATCAGTTTGGGTCAGTTGATATATTCATCAGCTAAGGACAAGTATTGATGTGTGTGTGTTTTTGGTTATTTGTGATATTTTGCAGGTATAGTTAAGATTAACAAGTGATGACCACTCATGGCTTGTTTGATTTTTTTTTTTGTTTAATGGCCTGAGTGATGTCATTGGGAAAGAACTGCTATAGACCAAATGACCTGAAACAAGGATGGGAACAGTCAGTTGTGGAAACGGAAGAAAAAAAGTAAACTATCAGTGACTAGTATTTTTTGCAGTTGCCATCTTGTTTTGTTTTCTGCTTATTGTGAACCAAAGTGACCGTATTTGAATAAGAAGCTAGGCATCGACAAAGAGCTGGGTCTGAATGAGAACCTAAAAACACAATGTACGTCTACATCCTGGCATCTTATCTATTCCTTTTTTCTTTTTTTTTTTTCCTCGCCTGTCCCGTTTGGTTCTTTTGCCATCAGAATTATTGTCTAAAGGCAAAGAAAGATGCCCAACGGATTTCTTTCACCAAATGGACCATCCCGGCCTTGCCGCATTGGTCCATTTGATTGACCTTTGTTTTTATTGTTTATTTTATTTTATTTTCACTTGCTACACACGGGACAGACATGACTGGGGGAAAGAAAAGGGAGAAAAAAAGAGAGGTAGGGAAAGAAAAACAGCGGGGAAGAGGAACGGTGATAAAGGGCAAAGAACAAACAAAACAAACAGACAAAAAATACATATTTCAATCACCTGTTGAGAAAGAAAAAAGAGAAAACAAGCAAGAAAAGAGAGCAATATAATGAACAACATCATTGCGATAATCTAACAGTAAAAAACAGTAAATATTGAATATTATTGTGCAGCACGTAAGATCGACAGCGCACAGTGTAATTTGAGGTAGGAGCCAAAAAGGGTGTAGTTTGTGTGTGTGAGCACCTGTGTGTACACCCCCGAAGGGGCCCGAGCGAGCCCCACGTTCCAGGCCCCGACAAGCAGCCACCAGGAGTGAGCCGGTGCATACCTGGACGCCCATCCCCGGACACCAAGAACCACCAACGCACCGATGTCTGAGGGTGTCTGCCACTGACAGGGGGAGTGGTGGGGGGAGATAGGCCTCCATACCTTGGAGGGCCTGAGATGCCCCTAGAGAGGTGGTGTCTGATACCCGACCTGACATATAGACACAGACAAACAGGCACACACAGAAACGAACATCCATTCCCACCCTCATGCTCTCATATGCACTTACTCCACACTCACCCAACGTGGAGACAGACATAAATAGACACTGTACACACAATCACACTCCCCAAGCGTACTCTATACCCCAGGTCTAGGTACCCTTGCATCTTATCTATTCCAAAGTAGCTGAATCTTAAAACTTATCTTCCTGGACCGTTTTACTCTGAATGGGATCATCAGCCATCATAAATCCACTAAAAAACTTAGCCTACTTGGTAAAAAGTGAAAACTCTACTTTTTGCAACAGTGCAGTTGTTTTATGTTGCTAATCTGAAAGAATGGCAGTTAGCATCACTTTGAAGCTAGGTTCACTTTTTTATTATCTCTGTGAGATCAAAATATGCTCACTGTGTTGTGCTTATTCTATCATTCAAAGTTTAAGTATTACAGGATTGTGAGGTGTGCCAGTATTGGATTGATTATTAGCCAGCATCTGCTATTTGGGCTAAGACTTTAGACAAGCAGTCCCCAATCCCCGGGCCGCAAGAGTTGAAGCTCGGGTGTGAAATTTATGGTTTATCGCTTTTTTTTTTTTTTTAAATCATTTTTATCATTAACTCTGTTTCCATGGGTCTTTTCCCGTGTGTTATGAATAAATCCTCTTTTTTTTGGTACCAGTACTAGTTTTATTTTGTTGTATTTATCCGCGACACCTTAACGGCCGATCCATGAAAATATTGTCGGACATAAGCCGGCCCGTGGCGCAAAAAAGGTTGGGGACCGCTGCTTTAGACTGTATATAAAATTGGAGGCCAGTGTCAGGATTTGACCACACCCATTTTGATTCTGGGGCCAAAAGTGGCCATATTTGAACAGAAGGTGGAGCGCTAAGTTATCACCTGTAACGCTAACAGAAACTCCAGTAGGTCAGGTTAATCACCGTCATGTGTGTAATCCTTGTCACCTTTATTTCCATACATGGTCATTTGTTACAATAGTGGAAATCCATAATAAATAAGCACCATAGATGATCCGCAGAGCAATAACAAACATTTAACCTTCGTCATGAGACATATAGGAGAAAAGTAAAAGGCTGTTGGAATCAAAGAGTTAGACCAGCGTGTACATGTGCAAATGAAGTCAATATAACAACACTGTATTTTAGCTCTTTAAAAAATGGTCACATTGCCCAACCAAAAGCACGCTTTCACATATAATTGTACTGCCTAAGGGGCCCTTTGGGGATTGACTGTTACTAGTTACACCTCTCGATGTTCTGATTAACGGTAAGATGCTGAAGATAACGTTCTCACAAAACTCAGTAGTACTCACTCATCTTGGGAGCAGACATTTGAGTGTTACAGTGAGTTTGATGCGTTCTCTATTGTTTACAATTTTCTATCGGGCTGGTTTGATCAACGACACATTACATTCACTATAAAGATACATTCTTAATGCAAAACTTCCATTCAATTCACAATTCACTTTCACAAGAATTGGCACCTTCGAGGGACTCATCAGCATCAGCAGTTTATTCCATATGTCTTTTAAAAAAGCTATTATGGAGAAGTATATGCACCACATCTGTGGACAAGCAAGCAACACTTCATTTTTCCTAGTTCAGAACACTTCCCTGAAGGCACAACCAGGAAACTCCATTGTTTCTTTGAGGGCAGTGTTCAGCTTCGTGTGCCAAAATCAACATGGCTTCCAGGCAGGCCATTCTGATCTCTCGTGAGCGAACTGAGGCGGTCTAGCTTTGGTATTTTACTGTGTACTGTAAATGGACTTCATGTACTGAGGCACATATCCCGTGTGCTAAGCTGAAAAGAACCTGTTATATTATCTGTACATTAAAGGTATGTTGACATCAGTGAGGATCAGAGCGAACCAAAGATTGAGGCTTTGCCATCAAATGAGTTCGGGAACCATGTCGATGGTGACGAGAGGCACTGGAAGAGCCTGAGGATAAAAGAAGAGCTATGGCAGAAGTCCCATCTGTTAATGCGTTTGCTTTTTTTTTCCCCTCTGAAAAGAAACTGTTTGGAAAGAGTAGTTTTCTTAAACCTGCCTTTGTGTTGCAATATACAAATTGAACCTCCTAAAGCTACCACTGTAGTTAAGGAGTCAGTTTACCCAAATAGTACAAAATACTCGTAATTAGAAGTTATAAGCTACTCAAAAACTTTCATTTGTCCAGATTTGAAGATATACAGTACATGAATGGGATTTTGGCCAGCACTAACCTAGTATAATTTCAGTGTCTGGTGTTTAAAAGATTAAAATGATATTTAAAAAGGGTCAATTTGTAAAAGTTACAGTTCTTTTTTAGAAACTAACATTTTCAAATTCTGAAACAGAAAAGCGTTTGCTAGCTTCCTCTACAGCCTAAACTGACCCTGCAGTATAAGACACTGTTTGACATTTTGGGAAGTGTATTTGCTTTCTTGCCAAGTTTTAGCTAAAAAGTCCAATATCATCATGCATACTAACGCTAGACATAGCTACCTCGGGTTAGCATGAAAACCACAACCTAATATTTTCTTAATATTTCAGTTTTTAAGTGCCCAGAAAATGAAATTATATATGTTAATCAATTAGCTTTGCAAGTGTCAGTGAAGTTTTTATATATAAACAGTACTAGGCCACCATTTTAACTTGTGTTACGCTAGGCTAATTGGTTAGCTACCTTTATCAAACGAGCCATTTCTAGCAATTTCTGACCAAAAAATCTATGTATGGGGCCAAAATGCTTTTTGAGGTGTATGATGAAGGAAACTACGGAGCCCCGCAGGGGACATGGGAGAAAAAAAAATTAAGACTGACTTTTGCGAGATCTCGCAAAACTATCTCGGGATCTCGCAAAAGTTTTGCGAGATCTCGCAAAACAAACTCGGGATCTCGCAAAACTTTTGCTAGATCTCGCAAAAGTTTTAGCCGCATTCTTCCCGTTAGCTCGAAGCTAACAGGAGGTCGAGACCTACTTCAGCCGGGAGGAACACCGCTTTCCCGGCACATCGTGCCTCGACCTCCCGGTCGACTTCAAGCCGGCGTCCGAAGAATGCGGCTAAAAGTTTTGCGAGATCCCGAGTTAGTTTTGCGAGATCTCGCAAAAGTCCGTTTTAATTTTTTTTTCTCCCATGTCCCCTGCGGGGCTCTGTAGGAAACACCACCTGTTAGGTGTATAATGACTTATTACTAACAGGTGTAAATTAAAGTCTTTTACCATACCATGCATAACAGCTTTTGTCTATTAATGATTCTTTGTTGGTTTTAAGTTTTTATTACTAAAATGATATTTTGATCTAACAAAAACTAATTACTTTCCCTTTTTTAAAATCATCAACAAAGCAGAATAACTGTGAAGTGTAAGAAAATATCTCTAAGGTATTAGCTATTTATGTCTTAGCTACCTATTAACATGTTTACGCCTACTTTGAAACAATCACTATGAAGCTGTGTTCATAAGCCCAGTAGGCTTTTGCATTTTATAATCAATAGCCTAATAGCTTAAAAAAAAAACTTCTTAAAAAATGGCTCTTTACCAATGGTTCTAGAGCCTCGTGTTTGTGCCCCTAAGCTAGGCTCAATGGCTATTAGCTTTAGCACCTTCTTTGACATACAGGCATGAGATTGGTTTCACACTTCTCATCTAACTCTGCAAGACAGCAAATAAGTGTATTTCCCAAAATGTGAAGCTATTGCTTTAAGATCCCATACAGATAGACAGCAGTCCACTGTCTTAAGTTGCACACTTTTAACACAAAATCCATTCAGTTATTGTCCTTTTAAAGTAGTGGTTAAAGAAGTCAGTGCTATCCACTTCATAAATTGTTACATTATGTTCCACCATTTATATCCAGGCACCTGAACTCAATTTGTAAGACAAACCTCTGCAGTAATCACAGGAGGGCCATCTTTTTAAAATGAGTTTGAAGCATGCGTAACAAAATCAAGACCACTTGCTGTTTAGTAGAGATGATCCTCAGAAAGAAAACAGTCAAAGTTTATTTCCTTCAGAATTTTCTATCTGATCTCTACGCATGTGCACAAGTAGGTTTTCTTTATTTTCTATTTTCAGTCTTATTTTGAGTTAGGACTCATACCACAAAATGCCCCACCCCCACCCCAAGACAGATGAGAGGCCGTGTATCAAAGGTCACTAGTCCTTGCACCAAGGGCCAGATCGCCCAGCGTGGCAAAAAAATCCTCCATTTCCTTTTCCAAGAGGCGGTTGCGATTCTCCGCATCCTCCCGTGCCCGCTCAGAGTTTCTGAGTTTTATCTCCAGCATGCGCTGCTTCTTCCTCTCCTGCTCCATCTCCTGTTCCAAACGCTCCATCTGGGCACACAGAGCAGCACTAGACTCTTCCAATCTGTGTGGAAGCACAATACACACAGAAAAGGTCACGGACATTTGCCTTTTTTCTGTTTGGCTGAACCACCCAGTAAAGCACATTTCAAACAACTTCCTACCTTCCCAACTTTTTGTCTGACCCGTGTGCCCAGATTAATACTAATGTGATATTCTTGGCATTGGAGGAAATAAAACAAATCTGCCCTGCAAGAACCGCTGTTAGCTATCTCTCTCTCTACATATATATATGTCTTACTTGCATAATATAATCTCTATCAGTTTTCTGCAAACATTTCCAACACTATCTGGAGCTGAGCTACCAAAACTGGCACACAGGTATAGCTTATAGTTCTTATCTATAGCAGATAATAACATCATCACGTTGCCTAGCCAACACCTACCAAGGGCTATAATGACCCATTTGCAGCATTTATGCACCTCTAATGCCTTATAAGAGCGTTGTATAACTTAAATTTTGCAACGGTAAAATTTCCTTTATATCCAGCTTTAATTATATATAATATATTATGATGTCATCATGTTGCCATGCAACCACCTAACAACAGACTAAAATTATAGACCAAACAATGTGTCCAAATTCATGGGCTGCATCCTCCTGAGGACGCATTTGTAGACCGATTACATCACAGCGACGCGCCGAAGGCTGTCCAAATTCGTAGACTCCTCCGAATGCAGCCGACAAATGCGTCCTCCTTTTCCCCAAATTTGAAGGATGGGTCGGGTGTGTCCTTCGTGGCCCACCATATCCCAGAATTCATAGCGCGGCCCAGCCAAACTCCAGTTTCCGGCAATGGCGGCCGCTACTAAGTTTTAAAATTACTCTTATTAATCTTTCTGGGTCACAAAATAAACTTTTAACATATTTTCAGACAAGAATGTGGGTGTGTAAACTTCAAATATCTGCTCGGTTTATCAAGATATCACATATTTCCAAAAGTGCTTCAATGTTTTCGGAGACGTCTGTTATCCACCAGCTCGATAGCTAGCCAAGAGCTGGCTATCTAGGGTCACTAGAGCCGCAGAGAATGGCACAACTCCCGGCACATCATTTTCAGATCACCGCGGGCTTTCGCTACTCAGGTTAAACGTAATATATAAGTCACTTAGACAACCTAAAATGTTATTGTTTGGCTTTTTTCAGTGTTTTATTTGTTGTAAAGTTATTAGATTAGATAAAATAAAACTTTATTAATCCTCCGGGTGGGTTCCTCCTTGGTTTTCAAACAGCTGAATAAACGTCAAACAGAAAACGGATTAAACAGAAGTGTGAGATTTACGCCAGTGTCCTGTTATATTTTAGATAGCAAGGAGCAGACGGCCAAGTTTATTAAACTCCACCGAGACAGCGGTAACGCTAATCAGAAGGCTAGACCGTCCAATTTCACAGTCGTTTACTTCCGGCTTACCCAACCTGAGGACCCGGCCCACGTAGACCGCGAAGGCCGGGTCCTCAGGAGGATGCAGCCCATGAATTTGGACACGCTAATAATGACGCATGGGCACAGGTATATAAATATGCTGCTTCCAGCCCAATGATTTAACATTTTGTTTGTTGCTTAAAGCACCTCTGTGTCATGGTCCTGGGTCATGTGACCCAGTATTCTGAGTTTTGTTATTTTTTTCAGTCTAGTTTCATTTCAGTTTATCTAGTTACATTCTGTCATGCCTAGGTTACAGTTTTAATTCATGATTTATCAAGCTCCCCATTTTTAAGAAGAATAAGGACCCACTTAAATGTGAGTCATATCGCCCAGTAAGTTTACTTGGATGTGATTATAAAATACTGACCAAGGTACTGGCAGCTAGAATTGAGCTTGTCATAATCATAAGTAAGATAATACATCCTGATCAGACAGGGTTTGTTGCAGGTAGACAACTCTCCAGCAATCTCCGCCGTCTGTTCAATGTAGTATATACTGCTGAAGATAACATTATGCCAGAGATTGTGATATCCTTAGATGCCCACAAAGCCTTTGATCGAATAGAGTATTACTATCTATTTACGGCCCTCGAAAGATTCGGCTTTGGTCCAACATTTTGCTCATGGATTAAAATAATTTATTCGAGCCCCCAGGCTATGGTGAGAACGAATAATATCATATCTGAACCCTTCTCTCTATTCCGGGGAACAAGACAGGGGTGCCCTTTGTCACCCCTGCTCTTTGATGTGGCAATTGAACCCCTTGCGATGATGCTGAGACAGGCTGCTGAATTGGTAGGGATACAAAGGGGGACACAAAACCATAGGCTGTCCTTATATGCTGACGATCTCCTCCTTTTTCTGTCAAACCCTGCCACTAGTATCCCGGTGGCCCTTGGTATTATCAAAGATTTTGGGAGGGTGTCGGGCTATAAAATTAATTTAGACAAAAGTGTTCTTTTCCCCATTAATAAACAGGCGAGGAAACTTTCTTTCCGGGCCTATCCCTTTGCAATACATAAGGATAGATTCGCATATTTAGGTGTTAATGTAACTAGTAAGTATAAAGATTTACTGGACTATAACTTTAAAGTTGCACTGGACAAAGCGAAATTAGATATGGAAAGGTGGGCGTCGCTCCCCTTATCATTAGCAGGGAAGGTAAATTCTGTTAAAATGATTATACTGCCGCGGCTCCTCTATTTATTTCAGACGATACCGATTTTCATTCCTAAATCATTTTTTAAGGAATTGAACAAATGTACGTCTGCCTTTATTTGGAAAAAAACTATCCCCAGGATAAGACGGGAGTTTCTTGAGAGACAGAAAGAAGAGGGAGGTCTGGCTCTGCCGAACTATATGCACTACTATTTTGCTGCTAATATACATAAGTTGTTATTTTGGGTCAAAGAGTTGGATGAGGATGAAACCCCAATATGGGTTCATATGGAAAGGTATGTCTCTAGTCCAGTGTCCCTGCGCTCCCTGGTCTGCGCTCCTCTACCCTTGAGCAAACATCTTTACACAAACAACCCGGTGGTATCTCATTCTCTGAAAATTTGGACTCAATTCAGATCACATTTTAAAAACAGAACCGCCCTCCTGTCTGCTCCCATCTATGGAAATCACTTGTTTCCCCCAGCCCTCGGGGGAACAGCCTTTAGGGAATGGCATAGAGCTGGGGTGGAATGTGTCAAACATCTTTTTAAAAATGGTACTTTTATGTCTGCTGCTCAACTGGAAAAGGACTATGGAATTTCCTCCAAGACTAATTACTTTAGATATTTCCAGGTTCGGGACTTTGTGAAAAAGTCATTCAGCCCCTCCCTCGAGCTTCCACAAAGCGGATGGACAGACGAGTTGATGGACACAGATCCGACTACTAAGGGGACAATCTCCACGCTATATACACATATTCAGAATGTGGCTTCCCCCTCCCTGGACAATGTAAGACGGAAATGGGAGGAAGAATTGGGGCTGGACATTTCAGAGGTTGACTGGGGGGGGGGCTGTAGATCTAGTACACTCTGCTTCTATATGTGTGAGACACGGATTGATACAGTTCAAGGTGTTGCACAGACTGCATTTGTCAAGGGAGAAACTGGCAAGAATGTACCAGGGGGCCAATCCGACCTGCCCCAGATGTAAACAGGTACCAGCCAACTTATGCCACATGTTCTGGTCTTGTTCCAGGCTGAAAGACTTTTGGGCTAACATCTTTAGAACATTCTCATTCATTTCTAATAAGGATATGGAACCAATGCCTCTGACAGCCATCTTTGGTGTGGCACCGAGGGAAACTCAACTAACAGCCTCTCAGAGGAAGGCAATAGCATTCGCCTCATTGCTGGCTAGGAGATTGATTCTACTTAACTGGATAAAGGCAACACCGCCATCCCATAAACGCTGGGTGGAGGAGGTGATGGCACACCTCAAATTAGAACATCTCAGATTTACTATACAGGGCAACACCAAGAAATTCTTTAAGGTCTGGCAGCCTTTCATTTCCTATTTTGAAGATGAGTTTCCTTCCACTCCATAACTGGCAACTCCCCCCCCCCCCCCCCCCCCTTTTTTTTTTTTCCCTTTTCTTTTCTTCCTCTGTCTGGGTATAGTTTTGTCTTACACTGTGCGGTAGGACTTGAGTTCGAGCTTTTCTGTATGAATGATATGCTTTCTGAAAACTCAATAAAAACACTTTGATTATTATTATCAAGCTCCCCATTTGTCTCATCCCTGTGTGAAGTTTTTTGTGTTAAGTCTTCGTGTGCTTATCTGTCATGTGTCATGTCCAAGTTTTCTTTGTTTGTCAAGTTCGAGTCATGTCTGGGTCTCGCTATGTTTCTCGTTTTATTTTGAAGGATCCTTGTGTTTTTTGTTTATTGTATTTAGCTTCGCGTCCCCTGTCCTGTCATTATGTTAATTGTTGTCAGCTGTTTTCCCCGTGTGATTCCGCTTCCCCTGATCATTCCTTATGTGTACTTAATCCGTGTGTTTCTGCTCAGTCGGTGTCAGATCGTCTGTTATCCTCACCTCATCTTTTCATAGTTTCCGTTATTGTCTCACTGTTTCATAGCCTGCCTAGTTACTCTGTGTTCATAGTATTTTTCATAGTTCTTTCACAGAGTGTCATAGTCTTTTTAGTTTACACAGTGTTCTTAGTCTCCTTAGTTTTCCCAGTTTCAGTGTTCTCTAATGTTTTTGTCATGCCATCAGCCACAATAAAGGCTCGCTTTATTTTTGGAAACCTAGTTCTGTCTCCACTGTGTCTGCATCTGGGTCTACCTCTTCTTCACACCGGTGCACCCCGCCGTGACACTCTGTGTATGTCTTAAAAAACATGCCATTTATTTCCATGACAGGTTTTAGTTGCAAAAAGGGAAAGGTTTTTGAAAATACCAGTTCATTTTCAGTGTTACAGATAACAACATTTTAAGTGTTAACACACTTAAATTGGTGTGTTACAAACTGAGCATAGGTGTGCTTTAACCATGCCATTTGGGTTTAGTATAAAAAATGGTAATTGGAATTATGGTAAATATACGATCTTTTGTTTTGGGAACTTTTTCCATCTCAGGATGTATTTCATATTTATTTATTCAGTCTTTATTCACTGTCTTCCTGACGTGTTCCCCCAACTGTAAAGAACAGCAATACGAAAGTGCCCTTTAAAGGGCTCACAGCAGGTTGTAATTGAAGTACTTCCATTGGTTCTGTGCTAATGAAATAAAAGCCTGACATCCAAAACCATAAAGTTCATTCAAATGTCTTTCTATTTACCATATAAAAGACCGACACTACTATTATAAGTTTGAAAGATCCTGCATCAGAGACTTACTTTTGGATCCTGGCCTCATATGTAGTCTTCTGTTTTCTCAGCTCGTCTTTCAGTCCCTCTACCAGGCTGCTCAGTGTTAGTTTTTCCCCATCTCCATCTTCGGACATGATAATGGACGGCACCCCGGCTGCCGTGGCCACGTTTCCATTTTCACTGCAGGCTGCGCTGCTGCTGCACAGCTCCATGGCCTCGCAACTGTCCTGCTCGGAGCTCGCGTCTGTCGTCATCCCTCCATCCCTTTCTTTGTTAATCTCTCTGTGGCTTTCTCCATCTTCCACCACACCTCCACAGTTCTGGTGCACCGGGGGCTCGCTTGCTGAGTCCGGGACAGATATTTCACAGGAGGACGTGGACCACGGTGTGCTGGATACACTTGGAACGCTCCCCATGCTAGAGGAGGAGGTCACGTTGTCATACGTGGACAGCCTCTGGGACGAGCCGGTGGAGTCACGGTCACGGGTGGACCGTTCCCCTGAAGATGTGCGCCGGTGTCCCCTCAAGGAGGACAAACCGTTCATAAGCCAGTTGCCCCCGCTTCCACCTCCTCCACCACCAGAAGACAGACTGGTTGTATCTGCTGCGGAGCCACTGCTGCTGGTTTGCTTAGCTTGCGGCTGGGAACGAGGCGCTGAAGAGCTTTTGAAGGAATATTTCCAGGAAGGCATGGTCTTGGCTTGTTTACTCGGACTGATTACCGTCTCACCCTTTCCCGATGAAGACCCAAGTTTTGGTCCAGGGTTTGGGTTAGGGGTCTGAGTGGGACTGACGGCTGCGCACAGCTTGGCGTCCAGGGATGAGGCACTGCTGTGCAGATCTTGGTCTGGGTTGGAGACGGGGCAACTCTGAAGGTCCTCTTCAGAGATCCAGGCTCCCAGGCTGCGGTGTTGGAGATGATGCCCTTGGATGGGGATCTCAGTTTGGGGTAGAGCTGGCCCCTCCTGTTCCCTCCCTGAGTACAAACGGTTGTGTTCCCTGATGAGGACTGTCATCAGGTGCTGGACAAGAGAAGTTCCTAGACAATACAAATCACATTCAGCCGGTGTCGGTATAACTTTTTTAGTTTTATTCTAAACTATCATTTTTAATAAATAAATTACAGAAAAACAGAACCTTATTTGATTGTCATTAATTTTCTGTACCTTCCATGATAGTGACTGGGTCCTCCATCTTCGGTCTAAGGATGTTAGGTCCAAATACTGTGGCAAGGTTCTGGACACTCATCTTGTTCTCATTACAGTGGGACTGGACCTCATCAAGGAATCTAAGGAGAGATATAGTGAAAAACTAGAGTAAAAAACTGATTAGGCTACAAAAGCCTAAGTTCTCAACCTAACGGGTGAAGTCACTCACTTGCATATGTACTTGAGGAGGTTGTAGTTCGGTAGAGGTAGAGTGCTAACTTGCTTTCCAAGCTCCTGGACTCCCTGATATGAGACAAATCATCCTTATTCTACTCACAGTACCACTCAAAGTCCTCACACCAAAGGTAAACAGCACATACCTCCTCCTCATCTTTGGCCAAAAGCTGCGCACAGGTTAGAAAGTCTTCATATTTGGAGAAGGGGATAACTGGTTCAGGCAGCTCTCGCAGGTACAACTTCAGCAAGGATGCCACTGTGTGGACGTCTGTGTTACTGCAAGTCAGAAAGAAAGATGATTCAGTAGAATTCAAATCAGTGATGATCATAAAAGTCTTTGGCAAAGTGAATTTTCCCATTTCATCCTCTCACCCACCTGTCAAACAGGGGCTTGTCCCCACAGTCGAAGGCCTCCTGCAGCTCCCTGACCAGGTTGGCCTGTCCTGGCATTCGAAAGAGACCTTCCTCATCCAGACCCCTCTCTCTGATAAAGTCCACACACTGCTCAACCAGCAGGGGTGCAAGGCGGGGGCCAAACTTCTTCTCGTACTGCACTGTGTCCTCTAGATGCTGGCCAAATATCCCTGTTGACAGATGGAAGAAACATAACATGTCAGGGCTTTCTGAAGGCACGAGGCCGTAGTTGGTTTTTGGATTGTGGAGCAAGTGATGAAAATATGTACATTTATTCTGTGGGAAAATTGAATATGACAGGATGTTTCTGGAACAGCATTTTTTGGTTATTTGTAGCCTTCATATGATTACAAAGATAATTAATAAATAAATAAAAAGTGACAGTTAACATGAACAGAGGAAAAAAATGCCCAGAATAAATATGCAATTTTATGCCAGGTTATTACCTGTTGTTTGGCTGCAGCAGTCACAGCTGGATGTTAGCTTGCAGTAATGGTAGTAATTGAAAGAACAGGAGCTGCACAGTTGCAGAAAGCGTTTGTCATACCTCCCCAGCCCACATTTCACCATGTTCATCCATTCCTGTTCAGGCATTTGACTCTTGTAGCTGGTAATTAATCTTTCATTTATCCCACAGACTTCAGCAGAAACAAGCCAAGTTGAGGAAAATGACAGAGAAGCTTGGAAAGAGCAGCTGAGGAAGCAGAGACATGTTGCATGGGATCTGCTGTGACTGCAGTGCTGCTGTTAAGGAGGGGTCTATGATTTGGCACAGATCTATTCTGGACACAGAGGCAGCAGACTGGCACATTTTGCCTGTGAACTGGAGAGGGAGGCTGGAAATACCACCCAGCCGGTCAGGGGATTCACTCTGAACATACACAGCAAAATCTCCAGTGTTAATTTAACACTGGAGATTTTGCTGTGTAGGTGTCAGTGTATTGACTTTCACTGTGCATTTAGTATGAATGTTGAGGGGAAAGTGAAAATTCTAGTGATATAGGCTAATGATAAGCTAAGCTAATGCGCAAAAATATATTATTATATATTCATTCTATTGTTTCTTTTTCACAATTTTTTTTCTATCTCGTTTTAAAACTTTTCCTTTGGAAAGATAAACCCCCGCGTATCATCTTAAAAACGCTTCAAAGAACCAAGGATAAAGTCCCCTTCTGGCCACATGTGCCTCAATTTTATTCCACAACTTAGACATCCACATTACTCACACTCTCATAACACATACATATAGGGCCTTGAGGGTGGGCACGTTAACGGCGTCCAGTGGATGGTCTGTGTATTCAACCCCACCTCTGGCGCCGGTGCCCACCTCTCAATTTTAAATCCATGTAGACATTGAGGGTTCTCGGGAGGAGCCGTGCTAACGCCTGCTGCTCTCTGGCAGCAGCACCATGCTCTCCCGTGTTTTAAATGCACTTTAGAACAACACGCAGCAACACTACACATGAGCGAGAGGAGGGAGGTTTGGAGTCTTCACACACCCCTGTTCTCTGCTGGCCATTGGGGCGGGGGGGCTGGAAGGAGGTGTTGGCCGTCCCTGCTGCTGCGGAGCCTGGGGTGGTCTGCTTGCCTCCACCCCGGGGGAAAGGGTAACATCTCCTGGGTCTAGGTGCCGTTTCCCCCTCCAGGGGCGAGGGTACCTGGTATAGAGTTTGTTTGGGGAGTGTGATTGTGTGTACAGTGTCCATGTATGTCTATCCCTACGTTGGGTTAGTGCTGAGTATTTGTATATGTGTGCATGAGGGTGGGAATGCATGTTTGTGTCCGTGTCTATATGTCAGGTCGGGTCTTACACTCCACCTCTCTGGGAACTCCCAGGCCCTCCAAGGCCTATCTCCCCTCACCACACTCCCTGCCGTTAACTGATGCCCTCAGGGGTCGGTGCGTTGGTGGTTCTTGGTGACCGGGGCTGGGCGCTCAGGTATGTACCGGCTCACTCCCGGTGACTACTTGGCGGGGCCTGGTGCCTGTTGCTCGGTCAGGCCTCTTCTGGGGCAAAGGGGGCCCTCGGGCCTCTCAGCCTGCGGCTCAGTTCACTCTGGCACAGCTGGCTGCCGGCAGCTGGCGCCACTGCAGCCCCCTCTGGCTTCTGCTCCGTGGCTACTGGATGACCCCTCATCTGGGGCTCTCCTCAGCTTTTCCCAGGAGGGTGGCACGGATGCCCCTCCGGTGGTCCTCCTTGGGCTCTCGCACTCTGGGGCCTCTGGATGTCTGGGGCCTGGATCTCCTCCATGCCTGCTTCATGCCCTGGGGGACCGGGCTATGGCTCTCTACATCCTCTAGCAGACTATTACATGTGGAAACCTGGAAACCATTTGAATACAAGCGCGCTGATCCACACAGGTGTGCACACAGGTGTTCACTGTTCATAGACATAAACTACACCTCTATTGGCTGCCATCTCCAAGCATATTGTGCACTGTCTGTCCTTTTTGCTACACAACAAAATTCAATATTTAGTATTTACTGCTGTTTACACTTAGCTAGATTAATGCGATGCTGTTGTGTTTAGTATGTTGCTCTGTTTTTTTTGCTTGTTTTCTCTTCTTTTTCTCTCAACAGGTGATCCAGGAGATTTTTTTTTCTTCTTTCTCTTTTTAAGTGCCCTTTTTCCACTGTCCCTCTCCCCTTCTGTTTTTCTTTTCCTTCATCTTTCTTTCTCCCTTTCCTATCCCTCAGTCATGTCTGTCCTGTTTGTAACAACTGAAAATAAAATAAAATAAATAATAACAACAAAGGTCGATCAAATGGACCAATACGGCAAGGCCGTGATGATCCATTTGCAAAGTAAATCCATTGGGTATCCTTGTTGGTCTGCAGACAACAAATCTGACGGCTAAAGAACCAAATGGGACAGGCAAAAAAAAAAAAAAACTTTTTAAAGGTGCTTTAGTTTTTTTTTCTTTCGAAGACCTACACAAAAGCTAGCATTTTTTGCCATCTTTTCAACGGTCAAAAATCTAGAAAAAAACATGCTAGCTTTTTGTGCTAGCAGCACAAAAAGCTAGCATTTCAGAAAAGTTAACAAAAAGCTGGACAAAAATGCTGTTAGAATTTTATCAGTTGCTAGCACAAAATGCTAGCGTTTTAATAAAAAGCTAGCATAGACAAAAAACTAGCACATATTTATTACAAGATTAAAATGAATTATTATTTTTCCAATCTTTTGGGGGGTATTAAAAAAGTTCAGATAGTGAGAAATGCTGTCATTGTCCAAAACGATAAACATGTGACTGGAAAGATGACCCAGGACTCTTTACTCTCATTTCTTCATGCACCAAGTATAAAATCTATCTATCCATTTTCTTCTATTATCCAAATTGAGGGGGTGGCTAACACAGACACAAATACGTTACACTCACATTCACACTTAATGGTAATTTGGGACCTTTCAATTACTAACTGGATGCCTTTGGATTGTAGAAGTAAGCTGGAGAGAACCCACACAGACGCAGGGAGAACATGAAAACTACACACAGAAAGGCCCCAGCAAGCCAGTGGATTCAAGCCCACATTTAAAACTTCTTGTTTTGTGAGAGCAGTGCTAACCTCCGTGCATAGCATTGTGGTATTGCAACTTTTTCTTAATTAATTAGGCCTATGCTAGCTATTTATAAACGTCTGTTATTTGTGTTTCTTGTGTGGACATTTAAGCTAGTCATGCTTGTCATAGATCTTCCCTTATTTTTCCATCAGCCAAGCTTACAGAACTTCTTTTTTTGGGTGTTTTTATTTTCTAAAATTGAGGGAATAAACAAAGATAAATGACTAATTTTCATAAAGAATAGGTCTGCTAGTTGCCAGCAGCTCTTAAACATGCTTTACTAAAGACAAGGATTAAAATTAGATTAATGATATCATACAGTATATTATTTATGTGTTATTCTACATTTATCCCCCTGTTAATATAGAGCTGCTTTGTAACCCAACACTTTCCTGCTCAGCTGCTCCTTATGCCCCACATCATAACCAGACAGGCCTGGTTATATTTCTGGCCTTAGACATCCCGAGCAGACAGGGTGAGAATTACCTGCAGGCTAAAGAAATGAGACAGAGTTGGGGTTGGAGATAGTTTGCATAGCTCAGCTCAAGTGTGTTACCTAAACATTAAAGACAGAGCAGAGATGTGGACTGCAGTCTTTTCTATTCTAGCAGAAAGAGCAAGTTTCATAAATTTTGGGCGATGTGTTGAGCTTATAAGGCAGAGAGGAAATCTCCTGCACTGGAAGGCATGCCTTGAATTATTGCTGGCAAAGAAATATGAATAATATATCTTGCTTTCTTTTACACAAAGATGATGAATAAAAGCAGTGTTAGCTGGGCGTCGGGGGGTTCCCCGGAGGCATTTTCCTTGGGGGGCTCAACCCGGGGTAGCGGTCATGTCCGGTTAGGGGCTCTGTTGGCTCTCAGGTGACTGTTTCCTCGCGGCTGCATGCAGCGGGACTAGGGGAGGGTCTGTGCTGACGGACGTGGGTTACTGACCTGGTAGCCTGGCTGCCCCTGGGTGGGTCCGGGATGGGCGTGAGGTTCTGGGGGCGCTCCGTCTCTGGGCTGGGACCCGGACCGGGCCTCGGGGGCTTGGGTCCTGGTTGGTGTGTTGCCGGGGTTGTGGGCGGGTGGGTGCATGGGGGCCCAGCCCTGGAGCAGGGTGCCGCCGGTGCATCGAGCCACCTGGGGGGCTCTTCAACTGGTGGGGGAGATTGTCACATCTTGCAGGAGCTTTCCTCTCCTCAGGGGCTCTCTCTACAGGAGGGGGAGATACAGGAGAGGTGGAGGAAGATCTCAGCCTGGGTGTTTATTGTCTTATGTAGTCTGGAAGATGAGTGGATGGTGGGGTGGGTGCAGTTTTCTCTGTGGTGGGATTGGGTGGACTGTCCTGGGCTCTGTGGGGCCGGGAGGCGCTGCTGCGCTGGGCCCCGGTCTGGATGGACCTGGGCCCCCTTTCCCTGGTGGGTCGCGGAGTATGGGGGTGCCTACTGGGGTCAGCGGGGGAGCTGGCCCCAGGGAGGGGTCACTTGCCCCTCCCTTCCTTCCCTCCCCATCTCCAGCTGCCTCCCTCTTCCCGCTCCACCACAACCACCCACACATGCAGGACCTTGGAGTAGGGGTATGTCACCAGGGTGCAGAGGAGGCCACCCCCCCGTCCCCTTCTGGCTGCCTCTGCCTCAATTTTATCCCACAATTTAGACATTCACATTACTCCCACTCTCATTACACGTACATATAGGATCTTGGGGGTGGGCACGATACACGGAATCCAAAGTACCATCAGGGTGTACACCCCACCCCTGGCGTCGTTGCCCACCTCTCAATGTTAAATACACGTAGACATTGAGGGCCAGCAGGAGGGACCATGCGCTTACCTGCTGCTCTCTGGCAGGTAGCTCCAAGCCCTCCTGGGTTTTAAATGCACCTTAGAACACACATGCATCAACACTACAATGAGCGGGTGGAGGGAGGTTCGGAGTCTTCTCTCACCCCCATTCTCTGCGACCTGCTGGAGCGGGGGGGCTAGGAGGAGGAGTTGGCCGTCCGACTGCGGTCTGGAGTGTGGGGCCTCCCTGCTGCTGCGGAGTCGGGGCGGTCTGCCTCCCCCCACCGCAGGGAAAAGGGTAACACCACCTGGGTCTGGGTGCAGTTCCCCCCTCCAGGGGCGGGGGCACCTAGACCCGGTTTGTAGAGTACGCTTGGGGAGTGTGATCGTGTGTACAGCGTCTCTTTATGTCTGTCTCCACGTTGGTTGAGTGTGGAGTAAGTGTATATGAGAGCATGAGGGTGGGAATGGATGTTTGTATCTGTGTGTGCCTGTATTTCTGTGTCTATATGTCAGGTTGGGTGTCAGGCGCCACCTCTCTGGGGACATCTTAGGCCCTCCAAGGTTTGGAGGCCTATCTCCCCCTACCACCACTTCCCCTGCCAGTGGCGGACTCCCTCAGACATCTGTGCGTTGGTGGTTCTTTGTGTCCGGGGATGGGCGTCCAGGTACACACCGGCTCACTCCTTGGCGGCCGCTTATCGGGGCCTGGAGCCTGGGGCTTGCTCAGGCCACTTCGGAGGTGGGGTGCCCCCGGCCTCTCGGCCTGGGGCTCGGTCACTCAGGCACGGCTGGCTGCCGGCGGAGCTCACGGGCGCGTCACTGCAACTCCCCCTGGCTTCTGCTCCGCGGCTGCTGAGTGAGCCCTCATCTGGGACTCTCCTCAGCTCTTTCCGGGACAGTGGCGCAGCTGCCCCTCTGTTGGTCTTCCTTGGTCTCTTGTATTCTGGGGGCCTCTGGATGTCTGGAGTTTTGATCTCCTCCATACCTGCTTCATGCCCTGGAGGACGGGGCTGTGGCCCCCCCACACCCTCTAGCAGATCATTACATGAAGGAACCTTTTAAAAAACAAAAAACAAGCGCGTCCATGCTCACAGGTGTACACACGGGTGATCACACCCACAAACTACACCCTTTTTGGCTCCTACCTCAAAGCACACTGTGTTCTGTTGATCTTATGTGCTGCACAATAATGTTTAACATTTAGTATTTACTGTCATATTCCCATATATCATTGTGATGTTGTTTATTCTATTACTCTTGTTCTCTTCTGCTTGTTTTCTTTTTTCTTTCTCAGCAGGTGACCCAGGTGATTGATATATGCATTTTTTTTCTTTTTTTCTTCTTTTTTTTCTTTCTCTGCCCGTTCTGTTGGTTTTTGTTTTTTGCCCTTCTCCCCCGTCCCTCTTCTCAGCTGTTTCTCTTTCCCTCTTTCTTTCTCCCCTTCTTTCCCCCAGTCAAGTCTGTCCCATATTCAGTAAGTGAAAATAAAATAAACAATAAAAGGTGAATCAAATGGACCATTATGGCAAGGCTGGGATGGTCAATTTGGTAAAGTAAATCCGTTGGGCATCTTTCTTTGCCTTTAGACAACAATTCTGATGGCAAAAGAGCCAAACGGGACAGGCCAAAAAAAACAAAAACAAAAAAAAAAACAAAAAAAAACAAAAAAAACAAGCAGTGTTAGCTTGGCTTTTATGTTTGTATATTTTCCTTAGAGAAATATGGATTTTTAGTTGCTACTGATTGGTGGCCTAATATGTTTTTTTCGTGTTTCAGTTCAAAGGTTTGGCTTTACCTCCTCCAAATGGTGCCCAGATGACCCGCCGTATGGCCTTGACCCAGTCGTCCATATCGCTCTGGGAGTTTGCCATGAGCAGGAAGGATTCATGGCTGATGGGTGCCCGATCCTTCTCTCCTGTTCCGCCTGCGGGGACACACAAGGAAGAAGCGTATGAGTGAGTACAACAGAGATGAAATAGGGCTTAATCGTGGAATCAAACTTGTGCTCTGCAGTGTGATGCTACTAGATGGGTTTTATTTTTGGTTATTTGTTTGTTTTTTTGTCTTCATAGGGAACTGCCTCATAAATTTACCTTGAAATAAATGTCAAACTGCTCAGGACTTTCTCTGAAGTATCCTAGCAGTTGAATACAAGATAATAAATTGTTGAGAAGATGAACTCTAACAGAAAAAACATTTAAAACAAACCATTACTGTTAAGAATTAACAAGTAACTATTACAGATATCATAAACATGTAACATGATAAATAATAAGCCAAAAACCTCACAGATCTGATAAAGGGGAAATGATTATTTGGATTAAGTTGGAATTGTGATAGCAGCAGATTTCGCAGAGAGCATTGTTTACTAGTTACACATATATAAGTGAATTTGATCTTCTTTACCTTAAGGTGAAGAGGTTTTGAACTCTTATTAGGTCTCTATGTTATGCATGTTTGATACCAAAATAATACATTTAAACTGAAAACAAGTCCAAAACATACATTTGCACTGGACTTGAGTGGGCTAAATGCTGGGGTAAACGTTTTGGTTTGGTAAGGTGGATTCAATTCAATTCAATTCGCCTCAAGGCACTTTATATTGTAAGGTAGACCCTACAATAACACATACAGGGAAAAACCCTGTAAAAAAAACTTTGGCGAAAGTGGGAAGGAAAAACTCCCTTTTAACAGGAAGAAACCTCCGGCAGAACCAGGCTCAGGGAGGAGCGGGGCCATCTGCTGCAACTGGTTGGGGAGAGAGAAGGAAGACAGGATAAAAGACATGCTGTGGACAAGAGCCAGAGATTGATAACAAGTGTGATTCAGTGTAGAGAGGTCTGTTAACACATAGTGGGTAATAAATGTAACTGAGGCAGAAATACTCATAGGATGCATCATCGGAATCCCCCAGCAACCTACACCTATTGCAGCATAACTAACGGTGTGTTCACACCGAACGCGATAGAGGCAGGCAGAGCGTCAGGCTTACATGTAAAGTCAATGGAAAGGCGCGCTGACCCGCGATTGCGGCTCCCGCGAAAATTCGGAAGCAGATTTGCGTCGCGAAAACGCCAAAACGCCTGAAACGCGCGTGAGTGTAGCGCGTTTCAGGCGTTTGACTCGCGAAAAAAACCACGCGCGTGAGTTTATGTGTTGCATTTTGTGCATACACGCGTTTCGCGTCCCCCGCTCGAGTTGGAAAAATCTGAACTCCAGCGTCAAATCGCGCCGCGACAACCAATCAGGAGCCTGGTGACGTGGCTGTTACCTAGTTCAAAGAGGCAGATCCAGCCAAAGCCCTTTATTCTTCAATAGAAGGAAGGCTAATCAATGCCGTAGCAAACAACCCGGAGCCGTACGACACCAGCTGCTTTCTGGACCGAGACAGGAATATAAAGGACCGAGCTTGGAGGAAGATATGTAAAGAGATCGGGCAACCTGGTAAGTTCATTCATTTCTCTTAAGTTTTCTCTAAAGTTTTCACTGACCCGGGGAAGCCGCACAAAAGCTAGCAAGCCACCGCTATTTTCCCACTGACGTACAAATACCGTTCTGCTTTTAGGCATGTTGTCATTTAAGAATATATTTTATTGTTTATTAATAAACAGCACACAGTGGTCCCGCTGTTCATCTGTCACTGCCTCTTTTTTCTTAATTTTCATTTTCTTTTTTTTGCACCGGACAGCATTGCATTCTGCAGCCTGATTGACAAATCTCCTGCGCTTGCCAAATTTATCATGTTTGGTTTTGATAACCATCACGTCCAATAGAAAAAACAGCACAAAAACACCCATAACTATGAGCCTCATTCGGAAATAGACACCTGCACCGCGAGGGAAAAAGGCGCACGAAAGTGGCGGGCAGATGAAGACAAAACACGGCATAATAATACTTTTACGTTTTGCAATCTACAAAGGTTTGCACTTTGAGAATCAATTGTGAGAACTGTGACCAATGTTCATGTGTGTGGGGAAAACAGTGTATAAAGTGCGTGGCCAGGGGCTAGTTATTCTGAGAACCCCTGCTGCAATAAATGAGGGACCACTGTCTACTCTATGATTATTATATTCAACCTGTTAACATTTAATACTGTATTGATAGAACCAACTGATTCTGAAGCAGAGCATCCCCTGTTGCTTCTCCTGGCTCCCCAGTCCCTGAGCTCCTGCTGCTGCACCCACAGATATGTACAGCAAGCACTGATACCTTTTTAGTCGGTGGGATTGCCTGTGATCACCTTTACTAAAGATCTACAACCAATCTGATTATATCCTGTTTTTGGTTTGTTTGTTTTTTTCAATGTTGAAATTAAAATCTAGTAGCAGCCTTCTCATTTCTTTGTGTTTTGTGCTGTTTTACAGGCCCACAGGGGAGGACGGCTCCGAGGCAGATGAGGGACGGGTCCCAGGACGGTCCATCGGTGGTGGAGCTGGAGCCACACCAGTCTCCAATGGAGCATTTCCTCCTCAGCCTGGTTCCTGCTCTGGAGAGCAGCTGGTCCTTTTTATTCCTGTCTCTCTGTAAATACTTATATTTTATATATTTATGCTTAATGTATTTCTGTGTGAGAATTTTAATATTATTTCAAATCAAAAATCAACCAAGATGGCGCCGCGTATGGTTGCCCTGGTGCTTCAGTGCGTTACTTTTGTTTTGTTTTTGTGCATTTCTTCTGTGTCTGGGCACTCCTCTGGATACTCGTACACCAGAGAAGAGCTCCTTAACTACAGGACTACAACGCCTGTGGATTTATTTCCAATATTTGTCGCATCTGCGGCAGATTTACTGCTGACTCTGACCAGGAAAGCGAGACGCCGAAAGAGAGGGAAGCGAGCCGGCGCACTCGTGCGTTTGAGGAGACGCGGACTGCGAACTGCTCTTCCTGGGATCTTCCTTTCTAATGTACGCTCACTCGGGAATAAGATTGACGAACTGGCCCTGATGAGAAGCATGAACAGAGACTTTGCCTCCTCCTGTGTCTTATGTTTTACGGAGTCGTGGCTCAGTGAGAACATCCCAGACTGCGCGCTCAAGCTGGAGGGCATCTGCTGCGCGCGGACCGGCAAGCCGCTCTCTCCGGTAAGTCCAAAGGTGGAGGTCTCTGCTTCTACATCAATAGTGGCTGGTGCACAGATGTGACAGTGATTGCTCAGCACTGCTCTTCCTCTCTGGAATATCTTTTTATCCACTGCAAACCGTTTTATTCTCCGCGGGAGTTTGCTTCATTCATCCTGGCCGCTGTTTACATCCCAGCAGATGCGGATGCGCAGGCAGCTCAGTGCGCACTCGCGGAGCAGATTCTCCACACGGAGCGGACATTCCCGGACTCTCTCATCATTGCTTTTGGGGACTTTAACAAAGCCAATCTGAGCCATGAGCTTCCGAAATATAAGCAGTATATTAAATGCCCGACCAGAGAGGAGAGGACATTGGACCACTGTTACAGCACGATCAGCGGGGCCTATCGCGCGGTGCCCCGCGCTTCACTCGGACTTTCTGACCACGTCATGATCCACCTAATCCCCGCGTACAGACAGAGGCTGAAGCTCTCCAAACCTGTCGTGAGGACTAAAAATCTGTGGAGCAACGAGGCTGTGGAGGAGCTTCGCACGTGTTTGGAGACCACAGACTGGGACACATTGAAGGCTGCTTCTAACAGCTTGGACGAGTTTACGGACACTGTCACCTCCTATATCCACTTCTGTGAGGACAGCATTGTGCCATCACGCACCAGGGTGAGTTATAACAATGACAAACCCTGGTTTACTCCTAAACTCAAAAAGCTGTGGCTGGAAAAGAGAAAGGCGTTCAGAAGCGGAGACAGGGACTGCTACAGAGAGGCCAAGTACAGGTTCACTAAAGAAGTGGACATTGCTAAACATCAGCACTCTGAGAAGATGCAGCAGCAGATCTCAGAGAATGACTCGGCCTCTGTGTGGAAAGGTTTTAGGAATATCACAAACTACAAGCCTAAAACCCCCCACTCCACTGATGACTTGCTCTTAGCCAACACCCTCAACGACTTCTACTGCCGTTTTGACAAGCCATCAGGCAGCCTTCACACCTCCAACGGCCCCAACAATAGAGACACTTTGGACACTCATTCCCCCACCTCTCCCCCCTCCATAGAGCCATCACCACCTTCAAACTGTTCACCTACAACACCCCCCTCCTCACCCCACACAAAAGAGGATTTCACACCACCTCCTCCGACCACAACTCTTCATATTCATGAAGCAGATGTGAGGAAGCAGTTTAAGAACCTGAATGCTCGGAAAGCTCCCGGCCCAGACGGCGTGTCTCCTGCCACCCTCAGACACTGTGCAAACGAGCTGGCCCCAGTGTTTTCTGGCATTTTCAACTCCTCACTGCAGGCATGCCATGTGCCTGCCTGCTTCAAGTCCTCTACCATAATCCCTGTCCCCAAGAAACCTAGGATCACTGAACTAAATGACTACAGACCCGTGGCTCTGACATCTGTGGTCATGAAGTCATTTGAGCGTCTGGTTCTCTCCCATCTCAGGACCCTCACGGCCCCCCTCCTGGACCCCCTGCAGTTTGCATATAGAGCCAACAGGTCTGTAGACGACGCCATCAACATGGCCCTACACTTCATCCTGCAGCATCTGGACTCCCCAGGAACCTACGCCAGGATCCTGTTTGTGGACTTCAGCTCTGCCTTCAACACCATCCTTCCAGACCATCTCCGAGACAAGCTTTCCCAGATGAATGTGCCTGATCCCATCTGCCGGTGGATCACTGACTTCCTGACGGACAGGAAGCAGCATGTGAGGCTGGGAAAGAATGTCTCGGACTCCCGGACCATCAGCACCGGCTCCCCTCAGGGCTGTGTTCTTTCTCCTCTGCTCTTCTCCCTGTACACCAACTGCTGCACCTCCACCCACCAGTCTGTCAAGCTAATCAAGTTTGCAGATGACACCACCGTTATTGGACTCATCTCGGACGGGGACGAGTCTGCCTACAGGAGGGAGGTTGAACGTCTGGTGTCCTGGTGCAGCCACAACAACCTGGTGCTGAATGCCCAGAAGACAGTGGAGATTATTGTGGACTTCAGGAAGCACACAGCCCCACTCCCCCCCATCATCCTGACTGACACCCCCATCACCTCTGTGGACTCATTCCGCTTCCTGGGTACCACCATCACCCAGGACCTGAAGTGGGAGCCCACCATCACCTCCGTCATCAAGAAAGCCCAGCAGAGGATGTACTTCCTGAGGCAGCTGAAGAAATTCAACCTGCCAACACGGACGATGATGCAATTCTACACTGCAATCATCGAGTCCATCCTCACCTCCTCCATCACCGTGTGGTACGCTGGAGCCACTATCAGGGACAAACAGAGACTGCAGCGTGTTGTGCGCTCTGCTGAGAAGGTGATTGGCTGCAGACTCCCATCTCTGCAGGACCTGTACACCTCCAGGACACTGGGGCGTGCAGCTCGGATCTCAGCTGACCCTTCTCACCCTGGACACAGTCTGTTTGACCTGCTCCCCTCAGGCAGGAGGCTCCGGTCCATTCGCACCAGAACCTCTCGCCATAAGAACAGTTTCTTCCCCTCTGCTGTTGGACACATGAACAATAACCATATGACTGTTCCCGCCACTAACTCATGACCCTACGCTGTGTCACTGCATCATTCCATGTTTGGCACTGATCACCACCTGCACTCATGTATATATCTTTCAACGTAGCACTCTTAATTCTTATTCTCATGTATATATCCCATGTATATCTCATGCACATATCTTTCTACGTAGCACTTTTAATTCTTATCCCTACTTTTATTTTTTTTTCATGTCTATTTAAGTGCTATTTATGACACTATGTTTGCACTGAAGCACCGCAGCAATTTCCTAATGTTGTAAACCTGCTCAACATTTGGCGATAAACCCCTTTCTGATTCTGATTCTGAAATACATTTTTATAATGACTAATGTCTCAGTTCTACTACACAGCAAATGTTGGCACACGACTTGACACATGTAGAATTTATTTCATATTATACTAATAACAAAATATACTAATACAGTGGGATGCAGAAGTTTGGGCAACCTTGTTAATAGACATCATTTTCCTGTATAAATCGTTGGTTGTTACAATAAAAAAAATGTCAGTTAAATATATCATACAGGAGACACACAGTGATATTTGAGAAGTGAAAAGAAGTTTACTGGATTTACAAAAAGTGTGCAATAATTATTTAAACAAAATCAAGCAGGTGCATAAATTTGGGCACCACAAAAAAGAAATGAAATAAATATTTAGTGTATATCAATGTGTGTGTCTCCTATATGATATATGGGGTGCCTTTGTCTGGACGTGCTTCCCATCCAGAGCTGCACAGCACAGAGGAAAGTTCCAGCGCTCCTGGAATCCCTCTGTGATGAACCGCCAGTCTCCAGGTGAAGGCACAGCCATGAAGTCGTCCACTAGACAGTCCCAGATGGCCGTCGCTGCCTGGGGGGTGATCTGACACACCGACTCTGTAACTGAACGCTTGGTGCTGAAGCAGTCCGCGGTGACAAGGAACCTGGACAAAATTGTTCAAAATCAGTATTATGTGTACTGCAGTTACAAAATACATTATTCAAATTCCAAAATACTTTGGTGATGTCAGATTTAAATCACAAAACTTAAATCTTACATAAAACATTTTGTAATTATAAGGATAATTACAAAATGTATATTAGATAATATCTAAAACAGTTGTGTTTTGTTTTAACTTTAACATATCATAATTTGATTGGTAGCAACTTTTGCCACTACAGTGAGCCAATCACTCATAATTCCTAAACATGTCAATCAGGTAGGAATGAAGTGAGACATTAATAGAAATAAAGAGTTGTGTGTTGACATGTAGCCCTTTCCTTGCTTAAATCATTAATATTTTTGAAAAATTAATCTGTGATAAGACAGCTTATCAAGATAGAACCATGTAACTAGAGATGAACCAAACTGTTCACAGTTTTATCTAACTCTGTTTTAATAAAGGCTGTGACCCCTGCTATAGAGTCTGACAGCTGCAGGGATTATATACAAACATTCAACTATCCCAGAATTAAACCAGGTCTAAATAAAAAGGAGTGAGTATCACTACAAAGTTAACTCAGTGGTCCTAATGCTACAGTTTGATATCAGCAAACACCGAGCGCATACATTGATGTGACACCACAGCCATGCTATCATGCAAACACTGATAACAGCATAAATCGAATTAAATCGGGACTTGATGAGACCTTCTGAGTATCACTAGAAATATTATAAACAGTCGTCTTTGTACCACAGTTTGCTTTCAGTAAACACCGACAGCATTCACTGTTAGCATAGCACATCCATGTTAGCAGTGTATAAATGGATGGTTTAGCATATATTAGCACAGGTATCAGTAAAGGACTACGTATTAAACACTTTTACTAACCTCAGGCAGACGGACAGGCGCTCTGCAGGTGGGATTGAGCGCCTGTAGTCGGTGTCTAGGCGGGCGATTCTGGGACCGACGCGGGACAGCAGGTCCTCAAACTGGCCGAGTGAATGACGGGGATAGCGCTGGAATCGGCCGTCATCCAGGCGCAGCTCCTGGAGCAAGTGGTGAAACTCACCAAACTGCTCACGCCTCTGGAGTACCTGATGGACCCAGGTACGGCAAGGATGTCCTTTACGCCGCTACTCTGCTCTCCACAGTAAATAGAGAAAGGAGACTCTCTCTTCAAGCGCTAGCTCGACAGCTGCCATCTTGCAAAGATACCGGTCTTGCAAAACTTCCTCCCACATCCCTCCCACATTTCCGGTTCACGCGCGTTAAAATATGATATTTTGGGGCGCGATGGATTTTTCTTGGACACGCGTAGAGGTGCGAATGTGCACGCGTCAAGTTAGGGGCGTTTGGGGCTTTTTTCACGCGCCCATCGCGTTCGGTAGAGTGCGACCAATTTGGTCGCAAATGCGACCAAATTTTTCAGTGGTGCGACTAAAAATAAATATTTGGTCGCACCTGTGCGACCAACTGTTCGGGTAACAAACAAAAAAAATCTCTGCAACTCTCTGTGTGGTCAACAACAGACACACATTATGCCCCTATCGTGGACTAAACCAATCAGAGATAGTCAGGGGCGGGACCTCTCTGATTGGCCGTGGTCCAGTTGAAAGTGCAGGTGGAAGAGAGAGGTGAGTAGCTTGAATAAAGCGATATCAATTCATTAACGGATTCCACACAAAGACGTAAACACAGAGCGGACCCGACACAGAATCAGCTTTGTCTTTCTCGGCTTTCTCACCCGACAGCCCGTACACGGACACGCTGTCGGAGCTTAGCAATTCTGATGCGTCGGGTCCGCTCTGTGTTTATGTCTTTTTTGCGCTGATTCTGAGCTGCAGGTTTTGTCTCTCTCCAACCAAAATTCGCCGAGCCAGCAGCAAAAGAAGCAGCAAACTACGCTTCACATTTGATCAATGTCGTCATGAATTCCCTCTGACTTTTGCTGTTTTGCTTCCACCAGGATAAAAATCGCACTTCATGCACAGCTCTCTCTCTCTGTACTTCAAGAACAGTTTGCCGTCTCAAATCCCTGTTTTCTGCATTATTCATTTGCTTATTACCCACCAGTCTACCGTTGTTTACAGCGCTGTCTTTTTCTTTTTTCACTTAAATGACCTCGGACAAGAAAGTCTAATTTCTGCTGTTCAATACTGAAGAAATTTAAACTTCTTAAAATTATGCAAAATTGCAGAATATTGCAGAATATTTTTAAGGTTATCTGCTATCAAAAGCCAGACCAGAAAAATCTCCATGTTTTTCTGTGTTTTATTCTCAGTTACTTTCACACAAAGGCATCTGCTGTGATTTTCACAATTCTGATGAAGTCTCATGTGTGTCAGTATTGATAAATGATCAGAATTATATTATTTCTGACTGTCTGAGGCTAAATTGAATCAAATCAGGACTTTGAGAACCGGAATCGAATGGATTATAGAAATCAGTGATGATACCCAGCCCTAGTGAGCAGCCTACGCCTGAGAGAAGTGGATGTAGCTGTGGGTAATAAAAAAAGATGAAAATAAATTTTGTTAAGTTAAGGCCTGATCTGTCTGAAATTCATAGCCAGTGCTCTGACACGGTGCCATCAATCTTTGAATGCTGAAAAAGCACAGTGTATCCAGGAAACACATTATATGCTGCAATAAATGCACTGCCCAAGTGTCCCCTCTCCCTACTGCCTTTCAGCAACAGACAGCAGCAAACAGGTCGTCAGAGGAGGCCGAGATGATTAAGTTTAACATTTTCTACAATATTGACAAAGCACTTTAAGCACAAGTTTGTTAGTTAATAATTTAGAAATGAATATTGTCTGTATGGACTTCCCCCCCAAAGAAAGTGCACAAGTAAAACTGCGGTGTTAAGCGATGCGGTTGAAAAATTTGAGTGCGCCTAACTTTTGTGCTGGTACGCCTAAATTTTTAAAGTTAGGCGTACCGGTGCGCCCATGTCAAAAAGTTAGTCTAGAGCCCTGGGGAGGATTCAGGGTTTCCTGATCCAGCACTAACAACAAGCTTTAGCAAAAAAGGAAAGTTTCAAGCCTAATCTTAAAAGTGGAGATACAGTTTCTTGTTTCTTGTTCTAGAACTGTATTCAAAGCCTACTTGGGAGCTAGTGTATTGCAGATCCTTGACACAGTGCTTTTGAGACTAGCATCTTTGGCTAAAAGGGTATCTATCAATGTTGCTCGGGGTATCTCAGAGACAGAACGGTAATGGTTGTGTGAATAACAGTACAAATGAAAGATAATTCCTCTGCTAGTCGATTGAATGTCCTAAACATCCCAAAGGTGCTCTTGGACTAAGAGCTGGATATTTACTTTTTATTTATTTATTTATTTATTTCATTTTTAAGGGCATTTTAAAATCTAGAAAAGGTATATAGTTATAGGTTTTGGTACTGTGACTCTGTGAATATGGCTATGGGCTCAAAATGTGGTCATAAATATTTTGTACTTGTAAAAAAGATTTGTATGTGTAAAAAAGATTTGTGTGTGCGTAAAAAAGATTTGTATGTGTAAAAAGAATTTGTGTGTGCGTAAAAAAGATTTGTATGTGTAAAAAAGATTTGTGTGTGCGTAAAAAAGATTTGTGTGTGCGTAAAAAAGATTTGTATGTGTAAAAAGAATTTGTGTGTGCGTAAAAAAGATTTGTATGTGTAAAAAAGATTTGTGTGTGCGTAAAAAAGATTTGTGCGTGCGTAAAAAAGATTTGTATGTGTAAAAAAGATTTGTATGTGTAAAAAGAATTTGTGTGTGCGTAAAAAAGATTTGTATGTGTAAAAAAGATTTGTATGTGTAAAAAAGATTTGTGTGTGGACTTAGAAAAAAAAACCCTGCAAGTTACAAGTACGGATTTTTGACCCTATTTTTCTACCCTTCATCTGATTGGTTAATGTCATGTCAATCACAAATGTAACAATCCAATCAGAGAACAGATGGGTTTGGCTGTCGGAGGGGCGCTTTTTTGAACTGCAGGTCCTTGAAGGGTGATACCGTTTGAAGCTGGAGGATCGCTATATAAATATCCGATAGCAGCTAGGTCCCCTAACTTTCAGTAGCTGTTGAAAGGAAAAAGTTGTGGTATATCAGTGGTTAGAAATACCATTATTACTTTAGGATTAGTTTAACACAAAGTCAGGGCTGACCCAGGACCATTGCTGTGAGTCACAGTGCGCAGCATAAAAGTCCTTTCACATCGGATGCAGGATACGCTGCTAATGCTAACTGCTAACTAAAAGCAAAGGATCTAGAATTTGTTACGCTGGCTGCTGGGCTCTATGGGTTTTTGCAGCAGCTCTGTACTAGATGCACCTGCTCCTTGTCTTTTCTATCTCTGACTTTATGTCCTCTACAAGAGTTTGTTTTTTTTGCTAGTTCTTCAAATGTTCAATAAAAACATGTATGCTAATTCATAACGAAGAAAGCTTTGTAATGAAGACTGTCCTTTCCAAAACACTGCCCGCCCCCACCCCGCGGTCCGCAGCGCTGTTGAAAAGGCTGTGGAAGTCCCTGTATTAAACACGTAGACCTGTGACATAAAAATCACCAAACTCGGACGACCACAGACTGTTTTCCTTCGTGGTGATGAAGGAAAACGCTGGGTTGGCATGTAAAAGGGCATTTATTCCCTTCAAAGACCTGCAGTTCAAAAAAAGCGCCCCTCGACAGCCAAACCCATCTGTTCTCTGATTGGATTGTTACATTTGTGATTGACATGACATTGACCAATCAGATGAAGGGAAGAAAAATAGGGTCAAAAATCCGTACTTGTAACTTGCAGGGTTTTTTTTTCTAAGTCCACACACAAATCTTTTTTACACATACAAATCTTTTTTACGCACACACAAATCTTTTTTACGCACACACAAATCTTTTTTACGCACACACAAATTCTCTTTACACATACAAATCTTTTTTACAAGTACAAAATATTTATGACCACATTTTGAGCCCATATATGGCCTCATGATGTAACAACAAAGAACAAGAGCTGATTTGAAGGACTGGAGAAACCACAGTTTTGCTGGTAGGGTGTTGATATCTAAATGTATAGTTTATTCATCAAACTGAACATTTTACAGACAATGACACTTGAAGATACCCCCCCCCCCCCCCCACACACACACACACACACACACACACACATCCAACTTCTGAACAATTAAAAAAATAAATAACATAATCACATTTTGAAATAACCCCTCAATCTCTTGAAAACTCCTTTTTTAAATTTAAATTGAAGGTCTTAATTTAGGCTCAAATATCAACATCGTTTAAAGGTTTAAAAAATGTTATTTGAAGATGAACAAGGTAGCAGATTTTCTTTTCCCTCCCTAGATGAGACATTTAGATGGGACATTAGTGAATTCAAAGTGAAAATTATCTTATTTTATCAAAGATATTTTATAATATTTCTGACAGCAGCAAATGTCCATTTTTAAATTTTGTGTATTAAACTTGTTTCGTTTGGATAAACCAGGTTGAAAAATCACTGTGCTTTAGAAATGTGGGTTTCTTACCACTAGATGGCAGAGTTGTCCTATTGGGTGCTTGTACTTTTGCACTGTGACCCACACTGTGGTCCAGAGAAGAAGTGAGGGATCTAAAACATTAGCAAAGCTCATAGCTGCCTGAAAACATGTGGGGAAGAAAATCACATCGTACTGTAAACTCGGTGTGAGTCACAGTGAGCGACGCCAGGTTGATATAAGAATACCAAACATCTTATTTTTGTTTTTCAAATGTGTGAAATGTGATCTTCAGCAGCACTTGGGCATTAGGGTTAGATGTGGGCAATTGGCTGTGGCTGCACAGTCACTGTTGTTACAGTCATTTAGTTGTGAGAAGGGAAACCAAATATAAACAGTGGTGCTATAAAGCCAAGTGCCATTGTCACCCAGCTTTTCAAACTCACACTACCATGATCAACAATACACAGCGGCGTGTCATCACAAATGCTCCACTGTCTGGGAATACTGTGAGGAAATAGACTCACTGTCAAGCTTGCTTGTATTAATGAGCAATATCTGTAGTGTCATAGAAGCATGAGTCGTAAATAAGTCCACAGGAGAAGAGGGGTGATAAAAATGTAGAGAAGAGATTTGGACATTAAAGTGCTACCAGATCTCCTCTACACACACAGAGCCACTTAAATCGGAACATCCAAGCCTGGATTGACCAGCGACACAAAGATCCTATTTGCAGCCAGTTAAGATAATGTTTACTGCAGACAGTCGTCTGACTGGGTTTTCCTCTTCAGCTCCCTGCAATGAATTTGATTTTGGTTGCTCCACACAGGCATGAGACAGAGGTTGACATTTGAGCCTGCAAAGAGGATAAATGTTTGCAGAGCACATGCGTAAAGCTGCAGTGTTAGGAGTTAGGAGTGCCTGTGTATATTCCATTGAAGATACGCCCTGGAGAAATCCTGCTTCAGTATTTAAATGTCACAAAGCTCATAGACACTGTGGAATAAACGATAAGGAGTGGAAAGGATGAGTGGAGGAGGACAGGAGTATAAACAAGAGCTCTCCTAGCTGAAGTTACTGTTAGAACTTAGTAAACTGTCACAATAGGTTGAGATACCTGCACTCAGTTGAGGTAGTGCATTACTTTCTCATCATAAGTATATTTATGTCCAGGGGTGCACACAAGTGAACACAAAAGACAGCATATTCTGCACCACATCTTTGTGCGTTCATCATTTATTTGAAGCCAGCTCACCTCCTCTAACCACTTTTCCGAGAATACGCGCTTCTTTTGCGGTTCGGACTCTTCTGACATTTCTTTGGAGGTGGAGGAACACCAAAGTAATTACTTAAAGGAGCTTGCTTCTTCGACATCTTTAGGAGTTCTAAACAAAGGTCTGTCCTCCTCCAGAAAATCTTATGTACGCAAACGTGCGTTGCAACGTCTTATCTAGTGCACGTGTTTTATGTAGAGAGCGAATGCGCACCTGCGGACCACTTATGTGCAGCCCTGTTTATGTCACTTATATTTTTATCCTGTGGACTGGCTGTCTGTTTTCTTATTAAACAAAATTGAACAATTATTTTGCTGGCATCCCCCATCTATGAAGTTGCTTAAAAAAATGTATCAATTACCTATCATTTAAAAATCGTTTGAAATGTAATTAATTGACAGGAAAAGTAACACTATTATTTGTTACAGCAAACAAGCAAAAGACGTTTCAGTATGTTTGCATTAAAGGTTTTCAAATAATAAGAAATACAGGTAATATACTTGTGTCATCATCTGATTCAGCCGCAACATACCTGCAAAATATAAAAAGTAAAGCTTATAAATCTGGATACTGCCCCTCAGTAAGCTTCCAGAAACTGGACAATCAGAAGAATGTGGGTTTTTGAGAGGGAGCGGTTAAAGAGCATGAGCAGCTTGTTTCAGATAGTGGATGAACTAAGGAACTGCATAAAGGGTTGGTGTAAGATAAGCAGGTCAAGTTTTTTTTTTTAAGGGAAATCATATAAAGTTACTCTGTTAGTTACTATAGTTACTCTGAAGTTACTCTACTCCAGGAATGGACATATGGAGCTGTGTGCATGGGGTCTTTCCGGGTACTCCGGCTTCCTCCCAAAGACATGAAGTTAGTGGGGTTAGGTTAATTGGTAACTGTGTCTATGTGTCAGCCCTGTGACAGACTGGCGACCTGTCCAGGGTGTACCCTGCTTCTTGACCTGGGATAGGCTCCAAATGAATGAGTGACCAAGAAAGGGAAACAATAAAAACAATAAAAATAGATTACACAACAGGTTCTGCTTCCTGATATGTTGTACCAACTATACAGTGAGTGATGGCTACGAGATCAAATAGTGGTATGACCAAGTGGCAGCCTCTGAAACTTAAAAATGAAGTTCCTGAAAGACTGCACGCCCTCTAGTGGCCACTTGAGGCACCAGAAAGCAAGTAACTCCCAACAGACGGTCTCGTTAGAACGCCTAACTTTTGAGCATTAACAAGAATGTTTACAGCCTATGGGTGGTTTCCTGCTTCATAAGAACTTTACAGGGGGTTGAATGCAATAACTTTTCCACAAAGCTACCTGGACTTAGCACTCCACTTTTTCTTCCATATAAGCTTCTGGTTCCATGAAATCCACGTGCCAGCAACCAAAACACTAACATCAAACCTTCAAAATGTGTAGTCCAAAATGAGTGGGTCAAATGCCATAGGCTTTCTATCTACAGATATCTATAGTTTGACAATCTATTACAGACTGTAGCAGTGCTAACCATAACCAAAGACACAGATACCCTTGTAACCACAAAGTAGAACTATTGTATTCTCCAAACATGCATTACAGCACAGGAACAGCTGTAATTTGCTAGTAGCTGTGTGCAAGTGACCTCTCAGTCATGCAAGTAACTGCCAAGAGACATTAATTTGCTCATAAGGGTATAAAACCACTTTACCTAAAACAGAAGGGAAGAAGTTCAACAAGTCAGTATACTGCAGTGTGAAAATATGAGTGGATTAAACTAAAAGAAAAGTTGTTAGACAGGAATTAGCCAGCTCAGTGCTTTTCTGCAAAGTAGTCAGCATGTCATTCTCTTTTGTATTCACATTTTGCAGCAAAGCTTTTCATATAATTGCTCTTGTTGAGGCATAGAAATTTTAAAAAAACACCATCCGTTAAAAGTGTTCTTTGTGGGGCAGGAGGACAGGGCGGTCATGTTAAATCTGTGAAAAAAAAGCTCCATAAATAAAAGTTCTAAACATGCTGTAAATCTGACAGTCTCAAAGCTGCTCGGCCGCTCCACCTCACTGTCTACTACACTTGTAAAAAATCTCCAGCATCTGTTTCCCGTTACCTTGGAGATGTTGTTTCTTCAGTCTGTCCGGTTTACAGCAGACCGGCCCCATGGCTGAGTGAGCGGCGTGGGCTGGGGCAGGCGCTGCCTCCGGCCTAAAGCTAGAGCTCGAAGGAGTGGCTCCTCCGCCACCACCGAGTCCGTTTGGAAGCAGATCAGTACGCAGGTAGCACCGATGGCCAGAACCTGCCAGCGAGGCATGCTCGATGCCAGCGGAAACTAAACCCCGTCAAATGACCCCAGCCTCTTACTCCTCACTCGTTTATTCTGCCCTTCCATTCACTCCTCTCTTCCTGTCTCTCACATTCAGCAGTGTGGGCAGCAGGTCCGTTCCCTCAGCCCCCCTGAGGAGAAGCAAATCCCTGAGGAGGAGTGTAACAAGTCTCTCTCTCTCTCTCTCTTTCTGAGTGTGCAGTATCTGGGAGATGGGCTGTCCTCCAGTCTTTGTCAAACAAACCCGTACACACACACACACACACACACATATACACACACATATACAAAGAGAAACGGGGCAGTTCCTATCAGGCTCTGTGAGACAGATTCTTCCTTAAATGAGACAGAACAAAAAACATGTTACTGATACATATCCCTTTTACAAACTATTCTAGACATTTCTGAAGCTGGTTGCAATTTCAGAAAACTTTAGGAAGATGTGTTGTTCTGTCTTGTAAAATGTCTCTTGAGCAATTTAACCAGCCAATATGTGACCATGTATTCTGTTGACAGAAAAGAAGCAAAAAAGAAAACACAAGCATATTTTTCATACCCGCTGCTATAAAATACTGTTAATGTGATGCATCTTGCATGCATCTGACTCATTTAAAGTCAGAGAGAATCAACATGGGACCCAACATGTAGCTGTGTTAATGTTACAAAGGTCAAAGTGTAAAGAGAACTGGTTCTTTACTTGCAGTCAGACATTTAGGGTTGCCATATGAGGCAAAATGGCTTTTCAAACACACAAAAATCCTATGTGTGTGTGTCTGTGTGTATTATTCATCCATGGGTGATGTACTGTGTGAGCAACTAGTCCACAGCAGAAGCTATCACATTTGCACACCGCAATTGCATGTGCTCTTGTCCAGGTGGCTTATCATTGCGCCGCACCGCCAGAATAAAGGGTTAATATCCCCGAGCCAGCCGTTAAGTTAAAAAAGAATAATTTAAGATATCTACTTATTTGCTTATTTCCCTCATGCCTGTAGGCTTTAAGACAAGCTCAATTCAGACTCAGGCACATGACTGTTGAATCGGCTTTGTTTGGGTGCGCTGCTAGCTTTGTCTCGAGTACACACTGATTTAAAAAAAAAAAAAAACATAATAGAAGCCCAGTTTTTAATTGCAGGCATGCAGAACTACTCATGTTATTTCAGACAAATGCCAAAAGGAATTTGGTGTTTTTTCTGCTTCCACTCAAGTGATATTTAAGAGAGGGCTGTCTGCAGAGATGCAGGATAAATGCAGGCTGGTTATGACTTTGATGTTTCACATTTGTCAAACACTGAAAACCATTCAGCAGCACTTGCTTGCTTGCATGGGGGTTATTGTGTTGCTAGTGTCTGCCTTGTGTCTACCTTTTCCAATACGGTTGGCTACTTAGCACCACAAAAAAGAATGACCAGTAGATTTACTCTGCAGCCAGACACACACACACACACACACACACACAAACGTAATCTTGCCAGAGCAGAGTCTATCAGTCAATGACATGACCCAGATGAAAAGCCAAGGTCTCTGGGCTCCCTTGAAAGACAAGGCTACTATTACAGCAGACAAAAGAGTGCTGAAAGTGAAGGAAAACCAGGTGCTGATTTATCAGCACTGATAGAAAAGTCCCCACCTTCATTTCTGGTCTGACCTCATATCGAGGGGTTACCAGTGCAGAAGTCCCAAACAGCTGCAGTGCGTGTGGGTTGCACTGCTGCTCATGACTGCCTGTTGCAAACAGATGTAGTTCAAAATGGTTCACTTTTAAACCTTTACATACAAATGATTCATTTTCCAGCCAGAAATAAAAGGTGAACCTAATGTGAGGGAACATAGAGATCCATGCACTATTTAACCATTTTAAACGGGAGAGTGAATTTGGGCTGCAATCTGTTTGTCTTTTTCTCAAATCTGTTTGTGTACAAATCATAAAAACTGAAAAAAAACTATGGATACTGACAATAATTTGACCATAAAATATGTTTGATTCAGTTCATCTTTATTACATATTGGGCAATAATGCAGCCCCTCAGGTCATCTTCTACCTGAAACAAGCTTGTTAACCCTTCCCATTTAACCCTCTGAACTGTAAATCATCATAGGTGTTGATGCTAGCCCTACCCATACTCTAACCTCATATTCTGAGGTTTTCTTTGTTCCCTGATTTCCAGCTCAACAAAAAAATCTGCTTGCCTGGAATTAGAGGTAGGGCTAGCGTTAGGGTTTTCTTTGATGATTATACTTTCTATATTTGCAAGTCCATTAGAGGGTCTTAGTTATGTAAATTTTGTCATTGGGCGATGAGGGTCCGTGCGGACCACATGCTTCCTTGGTTTTTGTGACCACATAGACTTGTCTGCGGAGAATTTCCGTTACAATGGACAAACTACACATGCTCCCCGGGTGGTGGACTTCAAAGAAATATAACAGAAATGACTACTCTGCAATCAGGTCTCCAGCTGTCTGCAGTGGAGGAAAATCAAGGCTTTAGACTTCTGAAGGTTAAAGGTCCTGATCCTATGCTTTACAGGCCCAACTATCAACGTGGGAACATAAATCCCCCATGAGGCCACCCCACCCCTTTGAATCCAGGTTTCTTCTGATTGGCTGTCCCTCACTAAAAGAACATTTGAACTCCAGGTGGGTGAGGCTGTTGCGCTCACAACCAGATCTGTGTGGCTGATGTGAGCATCTTACATATATATACACATATATATGTGTGTGTGTAATTGCTTAGAATCAGAATACTTTAATAATCCCTAAGGAAATTATGGCAAAATTATGGAAAGCATTTTCAGTGCTCAGAGTGAGTAGGAAAGTGCTATACTAGCCCATTTATATAGAATATGACTGAAAATTAGGAAACGCACAATAAAAATACCCTTAAAAAAATTAGCTGCCACCTAATTAACTAACAGATTAACATTTTTAGGTCTCTGCTCTATGTAAACGTATGCAAATGTAAATTTTACAAAAGACAAAAATCCTGTTTATTGTATAACAGAGACTACAACATAGCAACACGGCACTCCACTGTATATGTTATAGTGGCGAATCACTGTTCAGTGAGCTCATTATTGTATGTTTCAAGAGGGACCGCTCTGTGAAATTGGCTGCACACATGGCCAGACACATTAATGATTGCTTTAGAAATGAGAGGAAGCATCATTTTAACACAAGGTACAGACTCAAATCTCCAAGCCTATTCATTTCATATTAACGGGAGCGTGTAAACCTTCATCACACTAAGCCGATTACAGGCTGGAGGAAGAAAGGGCATGCTAACACGTGCTTCTGCGCTGAGCAGACAACAAATCTAACGTGATGTAAACAGCAGATGGAGTCGTCATAAATTATGGACAGGAGGGAAAACATAACTTATACAGACTGATCCCGATAAGCTTTTATTACAGTTAGAATCCGGCAGGATGTGGACTGTGGATGTGACTAACTTCCACACTCAGCATGTATACACCTAACATGAACTGAATTTCTTTGGAGTCTTGTGGTTCCTGCATCCTTCTAAATTATATTTGTCTCCTTTGACTGACCTCCTCCTCTCCTCTTTCTTTACACTCTTCTCCTGCCTTCTGTGCTTCTTACAGTCCACTCACATGTCGGGGTTCTTAAGACTTTTCTGGGGTTCACACCCGTCTGCGATATTGACTGGCCTTAAACAAACCACATAGACACTCACAAGCCTGTCGGCCAGTCTAAACAGAAGAAAGGATCTCCAAGCAAACACCACAGAATGTGTAATAAACAGTCAAACTATTACAGAGGTCATTTGCAGTATGGATTAGAGCAGCGGTCCCCAACCCCCGGGCCTTGGACCGGTACCGGTCCGTGAGTCGTTTGGTACCGGGCCGCGAGAGTTGAGGCTCAGGTGTAAAATGTATGGTTTTCAGGGTTTTTATCGGTTTTTAGCGTTATTTTGTTATCGTTTTTTCGTTAACTCGATTTTCCTGGGTCTTTGGGTCATGTGTTATGAATAAATCTTCTTTTTTTCGGTACCGGTACTAGTTTTATTTTGTTGTATTTATCCGCGACACCTTAAAGGCCGGTCCGTGAAAATATTGTCGGGCATAAACCGGTCCGTGACGCAAAAAAGGTTGGAGACCGCTGGATTAGACAACCCGATTTAGAGATTATACCTGTAGCTCTGTGGCTGTTTAGTTGTGGCCCATTTTTATACTCATATCTTCTTAGATATGTCTTAATATACACTTTAAACTGCTGCTCAGAGATGGTATTATTTTAATCTGTTACACAAAAGGTTAAGTATTATGACAAACTTCACCTTCATGACAATAAAATGTGTTGTATTGATTGAGTGAAACCTTGGAAAGCCATGTGAGGTCAATCTAGCTAGACCAGTTGGCCACAGGCAGTGCTTCTGTGTTTGAAGCATGACGGCTCACTAACAGTCCTGAAATCTACGGTCTCAGAGCAACAGCATGATGGAGGGCGAGGCTGTTCTCTGTCTTATTTTATGTTACGCTCACACAGTAATTGACTTTCATGCTCACACGCCACAAGCTAGAAATACAACACTGGAACTGCCAGCACTGAGGTCAAGAGACGCAAGACAAGGAGGCAGACACTGTGGACAACAGCGCTCTCTAGTGTTAGCAAACAGAGTAGGAACTAAAGAATAAATAGAGTCCAGGCACAATGCATACGAGTAGGTATGTGAGGCGATATGAGATGGTGAATAGCAAATTTAATGCTAACTATAACAGCTAGGAGAGAGTAAAATTATTTTACAGGTTCTTTTTTAATACAAAAGGAAGCTCAGTGAAATTAATGTCATGCAAACTAGCAACTGATGGGAATTCCTTGCTGCTTCCTGTATCTAATCTGTGGTCACGTGACTTCAGATATTTGCATCGCTCACCATAAAACAGGATATTACATTTTTGGCTCAGACGGTCAGCACAGAGATAAACGCACAATGGGAAACCTGCAGGTTTTTGTGATAAGGGTGCAGAGAATAAGGGATCTCACCTGGTACGATCTCAAACAGGTGCCTTCCTGGTTCGTCTGGATTAGCTGTGAGTTCATTGACCAGGCATCCCTGCAGTGGTATACAGCCCTGAAACGTACAGGAAGAAGCTTACAAATAGTTTCCCACCACAGAAGCATCGATTTCCTTTGTCTTTTCTCCACTTTCACTAGTTTCTCGACTTTTTACTTATATTTTACTGTAACTTTCCAGAAAACTGGCTAAAGAAAGAAAGAAAGACAAATATGAGGAGCTGGGCACACTGAGATAAACACTTGTGGTTTGGAGTGACCGTGACCTACAACATGACCTGTGATGGATGTAAATTTCCTGGCTTCTGTGACGAAACACTCGGTCAGTTGGTAGTTTATGAAAATCTTATTTTAACAGGTAACCTTATCTATGGCCAATGTTTAGGATGCAAATGAGTCCAAGCCTGTGATAAAATCTGTTTTTGTGCCCCACTTGACTCCCTGCAGTGGTGACACCCTCTCTCGAGCTCTGCATTGATTATTGGTGTTCTCTGTTTTCAGTCACCTCTGCCAACGTGTTATCACAGCTTCCAAATAGTTTGCTTGTGGTCTCTATTCCTAACTAAACTCTCAGTTATTCTGGCAGGATATGGTGGAAACTCCAGGCTAATTTTAAGATCATTTGACAGACAGGTACAGCTAGTACCTGCGTAACCCTCTGAGGTCTAAACCCAAACCTGTGTCATGTTTTCAAGGGTTATGGTTTAACTCTGTTAGGTCTAAGTCATCATTGATGATCTTTTTAAGTTGAAATTTGGCACGCCATTTGGAATGATATTAAGACTGAGGGTACTCCCATTAGGCAATCCAAAGTGTGGCCAAGCATGCTGGACCAACAGTGCCCGATTCTTTTGGGATTGCTGCAAATTGTGCTTGGGCAAGTGTGCCATGCCCTGACCTGCTCAAAGAGGCGTCCCTGGCTGATTGATCTGGAGTGATTGACCATGTCTAAGAAAAGATCTTCAGTCCTTTGTCAATAACCGACTCTGCAAACCTGAGGACTGGGTGTGACTGATTCCAAAAGCAGCCCCAAATGAACCACAAAATAGCGCACAGAGTTACTCGGATTCTGCAAGATTGCCTGTTTTTGCCATTACATCGTAATAAAATGTGTGCATGACGGGCTTGAGTCTGACTTAGTTGCCTACTCTCACCCCCCCACCTCCTGTTTCCTCCCTCCTTATTACTCACCTCTTAGCCCCTCTAAAAATTTAAGCAGCTACTCCTGTGATTGAACAGGGACCCACACAGATTATCAGAATACATTATCCAGATCAATACCCATTTAGCCCCGAGAACTTAGGGCCAAGTGAGCTGTGAAGAGATGCCAGCGTCTGTAGGTCGGCCCCGTTAATCTCCACACTGGCATCCTCCATCAAACAGGCAGAAGAGTCTGCCAAACAGCCTCAGCCTGAGGGCCGGGCTGTCGCCAGCATTAGTCGCCATGGCAACAAATGGAAAGGGGTGGAAGCTGTGGATGGATAGAGCACAGGGGCAGGGCAGGATGGGTGTCCCAAGGGTGCTATGTGCTCAGAATAACACAAGTAGCTGGCTGGGGATGAATGACTAAGAAAAGGCAACACGTAACCCGAGAACACAAATCACGCAGAAAAGTAGGCTAGATAGCACTGTTTGTCCTTCCCTGCATTTTAACCAATGATACGGGAACTGTGCGCACATGTAAGAGCTTCAAAGCAGCTGCAAACAGATGCGGCCACGCCTACTTTAACCTCGTTTGTACACGAATGTCAGTCAGTTATTATTCTAGCCTGGCCTCTCGAGGTTTGTTCACACTTTTATCTCACGTTGGCAACAGTGCAACATGAACAGCTAGCGCATTGTTACTCATGGACATTACGCAGTGCTGTTGATCGGTACCGTGTGCCTAGATCTGGACCTGAAGCACCCCAGACTCGTCCTGTTTGGCGCGTGCCATGCCCAGGTCTATAGACGCACGCCTCTTAAAAGTAATCGGTGCCAGAAGTGGACGTAAAGCAAGAAACGAAGGAGCAGTAAAGAATTACTGGAACAGAAAGCCATGTACAATGCTGATGCTGCCAAGGTTTCGGAGCACCATAATGTCAGGCTGAAAAAATCGAAAATCATATGAAAGCAGTAAGTGATGGGGTTGGGCATGAATCAAATCAAAACAAAACCAAATATAAACTTTAAGTTTAAGCTGTTTTTAAGCTTTTTTTGTTTATTTTGTCAAAGGTTTTGTGTATTACAACCAGAGTCATGGTTGTGTGATGGTGGTGCCCTTTGTGTACCGCCAGATAACTGGACTCTGTTTGTTCAGCAGTGTATTCCACCCCCCCAGACCAACACACACGATGAAAAGGAAAAGAAAACCCCCATAGATCCTCATCCAGCGCTGCCTTCCCTGCTACCAATTATCACATCCTTTCATCTTGGTAGTGGGGCAGTCATGTTCTGTTCGCAACACCCTCCCCACCCACACCTCCACCTCCGACCACACTCCCGGCCTCGGGTTTCCTATTGATTAAGAGATGAGAGGGTTAAAAAAAAAGGCCAGAATCACAGTTTCTCACACAACTCAGAGGGTGTGCATGCATGAGTGGGTTTGTGATGGTGTGTGTGTGTGTTGTGTGTGTGCGCGTGTGCAGTCAGCCACACTCAGCACATGTGACTTGAATCCCTTGGAAGTTGCGAATCAATATGAGCTGGATGAGTATTGGCAAGCTCTGATTAAAGACTGTCATTTTTTCTCCTCAAAATTGGAGACAGAGAAGTGGGGAACACGTCAGTGTGTGTGTGTGTGTGTGTGTGTGTGTGTGTGTGGGCATCAGTCAATCATGAACCTTCTGTCTTTTATTGTTGGATTACATCACTCCTTGTTGCATCTACAACTAAACCTATTAGCTTCACTGAATCTCCACCTAAAAGTATTCGATATAAGTGTGTGTGTGTTTGTGTTTTGTAGGAATGCAGAGTGGGAAAATGTGAGTCAGCTGTTTGCCACAGTTCAACAAAGAAGCAATGGGATTGATTGGAGGTTTACTCTGTAGACAATTTTACAATGATGTACTAATGCAGTAGGAAGACAGGCGTCACACGCTGCCCTGCTGTTTGTACTAATGCACTGAAGCGTCTGCTGAGTGTGGTGAGTTATCATTACAGCTGAGTGTTTTCATCTGACAGCAATAAAGCACACGCAGTGTTACTGTTGGTAGCGGTCACTCATTGTACATAATTAGCTCCAAGCCTTGATGTTTTTAACTATGAGAACCATGAGGAGGCAGAATTGGAATTTGTTACTTACTTACATGTAAATGTAAAAAAATGAGGTGTTTAGCAAATATAAATAATAATATTGGATAAATATAAGCTTTAAGAATGTGCCTTATTGCACTCTGCACTTTTATTAGTCATTGTTCAAGTTTTTAGGGATAAATAGGGATAAATGTTTTTTCTGCGTATCTTCAGTGTGTCTTTGATTTATTACTGTTAGTTTATTGCTTTATATTTATTGCTTTATTCAAATGTAATCATTTGTAGTGGCAGTATCTGCCTAGTGCAGCTGCATAAGGTGCTCAAGAAGAAGTGATATTGATATATGTTGTTATATGTTGCATTTTTCCCACCCCTAAAGAAATGTTAAAAATCTGAAAATGAAATACTGAGCCACATATAATGTTACCCACATATATGTGGGTAACAGACATCTCCAAAAACGTTGGAGCACTTATATATGTGATGTCTTCATAAATCGAGCAGTTATTTGAAATTTACACAGCTACATTCTTGCCTGAAAATATCTTAAAAGTTTATTTTGTGACCCAGAAAGAGTAACATTAAAACTAAGTAGCCTGTTTACTTCATAAACCTCTCTATTGCCCCCAAGTAGCCAATAAATGGAATGAATGAATGTTTAAGGTGGGTTTAAGTCCAGTGCTCAACTGTAGAGTGACTTAAAACAAGCAGATTTCTCACAGATGGGAATTAGGATAATTTTTTCTTGAGGTAATGGCTCAACGTGCTGTTTGGCAAAACTGCAATCAGTTCCAATGATACAGAAAAAATGTTTGGGAACAAAGTCGTTTACAGAGATGACGTCAGAGGAAAACAGGGCTTGCTCGAGAGTACTTAGGGATCAACAAGAGTTTCTTTAATTAATGGGCAATTTGCTCTGCCGCGTGAGCTGCTCATGCTTTGATTTGAAAGACCTAAATTAGTTTTTTCCCCTTCCCTCACTCAGACACTCAGACTGAACAAAAGCTTCAGATCAAATCATTTACATGAAGGTTTCTCATGTATTCAGCTGCACATTAAACTCCATATGTTTGAGCTGCATGACTCAGCTGTCCCGTCCTCCAAAAGGAAGCTGCACCTCATTATGTAAATATAATCACGCCGGCCAAAGAGCAGTGCTCCAGCTTTTAATTTCGCCACCCTCTGACTGTTTTCCGTTGTGTGTGAACGTGGCTGAAATATTACCTGCGGTTTGGTTTCTTCCTCGTCTTTGTAGAAGTAGAGCTGGTCCGAGCGCAGCACGAACCAGCGCAGCTGCCAGTTCTTCATGATGCTGCGCTGCTTCTTCAGCCACCCCGCCTTCAGAGCCCCCTCGTGGAGGCTCGGGGAGGCTGGGCGGCACGATCCTCGCGACACCTCGCTCATCACCATGCTCTTTGACCTGGCTGATGACACATACACAACACACAGCATATTTTTTAGGCTTATACACAAGCAGCTGAAAGCAAAGGATATTGTTTGTTTTGATTTATTTACCATTTGTCTTATTGTTTGTGTTCTAGTAGGTGTATGTTGTCCCTCTTTTTTTATCCTGAATGCACATAGTGCTCTACCAGGGGCTTTAGTCATGACAGCCTTTTAACCCAGGCTGCTCCACATAAAAGGGAATGGGACTGCAGAGAGGCAGCAGACACAAAAACTAAGGGGAAAAACACACACACACCCACACAGACCCACACCATGCATAGCCTCGGGTGACAGGGATACCCCCCCTTCAATTTCAGAGGTCCTTGGAATAGACTTATTGTGCAGAGGTACAACCCAGCAGAATAGCTGAGGCTTTTGAGCTCAGATAATAGGACCACATGGGACTGACTGGCTGACTGAATGCTCCTCAATAAATGTGTGTAACCTGAGCTCAAGTCAAAGATGGGTTTTAAAAGGGAGTGTGTGGCAGCTTTATAGCTACCGAGGTACTCAGATTTTCCTGGTATGACATCAGCGGTTAAATAATGTCATTTTTGTAGTTATTGCACTGACATTTAAATAAAACTTCTGTAGACATAAAGGAGCGTGACGCTACACTGAGGTGTGTTTTCATCAGACGCTAAAGGATACATTATTTTTACACACTTACAAAAAGGTTTGGCACAGATAAATAAACCTGGGGCAAACTAGTGAAAGGCTATTTGATGATCATGTATTATTTAGAGCAATCAATTCTGCTGACATCCTCCCTGCTGGTGTGTGTTCTTTGCCCCCCCACATACCTCAGACACACACACACACACACACACGTATACATGGAATCGATGGCACTGAGGCATGGAAGGGGAAGAAAATCAATTTTTATTCTTTTTTATTGTCCCACATCTTTACCTTCAGCCTATACATTGAGCTTAACGAACATGGCTCATATCATTTTTATTGCACATTACAGCCTGTTTTGACACCCTGAAAAGCCTGTTGATTCTGACAGACGTGGTGTGGCCCACTATTTTTTTTATGCAAACTGGGTCCAGGCTTGCTGTGGAAACCTCTTTAATATATATCAGTAATATATATTCAGTAATATATTACCTTAAAGTGGTATCTTTTTTCCACTCTGTGTCTAATGCTGTCCTGTCTGCATTCTTTAATAAGAAGGTTTTAGAGAGCACACAAATGCTGCCTAAACTGCAAGAATAATTTGCTAGTGCAGCTGTGACTTTAACTTGGTTGGATTCAGTTTGAAATTTGCTTCAGTGTGTGGCTTTCATTATGATTGTGCAATTTAGCCTTTTTGCCAGTGACCAAGCATTATTCATGTTCCCTGGTTTCAACAAAGTGTGGTGTCATATTACCCTTTTTGTTTAATCCAGCTTTTCATTGTTAGCTTGCTCCTTTATTCTGAATGTTTGTGCAGATATTTGGAAAACACTGGCGGCAGATACAGAGTACTGCATCGTGGTGCTAGTGTTTGGGCTGCTGCTCAGGGCATTGTAATATGTAAGATAATAATATACAGTCTATTAACAGCAACCCACAAGGGAGAGCAGCTTATTACTAGAATGCTTTTGTAGTGGTATACTCCACTATTGTAGAGTAAAGTAAGGTAAGCCTTCTGGTCAGGTGACTGTAATCACCTATGACTTCAGTTTTTTCCAAAACACTAAAGATTGGCACGAATTCACGTATTGCTCTAGATGGTTTTCTTTCAAAAGACTCTTGAAGTCATGGAGAGTGCCTCTAATTGGGATTTATTTATATGGTCACATTGACACATGACTCATGAGGAAAGATAACCAGTTTAGGGATGGGGAGTGAATCTGAGGGCTCAGTAGAGCCAGAGCCACTGACTAAGTAACATTTTCCCATTTTCCATTTTAATATGAAGTGACGTTTTCCTTTATTTCATGTTTTCATACATGGAACACTCTTTTTCCACATCTCTGTTTAGACAGTTGCTCTTGCAAAAGAAGGAATCAGATGCATTCAGTCTGTCAGTACCGACCCACAACTTACTGAGGAGGATAGAGGCAGCGTTGCTAGTTAAACATAAAAATAAATACCTTTTTTGCAAAGAGCCGTCTCCTTTGGCTGCCATTAATAACACAAGCTCATCATATGCAGTGTGGGCAGTGCTACCCATGGACTCATTATCACCTCTTAAGCTACGAAGACAGATTACAAGGGTCTGGTTGGGACTAGCTGCTTGTTATGGGTCAATATTTCTGCAACGTTATGCAAGACAACTTTGAAATTTGGTCAGACTCTTTATTTCTCCACATTCTGCTGTTGAGTTCATTTTGAATCATTTTAAAGTAATTATAACATATTTTAAAAAGCTTTAATATCAGCAGACTCACCTCTCTTTATGATTTACCTCTCTCCTCTAGATTGGCTTTCTTTCTTTTTCACTGCTAACAGTTCCCGTCTCCCCTGGCTCTTTATTTTCACTCCTCTGCCCGACACCCTCCATTTCTCGTACTTTGACTCGCTCTAATTCTTCTCGTCTTTTGAATCAAAGAGCACCCAGCGCACATGCATTTAAAGGACAGTTTTGTTATCAAACTGGCACGGTAACTAATTTTTGAATTACAGCTAAACTTTAATTGGCTGCATATAATCTTTTACATGTAAAATAATTTTCATTTTTCATGAGAAGTCAATTTGAAGCACTGCAAAGCATAGGGTTATCTGTTATTGTTTTGAACAAGAGACTCTTCTGCAGCTGGCTTTTTCTCTAACCAGTTAATATTTAGCAGAAGAAGCATAACTTGAATCTCTCTTATATCATTTTACTTTGTAGATCTCTAGTTTTCTTTTGAATCCTAAGCTATGCTTTCCTTAGCTGTCACTATTCTTTGATGTTTTGGTTGTCCAGTGTTGCCTTGACTACACAAATGTGATAGCACAACCCCTGCACAGGTCAGCTGGATATTTCGACATGGTGAAGTGTCTCATGTGGGCAGCATCAGCGGTGTAAACAAATCAGTCTTACCCTGACTGGGATCATCGCTACAACTAACAAATTGCAGTTGTATTGCAGTTGTGTAACTCACCTTCCCTGTCCTTTTTAACACCTCTCCTTTTTCGCACCACATCCCGTCCCTCTTGCCTTTCCATCGCTCCTCAACCTGCCACTGCTCCCATAAAAGAGGACCACTGTTCAACACATAAGCTGCCTGGATCTTGGACTCAATGGAACATACGCAGGGCGATGATTCACGCCTGACTCACAACTGATTTTTGATTTGTGTGTGTGTGCATGTGTGTGTGTGTGCGTATCAAGCACAACTACCCACTGTGCCAATTTGGACCTTCTATTCAGAGTGATTCAGACGTTCCTTGGTTTGGGTGGAGCTGGTCTGTGGTCACTTCTACAACTATCAACTACAATGAAGGAAAAAAGGCCATTTTGCTGTAAAAGTGCACTTTATACACAATCACTGCAATTCAGTGTGGTTATGGAAGCGCTGAGTCAAATTGCAAGGGCTCATCATCATGGATGACTTTGTGCAGTACAATATACCCATTATTGTCCATCATGACTTCTCTGATGATAACTTATGTAACTGAGAGAATGCATCATGTTATTTCACTGTCACGGAATAATTGTATGTATATCAAGGAATACCTGATGGATTGGCTACATATCCAGTTACGATATCATGAAAATTGAAGCTGGTTAAAAGGAAATTGTTAAAAAAAAAAAAGTCCATATACTGTAGATCACTTTAAAAAACATATTTTTTGTGCTATTTACCAATAATTATATTTATCTGTCCAGTACACTACACCCCTGAGTTACAATCAAGAGTCTAAAATGTAGAAAGCTGTTGTAGCTTATTAGCTATATGCTTTGTGCTTTTCAAGACCAATTAGTTGTACAAATGTGCCTTTTGACCAAACTTACCGTTCAAAGCCCCAGAAACAAGCTGACTAAATGATAGCTAAGTCAGCTAGCTTAAAAATTAAAGCACAGAAAGCTAATGTGACTGACTACTTCTAGCATGTTCTTAGATTACAGTTGTGTTAGCTTTTAGCTCAGCAGCTACATTAGTTTACCAACTAGCCCAGTGAGTAGCTCCTAGGTCAACAAGCCTCTAGCACTAGCAACTAACATTAGCGACTTCAAGTCAAACAAGTACAGGGATGTAAATACATTAGAAGTTTTTTTTTAAGCCAGGATAGTCCACTAGCAGCCATCAGCTACAAACTGATGTGGAACCTTTCCTTTGGTTCATGTCAAATAAAACGAGGTTACTATGATTACTATTAGATATTAGTAATGCTACTACTGAAACTCATTCTTCTTTCAAAGTGCTTTGGCCCAGTAATGTCATGAGGACTGATACTTACGATACCAACATTCAAAAAAGGAAACAGTACTTATTTTATTTAGCACCGCAGGCATCCCCAAGGCTGCAGTTAGGGTTGCCAATTGTCCTGTTTTAGCCGGGACATGCAGTATAATGAGCAAAACTGGTGCATCCCTTATATTAACTAAAATGTCCCATTTATTGATTGTTACCTGCAACGTCACTTTCTGACCAACAGTTGGCACTCTTACAAATACCAAATATGATTTGACCGTAATTATATCAGATGAGTGCTTGTGTCCAGTCACAACTGATGTGAGGAGTAATATGTGAGTCATAAAAATACGGTGCCATTTGGTCTGCTTAATAAACTGAGTAATTGAAACCTGTATTTACAGTATTTTGTTTGATCATTTTTCTTTTTTTCCCATGTGATTTCTGTCATTTATTGTTTTAGATGAGGTATTGATTATGAACATACAGTGCATATTTACACTATGCCCAGCTAGCTGTGCACTGTGTTTCTGGCACACCAGAGTGTCAGTTTGCAACCCTAGCTGCAACTCTTCTGTGAATTTTAGTCTATCCTTACATGCTAAGGAATCATGTAAGGAAGTACTTTGCATTGTTGTCCTGAAATACACGTTACTACCTATTATTATTTATGTATTGAGACAGTTAGCACTGCCGTTGTAAATCAGTTATTTTCTACATGCTAAAATGTTTACAAAGGACTGATATTTGTACTGACTATTAAATTTCTGGTATCATGACATTCCTACTTTGGCCAGTAATTTACATAATGTTCACTGCTTCACAGTGGCATGTTAACAGTGGATTTTTATAACTTCACCAGTATTGATGAAATTTTTAGGTCTACTGCTCATTGTTAAAATGTTTTATTCACCATTGTATTATGTGGAAGATAAAGCCGCAGTATAAACATGGCAGATAAGTGCATATGTTTGCTAATTTGTGTGAACTGAGCCTTAAAGAAGGCTTTACAGGACAGAGGACTCCACAAAGCAAAACCATGTGAGGATGTAGCTTCATTCAGTTTGCTCGTGTATAAACAGGAGAACGGTGATGCTGATTGTTCATCCACAGAAATAGACAAACTCACAGAGACTGAAATTCATGCAACCCTCAAAATAGCAGCGATGGAGTGCCCTGTCCTGGACTCAGCAGTGGCACATATGGAACTAATGCCACAATGTGAACAAATGGTTGTCAACAAACGTAAAACAAAGCACAAGTGGTCTGACACATGAAGACACATGATGCCTCGCACACATGCCTGAACGCGCACACTGCCTGTGACGTCACTTTATACAGTTTGGAGCTGTATATTTATCACCAGTGGGAAATTGATATAAGGCTGTTATGCACATCAGAGAGGAGTGGATCCATTAGCATGGCCGGGCGAGTGCTCCAGAGTAGCTCAGTAGCACTACACTGATGGCTAAATCACATGCACGCAAGCACAAACATTGGCATGTTGGAAGAATCCAATTTCATTAATCTGGTTTTTGTCCAGTGATTTATGGCTTGCGAAAAAAAACAGCACAGGGAGTTACAGGTGCATCAATACGTTAGCCTATCACTGCTGATTAATGCGTTAGCTGTTATGTGTGTGTGGTAGCATTTCTTGGGTGGGGGCTGCAAATAATATACAGCCTGTTATGTTAAAACTGCAGTGGGGTGGACGTGATCTGCACTGGTGGGTGCGCGTTATCGTCTCTACATGTACGTTATATGTGTGAATTTTTCCTCCACAGTCTTGCTCACAGCATGTAGTTGTGAGGGTGTTCGTTCATGTTTCTTTGACAGGCGTTATGTCAGGGTGTTGCTACATTGGAGCACTTTGATCACAAAACCATGGTAACACAGATCAAAAAGACGCAGCTGATATGTGGGCAATTAAATCTGCTACTATTTCTGTAGCCAACCATTGTAACCACAACCCTGTTACAGTTTCAATGTGTTAGTGGCTGACACAGTTATTGCTAAAAGCCAACAGTTAGATAGAAGCTAAAAGGTAAATAATATCAAGTCTGTAGTTTAGACATGGTAGAAATTGACCTTTATTTGCTTCCTTGATAGAAAGATAAATCTGATACGGTTTGTCTGTTTGCTAAATAAGAAGCAGAAGCATCTGAAGAGCAGTGTGCAACAGCCAGACTGAACATTGTGTTACGTCTTCAATATCTGCAAAAACACAAGGCCCTATAGGATCTGGGTGACATGCTGTCATTTACCCTCCAATTTGTTACAAGGGCAACTGCCTCCATTAGCTCTAAAACCAAAATGGACACTGTACCAGGGACATTGTCAAGACTTCTTGTACACAGCATATGGTTGTTCACGTCAAGTAGCAACCTCTGAGGTTAAAAAATGTAGCCAATGTGGAAATGGCAATTTCCTCAAATGGGTAGTTGAGGTTGGTTCCAAAAGTGGAGTCAGTCCCAATAGACTCCCATGTAAATATGTCCAGCAACAGAACTAGACATGTTCTGTAGACTGACACACCAAAACATCTTTGGTCTTTATAGAGTGGACTGGAGAGATTCCAGCTGGATTCAAGCTTGTGCCACCAACTCTTGTTTTTTGGGGGTCATTAAAGATGTAAATTGTAAAATCGTTCCATTGTGGAGAAAGGTCATTGGAGGACTTCCGATCACAACTTTATCCTGCGAAATTAATATTTATACTTTTATACTAAATATTTCTTTTCACATGTATAACTCATATTCTTATAACTGTTTTATTTTTGATTCAGTCTAGCTGTAGACTTTTGATCAGACGGAAATGACATTTCAATTGTGTATGCCACATTCCACATATTTTAGAACTGACAATAAAGTTGACTTTGACTTTTCCTTTCTTTGTGTCCATTGTGCAAGAGAAAAGGTTATTTTTTTTAATATAATGCAATTAGTTTATGTTATATTAAGACTTAAAGTTGACACGATAAGGACAGTTTGTTTGCAATTCATCTTATTCAGTTAAAATAAGTAAGAAGTTAAAACAGTGCTGTAATGAAACGAGTGTACGGTAATCCCCATCTCTAACCTGCCGTCCAAAAACCAAAACAGTGCCAACTGAAATGTTCAGAAAAACAGAAATCACAAAGCAACGGGTGACTTCACAGCCATCATTTACATACAGGCTACACTGTAGAAAAAAATTGCAATATAAAAGTATTTTACTGTGTATTTTACAGTTTTGTACTGTTTTTCTAGAATATCATTAAATTCACATAAATAGACTGTGATTTTACATTTCAAATGTAAATTAACGTAAAATCACTGTAAATGTAATAAAACATAATTTTCTTGTTTTTCAAAAAAAAATTTTTTTGTCAAATTCAAATTTTATTTGTCACGTACACAGTCATACACAGTACGATATGCAGTGAAATGATTAGACAACTGCTCGTGACCTAAAGAAAAAAAAGGAAAAGGCTATGAATAAGATAGGAAATAAATATGAAAAATTAAAAAGTGTAAATTTAACTAGGAAGGAATAAAATATAAAAAATTAAGGTTAAAAATGAGTTAAAATTTTTAAATGTATCTGTCTGTACATATGCATATTTAGATATTAATAATATTCTCACTGTTATTTAGGGCGATCGTGGCTCAAGAGTTGGCAGTTTGCCTTGTAATCAGAAGGTTGCCGGTTTGAGCCCCGGCTCGGACTCTCTCAGTCGTTGTGTCCTTGGGCACTTCACCTACTGGTGATGGCCAGAGGGGCCGATGGTGCGCTATGGCAGCCTCGCCTCTGTCAGTCTGTCCCAGGGCAGCTCTGGCTACGATTCTAGCTGCCTTCACCAGTGTGTGAATGAATAGTGGAATTGTACAGCGCTTTGAGGGTCTCGAAAAGCGCTATATAAATGCAATCCATTATTATTTAAACCAACTGTTAACTGTATATTTCTGTACATTTAAGTATTAGTATTCATATTGCCGCATTCATTGACCTTGTTTATTATGGGCTCAAAATGTGGTCATAAATATTTTGTACTTGTAAAAAAGATTTGTATGTGTAAAAAAGATTTGTGTGTGCGTAAAAAAGATTTGTATGTGTAAAAAGAATTTGTGTGTGCGTAAAAAAGATTTGTATGTGTAAAAAAGATTTGTGTGTGGACTTAGAAAAAAAACCCCTGCAAGTTACAAGTACGGATTTTTGACCCTATTTTTCTACCCTTCATCTGATTGGTCAATGTCATGTCAATCACAAATGTAACAATCCAATCAGAGAACAGATGGGTTTGGCTGTCGGAGGGGCGCTTTTTTGAACTGCAGGTCCTTGAAGGGTGATACCGTTTGAAGCTGGAGGATCGCTATATAAATATCCGATAGCAGCTAGGTCCCCTAACTTTCAGTAGCTGTTGAAAGGAAAAAGTTGTGGTATATCAGTGGTTAGAAATAACATTATTACTTTAGGATTAGTTTAACACAAAGTCAGGGCTGACCCAGGACCATTGCTGTGAGTCACAGTGCGCAGCATAAAAGTCCTTTCACATCGGATGCAGGATACGCTGCTAATGCTAACTGCTAACTAAAAGCAAAGGATCCAGAATTTGTTACGCTGGCTGCTGGGCTCTGTGGGTTTTTGCAGCAGCTCTACCTGTACTAGATGCACCTGCTCCTTGTCTTTTCTATCTCTGACTTTATGTCCTCTACAAGAGTTTGTTTTTTTTGCTAGTTCTTCAAATGTTCAATAAAAACATGTATGCTAATTCATAACGAAGAAAGCTTTGTAATGAAGACTGTCATTTCCAAAACACTGCCCGCCCCCACCCCGCAGTCCGCAGCGCTGTTGAAAAGGCTGTGGAAGTCCCTGTATTAAACACGTAGACCTGTGACATAAAAATCACCAAACTCGGACGACCACAGACTGTTTTCCTTCGTGGTGATGAAGGAAAACGCTGGGTTGGCATGTAAAAGGGCATTTATTCCCTTCAAAGACCTGCAGTTCAAAAAAAGCGCCCCTCGACAGCCAAACCCATCTGTTCTCTGATTGGATTGTTACATTTGTGATTGACATGACATTGACCAATCAGATGAAGGGAAGAAAAATAGGGTCAAAAATCCGTACTTGTAACTTGCAGGGTTTTTTTTTTCTAAGTCCACACACAAATCTTTTTTACGCACACACAAATCTTTTTTACACATACAAATCTTTTTTACGCACACACAAATCTTTTTTACAAGTACAAAATATTTATGACCACATTTTGAGCCCATAGTTTATAGGTAATTTCATTGTTTAATCACGTTAAAATGTTCCTAATTTAATGTTTAAAAGCACTTGACAAAGGCAAATCCCATGGAAAATTAGGGCAACAAACTGTATTGTCATTACTGAAAATAACCGTATTTTTATGAGAAAGTTATTTTCTGTTATTTTATGGTGTTATTTTGCCGCCCCAGCTGCCGGAATATTACTGTTTTTTTAGGATTTTTTTTTTTACGCTGTATGGTTTACATAGCTTGACCTTCTGCTGTCATGAATTCAGGAGCCAGGAATGATCAATACATGCGTGACACATCGTTAATTTATATTATGAGTGTCTTCTTCGGCTTACCTGTACAAGCAGCCTAATCATCCACAGCGTCGCCACCACGCTGGTTGGTGCCCCGTCCCTTCTCGACCTACTGTGACCTTAGCTCAACTTGTGATATGCGTCTGTGCGATACTCCATGCAACAAATGTGATGCTGTCAGCAGTGAAGCACTAATTTACAGACGGTATGCAGAGAATGTTTCCCACGCGGGGCTCACACAGTCGCTATAATCTCTTTCATTTTCACTGTCTCAGATGTGCAGCGAGGATGTGAAGTAGTGTCAGCTTATACGAAATATTCTTCCCTAGACTACCTTCCTTGATTCATAAAAATGCATTTTTGACCTTTATGCTATAGGAAACGAGGGATTTTGTCTATAAAACCCCTTGTTTAGGTCAGACTACAGATTTAACTGACTTTGCAACCAGTTCTGTGCCACTCCAGAGGATTTAAACATCGCTCTGCCATTCCTGGGAACTATTCATGTCATCTTATCAGATCCAGTTAGATAATTGTAGTTTTCTATTGGTGCCAAAAAAGAAATGGGAGACAGACGCACACTCTCACACACATATTAATGTATCCATCCACAAAGACACACACATGCCACACGGCTGCAGCTTCAGCGGCAGCTGACGGCAGCCTGATAGTGCCTAGCGCTGCAGTGATGAAACTAGAGATGCTGCTCACGCCTCCTAATAGAATTCACACCGACGGCATCGACCAGCTGTAGTAAAATGCTAATATACGCGAGAGGTTCCCTGTATGGGCAGATCGCCTGTTTCATTCAGAAATGTGAGCCAAACAGATGGAGGGGAGAAAAAGTGCTTCTCCATGGGTATTAGAAAACCATAAGTATAGGAGCAATTGTTTTTTATAGTAAAAGTGCGATGCAGTGTCATAAGGAGTTAGTGCATCTACTAATCCATCATCTAAAACTCTCACCACAGTCCCTGTGAGATGTGACGTGATGTATCTCCGTCCATGTGAAGGCAGAGAGAGTGAACCTACCTCTCCTGGTCTGTCTGATCTTTGGGCTCAGCATGGCTGTCATCGCTCGTCCGCACGCTCTCCTGTCGGCATGTTCCTGTACATCCACGCACCCCACCCCTGCGTTTCCCTCTGCCTCTCTCCTCTCCTTCTCCCACTGACCTTCTGCAGTGCAGCCGGCAGCTAGGGGGTTGGGTGAACACGGGGAGGGGAGGAGAATGGAAAGAGAAGAGGGGTGGTGAAGGGAAGGAGGGGGAGGAACTACCCCTGTTTTTTTGCCATGCCTGCGCTCACGCCCAGTGTCCTCCACCCCTTCCTTTTACATTATTCATAGTGGTACATCCGCCTGTGGTACATGAGGAGGATCTCCTCCAAAAAATGGGTCTGACTGGCTATTAGATGGCTGATTTTAAGTGCTCTTATTTTCCACTGTGATTACTTTTTTTTACGTCAAGATCTGTCTGTTTGTAAAAGGGAGGAAGAGGAGGAGTGCTCATCTGGCAGGTGTCTCCTCCTTCTGCCACTAATTAAGCAGCAGAGCTCTGCAGCTCGTCTCTGCCTTCCACCCTTAATTACTCATTTCCCCTCACCCATCTCCTGCTTTCTCTCTCACTCATCTCTCCTCCTTGCTGTACCAATATTTGATCTGCTCACTTCCTTCCCTTCCTCTCTCACCCCAGTTCCTGTTTTTAAATTCCTCTATAGCCTATGATCTGGCAATCCATTTTTATCTTTGCCAGCGTTGGCTTTCTAAGAATGATACAGCCTCCGGTTCAAAATCGGGTGTAAGAAATTCCCAGTTCATGCACTAGGCTGTAATTGCACCTTCCAGGCATACCAGTGGCACTACTCAGAAAGACCAGGGGAAATAAAAAATACAGATCCCCTTCTAAAAGACAACGTCCTGTCTCCTTGAGCTGCGACAGCCTGTAATTGACTCAGGAAAATGAGTAGGAGTGTGGCCCTTGGGAAGGAAAATTCAAAGCTGTTTTTTGTTCATTTTAGTACTTCTGGCTTTCATCAGTAAAATTTTTGTCTATTTTGTAAACTTGTATAGGCTTTTATGGAATCTGAGGCTATTTCAATCATTTTAGTAGTTGTTACAGGTGTTCTTTTTTCAGGTTAGCAGAAAGGATACTTCATTAACTCAGCAAGCTGCTGTAGTTCACATCTTCAACATCCATGTTTTTGTCATGAAGGTTTCGCTTAAGGGAAGAAGCTAAAACATAATTGCCAGGTTAGATTGAATCAATTACATTAGTAAAAATTCACATTATAGGAAGATTCGGATAGTATCCATGCCTGAATCACCTATAGGGAAGCACTTACAGGGAGTGCAGAATTATTAGGCAAATGAGTATTTTGTCCACATCATCCTCTTCATGCATGTTGTCTTACTCCAAGCTGTATAGGCTCGAAAGCCTACTACCAATTAAGCATATTAGGTGATGTGCATCTCTGTAATGAGAAGGGGTGTGGTCTAATGACATCAACACCCTATATCAGGTGTGCATAATTATTAGGCAACGTCCTTTCCTTTGGCAAAATGGGTCAAAAGAAGGACTTGACAGGCTCAGAAAAGTCAAAAATAGTGAGATATCTTGCAGAGGGATGCAGCAGTCTCAAAATTGCAAAGCTTCTGAAGCGTGATCATCGAACAATCAAGCGTTTCATTCAAAACAGTCAACAGGGTCGCAAGAAGCGTGTGGAAAAACCAAGGCGCAAAATAACTGCCCATGAACTGAGAAAAGTCAAGCGTGCAGCTGCCAAGATGCCACTTGGCACCAGTTTGGCCATATTTCAGAGCTGCAACATCACTGGAGTGCCCAAAAGCACAAGGTGTGCAATACTCAGAGACATGGCCAAGGTAAGAAAGGCTGAAAGACGACCACCACTGAACAAGACACACAAGCTGAAACGTCAAGACTGGGCCAAGAAATATCTCAAGACTGGTTTTTCTAAGGTTTTATGGACTGATGAAATGAGAGTGAGTCTTGATGGGCCAGATGGATGGGCCCGTGGCTGGATTGGTAAAGGGCAGAGAGCTCCAGTCCGACTCAGCAAGGTGGAGGTGGAGTACTGGTTTGGGCTGGTATCATCAAAGATGAGCTTGTGGGGCCTTTTCGGGTTGAGGATGGAGTCAAGCTCAACTCCCAGTCCTACTGCCAGTTTCTGGAAGACACCTTCTTCAAGCAGTGGTACAGGAAGAAGTCTGCATCCTTCAAGAAAAACATGATTTTCATGCAGGACAATGCTCCATCACACGCGTCCAAGTACTCCACAGCGTGGCTGGCAAGAAAGGGTATAAAAGAAGAAAAACTAATGACATGGCCACCTTGTTCACCTGATCTGAACCCCATTGAGAACCTGTGGTCCATCGTCAAATGTGAGATTTACAAGGAGGGAAAACAGTACACCTCTCTGAACAGTGTCTGGGAGGCTGTGGTTGCTGCTGCGCGCAATGTTGATGGTGAACAGATCAAAACACTGACAGAATCCATGGATGGCAGGCTTTTGAGTGTCCTTGCAAAGAAAGGTGGCTATATTGGTCGCTGATTTGTTTTTGTTTTGTTTTTGAATGTCAGAAATGTATATTTGTGAATGTGGAGATGTTATATTGGTTTCACTGGTAAAAATAAATAATTCAAATGGGTATATATTTGTTTTTTGTTAAGTTGCCTAATAATTATGCACAGTAATAGTCACCTGCACACACAGATATCCCCCTAAAATAGCTAAAACTAAAAACAAACTAAAAACTACTTCCAAAAACATTCAGCTTTGATATTAATGAGTTTTTTGGGTTCATTGAGAACATGGTTGTTGTTCAATAATAAAATTATTCCTCAAAAATACAACTTGCTTAATAATTCTGCACTCCCTGTATAGTGAAATTTTGGGATTTTAAAATAATGCAAATACTTTGTATCAGTGAGTCAGCACTAATTATGGAATGAAGAATATGCAAACAAGCAAACAAACACTGCAGGTAAATTAGTGTTTACTGTTGAACTTTAATCATAATAAAAAAAAAAAAGGAATCATTAAAGCAGCAGTGTGTCTTTAATTCACTATTTTCCACTCCAATCTTTGGGGATTTGGCGTTCGTACCTGAGACATCTTACTCAGGACTACACATTGTAGAGTATAACCACAATTAAAAGGAAAAGAAATTGAGGTTTTAGGCAAGAGTTAGTTTGTAGTTTTCTTTTTTATCTTTTTTTGGTAGTGTGTAGCATGCATATTTTTTAAACTGGGGAATAAAAATAATGGTAAATGGCCTGTATTTGTATAGCGCTTTACTAGTCCCTAAGGATCCCAAAGCGCTTTACACATTCAGTCATCCACCCATTCACACACACATTCACACACTGGTGATGGCAAGCTACATTGTAGCCACAGCCACCCTGGGGCACACTGACAGAGCCTACTGACCACCACCAGTAGGCAACGGGTGAAGTGTCTTGACCAAGGACACAACGACCGAGACTGCCAAGCCGGGGCTCGAACCGGCAACCCAAAAAACTAATCGCTTACAACAATGAAATAAATGTACTTCCATTTGTTTTGGTTGATACATTTGTCATAGCATTTTTGTAAAAAAGCTGAATTTAATTGTAATGGACAAAATAAACAAAACAAATAGTCCTAAAACATTAAGCTAGTAAGCTAAAAGCTAGTTAGCTAAAAGCTAATTAGCCTAGCGAAATGCTAATTAGCCTAATGTATGTTTCCTTTATACTGTTTATGAACTGAACATGCCTCTTTAGTTTTAAGCTTTTTTCAGTAAAATTCAATGTCACTGTAATGTTTACTGTCTGCTTATTTGTTGTTTTTTTCCTTCAGATTTAATTTTGGTTAAAATATGACTTTACTGATGGACACTGGTTATTGAACAGGACTTAAGTCTCTACATTTGTCCAGTATTTACGTATATCATTTCGTGTTTATTGCTGATAATAAATTCATAATATCTAAACATATTTCACTGAGAAATTTAGGACAAAATGTATCAAAATTGACTAAATTGACCAAATACCTTGACTGCATTTGGTTTAACAGGGATATTCTGTGTTAGAGGGCTGTTTGTCCCTGTCTGATGTCTGAAATATCCCGCTCTCAGTCATCTCTGGAAGGCGGCATCAAACCTGTCGTTGCTGTAGCAGCTGTGCTGCTCTCCTCCTCCAGCATACAGAGGATAATAGCCTTAAGTCCTGCACTGCAATTGAATCAGAGCTGGCCTCACGACAACCACAGCTGCTCTTATTACAGAGCAAAGTGGGAGACACAGAGGGGGTCAGGGGTGTGCGTCTCCACACATACAGGCACACATACCCACAAGATAACAAGCAGCTAAAATGAAGCAGCAAATGCAGAGACAGATCTAGCGCACACACGCAGAGAGCAAACCAGAATGGAGCCAAAATGAGGCTGAAACAAACAGAGATAGGGGTCACATAAGCTACAATGAAACAGTGGAAGGAGGAGGGACACACACACACACACACATACACCAAGAAGCCAAAATGAGCCAGCAGTGGGGGGGGGGGGGGGGAAAGCCTTCGGTGCCAGCGTTCCCTTTAAGACTGAGGCTGGGTTAAAGCGATGTGGCCACACGGTGCAGGGTGTGGCTCTCAGCGTTGTTCCCTCTATATTTATCACCCAAATCATCCACATGTTGTTGTGTTATCACAGTGTGGAATGTTGGATAAAAGAGGAAGAAGCAAGATAGACTCGAGACTGGACATATGAAGCCACAGAGTGAGACCAGTGGCAAACCAACAGAGCAACCCACAAACAACCCTTTCTGTTGTTGTTTAGCCATAACCACAGGCCAGTGCTCTGTGTACACCACACATTCACCAGAACTCTGATATATACTGTTGGGCCTAAGAGCTCGCTTAAATGTCAGGTTGTCCAATCTGAGGGAGACAGGATGTACTAAAGAAGGGTGACACTTTTTCTCCTGTACCTCTGCCTACGCCTTCTTGATTTTTTCCTTTCTGTACATTTTCCAGTGTCTCACACACAAGCTTTTGGCTGTGTATACAAGTGGGACCCTGTAACGCACAAGGCAGTGGCCATCAAAATAAACACACACCACTCAGCCATCAGCTGTCTGGCACAGGGATGGGAAAAGCTGAATCTGACTGTTTGGAAAACTTTCATTTGGATTTTGCCTCTGACGAGAACATCATTCACCTGGCTTTTAAAGAGGTTGTGGATTTAATGTAGTATAGAGTGGAGTCCTTAGCAAAGACTAAATTCACTTCGACTGACCAGCTTAGATCAGAGTCAGAGAAGCCTTTCAGGCCCTTGAACGAGCTTAATTTTTTTTACCAATATATTTGAACATAACTGAAAACTGAATAAAGCTGCTCATATGGTCTAATTCAAGAAGTTACTGTTCAGTTTCCTCCGGCCAGTTGTCAAGGTCCTTGTATGATTTTTTTAAGAATTACAAACAACAATAAAACCGTTCATTTAACATGAGTTAAAACAGTAACTTGTATATAGAATGTCTGTCTGAACACAGTGTAGAAAGGTTCTTGCTCAAGGACCATTGAATTTACACAAATAGGCGTCCATCCATCCGTCCCTCCTCTTGGTCCGATTTCAGCAGTGTTGAGAAGGTTACTTTTAAAATGTATTCCACTACAGATTACAGAATACATGCCCCAAAATGTATTTTGTAACGTATTCTGTTACGTTACTCAGTGAGAGTAACGTATTTGAAATATTTTGGATTACTTAATATATTATCAAGCTTTTTACTACTACATGAATGTACTATTGCTGTGTGATTTATTACTATTACTGAAGGTTACTCGTCATATCAATACCAACTAGATATTTAAATCTTAATATAAAATGAGTAACAGTAGGGTGGACATTAGGTAAGGCTGCACTTTTTGCAGCGATCTCATATAGAAAACTATTCCGCACGTATATAAAACAGGTAGGCGGGTCCGAACCGTAGTAAAGGGACCTCTGGCTAATACGTCGGGTTCGTGTCGGGCTTATAGCCGAAAACTAGCTTTACTTTCTTGCCTGGGTCAACTTTGCTAGCGAGAGACAGGGAGAGGCGTCTCCCTCCTATTGTTTCGGAGGAAAACACGAACACGGTGTACAGTCGAGTCTTAATAGCTTACTTACAGCTGGGCTACACTGCCCATTAGGCTACATTCTTTAGGGCTATGCCTGTAACACTCTGCCTATTGCCTTCATAATAAAACATTTTTTGAACAATAATTTTTAAAAATATATCATCACGTCATTATGCGGGCCGCAACTTGAGGTGACATGGGATTGAGACCCAGGTGTCAGAGTCTCTTAATGCGTGTTTTGTTCTGGTGTGGAATTACCAAAAAAAAAAAAAACAGAGGGGACAGCCTAACATATGAAAAAGGAAAAGACCGCCATGAAATCCCTTTATTTCAACAAAGTAACTGTATTCTGAATACCACATTTTTAAACAGTAACTGTAACAGAATACAGTTACTCATATTTTGTATTTTAAATACGTAACGCCGGTACATGTATTCCGTTACTCCCCAACACTGGATTACAGTGATACTTGAACACGGTGACAACTTTGATCAGGGAATTTAAAATTTAAGCACATACCCTGCTTGTCAATGAAAAAGCCACTCCATTTGATGCAAATGTCTGAATCCAAGCAATGCAGCCACTCCAAGATGAACATTTCCAATTCCGCCTAGCAAAATTCGGATGGTAGTGTCAGAACTTGGTGTAAATAAATGAAAGCATCCTCCTCGGAACAGCGGTTCACACTGGTGTTGTAATGGTGTGGTAGATATTTTCTTGGCACACTGGGCCACTTAGTAGCAGCTAAACATCATCTAAACACACAACTTATTTGAATATTGTTGCTGACAGTGTAGGACAATGGATAGATAGATACATGTATGATGAGTAATGAAAGAGAAGCTGTTGTCATATTCAGATTAGAGATACATGGCTTGTGTAGCTGGGATGACCTGCAGTGATCAGTGATTTAAATCAGTATTTTGCATTGTTTTTATTGATTGCTCCTGCTAGAAGAGCTTCCACAAATTTAGCAATTGGATGAACAGGACTGTTAGTTCGACAAGCAGTGACGCCCAACACATTCCCTTCAATTTTCCAAGTCTATAATTGTGTTTATTTTTCCTCACCTTTGAGGTCAAATAATGTCACTGGGGATGATGGTCAGAATGATAATAAGTCCACAGTGTTTGGAAAACCTTTTCAAATATTGATAGTGAGAATGATTAAAATTTCATAATGGCACTGATGGGCTGTGCTAAAACAGAATCACAGGGTGGCTACTGAAGGTGTGATTGTTGACTTAGCATTACTTATTGATCACCACTGACCGACTGTGATGGGCAGCAGTTCACCAGCATTGGCTATAGTGCTGTTAATGCCATCTAAATAATTATGTGGAAAACATTTCATATAAACAACACTAGGGTTGCAATAAATGACAACCTAGACCCCCAAGATAACATTTATAAGCTATCATAGAATTTTATATATTCATACAGCTTGCATCTATGCAGTGAAATATCCTATCTTATTGTATCAGCTATTATAGAAAGTGCTCTTAGTCTAAATAGCATTTCATTCAATTATTGTGCATCTATTTTGTTAAATATTTAGCTTTAGTCATCTACTACTCTTATCATCATTTAGGAAGGTTGAGGTTGTCACTGGTTGGTTTTGGTCAAAAGCACACTTGCTTTAGAAATGGATAGGGTCAAAATGACTTCTCAATCATCGAGCTTTTGCGTAAAAGAGGCCTAAAGGCAAATCTTTTTTTTATTAGCTAAACTACACCACACCCACACAGGTTATCAGAAAGTCTCTAAAGGGGAAATGGCCTTCATTCCCATTGCCTGCAGCAAATTTATTAGTTTCTTCATTTATTGGTTGAAGCTCTATTTCAAAGCTTTAAAAAATAATTGTTGAAGCAATTAGATCAAAATTCAGAAAAGCAGTTGGGATCTGTCCCCACAATCCTAGTGCAGGTGTCTATGCAGTTTTAATTGCACTTTGGCTTGTATGCAGAGTATGATGTGGATCGCACTGGTACAAATGTTCTTAAATTTGCCCAAATAATATATCGAATGCCTTTAATTGGGAGAAAGGAAAGTAAATTTGCACACAACACACAGGTGTTTTCCTTTGAGGTTTATCCGTCTGTCTTCCACTGTCTTTATCTCTCTCTAACCCCACTCTGCCCCCATTACCCTCCCTTACTCCTCTGTCACTGACAATTAGCACAGAACCATGACTTCATCCACTAATGGCTGTGAGAGGAGCAGACAGGAGAGCAGACTGTGGTGTATGCAATATGGATGACATTTGTCTGACTTCCCCTCTCTTTATCTGAATTTTCTTACTCTGTCCTTTTCCTACGTTAGGGTTGATGCATATGTGCATTTAGGACTCCACTAACTAAACAGCAAGCTAAATCATGCAGTGTAAATCAGCAGGCTTGTGCTCGCTACCTGTAATCTACATACCTCCATGCCCCCATTTCTCTATATAAAGAAACGTGTTTACCTAAACGTGACGTGGAGAGAGCCAGAGCTTTATTTAAAACAAGCTTAATTTATGTTACAGCTGCAGATGTACTGCTTCCACACATCTGCTGAGATAATGCTATAAGATATGCAAAACTAGTGTATTTTTGACTGCATAAATAAAAATGATAACACTTCAAATACTGGTGATAAATAAATAAATATATATGACACATAAGCAATATAAGCAGATCACTTGCTGGCGGTACAAATCTTAAAGGTCAGAGACAGTAAGCACGTGTGCCAGATGAACTGAATCAGCTGTTAATCTCTCCATGACAGCCAATAAACCTTTTTCATGGCAGACATTATGACTTGTCACTGTAGCACAGGAGTATTAATAATGGCTCCATTCCCCTCAGGGGGGTTGTCCTGCTTTTGTTCATGCTGTTTCACTGTCGTGGCTTTCTGGGACACTTAATGGAAGTGAGCCATTATGAATTCTGCCGTTACTTTCCATGCTGTGACATGGTGTCACGGTGTCTTCTGAAAGAAAGTCTGTTTCCCTGAGGAAGTCTAGGTGCAAGAGTTAGAGAGTGGAAAGAGTGTGCCGGTGTAGATGCATAGAGGAGTAACATCATCATCATCATAATCATTCTGTCACAAGCAGTAGAGTCCACACTGAGCTGGGCAGCAGCCTGAAGAATGCAACAAGCTGCACAAACCGAGTCGAGGATAATGCTAGTGTGGTAGATTAGTGGTTTTAAAAAATTATTTTAATTTGATACATATTTGTGACGATATGATGAAGAATGGTTTGCGATGGTAACGAATTTTAGACCCAGATCCAAATCCAGAACAACTCTAAATAACAAATTACTTCTAAGTAAGGCCAAGATCTGCCTCAGTTAAAAATGTTGTGTAAATCCACCCATGTTCTTCTGAGTAATAAACAAACTCACCATGATTGAAAGCTACCCCATAATGATTGTTTAACTAGATTGTTTATTTCATTCAAGTTGAAGTAAATCTGCTTAAACAGACAGATATAGAAGACAGTCCAACATTAGCTTTCCTGCCAAAGTCCTATTTATCTTGTACACACTTTAACTAGTGAGTGCTAAAGCTAGTGCAGAGACTAGCTAGTCATTAGCTTGAGATCTGCAGAACACCAGTCTTACTCTACAACACAGTGCCTGCCCATGTAGCTACAACACCTGACATCTAACTGATATTTTAATGTAAGTTGGTTTTAACTAATGAGCTAAACAACAAATAGTTTTCATTCTCTCTTGAAAGCATTGGAAAAAGGAGTGTCCATGCTGCTAACAATCCCAACGACACATTTCATTCATTCGTAATCAACAGCAAAGTATTTATGACCTGTCATGTTATTATGCAGTACTGTGATTGAAGTTTTGAAGGTATATTGAAGTAATGAGCAAGTGAACCAAAGAAGCTTTGTTCAAACCTCCATTGTGCTGCGTGCTCTAACCCTGGTCATAGTTAGCAGCCAGATGGTGAGCATAGTCATTCAGCAAATGGTCTTGGCTGGTTTCCTACTGGTGTCCAAAGACATGCAGTCACCAAGTTAATTGGTGATTATAAATTGTCTATAGGTGTGAATGTGAGTGCCAATGGTTGTCTGTCTCTTTTAGGGTTGCCAACTCCCTGAAAAATAAATAAGGGACACCTCGTGGCCAGGGCCGGGCAACCCAGTTGTCTTCACCCTTCCCAGTGTGGTGAATTTTCTAGCTCTTTTTTTGTGTGTGAAATTATTTTTTTAACCATTTGACTTGAAGTTGATTTAAGTAGATGCATATTCTATTCTTTGTGATATGAACACATGTGAAACAAATGATCATTTAGCCATTTATTTTTAGCTCAAAATGACAACATTAACACAGTAAAACAGGTCTCTTTCTTAAACAGAAGCCTGTCATGCTTAACTTTTGAGAATAAAAGTAAATCTTTCTTTAAAAGCACTCTGTCCTGCTTAACTTAAAATAATAGAAAACAATAGAAAGAAAAATATTCTTGTAACTGTGCACATTTAGTGCATTTAGTACAATTGGCTTCAGTTGAGGTATTATTTCAGCTTTTCTAATGCTAATCAGCTGCTCCTGTTTGTAAACCCGCTTGTTCCCATGATTACGCATCATAACTCATCATCATTATTCATCTATGTATTACTTTTATGTATTAGTCATCAATTTGTTGTAATCATCTATCCTTGCAGTTGTTTATTACACAAAATAAATTATATTATCACACTTCTGGCCACATAGCGCTGATATTCACTGCACATGCCCATATTAACGTTTTCCAGCCAGGTGTTTTCCTTTTCCCATTCTTCCCTTTCTCTGAGGGAAACAAACATTGCTGCTCTAATGCTGGGCTCACACTGTGCGGTTTTTGGCCCATTTTGAGCCGATTTTTGAGTGATCGGACCGATTTTGGCCTTCATTGTGCGTCGTGTAGTATACGTGGGGTAACGAGAAGTGATTAACACCTCACGACCAGCTCCCGATCATCAATCGCTCGTGAGGGTGTCACCACAGGCGCTCACACTGCTCACCCGCAAACGTAAACGTTGGTGAAAAAGACGGCGCAGCACGGCTGTGCAGCGTGTGATCTGGACACAAGCGATGGAGGCACAACTTGTAGAACTTTGGAAAGCTCATCCGAGCCTTTTCGATGTGGCATCACAAAATTATCACGACCACAACAACCGTGAAAATAGTTGGATTTACACTGCTGCTCAATCACAGCTGCCTGATCAATGTTTTCCATTAGCAATTTAGCAAAGTTGATGGTAGTGTGCGTGTCTGTGTGAGTGAAAGACAGAGAGAGCGAGCGACAGATTTTCTGTTATAACCTTCATTTTATGGAGGCACAGTGTGAGCACTCAGGTCGCATCAGAGCATCGGGCGGTATAGTGTGAGACCCTGCATCGTGACCTATGAACGTCTAACCCCTGTGAGTCAATCGTGCAGTTTGAGCAGGAGCTGAATAACGTGACTGAAAAAAATCGCACAGTGTTTGCCCAGCTTTAGGTGTACTGTCGTCCGAGACTTGCACCGCAGAGTCGGCGTTTGTTCCCCTGTTGGCCATGCTTCTTGTTGTGGTCATCTGTTGTCTTCCGGTATTTTCTCCGTAAGCGACCTTTCCTCGACCAATGAGATGAGCGGTAATCTGAATTGTCATACTCGAATTGTCATAAGTGTGCTGTCAGCTCATTGGTCACAAAGCAGGAGAGGGGCTGGGAATTATGTTTTCAAACAAAGTGTTAATTCCATAAACATTTATAGACTACTTTTGATTCTCACTGTATTACGGGACAAAGTGCGTCCCTTATTAGCTCAATACGGGACGTGTACTTTTGTTTCGAAATACGGGACGATTCCGTTTTTTAAGGGACGGTTGGCAACCCTAGTCTCTTTGCATTAGCACTGCAATCTGTCCAGGGTGTACCCTGCCAGTCTCTCTATGGTAGCTGACCCTGATTTGGATAAGCGTTGGATGTGTTTTGTGGATGTGTATATACGCAGCCACAAACTATTGTATCTTCCATTACTATTGAATCTAACTAGAGAAACGAGACAGTCCAGCTTTGTTTGCCAGCTTGTATAAAATAAAGGAGAAGCACTGTGCAATCCAAATTAATTAGATTCTATTTGTGGCCACATTGCTTTGCCTGCTCAGCAGTTGTGTTTCTTTCATTAAGCTGCCTTTGTGTTTGGTTGATTGACGGAGAATGGGGGTTGGGAGACAGCTGAAATAGATGAGGGGAAAAAGCAGGCAAAAACTGAACAACCGGACATCTGTAGATGGATGCGAATGGATTTTCAATAGCACTGACAGTGTCCGTGTGTCCAGGAAGATCGCACAGGACATTTCAAGTTTGACCAGTCTCCAGGTGGCTGGTGGAGGCAGTTAAATAAAGATCATTCCACTGTATACTAGTATGCTGAGTCAATACCAGAGAGAAGGCATCTTAATGAGCCTGTGTGTACGGAGATCTTAATCCAGTCTACTCAGCAGTCTTTGGCTTGTAGTAGAAAGTGAATGACATGAGCCTTAGAGGATATTCCCTGTTTTCAGATGGTATCGAGTCGACTGGACATAGTGAGGCAAATGAGAACATAGTGAAAACAGAATGAATTGCTTTTAAGGTTGTGGGATAGAGGGAAGTAATCTGAGGACTGAAGCTAAAGACGTCATCCTCTTGGCAAAGCAGTTTATTGGTTTTCCAACAAATTATTTTGTTGCAGCAGTTGAAGTAACAACATACCAAGAGTAGTCATAACAGTAACTAAAATAGAGTGATAACAATAATGATAAAAAATAACTCATAAAATAATATGTAACATAAATTATTATTATTATCAGACTGTGCCAGATAACAGTGACATATGGTATCACACATGGTAGTGTGAGGTCTGAAAGAATTCCTGTATTATCCTGTGGCAACGGCGCTGGCGCCGGTCACCTCCTTCTCGTTTACAGCCTCCGTGTTGGTCTCCCAGTTCAGCTTCCACCACATCCTGTCACAGACACGGACCATGTAGCCATCCTCTTCCTTCTGAAGTTGGTTGGCATCTATCTTATTCACATTCAGAAGCAGATGATTCCTCCTGACCACTTCAGAAAATCATCCACAGGGGTTACGAACTCTTCCACCTGCCCATCAGCCACTGCAGAATTGTTTAATTATTTCTGTAGGTGTTGTAATGAAAGTCTGGGGTGTACAAGATGAGCAGGAATGGAAACAGTATAGTCCTCTGAGGTGTTCCCAGACAGACTAATAGTAAAACTACCGGATTTCGGACTTCCTTTTACCGCCTGCTGCTGGATCAGAGTCTTTCTCTTGGACCGTGTACAGAGAGTTAGAGTGGGTCCCCATCTTTCCTGAGTCCTCAGCCTTAACACTGGCTCTCCAAAAGGCTGTGTACAAAGTCCCCTACTGTACACTCTATACACTCATAACTGTGTCAGTACCGCCCCAGACAAAGTTTGCACATGATACCACCATGGTGGGGGTCATCTCTGGGGGCCATGAGAAAGCATACAGAGCTGAGGCTCAGAAGCTGTCAGATTTGTGTGCAGACAACAACTTGGACCTCAATACCACCAAGAGAAAAGAGCTGGTAGTTGACTTCAGAAGGAGGAAGTCTGTGCTGCAGCTAGGGTTGCCAACCGTCCCTTAAAAAACGGAATCGTCCCGTATTTCGAAACAAAAGTACACGTCCCGTATTGAGCTAATAAGGGACGCACTGTGTCCCGTAATACAGTGAGAATCAAAAGTAGTCTATAAATGTTAATGGAATTAACGCTTTGTTTGAAAACATAATTCCCAGCCCCTCTCCTGCTTTGTGACCAATGAGCTGACAGCACACTTATGACAATTCGAGTATGACAATTCAGATTACCGCTCATCTCATTGGTCGAGGAAAGGTCGCTTGCGGAGAAAATACCGGAAGACAACAGATGACCACAACAAGAAGCATGGCCAACAGGGAAACAAACGCCGACACTGCGGTGCACGTCTCGGATGACAGTAAACCTAAAGCTGGGCAGACACTGCGATTTTTTTCAGTCACGTTATTCAGCTCTTGCTCAAACTGCACGATTGACTCGCAGGGATTAGAAGTTTGCAGGTCACGATGCAGGTCTCACACTATACGGCCCGATGCTCTGATGCGACCTGAGTGCTCACACTGTGCCTCCATAACATGAAGGTTATAACAGAAAATCTGTCGCTCGCTCTCTCTGTCTTTCACTCACACAGACACACCACCATCAACTTTGCTAAATTGCTAATGAAAAATATGATCAGGCAGCTGTGATTGAGCAGCATGTAAATCCAACTATTTTCACGGTTGTTGTGGTCGTGATAATTTTGTGATGCCACATCGAAAAGGCTCGGATGAGCTTTCCAAAGTTCTACAAGTGCCTCCATCACTTGTGTCCAGATCACACGCTGCACAGCCGTGCTGCGCCGTCTTTTTCACCGATGTTTACGTGTTTGCGCGTGAGCAGTGTGAGCGGCTGTGGTGACACCCTCACGAGCGATTGATGATCGGGAGCTGGTCGTGAGGTGTTAATCGCTTCTCGTTACCCCACGTATACTACACGACGCACGATGAAGGCCAAAATCGGGCCGATCACCAAATCGGTCGCACGACTCAAAAATCGGCTCAAAATGGGCCAAAAATCGCACAGTGTAAGCCCAGCATTAGAGCAGCAATGTTTGTTCCCCTCAGAGAAAGAAAAGAAAAAAGGCTGCAAAAGTACAGGGAGGACTGGGAAAAGGAAAACACCTGGCTGGGAAAGTGCACGATAACACCTATAAAGCGCACTGCACTGTGTGCCGGCGCACTTTTTCCATAGGCATGCTTCTAGTGGTGGGCACAAGAAGAACATGAGGGGCGTGAAAGCTCGGGGAACCCTTAACCAATTTTTTGTCCACCAGGCCACGGCAGAAGCAGATATGGTATGTAAACACTGGTTTGTTGTTTAAACCCTCTGGTTAAGGTTAATATGGGCATGTGCGGTGAATATCAGCGCTATGTGGCCAGAAGTGTGATAATATAATTTATTTTGTGTAATAAACAACTGCAAGGATGGATGATTACAACAAATAGATGACTAATACATAAAAGTAATACATAGATGAATAATGATGATGAGTTATGATGCGTAATCATGGGAACAAGCGGGTTTACAAACAGGAGCAGCTGATTAGCATTAGAAAAGCTGAAATAATACCTCAACTGAAGCCAATTGTACTAAATGGACTATATGTGCACTGTTACAAGAATATTTTTCGTTCTATTGCTTTCTATTAATTTATATAATTTTAAGTTAAGCAGGACAGAGTTCTTTTAAAGAAAGATTTACTTATATTCTCAAAAGTTAAGCATGACAGGCTTCTGTTTAAGAAAGAGACCTGTTTTACTGTGTTAATGTTGTCATTTTGAGCTAAAAAATAAATGGCTAAATGATCATTTGTTTCCCATATGGTCATATCACAAAGAATATGCATCTGCTTAAATCAAATTCAAGTCAAATGGTTAAAAAATAATTTCACACACACAAAAAAAGAGCTACCACACTGGGAAGGGTGAAGACAACTGGGTTGCCCGGCCCTGGCCACGAGGTGTCCCTTATTTATTTTTCAGGGAGTTGGCAACCCTAGCTGCAGCCCATCAGCATCGATGGGGAGTGCGTGGAAAGAAAAGTGGTATTTGAGAACGAGGTTGTCAGTATTAGTGTGGTCTCTGCTGCCCTCTAGGCCCTAGAAACTGTACAAACACAAAGAAAATGAATGAGAGTCAAGATTTAGGAACACAGTGTGGTATTTATCAGCTTCTTCCTCTCAGCTTTGCACAGAAACTTTCTCTCTCTGTCTTAAATGTTTCTTCTCGCTGGGTATCTTCTTAGAAAATGTATTAGTTGTATTTTAATTGTATTTTGCATATACATTTTTTCATCTGAGTTTTACAATTTTACACCAACTTTAGAAACTACCCTTCCCACGAGGCACCTCAGTATTGTGGCTGTACAGTAACTACGATTGATTCACTGGCTTTTTAACTCTTTAACTGCAGGTAAACGTTAAGAGTTATCTGCCATGCTCACGTGGTTGTCGTGCAAATCCAAAACAGACATTCTGATTAATTTTCCTGATCATGTTCCCACTCAGGTCCACTGCATCCACGTCAAAGAGTTTCTGGACGCACAGCTGCAATCCGTATCAAACTGGGGCTCAGTCTTTAGGAATCCTACATGACTGTTTATCAAAATATCAGATGACTGTTAAAGACGTAGAATCTGCTTTTCTTTTTCTAGCAACAATGACAAGCCCCGAGTTCTTAATATTTTTTATTCAGTGATTAACCCCTGTGCCACTGTTCCTAAGGAGGCTTCCTCTGCACTTTGTGCAAACTTTTTGAAATACTTTGGTGAACAAATCTCCGCTTTAAGGTCTCCACATTCACAGGCAGTGCTAGACCTAGATTCGTCTTCTAAATACAGTTTTTCAGCACATTAAACCTGTTACTTTTTCTATCTTAAAGGCAGTAATCGATCATTTAAGACCCTCTAATTCCCCTCAGGATGTCCTCCCTTCTCGCCTTTTCAAGGAAGCTTTTCACGTTATTGGGCCTAGTATTTTACTTTTATTAAATGCTTCCTTGTGATCAGGTTATGTACCAGCTCTTTTCAAACACGCTGTTGTGCAACCAATTATTAAAAAGCAACTTCAGACTTTTTTAGACACTCGTGGCATTTCTGAAGAGTTCCAGTCTGGCTTTAATCTCATCACAGTACTAAGACGGCTCTTTTAAGAGTTTTAAATAATCTTATTTTAACTGTCGACTCAGGTTGTTCTGCTATTTTAGTCCTTTTAGATTTGACTGCTGCTTTTGACACGGTTGATCATAACATCCTTTTATCGAGATTTGAACACGTTTTTGGTTTTAAAGGCACCGTTGTATCATTTTTTTTAAATCATACCTGTCAGAGAGGTATTTTTCTGTTGCTGGGGAAAACTCCTCTTCTGCCCCTATTTGTTGTAACACATGGGTCTGTTTTGGGTTCCACTCTGTTCTCTTGATACATGTTAAGGTAAGTTACCTGATACCTTTGGTCCTTTTACTTGTCATCATTCCCACACTGTATGTACTCAGAAATCATTTTAAGATCAAAATCTCCTCTGACAGCAATCATAGGTGTCGTCATAGACCGTGGCATTGGTTGCTATTGACAACAAGATAAAAGCAGGGGGGTATGTTGTATGACCTGAACTGGGTCCTTATGTGATACACTCAGTTTTAGAATTCATATTTAAAGTTAATTGTAGCTAGACTTGCTCAAAGCATCAGTACTAGCTTATTTTAACAGAAAACACTGTCATATGCAAAACTAGATGGAACTAGTGGTGGCGAGAGGTTATAAGATGCACCCCATGTCAGTACGTGGGGTCAAAACAGCCCCATCTGATTTCATTATTTAGATACAATGCAGATAATTACTTGGAGCTACTGAAAACTAAATGATACCAGATTCAAAAGATGGCAAAGAAGCTTTGAATTAATAATGTGGATTGTACTTGGGGTAAATGCTGCAGCTTGAAATCTATAAAAGTATATATTACCATCTGTGCTTGTTTTACTTACCTTGTGGTTTCTATGTGCTCTAGTCATTCCCAGTGTTGGGTAAGTTACTTTAAATTAGTAACTTAGTTACATTACTAGTTACTTCTATCAAAAGTAACTCAGTTACTTCAAGTTACTCGTTACTTTCAGAGTAACTAGTTACTAGGGAAAGTAACTTTGGTTTAACTCAGAATTCTCTTGTTAATGTGTTGCTTCCGTAACTGGATACCCAGCAAGATTGCCAGTCTTCTAGCTTGCTTACTTGCCACAAGTGCACTGTGCCACCTACCAATAGAAAGGAAAAAATAATGTGCACATTTCCACGAGAGAAATCCCACACCTGATTCTATCCTAGCCATTCTATCCTCGCTTTTTACATCCAACACAAAAACTGCAGTCGTGGTGCTTTCAATTGTACTCAGAAATTCTGCCTTCTGAATAGGAAGATGTAGGTAACACCAGACTGCAGATGAGCTGCTTACAGGGCTGGACTGGGACAAAAAAATCGTCCCGGGCATTTTGACTAGAGACCGGCCGCCATTATAGCAAAAATCATAAAGTCTTTGAATGAAAATAAACACTGTTGTGACAGTGATGTACACTGTTCTGATGGTATATATGTATCAATCTATCAATTGTTTGTTGTAAGACGCAGATAATTATTTTTTTAAAAGTGAGACATTTTAAATGAGAATAAGAAAGTCTTTCCTTGTGCCCCCCTTTCCCTTTTAATTCCCTACATGGACCCCTGGCAACACTTTGCTAGACCCGCCCCTGCACAGTTACCAGCTGTCAGCTACTTAGAAAAGGATCCTGGTGTTATTTATCTCTCAGAAACAGTTCATAACTTCTCTTCAACTCATTCATGTCACCTAAAAGGTAAACCTGTTTCTCCATCATTGTTCAGCTTTGATGATCCAGTAAGGACATCTCCTGGTTTCATCTTCATGTTTCCCTCTCACCACATAACCAAACCAATATCATGACCAGCAGCTTTACAGCTGTGGCTCCAGCAAACATCAGCTGATACTAGAAATTAATATTAAATAAATTCTAACAACAGCTGATCAAACTTAACCGTGCTGCTGTTGTTTACCGCGACATCCGCTGGTTTCCTCTTTCTGGCGCAAAGTGGGCGATAAACAAACAAGAGAGAAAAGCCAATCAGCTGATCATTGATCAGTTTCATGATTGAAGTAGAAACAGGAGAGGGAGGGTGAGAGGATGAGAGAAGAAGAGGCAGCTGTGCAGCGTAAACACAGAATAACTCCAGCTTTGTGTCTTTTTCATTGTAGCTGAAGTCCGGGACAAACTGTGTTCCTTTTCACCTAAATACGAAACGCGTAATATTTTCTCTGAATACCAGACGATTCCGTTTTTTACGGGACGGTTGGCAACTCTAATAATTAACCTTATGAACAAAATAAAGTTCAACATCAGTAACATAGCACCACCCAGCTGTATAGAAACTCCGTCATGCTAGCTAGCACGCAGTACGAAAAAGTCAGCACAACGAAAATAAACTCCACCTAAACTTGGTTCATATCTGACCCAGATGGACTGCAGGTTATAACTTCTTACCTGAAGTTCAGTTCACCTGACACTCGGACCAGCGGCCGCTTCGGGTCTCTCCTCTTGCCTCCCTTTTCCTTCGTCCACCTGCTGGCTTCCACCACTTGCTAATGTTATTGAATTTGTGGAAGCTCAGCGATAGCCACCACACGAAGTAACGAATAACGAGCCTATCTGTTGTGATATTTTGATACCATGGTAGCATTTACAGGATATTGTTTTATAGTGATATTATACAGGAAAACTGTTACTCAATAAGGCCCATTTACTAGTTGTTTTTCTCTTTCTCTGTGACCCAAGAATTAATGTGTAAGACTCACAGGCTGGTACCCCAAGGTCGAAAATACCACAGAGACGAGACCACTTCCTTACTCCCATCCTCCCTTCCTTATCCTTTAGAAAAGAGCTTGTTAAAGGCCAGGTGGTTTGTTTCAGAATTCACTAATGAAAGAACTCTGTATTCTATGTCTAGGAGTGTATTTTGCTGGGATGATCATAAATTGTAGCTGAACTGATAAACTACACAAAGGATACTTCTTTGCTCAGAAGGCAGGAAGACGTTTCCTTATTTGGTCTGTACCGGTTTGAACTGAGAACCTGCTGACACACGAACCTTTTTTTCTTCTATATAAACTGTTGTATACTGAATAAACCTTTGAGTTGATTTTGGGAAAGCAACCTGAACAGTCTCTGTATCATTTTGTTCTCCTAACTGCTCCCATCGTCGTAACTAACCCAGCTGAACGGCATACCTGAGCGTTACTTTGAATAATTAGGAATCTTATAAGGAAAGGACAAAACTCTGCTTATCGGTGCTCACGCCTTGGAGGAAACCCGATCCACGGAGAAACCCGGGACAGAGATTTCTTTCACTATCTAAATCCCAGTAACGAGTAACACGTTCCCGGTTTTGGCATAATAACTAGTTACTGTGCTCGTTACCACAATAATAACGTAGTTACTGTAACGCGTTACTTAATAACGCGTTAGTCCCAACACTGGTCATTCCTCGGATCCTTTACTCACCCACTCTGCAATACTCACGTCATCGGACGCTGGTCTTCTCTGTTTAATCTCTGCCGCGACTCATACTCTTCCAGGCTCCGCCTGCCTGCCCTTCTGTCTTCACTATTCAGAATCTCTGGATCGCTCCACCTGGACTCTCTGCTACCGCTCCCACCAGCTGGATATTCACCAGTAGAATTACCTGTCGAAATTCCCCATGATCTCACCAGTGCACCTCTGATATCTCTTCCTCTGCTGCAGTGACTCTGACTATCGTTCCTCGGACCATGACCCCATCTTCGAATCACCCGTAGCTCACGCTTTATGTTTGGAGCTTCAAGTGCAATCCTCGTGTTTTGTAAATAAAGCTTTGTTATTTCGATCAAGTAAAGTGCCGCCGTATGAATCTGCTTTTGGGTCCACTCTCGTGCTCTGCCGTAAAAATACGACCAGAGACAGAGACTTCATCTGCCAGTATTTGTATGAATGCGCTCCGTATTTATGTACATGTCTGTAACTTTACCTAGCAACGTCTCAGTGCTGTGCTGTGGTTGACATCCTGATGGAAGAAGCATGAAAATATTTGTTACATCAGGCTGGGAAAACCTAATGGAGGACGACTGCTGACTATTAGCAGAGAGTCTGATGGCTACACTCACTGCACGCCTCAGAGGACAGATGCTCATTTGCTGCTGACACATGAAGGTTTTTTTATATTAAGACATATTTTTGGTATGTTAGAAAATTTCTTTCATACCTAAAAATGTAATTCACTGCATGGATAGTTATCTAAAAAAGATTATCAAGAATTGTATCAGGCACCTCCACCTTAAAAATATGAAGACTGAGAGATGACTAAGTCGAGTCTGTGCCTTCAGTTATGTGTGAGTGTCATTAAATGTATCATCCTAGGACAATCAACCATGTCACACCCCCGGCTCAACAGGAAGGGCATATTATGGACATGACACATGACTATGTGTACTATAAAAAGTACATTTATTAAAAAGTGTCTTGTGTCATCAGTTGATTGTTAATGTGTGCAGTCTGTGTATGGGTGTTTCTGTGCTGTGCAAAGCTAACAAAATTCAAACAAAACCAAAGTAACAAAAATTGTTCCAAATGAGCCACTCTCCTAATCCAAAAATCCTGGAAGTGGATATAGAGGCCTGAGGGCCATCACACACATTTATTTAGAATCAAACAGTTGAAATCACAAGTAAAAATACACAGTAGAAATCAGTGCAGACAGCTGTGCTTAAAAAGGTCAAAGAAAAATGACGTCGATTTGACTTGACCTGGATTTTCTCTTTCTGTAAAGAAATCTAATTAAAATAAAAAAAACAAGAAAATAATAATAAGGAGAAAACACCCCTGTTTTGTAAAATCTTATAATTTATGTAAATTGAGGCATTAAGTGTCTTAAAGATGAACATCATTAACACAGTTTTGGATTTATCTGACATCAGAAGGACAGAACCCCCTGATTTAATCTGCCATAATGCTTTGTGTTATGTTGTCACGGTAACATTAAGTTTAAAAAAAAATCAAGAACAGAAACTGAACTAAGCAAATTTAAAGGACAACAACAAGACTGATAAGTGGAAGACAGGAGCTTTTGAAGAGGAAAAACCTTTCTGGATTACTCTTAACTTTGGAAATTTTACCAATACAAGTCAAGGTGGAAACAGGGAGGAAGGAGTCAGGATTACATCTGAAGACAGGACACATTAACGTACAGGATAAGGAGAGAGAAAAACAGCAAAAAAGAGAGACCAGAGCAAATCATGAAGTCAAAGAGACGGACGGCAAAACTGTGAGTAACATAACACACTAAGAGCGCTGAAAATTAATAGATAGTTCAAGTTCAAAGTATCTTAATCCTGGTTAGCTGCAGTTACATTAAGAGTAGAGAAATATTTTGGACTGATTAAATTAAATATTATATTTGATAAGGTCAGGGTCAAAAGCTTCAGATTTATGTGTTCAAGTGGTCTGAAAAGACACAAAAACAGGAAAATGAAAAGCTTGTTGTGGAAAACTTATTGTGGCATATGTAAAGTATTCAATGTGGGAAACAAGAAAAATCTAAAAAATTTTGAATACCTGACTTTGATTATTGATCGAAAAGTGCAACCTTGGAAAGAAAAAACATGGGATGATCGGAACAATATTGTGGGAAAGTGTTTGGTTTCTTGGGAAGAGAAACCAAACACTTTTGGAGAGTGTTGATGTCTTTGTGAATATGTTTCTTGTATGACTAGATGGGATTTAACACGACAAACTGACAGTAGTTAACACAATGTACCACTGAAACACAGCAGGTATTATTGCTGAAACTGGGCCTCTGTATACCTATGTAGATATTCCACTGAACCTCATTCATCAACTGTGATCAATGTCACTTTTAAACATTCATATTTCTTGACATTTCTGATTAATTTAACAAAAATATGAACATGAATTTCAGTGTTTTTAGAAAATCTGATGTTTCTGGTGCACTTCAAACTTTTGAGCTGCAGTGTAGATGCAATGATAGTGTATGGCTCTTGATTATAGCAGATGATATAGGAGCATGAGGACAGGGAGAGACTGTGAAAACGTTATGAGCTGTCTTGCTGCAGAGAAAGTGGAGTCTGTCATCCTTGAAATGCTACCAAGATAGGCAGCTGGCAGGATTGAATGATGTTCTGCCTCTGTGGTCCAGTACAGACATAGGCTTTAAGCAACCATGAGCCACTGATAAGCGTGACAGATTAGGAAGCATGCAGAAAGTGGACTAGTACCTATGAGCCACTTATAGGAGAGAATAAATGAGCACGCAATAAAGTGGACTTGTTAGGGAGAGTTTCCCATCAGCCTTGAAACACTTGAAGTCACTTTTTAAAGAAGGACACAGTTTAAAAATGTAACCTTGGATTGGAAGTGAGGAGAAAATCCTGATCAGATACAGACAGATACATGCATACAATACACACTACTGCTCAACAGTTTGAAAAGTCCTTGTTTAAAAGACAAATTTCCGTTGGTTTACATGTAATATTACATGAGGTTTAACAGTAATGTTTGCACAGATGTTGTTTTTTACATAAATCAGTTATGTTGTTTTAGAAAATCTCTACACAGTAATACAGGGGCCCACTTTTCAGTAACAATGACTCCTGTATTTACAGGTCACATGGTGGTACTTAATGCAAATGTATCAGGTCAGATGGTTAATATATGATTCGAATCATCTTACTGACAAGCAGAGCTGAAAACTACTCTGCAGCTTAAAAAACACTAAATTTGGTTAGTTGGGGTCTGGAAATTCAACTTTATGGGTTCAATCAGTCTGAAAGTGAACGAAAGAAAAAACTTTTTTAAGATTTGGTTTGATGAAATATGATTATAGGAAATGAAATTTATTCTATACATAAAAGTGAAAAAACAGTTGAAGGTGTTGAACATCTGGGTGTGCCACTGTTGTTATAGAAAAGCTCAAACTTGGTTTAATCAGGTTACAAAGTGAAAATGGGATGATCTGACATGAATGTTGCAGATTCTGCTGTGTTTTGAATCTGCACAATGATTTTGGTCTATGCTTATGTCTTGACTGACAAGTTCAGGATTTCACATGAGAAACTGACAGTAGTTAACACAATGTACCACTGAAACACAGCAGATATTATTGCTGAAACTGGGCCTCTGTATACCTATGTAGATATTCCACTGAACCTCACTCATCAACTGTGATCAATGTCACTTTTAAACATTCATATTTCTTGACATTTCTGATTAATTTAACAAAAATATGAACATGAATTTCAGTGTTTTTAGAAAATCAGATGTTTCTAATGCACTTCAAGCTTTTGAGCTGCAGTGTAGATGCAATGATAGTGTATGGCTCTTGATTATAGCAGATGATATAGGAGCATGAGGACAGGGAGAGACTGTTAAAACGTTATGAGCTGTCTTGCTGCAGAGAAAGTGGAGTCTGTCATCCTTGAAATGCTACCAAGATAGGCAGCTGGCAGGATTGAATGATGTTCTGCCTCTGTGGTCCAGTACAGACATAGGCTTTAAGCAACCATGAGCCACTGATAAGCGTGACAGATTAGGAAGCATGCAGAAAGTGGACTAGTACCTATGAGCCACTTATAGGAGAGAATAAATGAGCACGCAATAAAGTGGACTTGTTAGGGAGAGTTTCCCATCAGCCTTGAAACACTTGAAGTCACTTTTTAAAGAAGGACACAGTTTAAAAATGTAACCTTGGATTGGAAGTTAGGAGAAAATCCTGATCAGATACAGACAGATACATGCATACAATACACACTACTGCTCAACAGTTTGAAAAGTCCTTGTTTAAAAGACAAATTTCCGTTGGTTTACATGTAATATTACATGAGGTTTAACAGTAATGTTTGCACAGATGTTGTTTTTTACATAAATCAGTTATGTTGTTTTAGAAAATCTCTACACAGTAATACAGGGGCCCACTTTTCAGTAACAATGACTCCTGTATTTACAGGTCACATGGTGGTACTTAATGCAAATGTATCAGGTCAGATGGTTAATATATGATTCGAATCATCTTACTGACAAGCAGAGCTGAAAACTACTCTGCAGCTTAAAAAACACTAAATTTGGTTAGTTGGGGTCTGGAAATTCAACTTTATGGGTTCAATCAGTCTGAAAGTGAACGAAAGAAAAAACTTTTTTAAGATTTGGTTTGATGAAATATGATTATAGGAAATGAAATTTATTCTATACATAAAAGTGAAAAAACAGTTGAAGGTGTTGAACATCTGGGTGTGCCACTGTTGTTATAGAAAAGCTCAAACTTGGTTTAATCAGGTTACAAAGTGAAAATGGGATGATCTGACATGAATGTTGCAGATTCTGCTGTGTTTTGAATCTGCACAATGATTTTGGTCTATGCTTATGTCTTGACTGACAAGTTCAGGATTTCACATGAGAAACTGACAGTAGTTAACACAATGTATCACTGAAACACAGCAGGTATTATTGCTGAAACTGGGCCTCTGTATACTTATGTAGATATTCCACTGAACCTCATTCATCAACTGTGATCAATGTCACTTTTAAACATTCATATTTCTTGACATTTCTGATTAATTTAACAAAAATATGAACATGAATTTCAGTGTTTTTAGAAAATCAGATGTTTCTAATGCACTTCAAGCTTTTGAGCTGCAGTGTAGATGCAATGATAGTGTATGGCTCTTGATTATAGCAGATGATATAGGAGTATGAGGACAGGGAGAGACTGTGAAAACGTTATGAGCTGTCTTGCTGCAGAGAAAGTGGAGTCTGTCATCCTTGAAATGCTACCAAGATAGGCAGCTGGCAGGATTGAATGATGTTCTGCCTCTGTGGTCCAGTACAGACATAGGCTTTAAGCAACCATGAGCCACTGATAAGCGTGACAGATTAGGAAGCATGCAGAAAGTGGACTAGTACCTATGAGCCACTTATAGGAGAGAATAAATGAGCACGCAATAAAGTGGACTTGTTAGGGAGAGTTTCCCATCAGCCTTGAAACACTTGAAGTCACTTTTTAAAGAAGGACACAGTTTAAAAATGTAACCTTGGATTGGAAGTGAGGAGAAAATCCTGATCAGATACAGACAGATACATGCATACAATACACACTACTGCTCAACAGTTTGAAAAGTCCTTGTTTAAAAGACAAATTTCCGTTGGTTTACATGTAATATTACATGAGGTTTAACAGTAATGTTTGCACAGATGTTGTTTTTTACATAAATCAGTTATGTTGTTTTAGAAAATCTCTACACAGTAATACAGGGGCCCACTTTTCAGTAACAATGACTCCTGTATTTACAGGTCACATGGTGGTACTTAATGCAAATGTATCAGGTCAGATGGTTAATATATGATTCGAATCATCTTACTGACAAGTAGAGCTGAAAACTACTCTGCAGCTTAAAAAACACTAAATTTGGTTAGTTGGGGTCTGGAAATTCAACTTTATGGGTTCAATCAGTCTGAAAGTGAACGAAAGAAAAAACTTTTTTTTCTAAGAACTGGTTTGATGAAATATGATTATAGGAAATGAAATTTATTCTATACATAAAAGTGAAAAAAACAGTTGAAGGTGTTGAACATCTGGGTGTGCCACTGTTGTTATAGAAAAGCTCAAACTTGGTTTAATCAGGTTACAAAGTGAAAATGGGATGATCTGACATGAATGTTGCAGATTGTGCTGTGTTTTGAATCTGCACAATGATTTTGGTCTATGCTTATGTCTTGACTGACAAGTTCAGGATTTCACATGAGAAACTGACAGTAGTTAACACAATGTACCACTGAAACACAGCAGATATTATTGCTGAAACTGGGCCTCTGTATACCTATGTAGATATTCCACTGAACCTCATTCATCAACTGTGATCAATGTCACTTTTAAACATTCATATTTCTTGACATTTCTGATTAATTTAACAAAAATATGAACATGAATTTCAGTGTTTTTAGAAAATCAGATGTTTCTAATGCACTTCAAGCTTTTGAGCTGCAGTGTAGATGCAATGATAGTGTATGGCTCTTGATTATAGCAGATGATATAGGAGCATGAGGACAGGGAGAGACTGTGAAAACGTTATGAGCTGTCTTGCTGCAGAGAAAGTGGAGTCTGTCATCCTTGAAATGCTACCAAGATAGGCAGCTGGCAGGATTGAATGATGCTCTGCCTCTGTGGTCCAGTACAGACATAGGCTTTAAGCAACCATGAGCCACTGATAAGCGTGACAGATTAGGAAGCATGCAGAAAGTGGACTAGTACCTATGAGCCACTTATAGGAGAGAATAAATGAGCACGCAATAAAGTGGACTTGTTAGGGAGAGTTTCCCATCAGCCTTGAAACACTTGAAGTCACTTTTTAAAGAAGGACACAGTTTAAAAATGTAACCTTGGATTGGAAGTGAGGAGAAAATCCTGATCAGATACAGACAGATACATGCATACAATACACACTACTGCTCAACAGTTTGAAAAGTCCTTGTTTAAAAGACAAATTTCCGTTGGTTTACATGTAATATTACATGAGGTTTAACAGTAATGTTTGCACAGATGTTGTTTTTTACATAAATCAGTTATGTTGTTTTAGAAAATCTCTACACAGTAATACAGGGGCCCACTTTTCAGTAACAATGACTCCTGTATTTACAGGTCACATGGTGGTACTTAATGCAAATGTATCAGGTCAGATGGTTAATATATGATTCGAATCATCTTACTGACAAGTAGAGCTGAAAACTACTCTGCAGCTTAAAAAACACTAAATTTGGTTAGTTGGGGTCTGGAAATTCAACTTTATGGGTTCAATCAGTCTGAAAGTGAACGAAAGAAAAAATGTTTTTTTTCTAAGAACTGGTTTGATGAAATATGATTATAGGAAATGAAATTTATTCTATACATAAAAGTGAAAAAACAGTTGAAGGTGTTGAACATCTGGGTGTGCCACTGTTGTTATAGAAAAGCTCAAACTTGGTTTAATCAGGTTACAAAGTGAAAATGGGATGATCTGACATGAATGTTGCAGATTGTGCTGTGTTTTGAATCTGCACAATGATTTTGGTCTATGCTTATGTCTTGACTGACAAGTTCAGGATTTCACATGAGAAACTGACAGTAGTTAACACAATGTACCACTGAAACACAGCAGGTATTATTGCTGAAACTGGGCCTCTGTATACCTATGTAGATATTCCACTGAACCTCATTCATCAACTGTGATCAATGTCACTTTTAAACATTCATATTTCTTGACATTTCTGATTAATTTAACAAAAATATGAACATGAATTTCAGTGTTTTTAGAAAATCAGATGTTTCTAATGCACTTCAAGCTTTTGAGCTGCAGTGTAGATGCAATGATAGTGTATGGCTCTTGATTATAGCAGATGATATAGGAGTATGAGGACAGGGAGAGACTGTGAAAACGTTATGAGCTGTCTTGCTGCAGAGAAAGTGGAGTCTGTCATCCTTGAAATGCTACCAAGATAGGCAGCTGGCAGGATTGAATGATGCTCTGCCTCTGTGGTCCAGTACAGACATAGGCTTTAAGCAACCATGAGCCACTGATAAGCGTGACAGATTAGGAAGCATGCAGAAAGTGGACTAGTACCTATGAGCCACTTATAGGAGAGAATAAATGAGCACGCAATAAAGTGGACTTGTTAGGGAGAGTTTCCCATCAGCCTTGAAACACTTGAAGTCACTTTTTAAAGAAGGACACAGTTTAAAAATGTAACCTTGGATTGGAAGTGAGGAGAAAATCCTGATCAGATACAGACAGATACATGCATACAATACACACTACTGCTCAACAGTTTGAAAAGTCCTTGTTTAAAAGACAAATTTCCGTTGGTTTACATGTAATATTACATGAGGTTTAACAGTAATGTTTGCACAGATGTTGTTTTTTACATAAATCAGTTATGTTGTTTTAGAAAATCTCTACACAGTAATACAGGGGCCCACTTTTCAGTAACAATGACTCCTGTATTTACAGGTCACATGGTGGTACTTAATGCAAATGTATCAGGTCAGATGGTTAATATATGATTCGAATCATCTTACTGACAAGCAGAGCTGAAAACTACTCTGCAGCTTAAAAAACACTAAATTTGGTTAGTTGGGGTCTGGAAATTCAACTTTATGGGTTCAATCAGTCTGAAAGTGAACGAAAGAAAAAACTTTTTTTTCTAAGAACTGGTTTGATGAAATATGATTATAGGAAATGAAATTTATTCTATACATAAAAGTGAAAAAACAGTTGAAGGTGTTGAACATCTGGGTGTGCCACTGTTGTTATAGAAAAGCTCAAACTTGGTTTAATCAGGTTACAAAGTGAAAATGGGATGATCTGACATGAATGTTGCAGATTGTGCTGTGTTTTGAATCTGCACAATGATTTTGGTCTATGCTTATGTCTTGACTGACAAGTTCAGGATTTCACATGAGAAACTGACAGTAGTTAACACAATGTACCACTGAAACACAGCAGATATTATTGCTGAAACTGGGCCTCTGTATACCTATGTAGATATTCCACTGAACCTCACTCATCAACTGTGATCAATGTCACTTTTAAACATTCATATTTCTTGACATTTCTGATTAATTTAACAAAAATATGAACATGAATTTCAGTGTTTTTAGAAAATCTGATGTTTCTGGTGCACTTCAAACTTTTGAGCTGCAGTGTAGATGCAATGATAGTGTATGGCTCTTGATTATAGCAGATGATATAGGAGCATGAGGACAGGGAGAGACTGTGAAAACGTTATGAGCTGTCTTGCTGCAGAGAAAGTGGAGTCTGTCATCCTTGAAATGCTACCAAGATAGGCAGCTGGCAGGATTGAATGATGTTCTGCCTCTGTGGTCCAGTACAGACATAGGCTTTAAGCAACCATGAGCCACTGATAAGCGTGACAGATTAGGAAGCATGCAGAAAGTGGACTAGTACCTATGAGCCACTTATAGGAGAGAATAAATGAGCACGCAATAAAGTGGACTTGTTAGGGAGAGTTTCCCATCAGCCTTGAAACACTTGAAGTCACTTTTTAAAGAAGGACACAGTTTAAAAATGTAACCTTGGATTGGAAGTTAGGAGAAAATCCTGATCAGATACAGACAGATACATGCATACAATACACACTACTGCTCAACAGTTTGAAAAGTCCTTGTTTAAAAGACAAATTTCCGTTGGTTTACATGTAATATTACATGAGGTTTAACAGTAATGTTTGCACAGATGTTGTTTTTTACATAAATCAGTTATGTTGTTTTAGAAAATCTCTACACAGTAATACAGGGGCCCACTTTTCAGTAACAATGACTCCTGTATTTACAGGTCACATGGTGGTACTTAATGCAAATGTATCAGGTCAGATGGTTAATATATGATTCGAATCATCTTACTGACAAGTAGAGCTGAAAACTACTCTGCAGCTTAAAAAACACTAAATTTGGTTAGTTGGGGTCTGGAAATTCAACTTTATGGGTTCAATCAGTCTGAAAGTGAACGAAAGAAAAAACTTTTTTTTCTAAGAACTGGTTTGATGAAATATGATTATAGGAAATGAAATTTATTCTATACATAAAAGTGAAAAAACAGTTGAAGGTGTTGAACATCTGGGTGTGCCACTGTTGTTATAGAAAAGCTCAAACTTGGTTTAATCAGGTTACAAAGTGAAAATGGGATGATCTGACATGAATGTTGCAGATTGTGCTGTGTTTTGAATCTGCACAATGATTTTGGTCTATGCTTATGTCTTGACTGACAAGTTCAGGATTTCACATGAGAAACTGACAGTAGTTAACACAATGTATCACTGAAACACAGCAGGTATTATTGCTGAAACTGGGCCTCTGTATACCTATGTAGATATTCCACTGAACCTCATTCATCAACTGTGATCAATGTCACTTTTAAACATTCATATTTCTTGACATTTCTGATTAATTTAACAAAAATATGAACATGAATTTCAGTGTTTTTAGAAAATCAGATGTTTCTAATGCACTTCAAGCTTTTGAGCTGCAGTGTAGATGCAATGATAGTGTATGGCTCTTGATTATAGCAGATGATATAGGAGTATGAGGACAGGGAGAGACTGTGAAAACGTTATGAGCTGTCTTGCTGCAGAGAAAGTGGAGTCTGTCATCCTTGAAATGCTACCAAGATAGGCAGCTGGCAGGATTGAATGATGCTCTGCCTCTGTGGTCCAGTACAGACATAGGCTTTAAGCAACCATGAGCCACTGATAAGCGTGACAGATTAGGAAGCATGCAGAAAGTGGACTAGTACCTATGAGCCACTTATAGGAGAGAATAAATGAGCACGCAATAAAGTGGACTTGTTAGGGAGAGTTTCCCATCAGCCTTGAAACACTTGAAGTCACTTTTTAAAGAAGGACACAGTTTAAAAATGTAACCTTGGATTGGAAGTGAGGAGAAAATCCTGATCAGATACAGACAGATACATGCATACAATACACACTACTGCTCAACAGTTTGAAAAGTCCTTGTTTAAAAGACAAATTTCCGTTGGTTTACATGTAATATTACATGAGGTTTAACAGTAATGTTTGCACAGATGTTGTTTTTTACATAAATCAGTTATGTTGTTTTAGAAAATCTCTACACAGTAATACAGGGGCCCACTTTTCAGTAACAATGACTCCTGTATTTACAGGTCACATGGTGGTACTTAATGCAAATGTATCAGGTCAGATGGTTAATATATGATTCGAATCATCTTACTGACAAGCAGAGCTGAAAACTACTCTGCAGCTTAAAAAACACTAAATTTGGTTAGTTGGGGTCTGGAAATTCAACTTTATGGGTTCAATCAGTCTGAAAGTGAACGAAAGAAAAAACTTTTTTTTTCTAAGAACTGGTTTGATGAAATATGATTATAGGAAATGAAATTTATTCTATACATAAAAGTGAAAAAACAGTTGAAGGTGTTGAACATCTGGGTGTGCCACTGTTGTTATAGAAAAGCTCAAACTTGGTTTAATCAGGTTACAAAGTGAAAATGGGATGATCTGACATGAATGTTGCAGATTGTGCTGTGTTTTGAATCTGCACAATGATTTTGGTCTATGCTTATGTCTTGACTGACAAGTTCAGGATTTCACATGAGAAACTGACAGTAGTTAACACAATGTACCACTGAAACACAGCAGGTATTATTGCTGAAACTGGGCCTCTGTATACCTATGTAGATATTCCACTGAACCTCATTCATCAACTGTGATCAATGTCACTTTTAAACATTCATATTTCTTGACATTTCTGATTAATTTAACAAAAATATGAACATGAATTTCAGTGTTTTTAGAAAATCTGATGTTTTTAATGCACTTCAAACTTTTGAGCTGCAGTGTAGATGCAATGATAGTGTATGGCTCTTGATTATAGCAGATGATATAGGAGTATGAGGACAGGGAGAGACTGTGAAAACGTTATGAGCTGTCTTGCTGCAGAGAAAGTGGAGTCTGTCATCCTTGAAATGCTACCAAGATAGGCAGCTGGCAGGATTGAATGATGTTCTGCCTCTGTGGTCCAGTACAGACATAGGCTTTAAGCAACCATGAGCCACTGATAAGCGTGACAGATTAGGAAGCATGCAGAAAGTGAACTAGTACCTATGAGCCACTTATAGGAGAGAATAAATGAGCACGCAATAAAGTGGACTTGTTAGGGAGAGTTTCCCATCAGCCTTGAAACACTTGAAGTCACTTTTTAAAGAAGGACACAGTTTAAAAATGTAACCTTGGATTGGAAGTTAGGAGAAAATCCTGATCAGATACAGACAGATACATGCATACAATACACACTACTGCTCAACAGTTTGAAAAGTCCTTGTTTAAAAGACAAATTTCCGTTGGTTTACATGTAATATTACATGAGGTTTAACAGTAATGTTTGCACAGATGTTGTTTTTTACATAAATCAGTTATGTTGTTTTAGAAAATCTCTACACAGTAATACAGGGGCCCACTTTTCAGTAACAATGACTCCTGTATTTACAGGTCACATGGTGGTACTTAATGCAAATGTATCAGGTCAGATGGTTAATATATGATTCGAATCATCTTACTGACAAGCAGAGCTGAAAACTACTCTGCAGCTTAAAAAACACTAAATTTGGTTAGTTGGGGTCTGGAAATTCAACTTTATGGGTTCAATCAGTCTGAAAGTGAACGAAAGAAAAAACTTTTTTTTTCTAAGAACTGGTTTGATGAAATATGATTATAGGAAATGAAATTTATTCTATACATAAAAGTGAAAAAACAGTTGAAGGTGTTGAACATCTGGGTGTGCCACTGTTGTTATAGAAAAGCTCAAACTTGGTTTAATCAGGTTACAAAGTGAAAATGGGATGATCTGACATGAATGTTGCAGATTGTGCTGTGTTTTGAATCTGCACAATGATTTTGGTCTATGCTTATGTCTTGACTGACAAGTTCAGGATTTCACATGAGAAACTGACAGTAGTTAACACAATGTATCACTGAAACACAGCAGGTATTATTGCTGAAACTGGGCCTCTGTATACCTATGTAGATATTCCACTGAACCTCATTCATCAACTGTGATCAATGTCACTTTTAAACATTCATATTTCTTGACATTTCTGATTAATTTAACAAAAATATGAACATGAATTTCAGTGTTTTTAGAAAATCTGATGTTTCTGGTGCACTTCAAACTTTTGAGCTGCAGTGTAGATGCAATGATAGTGTATGGCTCTTGATTATAGCAGATGATATAGGAGCATGAGGACAGGGAGAGACTGTGAAAACGTTATGAGCTGTCTTGCTGCAGAGAAAGTGGAGTCTGTCATCCTTGAAATGCTACCAAGATAGGCAGCTGGCAGGATTGAATGATGCTCTGCCTCTGTGGTCCAGTACAGACATAGGCTTTAAGCAACCATGAGCCACTGATAAGCGTGACAGTTTAGGAAGCATGCAGAAAGTGAACTAGTACCTATGAGCCACTTATAGGAGAGAATAAATGAGCACGCAATAAAGTGGACTTGTTAGGGAGAGTTTCCCATCAGCCTTGAAACACTTGAAGTCACTTTTTAAAGAAGGACACAGTTTAAAAATGTAACCTTGGATTGGAAGTTAGGAGAAAATCCTGATCAGATACAGACAGATACATGCATACAATACACACTACTGCTCAACAGTTTGAAAAGTCCTTGTTTAAAAGACAAATTTCCGTTGGTTTACATGTAATATTACATGAGGTTTAACAGTAATGTTTGCACAGATGTTGTTTTTTACATAAATCAGTTATGTTGTTTTAGAAAATCTCTACACAGTAATACAGGGGCCCACTTTTCAGTAACAATGACTCCTGTATTTACAGGTCACATGGTGGTACTTAATGCAAATGTATCAGGTCAGATGGTTAATATATGATTCGAATCATCTTACTGACAAGTAGAGCTGAAAACTACTCTGCAGCTTAAAAAACACTAAATTTGGTTAGTTGGGGTCTGGAAATTCAACTTTATGGGTTCAATCAGTCTGAAAGTGAACGAAAGAAAAAACTTTTTTTTTCTAAGAACTGGTTTGATGAAATATGATTATAGGAAATGAAATTTATTCTATACATAAAAGTGAAAAAAACAGTTGAAGGTGTTGAACATCTGGGTGTGCCACTGTTGTTATAGAAAAGCTCAAACTTGGTTTAATCAGGTTACAAAGTGAAAATGGGATGATCTGACATGAATGTTGCAGATTCTGCTGTGTTTTGAATCTGCACAATGATTTTGGTCTATGCTTATGTCTTGACTGACAAGTTCAGGATTTCACATGAGAAACTGACAGTAGTTAACACAATGTACCACTGAAACACAGCAGGTATTATTGCTGAAACTGGGCCTCTGTATACCTATGTAGATATTCCACTGAACCTCATTCATCAACTGTGATCAATGTCACTTTTAAACATTCATATTTCTTGACATTTCTGATTAATTTAACAAAAATATGAACATGAATTTCAGTGTTTTTTAGAAAATCTGATGTTTCTAATGCACTTCAAGCTTTTGAGCTGCAGTGTAGATGCAATGATAGTGTATGGCTCTTGATTATAGCAGATGATATAGGAGTATGAGGACAGGGAGAGACTGTGAAACGTTATGAGCTGTCTTGCTGCAGAGAAAGTGGAGTCTGTCATCCTTGAAATGCTACCAAGATAGGCAGCTGGCAGGATTGAATGATGCTCTGCCTCTGTGGTCCAGTACAGACATAGGCTTTAAGCAACCATGAGCCACTGATAAGCGTGACAGATTAGGAAGCATGCAGAAAGTGGACTAGTACCTATGAGCCACTTATAGGAGAGAATAAATGAGCACGCAATAAAGTGGACTTGTTAGGGAGAGTTTCCCATCAGCCTTGAAACACTTGAAGTCACTTTTTAAAGAAGGACACAGTTTAAAAATGTAACCTTGGATTGGAAGTTAGGAGAAAATCCTGATCAGATACAGACAGATACATGCATACAATACACACTACTGCTCAACAGTTTGAAAAGTCCTTGTTTAAAAGACAAATTTCCGTTGGTTTACATGTAATATTACATGAGGTTTAACAGTAATGTTTGCACAGATGTTGTTTTTTACATAAATCAGTTATGTTGTTTTAGAAAATCTCTACACAGTAATACAGGGGCCCACTTTTCAGTAACAATGACTCCTGTATTTACAGGTCACATGGTGGTACTTAATGCAAATGTATCAGGTCAGATGGTTAATATATGATTCGAATCATCTTACTGACAAGTAGAGCTGAAAACTACTCTGCAGCTTAAAAAACACTAAATTTGGTTAGTTGGGGTCTGGAAATTCAACTTTATGGGTTCAATCAGTCTGAAAGTGAACGAAAGAAAAAACTTTTTTTTTCTAAGAACTGGTTTGATGAAATATGATTATAGGAAATGAAATTTATTCTATACATAAAAGTGAAAAAACAGTTGAAGGTGTTGAACATCTGGGTGTGCCACTGTTGTTATAGAAAAGCTCAAACTTGGTTTAATCAGGTTACAAAGTGAAAATGGGATGATCTGACATGAATGTTGCAGATTGTGCTGTGTTTTGAATCTGCACAATGATTTTGGTCTATGCTTATGTCTTGACTGACAAGTTCAGGATTTCACATGAGAAACTGACAGTAGTTAACACAATGTACCACTGAAACACAGCAGGTATTATTGCTGAAACTGGGCCTCTGTATACCTATGTAGATATTCCACTGAACCTCATTCATCAACTGTGATCAATGTCACTTTTAAACATTCATATTTCTTGACATTTCTGATTAATTTAACAAAAATATGAACATGAATTTCAGTGTTTTTAGAAAATCAGATGTTTCTAATGCACTTCAAGCTTTTGAGCTGCAGTGTAGATGCAATGATAGTGTATGGCTCTTGATTATAGCAGATGATATAGGAGTATGAGGACAGGGAGAGACTGTGAAACGTTATGAGCTGTCTTGCTGCAGAGAAAGTGGAGTCTGTCATCCTTGAAATGCTACCAAGATAGGCAGCTGGCAGGATTGAATGATGCTCTGCCTCTGTGGTCCAGTACAGACATAGGCTTTAAGCAACCATGAGCCACTGATAAGCGTGACAGATTAGGAAGCATGCAGAAAGTGAACTAGTACCTATGAGCCACTTATAGGAGAGAATAAATGAGCACGCAATAAAGTGGACTTGTTAGGGAGAGTTTCCCATCAGCCTTGAAACACTTGAAGTCACTTTTTAAAGAAGGACACAGTTTAAAAATGTAACCTTGGATTGGAAGTGAGGAGAAAATCCTGATCAGATACAGACAGATACATGCATACAATACACACTACTGCTCAACAGTTTGAAAAGTCCTTGTTTAAAAGACAAATTTCCGTTGGTTTACATGTAATATTACATGAGGTTTAACAGTAATGTTTGCACAGATGTTGTTTTTTACATAAATCAGTTATGTTGTTTTAGAAAATCTCTACACAGTAATACAGGGGCCCACTTTTCAGTAACAATGACTCCTGTATTTACAGGTCACATGGTGGTACTTAATGCAAATGTATCAGGTCAGATGGTTAATATATGATTCGAATCATCTTACTGACAAGTAGAGCTGAAAACTACTCTGCAGCTTAAAAAACACTAAATTTGGTTAGTTGGGGTCTGGAAATTCAACTTTATGGGTTCAATCAGTCTGAAAGTGAACGAAAGAAAAAACGTTTTTTTTCTAAGAACTGGTTTGATGAAATATGATTATAGGAAATGAAATTTATTCTATACATAAAAGTGAAAAAAACAGTTGAAGGTGTTGAACATCTGGGTGTGCCACTGTTGTTATAGAAAAGCTCAAACTTGGTTTAATCAGGTTACAAAGTGAAAATGGGATGATCTGACATGAATGTTGCAGATTGTGCTGTGTTTTGAATCTGCACAATGATTTTGGTCTATGCTTATGTCTTGACTGACAAGTTCAGGATTTCACATGAGAAACTGACAGTAGTTAACACAATGTACCACTGAAACACAGCAGGTATTATTGCTGAAACTGGGCCTCTGTATACCTATGTAGATATTCCACTGAACCTCATTCATCAACTGTGATCAATGTCACTTTTAAACATTCATATTTCTTGACATTTCTGATTAATTTAACAAAAATATGAACATGAATTTCAGTGTTTTTAGAAAATCTGATGTTTCTGGTGCACTTCAAACTTTTGAGCTGCAGTGTAGATGCAATGATAGTGTATGGCTCTTGATTATAGCAGATGATATAGGAGCATGAGGACAGGGAGAGACTGTGAAACGTTATGAGCTGTCTTGCTGCAGAGAAAGTGGAGTCTGTCATCCTTGAAATGCTACCAAGATAGGCAGCTGGCAGGATTGAATGATGCTCTGCCTCTGTGGTCCAGTACAGACATAGGCTTTAAGCAACCATGAGCCACTGATAAGCGTGACAGATTAGGAAGCATGCAGAAAGTGAACTAGTACCTATGAGCCACTTATAGGAGAGAATAAATGAGCACGCAATAAAGTGGACTTGTTAGGGAGAGTTTCCCATCAGCCTTGAAACACTTGAAGTCACTTTTTAAAGAAGGACACAGTTTAAAAATGTAACCTTGGATTGGAAGTTAGGAGAAAATCCTGATCAGATACAGACAGATACATGCATACAATACACACTACTGCTCAACAGTTTGAAAAGTCCTTGTTTAAAAGACAAATTTCCGTTGGTTTACATGTAATATTACATGAGGTTTAACAGTAATGTTTGCACAGATGTTGTTTTTTACATAAATCAGTTATGTTGTTTTAGAAAATCTCTACACAGTAATACAGGGGCCCACTTTTCAGTAACAATGACTCCTGTATTTACAGGTCACATGGTGGTACTTAATGCAAATGTATCAGGTCAGATGGTTAATATATGATTCGAATCATCTTACTGACAAGTAGAGCTGAAAACTACTCTGCAGCTTAAAAAACACTAAATTTGGTTAGTTGGGGTCTGGAAATTCAACTTTATGGGTTCAATCAGTCTGAAAGTGAACGAAAGAAAAAACTTTTTTTTTCTAAGAACTGGTTTGATGAAATATGATTATAGGAAATGAAATTTATTCTATACATAAAAGTGAAAAAAACAGTTGAAGGTGTTGAACATCTGGGTGTGCCACTGTTGTTATAGAAAAGCTCAAACTTGGTTTAATCAGGTTACAAAGTGAAAATGGGATGATCTGACATGAATGTTGCAGATTGTGCTGTGTTTTGAATCTGCACAATGATTTTGGTCTATGCTTATGTCTTGACTGACAAGTTCAGGATTTCACATGAGAAACTGACAGTAGTTAACACAATGTACCACTGAAACACAGCAGGTATTATTGCTGAAACTGGGCCTCTGTATACCTATGTAGATATTCCACTGAACCTCATTCATCAACTGTGATCAATGTCACTTTTAAACATTCATATTTCTTGACATTTCTGATTAATTTAACAAAAATATGAACATGAATTTCAGTGTTTTTAGAAAATCAGATGTTTCTAATGCACTTCAAGCTTTTGAGCTGCAGTGTAGATGCAATGATAGTGTATGGCTCTTGATTATAGCAGATGATATAGGAGTATGAGGACAGGGAGAGACTGTGAAACGTTATGAGCTGTCTTGCTGCAGAGAAAGTGGAGTCTGTCATCCTTGAAATGCTACCAAGATAGGCAGCTGGCAGGATTGAATGATGCTCTGCCTCTGTGGTCCAGTACAGACATAGGCTTTAAGCAACCATGAGCCACTGATAAGCGTGACAGATTAGGAAGCATGCAGAAAGTGGACTAGTACCTATGAGCCACTTATAGGAGAGAATAAATGAGCACGCAATAAAGTGGACTTGTTAGGGAGAGTTTCCCATCAGCCTTGAAACACTTGAAGTCACTTTTTAAAGAAGGACACAGTTTAAAAATGTAACCTTGGATTGGAAGTTAGGAGAAAATCCTGATCAGATACAGACAGATACATGCATACAATACACACTACTGCTCAACAGTTTGAAAAGTCCTTGTTTAAAAGACAAATTTCCGTTGGTTTACATGTAATATTACATGAGGTTTAACAGTAATGTTTGCACAGATGTTGTTTTTTACATAAATCAGTTATGTTGTTTTAGAAAATCTCTACACAGTAATACAGGGGCCCACTTTTCAGTAACAATGACTCCTGTATTTACAGGTCACATGGTGGTACTTAATGCAAATGTATCAGGTCAGATGGTTAATATATGATTCGAATCATCTTACTGACAAGTAGAGCTGAAAACTACTCTGCAGCTTAAAAAACACTAAATTTGGTTAGTTGGGGTCTGGAAATTCAACTTTATGGGTTCAATCAGTCTGAAAGTGAACGAAAGAAAAAACTTTTTTTTTCTAAGAACTGGTTTGATGAAATATGATTATAGGAAATGAAATTTATTCTATACATAAAAGTGAAAAAACAGTTGAAGGTGTTGAACATCTGGGTGTGCCACTGTTGTTATAGAAAAGCTCAAACTTGGTTTAATCAGGTTACAAAGTGAAAATGGGATGATCTGACATGAATGTTGCAGATTGTGCTGTGTTTTGAATCTGCACAATGATTTTGGTCTATGCTTATGTCTTGACTGACAAGTTCAGGATTTCACATGAGAAACTGACAGTAGTTAACACAATGTATCACTGAAACACAGCAGATATTATTGCTGAAACTGGGCCTCTGTATACCTATGTAGATATTCCACTGAACCTCATTCATCAACTGTGATCAATGTCACTTTTAAACATTCATATTTCTTGACATTTCTGATTAATTTAACAAAAATATGAACATGAATTTCAGTGTTTTTAGAAAATCTGATGTTTCTGGTGCACTTCAAACTTTTGAGCTGCAGTGTAGATGCAATGATAGTGTATGGCTCTTGATTATAGCAGATGATATAGGAGCATGAGGACAGGGAGAGACTGTGAAAACGTTATGAGCTGTCTTGCTGCAGAGAAAGTGGAGTCTGTCATCCTTGAAATGCTACCAAGATAGGCAGCTGGCAGGATTGAATGATGCTCTGCCTCTGTGGTCCAGTACAGACATAGGCTTTAAGCAACCATGAGCCACTGATAAGCGTGACAGATTAGGAAGCATGCAGAAAGTGAACTAGTACCTATGAGCCACTTATAGGAGAGAATAAATGAGCACGCAATAAAGTGGACTTGTTAGGGAGAGTTTCCCATCAGCCTTGAAACACTTGAAGTCACTTTTTAAAGAAGGACACAGTTTAAAAATGTAACCTTGGATTGGAAGTTAGGAGAAAATCCTGATCAGATACAGACAGATACATGCATACAATACACACTACTGCTCAACAGTTTGAAAAGTCCTTGTTTAAAAGACAAATTTCCGTTGGTTTACATGTAATATTACATGAGGTTTAACAGTAATGTTTGCACAGATGTTGTTTTTTACATAAATCAGTTATGTTGTTTTAGAAAATCTCTACACAGTAATACAGGGGCCCACTTTTCAGTAACAATGACTCCTGTATTTACAGGTCACATGGTGGTACTTAATGCAAATGTATCAGGTCAGATGGTTAATATATGATTCGAATCATCTTACTGACAATGGATATGAATTCCTTCATGTAGACAGGATCAACAAGAAAGGAGGTGGGGTGGCACTTTACATTGATAAAAACCTAAAGTACAAAAGAATGGGAAGAATGACAACTGTTATTGATGGAGTGATGGAATGTTTATCAGTGGAAATAATTATAGAAAAAAGGAAAAACCTAATTGTCAGTTGTATATATAGAACACCGGGATCTAAGATTGAGATATTTAAGGATAATATGGAGGACTTATTTACAAATATAAATCAGAAAAGAATGTTTATTTGTGGGGACTTTAATATTGACTTATTGAATCCAAATCATAATAAGAGTACAGAAGAATTTATTGATTCCATGTACAGCATAGGTTTATTTCCACTGATAACAAGACCGACCAGAATAACATCTCATTGTGCAACTCTATTAGATAATATATTTACAAATATAATAGAAGGAAAGATAAAAAGTGGGCTGTTAATCAATGATATAAGTGACCATTTACCAGTCTTTGCATCGTATAATTGCCATTATAAAGTGAACAACGATGGACATAAGATTATTTACAAAAGAATAAGAACAGAGAAGACCTTAAATTGTCTTAGAAATGAACTTTTAAAGCAAGATTGGAATATTGTATATGAACAAACAGAAGTTAATAAAGCTTACGAAGGATTTTTAAGAACATTTAACACATTACTTGATAAAAACTGCCCAGTAATTGAAATCAATAGGAAACACAACTATGCAGGAAGACCATGGATGACAAAAGGACTACAAAATGCCAGCAAAAAAAAGAATACCTTATATCGAGAATTCATAAAAAAGAGAACAATAGAAACTGAAATGAAGTATAAAACTTACAAAAATAAATTAACTAATATAATGAGATCCTGTAAAAGAGAGTATTACATTAAAAGGTTAGAACACAATAAAGATAACACAAGAGATATATGGAATGTATTAAACAGAATAATCAAAAATGAATCAAGGAATAATGATTACCCTGGGTACTTTATAGAAGGGACAAGAAGTATTAATAACATGGAGGAGATAGTAAATGGCTTTAATGAATTCTTCGTAAACATAGGGCCAAAACTGGCAGAAGAAATAAAGGTTGATGGAATAGAAAGGGACACTGGTGAAAATATTGAAAGGAATAGTAGCTCAATGTTTTTAAGAGCAGTGGAAGAGAAAGAGATTTATGACATGGTTAGAGGACTTAAGAACAAAACCAGTACAGACTGGAATGATATTGATATGGTAACGGTAAAGACAGTTATTGATGGTATCGTAAAACCATTAAAATATATATTCAACTTGTCGTTTCAAAAAGGAGTTTTTCCACAAAAAATGAAAGTTGCTAAAGTTATTCCCATTTACAAAACCGGTGAAAGACATCATTTTACAAACTATAGACCAGTGTCAATACTCTCCCAGTTCTCTAAGATACTGGAAAAACTCTTCATAAAAAGATTTGACAGTTTTGTGGAAAAATATGAATTAATGACAGATAGTCAGTATGGGTTCAGAAACAACAGATCAACAGCTTTGGCACTGATAGATTTAATGGAAAAGATAACGGAATGTATGGATAATAAGAGGTATGCGCTCGGAGTTTTCTTAGATCTAAAGAAGGCGTTTGATACTGTTAATCATGAAATTCTATTAAAAAAACTGGAAAAGTACGGGTTTAGGGGAGTGGTTTTGGAATGGTTAAAAAGCTATGTAGGGAATAGGCAACAATATGTACAAATAAATGAATATAAATCTAATTTGATGGATATAGCTTGTGGAGTACCTCAAGGTTCAGTACTGGGTCCAAAAATGTTTATTATGTACTTAAATGATATCTGCAGAGTATCGGAGATTTTAAAGTTTGTAATATTTGCAGATGACACAAATATACTGTGTGCAGGTGGGGAATTGCCACAGGTTTTGGAAATGATCACACAGGAATTAACGATATTAAAGAAGTGGTTTGATATAAATAAATTATCATTGAATCTCGATAAAACCAAATTTATGTTGTTTGGAAACCAAAAGAAAAACATCGAAGTAGAAATATGTGTTGACAATGTATATTTAGAAAGAGTAAATGAAATAAAATTTCTTGGGGTGATCATTGACCACAAGCTCTGTTGGAAGCCACACATTACTTATGTTCGGGGGAAATTGGCACGGGGCATTGCCGTCCTGGGAAAAGCAAAGCATATGTTGGATCAGAAAGCACTGCACATTTTATACTGTGCTTTACTACTGCCATATATGAGCTACTGTGTAGAGGTCTGGGGAAACACATACAAAAGTAACACACAAACAATAACTATAATACAGAAAAGGGCCATTAGATTAATAAATAATGTAGGGTACAGGGACCATACAAATGCACTCTTTGTCAAAATGCAAGCTATTAAATTCCAAGACTTGGTGAAGCTTAAAACAGCGCAAATAATGTATAAAGTCAGAAATAAATTGCTTCCCAAAGAAATCTGTAAATTGTTCATAGAAAGAGAAGGTGGGTATAACTTAAGAGGGAAATGGAATTTAAAAATACAAAGTGCTAGAACAACTTTAAGAACTATGTCAATCTCAATTGCAGGAGTTAAATTATGGAACAGTCTAACAGAAGAAATAAAAGACAGTCAAAACATAAAACAGTTTAAAGTAAAATATAAAAACCTAATTTTAAAATAAGTATAAGAATGAAGAAAACGGGGTTAACCCAGGATGGTAATGTTGCTGGTAATGGTGTTGCGGTTCTTTTTTGGTTGTTTTTTTGTTTTTTTGTTTTGTTTTGGTTTGTTGTTTTTCCATAACTTGTGTATCTGCAAATATACACATTCTGTATTTTTCATATGAAAGAAACTATACTGTGGTGGGGCTTGCTAATTTCTTGTTTTTGATTTATGTATGTTATGTTTTGTTTTACTTCATATGTTTATATGTTTCATATGTTGTTTGTTTAATTTAAGACAAAAAAAAAATTAAATGAATGAGAGGTAAAACTTGAGGGGGTAGGGACAAATAAGTAAATACTTCAGCCTACTCCTTTTCAAACAAATAATGGAATGATATTTTGTAATGATTGTGAAGGCACATGTTTGAAATGTTTGAAATAAAAATGAACTGAACTGAACTGACAAGCAGAGCTGAAAACTACTCTGCAGCTTAAAAAACACTAAATTTGGTTAGTTGGGGTCTGGAAATTCAACTTTATGGGTTCAATCAGTCTGAAAGTGAACGAAAGAAAAAACTTTTTTTTTCTAAGAACTGGTTTGATGAAATATGATTATAGGAAATGAAAATTATTCTATACATAAAAGTGAAAAAAACAGTTGAAGGTGTTGAACATCTGGGTGTGCCACTGTTGTTATAGAAAAGCTCAAACTTGGTTTAATCAGGTTACAAAGTGAAAATGGGATGATCTGACATGAATGTTGCAGATTGTGCTGTGTTTTGAATCTGCACAATGATTTTGGTCTATGCTTATGTCTTGACTGACAAGTTCAGGATTTCACATGAGAAACTGACAGTAGTTAACACAATGTACCACTGAAACACAGCAGATACCTGTCAGGAGACCCAGGGCTCATTTTTGGCGCATTGAATATTATTAATGTTTTGGTCTTTCCAGATCGCTTACAGTATGACTGTTCATTGGTGTGATCTGCTCTTTGTCCCCACACTTTCGTGTGTGTGTGTGTGTGTGTGTGTGTGTGTGTGTGTGTGTGTGTGTGTGTGTGTGTGTGTGTGTGTGTGAGAGAGAGAGCGACAGACAGACAGACAGACAAAGAATAAGATTTTCATGCCACATCAAGCCTGGAGAGTCTCCCTCCTTTGAGCCAGACATACCTGAGGATCGTCACTCACCTGTTGCTGATCTGCATAGTCAAGGAGTCCTACTTAAGAGAGCAGTGGAGCGGCAGTCGGCACTGGTTCTTTACACCAGAACTTCAGTTAGTTCTCTGGCTCGTATTATCATGTTTTCAATCATTCTCTTGCTGAAATGGTGAAGGTGTTTTTGCCGGCCGGTGGCGGAGACTGTACTCATTGTGGCATTGTTTCCCGGTTGTTTGTAGAAAGGTGTGAAGGGAGCAGCGCACTATAGTACAGAAGCAACGACTAAGACAAAACACTTCACGAATCATGGCACCTGGATTGGGACATGCTGTGGATTTTTGGCACTGTTTGATACGTTTTCATTGTAAATAAATGCACTTTCTCCAACCAGAAAGTCTTGCGTTTGGGTCCTCCTTCAGCCAACATTTACAGTATTATTGCTGAAACTGGGCCTCTGTATACCTATGTAGATATTCCACTGAACCTCATTCATCAACTGTGATCAATGTCACTTTTAAACATTCATATTTCTTGACATTTCTGATTAATGAATTAATAAAAAATTGGAACATGAATTTCAGTGTTTTTAGAAAATCAGACATTTCTATTTAATTTCAAACTTTTGAGCTGTAGTGTAGATGCAATGATAGTGTATGGCTCTTGATTATAGCAGATGATATAGGAGCATGAGGACAGGGAGAGACTGTTAAAACGTTATGAGCTGTCTTGCTGCAGAGAAAGTGGAGTCTGTCATCCTTGAAATGCTACCAAGATAGGCAGCTGGCAGGATTGAATGATGCTCTGCCTCTGTGGTCCAGTACAGACAAAGGCTTTAAGCAAATTGCAAAAGGTCAAGACCCTGAACTATCAACTGAGAATCCAAAAGGAAACGAGAAATTCGAACTGTGAACTATGAATTTAGCTATCTTGGGTCTATGATTTAAATGAGAACCTACAACTAGGACTTACCACAAAAACACTTCTAACAAGAGAAACGTTAATTCTCTAGGGGATTTTGGCTTGAGGCAGGGAAGGCGGGCACGGGCACCAGGAAATGCAATCGGGAGTCTCGGCGCACTGCAAGTAAAGGAGAAGTGTTTCAATGATAAAATCCCAGTGATCCAGAAAGGGACAAACAAGACAATCTTTGCAGGTGGAGGACTAACAAGAGGGGGAGGTTTGGAAATCCGGCTGTACATGGTTGAAATTACATTAAAAGCCACTTGATTTGACTTGATACTGCCTAACAGAAGCATTTATAATGTAAACAGAATTGGTCTTAGCACTGAACCCTGTGGAACTCCATAATTAACCTCAGTGTGTGAAGACTCTCCATTTACATGAACAAACATGAGTCTGTTGGATAGATGTGATACAAACCACTGCAGCGCAGTACCTGTAATACCTACAGCATGCTCTCATCGCTCTAACAGAATATTATGGTCAACAGTATCGAACGCTGCACTGAGGTCTAGCAGGACAAGCACAGAGATGAGTCCACTGTCAGAGGCCATAAGAAGATCATTTGTAACCTTCACTAAAGCTGTTTCTGTGCTGTGATGAGCTCTGAAACCTGACTGAAACTCTTCAAATAAACCATTCCTCTGCAGATGATCTGTTAGCTGTTTGACAAGAATTTTTGCACCTTGGAAGTAGGTGAAGTTGTATTTTTGATATGAAAGGAAGGTTAGAGATTGGCCTTTAAATAGCTAAGATAGCTAGGTCTAGAGATGGCTTTTTAAGTAACAGTTTAAATAGTGCGAGCTTGAAGGCCTTTGGTACATAGCCGATTATTAGACATAGGTTGATCATTTTTAACAGAGGTGTGGACTCGAGTCACATGACTTGGACTCGAGTCAGACTCGAGTCATTAATTTTATGACTTTAGACTTGACTTGAAAAAATGTTGTAAGACTTGTGACTTGACTTGGACTTTTACACCAATGACTTGGGACTTGAATTGGACTTGAACCGGTTTACTTGAAAAGACTTGATATTTTACCCCAAATATAAAATTTAACATGCATATTATATAGAGATTGAAAATGTGACGTCATTCACGGGTAGAACCGCAAAGGATTCTGGGAACTCGTGGCAAGAGGTACTAGCGCACGCAGGCTTTCAATTGAAATCAGTCACACAGCGATAAAAAGAAACACAAAAATGTCAAGAAGCTGTTGTATTATTAACTGCAATAGCCGGTCGCATGACAGCCACGGGAAGCCGACGGGTAAAGAGATCCGTTGTTATCGGATTACGTCGTTGAGGAGAAATTGTTCGAGCCATGTTTCCGAAGTAACAAAGACGCGACGGATGGCCTGGATTGCAGCCATTCAAAGATCAAATATAACGTCCCAGAACACTCCAGCTCACAGGTTAGTCTGCTCCAAGCATTTACACGAAGGTCAGTGTTTTTTAGTAGTTAATACGTCATTTTCATAACATAATTAGTGATATAGGTTACAAGCAAGTCTGGCGCTGAACAGAAATTGTCGCGCTATGCTCCTTTATTTATTGTGCATAAATAGTGAATTGTCCTGACACAATATTGTGTTTCGCTTCTGTTATTATGGTACATTGACAAAAACATATACTTTTATTCACAGGATAAAACAGGTTTTTTTGTATCACTAATTGCCCAGTACGATTACAGCATACAATATTATTGTCACTGCTACATTTCTGTGATGCTACCAGAAATTATTTCCACTACTAATTAATTACCGTTGAGCTCAAAGGTCCTATTAATAAACGGTTAACGAATGTGTATTTATGACGACGATTTGTGAGACTGGTAAACTTATGATACGTACGATGGTCTTTACTTTCTCACGGTGCATTTCAAGGTCCTGCACCCATCTGTCGGTAAACTGTACCTGGGCTTGTTGCAGTGACCTGAAGTTACTAAACTTCATGAGTGTATGCACTCACTCCAAGAACCGTATGATTATAAATATGCATATAAATATGCTACGATGAGATAGCTGACTTCATCTAACTAGCAAATGTTGTCCAGGCTACGTTGGTGATACAGTTTTTTTAATGTGTATGATATTTTTGTCATGCGATTTTAAAGCCGGTCCTACAACCGCATCCAAGAATAACATGCAGCTTATCTCAGAACTGTCGGTGAAAATTATTCTTGGAGCTAGGTTTAATTGAGCTGCATTTTAAAGAGGTGCAATTTCACAATTTGTGTATATTTTCTAAGTTCACTATTTTGTCATGTGTTGAGAAAAACACAGATTTTAAAATTACATGGTCTAATATTTACATTTAGCATAACTGCAACATTATTTTTTCTTTTTTTTTTTTAAAGACTGGAAAGGACTTGAAATTCAAAGTTTCAGACTTGTGACTTGACTCGGACTTTTACACCAGTGACTTGAGACTCGACTCTGACTTACCTGACATTACTTGAGACTTGACTTGAGACTTGAGGATAAAGACTTGAGACTTACTTGAGACTTGCAAAACAATAACTTGGTCCCACCTCTGATTTTTAAGAATGAAGCATTAATTAATGGTAGGAGTTCTTTGAGCAGTTTTGTAGGAATGGGGTCTAAAAGACACGTTGATGGTTTGGAGGAAGTAATTATTGAAGTTAACTCAGAAAGATCCGTTTGAGAAAAAGAATATCAACGGTACTGAAAGAAGCTGTAGACAATGTCACACTGTGAGATGATTATGAGTATTTTTTTTTTACTCTAATGATGAGAATTTTATTTGTGAAGAAGTTCATGAAGTCATTACTAGACAACGTTAAAGGAATGTTTGGCTCAACAGAGCTCTGACTTTTTGTCAGCCTGGCTACAGTGCTGAAGAGAAACCTGGGGTTGTTCTTATTTTATTCTATCAGTGATGAATAGTAAGATGTTCTAGCTTTCTGGAGGGCTTTCTTAAAAGGCAACAAACTATTTCTCCAGGCTAAATGATCTTCTAAATTTATGACACGTCATTTCCTCTCCAGCTTACAAGTTATCTGGTTTAGGCTACGTGTTTGATAACAGTGAGTGGATTACATTCTTAAACATAGTTACAGCGCTTTCAGAAAGACATGTACTGTGATGAAGTCTACTCCCCACTGCTGTGTAATCAATTATTTTAAATTTAAATGTTATCAAGAAATGATCAGACAGGAGAGGGAAACACTGTTAAATGTTCAGTTTCTATGCCATATGTTAAAACAAGATCTAGAGTGTGATTAAAGTGGTGGGTTGGTTCTTTTACATTTTGAGAGAAGCCAATTGAGTCTAATAACAGACTAAATGCCATGTTGAGGCTGTCATTTTTAGCATCTACATGGATGGTAAAATCACCCACAAAATTTTTTTTATCTGAGATGAGCACTACATCCGATAAAAAGTCTGAGAAATCAGAGAGAAACTCTGTGTAAGGCCCAGGTGGACGATAGATGATAACAAGTAAGACTGGTTTCTGAGTTTTACAGCTGGGGTGGACAAGGCTAAGCATCAGGCTTTCAAAGGGATTAAAAGTCTGTCTGGGTCTTTGGTTGATTAATAGGCTGGTGTGGAAAATTGCTGCCCCTGCCCCCCCGGCCTGTGCTTCAAGGTTTCTGATAGTTAGAATGACTTGGGTGTGCTGATTCATTTAAACTAACATAATCGCCCACCAGGTTTCTGTAAGGCAGAGTAAATTGATTTGTTGATCAATTATTAAGTCATGTACTAACAGTGACTTGGAAGAGAGAGACCTAATATTTAATAATCACATTTCACTGTTTTACTCTTTGGTGCTGTTGAGGATACTGTATTGTTCGTTCTTTGTGATTTTTTTAAAAAGTTTTTAAAGTGTTTAAGTCATTTTTTTTGCTGGTTTTTAGTTTGTTTTTCGTCTGTTTGGGAGCTGAAACAGTCTCTAAGGGGATGGGGTTTTGGGGGGATAACAGGAGGAGAGAAGCTGCAGCGAGGTGTGTAAGACTGCAACTCTGCCTCCTGGTCCCAAATTTGGATAGTCATATTTTGGGGAGTTTAATAAATTTAGCCAGATTTCTAGAAATAAGAGCTGCTCCATCCAAAGTGGGATGGATGCCGTCTCTCCTAACAAGACCAGGTTTCCTCTAGAAAGTTTCTCAATTATCTACAAAGCCCATATTGTTTTTTGACCTTCCTCGAATTTGAAGGATGGGTCGGGTGTGTCCTTCGTGGCCCACCATATCCCAGAATTCATAGCGTGGCCCAGCCAATTTCAGTTTCCAACAATGGCGGCCGCTACTAAGTTTTAAAATTACTCTTATTGTCAAGGCTCGGCTGTGTGGCAGGCAGGAGGAGGACCCAAACGCAAAACTCACAGACACGGGGATGAACTCAAAATCACAGCTTTAATGCTGGAATGGCCGAACACAGGAAATACAAAACTAAACTGGGAAAAGTAAACTAACATACGCGAAGAGACACAGGGAGATCCACACAACATGAGGGACGACGTCACGCTGAACAGAGGGAGACGCAGACAGAAATACACAGAGGGTTAACGAGGGGAGTGGGAACACACGGGGAACACAGGTGACACTGATAATCATAACGAGACAGGGCGGGGTGAACTGAACACTGACGGGAGAGGTGAAACAGGAAGTACAGAGGAGAGAGAGCACGAGTAGAACACCAACGTAACGGGCAGGGGAGACACGGAATAAACACGAAAGGGGACGAGGGCTCATAAATACATAGAGGGCACACAGGGGGAAGAGAGAGCACGGGGAGAACTTAGACATAATGGGCAGGGGAAGCATGGAATAAAACATAAGGAGAGACGAGGGCTCACAGATACACAGAGGGGCACACAGGGAGACATGAAGGGCAAGGGATCAAAACTAGAAGCCATAAAATAAAATCACACACAAGTACAATAATACGAAAATCACAAAGAACTAAAAACGCTGGGTCAGGAGACCCAGGACCGTGACAGTACCCCCCCCTCAAGGGCTGGCTCCAGACAGCCCAAACACAGAAAAACAAAACCAAACAGAAAACAACCCAGGGCGGGCGGCGGGGGCCCAGGACGGAGGGCTCGGAACAGAAAACAAAAGAAGAGCACAGCAAACACCGGAGCCCAAGAAAATAACTCAAACACAGAGCAGTTCAGGGGGCCGACCATGCGCAAGGCAACGGCGGAGACGTGAAAACAGTTCAGGAGGCCGGCCGTGCGCAAGGCAACGGCGGAGACGTGAAAACAGTTCAGGAGGCCGGCCGTGCGCAAGGCAACGGCGGAGACGTGGAAACAGTTCAGGAGGCCGGCCGTGCGCAAGGCAACGGCGGCGGTGAAGGAGACGACGGAGCAGTTCAGGAGGCCGACCGCGCGGGAGGCGGCGGCGACGATGACAGCGCTGGTCCGGGGGCCGGCCGTGCGGAAGGCGACGGCGGCCACTCAGGCGATGACGGTGCAGTTCAGGGGGCCGGCCGCGCGGAAGGCAGCGGCGGCGGCTCTCCAGTGTCAGGCGCACCGGCCGAGGCCCGGAGGGCACAGGACCAGTCGAGACGGGACCAGGCGAAGCACAGGCTGAGGAGGCGGGACCAGGCGAAGCACAGGCTGAGGAGGCGGGACCAGGCGAAGCACAGGCTGAGGAGGCGGGACCAGGCGAAGCACAGGCTGAGGAGGCTGCAGCAGACGAAGACTCTGAGGAGGCTGCAGCAGACGAAGACTCTGAGGAGGCTGCAGCAGACGAAGACTCTGAGGAGGCTGCAGCAGACGAAGACTCTGAGGCCGGGCCAGACGAGGACGAAGACTCTGAGGCCGGGCCAGGCGGAGCTGCAGAGGCTGAGGCCGGACCAGGCGGAGCTGCAGAGGCTGAGGCCGGACCAGGCGGAGCTGCAGAGGCTGAGGCCGGACCAGGCGTAGCAGAAGCACAGGCAGAGGCTGGCCCAGGCGATGACGAAGCGGTCGCAGATGGCGGCTGGACAGGCTCCTCGGGCCCTCCAGCTGATGCAGCGTGAGGCTGGACAGGCCCTTCGGACTCTCCAGCGGAGACGTGAGGCTGAACGGGCCCCTCGGACCCTCCAGCGGAGACAGGAGGCTGAACGGGCCCCTCGGACCCTCCAGCGGAGACAGGAGGCTGAACGGGCCTCTCGGACCCTCCAGCGGAGACAGGAGGCTGAACGGGCCTCTCGGACCCTCCAGCGGGGACGAGGAGGTGCTGGCCGGGCTCACTGGAACCCCCAGCGGATGAGGCAGATGGCGGCGTGGGAGCCACGGAGTCCTGGATGAGCTCATCCGAGCTTCCAGCAGGAGCTGATGTAGAGCCAGAGAGGTTTGGGACCCCTGGCTGAATGTTAAGCCGAACAGAAGACCGTATTGCTATCGGGGACTGGGCCAATGGTTCAGGTGCGAGCTGAGCTACTGGAGGGGCGGATGAGAGTGGGAGCTGAGCTACTGATGGTGGTGAAGTAGATAACTGCACGGGGGACTGAACTGAGGGCGTCTGCACTGGCACAGGGGACTGAACTGATGTCTGTTGTAACGGAGGTGGTGAGAGTGGAGTAGGCAGTGGAGTAGATGACTTCACAGGAGAATGAACCAGAGGTGAGTGCGCAGGAGATTGAGCTAGAGGTGGTAGTGATAGTTGAGGGGAAAGTGGAGCTGGTGATTGAGTGGATGACTGTGCTAAAGGAGGCTGCACTGGGGACACTGGAGACTGCACTGGGGACACTGGAGACTGCACTGGGGACACTGGAGACTGCACTGGGGACACTGGAGACTGCACTGGGGACACTGGAGACTGCAGTGATGGTTGTAGTGGAGGTGTAACGGGTGAAGGAGTGGCTGAAGTGGCTGTGGGTCGGACGGCTAGTGGCTCAGCTACAGGGTATGGTAACGGCAGGGCTATGGGTTGAATGACTGACTGAGTAGCAGCCTGAGTGGCTGGGTGTAGTGACGGTTGTGGTGGAAGAGAAACAGGTGGTAGAGTGGATGATGGAGCTAAGGGCGACTGAGTGGCAGACCGAACTGATGACTGAAGCGATGGTAGAGGTGAAAATGGAGCTTGTGGTGGAGTTAATGGCTGAGCTAGCGGGGACACAGGAGACTGAACTGAGGGTGGCTGCGAGGGAGCTAACTGAACTGAGGGTGGCGGCGAGGGAGCTAACGGAGCTGTGAAGGGCTGCGAGGGAGCTAACGGAGCTGTGAAGGGCTGCGAGGGAGCTAACGGAGCTGTGAAGGGCTGCGAGGGAGCTAACGGAGCTGTGAAGGGCTGCGAGGGAGCTAACGGAGCTGTGAAGGGCTGCGAGGGAGCTAACGGAGCTGTGAAGGGCTGCGCAGGCGATAAGCAGCTCGCATTGACTTCCGCCACACAAAACACAGCCCCTGAATGAACAGTCATAATGTCTGGAAAAGACACAGAGTTCTCACTCACCACAGCAGGTGAATTAGAAGGCCGAATGTCCGGCTGTGGGGTGGCGCGTCGGTGGCGTGAATGCCGTTTTCTTCGGGAAGCCGGAGGTGCGGTGATGGAGGAAACCGGCAACGACGGAGAGATCGCGGCCGGCTCCTCATCCTCCGACCACATTGCTGCGAGAAAAGCAGCGGGTGAGTGACAGTCAGAGTGGAGGGTGGATGGAGAGGAGTCCAGTGGCAGTAACGTGGAAACGTTTCCCGATTGTGGCGGTCGCTGTTGCGGTATGACGAGCTCGCGAATTTGTACTGTCTCCTTGGCTTTCTGCAGATTGGACAGTAGGCCCGAAAATCCTGAGAGCTCGTGGAGATGGGGATTCCCTTTGAGAATAGCCTCGATGGCGTTTATCCCAATGGACACGGCTTTAATGTCCGAGGCGTGGGAAACTCGCTCCCACAGGCCGAAGATGCGGGCCAAATCGCTTTCCCGGGAGGAGCCTGCTGGGTCCATGTCTGGTGACGTCGTACTGTCAAGGCTCGGCTGTGTGGCAGGCAGGAGGAGGACCCAAACGCAAAACTCACAGACACGGGGATGAACTCAAAATCACAGCTTTAATGCTGGAATGGCCGAACACAGGAAATACAAAACTAAACTGGGAAAAGTAAACTAACATACGCGAAGAGACACAGGGAGATCCACACAACATGAGGGACGACGTCACGCTGAACAGAGGGAGACGCAGACAGAAATACACAGAGGGTTAACGAGGGGAGTGGGAACACACGGGGAACACAGGTGACACTGATAATCATAACGAGACAGGGCGGGGTGAACTGAACACTGACGGGAGAGGTGAAACAGGAAGTACAGAGGAGAGAGAGCACGAGTAGAACACCAACGTAACGGGCAGGGGAGACACGGAATAAACACGAAAGGGGACGAGGGCTCATAAATACATAGAGGGCACACAGGGGGAAGAGAGAGCACGGGGAGAACTTAGACATAATGGGCAGGGGAAGCATGGAATAAAACATAAGGAGAGACGAGGGCTCACAGATACACAGAGGGGCACACAGGGAGACATGAAGGGCAAGGGATCAAAACTAGAAGCCATAAAATAAAATCACACACAAGTACAATAATACGAAAATCACAAAGAACTAAAAACGCTGGGTCAGGAGACCCAGGACCGTGACACTTATTAATCTTTCTGGGTCACAAAATAAACTTTTAACATATTTTCAGGCGAGAAGGTGTGTAAACTTCAAATATCTGCTTGGTTTATCAAGACATCACATATTTGCAAAGGTGCGCCGATGTTTTCGGAGACGTCTGTTACCCGCCCGCTTGATAGCTAGCCGGGGGGTTCAATGGTCACTCGAGCCGGCGAGAGCAGCGGACTCCCGGCTTCATCGTTTTCAGACTCCCGCTGTCTTTCGCTACTCAGATTAAACCCGGCCCACGTAGACCGCGAAGGCCGGGTCCTCCGAAGGATGCAGCCGACGTTTTGGGACACAGCTTATATTTCTTAAGGGAGTGAGTTCCAAAGCCGAGTAGCGGAGCGACTGAAAGCTCTCTGCCCTAAAGTGGTAAGGCAAGCAGAAGGAACAACAAGATGAGTGGCAGATAAAGATCTGAGAGAGCGGAATTTAGATAAATCTTCGATCGCTAACAGCGTGACTCTGAAGTGCGGTACTGTATGTTTGTAACACAACAATGTCGACAAAATGTTTTGCACCGAGAATGAATGAAACCAAAGGCAACCACGGGTGCCTTTGGTTTCATTCTGTAATACTGGACTTATTTTTCTACGAAGGTTTGAACTTTGAGAATGTTTAAACAAGAGAGAAAAGTGTTAAAATATCCATGCCTGTCTGAGAAAAATGTGTGTAGTGAAGGGTTTTGCAGCCTTAAAATCTCTATAATAATTATAAAAACTAAAGTTGGCTACTTTGCAGATTTCACCTATCGCAGGTTATTTTTGGAACGTAACTCCCGCAATAAATGAAGGACCACTGTACTTAGTTTTTCATACAATGCTTCTCCATTTTGGCTCAGTTGTTGTTAAATAAATAATGACAGTGTAATCTGATGATTATTGTTTTTTGAGGTTGTAGTTACCTAATTTGAAGATCTGCTATGATACCTGATACAAACCTTAGCACTAAAATAGGGTGTCCTTTCTTTTTGCTATGACTCTAAAATGTCTGAAAAATTAAATAAAATGTGTCTCATTATTATCCAAAATATCCAAATCCAGCTCATTATTTCAACCCTGTAGTGCTGGATTGTTTATGTATGTAATTTAACATCCTCACGTATATATCAGGGGTACAGGGGACGGTGACAGGAAGGATGAAGGACCCAAATGCAGGACTCACAGACACAGAGTGATCAACACAAAAAGGCAGCTTTATTGTGTTGTAAAAACATTCTATAAAATAAACTTGAGAAAACCAAAACCAAGTAAAACAGGAAACAAGAGACATCAAAACAGGAGGCCACAACAGTCCACAATAGGGGGGGAACAGTTCTGGTGGTCACCCGCCTGGCTCCAGTGCCAAAACAGTTCAGGAGACTGACTGCGTGGGAGGCGGCGGTGAAGCAGGTGGCGTGGTTGAGCAAGCAGTGGCACGGCAGCCGCAGGCGGTTGAGTAGGTGGCACCATGGCAGCTACAAGCGGTTGAGCAAGCGGTTCCACAGAAGGTGGTGCGGTTAAGTAGGTGGCAGCACGGCAGGAGCAGGCGGTTCCAAAGGCGGTGGTGTGGTTGAGCAGGTGGCGGTGTGGCAGGAGCAGGGGCTGAGCAGGTGGCGGCACGGCAACTGTGAACGGTTGAGCAGCAAGTGATGTGGCAGCCGCTGGCAATCAAGCAGGTGGCGGTGCTGCAGCCGCAGGCCGCCTGCAGGCAGTCGCAAAGATGGTTCCACAGGCAGTTCCTGCTGGAGGCGGCACGGTTGGGCAAGCAGTGGTGCGGCACCTTCAGGCAGTTGAGCAGGTGGCGGCGCAGCAGGGGCAGGTGGCTGAGCAGGTGGCGGCATGTCAACTGCGAGTGGTTGAGCAGGAGGTTTTCGCGGCAGCCACAGGTGGTTGAGCAGGTGGCGGTGCAGCAGCCACAGGGAGCTCAGCAGGCGGTTGCACAGACAGTTCCACAGACAGTTTCTGCCGGCGGCAGCACGGTTGGGCAAGCAGTGGTGTGGCAGCCGCAGGCTGTTGAGCAGGTGGTGGCGCGGCATCTGCAGGTGGTTGAGCAGGCCATTCAGATGCAGTTCCAGCAGGCAGCGGCGCGGTTGGGCAAGCAGTGGCGCGGCAGCCACAGATGGTAGAGCAGGTGGCGCCGCGGCAGCTGCATGCGGTTGAGCAGGCGATTGAGCAGGCGGTTCCACAGACGTTGGTGTAGTTGAGTAGGTGGCAGCATGGCAGGAGCAGGCGGTTCCACTGGTGGTTCCCGCAGCTCATTCCTGCAGGTGGTTGCGCGGTGCGGAGGAGGTCCCCATCTCAGGCTGTTTGCTAGGTTCGTGTGATGGCTGCGTCGTTCTATCGTGTGGCTGCGGCAGCTACAGGATGAAGGACCAAATGCAGGACTCACAAACACGGAGGAATAACCACAAAAAGGCAGCTTTACTGAGCTATAAAAACATTTTATAAGGTAACAACGCAACAACGGACAGAGGAAAACACAGGGCTTATCAGTGACAACGATGAGGCCGCCTACAGGGAGGAGGTGGATCGTCTGGCTGAGTGGTGCGACAGAAACAACCTGCTGCTTAACACCGAGAAGACCAAGGAGCTCATCGTGGACTACAGGAGGAATGCTGACCCACATCCACCCATCCACATTAAGGGGACGGCTGTGGAGCGTGTGAGCAGCTTCAAGTTCCTGGGAGTCCACATCTCCGAGGATCTCACCTGGACGACCAACTGCTCCAAGCTGGTCAAGAAGGCTCACCAGCGCCTCTTCTTCTTGAGGACTCTGAGGAAGAACCACCTGTCCTCAGACATCCTGGTGAACTTCTATCGCTGCACCATCGAGAGCATCCTGACCAACTGTATAACAGTCTGGTACGGGAACTGCTCTGCCTCGGACCGGAAGGCGTTGCAGAGGGTCGTGAAAACTGCCCAGCGCATTGCCGGAGCACCACTTCCTGCCATAAAAGACATCTACAGGAAGCGGTGTCTGAAAAGGGCTGGGAAAATCATCAAAGACCCCAGTCACCCATCACATGGACTCTTCACCCTCCTGCCCTCTGGGAGGCGCCACAGGAGCCTCCGGACTAAGACCACCAGGTACCGGAACAGCTTCTTCCCCACAGCTGTCAGACTCCTGAACTCTGCCTCCTGACATCTGACCCACGTTAAACTCATGGACTGAACATACACACACCCACAATGGACAACTGTACCCTCAAACACAATAATAACATGGACTGAACCACCACTCACAACCACTAGCACTTTATATAGCCTCTGTAGAAACTATCTACACCCTCACTTATCTTAACTGCACTACTGTATAGCTCTGTGTAAATAATCATTCTGTACATTCGATAATCTTTAATCCTACAACTGTTTACAACTTGCATAGTTCCCATTTCTGTATAGCTGTATATCCCAGATTCTGTAAAGTTATTTATTTCATATTCTGTATAGTTTTTCATATTTATATCCTGTTCATATCCTGTACATAGCTTGTACTCACTACAGCCTGTACATACTTATAGTTATAGAATAGTCACAACATACTTCATACCGTGTACATTATAACATACCATAATAGACCCATTTCTGTAATATACTCACATATCTATATTATTGCTAATATATATTGTAATATATCTATATCACTAAAGCACTTCTGGATGGATGCAAACTGCATTTCGTTGCCCTGTACCTGTGCATGTGCAATGACAATAAAGTTGAATTCTATTCTATTCTATTCTATTAAATACACAAGAGAGTAAAAAGGGAATGGGAAACAGGAAGGAAACACAGTTGGGACTAATCTGATAAAACAAGACAGGGAGGAAACAAAACTGAAAACACTGAGCATGGGACACAAGACTGTCAAAGTAAAACAGGAAACAAGAGACATACACAAAGACGCAGACTTGACACAGTGACATGACTGACTAGGGAACCTGAAACATGGAGACATGAGTAGCTAACCATGGAACACAGGGAAAGCACAGTGACAGAAAATTAAACACTAGGAATTATAAATATAACACAAGCAGAAAACAATAAAGAAAACATAAACCATGAAAAACAACAAATCAAATACTTCATCTAAAAAACACAAAACACTGAGTCACAGACCCAGCACCATGACACAAATGTTTAGAACACACAGAAGAATTGCTTATCACAGCATTGCTCACTAAGACAACAATGCAGTGTTTTTTAAACTCTCAAAATATGATTGTGAATATTTTGATGTGGAAAGTGGGATTATCCCCATTAGCAGCATCTCCTCCTCTCTGGCGCACTGAGGATGAGGTTGATCACACAGTCTGATGTGCATATGCGCTGCATTTGTCACACTGTATTCACAAATGAGTCGCTCCATTGGACCTTAGGGTTACCAAATCTCACTTTAACCCCTGAACACAAGGATAACCTAATGAGGTCTTTGCCATCATTGATCGATAACCCCACCCATAGCCAACACCTTAACCCTGTGCTTTGGAGAAATGAAAGAAATATTTATTGTTGGAAATTTTTAATTTTTGATGCGAGTCACATAGAATAATTATTTTTATTGTCCCCTGATTACCAAAGACTTGACTTAGACCTCACAGAGTTAACCTAAGCGGCTGATCCTGCAAGTGGCAGTAATACTCCCGAGCTTGCCATTAGACAGCCCATACAGCAAGGGGCGCACTACGTTTCTCTTCACGTACAAATTGACCCCTGACCTCCTGTCGTCATCCGACCCTGAGTCTCACGTTTTCCTACTGTGACCTCAGACAGTCAGCACACTTCCGAGCTTTACCTTTAGCAGCAGGTAAAACCTCAGAAACACATTGTTCTGATTTAGTCGCGGATTTAACAGGAAGGAAAAAATGGCCGGAGTCGAGGAACTGTCCCCCGCTACGAGTTCGGTGTCTGTACGGCCCCCAGAGGACGAGATTGACGACGACGAAGATGAAGATGTAATTCCCTTATTATTCATGGGCTCTTGAAAAAAGATTGAATGAAAATGGGACTTTAGCAGTGTGTTGCACTGTTTTGTTTGCTGTGTTAGTTCCCCTGCCTAAATAGGGCAACACCAAAGCTAACTAGCTAGCTACCTACCTGAGGTATACGGTCTGTCTAACAATGCTGCAAGCTAAAAACCAGTTTCACTGTACACGAATGTATTTCATGTTCCCACTTAGATGTTAGCTAATTTTCCTGTATGTTCTTACTCATTAGAGATGCTTCTTTATTTTCTAATGCACGGCTCAAATGTTTGCTTTTTGTGGTCGTCCATAAGCTGGATGAGACGCTGATGGAGAGATTGTGGGGCCTGACTGAGATGTTTCCTGAAACGATGCGCACAGCTGCAGAGGTGTCTGCACACTGCTCAGTCTCATTGATTAAAAAGTTCTACAGGTATGTCTCTCCCCGTCTGTTGCTTTTCATTAGTAATTGCACGAATGTGTTTGTTAAGAGGCCACAGTAAAGGATATAACAGGTACAAATTCTTTGCTCGTGCCAATTAAGTCAACTCTTAACTTAAATCTGTTGGTTCAAGTATGCATTGGGTAAATGCTACAACATTATAAAGAATGGAAAAACACCAAATCACAGATTTACATATAGCAAAATGCAATATCCATCCATGGATTTTCTACAGCTTACAGGGTCTGGGGGTGAACTAATATTATTCCAGTCTTTGCATATTAGAGTCTAACTAAAAGGAGTATTAGAGTAACTAAAGGGTACCGTATAACACATTTTAAACTGCAGGTACTAATCAGGTTGGTGTTCTGTTACAGTTTTTCCCGCTCTGCGCTCTGGGTCGGCACTACCTCCTTCATGATCCTGGTGCTGCCTGTTGTGTTTGAGACAGAAAGACTACAGCTGGAGCAGCAGCAGCTACAACAGCAGAGACAGGTGAGTGTTATGGGGCACTTGAGCGTTAATTGGTAGTTGTTCAGGGGAAAAGCATTTACTGGGAAATTTCAGTGTGCAGCCTGAATAATCGATTCTTCCCCCTTTAGATCCTGTTGGGACCTAACACTGGAATGTCCGGTGGGATGCCGGGCATGATGCCTCCTGCACCCGGCAAGATGTGAGGGGGCAGGAAGGGCCGACAGGAGCCTGAGATCTGCTGTTGGAGAGGCAGCAGAGTCACTCGGAAGGAGAGACAAGAGAGAAGAGCGAAGACCTGAAGTTTAAAGAAAAAAAGGCAGAGGCTGTATGTCAGCAGCGTTCAGCTCACTCCAGCAATATTGTGGAGGAGGATGTGATGTGTGTCCAACACTTCCCTCTCGCTGTCTCTCCTTACTCCCAGGATCATGCAGAGACTGATTTCCAGAAGCACAGCTTCTGTTATTTTTCTTTTTTGGGTTCTTTTTTTTTTTTTTTTTTTTTTTAAATACTTATATCAGCATAAATAATTTCTTCATAGGGGATATCAGTTGAAGTTGGATACAGTGAAAAGAGAAGTGTGGAGGTTAGCGGTGGTATAGCTCGGTGTTTGTAGTCAGAAGAATGGTACTCTCATTGGTAGTTCAGTTCATCTTCATATGCTTATTGGTTCCCCTTGCATGTGAAGAATGAAGTTAGAATATCTGATCATATGTGACAAGTTTTATTAAATTATAAGATTGGTGTCTACATTGACCACGTGCTGTGGTTCAGTCTTTGTCTCAGATCACCAGTGTACTATATGTGTATAGTATGTCAGAGTGTAATGCCTCTCGCTTTGAACTTTCCACAGTTATTGGTTTTATCGTGTCCTCCTGGTTAAATGACGCTGATGTGTCCAGTCTTAATTGAATGTAATTTAGTTTTCCTCTGTTGTCATTCATATGACAGTATTTTATAATCTCCACTGAGCAACCCCATGATTTTGTTTTGTGTTCAACATTACTGCCACAATTAAAACACCAAATCAAATAGAAAGCCTTGTGTCTACTTTCACCTTGTTTTTGTGTGTAAGATCAAATATTTTGAGATGTTTGTCAAATGTATTAAATAATCAACAAGAGGTATCGTTGAAATTATCGTCATTCATTTATTTTTGTAATCATCATAGAGTCTGTATTTATTTCACCACATTTTGATCATAAAGTCTTGATATTGGTTATTATTTACATGAGATATTTTAGCTTGTAAGAACCATCTAACAATACTGATTCTGACAATCAGTAACTTGTCTTCAGATAAAAAGTTCCATTGTCATAGAAAAATGTTTTTATTGTATACAAATGATTAGAAATTCAGAAGTTTAGAAAGTAGTATTTAGGACAATGCTGCATTCACGTGTTGTTTCCAAAGGATTAAGATAGGAATGTGTTCCAAAGATTTCGAGAGACATAACTCCTTCAGATATTTTATGGGGATATTTGTTTAAAGCCTTAACGTCCGATGATGTAATTGGGAACACTTAAACGCAACATTAATACTAACTATTGTTTGGTCACGTTCATTTAACTGGTCAAAATAGAAATTTCCGCTTGCACCTGAAGAGTCAGAAATTCCCGCCGGTGACAAAAGGCCAGTTTTGTCATGAACACAAAAAAGCTATCTTTTAAACTTTAGACACTATATTTGTTTTTCATCCATGAGCGTACTGTAGTTGGCGTCCGATAGCTAATAATCATACGATAATCTGACAGTCTTGTTTTGTAGTTTAACCTGTTTTTCTTTGTTTGTTTGTTTGCCTTGAAAGAGCGGTGTATGGTTAGCAAAGAGTTAGCTTGATTTTAGACTGGCTAAATATCTTAGCTGAGTAATCAAAATACCTTTCATCTTTAATTCTGACCTCATTCTGCATTAAAATGAAAGTTGCAGAGGATCAAGTTGTTGAAGATGATTCTAGTTTCCAGGATGATGAGGTAAGATTTGAGTATTATTTTATTCAGTGCGTGTTAATACTATAGTGTCCCTCTTTAAAGAGGAAAAAAATATGTTAAATGAAGATTTGCCTTAAGATAAAAAAAAAAAACAATGTTTAAATAACTTAAAGTTTAAGCTATATTATATTTTGGTTACAAATATTGTATAAAGATAATACAGAAGAGTAGATTAAAACATTATGAAAAGCTATAATCTGCAGGCTTTTTAATGTTATATTTACTCTTGATCAGTTAGCTCATATAGATTTTTCCTCTGAACCTCACAGGAGTCTTTCTTCCAAGACATTGATCTCCTGCAGAAACATGGGATAGTGAGTAAACAGCTGAGCTCAAAATCACTCATCTAACAAAAAGCAATTTGAGTGTGTGAGCATCAATCTGACCCTCCTGCCGTGTGATCACAGAACATGGCAGACATCAAAAAGCTGAAGTCAGTGGGCATCTGCACTGTTAAGGGGATCCAGATGACTACCCGCAAAGCTCTGTGTAACATCAAGGGCCTGTCAGAAGCAAAAGTGGAAAAAATCAAGGAAGCTGCTGGAAAATTGCTGGTAAGACACTGCGTTTTGAATCCTTAAATATCTGCTCTGTCCTGTTTATGTCTGTAGTGGGATCAAAACGTGACTGAAAAGACGATTTGTGTTATAGTTGATTCTCTTTATGTTGTAGAATGTCGGTTTCCAGACGGCTTTTGAATACAGCGCAAGGAGGAAGCAGGTGTTCCACGTCACAACTGGGAGCCAAGAGTTTGAGTTAAGTTTTCCTCATATTGGGCCTCATTCACAAACAGTGGACAAAACCTTGTGTACCCTATTTTCATTTTACACGCAAGTCCAGCATTCATCAGTAGTTTCTCACCTGAATTCGTCCATACCTTAATTAAGAACTCCCTCAAACTATCTTTATGCATAAATTCTCGCCACTTGGATGAAGGCTAGAAGGTCACAAAAAATGTAAACAAACGTCTTTGTTTTTGGTATTAGTCCAAAAAGTCAGAGACAGAAAATTTGCTCATATTTATCATCCCTTTCTCAAGTCAGGAACCTTGAAATTATTTTGGAGAATGATCTTAGATTTGATAATCATATTCAGAAAATATTAAAACTTAAGATTGGTGAGAAATTGATCCATGCTTTTAGGTTAGCAAACAAGCAGGTTGAATTATTGTAACGCTCAATTTGCAGGAGTCTCCAGGTCATCAGTAGGACGAATCAGTTCTTATAGATGTGAAAATGTGACCCCACTATTGAAGTCACTTCATTGGCTTTCAGTGCTAGTTCATAAGCCTCTCTGTTGCTTGACCCCTCCAATGTGTCTTTGACTTACTAATTGTTTATAACCCGGTCAAACCTCTCACTGTGCTGAGGTTGCTTTGGTTACTGTGGTCCTGTTCTTTGGAACAAGCTGCCTGCTGACCAGAGGTCATATGCATCTGTGCCGACATTAAAAAAAACCCCTCAAAATGTTTTTGTTACATTAATTAGCGGTGCATGTGTGTTCTTTGTAAAGTTTAATTGAGCTTTTGTTGTAATTGAGCTTTTATTTTGTTTTCACTGCCTTAAAACCTACATAGGTTTTTATGTTTTTGTCTCCCGTGTTCATCAGACTGAGTTTAAGTATAATCAGTTGTGCTATTTAAACAAAAAAGTCATTGACATTGTTGAGCTGACAGATCAGACACTCCTCAGATCCTCACTCTTCTTCCTTTTGTGTGGTCTGTGTTCAGAGCACACATTCAGACTGCACATTTTCTTCCGTTAGGTTGTTCTGTTTGTTTTGTATAATTTTTTATGTCGAAACTTTTCCTTTTCTTACCCTAGAAGACTTCTTGTCTCAGGGGAGATAAAGTTCATCACTTTGTTTATTTGTTTAACCCGAAACCTCCCTTTTGTTATTAACCATTGTCCCTTCTCAGCTGACTCTTTTTAAAAGCTGTGCACTTTCTGGCTTCCTCCTCAGGCACTGTTTCAGTTCCTTCAGTCATAAATTATCCAGTTTTGTTTGTTTGTTTTTTTCAACTTCCCCGCAGTTCACGCAGATAACAGGTAGCGAGCGGTCGTCTACTGGCTCAGAATGCTTGTAGTTCAATAAAATACACACAGTTGTGAATCTCAGGGTTATTTTTCACTGAACTTTGTGCATGCAGTAATCACACTAGACTTTCTTCTTTGCTTCATAGCTTTAGCATATTAATAGATAAATTGGCAGTAACATGGAGGATATAGGAGGTTTTTGAGATTTATCAACAGCAGCGTTAGTATTGATTAAACCGATGATTTTACATGTATGTGAACTGTGTCTCTGCAGTAAATTGCTGGGTGGAGGTGTAGAGAGTATGGCGATCACAGAGGCCTTTGGAGGTGAGCAGACACCCCCCTGTAATGCGTTCCTCTCTGATGTTTTCTCATCTAAATTCATGAATACATTTCAAATTCATGAATTTACTCTCAGTATGTCTTCTTCTAGAGTTTCGCACAGGAAAAACCCAGCTGTCTCACACGCTCTGTGGTGAGTAAAGAATCTTTTTTGTTGGTTTTTAGCTTCCTGATACAGAGTAGTTTAAAACGCGTTCTTTGTCATTCAGTCACTGCTCAGTTGCCGGGCGAGGATGGATACTCGGGCGGAAAAGTAATCTTCATTGACACGGAGAACACCTTGTATCCTTGGAATGAGCACGGCACAAATATATACCAGCTGAAACGCTGCCATGTAACGCTGATGGTAATCTGCCTCCTATTTTCCTTGACTTGTACTTGTCTGATTTGAGTCGCCCGGACAGACTGAGAGACATCGCTGACAGGTTTAACGTGGACCATGATGCCGTGCTGGACAACGTGCTTTACGCCCGAGCCTACACTAGTACGAACATGCATTACAGTTGATTTAGACTGACTTTTTTAGAGCATTTTATAAAGAACTGAAAACTCTGCAGGTGAACACCAGATGGAGCTGTTGGACTTTGTAGCAGCCAAATTTCATGAAGAAGGAGGCGTGTTCAAGCTGTTGGTAAGCAAGAGAACTTTTCTTCTGATATTGGTTTTAGTCATCAACTCTGTAAATCTAATCAAGGTGGAGAACAACACCTAGAAACCGGGTTTCCCTGTTTCTCTGGCCTTTCACTCTGCTTGTGTGCTCGTCGTTGGTAGATTATCGACTCCATCATGGCTCTGTTCAGAGTGGACTTCTCTGGCAGAGGGGAGCTCGCTGAGCGGCAGCAGAAACTGGCCCAGATGCTTTCAAGGCTGCAGAAAATCTCTGAAGGTCTGAATCAGGATTCTCGGTTTTTGTGTGTAAATATTTATGCCATTAACACCTTATCTTTTACACGAACTGTTGGAAACAGAAGTTGCTGGTGGTTGACTGGAAATAGCACCCTGATCATTTTCCTCATATAGTAACCTTTATGTATAAGGAATGTCGGATAAACAATCATCAACATGGAGACAGAATGTTTTTAAAGCTTTGAGATGAGTGTTTCCACTGACTGTGAACTGACTGTGAAACAGTGCGCTAATTGGGCCAATGACTTGTGATTTGTAACTCCTTAGCCACAAAAAATCTTCCATTTTGACAGATGAGGACCAGAAGTTTTTTTGCACCTACAACTCTCACCATCTGGTGACCTTATATAGACTGTAGGTTTAAAGCACTTCCACTTTGGCTTCGTTTTTCCAACCTGGAAGCTAGGTCCTAGAGGTGGGAGTCACCAGGCACCCCATGATGCACGCTTAACAACTCATGAGCTGCTTAAGAGAATATTACATTGATCTTTCACTTTTGAGCTCAGCAGCTTTCTTGGTCTATAAGAATGTAACTAGAATACAACCAGCTGAGTCTGTGTTCATTGACAATGCCTCATTCAGACTGATTGCAGTCTGTTTGCATTCATGAGACAGCAACTATTTACAAACCTTCAACTATCTCTGTGGGTGATTGCGATTCTTAAACCGATGCTTGCGTTCAAACTGACTCTGATCTATGTTTTCGTCAGAGTACAACGTAGCTGTGTTTATTACCAACCAAATGACAGCTGATCCTGGAGCCGGAATGACGTAAGATAGCGCAGATTCCCTCATGCTTACAAATAGGAGGTTTTCTGATAAAAACGCCGTGTGAAACACTGCTGAGATGTTCTCACCCATTTCAGGTTTCAAGCTGATCCCAAGAAGCCAATTGGTGGGCACATCCTGGCCCACGCTTCCACCACACGCATCAGCTTGAGGAAGGGGCGTGGGGAGATGAGAATCGCCAAGATATTTGACAGGTATTTAGCAGTTCAAGGGCAATTTTCATAGTGATCAGTTTAATTATTAATGACTTGGATCAAGTATAAGACATGATATGACACTGTAGTGACAAAGATGTGAACGTGAGCAAAGCGTGAAAAGTCTTAGATAAATGTTCTACACTCATCTGTCTCTTCGTGTTTGCTTCCAGTCCTGATATGCCTGAGAATGAGGCAACCTTTGCCATCTCTGCTGGAGGAGTTACTGATGCCAAAGATTGAAGTATAATTGAAGTATAATAAAAGGAAAAGATGAGACTTGCATGTTAACACTGTTCCTTGCTAACCCGTCAACTTGTTAGTTATATTATTTATTTATTTATTAATAGCTTCATTAACCTTGTGTAATTTGTTAAAGATTAAAGTCTGACATATAGTATTGTACTATTTGGTGGTGGTGTTGTTTCTGTTTGAGAGATTGTTATGAAATTAATAAAGAATAAAAATCCCTTTTCTGATGTTTCATACTTGGGTTTCATTGGGGGGGGGGCTGCAAGACTGACTGTAGACTTAGCGGGTTTGCAGGTGTCCGGTGCTGCCCTCTGGCGGTGTGCGAGGGACGTGCAGCTGCCGTGCACCACTTCTCGTCAGCTACGGGATCCATATGCTTGTCAAGGCAAGGCTTAACAAAGCAATGGGAACTTCACCGAGCGTGCTGCTAAGAGTCTAAAACACACCAGCAACTAAACCCGTATAAACGGAACCACAAAAATCATTCGCCTTGCCCGGTGGTGGGAAGCCTGTCAACTCTGGAAAAAGCAGCGATGGACACGAGAGACACAGCCCCGGATTCGTGGGAGCTGGAAGAGGATGCCGAGGCCCCTGCTGCCGCGGCGGGACTCCCAACCGCCTTCGCCGCCCTTAACGTCAACGCCAAGCCGTTTGTCCCCAACGTTAACGCCCCGGTGTTTGTACCAAGCTTCCTTCAAGCCAGCGCTGTGGAAATGCCGGCTTCAGATGGTAGGTTAAATTCCAGACAGCTGGCTGGAAGTTAGCTTAACTTGCTAGCTTGCTTGCTAGTCCAGCTAAGTTAGCCTTCCTGTGTGTAACTCGCTGTGCTGAACAGCACAGCATACCCTCTAACTCATCAACAAGTCGGCACAAGTGCGGCTGTGGTGCAATAGCTGATTCATGACGTAGTAGTAACGAATATGTGAGCCGCGGGCAATCTTTTCTAATGAGTAGTTACGAAAGTATTTTTTGTTTTCTTATCTTTAAGGTACCCCTGATCCAGCTGCCAGTATGGAGGTGTCAGAAACAGTCGGTACGCATCCACAGTGTACTCCAGTGCACTGCATGTTCACTTGGTTAAGTTACAGCTCTAGCTCAGGCTTCAGGGGGTAGATACAGGCTCAGGTGTGCAAGATTTAACATCCACGTTATAAGTATCACACCAGACCTCATGCAGTTTTTAAAGCTTGGATGCTCACTACTTGTAAGTAGTTACTGAGCCATATTTGGTTTTCTGTCATTGGTAGAAACCCACGTGCATGGGCCTAGGTAGAATGTGGTGCAACCTCACTCGCTCCTGCCCAAAATAGATCTCCTACTGGCACATGCCGTGATTCGTATGTGTCAAGAGCTGCCCGTCCAAGGCCCCGGCCTGCTCTGTGTCAGTGCACTGTGTTTGGTTACACCAGGAACATATTAACTTTGTTCTGGTGAGGCTTTATTTCCCTCATATTTGGCCTTTTGCCCGGATGTCATACACCTCTGCTTGAGTTATGGGGAACTCATTTTTGCTTTTCAAAGAGTGGCTGAGGCAGGGACACAAAACCAGATGACCGTGTAGTGTACATAAGGACAGATAAGTGAGCGAGCTCTGCAGTCACCTCCCTTAGTCCCATTGCCTGCAGACACATTCATGGAGATGGTTGCTGCAACATTTGTTCCTTCAGATGTCCCCGAACATGTCTCAAAATATAAGTACAGCTTGACGAGACAGCCTACAAAGTCAGCTGATTATAAATGAAGGGCGTGGAGAAGAAAATAGACATTGTACTCAACTGCTGGGCCGCATAATTTCATAGTGATGGAAACTGGAGGCTTATTTGTGTGTTGCCAAGGGAAGATGCTTCTTCTTCTGCAAGGCACAGCACATTTTCAGCGTCCTCTTGCTCCTGATTTATTTATTTTTGACGCGCTTGCATTGCAGAACATTGCATTGATTTTGTCTTTATAAAGTGGGCAGACCACGGATATGTAGCAATAGGGTGCTTTTTAGGTTATTTAGAAAGTCCTGCAGCACATATTACAAAGCATGCTGAATTAAAGCAATAGACTATGCAGGAGATGTAGATAAATGGAGGTGAGGCCTGTCTTTGAAGTTGTTTGATTGAAATCTTTGTGCAAATGTGCTTGAAAAGATTTAAGTTTGCTAAAAGATCTGGCAAGATGTACATCAGCTTGACTGAAGGCCAGGATCTGCAATAAGTCAGTTGTCACTTTTGATTTTATTCCTATCATACAGCGTCTTTAAAGTTCCTCCCAGCAAATGAAAAGCAGCCCCCAAGTTGTCGGTGCGATGCCGGTTATTACAGCGGAGTTAGATAACTAGAAATGTGCAAAATGTGTGCTTCCAGCTCCAGTGGAGAATGGAAGCACAGAGGCAGACATGCCCACAGAGGAAGAGACGTGGGAGCAGAAGGAGGAGCCCGGGGGAGACGAAGGAGGTGGCGGACAGGAGGATCTGGGGTCTGGGGAGACCTGCGCGGAGGAGGGAGGCGCAGCAGGGAAAGAGGACGAGGAGATGATGGAGGAGGAAGAGGAGGAGATGCCCCTGCCCAAAGTGGCTCCGGCGCCACCAGACGCTCCTAAGAAAGAACACGTTAACGTGGTCTTCATTGGTCATGTTGGTGCGTTGCATTCGGTTGTGTTTCATCTAAGGCTGTTTATGCAAAGTTATGTTCACTAAAAAATTGGTTGTACTTGCCAGATGCCGGGAAATCGACGATCGGAGGACAGATCATGTGAGTGATCCATTTATTTTTAAATGTTTTGTGTTGTTTTTGATTCGTTTCTTTATGGAGTTGTTTTTAGCTCAACTAGCGATACAGGAGAATAAAAACACAGAGTTGAATCATCTGTTACAACAGCCGAAACCTGTGGCCGTCTCGGACGTGCGCTGGGCTGCACGTTTTGTTAACGTTTCCTCCCTTTGTGCCCTCATTGAAAGGTACTTAACTGGAATGGTGGACAAACGAACCCTGGAGAAATATGAAAGAGAAGCGAAAGAAAAAAACAGGGAGACATGGTGAGGGGCGTCGTGTTTTGACGGCATTTACCTTCTTTGTGCCGTACGCACCTTTTTGTAAAACATAAATGAATGCACGAGCGCGGTTGTTGCAGGTACCTGTCGTGGGCTCTGGATACAAATCAGGAGGAGAGAGACAAAGGGAAGACGGTCGAGGTTGGAAGAGCTTACTTCGAGACGGAGAAAAAACACTTCACCATCCTCGATGCCCCCGGACACAAGAGCTTTGTCCCCAACATGATCGGTGGGGCGTCACAAGCTGACCTAGCAGTCCTGGTGAGACAGATCTTTATCCCTGAACCTCAGAAACATATCACCCGGTTCTTTCACGGGTTGATTTAATATAAAAGGCGCTCTCTAAATATTTCTCTCTTGCCTTATTGGTTTTTGCCAGGTGATTTCGGCAAGAAAGGGCGAGTTTGAGACGGGATTCGAAAAGGGTGGGCAGACGCGGGAGCATGCCATGCTGGCTAAAACGGCAGGAGTTAAACATCTCATTGTCCTCATCAACAAGATGGATGACCCCACTGTCAACTGGAGCCTAGAAAGGTGATTTAAAATGGATAATTTGGGAATTTAATGTTTATTTCGGACTTTATTTAAAAAAGAAAAACATGCAGTATCTCCAGGAAAGTGTTAGTATTAATTTTGGCATTTAAAGCATCACCAGTTGTGGTTAAGTGACTGATTTTATTTGTTTTATTTGTTCATTAATGATTCCAGTGTGATATTTATGTCAAACACAATGTTAAGAAATATTTTAATAATTTTTTTGTTTTCTTCTCGCAGGTATGAGGAGTGTAAGGAGAAGCTGGTGCCATTTCTAAAGAAGGTGGGCTTCAACCCTAAGAAGGACATCCACTTTATGCCTTGCTCTGGACTCACAGGTGCCAACCTCAAGGACCCTGTATCCGAATGCCCCTGGTACACGTAAGTCAGCTCTCTGAACGGCCCCTGAAGTCATCAGGCGTTGAACGCGTGAGCTCTTTCTGAGTATGTCACGCTTATTTATATTTCAGCGAATTCAAATATAGTTCTTGCAGTCTGTATTTCCTGCTCTATGACGAGTACAAAATGATGAGTGCCCGGCTCGGCCTATTATTTGCGTGCGAGAGTTTATTTAAAATGTACGCTAAGTGCTTTGCAGGAAGACAAATCAAAGAGAAAGACAACAAAGGGATAGATTACACAGATATGCAGATTAGTAGCTGACACAAAGCCTGTGAATAAATGTTATGTTTGGAGTGATAAAAGGGGAAGAAAGAAAGAATGAATATTTAAACACGTGGCTTTTTAAGAAAAAATAAAGTTAAGGGTACTACCGTAATTGTCGGGCTATAAGCCGCTACTTTTTGCACAAGCTTTGAACCCTGCGGCTTTTAGTCAGGTGCGGCTTTTCTATGGATTGTCCCTGATTTTTGTCATATCGTAAGACGATTTGTTTTGTTTGTTCCGCTGTTGTACGGCACTACGTTGCCTGGCGGAAGGGCATGTGATCAGACACACAGTATCGGGGTTCAAGAGTGGTGTGTTGGTCACGTGTCCATCCGCCAGGCAACATAGTGCCGTACAAGTAGCTCGAAAAACAAACTTCAAAGTAGCGCTACACGTTCAGCGGGAGTCGTGGATGGTGTGCGGCAAGCAAGTTATGCTCAACTCCACCGGTGGAATCTGACAGCGTGGAAAAGTGTGAAAACATCCATCCATCCACCTGAGCCTAAAAGGTAGTCTGAATCTATTTTTCTGGTGTGTAGGTTATTGTTATGTACTACATTTGTTACTCGTTTTTGAAGCACAGCACATGTTTCGTACTTGTAATTACCGCTACTTGTACATATACCTAAAAAGTTGTGCAAATATGTACCCATAACTTGTTTTTCAAAATATTAATAAAAGGGGTGTGTCTCCAAACAGCCATCTCTTTCCTGACAATTCGCTTTGTGCATATTCTCTTACATATGATAAGTCAACATTGAAACACCTGCGGCTTTTAGTCAGGTGCGGCTAATGTATGTACAAAACAGGATTTTCCCCTGATTTTAGCTTGTGCGGCTAATATTCAGGTGCGCTTTGTAGTCCGGGAAATACGGTAATTTAAATATGTGAGTGAATTAAAAAAATGAATAAATGAGCTGTCGAGTGAGGAGGATTCTTTGATTCTTTGTAATTATGGTGCTGACCATATGAATGATTATGATGAGCAACAACTAGAGGGGCACTAGGTGTTCTGTCAACACTTCAGGTTATATTATTATATTACTGTGTAGAGTAGAGAGTTTTCATTATACCCCTCTGGATGTAAAGACACATGGTGACGTCCTGCACTGTCAACAAGCAGACAGGCTGCCCTTGAAAGCCTTCACAGCGCGAGAACACAAGACAAACAGAACACAGTTAGGTCATTGTGCTCTGAACGGCATCACCAGGCTTGAACCTTTATAAGATAAAGTGAGACCTCACCAGAGAGAAGGGTCAGTACCAAAAAAACCACAACACTGTGTCAACCTTACTGACTTTAAGCACATAAATATACTAATTAGTCCCCGTCATCCAACTGGTCACTGCCTTAATCATCTCTTACAGTATAATAATCTATAAATAACAATAATAACAGTGATTCTGAAGTACACAGTGATCATAATGGCCATGTTAAAGCTTAGCTGGGGTGATAGGATAGTTGCTTTGCTGCATAAGTTGATAATTATGTGTGAAGAAAGAATCAATATGTAGTGTTCAGCTCACACTCCTTCAGCCTCTGGTGACTTTGGGAGAATCAGAGGATCAAAATTCTGAGGCCAAAAAGACAATTTGTTTGAATTAAAGGAGGTGATCTATTATGCTGAGTTCAAACTCCACAGTTCTCTGTTGTAATCTGTCAAAGTAGTTTAAAATCAGACTTATGTATTTTACCCTAGGCCTTGAGGCAGCCACTTAGTTAATGAACTCTTTGAAGCACGCTGCGTTAGCGCTTCATAACCTCTCCATTTAAATTTCTTCTCCATTTGGCCCTCTACAGAGGTTGGGCACTGCAGCATAAACAACATTATTACAAAAGTGTGCAGTGAATCTGGGATGTTGTTGCCTTTGAAATGGTTGCTTCAAAGACAGGGACCAGGTTTGCAACCACCTGTGTTCAGCTGCCATCTTTAAAGAGACTGGCGCTTCAAGACGGCGATAAAACGTCTGCTATCAGTTTGCCATTGAATGGGCGGTCAAGTTGGCAGTTGGATGCAATGTGTTTTTGATAACGTGGCAGTTAACTGCGATAAATTGGGGAACATTTCAAATGTGTTGCTTTCTACATGCACACTTCATAATATGCAAATCGGAAAAAAGTGGAAAAAAAGGTCTGAAGCCGGAGCATTAAAGTCACATTTATATGCTAGCTTTGGCTGTGTTTGACTATCTGTAATTGTAACAGTATGCATAAATGATGGGTAATAATGAAAAGATGGAGGTAAGGCTTGTTTACACATGCTGATTGAAATATTTCCAGCATTTATAATGAAGGAAGCCGGTGTGTGCGGTGTTTCTTTGACTTTTTGCTTTACAGAACTCATAAGTCATAGAGAAATAAGACTGCACAGATTTGTTCTGTTTTCTGTAGTGTTGTTTGTTTTTTTTGTGCATTGATTTGTGTGAAGCAAATGCTGACTACAATAAAAACCTTTACTGTTTACTTTTGTTTTGCTTATTTCTTTTTCTAACAGGGGTTTGCCATTTATTGCCCACCTGGACAGTTTGCCAAACTTCACCAGATCAAGCGACGGGCCTGTCAGACTACCTATCGTAGACAAATACAAGGTGAGCAACTGGAAGCTTTTGATCCTCATTTCCTGTAAGAAGAAAACCAAAACCATTGGCAGCTTGTGTTCTGCACAGCTCCGCTCTCAGAGGATGAGTGGGTGTAAAATTTCTTTTGGTTCGTGCTCACTTTGCCAAAATCCTTTTTCGCTCTCTTGTCAGTTTGTCATTTTGCTTCCTCTTGAGTTTTTTTCCCAGAACACACAGACAGTCACACAATGAGCCACACACACACACACTGTGGCCTCCGCACAGCCATTCCTCTTTGAGATAATTGAGCTCCTTGGCGCTCAGCTTGGTTTAGATGTTGGAAGCAGTTCATCACACACTGTAAGCGTTGTTGGAATTGAATTATTTTGAAACAAAAATTGACCATCGGCTCTTCTTCCTTTCTTCATATGTCATCATCTGTCTTTATCCTGTTGTCTTTCTCTCCCAGCGATTGCATAAGAGCCTTATGTAGCAGTTATATGACTAAGTAGCCTCAATTGATGTTCTCCTGAAGTAATGGGATTATGGTTCAGTCAACTGGATGCTGCATACTAATGGTCACCGAGACTGCCAGGACTTTGATACAGCAACCTTTCAGCTGTGGAGAAAACACTGTGCATTATTTTGGTGGTGTCTGAAAGCTCACAGTCATGATCATTATTTCATTTTTTTACTGCCAAAAGAAAAGTATCATATCTTATACAGCAAGCTGCTTCTTCCAAGAGTCCATGTTTTTCTAAGGCTTGCATTAGAACTATGTGCTTATTGAAAGTATGAGGAAATGCAGTATTTAAGACTAAAGTAAATGGGATATGGACTGGCACTTACACATTTATATAGCACTTTTGTTTGTACCTAAGGGTTTGTTTAACATTCCTGCACTCACACATGTGTCGGGGGTAACTCTGGCCCAGTATCTTTCCCCAACCATAGTCTGACATGCAGACTTGAGTCGCTGGAGAAACAGTCCTCTGACCTTCCACTCTACCTCCTGAGCCACACCCACCACAGTCAGAATGGATTTACTGACTGTTTAAAGTGAACTTATATATTTGAACTGTATATTTTTATTTTTGGACTCTACTAGAGTAGCTTTGCATGATTCAAAGTTCAAGATAATCCTTATTATAATCTTGTTCTGAGCTATGGTGCATTCCTTCAGTTCACCCACCTTCCCTTTAAGCCAACTTTCCTGTGATTGGCTGCTCCTCGTAAACAGGAGATTTGGACAGAAGGGGGGCGGAGCTTCTGTGCTCACAGGGATTATTTGCAAACAGCAAAGAAACTTTGACCATATTTGATATGACATTCCACCAGTGTAAAATTATCTATATGGCAGATGTTATTTGGACACATGGGTGTATTAGCGGTTAGCAAAGTATAGTGCATTTACTTGAATATTGCCTCTAACTGTGGGTTTCCTTGTTTGTAGGATATGGGTACTGTTATCCTTGGAAAGCTGGAATCTGGATCCATTAGTAAAGCCCAGCAGCTGGTCATGATGCCAAACAGGGTGAGTCCTCTTCTTGATTGAAAGAGGATCCTGTAACCACAAATACTCAGTTTCATTTTCATTGCCAGTCATATATATTTCTGCATCAATGCACTTCACGTGTAGCTGTATGCATGTGTGTGTTGCAGCACACGGTGGAGGTTTTGAGCCTGCTGAGTGACGATGTGGAGACGGACGACGCAAGTCCTGGGGAGAACCTGAAGTTGCGGCTGAAGGGCATAGAGGAGGAAGAGATCCTTCCTGGTTTTATCCTCTGCAGCCCCGACAACCTCTGCCACTCTGGGCGCACCTTTGATGCGCAGGTAAAGACTGGATAATTACTGCATGCTGGCTTCTAACTCCTGACTTTGACAGTCGTTAACTGTGGGGAGAAGTTGGGGGGATGAAAGGGGGTGAGGTAACCACAGGTGATGCCATTTATTTAATTTAATGCCAGCAAATAAACTCCTCACCACAGGCTCCTGTAATGAATCCGCTCCCGTGTCTCTGCTGTGTCTCATATTAAAAACAAAACTAAATGCATCCTTTTGCAGGTTGGCTATGTTAGAAAGCAGTCGCCACTCTGGTTGATGATCATGTGTTCACAGCAGGTCTACACAGACCAGCAGAAGTAATTATCAAAGATGAGGCATTTCTCCATAAGAGCTTTGGAGACACATTTTTCAAGCCTGTGTTAATTGCAGAGTTGTCTGATGGAGCTTGCTTTGGACAAGTTGAGCAGACACAGGCTTATAAAGTAAGACTTTTGCCAGACAAATAGTTACTTATGTGTTGATAATCTGTACTTTTCTTTGTGAAATGCTTACCTTCAGGTCTGAAAATAAGCTTAGGCAAGACATCCATTTAAACATCGTAGTATACACACCGCTTTATATTAAGGGGTCACAAGGTTCAAAGGATCTTTTCTGGTATTATAAGAGAATATGTGACGCAGCATGCAAAAACCCACCTGTAGTCCAAAACGTTCATTTTTTTACCAAATGTTTCCTAAAATTTCAAAGCTTCAAGAGATTGTTAACATGCAAAAAATGATTTTCCCATTTAGTAGTCTCTAGTGAGACTCGGGTCTCACTTTTAGTTGTTGATTATCTGCATTTTTGATCTGGAAAAGATCAAAGATGCATTTCATCCGGGCTTGGGACCCCCCCGTGGCTCGGTTGAAGTTAAGATAACAAACACTGGGAATACTGCGAAGCCTGCTTGTTGTTGATTGTGTCATTCCTTGGCTGTTTTCATGCACAGCTGGGATTCTCGGGCAGAATCTTTTGTCAGCTTTTCCTGTACTGTATGTATTGAAACATCTCCAAACACACATGGAAAATACAGCATATAAGGCAAAAAAAAAGAGTCAGAAGAAGGCAAATTTTCTTATAATTTCTTAAAGTAATCTTCAGGAATAGTTCTCTAGGCTTCTTGAAGGACATCAACGCTGCTCTTTGGATGTTGACTGCCTTTTTTTCAGTTTTTTACTCTTTATTTTTCTTATATTCAAGAAATTAAAACAAATGATGTGCTTTTGTAACAGGCTACTAACAGCAAAGTATCTAAAGACACAATCTGGTTTTCAAGTCCTCTGAAATGTTCTTTTGGGTTTTTTTTAGATCGTCATCATCGAGCACAAATCCATCATTTGTCCTGGTTACAATGCAGTCCTTCACATCCACACCTGCATCGAAGAAGTGCAAATTACAGTAAGTTACTGTTGGGCTTACATATTAGTTATTTGGTTATTTCATTCTTTAATTATTTGATTACTCGTGCTAAACTTGTGCAATTCTCACCACAGGCCTTAATCTGTCTGGTGGACAAGAAGACGGGAGAGAAAAGCAAAACACGACCACGCTTTGTGAAGCAGGACCAGGTTTGTATCGCCAGGCTCCGGGCAGCAGGAGTCATCTGCTTAGAGACCTTCAAAGACTTCCCTCAGATGGGGCGATTCACACTGAGAGACGAAGGTAAGGACACCGTGCAGGCTTGAAGTTAGCTGGATTTGTTTTCAGGCATCTTTGAATCGCCCTTTTGTCCCTCAATTCTCTTGATACTATTAGGCAAAACAATCGCCATTGGCAAAGTGCTGAAGCTGGTGCCAGAAAAGGACTAAATGCAACAATGGCAGCATGCATGGAGTTCTTCCACTCGTTCCCAGAGGAGAAATGCTGCTAGAGCCGACCCAAACAGCTACTCTCTCTTTACACACAACTATGCTGAAGAGACGAACAACGACAAAAAAGGAGGGAAGAATAAAATCATGTCAAATGAAGAAAACATGACTGAATCAGTTTTTATGATGAACCATATGAAATGAGAGACCAAGTCCAGTGTGTCAGCTTTCTCATATTGAGAGCTCAGCTATGCCACTAATGTAGCTACATGCCCCGCCCCTTTCTGTACTCCCAGGCCTGACCGTACGGTCTGCTGGCCGCGCCATTTGTTTTTTGAATGGAGATGGATGCAGTGTTGTTGAGTTTGGGGAAGGAAAAAAAACAACAAAAACAAATAAAGTCCAGAATGATTTCATATCCTGCAAAAAGAGCAGAGTTAGTCTATAATTATCATTTGCTAAGTGCTTCTCCCATCTCAAGAGCAGGATTTAGAGTCCAGAGAGGACATTTTTATTTGATTTTAAGGATTGCTGTGCCAGAGTCTTTAGTTTGGTCTCTCTCCACATGAGATGGTTTAATTGGACTGAGCTCACATACTACTCTGATGAACCAAGGATAAACACACTCACACGGACAGACCCACACAGCTGTTACATAATCGAAATGGAAAATAAAAGATCAAGCTGTAACTGAAAGGTGTATTTGTCTGATTTGTACCACAGGTTTACAGCAGGGATGTATTGTCAGGTTAAACGACTGCACTCATACACCACATTTCTTTTAGATTTGTTCCTTATTTAACCAAATAACAAATGTCTAACAGTAAAAGACCCATGACCTTACAAATCTGTTTGATGCACTTTTAATTTAGGTTTTTAATATGTAAATGTTCTATGCAGAGTGTTTGAGGGTAGATTAAGGAAGTCTGAAGTGGCAGAGATGCAGGACAGGTGTGAGGGCAGGGAGGTGGACGGGTTCAAGGTGAGAAAAAGATATCAGGGTGGAGAAGAGTGAAGTAATGGTAGCAGCAACAGAAAGGGAAAGTTTATCAGGTGGTAGTGAGATCTGAGGTATATTACGAAGCCAGATTAATGTCTTAACGAGCTATGTTGAGCTTAACGTCAGAGTTTTGCAAGTGAGGAAAGTGACTTTTTAAAAAAAACCTGGCTAAATCACGTGATTAACGATTTGCTCTGCACTAATCTCTTATTTGCCACAGTGCTGCATTTTACTGTTATATTTTATGCTTTTATTTATATTATAATTTTCCTTACAGTTTTTGAATCACCATTTTATCGTTAGCGTCATCATCTGTTATGTCTCTGATTGGAGTTGGTGGCACTTCGTTTCAGCCGGAAGAAGAGTCATGTGACGAGTCACAGATCCGGAAGCAGAAAGACCGATGTGCAAAAAAGGGATTTCCGGTATTTGCTGGCCTGAGCTGTGAAATACTTGTTGAACATATTTCCCGTGAATGATATCAGTTCCATTTTAAGCCAGAGAGAAAAAATTTTTTTGGCAAAGCTACTTTTATATATCCTTTATTTTTGGATGTAAAATTCACACTGACATTAAAACTTTATTTTTCAAGATAGATAAGGCCAATAGGGCAGCAGATATTTTAGAAGCATTTCACAGACTAGGATTTTCATTAGGATAGACAGGATTAGTCCATCCTGAGCTGTCTCCATAGGTGAGATGTTTGTTTTTTGTTTTGTTTTTTACAGGAACTTTATTGAACAAACAATGAGTATAAAACATATAAACAGATGAAATATACAAAAGAATAGAACATGAATACAAATAACCAGGGGTAAAAATAATAATGATTATATAAATACACCCCAAAATCCACATATATGTATTGTTTTGAGAGCCTTTTTGTTGGTGGAATCCGATATTGATTTTATGTACACATATATTTTACGTCATAGCATGACGCTCAACGCATGCGCCCTGGTGTTTTTTGGGGTCCACGTGTGAAGAATGGCAGAGAAAGCTTTACTGGACCGATCGCAGGTAAAAGTTTGATTGATTTGTGATTTCAGATTTGTTTGAATTAGTCGTTTTTAGAATGTTTGGGTTACGCTGCTTGTTAATAAAGTTTGTTACCACGTATCTAATGAGCCAGCTGGTTCCAACTAGCTTCTTCAACATGCTAACACGTTTGGCGTTAGCAAATGCTAACTTTTAGCTCAGGTATTAAGCTGCCTCATTTGTATTGTGGTGTCTTAACTTAATGTGTCTGACAGGTAAAGAAGGCCGTCCAGGCCCTGCAGGCCTTCCTAAAAAACAAAGCTAGTGGTGAAGCCCCGTTTCTGGATGAGACTCAGCATATCAGCCTGCTCTTCACCCTGTGGAAGATACCCAAAGAAGCGCAGACCATACGCATGTGAGCAGCCCAGGCGACTGAATTTTAGTTCCTCCGTCGCAGCAAATGTTTTCCAAATTTAAAGTAATTCGTTGATAATGGCATTCCCCCAGAGTCATTGTGTTTCTTTTGTTTTCTTTTTGTTATCCGCAGTCCCTTGCCCCATGGCCAGCGGTCAGACACAGAAGAGATTTGCCTCTTCACCAGAGATGAGCCCAACATGACCTCAGAGCAGACCCAGAGGTTTTATAAGAAGCTTCTGCAGGAGAGAGGTGTCAAAGGCATATCAGAGGTACGCTGTTCTAAACTGATGTTGGTCCAGGTTCAGCATTGCAAGCAACCAATCATATTGGTGTGAGGTCATAGTAGCATATGGAAAAGCCATCACATCACACCACTCACCTAACACAATAACCATAACTATAGTCCCACAACCCTAATCCTAACCATGATCATGTTCCCACCCTCATTGAAATCTGGCAAAGAGGAGTCAAGTCCACTTAAGCTGCTCAGAGTAGGTATAAAGGAAGAAGGGCTTAACTGCCACCTTTTTGGGAATTTTTCCTAAGTAGACATGGGCAAGGTTTTTTGTTTTTTTTGCTATCCTGAGTGTACATTTTTCTGCTTTAAACCGTCTTGTCAGTGGTAAGAAACATTCAGGGATGTGTTTGCCTGTGGCAGATCATACCGTATAAGGTCCTGAAGACGGAGTACAAACCATACGAAGCCAAGCGCCGCCTGCTGGGAAACTTTGACCTGTTCATTTCTGATGACCGCATCCGCCGACTGCTGCCATCGCACCTCGGGAAACATTTCTACAAAAGTAAAAAGTGAGAGCGCTTTTCAGTTTGTCCTGTTTAGTGTGTGTGTTAGAAAAATAAGAACTACGGTTTGACTGTAAACTATACTATATATACAAGGTTTTTTACTTCATGGGTTTATGCCAGGTCATGACATCACCCCCAAACGCAGCAGCAGACTGGCAAACCGCGGCCTCACCCCCAAACACTGTGGCAGATTGCAGTATAACCCCCAAACGCCACGGCAGACCTTGGCAATTTGCGGCATCACTGTCAAACGCAGTGGCAGGTCGTGGCAAGTTACGGCATCACTCCCAAACACTGTGGCAGATTGCAGCATCCCTCTCAAATGCAGTGGCAAGTCCCAGTCTCACCCCTGAACGCGACATCACTCCCAAACGCCGCGGCAGGTCGTAGCAAGTCGCGGCATCGCACCCAAACATTCTGGCAGACTGGCCAGTCGTGGCATCGTACCCAAACGCCACGGCCGGCCGTGGCAAGTCGTGGGCTCACCTCCACTCTTTGCTGTGCCATCCTGGCATGCAGTCGAGTCTTGGAGCAACAAACGCCTATTGGGGAGGAAAAAGACAGTGGAAGATGGGAGATAAACTTGCGTCTGTGCGAACACTGTAACATTAAACTCTAATTCCAAATCAGCCAACAGACAGAAACGCCCTCCATATGTCTTTTCTCATTTCGAGATGATAGACCAGTGTAAAAGTGCCCCAATACAAACAGATTGACCAATCATGTTACTTGCCTCTCTTTTCGCGTCGGCTTCCTCAGAAACTCACTGCAGGTGATTCTCCGAGCCCTTGGCAATGCAGCTGCTCGTGCTTCTGTATGAGGATGAATGCAAGAAATTGGATTTGAAAATATAGCATTGAGCCTAAGAAGCGTGGAGGGAGAACATGCCAAAGCAATACAAACTATCACATTAAAAAAAATTCAGCAGCAGAGGAGAAAAGAGCAAACCCAGGTATCCAAAGAAGATAAGAGCTTAATGTCATTTGAAACATTATTGAAAGCAAAGCCCCTTATTCCCACAATTTTTCACCCCCACTTGTGTTCTCTGAACGTTTCTCTGTTTTGGATACTTTGCTGCAAATGACTTTAAGGTGTCGTGTAGCTGCGACGGTTCTATTCTTACCCTTTTGCTTTCTTTTCCAGAGAGCCGCTGTGCGTGAACCTGCAGAGCAAGCATCTGGCCAGAGACATCGAGAGAGTCATCCAGGGGACCAGCCTGAAGGTTACCAACAAGGGCTGCTGCTGGTGAGATTTATTCACGTGTCCCTGGTTTCAGCTTTTTGTGCAGAAATTCCCCTTTATTAAAAACTCTTCGGTAGCAGATGATCTTAACTGCACCTCAGTACAACCTTGTCGATTCTCTGTAATCGATACGGGTCAGACTGGTGCTATAGAAACTCAAAGTAAATCCAGATGGACCTCCTCTTTCTGTGGAGCCTGTCTCTACAACTTTGATACACAATGTTTAGCATCTTACTCGGTTAAAAAATAAGAAACAGTCACATTGGTGCTTCATATACTGCTGCTGTGATCTGTGTGTTTGGTAACACTGTGTTTTCGTGCACTCTGCCTGTGTTGCAGTATGGCACGTGTTGCCCACTCGGGCATGACTGCAGACGAGGTGACGGAAAACATCGAGGCTGCCGTGCAAACAGTGGTCACCAAACTGCGCATGGTGAGAACTTTTTGTTTTACATTTGGTTGTTAGATTTTAGACTTATCACACCCCGACTGAGCTGATCTATGCCAGCTCTCAATAATATTCCTGATATTGAGATGGTAATTGTTATTCTCTCACTGATAGGAAAAGTAGCTGTGTAGAAATGTGCAAATCACAGTAGTTTGAAGCCGCAGTAGTTTTAGAAGGCTTTGTAGTTGCATCAAAGTGATGGCAACATAAATCCCCAGTTAGGCTCTGCCTCTTTAGCGTGGGAGGGAAGTCCCCACAACTGGTTCCAGCACCAGTCTACTGGTGAGAAAAACAAAAATCCAGCGTCTCGGTGCAGAAATGAAGAGTTTTGAGTCGTACGTGTCATAATAGCATGTAGATAACAGCTGATTTGTTTCATTGGCTTCAGCAGTTTTTATTTTGCCTGTGATTAAACGTGATGGATGATGCGTTCAGTGGGATCGGGTCTTTCGTGCAGTCAGTTGTTAATTGATTGTTTCGTGTATGGAAGAAAACGCACCTCTCGGTATCAAACGGCACAATTTTTGTGCAGCAAAATGGGCACTGATCAGCGTTAGGGTTGGGCAATGTGAGGAAAATCTAATATTCCGATTATTTTGTGGCTATGTTGCAATACGCGATAAAATATCACAATATGTCCTGAGCCTCAGTGTCCCCAGCACCGGGGACAAAGGGAGTGAGCTGCAGTTTAAGCCTAAGTGAAGTCAGCGTGTGTGGATCCACAGAAACATCCGAATCTCAGCTAAAAGCTCAAATAAACCATTTCAACAACCATCGAACAGCGAAAACGGCAAACTATTAAAAACGCAGTTACGCAATGTCGTGAAATGTGCCTAAACACAAACAAGGAAGCTACAAACTCACTTGACTTTACGTAACCAAGCAAACGGCACGTGTAGAGATCTCACAGATTCAGACCAAAATAACTTTATGTTTGATAAAAAATAACATGGAATTAAACTTACCGTGCTGTTTTTCTCTCGCCGATCGCAGTCGTAGGTCGGGTCACAGCTGGTTTATTTAAAGTTTTCTTTGGTGTGCGGGGAGACGTTCACACGTGGAGTTTAAAACATTTTTCATTTTGCAGTGGATCACTTTTCAGCTGGTGGAATAACTTTGTGGTTCTTCGACCTTTTCCGGCAATAGTTTAACGGCATGATTTGCAAATTACCGCATTTTGTTTAACGTCCTCCTCGTGAAATCCAAGTCTGAATCGCCTGCCGTCGCCATATTTCTCCTTTCTGATGGTGTATAAACGCGCATGCTCAGTGCAGTGTGCCGGGTAGAAAACTTTCCGGTTGGGAGGGGGGATTAATGATGCATTCGCAGCTTGTGGGAGAAAAAAAACTCAGTGAATTATGTGCAGACAGCTTAATATTTCCATGGCAACCTATACTCGATGGTTACGATAAAGCTATTTTAACCATGGTACGTGGACAAACTTACGATACATCGAGTATATCGTCCAACACTATTTAGAGTTTGCAATTTCAGTTTGGAATTCAAAAAGTTGCACAGCGTTCTTTTATGTATCGATGCAAGTTTTTCTTGCCGTGTCTGATTTGATCGCTGTTTTACAGAAAGGACCAGTGATTAAACTCATCCACATTAAGAGTCAAACGTCGGTGGCTCTGCCTGTCTACACCTCAGACTTGGGCCATCTCTCTGTCCTGGAGTCTAAACAAGCTCAGACGCCTAAAGACAAGGTGAGTACAAGTTAGCACTCAAAATGTATTTTTTTTTTTTTTGTATAAGCTGCATTTGTTGAAACATTCGGAAAAGTAACAAGTTTGTGTGCATTTCAGGAATCTGCATCCACAAAGAAAAATAAGACGGAGGACAAAGAGCAAGCAGATGCTACTGCAGAGGGCAAGAGGAAGGTGAAGAAAAATAAAGCAGCAGCTGAAGACGAGGAAGAAATCCCACAGCTGGTTCCCATAGAAACCCCTGTCAAAAAGCCTAAACTGGAGGTCAGTACTTTTCACAGCTGTTTGAGTTGAAGGGAACCTCAGCAGATGATTCAGGTTTTGTTTTTCTTTGGCATCGTTAACGTTTCCTCTGTTTTTTGTAGAAGGCGTCCAAAAAGAAGAAGCTGGAGAAAGCCCCCAAACCCGCAGCGCTGAAGAAAGGAACAAAAGCTCAGAGCAAACTGATCAAGAAGACCGACTCCAAAGTAAAAAGAAAAGTACCTAAAGTGAAATGATCGTTAACGTGGACATTGAATTATTATTTTTTTCTCTGTTCTTCTTTTTCCCTCTAGTTTTGTTGTATTCTGTGAATGTAATGTCACTGTTTGATGACAGAGACAAAACTACTCATGTGTTTGATTCAAGCCCATCTTGTGCTGAGTCATCATACAGTGTCAGTGCCTTGGACTCGACCTAATCAAGCAGCTAACGTGTGAAAGATTCTCTCCCAGTTTTCATATACAGTGTTGGGGTTACGTGCTGTTGTAATAAAACCTGAACGCTGAAATATTTTGTCATTAAATGTGTTTGAAACTGGAGGAGTTGCAGCGGAGGCTGGAGCCTATCCCAGCTACAATAGGGCGGAGGCGGGGTACGTCCTGGACCAGTCACCGCCTGATGCAGGGCTAAAGTGTGGTGCATTAGTTTTCATGTGTACTGTTGTCAATGCACCTAATGGTTTTTATGCAATTTATTGCAAAAAAAATGTGCAATTCTTTTACGTTTTGTGGGTGAAAACATTACACAAGCTCAAATACAATACACATGGTATTACAGGGTTAAGGGCTGTAGTTGGTTAATATGATTACTTGTTGCCACTGACAAATGGAAATGCATTCAAATTATATTTATATGATTAATATGGGATTATAAAATTCAGCTTCAATTGGAGATGTTAAAAGTTTGTTGTTGAAGGCTTACAGCCATTTTCTGCTAAGATTCAAGTGTTCAATTACAGACACTTCACTAGTAACAGTGTTTGAGTAGTTTGGCTGGTGGGAAATGTTGATGAGTGTATAATTTTGACAACGATCCAAAATGTGCTGAAAAAGGCACTCGGTGAGTTTTTGAAAATTGTGGGGGGAATATTGTGCAGCAGGTGAGTCAATCTATTGGTGCATTTTACTTGTTGAACGTGACGCTAATGGCAGTAACCTCACAAACGAGAAACCCCGCTGCTCCGTGATGTCAGCAGATTCAATGCCCTCAAAGGATTCATGACAAGTTAAAATGAAGATTTTATGTACAGTGATGCTAATTTGCCCAATTACAATGACTTCCTGAAAGTAGAGTGTGCACACAAAAATGGATTAATTCCTCCACTATAAAAAATCATTGTTGCTCAACCTATCAAACCCGAGTCTCCATTTAAAAGCTATAATAAGGCAGCAATGTGAATAAAACACTTGAATTTAACTGTTTGCCAACCTCATATTCAGAATGTTTTTGCTATCACGTGCAGGCACAGCCTTGCTTATTGTAAATGAATCACAGTTCTTTATTATGACATTCATTAGTTCTGAAAGGTGGATTTTTTTTCAATTTCTCTAATATTTGGAAACTTGCAAAGATGCATAAAGTAATCGAGCAGTGGATGAAGCCTGATGTGTAATCCTGTGAACAATTTAGAGAAGATAATGAGATGCTGCTTTTTTAGGCCTGGAAAGATGAGTATTTTCAGCTACTCCTGTTATTTACAGCTGCACTTGTTGGTCAAATGGCAGCAAAATAATTGTGAATAGGCAACTACACTGCTAAACTGCACTCTGTTTGGGAACCTCTGGGACATGATTTATCAGTGCATCTATGCCACAAATTACACAGACTGTCCAAGGAGCTCACTCAGGTCTCAGAGGAGACCGGAACACCATCCACCTTACATCAAGGAGGATTAGCTCGTACATCAGCAAGGAATAATCATGTGGCTTACATGGTTGAGGATTTATACAGACTATCTATCTATATGTATGAACAGTTGTTTGCTCTAACATGTATTAGCCTTGTTTGCTTGTGCTGGATATGGCTCTGTGCTTGCAAAGCCATCCAGCTGTATCAGATGACATCCCCATTGTTAATGGGAATAATACCTATAATACCTAGCCTGTGCAGCAGCTGTCAGCAAGTAATAGTGCGTTGTGTGTGTGTGAGAGAGAGAGAGAGGGTGGAGTATATCCAATATATGAAACTCTGCATTTCTTTGCAACATAATAATGTCAGAAACTGCAAGCATGCATAACATTCTACACACCATCTGATTCTTGTGACAATAAGCAGTTTTGGGTTGTTTTTTCCCTGCTTTCGAATAGACAGCCTTTGTTTTGGAAGTGTACTGTAACAAGATCGTCCTGACAGCAAGCTAATGAGAGGTGATGACATTGTTGTCATCAGGTGGGCTGCGACTGTCTGTCCTCACTCAGCTGTGTGGGTGTGGTGGCCCATCTGGAATTACAGCGTGTTCACGGGTTACTGAGCAGCAGATTAAGAGATGCATCAGGCACTTGGTCATCGTGCAGATGATACAACTCTTTCATGTGACTTTTGGGAGGTGCTGCATTCTTGACAGATGTCTGCATGGACTGAGAGAATGAACAGAACGGCTCGGGACTGATTTAAAGAAGACAATCGGTGTCCTGTTGAGGTCCACTTGCTATCATCTCCCTTCTCTGTACATCAAAGGTACAAGGCTTTGTTTCAACTATGGAAACTTCTTTTTCGGGTGACTTTGGGAGCCAGCGGTTGTACCCAGACACACAGCCAGCAGCTGCTGAAGGCCCGGGCCGTGCTTACCTCCACAAACCTATCATCGTGATTGTGATGGGATCTCTGATGTCTGTAGCAGGCGCAGTACTTTTACTGCTCCAGTACTCAGGGGTGACTGAAGCGTCCCGCTCTGTAGCCTCGGCCTGCCTGTCTTTAGGGCTGATGTTTGTGGCGATGGGGCTGGTGTGGGTCCCCATTCTGAAAGAGAAGGAAAGGCGGAAACGGATCAGCCAGGGGGCTTGAGCAGAAGATGGAAAAGACTTGATGATGTCAAAGATAAAATGCTATTAAATGCTCTTTATAGTGCTCTGACACATCCAGTACAGTCAAGCTGGTGTGGCTCTTGCTGATAATGGCCTGAGTACACTGTACTTTGACCGTGTCACAGCAGGTTGTTTTATGTTTCTCTCAGCGAGGATCAGACTTGATTGTCTTTGCTTTTACACCGGCTGCTAAAGTTTGTCGCTTTGGATTTTCTTCCACGTCTGGATAAACTCTTTGGATAAGTTATCATGTCAACACCTGTACAGGTGGAGCCCATCATGGAGAAGAGGTACGGAGGAGTTGGCCGCTGCAAGTGCTCATTTTGGTTCGCAGTGGCCCACGACATACTCGGTGTCTTGATTATAATGATTGGGGTGTTTGGAGGACTGGTTATCCACGATCTGTTTGTCTACGGCGGGGCCATTATCCTCTTCCTCAGCCTGATCTGGTGGGTGTTCTGGTACACGGGGAACATCGACGTGCCGCCGGAGGAGCTGGAGGACGACGTGGGCTTGACGAAGCAGAAGAACCGTGGACTGAGCCGGGCGGTGAGGCGCTTGTCTGATCGCCTCGCCAGCGGGATCAGGAACTCCTTCAGAAAGAGCGGCAGGCTGGTTAGACAGGGCCCCCCGGCCGACAACGGAGTTGTAAACGCCGGTGCAGATGTGTCGCTCTCTACAATCTACGACGGCACCCTGGCTTCTACTTCAAACGAATTTGTGAGAGAGACACTGTCAGTGTGAGCTGCTCCACGGCAGAACACAGAGACACGGACTGCGATCATTATATTTGCCTTTTGTTGAAAAGGATTTTGTGTTTGCTCTACCAACATGCACAACTAATGATTAGGTAACAATGAAGTGCTGCCCTGACAAGAGCCACATGATTGTACCTTGCTGATAAGATGCAAACTTTGCACACTATAACAGTGTTTTTACATGACACCGATTAAGAGACAACAGCCTCCTCACTTATCACTATTTCTGATATTATTCGCGTCACAGATTTTGACTGTAAATAGAAAATGAAAAGGTATATTGATAAATGTGTTACGGACAGCCTTTTATTGTAAAAGAACGGCAGTAGAAGTGTGCTAAACACGATCAGAGGAATGATGTGTGGTTTTTATGGTTTTTGTAACAAGTTAAATTTATAACATTTACTCAAATTAATATTTTATGTTAAAAAAGCTTCAATGTCGTCACCCAAAATAAACACATTGTAGTTTTGATGACACAGGAAAGTTCCATGCTTGTTTATGCGTCATGAAAGTGATAAGTCAAGCTAAGTTTAGATCATTCAGCTATTTGCTACCAGCTGTCTGGTTTCAGGTCCCCCTGTGTGCTTATATGTGTTGCAACAATCAATGGCCCTACATGGTAAATAAAATCTATCACAGATTGGCTTCAAACTAAGAACTTAGACCTTTTATAGAGGCACAGACAATAAATCAATAAACCATGTGACGGGATGACCCTAAGAAAGCGATTCAGCCCAGAGTGTGGTTCAACTGAAGCCTTGCAGTTATGAAGGTACACAAATTCTTTAACATTGTGCAGGTCTGACCTTCTGTCAAAGAAGGTTTTGTTACAAATATAAGACGACTTATTATGACTTTCCACATTTTTTTTCGTATGTTACAGTTACAGTAGTACAGACGTGGACAAAATTGTTGGTACCCTTCGGTCAATGAAAGAAAAACTCACAATGGTCACAGAAATAACTTTAATCTGACAAAAGTAATAATAAATAAAAATTCTATAAATCTTAACCAGTGAAAGTCAGACATTGCTTTTTCAACCATGCTTCAACTGAATTATTTAAAAAAAAATAAATGCATGAAACAGGCCTGGACAAAAATGATGTTACCCACAACTTTTATATATTTTGTTGCACAACCTTTTGAGCCAATCACTGCAACCAAACGAATCCTGTAACTGTCAGTGAGACTTCTGCAACTCTCAGCAGGTATTTTGGCCCACTCCTCATGAGCAAACTGCTCCAGTTGTTTAGGTTTGAAGGGCACCTTTTCCAGACTGCATGTTTCAGCTCCTTCCAAAGATGCGCAACAGGATTGAGGTCAGGGATCATAGAAGGCCACTTTAAAATAGTCCAATGTTTTCCTCTTAGCCATTCTTGGGTGTTTTTAGCTGCTTGTTTTGGGTCATTGTCCTGTTGTAAGACCCATGACCTGCAACTGAGACCAAGCTTTCTGACACTGGCCAGCAAATTTCTCTCTAGAATCCTTTGATAATCTTGAGATTTCATTGTACCCCGCACAGATTCAAGACACCCTGTGCTGCAAAGCAGCCCCAGAACATAACCGAGCCTCCTCCATGTTTCACATTTGGGACAGTGTTCTTTTCTTGATATGCTTCATTTTTCCGTCAGTGAATATAGAGCTGATGTGCCTTGGCAAAAAGTTCAATTTTTGTCTCATCTGTCCACAGGACATTCTCCCAGAAGCTCTGTGGCTTGTCAACTGTAGTTTGGCATATTCCAGTCTGGCTTTTTTATGATTTGTTTTCAACAATGGTGTCCTCCTCGGTCGTCTCCCATGTAGCCTACTTTGGCTCAAACAACAACAGATGGTGTGAACTAACACTGATGTTCGTTGAGCATGAAGTTCAGCTTTGATCTCTTTAGAAGTCTTTCTGGGCTCTTTTGTTACCATTCGGATTATCCGTCTCTTTGATCTGTCATCAATTTTCCTCCTGCAGATCTTAAATTTCTGAATGACATGTGCAACTGTAGTCACAGGAACATCTAGCTGCTTGGATGATTTATGATTTTCTTTCTAATCACCTGAGACAACTCTTTCCTTTGCTTCCTCTGGTCCATGTTAAGTGTGGTACACACCATGTCACCAAACAACACAGTGACTATCTGGAGTCCTATATATAGGCCCACTGACTGATTACAAGATTTTAGACACCTGTGATGCTGATTACTGGACACATTATTTTCATTCTTTTCTAGGGGTACCATCATTTGTGTCCAGGCCTGTTTCATGCATTTATTTTTTTAAATAATTCAGTTGACGCATGGTTGAAAAGCAATGTCTGACTTTTACTGGTTAAGATTTATAGAATTTTTATTTATTATTACTTTAGTCAGATTAAAGTTATTTCTGTGACCATTGTGAGTTTTTCTTTCATTTACCGAAGGGTACCAACAATTTTGTAAACGTCTGCAGATGCTTACATTAAACATACCCAAAGTTTGAAAAAGGTTGCTGAGCATACGGACAAGTTATCACTATGAGCAAAAGAAAAGGTGCTCTGAATGCTCGATATCAGGTGTGTTTCTTTCTTTTCTTTCTACTACTGGCTAAAAACATCTTTAATATGGTCATTTGAGTAATGGCTGTGAGGACAAACCTGCTGTTTAGAACTTTTTTTTATTTGGACGAGCCAATCAGAAGAAAGAAGACTTAAAGGGAGGGAGCTAAAACAGCTTCTTTTAGAGGATGGTGTGAAGAGCTGCACTAAGGCTCAGTATAAGACAAAGAAGATGTTTTTTTCTTTTAACTGTGAAAAAAAAATACTGAGTTGGACATGAGCGTAGGTTTCCAGTAACTTTTTACATTGCCAATATCTTATTTTGTAAGCGATTCTACTTGAGTTTTGTTAGCTCGAAGATCTACTTCAGACATGACTGAAGATTTACCTCTTCTTGGATAAAAAACAAAGCCCAGAGTAAATGACTGGGCTGGAGAGCTGTTAAATGCCACCAACACCTCCTCCTTTATCCAAAAAACCTACAGCGATCACCTCCCAGTGTTTCGACTCCCAGTTATCTTTTGGTCCAGGACCAGCTGTGAGCTCATAAACTCTGTTCAAAGTATGAATTTCAGGGTGCTAAACTCTGAACCACCCATGTTAAATCAAATAATAATAATAATACTGATATCATGTTAATCATACACAAGTAGTAATACCATAAATTAGTATGTTGGTGCTCGTTTTGCCATGTTATTGTCCCAGACTCTCTGTCCACCTGCCTAAACACATACCCTGATTTGCTATAAAACATATAATAGGCACAGTCAAAGATAAATGCAGTTATGGAGTCTTCTGAGTCATAGAACCATGAAAGTCTATCATTGTGAACCTTTGTTGCAGGCTGAATGTCAAACATGCAAGAGTAGTTTTTTTATGACAGCTGAAGTTGATCATTACATCAGGTCCTTCAGACTTTTTAGCCGTGCATACATAAAATCTGTAAATTCTTTCACATGACTCGTGTTCACAAGACTGCATACAGCATTTGCTCCACCTGACACTGCATGGCCTGCAATAAGTGGCTATGTGGAATTTTCATCTCTCCCCAGTGCTGTCCTCAGGTAAGTCTCATATTCAATCATCAGTTTTGCTTGATACTTTTTAGATGCCAGTTTACATAGCAGTTTAACTGTTTATTCATTCTACAAACACCTGGGTATTTACAGTATGTGCTTAGTTGATGTCAGCTGATACAAATGCAGCAGTTTAAACTAGAAACAAGGTTACCGTTAACCTTGCAAAGTAGAGCACCACAGGATGTGGTGATCGAATGTACTTTATTAAAGTGCATTATTAATGTACTCTTACTTTATTCAAGTATTTCTATGTTTTCGTGTTTTCTCCTACTGCTGTTAGTACACTCAAAAAAATCTGTTGTTGGATGAACACAATTTAATCATGGCACCCTTTTTGCACACAATTTAACCAAGTACAATAAACCATTTTCTTTTGCTTATACCCCACTGCATTACGGGTATAGATATTGTTCTTTGGACTCCATACCACTTATTTTAAAGCTTTAGTTGGTTATTCTTGTCGTAAGAGATCTATTTTACAGTCATGTGAAAAAGAAAGTTTTATGTGCGCCCAATGATTCGATAACTTGTAGAACCAGTTTTATCAGCGATTACATGAAGCAACTGTTTTCTGTATTGCTTTATGAGGCTGTCACACTGGAGGAGTTTTCATTAATGCACGGCACTCTTAAGGTGGCACCACAGCATTTCAGGGGTGCTGAGGTCTGGACTGAAATAACTGGGTCATTGGAGCACATTCATTATTTAGTTTTCCAGCCGTTCTGTTGTAGATTTGCTGCTGTGTTTGAGATCATTGCTTTCTTGCACGAACTGATTTTGGCTGAGCTTTAGCTTGAAAACTACCCTCTGAAAACTTTTCCTTTTTCATGTGACCTTATGATCCTGCGGTGGACTAGTTTCTGCAGGCACCTTGTTGGCCAACAGCACCTGAAGCAGCCATTGTTAACACGGACCCCACCCAAACCTGAACTTGCTTCTGCTGCATGTTAACATCCTGTTAAAAGGGAGTTTTTCCTTCCCACTGTCGCCAGGTGCTTGCTCATAGGGGATACATATGACTGTTGGGATTTTCTCTGTATTATTATGGGGTCTTTACCCTACAACCATTGTTGTGATTTGGGGCTATATAATTAAAACTGAATTGAATTAGGGACATCTCTGGGGGAAAACCAGCTTGTGCACCCTTGTGGCAGGGCTGGTGTAAAACGTTTTCTACACTTTTGATTTCAGATTAAATATTTAATGCTTTTTACTTCTGTTTCAAACGCTAGAGTTATATTACAAAAGACTACAACTCCCACTTCCGCTTAGCCGTCATATGACGACTGTGTGTTTTGTCATGTGACCCTGGCGCTGCTATGTCAGTCCTCCGTTTCCCTTTTTCGCAGTGTCGCAGGCAGCAAACCGAAAACAGTCCGTTTCTGTCCGAAACGGCCCAACACACCTTAGAGCCGTCCTGTAGCTGGTTAGAAAACACACTCCGGTTCGTGCTTGTCGCACTTTACCCGTGTATTTGGCTGTGTGCAACTCCTACATGTCAGAGTGGTAGACTCACAGCTCTGCAGCTTACCGGCAGGCCTCGCTGTTCACCGACTAAGCATCAGTCCTCACGCCGCCCTTGGGTGGGTCCGGCTCGGCCAAAGAGACAGCATGGTCCCGGTGCATCGCTAGCCTCTTGTGATTAAAGGCGACATCAAGGGATGAATGGTATCAGTGGGGAAGTGTTTAGCTTGGATGCTACTGGAGTCTGTTTATAAGGATGAACGGTAAGATTTGCTGTTTCACTGCTTTCTGTTTCTTACCCATAAAATCACAACATGTCAAATCACGCCTGCAGGAGATTGCTCAGAAACTTGGCGAGACTTTCTAAGTTTCATTTGGGGGCCTTTTAGTTGGTTTCCATAATGTCTGATATTGTTCGACACATGGCTTTCCCCCCTTTTTGCTAGCTTTGTTGAAACGATAGATCGAGGTCAAGAATGCTCCAGGAAAACGAAGCAGTTCCGCACAATGTAAGTGGGGTTTCTCAGGAATGAAAGTGTTAAAACGGTCTTATTTTTGCAAATGTTTCCAGTGTGTAAACAACTGGAAACCCCATAATGCTTAGGCCAACTGTGACTGGAAGCTGGAAAGCACCTAATAGTTTTTATATGAGGGAAGTATGCTTGAAGTCTCTGGAAAGCCTTGAAGCTTACGGTAAGAGGTGTGTGTTTAACAAGCTCCTGGCCTAAATTCACAGGTAAACAAGCTGGTGGATGAAAGTAACTTAAGTCCCTTTGCAAACTCACAGGTGCTCCAGAGGAAACACATGACCGGGGAGCTGCTCCAGTGGGTTGGCAGCTCTTCGATGACTTAAAACCTTTGAGACAAGGAGCATCATCATTGCCATTGTGAATATGCTGTCTGGGCTGCAGGGTTAATGATTACTAATGTTGATTCGTCTGCTATTTTTTTCTGGATAATTCACTCAGCCCATAAAATGTTAATATAAAACATTGTTCCACAGTGCTTCTAGAGGTTAAAGAATCCTCACAGTACCCTGTAATATTAACGTCCATAGGCGCTTCCTGTCGCAGTTGGAGCTCAGCAGTCCTTAAACGCAGAACTTCGCAGTCAGTTTTGATTATTTATGTTGATTCCGAGCAGCCATTACTTGCCACACAACTTCATTTCCTTCTTCATTGTCATGAATAATGAATGGAGTAACGATAAATGATGGGAAATTTAATCTGTGGCAACGTCATTTTCCTCATTCCTCTTGTTTTTGTTTGTGTTACCCTCCGCAGGCACCCAGCAGACTGATACAAAGAGGCAGAACCTCCTGGAGAGGCTGCTGGATGCTGTGAAGCAGGTGAGCTACCGGTTATCTGGACGTTCTTTATGCTGGAGACGAGAAATTATCATCAGTGCTGCAGTCCACATAGACTGAGCGAGGTTTAATAATTTTAAGCCTCTGCTTTTATGGTCAGGAAATCAGCTCACATTAAATGTGTGACTAGTTGTGAGTGATCTTTTCTTTGGAACAGGCTTTTTTTAAATTCCCGGTCAACATTTTTGTGGTGACTGAATTTGTTACAGTTCCTTCTATCTCCCTTTCTATAAACACAATGGAGGAAGTAAAACCGAGTTCTGTTGACGGCCTCTGTAACCCAATATTCTGTAGAACAAAGTTAAAAACATGGGTAGAGTCCTACCTAAAAGAACACAATGACCATGAATACAAACCCCATTCCAAAAAAGCTGCGGTTGTTTGTAAAATATGAATAAAGACAGAGTCAAACCTAGGATGCTTAATTGAAAGTAGTTGAAAAACATGAAAAAATATATACCGTAATTCCCGGACTACAGAGCACACCTGATAAAAAGCTGCATGCTCTAATTTTAGAAAGAAAATCAATTTTGTACTTGTACAGGCCGCACCCGATTTTAAGCTGTATGCGTTTCACTTGTAATATGAGATATTTACACAGAAATATTACACGTGAGGCTTTTTAATGTTTAATTTAATCCGTAAGGTAACATAAACGTTATGCTAACATACAAAAATACATACTGCAAATGCTTTTTTTCCTCGAACAGCGCTACCTTTAAGTATACATACGTATCAGTAACACACAAATTACGTTGCTTATGGTTTTTTTACGGAACAGTGCACAAACAACATTACAATATCTCTTAACAACCGGTAAAAATATATACCGAATATATACTACTTGTCAATTTTATTGGTCTACTGTTACCAGGCAAAATGTTTTTGGCTGCATGAAAAAAAAAATGCATTAGCTGCACGTCAGTATAAGCCGCAGTGTTCACAGTGTGGGGAAAAAGTAGTGGCTTATGACCCGAAAACTACGGTACACGTTAGGGCTGTGCGATATGACCAAAATCTCATATCCCGATATAGGAATTTTATCGTCCTGATAACGATATAAATCACAAAAATGTAACATTTTCTGTAAATTCTGTGAATCTCGGGCAGCTCGTCTTGCGGGAAGTGTTTCCAGCTGCGCGTCATGTAGCTGGAGTCGAGTGTTTTAACAGATGCATGAAACGATACATTTTTAGACATAAGTTGTAAAGGCCGCTGTTTTCTTTGTGAGTATTTATTACACGGCGTGCTGCAGGGAAAAGCCTGTTCTAACGTTTGAGTCTAAGGTTTATTTTTTAGCACCTGGCGGCTCTTTTTTAATTCTCATCCGTAAATAAGCTGCTCTTTCACGTGATTCCGTTTATTTTGAAAAGTCTCAACAGGATCTTGAGCTTTATTGTGAAAGGTTTATGTGGAACATAAACAAGCGGACACCGATGTTACCATCCTTGTTGCTAACGACAACGCATAAAAACAGGCGCTTGTCCGTCTGTAGTGTGGTTATATTAAATATAAGAGAAAGAGAGAACTTTAAGAAGTTAATATAGCCACTACAGTGACCATCAAAACGATGAAAAAATATTGCCGTAAACAGTTTATTTTGCAACACCAGGAAACAAACGATAGCGCAAAATGAAACGATAGATGTTTTTATATCATCATCCGATATATATCGTTATATCGAACAGCCCTAGTACACGTTTTGTATTAAATGCCAGGAATCAGTTTCAAAAAGCTGGCACAGGACCAATAAAAGACTGAAAAACTCTCACAAATGTGCTCTATTTTTGTTCTGTTTTTACTCTAGTGTGACTAAAATGATCGGTGTCTTTCATAAGTGAAGATGTAGGAAGCTTCTCCACCCTGTTCATAGTTATTCCTTATTTTATTTGGTGCCACATATGGTGCCGTCCGGGCGAGGTCTTTGCCAGAGAAGGCCGTACCAGATCACGTCCTCCCTGTCTCATAACAGCAGGGCTGCACAGTGTGGTTGCATTTAAAACATGTCCGTTTAGCAGCTGAAGTCCCACATTAAGCAAATATATGGAAATGAAATATACTGTTTCACTGTCTACACAGCAGCTGCTGCTCTCAATTCCGAAATGGGTGCGGAGTGTTTTTCGATTTTTATCTATACCTTACAGAGTGTTTCAACTCATTTTGACACGGGATACTTTTTAACGTCCAAGGAGAAAAAAACCCCTTAACTCTTATTCTACTGGATCGGGTTTGGCTTGATGCTTTGAGGGAAGATGAAACTGCATGTACGGTATCGGAGCTGGGCTGGACTCTGACACTGTGTCAAATGTAAATATCAAAACTGAGACCAGTGCTGCCAGTCAGACAAGCTTCCTTCTCAGGTTTGCAGCACCAGCCAAGCCCCTACAGTTAATTCTTGAAGGTCAGATCAGAAACACAGTTTGACCTTTAAATCATTTTCTGTAATTCCTTTATTTTGTCTGTAACCTTGTAACCACAGGCCAGGAGATGTAGCACAGATACCCTCTGTAGTGTCCGTAGAGGACTAAAGGAGGACCCGATCTGCAATTTAAGGCTTTGAAAAGTGCTGTTAGACTTTTTTAACTTAGCAGACATACATGAAGAAAAAAAAAGCAATTTCCTCATATCTTCCCAGTGCCAAATCCGCTTTGGAGGAAGAAAGGAGATCGCCACAGACTCAGACAGCAGGTAAGAGGAGCTGCCTGTTACCCAGAAATTCTTTTGCTTTATCACGATGGTTATTTATCATTCTAAAAGGTGCTTTGTTTTACGTGTGGAGCTCCAGGTCATAGATGATGTAGTGCTTTAGGCTCCAGTATGTGCTCGCGCTACCTCCAGCTTTTTCAGTGCAGCGATCTGGCTGTACGCCCAGCTTTGAGGGTTACTTTCTAAACAGCAAAATCATTTTTTTAGATGGAAAATAATTGTTGTTTTTTGTTGTTGTTGTTTTCGGTCTGAGAGCTTTAGCAGACTTTCCATCATATCCGAGCAGTGAGAATGTTCTCCTTTGTGATGTTAATGGTGGCTATGTAAGAAAAATGATGTACCAACTTTGTTTCATTAGAGCTTCACGCTGAGAGAGAATACTATTGATTCATGTTCTGTGCTGCTCAGATCTCATTTTCAGCTCTGAGTACTGGTTTTTAAGATTCAATATTATGTCCGCCTTGTAGATGAAGAGCATTTATAAAAGACTGGTTAGTGGCACTAATGCACCTGTTTTTAAAACTGCGTGCTAGTAGTAGGATGAATGACCTGTCTCCTCTCTAGGTCAGAGGATGCTGTAGCCACGACTTCCAAAAGGAATTTGTTTTTACTGTATGGTCCACAGTATAGTTTTCCACCTCTCCTCAGTTCATCTTAAAGTTGGCGACCAGTACCGTGATGCATGGTATACCCAGCAGAAAAGGACCCCCCTCCCCGTCATCACATCATAATAGTAGAGCTGGAAAAAGTGTGTGGCAGTGACCAGCTGGTTGCAGCACAAACGGCGCTTTAAATGTAAAACTGTGATGTTACCGTGCCCCTGCTCGGCAGATGGCCTCCACAATCCAGCGAGAGGGCCTCTGCTTACAGAGAACTTTGCCTCTGGCAGAACTAACAAAACAGAAAAACACATAGTCGGAGTACATTCAGTATAGGTGCGTAGCGCAAACATGGGACACAAGGGAATGTCGCTTTCTCTCATTCTCGGACACTAAAGCTCAGAAAGTTCAGGAGCTAAAAGGGCGGAGAGTTGAAGCTGCAGAGATAACCTCAGGTAAAGCTGCCACATTAGGGTCTTGGAGAGCTCAGTAGAAAAGGGATACACAAACAGAGCCTGGAGGTCATCCAGAGAAGGCGTGTGAGAGCTACTGCAGTCTTGTATGAGAGAAATCTTATATCTATAGTAGATTTATGAGATTCAAATGTGAGGCCAAATCCCATAAAGTGAAGCTGGGTTTAACCTCAGGCCTTTCAGACTATCTGCATTAGGAGAATCATTTGATATGTGATGCACTCAGTTAATTGAACATTAACATTAACATGGATTAGTTGTAGTTTCATCTGAATGTACAGCCAAAGCAACATTTCCAGTGCAGCATAAAAAGCACAGCAGGGTGAACTGGGCTGTTCTGACTATTAGGCGACACCCCCACCCGCTTGTCTTCATGTTATCCTAACCTGTCTTTGTCTCTGCAGGGTGATTTGTCTGTGCGCACAGTTTGAAGCGGTGCTGCAGCACGGTCTGAGGAAGAGCAGAGGTCTGGCCCTCACAGCTGCCGCTCTCAAACAGGCCGCAGGCTTCAGCAGCAAGACTGAAACAGGTACGCCAGGTTCCCGTACGGCTGTGAAATTGTGGGTTTAGAGTTGAAAAGTGGAGCAGAAACTTCACTTTAGCCCTCTGTGACCTTGGATAAGCAGATTTGCGGAAGGTATCCTTAAAAACTACAACCACACAGCTTATTCTGTGGAATATTAAGACAGTGTTGCTATTGAGGACAAATGCGTGACTTCTGTCATGTATATCTATTACCATATGCAATGCTTTTCTGTATTTCACAGGCAGTTAGAAGACAGGATTGTGCCTGAACCTGAGGATTTAGAGCTTACTAATGAAGCTAGGGCCTCTGACAATGCTAGAAATACAATAATAGCCAGAGTTTCAATTTTCTCTGAGGTCACATGGTGATTGTATGCAAACCAGCAGCATAACGCTCATCCCTATTAATTACCACACCTCAGAAAACACAACATTAAAACAGACCTAGTTTGAGTTCTGAGGAGAGAACAAAGGATGGAGACGGTCGGGATGGAGCTGTGTGAGTGGTGCGTGAAGGGTCCCCTCTTCTGTTAATGAGAGGGGGGATGTGCTGAGAGAGTCTTTTGCAGCTTCTTTTCTGCCCTTTTGAACTCTTACTTAACTCCAGAGCAGTTGTTTTTCACAATGGAGGTGGAGCTTATTCTTCCTCTTTCCTTTTGTCCCGCTCGCTAGAGTTGACTTTCTGGTTCTACGTGAAGGAGCACCTGAACCGCCACGAGCTCCAGCGGTTTTACTCCCTGCGCCAGATCTCCTCAGAGCTCGGCCGAGGTCGTGCCTGGCTGCGCTGCGCCCTCAATGAGCACTCGCTGGAGCGCTACCTGCACACGTTGCTGGCTGACCGCCCCCGTCTCGGGTTAGTGACAAGCCCCCTCGTCAGTTATGCTCCGCACACATTTTCTCAGCTAGGTGGGATTTTTTCTTTCTTTTTCGCTTGTTTATAGATCTTTTGTGTTTTCTAGATCTTACTATGAAGACTGGGCTTTTGTGCTTGATGAAGAGAGAGCTAGTATGCTTCCCACCATGGCTGCAGGTGAGCTTGTGTTTTGGCATTAAATTATTGGTGGTAAACACACTAAACAGCTTGCTGACACAGCAGGAGAGTATAGGGTTCAAACTTTAATACAGACTTTCAGCACTGTGCAAAAGTCTCGAGTCACCCAGGAAGTTCTTGTAATCGGATTTTTGATCAGCCATACGTCATCATTTCACAAGCATCTGATTGGTAACAGCTTCATTTTTCAGCATGAACATGATTTCAAACACACCTCCAGTACATATAAAGCATACCCGGATAGAAAAACGCATAACAGGACACTATCAGCCATGGATTGGCCTCCCCAGAGCCCGGGCCTAAACATCTCTTGACAGAGAACAGAACAAAAGGCAGCCAACATCCAAAGAAGAGCTTTGAATGTCCTTTAAGAAGCCTGGAGAACTATTCCAGAAGACCAATAAGCTGTACTGTTCTGCTCAGTATTAGTTTGCTCCATTTAACAATAAAGGTGATCATACCAAGTTTTCATTTTCATGCTCATGATAATTGTAAAAATTATTTTTTCAAGCAAAATATAAAGAAATGAGGAGTGGTGCAAGACTTTTGCACAGTGCTTTATGAGTTGGTTATAAGTTAAGCTTAAGTAACATAAGTGGAAGCAACTCAAACTGTTAAAGCTGGATGTAGCCACTCTGACATCAGACAGTAGCCTCTTTACTGCCACCTGAATATTAGCATTTTGGCTAAAGCTATTTAGTTGCAGACAGAAGGCTCTAGGTAGCTTGAATGCATCCACAGACTGTATGCCTGCATAGCCCAAACACATCTGCATACATTTCACCACAGCTTAAAACAAAGCACCAACTTGTTGGATGGCCTGTTGGTGTAATTAGCCACACAGCAGGGCATATTATGTCTGATAAACAAGGTTAAAAAGGTCAGCTCAGCGACTCAGATAATGCCTAACAGGCAGCCAGGGAGCTACGGATGTCCATGTCAGCTCCCATCCGGCATTCAGATTGTTGGAGACTCATAAAATAAAACTCCACTCTAGGACGTGCAGTTTGCTGCATTTCCACACTGGTTTCGTTTTTCAGCTTCTTCTGTGGCCCCTCTCATACAACTAAGCCCGAGGTTTAAAATTCCCTTTTAAAATATGGTCCTTTTGCTGGGCTATATTTGTTGCCCCATTATTAGAATTTACACACTGGAAGATTTAAATTCAGCCAACTTATGGCTGCATTTTTAGTCTTTAAATGTTGTGTTCTCGTGTGTTACTAACCACACTCAGTCTCTCTGAAATGACTTCACACAAACGGAGCCGCTGTAAAACACAGGAAACTGACTGACTTTGCACTTTACTTGTTAAGCATGAGTGGGTTTTTGCTGACAGTTTAAGCTCCGACCCCATTTATGTTAATGGGCGCACTGGTGCTGTTGAACTATTGATGAGCACAACTCGGATGAAAACAAACCATAAAATTATTTAGAATGTAAACCACTGATCTTGTGCCAGAGCATTTCTCCTCTCTTCTTCTTCTTCTTCTTCTTCTTCTTCTTTTTTACATCTCGGGCAGATTTGGTGTGTGCACCCAGAAATACTTAGCAAGCACAAAGAAAGTTCAAAAGCTTCATGTGTTCTAGTGGAACTAAAGTACATTTCACTTCCTTCTCTCTCCATCTGCTGTGCTCAGGTTTGAACTCCATTCTGTTTGCCATCAACATTGACAACAGCGACCTGAACGGCGCCGTAACACGTGGAGGGTCCTCAGTGTCGCACCTCCTCAAGGAGTCCACGCAGGGCATCGGCAGCCTGTGGAAAGAGTCCACTCAGGGGGTTAGCAGCCTGCTGCGAGAGATCGGCACAGCCACAGCTGTGGTGCCTGGCTTCACCCCTAAAGTGGATGGGGCCTCCGACCCACTCCCTGTGGTGCCACGCAGCACCTCTGCTGGTAGGGCAACAGCAGTGTTTGACTTGCTCTTATATGCAAGAAACTGGTGATTTTTTTTTTTAGTTTTGCACTTGATTGATCCAAACACTTTCTGTTTATTTGCTTTGTTTTAGTATTGCAGTATATGTGTTTTTGTAAGTGTCACAAAACCAGCAAAAAGCAACATATGGCTCAGTTTGTGCTTCCATAATGGATGCTTAAACAAGGATGCAGCTCGAGGCATCTGCAGCAGAGAAGAATCCCACCGTGAAGTCTGACCTCATTTAGAAGTCTGCCCCAGTCTGTCCCGTCGGGGGGAAACTCACACCATTTTCTCTCCATATGTTCTCCTCAACGGGACTAAAGCGCCTTTAGACTTTTAACTGTGCGCTGCTGAAACTTTCTGCTGAAATGAATGTAAATGAAATTCTAAGCTGCTGCGCCGGCTCCTCTGAGTGGGAAAGCCTATTCAGATTATTCACCGCTAGAAGACTTGCTAATGCACAGCCAGCCTCTTTGGCTCTGAGAGGAAGGAGACAGACTTTCTTTTATCGTCATTCATCTGTTCCTCACAAAAGCCTTCAAAATGACGATAATTGCTTAACAGTCATCATGAGTCTAGCATATCAGCTACTTTCCAAACGAGGAGGAAAAACCAAAGCCAGTGTTGGTCTCAAGTATGAAGACACGGCGCCAGGAAATTCATCACTTTTGTCAGCAGAGGCAGAATCGGCAGATAATACACATAATTGTTTTTTTTTTCCTCATTATGCACAGTTGAGGATGGATAGAAGTGCACATGTTCTGTAATTTGCAAACAGGACTGCTCCCAATTCTGTTGCCAGTCCTCTCCCTCTCTCCTCTCAGTCCAATTTTTGAGTTTTGCATTGCACAAATACCAGTTAAAAGCACTTAAACTAAACTGTAAACAGTTCTTTCACCTTACACTTAAATCATGAATGCAAAATCTGCAAAAGCAGCTGGTAATCGCAGTGTGCTACGTTGATAAAATAGACTGTATATAAAAGATAGATGCGCTCTGGTTGCAAAGAGATTATATAGAGGTCTACGAGAAAACAAGCCGACTTCTCGTTCAGTCTATGACATCGGTAAACATTTTTCGTCTCGGTCAAGTGTTTCAACCATTATTGAATAGGTGATGACCTTAAATTTTTCATGCAGTCTTCGACCTCTGGCCAAAATACTCAGTTTGAGGCATCAAATGGGACTTCACTGATCAGTGAGCGGCATCACAGTAGCTACAGCTTGTAATCCATAGATATTTTAGTGCTGATTTTTTAGCTTTTACTGCTTTCTCTATAGAAGATGAATAAAATGACTGTTATGTGTCCTGTGTCTCAGTTATTACACATGATAAAAATGTCAGTATGCAGGTTATCTAAGTCTAAGTTAGCGTTTTAATCTTTTAAGCATTACAGCTGTTTGTAAGATGAAAGTATAAACCTTAAAAATATATAAGTTTTTGTTCACTCCTTTGTAAAAAGAAATATATTTTTCCACCCAGACTCAGGGCTGAGGAAGGAGCGGCGGAAGAAAAAGAAGATCACCAACATCATTTCCTTTGATGATGATCTGGATGGAGGAGCTGAGGATGAGGAGGACGGGGAAGACGACTCCCAGAAGATTGGCGGGATGAGGAAAAGTCACACCGCTCCTGCTCAGAGCAGTGTGGAGGAAGGGATTGACCCTTTGGAGCCGGTCTTCTCGGAGTCGCTTGCCCAGAATGGCATGTCTGAGCCGGGCATAGTCAACTGGGTGGGGTCCCCGCATCCCTGCCGCACACCTCCCATAACGGCGCCTCCGCTGCCTGACACCAAGAGTGTAGACAACGAGGAGGAAGAGGAGGAGATATATAAGCCTAGAGCACAAACCCAAGAGGAAGAGAGGATACCGAGTGATCAGTAAGTGAAAAGAACCGAAGTAGACTAGTAGTAGTTGTACTTTAGACTCTGGTGCTCACAGCAGAAAAAATATATTTGAGAAATTCAGCAAAAAGCAGCATGTGAGCAGTTTGAATGCAGGAGATTTCTTCTTTCTGCGTGCAGCTCGCTAACATTACATTTGAGCTGAAGGACTGTTGACTGTCACACTGTCATGAGCATAAGCCTTTCGTCACAGCTAGATGCATCGCTGCTCCTGCACGGTGATCCGGCTGCGGGTTGTTTAGTTTTGGTAGAAAATAAAAATAGTTCGGGTCATGATCATGACTTCTGGAAAGAGAGATCGGTGCCCTTTTTCTGTAATTGTTTTCTACAAAACTTGCCATCTACAGACCAGAAGAAAATTACTTCAGTTAGATTGCATTTTTATACTTTTAGCACTCAATTTTAAATGTATGTATAAAATGTATGCATGTATAATACCACAAAAAGATATAGAATTTATTTATACCAAAGGTTTTCAAACTGTGAGCCGCGCCTTCCCAGGGTGGCGGAGACGTACATGAACAGCAGAAAGTTCTAATTTGTAGTTTTCAAATAGATACACATTCCCCAGACACTTTATTAGGCACACCTTGCTGGTCCTGAGCTGGATCCCTTTTTCAACTTGAACTGTCTTCAATCTTCATGGCAGAGATTCAGCAAGGTGCTGGAAACATTCCTCAGAGATTTTGGTCCATATTGACTTGACAACATCACACTGTCGGCTGCACATGTGGAGTACACTGAGCTCACTGTCATGTTCAGCTAATGGGTTTGAGATGATTTGAGGTGGTGCGTTATCCTGCTTGAGTTGAGCATCAGAAGATGGTGCACTGTGGTCGAACAGAGATGGACATGGTCAGAAACAATACTCGGGTAGAGAGTTATTAAATTAAATTATACCACCACCATCATCACTCTGAACCCTTGATACCCCATGGTTTTATGTCAAATTCTGACTCGCACATGCAAACATTGAGCAGTTAATCGAGACTCAACAGACCAGGCAACTTTTCCAGTCTCATATTGTCCAGTTTTGGCAAGCCTGTGTTAATTGTAGCCTCAGTTTCCTGTTTTTAACTGACAGTAGTGGCAGCTGGTGCAGTTATTGCTGCTTTTGTAGTCCATCTGTAGGCTGGACAGAGTGGTTACTGTTGTAGAGAAATGCCACTGGATGATTATTTCCTCTTTTTTGGACCGTTCTCTTTAGATTCTAGAGGTGGTTGTGTGGGAAAGTCCCAGCAGATCAGCAGTCTCTGAGTTAGTCAAACCATCATTTGGCACCAACAACCCTGCCACATTCAAAGTCACTTAAATTATCTTCTGCCCCAGAAAAAGCTTGGTTTAATTTCAACCTCTCATTTTGGCCATGTCTGTATGCTTACATGCACTTGGTTTATGCTGTGTGATTGGCTGATTATCATTATTATGCTGTGTTAACAGGTGTGTCTGTTACAGGTGTGTCAGACTTTGAACACACCACAATAAACTGACCTGTAGGTCAATTTATTCACTGATTCCTCAAGCAGCAAACTGACCAAGAGTGAAATTGTGCTGTTTTAGGGTGGTGGTGGGCAGCCTGTCCAGCGTGTCCACGTGGAGCCCTCTACAAGTCATGGCTGGACACAGCAGCGCAGACATCCTCATTCCTGTGAACCCTGCCGATCCTCAGTCAGGTACTGCAGCAGCGGTTAGTGGCTCACGTCACAGTGGAAATGCACAATTCACACAAATAGCCAAAGATTGATTGTAGTTCTGTGGGAACTCATGAAATTTCTTGTCCCAAAATGATATCACGAGGATCAATCAGGAGTACACAATTTCATGCAATCTAGGCAAACATAACATTCACACATCAGTGCCTCTGGCAGTCTTTGATGGGGGACCTGAAAGGCCATAAAGGGAAATGGTCCTTATTTCTCTTGCAGTAGGCATGCTGTGTTTTTACTGCTGATCAGAGCGGCTTTCCGTGAAGGATTTATTTCATCGAATGAAACGCAGGGACTTTCTCTTTTGGCTTCCAGCTTTACTTTCACTTTGTTTCAGTGAGCTCCGTGGAAGACACGGCCGCATTTCCTGTTCAGTGTGAGTCGGCAGGATCAGTGGGAAACTGCGAGAGCAGCAGCAGATCTCAGCTCACGTTCAAGTAAGCTGTCGTTTCAGGCAGAAGTGCTGTGAAACATTCTTCACTTCCAGGCCTCCTCAATGTGACGTTGTGCTGCAGCTTAATGTGCAAAATAAAATAAGAAGCAATTCCAAGATGTGATTCCTCTTTCGAATTCTTTCAGTATGGAGTCCAGTCCAACAACGCAGCCTGCTCCGCTCTCCAGCGCGCTGTCAACATCTGCTTTGCCCGAGTCCATGACAGTGGGTGAGTGTGCTTTCTTTATCCGTCTGTCTGTCTCTTACTATTTCTCGCCTCCCCTCTCTTCTTAATGTTCCCAAAACTGTTCAGTGATATGAATCATTGCGGCGTTTGACGCATGGTATTCACGACAGCTGAGCAGCATATTTTATTCAGTCACTCTGACAAGAAAGGTTCAAACATGCCCACGAACAAGATGGATTTGATCTCTTTTGGTGCGGAGCTGTGGGTTGGTTGCCAAACAAAAACATGTTGTTAGTCGCGCATTTATTCGTGACCCTCAATTAGTTTCTTGGGAGTACGAGTAAAAAACGCCTTAAGAGGAACAGAAGAGTTAATTACAAATTGCTAAGAAGCACCTGCTGGATACACAACAAAATACTCATTTAGCTAGCAAAACTTCAGATAAAGAAAAATGTTTTCAATTAATATTTTTATTTTCTTGCATGCATGATTGTAGAATTTGTAAAATTGTGCACTGATGCATGCAAGAAAAACAACATGCATGAGACTCTCTTCAGCCCAAAAGGTGATATGTGCATTACACACACACACACACACACTTTGTCTAACCTCAAAACATACATTTAAACTTGCTTTTATCAGCAAAATGTGTGTGTGAGAAATTTGAGTTTGCGCAGCTGAATAACGAGTGGCCCAAAACGCCACAAACCTCTCCTAAATTGAATGAAACATACAAACGCCTTACATTAGATTTGACTGCAGGAAACTCACTTGTCAAATTATCTGTTCCTCAAGAGGCTTTACCCAGAAGATGATCAGATTTCAAGCTGTAGGCCCAGAAGTTTGTGACCGTAATGAATCCTTTGAAAGTCCTGACATGTCTTTCTTGGGAAATTTCTCCACAGCTGTGGAACCCGGAGCAAATGAAATTGAACTTCCTGATTAGTGTTTTCAAACCTTGTTGTCATTTTTCTTGGCGGATAAACTGATCTAATTGCAGTGAGTTAAGCCCTTCGTCCAGAGACTGTTCATTGTGTTTTCATTATGTCAAATCATCCACCAGGTGGCGCTGTTGTTCCAGTGTTCTGACATGTTACTGTATGTACTCTATGGACTCGCTGTTTGCTTGGGAGCATGGCAAAAATCAGATTGTGAGAATGCCTGTAGTTCACATCAAATTTCTGATCTGTAAGAAAACAAAAAACAAAAACACAGAAAACTAAAATGAAATCACATGATGGACATTTTGGTGTGTGCGACCAGCTCACTGAACACACAGACTTTTTTCCCTCTTGCCTGGAGTCTGCTTGGTGTTCTGCTCAGTGCCCCGGAGCTAATCAGAGCTTAGACCCTTAGACGCCCAGACGGATGCTGTTTGAGATTTTGGGATTTAGTGTGTGTGTGAGAGAGAGAGAAAGACGGAGAAAGCCAGAGGAGGGAAGGTGAGGGGGAACTGCTCTTAAGCACCGGGACTGAGTGGTCGTCTAGTCTATTAGTCCTCAGTAAGAGGAGGCCAGAGGGTCAAAGAGAGAGAAGGGGAGAGAGCTGCTGATCTGAAATTTCTCTCATAGAGGCAAAGAGCAGAGAGGATGGTTTTCATGGTTACACAAGGCCTTTAAAAGATGTAGAATAGCAGATTTCAATAGCTTCTTCTTCCTTCAAAGACAAATCCTGCCTGAAACTCTAACGTCACATTTAGGTATCAGACCTTAAAGAGCAAAAGAGCTTCTCTCCAGACTGAGTCACATCACACAAGGAGGAAACCAGTGGACAGAGGCAGAGATACCGTTTTTGACTTGATTCAGTTTTTATATTTTCAGTAAAAGATCAGAGCTTCTTCTCAGCTGAAAAACTCCTATTCACTTTGCTCTCCCTGGCTCTGTTGCTTTTGCACCTAAGCCAAAACAACAGTTCCCCCTGAGATTTGTGCAGAATCGTCTGAAAGGAGAAGGAAAAATACGCAGAACATGTCTGATTAAACCTTGATTTTATAGCGTTTCACTCTGGGTTTTGCCTTTAGGTAAAATCCACTTTGTATTGATCTAAACTGCAGGTTAAACTTTCCATAGAGACGTGCCACCATTTCATACGTGGAATTGAGTGGACTTGTCAACAAGAGTAACGGTGAGCCTGTGAAAACACCAGAGTGATGCATGCAAAATACTAAATTACTCGAACTGATTAGGTTTAGATTGTGTTATACATTTGTACTATGTTATTAGAGCACACTGAAGGGCAGTAAAAACACCCCATGATGTTGTTTGCCTGTTTAGTGAGTACATTTTTGATAAATTCAGAAGGTGCTGGATTTATTTAAAGGCGTGCTGGAGAACCTGAAGGAAAAACTGTGTTAGGAGAAAAAAGAAGGATGAGGGGTGCAGTGTGAGCTCGGCCTCAGTGATTTCCTTCTGGGTCTGACAGCTCATGAGGCCAAGCATCCACTGATTGGAGAGTATGGAGTTTGTAATTCACAAGACTCCCTTATTACAAGGCGTAGCTCTCGCCTAATGCATCTGTTATTGGAACGATTGAGCCGGGGCGTGCACGTGCTGGCGGAAGTGCACGCTGTCTTGTTTTCCTGGAAAGATGGCTCTTCCACGCAGAGCCTGAGCACAGAGGTGCGTGCGTCTGTCTTGCTGCACACAGACTTGTGCTGTAATTTGTTCACGTCCTCTTGTGCGGACAGAGGGGCGTCTGGCTCTACTGAAGTCCCTAATGGCTCGTCCGTGGCAGCCGCTGTGAACGCGTGGTTGGACTAAAGGTCACGTTTATTTCTGGCCTGCTGATGTGGAGAATGGAGCTGTGGAGATAATCGAGTTTTTCCCCTTTCTCCTCACTGTTGTGCTTGTCATCGCTTTTCTTCTTCGCCTTTCCTTTTTCCTCGTCCTCCTCCAAACAGGCACTTATCCCGGGGTTAGATGAGAGACCTGCTCATGTCTGTGGCTATATCGACACCCTACATTAGCCATGAAAACAAAGCTAAGGTCTTTGCATGTGTGTAATTCAGGACATGCAAAATGCAGGATGGATTAGCTCTGTGTCTCACGGTTAATATTTATGGAAGTCCTGGTAACAGCCTAGTTAGGCACTTTGAAACCTCAACGCTCACCTCCGAGCGTAACTATGGAGATGAGTCACCGTGCAACTGCGCAGCTTGGCCCAAATCTGTCCTCAACATCAGGATGGAGATTAACATCACCCGGCAGCAGACTGCTGGCAGACTTTGGCTGCGACTGATACAGTTCCACTGACTGACGCTTTAAGCTGGAAGAAAAAGACCCGGAGACCTTTAAACTGAAGTTGCTGCCACACATATGACACAAATGTCACCGTTATATTTATTAGGGATTAATCTGTCGGTTATTTTTTCTGTGAATTGATTTTCCGGTCTATGAAATGTCAGAAATTGGAAGAAAAAAAACTGTTTTCCTCAGAGCTATTTGATTTGTCTTTTTTGATGTAACTCCATAGACATATATAATTCATAAGGTCAAGAATTTTTTACTGCTTCAGCTTGCTCTCTTTTTTTGTTTTAGCCAAACTTTAGAGCGACAGTATCCAAAATTTCGAGTGGTCCTGCCCAGTTTCAGATATTTTGCTGTGCACTCAAACTCTGATTTTCAGTGATTCGTTTCAATCTTTTCTTGAGTTGTTCCCGAGTTTTAGTCGCACAGTTTTGCTCCTGGCACTTGACAGCCACCATTCTGTTATTATTGCCTTCCTGCCACTATGAAGATATAAACAATCTAAATTTGATCCCATGGATTTGTGTTAATACACTGCTCGAAAACAAATACATAAATAATGGAACACTTAAATCACACATCTTGATGAACTAAATATTGAAGCTTAAAATCTTTACTGATTTTAACAGTCAGTCAAAGCGAAACCACCAACAGTGTGAGGGCTGGATGAAGTCATCAGGTGATCCTGTGGCTAAGTAGACCGTATGCCTGTACGCACTCATCATAACATCTGGGCACACTCCTGTGGATGTTGTCCCGGGGGATGCCCTCCCAGACATGGATCCGAGCATCAGTGAGCTCTTGGACAGACTGTGGTGCTATGTTGTGGCTTTGGATGCATGACACATAATATCCCAGAGGTTCCTAGTTGGATGCATTGTGGGGTATGTTAGGTCCAGTCAGTGGCATCGATGGCCGAGCACTTTCCTACACCAGGGAACCCGAGGCCTGCTGCATTTTCAGGTCTGAGGATTTCTCGGTAACAGCAGTCAGGCTACTGTTGGCTAATAAAGGTCTGTATTACTGATCAACACAGTCGGAGAGAAGTTCAGAAGGTAGAAAACCTAGTATAACCTTGGTACTGTAATCCCTTATTCCCTCGTGAGAATCGAGTACAAAAGAGGGAATGCCTGCTCAGTAAAATAAAAGCAAATTATGTTCAGATGATTGTAATTATTAGATATTTGTGAGGTAATTGTGTTTTTGTTTACTAGCACGGCAGAGCAGAGTTTACATGAACCCAAATCTAAACCTGGATTCACTCTTAGATTTTCTTGGCTTTGTTTCTTTCGTCAAAGTTTTTAGTAGCTACCACAAAAGTATGTTTTATTGTGGCAATAAAAGTGCTGCTCTCTGTGAGTCCGATGGATCTCATTCTGTATAACTCCTGTCAGCTGAATAAAAATAAAAAGTTAAACCTGATTTTATCAAAGCAGTTCATCTTTGTGACAGAACAAAAATCTCACATTAATACAGCAAGTGCGGCGTGTGGGATGCTGTTATTTCTACATTTGAAAGCTGTATGATATGAGTTTATGCATATTACTGTGTGTAGTCTTTGTGTGTCTGTGATGCATTGGAAGCAGTTTCTATGCAGAAATCTCACCGCAGTGTCTCTTCTGCAGTGGAGCTGCGTCAGGCCATTGTAGCCATGATGAACAGGAAGGACGAACTGGAAGAACAAAACACGTACGTTGGGATTCACTCCTCTTACCTGCTGCTTGCAAACTTTCAAATGCTCCATCACACACACGTACTTAGGCTGGAAGAACTTCTCTTATTAGCCTCCAGAGACTGTGACTTGCAGCGATTTAATAGATGCTAAAAAAGAAGTTAAGCATGCTGAAAGTCAAAGGTCAATAGTCCTATTGATAAGCTCAAAAATACAATACATATTTATTTCTCTTATAGATTTGAAAGCAAAAAGGTTGACTGAAGTACTTTACAAGTTAGTTAAAGAAAACAAGATGAAACAACTGATCAATAAATTAAAAACGATACAGTGAAATAAAACATAAAAACCAAAAATACAATAAAATAGACTAAACTGCTTTAATGGGAACCATGGCTGTACTATGAGAATTTGGAGTTGTTTAAGTTGCACTGCCTGGTTAAATAGTTGGTTGCCATTTAAAAATAAAAAGTAAGTAAAAGGATCTCACATTTTCTAATATAAAAAATGGACAGGGAGCCTTTATAGACCTGATGAAACTGGAGTGATGCAAAATCTGTTAAACGAGCAGCATTTTGACTGCCTGCGAGCAACAAACAGATACAAGCTATTGCAGTAGTCCAATCTAGAGCTGATGAAAGCATAAATATGGATTTTTAAGGCCTTTTGGAGGAAGATGGGATTTTGCTTTGGGAATCTGACGCAGGTGATAAAAGCTGTGTTAACCCGTCTCTAACATCTCGTAGACAGGAAAATAAATCTGGATGGTGTCAGCGTAACAATGGAAGTGAATTTTGTACTTCCTGAAGATCGATCCCAAAGGCAGCATATATAATGAAAACTGAGTAGGACCCAACATGGACCCCTGAGGTACGCCACAACAAATCTAAAATAACTAAAAGAGCAGAAAAACCCGAGTCAGCAGTTAAGAAAAGACCATTAAAATACAAATACCACAAGTGTCTAAAAAGGTCTGATGATTAAAGTCGATTTTAAGAAGTTTTCTTTTTGAAAAAAAAGCTGCACAACAGCGCATATGAAAGCAGGTGATACACAACCCGATGACAAAGAAGGATTTACTAGCCTGAATATTATGAAGGGTTTCCTTAAGAAGATGAGAGGCGAGGATCTCTCTATATAATTAAAGTGAATCTCCTGCCAAGCAGAGGTTAGAATTTCATACTAAATGATTTAAATTTAGGGTATTAAATTAACGACACAGGCACAGATTAAGTGCTGATTAAATATTTTATATCAGAGCTAAATGTAAATCAGTCTGTCAGTTAGTGCTGCAATTAAAGCAAGTATCGTCAGTTTATCTAATCTGTTTATGAAAATAACATCCCCAGTATTTTAACATTTAGAGGATTAAGCCTGTGTATGGGATGCTACCTGAATGTGATAGTGATAGAAGCCTGTGTTATTTATGCATAAACATGCATGGCAGCTGCTTTTTAAATTGTTTTTTTCTTTAGGTCTCTTCGCAGTCTGCTGGATGGGGAGATGGAGCACTCAGCAGGCCTGAGGCAGGAAACCGATCTGCTGAAGAAGAAGCTGGCAGAACTGGAAGAGAGGCACTCAGCGAAGGTCCAGGCGCTGGCCAGGTAACACGTGATGACTGCGGACCATACGTTAATACGTAACATCTGCCTGCACAGTGGATGATTGAAACTGCACGTAGCAGGGGACTTATTCTATTAACGTTTAACAAGTTAATGCACTCTTAACAAATGAATGAGAGCAAAGAGTGCAGATTTAAAAATACTGCTTTTGATTTCAGGTGACAGTAAATTTAGATTATTGTGTGCGCCAAAGCATTTGCACGCTGACGTAAACAGACGATTTATTTGTTTTTGTCTACTGGTCAGAAAACTCATTTTTTACTCTTATTGACACTTTGGACCACAGGTTATTCAATTTGTTGACTTTCAGTCAGAAAATTGTTAATGGCACCTCTGATATAACAAATGAAGTCCCATTCGAAGCTTCCACACTATAACCCTTTGGGCACACAAAATAGTGGCAGAATATGATGTCAAATGATCTTCTGGTTTCACCTCTAGCAAGAAATTGTAACATTTATGATTTTCTGGCACATATTTACCCATACAGTAGTTTTAAATTTATATATTCTTGAGTCAATATATTTTGCGGGGAAAATGAGAAATAGGTGCAGTCATGGATTGAAAAGTGTGCGCACATGTATGGAAGAGGGGAAAAACAGTTTGCACAATTCTAATGAGTTTGAAAGTCAATACTTGTTAGGACCACCTTTTGTGCTTTAACACAGTCTGAACTCTGTCAGGCAGCTTTCTTGTCATTTCTTTAGGTAGTCTTGTGGAATTGTTCTCCAGGTTTCTTGAAGGACATTCAAAGCTCTTTGATGTTGGCTTTTGTTCTGTTCTCTGTCAGGACGATCCCACACTGCTTCAGTAATGTTGACTGATAATGTTCCAGTGTTTGTTTTTCTATCCAGGTATGCTTTCACTCCGTTGGCAGTGTGTTTGGAATCAGTGTCACGCTGAAAAATAAAACAATTTCTAATGGCACGCGTCACAGATGACAGATGGCATTGCATGGTGGCTCAAAATCTGACTGCATTTTTCTGCATTCATAATTCTGTCACTTTTAACAAAATCCCCAACACCACTGGCTGAAACGCGTCCCCAAACCATGACAGAGCCTCCACTATGCTTTACACATGGCTGTAGACACTGTTGTACCTCTCCTTCATACATTTTGAGTCCATAAAAGAATATTTTGAGTCCAGTTCTTGTGTAATTTTTCATACCTCAGCCTTTTTCTCCTGGTTTCCCCTCCTTAAGAATGGCTTCTTGACAGCCACCCTTCCACTGAGATCATTTCTGATGAGGCTTCAGGGCCATGTGTATCCCTCAGGTCCTGTGTCATGTTCAAATGGCCTCCACAGTCACCAGATCTCAATCCAGTCGTCTGGACTGAAACGAGAGATTCACATCATGGATGTGCAGCTGACAAATGTGCAGCAACTGTGTGATGCTATTATGTTATCAGCACCTTGCTAAATCTATGTCATGAAGAATTACGTCTGTTCTAAAAGCAAAAGGGCACCCAGCCCAGCGCCAGCAAAGTGCACCCAAACAAACATAAAAACACAAATGGTGTATGGATGATGTTGTGGTGGGAGGATTTGTCACACCAGTGTTTGAAAACACTTTTAAAATTCCAGAAATGGAGCTGCATGACATTTAAATATTTTCCTAAATCGCAGATACAGTCAGTGTTATCCCAATAATTGGCCATCTACGGTTCACTGAAAGTGGCCTCTATCACCTTGGCATGTGCCCAGAGTCCTCAGTCAAGCCCTGAGCCCTTTAAATAGATGACTAGTCATCCTGCAGCAGTCGAAACAGAAAGCCCCAGCAAGCAAGATTGTAGCCTCCCACAGTAAATCAATCCACTAGCTGGGATTGATTTGGTGACTCAAGTTAAGTGTGTGGAGACTGAATCTGATGGGTTTGTTGTTGGGAGCGGACAGGGCAGCAGCTGACTGAGCCGTTTAATATGTGATGATGTTCATATGGAGCACTTTAATGGGGTGGAAATGACACGAGGTAGAGAGGCAGTGAGAACAAGAGAGTACTGTGACCTACAGTTTGCATTTTCACACAATCAATCGCACTCAGACACATAAATCTGTTTCTGTAGTCTGCTGCTAAATCTCAAGTGCTGCTTTTCCTTCTCAGCCAAATCTGTCTCGATCAATAGCGGCTATAAATACCGTTGAAGGAGCAGCTAGCCGCTGAATGAGGGCTTGGAGCTGTCGGCATCATTCTGTGAAAGCGGCTACTGGCAACTGTTGCTATGTGCCCCACAATTCTTCATCATTACTGCGTTAATGGTGAATTGAGTCAGTTTTGACACTGAAATGGTAACATCTTAACACTCATAAGAACGACTGCTTTTCTTGTTGACCCGATGGAAGTGCTTTACTCCCGTTTAATTAATCGAGACATTGTTTAATCTGAGATTAATTTGAGAGGAATCACTTTGCTGCCTCTGGCACTGTGCAGGTTAACTTTTTATCTTTACCACCAGATGGTCCTGCTGTTTGAGGAAGTCATCTTATTTTAGAAATCTTCTGAACGATCCTTCTTACATAGTAGAGTGATACCCATACTAAAGGAAGTGTCTTATATACACAAAGCGTGTATGGATGCCTGCGTGTGTGTGAGCCTGGTCGTACATGGGGGTGGCGGAGGATGAGCAAGCCTCCATACATAGATTCCGGCTGACGTAGACTCAGGCAGAGGGGAGTGGGCTAAAACGAGCAGCTGCCCACTTTACCGACTTACTCACAGATCCATCCACATATAACACGAGAGTGTAAGACCCATACTCACACATTGTGACATTGCAACCCACAACTAGGGCTGCATTATGGCAAAAATGGTAATCACGATTATTTTCACTGAAATTGAGATCTCGATTATTTGACGATATTTATTTAACCCTTTAAGACCTACTATAGAACCAAGTCCGCCAGAGCTTATATTATTTTTTTACATGCTGTAGTGCCATTTGTGGGAGCATTTCAAGTTGCTAAATAACTGTTATAGCCCATATTTTAATAATATGTATGCATTAAGTCCATAGTAACTACATTAATTGCAAAAAAGTGCAATAAATTACAAAAAAAAATTGAAAATCGTTTTTGTTTTGTTTTTACATATATTTCTACTTGGAGAAATTTAAGAGGTTTATCCCTCAAAACTTTAAATACAAAAAAGTTGCAAAAAATAGTTTACAACAACAGGAAATTTATTTTGAGTGTCTTCATAGTTTTATCTTGGAGATACACCAATTTTTATATACTGCAGGAAAAACAAAAAAAAACAATCCTATGATGCAAATTTGCAAAGAAAACAGCAGGTGCATCAAAATAAACTATTTCCAGCAGTGCAATTCGAGCTCTAAGCATCCCAGCAACTATTCAGAAAAGTCAAACATGACCAGTGTAGGCTTTTAAGGCCTACAAGTAAAAAACTACATTTCCGCGAAAATGACGTCACGTCCGGTTTCGGCCAGGAAATGGCGGACATGCAACAGTTCGGGCTGACGACTTTTTCACTGTGGGAAGTGTTACGAACAGCTGATCGGATCGGCAAAGCGTGTTTCTGGAATATTACGTTTTTGTTCCTGCAAGCGCTTTTTATGCAATTTTTGCAAAGCTTTATGTGGAAGGAAACCGTGACCGAGGACAAGCTGATGGCATCAGATGTAAGTACAACTCCTCCGGTTTCATATGCAAAACAAATTATTGCGCTAGCTTACGTGGTTCAGGTTCTACAGGGATTTAAAAATAGTTACACAAAACGGAGCGTGCTGCTCTGACCGGCTTTAAAGGGTTAACAATGACTTTAAAAAATAATATAAAATAGTGTGCAACACCACTGAAGTTTTTTTTTACCTCTCTTTTCAACCAACAGCAGTCACTCTCCTCTCCAAATAACTTCTGCTTAGCTTTCCGAGCTTCCCTCGGGTCCTCTTAATCAGCGGTCTCCAACCTTTTTTGCGCCACGGACGGTTTATGCCCGACAATATTTTCACGGACCGGCCTTTAAGGTGTCGCGGATAAATGAGGGAGGGGCTAATAATCGGCTCAGTCATTTTTAATGATCGTTGAAAGCCCAGATCGTAATCGTGATTAAAATTCGATTAATTGAGCAGCCCTACCCACAACCCAAGCGCATATGTAATAGTCCTCTCTTGTGCTCCTGTACGCACACCAAGAATTTGCATTCTTTGTATTTCCATCACCTGTTGGATTTCCTATGAAGGAATATTGCACATGTAGCAAGTCAAATCTTAAATGTTTTGCTTCATATAAATTGGAGCTAATAGATAAAAGTCGTAGTTTTTGGTGTGACCGTCCAGTGAGTTTAGACTGATTCTTATAATTGGGTCCTTCAATATGAAATCAACATGGGCCTTATGCTCAACCTTCTCTTATTTGTGACAATTTTATGGTCCAAAAGTTGAATTTATATAACGAGTGCTGTGAAATTTCAGCTTCATATATCAAATATTTTTCAGGACACATTCTTTTTAGAAATATGGTCCATCGACCTACTGTCAGCACATTAAAATCTGAGGCAATATTTGAACATCAGTGTCTCAAAAACCATTAAAGGTAAAAGCCTGAAATTTTCACTGCTCTTTCTTATGATCAAAATGAATCAGGACCTGTAATTTGGGATGGATACATTAAAAAATCTCTGTGCATTGACTAGTTATATTTGAGTACACCTTAATAAAAAAGAAACTTCATACATCAAAAGACAACTAGTGACGAGTGCTAAATTTCATATAGTTATATTTCAAAAGAGTGTAAAAAGTTTTTTGCTAATTTGTACTCGAATGTGGGATTTTGCAATAGTGCTCGAGTTTTTACTTGACATTTTTAACTAGCCAATACTCAAGCATTTTTTAATGTATCTGTCCCAAATTACAGGTCCTGAATTATCTTCTTGATAAGAACGAAAGTAAAAGCTTCAGACTTTTATCTTCAGTAGCTACTGTGGCAAAAACAAACAAACAAAAAAGTCTGGAGGATCTGCACTTTGAAACTGGTTGCCCTTTCCTCTTACCATCTGGATGCCTCCTTGTTTTTGTTGTCACTTAAGATGATCCTCGTCATTATTACACCGTAAAATGAATTTGTTATCAATATGATGACTCCCTAATGGCAATGCATATTGGAATATTATTAATTAATACTGTGATTAATATTAATTTCTTCATTTCTAATGACACAAGGCATTAAGTCACCAGAAAGCTGTTGCTAAATAGCAATGTCCCACACCAATTGACCTTGCTCTAAATGTCTAACCCTCAAGCTCATTCCTCAGAGAATAGTGAGACAGACACACAGAAAATCTTTCCCCTCAACTATTTCTTGCCCCCCTCTTCATGCGACAGTTGGCAGAGCGGAAAGCAGGCCTCTCGCAGCAGGAAGACGGGAAGGTGGCCAGTCGAGTGGGCTCGGGCCAGCTAGCAGTTCCTCGTCACAGGGAGAGGGGGTGGTTGGACAGGCGGACACATACGTGCGCGCACACACTCGCATGCAAAAGAAACGAGAGCAGATGCCTTTTTCTTAGCTGGCAGAGCCGCCTTTCTCCAAGCAGTCTGGTACGGCTTTTCTAAAAAAATAAATAAATAAAATAAAATAAAGTGGCAGAGCAAGCGGCTGTGATGTTTGCCCGGTTTATTTGTTGGAGGTGTTTAGTCAGTTATGTCATTCTGCCCAAACGGAAGTTTTAACAACCCAGTCCTCCACCCCACAGCCATGCTGTGCCTCTGCGTGGATTTATCTATATGTTTAATGCATATATGTGCCTCTAGAAGTGTGTCAGGAGAGAGAATGTATGCTTTAAGGGCTTTTTATTTATGTTTTTTTAAAGATGGCAGTGCAGTAAATTGCACTCGGGAGCATTACCTAGCGACTGAGCTGCTGATCTCTGAAGGCGTCTTTGAACCTCTCATTCACTACTTCCAAACAGAGCCAGACTGTACCTGAAGAAGAGCCAATTTATGCTGTGTTTATTGCACATTAAGATGGCTTTAGACCATGGGATAATAAACGGAGGGATGTGGAAATGTAATACGAAAAAAATCACTTCAGGGCATCTATTCAGTTTAAGTAATTACTGTATGTAGTTTGAGTTTAAGCTTTCCTTTTCAGATAGTTTTTTTTGCTTGTACTCTAAGAGAAGATAAGAGCCCCCCCCCCCTCCTTTTTTTACTGGCTTTCTAACAGTGTCTTACAGTGTTTCCATTATATAAAACCCATTCTCAGACTTCACATTCTTTGCTTTCTTTTAAACAAAATATTCATAATTTCTTTATCTCTTAAGCACACACTGTTTTTTGCTCTTTCCCCACTCCCATTCACTTGCACATAAAATACTTTTCTAAATCTTTCTAAGCCACGTAGCTTTTCTTTTCCCCCGCTGTTTCCTTCACGCACAAAACAATCCTGCTTTTTTCTAAATCTTTTGCACGCACACGGTTTATCCTTCTCACTTATCTCGCACTGAGGAAGATGAGATGACTTCAACAGTTTTACTGCCCAGTGTAGTTAATAGGCTTATCCTCTAAGCAGACGTTTACACTAAATGTTTCTAGAGCAGACGTTTGCCCCTAATGAGAAAGCAGTGTGTGGCTGGTCCCATATCTGCTGGATGAAGGATGCAGTTTATTTAACAGAGATGCCGAGTCCTTAACTTTCAACACGCTAATTTATAACTTTAGCATCCCTCAAGGCAGACAACCCACTTCGAGTTTTAAATGAGTTTGAATGTGTCACGTTTACACGTCCTGCTCACCAGTAGAAGCACCAGATAATTTAATGGATCGCTCTCAGTTTTGGAATTGAGAAATTGTGCGGCGTTCCTCCCTTCTGGCTTTGTTGTTTAATTTTGTTCCGTATCCATTATTTAATTCTCGTCCTGTGGTTCTGAACATATCTGGCGCGCTGAACTGAGTTTGTTTTGATAGACTCACTGAAGGCATTGAGGAAGTTCCTGCAAACCAAAAGTCAACGAGTTCAGTCTTAGTGGGTATTTAAAATACAGTGTGTGGTTGCTGCCCTGCATGGAAGGATCAAGCTGAGGGGGCGCAACACTTAGAAACAACCTGAAATAAACCAGTAAAAATGTAAAAGTATTTGCAAAAACAGAGGAGCTGTGTGTTAAGCAGGTGGATTATTTTTTATTGCATGTGGGAGGCTGAGCTGTGGTACGACCTGAGGGAAGCTGCTCCACTGCAGACACAATACTGGACACCTAGGGTGTTTATCACACCTCCAGGCTGTGTTTTATTCCTCTGCCCTGAAATTGGATTTGAAAATACTCAGTTGAAAACAGTTCAGTTATTGGGGCTTTGGTCAGAATCATCCTCACGCTGACAGCTGCTGTGTTATCGAGTGCTTGGGTACGTTCCCCTAAATTCCCCACCAGGCCACTTATATTATCTTATATGTTACCGTGCTAAAGACATGCTCAGCTCTTAATGGAGGGAGTTGTACACATTGTTCAGTGTACTTTGCAAAGTTCGCTCAAGTTGAATTAATCAGCAATTCGAATCAGTCCCCAAAACCTGAGCCAAATAATTCCAAGCTTGATGCACTTGATTACCAACAATTCCTTGTCAGCGGAGAGCACAGCTGAGGTTGACAGATGCAGTGTATTTACCAAGGTGACATTTTATCCCGTTGAAAGATTGTTTGTTTTTCCCGGCCCAGGCATTGTTTTCCAAAAGCAAGCACATTACACGGGCACAAAGTGTTTTACTTATATCAGAGTGATCAATAATTCAGCAAAATGTGTTCATTATCGTGCTGTTGTAACCTGAGAAAGGAATTCAATTTCAAGCGCGCTAAGTATTGTTTGTTCAAAGAATCGTTTATTCAGAGCAGACAAATCTTGCCGAATGATTTTTCGGAACGGCTGTTCGAGAACAAACAAAACTGTGTGTGTGTGTGTTTCTTTTTATTTATTTTATTCTTGAATAGCTGACAGGAATCTGGTTATTATTTTCTATTGACAGCTTGCAATAACAACTGTTGAAACGATTGTGAGTGCATAATAATTTAAATGGTATAAAAAAAGCAGAATGACGGTGGAGATTTGAAAAGGCTCACAGTAGATGACAGGCAGCGACGGCACCTGCTGAAGATAGTCAAGGCTTGAAATCAATACTTAGTCAGTTTGGATTTTTTTCTTTGGGAAAATAATTCCCCAGTATTATGTTTTATATAACACCAATAATAATAATGCAACGAGTAATAAATGGTAAATGGTCTGTATTTGTATAGCGCTTTACTAGTCCCTAAGGACCCCAAAGCACTTTACACATCCAGTCATCCACATGTTCACACACTGGTGATGGCAAGCTACATTGTAGCCACAGCCACCCTGGGGCGCACTGACAGAGGCGAGGCTGCCGAACACTGGTGCCACCGGGCCCTCTGACCACCACCAGTAGGCAACGGGTGAAGTGTCTCGCCCAAGGACACAACGACCGAGACTGTCCAAGCCGGGGCTCGAACCGGCAACCTTCAGATTACAAGGCGAACTCCCAACTCTTGAGCCACGATCGCCCATAAGAGCAACATTTAATGTAGTCATAAGAAAGCAAGAGAGCAAGCAGCCTGATTAACCTTTGTTACTACACCTGTATTACATACCTGGCAGAAAAGCACAGGTGTATTTAATAACGGTAACGAGGCTCCTGCTAAACACTCACGCTTTGTGCTCTGTTGTCGTCATCGACTCCTCTGGGTAAGAGCTAATTTTTTACCTGCTAAATTCTTCACTGCTGAGTCCGATGGGCTTTGTCTGTCTGCTGTTTGGTGCCTGTCTGATTACATTTTACATGACCGAGAAGCTAAAACTTTTTTTTTCTCTTGTGGTATTTTTGGCAACAACAACAAAAAAGAAAAACCTGGATAAATTCTTTGTTAGAAAACATGCAAACTGGCATCTAATTATAAAACACCTATTGGAAAAAAAATATTAATATTTATACAGTTATTTAGTTTTCTGTAGTCTATTAGATGGGTGTTATTACGGTGGCCCTGAGAGGTCAAACGCACTGCAACTTAAAAAAAACAAAACAAAAACAAAAAGCTTTAAAAGCGCAAAATACAAAACTAAACAAAATGGAAATGGTACAAAAAATGTTGCAAAAACTCACAAAAAGTGTGTTTTTTAAATAAGAAGTGTTTTGGGGGAGACAACAACATGACGGATCAGCTGTGGAACACATGCTAATAGCAAACTTGTATCTGTAGTATAATATGAATCATGCGGTTAAAATCAACATTACCTGCACAGCACCGACGAATCGTCTGCTTCTTTAAAGTGTCCCAGTGGAGTCCTTCACGTTTTGGTTTCTGTCACTTCTCATTATCTGTTCTGGTGATTTCTTTAACTTGCAGTGCATTTGACCTCTCAGAGCCACGGTATATGATTTATAGTTTTTCAAATGTAATTGAATAAAATTACAGTGACATAAGTAGTAAATGGGCCCCAGTGATGTGGGGCTTTTCTTCACTTATTCACCACTTCTATGTCGATAAACTTAACTTAGGGTTTCCTGAGTAAACATTTAAAAAAGAACAAAGAAAAGAACCGTTTTCTTGTCGCTTCCAGATAGTGACACTGGTTAAACTCTATTATGAATTTCTCGTTGTTTGGCAAGCTCTGTGATTAGGGCTTTTTTATAAAGTGGCCATGTCTTTTTGTAAGTCAATACTGCAATCTCATCTGCAGTCCATTAGCTTGTATACTTAACTGCTTCTGAAGGCCACAGCTAATTTTTAAGGACCATGACTTCCTGCTCCATTCGTGGGTTATTATTTATAAAAAAACAAACAAAAAAGTTTGAGCAAATTTAATTTCTCTTTTCCTGTAAACTCAGACTGTTCACCTACATGCAATCAAAGCCTGCAGCATGATTGATCAATAGATGACAAGCCGGAAAGCTTCCACCCCTGGCCTGCGGATGTGCAGATATCTTATTATAGAGATAACATTATCTCTTACGTGGAGCCGGGTTTCAGGAAGTTTCCCCGGAGGTCCCTCTTTTGTTGGTTGTGAATGAGGGCTGATAAGCAGGGCACCAAACATCACCCGTGGAGAATGAGGGTTTGGGTGGCGGTGTGGGGGCGCGACGGCGGTGCAAGACAAAGACTGTTAGATGTAACTGCCAAGGGCATAAAGCCGCACTTCCAGTTCTGATTGATTTCTTCCCCAAAGTCGACGATGCTCAGCCGGCTACGGCTTGTAAGGAGACTGCGTCTGTCTCTCAGTCCCTTTCTTTGTCACCGCGTCTTTGTGCCTGTGTCCTCGGTCACAGTACAACATGTGCGTTTACATTTTCAAGGGCTCTTAAGATGCATCTCCGAACTATCAGAGGCCCTGATATACCTATAAGTAGTGTTCCGGTTTATCCAACTGGTGCTGAATCTGTGTGGGATAGTCAAGCAGTATGATTACATGTGCCTGTAATTTAGAAACAGCTGAAGTGGTTTCTTTTCTCCAGGTAACAGTGGATTCTCGCCAAATTTACAAGTAACTGCGTTTCTAAAAGATGGCACAAAGCTTGCAGTGCAGTTGTTTGAGGGAATTGTAAGTTATAACAATTGTGAAGGGTGGGAAAAGTAGGTCTCTTTATTTGTTGGGGTCTCACTGTTTTGGGGAGGTTTGAAAAGGCCATGCCTAGCTTTACTAGCTTTACTACAGTGCACTGATCTGACCCTGTATTTGGCCTCGTGTTTTCTTCTCAGGCATCTTCTATTTCAGTCTGTAGAGAGGCCTCAAGGCCAGCCTGACTTCTTCCTCATTTGGGAGATAGTAAAGCACCTAACTGTATTGCTTTGTCTGGATAGAGAGTAAACCTAGAAGAAGAAACAAAAAATTCAGAACTGAGATTCATGAGCTCGAGACACACGATCTCTTTTCTCTTTTACATCAAGTACCTTTGCAGTAATTAGTCTGATAATTTTTTAATTTGCTCCAGAATGATCATTTCTGCATGAGTGAAAAGATTTCCATATGATTGCATTCAAATCACGCCATGCAGAGTCAGACTGGAGCTAAAGCCAAGACGATCCATCAGATATTTGAATGAGAACATTAGAAGTTTATTAAATTCATCTACATTTGCATTGTGAGGAAGAGCTCATATTGAAACGCTAAGGGACATTTCCCACCAAATTATTGTCACACTATTGGAAGCGCACATTATCTAAAATATCACTATACGCTGTATCATTAATGTTTCCCTTAATGGGAACTAAAGGGCCCAGCTCGAAACAGAGGAAAAAACAATTTCTAGAAACTTTGTCAGAGAACCTTCCGGTCATACGCAGTATATTTTTGCACTTATATTGCCATCCTAGCTCTCCATTAATCAGTACATTATCTTTAAGTGTCCTTACTTAATGACACTAAGGATATTTGGCATTGAAAACGACCTGCATACAATGCGTTGTAGCTATAACCTTCTTGTTTTAGCCCTCTGTTTTCTTCTGTTTAAGCTTTGTGTGTCTGTTTGTGCAGGGAGAATGAGGTCCTGAAGGTCCAGCTGAAGAAATATGTGGGGGCGGTACAGATGCTGAAGAGAGAAGGAAGCCAAGGCAATGACGGTAAAATGCAAACACACACACACACGTGTGCGCGCTCTCTCCGTGCATCATTATGAGCTGAAATTAGATTTCGTTATCAGCGTCCCAGTCCATCAATTTTGCTCTCAAACAGCAGCGCACATGGATGCAAACAGCGAAAAATAAGGTCATCGGTTTTCTTTCATATGCCAGATCAGTTCTGGTGCTTTTCTCAGGGGCTCTGATGACTACCCTCTATTTTTACAGTACGAGACCCTGTCAGACAGAGAGAGCTGGTTTCCCTCTGTCCTGCTCACTTTCATTTATCCAGAGTTTTAGTTTTTGAAAAGATTCGATATCTCTGACTTTGTTTTTGTGTTGCAGAGGGATGTTAGCGAGGCTTTGTGTGAAAACTAGCAAGATAAGCCTCTGTTGTGTCAAATGCAAATAAAATGAACACTGCAGATAACAGAGGGCCATATATTAGGTCAATTGCAATCTATGGGACAAAATGGGGAGTGGTTATCTTTAAAACCCAGAGGGTTCATTGAGGTTTTTGTGCTTTTGTTCGGTGCATCTTTTCCCTATTAAATTCATGTTTTATGATGTTTTTCTTAACAGTAACCCTTCTAATAATGCACTACAGCGTCTACGCTACACTATCACCAACACGAAACCTGAGCCTAGATGAATATTATCTTTATTTTGAGGAAAATTCAATTTGTATTAAAATGTGGGTCTTTTTAATTATTTATATCAGTGATAAAACATGTCAGCATCCGCACTATAAAGTCCAATGACCAGATGGACAGTTAGGCCCAACGATACACGGAAAGGTCAAAGTTTGTGTGTGAGCAATGATGTAATCATGGGTGATAAATCAGCCATAGTGTGCCTCAGCCTCAGCACCTTGAATAAAACATAAAAAGGCTTAACTTTGCATTATATTTAATTAACATTGAGGCTATCATATGACTTTTAAAACTGGAGGTTATTAACTAGTTAAAGGTCGTCTGTCCTTAGCAATAATAAACTGTTTGATTCATGAATATGTTGAATCTGCCTTTTATTCTGTGAACTGTAGACACTTGAAACTGGAAAAAAAAGGGTGGCCTTCAGACTAAAACGTGTGGCCTTCCACCGAAAGCAACACATTTCAAAGGGGCAGCTTTTACTTTGAAGGTGAACTTTGTCCTTTTGTTTGTGTCAGAGTTTCATTGCAGGTTTGCAAACTCCTCCATGCAAACTATGGGCGACCATGGAAACCTGCTAGCAGCCAAAGAAATTGCAAAGAGGTTTTTGGCGCTGCACCGTATACCTCTTTGAAACCAATTTGACTTCGCATTAGCAAGGAACCACCAGCACCCGCTCGCCATCCAGTCACAAAATAAACACAGACTGAGGCAATCATTGTATATTGCATATTTAAACTTTGGACTATACAATTTTTGTGCAAATTGGAGCAGTAAATATTCTAAAATATTTGACTCAGGTCTCTAAAATAAAATATATGAACATGTTTAACAACATTATTTTCTAAGTTATATTCTCTCCGGTCCGCTCACAGTCCAAAGACATGCACTTAGTGGGGGTAGGTTAATTGGAAAATTGCCCATAGGTGTGAATGCAGGAGTGGATGTGAGTACGAATGGTTGTCTGAGTCTATGTGTTAGCCCTGTGATGGACTGGTGACTTGCTCAGGGTGTGCACCGCCTCTCGCCATATGACATCTGGAATAGGCTCCAGCCCCCCGCGACCCTGATAAAGGAAGTGGAAGCGAATGGGATACACTGATATTTTTTGTGTGTTTCAACTTGTCATATTTGTTCAATCCAGCATGAAATTTAAATAAAAATGGCATCTTTTCATTTTTGTGACTAATCCCACGATAGTGTTCTACATGCTTTTGTTTACTGTAGTGTATAATTCTGCTATTTATCATGTAGAAATTGTCACTAGTTGCCTGTTTTTAGTTAGCTTGTACTCAAATATGGGACTTTGTGGGCATGCTGGCCTTTTAGTTTTATTTTAAGTTATGAGTACTCAGGCAGATACATTTTTGATTTGTCTGTTCCAAATTACAGAGCCCGTTTCATTTTTAAGGTACGAAACAGCAGCGAAAATTTTCAGGCTTTTATCTCTGATAGTCTTTGAGATATTCATGTTCAAACATTGCCTCAGATTTCAGTGTGTGAATAAAATGCCTGAAAGTCGGTCGATAAATCACTTAAAAGAAATGGATCTTGAAAACTATTTGAAATATGAAGCTAAAATTTCACAGCACTCGTGTTCAGGCTTTGCACCATAAGTTTTTCATCTAATGTTCTAAATATTGGCTGGTTTTGGATGGAATGACCCCTGCATGAAACTGCATTTAGTTTTTCTTGTCATGCAGTTTTAATCTCAATTGCAATAAAAAAAAAAAATCTGATGGTTTTTAAAAACTTGTTTTATATTAATTACCAAAAAGATGCTTCTATTCAGAAGAATTGAACTGATGATCACTGAGAGTCTGCGGTTGTTAAGCAGGCACAGACCTGTGCGAGTTCGGCCTACAACAGAGTCATGTTTAAAACATCACAACAGTTCACATTTCATCTTTCTGGTTCCTGCAATTACTGTGTTCAGCCTGTGAAACACGGCCGCCTGAGCGGCTGACACTGGAGACCATGGCGGGGAGGAACCGTACGATGAGAGATGATTGGAAAGAGCGATGGTGATTTTCTCACGCGTGTGCGTTATCAGGAAATAGCCCTCACCCGCTGCAGTTTCTCAATCAAAAATTTCCTCCTCACTTTGTGGCTTCCTCTTGTTTCTTTTGCACTCTTCTTGTTTTGCCGCCACTCATTACCTTACCTGCTCGTGTTGACTTTTCAGTTTCTTGTCGTTTGTACCATTTCTCTCTCCTCTCCACCCATCCACACTCCCGCTCGCTCCATTCACACCACCGTCGTCCCGACAGGCATAGTAATTCCCCCTCCGCAGCGGCGTCTAAATGATTTCATCCTCCCTTGCCTCTGTCTTCTCCTGCTAATGATGCGCCTCGTTCCATCGTGCTTTGATGTCGACTACCAGAGCCTGCCGTTGTGTGTTGGGAATGAAGGAGGCAAAATAACGTGCGAGGAGTTTAAGGGGAGCAGAAAATCACGGCTGCTGGGGGGGTTTCAATTGATACACAAGCACCCCCTTTTTTATGAGCTGTCAGCATGTTTCCCCCTGATCAGTGTGCTGCGTTTTTGAAACCCCTCCTGTCTAATGATAGCGAAGCAGACTTGATCTCTCAAATGCTCCTCAGGCGCTGTCAGACCCACTGACATCCCACAAAAGATGGTTTTCCTTTCCTTCTGTTTCAGAGAAGCGATAATTGTTGTTTCCATGTGTGATGCTGTGTGTCCCTGTTTGTTTGGGGGGATATCCCCACACCACTTATACTTGGATATGAAGGAGCAGTGCGATTTTATTACAGAGTGTTGATTGCAAATCATTTCACATGCATGAATGCTGTTTGAATATATGCATATGTTGCATAAGTGGTAGATATACTAGACATACTTGTGCACAAGAGAAAAAGCTCCTGTTTTAATTCGTCACTGACTTATGTTATGTTGGGTTTACTTCCTGCTTTCATTTCATTCCCACTTTTTTGTAAGGATAGTCTGACCTTTCTCCTTGTTTTTCCCTTTGCTTCAGTGTTTTGTGGTGGAAGTAGAGCTGGGCGATATAACGATATGTATCGCGATATAACTTTTACTCGATAGAGAAATTAAGCTATCGCGATAGACCTCGCAGCGTCACGTTGCGTGACTTGTTACGTACAGCACAAGTGCCAAGCCGCACGTGTGTTTGTTTGGGAAGCAGCCAGCGGGTAATGGAGCCAGCGCGTAATGGAGGAAATGAGTGTGCCGACTAGAAAAATCAACCGAGCGTGACCGAAGAGAAAACAGATGATGGTTCCAATGCCGGAGAGATTGTCGAACGGAAGAGCCATAGAAGTTCCGTAGTGTGAAGGTATTTCGGCTATTTCAAGTCTGACAAAAAACAGAGTAGCGTGCACTGTAAATTGTGCCGAAAGCAAGTCTGGAAATACAATAAACTGGTGCATGCGTCACACTGTGCGCCACGTTATTGTTTCGGTGAAATGAATTTCTACAATACTGTTAATTCTACTCTCTGCAGTGTTTAAATGCTTACATATACACACAGTTACTGTCCCTCCACACATACGACTCAGTTCTGCTTCTATGCCCCAGCTTTGTTTACTTTTTCCCACCGAGGCTTCTAGACTTCTGATTGGCCAACATTTCGGTACGGTTAGGAATCTAACGCCACCTGCTGCTTTGGCATGTTCATAGCAGCGTTTTCCTTCATTTCTGCCTTTATGTGTGGACGGGATTATTTTTTAAAACGGAAAATCTCCGTTTTCAAAAACACCCGTGTACGTGTGGACGTAGCCTCAGTCTCTGACTGGAAGCGCTAATTCGTCATTCGGCTTTTGTCAGACTAAAGTAACTGTTAAAACTGTTTGAAAAGCTAAGCTATACAACAAGGAGAGATTGAGAATTTCCTTTTAGTTCTCAGTTTATTTGATATTGACAAAAGTTAGTCAGTTTTGTCTGTTCTTCTGTAAAACAAACTAAGATTTATTTTTAGAATTAATATTTTGTTTCTAAGTGGAATTGACAATTTAGTCTGTTTCGTTTGTTCTATTTTGAAACTTAAACGCTTTAGCGGCTGCCTTTTGTGTAGTTTGCAATATTTGCCTTTATTTATCTGAAAAAGTCTCATGTTCCTTAAGTACATCTACCCTGTTGAACTTATTATGGGAAATAAATATTTAAATAAAAACAAGCTGCTGATTATTTCACATTTTACTTGTGAGCAACGGCACATTTAAATCTTACAAATATAGTTATTTGGCTTATATCGTGATAGATATCGTTATCGCCTGAAATGAAAAAAACATATCGCGATATGAATAAATCTCATATCGCCCAGCTCTAGGTGGAAGTTTTCCTTTGGTTAGTTTTTGTCATTCTGTGGACGTTACTTGCAGGATTTGGGGCTTGATGAGGTTCACTTCTGGTTTATCCCTGGAGAACATGGTTTACTACTAACATTATCGGGTTCATCACCATTTGTAGTGATGCTGAACCTCTCTAACATGTGTCAAAGAGGTTGTGTTTCCGTAACAGCTCTATAAATGTATAAAAATACAGTCTAATGACCAATCACTACCATTCATTCCTGGAAGTTCTCCCAGTGAACGAACATTTGAGGTCTAAATCTATTTCTCGCGGGCGTTACGCAGGTGAGGGAAAAGAGGGGGGGAAAAAACCCTTTCCCTGACGAGCATCAATGAGAGATTTAGATTCTCAGCGGAGGGAGATTTACTTCTTTATTTATTTTTACTGCCAGCATCAAACAATTTCAAACCTTTTCATTGATCTCTGGGCTACGGCAGCATAATCCTAAAATGGAGAGCACTAAAGTCTCCTACTTTTTGACTTTGAATTAAAAGTCCAAGTTAAACCTTTTTACTGATTTTAGTAAAAGGTTTTTATTTGTTCAGAACATTTTTGAAGATTACCAGCTGAAAGAATAAGTCAGAAAGTGTGACAAAAGCTATAAGAATACGTTGACCTACAGTAAACATTCATTTAATGGCCCAAACACCTTCTAGCGCCCTGGTCTCCGGGTCTTGAATATCTCTTGTGCAGAGATGTTGCAGGTTGATGTCTTGCAGTGATTTTCAAATAATATATTTACAGTAGTGAGATTGAAAGCTAGTTTTTGCTTTGGCTTTAAGACATTTGTAAGATATGCAAAAACCCCAAATTCATTCTTTCAGTTTTAGCGTCACCCTCTTGAATCACTGTAACGTATCTGAATCTGACCTGCGTGAATATAGAGATCCAAAATGAAAGGGAAAGGGATTAGTCAGATTGGATCTGAATAGAGTCAGGGATAAAAGGACCTGCTTGAAAGTGAAGCCAACCAAACGGAGAGATGCCGCTGGCGACGGTTATGATGCCATACACACTTTAAGCTAAGGGCAAGTATATTCGGATCCTCTGAGGGTAATCTAATACCCAGACCAATACAGTGGGGCGCTACACAACCCCATTAAACTGACCCAATTACAATCTATTTGTTTGTGGCCTTACTTGGGGAATGTGATGCATCTAGGTTACTCAGAACTGATTTGACTCGAGCATATCTAGTTTGGTTTTGAGTACATTTGTTCTGAATTTCTGTGCTACAGGCACCAAGCAGTGCAGTGACCTGTGTCGTGGAACATATCAGGATCAGAATCATTTTATTGTCATTGTGGCAAACGCACAACAAAATGCCAAAAATACTGTAATGCACACTGACATATCTCATAAACTATTGTCAAGCTAGTCTTTATTAAAGCATGTGGCTCTTCTCTCCAACTATACAGGTGACTTCAAAAAGAAAGCTCTGGTGGTGGCAGTCTGTTCTTAACTGTAGTGAGCGGGTGAAAAATAGTGAGTTAATGCTGGCACTGTGATGGATTGCTGTGGTGTGAAGTCACATGATGAAATCAGGGGCTTGACTGAATTACTAAAACTTTACATTTCCCGGAACATGGATGCTTTCTCACTTGACGTGCGATATTGTTTCATTGTCCCAGGTGGAGGTTTTATGCCTGGTCGACTCGCTGATGTTTGACTGACTCCTTTACCTGAGGGAACGGCCTCTCCGAGGGGGGCAGTAAATGAATCTGGGCAGATGTGGGGATTCTGGGAGTTTCAGCACCACTAAGATAACTGATGGTCCCCTGTGGGCCGGTGAAACTGGCTGATTTCATTTATTAAGGAAAAAAAGCTATTCAAGCCTACCTGGCTCTATGTGGGAAAAATAATTGCCAGTTAAACCTAATAACTGGCTGTACCACCTTTGGCAGCAAGAACTGGAATTTTGACCCACTCTTCTTTGAAGATTTTTTTTAAAATTCAGCCACACTGGAGGGTTTTTGAGCCATTCTAAGGTCGCGCTGAAGCATCATACTTGTCTGCTTATCTCATTGTCTTTCTGCATAACTCAAGTGTGCTTAAGCTTTAGGACATGAACCGATATCCAGATATTCTTCTTCAGGATTTCCTGGTAGAAATCATGGAACTGCTATGTTAGGTTTATGCCGGACGTATTGGGACTTATAAACGTGAAGGGGTTACCTTCTTTAGCTCTCTTTAAGCCAGCTCTTTTCTGATTGGCTGGCTAGTCTTAACAGTTGGTAGGTGAAGCTTGGTGCAAGAGGTGTGTCTTCAAGATTATTGAACCCTGACAAACCATCCTACTTTGGCAAAACGTCCCACCGTAAGTAGTTTATGCACATTTCTGCTGTCACAGAGAAATTCCAGCACAAATTTAAGTAGGTATGACGGTTTGCCGCTTAACTTTGCCCATCAGAGTATGTTTCTAGCTCATATTCTCAAAGGTAGGACGGTTTGGCACTTAATTTTACCCGTCAGAGTATGTTTGTAGCCCATATTCTCAAAGGTAGGAGGGTTCGCCAGTTAATTTTGTGTTGTGCGCATGCATAGAAACAACGGGTAGGATGGTTTGTCGGGTAGGATGGATTCCCAGAGCACCGACTTGCCGATCTATTTGCAGGTATAGCAGACAATAAATGAAAATTTAAAAAGTAGAGACCAGATGGGAGAACACGCTTTTTATTCATGACAAAGTTTGACATAAGAATATATAGAATACAATAAAATACATATAATAGTATACACATGACAGAAACAAAAGTAAAGCACAATGAGTCCCTTCATGATTCAAAAATATTTACAGTGTGACTCCTACAATCCTCCAGCCCACCTCTGCAACTGCAATATAATGATTCCTACTTTTCTACAGCCCGTTCTGTCCAATCCCCTACACCTCCTCATTTTTGACTTCTTTTTTTTTTCATTTTTGCATGTCAGCTGTGTTTTCCGTCCACGAATTTTACACGGATGGCATCCCGGCACTTTGATTCATTCTACGTTTTGCCTGTCTCTGCGTACGTGTTTAATTCGCCCATAAATAAACCCACCGTGGACAGCAGCTTATTCATCTCCAATAAGGAAATGGATTACATGGCCATTTAAAACCCAATAAGCTTCCCTTGCTGTGCCTTGCTCCCTTCTCCTTCCTCTGACAGCCAGCAGCCTAATGAGTGAATGAGAGGCATTTGTCACTGCTGCCTGGCCTAATAGGAGTGTGTAACTTATTCATTACACACATAGATCTGCATTCGCTGGCCCTGTGTGTGCTACACTTTGCCCTTGTAGGGCCCCGGGGAGGTCGGTCATCTTGCTGAGAGCTGTCAGCCGTGTGTGTGTGTGTGTGTGTGTGTGTGTGTGTGTGTGTGCCCTGTGCTTTTGTTTGTCTGCATAAACCTGCCTTCTGTATGCATAAAAGTGTGAAGCCGTGCCAGTACAAACTTTTTGATTTGTGTGTGTGTGTTAATATGGAGGTGGACCTTGATTAGTTGTTAACAAATAAGCTGCTGAGTGTGTTTGGGGGGGTTAATGTGTGGAAAGCAGGTCACAGTGACAAGAGGGGAGTCATAATTTGAAAATTTGTGTTTAGCTATGTGTTTTTTGTGCATATGTGTGCACATTTACATAATATACTCTCGTATTTGTGCTAATTGTCTTTTCGAGTATCATATCCCCCCGTGTGAGTGTAGGTGAGACGTGGTGTATACGGACGTTAGTGTGAGGAGACTAAATTAAACTGTGCATTAGCGGCTGTAGGTGGATATGAAACTGTTGTAACTGGTGTGGTTTATGTTATAAAGTTATTTGCGTCCCTGTAGGCCCACCGTAAAAAGCGCAAATGATGAGTCATTCTCTATGTGAATTGAACTTAATTGTGCCCACACGTACAGCCGGAGCTTCAGATCATCAGAAGAGAAGCCAGGCGGCAGCTCGCATTGTTTAGCCTTTTAGGTCTTCATCCAACAGCTTGGGCATGTTTACTGTCTCAGAGGTGTGAGGGACTTTCATTTATTCAGCAGAGGGTGGTCTGTTTGTATGTGTGTATATGACAATGGATTTAACACACTGCTTATTTACCTGGCACGAGAGAGGTGACATTGCGTATTGTTTGTCACAGGTGGGGCCAGGTGGTCAACGTCGGAGTGAGTGCGGCACCTTTGTGCGCGCGCGTATAGATTTATGCGTCGGCAGCGTCATATCTCGCAGGCGATTCCATGTGGGCGCAGCAGGGGTGTGTGACAGATTTCATCACCTGGACGGATCGGTGTTAATGAACATTTTAATCATCTCGCGGAGTGCCAGAGCCTGCTGGGTGTCATCATCCGCCTTTCCCAAAGATAAATATGGAAGGGCGCTGCTGAAGTGGGAAAGCACTCCAGCGGGGTGTGGATTCCCATCGGAGACGTTTTTTGGCTTTCAGGCAACCAAATCGAAGCGTTTGTTGGAGCGTTTGCCATTTTGTTGCAAGATTTGATAACCCAAACATTTCTGTGTTTGGTTGTGTTCGCTGCAAGCTGTTAAAATGTCACAAAACAAATAGATAAACATGATTTTCACACACCAGTTAAATGTTATTCGGCTGTTCTGAGCAGTTCCCAAATTCTTTTTAAAAAATGCATGAAACCACAGCCTTCTAGCTTTTAGTGGGGAAAAAAATGTTTTTACACTTAACTCAGACTCAGGTGAGCAATGAAAATATGTACTCAGGTACTTTCATTGCTAGCTCTAATAGTCATTTTTTGATTGTTGTACTGTTGTGTTACATTACTAAATTGTTGGGTTCTCATATAGTGCTTTTCTACTCATTCTAAGCACTCAAAGTGCCTTATACAGCTTGCCTCATTCACACCGATTCATACAAGAATCATGCTTTTAAGTGCTTTCTAGCATTTAAACACACTTATACTGATGGATACATTGGAGAGCAACTTGGGGTTATATTTGACTGCAGCAGCCAGAGATTAAACCACCAGCCTTCCGATTAGTAGCTGACCTACAACAGCTAAGTGCTGCTCAGTGTTCAGTACAGTTTCTACACACATGCATTCACACCAAGATGCTGCACATGGACAGCAAGAGCACGCGGCATGTTTGAGGAGTCACAGAACTAAATATAAATACAGGAACATTAAGAATAAGTGGGTAAACAAAATGGTCAGTGATAACCACCAAGGTTCAACAACCCAAGAAAAGAGCAGCGCCTTAAAGAAGATGACCTGCTCACTGCTTGTCAGTGTTTTTGATTGACAGCTGCTCGGTTATGGCAAAAATCATACGACCGAGGAGATGACAGTTATTTTATTCGACTGATCGTCCATTTTTTCCGCTAAAAAATCTGTTAGAGCTTTTGTTTCTTTTCATAAATTTTGTTGATTTTGTTGACCACCATCATCTCTGGTGGAGAAAAACTGAGCAGCTAAGGAGAGGCTGCAGACACTGCTGCAGAGCCAAGCGATCCCCAGACCTTGAAGCACAAAACAAAATGAGAGCGTCGTTACAAAAATGACTGAAGAACAAGAATACGTTTGTCTTGATTATCTTATATTGTTTTAACAGTCACTGAAAGCCATATTTTTAATTGAATTAAAAAAGAAAATCCCCAGCCCAGAGGAAGAGTAAGAACATTTCTCAGCGGTACCTGAGTTTGAAAATTTAAAAAGAAAAACATACATTTCAACTTTCAGAGATCACTGTTTTCCTGCATCACATAAAGCACCCCACATACATGTAAAATAAAGAACTTTAAGTTCTTATGAGCTTTATTTAAAATCCCAATAACACTGCGCACTGAGATTGTTTCATAAATATTGCACATTTGCTGCTCTCAGAGAGTCTTTAAATGTTCCCCAAAATAGCTCTATTCTGTAAATCTACATGGAAGCTGAGATTTTGTACTTGTTTCAACTATCAAATCACCTTCAGAAAGGATCGGGAATGAGCTTACTGAGGGATTTTCAGTCTTTCAGGCAACTGAGGCATTGTGTGGAAAATTTGAGAGCAACTCAATTTAAGGAGGACAGTTCTGATATTTGGTTCAATCCTCTCGAAGCTTTGTAATGGAGTGAGGCGCCGTCTCTGAGACTGGATTAAGTTGAGAGAGAGAGAGAGTGGGTATGGGGTGTGAATAGAGACGAGTCAGAGGGAGTTGGAAGGCTTTAAGCGATACATCTGGAGATTCATCGCCTCTCTTACCTCATGGTCTCTCATCATGTATCTTGCTATCTTTCAACCACATCGGCTTACTTGTATGTGAAGCTGCAAGGATTCTCCTTTCCTGCAACGATGCACTGGCAAACTCATCTGCTCATAACAGATTACATCTGTTACGAGCTCGTCCGCCTGCGTGCCTTTCAGCCCGTGCATGACCTGGTGCTCTATTAGCCACTCATTTACCGTGTGACTGCCCGTGCTGACAATAACCCAGTGCCGACTTACTTTAACATGCTGCCTGGTGTCAGGAGCGAAACAGTCTGGGCAGCTGCGAGCAGATGTTGGGTACAGACATGTATCCCATTTGTTATGTCGGCTGCTGTTTTACTCGCATGTTTTTGCCTCGCCAGTGTCTGACGGTGCTGTGATGTAGCGTGACAATCAGGTTTGTGCATCACAAAGCACAGGAGGAAAGTTTTGAAGTTAAGCGCGTGTTTGTGTTTTGAATGACAGACGGAGAGTTTGAGGTTGAGTGACTGTGGACTTGTTTAAAGGGGGTGGTTTTTAATTACTACAGCTGTATGTCGGATACCAGCGGCGGTTCCGCCGATTTCACACCTCCCACAGTTGCTGCAGTGCACTCTGGGTAGGAGGTGGAGGCTTACAAGCATACTTTAGTAGCAATAACAACATTGGCTCAGTTCATCAGTGCCCTGCGACAGCCAGCCTACGTGGTTTCCCACACATGGAGCTGATAATGAAATTGTTGGAGCATCTGTCACTTGTGTCCTTTCTCTTTTTATTTTTGTCCATCATGTCCATGAGCATTTTGAACATTTCAGTTTTTACATTTCCTGTTATTAAAACTGCTCCGTCTGTGGCAAATAATTGAATTAAACACTCTGCAGGTTAAGTTTAAAAGGCACCTGCTGCTAGTAGCATAGTAATAGTATGCAGATCGAGTGTTTTAACAGATGCATGAAACTATACATTTTTAGACATAAGTTGTAAAGGCCGCTGTTTCTTTGTGAGTATTTATTACACGCCGTGCTGCGGGGAAAAGCCTGTTCTAACGTTTGAGTCTAAGATTTATTTATTTTTTAGCACCTGGCGGCTCTTTTTTACTTCTCATCCGTAAATAATCTGCTCTTTCACGTGATTCAGTTTATTTTGAAAAGTCTCAACAGGATCTTGAGCTTTATTGTGAAAGGTTTGTGTGGAACATAAACAAGCGGACATGCGATGGTGTTACCGTCGTTGTTGCTAACCACAACGCATAAAAACAGGCGCTTGTCCGACCGTAGTGTGGTTATATTAAATATAAGAGAAAGAGAGAACTTTAAGAAATCAATATAGCCACTACAGTGACCATCAAAACGATGAACAAATATGGCCGTAAACAGTTTATTTTGCGACACCACGAAACAAGCTATAGCGTAAAATGAAACGATAGGTGTTTTTATATCGTCATCCAATATATATCGTTATATTGAACAGCCCTATGCAGCATCAGAAAAATGTAGAACTGTTGTGAACCATAAATGAACTGTACCAGACATTGTAGTATTTAGATAAATTTGTTTGAAGTTTGCAGTAGGTAACCTTGATAGAGAACGTGCACTCCCTGTGCTCCTTATTAAGTTATTTTTTCTTCTGTCTTTTTGTTGTATTTCCACAGTTAATGGCACTGGGTGGAGAATTTCAAGAGCAGCTAAACAACCTCAGATACACATTTGCCTCTGCTTTAACTACAGGTTCTCGTGCTCTGATTAATAACTGGAGTTTATTAATCAGATTAAAAAGCAGTCAGTTTGATCGATTACAGTACATCTTATCTTATGATCAGTTTAATTACAGAGCTGTCAGAACAATTGCCTTACATATTAAATATATGGCTTTTGCTCTGTGACGTTGTACATCAGCTTCTTTCCTTCAAGGCCAATTTTTAAGTAAGGATTGTTTTTTTTGTTTTGTTTTTTAAGGTCACAGACGTCTTTATTACAGATGAGTCTGCCCAGAACACAGTAAGATCATTCATAGTTATGAGAATAAAATGTTTAGTCACAATAATAAATAAGAAACGCAGGTCATGTTGTTTCTTCATATTTAATCAACAAGACATATTCATCAGTTTTCTGATGATTTGTTTATGAAAATGATGCTCACGTTTAGATAAAACAGATGTGCTTTGGTTTTAAATTAGAGTTGCAGTCTTCACAGACTATTAAATTTATATGCCAACCAAGTAAATTGTTAGCATGAGTGATAAGTTTGCATTTTGTCCACAAGATCATTCATAACGAAAAAGTTAGTGTGTGGCTTTTCTCGGCAGTGCGCGCACACACGGACAGTTTCAGCAATTAATCAGATGTCTAAGTCGTACAATATTTAATATTGTGTTTAATAAATGCTTCCAGCCTCACATGGATGGAGTAAAGCTGCAAAAATTCTATATTTAGGTTTATAATTTAGAGTCGATCGCATTTGTGTTTGAACTTCTGCCAGATGTATTTAATGAGACACAAATCATGATAGTCGAGGGTAAAGTTCAGCAGGTTTTAAGTTTTGTTTTGTTTTTATTAACCCACAGTGGTCCAAATGTTTGGATCATTTAAACTCTTTTAATTTACAACCTATTTTTAGTTTATATCCTCTCTAAATCTATATGATAATTAAAATGAAAAGCATAGACTCAGATCAGTGCTTTACTTGCAAATTACTTAAAACAGACTGACCCTAAAAATCAGAGACCATGTTATCTCTACAGAAAGCAAAGTTATAAACACTGATTCATCAAATGAGTTATGAATCCAACCCATTATGTGAACTAAATACTACTAATGAGGAACATTTAAAAATATGATTTTTGCTTTTAATTAAAACTCATTCATGTGTGCATGAAATCAACCAGTCCAGTTAGTGGGAATTACGGCATGCACGGTGTATATGGGTATGATTCAGCAGGCTAATGTCCTTGCTCGCTAGGCGGAGAATTTATGGAAGCCTGTGGAACATCCATGGAAGATGCTTGGAATACTTTTACAAGAGTTTTCCTTTTTCTCTATCAAAGCTTAGTCAGATAAATGGGTCAGAATCCTGTAATCTCTTATTGAGTTCTCTGTAATTCTTCTGTGCTACAAACAGAAGATTTCAGTACTTTTGTTTATATGACAGCTCCAGTTTTCCGTGGTAGATTTTATTGGAGAACAGCGTTCACTGCAGAGTCGCTGTGGGATAATTGCACAGTGACATAGAACATAATTAGAATTAATTGGTGGGCACAAGGAAAAGAATGTCAAGATTGAAAACTAATGTCTTTATAATCCTCCTGGCTTTATCCACTGCCTTACATCTTCCCAGTGAGTACAGAGGGATGAGCAGTTATTCTTTGATAAGTGATATTACAAGATGCTGCAAAGGTCAGCGCTACAGTGCCACCACAAATTTCAGACAACAGAGCAGGTGTAGTCGGTAAGTGTGGAGTCGTGGAGTAAATGCTGCGAAAGTGCACCAAAATAACAGCTACAGAGGAAAACAAGTTGCAGTGCTGCTCACCAGCATCTCTGTGAAAATAATAGTAATAATAATTTAGCTTGGAGTGCCTTTCAAGGAACCCAAGTATGCTGCACGGAACAAAAGAAGCATTCTTCTTGTCTAGTTTCAAATCGAGTCTCCAAACATGTGGGAGTAATCTGTTTTGAGTGATATGTCTCGGCTTGATTATGAGTTTTATTTTTCTTTTTTGGAGCACTGCTGGGATTTGGATATGAATATTTAGAGTCTTACACAGATAACTATCCACGCTTGTTTGGAGCCTTTTCATTCGAAACCCCATGGAGCCTTTGAGAAGCCGCAGCAACTCTCTGCTGAATAAGTGCCACCAGCAAACCAGCAAATCTCTATCTCTTTATCGCCGCCTCAGAGCACTTCACCCCCTCCCTTCGCAGCGAATCACCAGTCGTGTGGCTGTTCCTCTGAACTCCCCTCTGTACGTGTGCCTCTGTGTGTGAGAGTGCATGTTTGTCTGGTGTCTGTGCGTTCGGCTTGTTAATGTGCAATGTGATAACAGCCCGGCTCTATAAACAACTTAATCCTGCTTCTTATGTGCCGGAGAGCAATGCTCTCCGCTCTTTCAAAGACCCGCAGGCTTAAGAGGAGAGGTGAAGGTGAGCGGGGGTGGGTCTGCATACGCATGGATATGAGTTTGGTTGCATGGAAGAGGAGGTGAGAGTGAGCAGTATCAGGAAATTGTCAGAGGAGCATAGACTGGAATGAGCACATCAGTAAAGAAGTTTGTTTTTTTAAATTTGATTCAGTATTGCTGAGGAGCAAACTTGTCATTTCAACAGTGTACATTTCACTGATTTTCTTCCATTTCTTCTCCAGAAAACCCCAAATAATAATAAATTTAATGGCCATAAAGTTTGGAGACGCTTTCCAACTCATGTTTGCGTCATGCCGTGCTTCTCTTGTTGATGGTAACTTATTAGCTACTCTGTATTTAATTTAGTCTGCATGTGTGATATTACTTTGTGTGCAGTGTTCTGTGGTTAAGAGAGTCTCTTTGCTGAATCCCTCAAAAAGACAAATCTGCCAGTATGCTGCAAATGCAGTAAAATTAAGGCAACCGATTGCCTTAATTTTACTGAAAGCTTTTCAGTTTATGAACTTAAGTCCAGATTTCAATTTTTAAACCTTCTATAGACTCTTATGTTATCATTTACACAGAGGTGTTGAAGCACTGTGGTTTCTGTGCTTTGTTGGAGAGCTGGTGGTCGGCAGTGTCTACATCTCCTCTGATAGACCTGCAGTCAGCATTTGTTTTTCAGTTTTTGGTGATATTTTGTCTTCATTGTCTTAGTTTGTATAAAAGAAAACTGGGCAGTTGAGCATTGTTCCATTCACATCTTGAAATGAAGTACATTTGAAAGCCTGTTCTGTTTGTTGGGTATTATAGCAGAGCTTCTGTAGCAGCGTTCCAGATTGCTCTTGGCTGGCATCTGTCCAGCTTTGGTTTTAGATCAACTCATATTTGTTGAGAAGTTTTTCTTTTGGTACTTTAAGCAGTCTGTTTTTCACCCGCTCAAGTAATACTATCTTGCCTCGTCCTGTCCGTCTTCTGCCTTTTGGGGGGACTTGTCTGATGAGTCCATGAATCCAGCAACCTACTTCACTTATGCTGTCACATATTTCCTGTTCTGCTAAGAAGTAACAAAAATGTATTGCTGAACAAACACAGTATTGCAGAACACCTATAGTTATTATTTCCTTCTGCAAACCTAGGACTTTCCTGACATTCCCACTCTGGATGCAGATCCAATTGAAATAAATGCAATTAATTTGTGTTTTGCCAAGCATTGCAGTGATTTCTAGTTGTAAAATCCTGAGTGCTCTACTATGAAAAGTCATTTCAGTCTGCAGTCGATTTAAAACTATTCCAATACATCTTACACCTGAACTTACAAGTTTGTAGAAGTTTGCAGCTGAAAAAGAATTTAAGCTTGCAGAGCACAGTTCGTAAACGAATCAAATGTGCTTAGAAATAATATTGAATTCAGTCTTTTGCAGCAGCATGAAAGCAGTATTGACATGACGCGTTTCCTGATGATAGTAGACAGAAGACAGAAGGATGAGCAGAGGCAGAGAGTGGAACAACTCAGGAGATGAGGGATGCTGCAGAGGGTTTTTCATACTAACCACATACTAACAGCCTTCTCATCTTCACTCCACTAGTCTCTTTTGTGTTGGCCAAATACCTTTGCAGAGCATAAGGAGAGGTCTCTAAAGTCCTTAGCTGTGCCTCTCTTTCTTCCTCTGGGGGAAGACACGGGCTTTACCTGTCTTTCAAGCAAGCTGTACCACATCAGAGGCAGAATACTGATGAAGGTGAAATGGTTTGTGGGCTGAGCAGCATATTCTGCAGCAACACAGAGCAGAAAATCAGGGCAACTTAGCTTCTGCATTTTAATTTATCAGCTGAGGAATGAATACCCCCCCCCATTATTAAATCTCTACATCTTAGGCACGGGGATACAGTGGTTAGTGGATACCTCACAGGGGTAAGGTCTGGGGTCCAAATGCACCGGAACCTTGACCTGGTTAGGAGTTTGCATGGGTGAGGCTAGCTGGCCGTTCTTTAAAAAAAAAAAAAAAAGCAGTTGTGAATGTGAGCTTTGGATAGCTGTCTCCGTGTTAGCCCTGTGTTAGACTATCCCCCCCCCCCCCCCCCCCCTTTCCCTATAACAGCTAGGATAGGCCGACCCCTCTCCTGACCCCACTTTGCATAAGCGAATGGATGAATGGAAAAATCCCAAGTGCAATCTGAAAACAGCACAAACCTAATAAATCAAATGTTAAAATTTTCTTGTTTTTTAAAAAAAAAAACAAATCCATAAAGATGCATCACAAAAACTGGGATGGAGGAAGAAAATGAAGTTCATCAAAAGTCTTTTTTTTTTTTTTTTTATAAAGTGAACAGCCTTGCTTTGATTCTGGGCAGCCAGCACGCAGTATGTGATTCATCAGTTCATGGATCTGAATAGACTACACTGTTGTTTGTCGAGGCTTGTGAATGAGATGGAGATAAATATAATTTCTGTCTTGGCGTGTGCCTGATTGTGATATTAGTTTAGATCAACGGCTTTAGAGATGGGGGGAGTTAAGATTAACTTAATCCTCAGTTTGTTTTTAGCATGACAATGAGGTCCATATATCTTTGGGTTTAAGTATTCAAAATTAAATTGCAATTTTTGCTTTCGCATCATGCTCAGCAGTCACATCTTACATCATCTGTGGCAGCTTTCACATGCATACAAATGCAAACAGGCCCTTTTTTCAGTGTCATAATTGCATCTCAGATATGCTTGGAGATTGCAATGATCAAACGATATCCCAGAAGGATATAAATAATGAAATGGAAGCAATGAGCATAGATATTGAAATGGTCTCTGGAGCGCTCAGTCACTCTTTGCTAGGTAAAAAACAAGTATATGTTACTTTACTCATAAAAAGAGCCTTTTAATGACTCTAAATTCTCTGCACCCACACTCTGCCTCTTTTGTATTTAAAACGTGTAGAGAAAGACAACAAGACACTGCAGTGTAATAGGCAGGATGCTTCAGCCTCTGCACATAGCTCTTCACTAATCCTGCCCTCAGAATTGCAGTAAACACCCTCCAACTGTTAAAAAATAGATGACTCCTCAATCCATGTGTGCCTGTTGTCATTGTCTTTGGGTTGATCCGGTTTATAGCTGCGTTTTTGCTCTCATCTTTCTCAGGTATCTTCCTTTTCCATGTTCATCCTGTCTGATCTCTCGGTCTCTTTGAGTTTATTCTTGGTCCCTTTTTACAGTTTACTGCTTTTTTTTGCAGGTTCTTCTTGTGACTTTTTGTGCTTTCTCTTGCCTTCTGTGTTACTTTTCTCACACTCGTTATTGTCTTGATTGCGTTTGCCTGTTCCTTTATTATCTCTCTCCTGGTCTGTGTTTTCTTTTTCACTTTTCTGACTTTTGGGTTGTTGTTTTTCCTTGTTGGCTCTTGTTGGACCTTTGTTAATGGTTTAGCCTCTTTTAGCATCAAAGTACCGTTCTTGCATTGACAGTCCATCTCTGTCTTGTTCGCCCTTGTATTCGTGTGACTGGCGTTTTTCCACACAAAAGATTGGGACGAGCATTGAAGTGGCCCAGCAGGAGAATGGAGTCCCCAGTAGGGCAACTTCAAGAAAGACGGATTCACTGAACTGCCATTTATCATATAAAAAGGATCTGCTGCCCCACCCAAAAGTGCAGAGAAATAACCCTCTCTTTTTTCAGGGAAAACCCTAACAAACAGGGACTGAACCGCGGGATTCAAGTATACCCATCCCTGCCCGCCTTAGTGGGACAGGCCCAGGCTGCATACCAGTAGCCAGTACTTCTCTACATTAAGCTCTAGCCCAACCTCCTTTTCCATCAGAGACTTGACGCTCTGCTGTAGCCAGATTCATCAGCTGTGGACTGGACCTCAGGGGATCAGGACCTTCGTCCCTGTCACCTCTGAAAAAAAAATTAACTGGAGTTACTTTCCTCATTTTTTTTGTAGAGATCACTTCACCAACATCTTTATGAGTCTGCCCTGAAAGCGAACAAATTAACCAACTCAAAAAAAAAAAAAAAAAATCTGACTTCCAGACTGTAAATCTTCACAAATGAACGAAAAGGTAATCACATCCCCAAAAACACTGCAAAGTCAAGCTGCCAGATTCAGAGGGGAGACACTGAGAAAAAAGTTTTTGTTTTCCAGCCTTGAGTCAAACTATAAGATCGGCATTATTTATATATTCTCGATATGAAGCTGCAGCCAGCCTCCAGTTAGTTTAGCGTAGTTTAGGCTGGAAAAGGTTTTTTTTTAAATATATTTTTATTTTTGTTAAACAACCCTTAAGTTTCCCCTCACAAAGAAAAAGTCAGACATTCCATGCTTTAACCTTTTGTGCTTTAATATCTGCGGGCTTGCACAGTGTAATGCTAAAGGGGGGAAATGGTTTCAACATCATAATCAAGATAACTCGCTTAGAGAGGATCCACGTAATGTGAAAGGTTTTTTTTCTTGCTCGAACACAGATTTTTTTGGACTTGCTCCCTTGGTGAATCCCACTGTGCTGCAGCCAACTCAAAGAAATGCTTGTTTTGTAAAAGTCCTTTGGAGTCTGGATCAAAAGCATTTTCATAGCAGCTCAATCTGTGATTGAAATATTTAATACTGGCACGGAGCCTCGTGCGTGGCAGCTTTCTTCACTCACTCTTGTTTCCTCTCTTTTACATTTGGTACCTCCTATTTTCTTTCCTTTGCCATTTCACCGTCTTTTATCTTTACTCTCACTTTTATTCTCATCTAGCTGCTCGTCTTGTTGCATTAGCAATTCACACAAATGCAGAGCAGATGTAGAGATAGAAATAAGAGGCTGAGTATATATAGTGGTGTGAAAGTGTTTGCCCCTTTCTTGATTTCCTTTTTTTTTTTTTTCAACTTTTGTCACACTTAAATGTTTCAAAGCATTAAACAAATTTTAATATTAGACAAAGGTGACACAAGTAAACACATAAATGCAGTTTTTAAATGAAGGTGTTTATTATTAAGGGGAAAACAATACAAACGTACTTGAGCCTGTGTGAAAAAGTGATTGGCCCCTAAACCTAATAACTGGTTGGGCCATCCTTGGCAGCAACAACTGAAATCAAGTGTTTGCCATAACTGCCAGTGAGTCTTTTACAGCGCTGTGGAGAAATTTGGCCCACTCATCTTTTTGCAATTGCTGTAATTCATCCCTATTGGATGGTTTTCGAGCATGAACCATCTTTTTAAAGTCATTCCAAAGCACATCTATTGGAATCAGGCCAGGACTTTGACTAGGCCACTCCAAAGTCTTCGTTTTATTTTTCTTAACGCATTCAGAGGTGGACTTGCTGGTGTGTTTTGGATCATTGTCCTGCTCCAGAACCAAAGAGCGCTTTAGTTTGAGGTCATGAACTGATGGCCGGACATTCTCCTTCAGGATGTTTTGGTAGACAGCAGAACTCATGGTTCCATTTATGACACTACAGTGGGGCAAAAAAGTATTTAGTCAGCCACCGATTGTGCAAGTTCCCCCACCTAAAATGATGACAGAGGTCAGTAATTTGCACCAGAGGTACACTTCAACTGTGAGAGACAGAATGTGAAAAAAAAATCCATGAATTCACATGGTAGGATTTGTAAAGAATTTATTCGTAAATCAGGGTGGAAAATAAGTATTTGGTCACCTCAAACAAGGAAAATCTCTGGCTCTCACAGACCTGTAACGTCTTCTGTAAGAAGCTTTTCTGTCCCCCACTCGTTACCTGTATGAATGGCACCTGTTTGAACTCATCTGTATAAAAGACACCTGTCCACAGCCTCAAACAGTCAGACTCCAAACTCCGCCATGGCCAAGACCAAAGAGCTTTCGAAGGACACCAGGAAAAGTATTGTAGACCTGCACCAGACTGGGAAGAGTGAATCTACAATAGGCAAGCAGCTTGGTGTGAAAAAATCAACTGTGGGAGCAATCATCAGAAAATGGAAGACATACAAGACCACTGATAATCTCCCTCGATCTGGGGCTCCACGCAAGATCTCATCCCGTGGGGTCAAAATGATCATGAGAACGGTGAGCAAAGATCCCAGAACCACACGGGGGGACCTGGTGAATGACCTGCAGAGAGCTGGGACCAAAGTAACAAAGGTCACCATCAGTAACACACTACAACGGCAGGGAATCAAATCCCGCAGTGCCAGACGTGTTCCGCTGCTGAAGCCAGTGCATGTCCAGGCCCGTCTGAAGTTTGCCAGAGAGCACATGGATGATACAGCAGAGGATTGGGAGAATGTCATGTGGTCAGATGAAGCCAAAGTAGAACTTTTTGGTATAAACTCAACTCGTCGTGTTTGGAGGAAGAAGAATACTGAGTTGCATCCCAAGAACACCATACCTACTGTGAAGCATGGGGGTGGAAACATCATGCTATGGGGCTGTTTTTCTGCCAAGGGGACAGGACGACTGATCCGTGTTAAGGACAGAATGAATGGGGCCATGTATCGTGAGATTTTGAGCCAAAACCTCCTTCCATCAGTGAGAACTTTGAAGATGAAACGAGGCTGGGTCTTCCAACATGACAATGATCCAAAACACACCGCCCGGGCAACAAAGGAGTGGCTCCGTAAGAAGCATTTGAAAGTCCTGGAGTGGCCTAGCCAGTCTCCAGACCTCAACCCCATAGAAAATCTGTGGCGGGAGTTGAAAGTCCGTGTTGCTCGGCGACAGCCCCAAAACATCACTGCTCTCGAGAAGATCTGCATGGAGGAATGGGCCAAAATACCAGCTACTGTGTGTGCAAACCTGGTAAAGACCTATAGTAAACGTTTGACCTCTGTTATTGCCAACAAAGGTTATGTTACAAAGTATTGAGTTGTATTTTTGTTATTGACCAAATACTTATTTTCCACCCTGATTTACGAATAAATTCTTTACAAATCCTACCATGTGGATTCATGGATTTTTTTTTTCACATTCTGTCTCTCACAGTTGAAGTGTACCTCTGGTGCAAATTACTGACCTCTGTCATCATTTTAGGTGGGGGAACTTGCACAATCGGTGGCTGACTAAATACTTTTTTGCCCCACTGTAAGTCTTCCAAGCGCTGAAAATCAGCCCCATACCACACACTACCACCATCATATTTTACTGTTGATATGATGTTCCTTTTCTTAAATGCTGTTTTACTTTTACACCACATGTAATAAAACTCACACCTTCCAAAAAGTTCCCAAACGTCTTGGGGATCATCAAGATGTTTTCTTGCAAAACTGAGACAAGCCTCTATGTTCCTTTCGCTCAGCAGTGGTTTTCGTCTCGGAAATCTGGGTCTTTTGTGTCGTCACTGTGGTCTTGGGGTAATTTTGGTTAACTGACCACTCCTGGGAAGGTTCACCACTGTTCCATGTTTTCACCATTTGTGGAAAATAGCACTCACTGTGTTTTGCTGGAGTCCCACAGCTTTAGAAATGGCTTTGTAACCTTTTGTAACCTTTTCATTTGTTCCTGAATTTCCTTGGATTGCAGCATGATGTCTGGTTTTTGAGGATCTTTTGGGTCACTCCACTTTGTAAGGCAGGTGCTATTTAAGTGATTTCTTGATCGGGAGCAGGTGTGGCAGTAATCAGGCCTCGGTGTGGCTAGAGACAAAATGAACTCAGCTTTACAAAGATGTGATACACCACAGTTCGGCAATTGCTTTTTTCCCCCCCATTAATAATAAACAGCTTCATGTATCTTTGTCTAATATTTAAATTTGTTTGATGATCTGACACATTTAAGTCTGACAAACATGCGAAAAATAGGAAATTAGGAAGTGGGCAAACACTTTTTCACACCACTGTATGTTTTTGATCGGCTTCCAAACCTTCGACCGCCCATTGAAAGCGGCTATAGAGAGCTAATATCACCTGTGTTTGGAGCTGCTGCCGTGGCTGAGCAGTCATCCCAGAGAGAATAATGGAGAGAGGAAAAAAAAGAGCAAACACAAAAGTACACTTCAGAGAGTTTTTGCTGCTCTCTGCGTCCCTTTCATCCCCTGCATGTGGAAAAGGCTTCTAAAGGTTTTTTCCCCCCCTTTAAGCTTTTCCTCATTGTGTAAATATGAATATGGAAAGGAGTGTCAGGATGTTTTGGAGGAAGCGGTTTACATCACACAAGTTGAAGACTACTTCCTGGAAGTTCACTTCTTAATGACTGCGTGTGGAGTCGTCTGTGTGTGTTTTGCATACGGCGGGGACAAGACAGGTGATGCGGTTTGCGTTTGTGTTGTCGGAATCTTCAGCGTAACGTGGATGACTCGCATCGTCGCAGCGGCGGGGGTCACTTCACTGTTTCAGCAGCTCTCAGGCTTTGTTTTTCCCCCTCCTGTTTCCTGCAGGGCTACCGCTGCTTATTAGGCTCGACAAACAAAAAAAGCTCAGATGTCTGCAGATAAGTTGGTGATTAAAGGCCATCTAATAAACTTTGACAAGTTTAGGTGTCAGAACTTATTAGTTCCAGCACACTGATCTGATCTGTGGTTATAAATGAGTCAGGAGCTTGGCACATAGAGACACACACACACACACACACACACACACACACACACACACACACACACGGGGAAGTTGAAGAGTTTACAAAAACAAAATCCACCATGGCACTGTTGTTTTCAAGAGCAATAAGTGAGAAGCAGGTGGCGCTGATTGAAACCTGCTGTCACCTCAAGTGATTAGCTGTGTCTGAACTACAGTGTGTAATGGCACCCTCATCTCCTGTGTAATTGGCTCTCGTATTGATTAAATAAGGTATGCATTTGTTCATGTTTGTTTAGGAACTTGGGAAGTTGAAGTTCTTGAACTTCTTTTAAATGTGTTCAATGCAAACGATGGTAATTTTATATCTGTGGCTTACTCGATCAACTATAAATGCTTCATCTATTTATAGTCGATGCAGTGATTACTGTAAAGACTATAGCTAAGGCTACAGTTTCCTCTAAAGCAGGCTGGTGTGATTGTTTTCTAATTTTTTTGGGGGGGGGGTAAACAAGATTGGATTCAAATGTTTGACATGCGATGATTTCCTCCTGGATCTAGGTTTTAAGCAGAGAGCATACACCAGCATCTGTGTCAAGCTAATTTGACTTTCATGTCAGCGATCCTCACTACTGTGAAGTCTGCAGGTATGACCCAGAGACCAAACTATAGTTTTTTGAGTCACTTTGTAAGCTTGAAGGAGGATGCATCTGGTTAGGAGTGCGACCAGGAGCGTGCTTGACATTTTTTCCGGCATTCACAGGGCTTCACACTGTGACTTCATCCTGCACAGAGAGAGACTCTCTGTAACAAGTTCTAATTTTATGTATCACGTTGGCCAGAAGACACGTTCTACGGCCCAAATGTAATCAAGAGGAAATTAACTTATAAAACTAGGGCACTCGGCAGATCTGCCGTTAAAGCCTTTGGCCTATTATGCACTTTTAAAAAAAATCAAAAATGATCTGGATCCACACCAAATATATAATGAAATCTTTCCTTTTTTATTCCTCTCCATCAGGTTTTTATGAAATTTACTTAGGAGTTTTTTTTTTTTTGTGTAATCCTGCAGAAAAATAATAAAACAGACAATAAGTACCTCCACCTTTGCTCAGGCCTTGGCAGAAAAATAACTAAAAAGCTAAGTGAAGGAAACCAACAGAGCAGCACTAAGGTATCAGTAAAAGCTTCAATATTTACTGTGGGAAGTTTAACAGCATTAATCTTAAGCAGCACCCTGGTCAGCTCTGGATTCAGCACCATGGACAGTGATCACAAACTGCCTCACTACAGCCTTACTGGAGTTATTTTGGTAGGCCTAAAAATTCAGCACTACTAAAAAAACTAAATGAACTTTGGGGTCATTTTGGATGTGCTGTGAGTGATTTGGCTCACAGCAAATTTGTTTACTTACAGCAGCAGATATGAGAGTGGTAGTAGTGGCAGTGTTTATCACTTTTTTATTGAAATAATATCCAATTTGGCTAAATTTCATCATTTTGTCTTTTAAGCCCCCCCCCCCCCCCCTCAAAACAAACAAACAAACAAAACAAAACAAAAACAAAAAAACCAACACAGTTATGTCTGCCGTGCGTCTGTGTTGACACAGACAGCCACAGGTACTGTCGCCAGTAGCGAGACTAAGCTGTGCGTATTGGTGGTTCTTATGAGGGTAAAACACAAGACTCCACTTTATGTGAGTACAGTTTTGTGCTGTTTATGCATTAGATCTCTGCAGGGCTAAAACCTTTACCCATAGATGGCAGTGTGTCCATGAGTCTGTAGCACGCTCTTAGTGTGGCTGCCTTTCTGTAATAGCATGAGAAGAGGCAGACGACCACTGACAGCACTCTGTAATGTAGATTTACTGTAATGGCCTGCAAGGAAATGAGATGTACACTGTTAAATAGTTTGGAAAGACATCTTGCTCCACTCCGCGGCAGCCTGACCTCGCTCCAAGAGCGAGTGTAACACCAGACTACATCACTGATTTGCAGACAGCTTTGACTAATGATACTAGTTAAGAGCTATGGAAGTAAGGACAAAGAAAAACTCTGCGAAACTTGGTCTTTGCCTTTTTTTTTAATGCTGCTTTTGTTAAAACGCAAAGTGATCAGAACCTGTTGATTTCGCACTAGGAGAGCGGATTTGCATTACCGAGCACTATCGACACATGCTCGCACGCTCCCCTGCCTGTCTGGTGTGAATGTACCACCTCTTTGCTCCACAACCTCTTTCTTTCCTCTTCATGGCTCTTTTTTCCTGAAGCTCATATGGAGCTGCCGCCTATGTCACACTCCTCATTCATAATGGATGAGCACCAGGAGGAGTAAGATGTGCATTTTCGATGTTTTAACACAGATACGTCAATGTCTTATCTCTGCTAGCAGGCTGTGTCTGCGACTGCTGTGACTACAGCTGATATTCAGAAAAAAAATATGAGGATTGATTCGTTTTATTTTTATCATGAACCACTCAGTGTATTAAATTTAAACACACATTACAAAAAGTTTCAGATTAAGATTTGTGTTTGTTGCTCAAAATAATAGGAGACTGTATCGATCCACTTAACTTGCAGAAGCTGTTAAAGATTTTGCTGAGAAGAATTTATTTGGAAAAGCAATTATGGGAAATTGTGCCAATCCCACAGCACCAGAACATGATTACATGTAGGTAACCACAAAGTTTGAGCCAGGTGTTCCAGTTTTTTGGGTTTTTTTTTTTTTGTTATTTGGTGGTACTGGCCAACATGGTGTCCAGTCTCAGTTATAAAACTGTCTAACCTGCTAAAGATTGCTAGACTAATCCACAGAAGCCATGCGAGAATATCACTGCGAGTTCTCTCGGTCACCTGAGGTACAGTCATCTTGGACTGAGTGTTGGTGGGTTTTTCTGAGCTCTGTTGAGTAACAGCTGGCATTTGTTTTTCTGACTGCTGTGTAACTGGAGAACGTGTGCTTGAATGCTACTGGTGTTGCTGTTTGTCACCAGTTCTGTCTGGAGCGTAAATGAATATTTGACAGTGTAATCAAATCAGTTGTTGCCTGCTCTAGACTTCAGGACTTGTCTCTTTTGCTCGCACAGGTGAGCCTTTTTTATGCGTTTTGTAATGAGTCTGAGTATTTTGCCCCATTTTATCACGTTTTTGGGGACTTAAATGAATCTGTATGCGTTTAGATAAGATGGCTTAAGTTGTAGGCTAGACTCATTTTGTTGGGGCAGATTAGTTTGTACCTCAGTGTGTGCGTCTGTATGTGCTAGTTTCAAGCAGGTCGTAACAGCCCACAGGTGGCTTCCGAATCAAAGACCTCTCTCGATCAAGATGACCTCTGTGTGTAATATTGTCTTCTCTGCCTCCTTTCCTCGTTGTCTTTCATTCACGGCTCTCTTTTCTGTCTTTTTCTCGTCTCTGTCTCTCTGTGTGTCACGTATGTCTGAGTAGCCTCGCTCTGTCACCGTCCCCTCGGCTTTCCTTCAGCTCTAAAATAGGAAATGTCTAAATTACACTTGCTAGCAGCCCTTACTTTTCCACTCTTTCTTTCTCTGTCCTTTATCTCTGTCTTTATAATTCAGTGTTAGAGACAGAACACATTTCATTTAATGCTAAATGTAAGGATTGTTCCTATCAACTGTTGAAAGAAGGACAAAATTCCTCCCTCTCCTCTGCTTCCAGATGGAAACATCAATTTTTAATGCTCATTCTGCCATATTGGTCCCCCCCCCCCCCCCCCCCCCTTCCAGCATGCAAAACCAGAGCACAGGGTCTCCTCTCACTTGGCTCATCTGAAACACCTAGAAGAATATCGAGGCTTCTCATTTTTTTAATAAACCCTCCCGACACCTGAGCCAAATCCTCATTAAGAGTACTTCATGCAGCGCATGCACATCAACAGATCATTAACATATTAATTTTGAGACATTAAAATAACTACTTTCAACAAACGAGGCAATCACTGAGATAACTGGCAGCCTCCTTTGGCTTCTACGGTGGATTCTGTATTACATGCTCATTGCTTTCACTTTTGGGGAACTTGACTTTATTTCGTCACGGAGGAGGATTTTATTTCCACTTTTTTGTTGCTTGAAATAAAAGACATAGTTTTGAAGTGAAATGATTAATAAATAAAGTAGTTTTGAAGTGATGCTAAAACAGCTTTGAGGAGCACAGTTTTTTCTGTATAGAAATACGTAATGCAGTGTTGTTGTTGCTGACCTCCACGGATTTAAGGTTTCTCTGTGCTGTGTTGTGCCGTGCACTGTTGTAGGAGTGGGAATCACAGATTGCTCAGATATTATCACAGTATGTTGTTATTGTTAAAGCGGCTGCATGTTCAAACAAAAACATTAATGTTTAGCCCTGCAGAACAAGCAGTGCAATACTTAACTGTGTCTGTATGCTGGAAGACTGAGAAAAGAGGACCTCAAACATCCTCATGATATTATTACTTTTTTATTTTATGAGGATTGAAATGACAGTTTGATGGTCAGCGAGTTGAGATTGAAATATCTCAGCAATAACTGGAGGAAGTGCAGCAGAATTTTTTTCCCAGGCATCCCAAAGGATAACTTTTAATCTCCTTCATGAACCACAGGCTTTTCCTCTGATGGGTTCAAAAATGTTTTTTTGATGGTGACTGTTGGAAAAGTTATACATTTATACATCAAATATACATAAATTTTTTCTTCAGGATGATGTTACCCTTTTCATCAAGCACGATCATTAAGTCAACCTTTCGTTGTTTCACATACTTAATTATGTGAAACTTCGATTATGACTAACACCCATAAGCCTCAGCTACACTTTGAATTTAGTGCAAGTTTACAGAGATTAGCATGTTAACAAGCCAAACTGAAATGGTAAAAGAGTCCTGTATTCTGTAAATAGTGACACCAACAGCCAACACCTGTTAAACATGGTGATTATAAACATATTAGCATCCTTTTGAGAGCATTACATTGAGTACAGCTGCTAGCAAAACTAGTATATCTATCACAGCTTAGTGTTTGGGCAGAGTCTGAAAATCATACTGTGCTAAATCATTCATTATTTCTGGCTTTCTTCAGGTCTCTGAAACCTCAGTGCATGTTTGGGCAGTGATCCATGGCAGACAGGATGGCAACATGGGCTTCTTTGTTTCTCTGGTTTTCTGTCATTTTTTAATTATTATTTCAAGTATATGGGACGCTGGTCCTTTACACACCAGGATGTCAGGGCTAAATGTTTGGCAATGCTACTTTAGTGACAGTGCTACTTTAGCTATGTTTAGTGCATTTATTTTGCCATTGCACTTTAAATGGATGTTTTCTTTTCACCGTCAACACTGTTTGCTTTCTCTGTAATTAATCTGAGACAAGTAGAGAATCATTCTCACTGAGCAAAGCAAACAGATCGCACCGAGCAGACTTCTCTGACTCTTTCTTCCTTTCAGTCCGACAACTATTACAGTCTTTATTTCACCACCGAAGGCTGATTGAGAGAAAACTCTTTATTTATTTATTTTTATGAGGCTTCACAGTGAGGTTTTTGTGTTACTCAGTAATGCTTTATTTATTTATTCATCAGACCAAGGCCACCTTGAATACATGGTAGCCCATTTCCCATCCAGCCATCCATCCAGCCATGCATCCATCCATGCATGCATCCATGCATGCATCCATCCATCCATCCATCCATCCATCCATCCATCCAGCCATGCATCCATCCATGCATCCATCCATGCATCCATCCATGCATCCATGCATGCATCCATGCATGCATCCATGCATGCATCCATCCATGCATGCATCCATGCATCCATCCATGCATGGGCATAGGCCATGTTGTCAGTCTGTGGCAAGGATAACACAGAGAGACAGACAACCATTCACATCCACATCTATGGTCAATTTATGGTGGTGTGGTGGTTAGCACACCACCATGCTGAGCCAGTTCAAAGCAATTAGCCCTAAGTTTTCCAAGTGAGCGTTTATACACCAAGTATCTTGCTAGTATCTCATATGCTTCCAGTACCTACCGTCCAATTGTGGTTTTGAGGTTTAGCTGCTGTGAGGTTACATAATATCATAATTTGACCCCTTTAACAGTTCATTAATCACTGGTGTTAAACGATAGTTGGTCAGTGGGCGGCTCCAAGAGCAAAGGAATGGTCTGTGTGATTAAGTCGAATGTTAGAAAGCTCAGGTGCTCTTTAGCAGCACAGAGACTATTAGCACGATAACCAAAAAGCAATTAGATTGACTTTCTAAAATGGCAGTCAATTAGCAAAGCTGCTGAGCTGCATGGTGGGAGAGGTGAGAGAGATACTTGGAGACGGAGAAAGTGCTGCTGGCTGCCTCTACTTTAAGTGATGAGAAGGAAATGGCCTGCTGTGCGGTTGCTGACGTTTTCAGGAAAGTAGCTGTGATGTCACACAGAGGCAAACCTCTAATTACACCTTTTCATCTCGTGCAGTGGAGACAAAGATGTTATTTTAAAAAAGCAAATCCAATTTCTGCTACTTATGAAGAATCTTATATCAGAAACGTGCCTTTAATCCAGGTTTTCCTCTGCTTCACAGAAAATGCAACCTCAGCACTTTGTGCGCTTGATACATTTAGTGTCATGTTTATTTTTTAACAATATAAATTCCTTCGGACCAACAGCATCCAGTAAATGTCAAGTTTTCATTCACCAGTGAATCCCCCCCCCCTCCCCTTTTTCATGATTGAGTGTAAAGTAGCTTTAATAGAATTCAGCCGTGAGTCAGTCATTCAGTAATTCTGGAGGAAGTGTTGTGTGTTAAGAACATGGCCCTACTGCTCATTTGATTTATGACCTCACTAAAGATTTATAGTCTTAATTGTTACTTTCACCACTTCTCGCGGGTCTTTTTTCTAAATTATTGCCTCGTTCAAAGTAAAACAGTTAATAAAGTAGGGCTACCCTGTGATTTAAAAGCTTTTATTCTCCTCAGGTGATATTTTCACTTAATATTGAGGTAAATAACAGATGCACCTTTCTTACCAAGCTAACGAGGTATCGCTGCTAGGGGTGTGGCTAAAGCTTCTTCTTCATGTGTGAATTCCAAATTTGATACTTTATAACTACAAATCACAGGGTGACATGAGGGTAGCTACATCTGTCTATTATATGCAATGGTATGTATGACATCAGTTGGTTGTTATGGGAACTGGCCTTCTGACCCCTTGCTCTCAAGTCTGATCTCATCTTTTAGATTCTTTCACCATTTAGTATAGTTATACTTTGATCCCTCTTTCACTCTTAAAAGTCGTATTAAGTTCTGGTTTTCATTTTTTTTATCCATCTGTGTCCGGTCACACATCATAAGCAGGCTTAGAGTTACGCTGAAGAAGAACAAAGCACGCTGTTTAATCATAAAAGTAAGCTTCACCGGGCTTTCTCCGACAAACTTTCTTTGTTTGTGAGACATCTGGGTTTGCCTTATGTCTCCTGTTGAAACAAAGGGAAGACCAGATTGACAGACATGGGCTGTGCTGATTCTAATCCTTGAAATTTCAAATGAGGTATCTGTTAAGTTCGCCGTGTGAAAATATTTAACCTAAAGAGTGCCGGTCTCTCTCTAAAGCCCAGTCTGTTTGTTATTCAGTAAAAGTACACATTTCCATGGAAAACGGTGAAAAGCCAGTCTTCCTGCCAAACAGATTAAAGGTACTTACTCATGAGATGTTTTGGTTGTATGTTGTTAGGATGTAAGAGAGCTCTCTGACTTGAAGAGAGAATGAAGAACCATTATATCAGGACATCTTGAGGCTGATTTTATGCTATTTGTATATACAGTGGGGCAAAAAAGTATTTAGTCAGCCACCGATTGTGCAAGTTCCCCCACTTAAAATGATGACAGAGGTCAGTAATTTGCACCAGAGGTACACTTCAACTGTGAGAGACAGAATGTGAAAAAAAAATCCATGAATCCACATGGTAGGATTTGTAAAGAATTTATTCGTAAATTAGGGTGGAAAATAAGTATTTGGTCACCTCAAACAAGGAAAATCTCTGGCTCTCACAGACCTGTAACGTCTTCTGTAAGAAGCTTTTCTGTCCCCCACTCGTTACCTGTATGAATGGCACCTGTTTGAACTCATCATCTGTATAAAAGACACCTGTCCACAGCCTCAAACAGTCAGACTCCAAACTCTGCCATGGCCAAGACCAAAGAGCTTTCGAAGGACACCAGGAAAAGTATTGCAGACCTGCACCAGACTGGGAAGAGTGAATCTACAATAGGCAAGCAGCTTGGTGTGAAAAAATCAACTGTGGGAGCAATCATCAGAAAATGGAAGACATACAAGACCACTGATAATCTCCCTCGATCTGGGGCTCCACGCAAGATCTCATCCCGTGGGGTCAAAATGATCATGAGAACGGTGAGCAAAGATCCCAGAACCACACGGGGGGACCTGGTGAATGACCTGCAGAGAGCTGGGACCAAAGTAACAAAGGTCACCATCAGTAACACACTACAACGGCAGGGAATCAAATCCCGCAGTGCCAGACGTGTTCCGCTGCTGAAGCCAGTGCATGTCCAGGCCCGTCTGAAGTTTGCCAGAGAGCACATGGATGATACAGCAGAGGATTGGGAGAATGTCATGTGGTCAGATGAAACCAAAGTAGAACTTTTTGGTATAAACTTAACTCGTCGTGTTTGGAGGAAGAAGAATACTGAGTTGCATCCCAAGAACACCATACCTACTGTGAAGCATGGGGGTGGAAACATCATGCTATGGGGCTGTTTTTCTGCCAAGGGGACAGGACGACTGATCCGTGTTAAGGACAGAATGAATGGGGCCATGTATCGTGAGATTTTGAGCCAAAACCTCCTTCCATCAGTGAGAACTTTGAAGATGAAACGAGGCTGGGTCTTCCAACATGACAATGATCCAAAACACACCGCCCGGGCAACAAAGGAGTGGCTCCGTAAGAAGCATTTGAAAGTCCTGGAGTGGCCTAGCCAGTCTCCAGACCTCAACCCCATAGAAAATCTGTGGCGGGAGTTGAAAGTCCGTGTTGCTCGGCGACAGCCCCAAAACATCACTGCTCTCAAGAAGATCTGCATGGAGGAATGGGCCAAAATACCAGCTACTGTGTGTGCAAACCTGGTAAAGACCTATAGTAAACGTTTGACCTCTGTTATTGCCAACAAAGGTTATGTTACAAAGTATTGAGTTGTATTTTTGTTATTGACCAAATACTTATTTTCCACCCTGATTTACGAATAAATTCTTTACAAATCCTACCATGTGGATTCATGGATTTTTTTTTCACATTCTGTCTCTCACAGTTGAAGTGTACCTCTGGTGCAAATTACTGACCTCTGTCATCATTTTAGGTGGGGGAACTTGCACAATCGGTGGCTGACTAAATACTTTTTTGCCCCACTGTATATAAGTATGTCTCACACCGTGCACTCTGCTGCTATAAGAAAGCAGACTTGACTGGAAACAAGAAAGCCATGTTGTCATGGGAATAGACAAGATAGTAGGTGGTTTTTGTCTGTGCAGACCTCAAATGTTGATACACATTTTGAAGGTTGGCTGGCTATTTGTAGTTGTCACAGCGGTCACTAGGCATTAATCTACTCGTACAGTAAATGGAAATGTTTATATACAGATAAATAGTAGATGCTCTGATATCTTGGTAGTAATCATACATTCATATATAGTGAGAAATATCTATGAATCCAGCATCAAAGAACTGCAGCTCCTCTAGTGGTCACTTATGGCTGGTTCCAAAAGCCATTCGGTCCCCACAGACACATGTTACAATGACAACAAAATAATTCAGTCTCCGTATTTGATGTTATGTTCAACTAAACTGTGACATTGTTTATTTGGAGCATTTCTGAAATGATCTAATAAATGATATTCCTACTTCTACCAAATGGACATTTGTAAAGTCTGTGCTTCAGCTGTGCTGCACAGACTTTTTTTGTATTTGCATCTTATTTAGCAAGTTTGCGACACTATTATGCGCGCATACAGTTCATGCATGCAGCTTTCTAACCAAGTTGGCTGATAGCTTAGAACACCGACCTCTAATCCAAATAAACATCATCTTTGCTGTTCTCACATTCTCACCTGTGCAAATCTCCAAATTCAGGCATCACGCAGAGCTTCCACCACGGAGCCGGCAGATTGAATTCTCTTTTAATCTGTCTGTGTTTTTTAAATTCAGGTAACCGAAGAGTTTCAGGGCTGCAGTGCATGTGTTCAAACTGCTTATTCTACAGCAGCTTGTCATTTTTTATTTTGCTCAGTTTCATGGAGGTTGGGAAGCCATCAGATAAGAAATTGGCTCCTCTGTTTACACAGAAAACAACCCAACTATAGCAGAGCTTTTAGCCAAATGTTCAGGATGCTAAATGGCAATTAAACTGGTGTTAAACATTTCAATAAAAATATTTTGTTTCAGCCTTCTTCTCCAGGTCTTTGGCAGGTCCCTTTGTTTGTCAGTCTGTAAGTAAAAGGGTGATAACTGTGTGTGTCAGTATTATTTTACGCGAGCTGGCTCACATTTTTGCACGGAATTGGTTCTGTAAATGTGCAAATTTTGTCATGCATGAGTGTCTGTAAGCGCTCCGCGAATGCTTAATAACTCTTTTAATAGGCCGCGGCAGATTGAGCTGTGATGCTTTCCAGCTGAGACGTTTTTGGGTCAGAGTTTTTTTCCCCCCTTCTTTCTCCTAATAATTGCTTTGATCATAGGAATAATTAGGTTTTCTTCTTGTCTCATCTGAAAACACGCATTAGCAGGCTCAGTCACCTGTTCACACAGATTTTTCTTCCAGCCTTCAGTGTACAGTAACATACAGTTAACATACACTGACAGGAGATGGAGGAATGGGCTACAAAACAAGTGACGCGCTGTCAGATCAAAGATTCACTCAGATTGTGCTCCGTCGAGATAATGTGAATTTCAAACGCAACCTGTGCTTAACTGTTCCAGGATAAGAAGGGATAGTCACTCTTTTGAAACTGCTGTACTAACAGCTACCCATTTGTAGAATAGACCTTGGCATGCTGTGCTGAAGGTGCAGACTTAAGAAGCCCAAATTCAATTACCCGCCCCCCACAGCAGTGATTCTGTCCTTCCGAGTCTTTTTATCTCAAGTGATCCTATGAATAACTAAAGTTGAACTTGAATGTGGAGGGACGTTTCAGTTAGTTGCTGTGGAGCTTGGTTTGTTTTGGGGCAGTAAATAGTTATTAAGATGATCCCCCTCCTCTGCATGTCTGAGTTTACGGCAAGCGAACCATCAGTAGTGAGGAAAACACATTTCTGGGTTGTAAAAGTTTGACCACCGTAAGAAATTGGCTTATTTGTTTGTTCTGTGGACAGGATGTTGACTCAACTCGAGTTTTCCCTGTGGTGATTTTCAAGTACAAAATATGCACCGGGTGAGGAAGTCTCTAACTCAGGTTTAATTTTGTAAAATGAGATTTTTCATGGAGAAGGGAGCAGTGGGTTCTGTGTGTGTGTTTTGCCTGTAAGCCTCTTCTCTGTGTGTTTGTGTGTGAAACATTTTCTTGTGATGGTTTATGCATTCATAACTTCATCACCGTGACATGTGCACACTGCAATGCCATTTTTGTTTTGATTCAGACTACGAGATTCTATGATTAAGCCATTTATATGCTTTCACACTTCTTATGAATATTTATTCAATCCTTCCGCTGCACATTATCCAAATATTGATCATCCCTCTCCTCTCTCCTACACGAGTGGTGTCCCATCTTATTATTTGTACCTCACACTGCTCGCACAGCGTCGTGCTCGCAAACCTCAGTGGATGCTCACGTAATGCGGAGAGGTGTCGAGCTGAAACAAAGGCGGAGTACCTCAGATTAGAGCAGATGATAAAATGAAACTTTAATAATCTAAGCGGTGAAACTGGGTCATTCAGAAGCAGAGAACCAAAGACAAGAGAAGAGCAAATGGAGACTTGACGGTAATACAAGTAATTACAACCAAAGAACATGCCGCGCTGACAATAAAACACAGAATAAAGGGAACATTTGAGGCAGCAGGTTGTTTACAAATGTGCTGTTTATCAGGACAGTGCTGAAAATACGTGCTCAAAACACACGTTCAGAGATGTAATGCCTCGCTTGGAAAAAGCAATAATCTCGAGAATACGGCGTGGCAACGTGTTCGGGTCACTCTGACAACTTACTCGGATTATGCGCTTGTCCAAACAATCAGTGCTGATTTGATCAGTGTTGTAGCAGACATGGCACAGTTTGATTGCAGATTGAAACTCTCATTATTACCTGCACTAACATAATCAGATTTAATCGCCTGAGTCCTTTTAAGAGTGTCAGATGAACTTTATTGATCCTGGCAGCTAAATTGGGTCATTTCAGAAAAGGCAATTTGTAGAGTACATAAAACAAAACATGTTTTCTGATTCCTGAGGAGAAATTCACAGGCTTCTGTATCTTCTGCACTGTGAGGAGTCTCATACTGAAAAACCTTTGTTCTTATTCTCATTCTACACAATCCTGCACAATATTCACTGCATACGATTCTTAATATTTAACATTTCTTGCTATTGTCACAAAACTGTAGTAATACTACTATTAAAAAAATGTTTGCCTGCATTTGAGTGTTTTTTTTTCCTCCCCTCATCTTCTTGAGGGGGGGAGACAGGTTTTTCGTGCGATTTCAGGTGCACATACTTGAAGTCTCTTGAAAGTTGTCCGCCATGTTGGGTGCAACACAATCACTGTTCGTTAGTGACAAATGTGTGTTCCCCAACTGGTTTTTGAGTGGTTCCTGGAGAATCCTGGTTGTTGCTGGGTGAAATTGGCTGCAAACAGGAAGCTGCACCAAAAACCTGCCTGTGATTGCTTTGGTCCCTAGATTCCTGCACTCACCTGCGATTTGCACACAAGACTCTGACTTTCAAACACTCGCTAACTATTAGCCAAGTAGTAAAACTTCTAAAAATGTGACGCAATCCAGAAACTGATCAAGTGAAAGTTGCAGCCGTCTTGTAGGATTTGTATTGCATTTCTCACAGTTTCACTATCGCTGAGAGTTTTTAGTTGTTTGCAAACAAATAGCTGTTGTCCATGCAAATTTCATGCAGCTGCAGAAATCTGATAAAGACCAAACCAGTCGCAAGGAGGCTTTTCCTAACAAATCAAGGACAACACCCACTGACAGGTCTCCAGGTCTATGGAACCTCATTCACTTTACTCCAAAATGACGGACAAAATGATTTAATGCTTTTAATGATCACATGACTGCTAAACCTCAATACTCAACATAAATACCAAATCAGATTGATAGTAAAACATACTGGCATTTTTAGCTAGTTGCAGATAAGTAGACTAAATCCTGCTCCGTGATTGGTTAATAGTAGTCAGAACACTGAGTACAAGTGGAAACCAGAAAGACTAACAAAAAGTTAGTTCCTTGTCTACCAATTCTGTTGATATCCACGATTTCATATCATCTCCATGTTTATGTTGAAACATGTTCGTTCTCACATTACATTTCCCGCAGCCACAGAGGGACATTACAATTTACCAGCCCCGTCATTATTTTGTGTCGACCAACCCTTTGCCCGAGGCTCTTGCTGCTAAATGTGCCGCCATGACAGAGCACATGTATCATTCTCTGAAAACTACGCCCACTGGGAAAAAATAGTCTGCTCCATTAGCTGCTGTTCAGGACTAAAAACATTAACAAGCTGATGTTGATTCGCTTAAAAAATGCACATGTCAGAGGACGATTTTAGCACCCGGCATCTAGTTAGCCTTTAAAACCTTATTTTAACAGGTGTTACAAGCTATTTCAGCCAGCTAAGTCACTTTCAAAATAATAATGTTACATATAGCTTTCTGAATTCTCCACACGATAATAAAAGGCGAATGTCACGTCTACTGTTTGCGTCTTACTTTTCACTTTATTTCTTGTTGTTGATGCCTCACATCTTAATGCCTCTGGCCACTTTTGTCCAACAAACGGCTCCTTTTCTCTTCTTTTTTTTAAAAAACAAACAAAACACAACTGGTGAGCTTTTTACTTAAAACAGCTTCTCACTAAAGCTGTAAATGCAAGTGATCAGGGTGATATTATATTATTAAATATAAGAATATTGAAACCTTTACCTTTTAAAACTTTAATAAATATCCAAATGCAAAGGTGTATCAAACCGGTGTTTCAATGTGTGATTGTCCCACAATATCGTGACCAAAAACTCCCCTGCATGCCGTCACCGTTGCAAATGTTCTGCATGAGTCACGACCATACTGTTGTTGCCATTACACCACCAGGCATGTGACATTTCTTCTCCTCGCTGTAAATGTTTTTGTCCGTTTCACCGCATCTGATTTTACGCTTTAAAGTTCTATCTGACAGCGTCCAGCTGATTGTTTGAAACTAGATCAAGAAAAAAAGGCATTGTTTGGAGGTCAGGTCGGCTTGCGGACAACAAGTAACTTTCTCTGTTCCATTTTAGGAAGAAGAATGATTTTAGATTTCTGTTAAAACGGCTGTGAGAGAAGTTGACGTGTTGTTTGCGAATCAAAAGATATCGCAAGGGTAAAAGAAAAGGACTTTGAACTGTTTCTCTCCTTTTGTGTCGTGCAAGGCTGGAAAGTGCAGTTTGGTGTGATAGATGGTGGTTTGCTATGATTGGAGCAATTCTGGACTCTTCCTGGAGGGGAAAAAAACAAACTCAAATACTACCATTGAAAGCAAAGGAATAAATGCAAGCAGACAGATATTTTCAAAGTTGTGCTGCAGATTTCAGTGTTTTTATGAACAACTTTTTCTGGGTTAAACCAGGAGAATGGCGCACGTTGTTGCTGTTTAACGTTTAAATTAAAATCCTGAACCTTTGTGTTTGATAGCTTACTCAGAGGATAATCTGATTGTCAGTTTAAGCGCACAACATTTAGTCGTTTGTTCACGTTTCTCATTTGTCTTTGTTGAAGTGAAGTCCTTTACAAAGCTCATACTAAAGAAAACAAAAACCCTTTCCTCCTTCGCTTTCTTTCTGCTCATTATAATTGGAGCGGCTCCTTTTATGCCACTTCAGACAACTCAGGAAGGCTAAAGACAAGTAAGAGAGAGAAAGCTAGCGTGTGCTCTTGTGGGGCGCATGTGGGATCAGGATGTCGTCGGTTCTCCACTCATGATCAGCGAACCCCTGACTGAGCCAGGCTGGCACAGAGCTCCCCTGATTGGACCCATCAGAGCGAGGAGAACAGTGATTTCCACACCTTCTGCCTCTCGTTTGGGTGAATGAAAATCTTGTGCTATTTGTCCCGTGTAACGGGAGCAAGGCGGCTCTGATCTTTCCCCTCTGTCTTTTCTTTCTTAGTGCTGATACACAAAGGAAGGAGGAGAACGGGAGAAATGAAGTATGAACGATTAGAAAATGAAAGAAGATTGCTTTTGATTAGCACTCATTAATTAACGCAGTCAGCCGCCTGCCTGCTCCCCAGCCAGCCCATCCACAATACATGGCCTGGCTGTGTGATTAACTCAGCTGTGTGTGTTTGTGTGAGTTGGAGAAAGGCATGTTGTCATTAGTAGAGAAAAAAAAACATGTTTTTTTTCCCCCCCTTTTTATCAGCTCATCTTTTGATCTTTCTTTCTTATGTTTCTGTTGATGTCCAAGTGTGTGTGTGCATTTTAAATTATAGTTTTCGTGCATATGCATGATTAAAAGTTACCTGCACAAAAGAGGATGCCAGACATTAAGGTGAAGGAAGAATGATGAGTAAGATTTAAAAGAAGAAGCAGGTGAGAGGAGATGAATGAAGGCAGCACGAAAGAGCAGAAAGTTGGGAAGAAGGACGCGGCAAAGACGAGAAAAAGAGAAACCAAATCAATTCTTAATAGAGGAGAAGACTCAAGCAAAACAAGGACGCGCATATTTTTTTTAAGTGCAAAGAGATGAAAGAAAGTTAATGGCACAAAAACAGTAAGAACAAAGGATGGGAAACGGGAGCTGGGAGGGATGGAGCGATTTCATACAGAGATAAGAAATGGAAGATTCAGAAGAGCCCCAATTTCACAGTGGTGTGAGTGCCGCAGGTTTGTGCCGTTACGGCATTACAAGGAGCGCTTCACTTGATTACACATAAGTCCTGTTGTAGTGGGAGCACTTCGCATGTTTTATTCAGCAGCTCATCTGTAGCAGGATGGACATTTGTTTGTTCTTCAGTCTGCTGCGTGCTCAGGGTCGTGGATGCAGAGCCACGTCTCCTTACTGCTAATGGACGGAGCAGCATTAGTCAAGTGTGTCAGGCTCTGCCCCGCTTTCTCGACTGCTGGCACTGATGTTATTATCACCAGTCAAAGCTCCCACTTTAGAAAGGATATTTCAGGATTTCCTTGATTTCACAGAAGGTTTAGGTCATTCTTTATGGGAGCTTTCTGTATTTCATACGCAGTACATATGAACCTGCTTTTGAAGTGCTTCAAGGCCAGATGGAGTTTATCTGGCAACTCTTCTTATGCATAGTTTGAGCTTGTGGCGACATCAGGCTGAAGGAGAGAGGAAATATTTCTGCTCGTCTGTGTTTCACTGGGAGATTGTATATAGTTTCATTTGCTTCATACAGCCATCAAAAACTTCTATTGATCCAAAGTAACCAAGTTTTTCAAAGGTTTTTTTTTCTAAATCAGGTTTGACACCAATTTTAACAGGATGATGTTTCAGGGACCATTGAATTTAAAACAAAATATGGAGCATGGTCTTGTTCCCAGGATTTCTATTAAGTAGGGTTGGGCAATATAGCCTCAAGGTTATGATCTTTCATGGAAAATTTCCTATAATGATGTTTATTGTGATATAGTGAATATTTTCTCAGTGATTGCAGCTTGTAAGCAGCAGCATTCATTTGAACAAAATGCTGACAGACTACCTGGATGACTCTATAGCCACAAGGATACAACAGCAGTATTATCAGTCAAGTGTAAGCACCAAAGTAGCCAAGGTAGTGTTTTCACTGGAAAATTTAATAAAATCATGGGTTAACATTTTAGTCTAACAATAACTGTCATTGAAGGAACTTGTACATCTTCAGGAGCCACACAATCCACGCCAACACCTACTGGTATCTCTTCCTGGTTGTACTTGGCGATGTGTTTTTGGAAACAGGTTTGTCGTTTTCACTTTTAGCATGAACAGTTTCCTGGCATATTTTGCAAAGTACTGCACACTGGTGGTTGATGTAGCTCAATTTTTAGTTACTATATTACTAAGGGAGGCGGCTGTGTGGCTCTTGCTCTCAGGCTACGTCCACACTAGCCAGGATATTTTGAAAACGGCGTTTTCTTCTGAAAACGCTCCTCGTCCACACTATCGTTTTCAGTCGTTTTCACAGAGTTGTACGTACACGCTGAAACGACCAAAAATGCTTATGTTCCTGTACTGCGCATGCATGAAGCGGAAGACGATTCGACCTGCCTCATTTCTGTCTGCCGTTTATTTACTAACTCTTTGAAACGTGGCGGCAAAATGTTGAAGAAAAGCACCGAGTTTTTTAAACGGACTCACAATGAGGTGGAGTTGTTGCTGCGACTAACACTAAAGTACAAAGTTGCAAAAGCGAGTGAGAATTAAAGAATTAGAAGAAAAGCTATGTGGAGCATGTACAGACTGATATTAATCTTTAATAGGGCTGTCAAAATTGAGAGCAAGCAAAACAACTGCTGTATAATGCCCTCTATCTTAGGTTAATTGGTCACATGACTGCATCACATGACTTAAATGTGTCATCGTTTTCGAAAAGGCTTGGTTCGCTGGCCACACTGCGACGCGAAAACGGCGTTTTCAAATGTATATGCTTTGGAGAGCATTTTCAAAACACTCTGTTTTCCTTGACCGAAAACGTCGTCTCAGTGTGGACGTAAAGCCAAAACGGAGAGAAAAAGATGCGTTTTCAAACGAAACGTATTAGTGTGGACGTGGCCTCAGGCGTGTCTGGACTTGTGGCCTTGTGCGTGATAGGGAAAGTTAACAAAGGGGGTTAACTTGTGTTAGCCCTACTTATCAAGGATTGAAGAATTAGCAAAAAGAACTTACAAATACAAAACTGCACATCTAATAGAATACTTGGCATGATGTTATTGAGTCATTCAGCAATGAGTACTTTTGTTTTGCTTGAATTGGAACCTTAATTGGAAGCTTTATGAAAATACACGCATCCATCTGTGTCCTGTGAACATAAGACACAACTAACCGGGAAGTCTGTCTGTAAGAACATTCATATGTGCAGGGTCAGAGTAAAGATTATATATGTTCCACATTACCTTGTACTGCAAGGTCAGAATTATTTTAGCCTCTCATGCATTTATTACTAAATCATTTATTTTAGGCAAAGTAACTCAATGGACTAAATGACATGGACTTCCCTATAAACATGAACTTGCTTTGTAACTGAAAACACAAAAACACTCCTAACAACCAAACCCAAAACTTTACTCCACCGTCTTTCCCCAATGTGTGTGTCTCAGTGGACCTCGTCACTTAAGTGACTAATTATCTCACACGCTGTGATCATTTCAGAGATGTCTCTGGAGACTCACACTCCTGGGAGTGGGACAGGGCACTCACAAACACCAGTAAACAGTCTTATGACGATGTCTAATGCTCGTTCTGCTGAAGCATCTGCTCACATAGAGCTCAATATTTTGGAGGTTTTCTTCAGGACACACACACACACGCACACACACACACACAGCTGCTTGGTCGGTTGCTCAGTTAGTTTTGTTATTCCAAACCAGCTGTCTGCTCAATTTCCTAGAATCAGGAACATCTGTGTGTGCCCTCCCTCCTAATCCCCTCTCACTATCTCTCCTCTGTCGTCTGCCCACACACTCCTTGTATTTTCATTATTAAGAGCGTATCAGTGTGACAGGTAACAGAAATCCAACTTAAGGGGAAAAACCCCTTCAGAGCTGAGTTAAATTGGTATGGCAAGCTCCACCGTCAGCAGTCCTCTATGTATGTGCATTTTTCTGTGTGTGTGTGTTTGCCTCTTTATGCTTGATTTTGTGTGTGTGTGTGTGTGTGTGTGTGTGTGTGTGTGTGTGTGCGGGCATCTTGGATTCCTCTCTGGGGAAATATGTCTTTCAGTATTTTTTATAGTATTTATAAATTTTCATTCTCTCTATCTCCGTGTATATCGGTGTACTGTAGCTTTCTAGGCTATTAGGCTGCTGACTGTTGTATACAGTACAGTGCTGTTGGCGGGCCAGAGATAAGCTGGGGGATTGCTTTGCCGCTGCCGCTTTGTTGGAGCTGTGATGATGTGCTTCTGTCAGCCTCCTGAGGTGTTTCTGTTGTTGCATGCGTACATACATCTTTATATAAGAGAAATATGAAGATTTTGTCAAGTCCGTGGGGTGCTTATGCTTTCCTTTAAATCCCTTTAGGCTTTTTAAATGTTACTCAGAAAATAAGTTAATTAAACACTTTGGCCTTTTATAAAATTTACCTTGATAATTTAAAATGTGCAGCTCTGCAGCCATGAATGTTTTATCTAAAACTGGAGCTGTTACGAGACAGCAGCAGGAGACTAGACACCACTGGTTTGAAGCTCTGAGTGACTCTTTAAGTGGACTCACAAACCTCATTAAAAATGTCACAGGTTGCTTTTTGTTATAAAAGTTGTTCACTGGTTTTTATGCGGTGACTCTACAATGAGAATGGTCCCAGCTCAGGGTTTCCTGACTCTATTTTTTGCTGATATTTACTTGCACATAATTGTTTGTTTGTTGTATATGTTCACTTGTATGTACTAATTTTGGGTGTAAACTGCTGTTGGAAACGTTTAATGAAAATATGGAGAAGATATTTTCCCATCCTTATTCCTGTTTCTCCTCGTTAAAGGCCACCTCACAATTCCTTGATTTCTTTTTTGCAGATGACTTGTTTGTTAAAGTGGTACATTATTACAAATGGTGATTTCTGCCAGACATTGCTGGGCAAAGTAATCACTGCACTTGGCAGAGAGCTGCAGTGATTTATTGAAACTTTTGGCAACATACATAGAAACATGGTATACAAGTGAACAGTTTTTGATTGATTGATGATACTTTATTCATCCCAAAATTGGGTTAAGGCTGCCATACATACCATACATACATTACACAAACATCACATGGGGAAGACAGGTCAGTTCAGTTTCAGCGAGAAAATAATTCATGCTGATCCATGAAGGATAGCGTTCCATTGTGTGTTTTTCTATCCAGGTTTTTATTTGCTTTTATTGCATTGCAAGTGTGTTTGGGATCATTGTCACTCAGCTGATGGTACTTTTTTGGGTTCATAGGCTCTAGTGTTTAAGCTTTTTTAGCTACAAGCTTATTTTGTGAAAGGCATTTCTGTAAAAATGGTCAGGTACAAGGACTGGACTGGAAATCAATGAAAAAAGCAGCCAATGTCCAAAGGAAAACAAAGAAATACCTTTAAAAAACCTGGAGAACTATTGCTCCAGAGAATAACATGCACATGTTTACAGTATGTGAACAGCTATGTGTGCGTACCAGCAGTCCACTTGGATAACTTTACTCCTCTTATTTGTGAACTTGTACCTGCCTGTGATTCTCAGCAGCTGTTCTCCCTACGGTACCTTTGTTTGGAACCACAGGAAGCTCCTTCATCAATACCTGTCTCACTCTGTCTAGACGTTCAGACACTTGCTGGAGGTTCTCTCTATAATTACAGTCTAGCTGTAGATTTTCTAAAACCTCCCCCTAAAGAGCCATTGCCACGAGTTTATTTGAGCTCTGTCGGGCCTTTGGACATGCTGAATATGTTCCTGTGTAATTTATTTTCAACCTCTTTTATTTGTCTTGGCTCATGTCTCTCTCCCTGTCTCTCCCTCCTTCTAGCCTCAGTCTATTAGTCTCTGTGTTTGTTATGTGTGGTGGCAGTGAAATAACACTGTTCATTTGCTTTTGCTGAGGTGAAAAAACAATCCATCTTACACCCACCTTCTGGAAAAAAGAAGGAAAAAGATTCAGTGCTCTGACTTTAGCGTGTTCTGCCGTTCTTTGCTGAGGGAACTGGATTAGTTGACGTTAATAGGCTCAGAAGCGCCGCTTCAGGCTCTGCTGGGATGACTTTAGCAAGTTAGCAAGCTACAGTAGTGCAAAGAAACAATAAACTCTATCTGAAGAGGAAGTCGGAGTAGAACAGGCAATGGTGAGAGAAGGGGAGTTTATCATTTTGACAGAACAGTAAGAAGATTTCTGAGAAAGAAAAATGTGGTTTTAAGTGCACATGAAAGGAAGTATATATGCATACTCTAAGAGAGTGCATACTCTGTGGACGTGTTGTTGTCTTTCAAGCAGACTATATTGTTATACTCATATCGCATTCCAAATTGAGATTCATTGTGTTTGCATGGTTGCGTTGTTCAAAACAAGACATGGAACAGCTGCCAGTGTCAAAGCTCACCACAGAAGATGACTCTGTAATATGAGTTTTTCACCACAGCGTGTCCTTTGGACATGTCTCAGTATCTTTTCATCTTTGTCAATGCTCCTTCTCTCTCTTTCTCTGTCTGCTGCAGCCCTGTCCGTGTTGCGGTCAAGCGAAGAGCAGACTCCAATTCCACAGAATAAGTTCATGGGCGACATTGAGGAGCTGGCTGCTAGCTATGAACGCAAACTCATCGAGGTGAGTGTTGTCCTCATTCATACTGCTACAGAGAGAAGGATCAGCGTCAAATGTTTTTAAAGCTTGTTTATAATAAAATCCAGGAAGTTTCCAGGTTCCCTCCAGTTCATCACATGAGCGACATACTGTAAATGTTAGTTCCTCATGTTTGAGACATTGCATTGCTCTCAATTTTCACACTTCAAGACAATTATTGTGCTAACAGGAGAGATAAAATAACAAATTGTATCTCTGGGTTTAGTTCCAGAGCGGTTCCCTGTGTTTTCTACCACATTAATAAATACGGATAAGATTAATTGTAGCTAAACTGCCATTTCAATTTGTGTTTATCTCATCGTTAGCAAGGGGCGACTCCTGTGGTTGTGAAAAGTAGTCAGATTTATTGAGGTCTATGAGAAAATAATCACTCGATTTGTGACCTCAGTTAACGTTTTCTGCTAAGCTTTTGCTCGACCACTAGTTTCACATGTTCATTTTTTTCTACTGCTTCAGGCCTTTAAGGATCTATAAAACTCTGTGTGAGGAACCTGGGAGTGGTCTGCACGGCACTTTTTGCGTTTGATAAACGGATCCATGCTGTTGTTAAAACGAGCTTCTTTGCTCTGCTTCAGAGGGCATCCATGGCCTCAGTTTGTCTCGACTGTTGCGTCTTTATTCAGTCTGTCACTGCTTGGCCGACTGCAGCTGCTCAGCTGTTAAACTGGCTCATGCGAGCAAGACCAGATATCACTCGTGTTGGCTTCCTTAGATCTGCCTCCTGCTGAGTTTTAGAATTGATTTGAAGATTTTCTTGTTTGTTTTTAAGCCATTACATGGGTTGGCACTTGTTTACGTCTCTGATCTTTTAACTTTGCTCACTCCAACTAGATCAATGAGGTTTGCTGAGCAGATGCTCCTAGCTGTCCCAAGGTCCTGATTAAAACATAAAGGAGATCAGGCCTTTGCAGTGGACCAAACTGCACCTTCACATCAGGAGCTTTCCAAAATTACTCATTTCTGAAACTCGTATGAGCATTATTTGGCTTTTAAAGCAGACTGAATACTGATTTCTGTTTACTGCTGTTGGATTTATGTTTCACCCCATTTTTGTCAGAAGGTGGGTTCTTTCTTTCTTGTTAAAGCACATAATGAGGGCGTTATACTGTGAGAGAGTCCAAAAATTTACATATAGAGAAGTAAAATAAAAATAAGACTTTTGAGAATTTTCAAAAGAGTAGTAATAAATAATATGTACATTAAATCTTCAGTTACGTGCTGGCCCTCAGTGACTTAAACGATGGCATCTCTGGCACTGATGCTGCTCCCCCCAGCAGAAAGCAGCAAAGTAGATGGGAGTTACAACCACAGACTAGTAGAAGATCTCCAGCATCTTGCTGCACACATTAAAGGATCTGAGCTTCCTTAGAAAGTAGAGTTTACTCATCCCCTTCTTGTGCGGAGCATTGCTGTTGGTCCTCCAGTCCATTCTGCCATTCATTGCAGTGACCAGCTTTCTGTACTTCAACTCCTGCCCACCCTTAGTGCAGCCAACCACTGCAGGGTCATCAAAGAACTTCTACAGGTGGTAACCCAGTATTACTAACCGCCACCACCCAGACATACAGACTGAGGTTGATCAGTTTTGTTGTTATCTTATTTCATATTCTTTTGTTTGTCGAACAGTTTGCACTTAAATGTGCTTCTACATAAACTTCACATCACTTCTGACTTCCCTACAGTATATTATTGAATTTAGTAAATGATGATGGTCCTGTTTAGACCAAAGTAGTTGATAAAGTGGGGAAGGTTTTAGGGTTTTCCCACACACATGCCTTGGGCTACGCTGTTTGTTCAGTCTTGTATTTGTAGGATTAGGTAACCAGTTCCACCCATCTTCAAAAAAATGACCGTGACTGCCACGCTGTAGTACAGAAACTGTAATGTACTGTGGCTGTGTCTGTCTTTGAAATGAAGCTTTTGAAATTCCAACCACATAAACCTTGTTGCGCCTCAATTCAAAGAAGTTGATTTTTCACTCTGAGTTTTATTTTGTTTATTTTACTCGGAAGGATAAACACGACGTTCCCGTCTGCATTTCACTCTCAGGATCATCTGCCGGTGCCCGAGTTTCAGAAAGCTTCTGTTTGCTTTAAACGAACGGGGGAAGTCACAGCTTCTACTTCACAATACAAAGTGTTCACTTACTGTATATATTATCAAAGTAAATGAGGTCATGATTTGCGTTAATACCTGCATTCAGAGCTTTTAGTTTTGGGGAAAAATGTCCCCAGGCTACTCCAACTAAATAAAGTAGAGAAATTGGACTTTCTGCATTTGCATTGATTTAAAACCCATAACAGTGCCAACAGAGCTTTTCCCCGAGCAGGTTCTTTACAAAAACATCAATTGAGGATCTCAGGAAGCTCTATAATAATAGGACATAAGGCATAACTCTGCCTGCTGTCTGAGTAATGATGAGAGCTGTGTCCAGTTTACTGTTAGATTGACCAATATGACAACACTCCCAGTAAGAGTGTATTCTAATGGGTAGTGACACGTGTGAGGGTGTCTGCATGAATAATTCATCTGAGGTTTTATATTTTTTTAATAAGAAATAATTCAGTCTGTGTTTCCCCAAACTGTGTCCTCACTTATTTATGCACATGCATGTATGGTGCATTTTTAATGATGTTTACTTATTTATTTGTTCGTTTACCGAGCTGTCAGTGTCATTTGGGCCTTTACAGCAAGACCGGAGGACAGTGTGGAGCACAATCACCCTGCAGACTCTGTCCTTCATCCAACTTGGTATAAATTATCCTGTCGTGCAGGATGCAGGTATTTTCCTCGTCCCTGTTTGGTAATAAGTTGCAGAGTAGGGATCTTGTAAAATGTGAGTGTGACTGCTCTGGTGAGGCTAGTGCTTGCTCTTTAGATAACAGCAAACCACAGAGGAAAATGGAACAAGAAAGACTTGCAGCTAACAGGAGATACAGAATGTTCTTATTATTGTTCATCACCAGTGCTGTCAGCTGTCTCCCTTAATAGGACTTACCATAATATTCAGTGCAGTGGGATATTAGTGTGAAATAGAGACGGGCAAAGCAGAAAAATGGCTTTTAATGGAAAACTCTGTGTGTGTGTTTTCATGAACGGAAATAGCAGAGTTGAGATGTGTGGGCTGAACTGGTCCCAGTTCAGTGTCTTTGAAAAGAAGAAAAATGGCACAATTTTTTTTATAAATTTTTATTTAAATAAGAAACTTGAGCCATGACATAATAGTTAAGTTATTCTTATTCAACATATTGCCAACAAGAAAAGTCCAGCAATCACTGGAGTGCTGTGATTGCTGGTTTGGGTTAAGCTAGGTGGAGTAAGATGGCAGAGCCGGTCCAATCTTGCGCCAACATTCTGCCTTTTCTGTGCACAATGAAGACAGCAACATGCAGAGTGATTATTGGAATTGTCACAGGACACGAGCATCCTGTCTGGGCTTCATGTGGCGACTAGGGAAGGGTATCGTTTAGGTTTTATCCGATACCAGTACCAAACCGGTACTTTTGAAACGGTGCCGGTGCTTAAACGGTGCTCGAACCGGTGCCCGAACCGGTGCTTAAAGAATGGAGAACACACACTTTGTCCAAAAACCTCTTATGTTTAGCTGTTTTTTTTGTAAAAAGGTAACAATGTTAGCCTTTTCTGCAGCTATAGGGGATTTATGGCATCACTCTTGGCTGGAAGCAGTGCTTAATCAATGGAAAAAACACAAACTTTGTCCAAAAACCTCTCATGTTTAGCTGTTTTCCACTTTTTCTTTGGTCGTTTTAGCCTTTTTGGCCAGGGTGAAGGGAGCATCTGCCATCAAACAAGAAGACAGCAGCATGTAGCTATGGTGATGTTTGCTAGTTCACCTTACGTGCATTAATGTAATAACGTGGTTAGCCTACTCAATGTAAATTACACAGGGACAACATTAAGCTACTCACGCAGAGAAGAACGGCTGCTGCAGCCATCGTCCGTCATCATTTCTGCTACACTGGCAGGGCTAGGGGCCAGGACTCTCCCGGTCGGGTTTTTGGGGGATGTTGCTAACTCCGGGTCCAATAACAGGCACCACACCCGCAGTAGATGTGCTCGATGTGAGGTCTCGCAGCAAGCTATCAAATACGGTGCATTTCTCGGCTTTTAACAAAATGCTATAAGAGTCCCAGATATAAACCTAGTGGGAGTATCCCCCCACAGAGGGACAAAAGGACCCCCTGATGATCCTGAAGAAGCTTCTCGGATGAGAGGTGAAACGTCTTCAAGTAACTTAAAGAAGTCCAGACGCTTTTCTTTGCAAGCTCCTTTGACTACGATGACCTGGATGACTGGGAACCTTCACAGACAGATTGGCTAGAATCCAAAGTGTATGACATCTCAGGGAAAAAAAGCACCGAAATGTGCGCTGCTTTTCGGTCTGGTTACTACCGTTTATGTCAGAATACCGGTACCCATCCCTAGTTGCGACTAATTGATTGTCAGGCACAGCATCAATCACACAGGAACGACAGTTGAAGCAAACACACACACAAAAAATCCAAACTCTGTGTGCATTGCACGTGACATGGTATCAGCTTACTTTTAGTGCTAACCATGCTAGCATGCTATAGCTGAGAAGAAATCCTCTAATAAATTCAAGGTGGAGTTTGCAGTCTACAGTGTTTGTTCTGGGAGAACAAATACAGATGAATAGAGTGACTGGCTGCAGGAAATCTCAAAAGGTGCCTGGGCCTTTGCAACCCTAATCTCACCGTAACTTAGATTTAGTGTATACACAGCTTAACAAAACGCTGGTTTGTTAAGCTGTGTCTTTGCATTTTGAAGCCGAATGTGATGAGTGAGGTGTGGATCTGATTGTAAAAACACACACTTCAGCAATTCCTGGATAATCCACTTTTCTGCCTCCTAGCATGGCCAGAAATTACAAAACGCACTTAATGTTATATTCAATAAACTTCAAAATGGAGACTGAGCCCATAAACTCATCAGGAAGTTGTTTGCTGTATTCACAGACAAATGGAGATGAGGGTCGTTTTCCCAATAAACTCAAACGATACAAAAAGCAACAACTGGGCTCATGGCTGGTGAGCAATAAAAATAATTGAATTTACTTTTATTAAAATAATCTGTTTTAATAAAAAAATAGAGTAAAGGCACTTCCATATTGACCATACTTTTCAGTCCTGACAGCTCAGTCCATCTTTTAGCAGTGTGATAAATGCACCGCTCACACGAGCTGAAACTGCAGCGCAGCTTCTCCTGATATAAGAATTTGACATTTTGTGATTTACACGAGCAGCTGTCAACACTCCTGATTCCACTGTCTCCGCTCGGTGACTGAGACAAAATCTGAGCAGCCAAGTTATTGATTTTTGAAAATGTCACATCAAGCCTTGTTTGATACATAAAGGCCTCACTGAGACAAATAAATACTAGATGGGGGCTCAACCTTCATTAACCTGTGAAACACGCCCGTGTTTCTGACCTATTTGAGTTTTAATTTAATGATGCAAATGCCTTGTATTGACTTTAACTTTGCACTCAGAACTCGATGCTCGTTTCCTTTTCATGTTGCCTTTGAAGCTGTGCACAAGGCAAACCTCAACAAATGAAAGTAATTTAGTGGTTGCTCAACAGGGTAGCTTTTTCCTGACATGCAGGTAATGATGGCCTGTGAGTTTGGTTTTGGGCTTGGCATCTTTTACCAGAACCAAGCTTGTGATGTCTTGTAAAGGCATGAAGGGCAATGAAGCCTCATATGGCCATTCCACTGAAGCTACTGATTGCACCATTCAAGGCAGCAAATATGATTGGCTGGTTGCTGATGACTCCAAAGAAGAAGTATTTCTTACTGCTGCTACAAAAATCCATTTGTTATAGTTTCAGTGAGCTCACTTTAGTTCAGTTTATCATTACAATAAAACCACTTTTATTAAATGTTTTTAAAGCTGCATTAGCTGGTGTTCTGATAATGCAGATGCAGATTAGACAGAAGAACATAATCACCTTAGAGCCTTATTATGGCAGTTTCAATGGATCATTAAGTAATTTACACAGATATGGAGCCATACTGGCATTCATTTGGACTTTTGTTTCTGAATTTTAGTTTCTACCAACTCTGCTTGTAAAGCCTAAGCAGGTAGTATACAGTGGGTTTATCAGACTTCCTCTGAAAGCGCCTGCCTTCTGGGGCTACAAATGAACATACTGACAGTTTGTGGACCATTAAATCAAACAATGAGCTACAAGAGTCTAAAAGGCTGTGAAGAGAAATACACCGACAGCAGCCTGATATACTCTGTTGTTACTATTAGTATGATCAAAAAGATCCACGATGATGCCCACAGGAAACAAAAATCTTACCAGATGTAAACTTTGCAGATCTCTCCTTAAGGTAGTTTCCTTGAACACCTCTGAACTTCCTCCCAGCGTGGCTGCTAGTTTGAGATTGATCCCTGCAAGACGCATTCTTAGATTTAGAATATGCACCTTGCAAACATCAGTTTCTGTATCTCAGTGACCAGCTTTTGCTTTGAGGATCATCACCAGCGATGAGAGCTGAGTTTCCAGCTTTTATAGACCGAACAGGATTTATCTGTGAAATAGGCAAAAGTTTCTGCAGTAATTTGAAGGTGTTGCGTTCAGGCCCAGACCACCGTCAGGAATGTTAATGCACTGTGTTGGACACTCAACGCAGAGTCCTGCTGTAACATCCTGAGGTGCAACATCTGTCAGGAAATGACCTCAACTGTGGTGTGTGCCATTATATGTCAGCACACACATTGAATAGGGAGTTGTAGTTGTTTTTTTTAACCACCCAAACACAAATATACACGATATACACAGTTTGTGGGACAGCTGGTCTGTTGGTCATTCTTACTTGTGCTGTTGCTGGTCCATGAGCCAGGTGTTAAACTAGAGACAGTTGTGTAGGGACAGAAGATGATCACGGTTTGTGTTATCAATAATGGGATGCCACTCTATGTTCTTGGTTGCCATGGTTAAATGGTAAGTTTCCATGTACTAATTTTTCACATTTTATATGGTCTTGCATGATGAATATGAATATAAACAAGAAAAGTGTCTTAAATAATTATGTAATGTAGGTCAAAAATCTGGAAATTCTTTGGTATGGTTGCGTTTGCCTGTCTGCTCTTTGACTAACAGCTAGCTGTGCGTGTGCTTTTCCCATCTCAGTTTTGAAATCATCTCTTTAAATCATCTGTTTAAAATGTTTTTGGTTTTACTCATTCAACCTATAACCAAACGGTCTCAGTGAGTAAGAAGCCTTTGTTTTTGGTGCCACAATCTGTTTTCTCTCATTCTTCTCTTATTTCCTTTCATTCTTTGCCGTGTCAATCAGAGGGTGATGCTGGCGTGTTCGTGTGCGCTTGCATTCACCAACTGCGTGAATCCCTATCATAAATCTTCATGAATGTCTGATCAAAGCTGGTTTAAAAAAAGCTATCAGTGTGCAAGCACGTCACCGTATCCCAGTGGATCTGTTTCTGAGTGAAATAAACAAAAAGGACATGAAAGACAGACAGATGCAGAGAGATGAAAACGAGGGGGGAGCAAGTGCAACAACTCCAGGGAATAAAGACATAACCATTTTAATTTGCATCTTTATGGCATTGTACTTCTCTTTGTCTGTGAATAATAAAAAAACAACAACAAAAATGCTTTGCATAATGCAGTAAAGATTTCCACCGAGGTTTCTGAGAAACACCCAAACTGCATGACACCGATCTGTGAGTGTTGGGCGATAAGGAAAAGGTGGGCAGGCGATGATGTAACACATCGTCTTATCAGCGCACGCAGGCTGTTGGTGGCAGGCTGAAGGTGTACAGTACAGAAACACCTCTATGAACTTATCGGGCTTCCAGTCATGCACACTCACCAGGATGTGACTGTTCATTTTTAATTATATTTTTTTATCAATTGTGAAGCTGATCCGACAGAGCACTTTGCAAAAGTCTCGAGCCAGCTTTCATGTCCTTGTATTTTGCTTCCAAAGAAGCAGAGTTTCATGTAATCTCTTTAAATGGCCTTGAGCAAACAGTGCAATCATACCTTTAGATGAATAAGCAAATAATACCAGAGGTAACAGTTTGACAGGCATAAAATAGTATTTTTGCAGGCAGCAATGGGGTGATTCCCAAAGAACCAGTGGCTGTAAATTTAGAATAAAATGGTTTGGGACTCCAACTTCAGCCAGGGGTGTTGGCCAATCTGTCAAAATTGCAAAACTGCAGAGAAAATCGCCACTTTTTAAAAAATTTTTGATCCTATGCAATACTATCTCCCAATGCAGTCCAAGCATACCTGGGTAGAAAAACATGCTATCAGTCATGGATTGGCTTCCTCCAGAGCCCAACCTTAACATTACTGGAACAGTGTGGGAATTATCTTGACAGGGAAGAAGCCTGGAAAACTATTCTTGCAGCCGATCCTTACTGAAATGACCAGAAAGATGCCTAAGAGTTCAGGCTGTGTTGAAAAATACATGTGGTCGTACCACATACTGACTCAAGTTTGTTAGAATTCCAAAAACCTCTCTGAATCTTTGCCTTTCATACTAGGTTTTAATATTTTTGCACATTTCAATAAATCACTGCAACCATTTCCCATTTTCTTAAAGCAAACTATAAAGAAATGAAGAGAGACTTGGGGCTTTTGCGCAGTACTTTAGTTCACTTAAAGTTAACTTAACTCAGCCATTCAGGATGTTTTTATTGAACATTTTGCACAAAATGTCCTCCTATTAAAAAAAATAAATAAATAAAGGAAAAGATTTTTAAAGAAAAACTCTTCCTTAGTTATGATTTTAAAAAGGGAGAGTTTAAAGGCTACTTCTCTTTAGGCAATTCAGATTTATACCTGGAAACCTCTAAGCCAGTAGGAGATGTTCAAATACTCCTTTGAGTAAAATCAGTTCTTTGTGTTTCTGAAAACCAATTTGGATCTTTTTAAGAACCTCTTAATGTCGCCTACGAATAGGCTGAAGTCTCATTTAAAAAAGTGGAACCGGTGGGCAACAACAGACTGCTGCGTCTCTTTTTATCATATGAAGATGCTCTTTTTATAACGTTCCCACCTGTCACCTGACAACCCAGCCCAGTGATGATCCTTTTCATGAGAACAGCCACATCTAACTCTGCAATATGTACATAGTGTCCTGCAGTTTCATTCATAAGGCAAAAGCATTATTACTGCATCCATACGTTTAATGTTTCAAGAACAACTTTTGGTAATTTCTTAAAATCTTGAAATCGGAGAACTGATGAGAATCTTTCGGTCAAAGGTCAAGGTCACTGTGACTTCATAAAACACCTTGTTAGCCATAACCACTGAATTTGTACGCTAGTGATAAGAAGTCTTTACCCAGATTAAATTTTAAAAAATGCACACAAGGGCACTTTTCAAATGTCAGTTTAATTAAATCCAACAAGTGCTGCTGAAGCAGATCAGATATGTAGAGATTTCTTTTTTCATTTCATTTAAATATCCCATATTTAGGCATATAATTGCACGTTATAGACAGAGATTTAACTACTTATGTTTTAAAAAACCATAAAATTATTTGTTTTGTTAACAAAATGTATTTGATAAAAATCCAAAACAGGCATTTTAATTTTGATAACCATTAATCAAACTGGAAGGTGAGATTAATAATTATGTAGTAATTAGTCTTTGGAAACATTTAATATTTCTTTTGAGTTTGAAAGTAGTTTGAAAATTGCTCATTTTTAATTTAAACAGCCAAGTTTTGTCCTCATTTTGAGAGCTTGGTACATCATACAGTAGTGCTGTAATCTAACCAGGCTAATCCTCTGTCATCATTAGCCAGATTGTTCAGTAGTGATCTGTCACGTCTTACACTACAGATATTTTTCATCTTGTTTCAGTACGCAGTGTGTTGAGTATTTTCTATCTGCTGTACTGCATTGATAAGTAGAATGAGATTGCTGTTGCAGGGTAGAAAAGACATATAGGTCGAAACTTCCAGTGGGATCAGGGATTCTCCCTTTGATCCACAAGCTCATTAATTAACCATAAACAACATCAAGAACAAGTGCAACAATTACAAGCTACTGACTCACAAGAGCGATATTAATAACCAGAAAAATATGAACCAGCATGCTTCTATAATTCTCCTTGTCTTTGCTGTGTAATGCAAGTGAATGTGACCCTTGAGTAGCCCAGATATTGCATAATGCATATTATTCTTTCTCAAATAATGCAGGTGAATCTGCTTTGAAGTGTTCAGACAGGCTCTGAGCACAAAAGCCTTTCAGAGCATTAAATTCTCTCTTTTATAGGAATTATGGATTTCTTTGTTCAGATTGGACTGGTAAGCTCTCTCATGTCTTCGATTGCATAACCTTAATGCACTAATGATTTCAGTTACTATTTGTGGGCATTTTTATTCATCTTCAGATGAATCATTCAAGACCTGTAACGCAGTCGTACACCAGACCAGCATTAAAACACAGCGTACCTGATGCAGGTCTTCAATATGCCAAAGTATATTAATGCTACGCAGCTCGTCTCTGTTACTATCGAACTCGGCTGATGAATCCTGGAGTCCTGAGCGTTGCTACTGTACTGAAGCTCTGCAGCACCAGAGTAAGATTTGAAAAGCCGGTTGAGTAAGACTCTAAAATGATTAACAGAATTTATTTAGCCAGTCTTATTATCTTTTCACCAAGGACAGGTTCCTCCAAGTTTCCATCATTTTGCCTGCTGATCTTCACACGATGCTGTTTATATTAAAGACACTGGCAGATTTATCACTGAACTTCTTTGCAGTTTTTTAAAACAACTGGATCATTTCAGTGGTTCACAACATTTATTTTGTTGCCTGAAAGTTACAACTATCACCTGACACGTGAGAGGTGTGTTCTTAAACAGTGAAATAGGCTAAAACATCTCTAAAATCAGCACATTATGCCATGATTTAATCATACTGATGAGGATGATGATGTAAAAGTCTCAAAAACTCACAAAGCTTGTATCAAATATGAAACGCTTGGCTTTAACCTGGATTATCTTTATATTGAAATTTGACAAATATGCAAAAAAAAAAAACCTATTAAATGGAGAAAATACTTTTTCACCACACCGTACATAATATATGTCTCATTCTGCTGGTTTTACACCACACAGCAAACACAGATCAGCCCTTCAGATTCATGGAAGAACAGAAGTCCACAAAAAAGAGAAAACATTTATTATGTGTTGCAATAATCTATAACTACCAGCTGAGTGTTCTTTTAATCCACAATCTTCATCCCGACAAATTCCTGTCAGTGTATATTAAAATGTTAAGTTTTGATGGTGAAAGTGACAACTTTTCCAATGTAAACCTAATCTTAATCCACCCAAATACTTCTGGCATGTGTAGGCCACGAGAACATTTACCAAGACAGGGCTTTCATTTCCTGAATGCTCATCCGCATGTGATGAAAACACCCCTAAAATTAAAGCTGACAGACTGTATTTTAACATTGTCATCACTGTAGCGTCTCAAAGTAATAATACTGCATAATCAAAAAAATGTGTGATCCAAGTGCACAGGCAGCTCGCCGTGTGATGCCGCAGTGACAAAAACCCACGTCTGTACCACAGGACAGATTTAGCTTCTTTTTTTTTTCCCCCATAAACTTCTATTTCTAGCTTTTCTATCGGCCCATCTTCCGCTCTCATGAGCTCACACTTCTTAACGCATCTCTCCATCTCTATTTGTATGTTGTTGTTTTTTTTCCACCTCAGTTCAGAGTGGACAGCACAGCTTGCGATGTCTATATTTGTCCTCTCTCACACTCTTTCTTGCCCCCCCTCCCTCATTTCTCAGCTGTGTCTCTTCCTCTTAAGGAGCAGCTGTGCTGAAGTGACTCAGAGATGCACATAGAGACCCAAGCTGCATTTATTAGATGTACAAAGAAGCCCAGTACCGGCCCTGTTATGGTTAAGGTCTCACCCAGGTTTAACATTTAAATGAACCTTTGATGCCTTTTATTAGGTTTCCTATCTGATGAACAGTTTATGTAATCTCACAGTCAAAGTCCTATTTTTAAAATGATTCAGACGCACTGGGAAGGACACAAATGAACAAAAACAATGTCTGTTACTGATTCATAATATCTTTAACCACATATGATTTTTGCATTGTTTGTTTGCTTGTATTGATGCAGTGTAGTTGCTAAATAACAGGGACACCGGTGCCACTTTGACTCATGCTCATCCCCTTTCTTTGTGTCTCCAGCTGCTCACTACCTTCCAATCTCCCGGAAAAGCAAAATAGTATGAACATTATCGTTTATGAAAGTGCTTTCTGTTATTTAAGAGGAAACACTCGGGCTTGGCTTCGAACTGAGCACATACTAATGTGCGAACTTCAAAAAGTGGATAAGTGTAACATGAAAAAAGGGTGTTGTGTTCATAGACAACAGGTTCAGTTTGTGCTGCTGCACCTGCTTCTCTGTCTTCTGTGATCAGAGTATTCATGTCAAGTTGTCACTCCAATTAACAGGCCTCCACTTCACCAGAAACCCACTTAAAATCAAGTATTAAAAAGAAAGGAGAAGTCTGGGTGTACTCCATCACAGCACACCCTGCTGGCGTCCATAGACAGTCCTCTGATGATGGTTTCTAGGTCAGTATCAGACAGCAACTCCTAAAACAATTTTACTTATTGAATCCATAAATGGTATGCAAATAAAACCTCAACATCACCCACTGGTGAAGGCTAGAGTTTGACTTTTTGCCCATTGACATCCCTGTAATCACTATAATGTTAATTCGGATGACGATTTTGGCGACGTTAAACAAAATGTACTTGCTGTAAAAACTGAACAGCTGGTACCTCATAGCTTAATAGAGGGCTTGATATGACTCAAACTGAGGGACAACGCACACTCATGTGGTAGTGAGTTGTTAGTCAGTATATAGCCACACATTACCCTACACCCACTATGCCTGTTTTACTCAGTGTGGAGGTCACCGTACCACAGCCTGTGACCTCCAAACCCTGATATCAGCTTTCCCTTTTGTTTCCTCTTGTCCTGATGAGCTTTTCCTCCTCTCCATCTAATTTTGCTCCACCCCATTTATAGTATGTGTAATTAAGGTTATGAGGTTTTGGGTCAGCTGTACCACTGCTCCCCCCGTCTGTTTTCTTCTTTTGGGGGTTTCAGCTCACGATGGCATTTTTTATTCAGGCCAGCTCAGCTTGGCACAGATCAGATCATAAACGGGAGGAGAGGAGAGGGAGAGGCGCACGGAGAGATTCTGTAGAGATGGGAGTGGAGAGAAGCAGAGAAGAATAAGGCGTTATCCTCCTCCATGAGATTTTTGTCCTTGTGCGAGCGGGCCTTTGAGCACTCGAGCGGGGAGTCTTTACTGTATGGGGTCGACATCACTTGGGTGGCAGTTTTGCTGAAGTGAGGCAGTGCATCTTACTAAACCAGCCCTGCATGCCTGATAGAGAGACTTCTGCTCTTCTGTAGTCCAGTTTTCAGTCACAGTCAGTCATTACGGTATTTTGGATATATCTGCATCGGATGAGGCATTTGAAGCTAAGATGAGATTGTTTTCGTTTTTTGAAGCTGTTGGCTATTTTTATGACATCCTTACATAAAACATGACTGATTAATTTATTCAAATATTTGATGTGATTAGTTAGGTTGGTGAAGGCTCACGCAGTGCGATTAAAAATAAATGTTGCCTTGTATTTGCTTTTAAGCCGTACACTTCAACTTCGCAGAGTCGCAGAGTTGGAATAAAAGAAAGCAATTTGTCTTTCTTACATACACAATAACCAACAAAGGTATTTGTTTTAATCACGGAGCTTTAGTATATTTGTCATTATTAATGGTAGAGGAAGAGAATCAGTTGAATCAGATTTTTCGTTTGTTTTATTTAAAGGTTCCAGCTGTTAATCCCACTTAAGTGCTGCTAACGGTACAAATTATATCAGTTTTGTAGAAAATTAAAATAATAGACTCGTTCAGCCCAGAAAAATCACAGCGTGAGTTGCAGTTTAATTTCCACTTATTTTTACAAATGCGTAAAAGTATGGTACTGTATACTGTTATACTGCAAGATTATAATTAGAGAATGCATATTGTCCTTCAGAGTTTTTGCTAGATCATTTTTAATCTGATTAGCACAGCTTCCAGGAAATGCAACGAGCCATGAATGTGTTTATTCCTACATTAGTAAATCTAATTGCTTGCAAATGAAATTCTGCAAAATGAGCAATTAAACTTCGGCTTCATGGCTTATTAAAAGCACCTTGTAAAGTAATGTTTCACGTTCACAGCTTGTCATTAAAATGCTTTGTGTGTGTCCTCGGCTCCCAAGGTATTGCCATAACCAACAGTGCAATAGCTTGAAACTGTCAGCAAGTATATGTCTGATATTGTTATCATGCACAATATTCAGAATTGTGGCCTATTCATCAAACCTAAGCACCTTTAAGTCATCCTAGTTCGGAGCAAGGGAGTGCAGTTATCACATGTCCTACCTCCTCAGGCAGGCCATTGCAGCTCATTCTGGTCACTTTTGGTTCTCAGTTTTGATTATAGGATATCCTCTGGATATCCCTACCTGAGCCATGACTTTAAGTTGTACAAAGCTCTACAACAGCTGCCTGTCAGGCTTCCATTTTTCAGACTTTTTGAGTTGTCAGGGCTTTTCCTTGTGTTTTATGGTTCCACACTGACGGTTTTAGAGTTTGAAGCTGCTTGATGGAAATTGTCAGCTAGTCCATCAGCCTTGAGACTAAGAAGGTACTAGGAGGAAAATAAAGGTGGAGAAAGAGGACATACATGTCATACACACAGATCCCTGCCACCTTCCTAACTCTGGAGGTGCCACCCACAATAGCTTTGACGCAAGAGACCTCTGATGCTGTCCTGGGGTATTTTGGGTTGGATTCTATGGATTCTCACTCACACTGGGTAACACTGAAAACGCTGGAGGGCTCTTTGTCATGTCATGTTGTTGTACTGTGGTGAGGCGCATTGTCCTGTCCTCTTGTGTCTGCAGCAGTGTTTAGTTGGTTGTCTAACATCCACATGAATCCATGTCTGAGGTTTGCCAGAAGGACATTGTTTTAACCTGATTTTTTTAAGCCCGGGTCAGCCAAGGAAGAGTAGGGGCGACATATGCAACAGTGGTTTTATTGCTGTTCTTTGTGTATTGTCTAGCAGTACACTCTCTGCAAGGGTTAAATTGCATCATATCCCTAGTTTGCTTATTACTGTTTGGCATGTTACCACACCGTATGTATATACTTTCCTTTTAAACCATTTACGGCATCAAATTGAACTCTAAAGCTAACTTCTGGAATCTCCATAATGAAGTACAGATTTTTTTGTCTTTTTTCTGATGAAATTTCAAAAGCCACTAATTAGCTGCTACCCAGTAGATATTTATTGGCTGATGCAACACTGAAGTGAGGCTTTGGGTGGCCTTGTCTAGAGAAAGGTCAGCTAAAGAATGTGATAATGCCCACTGAGTAATGCCCATTGCATGTGAGGTCCAGATATGAGTGAATGAACGCTGAAACTTAGTTGTGCATTTTAATGAAGCGTTAATAACACAGAGGAGATGACCTTGCCTGGTGAAACAAATTGGCAATGCTAGCACGTAGCTACTGCTTAATGCAGACCCGTGTTTGGCGTGTAAAATTGCAATTCACATTTTCACATGCACACTTAGATACTCTATACTACATACACTACTGTACACACGCACACATCTACAGCCAGAGAAAAACTTATTAGCACACTCTCACTGAGAATTAATTGGGTTTCCTCACGCTTAAAATTAATTCCCTCCTTTATAATGTCCTATTTAAGAGTCATGGCAGCTAAATAAATAGAGGTGATGAATGGCTTGCATGGCAGTCAAAGGTGTTAAGCATACATGTGCGGGGTCCCTTACTCTTCCCTGTCTGACCTGGGCTTACCAAATCAAATTGAAGTTCAAAGTGTGCGTTTGTGTTTCTCATTCGTACAAATCATGTCGCATCTTCATCTCGTCTCATCACAAATGTCTGGGCTCGGGAGAGAGATGGAAACTTTAAGGGTTGGGGGATTAATTTTTGAGCCACTGTCAGTTATGTTTTATGTTTAAAGATTAGCATCAGCTGTTTTTATTGCTTTGCAGCACTGTCTGATCCAGTGATTTATACTGCCTCGGGTATTTAGAGACATTTTTATATTGACTGAGAGCACTGGTATACCTGCTTAAACAAAAAGCGTCAAGGCAGAGTATCAACCGAGCTCAAACAGAATTCTGAAGAAAAATAAGTCTGTGTCATGTGTGGCTGTATGCAGGCAGGACTGGAATGGTGGACCCAAAGTGCAGACTCTTGGATACGAAAAAGGTGCACTTGAAAACAGCTTTAATGGTGAACCAGACCAAAAACTAAACTGAAAAAATACAAAAAACTAACCAGGCTGGCAAACAGAACACACAGTACAGAATGAGGGTAGATCGCGACACGGACAGAGGAAAACACAGGGCTTAAAAACAGAGGGAGCAATCAGTGAATGAGAGACAGACGGGAAACACAGCTGGGGCAAATCAGGGCTAACGAGGCAAGGGAAGCAAAACCTGATACATTAACCCGAGATACGGACTTCAAAGTAAAATAGGAAACATAACACAGAGATGCAGACTTGAGAAGGGGATACAGCAACTAAGGAATACAGACAGAAGCCAAAAGACTAAAACTCTAACATAAACCACACAGAGAACCTAAACTCAGAACAACCCTACAAACCATTAGATATAATTAATCCAATCAAAGGACCAAAAACACAAAACCACTGGGTCGACGACCCAGCCCCCCTAACAGTCTGTTTTTCACAGGTAAATAAAAAAGATATATATAATATACTTTTACGACTATGTAGATAACAGTCGTTGTGACTGTAGAGTTGCATACAGTACTTATTTGTTGCATCACCCTGGATGAAATCTGCAGTACTGATAATATCTCTGAAATTATACATACATTTGTAATGCCAGACCAAAATTATTCAACGTGGAATACCTGAAAACAAAAACAAGCCCTGGCACAAAGCTTGAGAAAATCAGAGTTTCACCAGTTTAGTCCTTTTTTCTGGCACGAGTGGCCATGTTTGGATGAGAAGTGAGAATACAAATTTATGAGCTAACGCTAGCAAGCTACATCTATAGACTACACTGGCACACACACCACATGATGCTAATGAGTGCTAAGTAATAGCAAAACTGAAACACAAACTTTGGCGACGTCAACACGATAACTTATCAAAATAAACCATGGAGTGGCTTCATTTTTTCCTGGACGTGTGCATTTGTTGTTCATGTTTCCCTTTTTACATTTGAAGTCTACAAATGTGCTGAGATTGTGCATATAACACAAAATGAATCGTGTCTACTTTGTGTAGTTGTCTTTCTCAATCTAATAGTAGTCTAACACATGACTTTATTTGTTTGCCTGAAAATAGCAAAGCTGTGACAGAAGTGAACAGCAGTATCACCTAAAAGAGCATTTTAACATCTCCACCTACGTTGGCAAAATGATCTTTTCCTGCTCACGGTTTATACCAAATACACGGCAGGCATCATGACTCAGTGTGATTTGTGCTCCGCGGCCTTACTGAGATGAATACAGCAAATGACAATTAAGACAAAACCTGTAAAGTCTTTTGCAATCAAGGAAAAACCCATTATCACTATTGAATACTTAAGACTAGCTTATTCTGCGTGATCTTCTTCTTTTTCATTTATTTATTTGTATTTCATTCTTTTGTCCAGTTGAATGCAGTCAGATTTCAAGGAGATTCGTTATTTGTTCTTGTGGCAGAACTCGTCTCTGCTCCACTGCAGCTTTGCTGTCTTTGCTGTTGTCTTGTGGTTGTCATGGCAACTGAAAAGTGAATTTGATACAATTTTGAAACGTTCAATAAATGTTGACAAATTACCTATAGAACGCGTCAGTTGTTCCCTGACAGACAGCACTGTTGTCTCTGGCAGTGGTAGTCACTGGTAAAACAAGCTTTTTTTTCACTGATTGTAAGCCAGCTGTCTCCTAATTGGTTCTCTCTTACAAATGCAAGGTTTAAACAGCAAGTAGGTTGGGCTTGTGAGCTCATGCTCAGTTTCTCAGACCAAATTGGTGATATCCACTCTCATGACCTTATAGAGCATGAAAGATGTGCCGTAACAGTACATCTACTGTATTGTATTGAGGAAGAGAAATCATAATACTGCCCCTTTAATTTCAATCATTGTTACAAACCGATAAAGTGACAAACTCAAGTTTAAATGGCAGACGCTTGTAAAAGTGGGCTGCAACCTCAGTAGGGCTGGGTATCGTCACTGATTTCTAGAATTGATTCGATTCCGATTCACAAGGTCCTGAATCGATTCGATTCACGATTCGATTTGAATCTGGGAAATTTTGCCTCAGACGGTCAGAAATATTATAACTCAGATCAGTACATTTACATATTTTTGTCTCTATGAAAAGGAAGCTGACACGTTCCAGACTTTATCAAAGGTGTGAGCATCACAGCAGATGCCTTTGTGTCAAAGTAGCTGAAGATAAAACACAGAAAAACATGAAGGTGATTTTCCTGGTCTGGGATTTTATAAAAATATTCTGCAGTACATCAAAAACGAAAGAAAACCATTAATCAACTTATGAACATTACCTCTGAAGTTACAGCGGTTTTATTAGAGACACAGCATTTTGCATTTTGTTTAATTTTAAAAAGTTTAAATTTGTTCAAAAGCCTATTGAACGGCAGAAATTAGGTTTTCTTTTCGGAAGTAAGTAAAAGTTAAAAAAAACATCGTCCGACAGCGCTGTAAACAGCGGTAGACTTGCGCGTAACAAGCAAGCGAATGATGCAGAAAACAGATTTTGGGGATAGACGGGAAACTGTTCTTGAAGTACACTGAGAGAGAGAGAGCGAGCTGTGCATGAAGTGTGATTTTATTGTGGTGGCAGCAAAACAGCAAAAGTCAGAGTGAATTCATGACGATGTTTATGTGAAGCTTAGTTTGGATCTTCTTTTGCTGCTGGTTCGGTCAATATTGTTTGGAGAGAGATAAAACTAACAGCTTTAGAATCAGCGCAAAAAGGGCGTAAACACAAAGCGCGGACCCGCCGAAACATCGGAATCAGCGAGCTGTCGGCTTTCAGCCCCGAGCATGTCCGTGCCGTCGGGTGAGAAAGGCGACATCTCACAAAGTCTGATGCGCGCTTTGTGTTTACGTCTTTGTGCAGAAGCCGTGTTCCTGCTCTCATTTACTGTTTTAAATGTTTGGTGGTTGTCAAAATTTTGTGACGTTTTACCTGAGATTCTGAAATTTTGGGCAAAATAAATTTATATAAAAAAATCGATTCAGGATTTTAATGAATCGATATCACGTTCTCCAAGCCAGAATCGATTTTAATCGATGAATCGATTATTAAAACCCACCCCTAAACCTCAGTCGATTTCACCTAGTTGAAGAAAAACTTAAATGAGAAACAGAGTTGTTGTCCTCACAGCCAGCAAAGACCGCAGCCAACCAGCATCAGAACTACTGTGTAAATGTTTTTCAGTGCCACACATACTCTATAAATAAAGCTGCAATATTTCATTTTTCTTGGTTAAAAACATTTTCTGGCTACTTTCACTGTCACCTTTGTTTGAAATGAGCCTTTCCTGTTGCTCTTTTCACTGTTTTCCTTTGGTAATATTGCAGTTTTCATATACCTTGCCTGGTACGAGAACACAAACCGACTTTGGCATAAAGCTATTTTGTAAAATATTCAGGGAACCACAGATTTAATATCGTCGTCAACACTCTTGTCTTTATTACTCGAGAAATCTCCCCTCTTCTTTATGGCAGTGTGTGGCTTCTAAATGCGATGGGATAAAGTTAATGTATGAAGGTCAGCACTGGAGCAACACTGATGCTCAGCTCACCTGTCAGCCGGCAACGGCGCTCTTTCCAAGTGGCTGTGACAGCAGGTGTCCTCCATACAGCACAGTGTGTGTCACAGCTGTCAGTCTCCTGACAGAGACCTGTCCACAGCGTCCAGCCTGGTTAGGCAGACAGGCTGGGGAACACACACACAGACACACTGGATAGCTTGGCTGTATTTGCATGAACACACGCACGCACACACACGGAATAACATTGTGTCAAGGTTAGTTAGAGCTCATGACATTTGAATAGCAGGGAGGAAGGAGAACACATAGGATGGGAACAAATTTCACCTCCTCTCCCTCCATCATTCCTATCTCTGTTGGAAATTGTCCTGCTGTCCTTATCCATTATGTCTTAACTGGAGTGTGTTTTCCTTTTGTGTGATTTTCATATAAACTGACAATTAATTTTTTGTTTTCTGACTCCTACAATGATGTTTAAATGATTTTACACTGTACATAATTGTGTCCTGCAGAAGAGTGGTCCACGGTTTGATTAATTCAAGTTTTCTTCGTGTGTGTGTGTGTGTGTGTGTGTGTGTGTGTGTGTTTTTTAGGTGGCTGAGATGCATGGTGAATTGATAGAGTTTAATGAGCGCCTGTACCGTTTGCTCATGGCCAAAGACCACCTCATAATCCAGATGAGACAGGAGCTCATTGACCTGAGAGGACCGGTGAGTGGCACACAGCAACAGACGCATCCTGTCTCGTCTGATTTCTCTGCGGGTTTTCTCCTTTTCTCTTCTTTGACTTGCCCACTGATTCTGTTTGATTTTAATTTCTACTTGGTCCTGTTTGTTTGTCCATCCCTCGGTTCATTTTCCCCAACAGTCGGCAGCGTCAATAATAGTTATCTTCTTTCTTATTTTCTGTTGGTGAGATTTGATTTTCTCCGGGAGACTTTCTCCTGATCTTGATGGCTATCGATGTTAATACTAAGTATCCATTGTTCTTGTTAGACAGTACACAGACAGAGCTACTTTTTCTCACTACTTTCTACACTAACAAGAAAAACGCACAGATTACCAACATCTGGTCATGCTCTGGAGAGCCTAAAGCTGTCTAGACGTGCACACACACAGCCTGCCCACAGTTTGAGTTGGTATAGCTTCAGTGAAGGGAGCCCCAGGTAGCAGATAGGAGCTCTTATCCCTGAGCTTCAGCCCTGCTGTACTGGACTCCTGTGGGCGTGTGTGTGTTTTGTGCATGTCCATCTCTGTTTCCTAAGTGCTCCGTGCTTGCTATAACTCAGAGCTGCTGCAGACAGCCAAACCAGGGTCGCTGCCTCACTGATCCCTTTCTTGGTCTTGCTCATCTATTACCTTCTCTCTGTGCGTGCGTGCGTGTGTGTGTGTGTGTTTGATGAAAGCCTGGAGGCTGGCGGCCCAATTGCACTGGCTGTGGTGACAGTGTTTTTGCTCAGGTTTAGATAGGCTCTCTGGGAAATCTGAATAGCATGATTTTCTAAACAGACACACACACACACACACACACACACACACACACACACACACACACACACACACAACATGAGTAACACAAGTACACTCACTCTCTTTCTCAATTCGATTGACTTCATTTCTCGAGGCTTTTATTGGCATGAAAGTGTCAAGAGACAAAATTGCCAAAGCATCAAAATGTAATTTGTCTGAGTGTTTGGACATTGCACAATAGCAGTAAATTGAATAGTATTAGAAGTTTAAGATTGATTACATAGTAATTACACACTGTATGTATGAATTGCAGGAACATCCTGCGTGTATGGATGCATGGGTATGCTGTGTATATCTTGGTTATTCGTTTCGCATGTTGATACATATTGTTGGGCAGGGGCAGTTGCTGTCTCCTTTCTTTCCCACGGCCATGTACACACATACTCTTTCTCATCCACAAGGCCAACATGTAGCACGTTTAATGTGGTTACTTCACCAACCTGGAGGCATGCATGCTTGATGAATACATACACAGGGAACACACTGGTGTAGGGATCACTGGTAGATGGATTCAGTGTTTTTTTGTGCGTATCTGATAACATATTTGTGCAGGAGTTTGTCCTGTATTTGAAATGAAAGTCCTCCTTTTGTTTGTTCCCTGCTCTTTAGCGTTCTTCCTCTCATTCATTTTTTTTCCAGGTTCCAGGTGATTTAAGCCAGACGTCAGATGACCCTAGCCTGTCAGATTTTGAGACGTAAGAACATTTCTCTATATCCCCCGTCCAACGCATCTTTCTCTCACCCCTTTCTATCCTCTCATAGTTTGATGTCTCTCACCCCTTTTTCTCCCTTTGCACTGTTTCCTCTGAGTTTACAACTAAATTAGATTTTCAGGTGTTTTACCAGAGTGAACTGCAAACAATGGTAGCTGTCCAAACACAGTGCTGACATACTGTTAATGTTGCCGCTGCTCGGGATAATGATGATGATAATGAAGACGGCGGTGAGAACTGTTTGTTGTTTGTGTCACTCAGGGCTCATCGCGCTCTCATCAACGTATGGATCCCCTCTGTGTTCCTGCAAGGCAGAGCTGCCAACGCCTACCACGTCTATCAGGTACACACAGCCACATTAATATCTCTGTCTGAGCCACGCGTTGTGTTTACCAGGCAAAACGAGTCATTTCATCAAAATATACCGATTTAAACATTGACTTTGATGTCTGATGTACAGACTGCTGTAGTTATAAGACAAAAATAACGTTTTAATTGGAATAGAAACGGTGGAAGGAAGTAATGGACAGAACAAGAAGTTAAAAGTTCATGGAGGCACAGAGCGAAGGAACAAAATGAGAAAGCTCTGAAATAATTACACATTCGCTCACGTGAGCATTAATAGCTCATCATCTGTTTTTGTTCAAATTGTTTTGTTTGAAAGTTTTTTAATACCTAAAAATCTGTTTTCATTGGTTTGTGCCTGCCATACAAGAGTACTAGAAAAAAATACACTGAAATTAATAAAAACTGAACAGAAACGAGTAAATCCACCACGGAAACAAAAAGTAAAACGGAAATAAAAATAAAAACTAGTCAGAAAATACAAAACTGTAACAACTCTAACAGTCCATAACAGAAACGAATGCTTCAGCTGGGATTCGTTGACCACATAAATCAATACTGTGCCTCATCAGAAAGAGGGGGAGATGACTAAGGTAGAAGCTGGCATACATCAGGAAAAAAATCGCATAGTTCACATTTTTGTTGAAACTAATTATCCGATGAATCTGGGATCATTTCTAATGTTGGTACATGGTGGGCGTCTGTACCGGATATCAATCTAACATGGTCCTGGCTTCATCATCATCACATCTGAACTCCATCTTCAGGAACATAAAGTTACTGAGCTTCTGCAATCATACATACGAGTATAAATCCTGTGACAAATTCAACCTGTGAGTTGCTCTTTAAGCTTAGAAAAGGTTTGTCTAGAAACGCCAAGAAATAAAAGGCTAGCTGTCGCTTTTTTTGGGGGGCAGTCTGTGCTCCAAGATGGCTGTGTGTCCCTCGTCATCGATTGGTGCCCTGCCAGAACTGTTGCAGACCTAAATAAGTTCCAGAATGCTCACTGCGCTTCCCACTCGAGCCTGCCATTTCTGAGTTTGCAATCAAGTTTGGTCAGAACTTTAAGCGTTTACACCGATAATAATAAAGCAACTCCACTTAACTAAAATAGTGTTTCCAGAGCTCTGTGCCAGGTACTTATCTAAGTAAGGTGTGTTGGGAACTGGACTCGAGAGCAGCTTAACAAACCGAACTGCTGCTGCTTCTTGTATCTGTCAAGTTATCGAGCAAAGTAGACAACGGCACCTCATTCCCTCTGTGGCTGTTTTACTGTGTCTGTCACATTAACAAGGTGTTACACCTCAGCTCTCTCGCCGTGGCTGTCCCCTGCTTCCCCCATGTGAGACAGAAACACACAGATACTCAGACAGTCCCATGGTTGAGCTTCATCAGACAGACAAACTCACACACACACACACCTGCCTGCTCAGGTGTTTACACAAACCTGCACTATTGGAGATGAGACAAAAACTGATGCGCACACACACACACAAGTGCTGCTACAGTGGACACCTTCTTCACGCTGCACAAATACACCTGTCAGACAGAAAAGTGCATGTGTGTACACACTGGTATTATCTGCTCTGTAGCCAGGAGGTACAGCTGTAATGTTAGTCAGTGAAAACCATATGGGACAGGAAGAGACAGGTGACACATCCTTAGCTGTAACGGATAGGCAGGAGTGACTGGCTACCATCTCAGCTTGGCTCAACTTATACATAATAGATGTAAATTCCCAATTCAGGACTCAAACTTTTAGCTGTGTGACATCTTTTTGAGCCAGACTGTCTCCGTCCTCTCAGCAGGACTGATGCGCGACAAAGGCAAATGAGACGCATTGTTTTAATTTCTCTCCTACCCGCTCGCAGCTTCACGCCGCACGGGGCAGTGCCTTTATTCTGCATTATGCATGCACAGTAATAAATGTACCACCAAACACATGATGGCAATAATTTAGAATTATCATTTGCTGCTAGTAAAATGCTCAGTGGAAAGTGGCCCACATTCAAACTGCTGTGCAGTGTTGGGTGAAGTGAGTCGTTCAATGCAGTTGGTAACTTTTATATTCGGGTGACTGCTTTGTAATTGTGCTCCCATAAAGGCAGGTTGTTGTTATTTTTTGCAAGAAATAATTACAGACTGTTAAGCACTACACCCAGTTTGAGCCTCTCGTTTCTGGATATATTGTTCAACAAACAATAAAAAAAGTCGTAGTCTTTACGAGAGTCTAAAGATATTTTTTTTTGCCTGTGGGAATCCCACGCTTTCAACTGAATGCGATGTAATGGTTGGTTAAAAGTAGGTGAACCGCACACAGGCATGTACAGCGCTGCAGGCAATTATTAGCATCCACCTGCAGTTGCGGATTTATGGATGGACTCCAGTATTGAAGCTGAGCATTTTCCATGTGTTGTGCTAATTTAGCCTAATTTCTCCATCTGAAAAATGGTCTCTGAGAGACTACTGTCCAGCCCTGGAGCTGGTATAAAGCACAACCCATCTGGTGTATTGGATACTTCCATTCACAGAGCTATATTCGTCTAATGGCTCCCTGTGGAAACGGCTTTTGTTCTTAGACAGGTTAATGGATGGCCAAGGTTACTGGAGTCATTGTTGTTAAGGTGAGGCTGTTGTGGTGATTGAACACTGAGCCAACAGTCTTAAAGACCTGAGGGTATCATGAGGAAATGGCAGGGGTCTCTTTAAATTACCCTCAAGCGAGTGCAAAGATTTTTTTGGGTCTTTTTTTCCTTCATTGTTGCACTCGCGCACACACTCATATGCTTGCAAAATTGAACCAATGATGCGAGCAATGAGCCATAGCCAAAGCTGGCTTTTGTAAGGCTTGGAGAGTGAATGGGATTTCAGAAGCCTGAGCCCGAGTTAGGTCACGGCAACCTTGTGGTGAAAATAAGCTCGCTAGGAGCTCTATACTGCTGCTAAACCCATCCAGAGAGGTGGAAGCGCTGATCTAACCATCGCATCTCATAGCGCGTCTGCCTCCTTGCTTCATTCTCACTGTCCTCCTTTTCAGCCTGCATATCTGTCTCACTCCCCCTGCCAGATTGCATACCATTATGACAGGGGTAAGCCTACTTGTACTCCATTTTCGTCTTTGCATGTCCTCAGAGCCCCTTTTTCCCCCCCTCCAAGATTTCTAAAATGACTTCCATCTGAAGTGTGGTACGGCCATTGGACAGACAGACAGAGATGAAGAGAGAGACTGATGGATTTGCTCCATTATAAGTTGGGTTCTGCTCTTTGTGCGCCTCTGGGCCTTTATTCTTCCATCATTCCGTCCCTTTACTTTCCCCTTCTGAACTCATAATGAGAGAATTATACCGGCCGTGGCAAATCACTGACTCGCTCCCACACAATCCCAACAATAGAGGCTATTAAAAGAGAATGAGAGAACGCATGGTTTGCACACTGGCAGCGAGCACAAGCGGTGATTTCTGTGTGCGCGTGAACGTCTGTGCTTTTCATTACCTGTGTATCCTGGACCAGCATTGTGTTGTGAAAAGAGCATCAGTCAGAGGCTAATGAGGAACTCTCCTCCAAAGAAGTGTCTGTGCTGGCTGCTTGTGTGTTATGGGATCCTTGTGCTTGCAACAAGGCTGTCAGCGAAAAGTAGAAGAAACAAACACTCTGGGAAAGACATCTTAGAACTAAATGTAAGGTATTTGCCTCTGGAGATGGCGGTGTCAGTGGTTTGGTAAATTGGTCCGCCACTTTTTGTCTGCGGCTTTCATTGGACTGTTTTTTCTTTTCTTTTTTTTTTGTAATGGAGAGACTGCTGTTACATTTAACAATGCCAGATACATCAGAGTAGACGGATTAAAACGTGTGGACCCAGGCAACCAAATACCTGCAAAACTAATGGCGCACCTTTGTCATTGCTGAAAGCACTAACTTTGTGGATTCTTCACTGGTTGCCTAGTTACGGGTCCTGACCAAGAAATGTTCAGGGACATAACACCCTATTGATCTTTCAATTCAAAAAAAGTTACTGTGCCTTTTGGAGATATTACTTAGGCCAGATAAAATAAGTGTTGTTGTTTTCAATGCAGTTCCACAAATTAATCTAATAGGATGTAATAAAGATGTGTCATGATGGGTCAGGGTATGAGAGCAGGGGCTATAGAGAAATAACAAATTCATCGCATGCATTGCATTGGGACATTCTGACAATCATATTTGTTCTCTTGCAGTCTGTTGTGCAATCTGTAAGGTATCAGATGATGCAACGTGCTGCACACTACGACTGTGCCATACTATGCCTCTTTTTGCAATAAAGTTTTTAACACATCATTTTCATGGCAAAGTGTGACAAGAGTGAAGCTGGGAAGCTTTTAGCCTTAGGTTAGGCGCCATAGCTCATTTTTTGCTCACATACAATAAAAGATAAAAGCCTTGTGCCATTTAGCTCAAAAGTATTTTATGTTATTTCTTGTCAGACACTCTAAAGTAGTCCTGCTGAGAAGCTTACTGCTGTGCTGCTGTCTGATGGGAGCTTTCAGTTTGTTGATTATGAGGCGTCATACCTGTGGTGTAGATGAAAGATATTCTCTTTGTATCACAGCAGCATTTACCTATGATAAAGTTTTATCTGCTAACAAAGCAGAAACGGGTATTATCATCATGAGCTGACTTTTTTTCAGTAAAGCAATAACTTCAGTAAATTTGCATGGGCTGTGACATATAATTGCGAAAGCTAGTCTGGGACCTTTCCAACCAAAATGCTGAAAATGGGAAGTTACACCTCAGTTTACATCAAAAGAAGGAGAAAAGTTGCATAAAAGGAGCTTTTTAAACACCACTTTTGTAACTCCAAAGGCAAGAAGATTCTTAAGTTGTTTTTTTTCTTGGGGTTTTAGCTGGAAATAGTCCAACAAATGCACCGTTCACTTCAAAGTTTTTGAATATAGCCCCTCATCATCTTCCTTTCCAAATCTCTTTTTAAAAATTGCTCTTTCTGCTTTCCTCTCCTTTGCTTTATTATCTATCTGTTGTTCTTTTTCTTTTCATCAGTCTTGCTGTTTTACTTTTCCTCCAATTACTATTTTTCTCCTTTACTGGTTTAATCCTCTTTCACCTATTAATTTTCTATTCATTGATTCTAGTGCTGCTGACAAAGTCCAGGACAAAATGCTTGGGATCTTTCCACCTCCACAGCAATTTAATACTAATGCATCATAATTTTAAACTCATACAACTTCCCAGATGAGACAAAGATAACATGAACAGGGGGGACAGCAAACTGACAAAACTGCAAAGTAGATGCACAGATGCCTACATCTGTGCGTCCGTCCATAAACTCAAACACAATCCAGGCATCAAGAACAAATGTAACATCCTGTAGTTTGAAGTGAGTCCAATGGAAAATGCTGGAGTTGAGAGCTGGTGTCTCCAGTCCGCGTTAGCCGTTTCACATATAGATTCAATAAATATACAGTATCTGCACATACAAGAGGAGCACGTCTCTTTGATCAGCCAAATGCTGCACCTATAATTGCAGTGCTGAAAACTCAGTTATGCTAATCTGACTGGAAACATCTACTGTTCTCTTCTTTCGTCTGTCCCTCACACTGTTGCTCTTTTTCCACAAAACGGCATTAAATTATGTATGAAATATATTTTTTGCAAGCAGCGAGGCTGTGCGAGTGTGTGTGTGCGTGTGTGTGTGTGTGTGTGCGCGTGTATGCACTCTAAGCCATCAGAGGTAATTTTATTCAGCAGAAGGTTCTGCCTGCTTCAGAGGTCTTGTGTATTTCTTGAGCTCAAGATAATAAGAAGAGGGTGTGATGGAGATGAGGTGTAGACTGTACACACCATAAGAAATGAGAAATAGTGTTGCTCTTTTTTTCTTTTTCTTTTTTTTTCCTATTAGTTGGGTAACAGGGAGGCTCGGGTTGGGTCCACTGGTCATTGCTGCTCCACTCTCCTGGGTTGAAAAGCTGTTTTGCAGTTAAATTTACAGGCTTCTTTTCCTGAGAAGTTTTTAAACAGACCATAGCTAGTTAAAACTGCTTGAGCTACAAAGCTTGCTTTGCCATTTATGGCAACTGGAACTAATAAAACAGATCTCAAATGTCAGCAGATAAACAGCAACGATAATGCAGACACAACAATGCTAGACACTCAAAACATCGGTAAGTAAATATAACCTTACCTGCTTTGTTGTGCACTCAAAGCTAAGTTAAAGTGATGATACCGTTTCCATGCTGCCATCTGCTCCAGCCCTGTGTCTTCCCCCTGCTCTCTCTCAGCTTTCAAGTCCACTTTAAACTGTAACAAAGGCCAGAAAATGCTTAAAAATGATCCCAGAAAATACTGTTGATGGTGATAAATTACAAATTACGGTTGTTAGTTAACTGACCACATCGACTGTTAATCTGATTACAAGGGATGCATCTCTAAAAGTAATATGTACTTATCATTAAGTCCATTAATTTTACTGCAGTTCATTAAAGTTCATTAATTATATTTGTTATTATCTACTTTGCGTATGCTCATCTTCAAGCCTGTTCAAGCAGAGTCTCAATTACAGAAATAGCAGTTACATAAACCTTGTTTAACTTGCTTCTCTCAAAGACTTTAATGTATATAAACTATATAAATCAGCGCATCTGTGAATCTTTGATACGTCCTTGAAACTCTTTCAGATGTGTGCACAGCTGCCTTCAATGGACTGCTATCCCCCAGAGACATGCAAACTGGGAACTGTGTTAACACCTTTAATTTCTGTGTTATCCACTGGATATAGCTAGGAAGACTCATGGCTACTGAGCCGGCATGCCCTACATCCAGACCTGCTCCACGTGAGCAGCTCTGATTAGCCGGAGGCTTAATCTGCATTGCTGGACTGCTTTCCCTGTGCAGATGAGATAGTACATCCATATGTATTAAATGTGATCTTTGAGCATGTGCAGATAGCTGTGCATGTTTGTTGGTGTTGCATTTAAAGACACATGAATATCGCTGATCATGAGCTTGCAGGATTTTTTTGTGTGTGTGTATTGTCTCACACACACACGTATTGGACTCTGTATGGATGTGCACGTGAGTGATTATGGTTATGATAATGGCTGGTTGGTGAAAGAGCGAGATAACGGTTATGTTGATGATGGTAATGATGAATGTTTTACAAAGATGATGATGATGATAATTACAATCGTTGTCTTCGTCTTACATCCATCAGTCATAGATTAAACACCCTCGGGAAGACGCAGAGGCTGCTTTTGCTGCTGTACACTGCAGCACAGGCACCTCATCAATTTCAGCATCAGTGTAATTTACATTACATTTCCATTTTAGGCACTTAAGTTAGTGCTCTTATCCAGAGCATTTCACAGTGGGGAGGTTGAGCTTCAGTGTCTCATTCAATAGTACTTAAATAAAATGCATTTCTGTGGAAGGACACGGGCATTGGCAGGAGTAGGGATGAGGCTGTGACCTTCTGACTTGAGGGGGAGAACAGAAAATGCAACACCTGCATAATGCATAGGAAAAGAGTAAAACTGGAATTACCAGTTCGCCTCAACTAGAGCCTGTACAAATATCTTTAGATGGGAAAGGCAAAAGGTTTCTGGTGTAACGAATTAGGATGATTAATTTTCTCAACTTGCAGTTTTATTCGATTCAGTTTTATCTGCACTAAACGTTATTTATCATAACTGCAAGCCCCCATGAAGGAGATTTACCTCTAGCTGTGCCTGTGGGTAGCGTCATTTGCAGGAGAAACTATAGGATGGAGTTTCCTCCTTGCTAAAACTGTCCAAACAAAAGATATTGTATCTCACAAAGATATTGTTGCACTTTTATTTGCAAAGATCAATCCACACACTGCTTTATGAAGGCAGTTCAGAATAGGCTGAATTTTTATTTTATTTATTTTATCTTATCATACACCTCTTACTGTTTGGCTTGCACAGCACCTGTTTCTGGATTTAACCCTTATAAACATAGCAAAGCAACACTGAGCTCTTGAAAGGCACCCAGCAGTATGGGCTAAGCCCTGCTGCGGCACTTGATCAGTGACCTACCCGCCAATAAACACTTCAAAGTGTGTCTTTGCAGGTGCTTTCTTCTCCCCTGATAACCTCAATTTATATTTACACATTTATTTGTGTCTCCAGTTGTCTGCCGCTTCCTCTTGGCTCCATTTTCCTGATACTCCTCTTTCCCCTCCCCTCTTTTTTTGTCTCATTCAGCTCTAATTTGCACTGCATCATCCACTGCGTGGCCTATCCTTCAATCACTTGATCTCTGACTTCCTTACTATGCTGAAAACCCTTTCTCACAAACTGTCAGTGACTCATTTGTTCATGCGAGTGTATGTGTATGTGTGTGAGTGAGGAGTGGTGGTGGTGGTGTGGGACACACAAATACGAAGAGTGGGAGGGAGAGCGCTGACAGGTGAAGGAAGTGGGAGATGAAGAGAACAGCGTAAGGGAAGCAATTGTGATAAAAAGATGGCGATAATAGCTGCGGCATGTCCCATTTTCCTCCTGCTGTGGCGTCACTCAGTTTCTCCTGGGTAGTTTCCAACTTCGATGTTGAGTGCTCATATCTGGTTACCACCTGCCGGTTTTCGAGAAAGAACTTTAGCTGATTGCTCTGGTGATTAAAAAGCTCCATGTCTGACGTGTCGATGGCTGTTCTGTGTTAGGAATAGATCAATTCGGACTGGAAAACACGGTGGAATAATTCCTATAGGCCTTACGAGTCTTAGGTTACGTTTATGATGATAGCAAGAGTTTTACCACCTTATTACAGACCACACTGAGGCATTGTCATGTGTTATTACTTGCTTTTCGTGTCATCCGTTTTGATTTCATTTTGAATGTTTTGTTTCAGTTTTGTTTGTGCAGTTTTAGCTTGGCTAGCAAGGCGCATCCATAAGTACAGGATATGTCAGACTGTATAGATTAAGAAGAAGAATACAGAGTATACATACAAATGAAGGATGAGATGATTCGACTCTGTCTTGCATATGTTACTAGGCAAAAGTTTGTGCTATGATGCAATTTACTGTTGAAGTCAATTAATGTAGCTGTCCACCCACTGTAACACAAAACCAGGAGGTTTATTTTCCACTTCCACGATGAAAGGTAATACCAGCGAGAGCACAGAATTAGACCTTGCTCATATTCAGCGATGGATTTAATCTGCTCTAATTAGTGGACTGATATCATCTCAACATGTAAAAACTGTATTCATATAAGTCCTGCTTATGTTGTCTTTGTATATGTTACACTTGTGCTTTTTTCTCTGCTAGTTTTTGGTCGCAGCTTTTGTCCTGATAATCCTGAGTTATTAACTCATTCACTGCCATTGACGTCTATAGACGTCAATTACGTTTTTCAATGGGAGGGGCCAGAATACAACCTCGGGCAGCTTGTCAGTGAATTTTATTTTTTCATATATTTGTAAATAAATAGTTTTGATAAAACATAACCTTTCTCAGTGTTATTTCTGTTTTATAGAAGTGAAAAACTATTTTATATGTTAGAGGTGTCACAAAGCAAGAAATATTAGTGTCAAAGGCACTTTTCTGCTTGAAATGTATTTTTCACAAAAAGCTCGTTTTCTCCCTTTTTTTTGGTCAAAACAGGCATTTTTGGTGGAACCCACCTCTCTTCTACAGCTGATTACTAAAGAATGGAAAATGGTAGAAACAAGCTTTTTGTTTTTTTTGGATGAAAGAAGAGAGTCTGTTCTTCATTTTGGTAGGTTCAGCGTTTTCTGTGGCTCTTCAAAAATGAGTAAAAATGCTCAAAAACCCTGGCAGTGGGGAGTTACCTGATTTGAAAATGGCTGGCAGTGAATGAGTTAATAAAACTCAATACTACATGTGGTCTCCAGGTGGAAACCAGAATGGAAGCAAAGCTCCATTAGCACCTAATTACACATTATAGCATATTTACTGTTTGTTTTTTAACCCAGATCAGAAGAAAGTACCAAAGAACACAGACTGTGTGCCCTTCCTCATGCAGATATCTGTTTGAAGAGTTTAATCAGGGTTGACTTTTTTTGGATACTGGAAACTGCAGTTTTTGGTTCTTGTGTTGTGCCTTTATTTTTCAGCTCTGAGGTTACTGCTTTTGTCACAGATGATTAGGCCTCCTTAAATCTTGGCTCATGCTGTTTTCAAGCTGCTACGATCCAATTTTCTATATGAATAATAGATCACAGGACCACTTGTGAAAGGGGTTGTTCCTGATGATAAATAGAGAGAATGGTCGCCGGTCATTGCCCTTGTCAGCTCTGTGCTTTATGAAGGCTTTATAAACCTTTGAACTCGTTCTTTTTGTTTTAGGACCCACAGCTTTACCTCGTTTGATTCACTCTCCCTGCTTTCATGTGTTGCTTGAGATGGCTATTCTGAGTTAAAAGTCTACAACTTTTTAAGCTGCTTTGTGCCATCAGTGTAAGTTTCGTCATACTTTTTGTCAACAACCTTTGTTTCCTGACAGAAACACGACGATAACTAAATAAAAACGAATGTACGAGCACAAAAACTGATGTAATGTACGGCGACTTTGGTCAGCGAATATAAACGAGACTCGTGGCAGGATGAGTTGGAAGTGATTCAATCCCAACTAATCTGCTTGTGCAGTAAGGTTAAATGCAAACATTTGATCAGGGAACTGTACAACTAGCTTCTGTGCTCCCTGTTTCTCATGAAAATGCAACAGAAATTTTGCATTTGATGTTAAGGAAACTAAGATGCTTTGTAAAGTGTTTGGAGCAACTGTCAGTAGAAAAAAAGACGGCAACTTTTATATTTTAGTCATCAAAAGCACGGTGGAATAGTGGTTGGCACTCTTGCCTCACTACAAGAAAGTCCTGAGTTCAACTCCACCATCTGACTAGTTCTGTATGGACTTTGTATGTTCTCCTCGTGTTTGCGTGGGCTCCACATGCAGTTTGATTAGGTTGCAGATGCTGCAATCCAACAAGTTTTAGCTTAGGTAATTTAGTTTTCCTAAAGCATCAATATGCTCTGTAGCAGATGGAAATGTGTTTGTGTCTTTGATTTGTCGAGTGATGTGACAGATAAATAGAAAACAGAACTGTTTAATATAAACCCCCTTTTTCCTTTTCCAGAGTTGCTTCAAACAGAGATGCAAGAGGAAGCTCAGGTACTTGGTAAAATCGGTGGAAAAGCCTTCCCTGTGCAGGCGCCTTTAGTTTCAGTTATTATATTTTAATGAGAAGAATCCTACATGAAACACTGGCTTTGTCACATATTACCAGCTAATGGGAGCAACACAATAGTGGCTTATTGATGTGTGCACCGCAAATAAGAATTCTAGGAATATTTTCAATATTGTATGAAAACTTGTTTCCCCTCAATCTTTATGTCAGTTGCAAATATATTAGGGCTGTCAAATGATTAAAAATTTTAATCAGATTAATCACAGCCTAAAAATTAATTAATCATGATTAATCACAACTCGAAATATGACCAAAATGTGTGCAAACATACGGACAGATAGCGGATTTTTACACACTTGTTAGTGTTATTTAATGCTAAGACCACGCTGAGTGGCCTGCGTTCACTCAGCGTGGTCTGACGTAGGCTGGGTGTTGTGCTGGAAGCGAATTAATCACAGCCTAAAAATTTATTAATCGCAACTCGAAATATATGTGTATATGTGTGTATATATGTGTAAAAATCGGGACAGATAGTGGTTTTTAACACACTTGTTTGTTTTATTTATTATTAATTGTGAGTACAAGCAGTACAAGCAGAACAGGGCTTCAAATAATTGTGAGGGATTTTTACTGAATGTTTTCCACCCGTTTAAATCTAGCACATTGTTTTATCCATATACATCTTCAAGTTCACAGAACATAGGCCTAATTCAACAGGCAAAATGTGGAGGCAGGAGTGGCCAGGTATCTGCGAGCAAGGCGGGCCAGCTGGCTGTGGGCTCCTGCATGAGCTGCCCACCACTGTAAGGGACAGTCCTCTAAGGCAGTGCAGGGCTCTGCTCTGTAGCGCTGTATGGCTCTGTCCTGCTGTACCTCCTCCTCTGACTCAGAGTCAGAGTCCATCTGCAGCAGGCTCAGCCTCTTCTTGGCTGGACCTTCTTCTGCAGTGTGTGATCTTCTAGGAGAGTCTTCATGCAGCATGCCTGCCAGTGTGGTCCACACTGCTTCTCTGTCAGTCTTGGGCACACTGCGTAGGTCTTTAAAACGTGGGTCCAGTGCAGTTGCGATCTGGAGCCATGCATAGTTGGTATGTTCCTGGCGGGAAGCAAGGTCTTCCTTAAACTTCTCTTTAAACCTCACCACATATGCAGGGTCCTCATCAGTTACTTCCATGACACGGCGCAGGTGGCAGAAGGCTGGTAGAACTACAGAGCAGGAGACGTAGGCCTCTCCTCCCAGCAGTTCAGTCACATATCTGCAGTGGAATACACACACACACACACACACACACACACACACACACACACACACACACACAGATAAGACAGCAAATTAAAAAAAGCTTTTTAATACTAGGTAATATTAATAAAATATTTGATTTCATTTATTTTTTTAATAAGACATTTTCATAATAACAAAACTGATTTAAGATGTATGTTTGATACATTTAATCTAAACCTACAATTATGGTCACAATGACAGGCTCACCTGCAGGGCTCTAGAAGTGTCTCCAGTCTCTGGAGTTTGTCCCACTCTGGAGGCGTCAGGAGGACAAGTTTATGCTTTTGTTTATCCAGAGTCGCGGTTACTGCAGTTTGGTTGCGGATCAAGCGCTTCACCATCTCCAGCGTGGAGTTCCAGCGCGTAGGCACGTCCTGGGCCAACGGCTCCTGCTTGCGCCCCAGTGACACCTGCTCTGCGTTCAGCTCTGCTGTGTTTGCTGGGCTGTGCTTAAAATGGCCAACAATTTTGCGGCATTTGGCCAGCGCAGTGACAAAGCCACTGTCTGCGAGACTCACTGTGATGCATCTCTGTAGAATGTGCGCGGTACACGGCATGTGATTGAATGGCATGATGCGAGCCGCGGCGATCATATTGCGCGCACTGTCCGTGCCTACTGTTGTCACCTTCTCCTCAATTCTCCACCTGCGAGCAACAGTCTGGAACTGCTCTGCACAAGCCTCCGCAAAGTGCCGCTCTTCCGTTTTCATTATAGTCAGCGCAAAGGATGTCAGACCCCAGGCTTCAGTGATTAAATGCGCAGTAACTCCCAGGTAATTGTCATTACTCAATGATGTCCAGTGGTCTCCTGTCAGAGCCACGCATTCTGTGTGAACTAAAGCCTCTTCTTTTTTCTTTTTCTCTGTTTCATACAGTTCGTGGATTCGAATTGTTATTGTGCTTCTCGCTGGGGGCTTGTAGGACGCGTCCTGAGATGCAACCTTTAAAACATCCGCAAAGCCCTTGTCCTCCACAATGCTTAGCGGTCTGCAGTCCTTTGCTATCCATTTGGCTATATTGTCGGTCAGTTTGTCCAAAGAAGACTTACCGAGTGGCCTGCGTTCACTAAGAGTGGTCTGACACAGGCCGGGTGAAGCTGCTGCCCCGACAAACGCGTGTTTGGCATTAAGGTGGTATTTTAAGGTCGAATTTGAACGGTGAAATTGAAACTCTTTACTACAGTGAGTGCAAATTACAACGCGTTTGTTTATTGTCCCATCTATGTTCTTCTTGTATTTAAATTCCCCATCCAGAAGGCCATCCGCTTCCTGCTTCTCCATTTTCAGTGGCGCGGTAAACAAATCAAGTGGAATTATGGGAGCGACTTATCTGCGTGTTGCGCTAAATAGTTAAATATTCTAACGTAATTAATTCCAAAATTTAATTATCGCAATTAACGCGTTAATTTCGACAGCTATAAAATATATACGAGCTCCTTCCAGTTTTTCAAGTTATCTCCTGTTGACTTTTCTCACTGAGGCAGCAAAGGTGCTTTGCTTCATCAGTTAATCCATGCAAATGAATATAAAGTGTACACAGCAGGCTGTTGGTCTTTGAGATAGCAGCTTTCTACACTGTAGCATCCTCTGCAGTGTTTCCTGACTCACGTTAAGCATTCTGGATTGATTAGCACCCAGAACAACTGGGTGCTAAAGGTGAGGAGAGCGTTGGCTTGTTTGGCAGTAATTCATGCATTTTTTCCATCAATGAAATGGCCATGTTTAAATGAAACCCAGATCAACAAAACCAGTTTAAAAAAACAGGTAAATAAAATCTCTTATTAATTTTCTCACCACCTATTGCTTTCCGGGTCATTCATCAATCATTCAGTCAAACCTTAATTTCCCCATTTGATTGTGTGATCGGATCGTTTAATACGAACATGTCACATCTGGTCTAAACAGGTTAAAAGCAAACACACTCATCAAAGAGATGCATAGTTTATTTTCCATCCACACACCTCCGTCCTCTCTTAATCGTCACCATTTTTTTCCCTGGTCCTGCGTCTGTTTCCTTGTTTCTTGATTTTTGTTTTCGTAGTTGTCTAAATGTAGTTGCCCCTTGTCCTGAACATCTTTAGTTCCTCCTCCTCCTCCTCCTCTCTAATCTTTCACCAACATTCATCTACCTCCCCTTCACCTCCTCCTTATCTCTTCCTCGTCTGATTTGTTATTTCAGCGTCTAATTCTGCAGGATGCCAGCGCTCCAAAACAAACGCCTTTGCTGCATTCAAAGACAATAATCAGCCATTCACTACCTTCTGTTTGTTTTTGCTTCTTCTTTGATCCTTTTTTAGATAAACAAGTAACACAGATTCATAAATGGTTCTGTCTTATTATATGATCTCTTTGTTTTTTGAATTATGGCTGTTTAAATTGTCATTACTTATGAGTTTTCATTTCCGATTAACCTGTTTTCAAATTTTAACTGAATTAAAACTGGCTCAAGAACAGTTAGTTGTGCTTACTTTATAATTACGTGTCTTTTAAAAAATTGAAAGAAACTAATCACAGTGACAGAGCGCGATTAAATGAGACCAACCGTCCTGGAAAAGGATGTGGCAAACATAATAGAAATATGAACTTTCTGCAAGTTTATGCGTTCATATAGTGGAGAGACCCGTCTCCATTCGTAGAAACTTTCATTGGCCTCTGTTGATAGACCAAATTTTACCAGCTACCTTTGGGAGGTGGTGCTTTGAGTTCATCTTGTCATTTTAACTTATGAAGGTGATACAAACATCCTTTTGTTTAGTAGTCAATAGAGTACATTATTGAGATATTTTGCACAAAACCAAAGATGTGCGAACCTCATAATTATTTCAGCTGGAAAGATTAGGGCAGGATGTCAAAATCATTTTACATCGTGGGCCAGATACAGCCTGCTTTGACCTTATGTTGGAAAACATGAAGAAGAGCAGTGTGGACGGGGTTGGAGTCTTTGTCTGGCTGAGTATGACCCCCGAGGCTTATCTTTGATACCTCTGGGTTAAGGAATCAAGAAAAACATTACAAGCCATCCTCTGGGGACCATGAATGCCAGTCCACCCAATAGTCTGGACTTTCAGTCTGGGCCGAAGAGACCAGATTATATTGCTAACCTAGATGGGGGAAGGGCACATTACTCCTCTTTTCTCCATGGTCCTTCGCTGCTCTTCTCCCTTCTAAAGCCTCCAAATGGATTCTATTTTCTGCCTAATTGGGCAGCTGGTTAGGCCTGCAAGAGACTGGTGATAATATGAAACTCTGCTGCTTTTCCTTTGGTTTGAGCAAACCTCTTATTCTCCCCTTCTCAACAAACATACATCCACAAATATTTCATGACAGTCAGGTGTCTGTTGTGTCTTTCTGAGGCTTCAAAAGATTTGTTTCCTCTTTAGTTGTTTATTTTGTAAATTTATCATTAATTCATACAGTAACCGTGTAGCTTGCAGGTACTTGTTTTTTAATTAAAGCACTTTTGTTTGTTTGTTTTTTTCAACGTCTTTGTTACATCTGTTTTTGCTCAAAGCTATTGTAAATTGTATGTTTGCAGAGGCCACGTTATTACAGATCGATGGAGGTTCTGGGTCTGAAATGTGAAAAGGATGCAGAAATGCCTTAAACCTCTTTTTAAAGTGTTTTATTGGAAAAACAGACTTTAAAAGTTTGGCACCTTTGATGTACGACCTTAGCAAACGCTGTCTTAGTTGGGTGTATGACCTCAAGTACTAGTGTTGAGTTAATGAGTAAGTAATGATAGCATGTTCATTTTGTACATGTCACCTCTACTGTCAGATCCACCTGTCCTTAGCCCATCACATCTGGTCTTAGTACACCAAGATGACCACAACCACCAGCTCAAGGCTTCACTTTGAGACTTATCCTACGAGTGATGTCAGGGTGGCTATGTCCATCTTTCAGAGCTTAAGTGTGAGCCGCTTAAGCTGCCTCCAAAAAACAGTGATATTCATGATGTCAGACATTGAATGAAAGCCATAATTAGCCATCTTTTCTCTGTGCCCTGTAGTTGCATATTGTTAAAACTGGAAATTGAGCAACAGGGCTTTCTCTGTGGGTCTCCTGTGGTGCTGGAAGATATAAGATGGAGAAATACATCAATTATCATCCGCACTTTCTGCATTTCTTAGCTGTGCTCACAGTTACTCCCATTTCAACCTGCTTGTTGGAATACCCTCAGGCTAAAGATCCAGTTAAATGTCAAGGAAAGAAATAGCTGCAATTATCTGTTCACAGACTTTGTTTCAGATCTTTGTTTCCGAAGGGTTTTCATAGTATACAAGGGCTCGTTTTCACAGGAAGATGTTCGGCTGTCAGCTACTCTGGATAAACTGCGGAAATGGTTCTGTCACTGTGTGCTGTTTGGATGTTCTAGATAATTTACGTTGTAAGAAACTTTGAATACGTTTTTGTGGATATGTGGACTTATGGGGACCTCAGACCAGCTTTCAGTCACTGAGGTGTCTGTTAAAGGGGATGCTAATGAATAAATGGAAGCACATAGCAGCCTTTTGACATACAAATGTTCTGGAAAAATACAGTGCACAGCGAGATTCACTATATAAGCATAGTGAAAGTTGTTTAGCAGTGACCACGCTTGTGGTGAATGTTAAAAAGAGTCTAAACAGCTGTGAGAACACCGTTAACCATCAGCAGTGTTCACACTTTCTGTAGACGAACTGCTCTTGATTTGAAAATTAGATAAATAAGTAACACAAGTTATTTATGTGAATTAAACACAACCTTAAAGTACACAGGATAATGGCAGCAAACTTGAAAAAAAAATGCTAATATATTTGTGTACGAATAATAATTTCTAAAAAATTTGCATCTGTCCAGAGAAAAATGTGTTTCAAGTGCATATAGTTCCCAAAAAGTGGGAATTCCAGGCATAAACAGGGAACTTTCTCTACCTGCACCAGTGAGAGTACGCAAAGATGTGAAGTTATGGTTGTGTTAAGAATTATGAATAATGCTCGCACTTTTTAGCCTGTTTCTCAAGGCAGAAGCTCAAAGCTGGGAGTTTAATACTGAGGTAACTGAGTTAATTTTGTTGGTATATTCAGCACACCGAATGGATTTTAGTACTAACAAAAAAGTCTTTCTTATGCTTTTGCAGCCAAATGTTTTTTCTTTCCTTTTTGTGTTGACCCGCTGAGGGCGTATTTTTATTAAGCGTATTATTATGTTTTCTCAGATATTCTTTTAAGCCATTCAAATACTGACAATAGGACTGCGTCCATCACAGTTAAGCTTTCAGGAACAGCGCAAACCCATCAACTCTCTTCCACAAGGTCTATCTGAATCATCATTAAAGGCCACGTCACTGTTTGAAAACTGGTTTTATTGGAGATATCAAACCACCAGTGCTCAAACATTAGGGATACAATTTAGATGGTGCCAAGATCTTTGTTGGAGATAATGAGAGAGATTTGTGACCTGTCAAGGGAAAGGAGCTGGTAGCTGTGTGCAAAGGCTAATGCGTTGCCATAAATAAGTATGCCAATGAGACGCTGTAAAGTGGATTAAGCTTCACACAGCCATATGTAAGGAGCCATGTGATGGCTGAGAAACTGCACAGATTCTGTCGTCTTATTGTTGCTAATGCAGCTGTTGTGGTTCAGACGTGACAATACAGTTGGTGAAAAAGTTTGAGAATGTCTCTATTTCTGCAAAAATATGACCTAAAACCTCATTAGACTTTCACACCAGTTCTAGGAGGAGAAAACTGCAAGCCAATTAAGCATGTGAAACTAAAATATTGCATGTGGCTAGAAGATTCTCTTATATTTCACAGTTTGAAAGTGGACAGGAAAAGTGGGAGAGAAAGTAGGGCCTGCAATCATCTCGCATGATATGGGTTACATGCTCAGCCCTGTTAGTTGTATTAGTTCCCCACCTCTAATATTTATGAGGTTATTGTGTAAGGAAAGCGGTCATGCTGAGAAAGCTGGGCTAGGACACCCGATATGTTGGGTGTGCTCAAAGCACAGTTTAAGTCGTTTGTATTCTTCACTCATTTTCCAACATGTATGTGTTAGAATCAATACGTACTTGAACTTCTATACTTGAACACATTATGTCAGCAAAAGTAGTGACAGTGAGCAGGTACTAGAAACTAGCTCATCTAATGCAGAGTAGCTGTTGTTGTTGATGTGCGATTAATTACACCTGTGTTTTTCCCATCAGCTGTCAGAATATCTACCGTAAACAAAAAGAAGACCTGTACAACGTCAAAGCAGCTTTAATGTGTCTTGAATAAGGACGTCATCATGCCCCAGTTTTGTCAGCTGAGTCTCCATCATCCACTTTGATCAACGCACAAACACAATTAGACCGTACTGTATCGGGGCAGTGCTTCTCTGAACTTGCAAAAGTGAAGTTGGTGGAAACTTAAATGTGCTGAGATGACAGGTCTTCGGTCCATTAGTGGCCTTGTCTTCTTCCATCTTGTCATGAACCACTGTCACTTACCAGATTTAGGTCGTTGCTTGTGCACGGCTGCTCTCCACACAACAAGCTGCTTAAACAGAACCTTGACCAACTAGTTTTTATTGGGGATACAATGTATTAAATTCATATTTTTTGTAAGCATATTATCACACTAGTCAGTGATTGTGCTGTAGATGAAATCAATTAACAAAGTGAAGGAGATGGAGTCATAGTGTGATATTTATCATTTATATCTTTTGTAATGAATTAAATGCTATTTTTAAACAATCATGCGGTTTTAGTTAAAGTTTACCTTTATAACTTTAACCCTGTCTAGACCTGCCTATTACTGTTGCTGAGATATTCACCATGAAACATTCTGGAGAGCTTCAGCTGCTGGTTTGCTCTTAATGGCTGTCAAAAGTGCCACATTTTCTTATGTTTGTTATGTAGTCTAGACTGCACGGTAGCATCCATGCTGACAAAAGTTCAGTGGTGTAAAGCAAATGTTGCCTCAAAGTAAAAAAATTCTGTCATTATCTGCTCCCTCCTTTGTCTGTCAAACCACCTTTGAAGCCGACATGAACAAAATGTAGAAAGATTTCCTGTAGCTGTAAATCAGTCTGCTAATCACAGACCTAGAGTTAGTAAGCTGAGTTATGTAAATACAAAGTTTACATTAAAGATAACCATCAATGTATAGTACTCTGTAAAATTTTTCGTTTCTTTATATCTGCTCTGAAGGAGTCTGTGGTGGTCATGAACAGTAGTTCTCCAGATTTTCTGAAGGTCTTTCAGAGTTAAGCCACTTAACACTGACCTATAAATCATTTAAGCATAAAAATAGCACCTAACTCAAAGGATAATTCAGTGTTGTCTAGACGTGACAGACAAACAGTTTTAAATGATATCTTTAGTCTTTTGTTACTAGCAGCATCTTGCAACGATACAATTTGTTTCCATTTCTACAGTCATCGCAACAGAACAGAACACAAGGCAGCCAACATCCAAAGTAGCTTTGAATGTCCTCCAAGAAGTCTGGAGAACTCTTCCTGAAGACTAGTTAAAGAAATAAATGTGTTCAAATTATTCAAACTCTGTTTTTGCATGATAAGCTGTTACTTCTGTGTATGTTTTTCCACGTTTCAATGACAAACTGAACCCATTTCCAGTTTTCCTAGGAAAATATGAAGAATACTTGAAAATGTGAGGTGGCTCAAGACTTTTGCACAGCATTGCAGCGTGGATGTTTCTACTCGGGGTTTCTCCATTTTTAAGGTTGCCTCAGTGTTCATTATCATTTTAACGTACTCTATCACAGCTTTTATACATAAAAGCGTGATTTCCATTATGGACACATTCAGTATTATGTGGGTTTGAAAGGGACGCGGTTCATTATTGAACCACAGTTTGGGCGTTTGTTGATTTGCTTGGCAGTGGGGGGGCTATGCTGAAGTTCATTTGGTGGATTTTTAAATCAGTTTCTGTTTTCATATACTTGAATCAAAGCTGTATGTTTTGTGGTAGGCCACTTTAAAATTGAATTTTCAAAAGCTGTTCTGCTCTCTCTTTTGTCTCTGTGCAGTCGTTTTCTGCTGTGAAAATGGAAGCCGACTCCCCCTCTTTCTTGTAATAGGCTCATCTTTTCTTTTCTTTCTGCTCCCTCTATCTCTCGTGAGTCTGAATAAAGCAGCTAATGGCGCATAGAAATGGTGACTGCACAGCTACGTCTATAGACTCTTTCTGTTATGTGCTGCAATATGTAAGTGAAAATACACATTTACAAGGGTTATTGTAAAGCACCGTCAAGAGCCTGATGACCAATATGTGAACTGCAGAATGGCTGTTGCATAACAGCGGGTCGTTGGTGTGTTTGACATTTTCAAGAATATCGAAATTAGGTTACATATTATAGTGTTGTAACTGAAATTAGATTTAATTATAGATGGAGGTCCTAAACTGTATATCGAACTTTTGAAAATCAGGACATGCTAATCTAACTTATCTTTGTGTTGATACTGATGACAACCATGGTGATGTGTCTGCATGTCTTCAGGTGTATATCCGCATCCTGGACAATGAGTGGAATGTGTACAGGCGTTACACCGAATTCAGGGAGCTCCACAATCATCTGAGATCACAGTTTCCTCAGGTGGACACCTTCAACTTCCCACCCAAGAAAGCCATAGGGAACAAGGTGAGCTGATAGTAAATCTAATGTGTGTCTTTGTCTCACTGTCAGCCACCTCAACCCTCGCTCTGTCTCTCACTTACCCACTTCAGCAATGATGAATTGTGTGTCCCTGCTAAGCTGTTTGGTAGCTGAAATGTCCAGTTTCACTTTGTTAATCATTGCTAAGTTGCCTCTGATAAAACTGTTGTTCACATCTGTCCATAACTTTTTCAATAATCCTGCAAACAGACACACAAATAATACCAAGCAACAACCAAAAAAATCAATTACAGCAGAGCCGCAGAAGAACCCAACACAACCTGTTACAGAAACACATCACAGCAGAATCACAGAGAAACGTGCAACAAATGAATCGCAAGCAAAAAAAACAAACCAGAAAAATCTGAACTCTAAACATGTCTGTCAATATGAATCTTCAAAATTTGTGAATTGAACTGAGCTAAAGTGTAAGCATATAAAAATATCAGAAGCATGACATTTCTCCCTCCAAAATATTCTTAAACCAAAATGAAGAAGACAATAAAAACTGTACAAATAATAACAGCTGTTTATCATAAACAATTAAAGTGCATATTTACTATAAATCCAGAAAACTGTGTTTGTCTGTCATATGAAAAGGTGACAGACAAGTGTGATGTGGTCAGTGCAGTATGATACAGTATGATGTGGATCGGCTGCTGTTAAGAAATACAGGCAGTGTGTTCTTGGCCTCTTAAACAAATGTGTATTTTTTGTTTCAGAGAATCCAAATAAAATCCCAAACGAATTCATTTGATTATAGGAAGCACTCCTACTGAAATATATTTCAATATATTGTGCATTAAACCCCATAAAAGAGGTCTTTCCTTGCATAATGTTCATAAAATTTTATATCAGACTGTAAAAACTGATTGGAGCCTTTTAAGATGGTAAGCTCTGTAGAGGGGAAAAAGGCAACCTTAACAACCACATCAGTTTATCACTCCTCCTCTTTTACCGGTTTCATCTGCTTGCCTGGGTTCTCAAAGCTTGTGTCCCTTCTGTCTGGTTGGAGAGCCCCCACCTTTCTCCTCATCGCACCATTCCCTTACTCTTCTTCATCCTGTTCTCCACTGTCTGCCTACAACCTTTGGGGGATAATTTGGCTCTGACCTCAATTCTGTGGCTGGTTGGATTTAGTGCTGCCACAGCCAAAACGATGCGGTGTGACTTCCCACCTTCAAAGACGGCGCACTTTCATGGATAGAAAGCGGACCGAACGCTGTGTTTGCAGGCACTGCATATGTAAGAAGAAGCAGGAGGCCATCAGTGTGTGTCTCACATTGTGATGTGGTATCATGTGGAAGTGCACGTGTCTATCAAAGGCCTTGACAGTTGGTGTCATCGTGTTCTGGAAAGCTCTTTGAAAGCCCATTACAGTGCAGTCTGTGTGAATTATTGGTTTTTACCATCTCCTGAAAGTCGCCCATCATGACAGAAAAAGTAGTCCAGGCTTTGTTACACTCTGAGCACGTTTTAAAGCAGGGACACCACTTTCTTCTCGAAGAGAAACACATGCTTCCAAAAAAGTTCGGATGGTAGATGTCAAGAAAAACAGAATGCAATGACTTACATATTGTTTATTACCTATATTTAATTGGAAGCAGCACATGAGTAGAAATGCTTTTGTTTCTCTTTCAACAACTGTGAATCGACATAGAGACGAATTAGTGGTTCACACACTACAGAACTCCAATGCTTGGATTTTATCCCCATTTTATTATTTTGAATTTGACACCAGCAACCAAAAAGTTGTGTCAGAGCAGATCTTTCTCACTCTGTTACCGCGCTAATGTTAAAATACTTCTAGAAATTGTGAAAGCATAGTCCTTTAGGCTAAAGAGGAAATGGCTCAGTTGGTATCGGCACACAAACGCCAGGGAGGGTGTTACTGGACTCGGTGCGGTAACTCTCATATGTGTGAAGATTTTATGAACACCGAAGTTTTTGGAGCAACATATACTGCATATCTAGGCAGAATTTTTTAGGAAATGCCAAACCTAGTTTCTAAATGTGTTCCAACAGCAGTGAAAGAGTGCAGGTGCTAAACTGGCCTGGCTGCAGTCCAGACTTCTTACCCATTAAAAGAAGTGTATTATGAAGCAAAACAACGAATGCAAGACGGCTTCATTCCCGTATTACCATGTGCCCAGCCCAGTTTTTTTAAAAAAAAAAGTGTTTTCTGGCATTGTTGATTTAAAATGAGCCTTTATTTAGTCACAAATCCAGCATTTTCTATGTTGCCGTTGGATTATTTTGAATCAGATATGCAGTTTAAATGATTTGCATATATAATATTCTGTTTTTATTCAAAATCTGAAAGTCTTTGACCTTGTGCTTGCATTAAATGTAGTTGTTTCATATTAGTTACATTTTGTTTGACCTCTTATGTCTGTAAATTTCATTTGATTTGACCATTTATGCTAAAATCCGGTGTTCCAGGCACAAAGGTTGGGAGAGGAAACAGAGTTCAAAGTCTTTGGTCTTGACTAAAATCAAATGCAGCAGCAGGCGGAGGGATGAACCGCTTCAAAATATGATAAATATTAAGTGGTTGTTAGTGTTTGTGTCTCTGTGTACAAGCAAAGCAGAGAAACAACAAAATGTGTGCGTGTGTCTGCGTATGTGTGCGAAAGTAAGTGCATGTAGTTTGTATATGGCATTTAGTTGTGTATTTATTGTGTATTTGTTCCTGTGTACCTGGTTGTATCAGTAAGCAGCAGGCCTGCCGTGTTGAGTTTCCCTGTTATTTCAGTCCAGTGAGCGTTTGTTTCTGGCTCCCTGGGAGTACTTTGTAGTTTTTGTATCAGTGATGACCTCAGGTGAAGTACAGAGCAGGGCTGCTTTTGAAAACAGGAATGGAGTATATCAGCGCGTTTACTCAAACTCACACCCTGGATTGAATAGTTCCAAATTGAAATAAGAAAATATACTGTAAGCTGAAAAAAGATGTTTCTTCTGGATACATTTTGTTCTAGTTGAAGTTAAATATATCATAAAATGAATCATATATTGAACAGAGATTGGTGTGACTGTACAATCATGTGCTTGCTTAGCTGTAGCACAGTTTTCTACATGGAGTTGTCATAAGGCACATGACTTACTATAAAAAGTCATGTGCCTTATGTCTAACCCCCTCATAGGTACATGTGTAGCATTAATCAGCATTTAAACCGTATTTATTTATGGTTAATGAAAAAAAGAACAAATTAATAGATAAGAGCTTAATATGTGTACATATAAAATGTATCAGTATCCAGCTAGCTAGCAGAAACATTGGGCTTAATCTCCTAATATGGTGTGAGGTGAAGTAGCTGTCTGTCCTGTGGTCAGAGCATCTGGCTTAAAGGAAGCTGTAAATCTAGCTGAAATGTAAAGATTATGTAAATGTTTTGCAGTGTCATTTCTTGGGGATGACATATAATAATTTACCCCTCTGAGTCATGTGTCATTATTGGTGATTACCCTAACTCAATGCTATCAGAATATGTAGTTTTACTTTATTAAAAAACAGTTGTTTTCCCAGAACAATTGGCTATGGAGGGATTAAATGTCCTAAGCCACATGCATGGAAGAAAAAAACCTGAACTTCATTCCTACAGTGAGGAGATCCTTGGTCCTTTATGCTGATGGGGGCATTTTGGCCTTTATAGTTCACGTTTAGAACTTTAATACTCTAATGAAACATTTCTATTCTGATGGGAATGATATATTCTAGCATAACAGTGCTCCTATCCATAGGGCACTGAATAGACCACCTTGCATTTAGCAGACAGATGCTTTGCCCTCCAGACAAGCCCCAGAGGCCTGAAAAATCAATGTCAAGGTGTATTAAAGCTGTTTTGGATGCGCGTGGAGGCACCTTACTCTAAGACAGCGTATTGTAGTTTGTCCTTTAATTTGTCTCCTGTCTGTTTACAATGCCAGGACTTGATTGAAACGCGCATTCACAAACGCTGCCAGTCCATCTGTTTTTCCTATTGTCTGTTGTGCTTTTAGTCTCATTCAAGGGTTCCACCATCACAGACACACTTTGCAAATCCAAAGCGGACTTTGATACATACACACACAGAGCCTCACACCATTATATCCAGCTAATGATGGAGAAATATTAATGTTAGGAATAGGGTACTTGGTGTGTTGCAAGGGAGAGAGAAGGAGAAAGACCTTCAAAAGCGCTTTATCTGCACCGTGAATATGCGCTCTGCTGTGGTTCGCTGTGTTAGGGATGAAACACAGCGGCTGTCAGTGAATATCAGGTAACAGAGGAACTGGGTGAATACACACCCCTTACTAACTGTATTACATGGCTCCTACTCTCTGTTTCATGCCTGTTAACAAGAGCGCACATAAATGCACACACGTGACTGACATTTCAGAGAGACACGTTTCTGAAGTTGTCAAAGAACATCAGCTACGCTATGGATTTATGTTTGCAGGGAAACTTATGGACGAGTTTTTGATACATACTTCTATCATGTAACAGCTAACCCTGCATGTGCAAGTATGTGCCTGGCTTTTTGGGCAGTTAAACTAGCACCCTGATTGGACCACTTATGTAACTTTCATCTGCATCACATAAATCATGTGGTTTTTGTTTTTTTTTTGTCTCATTTAAATGTGATCACTGGCTTTTTCCTGTCCAATGTCAGGCTGCAGGTGGGTCATTACTCTCTGACATAATCACTTTAAAGATTCACTGTACAGTGAATAACAGAAGGTTACTTGATGAATGCCTCTTACTTCACTAAATTAATTACTCTAAAGCTTTTACATGTAAGTCCTACCTTTGCGTCTTTGTTCTAACAAGGTCCCAAGGAAACGCAGGATTGATGAGGCCAGGAATAAACAAAATAAAGACTGTAATTACATCCTGGAGTCTTATTTAAGTTGCATAACTCTGACTCAAAGTCTGTTAAAGTAGGCAAACCTAATGCAGTAGGTTTTTTGGTGTCTTCAAGAGATCGTTGATTATGGCAAACATTAGAGATTTTAATATTGTTCATGGTATCTTCACCTTTAGTGTCAACACCCAAAGTCAGGGCTAGTTTGGACCTGATCAGTCTTTGTTTTCATTCTGTGTCTCTTCAGTCCTGTTATTGAGCTAATGCGACACCCCCACCGCCCACTCTTGCATCTGCATATGCTTTAGGTGAGACTGTCCAGCTGTTTAACTAAGTAAAACAGAAGATGTAACACACATGCACGCTCTCTGCTTATGACAGCCTTTAAACAGCTGATTTGTCAGGGACCAGCCCACGCTTACAGCCTAAGTGTTCCCTGTTCATGTCTGTCAGCTTCCTCCTCCCTTCTGCTAATGTTGAGGCACAGAGGAGGCAGAGTGATGACATCAAAGAGACATTATTATCAGACCCCCAAATCTTTTTTTCTTTTTGGTTTGTTTTTCAGGGCTCAAACAGTCCAGGGGTGAAATAGTTTCTCTACAGCAGGGAATTCACAAATATTTTCCATAGGAAGGTTCAAAATATGTACTTTTATAGGATATAAACTGTAAACTGATTTACTTCTGAGGTTCAGCACCTTCACAGTTTTGGGAATTTTCTGAAACGAGTAAACCAACATGCTTTGCCTGTTATTTCTGGAAGCGTAAATGAGCACGAGCCCATGAATGCCTTTGAGGAAAAGTTATCCTAAAGTTTGCACCCTTTGAAGAGCTATGAAAACTTTTCCTGCAGATGAGGTCAGAAAACAGGTCTGATAATTGTCAGGGTAGCTTGTTTCAAGCGTACCCTGGCATTAATAGTAGGATAGTTCCCCTGTGGTCATTGAGCATTATCAAAGTACTAAGAGAGCAGTAGAGGTGGGTAGTCACTTTTAATCCTACAGTCTGTCAAGATATGCACACAGCACTACACTGGTTATTAGAAAGGCAATTAAAAGCTTTAAGAGTATCTCTAAAGTGTAACTTAAGAGCTCCTTAAAAGCTTAATTTTTGATTATATTCACTGTGTACTCAAAGGTGAAGGAGTGTACTCTGAAGCCACTGTTGTGCATGATTAGAAGTGCAACAGAGCTGAAACTTTGAACCAGAGTACACAGATTTCATGTGTGCTGCTGATTAATGGCACTGAATCACCTACAGCATGGGGTAGGTGGGAGATGTGGTGTTTCTCTGGCATCAAATGGTTTAAGTGATTTTTAAGTATCCTGTGTTCCTCCTGCAACTAAAACCATGCAAGCGGTCACTTTATTTGTCCATGACCTCTGTTGATGCCAAATGTATTCAGCTCCTTGCTTATGTATAAAAACTACATCTTTAAGATACAGCTGTGAAGTTATGGGTCACGCTGGGTTTGGTGATCATACCTCAAATCTGCAGCAGATATTAGCCAGGTCATGAGCTTTACTCATTTATAGCAGTGTGATACATTAAAATGCACAAAATGCTAAAACAGTCTGATGTGAATTCAAGGGTGTGAACAGTGATCACAATCATTCAACGTTTGTTTAGGTTTCCTGAAAGTAGCATGGCCCTTGGTGGCGGTTGGCCCATCTATGCATACGGTGACAAAAAGTGAGTAGAGTGCCGAGGCCGGCCTGATTAATTAATCAGAAACTACAGTGAATTATTAACAAGTCTTAGTATGTTGTGCTCGCATATTATGCAATATGCATGTTATATGCTTTTAATTATGACAAAGGAGACGTTGTGAAGGTCTTGCATGGGCATTCTTGAATTGCATGCGATGTTTTATTCATGATCCGGACCCGTAGTTTTGAGAGTGTTTAAACAAGGCATCAAGAGAGAAGCCTCTTCAGCCCCACTGTGGTCCAGTGTGGGCTGACTTTGTGGAACATTTTGACCTTGTTTTGTTGCCAGCATGTACCACTGCTGTCCTTTCTCTTAATTCAAGTGGACTGCAGGCTAAATCAGAGCCCAGGTTGATGTTCTTCTTTAATGTGATGACTAAGGGTAGCTCATTATGATAATTTTTTTTGTTTCACCTGAGTAGGTAGTGCTGAAAAACCTTCTTTTCCAGGAAATACCTGATAGACACCAAGTGCCAGATGCTTTCAAAGCACTGTGTTTAAATGTTGCTTCTAATAACTATGCGAATTGCTGGGAGAAAAAAACGGCATTGCCTGAGGCTTCTATCATATAAAGTCCTTAAATCTGCCCTTTCTCTCTTTAAAAGGGGGGAAAAAACCACAGCAGGAATTTATTTCATTGTAAACACAGTAATTCGAGATTCTCAAGCAGGATCGAAGTCTTGGTCAAAGGCATTGATTTTATCTCAGGGGGGTAAGAATGTTTGATACCGTAGGGTGTTGTTACTTTTCACTTCTAAATGAGTTTTTCTGTTGCCAGGCAACATTCCGTCGTTCCGACTATCTATTTAGAGTTTTTTTCCTTCCCTCCTCCAGACTTGAATACCGAAAAGCTGGCAGCAAATTTACAGAGTACTTGTGGAGACCCTGACGCATATGTGACTACTTTACACTTCTGTTCCATTGGCAGCCCCTGTCTCCTGCTTATCTGTCTCTCTGGGAGGTGACATTTAGCTGTGCTGTGTGTACATATGTGTGCTATATATTCAGCTTTTCCGTCTGTCATTACACGACCATTTCATAATCCCCGATCGGGGCAGATCGGCGTAGATGTCCAGTGAGAGGATGCAGAATGCAGAATTCCAATAACAAAAGATCCAGTAAACTGAATTGCAGGGCAACAACATCCACTTGATAAGACAGAGGGAAACAGACAGGGTAGGATTACAGATGACAAAGAAAAGCAGAGACGAACAATACACAGAAGGCTAATCAGGGGTGTATAATCCTGCAGGTGAAGTCAATGAGGCAGTAGAAGTAAATGCAAAACACAAGAGTGGAAGGCCTAGCAAAGCAAAGCAGCAGACGAATAACAACCACACTGGAACAAGGATCCATAGAACATGCATGAACGTAACAGAAGGTGGAACCACAGAAGGGACTCCACAAATGTAAAACATGAACTAGATCTACGAGTTGAGAAGAGCTAAAGGCTCAGCAATGAATGAAAATCAAAATAAACCATAAATAACACTAAGAATCAAATAAACAACAAGGATTACATCTAGGGAAAGTGACAGTTAAATGTTAGCTAGTGCTGCTATTATAATGTCATGTATCTAGATTGCACTTTAAGACCATGTTGTTGAGTCGTTATGGCTCAGTAGTGGGAATTTGCATTTGCATTGCATTTTCTGACACAACCCCAATTTCTCCTGCAACAAATGACTTTAGAGACTTATTAATGGACATTGCTTGAGTTAACTACCACAGCAGAGAAGAAACAAGGGTTTAATGTTGACCATGAAAAGGACAGAAACAGGGTCGTTACTGCACTTACACTTTAGCTAATCTAACTAAATGTTTTAAGATCGCTGATCACTCACTCTAAGTCTTTGTCAGTTCTTATATCAGCTACATCATCAGTGGCGGGAGCAGTCAGATGGGAAAAGTTTGCTTTGTAATATGTGGCTAACTACAGGAGTAAGAAGATGAGGGTTGTCCTGGTTTTGCCCTCAAAGAACCAGCTAACAGCCCAAACAGGAAATATATGGGCCAGCCGTAGTGTCACACTGACTTATACACAGTTGAAGTTTACAAGGCATCTCTGCTCTTTATCACAGAAATGATATATGAAGGTGTAGTTATTGTTTCACTTGGTTAACTTATTCATGTGAATTAGCATGGCATTAGTTTAGTGCTGTGGTGGAACGAGCCACAGATGTCGATGTGTCGGCGCTCTGCACTGAGCAGTTAATGAAGCTGTAATGTTTTGCAGTGTTTGTGTTGTAGCAGTTGTACTATAACTTGTGGGCTTTGAAGAATCTCATTTTGGGCGACATCAAAATGTAAAATCATTTTTAAAAATCAGATCTGTCTTTTGATTTCATGAATGCGAGTCCTTCGGACCATAGAAATGAAAATTGTTGCTGTCTCCCCTTTTATGTAAATAAGGAATTTAAAATGAAGGCAATGCCAAGATGCACGACTAGTCTTTTATTCTAGATGTACCAATCCAACGTGCTTCATAATATCTAGTGAACAGATGTTCTATAACATACAAAAATGCAAAATCTTAGTTTTGACTTTACTAAACAGTCGGTCTTGCTGCTTCTTCTTTTTTCCATCTTGATTGAACAGTCTGTGTGACACACAGTATAAAGCTTAGAACTGAGATGCTCATAAAACATCACCTTTATGTTTATATGTCCTTGTGATATCACACGAGTGTAGTAGTGTGGGGGAGCAAGTAAAGAGCAGTGTTATGATAGCAGGAGGTAAGAGGACAGATTTAAGAGGACAGCATCCGCCTTGTATCAGCATCAGTATGCCACAGTAGTTTCTGCTCTGCCCTCTTGTTCATCTCTGCAAACAAGACACAGCACCTGGCCTCTCTTTAAACTTCTGTTTTTCCACAAGAGGATGAGTCTGTCATGATGTCCATTAGTGTTATTACTGCTCTGACATCTGTGAAAGCAGGCAGGGTGTCCCTTGTTGTGTCGACATAGCATGAAACCCGTGCTGGCATGCACAGCCTAATCTGACACATCAGATTTACCCGCTCTTACCCCCGTCTGCTTTACCCAGCATGCAGCTGAGTTTAGTTATCCACTCCCACTCTGCTGAACTTACATACTTATCCTCTATTTGGGGCTACAATGAACTTTTTTTTAAAGTTCTCTCTAGCTGTTGCCCTGCATATCATCTACCTAACTTTTGTAGGTTCAGACAGGAAAAATTTGAAAATGCTGCACCGAACGCAGCTCATATCCTCCCACAGAGGATGTTTCTTGTCACCACATTTACAGTGTTTATTGCAGTGATTTATACAGTTACTAACTCAGCACAGAGAAAAGTGCTGATGATTTTCTTTAAATTGTTTTAAGCCGAGCAGTGCTAGACCTAAAGAGGTCCTTTAGTATTTGCTGCCTGTATGAAATATGCAATAATAGTGTACTATTCAAAGTTCAGCTTAGCTTGGTTATTATTACTGTTGCCATTCTGCTGTGACTCAAGGCTAAAAAGACTACTGGTAGAAATGTAGAGATTTTAGTAATGATTAATGATTGAAATAATAATAACTAGTTGTTGTTATCCAACCTTTAACATCTTCATTCTAAACATATTTTACCACAGGACTGTCAAACACGAGGCCCAAGGGCCAGAATCATCCTGGCAAACACCGTAATTTGGTCCACTTCATGGCTTTGAAGGACTTTATAGTTCCTACTGTATTTTTTAATTGTAAATTTTTTTATTGTATTGTAATTTTTTGCAACTTTTGATCCCTCATGGTCAATCATACAACACCAAGCCAACAACGAAATAGATAAACAATCAAATGACAGGAAAGTTTCTGTTCCTGTTTTTGTTTTTTGTTTTTTCTATGGGACTACAGGAAAAAAAGGACATTTTCTGTGACATAGCAAAAACGCTGCCAGAACTTTTCCTGTAATTTTACTCATTTATTATTTCTGAGAAATTAAGCCCAAGGAGTTGCTGATCAATTTCTTTCTGTGCTACAACAGGATTTCTTTGTGAGTAGAAAAATCTGAGGGATTAAATATGTAGGTGAACTTCTTTATTCAAATAAAGTACATGAAGGATAGGATAAAAGAATAATCTAAAAATAATTAAAGTACATTTTAAAGGTTTGAGAGTGCCTCTCATGTTCAAACACAAAATCCAAACTGAGTTTGTTCAGTTTTTCAGTGTTAAATCATATAATATATTCTCATATTTAATAGGAAGAATTCAAATTAATGTATGATAACATTTTGGCAAAACCGGTGAGGATTCAGTGTTTTAGCTTCCACGTCCTGTGCTACTTGATGTAATCGGAGCACTGCCGTGCGTCGCGTGTAAGATCCGACTGAAAGTGTGTATTGTGGGTTAAACTGATTTAATTTGACTTTGGGATGGGAAAATAAATGAATTCTTTTCCTTTTACTATCCATCTAAATTAATCAATTTTGAAATGTAGGACTTGCAACTCAAATGTGAGATTTTAGGCGGGTTCATTTTTAGTTGGGAACAGCACATGAATACTTACCTACGAGTCTTTCTCTCACCGTCTCCCACTTTTCTGTCTGCTCTGCGCTGTCCTATCAGCATCAGTGCCACTGTTTAACAAACTAGAAGTGATATAGTTGTCAGTGAGGTGTGGATTTGTTCCCGTGAAAGGAACAAATCTTGAGTCACAATTTGTCTGTAAGGCATCGTGTCGCAGGTATACAGACGGTTTCCTATCTTAAAAAACTGCTGGAAGACTCCTGGTGTTTGCTTTGTCTTTATTTATAAGCATTTGCCATAGTTATTTCTTAAGCATTGATAGGAATGAAGTGTGAATGTGGCTGCTCCTTGGAAAATGAGTTTTGAGAAAACTCACCAAGCATTCCAGATGTTTTTAAAAAAGAAAGACCGTATCACTCCTGTGCTCTCACTTTAATTGTGAGTTGTTCTTTGGATGTGTTATCACATGCTGTATCTTCTTAAAATAAAGCGTTGTTTTCCCATGGTTGCATATTCAGCCTTGGTATTCATTCTTCTTGTTCAAAAGAACCACATGTGCATTTCAAGCCATAACAATTAAATCACATGCGTTTTGGGATTTGAGATCAAAAGAGAAGCAGTAGTTGGGGAAAAAAAAAGGGAAATATTGGCCTCCTTCAATGGCTGTTTGTTCCAGTCCCAAAACACCAGAGAGTAACACGGAGCATTGCCCAGGCTTTGTTCTGAGCCTTGCTGGATGCCGATTAGCCATGCTCACATTGGCCATGTGGCTCTGTGCCTCTGCCTTCAGAGTCGCACAGTGGAAGCGGGTCTGAATGCTCAGAACACTGCGCTTTATCAACATCAGAAATGAAACGACAAAATCAACACAAATAATAAATGTGGTAATCCTAAAAAATGCTTTTTATTTTTTGGATTATGCAATATCTCTTGTCAGAGCAGATTGGAAAGGATTGGACAGCCTGGCCGCTGGCAGAGAGTCAGCAGGGTGCTTTTGGTTTGTATGGATGCTAGAAAAACTGAAAGCCATTCATCACAGAGGATACCTGCAAAGGATCTGAATCTGGCACGTCAGTTACATGTCTTTAAGTCACAATTTGCAACTCCTTACCTTTCCACGGTCCCGGTCAGCTTGTCACAACATGATCTATGTCATTTTACACATGTGCAAAAATGTACATACTTCCTGTCACCAATACAGTTAAGAAAGAAAAATGTAAATGTGTAAATGTATACAGTATTTGCAATTGTTTCTACAAAAAGGTCCTCTTTGACCTTTCCAAATGTTGACGTTGATTTCTTCTAATGGCGTACACGCGCTTTTTTTCCTTTATTTATTTTTTAAATTACTTTACGCCTCAGTTTTCACGAGCCTAAAGACCAATCACTGGCCACGAGCAACCACTGGATAGCAAGTGATTGCTGCGAGTCACTAGATGAAATTGGTCACGAAGAGGAGTTTCTGTGGTTGTTAGCAGGTTTCCACAGTCACATGTAGTTTTCATGTCAGATGCCAGCTAGTCTTCAAGCACTTGCTAACTATTAGCTGAACAGCAGTAAACCTAACATTGAAAACGTCCACCTTCATTGGCACTTGGCTAAATCCTCCAATAAAATTTGCTGTATTTGCAGTGGGATTGTGCTATACTGATAATAGCAGTTAAAGTGAACCCAAATCAGCAGGTCAGAAGTCCAAAAGAAAATGAATTCTAAGGCAGAGTCATGTGTGGTTTCGGTGCTATGAGGAAATATTATCCTGTCACACGCAGTCCATGATGTATGTATTCAGGTGCAGCTTTAACCTCAGTGTCTATTTCAGACTAACTCTTCTTCATCTGTCTCAGGATGCCAAGTTTGTGGAGGAAAGAAGGAAGCAGCTGCAGGGCTACCTTCGCACGGTGATGAACAAACTGATCCAGACGCTGCCAGAGTTCACAGCCAGCCCCACCAAAGAGACGCTGCTGTTGCTGCTGCCTTTCTGTCAGTAAGTGGTCACACATAAGCTCCTGAAAAACAGAATATTAGCTTAAATATATGACATGCAGTTGTGTGCGTAGGTGCAACAGATTCAGGTAACAGCTTCTAGCACATGTTCAGATCGTGTCTGTTAAAGGTTGGCGTCGTCTTATAGAAACTTCCGAGAGAAATCTTGCCAGAAATTTCTAAGAAACTCTCAACTAATTTGAGTGGGAGTAATGTAAATAATTTTCTAGTTTCCTTTATATAACATCTATCATCAAATGCAGGTGTTAGCTTTTTGTCTACAGGAAGCTCAAATATAGTCCCCATGGTTACCTATTTAAAGGTTTTGTTTAACCACTGTTTGCATGCACAACATCTAAAAAGAAAAAAATAACAGCTTCCTGGCATTTGTCTCTGTTTATTATATCATTGTAATATACAACATTTTGTAGGAAGCGTTAACTGTCACTAGTGTTGTGTGAAGAGTTTGCACAGGATACAAGCGAGCAGACAGAATCCTGGAAGTCTCTGGAAAACAAACTTTCCCTGACTTTAACACTCATATTCACACATGGAAAATACACAGTATGTTCTCCCTCTTTCTCTCTCTCTCACACTCACACACACACACTCTCAGACTAGCAAGTGTGAAAATGTATGATGCCTCAGATGCCCACCTACCGCCCAGGCTACATTTCAAAATGAGATGTTCCAGTCGTTTCCTGTCAATATTCACATCAGTTTCCACTTACTGCGATCAGCCAGCATGTCTGACCTGTCGCGCCATCCGAGTGGAATGCTGTTTCTTCTCCCGAGACATCGGCGTCATCTTTCAAAATGAAACGACTACATTTTTTCCAGCGTGGATGATATTGTTTTCACCTCAGGAGTGAGTCTGTGTGTGTCTGTGTGTGTGGTATAACTCTGCAGTCTTTCTGCAGTCCTTCCTTGTCATTTGGTGTCTGATGTACATCTCAGTGTGTACCCATTTAAAGCATGTCCTTGAGATTTTATATTTTCTGTGTGTGGTTTTTAGACAACAAAGTATTAGAGCAGAAAGGGAAAACAAACGTGCTGACAAGCTCATTTGTGCTGGTTTTCAATTAAAACTACAAGTAAAAAAACTCTGGTTTGTAGTGTAACCGTAGTGACACCATCGCACAACTAAGCTTTGTAGTCGGTGTGCAAGCAGACGTGTAGCATGTAGCAGAGAGCCTCTAAATATGTCAGTTGCTGAATAGCTGTTGTCTTCTTGTTGTAATTTGTAGTGACGCTGAAGTCTTTACACACGACTCAGTGAAATCGTAGATGACACTTCATCAACTCAGATCAGCATACTGTGGGTTTGTAAGGGGCCGTGCATCTCAACAGCCCTTGATAATGTTGCCTTTGGTGTTTTCATGATGTCTAACCTCTGTGGTGAGGAATGAGCACCTGAATAATGTGGTCATGAACCTGTTGATGGAGGAAGAGGGAGGGGTTGGAGGTGGAGGAGGCGCAAGGTTGAGTAGCGCTCGGCCTTTAAAGAAACCATGCATCACTCTATTATCTGACCACAGTGTCAGAGAGAAACATTAACATAAACTGTGACCTTCACCTCAAAAGTAGCTCTCGATTGTTTACTTCACAGTTTCAGATACTCAGTGCATTTGTGCACATGAGTTTTTCAGCTCACTTTGTTAATAGCTGTTTCCCCGCCCCCTCTGTTAACTGTGCACAGCCAATATTTGTCTGGGGTTACAAGATGCCAGCAGGTATGGTTGCTGATTTGGCAGATACAATGGCAAACACTAAGACTGAAGATCCACAAATGCAAGATAACAAATCTTGCAGTGCATTGAAAAAAGACACAAAATTCAGTGGCTCAAAGATCGCTATGAGAGAGATGCATCAATCAAAGCCAGAATTGATATGACAGCTTTTCGCTGCTGAAGCAGTGACGTCAACACCTGAAAATTCGTGGTTGTTTGTCACAAACTTCAAAAATAAGTTTACCATCGCTGAGTCATTAAACAGCTATAACACTACTATTCCTCCTGTGGTTTGTCCGAAGTGTCGGAGAGCTGGAAGTGTTCCCGTTACTTAGCATTATTTTGACATAAGCACTGACGCTTATCTATTTGATCACAGCAGTCTGTTACAGGATGAGATTCTAAAGTGACAGTGGACGGTGTCTTTATTTCCAGAGGCTCAAACGTCTCTAATGCGAAACAAAGAGTACAAAGAGTTTGTGTAACTAAATCCTATCTGATGTCAGTATGCTGTATCTTCTGTGATCTTCAGTGTTTTTTTGTTTGTTTTTTTCACTGCACAACACACTTAAATTAACATGCAGTGTTCCTCGAGTGGTTACATGAGGCAGGCTCTAAAAGTAAACGCTTTGTGCTTTTTGATATTACTTGAAACTTTGTTTATGAGGAGTTGAAGTGTAGGAAGAAATTGGGGAAAAAAAGGAAAAGTGAGTCCGTTTCCAGAGATTCCCATGTTAAAATGCATAAATCTAACCCATTAAAAAGATTGTCTTCACTAAATAAAACCAGAAAATGGGTTTAGTTTCTAACTCACCCATTTAGGATTTAGTTGATGCTTAAAGTGAGTCCAGTGGCCACTTTGATTGACTAGCTGTAGCTGATAGGTCTAAACCAGCGTTTCCCAACCTAAGGGAGCCGCGGTACATTTTTCACATTAGAAAAATCACACGGCACACCACCAAACAAAAATATCACAAAAAGCACATTGATCATTTTTCCCTGTGCACCAGGTATAGCAGAATTAGCTCGGTTTGTCTCCAGGACACAGGTCAGATTTTTTCTTTTTAAATATTTAGCTATCGCTATTATGCCCTGCCTCTTCTTTTGTTTTACTGGCAGTTGGCAACTCACTTAATTAGAGCAGGTAGCTGTACTGCCTTCTAGTGGAAGAGAATGTAATTGTTCTGCCCATTACTCAGCCAATCGCTGAGAGTACCAATCAGGTGGAACCAGATAATCTTCCACGGCACACCTGATCATTTCTCACGGCACACCTATATGTCGCTGCACAGTGGTTGGGAAACACTGCTCTAAGCTAAGCTAATTCAAGTGACTTCTTTAGCTTTTTTGGAGCATTTTAACAGAATTTTCTAGCATCAGTTGATAACTTGGCATTTAGGCACCTTATTCAAGTTTGGAGACTTCTGGCTCCAATGAACCAACATGGTGGTAGCAAAAATGCTAAAGTTAAGGTTTAGAAAAGCAAACAGAAGATGCTTTATAAACAGTTTAGTCTATTTTTCAAGTGCACAATTTTATGGGAGTTTTTACTGATTGATTTGGTTTTTAAGATCATTTTTCAAATGAAAACTTACTTCAGAAGAGCCAATAAATGTCCTGTACGTTTGCTTAATTGATAGCAGGATTATAAAGTTGCTAGCGTGGATGTACCCTTGTTTTATTAACAATGACCAGCTTCACTGTGATAGACACCTAGTTCAGCAGTCAGAAGGTCCTTCATTGTTGATGATGAGGCGAACATGGGCAGACCTAGCTGTGATTTTTTTTTTTTTTCTTGTGTGTGTGTGTGTGTGTGTGTGAATCATTGATTGTAGTGTAAAATGCTTTGTGACTTGAAAAGCACCATAGAAAAGCAGTTCATTTACCATTTCAGTTACAGCAGTGTGTTTTTTGTTGTTGTGTTTTTTTAAGAAATAAGGCACACACTTTGTTTGGTGGCCAACACTTATCTGGCCGCAGATCTTCGTCTCTCTCCACACTCTCTCCGGTCTTGCATGCTGCAATTTTCCTCACTTGTCTGGAACAGTGACGAGGTAACACCTCTTCCTAGATTCGCCACCACTTAGTATGCAGCTCAACCTCACCACTTTTGCAGTTTACTCAGAACACGGTACTCAATCTGGGCTCTCGCCTTACTGACCTGCTGCATCAGGGGGAAAAAAGAGTTTTGTAGACCTTTATCTCACTGCTGAGGAGTTTCAGGCAGTTTGACCTCAGAATAAGTATACAACCTTTTACTGCGGTGGTGCATTGTTTGCGTGTGTATGGCCGAGAATTGATAATTATTCAAACTGTACTGTTTATTATAACCTACCTTTGGGTTAGGCAGTCATTTAGTTGCGTGCTTGTATTTGTGCTCCTGTTTACTCTAATTAGATTTCTCTTCATTCAAGTTTTTAATATTCCAACAGTGCCTGGGAAAGTTATTATCCTGCACAAATCAATATCGTGTCCAAATGGAGGACAAACACATGCTGAGAGGCAGGAAAAAAAATCTATAGGCCTAATTAATTTGACACATTTTGCTATTTTACACAGTTTGCTATGAATAAATGAGGTGGCTTGCAGTTTCAACTCTGCATGCTGCACTCAATTTAGTATGATTTTTGCTGATAAAACTCCCCATCATATCAGTTTTTTCCCCAATCGTTGTCAAATTCAAATAGTGTGACTGTGTTTGATTGAGTCTGCCTGGTGCAGTGGAGGTCTGGGAATAAGTGGTACTTGAGCCACTGCTAAATGTACGTTATGCCAGAGGGGGGAAAAAATATTCACCATATATTAATTGATCTGAGGCAGTTCGCTGTAGCCCAAAGCTCTCTGATCTTGATGATTATGACACAGACACTTGTGAGCCATGCATTTATATACTGCATTTTTGAATGCAAACGTATGCTTGCAGGGCTGTGCTGTGACTGTTCCTTCTATGTATACATCTGTTTTAACATGACAGAGTTTTTGGGATCCGCCACCATGAAGCTTTTTTGCCCCTGCTGCCTTCCACCCATTCACCATGCCACAAGTGTGTTTATTTTTAGCCCGTATTGTTCGAGTGGAAATGAAAGTCCCTGACATTGAATAGCTCAGATGTCCCCGCTAATCTTAATCATACCTCCAGCAGCTGTGGCGCATCATTAATTTGGGCCAATTGGACATCAAGAAGGAGATGCTCTCTTCCTTATTGCTACTTGAACAGTTGAACCCACTGCTTCTATTACAGAGTCACTGCCACAGAGTGTATGAGAAAGATGGCGCATTCAGGTAACAAAGGTGAAACCAAGTGCAGCAGGATACTGCAAAAAAGACATCAGTAAACACTCTTCTGATATGAGTTCAAGCCCTAAAGTTAGTGTCATGTGGTATTTAATCAAAAATATTGTATAAATAGTGGTCCCATTTAGGCCAAAACTGACAATAAACAAGGGTCTACTTTAGGTTGAGGCCACTTTGCAATTGACCAAGTATATATGAGCATACAGTGTCCCTGATTTCTCAGTCTGATCCACCTTTTGCTTGTTGTGAAGCAGCCGAGATGCTGAATTTTAGCTTCTAAAGGTGTCAAAAAAATATGGCTGACTTTTTTTGACTGTGTCCATTTTTTATTTACACTTAATGGTCACAGTTTTGTCACCAGCAGCAGTGAGAGGTGACTGGCTTATATGCTGTATTTGAGAAATAATGATTAATTTGCTGCAGTCGCTGCTGGTTGTTTCTGAAAGGAATCAAATCTGAGCAGGAGAACACAGCTGCACAGAGAAAGCATTCGACTCGATGTGTTCGGTCTCCTGCCTTTGATTTCCTTTGTTAGACAAGTGGCTCTCGTTCAATGTCATCAGGTTGAAATTAAAAAAGGGTAAAACTAACAGTGATTATACAATCATTGCAAAAGCTCAAGCCATGGATTTCTTTACATACTGCAACATTTTTCACACTGTAGCAGAAGTTTATATAAATTTATATTATAAAAGTTTATGTAATCCAGTTTAAAGGATTTTGTCTTGTTTTAGGATTTGATTAGGAATCCAAGCAAATATGTAAGCCAAGAAAAAGAGGCTTTTAGAACTCGATCTCACGTTTCTTATAATTACACAACTAATGACAGGACTCTGTGGCTTTACAACACAAAAGCTGGCTTCCTGTTAAAAGGGAGTTTGTTCTTCCCACTGTCGCCAAGTGTTTGCTTATGGGGGGCGGGGCTAGTTGTTGGGGTTTTCTTGCTATTATTTCACTGTCTTTACCTTACAATACAAAATGCCTTGAGGCGACTGATGTGATTTGGCGCAATATAAATAAAATTGCATTGAATTGGAAAAACAATTCTTTAATTTTATTCCCATGTGACTATCATGTGTATAGTCCATGTAGTGGTACTTACAGGTATTCCTGAATGAATCAGTTAGTCACAGAAAAAAACCACACTAATTAGAAATGAGAAGTCTGTTCTTGTCACCCTCTGTCTAAAAGCAATGACCTCATGTTTCATAAATTGCTCCAAATTTTGAATAATGAATCCTTTGTAAACTGCAAATGAGCCATCCAAGAGAGAATCTTGGCAGATGTAGTAATAGTAACTAAAGGGAAACAAACAGTCAATTAGAGAAGCAAAATGGAAATGTATCTATTAGCTGGTTTTCAAAGGGGAGAGGTTCTGTGGCAGAAGGGAAATGATGCATTTATTCCACCAGACGCAGCATCAGTGGTGTGTTTGAATAATAAACTTGGTAATAAACTTCAGCAGATGTTCGTTTAAACTCCACGTGTCTTTCTTCTCCTTCCTGCTGTTCTCTCTTATCTAGAGACACACCCCAAGCCAACGATGGCGGAGCCAAGACGCCACGGTCGAAAACTTCGTCACGTTTTCCCAGACTGGGCCGCAGGAACACCCAGGAAGCCAGACCTGAACCTCAGAGTGGTGACCTTTAACCCGAGGGCCTTCGAACTCAGATCTGGGGACGATGTTGCAGTGCCTCTGGACTGTGAACCACAGGCTCAAATGTGTGAAAGGACATTTGGAGCATCTGAAGGACACTAAAGGCGTTACAGATAAAACGCCTGGGTCACCTAAACCTTCACTGCAGGCAATTCCAGGAGAATATCAAAAGATTTCTTTGTGTTGCCTGGCTAAGTAAGGGATGAATTGCTCCCCTGAAACTGCCTATTGATGGACCCAATCAAATAGTGTCTTTTACCTCACTGAGAGACTGAAAGACTCTCTGCCAAGACTCTTTGTAAGACTCTATAAGCTGCACATGGACTAGCTTGGAATCCTCTCTATTTTCTCAAACACACTGGGATGATGGGGACATGTTGTTTTTCTTAAGTTTTGTAGTGAAAGTATTTCATGGTCACAGTGCCTACAGTATTTGTAGCTGCATTCCTGCTCTGGGTTGGTAGGGAACGGGTTTGCATGTGAAGGAGGTCAAAGGGGGGGATTAAAGTCTTTGGTTGGAAATGATTTTTTTTCTCTGCTTATGTCTCAGCATTTTAGTGCCATTACATTTATGGACAACACTGATTCACCATCAGTGGCGTGGACCACCAGGCAACGGGCATTCCTTCTTCCTGCTTCTGATATATTATATGACTTTTATAGAAAATCTGTGATATGTGTAACATAACTTAATGTTACCATGGGTGCAGTAATTATCAAAAGAAGTTAGAAATCCAATTTAATAATCACGGTAAAGGATTTGGTTTAAACACCACTGGTAAACTAAAATATCTAAGAGACTGTGAAAAAGTCTGGGGAGTCAGTTTTTCTTAAAAATGAAAAAAAAAAAGTCTTTCCTTTTTCCTTTCCTTCATAGTTTTTGAATAGCCCCTTGCTAAATGAATGAATTGCTGTAAATGAGTGTAAATTCGTATGTCCTCTCAAAAATACATGATCACATAACCAGTGATCTTAGTTTGATGCACGGTTATAAGGTTTGGGATAACCACGATTGTGACTTAGAATAAAAGCAGCCACATTTTATGAGTAAATGCAAACATAATATTGACATAAATATTGGCCCACACCTCTTTATTTTCGAATTCAGGGGTTTTCAGTCCCATTGCCACAGGTCTATAAAATCAAGAACCTAGCAGTGTGCTCCACCTTTGCAAATTTTACAAACGCAACCAACTGTGAGAGGTATCACTTAGAAGAGGAAGCATTAGGAGAACGGCAACTCGAGCCACAAAGTTGCAGACTATGTGTAGTAACAAAGCAGTGTTGCCGAGTGCTGAGGCACACAGTGCATAAAAGTGACTCAATATCTGCAGGTGTTAACATCAGCTTAGAAACTGTGCACCAGGAGCTTCATGGCATCGGTTCCCATGATAGAGCAGCTCCTATAGATGTAATGAGATGGGCCAGTACATTTGTCCTTGTGTAATATCAATTCGTGTCGTACATATTTTAAGATTAGAAAATGGTAAAATAACAAAATACCACTAAAATTTACCAAATAACTCTTTTACCGAAAAAGTTGACTTTTCTGTAAAATGCTAATAAACAGAACGCGATCATCTGCAAATGATTTCATGATATTGAAAATGGTACACAGGAAGCACTGAGGCACATCTTGCACATTTATAAAGCACCATTAATGCTGACCCATTATTTCTCCAAGACAATGCATTTTGTCACAACAGCACGGCTGTTAATCTGACCAACCTGCAGTGCAGACCTATTACTAAACTAAAACAAAAGATATGACAAAGGAGGCTCTAAACTGTGAAACATTAGAAATCTTATTTTTTTAAAAAGTAAGATTAATAAAATATTTCACTTTTAGAACTACAGCAGCTGGTGTCCTCAGTTCTAAAATGATGCAAGTTAGTGGAAAACATTGTGTCTTTGGGACAAGAGACATCATATTTAAAACAGACACGTTTTCAAAAATATCTAGAAAAATGACCAGTTATAACATTGGATATGTTGTCCTTGCATCCATTTTCAAATAAATATGGGTCTTTAAATTATTTGCATATCATTGCACTCTGTTTTTAATTATATTTTAAACTGGTTTGTTTTTGGGAGGGGGGAAACACGATTGTGAAATAGCTGTGTTTTGGAGGTTTACCCTCCTATTCATTACATAAATATGGGTGATTATCAAAGGTCGACTGACTGAACTGCAATTCAATATTTAATGATTGTTTTGCTAATGTGTCTTAGCAAGATTTTCATGCGGTGTTATGTTGCAAATGAATGTTTTAAAAATGACTAAACACTTGAAGAAAAGCTGCTTGTTAGAGTGCAAGCAAAGTGCTGCCAAGCATCAAGTGTGGTGTAAAGCAGGAGCTCATGCATATGCATAGATTACGCAAGAGTAGTCGGACTACGTTCAAATGAGTGATTGTGTTAGAAGGGCTTTGGGAAACTTGTATCAAAGGGGGCGGCTCACAAAAGTGGTGAACACTCCTGACTATTGTTGATGGGAGGTTAACAGAATAAGCCTCGTGTGTTTTTAATTAAGTTGATATTCTAAAACACACAAAAAACGACCCTCACTAGTATCGAGCCGCTGCTAAACACTCCAGTCGTGGCAGGAAACTGTCACACGACTTTCATCAATACATACAGGTTTTTAATCCCTGAGATAGTTATTATCATTCCTTTTATATGACTGTGATACAATAAAACACTGCAGGTGCAGAACTGCCTTATAGAAAATAAGCCCACAGATCATGATTGTGTGTAATCTGTACTGCTAGCAAACATGTCGTGTGTTCATTGTAGTAATAAAAAAGCAGCTGTTCATTCATCAGTTTTACAGTGAAGGTGGGAATCATTTAACTTTTCAGCACAAATATTCATACGATATATGTGGTAGTGTCCTGTACAGCAACTGTATGCAGCATCAATCAGAAAGCCGCCATCACTGAGCTTTAGACTGGATGGTGTCCACATTAATCAAACAGCTCACACAGCTGCAGTTGAAGTTTAGGGTGCATTTAGCTGTTAGTGGCTAATATAACCTAAAAGACAGAAACAAGGAGCTAATTTATCAGATTTGTGCAGCTCCCGCTAATAACAAAAAGCTTTTGTGATTTAAGACTTAAGAAACCCTTAAAGCAGCTGATTGATACGCTTTGGGGTTTTTATAGCACTATGAAGCATCCATATACACGCTGTTTCTATTTTGACCAAGGCTCCCGATCTCCTGTTGATGTAAACAATGCAGTATATTTAAAACATAAAAAAAAGCTTTGCAATTCTTTTATTTTGGAGAAAAAGCACTCAATACTCCACAGGGCTTATTTTAAAACTGAAACTCTGTGACCACTGCTGCACATCACACACTTCTTTACGTATTTCAGGTAGTCTTAAAATGCTCAGTGGTGGAGCTTCCCTTCTTTTTGGGTAGAGTTTTCAGTACATCAGTATTCTTTCAAATGAGTCCATCTCCTTCCCCCGTAATTGCTTGCTGCACCTTGAGGCTGGTAACAAGAGTGATGACAAGCAAAGAAAGTGAAATTGGCTTATTGAGTTGCAGCCAAACTGTTCTCTTTGTAGTATGCCTCGTTTGTTCTTATGTACTTTTCTGTCCTTGCCTTTTGTCGGCGGCCTGGCCTTATCCATCACTGTCACAGCAAAGAGGGACTGAACAATAAAGAGTATCGCATCTACGCTACCAACACTTCTGTGTCACTTACTGTCATTGTTAACATTGTCGCTCGCGTTCACGGATGAAAGCAAATCGGCCACTACATTTGTTGCATAATAAGCTCAGAATGCGAAGTCATGTCAGAGTGCATTTATGCACGCATGCAGATGGTGTGTGCGTGCAATTTAAATACAGATTAGGTGTGTAGTAAAGCGTAGATGTGTTTATATCGCGAGATGAACTCATCAGTCCTCCCATCACATTCTCTCTGTGAACCGTATGCATACATGGATGGATGCTGTGGATTTGATTTTCGCTGCATCTGTTTTCCTCTTGGTTTAATGAATACTTAACCTTCACTGCCTCACTAAGCATTCTCTGAGCTTTTGGGAAACACAGTTCCCCGTTTCTGGGTTTGCTTTGCTCAATTGGAATAGAGGGAAAATTTAAAAAAAAGAACAGCAAGGGTGTACAAAATGCTTGTCGTCCATTGACCGGAAAATTGGTTACAAGCCCGTTTAGGATGTGGATGGCTGCTTAAACACTCATTTGGCTGCATGTAAGTCAAGAACACCGAGCGTTGAGCACGAGACATGTTCTCTAACATTTCTATTGTTTTAATGGAATAAAATTGCCGGGCTTGGCTTTGGCTTTTATGAGATTAAAAAAACCTAAGTGGTGCAAACCTGAACGATTGGGATGTTCCTGTGTTTTACATATACACTATATTACCAAATGTATTCACTTTCACAGCTACATGTGAAAATCAAGCACCTAGGCTTGCAAACACCTTTAACAAACACTTGTGAAAGAATGGATCGCTCTTAGAAGCTCAATGAATTCCAGCATGGTACCAGGATGCCATTCGAGTCATGCCATACCAAGACAATTTAATGCTCCAAACTTTGTGGGAACAGTTTGGGGATGGCCCCTTTCTGTTCAAACATGACTGTGCACCGTGCACGAAGCAAGGTCCATAAAGACACGGATGAGCAAGTCCTGTGCGGGAGAACTTGACTGGCCTGCACAGTCTTCACCTTAACCAGACTGAACCCCTTTGGGATGTTAGGATCAGGCAGAAAAAAGAAGCTAGAAAGTATGTGGTACTAAAAGGAAACAGCTGGAGAAAAATTGTGCAACGAATTAGTTCAACTGTCATATTAGTCAGTTATATGGTTGGGTATAAAAAGAGCATCTTAGACACGCAGATTGTCTCAGACTTTGAATATCTCATCATCTATAGTACACGAAATAATCAAAAGAGTCAGAGAATCCAAAGCAAGGCTGAAAATCAGTATTGGACGCCTGTGATCTTTGGGGCCTCAGGCAGCACTGCCTTAAAATCAGGCATGATTCACTGCATGGGCTCAGAAACGGTTTCAGAAATCAGTCTGTGAACACAGCTCGCCACAAACGTAGGTTAAAGCTCTGTCATGCAATGAAAATGCCACATATGTATAAACACTGCCAACTTCTCCATCTCCTTCTTTTTAAATTAGATTTGGTTCAAAGTAAAAATCTGTGACGTGATCGGACAAAAAAAACAGGAGACATGTCATTCGGCTTGTTATAAGCGCGTAAAACAAAAGCCTGCATCTCTGATGAGATGCATCATTATCTGTGGAATTGGCAGTCTGCACATCTTGAAAGGTACAATCAGTGCTGGAAGGTATGTACATGTTTTAGGATGACACATGTTCCCATCCAGATGACATCTTTTTCAGTGTATCAGTGCGGCTTCATAGTCAAAGACTCCAAACTTGCCTGCAGTGCAGACCTTTTACTGGTTGAAAACATCTGTTACATCATGAAATGAGAGAATGGCACGACATTGTTCTCCCAAAAGTCTTTTTGGGAGATATTTAGTATGTTTATTTGCAAATTTAGCATTTTTCCTGGGTTTTTTTTTTTTTAATTTCATAAAGAAATGTACCATGTTTCACCTTTTCATCCCCCGTCCACTTTTTCTTTGCCTCTCCAGCCTTTCCTTGAAGACACAGAGATCCTCGTGGGATCATTTTACGGGACAGCGTGTAATTACACAGCTATTACATTTGTGAGAAGAATCAAGGAGACAGAGACCCTGCTTTGAACAAGATCACTGTATAAGCAGAACTGCTCTCTTTACAAGACACACGTGGCATCGGATTGCATGTTACTTATAACGACATGGAACAGCCTCACCTCTACCCTTCACCATAGTTATTTTGCATTTTACTTAGCATCCCTCTCCACTGTATTTATTTATCCCTACCTGTGCTTGTTAGGATTGCAGAGAATTTTCTATTATGCCAAAACCAGAATAAGCCCTTTCAATTAGCACGAGTTAATAAGTGGCAATTATTACTGTTTTCAGTTCCCTGCAGCCTGTGATTCAGCTTGGCTGTTTCTGTTTCTCAGTGTTTGGAGGTTTTGATTATTTGTCAGAAAGCACGACCTGCATCTGAGCGTGAGCATTTTTTTGTGTGTGTGTTCACAGTCTTGCTGTTCTTCAGCTGGCAGAAGCTAAATTAAATGTTCACTGTATCCCTGCAGGTGGGCCATGCCCCTCCTCTGCACTGCCAATGAACAGCACCTTCTCAAATTTTGCTCTCTCATTCTCTTCTTTCTCTCTGAGTCTTTTCTTCTCCTCTCTGCTCCCTCTCTCACCTTTGTTTTTTTTTTTTCTTACCTTTTACCTTAATACCTTTTTCTGCCTCGTTTTTTCCTTCATTGTTGATTTTCTTCAGGTTCATCCTGCCCTCCTTCAGCCCCTCACCCTCTCTCAGAGGATGTTCATTTCTAACAGTGCTCTCCAATCCCCACCTCATCTTCACTCTCCATGTCTTCTTCCATTCTTCCATTTTCCACCTATAGGCAGCTGATTTTATCCTGCTCTTCTCTAGCCTCTCAAACCCTAAGACTACCTTTATCCTTCTCACACTGCTTCCCATCCCTTCCTGTCTCTTCAAGCCCTCCACCACTTCCAATCTCATCCTTTCTCTCTCCATTGCCATACCTTGTTCCTTCAGAGACTGAGCCTGCTTGGCACATTGTATTTACTCAGCCAGTCACTCGCCGCCTCTATTTATTACCTACTCGGCGATGAGGCAGGAGAGACAGAGTGAACCAGCCCTTCGGAGGATTTTCCTCTCAACTCTCCCTGCTGCCGTCTGTCGCTGAATCTTCAAATAGTGTCTTGGAAAATTGATTGTTTCAGGCTTTTCTTCACCCCCTCCTTTCATCTTTTTCAATTTATTCTGCATTGAGTGCAGACTCCTGCCTGTTACATCAAAGTTCACATAACCTGTAGTTATAAGGAGGGAGCAGGGGGTTCGATCACTTAAGGCTCTGATCAGAGGATACATTTCTGTTGTATCTTATCTAAATGAAATCCCAAGTTAAGCTGTAATGGATTATGTTAATTAATATGCTATCAGTTCTGGGAACATGGGAAATAAACTGTGTGCTTTATCCCTAAGCTGTTTATAAACGTCTCTGGTATGAAGGGAACATGCAGCAGCGTTAATTACATAACTGATGTGCAGATTCTCATCATGTTGGGGGCCAGATAAGAAAAAAGAATCAAATATGCATGCGGCATGGTATGTTAATTTCATGGTAATGCTTAAAGTACACAAGCAGCATGGATTGTCTTACAATTTCTCATTTATTTTCACAGCTTCAGGTTGGGATTCAGCTCCTACTGCAGAAAACCAACAGCTCTCACGAGGCCCTCCTTTGTTTTTGTCTTCATTTGAGTTTTCCTTTAACTGCAACCTGCCTCCTCCTCACAATGCAATCAGGTCCTGAACTGTGCTTTACCTGCCTCTCAAAGCTATCGCAGGCTTTCCACAATAGTCCATGGCACTCTTTTAATCAGCCCAGAAGCTTGATCAGAACACCTCGAAGTGCTTAAACTGCAGCAGGGGAGGAAGTGGGAGGTGAGAGGGACCTGCGTTGCGCTAACGATGCAGCTGCTAGCGCTGGCAAGGACTTCTGAAGGTGTCTGAGAACTTGTTCCAACTCAGAGGTGGAAATAATGCTGATTTCTCTAAATAGACTGCAATGTTAAGCAATGGAGGACATTTTAATGTCTCGCACTACTTCATAGTTTTGTTATGCGACTGGTGTGAAGCCCTGGAGGGCAAAAATGCTGTTACACTGCTGTACCCACCACCAAACACACACTGCATTGTATCATAGAGTACATGGCGAGTATGGTGGGAAATGGAAGCTGCAATAATACAAGCCTGACTAATTATCTCAGGTCAGCACGCACTCAGCTTTAACATCATTCAGGGTCCTAGGTTCTTTGCTACAGTACTAGCTTGGTGCTAGCATTTAGTCTCTGCAGACGCTTTGAAAGAGAATGTACGGTGGCCCTGAGAGGCCAAACGGACTGCAACTTACCATAAGGAAACACCAGCAATAAGGAAAACGCTGCAAAAGCACACAAAACACAACGGAAATAGGAAAAAACAGATTTCCAAAAGCACCGATGAATCCACTTCCTTTCACTTATCCCATTCAGAGCTATGGTTGTGTCGGAGGCAATCCCAGGTATCAACGGGGTGAGAGGCGGGGTACACCTTGCACAGGTTGCCAATTTATCTTAGGGCGAACAGACAACACTTCATTCACACTCACATTTACACCTACAATTTACAGTCACTAATTAACCTAACATGCATGTCTTTGTCCCCTGCCTGTCTTTTTTTGCCCAACTTCCCACAGCTTTTAAGAGCATATAACAGCTAGCAAACCGCATTTGATGATGTGCTGCATTCAACAGCATAACTGACCTCTGCTGCATAGAAATAACAGCTCACTTCAGTAAACAAATGCAAATTAATTTAATTATTTGTATGTGTATACTTTTACCCTAAAATACATTTACAAATATTACTAACATCACTGTTTGATTTTTCAGAATAAAAAGAGACGACCCCTCATTCCTTACTCTCGCAGGGATTCGTACGCTGGAGTCATTCTTGGCATTTATTGTGTGGAGGGCACAGAAACACCTGGCAGGCGGCGACTCCACTGGAGAGGCAGACACAGTCATTTCATAACTGGCCACCACACAGGTTATATTCACACTTGTGGACTTCAAGGTCAGCTCTTGAAAGCTTTAAAGGAGACAACCTCATACCGCTACTGCAAAAAGTGTGTGTGCACAGATCACAGCTGGGTGTAAAGTACAAAAAATAAAATCTGAGCTCCTCTCTAGTCTTCTACTTCATGCTATGGATAGCTAAGGTCAAGTGGTATACTCAAGCCGGTAATGAAAGGTATTTTTTTTTAAAATTATGCCAACATAAACTGTGTGTTTGAAACTACATCAAAGATTACAGTGGGCTGCCACACTCATGGTCCTGGTGAGGCAGAAAAATGTGCTTTCTATCAGTGCTTTGGTCACTGATAGAAACGCGTTCTGTCAGTGTCACTGCAAAAGAAAACTCATGTGAACATGGAAAGGCATGATTGAACCCACAAAGGTTAACAGCTTGACCCTAGAAAAATCTACCAAACATTTCATCAAAAGTAAGATAAACTATCCAGGTCAGACTCGGAGCTCATGCTCGCCTAAAGTGAAAAAAATACTGGACTTGCCAATCACACAGGATCCGGGCCCTCAAGCATACCCTTTGTTGTCTAATTTAATCTCAGTGGGATCTTAAATTACAAAATAAACTTCATGTTTTATTGAAGATGACTGGAAACTTGGCAAAACACCAGACTTGTCAGGAAAATGTTCACTTAGCTACAGTAGGGCTCTAATCTACTGGACAAAATTTCTGTAGTTTTGCCTCTGTACGCCATCACAGTGAATTTTAAGTTTTAGCAATCAGTTTGTTTTTTTTAAGTGCCGACTTTCAGCATTAATTAAAGGGGTTTTTGTTAAACCCCTTTTGCATTGAACTGAAGAAGCTTCTTGGATGAGAGGTGAAACGTCTTCAAGCAACTTAAAGAAGTCCAGATGCTTTTTTTTCTAAGCTCCTTAGACAATATAAAGGTTTGTTTTTAATACTCCAATGAAAACCCCTTGCAATCATATCATTAATAAACACTTCTGACCAATGATATGCATTTGACTGTGAGCCATTTCTCTCCTGCTCTATACTTCTCTCTTCATTCTGGTACAAGTTAATCTTGCTTTCCTCTGTTTCAATCTTTTTTTAATTACAGAGCAGCGCTGGCTCTTCGACATGTTTTACAGAAAAGCCTGATCTGGCCTTGTTGTGCTTGAGTGTAGCTGGTGGTTTGCTGTAACACACACAGAGTCTAGGTCTGACCGACAGCCTCAGCTGTGGGCAAAAGACCACAACCGATAAGATTCTAAAATATAATCTATAACAGCCCGGTGTCCCACTTGTAAAGGGGAAAAAACACATAGTCCAGGGTCACGGCCAGCTATTCCACAAATTAGTTACACTTCACATGCTGACAACTTCGACAGGAAACAGCAGTTGTCCTCCAAGACCGAAGACCAAACAGCCACCACCATGTAAGTAGTAGGCTGGCAATCATCCCAGCCTCAGTAAGCCAAATCTGCCTTTAGGCTGCAGCATATAATACGCCCTGGCCTGCACAAAGAGATGATGCTCTCCTTCAAATGTATCTTCATTGTATACGTCAGAGCAACAAGTTGTTCATTATAAATATTTTTAATGAAAACCACATGACATACCTGCAGAGAGAGACAGAAACAGTCCCACATACAGCGTTTGCAGTGAGGGCTACAAGTAGACGAGACTGTGAATGTAAGCAAACCTGTCTTCAGTTAACCCAACCTGGCTTACAGCAGTTGTGAGACACATAAAATCACTCCCACACTAGTGCCCATTTCCTATAGCAAATATAGAGTAGAGTTAATATACAGGCAATATCAGTCCACCGTGTCATATTGCACCTTTGAATGTGTCTCTTAATTGTTGACCTTGACAGTGATGCACCAGCCTCCTGAATACTGTGACGTGGTTAGATGTTGTGAAATTATGTCTTAACCATAAAAATAATTCTGTGGTCATGCACTTGAGTTGTTATCTGTGGTCTTTGGGGCCTTTGGTCCTTCTGAGCTAGTACAATGTGTCCTTTCTTATTAAGAATTCACCTCATCCTGTCATAGACACAATCAGACTTCCATTTTCATTCAGAAGAGTTGCCTGCTGCTGGTTATCAGGCAGAAAGGAGGTTTGAAGCACTTTTACAACCTCTCAGATCCAGAGGCCAAACCACCTTTTGCACAGTCTTTGATTTGGGCAGAGTGTTGCAAAATTAGAAGCACTTACGTGGTACTAATTTCCAAATAAACATACTGGCGCACACAGGAACAATCAGCTCTGCCCAGCAGGTAAAATTACATTAGAACACGTGAATGTCCTAAATACATCTGAGTCAGGTGAAGTCAGTCAGTGATTACTTGGGCTTTTCTTCATATTGGAGTATCATTCAGACATGATTTCAAATCTGCTTTCATACAATGAGCCAAAAAAAGGCGTAGGACTAAAATGGGGCTTTAATTGGACACTTAATCACAGGAAGTGGTGTTCACAGTTAGAACTGATGGCCCTTAATGGAAGAAAGGGGTGGATGTACTAGTGGAGGAGGAAAAAGATGAAGAAGACTGGCTTTAATCACCTTTTTGCAGCATGACTGCACATACAGGTATACATAAGTTACATTTACTTTTTCTCTCTTACCTTTAAATTCCTCCTTTCACTTACTTTCTTCTTTGTCTTACTTTAGCCAAGATTCTGGCTGCTTGACAGTTTCAGTCGTTAGCTCCATGCAGAAATTGCTGACCCTGGACTATGACCCCTGTCATTGCTTCTGAGATGTCTTTTCTTTGCACACAGACAAAAAAAAAAGAGCCAAAGTTGGAAGGACACAGAGAGAGGAGAAAATGTGTTGCTCACAGGATGAAGGGGGGGGGGAAAGATGCGAGCAGTGGAAGAGAGTGAGAAGAGGTTAAGGACCAATCAGGACCAGGAGGTAACAAGAAATGAACTGAGAAGAGGACAGTAGGTGGAACGATCCGAAGAAAGTAGAGATCCCATGAATGAGGCAAAGATTAAAAGGAGTGGACAGAGTGAAGCTAGCCACCTACCATCCTCTTCAGAAACAGAAATGGAGCACATGGAGGAGATGGAATTCAAAGTCGCAGTTGGCAAATGCACCACACTGGATCCATCTCATGTGCTTCAGACAAGGTCAGCCTCATTTGTTCTTCACAGAGACAAGAGGGTCCCTCATGTGATGAGAGAGCGCGAGAGCGAGAAAAGCAAGAGCGATGAGGCTGTCCACAGTGGGAAACATGAAGGTTGATCCCATCTTGTGAGGTCTTGTAACCAGTAAACAGACACACAGGTGACAGAAAGGAATATATTTGACTGCCAAGCAGGTGCTTCTTATGAATTCATAATGGTGTTGCCGTTACAGCGCTGCATATGAATAGAAAGTGACAGGATGGCCTTCAGTGGTGAAAAATAACATGGTTTGACAGCATTCAGGAAAGTCCTCGCCTTTTTAGCCTTTTCAAGGCTGATGTAAAAAGGCAAGTTTTGCATGCTTGGAACCCAAAGTTAACCCAAAGATTACTTTCAAAATACAATTAATTCAAAGTCAAATGTTTTTAGGGGAGGGAATAAGATAATAATGTAGATTTTTTAGAAAATCAAAAGGTTTCCCAGTTTCTCACCAACTGCTTCTAACTCTAGAAGGTTTTTAAAGGACTTATAGGTTTCTACACAACTGAACTGATCAAGAGGCACTCTAGAAACACTACACTGACGAAAGCTGATACCTCCTAATCTTTGAATCCTATAGTGTAAAGTCATGTTTTTACTCCACTGACACAGGTATTTAAAACTCAAGTACCTAGCCATTCGCTGTGCCTTTACAAACATTTGTGAACGAATGAGTCGCTCTAAGGAGCTCGCTGAATTTGGGCATTGAACTGCAACAAGTCCATTTGTGGAATTTCTTTGCTTTTTGATTTTCCAGGATCAACTGTAAATGGTATTACTGCAAAGTGGAAGCATTCAAAAGCCACAGCAACTCAGTCACAGACTGGCAGATCCTATAAAAGTCCAGTGCTGAGACGCATAGGTGAAACACACGGCCAGCATAATGTTCCCAAAGTACAATCAAATCTTAAATCATTCTGTTCTCTGTGTATGCATACATACGGTTGAAACACCTACATCATCTCCCTCGTCGCTGCGGTACAATAGCAAAAACAGAACCACAGACGGATGTTGATGTTTCCATGTAGTCTCTTACAAAATGAGGAACAGATAATAGATCAGATTACTGCAAAGAAAGAATGAGGGAATACATTTGTCCAGTTTTTTGCACAGATATGAACAGACATCCTTAGAACATTTTTTCTTTGTACACCTCAGCCTCTCTAAACAAAACAAAACACACTTAAGTAATTTATTTCAAATTCTATTTCCCTTGAAGTAGTTGGAGTTTTCGTGAACTTATCATCAAGAAACATTTTTATTTTGTTTCATTTTGGTAGAAAAAGTAGTAAAAAACCCAACTCTCCTCTGTTACTTGAAGCTCTAACAACAACGGCTAAGCAACACTAAAGACATACCTTGAACAAACATCATTGATGTCGGTTTGACGTTCATTCAGCTACAAGCATCACGGGGGCTTCATGGAAAGATGACCTCCTCTAATACAACAGAAACAGATTCAGACCAGCTAACCTAACATGTGTGTACAAACCCAATTCCAGAAGTTGGGTTGTTGTGTAAAATCCAAATAAAAATAAATGCAATGATTTGGAAATCTCATAAACCCACATTTTACTCACAATAGACCACAGAAAACATGTCAAATGTACAAGAACAAATCTGCTTTTGTCCAGAGAAGAAATCAGAATTTATTTGAACAGCTTCATACATAAAAGGTTTTGAGTAGAAAGGGATTTTTGAGTCTGTCGAACAGGGTTGTGGGAGTCCGTCAGATGAAAAAAGTATGGAGCAGTTGTAGCCAATACACTTCAAGGTTAGAAACATCTTGAAAGCAGCCAGCATCTGCTCCATGTAGCCCCCCATCAACTCACAATGAATGCTAAGTGTGTTATTAATATTAGAGTTATGTACTGAGAATTTCTTCAGCTCAAGAAAGTGACAATTTATCCTCTGATGGCAGAATTTTATTTACTGCTGAGTCACAGGTGGAATCCTTGTGATTTAGTGCCATGAAGGACGACACGATAAACTGTGAAATATCACACTGTCGGTACTGTAGATTCCCTCCTCGCCTACGTAAGGCTTCCCTCACATGCCTCTCAGTGTCGGTGCTTTGCTGGAAGTAAGTGCGTCTATGTGCGCGCGAGTGTTACTGCAAAGGAAGATGCCACTGTTTGCTCATGTGCACACCTAACTCCGTTCGCCTCCCTTCTGTTGTTTGTGCGCTAATTATCTTCATTTCTCAGCAACAGTGGCGACTGCTGCTATTTCGGAGAAGTGCAACAATTACACCATCACGGGTCGGTCAGCCCGCTCGCCTCATTTTCACAGGTCTTTCACGGCCGGTGATTAGCTGTTCGCTTCCATTTTTAGCGAGTTTGTGGCTGCTTTTGCAGAACAGGTGGCATCTCCATGCAGACTGGCAATTATACATCTAGCACCCATGAATACATCCACATTATAGCAGTGAAAGTAGATATCCCAGAGCACTTTCTTTTCTTTCTGTTTGCAAGAAACTTTTTTTTTTTAAAATCCCACGCTGGCAGTGATTTCTCATCCTCCTTTGTTAAGCAGCTGAAATGCAAGTGGAAATCCAGAGGGGGGATTGGGAGCGTCTCAAACAAGGTTTATTCAAATCTAGATTATAGAGAAAGTTAGAAATCTCAGCAACTTTTAAGCGATCTGTATTGACTCCCAGAAACAAACAGTGATGCTTTTCTGGAAGTACAGTAGCTCCAGCGGTGACACCAGAGAGCACACTTCTGTTCTGGGACTGTTTGCCTAGACATAAATCTCTCCATGAACCATAACCTTCAGCACTCCCAGCGGTGCTGCTGTTGTTAGTATCTGGCAATCCGCTTGACTGTGTCCGGGTTGTGTGTACGCTTTGGACTCGGTGGACATTTAGGTGAAGTTGTTACTGTTTATTATTAACGTTTGTGCGTGGGTGACACAAAAATAGGAGAGAAAGTTAGAGAGACGATATCAGGAAAAAGACAAAACTGTGGGCCAGTCAGGAGCGAGAAGACAAATCTCTGGCAGCCTCTGTTCTGCCCACTTGTGATTTCTGTTGTGGGAGTAATTACATGTGGCCCAGGGCAGAGGGTGTCATCTCTCTGTCTGATCTGGAAGACAGCCACCGCTCCACCTACAGCGGGAAGAGGACGTCTCTGCTCCAACATGGTGCATGGGATTTGAGAGCAGATAAAGAAGCAGCTGGTCGGAGACAATTCATATTTGGGTTGCTTAGTGGCCGTGGGCGGATGTGTCAACAAGAGCAACGTGGTAAAGTGGATAGGCTGGATAGTCCCCTGTGTTGTGCAGTATATTTACTGCAGGAATAATGTGCATTACTGAAATTATTTCGGGTTTGCTTCAGTTCCCAAATGTACCTCTCAAAGACAAGGTCAAGGCAAAAACAAGAATATCTCCTTTTTCTTTTCGCCCATCAGAAAACATCACGAAAACAAAGATATCAGGCACTTACTGGCAATAAATACTTTCATTTTACCCGAACAGTTGCCCAAGGGATTTAAACTTTCCACTAATACTTGCACAAGGATACCTCAGATTATAGAAAGGAAGGGTCAGACACTGGCAGCAAACCCTGCAACTAACTAGACAGCCTGCTCTACCACCTGAGCCACAGACCAGCATGTTAACGATATAAGACAAATGAATAAGAAATCAAGAGGATTATGGAGGACCGTTGACCTGGTCTTTATGAAATATCTGTGAGGTGTTTGCTCAGAAAGTCACAGGTGGAGCGTCTTAAGCAAACTTACATCTATCTACCTAAGAAGTAGGTAGAAAATGTTAAATCCTCAGATAAAGTCTGGAATACTAACAATACTGGAAAAATGGGATGAAATAAATCAAGCTATCAAATACAAGTCAAATACTCGTGTTTTTTCTTCTCTTGTGAATAGACAAATAATAATGTTTTTTCCCCATTTTTGGTGGTTCCACATGCACCTTCTTGTCTCTTCTAACTGCTTTTTCAGTAGGTTTTTGCTTTTGGCTAAGGTCAGTGTCACTGCTGGAAGCATTAGGTGATACTTGGACCCTACAGAGGTTGCACAGGTAGTTCAGCTCCTCCAGGGGGGCACATCAACGCGTATCATTGCCAGAAGGTTTGCTGTGTCTCCCAGCACTGCCTCAAGAACATGGAGGAGATGTCAGGAGCCAGGCAGTTACTCTAAGACAGCTGGACAGGGCCGTAAAAGGTCCTTGACCCATCAGCAGGACCAGTATCTGCTCCTTTGTGCAAAGAGGGATGAGTTTGTGAAGGTTCTCAGTCATCCAGGTCATCGTAGTCAAAGGAGCTTGCAAAGAAAAGCGTCTGGACTTCTTTAAGTTACTTGAAGACGTTTCACCTCTCATCCGAGAAGCTTCTTCAGTTCTAAGGTCAAATGGTGGAGAGTCCCAGATATAAACCTAGTGGGAGTAACCCCCCACAGAGGGACAAAAGGACCCCCTGATGGTCCTCTGTGATAAACACAGAAGAGCCACCTCCACAGGACAAGACTCAGCTGTCCATCTGCATCTTAAGGATAAAGGACACTCTTTCGAGGATGCCAATGTTCACATTTTGGACAGAGAGGACAGATGGTTTGAAAGAGGAGTGAAAGAAGCCATCTATGTCCACTGTGAGCGACCATCTTTGATCATCTATAATCCAGTTTTGAGTTCCCTCCCCAGACGCCTTAACACCCACTCACATCCTGGGCCATCTGACCTCAGGAATTCGCATGATAAGGTGGGGCCAGGTTTCACAATGAGCACAATGAGTTTCACACCTTGGCTCAGGTGATTAGAGGATCATCAGGGGGTCCTTTTGTCCCTCTGTGGGGGGTCACTCCCACTAGGTTTATATCTGGGACTCTCCACCATTTGACCTTAGAACTGAAGAAGCTTCTCGGATGAGAGGTGAAACGTCTTCAAGTAACTTAAAGAAGTCCAGACGCTTTTCTTTGCAAGCTCCTTTGACAAAGAGGGATGAGCTACAAAATGACCTCCAGCTGGACATTGGTATGAATGTTCCTGAGCAAGAAATCAGAAACACCACAAATACATATGTTATAATGTGTAAGTTAGGACAGTATAGCTACAGTTTACAGTTAAAAAAGGGCAAGAAGTGATGTCTGCAAGCATTTGGCAGCATGAAGAGTGAGTTCTGCTGAGAGGATATAGTCAAAATTAAAATTGAAATGTTTCTACTGCGACTCAGAAAATAAAATAAAAAGTTCAATTAAATATATATATGAAAATGAATTAGATTTATACAAATGAAATAAACTGAAGGATTTAATTGTTTTTTCATATCTCATTCCCTGTCCTGCATGTTAAAGAGTACACAACAGCCGCAGAATAGAAAAAAAACAGAGATACTTTCATTTAGAAAGAAGATAAAGAGAACCACATTTTTATTTGAATTTTTTCACATTTGTTTTAGCAAATTAAACTCTTCGTTCGCCATTTGTTAGGAGCAATTTATTCTCCTGTCCAATTAAATAAAGGTTACAGAACAGGCACACTTTTCCCCACTTTTCTCTTCACCATAACATGCAACTGTGAACTGAAGAAGTAAGGAGCAACTTTAAAACAAACCGATAATTATATGGAAATCAATAATTATATTTGTTCTGTTGTCTGTCCCCCTGGTGATTGACGTGCCCATGCATTTAAGTGTCTTCACTCTGTGTCTCTGTCAGTCAGCCAGCGTGTGTGTGTGTGTGTGCGTGCGTGTGTGTGTGTGTGTGTGTGTGTGTGTGCGTGTGCGTGTGTGTGAGAGAGAGAGAGAGAGAGAGAGAGAGAGAAAGAGAGGGAGGGATCCTCCCTGTTATGTCCCGGGAGACTGCTGAGTGTGTTGACAGTGTATTTAGGGAGCTTTTAACTCAATATACGCCTCAAACCCCATGGCAACCAGGGCTTTTTTATTCCTTTGCGCATCACCATGGAAACGCTGATGTTCATTAAATTTCGCCCTCTGTTTGAAGATATTAAGACAAAATGAGAAAACCCAGTTTATATCCAAGCAAATGACTTACTTTGACCTCAAAAACACTTGGATCAGCGTGATTATGGCAAACAGATGTGCTGTTTGTGTTTATTAACGGTATGCTAGATCAGATTTGTGATGTCCAGCAAACCTCCAAGGATGCTGATTGGTTGCTGCAGTAATAACTATGGACAGCTACTGACTTTCACATGAGCAGGGAGAGGGAAGCGGCACTGTTTCGCATTTTGTTTGAGAACTTCACAAAGACTCCGGCTTCAGAGTGCTGCTGTGATCCCTGCACGACACACGTGAATGAACAGTTAGCTGCAGAAACACTACGGTCGAGCAGCACGAAACGCCCAGACGGCCCCTGGGAAAATCAATTTCCATGCATCTGAAGCGCGCATGTGTGTGTGTTTCTGTTACAAGGATGCATCTACACAATGTGTTTTCTTAGTCTTTCCCCTGCACTCATAGGAAATGCATTAACCTCTGAGAGATGCGGCAGCTACAAGCGAAACTTCAGGCTTCTCTGTGTTTGTCTGTTTGTGTTTGGAGGTTAAAGGTGAAATGTGCCTCTTTTCCACATAAATGGGTATGCATGGGCCCTCTCCAAGATGGATTACACTTACATACTTTGACTGTACACAGATTTTTCAGTTGCTCAGGCATGTATACCTACATATTTCCCCCCGTGTAGTCCAGCAGTCACCTACAGCTACACACGGTTCTATCAGTGCACGAGTCGAAACGGTCTCCGTTTCCTCATCGCTGTCAGCTGTCCTCGACTCATTACAGTGAAGCCACATTGCGACTGCAGCTGGAGACCCTGGCAAGCCATGTTTATCTAAAGAGGATAGAGACAGATTGAATATGTAAAGCCAGCAGCTAGCTGAATCCCATCTCACTGATTGCTTTGGACTAGCTGAGAGTTTGAGATGAATTTTCTATTGCTCTCTAACTGAGGTTTAGTGGGATGGGAGCAGTGCCCGGGTAAACAGCAGGTGACTCTATGTGGTTGTGTGTGTGAGGATGTATGGGGTGGGGTATGGGATATTGGTTTTTCTTATGCATTACACCTACTATATCTACATAGTCACCATCTATAAACAAATGCTACGCAGGACAGAGACAAGATAGGAATTGGTTTGTTGTATTTGCTTGTAAATCAAAGTCACACAGGTTTTTTCATGGTTCTTTGGCTGATCAGTGGGACTAGTATCTTCTTAAATTCTCTACAGGAGTTAAAGGTTTTTAAAAAATTATTTTTAAAGCAGCACATTTAGAGCACTCTGACACCTGCTCTGACATTTCCCAGGTACAGATTACAGAAAGCAGTAATAAAATGACACGTCTTGGACTGGATTTCAGTCGAGACTCTTGTTCAGCAAGTTTGCACATTAGCATTGTTTTGTTTTAGCAGTTCCTGTGTTTAACTTTCTTTATGCTTGATTGATCGGTCATGTTTTAGAAGTTTAGAAATAACATTGAAAGAAAATCTACAAAAGAAGTCAAGAACTGATACCGCTAAGAAATTATTTTGGTGCCCAAGACACCGTGGCAGGATTAGAGAGTGCTATTAATACCGTAACGTTCTCAAGAACCAGACGTTTTGATCTCGTACAACACCTCACTTCAGCCCCATACAGTCACACAACAACAAGGACCCCCCTCCCCTTCCTGCACACATTAACTCCCTTTTTCCTGCAGCACAAACAAACATGTATCTTAAAGAAATAACAACAGCGTGCAGAGATAACCAACCTGTCACTGTAAAATAACATTTAACCATCATTACAATACAATTAAAAGAGCAACCACCAACCCGTGAACCAACCCGCAAAAACTATTAAAACTATTTACACTCTTGCTTGTGTGTGTTAAACATATAAACATTTTTAGAAAGCTAATGTTGTCTTTAATGAAGTGAACACGACTCTGGATGCTGACAATGCATTTTCATCTCCTGGCATCAAACACTGCTGTTCTGGTCTCACAAAGATCTTATTTGGCAAATTTATTGGCCATATTGGTCATAATGGTTAGAGTGGCAACTTCTGCACTTGGAGGTTTCTGAGCCAGGAGATTTCAGTGTGTGTCTTATTTTGGACTATTTTCTTCTCACCACTGGTTACTTGTTGTATGTTGCATGACTCACATTTAGGCAAAACCCTACAGAAACCAGCAGAAGTATTCATGAACTGAACTAGCAGAAATTCTCACTCACTTACTCAGATTTCCTCTAAGAAAATGATTTTATTTTCCTATTTGCAGATCTGAAGCAGCAGTATGAAGCACTGATGACATAGTTGTTAGCAATCTGAACTTCTGAAGTCGTCTGGACCAGCAGCTTTGATCCTTAATTAGCTGAAGAAATCTGCAGAAATCCCCCCATCTTATGCCCTCTTGTTGCAATTAAGCCATCTTGTCCACATGCAGTGTTTCCAGAGATACTCAAAAGTCCATCACGGCCGATGGGACGCGAACAGGGAGGCACAGTTTATATAACATGCACAAGCCTTTGCTAAATTCACATACACACATATATGTATATATATATATCACCAGTTACGCCATCTATCAGTTTTCCTTTGATGTAAACACTGAACAACCCTTGAGAGAATATGCACATATATACTAGAAGAGCTCTGATTATAATAGCCTTTTTTAGAATCCTATTTCTAGAGTGAAGCTTCACTATTCACTGAGGCCCGGCCTCTGAAGTATAGTCAACAGCAGCATGCGGCGATTAATTAAAGATTTGTCTCGATGAGGGGAGGTTTGGGAGGCAGAAGGATAAAGTAGGCAAATCTGCTGGCCTAATTAGGGGAATTTAATTTCTCACAGGCTCACATTGACTCAGACCTTGATGAGGCATTTTTGGAGAAAAGGGGAGTGGAGGGAGGGAGGGGGAGGAAAAGCAGCTTGTCCATGATGTTACATGCAGTAATAGATGGGTGAAGAGAGCTTGCCAAAAGGGAAGCGCGAGACACTGTAAAATCATGTAGCGCCTTGACAATAGAGCTCATCAAATGCTCATGTACTGTCAGCGAGGGCGTCCGCGTGTCTGCAGTTTTAGAGGGGAGAAAGTTTTCGGAGGATTTTGCAACCTTTTTCAGGGGCTGGAGATACTCATTAAGGCCTAATTTTGTAAGACATGAGACACTGCTTTGCACATTAAGTCTGACAATGACATACCACAGAAAGTCAGTTAGCAGACAGCCTGGTGAGTTGTTGAAGTTTTATGAGGACACGCATTTGCCTATAAAGGCATTCAGGCATTTCAATCCTCAGTGTGCTTTTGCCTGGTTGAAACTTTCTATTCAGCCATACTTTTGGTTTGGTAAAGGTCTCACCTCACAGACAGGATGTCAGCAGTCCCTGCTGTTATCTGTTTGCAGCCAGGACATTAACTTCCAAGTCCAGTTGGTGTAGTAAGCAGTTTTCTTCGAAACCAAAGCTGCCCAGCACAAAAAGAAAGACTTAATGTTGGAGTAACCTTCATTACAAAACCAGTGTGACAGTGAATTCTTCCTACTGTCCATCCATTTTATTTTATTTTTTATCCAGGTCCAGGTCATGGGGCAGCAGTTTAAACCAGGGGTGGAAAACTCCAGGCCTCAAGGGCCGGCGTCCTGCAGGTTTTAGATCTCATCCTGGGTCAACACACCTGAATCAAATGATTAGTTCATACCAGGTCTCTGAAGAACTTCAAGACATGTTGAGGAGGTCATTTAGCCATTTAAATATGCTGTGTTGGATCAAGGACACATCTAAAACCTGCAGGACACCGGCCCTCGAGGCCTTGAGTTGCCCACCCCTGGTTTAAACACAAATACACAAATCTCCCTCTACCCTCACCACCTCCTCCAGTTCTTCTTTGGGTGTCCGGTGAGTCCTGGGTCTGCCAAAGAGCCTCTATCCAGAAGGACATGCCCAGAGCACCTCACCTTAGAGTCATCCAACTTCAATCCCTAAAGGACCATAACAGGTTCCTTTCAACGTGGAGGAGTAGAGGTTCTACTCTAAGCCTCTCGTGAATGACTAAGGTCTTCACCCTATCTCTAATACTACAGTCAAACTAGGGCTAACAGTTGTTAGAGACTCCAGCAGGGCGAAAATTGTGCCAACAGTGTGCAATGAACTTGCAGTCTTCTTGCCTTTGAAAGTGTTACTTTGAAGATGGGGTCATGCCTGCAATCACTCACAGTCAGTCCAAGTCGTCAAAGTGACTTTAGTGCATGAGAACAGTGAGAAATAGTAGTGAGACAGTCTGCTATCGGTTTATGATTGAATGGGGTCAAGTTGGCAAATACATCCACTCTTTTTGTGAGACTGATTTACTGTGATAAATCAGCAAAAAGCATAAAAAATAAGAACTTCAGAAATTCCTCCACAAAGAGTGACATAGTTGCTAAAGAATAGCAATTAAGCTGGCACAAGTGCTCAGCAACCTTGCTTTGACATAGGAATAGAAACAAAATGGCAACAAGTTGGCAACCAGTTGAGTCGTGTCCCCAATTGCAAAGAGACTCAAACCTTCACCAGGCTGTCTGAGGGTGAATGCAATCAGTCCAAGTTGGACTGCAATTGTTTGGAGACAGGTTGCCTGTTGCGCAATCACATTCTGAACAAAAGTTGTTGAGAATGTTGCATTCGAGCCCTAATGGGAGCCGTTTTAGATAACACAGTGCTTGTTTCTTTGCAATCACTGATACGTTTTACCTGACCCGGCACTCTTTCCATTCCTAATTCAGACTCCAATTTACCAAGCATATCATCAAGTCTAAAGTGAATTAGGTTTTGGGGGGGAAAGAAGACACCAAAACAGCTGGAGACAATCACTGAAGTCACACTCTATTTTTTCAGGAAGATGGATAGTGATTAGAACAGGAACAAGTGGTTTGTTTATTGAGTTTGCTACTGCAGTGGTGTGAGGAGCAGACAGAGACAGGGACGGGCAGACTCGCTGTGTCAGGTGGAGGTAATAGAGGAGCCTATTTCTTAAGAGGGAAGCTCGGTTCATCTGTTCTTAAATGTCAACGGGGAATGAAGCAGCAGTGCAGCGTGGTTCATCTAAAGTGACAGGAAAACAGCTGGCCTCGCCCGGCTCATTTTACTGGAGTAAACAGCTCATACTACAACATTTAAAGACTGTAATTAGCGCAGGTCTGCAAACAGACCTGACCCATCTTCACATCCTTTGCCCATCTGCGAAGATGAGTCACACCGAGTGTGTAAGGAAGCATTAATGTGATATGTTACACTAATAGCACCTGGAGAACTGCTGAAAGAAAAGCTCAACAGTAATAAGGACTAATACTCCTTTTTTAAAGACTATTGGCCTTTAGTGGCCGATACCATCTCATGTTCTCTCTCTTTGTGGACTTGCGTGCGTGCGCGCGCGCACACACACACACACACACACACACACACACACACACACACACACACACACACACACACACACACACACACACACACACACACACACACACACACACACACAGAGCCTAATGTGTTCTCAGTCTAATAGCTCTTTCATTAATGCCAATCCAAAGACGAATGGATTGAATAAGCAGCCCAAATCTATCTGTCTGTTCGGGTTTAGAAACACTCCTGCTTCCTCATTGCTTGCTGGCATTTATGTACTCTGACGTGGCTGGAGAGACGCGGGGATGGATACAATAGACTGCAGATTGACAAAATAGGGCATAATGACCTGAAAAAGGGCTAAATGTGGAAACAAGGTATATGTTAAGATGCAGTTAACAAAAATTTTGACAAAACCATTACATAAAAAAATGGAGAGCTTGATTGTGCACTTTCTGGTAAACGAGGATTGTGAACTTTTATTTTGTTGTTTTTTTGGGGGGGAGGTAGAATTGAGAATAATTTTTGTGGGCGGAACAGCAACAGATTTTTGTTTGGCTTCCTACACAGCTGAACAGAACATTAATAACATTTCAGCTCTTCAGACATGGACTGAACTCTTGAGTTTCGCAGCCTTTCCGTCCTTTCCGGAGGCTTCGGGACCAAAAGAGAGTAATTAGAGAGCTTTGATTACAATTGCATATTCATGTACTGATGGGTAAAAATTAATCTGCTCACCCTGGCCCATGTCCATTGTCACAGACGAGCATCGGTGGTGTGTGTTAATTACGGGCCCTAAACACGTGTGGGGCGATGTAGCATATCGGTGACATGCATCTGTGCGTGGCACTCGCGGGGTCTCTAATCAAGTTTTGCATTCCAATTTCCTGGCAATGCCCTTTCTTTTAACAGGGGTCAAGCCTCCTTCGCTAATTTGTTTGGCTGCCGGATGGGTGAACAGGGGTAGTCTGGCTGGTGTGTGTCTGTGTGTGAGGATTTTCCCCTGGTTATTGTAAAGTTGTCGGGTTTTTTGTTGATATTTCTTAAAGAGCTACTAACTGAAAATTTGTCCCAATTTCTGAATTTCATGTCTAAATGCTGCTTTGAAGGATTGGCCACGCTGCCAAGAGTGAAATATTTGGAGGATGCATTGATTTTGTGTGTGTCTCTGTGCGTGGTGATGTAGGTAGGATGATGGGCGGCAGTGTGGGAGGGGTATGACTGGAGTGTGTGTGTGTGTGTGTGCGTGTGGGTGGTGTGGCTGATGGTGGGAGCTCTCTAAATAACAATGGTCTGTCTGAAATCCTGGAATAAGTTACATGTCTCTCCTCGGTGTGCGCGTTCGTGCGAACACATCTCCCTCTGTGCTTATGTGACAGGACGTGAACATAGGAGGATAAGACATCTATTTTAATGTCTTTTGTCGAGTCAAATGCCAGAAGAGAAAAACGAAACACAAAGTGGGCTGCTGCCGTGCTGCGTTCCAAACCATATTCAGTGCGCTGAAAGAGCCGAAAAGCTAATAATCACTGAGGAAAAAATGCCACAGAGCAGCCGTCCTAACCTTACAGATAAATCAAACACACGTTGTCATAACCGGCTGATGGCGTAAGTGCTAACATTTTTTCCCCGTTTCTAACATTGCTGTTTTCCTGCAAGTCAGAACCTCGGTGGGTATTTTTTTTTGCATCCTCCAAAACTCTTTGCCCCTTTTGAGGGCCTTGTTTCCATAGCAACAAGGGCTTTTGCGTGTGTGCGTGTGTGTGTGTCCAGCTCGACTTGTTGCATTTTGTGATGCTCACAAGCACTGAGCTGCGTCTCATGCTTCAGAGGACAGCAGCGCAGGGTAAAAGAGTGCAGCAGGTTTGTGGTTTCTTTTCAGGATAACTGGAATATTACCACACGTCTCCAGTCAGCATGTGCAGACGAGAGACGCTGGCTGACTATCAATGACATCTGAAACTGCTGCAAATGGCTGCTCTGCCTCGTGAATGTACTGTTATTTTCTTGTCTTCCCCATGTCATTTTCTTTTTTGTTTTGTTTTTTTTAATTTGCATTGATCAATACAGCAGCAGCTCTGCTCTGCCTAACAACATCTCTCTCATCCAGCCAGTTATCACAGTTTACCGAGCATGGCATATCCCGCTGACTCTCTTCCCCATCCTCCCTCTGTGGCTTCTGTCATTTTTGACTCTATTTCAAGTTACCTGTCACCAAATGTGCACATGTATTCCTCCAGGTGTTGAGCCACTTATTGGACTGTCTGCTAATGTGCATAACCCTTCTCCCTTCTCCTTGAAACTTCTCCCACTTCACCTCAGCTTCACTTGCCTATACATCCTAGACGTGCTACTTCATCTTACCCCTCCACCCACACCCGCGTCCCGTCTCCCAGACAGTCATTTGTCACCTGTATCTCCTGTTGATGATAACATCTGTCTGTTGGAAAATCAGTCGTCTGCCGTGTATCAAAGCGTAGAGAGGCTCATATACAGGTAGATAGCGTTGTCATCCTTCCACCTGTCAAAGCCAGCCCTCCCACTGTCTCCTCCCATGCTTCTCCTTTCCTGTGATGCCCTTGAGTCCTGACATTAAAGTCGAATCGCCACACACATAAAAACAAAATGCAAAAACACTAATCCCTTGTGCATTACGGCAGCAGATAGAATGTAACAGCTAATGTAGCTAATGATCATGTTGTAATTGCAGCTAATAATGTTTGTCATTATGTGCTGCAAATGTTAAATGTGTAATAGAGTGCTAAGTAAAACCACACTGCTTAACAGAGATGGGCACTGTAATCCGATTACTTTTTTCAAGTAATGATTAAAGTAAGGGATTACTATTGGGGCGACCGTGGCTCAGGGGATTGGGAATCGCATCTGCAACCGGAAGGTCGCCGGTTAGATCCCTGGGCTCTCTGTCCTGGTCGTTGTGTCCTTGGGCAAGACACTTTACCCTACTTGCCTACTGGTGTTGGCCAGAGGGGCTGATGGCGCGATATGGCAGCCTCGCTTCTGTCAGTCTGCCCCAGGGCAGCTGTGGCTACAACCGTAGCTTGCCTCCACCAGTGTATGAATGTGAGAGTGAATGAATAGTGGTATTGTAAAGCGCTTTGGGTGCCTAGAAAAGCGCTATATAATTCCAATCCATTATTATTATTGCAAAAACAGTAATTAGATTACCGTTACTTCCCGTAAGCACGCTGCGTTACTGCGTTGCTAAGAATGTCTCATGACATAAGCGAGTGCGACGTTCGTGGCAACAGCTGTGTGCAGATCAACAATGGATAATATATCGAGTGCGGAGAGAGTATGAGCGTGCAGTGTTTAAAGCGTGGAAGTACTGACCTTACTTTGAGTTTGATTCCATAAAAAGTGACAAAAACATTAGCGTCCGCTGTCAAAGGAGCTTGCAAAGAAAAGCGTCTGGACTTCTTTAAGTTGCTTGAAGACGTTTCACCTCTCATCCGAGAAGCTTCTTCAGTTCTAAGGTCAAATGGTGGAGAGTCCCAGATATAAGCCTAGTGGGAGTGACCCCCCACAGAGGGACAAAAGGACCCCCTGATGATCCTCTAATTGCCTGAGCCAAGGTGGGAAACTGGGAACACACCCGAAACTCTGGCTGATTGGGACCCACGCCCAGTTTCCCACCTTGGCTCAGGCGATTAGAGGATCATCAGGGGGTCCTTTTGTCCCTCTGTGGGGGGTTTCTCCCACTAGGTTTATATCTGGGACTCTCCACCATTTGACCTTAGAACTGAAGAAGCTTCTCGGATGAGAGGTGAAACGTCTTCAAGCAACTTAAAGAAGTCCAGACGCTTTTCTTTGCAAGCTCCTTTGACTACGATGACCTGGATGACTGAGAACCTTCACAGACATTAGCGTCCGCTGTTCATTGCGTGGGAAGAAAACTTCTTTTTACAGCGAAAAAACCCCTAAACTTCCGAGCAAGTACCGACAGTGCGCTACCACGTAATGGGAAATTCACAGACAAACTCGCGGATTCTTCCAGTGACCGCTGCGGCACACCTGACCCAGGGCAAACCTCCGCCTACGCCACTCCTGCTTTACAGGTGAAAATAGAGCAACAGGACCACTGAGTCTTTTATTTTATTTATTTTCTGCTGTGTTTCACTTGCATCTATTTGAAAGACTGAGTGTAAACACAAAAAAATATTTTATTTTATGTGCTGGAATGTGCAGAAAATAGATTTAAATGTTAAACTAATTTCTTCCAGTCAGTGAATGTTGCATATAATTTAATGTTTGCTTGATGCATAAAGTTAAAGGATTAAAACTAATAAAAACAAGTTTTAAAAAGACACTTTTCCATTTGATTACATTTTGTATGATGGATTATGCAGATAATGTAGAATTGGGCTGAAAGATCTATCACTTTATCACCTATTCAGGTTGTAAATCGTGTTTTTAAAAAGTAACTAAGAAATTAATTACTTTCGAAAATAAGTAATCAGTAAAGTAATGGGATTACTTTTTTGGGGAAGTAATCAGTAATTAGTTACTGATTACTTTTTCCAAGTAACTTGACCAACACTGCTGCTTAATGTCAAATATAATGGTGTAATTTACATGATTTTTTTTAAAAATAGATTATGTAATTATACCATTGACTAACGCAATACTGAATAACAATGCATTATCTTAGCATACAGAGTAATGTGTTAGGCAAATATTTTTGTTGCAGCCACTATATGATAGAATACTATGGAAAAGTTATATGCACTTTATATGTTTAGGTTCTTATCGATCACACAACACCTGGTAAAGATCTGAGTGGTGTCAAATTCAATCTGCAGACCAAGATTTAAAAAAGAATTTAAAAAGTTTAAACAGTATTTTACCAGACAGAATGAAGAAATGACAGGAGATGCTCTGTTTATGGTTCATGGTATATCATTAACTTTTTCCTGACATCAGTGAAAAATAATAAAAGGGATCAATGAAAAAAGAAATCCTAAGGAAAATTCTGTTTACATCCACTAGCAGGCTAGGGCTTTACTGTGTGGTGTTAGCATGTTCCTCCTGTGCTTACATGTCTTCTCTCTGTCTCCAAATCATTGAGAAAATGGTTGAAATGGCTAAAGCAAAGAATGCTGTGCTGCTAGTACAAAGTGGAGGGAAGTTTTCAGCTAATGCTAGCATAAGCTAGCTTAGCGTGGTGCATCTATAGTTCACAGTTGACTAAATTGGGAGGTTAAAGTTTTGGTTACAGGTTACAGCTTAATGTAGAAGTCTAGTTAAAAAAACAAACAAAACAAAACTGAATAGCCAACTTGTTAGAGTGACTAAGTAAACACAAAATGTAGAGATAGAAGTGAAAATATCATTTTTTGTTTATTAAAAGTTTAGCCATTAGTTCTCTTTGAACTGACGGGTTGAAGATGTTTTTTTATACACATACGTTTATCTCTGTTTCAAAGTTTTATGGGGATTGACCCTTGATGGGGAGGCTGGGGCTCAGGAGGTAGAGCAGGTCATCTACTAATGAGAGGGTTAGTGGTTCTGCATGCCGAAGTATCCTTGGGCAAGATAATGAACCCGAAGTTGGTCTGAGATGCATCCATCAGACACACTTCAGTAAATGGGTGTGAATGTTAGATAGACAGCACTTAACTGTAAAAAACAGTACGAATGTGTGTAACTGGGTGGATGAGGAGTGTTGTATAAAGTGCTTTGAGTGTTGGAATAGAGTAGAATAGCGCTATATTAGAACCGGCTCATTTACCATCTTGGCCTCTATGAACATAATAGTTAGATTTATGTTATCTTGACATGTGGATGGATGGTGCTGAGATGGCATTATTTCACTTTCTTAAAGAATATTCCAGAGCATCATATGCTAAGGGAGATATGACAGAAAGCAAAAAGGAATATTTAACCGTAAAATGTAAAATCCTCAGAGGAACTGTGTCAAGTTCTCCAAGATGCTCGGAACAGGTAGGCTATACCAATGTTTTTAACTTCATGAAGACAAAGTATTCATAAGGTTACTAAAAAAAGCAAAAAATCATTTGCACTTACTTTAAGTGCTAAAATGTTTGCAGGTACCTTATTACCATATTACTGTCGACAAGTATTATTGCAATAATTATATATTTTAAGCTATTTTCAATGTTTTGTTTGGAACAAAAACATCTCAAATAATTCAGGACTAGGAAATTCATGTTAGTGGGAATGAAGCTGTTTATTTATATATGTATTTTAAATATGCCTTATCAACTATTTGACAGATTGTTGCATAACTTGGTCCAGACGTTCATGCTGGCCTTATGATAAAAGCAGTGGACAAATAATGTAAAGTCAAAGATGCATCAAGCAAAAACTGGATGTTCTTGAAAAAATTACATTTAGCAGAATCAGAGTGCTGTAATTGCTACACATTTTGAGGTGCTCACATTAAAGCTGTTCTGTCCAGTTTAGCTGAGAATCATCAGTTAATGGACGGAGAGATATGGGACTTTTTGTGCTAAAGCCCTGATGGAAAATCAGAGTTGTTAAGAGAATAAGTAAGATGTATTGGCCCAGCAGTGAGTTTTCCCTTAGCCAAGTGCAATGGGGGTGTTGGACTGAACCCTACTATTTGGCATTCAGGTAAGTAAAAAACAAGGCAGGCAGTGCGACAATTAGGCTAATGGCAGTTGAGAATGGGCTCAGTGACTGGCTCGCAGTTTAATTGTTGTGAGATGGAGGAGGAGAAGCAGAATGACCGTGATGGGGATTTCAAGGTGGGGTTGTTGTAAAGATCCCAGCCCAGTCAGGTGTGCCAAACAGAGCAGAACAGTTGGCCAGGCATAGCAGATTCTGGAACAGCACAACTTGGCTCAGGTCTGATGTAACCTGCTGCCATTTCTAACAGCCAGTGTGGGAAAACGCAGGGGAGAGAGAAGATGGAAGGCAGCACAGAGGGATTGGAGGTTGTTTTGGGAGGGCTGGGAGCAAACGACTGAGGGATAAGAAACCGAGAGAAGACAGAAGTGGGAGGAATTAGAAGCAGCAGGGTAAGTGGTGATCAGAATTTGGGAAAGATGGTGGAAGAGAAAAAGACTAATGGATCCAAGAAGCAAGTGGGTAATAAACAGCCATAGCAGAACGAGCATGTAGTAGGAGGAAAATGAAAAATTACCAGATGAATGAAATTCAAAGTTTAATGTTTCTCTTAGGATGAATTGCACTGTGGCAATCTGTTACTTTTCAAACTATTGTGTCATCAGGTCTGCACTGTAAAAATGACAACTAGTATTTGTTAGTCTCAGTAAAACGTTCAATAAATAAATATTTGTCACTGGCAGCAAGTAAAAGCTTGTCAGTCCAACAAATTTGAAGTTGCACAAAGCTGCATGACAAGGATTTCTGAGTTACACAGACGACTACGGAAGTTTCCCTTGAGGAAGCCTTGCAGTTAACGGCATCATGCGTGTGCGCCACCTTGTGGCGGGGGTGCGATGTGCATGAGCTTTTGCATTTGCCTGAGCATCAAACTGATTGCTGGTAAAACTTGAATATACAAGGTAAAACTTGCATATACAAGGGAAACTTCCGTAGTCGTCTGTGTAACTCAGAAATCCTTGTCATCCCGGACGAGCCCCCAATGGGTGGCTGTAGCTCAGGTGGTAGCGCAGGTCATCTACTGATCGGAAGGTTGGTGGTTCGATTCCTGGCTTCCCCTAGTCTGCATGCCAAATATCCTTGGGCAAGATACTAACCCGAAATTGTTCTCCGATGCATTCATCGGAGTATGAATGTGTGTGAATGTCAGTTAGAAAGCACCTAGGAAAAATGTGCTTGTGCGAATGGGTGTGAATGGGTGAATGCACAAGTTGTGTAAAGCGCTTTGAGTGCTCAGAAGAGTAGAAAAGCGCTATATAAGAACCAGTCCACAAGTTTTAACTTGCATATGCACACACACTTTAGCTTTCAGTACACATGTTAACACCTCAATTATTGGGCCGTATTTCTTTAGAAGAAAGAAATAACAAACACAACAAAATCCCAGGGGAGCACCCTTTTTATGACAGGCCTGATCCCTTGATCATACCTGCATCACAGCAAAAATAAACAAAATAAAACTCCATATTATTATGTTGTGACACACGAATGATGGCACCAACCACACAGTTCGCTTGATGTTTTTATTTGGTTTTTATTTGAGACGTAATTGGCTGATGGAGCCACACCCCACCACGTACCCCATCGCCCAACCTAGGTCAGGGAGCTGTCCGACCTAGCCAACCCCCCTCCACCCCCACCCCCATGGGGGGAGGGGGAAATTGGCCACGACCACCTGCGTCCCCAGCCCATGGACCAGTGGCAGGAATGAGTTGGATCAGGGGGCCGTCCGCGTGGCAAGCGGGGAGGCGTAATTGGCCGATGGAGCTCCGGTGTGTCTCAGCCTCCCCTGCAGCCGAGCCACAAGCCACACACCGCCCCAGACGCACTTCCAGTTTACTTGCTGTGTGAACAACTAGCATGCTTTCACTACTCTGTAACACAACAGCGCCTGTGACCTCACAAGGTTAAACAAAAAATCCAAGTTGTCAGAACTTGTGTCTCCATCTTAGTGAAATCTGACTGAAGTCAGCACAAGTTGATAAAAGCTCATGTTGAATCAGGTCCACTTGAATTTTTTTTAAGTGTTTCTGCTTTACAGTTTACATTTAACTTTATCTGCTGCTTGCTTGTGAAAGCATTCGGTCACTAAATGGACCATCCAGGCTAAACTGTACTTTGTATGTTTATGATGAAATTTTAGCATTATTTCACACAAAGTGTTTACTATGCCGAAAGGCAGTAACAAATATGCTATATATAGAATATAAAGGAGCAAAAGATGACCTGTTTTTTTCTTTTTGTCAAACTAAAAACATATCTAAGGCTTTAATAGATCTAATGAAGTATTTCCATCAAGTCTTGGTGGAGTGTAAACCAGTTTGGACTCTGATTGAATGTTAATGTTGCGCTGAGTTTACGAGCAACGAGTAATCAAAGTTGCCTGCTGTGGCCTTATTCTGGTGTCAGAGTGTAAGAATATTACCAGAATTTGAGAAAAGCAGTGCCTCAGGCAGGGAGCTCTAATGTTTACTCATTAATGTATTTGCCAAAGCAAATTAGTGGTATAAACACATTTTCTAGGAGACAGATGATGATAGAGGATCCTCTTCTGAGCAGGTGGCTGTGAAGACCGCTTCTCCTTCATCCTTCCCCTCATTGATTGTGTGCAACCCGTGGTGGTGCGAGGCAGAAGCACGGGGCTGTCAACCGTGATGATCGACAGAATTGAATTAGCCGCGATGTACTTAGTGGACACGGAAAGCAGATACTCTGTTGGGCATTTGTGATTAGATTGAAAATGGTGTCATCTCATTTAAGGCTCCTCCAAATGCCTGCTCCCTGGTCACCTCTTATGAATGTCAAAACTTGGTCAGTAGTTCCCAAAGCCAGTTGTAACTATGAAATATTTGTCTGAAAGGGAAACTGCTGAGAAGTAAGCGGAGTAATAAAAAGGTGGGATGCTGGTGGGTGACTTACAACACTGTGTTTTAAGTTTGAGACACACTCCTTCAATAGATTTACTCAAGGTTTTGATCCAGTTTGAATATCTGGGAGAAACTGGAAGAGATATAGACTCTACAGCTGATGAAAAATTTGCACTATAGGCACTAAACTAACCCTGGGGAAGGAACCACTAGAGACCAAAGACAGGGAACTAAAGAGTACACTCTGACCAAAACAACAGGGAAGACTGGGACAACATATACACAGGAGGGTGATTGGGGGAAGATGAGACACATGGGAAACACAGGAAGTAAATCATGACTAATGAGACAAGGGAAGTCAAACTCAACATAATGCACATGAGACAAGAGGCTATAACAATAAAACAGGAAACATAACTAATACTGAGACTGAGACAAAGACACCCAAACAGATCAAAGATGAACATAGAGACCAAACAGACACGAGACACTAAATTCATAAAGCAATAACAAGCCCATAACCCAGCGGTCCCCAACCTTTTCTGCCCCACGGACCAGTTTAATGTCCGACAATATTTTCTCAGACTGGCCTTTAAGGCGTCGTGGATAAATACAACAAAATAAATGATACGACCAAGACAAAAACTGGTATTTTGTAAATATAATAATAAACCCGAATTCACTCTGTAATTGTGTAACTTTATTAGCAGCGTCCTCCTGAAATGCGTCAACAACATTGAGAGTGACATCCTCCTCTCTGCCCGTTAATGCTCTCTGGTCGCTATGGTAACACGTAAAATATTTCTTTCAAAATAAGACACACAACTACAACACAGGAAAAGACAGAGTTAACGATTAAAGGCCCGAAAACCATAAATTTCACACCCGAGTCTCAACTCACGGTACTGGTGTACTGGTCCGTGGCCCGGGGGTTGGGGACCGCTTCTCCACTCTACAGCCTGGTGAAAACCAAAGCAAAGGATTCTATGCACAGTACACCCAAGGATTCATGAGTTTTTTTGCAGCAAAACAGTCTTTTTAACATGACTGTATATAAAATATGGTCGCCACAGTCATGTGTAAGTTTCTGAGCAAAATATGGATCTGAGGTAGATCTGACCCACTCCCTACATCTGTCTCTCTATGGGAACAGATTGTAGGTTGTGGTGGTTACCATTTGTGCCTTTATGGGACAGCAAACAGTGTAAATTAAAAATTGGGATACTAAAGCATTGCAGCACTGCTTGAGCATGTTGTTGCATCTTTAAAAAAGGTGAACATATGCCAGTTATCTGTTGTAGTTTGGGTCATTTCTTTTTTTTTCTATGAGAGCATTCAAAAACCCACTGAGGTTTGAACCACCACTGTGTGCAAACATCCGTGGGCTGCCTGTGTGAGGTCCGTTCCACAGCGCAGCCAATTTTCCAGTGTCATCCTGGTGACGGTTATTTGCAGCAGTGAGGGCTGTTTGTCCAGTCATGGAGCTGATATGGCTCTGAGGCAGCTGTTCAAATTAACTGTGATGTGTGAGGACTTAATCTAAACATGCTACTGTGATTTTTATAGAGACAAATGAACACTGTCAGGTCTGCTGTGCCAAGCGTTGCTGGTGAAAGGATAACGTCGGTTTCCTTTGGTATGCTGATACAATCACCCTTAATGCGACAGCTAAATTTTTTTTAAATCACCTTTTTCTTTTCTTTCCCAACTTTACTGGCAGAGAAAGTAATCACTTTGAAGCTGAATGGAAATTGGATTCTGCTTGATTAAATCATACCGAACACATCAGAGGAAGCACTCGTCAAAACGCAGCAAATTGGCGGTCGCCTGAGAAGCGACGATTCGGGTTGAAGTTAATATACTGAACCACGTGGACGTGAGTTTAAGTTTACATTAATGTCCTCTGGAGAGCACTTCTTTGAATAGCGCAGATGCTTGTTTGTGGCTGTAGTTTTACTTCCCTTCTCCAACCTGTTTCTCCTGAGAATCATCTTTGTGCATACCTGAGGCTGCGCAACGACTCCCGGCAGGAGACTTTGGAGAGAAAATCTTGGCAGGAGCTTCTGTCTCCAAAAACTTTTGTGGTCCAGTGCTTGAATTATTTAAAAGGGAAGTTAAGGCTGTGGATTCAAACTTTTTTTTTCTCCTCCAGTATTGGAGGAGAAGGCGGCAGCAGCAGAAGAGGAAGAGGCTGTTAAGGGTTTGTGCGATGGGTTTATTTTCTCTCAGCCAAGCCACAAGCTGGGTATCTGGACCAATAGAATAGCATTAAGCATTAGCCTGACTGCTGTCCTCTCCCTACTGCTCAAACAGATGTGCCATAACAATCATCCCATACGCACAGAGGGTGTGTGTTTGTGTGTGTGTTAGTGTGATTGAAAATGAAAATGACTCTGATAGGACAGGGTGGAACGAAAGGAGAGCAAATGGGTAAAGAGGAGCAAAGCAGAGGATAGCATATTACACTCAAACAGAGAATTTAGGACCTCCAACTGCCATCTCTGTCACCAATCACAGACCTATTCTCTCCTGTTTGCGCAATGCAACAGTCCAGCATCTCATTTGAGATGTACTACATCAGAGCAGCCTTCTACAGCCAGCCAAACGGACCAACCATCCAGGCCTTTGTTCCTGGACTAAACTGAAGTGTTTCCAAGCCAGGTCTGTGTGCTCCCAGTGGTGTGTGAAGGACTTAATGCTAGGATCCATTTCAGTGATACAGATGTTGCCATCGTGTAGTCAAGGTAACGGCCAAATCTGATGGGACTGATAAAGTGGCTGGACAATCGTAAAAGTAAGGCTTCTTTGATAGCATGTAGCAGAGAAAACAATTGCCATTTTTAGCACCGCTGTTAATGAGTGCTGCACAGACGTTGTGGCTGGTGTTGGTGCAGTGTTCACAATCAAAGGAGCACGTGTCCCCAACCTGTAGCCTTGGCTGACCCACTTCAGCTCTGTGCTGCACATTCACTTTCCTAATTGCCCACCTGTGGGCATGCTAATTGGCTTAGTACACTGATTTTAATCAGGGAGAGTACCACGATTAAGGCCCCAAGACTGCCTCCATGAAGTAAAGGCATGGCAAAAAACGTCAAAGAGAGAAAGGAAGGACTTTGAAAGGTGTTTGAAATGACTGTTTAGCAAATGAAAACAAAGTACTTGTGGCATTTTGAGCCACCTCGCACGCAAGCGAGTACTTAATGATCCGCATTAAAGCAGAGATTTATTAAGGAATCTGTAGAAGGCTATTAGCTATGCCTTTGATTTATTCATCGGGGGACTGAAGCAGCACAATAAAAATGGAAATAACTCCTGGCCTTTTTAGACTACTGCTCAAGGGAACACCCAAACAGAATAAGAATTTGGATCCAGAGGGTGTCTGTATCTTGTTGGGAGATGATAGCTGGTTAGAGGTTTCGGTCCATGATGGCATAATCAGTGATGGTGCAGGACTGCAATAAATTGACTCTGCTCCAATCCACTGTGCACAGAAGGTCCTAATGCAAATTGAATTATGTATAAACTTATTCATAATGCTAATTTTTCACTTTCTCTTTGCTTAATGAGCCAAACACAAAAGAATCTCTGATTTTTTTTTATTTATTTATATAGTTTTTATAGGTATACATTTAATGTAGCAGAGGCAAATGCCCGATCTCCCTGAGCATTTGGTAACTTATCAGTCATCTGATCCTACTTTCTAACAGCTTTCTTGTTCTGTATCCAAACCCAAGCCTGGTTTTGCAGGTTTCTTTCTTCCTACAGTGCTTGCACACAGGGAACATGCCATTGTTGGGGCTCTCTCTGCATTATTGTTGGGTCTGTAGTGTAAAGCGCCTTGAGGCGACTGCTGTTGTTGTGATTTGGCACTATATAAATGAGTGAACTGAATTGAATTTCTATTAAAAAAACTGGAATAATGACTTTTCTGTTATAATACCTTTTTTCTTTATAAAGCATGACAGATCTCCACACTCTTTCAGTGAAGTGATTGCTTTTCAATACCTTAAAGATCAGCGTTGGCGGCTCTACAAAATGAACATTATTTTCAACACGTTTGGGGGCTTTATGATCTGGTCCCTTTCATTATTTATACGCTGATCAAAACAAATACTTGTAATACAATATGCAATTGACCGCAGATTAATTAAGTGTTGAGATCTTCTGCCCATACTAATTAGATTATACTTGAAGCTCCTTGTGTGTTTTCGCTGTGTGATTACATATTACAGCAGCTGCCGTTTCATTTACCAGTGAATATTTTCAGAGGTTATACGTCTTTTTTGTTTTGCAAAAGTCTTAGTCTGTATAATTAATTTGACTTTGGTTGCTGATGAATTTCCCAACTCTTTTCAACAAAATAATATGGATTAATTCTCAGCATGCCTTACACATCTCGCAAAACTCTTGATGAAAAATGCCAAAAAGGAACCTGAATGCTGTAAACTGAATTTTCTTTTAATGTTTGGTATTTCTTTAATAACTTTCTTTCTTTAACAACCGTTTTATATGCGATATAAAGGCACAGTGGTACTCTATTATTAAAGTAGCATATTATTGTGCACAGTCGGGTTTTTGGGGCAGTGTTACTGAAACAGCAGAAGTCTATAACACACTTTAAATTAACTAGTTTGGTCCTCAAAGCCAATGGCCTAGTCCAGCCTCGCCTAGAAGACCAACACAGCACCCACCTAACTTTAATGATAACTGTGATAAAGCTGACTTGGACTAGTGCTATGCTTAGTGCCGCTTTGAATCATTTAAGACGCTCTGGCTTTCTATCCTGAACCTTATCCAATGCATCATCACAAAAGTAATCCTTTCCAGCATCACCAATTCACTCCTTATAGAGCAATACATCACTGTGACAGGTCTCATCACTGAGCAAAGCAGAACAAGTGCTTCCTTTATTTCCACCCAACGAGATAACTCCCTGCCTTTAGGCTTCATGTTCCAACACTTCATAGAAGTTTTTTGAAATGCAGCCAGAACTCTGGTATTATGCTTTATACTCTTTCTGATCTTGTTGTATGCTAGGAAGTGGAAATTCAGACTTTGACATAGACTGCCATTTTTCTTTGTGTGCAGATTCAACATTTGACATACCGTACATTAAGCTATTTTTAGCATAGGATACAAAGCAGAGCTGTGCTTTTTTATTATCACAGCACATCCCAGCTGTTGCTTAATGTTTTATTAAAGTAATTCAGGCAGCGATTACACTGCCACCTTGAACTTTTAGGAAAATTGGTTGAACAACGATGGTAATGTAACTTCAGCAAAATTTTAAAAACATTTTAAAAAATGTTGGGGGAAACAATATGGAAATGATAAATCATAATTAAATAATAATTTTAACTTAGGCAAACAAATGCCTGGAATTCAGATCTCCAGCTCAGGCCTCAGTTAGGATGTTAAACGTACAATTAGAAACAGACCTGTATGGCTTGTCTGGAAGCGTTGCCAGGAGAAAGCTTCTTCACTCTTATAAGAACAGCACAGCTTAGGTTTGCAGCATTGCATCTGAGCAAACCGCAAGAAGAAAAACAATTTGGTTGGTGGAAGGGTGATTATTTGGGCTTATTTTGCAGCCACAAGACTTAGGCACCCTGCAGTCACCAAGTCAACTGTGAACTCCTCTGCGTACCAAACTATTCTCGAGTCAATTGTGAGGGTATCTGCCTGGCAGCTAAAACCTGGGTCATTAAAATAGGGCCGTGATCTCAACATAGTACGAGATCTACAGCAGAGTGGCTGAAAAACAAAAGAATCCAGATGCTGAGATGTCCGAGTCAAAGTCCAGAGAGACTTTAGGAGAGCTGTTCATGAATAAATACTTGCAAACCTCAATGAACCGAAGCAATGCTTCTGCAGTGGGGCTCATTTTTTATTTAATAAATATGTATTTGTTTATCTGTGGTTGTAATGTATTGACTTAATTTTAAGACATGGGATGGACTAGCTAATGTTTTATTCTGTCCTGATATGTAAGAGGATGTACTTTCATTTTACAACGACTGTATGCAGTTTGTTCATGTTTACTATACATTGGTAGCTCACTGCTGCTTTTGCTACCTGATTTTCAGTGTGTCTGTGCGATTTGTTTCTGGATAACAAAGACATGGTGTCATTTAGCTTTGCGATTGGCAGCGTTAACTCAAAATTTTAACTTATTTTCTCAAAATTTTGAGTTAGTAAGTTGAAATTTTCAACTTACTAACTAACCAAGAGAAAGAGGTTAAGTGTGAATGAAAAAAAAAGCTAGACGCTGGTTTAAACCCAGAGTAGGATTGATTATTGATTATTGTCTGACTTCTTTAGACTTTCTTGGTGGATGAATAATTTACTGATGATTTTCCAAGTCTTACTCGTCAACTTACTTTTTATGAAGCACCTCAGAACAGCCTTTTGAATCTTTCCACAACAAATTCCGTATTAGACAGTGTAGTGCACATGTTACATGTGTGTCAATCCCAGAGGACAGAGAAATACTCCATCTGTACATTCCCTGGAGTGTGTCTCTGCACTCTATGGCTCATAAAGGCTCTCTGCTGAGTCTATTGCTTCTACTTTGAACCTATACTCACACGTTCTTTTATGCAAGTACAAACAAACATAAAGTCTGTCCACCTTATATAGACACATGGATATTTCCATTTTCCCTTTGCCTCTGTGGAAATCAAAATAATAATTCTGTGTATATTACTGCCAGAAATGCCAATCCACACTGGAGTGAGCGCAGCATGTCCTGCGGGAGTACTGCCTCACATGGACATCAAAGCCAAAACAAAGAAGCTGGCATCCACGCAGGCTGCTGTGCTCCTCTATAGTTGTCTGTTATGTACAGTAATGTGGAAGCAGTTGCTCTCATGTGAGCATCCCACAGGGTATAAACCTAATTCTGCAACAATCACATGAATACTATGTTATCAGAAATCTTGTTTTTTTCTGGAAAATCAAGCTACAAGATACTTGGTGGACTTTGATCAGGATCATATTCAGTACACTAGCCCCAGGGGTAGAAGGACGACATAATGTCTTTATAATTACTTATGGAGCTGAACGCTTTGTATGAAACTACTTGCTTGAAAGAGGAATAAAATAACACTTAGTATAATAAAAATGATCCATTTTATAGTATATTGTAGCCTTATATTATATAGATGTAATCAGTGCATCTTAGCAGGCAAGGAGCTTCACAGCAAAACATCCCAAAATCACAAATGTGCTAAAGAAAAAGGACACAGATATGCAAAATCCCATGTGGGCGCAGAAAAACACAACACAAAAGCTAACAAAGTCTGTCAGATTTTAGGCAAATTGCAGTATCTACGACAAACAATAGACCTGCAGTTTCAAATAAATGAAGGCGATGTGAGTATATTTACACAGAACTACAAACTCTGGAGCTCCACGCAGTATCTGTAAGCCACTGTTAATGCAGATAAAATTTAATCAGCATTGCATTGTGAGTGCATGTTTACATATGCATATGCAAAATCCACATGGCTCTTCAAAGCCACCAATAGCTTGTTGAATAGGAATGGAGCCAGCTGCCCTTGGCTACACATTAATGTATGTGTACGCAAAGTACGGAAGTACGGAATTGTGTTAAAGAGCCATATCTATCTCTCAAACACCTGTGATCCACTCTCAAATACCCAATTCCTTTATGCACAGAAAAAGGAGCCCGAAATAAATTCAGAGAATTCATTCCAGTACAAAGTTTGCAGTCTGTTCTTTGGAGCTCACATCAATGACTATCAGACACGAGCTCCTGTGAGGAACTGGAGGAAATATCATAGTGTCACAACGCTCACATTCATTTGTGAAGAGGGATTTAAGTATAGCCTGATCAGCAAGACCAGATCCAGCTGAGCTTTTGGTTATAATTCAGAGGTCATAACCACTTTTTATTTAACAAAAATGCACAATTATGAAAGGATTCACAGCAGCATTTGGAAACCAGAATATTAATTGCAAAGGAACAAACAAACACACACACGCACATGCACACACACACTTAAATTGCTGCCTATTCAAGCATACCTGCCCACCACTGATTTTGCTGAGAGATTAGACTAAGTAAACTGTAAATGCTTGAACTGACTTCTTTTGCGGGGGAAAAAATTACAGCAAAATTCTACACATACAAGGCAGTAATGTACACCTGAGTTGATTTAAAAAACATAAATTTAAGGCACAATACAGCGCCTTAAATTTATGCCCAAAGGTACTACATTAGGAAGGGGGTGTCAGCATTTTGAGTTTATTTTGTACTTTTGATTTCTTATGATAGATTGGAATAAAGTTAAGTTCTTGTGTTATTTTCAGTTAGGGCTTAGTCTAGTCAATGCTATCATCCATGTCTCTTTACTCATGAGTGTTTGTCTGTTCTCTGTGTAAGTTTCCCTTATCTGTTCCCATGTGTCTCTCCTTGTGTTCCGTGTCTCCCCAATCTGTCATGCATTTCATGTCTGCGTGTATCCATGTATGTTTCCTCTGCCCGTCATGTCTCGTTCCTTCTTTCTCATGTCCCCTGTCGTTCAGTTTCCCTCTCCCTCTCTTGCTCCTTCTTGTGTCAAGCTTGTGCGTCCCGGGGTATGTCTCTCCATGTTTCCTGTTTTATTTTGAAGGTCTTGTGTTCCATGTTCACTGTGTTTACTTTTGCTTCCCCTGTCATGTTCATTTGCGTCTGCTGTGTTTCCCCAGGTGTTTCCACTCTGTCTCCCTCTGTTCAGTGTCGTGTCGCTTGTGTTGTCTTGTGTCGTGCTACTTCAAGTCTAACGGTCCATATCATAGTTTTCATGTTTAGGTTTTAGTTCAGTTTTTCCCCAGTTTGCCTTGCCTTGTTTTCTTTTGTTGATATCAGCCTTAATAAACGGCTCGCTTTTTGTTATACTTCGTTTTCTCTCCCGTATCTGTTTTGGGTCCACTCCTCTAACTCATGGCTATCGCGGCCATGACGGGGGGTACATGTAGAATATATTATGTGTAACCACTGTTAGGTGAGAGTATTGACGTGGTGACCAAATGCTGAATCTGTCTACTAAGGTTGACATCATGCTAATACTAGTGCAAAGTTAAAAGCAGGACTGGCAGCCTGTACGCTATCACCTATGTTGCAGTCACACTTGGTAACAGATTACAACACGAGCAAAATAATTGCAACTGTGTGCAATGAACTTGTTATCTTTTTGCCTTTGAAATGGTTGCTTTGAAGACGGGGGATCAGGTGTGCAACCACTCGCAGTCAGTTGCCATCTTCAAAGTGACCCTGGTGCATCAATATGTCAATATAATGGCAATAAGGCCGAGTCTGTCTGTTAATTAGTTTGCGATTGAATGGGGTTAAGTTGGCAAAGTGCAAATTTGGTGGCGTTTGAGCGTATTTGCCTTAGAATATATAACATAAAAAATAACCTGCTTGCATCAACAAAGCATAAAAAACATATAGATCACCAGATACTTTATTCAATGCTAAAAAACATTCATGGATTTAAACTGCTTAGTGTTCATGGTGCGTTCCCTTGGTGATTCCACAGTTTCTAATACACACACACACACACACACACACACACACACACACACACACACACACACACAGTAAAGTTAGCAACGAGCCAACAGTGATAGGCTAATAGAAAACATGTATCTACAGTATTATTTGAGTAATGCGATTAAAACATACAATACGTTGCATTGTTTCCTCCCTCACAACATAGAAAAATCCTCCGCTTTTTAAAGTATATCGCATTGTGATCCTTAACATGTCACTTCCACAGCTTTTCCGTCATATTAACATCTCCCAAAAAACACTTCAGATGTGCTTCGTGAGACTTTCCCCCCCCTAATTCTCTTGTGTTTTATTCAACAACCGTTGTGTTTTGTGTACTATTGTATCTTTCTTTGCTCATATTGCAGTACCAAGTTCAGGACCACCATGATGACCTCATAGCTCACAACAACTCTGACAGGGCAGGATTAAAGAACAATAACCAAATTTGGTTTTGACATTGTGACTGTAGCTCTCCAGTGAATGTCGCTCCACCAGCCCCTTTTTTCTTTATCCAAAAATTGACAGGAGTCCTTGATATAGTTTTTAAATATTAACTCACAGTATGCCTGTTTTGCACATTTGTAACTGAATCCAGAATTATCAAAGGCTTACAAAGTTCAGTTCAAATGGATGCAGAGAGATTGAGAGCTTAAAGAACTGTGGCTCCACTCTCCTCTCACCTAACTTCCTGTCTCTACCAGACTATCAAAATAAAGGTTTTAAGCATAAGAAATCAAGTTACAAACATATTCCATTATTCTTAATATGTCAATCTGTATTACTTCCAATATCTAAGCAAGTGAGCCATAACTTAGTTTGAATTATTAATCCAAATTATGTTAATCATATAAACTCCACAAACTGCATCTAAGGCTCCTACAGTGACAATTAACTGTTGAAAATCTTCATAACTGCTAATCTATTGCCATGTCGGTACACAGAAATTCACATTAACTTCTTGTATTCTGAATCCTGCCAGAACTTTATAGATATGAACCATAAATTCCTCATAAATAGTGACGTAGTTGCTGCATGACAGAGATTTAACTGCAATATAAACACTACAACCATATGGCAACCAACTGACTCGTACTGATTGCAATATGTTGGCAACCTGTCTGCGTTAATGAGTTAGATAGCAGTTTGTAAACCTTCATCAATCTGAGTGATTGGTTGCTACCTACCAGGTAGTTAGTCTGCAACTAACTGCAATTAGTTGTCAAATTCAAAGAAATTCTATACATTTATATGGTTATACAGTTTTCGTCCTGATCGTGGAACACTGGACCAGCTCTTTATCCTCTCGAGGATACTCAAGGAGGATATGCATGGGAGTTTGCCCAACCAGTCTACATGTGTTTTGTGGACTTGGAGAAGGCATTCGACCGTGTACCTCGGGGGGTCCTGTAGGGAGTGCTCTGGGAGTATGGGGTGTCTGGCCCATTGCTACGGGCCATTCAGTCTTAAACTTAAACGGTTGCAAGAGCTTGGTCCGCATAGCCGGCAATAAGTGTGGCTTGCTCCTGGTGGGTGATGGGCTCCGCCAGGGCTGCCCTTTGTCGCCGATTCTGTTCATAAATTTTATGGACAGAATTTCTAGGCGTAGCCAAGTGGCAGAAGGCTTTCACTTTGGTGGTCTCAGGATCTCATCTCTGCTTTTTGCAGATGATGTGGTTCTGTTGGCTTCATCAGGTGATGACCTCCAACTTGCCTTGGAACGGTTCGCAGCCTAGTGTGAAGCTGTGGGAATGAGAGTCAGCACCTCCAAATCTGAGGCCATGGTCCTCAGCTGGAAAAGGGTGGAGTGCCCACTCCATGTCAGGGACGAGACCCTGCCCCAAGTGGAGGAGCTTAAGTATCTCGGGGTCTTGTTCACAAGTGATGGGAGAAGGGAGCGGGAGATTGACAGACGGATTGGTGCAGTGGCAGCAGTGATGCAGACGCTGTGCCGGTCTGTTGTGGTGAAGAGAGAGCTGAGTGTAAAAGTGAAGCTCTCAATTTACCGGTCGACCTACGCCCCTACCCTCACCTATGGTCACGAGCTGTGGGTAGTGACCAAAAGACGAGATCGCGAATACAAGAGGCAGAAATTGGCTTCCTCCGAAGGGTGGCTGGCCTCTCCCATAGAGATAGGGTGAGAAGTTCAGCCATTCGGGAGGGGCTCAGAGTAGAGCCGCTGCTCCTCCACATCGAAAGGAGCCAGTTGAGGTGGTTCGGGCATCTGACAAAGATGTCCCCTGGGTGCCTCCTGGGTGAGGCATGTCCCACTGGGAGGAGGCCCCGGGGCAGACCCAGGACACGCTGGAGAGATTATATCTCTTGGCTGGCCTGGGAACGCCTTGGTGTTCCCCCGGATAAGCTGGGGAGAGGGAGGTCTGGGCTTCTCTGCTTGGGCTGCTGTCGCTGCGACCTGGCCCCGGATAAGGCGAAGAAAATGGATGGATGGCTCTATACATTTATCAGTCAACCACTACTTTTTCCTAGTAGTAGGGAGATTGCTGTCCTAGCTTTACTCTAGTGTGACTGTAGCTCAGGTGGCAGAGCAGGTCAGCCACTAATCAGCCACTAATCAGAAGGTCGGTGGTTCGATCCCAGGCTGCATCCTGGCTGCATGTCAAATATCCTTGGGCAAGATACTAACCCCATGTTTGCCTACTGGTGGTGGTCAGAGGGCCTGGTGGCGCCAGTGTCCGGCAGCCTCGCCTCTGTCAGTGCGCCCCAGGGCAGCTGTGGCTACAATGTAGCTTGCCATTGCCAGTGTGTGAATGTGTGTGTGAATGGGTGAATGACTGAATGTAGTGTAAAGTGCTTTGGGGTCCTATGGACTAGAAAAGCGCTATACAAATACAGGCCATTTACTAAGATGTGATTAACATTGACTCTTTGTAGAGAACATGAATAAAATCTGAATACAGTTTCTGTTTAAATATTTCAGTCAGGGCCGAAATAATGTACAGACTAAGCGACTGATCAATATCCCTATCCCTAGTGTGGTTTAATGAACATGTTTAGACTTCTCTCTTGAACTCAGAGTCCAGGATTCACTGTCTTTGTAATGAGCACCATCAGCATGATCATATAATCCCGATCAAACACTCACTTATCCTCCTGCATGATATACGGGCAAAGGGAATGTGGGGCAGAACGGAAACTTGGCTCCAACAGTGAATACAAAACAGCACGTGGGTTGAATGGTAGAAAAGTAGGGCTATGGGGGTTGGCTGTTTTCTTACTTTTCTATCCCTCACATCCCTCACGCTTTGATCAGCAGCAAAGTTATCTCTTTCAACCCTCCATCTTTTCCTTCTCCTGATCGTCATCTGTCATTACACTGTCAGTCATCGTTGTGTTATCAAGCGACGATTGCGTGCAGATAGCCTCAAAGTCACCTTTATCGTTGCAGATCAAAGTCGCAGTGAGCGACTGAAGACCACTGACTGATGTTTGTGGCCCTAAGAGTTAAAACGCTTTCATTGTGTCGAAGAAGTGACTGATAGCAAGAACGCACCACCTTCCTGGCGATTGCGCTGCATTTCATCATGCGTGAGCTTTGTTGGTATCAGTTAAACAGCAGCAGACTTGCGCATAGATTTTAAAAGTTGAAATGACAATTGCTGACTGACTGGTTATGGGTGTTTTTTGAATCTCGAGCTGTCAATAACACTGTGGCAGGTCTCTGACTCGCGATGGCTGTCTATGGCAGGAGACATCACCACACTCCTGCATCAGTTAAGGACAACTGCAACTCTATGTAAACTGTTACATTGTTCTGCTGCCAAGCAAGAATCACAATTGAGATTTCACCACATCCCTTCTCACAAAGCATTTCTTTATGTTTCTGACACTGTAAATTCAGGCATAAAGCCCCTAATCCCTTTCTACCTACATCCTCTCCCCAATGGAGGAGACATACAGCAGATACAAGAGGGATTTAAATGCTGACGTTGAGCAATATTGTCTGCAACATCTGTATGTGCTTACTATCGAAGTGCACTGAACATCACAAAAAGGATTTAATATGCATGAGACCGGAGTATTGTGCTTAGAGGAGGAAACGGCATTTCTTCTGTTTCAGAATAAAAGAAAAGAAATAAATAAACACACCAAGTTTATTACCTAGTACACATAAAATTTAAAAAAAATTTTTTTACAGTGAGATCAAATCCCATCAAATTTTCAAATCTTTACATTACAAATTTAGACAAAATTCTAAATTCCGATAAAATTCAGAGTAAAAAAACAACAATTCTATTCAGTTTTATTTATGTAGCATCAAATCACATGTACAGTAGTCTCAAGGAGATTTATTATTTTCAAGAAAAGACTCAAGAATATTACAGAAAAAAAAAACAGAGAAAACCCCAACAATCAGATGATTTGGCGACAGTGAGAAGGAAAAACTCCTTTTTAACAGGAAGAAACCTCTGGCAGAACCAGGCTCAGGGAGGAGCAGCCATCTGCCGCATCTTATTTGGAGTGAGGGGAGGAAGACGGGACAAAAAAAACATGCTGTGGAAGAGAGCCAGAGATTATTAATAACTTGTGATTGAACCATACTCAAAATCACATTTAGATGTGAAAGGTGAAGTTAAAAGCATGCAAGAGATTAAAGGAGCAAAGTGGGAGAGGAGCTCCGGCAGATTCCCAACGCAATATCTGTTGAGAAGAATGCAGTAATAGAACAGCATGAATGCTGTGCAGAACCCTCAGTCTCTAAGGCCTTAATATGTGTATGCAAATAAAATCAAGGCCGCTTCTCACACTTCTCATGCTATTCCATGCACATGACCTACACTTCCTTCCTGAATTTTGATTAATGTTTTCCCACATCTTGGTTGATTTTGTGGCCACCAGACACATGTGCTCTGCTGCAACTAGTTGATTATGCGGCCTTGATCATTGATTGGAATCGCTCCCACTCACGGGTCTCTGATTATGTCGGGAACAAACTTGGAAAGATGCATAAATGACGTAAGCCTTCCTCAAGAGATTTTACCACAGGAAAAAAAAGGAGAAATAAATTTGCTGAATTTTTACTTCTCTGGAAAACATAAAGAAGCATCCACCTGTTGAATGAGGTTAGTATGAAAATCTTTTATGTGCACATGTACTGGAGAGGCAACAACAAGACAACCCCTAAAAAAGGGAACGGTTTAGCAGGTGGTCGCCACGCACCATTGTTCTCTCCTGATCCCAGGTGACTGATGTTTCTCTAGTTCAGATTTTTTCTATTCTAGTTGCTGTTATTAGCATGAAGCAGCACTTGCAGAACATTCTGGTTGCACGGGTAGTCCAGCTCTTCCAGGATGGCACATCCAATACATGCTCTTTGTTTTACTGTGTCTTCCAGCACAGGCTCAAGAACATGGAGGAGATCATGGGAGACAGGCCATTGCACAAGGAGAGCTGACAGAGCCGTGAAAGGGCATTAACCCAGCAGCAGGACCGGTATCTGCTCCTTTTTGTGAAGAGCAACAGGAAAAGACTGCCAGAGCCTTCCAAAATGACCTCCAGCAGGCTACGCATGTGCTTCCTTTAATCTGGTGTAAGATTTGAGTGGAGAGAATACAACTTTGCCACGTAAGCCTATCTTACATGGCAAAGCCCTCTAATAGACTGCAGCATTTGACATGGGAGTACTCAACTAAAGACCTGTTAATTAGAGCTATAGAGCAACAGGCGCAGAGCATACCAGTAACCTAATTCACTCCTACTCCTGACGAGATGATGATTATGAAACTGTTGTGACACAGTGTGGACCTTTGATGGAGAGCCTGAGTGTCAAAAGGTATCTCCAGGCAAGCCACAAGACTAATGGTACTCAAAGCTTTCTAGCATCTGTTGGGATCTTGCTTCTAATCTGACTTCTGTTGACCAGTCATGTTTGAGCAGGCTTTGGCTGCATGCAGGTAAACAGTTGGTGCAGAGGAAGAAGGGCCTGCTTTTGCCAGAATGCAGTGTCAGAACTATTGGCTATTGAAGTCTTAACTAAATATCTGTTTTTCTGTTTAAAGCTTGAATGTAATTTTCCTGGTGCTGTACTCCGGTCTGTGTGCTGGCCTTAGTGTGGATTCCATTTTTAAGCATTTTATGGCAAAGATGGACTTGATTATGTTAATTTTATTACTCGGAGGTTACGGTGAACTCGGGCCAAGTGAAAATACATCTGCTGAAGAAAAGGAACCCACCGTGTTTACCCTGGAGTCTCTGCTGGAATGGTTCAACCATTTCTGCTGTAGGTGTCAGAGCCATCCCGCTGGTGTCAGGTGGGTTATATTTCACAGGTTAACCTGATAACCTGCCAACAACCCTCTCAGGATTTGCTGTCACATTCAATTACCTCACCTGAGTGGCTGTGTGTTTGTATGTGAAAGCAAGAATGGAGCGGGGAAAAGCCAAGCTGGAGAGACGGGACACGGCGGTGAAAGGAAGGAGATTGATGGGTGTTTGTGCGTTTGTGTATCTGTTTGTTTGCCCGTTTCTTGCTTTCCGTGGGTATGAGCATGTGTCGCCCGTGCGCGTGCCAATTCTTGCGCGGCCCCGCCTGCACAGTGCACAGCCAGCCGTATGCAGAAATGCTGTAAGGAAGTTAATGTAGATTCCCCTCCGGTGGCTTTGAAGTCACTCGTGTCAGCCTCGTCACATTGCGACTCATCATCATTCAGCCGTGTGTTCGCCCTGCACTGGTTTATGAAAACCACCTTTCTCACTTCACATCAAAGAGCTACAACGTGGAAAAACTGATCAGGAGCACCTCTGATAGTGTGTGACAGTGAATGAGAGCCACTTGTTGGAGTAATCATGCGCTCGGTGTCAAGGAATAATTTCCAACATTTACAGAATCTCTTTGATGTGAGCTCAAATTTATTTGAAAACTTCATCAAACGCTGTAACCGGATCTACCATGGATACGCAAGGGGCCAAGGTCCTGATAAAAGAATTAACAAAAAAGTAAACTTTAATAAGTAGACAGTAATTATATATATATATATATATATATATATATATATATATATATATATATATATATATTATTAGGGGTGCAACGATATTCGTATCGATATTGAACCGTTCGATACAGTGCTTTCGGTTCGGTACGCATATGTATCGAACAATACAACATTTGTAATTTATTTTATCAATTTTCCTTCTGACGATGCTGTCTGTGTTGAGCGCTCAGTGAATCTGCGTTCGACTACTCCGCCTAGGCTGCACTGTCCAGCGCAGATCCACTGAGCGCTCAACACAGACAGCATCGTCAGAAGGAAGAGCGCAGGGCAAGCTAGCGAGACAGAAGTTAAGCTCTCCTTGCAACAGGCAAATTGAACCTCATTCAGACCTGGCGTTTGGAATTATTTTGGTTTTCATGTGACGTATGACCCTGAAGGTAAGCGAGTCATGGACCAAAGTAAAACAGTATGTTGGATGTGCCATGCAATGCTCAATTACATTGGTGTGAACTAGTGTGTTAGCGCAGTTAGCTCGTTAACGTGTTGGCCGTCTAGCCCCATGCACGGAGCGATCGGCGGTAGCTCGTTAACGGAGATTTGCCGTGTTGTGGCGTTAAGGTCATTTCAACGAGATTAACCTGAAAGCACTAGTGGGAACACAACGAATATGACTGCACATTTACGCCGAATTCATCCTAGTGCAAAGACAAAAACAACAAGCATGCTACTAACTTTAGCCGAGTCATTTAGACAGCTGTTAGCACATGATTCTCCTTATATGTTTAATATGCTGCTGAGAATATAGCCCAGAAGAAGCGGATAGTATAGCTTTTATTTTGGAAAGAGCCATTTCTCTGTAATAAACTCTCTTTTCCAAAGATGAGTGATTCCTCAATCAGATACAGGGCTTGCAATATCGCTAGCCCGACGTCCCGGAGCTAGCGATTTTTTCAGTCGGGCTACAAAAATCTATCTCTTCCCTGCCCGTCGGGCTATTGTAGGAAAAATATATGTCAATGCTTTTGCATTCTTTCAGAAATGTAGCTGGGTAATTATGTCATTGGCATCGGTGAGCCACTGTCAATATGTGACATATTGAAATCGCGTTTGAATTTGCGCTTGTTTTTTGCTTTCACTTTGCAATCGTGCGAACTGTGTATAGAGAGCGACAGCACTGATCTGTGAGTGATGATAATTTGTGCACCAATTCCTCTGACATCGTCTTATTAATCGTTAGCTTACTATGCAAACATGACAAGTGAAATCTCCCGCAGCAAGCTTAAACATGTGAGAGGTTGATCGCGCAGAGAATCGCTGAGCTTATGTGAGTGAGTGTGTAAAAGCATTTCAGTTCTGCTGAGCCAGATAAGACAGGTCAGGGTGAAGAAGTGACAGCCAAAGAAAAGCTTACCACAAAACGGAGAAGTTATGACAAATCAGACTATAAGGCAAAAAGAAAGTGCAGCTTTATGGTTTCATGGACAAAAGAATTTCTGTGGCTGCAATATGACGAGCTAAATAACCAGGGCTGCACATAAGTGGTCCGCAGGTGCGCATTTGCTGTCAAAATAAAAAACACGCACAAGGGTTAGGGTTAAATTTAAAAACTGTACTTTTGAGTTAAAATATATATTTATAATTTTAATAAATGACAAATTAAAAATGCATGAACATTTTTTTGTATCGAAAAAATATCGAACCGTGACACCAAAGTATCGAACCGAACCGTGAATTTTGTGTATCGTTGCACCCCTAATATATATATATATATATATATATATATATATATATATATATATATATATATATATATATATATATTAGACAGCAAATAAATTAAGCTGTAAAAAGAATAATGTTTCCAGATGCAACACATCTCCAAATTGATTTAAGAGAAGATTAAACAATCGTCCTTTTTAAACTAGCATGTAGAAATGTGTGCACATGCCTATGTTAATGAAAATACTTAATCAGCCAATCATGATGTCGGACCAATAAAATCCTGCAGATAGAAGTCAGGAACTTCAGAGGGAGGATACATGAAGCTTCAGTTGTGACCCCAAAACATTTGTTTCCATAAACAGCTTCTCGTACGCACGCCGTTGAGCTCCCAACTTTAATAACACTTGTGTGGATCCTTCACACCCGCTCAAGTGTTTTCAGTTATTCCGGCTAATTAAGCTTCTGCATCGGTTGAAGGTGCACGATCGTACCCTCGAAATTACTTGATGTCACGGTGCTCAGTATATTGAAAAGTACAACTTGTTCTATTTTGATTGGTAATATGCAAACTAGAATATGGTTCAGGGAGACGTCAGTCAAGCGCAGTCGGCTCAGTCAGGAGAAGCTGTCTTATTAGACATATTAACTAAAAAGGAGGGTTAAGAACAACAACAACAACAAAAATCTCCATCCTGCGCACAGTCAGTGTTCCAACTGGCACAATGAGCCACATCGTGGTTTCTATTCACAGCATTTTTTGGCACACTAAGCAGCACATGCCAATAACATTTCCACTGTGTGCAGCTGTTCGAGTATCATCCATATTCATCTTCTGCCACCTCATATTCCACTGGCATCTCTGCCCTTGCTACAATATCAGAAGCTGTGCTCCAGCATACTGTGGCTTACTGAGCAGTCAAGCTAATAGGCTAACTGTCTGTTCCTTACTTGGGGCCACGGTGGTCTTGTTTTCTAAAAACCAGTGCAAGAGAAGCAGCTGCTGGTGAAGCAAAATTAGACAGTTGGCCCTTTGATCGCAATAAGTCATAAAATAAATATTGTTTTTGCTTTGAATCAGAGTCATAAACAGAGTATCCTAATCACATTCTTTACAGAGTATTTATTCTGAAATATAGAAAAACATAAATCGCAGTATGTTCAAATAAATACCCCAAATATTATGTACAGCTACAAGATAATGGCAGTGAAAATAATCCAGGTGTCACAAGTAGGAGTGATTTCCTGTGGTTTTCTATGGTGCATGTTGGTGGAATGAATTACTCAATGTGCTGCTGTAACTCTCAAGCACATGATAGAGACTCAAGAGAGTCAAGCTCCACACCCACAATGCAATTGGCCTTGTAGTTTTTGTTTTTCCTGAGTCTGCTGATGTCTGAGCATATTTTCAAAGACCTCAGCAGCTATAACAGAGATGGCTTTAACCTCTTGTTGAAGGCATTTTGTTTTTAGTGAATTGCAGATTGTTGTCAGCGTATTTGTAGTCATTCACTACTTTAATACAGACCGCATCGATGGAACGAGGGGGGGGGGGGGGGGGGGGGGGGAAACACTGGTGTTCTGGTCTTCCTCAAACAGTGTAGCTGGGTCATCAGAAAACTCCTTAAGGTGCCTGATCTCTGTGCAGGGCAAGGAGAGGGGGACACAGGATGGCACCTTGCAGGACTGTGGTGATATTGATCCGATGTGCAGTGCTACAGGCGCACGCAGTATCGTCTAGGCAGATAGTTAACTATCCAAGTCACTAATTGCTTTCAGTTTATTAACCAGGACAGCTGGTCTGATGGTGCTGAAGCGAATGTTGTCCTCAGCTCCAAGGGTGTCCATCTGTGGCTTGACCATGAGATGGAGCTGGTTGTATTTCTCCAGGGTCTTCATGATGTGTGATGTCAGTGTCATGAGTCTGCAGCCCTTAGGGCCACAGTGGGGCAAGATGTCTTTGACACAGGCAACGAATGGACCCTTTGCAGATTCAAGCTCATGTTGAAGATGTGATGAAACGCTCCACAAAGCTAGTAGGCAAATGTTTTGACTGTCCATCTATGTATTGTATTTACTGGAACAAAAGTTTCAGTTGATGCTGAGGTCATAGGTGCATACATACATTATATATTAACCTCTTAAGCCCCAAGCCTACCTGATCTCCTGCCTTTTGCCCCCCGTATCAGGGGGCGTTGGGGCTTAAGAGGTTAAAAAAGAAAAAGAAAAAAGTTTCACATCAGCACATCCTTTGCAGCTATAACAGCTTCAACTTGTTTGGGAAGGCTTTCCACACGGTTTAGAAAACTGCACATTTTTGAGGTCAGACACCGCTGTTGGACCAAAGGCCTGGCTCACAGTCTCCACTCTAATTCATCCCAGAGGTGTACTATTGAGTTGAGGTCAGGACACTGTGCAGGCCAGTCAGGTACTTCCACACCAAACCTGCTCATCCATGTCTTTATGGACTTTGCTTTGTGCACTGGTGCAGTCATGCTGGAACAGGAAGGGGCCATCCCCAAACTGTTCCTACAAAGTTGGGAGTATGACCCCGCTCTGTAATTTTACACGGCCAATCACTTCATGGTTGAATTGCTGTCATTCCCAATCACTTCCACTTTGTTATAATGCTTTGGTTTAACATTTGATGGTGGAATATTTAATAGCAATGAAATTAAACAACTGATGGGTGAGTGAATACGTTTGCCAAGAGGATTTATAAGACATGAAAAGGTTTTATTTTTTCATATTTACGCATCCTGTTACATTATAATTAAAGAATACCTCTTGGAGGAGATACAATATTACAGAAATGTGCGAATAAATTGTGTGTGTGTGTGCATATCTAGCAAAGGTTTGCTCCATATTCCTGTTTAATAAATTGATACTTCTTGCACCAGACTTATTTTCTACCGGTGACTCCACACACCTCTAAGACAACACAAAACAAATGTTTTCTCCTCCCTATTTTCAGAGCCGTGGAATTACGAAACATGCCATGACACTGACATATGCTGCTGCTTTTCTGTCGGATGGAAAATGGGGCCGTTATTTTTTCTCCCATCGATCAAAGCATTATTGGTTGTAATTCACAAATCCGTCCTCTGGAAAAATAAAGAGTTAATATGTCACTGAAGAACAGACACAATGCTTTTAAAGACTTACTTTTCTAGGACAGTGCATGTGCGTGTTTGTATGTTTTTGTGTGTGTGTGCGTCGCTGGAATATTGCCACTAATTACTTCCACTAAATCCAGTCCTTATGGCATTTGAATGAAAAGTGTGAAAGCTTGTGTAGTAATATTCTGCGCCTGACTCCGTTATATTGATAGCATTCTGTGTTAAGTGTTGATTGTGTTGCAGTTGTGCTGACGAGGGAAGTCATGAGAATCCAAACACATGTAGACAGATTTGGTTAGCCTATACGTGTGAAACTAAACTGCATTTGAAGAATGAAAAGAAACAAAAAACACAGCAAAGCTTTATTGGAAACTTCCACTGTACTTGCATTAATCAGTCTCTGCATATCCCAAACCCTGCACTCAGGTGAATGTCAAAAATTTAATCACCACTAAGAATGAGTATGTTGGTTTGTCTGTGGGCCTTGCGCCAGACTAATGACTCATCAAGGGTGTTTACCTGCTTTTTTTCAGAATGCACTCTAGGAGAAATCCAGTAAAACTTTAATTAAAAACAGATAGATATGTGTAAAATATAGAAACCCTTATGAAGACCCAGTTTTTCAAAAATAGAATCGACTAACCTGACTTGACAATTTTGCCTGTACAAAGAAAGGCATATTTTGGCTTTACCTTTATTTTGACAGCAAGATCCCATTAAAAATTCATCATTCCGAGTGGACTAGATTACACATGGACACGTCTTAATATTGCTTCCAATCAGAATGTAAACCTTGGATGCTTGTACATGTTAAAGATTTTAAAACCAGCCTCTAAACCAGATGTTGCCACTGGTTCTTAAAGAAAAGTCATAAAACTGCTTCGATTGTGAGTCCAGTTAGTCTAGTAAGAGTTTGGGATATTCTTCCAGCATGTGAATATATGCGCCGAGAACCCGCCGAGCGATCGAACATCTACCAAGCAGTGATGACGTCAGGGAGTTGAGTCATCCAGCCATCCATCCTGTTCCCTCTGCTCCCATCTGCCAAGCAATGCAGTATGCACCAAACTTCAGTGCCCTTCTTCAGTGCAGGACAGCTGAATTTACGCTTAACGCTTCAGAGTGGATAATAAGTTCATTTTAGGGTTAAATTATTAATTCATACATTGATATATGCTTGCTTTTGTTAGGTTTATAAAAGGACTATACCAGAGGATCTCAAACGATTGTAATATTGTGAAAAAGTTTCCGTTTTGGAATTTAATATAACGAAGGTTAACTTTTGTATTCTGGTCATTTATCTTTTATGTATTTTGTATTCATCCTGTTTGAAGTGAAATATTTCAAGTCTGTTTTTGTTTTAATTCTGATGATTATGACTTACAGCTCATGAAAATCAGCCATGTGCACATTTCAAATTACTAGAATTCCTAATGAAAAAATGATTTACAATATCTGACTTCTAAAAAGTTTACAACAAATTACAGCATCACTGTGGGGTAGCATGTAGATAATAAGCTTCTGGCACTGTTGATGTGTTATTGAAGCACAGGTTGCTTTAATGGTCTTGGATTTTTAGCTTGTCTGTATTTGTTGTTTCACATTTTCCTCTTGACAATAAGCCATGGATTCTCACTTGGATTAGCACCGTGGTGCTAAATCCTGCTGGTAAAGGAAATTTGCATCTCCATAAAGGTTGCCAGCAGAAGAAAGCACGAAGTGCTTGAAAACCTTTTCAACTTTGGATGTAATAAAACACAGTGGCCCAACCACCACCACCAACACCAGCAGAGGCTGTGGCACCTAGAATCACAGACTGTGGGAACTTCACACTGGACTTCAAACACCTTGTATTCTGTGCCTCTCAAGTTTTCCTTCAGAAATGCAAAATCTACCTTCATTTAAAAGGTGGACTTTGGACCACTGAGCAACAACCCGGTTCTTTTTTAGCCCAGGTGACATGCCTTTACCATTGTCTCTGGTTTAAGACAGGCTTGATTTGATGACTGTATTTACTTGGTATCAGATCGATATCAAAAGCACTACTTGATACGGTCACTGGTGTAGGACAGACATCGTTGGCTAGGTTTAGCCTGTCAGTCGACTGTTTACCTAGCTGCCAATATGTGTGCACAGCTATTTACTGTCGAGGAGTATGTATAACTTTGTAAAAGGAGTCCGATAGTCATTGATGAGTCAGTGAAGCTCACTTCTGTCCAATGACAGTAATGCTGATGGGAGTTGTTGAGGATATCTTGAGTTTTTCTGTTTGAAAGCAGCACTGCTGTTTTTGCCACTGTTAGCTAATGTTAATTTGCTAGCTGCTGTTAACGTGTTAGCTGATGTTTGTCAATGTTAGTAAAACTTTCTCTCAAATAGATCTTACATTGTTGAACACTTGGGGAATAAACTGTCATTCATTGTGACAATGTAATCAAACAGTTTATCAAAAGTGTGATTTTTAGGACACTCCAGTCTGACATTAGCTGGTTTAATGTTAGCTTATAACAATTAACTTGTTGTTTTGCTACCTTGTAATCTGTGGATGATTATGATAATATAGGGAAGTATGTTTATGTATGCTTTTGTGTGTTAGAGATTAGATGGAACATCGATGCCTCTGGATTAAGGGCAACATGTTAGCTTCTGCAAACCAGCGCCAGCTCTTGTATATTCTTGATAGATTAATTCTAAGTTATATAAACTAATCAATGCATATTTATGAGTATAACATTCCTTTTTTCTGTTAAATAACCTTAAAAAATTTACTTGCTGTACTTTTAAACCAGTAGGCTCTAGAAAATAGATTGCCGCTCTTTGGTTTAACCAAAGTCCTTTATGTGAAGGTGGTGAGGAGGTTACCTGAGAGACCATTATGGCAGATAGATTTGATGTTGGGTGGGTGACCTCTGTATTCAGCCATTACTGTGTGGAGTCGGCAGGAGAGCTGAGCAGTAGAAGAAGTGCACTCGGTACAAAGTTCAAACAAGTAATTTTAGCTCAATTTCCTCGAAAAGTGAAAGCCGTCTTATCTGCCAGCGTTCTTGTGACCCATCACCTTCAAAGCCTAAGAGTGCTGTGAGAGATCAATAAAAATTCCAACATAGGAGAGAAATATAGGAGAACAGAAAGAGAGACTATACATTTCTTTTTAAATAAATCCGCAAGGTTCAGGTTTTTCTCTTGAACACCTACAACTTTGAGACGAAGGAATCGGGAAATAGGTTAAAAATAGGTACCACCAATCTAATCAGAAGTTCGCTTTTCTGGTGTTTGGACCAGTGGAATCTGTGTATTTGTGTGTGTTGGCCACATGGCTCCATGGCCTTCCTGCCTTATTAGTGTATTATTACATTCCCATCTGGAAGGTTTTTGCCAAGCTGCTGAACAACTGAAACTATCCAGGTGTGAGTGTGTGTTGCCATAGCAACATGTGTGTGTGTGTGTGTGTGTGTGTGTGTGTGTGTTTTGGAGCAGAAGTGGAAAAGACTCATGCTCTGCTGTAATGTGAAGGGATCAGTTCTTGTATGAGGCCATTGTAATTAGCAATCAGTGACCTTCTAGAATGAGTGGATTTATTAGAAGATCTCTGACAGTGTGAAGACACAGTCATCTCAGAGGGGGAAAAAAAAAAAGTACACTTCATCATAAATATCTCACATAATCTGTCAGCCAACCTGGAGACATATGCTGAATCAGAGCGAGAGAGAGAAAAGCACACACTCAGACTGTATTTTTATTTTTTTGAGCTTCTGCCTCAAAGATGCACTGCTGGTCTATGTTTTCGATTCGTTATTCTGCTGAGCAACTTTTTTTTTTGGGGGGGGGGAGGGGGGGAGACGTGGTTTCAGCAAACTGTAAATTCGCCCACGCAGTCACGCATAATCAGGCATTAACCAGCAGAGATAGAAGGAATAAAAGAGAAGTAGCCAATCGCATTGCTCTAGAACCACAAACAGCCCACTTCTCATCTGCAAGTAGGACCGCCTTGCACTGATTAGTGGTTGTGCCTGGCAGTCACAGTCATTTCCCAATTGCCTTGACTCACTTTTCACACGACTGTGAAAATGTACAACAATCACAAGTGTGCATGTTCCTAATGCTGGCCTCGCATTCGTCAAGCACATAAAGTGAAATGAAATTTTAAAAAAAATGAAGTGCTGTATCAGACAACCCAATGTTTTGACCATTGCATATCATTGAAAAAAAAATGAAATAAGAGACACATCCTACTAATGATTTTTGTCAGTGCACCCAGTGCCAGAGTTCATTGGAAGCATTTTCTGTGTACTATTATGTCTGGATTTTTTTTTTTTAAATGCACAGCCTTATTATCACTGTTGTTATTATTAGCTTCAAAATAATTGGAGAAGGCCATCTTTGCTAGCTGGAGCAGCATCATTATTCTTGCTGGGTGCACTCTTATCTCTGCGAGCCCCCTTCAGTAATTTACCACTGACACTGCATAAGCCTTTGGCATTAGAAACAGTAAATAAGATAAGATATAGTTACTTCTGCAAGATAAACATAGGTGCCTCACATCTGCCTGATAACATGTTTTAATGGTCAAATGGATTTGTATTGAAGGAAAAGATAATGGCCATATTGATTGCTTACTGTGCAGATATTACTGAATAATTGTTGCCTCTGTGGACTTTCTGGCTCCGTGTCATGTGCTAGTGCAGTGTTACTGATGCAGGCAGACACTATTGTTGTGAGTCAGACCTGTTTATAGGGACTATAAGAGCCCGAGTTACCAAACCACAATGGCGGCACTGAACGTAAACACTACTGACACGGTGTAAACCTTTAATCTGTACTGCCTCTGTACTGTTGTGTATTTGTGACTCATTAAAGACGTCATGGACAGAGCAATGAGAAAAACCCAAAACAGGGATTGCTCCATTTTGACTCAGATACCGGAATGGCTCTACCGCGCTTAAAACTCAAATGTTCAAGAGACAAATCCTGTTTTTCCTCACTTTCTCTGGATCATGCCAACTCAGATGTGATATCCAAGTTATCCAAGATATTTGGAACATAGCACTAAAACGCCAGTGTGTCTTAATAGTCTTTGACTCAGTGTGAGTAGTAAAGGGTCACGTGTAAGACACAAAACATTCACACCTACATCAAATATCGGGAACTCTCCATCTGTTTTTAGATCTTTAAAACTAACCTAATCTAAAATAAGTCCAGTGGCTTTCATCTACAGTGACCTGGATGACTGAGAACCCACACAGACATATAATGAGGCCCTTATATGAAATACCTCAAATTCAGCAGTGCCTTTTAATTGGGTCCCCTGTGATGCACCTCCCAAGTTTAAAGTACACCAGACGTATGGATGGCTAGGTAATGGCACTCATACACACACGCGCACACACACGAGTGATGTGAAGTAATGCATGATGATAAATGACTGCAGTGCAGTCAATGACATGAAATTCAGTAAATTATAAATACTCATTACAGTGAGGAGGATTTCTGCTGACTGCATCTCACGATGAAGGTGGTTAAAAGCCATTCCTAAAAGTTAATGTTCTCTCATGACCAGAGAATCTGATTACTTTTTTTAAGTAACAAGTAATGTTAGGGATTACTATTGCAAAAAAGTAATTGGATTACTGTTACTTTCCAAATCTGAGCAACCACTTACAAGCCACAATTCACAGAGAAACCCCGCCACTGAACCCCCAACATAGTGGATCCCTCCACTGACATGACCACTGCAGCACCGGGCAAACCTCCACCTGCCCCACTTCTGCTAAACAGGTGACAATAGATTTAAGAGCGACAGGACTATGTGTCGCTTAATCTTTGATTTTATCTATTTTTTGCTGTGTTTTACTTGCATCTATTTGAAAGAGTGAGCGTAAACACGAAAACACTGTTGACCTCCCTCGGCTTTTATTGCCGCTAATCATTTATTTAAGATCAGTTTTTAAAACCTTAGGATGTAGCTACAGCCCAGCCCATGCAGCAGTATATGAATGACTAACCTCGTATTGTGGATGGATTATCTCAGTTGTCCTCCTGGCTGAAGTTTGGTTCTTTTACAGCATCCTGCCATGCGATTACATTTGTACCTGACCACCGAGAACACTCACGTTAACTTTTATCGAGTGGAAAAAAAGTTAGCTTGTTTATATTATGCTAATATAGCTGTGTCGCTAGCGGTCACGTAACACATCATTATATACCAGCTAGCCAAACTTCAGTAACCCTACAAACGTCACTGCTGTTTAGTTTTCTGTCTTCATTTATGCTGGAAGTGATAGCAGAGCTGTACGTTTTAATTTGTTTCCAAAACCCCGCAGTCAGGACATGCTATATTGTATTTAGATAGAAGCTAGCGAGCTAACTTCCTGCTAACTTCTAACTCCGTTAAATTTCATAAATTCCGTTTTCATGGATGCCTGGATGTTAAACTCAATTGTTACACCTGGTAGAGCAGAACGCTGATCATTTTATTAAAGATGAAAGACTTTAGACAGTTTTTCAACTCTCAGTAATGCCATAGTGATCGTTTGATATATGGACCTGCAGCGGAGTTTAGACCCAGACACGGCTAGTGACGTCAGACTGAACGACCGGATAGAACTGGGCTGAAAGGTCTGTTGCTTTTTTCAGGTTGTGTCATGTTTTTGAAAAGTAATTAAGTAACTAATTACTTTTGAAAATAAGCAATCAGTAAAGTAACGGGACTTGGAGTAACTTTTTGGAGAAGTAAACAATAATTAGTAACTAATTACTTTTTTCAAGTAACTTGACCAACATTGCTTGTGACTGACTTAAACTGTGTGCAGTAATAGTGTTATTGATTAGACCGGTGTCAAAGGATCTGTTGTGATATGTGACCTGTTGTATGGAGTGAGAGTACCATATAAATGCTTTTGGTCCTGTATCTGTAAGGCAATGGATTAAATGGATAATAAATGCAGCAATTTAACCTTTTGAAGCACTGAAGTGATTTAACGAGACATGTTTGCAAATATGGCAAATTAATTTCAACTGTATGTGTAATAATATTCATTGAAACCCTGTGCAAGTATCTGGCTCTCCTGCCAGAAATTTACATGTGAACTGAAAAGGGGTAAAAAAAAAAAAAAAAAAAAAAAAAAAAAAAAGCGCCGCTGAAAAAGTATCGTCACAACAACAAACCTAGGAGACACACCTCACGTCCTCTGCACAATCCATACAAAGTCTGACATTCACTGTTGAAATATTTGCAGAATACCTGTAGCTCCTTTTGTTTTCTGTCAACAAGTCTTTGACACTCAGTGAGGCTGATCACATTGCAGTTAGGGTACTAACTGGCATTCACATTTCACTGGCTGCAGAGACGGGCACTTCATCTTCCACTAATGCCATCTGTGAGCTCTGGCACCGTGCCCGGAACAGGACGGACGAGCAGTTAGGGACCCCGAGTGTGTGTGTGTGTGTGTGTCTGTGTTTATCGCTGTGTGTTTTTGTGTCATAGTGAATAAAAACGAGTTAATAGCTGATAAAATCCATAAGCAGATAAGTGAGTTGAGTCAACGAGAGCATGTTTGGGATTCGCTTATTTGAGCTCAGCCTGCACCAAACAGCAGCCTCTTCCCTGCAAATTTAAGCTTGTTGGGAAGAGATAGGAATGCATTCTAGACATATGCAGTAAATAAGTGCAAAAAAGACGAGTTTTTAGGCTCTATGGAAAAATTGGATCTCCATTTTTTGGATTATCGAGAACAGAGTGGAATAAAATGCAGACCCAGTGGTCATGGTTTAATACTCACCCCCTCAACTCCTGTGTGTCATTTTTTTCTACCTGTCTCCTGTCGCTGGAATTTCTCCACCTGTCCACAAGTCCCCACTGATTGGTTTGCTGCTCTCACCTGTCACCTGACTTTGTGCTGTGCCCACACAGCTGCTCCCCATTGCTAATTAGTGTCAGTTTATGTAATGAACTGTTGACACTCACTGTCTGTCAAGTCACGCTTCCCAGCTATCTCCTTAGTTCTCTCTTTGCTGACTTTAATCCTGCCTTTGCACCAAGATGTTAATGATTTTAATCCATTATTATTGTTCTGCTTTTTTATAACAAGCAGATTTAAGCGGGTTGGAGTTAAGGTGCTTGTTAAGAACACCGCTCATTAAGTGCAAAGAGTGAGGTCAGTCATGCTTAGCTCCATTGAAATATTTAACCTGGCTGTATGGGAATTCATTAAATCCAAAAAAAGATAAAAAATAAAATAAATAAAAAATCAGCTTTTGGCTGAGCTTAGTTCTTCTTCCGAGGCGTGTATATTTTCATGGATTTTTGATTGTTCCTCTGCCAAGAAGAGAATTTCATGAAACTTGGTGTAGTCTGGGAGCAAGGGGAGTAAAGCTCCTGTGATGTGCTGTATCTCTTGAATGTTTAAATAAACTGTTCCCTAAAACATGTGCTGTTAAAGCTTCAGAAGGCAGATATTCGGATGTTGTAGTCGTCCTCCGGCCTTGGAATCAGATGAATCTGAGAGCTCGTGTTTCATATGCACTGATGCCACCCTCCATGTTGAAAAGGATTTAATGAGGCTTGCCTGTTTCAGACAAATCTTAATTGTTTATGTAATGTGGGGCAGATTGAACACACCAATACTGATATTTTGTCATCACTCACAACTACAGTAGAGGTTTTCTTGATCTGGTTTGCTGTAAGGATATCCAGTTTCATTCAGAGGCATTTTGTTTTGGGCTTTTTGTGATCCTGCGTGCGGAGTGCTTGACTGGCTGCAGGCTACTCATAAATTCTTCAGCACTAGAAAGGGAATAGACGAAGTCCAAACAGAAACAAAGTGATCATGTTTCGCCTCGTTTTTTCCAGGTGATGTAGTACTCTCTGTACAATAACGGAATCCTCATGCAAATGATCCAAGTTACAAAAAACTGGGAGGTGCACGAGATGCTGTAATAACACCAAAGTGCATTGCAGAATAGTAGTGGTGTATTTTTTCACTTGTATTTTTATTTTTATTCCTATTTATTCTATTTATCCCCTTCGTATATTTTATTTATATTGTCTCTGTATTTATATATATGTGTGTGTGTATAACTCTGTAACTTCTGTCGGTGCTGTGCTTTTTTGGAAATCGAATTTCCCAGAGGAACCCACCCGAGGGATTAAAGTTCTATCTAATCTAATTTTGTGGTGAGGACCCAGAAGTGAGCACAAAAATAAAAGGCAGAAGGAAACTAAGACTAAACTAAGTAGAACCCAAACAGTGAAAACTGAATACCAAACACTAGTGATGGCCCGCTTGAAGCTGGCGCTCCGGAGCGTGTGTCGAAAAAAACAACACACTGGTTCAGAAGCACTGTGTCGAGGCTTGCTTCGTTTGGCAAAAGTCACGTGACCAGTGACGTCCGAAGCTTCATTACGCACGTAACTGCTTCGGTACCTGATTCAAACGGATATAAGGAAGTGAATCATCCACGGGATTCGTGGAGTGTGTTGAGGGTGACAGAGAGCGAAGAGGTGATCATTCCACTGACAGATATGGAGCCAGCGAGGAAGAGAGGACGTTCTGGCGTGTGGGAATATTTTGAGTTGATTTTGCTCAATTCATTTTATCTGCCGAAGTGAAACACCTGAAATGTCCAAAATCATGTTTTCATAATGTAAATATCATTACAGCATATGACTTTAGGAACACTTCCATGTGAATTAAAGCTAATGAAGACTACAAAAATGTATTTGACACTATACGTACATTACATTGCTACAGTTTAGAAAATCATTTTGTTTATTGTTTTTAGGTGATAGTCTGCAGGACCCAGGAATACCTGCATATCTACCAGCTTGCAGTGTAGTTCCTGCACTCCACAGCTTCTTCTGTTCCATGCAAGTGGATTTTCTCCAGGGCAGGAGAAACTATTTCTAAGAAAAGAAACAGACTCAGCCAGCACACAGTAACACTAATCCTCTTTTTAAATGTAAATAACAAAAGGGCTACCTGACATAGATCATGTTTTTACTTTGCAAGTTCTTGATTAGGGGTGGGTTTTGATTATCGCCTTTCTGATTACAATCCATGCTAAATGGAATAAAGTGATATTGATTCATTAAAATCCCGTGTCGATTTGTAAATTAACGTTATTATGCCTGAAACGCCAGCATCTCAGGTTAAACCTCACAACATGTCGTCAAACACCAAACAGCTAAAACAGTAACTGGGAGCAGGTTTACGGATTCTGCATACAAACGTGAACACAGAGCGCGGACCCGACGCGTCAGAGTCAGATTTTGATGTGTCGGCGGGTCCGCGCTGTGTTTGCCTCTTTTTTTCGCTGGCTTCTGCAGCTGCAGGTTTCATAACTCTCTGTTTACATCTCTAATTAAGTCTCATATGTGTCAGCTTTCTTTTAATAGATACGAAATTATGGATATATACTGATACATGATCAGAATTGTAATATTTCTGACTGAGGCAAAACTTTCCAGATTCCAATCAAATTGAATCGGATCCTGTATCGAATCAAAATGATTCTACAAATCAGTGACGATGCAGCCGTACTCAGCTTCCTAAGCATTTTCCCTTTCCAGTTCACAATCAATCCCACCCCTAGGTCAAAAATATGTATAGGACAATTGGCCTCATCTAATATTTTGTATGAACCTGTCCAGCTGTGATTAAATGACAAGTAGATGGAGGCAGGACTTCACAGCAGGGGCATACTCCATAATGTGCTGTGCGTTATCATATGTATATTATATATATTGCTCACTTATTGTATTTACCAACATCAAGGAGTTATGAGCAAAGAAAGGCCACACCATAGTGCATGTTTAAATAGGGAAAGTTTATTGATCAAAATGTATTACGCAAATACGCATTACATTTTTTTCAGCCCCCCAATCGAGAAAACAAAACCAATTACATGTTCAAAGCAACGGAACGGTGGCCCAATATCAGAGAGAACTCCACTCTTGAGTGAGCAGTGATGATTGAGCAGTCCGTTTTATTTTGCAGATTCAAGCTGCTCTTCAAAATTTTCACCACCAGATGTCACCGGAGAGGACTGTGTTGAAAAGCTTCGAGTAATGAACCGTTTTTCAATACAAGCTTCAGTGCTTCGGAAAGCTTCATTTGGCCATCACTACCAAACACTATGGATATAGAACATGAACACCTGTGACGTGAGACAAGAAGAACAGACAACCTGATAAAGGGGAACTGAGGGAATAAATATACACAAGGGTGATTGGGGAAAGTAGAAACACCTGGGAACACAGCTGGAATGAATAAACATAATGAGGTGGGGGAAGTGAAACTGAACAGGGACGAGAGGCTGTCAAAATAAAACAGGAAACACACTGAGATGCAGACTAAGACATACGGGCTTGACACCGGGTCCGGGGGAGAAACAGACATGGCAATGAGACAGACTGAGGAGACGCAGAGATGTGACAAAGACAAGAAGACATGAAGCAGAAATCCAAATAAATTCAGACACATAAAAAGAACTAAACCAACTAATCTGTATAAATTTGAACTTAAAATGTCTTCATAATGCAACGGAAAGAATCATGAATACAAAATAAACTGAAGATTTTGAGTTGACCCAGTATTTTGGGTCTTTGGCCCAAAAATACACAAATCATTTATAGCAGTGCGCTCCGGGGTAAAAGTGAGCCAGAACGATCTGTGTTACACGTGTCTGTGTTGGTACTTCAGCACTTACCTCGCACTACGTTGAGAGGCGAGCATAAAACGTTTTTTAAGCGGCAGCTTATTTCAAATGGAACATTTCTATCAGCTCAACAAATATCAGCAAACGCACAAAGTATTTGTGTGCAGTTTGTTGCAAGCTGGAGGCCCAGCTGGGAGAGAAAGGAATGAGAGATAACTTCTTCGCAGAGATGGAAAAAGAGATGTACAAAAAGACAAGAAAGGAGAGATAGAAGAGACGGTAGGTACTCCTCAGTGACATTTGATATCTGATACTGGCTCTGCATAAGATGTGGAGTTATGTTTTTTCATATTGTGAAATGTGCTGCAAAACAAACTGAGATATGCTAACTCTGCTCTACTCTACTCTAAATCTACAGAGAGCAGTAAACTTCAGAGCAGCAGCAGGAACGGCACAGGTCAGCTGATTACAGTCTGCACAAAGCTCACTTTGACCACTATTTCAGAGAGCTGATAGACACTGTGGCAAATGTATTTGCATATGAAAAACTGGAAAATGTGTAATGGCCTTCACTCTCAAATCAAACGCACAATAGCAACATGGGCAGAGCACAGGCTTCACGCACAGCCCTACTGTTTTCGACTATGAATCTGTAGAGTGTCCTGATAGACAAAACGGAAACCAGCGGTGTCCACAGCACGGCCTTAATATAGTCGCACATCGTATGTCTGTGTAGACTCACAATCCAGCAAAAACTGACAGTAAATTACCAACTTAGTGAGAAAGTGAGGACATAGAGAGCAACTGACTACTTCATGAGTAATATCTGAGTGAGAATGATGAAAGGTGTGCTTTTAAACTCCAGACACTCAGGAGGATTTGTTTGAATTCTTTGCTCCAAGATTAAAATTTGCTGTGATGGCAGTGATGAAAAGCAGGCAGACTGTGTTAAATAGCTCGAAGCACAGTTTTCAAAATGAGCCGCTCCACAAAAATGTCATCTAACCCTGTTTGTTGTGACTCTTGTCATTTGTAATTTCTCTCCTCCCCGCCGCACCGCGAGCACAGACCTTTCATTTAAGGTTTCATTTGAATTAAAGCTAACTACAGGGCCTTCATTATCTTTGGATCTACCTGCACTTTCTACCCCGATACCAGCAAACCTCATTAAAACAGGCCAACAATGAAGTCACAGTCGGACTTCTTCACAGCGAGCCAGACCTGAAAAATATTTCTGTCAGACTCGATGTGGAATGTCATCGGTGTGTTTCATGTTATTATTGCTGTTTTTACTTTTTTCCCTGTTATTGTGGTGCACAAGTTGTTGTCACTGCTGTCGTGGCAGGAAGTAATTTTTTAAAACTCTAATTGGTAACTCGTGGGTGCTTCAGTCCTCTCACCTTTTTAACAAGAATCAAAACTCCGGACACTTCATACCTCGTTGCTTGGTTTGTTTGCTTCATTTTGCCTCCCAACTGAATTCAGTAGAAGTACTTGAAGACAGATGCTTAGAGACTACAGTAGCACCTCTCTCCAAGTTAATACTTCTTCCTTAAACTGTTGCTTAACTTGGAATAAGAAATAATTTAACCATATCCAATTTTGGTGGGTATATTAAAACATTAAAAAAAAAACCAACAACTCACCACTCTCTCATACATAATATTCACATCTAAACTAAAATTAAATGTGAATATTATGTTTTTATGATTATGGTTTGGCACTCAACACACATGATTAAGCTTAATCATGCCGAGCACCTCTGTAATTTTGCAGTTTGATTGCCATCCTGCAGGTTTTGGTTGTTCCTGAATGTAAGTAGGTAATGTGGGTTTGTGTTCAGTGTGAATTTCCTTGTATCTAGGTGGCAAAAGAGTTGCTTTTATACCAGTTTATCACAGTTAATCACTGTGATATCACAAACCAGCTCCACCTGATTGCTGTAATTGCTGTCTTGATGCACCAAAGTCTCTTTGAAGACACCAACCACTGCGAGTGATCGCAAATCTGGTCTCTGTCATCTATGTAACCATTTCAAAGACAACAAGATTGCAAATTTGTTTCAATAATTTTGGTCACACCACCATCTCAAACTGCTGTTTCCCCTAGTGTCAGTGTAAGTTCTTTTTTTGGGCAGGAAATCAGACTACAAGAAAACTGTCAAGACTTCAATACTGAACATTTAAGTTTTACACATTGGCATCATGTTTTAAAAAAACTGCCTGCAAAAACACTCCAGTATCGTGCACAGTTAATGTCATATTATAATAGAGGAGGGTCATGTTTGGTATGGTTGGAGATAATAGTGCAAAGGCGACTGTAAAGAGGAGCTTGAGTTCACTGTAATGGGACCAACAATAGGTTCTCTGCAGAGGGAGGAGAGAGAGAGGATTTGCTGCAGTCCAGGTGGAATCACATGGTGTTTATGGAAAGGAGCAGATCGGTTTATTTGGTAGCGAGGAAGGCAAAGGCAAAGTAGGGGGTATGTCTGGTGGAGAGCGGGTTTTAAATGAGTGGTCGTGCAGGTAAGTCTTCCAGGTGATTTCTTCTCTTTAGCCATTAACCTTTGAGGCAGTGCAGATCACCTGGGAGCAGCGAACAGGTGACGGAACGGAATCCAAGCACACAGAGGTAAAAACTGGAAGGCAGATGGACAAAGAAGGTAAGGAGCAAAGAAGCAGGAATATTGGTTGCTAGCTCAATGAGCCCTGTTACTGCTACAGAAGTCAAGATGATCTGACGGCTACCCGTTTTGATTCACAGGAGGTGCAAAAAGAACAGGACCATAAGGAATCCACGTCCACCTGCAACTTAGATTCACTGAAAGAAACCAAAACCGAAGAGTAACCCAACTTACCCCGGCCCTGACAAGCATCACAGAACTCATGAAAGAATAAATAATGATTCTCTGCACAGACACTTTATAAACAATGATAAACCACATTTACTTTATATTTGCTGGCCCAAATTGGGACTTAGTTAATAAAAATTTGAGAACCCAATCTTTTCATCAGTCCTTCAGTGTGTGTTTGTAAACCTAACTGAGAAGCTGAAATTACTTACTATATAACACCTTTATTTTCTTCACACAGCTTTTCCCTTACGCCTTATTTTTGCATATTATGGGGAGAAGCTGAAGCAGAAACCAGCTATGCACACATACTGCACCACACGATTAAGGCTCCTGGCATACGCTGAAGAACTACACAACCAGCAGAATGCAAATTAGCATGCTTTCATCATGTAGCGCTACATTCCTTGTCTCACCTTTGCATTAATATATAATGTGTTTTCATTTGTGCAAATTTTTTCCTGTATTCAAACAGCTGAAAAGCAAAAACAATGTGAAGGAATAAACCATATATTCCTGTAGTGCATTGGTAGTAGGAGGTCTGAGGTGTTTACACTGTGTGTGTGTGTGTGTGTGTGAGTGTGTGAGAGTGTGTGTGTTGCACGATTGCATGATTATTTGTGCTTTCATTGTCTTCCCAGTAAGCCTCGGTGGAACTGTGTGAGCATCTCAAAAGCTGGGATGGCCTGCGGATCAGTTTCATGGCCTGCAGAGAAGATGGGCCTCAAGCAGCCTCTGCACGTGCGTGAGCGTTTGAGAGGGGCGATGAGAGGCGCTTTCAGTTTGTGCTCTCCACAGCAGGGTCATTTTGGCAAAAGAATGCTTGTTTTTGAGGAAATGAAGATGGAAAAACATACGGTAACCAAATCAAACACATGGGGTTACCCGCTGTGTCGACCCCTTGGGAAGAAGGGAGCGGCTGAAAGTAGCTTTGAGTCTGATTTGTGCGGATAATAACTATGTATTTACTTAAGTAAGTCAACACACAAGAGCGAGAGCAGGAAGAGTCTGTTAGAATGGGATATTAGCTGAGAGGTAATACAAACTTTTCTCTTTATAAAAGCCAGCATCCAGCCACAGCGGTATCGATTTGAAACAGCAATCCTTCTTTTGTAGTTGAGCCCAAACAGACAGCAGGAAAGACTCTGCTGAGCTAATAGCCTTCACTCACCAGCCTATGTGTAATAAGAATACAGAGATAAAGTGTGTGTTCATTTAAGTTTCTATTGTGATTGAGTGCAGGTGTGTGTGTTAGAGAAACGTCTCTGTAGGAGTGTGGTGGACTGCCAGTCTGGTGTTGCGCGTGTGCATGTTTGTGATAGAGCACGCATGAGTGCACTCGTGCAAATTTGTGTGTTTGCATACGAGGAGTTTAAGCAGTGTGATACCTCCCGGGCGCCGCTCGTTCACCTATCCCCTAATCTCTGCCAACTCCCAAGTAAGATAACAGAGCTTACTCACATTTGAATATTCCGACTTCTTACCTTGAATGTCAATTATAGAGCCGAGGCAGCTTTTCCTCTGCTTTCCCGCTGTGCTTCTGTCACTCCAGTGGCCTGATTGTTTTGTGGGGGGGGAAAAGGACACGTTTCGTGTGGACAAAGCGATGGATGTTTGAATTTGTACCAGCAGATTTATAAAAGGGGCCGACAAGCAGAGGTCCTCTATTCTGCCAAATCACTGATTGTCTTCAGTCCATCAGTAAAGATGAGATGCAGAAGTTGCTGTTTGGATAACGCACACCTTTCCTTTTGGATCTTTTCAATCTCTGTGCAATTTCAGGGGGTTTGATTTGATTCAATTTGCCTCTAATCGCTCCCTCATGCACATTATAATGCGAGGCTCTGCATACGAAGTGCAGAATTGGGGCGATTTCCAGTTACCTTTGAGTGACGAGCAGCCTCAAAGAGGGAGGGTTGCATAAATCTGCATACATAACTCAAATGTATCTGGAAGCATAGCGGAATAAAGTCATTCATCCTCTCCCTATCAAGTCTTTCTGTCGACTGAGGACTGTTCTGGCCTCGCAACAATGTAAAATTATTACATTCTTCATCATATTTATTATGGTGCAGCTAAAGCTGCAATGGAGCCCCTTAAAAGACTGTTTTTTTTTCCATTTATTAATTTATTTTGTGCCTCACACCCATTCACACATGCATGCTGAATTGAGAAATGCTGAGAAGAAGCACTGTTATTTTTCCCCCTGCTAGATTTATGCAATCTATTCAAACACAGTGGGAATTAGTGAAACCCTGGAGCAACACAGTTCAAAAGTTATCAAAATGACTCCAATAAAATGTTTTGAAGTCGCAGCAAAAAGAAATGTAAAAAATCTTGGACTCAATTCTCTGCTGTGTGGAAAACGGAGAGACAAAGAGAGCAAGAGGAGATGGAAAGGAGGAAGAAGCGGCGTGCAATAGTGAGAAAAGGCAGCCATAGCGGAGAGGTGCTAAACGTGCCTCCAGGTAAAGGAACCATTGACTCATTGTGTCCTATCTGAGCTTCCGTCTCAAAGCAGCGTTGCTGCATCCATCTGACTCAAAAGAATCTGCTGAGTAACTTTGTTTGGGATGAGGTTACAGCAAACTGTAAATTCTCCCACGCAGTCGAGAATCATCCTGCCCAAACAAGGGAGAGATGGAGGAACAATAAAGGGTGAGCTCATGCCTTCTTCCCTCAGACAACAGCTCATCATGCTTCACCTTTTCTTTCACCTCCTTCCTGTTATTTTTACATTCCCTCTTCTGCCCAGTGACTCCCTTTCCTCCCTTCTTTCTCTCTCTTCCCTCCCTGACTCCCCCCCACGATTTTTTTTTTTGCCAACCATCTATCCTTCTCTTCCTCCCCACCTATCCACAGTTGTTGCCTTGGTAACAATACAAAGAGATTTTCTTCACAGCTCTGTCACCGTGGCAACGCTTGGCTTTCCTCCAGGCTGTTGTTGGAAGTGCACCTCTTTCCGGTCCACTCCAGGCGGCTTGTACTGACCACGGTCAGAAAGAGGCTATCCATCGGTTGGAAATCGCTTAAATGTTGATGCAGCTTATCAGGGCCAACTCGGAGCTTTTGTGGTTGTTAAGCTGCAGTGTTTTGCTTCGCTACAGCACTTAAAGCCTTAAATGTAACATTAACTGGGCTGTAATGATTAGAGAAGACCTTTATCATCTTTGATAACATCGAGGTTTGTTCCATCAAACTAAAACGGTAGAAGACAAATGTTCTTAGAAACTGCAGGAACTTAAAGGAATAACAAAAGCACCGTGACAAGTTATTAATCCCTTAATATCTAGTGCATCATATTTGATACACCAGTTTATGTGAGTTTTTGAGACTTCTGCATTATTGTGCTGATGTAGAAATCTTAAAGTCTGCCCTGAAGACCCTAAAAAAAATGGCAAAATACATTTTTAGGCAATAAATGTGGAAACAAATGTAGCAAATATGATACAAATTAAAACTCAAAGCTAAAATTGAATTATTAAGTAATTATAAAAAAATTCAAATTTAATAAAAATGTTAAAAAGGTTCAATAGACTAAAGGGTTAAGGGTTAACTTTAAAGTTTTGTTTTACATTTTTGATACATATGAGGTATCATGGCTGACAAAAATCAAAACCATACTTTCTTTAAGCACAGCCAATCCACACTTTGTGTTGCATTTTAATTATTTGTATTTATTTAAAGGCTTCTTGGAAGTCCTGTTTTGACAGGTGGCCTGTCTCTCTGTGATCTAACCATGAACCTCAAACACCAGCTTCATTGCCTTCTTCATTTCAGAAACTGATGTTTGACCTAACTGACCTAGCTTTAATATCATTTCATCTCCTGTAATAAATGCTGGCTCTCCAGCTAAGACCTTCAGTAAGAGCAGTTTTTGGTAGAGGACTGAAAATAGCAAATGGGGTGATGAGCATGACTAGAAAGATGCTACTCTTCTTTCTTTTTAACAGTCTTGGATTGTAAATAATGAATTCAGGCTCAGGTTGTAACAAATTGAGAGAAAACATTCGGCACATGCGACCTAAACTGTGGTGTGTCATGAGACTCCATGCGGAGTAAAAACGTAATCTTTGCTCACCAGACTCTCTGCTCCACAGATTTTGCTTCGTTAAGTCTGTCGTCTTCTCCAAAATGAAATTTAACCTTCACAGCTTTTTAAATTCATCAGATTGCAGCTTCCACTAAGAGATTTTGGTCCATATTGACATGATAGTATCACACAGTTGCTGCAGAATTGCTTGGTTGCGACTTTCACATTCCACCAAATCCCAAAGGTGCTTTGTTGGATTGAGATCTGCTGACTGTGAAGGCCATGTGAGTACAGTGAACTCACTGTAATGTTCAAGAAACCAGTTCGTGCTGAAAGCAGCCAACAGAAGATAAAGGGATGGACATGGTCGGAAACTATACTCATATAAGCTATGGTGTTTAAATGATCCTTAACTGGTAACAAGGGACCAAAGTGTGACAAGATAATATCCCCACACCATTACACAGCGCTGATACAAGACAGAGCCATGCATTTGCATTGTGTCAAATTCTGATTCTATCTTACAAATGCTGCAGCTGAAATTAAGACTCATTACACTGGACAATGGTTTTTCAATCCTCTGTTGTCCATTTCTGGTTAATCTGTGAAAACTGTATCCTCAGTTTTCTGTTCTGGGCTGACAGAAGAAGCACACAGTGTGCTCTTCTGCTGTTGTAGCCCATCAGCTTCAGTGTTCAACGCTCAGTGATGGTCTTCTGCATACCTTGTAAATAACAAGTAGTTGTTTTATTACTGTTTCCTTCCTAACAGTTTAAAGCAGTCTAGGCCCTAGTATTGATGAGGCACTGGGCATTTTCTCTTTTTCAGCCCATTCTCTGTAAACCCTAGAGATGGTTGCATGGGAAAATCCAAGTAGATCAGCAGTTACAGATGTACTCAGACAGGCCAAATTGTCTTGACCATGTGTTCACACCTAAAAGCTTTCTCCTACGTGACTGTCAGATTACATACTTGGATTAATGGACAGATATACACCTAACAAAAGTGAGTGTATATTACATGGTAAGAGATATAAGTTAGTATGTTGAGTGTGGAAAAAAAACAGGCATGTGCAACAATCTGAGTGACCCACTGACCTGGCCGTGACTACTTTGCACCATTTTAGTAATGGTTATAGAGTCCCCCAGTCAGAATTGGTGAGCACCTACCGTACTCCAAGAACAGACAAATTACTGATCAGTGACAGGGTCAGTAGTTATTTGGGCCATGTGCTGGAACTAGTCTGATCTGGGATGCTTACAGAACTTACAGTTGCTAGTGTGTCGATGCCAGATAATACAAGGGATGTTCTTACAGAGCTCATGCCTTGGTATGTTAAAGCAGTTTTAGCAACATGGTAACCTGGTAATAGTTTAAAAAAAGTTACACAAACTAAAAGACTTTTTTACTAAAACAAGTAGGACACTACTTGTGATAGTGTTTAACATTAATAGTGAGGCTGAAATTGTTTGGTCTGATGGCTGACTCTCAAAGAACTTGTTTGACTTTTGGATAAAAATCCACCACGATGGTGGAGAGACAAGTTGTCATGAATCGCTGTGCGGCAGGCAGGAGTTGGACCCAAAATGCAGGACTCACAGACTCGGGGAGGTGAACTCAAAACACAGCTTTATTTGCTGGTAGAACAAACATACAAACTAGACTAAACTGGGAAACCATAAACTAAGAACTCACAGGGAGACACAGGGAGATCCACACACAGCATGAGGGACGACGTCACGCCGAACAGAGGGAGACGCAGACAGAAATACACAGAGGGTTAACGAGGAAAGTGGGAACACACGGGGAACACAGGTGACACTGATAATCATAACGAGACAGGGCGGGGTGAACTGAACATGACATGTACGGGCGTGAGAGTCACAAAGTAAACAGGAAGTGCACAGAGGTTCAGACAGGAGGAGAGAGAGCACGGGGAAAACACAGACATAACGGGCTGGGGAAACATGAAACAACCACAAAGGGAGACGAGGGCTCATAAATACACAGGGCACACAGGGGGGGGGGGGAGAGAGAGCACGGGGAGAACTTGGACATAATGGGCAGGGGAAACATGGAATAAAACATAAGGAGAGACGAGGGCTCACAGATACACAGAGGGGCACACAGGGGGTAAAAGCCATGAAGGGAAAACACTTAGGGAACAACACAACAGGGCAACTCAGAAAACAGGACCAGTCGAGGCAGGACCAGACGAGGCAGGACCAGACGAGGCAGGACCAGACGAGGCAGGACCAGACGAGGACGAAGACTCGGAGGCTGGACCAGACGAGGACGAAGACTCGGAGGCTGGACCAGACGAGGACGAAGACTCGGAGGCTGGACCAGACGAGGACGAAGACTCGGAGGCCGGACCAGACGAGGTTGCAGAGGCTGAGGCTGGACCAGGCGGAGCTGCAGAGGCTGAGGCTGGACCAGGCGGAGCTGCAGAGGCTGAGGCTGGACCAGGCGGAACTGCAGAGGCCGAGGCTGGACCAGGGGGAGCACAGGCTGAAGCCGAAGCTGGGCCAGGCGGAGCAGAAGCAGAAGCCAAAGCTGGACCAGAAGCAGAGGCTGAGACCGGACCAGGCGTAGCAGAAGCAGAGGCTGAGACCGGACCAGGCGTAGCAGAAGCACAGGCAGAGGCTGGCCCAGGCGTAGCAGAAGCACAGGCGGATGCAGCCGGACCAGGCGACAACGAGGCGGTCGCAGGTGGCGGCTGGACAGGCTCCTCGGGCCCTCCAGCTGATGCGGCGTGAGGCTGAACGGGCCCCTCGGACCCTCCAGCGGAGACAGGAGGCTGAACGGGCCCCTCGGACCCTCCAGCTGACGAGGCGTGAGGCTGGACAGGCCCCTCAGACCCTCCAGCGGAGACAGGAGGCTGAACGGGCCCCTCGGACCCTCCAGCGGAGACAGGAGGCTGAACGGGCCCCTCGGACCCTCCAGCGGAGACAGGAGGCTGAACGGGCCCCTCGGACCCTCCAGCTGACGAGGGGTGAGGCTGGACAGGCCCCTCGGACCCTCCAGCGGAGACAGGAGGCTGAACGGGCCCCTCGGACCCTCCAGCGGAGACAGGAGGCTGAACGGGCCCCTCGGACCCTCCAGCTGACGAGGCGTGAGGCTGGACGGGCCCCTCGGACCCTCCAGCAGAGACAGGTGGCTGAACGGGCCCCTCGGACCCTCCAGCGGAGACGGGTGGCTGAACGGGCCCCTCGGACCCTCCAGCGGAGACGGGCGGCTGAACGGGCCCCTCGGACCCTCCAGCGGAGACAGGAGGCTGAACGGGCCCCTCGGACCCTCCAGCGGAGACGAGGAGGTGCTGGCTGGGCTCACTGGAACCCCCAGCGGACGAGGTAGATGGCGACACGGGAGCCGCGGAGTGCTGGATGAGCTCATCCGAGCTTCCAGCAGGAGCCGATGTAGAGCCAGAGAGAATTGGGACCCCGGGCTCAACGTTAAGCTGGCTAGAAAACTGCACTGCTACGGGGAACTGGGCCAAAGGTTCAGGTGCGAGCTGAGCTGCTGGACACACGGGGACCTGAGCTGCTGGACACACGGGGACCTGAGCTGCTAACGGTGGAGAAGTAAACGACTGCACAGGGGACTGAACTGATGTCTGTAGTAACGGTGGTGGTGAGAGTGGAGTAGGTGGTGGAGTTAATGACTTCACAGGGGAATGAACTAGAGGTAGTGACGGTTGTGGTGCTGGTGGTTGAGTGGGTGACTGTGCTAAAGGAGGCTGCACTGGGGACACTGGAGACTGCACTGGGGACACTGGAGACTGCACTGGGGAAAGCAGAGCTGCAGGAGACTGCGCTAGAGACTGCAGTGATGGTTGTAGTGGAGGTGTGACGGGTGGAGGAGTGGCTGAAGTGGCTGCGGGTCGGGCGGCTAATGGCTCGGCTACAGAGTGCCTTAATGGCAGGGCTATGGGTTGAATGACTGACTGAGTAGCAGCCTGAATGGCTGGGTGTAGTGACGGTTGTGGTGGAAGATAAACAGGTGGTAGTGTGGATGATGGAGCTAAGGGCGACTGAGTGGCAGACCGAACTGATGACTGAAGCGATGGTAGAGGTGAAAATGGAGCTTGTGGTGGAGTTAATGACTGTGCTAGCGGGGACACAGGAGACGCAGCTTGTAGCTGGGCAGCTAAGAGAGCTTCAGGAGGCTGGGCAGCTAAGAGAGCTTCAGGAGGCTGGGCAGCTAATAAACTGTTCACATTACCATCCGTAGCACAAAACACAACCCCTGAACGAATAGTCCCACGGTTCGACACAGAAAAAGAGTCCTTATTCACCACAGCCGGCGATGTAAAAGTCCGAACGTCCGGCTGTGGGGTGGCGCGCCCGCGGCGTGATCGACGTTTCTTCCCCGCAGATGGCTCCAAAGGGCCGGGAAAAACCACATCCGGCCGGTGAAACTGACGCGGCTGCTCCAGGGTGGCTGTTGTCTGTTGCTGCTGGGCCAAGTCTGATATTTCCCGAGTTCGCGCCGCCTCCCGGGCTTCATTCAAATTGGCCAATAAGTCCAAACATCCTCTGACCTGGCGGAGATGAGAATTTCCTTTGAGGATTGCTTCGATAGCATTTATCCCCACAATCTTTGCCCTTGTATTGGAAGTGTGGGTTATCCACTCGACTAGGCGTTGGACACGTATCAGATCGCTCTCCCCGGGTAAGTCTGCTGGGTCCATGTTGTGGTGACGTCGTACTGTCACAAATCGCTGTGCGGCAGGCAGGAGTTGGACCCAAAATGCAGGACTCACAGACTCGGGGAGGTGAACTCAAAACACAGCTTTATTTGCTGGTAGAACAAACATACAAACTAGACTAAACTGGGAAACCATAAACTAAGAACTCACAGGGAGACACAGGGAGATCCACACACAGCATGAGGGACGACGTCACGCCGAACAGAGGGAGACGCAGACAGAAATACACAGAGGGTTAACGAGGAAAGTGGGAACACACGGGGAACACAGGTGACACTGATAATCATAACGAGACAGGGTGGGGTGAACTGAACATGACATGTACGGGCGTGAGAGTCACAAAGTAAACAGGAAGTGCACAGAGGTTCAGACAGGAGGAGAGAGAGCACGGGGAAAACACAGACATAACGGGCTGGGGAAACATGAAACAACCACAAAGGGAGACGAGGGCTCATAAATACACAGGGCACACAGGGGGGGGGGAGAGAGAGCACGGGGAGAACTTGGACATAATGGGCAGGGGAAACATGGAATAAAACATAAGGAGAGACGAGGGCTCACAGATACACAGAGGGGCACACAGGGGGTAAAAGCCATGAAGGGAAAACACTTAGGGAACAACACAACAGGGCAACTCAGAAAACATGGCCTAAATAAAGAACAAAATACAAACATACAAGAAAACTAAGAACACTGGGCCAACATGGCCCAGGACCATGACACAAGTGGCTCCATGTCACCTTCCTCCTCATGGGCCCATAATTGCTTGCTAAACTCCTGCTGGTGGAACACAGATATTGCTGCAAATGCTAATGCTGCACAGCTGGTGCTGAAACTGAGCGCCGCTTGCGAGGCGCAGCAGCCAGTTGGCAACTGAGGGGCTTATTACAACACTAACAGGAGACTTGACATTTAGGATGTATTGTGCCAATGAGTAAAATGCACTTTAGAGATGTCATGCTAATGGGATTGTGTTTTGGCAGCCTGGCAGGCAATGGGACTTTATACATTTACCAGGACAAAATCTGGCATCAGTGCAATGGCAGCTGATCACGTTTATGAGTGTCAGTGTACAATTGTTTCAAGTCTTTTGTCTGAGTGTCAATGGACTTTTTTCCCCCGTTGTCTTTGCTTCATATCAGGACTATTGAAAGGATGTCTCTCGGTATCATCTTGACAGATTAGTTCTTATCCTCGCTGTTATTGTGACAGGCTGGGTACAATGATGAAAAATGTGAAAGATTTTACACAGCCCAGTTCACTTATCACAAGTATACTCGCATATGTAATGTGCTTTGTTCCTAAGTTAGAAAACAACATCCTCTTTAAATAAGCTCAAATTATAGAAATGATTTAAATACCTGATGTATAAGGGCTCAAATGTCAGCCTACTTAAAGTTTCACAATTTTTCTAAACTTTGTTTTGTCTAAGACGCGTCTTAGTGCTGGGTACAGCAATAGCGAGATGGGTCTTTCACTCACAATTCATAAGTTTTGAATGTGCCGGGTTAAATTTGATTAAGGAACATATTTTCCCCAAACATTTACTCCATTACCTAACACCTAAAGACAATTCACCAGCTTGTTCACCACTTTACCTGAGTATTTTGACAGTTATTTCAATATTGATAGAAAAATCCTGTGTCCATAAATACAGCTGTGATCAAAAATGTACATACACTCATGATGGAGATAAATGTCTTTGTAATTTTGGGCTTTTAAAGATTTCTGTGAGTTGTTCTTTTTCCAGAGTGGATTATCATATAACATACATTTTTAATGACTTTAAAAACGAAGAACTGGGTGCAGAACTTTGCATTTACTTTGGATTTTCTTTCAAAAGTATACACACACACACACCCATTAATATTTGCTTAAATGGCCCTCAGCTTGTTGCAGCGCAACCAGACTCTTTTGTTAGCCATCGGCAAGTTTCTGACATAATTCTGGCTGGATAATTGACTACTCTTCTCTCTGCAACTTTTAAGCCTCTGATTTCACAGCTCAAGGTCTGCATGCCTCATCATACAGAATTTATTGACATTCAGTTCAATTCAATAATATTTATATAGCACCACAACAACAGTCACCTCAAGGTGCTGTATACTGTAAGGTAAAGATGCTATAATAATACAGAGAAAATGCCAAAATGCAGCAAACCCATGTGAGCAAGCACATAGTGACAGTGGAAAGGAAAAACTCCCTTTTAACAGGAAGAAACCTCCTGCCCGACCAGGCTCAGGGAGTGGCAGCCCTCTGCAATGACCGATTGGGGGTGAGGGGATGGAGATGGGGAAAAAGGCAAACTGTGGAAGAGACCAACATATATATATATTTGTTGACTGTGTGGATTAGAGAAAACTCAAAATAAATTCAAACTTGTGTTTTTTAAAGTCTTTCACCAGCTGGGACCACAGGCTCAGTTACGATGAGCAATGATGGATGAGGGACCGTGTACCGGTGCTGCGGTTTGGGGAAGGCCTGGAAGGGGACTGGCAGTGGCTCCCGGGCCGGGCAGATCCCCATGTACTAACGAGAAGTGAAGGAAAGGAAGAAGAGAAGAAAGAAGGAAAAGGGGAGGGAGAAGGGTGGGGCGTGAAAATGAGAACAGCAGGTATTGGTGAAGGGACCATATATATCCTGAGGCCAGAAGGGGCGTGAATGAAGTGTGGTCCCACTCCTGAAATTCAGATAATATTTCCACTTAAAGACTTTTGTTGTGCAATCATTCCAACTTGGAAAAAGAACAGTTCAAAGAAACAATTTAAAGTCCCAAATTACAGTGACATTAATGCCCATGAAGAATGGATGTAAACTTCTGTGGCATTATGACAGATAACATGACGGTTTAGCTGCTGTACCATTAAAAGAAAAAAAAAAATCGCATGCCATACCTTTAAGAATAGTGCCAGCAGTGTCGGCCAGATAAGGGTTAGGGTCTCTTTTAATTACACATTACACAGGGCCATAGGTGTAGCTGCTCCCTCATGCAGAAGGAGCTCCTACTTCTGGATTTCCTCTTTGCTTGCAGGATTGTAAAGTTGCCCTGTAGGAGACTTTTAGTGACTTTGAATGACTTCTCAGCTTGAAGTGTTTTCGCACAACTATAAACCGACCATTGTTTTCTCCTCTTTTCCTTATAAATGTATTCTCTTTTCTGTTAGTTATTGTGATCAAGATGTTTTTGAAGATGGAAGGCATTACACGCATACCATTATCATTAAAATAAAAAAATGACTAGTAAAATGACATCACAACACAATTTCTAACAACTCTGTCCGTCAGAATGAAAAACGAGATGTCTCCAGCAACCTCTGAGAAAAAGCGTAAAACGGAAAGGTCCAAGTGACCTCACCTTTCTATGTCACAGCCTCCTAATGTGACCGTTGTACGTCTGTAAAAGGGATGCCAAGGAGGCAAAATACACCTGCTGAGTGGCACTCACACATTTGACAAACTGGCATTATGAAAAAGCACTCATTTACAATTATAATTTTTTTGTTATTTTTTTTTAACTAAAAATAATGTATTATGGTTATTAGTCTGACTATACTAATCCGGCAAAAAAAGCATAACACTGATAAATGCATTAAGGGGAAAAAGTGCAAAAACACTGCATATTTTAAAAATTACCCTTTAATTTTTTTCTCCTCTACATTGTGCAAATATCCCATAATCACTTCTGCTGTGTGCTAATAATTTTTTATCTTCAGCTTTTTATTTCTTTCTTTTTTTAAAAACAGCCATTAGAACTAATCTCAGCAAATGTAATGCATCCTATCAAGTTCTTGGCTTCCATTAGTGCTGCAGAGTAGTGTTTTAAATTCCTAACTGATTGATCAGTGACTAGACTGTTTCATTCAAAGCTTTTATGAAGTGTCATCTTATTACAGTAAAACCTGCCATAGAGGATGAAACACAGCTTTCTTCTGCTACCAGGTAGTTTTTTGTTTTTTGTTTACCAGGTATGTTCAGTGCAGTCGCCTCAAGGTGCTTTAAAGTATAGAGTGAACTGTAGGTGATCCTACAGTATTCTGGAGAAAACAACAGTAGGAAGGAAAAACACCTGTTTAACAGGAAGTAACCTCCAGCAGAAGCAGAGTTGGGGGGGGGGGGGGGGGGCAGCAAATGAGAGCATAGGGAGACATGAAACAGTGTAAGTAAGAGAGAACATGAAAATATAATGACGTGCTGCAGTGGTTTTTACATGTTAGGAGTGAAGAGGTGAGATGGAGTGCACAGTGTATCACAGGAAGTCCAACAGCAGTCTGTGCATGTAGGAGCATAACTAAGAGATGGTTCATGGTAACCTCCGACTAGCTTTATCAAAAAGGAACGTTTTACACTTACTTTAAAATGAAGATGCATTCCTGGGTAGTAATAACATTCCATCATGCCCAAATCCATACACCTCTCTGTTCTCAGGGGCAATTCATGTTATTGGTGCCTGATCATTTAAACTGATCCCCCTAAAACTAGCAATCAATGGATTAGCTATTTAGCTAACACCTCACCTCTCCTACACCAGAATTAATTAAGCTCATAATACATAAACCTAGCTGTACCTTTCATCCTGGTGGCACTTTCAGGGGAGGGGTTGTTCACAAAATGCATGTAAAGCATTGCTGAGGTTGAACCATGGCAGGAAGTTCAGTCTTTTTGTGTGTGTTTGTCTAAATATTCATAGTTTGCAAACAGATGGGAAATTGACAGGCCTGTGCTGCAGTTCTGTGAAGTCCCCAGTATGTTCCAATGATGTATTTACTCTCCAGTTCTCTGTGCCAGCCCCATGACTAAAAACTATGAATAATATTGCATAAAAAGTAGCCTGTGTGTGTGTGTTTGTGTCTGTTTAAAAAAAATGATATATATAATACATGCACACAGTCACAGCTATGACTATCAGACAGGTGTGCTCTTCCTGTGATCTTTTATATTTAAGCTTCAGGCTTTTTTATTCATCATATGTATGCACTCTGTGTTTAACTGCATCTTCTCGTATGTATATCAGCAGCAAACCAAATAAACACTTTTTGATTTATTTGACAGTTAAATTCTATAACACTATCTCTTGGTATAAAAGACAATGGCACTAACATTTTGCATTAACTGTTCAAGAATTACAGACATTTTTATACAAAACCCCCCACAGTTTAGAGGCTCCAAATTAATTGGACAAATCCTTTTGCAGTCAATAACTGCCTGAAGTCTAGAACTCATGGACATCACTAAATACTGATGATCTGCCTGATGATCTGCCAGGCCTTTACTGCAGAATCTTCAGTTGCAGCTTGTTTTTCAGTCTTTCTGCATTGTATTTTGTAATAGGAAAACATGCTCTATTGATCAAGATCACGTGATTGCCTTGGCTATTGAAGAATGTGCCATTTCTATTCATTTGAGAAACTCTTGACTTGCTTTGGGTCCTTATTCATTTGCACTGTGAAGGACTGTCTGATCGGTTTTGCAGCATTTGACAGAATTTGAGCATCGTATAATATATAGTAGTATAGTGTCGCTTCTATTTCATCTTGCTGCTTCTGTCACTTGTTACATAATCAGTAAACACGAGTGGCCTGATTCAGCTATCAGCCATATACATGCCCAAACCATAACACTACCTCTGCCATGTTTGACCCATAATGTGGCATACTGTTATAGATTATGAGCTATTTCTGTTTTTCTTCCGATCTTCGCGCGATTCAGGTACAATCTCATGTTAGTTTCATTTGTCTTCATTGTTGACTTTGACAGTGAGATGTCTGCCTCCCTGAGCGTGGTCTGGACGCACTTTTTCCTAACCAAAAAAGAATTGTCTACTTTAGCTAGACTTTACTTCTTTTTATGACTGTGCAAAATTAGTGATTCAGTAATGGGCTTATTTTAGTTTATCAGCCTAATAATGGCCCCCTTCACTTGCATCAGCATATCTTTACTGCTCATATTGACAATTTTAGTAAAAAGCTATCAAATGCAAGTTGAATTGAATTAGGTCTTCAAAGCTTTGTGCTGTATAAATAAAATTGAATTGAACTGAAGTCCTCACTTTATCATGAAAATGCTAGCCAGTAATTTTTCCAATTACTTTTCATCGTGTGAAAATGGAAGGATATGTATAAAAATGTTTAATGCACAACTTTCATTAAGCCCTTGAATTAAAGTTGACAACCTGCAGTTCATTCAGAGCTCAATAGCTTGAATTAATTATACTGTGATTCTCTACAGAGGGAAAAGTACAAAATTTGTCATTATCCAAATAGCTAAGGCTTTTGTACATTTGAATGTTGCCTGCTCCCGTCGGGAAAAACAAATTCTCCATTCTCACAATACTTGGAGGAAAATCTGAGACATGCAGGTTAGGCTTAGGAATATTTTGCACTTTATGCAACATTTCGTGAATGTTAGATAGAAAGCACTTAGCTGTGCTTGTATAAAAAGTAGTATGAGACATGCTGTGTAAAGTGCCATAAGAGCACAAATAGGGTTTAGAAGTGATTATAAGAATAAGTCCATTTACCAAAATCTTAAAACCTAAAAGAAGATAAGTAATACGCAAGCAGTACTTGCCTTATTAAATCTAAAAATAGACAGAAATTAAAACATACATAAGTAAAGCTATCTCTCCTTTCACCTCAGTGTCATAAAGCTCCTTGCTGTCACTTGATGTGCACATCCAGCCTTTATATTACTTTCATCTTGTGGCCGCAGTCGGTTATTGTCACCTAAAGCAGCGCTTGTTTTAATTTCACAAGAGACGGCAGCTCTCTCTATTTTGAGGGCGTCTCCATCTCTAGTTAACAATGACTGGAGCTGGGCAAGCTGAAAGGCCTGCAGCTTTTTACTGGTGGTTTTTGCATGTGCATTCTGGTATTTGATGGAAAACTGTGTTAGACTTTCTCAGTGAGAGATGTTGCTGACACGCTATAACGGGCTGCGTCACCATGCAATCCAGGAGTGTAAGCTGAGAAAAGCTGCTGCCACATTACAGAGACTGCTGGCCAAGGAAGCAGCGACACAGTGGAAACACTCAGCTGGAGGCAGCAGTGTGTCATCGAACCTCCTTCCTCCGCTCTAAATGAAGGCTGATTTGGTTTAAAGACTCACTGCCGAAAGGGCAAAATGAGTCAAGTCACTACTACAGCTTTTCAACCAAGGATACCTGTTGCGTGTCATTAAACTCCACTTTAGTGTGTTTTCTTTTGTTCTTTGAAAGGTCAAACAGAGAACGTTTCATTTGAACGCTAAATGAAGGATAATGGATTCCATGTCGGGTTTTTTGTTTTCTGTTTACTGTTTATTTGTGTTTTTTAATAAGTGATAAAACAGTGTGGCAGCTTGTTGAGCATCTTCTCTTCTATTCTCTTCCCTTGATCTTAAGCACAGTCTTACTCTTTAATTTCACTTTCCTCTTTTTGTGTGTGTCTCTTTCCCATCTGTTCTCCTGTGTTTTCACTTTTTAGCACAATTAAATCTTGCATATCAAATTCTACATTAACCATTACAACAAATATATACAACACATATATATATTTCGATATGTGTCTCTGCTCAGTTAACCTCAGTTATTGTGGTTATTCATGACATGACCAAACCACGATGTGGTTGTGAAGGAGCATAACATTTCTGACTCTCCACGCTGTAAAATTATTCAAACAGCTGCTTTTCTAGGACTCAACTTTTAATCAATGAGTTCTAGAGATAATCTTAATTGATCTAAAGATCAGATAATCTCACTTTAATAAATGATAACTTTGGAGATAAACAGTCACAGTTTATAGGCAGAATGTGCATCTGCTGAGAGGATACCATGATAATTCAAATCACCATATTCAGCATGCAATATAAAAACAATATTTGCTGGGCTCTTGCCCGCCTCTGGTCTTATCTCTTCCTCATCCATCCACTGACCTTTAAGCATCCACCTGTGTTATGCCATGGAGAAGCTTTGTTTGTAAGTTTGAATTGTGTTTCATCTTTATAAGTAGTGAGTGTTGTATATTTTATTGATTTTATGCATATTTGGAGAGATGTATATATAATAATAATAATAATAATGGATACTTTATTGATCCCCATGGGGAAATTACTTGTTTTTCTCTGCATTTGACCCATTCACTCAGTGAAGCAGTGGGCAGCCCACTAAGCAGGCGCCCGGGGAGCAGTGTGTAGGGACGGTACCTTGCTCAGGGGTACCTCAGGGTAGCCGTTAAGTGGATTCGAACCGCCGACCTTCCGATCATGGGGCGACCACTTTACCTACTGAGCTATCCCTGCCCCTATATAAATGCCTAGATCTGTTCGCCATGTGAAGCAAATGCATAATTCTTTATTGAGCATATTTCTTTTTGTATTTTTTGTAGTTTCACAAGTTCTGGGAAATCACTGTAAGTTGTACGTTGATGAAGACAAACAAGTAAACAGCCCTCAACTTTACTTTCACACCTGACTCATCATTCAACGCTTTCAGTGCTTACGGCATATGTTTAGCTATCTGTCACTTCGTGTACCAGAACCACGCATGCAGGGGACAGAATAGAACATGTGTTTGGCCTCTGCTGAAGACCTGTGAAGACACTGTTTTAAGACACTCAGTCTAAGTTTTGCTAAAGTTACTTGTTGTCCTAATTGGACAATTCTGTCCATTGAACCTTCTGTACTTTTCCACTGTGCCCTGTGCTTCAGTCCGCGGGGTGAACCCTGACATATAAAAGCATGAGAGTGGCCATGTGTGTATTTTTGCTGCTTTGTGTATAGTATGACTCATATATAGTTGTGTGTGTGTGTGTGTGTGTGTGTGTGTGTGTGTGTGTGTGTGCAGATGTGTGTGTGCAGATGTGTGTGAGTTTATGTGACTGTAAGTCTCTCAGTGCTTGTTTTCTGTTTGTGTGCGTGTAGCCCTGTAGTAATTAGGTAACAGTCTGGCCTTCAGCAATCCATTTCCTGTCAGTGAGGACAAAGCGAGACCTGCTGATGAACCATCTGTTGTCCAGGTGCATTACTATCTCTTTCTCCCTCTGTCTCTTTCCTGTTAGCTCTATCCTCGTAAGGACATCTGTCTGTTCCAGTCACTTCTACCCCTGGGAATCTACTTGACCTCCGGAGGCAGCTTGTTCTCGTCTCCTTCGGTAATCTCATCGTCGGGAATGATTCCGCCGTGGCTGTTGTTGCCATCTATTTTGTTTTTTTATTCCAATTTGGACACACAAACAGAGAACCTACCAAAAACACATAATGTGATAGCTCTAAAGCTAATTTTAAAAGAGCTGGGAGGGCTGGGGTAATGGTGGTCGTCTGGCAATTCTGTTCATAACAGTCCTGTTTATAGAAATCTGTATGACAGTTAATTAAATAAACTTAAAAATAAAAAAATAGGAAAACAGCAATATCATGAAAAAGGACATATGTTTACTTATAGACTTATAAATGCTACAGCAGGGCAAAAGTGGCTGCATGTTATACACACCAAGTGAGTTTTTGCCTGGTTAGTCCATGATATAGGCATTACAAGGGGAAATATATAGCTAATGTGTTCAAAAAGTCACTCTCCAGCAAGCAGTTTAAACTTTTTTTTTTTCGCCAAATCAAGCCCTTTTAGCCTATTTTTATTGAAATATAACAATTAATAAACAAGTAAGTATTAAAATGACAATTACTGCCATCTTTGGAATAGCTGGCATCTCTCCGGCCTCAGGCACACAGGCTTACAAACCCCTTAGTAACTCACGGCAACCACCAGTAGAGGAAAAATGCATTCCCTGACCAAAGCGGATGCTAAACCAAAAGAAATCTCACTATAGTTGCTAGCAGGTTGCAGTGCTTGGGTGTAAAATATTGAGTTGCCAACCGTCCGTGACCTGTAGTGAAACTGTAGTGAGCATGTTTCAAAAGGTGCAGCTTTTACTTTGAAGCTCAACTGTCTCCATTTCGGGTTTGTGTCACACTTTAAACCTTATTAAGATAACGGTTGCTTTAATTGACTTCCCTTCTGCTAATATGAACCACTGAACCCAACCACTTTACACATTTGTACTCATTTGCTGTTATATTTGTCTGTGCAAAGCACTTCTACACTCTTTAGATGCAGTTAAAGTTAACACTGGTTAAGAAGTGAAAAATATGATCATTCCTGGCTCCAAAGAACCAACATAATGATGTCAGTGTGTGACTTTTAACAGGTTTCTTCCTGTTAAAAGGGAGTTTTTCCTTCCCACTGTTGCCAAAGTGCTTGCTCATAGGGGGTCATATGATTGTTGGGTTTTTCTCTGTATCTATGAAGCACCTTGAGGCGACTTGTGTTGTGATTTGGCGCTATATAAATAAAATTGAATTGAATTGAATTGAATTGGTAGCCATGTCCATCCTTTACATGCAGTTTATTTTGATGAGTCTAGATTTTACTAATTTTTGTTCTATTCTTTCCATTTATTAATGTTTCTGTCCCTAAATAACTTCTGCTGGGTCGTTCATGGTTCTTGCCTTTGCTCCGGTCTTATTTCTCTTTTTATGCTGTGACAAATTAAAATGATAAATAAAGTTTAAGTTCGAAGTTTTCAACCTGCAGGCTCATTACTCTTAATCCTCACCCTGAGAATTTCATACTCCTGTGTTTGTCGTTTTGCTGAATAATAAATGTGGCATTGGTCTATAACAGACACACTGTTTCCATGGCTGCTTGGGACTTGGAGAAGTGGATGCCTTTTTTTCATGTCATGTCTGGGTCCCTAAGACGGGCTGTAAGACGGGCGTATATTACTTTTCCCAAAACCAACAAATTCATTTAGGTCCCACACAACAAGTGAACATGGCAGAAAGTGCAAAGACTTCCCATGGAGCTCTTTTTCTGCTTTCCAAAGCGCAATTGATAAAAACTCTGGAAGGATGATATAGGGATGCGTAATACATTGCTCCCTACTGTGTGTGTGTGTGTATGTATCTTCACCCACTGTAAACTCATCAGTTGACCTACTAAGGTAGTTAGCTTTTGTTGGAGCACACAGTGTGATCATCAGGTACTGAGTCAGTCTAGAGCCCCGTACCAGCATGCTTGTGTTTTTCTTGCTTGTGTTACCAGTGTTGGTCAAGTTACTTGAAAAAAGTAATTAGTTACTAATTACAGATTACTCGCTCTTAAATCTATTTTCACCTGTTTAGCAGGAGTGGGGCTGGTGGAGGTTTACCCGGTGCTGCAGCGGTCATGTCAGGCGGGGGTGCAGTGGTGGGGTTTCTCTGTGAATCTCACATTCCCGTGGCGGCTTGCTAGGTGCTTGCTCAGATTTGAAGTTAAATTTTTCGCTGTAGAAAGAAGTTTTCTTCCCACGCAGAGTGAACAGCGGACGCTAATTTTTAGTTACTTTATACGGAATCAAACTCAAAGCAATTTCCCGCACTCCATATTATCCACTGTTGATCTGCACACGTCTGTTGCTTCCACGGATGTCGCATGTGTCCTGAGACACTTTCACAAACAAAATCACAGTTTAGTAGCGCAGTAACGCAGCGTGCTTACGGGATAGTAACAGTAATCGAATTACTTTTTTGCAATAGTAATCCCTATCTTTACTCGTTACTTTAAAACAAAGTAATCAGATTACTACATAGCTGGACTGGCCATCGGGCATACCGGGCATTTGCCCGGTGGGCCGCTGGCGATTTTTTGTTTTTATTGTTTTGTTTTGTTTTGTTTTTTTTAGGAAGGGTATATATAATGAAAGGTGTTGGATTGGCCAATTGGTCATGATCGACTCTGGGCTGGACCAATTACAGCCGAGGAGGCTGGATGCACCCTCCCAACAATCACGTGATTTTCGCGCATTGCATGCCGGGAACTCGTGGCAAAACAATCCAAGTACCGCATCAAATGCAAACATTTGCAGCACCGCAAAACGTTCATTCTCCGGTTCCAATACCTTCTTTTTTTTTCTTTGCCGCACAAAAAAGGAATGTACAAAACAAAAGGAGAACAATGCCGGTCCGTACAAAGACAGACTCGACGAAAAGACAAAGAAAAGATACGAGGAAAAAATCAAAGGAGTGAAAGAGTGGACAAAAGACGTCAGCGTGCTGCCCAACTTTCACCACGCTCAGATTTATAATTATACGCTTCTTGGAGTGAGTGCATACACTCATGAAGTTTAGTAACTTCAGGTCACTGCAACAAGCCCAGGTACAGTTTACCGACGGATGGGTACAGGACCTTGAAATGCACCGTGTAGAACGAAAGACTATTGTACATATCATAAGTTTACCAGTCTCACAAATCGTCTTCATAAATACACATTCATTAACAGTTTATTAATATAACCTTTGAGCTCAACGGTAATTAATTAGTAGTGGAAATAATTTCTGGTAGTGTAACAGTGTTTATGTGGTATTATTCCACTTGCCACAAATATCAGTGTAATGGGGAAACAGCGCCCCCCCTCTCAGTGTGGCTGGCTGCAGTAATCGCTGCCAGTCTGCCGTACGAGCCATACGAGAGGTGAGTTGTATTGTTCCGCACACAATATAGCTAAGTAGTACAGACACATAAAACATGTTTGATTAGCTGACGAGCACCGAGTGTAATAAGTGCTTAGTGGACACATGTCCAACACCAGTTTTATGTACTTTTCATTTGTTTATTAATGTGTGAAACTGTATGCTAAAGCGGAATGCTAATGAGATGTTCTGCCGTAGTGTGCTGTGCGGAGTGGTGTGTGGCGAGCCTGTGCACTGATAATACACTGTTGTTTCCATTCAGGTACATCATTTGTTGTTGCTGTTATTTTATTGTATATTAGAAATTGTAATATTGCTGCAGTAATCGCTGCCAGTCTGCCGTAGCCATACGAGAGTGTGCTGTGCGGAGTGGTGTATGGCGAGCCTGTGCACTGATAATACACCGTTGTTTCCATTCAGGAAATAAAGTGGCAACGATCGATCAGAGACTCCTTGTCTTTTTAAAAACACTACACAACGCAGAGTCGAGGAGTCTGTTTGGGCCGAACTGTTGCAGCGGGATGAAGCAGAAACCGGTTACAGTAGCATTACAGAAATGTAGCAGTGACAATAATATTGTATATTGTAATCGCAATGGACAATTAGTGATACAAAAAACCTGTTTTATCTTGTGAATAAAAGTATATGGTTTTGTCAGTGTACCATGGTTATAACAGAAGCGAAACGCAATATTGTGTCAGGACAATTCACTATTTATGCACAATAAACAAAGGAGCATAGCGCGACAATTTCTGTTCAGCGCCAGACTTGTAACCTATATCACCAATTATGTTAAGAAAAATGACATATTAACTACTACAAAACTCTGACCTTTGTGGGAATGCTTGGAGCAGACTAACCTGTGAGCTGGAGTGTTCTGAGACGTTATATTTGGTATATCCAGACCATCCGTCGGCTCTTACTTCGGAAACATGGCTTAAAAAATTTCACTTCAACGACGTAATCCGATAAAAAAAAAAACGATCTCTTTACCCGTCGGCTTCCCGTGGCTGTCATGCGACCGGCTATTGCAGTTAATAATACAACAGCTTCTTGCCATTTTTTGGGTTTCTTTTTATTGCTGTGTAACTGAGTTCAATTGAAAGCCTGCGTGCGCTAGTACCTCTTGCCACAAGTTCCCAGAATCCTTTGCGGTTTTATCCCTGAATGACGTCACATTTTCAATCTTTATCCTGGTGGGCCGGTCTCTAGTCAAAATGCCCGGGCCGATTTTTTGTCCCAGTCCAGCCTTGGATTACTATCTCTGCCATTTATATGTAGATATTCATAAATACCTTAAACATGGTCTTCTAATTTGAGAAACGGCCTTTATGTAAGTCTTTGTGGATTATGTAAATCATGTAATTAAACTGCTATAGCTAGCAGTGCTCTATATTCAGCCTGAACATTTTGGGCGATATGAGAACAGTGACATAGCATGTCATATTACACCACGCATGAAGAAAAATGACTAATCATCTGGTTCTCACAAAGCTAGATGTGCAGTGGAGAGCAATACATTCTCTCATAATGTAACTGCACTTCAGTCAAGCGTCCTGCTGTTGTAAATGAGAGGGAGAGTCTGACAAAGAAAGGTATAAAAAAGAGAACTTATCTATTCTACTTCTCCACGTTATACCTCTTCTAAAGAGCATAGAGAAGAGCCCAGCTTAGCGTATAGTGCGTTTATCCCTGAGAGCCCAGAGCCCACTTTGCCTCTGTCTGTGTCTTTGACTACTGTGCGATCATAACACAGAGACAGACAGAGAATGAGTCTCGATAGGATCCTGGCAGGTCAGTCCAGATGAGTCACTGAACTTTTGTGTAGAGGATAGTCCCATATTACTGCCTTTTGCATACAAAAATGAGCTGAAGGTAGTTAAAAAGTTAGTTAAGCTGCTCTGGTTCAGCTTTAAATTCACTCTGAAAAAATGGAGCAGGAGTGTTTCAGACTGCAGATGTTTCTTCTGGTCGTGTGAATCTTTGGGATAGAGCACAAAAAATAGAAATCAGAGCTGAGGGTAAAAGGTTGGGAAGGATTTTTGTGACATGTGAAGTCATGATTCACGAGTGCCACAAAATGCGATTTGGCGAAAGTGTGCCAGAGGGCATGCGTCAGCTGTTTCAGTGATGTAGGGCGTGAGTGTGTGATTTTTTTGTGTTAATTTATGCGCATTCAATTAGACATTTCTTCATTGTCTCCTTTTTCTTCACCCCTCCTCATGCAACGCTTTCTCTCTGTGGATTCTTTAATCACCCATTTCTGTCATAATATTTTCTTTCATAACATCTTCCTCTTCAACATTTTCCTCGCCTCTTTTTTCCCCTCTATTTGCCAAGATGCCCCCTCATCTGTAATACAAGAGCACTCTATAATAAATGCACTCTAAGATGCTGATCTTCTTTTCTTTCTTTCTATAGGGTCACCACTGTTTCCAAAAAGTTAGGATGATGGGTAAAATGTTAATATAAAACAGTGTACAACGCATCCAGTGTGGAAACTGCAAGGAAGTTTATTCTAAATGAGACGCCGGCGACATGTTTCGCAAAGTTTGGGACGGGGTTGTGTTTTTTCACTCGGTTGCATCAGCTCTTCTTTTAACGACACTGTGTGCGCGTGTGTGTGTGTGCGCGCGTGTGTGTGTGTGTGTGTGTGTGTGTGTGTGTGTTTGGAAACAGAGGGGACCAATTGCTACAATTTTGAGAGTGACATGTTTTTCTATTCTTGCTTGATATAGGATCTCAGATCCTCTGCAGTTCAACAACAGAGGCTTCCTTTGTGAAAATTTCAAGTTTCCAAATGGGCCCAGTGCTTTCAGTGGGTGACAGGTCTGGACTGCAGGCAGACCAATTTAGCAACTCAACTCTTTTGGTACAAAGTCATGCTGCTGTTTTCAGAATGTTGTTTTTGGCACTATCTTCAAGTGAGTATAAACTTTGCTGAACAAAGATTGTCTGAATGGGAGAACATGGTGCTCCCAAACCTATAGAATTGCTGTTTAGCACTGATGGTTCCTTCGCAGATGTACACATTACCCTCGCCATGTTCACTAACATCAAGCGTAATGGTGCTTCTTTCCTTTAGCCCCAATGAATTGGGCTAAATTACACAATTCTTATGTAATTTTCTACACCTCAGTGTCTTCTCACCTTTTCCCTTCCTTAAGAAGAGCTTCTTGGCATCCACTCTTCTCCTGAGCTTGTTGATAATCTCCTTGGTGAACGCAAAAAATGATATTTTATACTGTAAAATGTGCAATGTTTAGTATATTTTCTTGTTTCAACTAAAAAAAATGAGAATGAACTGTATGTTTTTGTGACGTGCTGCTTCTTACAAAGTGCCTAAAGGTCCAATTGCTGTTGTGTGTAGACACAGCACTGTTTCACTCTTTGAATTAGGTGCTTTTTATGCTTGAATGATTTATAGGTCAGTGTTTTGTGGCTTAACAAACAAAAACATTCCTCTGAAAATGGTCCGGTACAAAGACTGGACTGAAAATGCGTGAAAAAGCAAAGAAGAACTTTGAAATTTCTTCAAAAAACCTGGGGAACTATTACTCAAGACAAGTTTAACAAAAAGTACTTTTTGTTTATTTACATGTATAAATATGTACAGTAATTTACGGAAGAATGTTATTTTCTTTATGTTATTATATTTTCTTTATTTTGTTTTTAATGGCTTTTAATTTGAAATGTGAGATAAAACCTGAACTGGCAGAATGGAGGAGTAACTGATGGTGGAAAAAAAGTCCAAAAAGAAGGAAGAATGATTTTGACTATGAGGCAGGATTTCCAATTTCTAACTGACACCATTACCATGTTACGAAATGAAGCTCCGTCAGATCTGAAAGTTCAAACAAACAGCGTAAAAGACGACAAAGTGAGTCCCAGCATCACTGTCAGACGTATCCCTCCAGGCTGTACATCGCTTTCTCTTCACAGATTAGAGTGTGACTCCTCCTGGTCTGAAGCATTGGAAGGGAATGGCTCATTTTCACAGATGCTGATTTTTGCCCCCTTGGGCCATGAGAATAACATATACGATTTCTAAAAAGCCGAGTGCTCTTTTTACTATATAATTGATGTACAGCGCTGTGGAAGATTGAGCAGGAAAGTTCCAAAAGGAAAACAATCATATAGATATTTCTTCTTGATAAAGGGAACACTATTGCTATTACCCAAATCTTTTAATGTGCTTTTTCTGATGCCAGCAGACATTCATTATTTTGACAAATTTCTGTCATGTTTGGAATAAAAACCATATTGTAATGCAAATGACACACAAACTGATATTACCAGTGGGTCATGTAGCACCATGCAAAGGTCTCCCACCATTTCATCACTCAGTTCTTGATATTTTGCTATGAAAATAAAAAATAGGTGCAGCAATTTATTGAAATGCACTTAGGGTCCATTTTTGTCTGTCCTTAACTGGCCTCTCAGTGGAAGCCTATATAAAATGGGTGAATGGGTCAAATGCAGAGAAAAACAAGTAATTTCCCCATGGGGATCAATAAAGTATCCATTATTATTATTATTATTATTATTATAAAAAAAAAAAAAAAACACCCAGCACGCCCCTGCGGGCAGTTTATCCTTGAAGCTCGGGTCCTCTACCAGAGGCCTGGGAGCTTGAGGGTCCTGCGCAGTATCTTAGCTGTTCCCAGGACTGCGCTCTTCTGGACAGAGATCTCCGATGTTGTTCCCGGGATCTGCTGGAGCCACTCGCCTAGCTTGGGAGTCACCGCACCTAGTGCTCCGATTACCACGGGGACCACCGTTACCTTCACCCTCCACATCCTCTCGAGCTCTTCTCTGAGCCCTTGGTATTTCTCCAGCTTCTCGTGTTCCTTCTTCCTGATATTGCTGTCATTCGGAACCGCTACATCGATCACTACGGCCGTCTTCTTCTGTTTGTCTACCACCACTATGTCCGGTTGGTTAGCCACCACCATTTTGTCCGTCTGTATCTGGAAGTCCCACAGGATCTTAGCTCGGTCATTCTCCACCACCCTTGGGGGCATCTCCCATTTTGACCCCGGGACTTCCAGGTTATACTCGGCACAGATGTTCCTGTACACTATGCCGGCCACTTGGTTATGGCGTTCCATGTATGCCTTGCCTGCTAGCATCTTGCACCCTGCTGTTATGTGCTGGATTGTCTCTGGGGCATCTTTACACAGCCTGCACCTGGGGTCTTGCCTGGTGTGGTATATATATATATATGTATGTATGTGTGTGTTTGTGTGTGTGTGTGTGTGTGCTGGACTATTGCCCTCAAAGCAGATCGCACTCGGGGAAAAGTTTTACTCTACTATTACTGACATTATTGATAAGCACAATCTTAATTAAGCACAGTAGCAGCAGCTAACAACAAACAAGAACTACCAAAAAACAACGATGACGACAGTGACGATGCCCCTAAAGGCTGAAGCAGAGATCAGTGCCAGATGGCTTTAAACACACAGAGCGCTCTCATTGTACAGCTCCGCTCTGCTGAGCAGAATTCGAGAAGGTAGCGGGATTGGCAGGGGAGCAGGAGGAAAAGCAGGTTTTGCTTTGTTTTGGGTGAAATTCCCTGGACTGTTTCCTCGTTGCCAACAGCACTGGCAGCCTGAGTAATTAGTGTAAACTCGCATTGTGTGAATGGGTGTGTCTGGTTATGATGTGTATTTGTGTTTTTGTATTTGGATAGGTGTGAAGACAACACTTGCCTGTGGTTTAAACACGCTTACCTGTTTTGTTGTTTATACTTTGCTTTCACAGTTCATTTGAAGGCAATAAAGGAAACATTTACAACTGAAACTGAAGGTTTTATTCTCTCTGGCAACGACGTCCCACTGAAGGCCAAAGGACACATTAGCTCTCAGGCTTCAGCTCTGCGTGCAGAGTGATTAAATATCTGTCTGAACACTGTGGCTTTGTAGACTAAGGCACATTTCATCTACACTGGAACCTTTTATCTGTGACGTTATCATTAATAAAAGGCAAAAATCAAATGTAAAAATTATTAAATATCTGTGGGATATCTGTGGTCCTTAGTTTGTGACATTTAGACCAAGCACAACATTAAAACTCAGGTTATATTCCAAAAATTTCAGTCCTGTTCCCAAAAGTCAGAAGAAAGTCATGTGCCATTTATCGTCATTCAGTTACCCAGTAATTTGTTTTCATGCTGTGTAATTTTCCAAATATGCAGCAGAGCACAAAACAGTTGGCAGTTTGCAGTCATTTGCTCCTTATTTTCAGGTCAGTATGGCTGCTTAATCCCGTTAGGATTTACTTCATGCAATATTTAAAGCTAATCTGCGGGCAATTTATCATTTCATTGTTTTGATCGTAATTATCATCACTAATCTCTATGACGAATACATATACATCATGTTCACCACCTCCAGTTTTTAATGCAAAGAAACCGGAGAGGAAAATGCTGGATTATCATTGCAGCCAAAGCAGTTCTGATACAGTAAAAGAGTGAATAGCACAGAGTGAGGCTGAAGTAAGTCTGATTAAGTCAAGGAAGGACATTTAGATCATGTGCAGGATCAGTGGACCATTCAACCAAAAATTAAAATAAATAAATTCAATCACTGATTACTGTGGGGAAAAAACAACACAAAAAGTAGTCTGAACTCGTGAAAATCTGAAAGACTGTAGCTTGATTGTAGAAGACAAGAATATATGCATAGTCGTATCATAAGAAAAGGTAAACATGATTCCCACATCAAGGCATAATAAAAATCATCTGGCCCTAGCATGTCTCGCAATGAGGTAAATACAACTCCCTATGAACAACAAAACATCACATACGACTCTGTGCCACTATTAACATAACAAAAACTGAAAATGCAGAAGCAGTGTGTGAAAACTCAGTAAACTCTTACTACTTCCATAGACATTAAGAGAGTTAGTAGCAGTCACTTGCTGCTAATCAAATGCACTTCTCTAACTGATCATCAGCAACTGTGAGCACCTCTATGAAAGCCGGTCTGGAGCATTCGGAGCATCTGAACAAACTGCACTTCTGGAAAAAAGTCCTTTGAACAGATGAGATCAAAGTGGAGACGCTTGACCATAATGCACAGCACCACATTTGGAGACAGCCGAACACCAGCAGACACACTTCATACTGATAGGTAGTAGTGTGATGATTTGAGCTTGTCTTTGGGCCTGGCAGCTTGAAGTTGAGTCGATCACAAACGCGTCTCTACACCAATGTACTCCGGAGTTTAATGGGAGGCCAAGTGCTAAAGCTTGGCTGAAATTGGATCATGCAGTTGGACGATAATCCCATGCTCAGCAGCAAATCTGCAGCAGAATGGCTAAAAAAGAAAATAATGGTCCAGGCAAAGTCTAAACCAGAGGTGGGCAACTCCAGGCCCTGAGGGCCGCTGTCCTGCAGGTTTTAGATGTGTCCTTGAACCAACACAGCTGAATTAAATTGCTAAATGACCTCCTCAACATGTCCTGAAATTCTCCAGAGGCCTGGTAATGAACTAATCATGTGATTCAGGTGTTTTGACCCAGGGAGATATAAACCAGCAGGACACGAGCCCTTGTGGTCTGGAGTTGCCCACCCCTGGCCTAAACGCTAGTCCCTAAATGCTAAAATGCTGTGACAGGATCTTGAGTGAACTGTGCATAAATATGTCTACAAACCCAAATGAATTGATGCAACAATGAAATATGTCATGTGCTGTTGTCTATCGCAGGGCGTATTCGCCTCATTTTAAGATCTGGGCAGTGCTCGATCTTTTTAAATGATGTCCTGATGTGCAAAACCTTAAATTTGACAGATGGTGCGCTTTCATTTTATCATGACTGAATATTACAGGTCCCTGTTGACTTGTAATAATAATAAATTCCATCTGTTTTGTCTTTAAGAGCTTTTGAAAAGTTAGAAAGTCTACAGTTTCTAGCTGCAATCCCCTGAAAATCAAACCAAGTATGGAAAGATTTAGAATGAGCCCTGCTAAATAAAACTCAACATAAGATCAGAGGATGAAAATCTATGACAGAAAATGCTAAAATATAGCTTTTTGATGTCTATATATATTTAAAGAGAACCTTATTAGTGAGGTGCATAGGATAAACTTGTAGATAATGGCCCTACGTGCTGTTGTTCACTATAAAGATGTGGCCTATGGAAATTTGCATTATTCATACTGTAGTGCTTGAACTGATGAATCTAGGGCCACCACTCTGGCCAGCTGAGGCTGGTAGTGATGAATAATGCACAGTTCTGGTAAACACTTTCCAATAGTGGCTCCTGGAGGTAAGAGGGGAACAGGAGCAGATGTGGAAGGTAAAGTCCAAAGTGGTCCCAGTGGTAATAGTAGCATTAGGACTGGAAGAGTGGCTCCAGCAGATTCCAGGCACGACATCAGAGGTCTCTGTCCAGAGGGGTGCAGTCCTAGGAACAGTTAAGATGCTGTGCTGAACCTTCAAAATCACAGGCCTCTGATAGAGGAGCTCAGCTTTAAGAGCACACACACATACCACCTCCTGGGGGGTGGGAGGGAGATTCATAATATATGTTTGTATATATGTTTAAAATCACTACTTATTAAACTCAAAAAGAGCCTTGAACCAGATCTTGCATGTCATTCTTGAGCCACTTTGTCACATGTCAATTTTTTTTATTGTGACGAGAAAACTGCTAATTAAGCTGCATTAAACTGACAGAAATAGACAAACAGATTTATTTCAAATTGACATCTGTGAGAAATTCAGTTGTCAGCCTCAGGAACAAAGCCACAACCGATGCTGATGTATGAGCGCTGCTTCAGCTTTTACTTTGCTGTCGTGTATACAGCATAAATGCATTTCTAAAGTTAGCCTTCAGTGTCCTAACATCTAATAACATCAAATGTTTGCTAGGAAGGCGAGAGCCAAGGGAAATGGACAGGAGGAAAGTGGGAGGGGGACTATAAAGAAAAGAAGCATGGGAGAATAAAGACGAGCTGAGGCACTGTACAGTATCTCTTCCTGAGGACAAAAGACGAGGAAACAAAAGAGAATTAAAAAGACACACCAAAGGAAGGCAAAGAGAGGAGCGCTGTTACAGAAGTCATCTTTTATTGCCACGTAAGAAAGTCGTATATAGAACAATGGTGATATACTGTACTGTCAGATGGCAAATCAACAACAAAAGAAGAACAAAAATATCCCTATCAACCCCTCCCCCCTGCGAAAAAAAAGAGGAAAAATAGACAGTCATAGCAACACTATGGTAATATATTTCTGGGACAATACATCTGCTATATTTCTCTTTTTTTTCTTAACAATATCTGAATAGTACCAAAATACAGCTTTTTCATAACTTAATTCCACAAATTATAAAGTCAGTAAACAGTAAAAGGACAATGGGGCATCACGGTGCATATTATAAGCTACTCTGCAAACAATAGTGGGAGATGGGGGCTCTACCATTAAAAATATGCTTTACGTTACGCATAAATGCAGTGTTGGGGCCCTACTTATCCATAAACACATATGCATAAGTACAACAAACTGGTCTGGACATCAAAAATAGAAAACCGGACCTCCTATAGGTAACTTTGTATGTACTGCTTGATTAACACTAAAATGAGTTAATCAGTGACTTATTCTATAAAAGGATATACTAATGGATCATAGTTTTACTGCAAATAACTTGTTGAATCTTCAAAACTGATGGAAAACCCTTTAACTTTGGGCCCTAGCAGAAGTCACTATGCAGATTACATTTAAATGCACTGTCACTGAAGTATTTCTTTGAATCCTAATAGCAATTAGATTATATTTAAAATTACCTTCTGATAAAAACCCTACATATGAAATCCACCATAGTCGCAAGCCATAGAAAAAACGGTCTGCTGTGCTCATTTCAGGCTCCATGTATTTATTCTTGGACTTCACTAGAGTAGCATGATTCACAGCTCAAATAATCAATACATATCTGATTTTCAGCTAATACATGAGCCCCCAGTTTATCTACTGTTTGAAACAAGCCTTTTTAGCGCCTGTCTCTTTAAGGCTAGCCTCCCTTGTAAGCTAACTTTCTTCTGATTGGCTGTCTCTCCCAAATAAAAGAACAACAGCAGGTGGGAGGGGCTTCTCTGCCCTCAGTAAGCCCTAGATATTTGATTTTTTTTTGACGTCATACAAAAAAAAAAAAAGCTGGCTTACAGGGATTACTTTCACATATGCTGTCCTCATTAATTGATACGTGGCCCCGGTTTAATATGAGAATTGTATATACATGACATAAAATAAGGAATAGCGTAATTGGTCCACTTTAAAACAAATGTTGAGCGTTACTGGACAACAAACACCGCATCTCCTCTGCTTCTGTGCATAAGTAGATAGCTCCAGGTGGAGAAAACACTGCACATAAGGATTGATGCTATACAAAGTTGTAAACATAGTTGACGAGAACCGTCTTTGATAACACGGTAATCTCGGGATGTATGGTCACAAAGATGCTGCTTTTCCATTAGCTGTCATGTTTACAACACTACTAAGCCCAGCAAATAACAACAGTAAAGAGCAGAGAAATTAAAGAGTGGAGAAAAACGTATCTTGTGTTTAAGCCCTTTTTATGTCATTCTGATGAACTGTACATATCCCATTTTGCAGTCTTGATGACCCTGCTCTGTCTTTTCTGCGGCGAAACAAGCACGTCGCGTTTTTATCTGTTCTAATTAAAGGGTGGGGTTGGGGCGGTCTTTCTTTACTACTTTGCCACTAAGAAATTAATATATACAGACAGCTGCGTTTTCCTGATTTAGACTGACATCAAGAACAATCCATGCTTCACATCTTCAGCTTAAATAGGACACAGTGTAAAAATAAAGCCCAAAGGAGCTAACGCAATGTTCCAGTGCATACACATAGCCGATTTTGATGCGAGAATCTATCGAGCTGCATGTGCTGCAGTAATAATCAATAATTTGAGCAACGCAAAACACTGGAAAGAAGAGATTGTGTATATGTATGTGTCTTTGTGTGTGTGAGATCCAACAAATTGTCTTTGATTCACAGCTGTTAGCACTCATGCACCACCATTTTTACTGTATCAATAATTCAAAGCTTCTCCCAACTATTGACATTAATTTCCCTCTTCTGTCTTTGTGCGCCTCTGTGGAGTCCCTGTTGCAGCATCAAAGTTCCTTCCCACATTTCTTTGGGTTTTGGTGATTAAAGACCACAGTGAGAACTAATAAAGCCCCCTGGCCACAGGCCCCAGTGCAGCTCCTCTTCTGTCTCTTACTGAATACCCTTTGTAGATATTTTGCTGAGCACTTCTATCTAAAACTCTGGTTGCTCTGCTGAACAGGAGAACTTGTTATTAAGGTAACTCCAAAAACAAGAGAGGGGAGGGAGGGCTTTAATCCCCAATTTTTATATCCCAGACGCATTCACCTCCTTTTGTCCTTCAGTGACGCATGTGTGGCCCAAGCTCTTATAATACTCAGTTTGTGGCTGCTAATACTTTTCTAGGTTATTTTGTAAGTGGGTAAGTTATTCTTTGCTTGCCTGTCAGCTCTTCCTTTAGCCCCTTTCAACACGATAGCATCAATTCAATTCATTTTTATTTTATTTAGATAGGGCCAAATCACAACAACAGTCCACTAAATGTGCTTTATACTGTAAGGTAAAGACCCTACAATAACAAAGTAGTACAATAACAATGAACAAGTACTTGGTGACAGTGGGAAGGAAAAACTCCCTTCAAACAGGAAGAAACATCTGGCAAATCCAGGCTCAGGGAGGGGCAGCCATCTGCTGCGACCAGTTGGGCGTGAAGGGTTGGAGATTGATTATCAATATTAGTTCTTGTGATCATTGCTCGCTGCTGTTTACTGTCAGTTCATCAATAAATTAGTTTAATGCAGCACTGATGTCACACTGCACAACTTTTGACCAGGCCTACAGGGCAGGCTGGGTAGAACGCTAACAATGCATTCATTAATAAAAAGCAGTTGACACAGGTAGTTTACTGTAACAATGGCCGTCTATCAAGACCAGCGAAAATTTGCAGGTCTAAAACAAATGTAGCGAATGCAGTTGGCAAGGGAGTAAAATATTTTGCTTTGAAATACCTTTGTACAATTTCCTATTAGGATTAGAATTTGAAATGAGAGTACAACTCTCATGCAAAAGATGTACTGTGCAGCTTTCTGTTGGTCAGCACCATCAACCCACAAGTTAATGAAAACTTCCACACTTTGCACTGAATTACTTTTCCCTATGCAGCAGTTTTAATACCGTATAGATTATTGCAGTATGTTAAGCCAGTACTGACTGTAAAAAAAAAAAAAAGCACTAATAAATGAACTCTTTTTTAAGCCTGCAGACTACCTGTGTCCTTCTGCTCTGGCATTTTTTTGTCTGGCTGACTCGTCTGATGAGGAATGTCAGACATGACTGCCTCCTGAACCCACTCATCTGTGGCCCTGACCCTATCAACCATGACACAGCCAGCTCAAACAAATTCCCTCCTTTATATCAGGTTTATTTGGCTGTTACAATGAGCAATGGGGGAGGTGGGGGGTTTGTTGGTTGCTTTTTTGTTTGCCAACTGTTTCCACCGTCCTACGAATTGTTCCGCTGGCTGCTTTCGCAGAGCTGGATGAGCTTTCAAAGATTTGCCAGCAAGAGGTTGCATGGAGGGTTCACATTTCCACATTTCTGCCTTGCTGGATTAAGCCAATTGGGTCTGATAATGTACGTCCAGCGAACACTGACCTGTTTCTCAACTCTGTCCTAAACAACACAATCTGCCAGGAAACAGGAACATATAAGGGGGGGATCCTGCATAGCATCACCAAACACAAATATATGTATTTGTATTCCTTTGAATCCCTTTTAAATATGACTTTGTTTGAATTTGACTCCTTCAAAGACAATAATCACAAAATCATCAGCCTGGGTTGGATGTACACACACACACACACACACACACACACACACACACACACACACACACACACACTTTGTGAACAGTGAAATGTGTGCAGTGTGCACGGGGAAACCAATCACGTCTATCAAGGTAACTTATTATGACTCACAGTCTTACTGTGCCTGAACTTTGTTGTTACAGAAAAGATTCATCGCAGCCCCATTTTTGTTTTCTCTCACATATTTACTCTGAAGGTCTTTCTCCTTAGACTGACAGAGAAAAGGATAAGAGGAGGGGGAAAAGTGTAGAAGAGGAAAGGATGAAAAGAAATAGATTAAGAGAGAAAGGCTATGTAAATTTATATATATATATATATATATATTTATATATAAAAAGCATAATATCAGTTATCGCTACAAAGGGCCATGGTCTGGAGTTTCACAGTCTTTCATGTACAACAGGCGCAGTAACAGTACCGACTCTTGGTCTCTCTGCTGTGATGACACCTGCCGCTCAGCACTGTGGGAACACAAGGAAAGCAGAGTCCACCCTGTAATGTGTTCGCGACATGCGTGCGCACGTGTGTGTGTGTGTGCGTGTGTTAAGTGTGTAAGTGACACATTTTAATGCTCTGATGACTTATTAAATCCTGTTCCATGCCTTCAATCTGGCCTCGGGTTACAGTCACGTGATCGTGAAGGCAGCAGGGGGCTCCACAGCATGAGGGGAAAAATATTCCCTCAGAGCCCCTTATCTATGCGCTCAGCTGGCCTAGGTGTTTCTTCTCGTGTCCGACTTAGAACCTGCAGTATTACTGCAGTATTAGGTTCTCCTTTTACACCTCCATCCATAACGTGCCCAAACTGCTTGCAGTGCAGCTGATGCCGGCAAAAAACTGTCTCAGGTATACGCTGATATTCATATCCTTTACTCTCACAAGATTGTCACGTGGCCCTCTCCCTCTCAGGTTTTCCTACTTTAAACACCCCCCGGCTTTTTTCTTCCTTGTTCTCTATCCAAAAATGCCCCCACAATCTGTCTTTGTTAGTGGGATGCTGTCTGCTGTCAACTGTGTTTACGCTTCTGCCAAATGCTTCTCATTTTTAGTGCAGTCTGATCACTTAAAAAGCATCTTAATTCGTTGAATTAATAGAGGTGGATGAAGCACTTTAGAAGACAAGATTTACATGATAACAGTGGCTGCTGCTGCTAATATATCTTACATGAAAAAAAACAAGCAAATAGGCTTTGAGAATCCCTTAGAAGATTTGGCCTATTTGCCAGATTTAAGGGGATTTATTTTTATGTTTGAGTCATGTAACCCAGATAGATTCTTACAGCTGGTTGTGCCGGGTTTCTTTTTTTCAGCTGGAGCTTGAGTACAGTTAGTGATCTGATCGAGACTAGCTTCTCGTGGCAGTGCCTCGCGGGCGACAGCAAGGTGTTTGTTCTTTGCGCTCTTTTTGTGGCAGTTTTAGGACTTTTTAAATCCCAGAGCTCTGTAAACTCTAACACGATGAGAGGTCAAAACTCTTACATTTGGTCCACTTTGTAAAAATGTCTGGGCATGTCTCATCTTTGCACACTCAGAAAAAAGGAACACACACACAAAGTCTAAATTAAATTAGTCATTTTGTCTGCTTCCAGCGTGATCATCCTCACCACGGCTACATTAGAACACGGTTGGGGTTTTTTTTTTTTTTTTTTTTGCACTATTTATTAATTCTTTTAGAGGAATAGTTCAACAGTTTGTTGCCTGGCAACCTAATGTGAAGTCTGACATATACCCCCCCACTTAAAACCACAGGATGTCCTTTTTACTCTTAGGTTTCTTTTTTTCCAGAATAAATAAAGTAGATGTAACATCTTAATTAGTGATGTTTTGAGGTCCCTGAAGGCAATTTCATTATTGTTCGATTGCACAGAACTGGGCTAATGGTTCCCCCTCCTGTTTCTAACATTCATTCCATATATTTATTTATTTTTTAGGCTAGGTTAATTATCTGCTGCCTCTAGCATTAAATTTAACACAGAGACATGTAGAGGTGGCATCAGTCTTCTCATATACCACATAGCATGTTGTCTAAAATGTTTTTTAAATGTGCAATTTAATGTTTTTTGAAAACTTAAAGATTTTTCCTGTGTGTGCATGGATTACATTGGTCTTTTTGATGTAGCTGCCATTACTAAAAGTCAAAAGTGTCACGTAAAAGAGCATTTTCAAACCTATTTAATTTTGATGCCAGTTAAATTCACTGGCATCAATAATTAAAAACCCAACTGTGTGGTAACTCTGCGTGTCCGTGTATTTCTGAATGTGTGCATTTTCATCATGCAGATGCTTCGTCCCGGCCTCCCTGTCCCTCCCCTGGGTCAGCTGTCATCACGCAGACGAGATCAGAACAAAATAAAACCAGTGCCACAGCATCCGCTCTCTGTTCTGGAGTTTCTTGTGGAAAAGGGAGACCTTCAGCCGCACAGCTCAAGGAGGTGCGTGTGAAAAGCCACAGTACAAAGCCTTCATGTCTGCAGTCCAAAGCCCAGGGCCCTCATCGTGTGTGTCTGCTGGAAAGCCCTCGGGAGATTTGGGTGTGAATCACGAGGAAGTGTTTTTTCTTCCAAACCCTTCAGTACTTTGCTGGACAGGTGAGCACACCTTTTGTCACGAGGTTTATGGGTAATTGCTGTATTTCTCATTACCCGTGATGCTTCAGTGCCTACAGCTGATCCCTTATATTGCTTCTCAGGTTTGGTTTGTTAAACCAATCCATTTTTTTAAATCAGCAGTTTCCCATCTGAGAGCAGTCGCACTGTAATTCTCCAATATCGGTATCATTATGGAGTAGATATTAGCTGTGAGACAACATTCTAATATCACCACAAGTGTAAAGACATCCCTGCTCTGTAGGCTCTTTGTTAGTATGGTTACAGATGCCACCTACTCGGGGGCCGTCCTTTTGACAGCAAAGGTCTTTTAGAGAGATTTCGTCGTGAACTTTGTTTGTGAAACAAGGACCACTCGGACATAGTAAACCAACGACCCTCGACTTCTACACACAAACACACGTGAAGATCTGCACGTTTGAACATCTCAAGAGCTGGTACTGTATCTCCACTCAGAGATTACTCGTGTCACCACTCCACATGCATCCTGTTCCTCTCTTTTTATTTCTTCTTGTCTTTCTCTCTCACACTGTCACCTCTGTCTTGCTGTTGGTCACAAAGTAGGGCTGTGTGGGGAGGAAGTGTTGGCTGTGGCTGTGGCCTCTAGTGCTGTGGAGCTGGTTCGGTTCCAGGATGGTACACTGAGGCCTCTTGTGCCCGTAGGTCTTCCTCCGGCCCACCGTCTCAGTCCCGTCCCAGCCCTTCAGCCCCAGCCCCATCGCATGTGAGGACGCAATTGTATTGGAACTGTACGCCAGTGGGCGGCCCATTGTAGCTGAGCCGTGGCCAATGACAGTCTCAGCAGCCCTGGAGATGCCCAGGGATGTGCCACCTGGCATGGTCCCCGCCATGTGTGCCAGGGAGGTAGCCCCTAGTCCTGGTGGCTTGCTACTGTGGCTGTGAAGATGAGTGTGAGAGCTGTGAGAGCTGTGAGAGCTGTGGGCAGTGTGACCATGGCTGACTTTGGGTTTCTGGCCGTTTGGCTTGTGTCCCCCTCCTCCTCCAGCGGCTATGTGCCGTTCTGTCGGCAGGGTTGAGACAGAGGAGATGCTGGGCATCTCGGTGACATAAGTGGCCACTGGCTCTGGAGTCAGTGGACCCAAAGAAGTCATAGGAGTCATGGAGGTCATAGGGGTGAGGGAAGTCATAGGAGTCATAGAAGTCATTGGGGTGAGCGAGGTCATGGGTGTCATTGAAGTCATTGGGGTCATGACGTGGTTAATAGGGTTGGCGCTCATAGGGTTTGAAGCCATGGGGTTGGTGGTCATCTGAGGAGTCACTGATGACATGTTGCCCATGGACGCCATGGATGGTCGGGAGTTGCCCATGGGCTGCAGAGGAAGTCCTTTTGCTGGCATCTCTACCATCAGGCGACGCTTGTTGTACAGTTCGCCGTTGTACTTGGCAGCTAAAGGAGAAGAAGAGAAAGAGTAAGAGAAGCAATGAAACACTAAGTGGGCACAAAAAACTGCTACAGAGCAGAGCTTAAATCTTGAATTAAACGATATATACTTTCTTAAATTTGGCCATTTGCCACCATGGAAGATTTTTTTTATTGAATGAATCAAAAAATAACACTTTCAGCAGTTTGCTGATCAGCCATAAGATAACACATCACTATGAGCACACACAGACAGAAAGCAGAAATATAGATATTGCATCAGTTTTAACACCCACAGTATAAGAAGGTCATATAACAAACCCCTATACTTTGTTAGTCAGCCTCACCTAACTGACCAAGCAGAGTGTCAGGACCACTGCTAACGCCTGCAAGTTAGAAGCCCGTGCTGCTACTGGAGGAGTGAAATCAAAAGAAAAGCCTAGAATCTCTCCTCCAGCTCGCCTCTTCCTCCCTTTTAAAGCCAAGAAAACATCCAATTTTTGCATGGTGGGAAGGAGTTCAACATGAGAAAGAAGGAAGAAATTTTGGGAGAAAGTTGTGAGGCTAATAACTAGGCATGACATGGGTGATTTTTTTCTAACTCGGTGCAAGTTTATTACAGTTATGTCATAAGATTAAGGAAAGATTTCAATCAGACCTCAGTGCACGCTCAACTAGTGGATTTTTGAGAATGCCTAAGTTGTAGACATTTATTTTTGCATTCAGTATTTTTAAACAAGTCAAAAATGTTTTGAAAAGTATTTGGTTATCTGCCTTTACACGTGTGTACACACATATGAACTTGAGAGACATCCATTCTTAATCCATCCATAGTTTTCAGTCATGTGACCGACTAACTAACCAGGCCAGCAAAACATTACAGCATCATGATGGACAATAGTAGACAGTCCCTGGTACTGCAAGACAAAAGTGTACTACAAGACTAGTTGGATCATCTATCCATGGAGGAAAAGCAAAGATATGAAGAGAAACTATGAATGTTGGTGACTTGTGATCCGTATTTTGCTCCGACAGCTTAATTTAAATCCCTAAAAATGGCGATGTCTCGCCAAAGCTCCAGTTCAGTGACATCTATGTATCTTGTAGAAAATTGCTCACCTTCCACTGCTGCCAGGATGAAAACGTTTAAAGTATGGACAGCTACATGTATTTTTGATCTTGATGGGTAAACAATCTTATTGTGTGGGAGGTAACGAACATGAAATTATTCATCATTAAAGCAAAGGTAAGTGCTACAAAGCTAGCTTAAACGAACTACCAGATGCAAATTTTATATTTTAAAGTATAAATTTTTCACATTAATGTCGTAACATAACATAACAGTAAAGTTGACAGAGTGTTTTCCAAATTCAGGCAAATCATCATCACAGTGCAGTCAGAGAGGTGCAGTTCTCCTGGCAACCAATCGGTTTGCCAGACGCAGAAGTATTATTTCTCCCTCCAGAGAACATGTCTTCTATACTTTGTATAGAAGAATTGTTGAATTGTTTGTCAAAAGTATGAACAAAAAGTCAACCAAAACATAGAATGTGTCTGTTTCCTGACTTACAGACTCCTCTATCTGTTGCATCTTCTATATCTGTGTGTGTGTATCCGTGTGTGTTTCTTCAGCCTTGGAGCAGTCAGCGTTAATGGCTCACATTTATTCCTCTCTCTGTCAGTCAGTGTCACCAAGCTACAGTCTCTCTTATCACTGCGGAATGTGACCCTTTTTTTTTGTCAGATTCACTTTCACAGTTGAGTCATTACTCTTCAGTCCCTTGTTGCCGCTACGTCCTTGAAGATAAAGTTAACACACTCAGTGAGTTTGCTTTACCGCTGTAACTATAAATCTAGTTTATCGCTGTGCAAACGCTGAAGAGAAATAACTAACGCGGGCCTGCGAGCGGATAGCAAGCGCAGGCGTGGGGGTTTGTAGGTAAGGGTGGGAGTGGTGGGAGACCACAGCCTCACTAGCTGAGTCGCTGTGAGACTGCCGCTGGGGATCAAACTTGCTCAGGCGACAGGTGAATCAATCCGGCAGTAGTCAGCTCGATGGTACATGCATCCAGCCGTGTACGTGAGTGGAAACGGAAAAATGCCACTGCTACGCAGCGTGGGCTCAGCATGCCTCTGCATGAGAAAAGCAGTGTCCTGCAGAGACTCGCACACATTATACATCAGGGGGAAAAACCGAGAACTGCTTCGTGAAGTCCCACAGTGCCAGCAACATAAAAACCTTATTAGGTTTAGACCAGTATATCAATCTGCTTTTTGTTAGGCAATTAGGTCGTCTACTGCCAATTTACTGGGGGGATTATTAGTTCTTGAAGTCTCTAAAACGTTTTCAAATTTCCAATGGTTTACCCAAATTTGAAGACCTTTTTTTAGTATTCACTATAAGTGGGTGGATCCTGCTGTCACAGTGCTGCCATCCTAAACAAAAAACATCCATTAGTCTGGGTTTAAATGGAGTTTTCTGTCTGTGAGGTTTATTTTTTTCCCACTCCAGAAACTCTTTGTAACTGTGCAATGGTGTTAGACTGCTTTCTCCTTCAAAATAACACCGTGTTCCATGCATCACTGAGACGCAATCAACACCTGTGCTTTCTATTAGCTACTATCTCTGCCGCGGAAAAACAGTACTATCTCCCAAAGTGACTAAGGGTTGGTAATTGTAGTGCATGACTAAAGCTGGCGATGCAAATTACGTGTGCCTCATTATAAAATCCGAGAGATTATGGAATCTGAAATACCTCAGCAGCTAATGGATGGATTTCAATCAAATTTTGATCATGATTTATTCATGGTATCCAAAAGAAGCCAAATGACTTTTTCCTTAGTGATGCTAGGCGGTTGACATTTTAATATCTTGAGTACTCGAGTAAGACTGAATATCTACTGTGGTCATTTCATTTGTTATATGAAAACATAATTGTATGATTATTATTAGGTTCTTATTAAATGTATTCTACATCACAGTATATTAAAGCCGGCATCTTAGCATATAACTGGCACTTGCAACATGGATGTGTCTCAAGTGTCCTCATTAAAATGAATGTGCATGTGGAGTGCGGCTGCAACAATCAGCTAAAAAAATACAAGAAAAAACAAAGGAGGGTATAATCTGCTTCAAAATCAGCGCTTAACGTAGCTGCGCGTTTGCATGGACAAAAAGGCAAAAGAAAGAAAGACACACAAGACAAATAACTAAATGTTAATGCTTTTAGATGTTCTGTTGATTTCTGTCCACTTATGTGCAAGTCTAAAAAAAATGATAATAATAAAACAAGCCCTAATTACCTAGGATTTACTGTGCTTACTGCATTTGGAAAATTGACTTATTAGCCAGCATGTAAGAACAAGAGAATCTTCTTGGATGTAGGACAGTCATTAACTACAGCAGAGCATTTGTACAATAGAAGTGGGCCATAATTGGTCATTTGTACTCAGGCTGAGTTGCAGGCCTGCATCCAGGGATCGTTCTTGGTTGCTTTTTGCCTTGTTTGCTGTTAGAACTCAATAAAGTGACCTTATAGAGATGCACAGAGGGACAGTGGAGATGGCTATTGATTGACAGGTGAGGGCCTTCTCAACTGGATCATCGGCCATTAAAATGGCAGAAGCAATTAAAGAACAAGAGGAAAGGCTGTTATGGGGGATGCTGGGAAAGTAGTGCTTAAGACCTAGTTCCATTTCCAGTTAGTGAGCACACCAGAACATGTATCAGAGGAGAATAATTTAGCTATTCAGATTTCTTTTGCTGACATTTATTTCCTATCTCTAGCTTGGATGCAACTAGGATAGCTCAGTAGGTAGCGTGGTGGCCCCATGATCGGAATGATCGGAAGGTCGGGGATTCGACTCCACTGAACGGCTACCCTGAGGTACGCCTGAGCAAGGTACCGTCCCTGCACACTGCTCCCCGGGCGCTGCACTGGTGGCTGCCCACTGCTTCACTGGGTGAATGGGTTAAATGCAGAGGAACTATTTCCCTATGGGGACTAACAAGCTCACTTTACACTTTACTAGTTTGTGGACCACTCACCATCTTGGTGTTTGAAGGGGTCAGATTTAGATTAGATTGATTAACCTCCGTGTATTTTAATATCAAGGTTATGCTGACTGATTTACTTTTAGGGCCAGCTGTGTGTCCACTTTAGCAAAAACAGTGTTTGTCATTTCTGCCGTTTTGTGTTTCAGCCTTCGAGATTGCCACTTGCACATTTTCTTTTTGTCTCTGTTATTCCCCCTCACATGCATTTTTCATGTCAATTTCCCATCACTGAACTCAAGGTAATGGCATTTTGCCTCCTGGAATCCTGGGTGCCTGTGTGTACAGGTTTCCAATCATTTCATAGGTGAATCTTTGAATACCACTTGGAAAATGGAAAACTGTCAGTCAACCATGAGCCTGAAGGGAAGAGACCTCCGTTCAATTATAGAAATGGAATCAAATATGAGCCCCTGTAAAGGAGGATCAAGATTAACAGCCCAATGGTTCTTTAAGGAGCGATATGGAGCTTGATGAATTGAGGGTGGGGTGGAGTCAGGGTGAAGAAGAGATAATGGGAAAGAAAGACAAAAGAAGCAAAAAGCAAAGATGAGATAAAAATGCAGAGGGCAGGAGATGGCTGATAAAGGGACTGATATAAAGAAGAAAACGGAGTTCATGGGAAAATGGGAGCGGTGGGAGGGACGAGTACGACGGCTACAGAAAGGTACTGGAGGAGGGTGTGAGTGAAGAAAAGTAAAAAGAGGCTTGTAAAAACCCAAATAAAATAAAAGTGCTTATTGTTAATGAACCTCATGAGTAGTTTTGTACATTTTATCACATTAACTTAAATGATGAAACTTTATGTTACCTCCAGACAATTTGAGAGCCATGCTGCACAGCTTTTCATATTGATTTTATGGCCCACAGGCTGTCACTGCTTTCAGACCGTGTCAGTACATTAAAAAAGTCAACTTGCTGAGAGTTAATACTTCCTTAGAAAAACAATTCACCATAGAGATCATAAAATCAATGAAGTTATAGTTGGAAACCTAAACAGGAAAAGTGTGAAGTTTTCTTGTACATGCCAACAATAAAAAAGGATTACATACCCCAACTTTCAAATCAAAAAAAGTTACAGTATAGTAAAGCAGTGTATCATCTCTCAATCACAGGAAAACAACTGCTTCTGTTCCAAGAAAAAAAGAAAAAAAATGATCCCCAACTGCTGGCGGATGTCATTACGACTAACTGTGGGCAGAGTTATTTCCTTTGGCTGAACAGAGCTGGCTGGAAGTTTTGTAAAGCGTGCCAGTGTGTGCTGGTTGGCCAGTCTTGTTTATTAGTGCTGGAGTCGTATTAGCCTTTGGGTGATGACATTTCATTTTGCAAAGCTAATTCTTAAGCTGTCAAATCCAAAATGCACCCAGATCCGTGCTTTCATTAAAGATAAAAAGCCAGAGAATCCTGCTGAGTTCTGCATTGTGTTTCTTATAAAACACCGCGTAACTGCCTCCTATCTTCTACAACAAGTTTGACACTGAACGCTGATGTTTGTGTCAACCTTTTCTGTTTGTAGTTAAAGTTCTCTGCCGTGATATACTGGAATGGGATATAGTGAATGGGCTAATGTGGACTGGTTCTTATATAATGCATACAACATTCACACAAATTCATGCAGTGGTTTCTGTCTAGCATTCACATCCCAACTTGGGGTTCAGTATTTTGCGCAAGTATACTTCACCATGCGGACTGGAGCAGATTGAAGCACCGGTCTTCCGATTAGTGGACGACCTGCTCTACCTCCTCAACTACAGCCACCCATCTCCACCCTGGACAGGTTTCCAAGTCCTTAATAGGACTAAAAAGGCAACCATTCATGGTCATAGTCACCCCGCACTCAGTTCAGAGTAACCAGTCAACCTAATATGTATGTCTTTGGAATTTGGAAGGAAGCATGAGGATTTGGACCCCTGCACAAATAGGGTAAACATGCAACTTCCACACAGAAAACCTGGCTGATGAGAGGTTTAAACCCAGAACCTTTACTGAACATGTAGCACATATAGTTTTAATACTTTTTAAAAAAGACTTTTAAAAAACGTCATCAGGACCTTTCAGTTTGTAAAATGATTTATTTATTAATTTTGACATCTGTAATAGTTTATATGTGACAAGATTTCTGTGTTACCACAAAAAGCTGCAGAAGACAGGAATATTAAGACACTCCGGCCGAAACGAGCAGGAATAACAACAAGTATCGCATTGATTACATCAGGAACAGCATGAATATGGGGGCTAGGATGAAGGTGGGTTACAAAGCAGCTTGCAGATGTGAAATGGCTGTAGATTTGTAGTTACAGCGGCAAAGCGGCAGAGGATAGACAAAGTAACTTATATTGTGTATCCTCTGTTTAATTCAATTCAGTTTTATTTATATTTTGGCGTTATTTATTTTTAATGTCAAATCAAAACAGCAGTTGCCTGAAGGCGCTTTATATTTTAAGGTAGAGACCATGCAAGACCTTTATTAGATTTGCCAACTGGATGTGTATTAAATGAATCATAAATTGATTTGGACTTGCAATAGATTCATAAAATGCTACATTTTTGTAGAAACTCCCCCCATCAGAACCACTTTTGTCTACCAGTTCTGGCAGCTGGGGATTAAACGGGCAAGGCCTCTGCCCCTGATCGATGCCTGATCCACATAGTACTAGACCTCTATAGCCCACCCTGCGGCTAGTGGGGATAGAACTGGGCAGATCCATATGACTCATTTAAGGTGAGCCCAGCACTATAGCGCCATGGACTAATGGCCCCTTTTAAAAAGTAAGCATATATGCTGCACTGACAGCTAGGGTTCGCAAATGGACCACAATTTGTGCACCTGCTCTTGGGCTTTACATATACTATATGCGCTGGTTGAACGTGGTGAGGCTATATTGGTCACACGGTAAATGACTACAGCGAAAGCTTGCTTTGTTCAGCAAACCATTCTTGCACAGTTGGAAACAATGGGTATCAAAGCACAGTGACACCAACAGACACTTGCTATCAGCTCAAAGCAGTCTGGCCTTTCTCCTCTGACTTCTAGCATCAACAAGCCCAGAGAACTGCTGCTCACTGGATATTTTCTCTTTTGCAGACCATTCCCTAAAGATTCAAGTAGATCAGCAGGCTCTGAACGAGTCAGACCAGCCTCTCTGGTAGGAATAATTCTTAATGGAGAAAACAAAATAAAATTTACTATTCACAATACAAATGCTTGGGTATTGGTCATCTCTTAATGTTGGACTTACAGGATATAGATGCAGGCTGAATGTCTTTAGGCCGCTTTTTTTTTTTTTTACATTTATTTTTAACATTTCCAAGGAAACAGTTTTAAAACCAGTTTTTTTAGTTTGTATTCTTATAGCATAAATTTCCATAACACTGCTAGAATTCTCTTGTACCTGCCTCATCTGTTTTCCCAACAGATAGAGATTTCGTTCATTTCCCACAATGCCGCGCACAATCCCCAGAGCATGTGTTGCATCCATCTGTTGGGTTTGTGTGCAGTAAGACGAAGGAAAAAACTTTTTGAGAAACAGTGGGTTTGTATGCTGCACTCAAACTGCAGCACAGTTTGCGGTTGCAGTGCACGGATGTGTTCAGGGGAAATTGGCTTGTCTGATGAATTTTTATTCCTCGTTGAATATTGGCACGAAATTTTGAGTTAAGAAAGAATGGTTGGATTCTCGCAGACTGACACCAAGATGTTTTCTGCTGGCGTTTTAGATAACTGAACAATTTCCTGCAATCAAACACAACTGTGGCTGTGCTGAAAATATCTAGGCATTCTCTGATGTCTATATTCGGCCACTTCTCTGGGAATTATAAAAATAGACCATCAAACAATAAAGTTGCCAAGTTCAGGACTCAGGCATGACAGCATTAACCACTATTTTCACTCCTGTGCTTTTATTGGTGTAATCCTTTAAGCTTAAAAATGATGCGTTCATTTACCGCTTGGTATTCATTGCTCATTCAAGTCTTTCTCTGTTGTCAATTTCGCTGGCAGTTACATATACTGCTACCATAATAATGACACGTCTTCTTCTTGCTTCAGGGGCACAAAGTATTACTCAGCACAAACAAGCAGGATAATCTATTACTGTAACATGTCTGGAGATGAGTCAGGGCCACAGTAGTGTAGGAAATACCACTGACAATACAGGATGCATTTGTCATCACAATCAGTTTTACTTTGTGCTGCTGGACATGCTGGACAGATAGGCTTTTCAAAAAAAAGAACAAAACACGATCTATCCGGTCATTTTTCAAATAAAAGGGAGCGAATGCAGACAAATAGCATCCCGTAGCTGTTTACACAGACATCTAGATGCATTTGTAGATTGTATCTGTCGTGAGTGGGCTGAATTCTGAATCTAGTGAAGGCAGAGTACCTGTCTAGCATAAACAAGCTGACAAACGCTCGCTGGAAGCACTTGCGTGTCGGCCTCGAATGAATTCAGATTATGAAATAGCAATGTGACTGCCAAAGAACGTATGGTGATGAGGCAACTTTAGATCAGCTGCTACAGCCGCTGACTCACTGGATTTGGTTGCATGCGTGAAAGTGTATCCACTGTCATTTAAAATATAAAATGCTGATATTAAACACGGCCAGCATCAGGAGAAGGTCATCTTAAAGTGAGGGGGAGGGAAACTGATTTTAGACAATGGGGAGGCTGCCCGAAGCCCTCTAAAAGGTAAATAAGGATTATTTTGAACTGGGAACTTAAACTGTGAGGATGTTCCCATCTTGTAGAGTCCAACAAGGAACACGTGGAATAGAAGATGACTATATTTATTCCCCTTTAAGTTCTAAACTTTTGCAGAGCCTATGACATTACTGTACCTGTGTGAGTGGCTCACATCATTGGTGGTGTTGTGCTAAACATGGATTTTTTTGCACAACACCACTAAGGATGTGAGCCACTGTTTTTATGTGATATTTTTGTATAATACGTTTGATTAAACTGGTAAATCTATAGGCTACATTTCCTCTTGTCCATTGTAATAGCTTTGGAATTCTAAATCCAGGAATTTGCTGAGATTTTTCAGTCCCTACATTGATGCTATGATTATTATTCCTTATACTAAGGTGCCGATTGTTATTCTGTCACTGATAAATTCAAAAACAGTGGCGAAAAAGTTGCTGGATATGCACAGAAGGCATTAACAACACTGAACAGATCAGTCACAGTAGTTGCGGACTGACCTGAAGTGTAGTTACATTTCTAGGGAGGTGCACGGCATACGATTTCAAAAGAAATTTGAGGTTGCGGCGTAGCTATGGTGTAAATTTCCCATTAAATAAATCCCCAGTAAGCAGGAGAAAAATATTTATGTATAAGCCGTTTATGTCTTACACCACATCCAGGTTAGCGATGCAGTGAAAAAACCACTGTCAATTATGTGTGCAGTGTGCTTGCTGTTGTTTAGAGCCTTCCCAGAGTAAAAAAACCACCTGGTGCTATTTGAGTTTGTGTTTCAGGGGCTCAAAAAGCATTCAGTAAACTATACTACAAAAAAAGTCACTTATAGGAGGTTTTCCTTTTTCTTGAAATTCACTGCCAACTTGGGATGAATCACGATGACTCCACTAACAAGGCAGGCCCAGCCTTAGGTTTCACTGCTAATCTACACACTGCTATAGTCGTAAGAGTTACCAACAGAACAACATCAGGCTTACTGCCTACCACAAACTGTAAAAATATTCTCCTTCATCTAAACTCCCCTCCACTAAAAAAAAAAGAAACTTGGCAGTCACTCACCTACAGCCTTCAGAGAGGCGTACTTGTTGAGATCCTTGTTCTGCTGTTGCTGCTGCTGCTGTTGGTGGAGCTGTTGCTGTTGCTGGTGCTGTTCATAGACGTGAGACAGCTGGCCGAGGGCAGGGTAAGGGTGCTGCTGGCCCATGTTTGAAGCCGGTCCCACGTTGTTGTTAATCTGGCCACCCTCTGTGAACAGGGACATGAGACAGCGCAAGGTTACAATAACATTTAAAGCTCCAGTCCAGCACCAGAGGAGCCCTCGCTGGTCAAATGATTGGTGAAACTCTCATTCACATTTTCCAGAATCTACTTACATAACCTAATTTCTTTTTTTAAATTATTATTTTTTAATACATGATTTCTTGGCTGAGATATTTTGTGCCTTGCTCTCAACTAATATACACTCATTTCTATCTTTTGGGATTTTACCAGTAGATTTCCATGACACGCTCTTACATTTATGTCACCATTACAACTGAAATATTCCTCCTGGAATAAAAAATGTCTTTATTAGTCCAGAGATTTTCTTTGCACATCTGATGAATTAGTCTAAATCTGCCAGTTGGACTGTGCTACTTCTCTCAGAGGTCCTTTATGTAGCCTCACTCATCATGATTCAGAACTGTCTGTCTCAGAACTGCTTTAATGTTCTTAAACACCCTTGTTCAATGTCTTGAACAAGGGTGTCAAATATGAGGCTCGGGGCCCAGAATGGGCCCAGCACAGGTTCAAGTCTGGCCCCCTGGAGAGATTTGGAAAATGTGAATGAGGGTCTAAGTTTGGGCTTTAAAATGCATTTTAATACATTTCGCAGCTTTGCCTGATAAAGACCTCCCCCATCGCCATTCATGCTAGCTCAAAGAAGTCTGCAATAGATAAACAATGGATGACAGAAAAGTTGCTGTTTTTCCCTATCTGCTACATAAATGTCTCCTTTTTACAACGGGTCCACAAGATTAAAAAGGAACAAAAAAAAAGGAGAGTGTTTGTGAATTTATCAAAATGTTCTGTTTTATAACAACAAGACAGTCTGGCCAATGAGCTACCAGAACTTTCTCTGTAAGTTTACACATATATTTCTTACAGCTTAAGCCCAAAAAGTTGTGAAGTCACATTTCTTTCATTTACTACAGCACCATTTCCTGATTTTGACTATAGGCAAGGCAAGGCAAGGCAAGTTTATTTGTATAGCACAATTCAACAACAAGGTGATTCAAAGTGCTTTACAGAGACATTAGAAACAAGAACAAATAAAAAGCATGATTTAAAATTGATTAAAACAAGCAAATAAACTAACTAACTAATTAACAAACAAACAAAACAGTATATAAAATCAAAACAGATAAAATCAGAACAGTAGATAAAATCAGTAGTTAAATGTAAGTTTTGAAATTTAAGCTTAAAGTGTGGATTTGGTGCTTTATTCAAATGCAGCTGAGAACAGGTGAGTCTTCAACCTGGATTTAAATAAACTGAGTGTTTCAGCTGATCTGAGGCTTTCTGGGAGTTTGTTCCAGATATAAGGAGCATAAAAGCTGAATGCAGCTTCTCCGTGTCTGGTTCTGACTCTGGGAACTGATAAAAGACCGGATCCAGATGACCTGAGGGATCTGGATGGTTCATACTGGGTCAGGAGGTCACTGATGTATTTTGGTCCTAAACCATTCAGAGCTTTATAGGCCAGCATCAGAACTTTAAAGTCTATCCTCTGACGGACAGGCAGCCAGTGTAAGGACCTCAGAGCTGGACTGATGTGGTCCACTTTTTTGGTCTTAGTGAGGACTCGAGCAGCAGAGTTCTGAATGAGCTGTAGTTGTCTGACTGATTTTTTAGGTAGACCTGTAAAGATGCTGTTACAGTAATCAAGCCTACTAAAGATGAATGCATGGACTAGTTTTTCCAGGTCCTGTTGAGACATCAGATCTTTTATCCTTGATATATTCTTGAGGTGATAGTAAGCTGACTTTGTTATTGTCTTAATGTGTTTTTCTAAGTTTAGGTCTGCATCCATCACTACACCCAAATTTCTCGCCTGGTTTGTGGTTTTTAGATGTATAGATTGAAGTTCTCTGGTGACCTGTAATCGTTTTTCTTTGGTGCCAAAGACTATTAGGCTTGAAAGACTGTTGGACTATAGGATTGAAAGTTTTTCAGTGAGTGCAAAGTTACTTAAAGGAAATATATCAAGCATTTATTGGTACCTTTAGACTTTTTTTATCATAAAAAGAGCTTTTTCTGTTTTCATATCATTTGACTGTATTTCAAATGCCAACCCTCCAGAATCATTTGATCACATGTACTCCAGCATATTCTCTAAATCAGCAGAGATTTACCAACTGGTGCTCACCAGGTGGTTGCTAACCAGTCTCTACACCTTCGTGACTGCAGCCTGAGTCACATCAATAACACATTCTTTTCTTTTTAGATTTCTGAGTGATTTTATTACATGTAAATGAGCTGAAATCACAGCACAACTGTTGTCCTTCGAAAGCAACAGGCATCAGTTCTAATGGGATGCTTTTGCAGCCAACAGAACAGCATTTTTTGTTCTTTGTTTATAACACAGACATTTTAGAGTTATAGTTAGCAGAAGTGGGTCTAGCTAAGGAATATCGACTGTGGAGCCGCATCTGGATTTGCTCAGTGTTAGTTAGAGTGTGCTAAACTAAGCATTAGGCGGGTTTTATATCAGTTTGCTAGACTGCGTCATAGATGGACTGGACAAGTGACAAACTTTGACATGGGGCTATTAGACTCAGCTCACTTTGCTATTTCATTACGAAAGAAAACAAAGGAAAACAAAGGTGGGCAGATTAATGCTACCATGTTTATAGTGGTAAACATGGTAGCAAACTTGGAAAACCCTTTAAAACTACATAATGAACCCACAGTAAGTGCATAGTATATTTGTTCTTCTCAAGTTTTAAGTGAGCCTCATGAGCTAATGATGACCTACTTTACTTCCTAAGAGACATATTTTATATAAAGGCCAGACGACATCCCAAGGTCTGACATGCACATGCTCCAAAATCAGTGCCCTCCTCAGTCAAGCTAGTACAATTATTACCAGAATATTTAACATGGGCACGGCTGTTCCTATTTTCAATACAAAATTAATTAGACTTAATTTTACTTATAGTTATCAAATGACTTCAGTTGTATCCAGCTGAGGTAGCTCAGTCACTTTTATGGACCAGCCTGGACCCCTGGGGCCCGTCCATAATGCAGAGGGTGAATACAGATAAGTAATGGAAGAAAAATTCAGTAAATTTCCTAAAACATGGGAAGAAACTTTTAAAGTACAATAAGAGGATTTCAAAGAGGTTCATGAAAGAACAAATTCTCAGTTAAAGTCAGTTTAAAAAACAAATATAAAGAGATTATTTTAACAAATACAGGGATTAAGAGGAGTGTTAATCACACGGTTTATAGCTTGATGTAAAAATGTAGTTTTGTTGTTTTGGTTTATTTATATTGTTTTTTTGTGTGTATTATATGTGTGTCTATAGTTATACATGTATATTATCTGATTGTATATCAACGAACATTGATTGTAAATTACTGAATAGTCTTAAGGGGCATAGAATCAAATAAGCAAACTTCATCCTACTCTTTTCCAGCATGTAAACTGTGTTGAATACAGAGAAAGTCATTGTATGTCGATGTTTTTAAGGCTTTTTTATGTTTAGTCATTCGCTCAATTGCATATTATTATTTTAAGTGTTTCAAATTTCAACCATTTATCCATTATTTTCAGCCAACTACATATCCCTTATATTTAGTCGGCCAAATTAAACATTTATCCATTACCTTTAATTAGCTTCAATTTAACAATTTGTCTGGTTACTTTCAGTTAAGTATGACTCACTAATCTCTTCATAAATCCTGGGGCAACTTTTAGCACTTCATCTCGCTATTGCTATATTGCACAGAAGCATGTGACTGCATTTCCCTTATTTATTTATTTATTGCTTAATGCTTATGGTGTAGGAAGTAGCAGATGTCTTATATTAATTACAGTATTGCAGAATTGGCTAACTGTAATGTCTTCCTCTAATTAAATAAGTGATAATTAGATTTCAGAAGATGTGCAGTGGGTTGAGAAATGGGCAACTGCTCTACCAGAGCTGCACAGTCTGACTTTAAACTGCAGCCGAATGTTAAAACACAATGTGGGAATTGTTCTCTCGCTGCACTGAGCCTGACAGATAATTGCAAATTCCTGTTACTGAAGTCAAAGGTATACTTACTAAGTGAATACATTCTCTTAAAAGCCCCAATGCTGTCACTTGATAATTTGAGAAGGAAAGTAAACGTTACGAGACAAGAGAGCAAGAGTGAGGAATTAGAGTGGAAAAAGTGAAATGCGGAAAATGGAGAGGATACGTGAGGAGAAAAGAGAGAAAACGTCTCAAACGATGCTGACAGAGATATGAGGATGGTTTGTAAATTTCGAAAGGAGCTAGACAAAAAAAGGAAATCATTAAGGTAAAAAATACAGGGCAAACAGACAAGGAAAACATGGATATTGTCATGGTCCTGGGCCATATTGGCCCAGTATTCTTAGTTTTCGTGTGTTTTGTATTTATGCCTTGGTTCCTAGGTTGTTCTGTTAAGATGTTCCTTATTTGATTACCCCCTGTGTGCCCCTCTATGTATCTGTGAGCCCTCGTTTCCCCTCCTTGTGTTTTATTCCATGTTTTCCCCAGGCGGTTATGTCCGTGCTCTCCTTGTGCTCTCTCTCCTCCTGTCTGAACCTCTGTGTACTTCCTGTTTTACTTTGACAGTCTCTCGTCAGTAAGCGTCATGTTGTGTTCACTCCTGCCGTGTCTCGTTACGATTATCTGTGTCAGCTGTGTTCCCCGTGTGTTCCCACTTCCCTCGTTAACCCTCTGTGTATTTATGTCCGCGTCTCCCGCAGTTCAGTGTCGTGTTCTCCCTCATGACTGTGCGCCCCTCCGTGTGTTTCCTCGTGAGTCAGTTCCTTTGGAACTTCCCAGTTTAGTTTCATATTATTTTGTATTGCCTTTATCTTCTGTCAGCAATAAAGCTATATTTTGTGTTCAGTCCTGTTTTCCCGTGAGTTTGCGTTTCGGTCCTCATCCTGCCTGCACACAGCCTAATCATGACAGATATTCCCAAGTCCCCCTCTCGCTTTTCTTTTAGCACCTCTTAAAGGTGTTCATACAGATGGCAAACTGAGGTGGGGAAACTGTGAAGCCTCAGCCCGACAACATCGATTTCCTCGAGTCATTTTCTCCCTGTTTCATCTCGTCGCCGAGGTTTCGAGTCACAGGGTGAGCTCAAAGTCCTTAAAATCTGCTCAGCTCAATTGTCAAAGCGAAGCAAGTTCTCTTCTTACTAATTAAACACTTAAGCCCTGGCGCAGGCTCAAACCGCACGCACTCTTAACAGACACTGTGACTGACAAGGTACGGCGAGAGTGGAGACAATTAAAAAGAGCATCAAAGTGAGAGCCAGTGTGAGGCGTTGTAGAAAAGACTGAGACACGAGATTCCTTGATGTGATGAAATGTCCCACGGTGTTGTGTGAAATGAAACATGGACCCACATCCTAGTTTGGATAGATAACAGCGGCCTGGAAAATGCAAGGTTGAGTCATTTTCTGAGAAATTTATTGGACTTGCCAAATACACAGATGACGATGATGCGCTTGTCGGTTAAATACTTTGGGATTTACTGTAACGGTTTGGCAATGCGGGTTCACTTAAGGCGAGATGACTTTCACTGCAAAAAGTGAGGCTGTGTTGGGCGGGAGGGGTAAACTGTGAGGAAGAGAAGGAGAGAGACAACCATGACTAAGGAAGAAACAGCAGCGAAGAACTGAGTTATGATCCCGAAGCGCTCGCTCTCTCTCTCTCAAGATAAAAGCTGGTAGGCTGTTTTATTTTTCATGTGAGGCCAAAATGGCTGGGGTCAACAATTTTCTCATTTCATAATGGATTTTGTCTAGCTGAGGAGCACATTTGTAAAATTCAATACCCCATCAAAGCACAGGTGCACCTACCCTCTGCCATGAGCTCATTCAGCTCCATGAAACAGTCATGCCCTTCTAAAATTGTGATTGTATGTAAACGCTTTGGTTTACTCAAATTTAATTTTTATTTATATATGCTGCCATTTAACAACATCTGCCTCAAGTGGCTTTATATTGTAAGATAAAGACCTTAAAATATTACAAAGAGGACCCGAACCCTCAGACAATCCCCTATAAGTAAGCACTTGGCAACAGTGTGGAAGAAGAACTCCCTTTTAACAGGAACCAGAACAGGGAGGTGCAGCCATCTGCCACAAACGGCTGGAGGATGAGGGGAAAGGATGAAAATTCAGAGCACCCAGGACAAAACACAAAGTAAGGGAGAGAGCAGACATTCAGTAGTGTCTCTCTCTGAAGTGCTTAGTGCATCATGGAAAATGCCGTGGTATAACTTATGGCCCCAGTATATCTGCAGCATTGGTTGCTTCACGTGCTGCCAGTAACGCCATCACACATGCACATCAGAGCAGGCCGATATGACCAAAAATATCTATCACGATATACATTTGAAAATGTGCGATAACAATATAACTGATGATATAATTGACACTAGACAACATATTTTACAACTCCACAACTTTATTAGTGCAAAAAAAAAAAACCCCATCAATGTATTTTCCCTTAAACAAGCAGCTGTTTTTCATGTGCATTAAAGTTATATAAAAATGTAACAGTGCAAATGCAAATTCCTTGCTGACAGTTTAACCAAAAGGCATTTCCAGTGGAAATTGGCCGACACATCCTCAGCATAACCATGTATAATATCCACAAAACTTAAAAAGACGTTATACACACACAATACGGTAATATTATGTTGAAGCACCGTACGTATCACTCCGCGAGGCTCCCGCCTACGATAGCCGTAATGCTCCGACAATCCATCAAGCAGTGCGAGTTCGTAGCTTAGCAAAGTTGTACTGAAACATTTGACAGATTTTCAAGCGCCGTGTACATAAAATCGTTTCGAGGTCAGTAAACACAACCAGAATTCATACATAAGGCACACGGGATTATAAGGGGCACTGTTGATTTTCAGAAAAATCAAAGGACGGTAATAACGACGGCCCGCTAGCATGCTCTACCAAAAATAGTGCTTTGTTGTGTATCTGATGGACGAAAGCCAAACCAGTTCCACACCACTGAAGTTGCAGCACTTTTACAAACCAATTCTGGTTCATCCGTTTCATTCAACGACCCGCTTTCACCCTTCTCATTCTGCGTTGCCGCCATGCTTTTTCCGCCATGTGTGTATGAAAACAAAGGCACTGCGCATGCGCGTTTTACCCATATTCTATCGCGATATTTCATTTTCTTATCGTTGCCCAACATTATACCGGTATTACCGTGAACGGTATGATATGGCCCAGCCCTAATGCACATCCATTCATGCTCGCTGTTATGGCTCAGGTAGCTGCTGAAGTAACAATAGGTGTTGCACTGTTATAGTAAGTGAAGAAGTCAAAGCTGGAAATAAAGCTTTGACATCTTTTCAAAGTGTTGAAAAATCTTCCTCTGTATAATCTGTGTCTCTCTGCTTCTTTACTGATATATCCTTAAAGTGGTGGTAAACTATTATTAGTGACTTCATCTCAGCTCAAGCCAGGTGACAAAAATTGAGAGGCGCACAGCTGAGAAACACCGGCAGGCACGGTGAAGTCACTTTAATGTCAAGGTACCATTCGCAAAGCATCATGTGGTGGGTATAAAAAGCTTTAAGGGATGATTCACAATCACGTGATCCAGCCTTAACTACAAGCTTCATCAAAATGTAAATTTTAAGCTTGAGCTTAAAAGTAAGAGTGGGTGTCTCTCTCTTCATACCTAACTGGGAGTTGGTTCCACAGCCTCCCATTTTACTTTTGGAAATTCTTGCAACCGCAAGTAACCTGGGAGTCTGAGAGGAAATTGGGATAATAGTAGCATTAATTAATCTCCCTATCGCCGTTTGTGGGGTTAATCCAAGGAAGGAACAGGTCTTATCGTGAGTTTGCATGACTGCACATATGATTAATTGTTGTTACTTTCAGTTGAACTGTGGCAGCAACAACAGCATCATTCACCATATTTTTTTATTAATTTGGGAACTGACGCTTGCAGAAGTAATTATTAATAGTTCCTATTTGCTGTGTACAAACTAAAGGAGTGACAGCAGGATTAACTTGACAGAGCTCTTTAAAACAGGATGATTCTCTAGCATTTCCACTGCCATCCCATAAAGTCTTTTAAGAGAAATTAAACCTGTCTCCAAACCAGGCTCAGGGATGGAAACTTGCATCAGGATTTCATCATTATGACTGTTTACTTACAAGAAAATGTCTGCCTTTATAGGGAGCAACCTTGCCTCATTCAAGAAAATGAATAAATAAACATTATCTATTATACAGTGCTGCTGTGATAGATCCCATTATTATTCTCCCCTAGTTTACTGTGAACCAGCATGCATCACAATCAAACCCTCTCATCTTTATGATCTTAGTGAAAAAGAACACACACATGAACTTCAGAAACAAACGAGGCACCCAGGTGACACCACACCGTGAGCCCATTCACCAGGATGACTGACAGCTGTCACCGGGATGTCTGTCAGGATGATAAAAGGGGATGCAGTGGGAGTCTGGTGGTGTGGTCACAGTGCTTCACCAAGCTGATCCAAAGCAAACTGATTCTCAGAGGTCACGACAGACTTTTACTACCAGTGACAGCCAGTTTTCTTTCCTCTCCCCTGCTGCTCAGAGATTTACCAAATGCTACAGCAACCAAAACATACAAAGAAATGAGAATAAATCAGATGCAGTTGGGAATCAATAGTGTAAATTAGGAAAAAATCTTGCAGTATTTTTACTGAATCGACTCACAACTATTTGGAAAATTCAGTGAGTCTTGAAAAAGATAGATATATGAAAAATTGATGTTAAAGTTCCCTCAAGCACAAATAGAGGATATTAGAGATTACGAAAAAGGCCAGGAGAAAAAGTATGTTTATCTAAGAGCAGAAAGATTAGAATGATGGTGGTGCCAGTGGAAGAAAACTATTTTATACCCATTTTACCAAGGGGGTAAACTGGTAAATTGCATGTGCATGTAGCAGACGTGGTCACAGTTGATTGCAAAATCTGCAGTTTGAGTGCAATTAGTAGGAAATCCAGAGGACATGCTGAATAAACTGCAACCACAATCAATGACCTTTTAATGAGTTAACAGCCCGTTATTTGACCAATTTATACAGTGAAAATGGAAGATTCGAGAGGGCTTTTATGCTTTAAATGGTTACATTTTAACTACATTTTACTTTTAAAAGAAAAAGTAGGTCTTTTTATTTGGACTAAAATAGCAGACTGCAATTTAGTCTCGAACCTACCTTTTACTTTTACACTGGGAAATGAATTATTGTACAATTGGCAAGTCTTCCCACTGTCATGATGCAAATAAATAAATAACTAAAAACCCTCTGTGGTGTCTGAAGTAGCCAATTTGGATGCTAATGAAAGTATTTATTGTTGACTTTGGACATAATCCTGTATGGGGATGTAATCCTCTCCCGGAGCTTTTACTCTAGTAACAATAACAGAAAACATATGCTTCCCTATTCATTTCACTGGTGTTCTGTTGCAGGTGGCTCGCTATTGACCAAAAGAACACAGAAATGCCTTGCTGCTGCCATGTGCTACTACCCTGTGTGTGTGAGGAAAAGAAAAGGTTAGTGAAATATATCTTTCTGTAAAACGCTGTCTAAAAAATCATATGTGGAATGAAAGCATACACTGGAGCCATGAATCACGTAAGGTATTTGCTGCTGTGCTTTTGACCTTTTTTAAATTAAATTTTTGAATATTTTACACTTGTGTTTTCCTTCAAACGCCCCTTTTTATAACCATAGATAAAGGCCTGCTTTCTGCCAGCGTACATGAAGATGAATTTAGCTACACTTTGGGGGTGTCAGTAGAAGAGATATCTAGCACTGTTTTGTTATTTAGCAATAATTAATCACATTTATTGAAAACAATGCTAAGACCAAGAGCTTTTCTTAGCCCTAAGCAAGTATTTTTTGAAACCTATATTCAAGCAGCAACCTTCAGCACCAAAGTGTCGCCAAAAAGCTAGCTTCAAGTGGCCTTGAGGTTAGCTTAATCTAAGGTAGCTGTTACCAAAATGGCCTCTATAGCAAATTTCTCCTTTTGTAACAACTTTACCATTTGGATTTTTACTAATGCATAAGTTACGTCTGTGTAAGTCACTAAACTGAAACTCTCTACCATGTTTGTGGTGTTGGTGCTTGTTGAAGCATATTTAATAATAATAATAAGAATAATACAATCTGTCATTATGTTTGATTTGTGCTTCACATTTGTAGAATAAATACAACTTAATAGATATTAGTTAGTATTTAATTTGGCCAACACTTATTAGGATATATCTGTGTTATGCAGTGTATTATTATTTTACGTTTCCAACTTGCTAACTAAGCTTACTAGTGTTTACAAATGACCTAGCACCCTACCCTGTAGTTAAAAAACAAAACCAAAAGAACCACAACAAACATGGCCCCACCCAGAAGGCTGGATGATGTCACTGTTTCTACATCCATCTTTCATATACAGTCTTAATCTCACCTAAAAGCAAGTGAGAAATAAGTAAGCAGCATGTTAGATGGAAAACTTTAAAATAAATAAATAAAAATAACTGTTCCTGGGAGATAGGTCAACACAAGCTTCCAGGATTAAAGTAAGGTAAGTCAATGCCTTCTCCACTCCACCTATCTGCTTTCCCCCCTTTTGAACTGAAAATACATGAATGTAAGAAACACAGGTAAGAAACAAAAAAAATCCAATACCATCCTGCTGGAGGACTTGGTGGGATTAGCGCAGGGGGCTGAAAAAGTTTGCTGCAAGCTGTGTTCAGTCGATGTTGTGCCAGTTTTGAGGGAAAGTGCAGAAATTCTTTTGAAAGAGCTGTTGATGCAGGCAGCCCACAGCGCCGACTTATAATTGAATCCAACAGGTAGCCTGCATTGTTTCCAACGGCAGGTGTTCCATATCACAGCCAGTTGTTGTATAGGTCAGTTTTCACGACTCTCCTCAGACCTCTGCGAGTTTGACAAGATTGATGTCTGACTGTGCAAGATTACAGACCAATATAAAATATTTATTGCTTCTGCTGTTTTTCTCTCCCCACAAACACTATGGCTTCTTGCAAATCTACTGTAACAAGGTCTGTCTGTAAATTAGCTTAAGGTTGAATCATTCTTACGTCACATCAATCACTGACAGTCAGAAAGGGATTTTATTTACACGAAGGTGTCACAGAGGGCCCGCTTAAGCGCTTGCGCGGGAGGGGGGTGCGATTGCGTTTGGTTTGAAATGTATGCCACCATTTGAGCCTTTCATTTTGGCATTAAAGAAGTTGACATTTACATGAATTTACACTGCAGGGCGAAGGCGCAGGAGCTGTCAGGATTACAGTGAGTGTGACTGCGCTGATGAGACAGCATGTGGATGATGATGATGAGCTTATGACCACCAGGTAACAGACAGTGCAGTCAGCAGTGCACGACAGCGAGCGCGCACGGCGATTTCAAAGCTGCCTTCTCTCTCTCTCTTTCTCTCTCTCCCTCGCAGGAAGCCAGACATCCAGCATGGAGCTGTGAGGCAATCCTCCCGGGGTGCAAACGGTATCTGAGCTTTCCCAGACGAGAATGTATTCTTTTCTTCTACACATTGAAGGAGGGGAAATAAGAGCACACACATCGGGTTGCGTCCCTTGATGTGTGCTGTACAGCTGTGCGTGCGCAAGGGAAAGGAAGGGTTTAAAAAAATGATAAAGACAGACACGGATATCAATAAAGAGCCATAGCACATGTATGTAGGAGTGTTTCTATCTATCTCATGCTTGGCCTGGCTCGGCTCCATCGCTACTGGTTGTACAGTGTAATTTCACCGCCTGTTTGATTCGGCACTAAAAAAAAGTGTAAGCAGCTGACTCATCTATTATTCCGTCTTTCTCCTCGCTCTGCAAGTGGATAAACCCTCTTCTTTGCTTCGGCTCGAGCCTCTGCTTCTCTGTTGTTACTCATCTTTCTCCATCTCTGGCTTGCCCCTCTTTCTCTCTCTCTATCTCTTGTCATGGCAACAACATTCTCTCGCGTAGTATTTGCTCTCCAGCACACGCCGAGTTCGCATTGTCCCGCAGTCACCCGCGCCCACATATCAACAGGCAGGCCGGCTGTACAGTACTGAAAAAAAAGGAAAAAAGTCATTGTTATGCAACCTATGTTGTGCTGCCTGCTGCTCTGTTGGTCTGTCTGTTCATCTCTCTCTCTGCTGATTCTTCACGTGTCTTGTTTGCCTCCTATGAGTTTGTTCTAGGTCACATGCTAGTAGCTTTGTAAGGCACAGTCACAATAAATAAATACATTTTTTAAAAAGCACAGGTTTTATTGAAAGACATGCTCCGGTTTGGCAAACAGTCAATTTTATGATTCATGGCAGGATAAAGCACTTTCAATGTTGACAGAAAAAGTCTACACTGACAATGGAAAAACCTGTGTAAATAGAGCCTGAAAATGAAAGATGAGACATGTGCAGTTATCCAAAGCTGCTGCTGCCTGTGTTGCTTTGTGAAACTGAGACCTAGTGCTGTGCAATGCTGCAAATTTTATTTACCACAAAATCACTGTGATTTGTTACTTTCCACAATAATATAAATTATAAATAACTCCTTTTAGCTTTTCATGTATTTTGAAACTATGTGTTTTGGAGACCTGAATGTAAATGTGCCTGTCTAAAGCACTTTGGGTCCACTTTTGTTTAAACATGCATTAGGTTATAAATAAAATAGACGTGACAGTCAACACTATTTTTGCAAATGCATGTTTGAAAAAAAAAGATTCAACACAATTAATTGGGTGACACACTGAACTTATCGCTCCAATCAGAACAGCACTGATCCGATGCCAATACTGGTATTGGTATCGATACTATGGATATTTGGATTGATCTAACATGTGACATAAGGATGATGTGAAAATTGTGCCATACGCTTCCCTATAAACTGGGAAAAAAAGAAAAGTCTCCTTTATCATTTGTTAGGAGTTCTTGCCTTGTCAGAGATCATCCACGCGGAGCGTGCACACACATCCTCGCATTTAAGTGAGAGAGTGTGTGTGGGGTCCTCAGTGTTTCTCTGCATATGCATATTTAGTCACACTGAAAATGGTAAGCAGGTTATGTGTGAGACTGCGAGAGCTTCCGCTTTATTCGCCCTGCTGTCTGTTTACAGCGCATAAGAAGCTGCATCTGTCTTGACCTCATCCCTCCGGGCCCATATCTCTCGCCTGCAGCATGGAGGACAGCGAGGATCACAGAGCAAGCAGGGGCCTCTCTATACGACTGCTGAGCTCATGGGAATTTCACTGGAAGCCGGCTGTAAAATCCCCCCTTTTGAATGGCGGGCGGTAAGGTGAGGGCTCGAGCGAGGGAAGTTTTTACGCCCTGAGGTGAATGGGTCAGGCCCTCGTGATTGGTGGCCACGGGGGGAGGAAAACCATCAGATGCTCGCGATAATACCGCATAAACATTAAAGTTCACTAGAAGAGTCAGACAGCTAGAGAAGAACAGATGTCCGAGCCTCCATGGGTCTTGCTACCTGCTGGTGCTGTCAGCAGTGGGGAGGCGAGTTTGATGTGTAAGGGCCAGAAAGCTCACAGAAAGAAACTATTTTGACACTGATGCTTAGACTTTGTGCCGCTGCCAGAGCCAAGCAAACAGCACACAGTTTTTAGAGGTGTTTCAAAAGTCAAGGAGTGAGTAGTAAAAGCTACAGGTATTTCAGGGGTAATTATAGAGTAGGAAAGGTATACATAGAAAGACTGCAAACAGTTAGCTAAAAGTAATGCATAAGTGTATGAAAATAGATAGGTGAGTAAAATTTTATTTATTAGTTACTTAGCACTAAAGGCAGGTATTTATGTCTGTGAGATTGTTTCTCATGTAAATATACTTGGACAAAAGTACTGGGCCACCTACACGTTACACCCTACAGGAGCTGGTCCGTCACAAAAACCCATGCCATGAAGCTCACGGCGCATGGTTTTTGTGCTGATGTTAATGCTAGACGAGGTCTGGAACTGTGCAGTTGTTGAGCCAGCAGAGCGTAGGACACTTTTACACACTTATGCACATCAGTGCTTGCAATCCAATGCTACTTCCTGGCTGGTGGATGAGTGGTACAATGAGTGGTTGTAGTTGACTGTGCAATAAACTACTATTGGTTCATAAACATTAATTAATAGTAGTTTTTTTTCAATGTTAAATTACTAAATATTTTAAAGATTCAATTCAGCTTAAACTCTTTTCAAATAAACATATCTGGAACTTGTCTGGTTGCACTGACCAAGGGTTACTTGAGATTTCAGAACCTCCACTTTTCAGACTTCAGGACTGTGAAAACTCCTGTTGCAACACGATAAAAGAATGTTACAGTAGAAGCATGTCACTGCATCAGCAGTCATTCATTTGCCCAGAAACAATGCCTTTAGGACTTGGGCGTGCATTGTCATGAATAATATATATTATGTAGCTTTGCCTGAAGGCTGCTGTACAAAATTCAGTGCACAACACTCTGTCGAGCAACATGTCAGACCCCTCAGCCTTATATATGGCCTTGTTTTCCAAACATTGTTCATCTCATTATCATCACCATATGCTGCTAGCTTTGTCTTTGCTCATTAGAGAACTGCTATTTAGGAAGAGATGATGAGGGAGAACTCAGGAAGGGAGCACGACGGAGAGAGGTGCCGTCATGAAATCCTTATGAGATCCAGAGAAATATGCAAGCCGACTCCAATTCCGAAGCTGAGCACATACCTCTGAGTAAATCCCGTGAGAACTGACCATTAAACAGATAAGAGTGTGATGCAGAGAAACACTATTATTAAAAAGTCTGTCATGGGAAATGGTGGAGGGAAATGATAGCAGAGGGAATAGCTTATCTACCCAAATTGTTCCTCCCTGAGCCTTTGAAAGCACAATGACTTCCCCTGCACCCTTTTATGATTAGAGCTTTCCGTCATACCTCCCTTATTTTGAAGAGCTATCGATTTCTATTGTTCCTTTTCTCTCTGCCTCTCTTCTGTTGGTGGAACATTTGCAGTAAGATTCAACCACTGTCTGCCTATTGTATTGTCTTGTCTTGTCAAAGCACAATGCATTGACTGCAGTCTCACAGGACATTGTTACAGAAAGTCACTGAATCTATAGTAAGATGTCACTCTGATAGCTGCTTATCTCAGTCCACTTGAGTTGTGTTTTAAAGGTTATCTGTGCGGGAGCTAATCCCACACAGATTATCCAGCAATTCAAATAATGGCCATCGCTGTCCCGTGAGACATTTTCACTCTGCATTCAGGCAGATGCGGCCAGTCGTTTGTACCGGCATGTTACCGCCACAGACTTCACTGCATACTTAAAGAAATCGGAATCGTGACGTCTACTTTGGACAGAAGTGAGCAAATGAAATGCAAAATAACACATCCAGATTAAAAAGATCAGCTTATCAGATGCTTAAAACCACAAGGCCTCTGCAACCGCTGGGTGCTGACAGATGTCTGGGAGAACACCGGGTCGAAAACAAAAGGGAAAAAAAATTGTTTGGAATATAAAGAAGCTGCAGAGTACTGCCTAATAACTGCAATTTCATATCAGCAAGAACTCAAACAGTACATTAGCTTTGTGTAGACAGTTACAGTTTAATAAGCTTTAATTAGTATGACAGGCAACCCCAGTAGGATCTTCCGGTGTAGTATTTCTCCTGAAACAACTGTTGGTCCTAATGTCGTGTTGCAGTCATTCAGTCATGCTCATGCATGCTTAAGTTTTAGTGGCACAACAATTGCTGGCCCCTGTTGCAGCCCCCTTCAATGACCGATTGGGGGTGAGGGGAGGGAGACGGGGCAAAAGGCAAACTGTGGAAGAGACCAAGAGATCCAAAGTGGTGTATAGTGTATGATGGTGTGAAGAAACACTCACTGCATCATGAGAAGTGATGCAGGCTTACTTGTGGTTCCTGAGGTATTTAATAGTAGATTGGGAGGCAGAGCCTTCAGCTTTCTGTCCCTTTATTTGTGGAACCAGCTCCCAGTTTGGATTCATGATGCAGACATCCTCTCTACTTTAAAGATTAGGCTTAAAACTTTCTTTTTCTATAAAGCTTATTATCAGGGCAGGATCAAGTGACTCTGAACCCTCCCTTACTAACACTGCAACAGGCCTAGTCTGCTGGGTACTTCTCATGATGCAGTGAGTGTTTCTTCACACCATCATACACTATACACCACTTTGGATCTCTTGGTCTCTTCCACAGTTTGCCTTTTGCCCCGTCTCCCTCCCCTCACCCCCAATCGGTCATTGCAGAGGGCTGCCACTCCCTGAGCCTGGTCGTGCAGGAGGTTTCTTCCTGTTAAAAGGGAGTTTTTCCTGCCTACTGTCACTATGTGCTTGCTCACACGGGATTGTCTGCGTTTTGGCATTTTCTCTGTATTATTATAGCATCTTTACCTTACAGTATAATATTGAATTGAACAGAATGTCAATAAATTCTGTATGGTGAGGCATACAGACCTTGAGCTGTGAAATCAGAGGGGAAAAATATTGGTGTGGTGGATTCAAACAATCAATTTAGTGCTAACAGGTAAAACAAATTTAACCCGAAAACAGTCTGTCATTTTTTTCTGTCTTATTTTTTCCCACATGGTTCCTCACCTCCTGAAAGGCTATCAAAGAAAAAACATTTTTTACTTGTTTTTTGTTAGAGTTCAGGTTTTTGTCACACGAGCCTCGGGCAGTCATCTTCTGTGGCTCCAGGCTGGGTGTTCCTCCCTGTGACAGGGCTCATCAGTCACCAGGCCACAGACGGAGAGAGGGAGACAGGCTCTTGTTGTAAACAAAGGAATAAATACCTGCTCCACTAAAGCACATGGTTGACAAAAGGCAGCCCTTATTCATCATGATGACGGAGCACCACTCAAGGAAATGGAGCATCCACAATGACATCTTTTGTTTTCTCGATGATTTTCTGTCTTTCACTGAAAAGTGTTCCATTTCTAAATCTTCCCTGATTCTTTCTGATGTTTTTGCCAAATAGAGGTCAGCCTTTAAAAACTTCTTGTGTCCTTTGTGTTTGACTTCTTCTAACTTCTTTCTTTTCTTCCCCCGTGAGTCTCCTTTTTCAAGCACTCTGAGTCTTTCTTGCCTTCCTGATTGGCAGTGCCACCTTGACTTACTGGGGTCATACCGTTCACCCCCCTCATGCGGTGTTATGAGTCAGCAGTGGGGCTGCCGCTCTATCAACTGAGGGCAACACGCTGTTAGAGACAAAGCAAGACAGAGTCAGACAGATCGGGAGGGAGGCAATGGAAGATGGTGATGATAATGATGTGCGTCTCCATGGGGGGCTGACACTCCGACAACATGTCAGCAGTGCCGACCCAGAACCTACCGAGAGAGAGACAGACATGACACTGCTTTCCAACAGTTGCTCGGAAGGATCTGTCAAGCAGCTGTGGTATTTATGTTGACAAAAGTAAATTAAAAGATATGCGATTAAACTGAAGGAATGTGATATTTAGCTGGGATTAGTTTTATAATTGTAGCAAAAGCCCAGTGTGCAGTATTGTACTGCGGAGCCTTTGGTTACAGCAGAATTAAAGGGCAGTTCATTGATTTTTACACATGAAGTTCAGTTCGCTTGTCATAAGGAGTAAGATTCAGGCTTTGACTTTCCAAAGTTTGGAAAAAATAACCCTGATGCTGATCCTGAGGCTTCTCTTGAGACTAAAGAGCCAGATTTACTAAGTAAGGCTAATAAGCATGAGGCGGCCACAATCCATACAGAGAAAGGCAATCGGGACTCAGTAGGGAAATCAATGGTGCTATAAGAAGAACAGATAATGAAATTGGTATCAATAGATTCTTACAAGTACCTTTGCATGCACAGCTTGTTATTTGCAGTCTGACAATAACAATACAGTATGAGCATAGATTTTCAGGATATGTTTCTGAGGCAGCTGAAGGAGAATCCATTTTTTCTTATGCTGGAGCAAAATCTCTAATGTGACACTGAAGGACCGAGGTGGTTGCATGGGGTCCAGGAGGTGGGGGCAACCTTCAATGAAGGAATCCAGGTAGCTGGGATTACAGGATTCATCTAAAGAAGAGGTGCTTTACTGCAAACACATCGATCACGTGACCCTGGAATGTATTTGTAACGGTTGTGCGTCGAAGAATAGAAAACTTTATTTATTTACCAATAGATTCTGACTATTCAGTTGTTTACAAATTTACTGTTGCTGTGCAACCACACCATTTCAATTTAAAAGAGCGCCTGATGTTTTTTCTGCATGCCGTGTGATGCTTGTATATTTGTTAAAGTCAAAGGAAAGACTGACTCCTGAATGACATTGTTGGTATATATGATATTTTTCAATATGTTAGCTAACATGTACAATTAAAGAAAAGGAAAAATATACATGAAAGTTGATTACTGTAGGGTGCAATAATCTGCCAGCCAAACTGAGACTTTTTAATAAGCCCCATGCTGATCTCCTGCCTTTTGCCCCCGTATCAGGGGGTGTTGGGGCTTAAGAGGTTAAGTTCTCTGGATTTTATATTTGTTTGTTTTTGGATGAATTCAGATTCAGGTTAGTTTATTTGTACCTGTAGGTAGATTTGAGCTTCAGTAACTGAGTCATCCATCCAAGTTCAAACTGCAAAACCACTCACTGTAACTGATGACACGGAAATACTTGCTCAGTAATAAGAAAATAATGACATCTTGTGGCTTATTTACACCTTCAACACTTCCCATGTTCACCGTGCACATGTAATAAAGTTGTGTCTGCGGTATTTCAGCATCTAGCTAGCCAGAAGAGAAGTGAGCATAAACAAAGTGAGCAGGGTTTTTTGCTTTTTTAAGTAGCAGGTAATTTCAAATCCAACTTTTTAAATAGCTCAACAAATATGATCAGCCGAACAAACTCATTGTCATAGAATGTGTCTGCTAGCTAATGTAAAGCTGCTGTATTTCCCAGGAGTAGAAAAAAAGATTAATGTCCGACACTCAGAGATGGACAAAAATGTAAGAAAGACAGGACATGATAGGAAGAGGAGAGATTATTTTCAAAGGTAAGGACCGCTGTGTTTAAAACGAACATTAGATCTATGTTGTGAGCTATTTCTCAAACGTTTGACAAGAACTTGATTCTGTGTGATTAATATAGTTTCACTGTCAACTTGTTGTCCTGAAAAAAGGCAAGGTTTTAGTAAAGTGGCTACCAGAAACATTTCAACCCACAGCCTAGAAGGAAAACTCCTGCAAATACATATGCAGCTATAAAACAAATCTACGCCTTTCCACCACTAATACTTCACTACACATCTTGATCCCCACGCATAGGAAACCTGACCTTAAATTCTCTCTGAAACCTAAAAAGTACAATCTGTGAAACTTTGAGAAAAGCTGACATTATGGAGGCAAGGAAGGTCTGACAAAAAACACATCCATCTGTGCTGTGGTGAGGTCTCTGGTTTTCACTAAGGTTTAATTTCTCTCATTGTCAAATTAGACAGGAAAACACATCACTAGAATATATTCAAAACAGAAAGAAAAGCCTCTAAAACACCCTGAATAACGGCAGTAAGATCTATGTTAAAGCTTTTGCAATCATGAAGGCCTTAATCTAGACATATTAATTGTTGTTAGGCTGGTAGCTGATTCGTGATACTTTCCTCACCTTAACACTTAATCCTGCAAACAGAAAGGAACCGAGGTTTTGCAAGCTGACAATGTTTAATTAAGTGTAACCTCTGAAATTTCAGCCCCCCTCCTCCTGCGGTCTCTGACCCAAAGTCTGTTCCACTGGCTCTGCTAAAGAGAAGCTTTATGTTTAAAAGCTTTAGTCTGCTGCACCTGGCCCTTGGGCTGAATCCCTGGCAGATTTAAGCATCAGAGCACAGCTGTGTGGGACTTTTCTTGGCCTGCGAAGACAAGGCAGAGGAGAGGGCAGCTTTCCTCTCACAGAGCAGATTTCCTGCAGCGAGCAGCAGTGGGATGAGAAAAGCATGACAGTAATTGTTTGACTCAAACAAAAAAAAGGACTGCACACAGTCTAATCCATCCCAGAGTGATATTAGCAAGTGTTTCTTTGATTTTTTTGCTCAACAAATAAAGTAAAGACATCAAGGACAAAAAATAACGCTTGAAAATCATAATCTACAGATATAATGTGTCTTGTGATCGCAGACTCAGAACTTTATGGCCTTCGGAAGTTTCCAAAAAGCTTTTTCATGTTTTGCATGTGTTCTGCAAAAAAAAAAAAAGCCACAAGACAACGTATGAATAATGGAGCGAATCAACGCGAGGGTGCATAATAGCCTTTCATCTCATGGCCCTTTCCCGCACTAGCTAAAAACACAAATTTTTGCCGTCTGTTCTGCTCTCCGGGGGCAATGTGACGGGGAGCTCTTCCACTTCGCCGTGGCTGCGATATGTTGTGGTTTGTGCGTGCACTTGGCTGCGTAGTCGAAGCGTAATTTCCTTAAAGTCACTGTGAATGGATGCTGCAGTGTTCATGTAGCATTAGTTTAGCAAAAGAATTAAAAAAGGGCTGCTGCAGGGCCAGATTGAGAGCCTCGGTGTTTATAGTGATCTCTTCTCTATCGCTGCCTCTGTGTTGTGGCCATATGCCTGTCTGATATCAGCACATGGTAGGCAACACACTCTTACCCATGCGCCTGTTTATTTGTGTACCTGTTTATCTGTCTTCTCTTTCACTGCGAAGAGAGCCTCCTCATCCTCCTCCTCCTCTCACAGTCCTCTGCTCTCTCGGTCCATCTGTTGTCAGAAGCATCCTGAGTATTTATCTGCCCGTCTCTGCTTCTTTTTTGTGTCTTAGCAGCTCAAACAGAGAGGGAACGAGTCAGCATGCTTTCCTCTACACTTGTGTACTTACCAGGGCATCTGATACCTTTCTCCTCACAGTTATTAAAGATGTCACATTTACGAAGTGAGGAATATTGTTTCAGGAAGCTTGGAGTGGTCCTGAGGGATCTCCCTGCTCCGAGGGAGGATATTAGCCCACAAGTGAGTCCCACATTTCACCGCAGGACCCGTCTCCTCATCCACAAAGATGCCACGGTGACATTCTGCTATTGGCAACACAAACTAAAAGCAGAGCTTATCGATGGCCTGCGCCGAAGAAGTCAAACCAAGCACGACATCCACACTTCCTCAGAGAGCCAAGCGAAAACGGAGAGGCGAGAGAAAAAGTAGGTTACTGAAGGAAGACCGGCTGCCTCGCTCCATTTGTAAGCAAGGGAACACAAGCATTGGCAGGGTGCAAAGTGTACTCTGTGTGTGTGTGTGCGTCATTGTGTTTTGTCAGCGTATAAATGTGCCTGTGTGTCACTGTGTCTTTGTGTAAGAACTGTACAAAGAAAAGCAGAAATAGCAGCGTATATTGATGGGTGCAGCTAGACGTAGTGTAAGCGTGCACATGCTATTGCACATCTGCTCCAGCGAATGAGCGCTCTTTTGTCACACGGGTGTTTGCACTCGCGAGTGTCCATTTATGCAACAGTTTAAAGCGGATTTTTCCGCGTGAATGCCTTCGCGCTTCCATGTGCCTTTATTTCATGCACAAGGATCCGCTGAATGCCATGTGATGCCATTCATGCAAGGGTATGTGCAAGGCAATGATCCTGCAGAGTGGCAGTGTAACTGTCGGCTCTTCTCCACCACTCTGTGCCTTGGCAACAGGGAGCGTGAGGGAACCGGTGCGAGCAGACAAAGACACTTCCATCTGCCTGACGAATGCTGCAGAGCAGGAAGGCAGGCAGGCAAGAGATGGATTCTGTGTAACAGCATGGGGGTTATAATTGGGTCATAAGGAAATCCCCATATGGGTGACCCACCCCTCCTCAAATGCAGCCCCCTATCCTGCTAGGCAATGCCTGAACTGCCAGAGGGCCTTCAAAACTAGCCCTGAGGCATGTAAGGGACAATCACTTTCATGGGGAGATTGCACATTCCAACAAGTAACACACACGTACAGCTAGATTTATATTTCCATGAAGCACAGGCAGGCACAAGTAGCTTTCTTGCTGCTGGTTTATTTGAAGGCGTCTCTAAAAATCCACAAAAACTAAAGGCACAGCATTGACAAAATGTAGACTATGCTAACATGAAACAGCATGCACAGCAAGCAAAAAACAACATTCTATGGTAGTAAATTCATTGTTGGCTGCAAGCTACAAAATAATATTATAGAATAGTCTTTGAGTTTGCAGAGGTTTTCATTAACAATTCAAATCTACTTAAAGTCTTTTGCAATCAGCTTAAATGTCTCAACTAATAGCACATTAAAAGCACGTAAGACGCCTGTGCATAGGGTGGCAGTTGTTGCTTAGCAGTCTTAATCAAATAAAATGCAGTCCAGCAAGCTTTGCAAGTAAATTCTGACTTCCAATATAAATAATGCATGAATAACAAATACAGCTTAAAGTGGTAATAGGCAAGTTTTTTGCTTTATCTCATCATTAGGAAGCACTATAACTATAACTGTAGAATAAGGGCGCCATCTATGTTGAGATCGGGACCTTTTTGCCTCACACTCTGCTTGGTGCTGGGTCCACTTTCCAGTGAAACAAATGGTCAGGACTGAGATACCAAACCCTCACTGGACAGTGTTTTTATTTCTCTCGGTGGCTATTTGGATCTCCTGCAGGTGTGATATATCACGGAGGATAAGCTCATAACAGGTGTAACACTAAAATCAACAAATATAACCAGCTAGAGGAGGCAGAAAGCCTCTTCCACTGATGCAGAGAAGGTTCACAAAATGATATTTAGTTGCCATTATTTCTTTCAGATCAATAAGTAACAAACACTGTCTACTTACAGCTGAGTCACGGTAAAGTAAAGTCGCACTAAAGGTTTTCTGGTAAGAGACAACCGGTCCTCAAACCACTACCATCTTACTTGGATTGACTGCAATAACTCTTAAAGAGAATTGAAAATTGATATACACTCAGACTTCCAACACCCTGCAATCAATCTGAGTTCGTATTCGCTGATGAGTGCAACTGCAACGCTTCTTTTTGCAATTCAGAACTCAACTGGTTGTATTCTGATTGTATTCATATGTAAAAGGATGCTTGTATAACACCTATTGCAGGTAAAGTGCCGTCCTGCAGCAACTAAATCACCATTTGTGGAGGAATTTCTGAATTTTCTGGCTTTTTCTGGCTGAATTGTAAGTATTACATGTGAATGTAGATGACAATAGGTTTGTAGCAGTCGGCAACAGGTTTGTGATTTTTGCCCGTTTGTCACAGTTAATCGTCATGTTATCATAAACAGATTCCACATAATTGCCAAACTGACCTGCAAACTGAAACTCCAATTCTTTGCTATTTTATTGCTGTCTTGATGCATCAAAGTCACTTTAAAGGCTGCAACTAACAGCAAGTGGTCACATACCTGGTCCCTGTCTTTGAAACACACATTTCAAATCAACAAGAATGCAAGCTTGTTATGCATAGTCGCAGTAATTTGTCTCCAAACTGACTTCCAGTAGTTACATCATGTTGCTGGACATTTAAGTTCTCGATCAGTTATTTGCTGTAAGAATTCAGTCTAGTGAACGTTGGAAATGGCAAAGTGCAACAGGCTTGTTGATTCTTCCATCTTTGAAATAGTTTGACTTTTTAAGTGCAACTGATTTGTTGATATACTGACATAAGAATGGTGTGAACAAGAATACTGCAGCTTGTGGTTCAGAGGATCAAATGAGAACAGCAATATGAATCCTGCAAAGCAACAGAAAACTTCAACCAGACACTCACCATTCACTCGCATGCAGATTTAAAGTACCTCTATCCTGTATATGTCTGGCTGGCATAATCTTTCACTTTGTCTCTCACTTCTGTTATTTCCTATGCATTCAGACACACTACAGCACGCGCACACACACACACACACACACACACATTCTCGTCTCCACCCACAGCCTCGTTCTCATGTCTTTCCAAATGAACTAAATCTAAACTGGTTAATTATGAGATTCATCGCTGTTAGCACCTGTTAGGTAATTAATGCCAATCACTGCCTTCTGGGGAGGAAAATTATCCTCCATAAAAACATGGTTTAGCTAGCTTCACTCTGTCTTTCTCTCTCTCCCCCCTCTCTCTGGCTTCCATCTTCCTTTCTCTCTCCCCTGCTTATTACCTCCATCAACTTGTGTGCCCTGTGCCTGCTGTTACTAAATGATCCCAGAAAAATAAATAAGCGCCGCTATAAACAAATGTTGCCGCAGTGGCCACGCTCGTGGATAAAGCAGTCGAGGAATTCCATCAAACACAGATGGGTAGACAGTGTGGGAGTGTGGACGTGGTGATGGAGAAACCTGAGATGTTCATTGGCAAATGCAATCAGAAAAGATAAATAATTCATGACAGAGCTGATGCTGAGATGGTAATGGTGGTAGCCAGACTAGTGGTTGGAAAAGCAGGCCAGTAGTCTCCGGACTGTATATTGATATTCAAACCAATAGTATTCTATAAAACTTTAAAACATGCTGCAAATTTAATCATAAGGCAACCACTTGGTATGAAAACCTCCACTCTTGGGTTGCTCCGGCTGTACAGCCAGAGCCAATGAAGGAGGCTTCAGTATGTCTTTGAGCTTCTTTTTAGAACTATTGCATATGTGGCAGGCTGCAGATGTGTACTGCGCAGCATGTTTTTTAAGATAATTACGACTGTCATTGCAAACAGCTATTAATTTGAGTCCAGTTTTATTTATATAGCAGCAAGTCATAATGTACACGGGCAGCTCTGATAGGCCGTCCCCTGCATTTTGCTTTGTTTCTTTTTCTTATTTTTGTGGACTGCCTCACAACCTATTTGTTTGTAAGGTTTATAACAACACTAAAATGTATACAGTGAAAGAAAAATTGTAAATTATAGCTGCAGCCAACTAGCTAATTGAGCTAATATTAGCTGAGCTGTTTGCCTGCTCTGGCTGATTTGCTTATAAATGACAGTCATAATTGATCTTTAATGGAATTTGTGGTACAAGACTGCAGTTTAAGCTAACAGGTGCCACGGCATGGTTCTTAGAGCTTATCACATACATGTAATGACAAAGATGATATTTTTATTTTTATGTTACAAAAGATGAAGCTAGGATGAGTTATGGTTAGCTAGTTATGGTTACATATGGCTGGGTTTAATTTCCCCAATCTTATGAAATAAACATAAAAACAATTTGACGGTTTTCCATTTGGTTATTTTTGATTACATTTTGAAGAGCTTTTTTAGACTAAAGTTATGTGGATGAAAGATTGAAGTGCTAAGTTATTAGCTAAACCCATCATGCTAGGTTAGCAAGCTACAGTAAAAAACTGTAGGGGCAAACATATATGCTAATTGGTGCAAATAATGGACTGATAATATACTAAAATCTACTGATATTGACACCCTTTTGGAAACAGCCAAGAGTGCCACCTAGAGAAACTGTACTCTTTAAGACTATGACATTGGCTTCATTTTTCAGCTCCGAAGATTGCTCCTTAGCCTAACCGAGACTGGCTTCCAAACAGTGGGGACAGAATCAACTATAAATGAGGTTGTAGCATTTTTATTACTTTTGCATGTTTTCTTTTGCTTGTCAGTAGAGACAGATGATTCAGTCTTAAGTAATTAGCTCACAAGCTATGGCTTTATTTATTTATTTTATTTATTCGAGCACATACAACAAGCTCATTGCTCTGTTTCAGCAAGTCCTCCAACTAAACAATCATATTGTTTGTTGGGCCATTGGGACTACAGTTTAGAGCACCAAACCTAATTAGTTAGGGAGAGGAAAAACATCGTGTTTTGGATTAAATTGAGATATTTTTATGACATTACACCCATATTACAGACTCAATTTTCTTACTGGGGGACAGTTTAAACCTAAATCTAAAGCTGAGAACCACAAGATCACGTTTTATATGCACTTGTTCTCACAGTTGCTTAGTTTGTTGATGTTAAAAACTAGCTAAAGGTCATAATAATTCTTGTAGAAATGGCCAAAGAGATAAATAAATAAATGTAAAAAGCAATGTAATTTAGCAAAGTACCAGGAAATAGATACTCTGGGTCAAGGGAGGCCCTCATACATAAATCTAATTTGTTGTGAGGGCACTGTTGCATGGAATGACTTATACATCATTTATGGCTTTCTTCTTGATCTTATAGCATGGTAGGGCCCTGTGAAACAATCTACACAATCAGAGAGGGGGAGAGGATGAGAAAGGAAGAAGTATGATATGAGGAAAGAGGAAGTAGCTGGTGGCGGGAATGTATTGAGGGAGCAGATTAAAATCGATACAAACATACAGCTGGAGTCCGTGACTCAGGTACAGCTAGATGAAATTCAATACGATGCTGAAACAACATGACGCACAGACAGGCAGAAGAGTGAAATGTCTAGGTCCACCCAAACTACAAAGAGCGTAAAGCCGCACTAACACACCCAGCATTCACGTGTGCCCTTTGACAACAAAAAGAGAAAATGGGAAAAATCAGAGACCTTCCGACAAGGATGTAAGTTGGACTTGAGGGACAAAATGACAACTTAAGACTGCATAAAGAGTCGAATTGGGTTTTATAAGAAGCTAAGAATGGCCTTTCTTTCAGTACTTTTTAGTGTTTCCATCTTGTGACGATTGGCTAATTTCTACATTTGTCTTCAGGTAACACCACTTTCCGTGATAACAACTTAATTTGACTTGCAATCGCAGATAATAAAGCTTGTTTTCTTGAATCAATAACAAATTATTCAGTTATCACATGAAAACAAAAGGTTGTTACTTTTTGTTTTTCTGTTTCTCCATCATCGTGTATCGTGCGTGAAATCTAAGTTATTAGTGGTGATTCACACATGAGGTTGAATCATTACTAATTCACTTTAACAGAGATGCCAGTATGCATGTCTCCTCGCCAAGATTGCTTTTTCTTCTCACCTTAGTAACATTTCACTAATGCATGAAAACAAAGCTGTACCAACTTTTACTGTGAGAGTAGATTAATTGAACGATATTCTACTACTTTTATTAATTAAATCAAATGCCACTCTGTCACTGCTTCCGATACTTCCGTGATTTGCAAAGAAACCTCTGGGTGCTTTTATCCATTTTTCTTATTGCCTTATTTTTGTATTATTTTAACTACTGTCAGATAATAATAAAAGGTGCTTTTTAAATGTTGCATGTGTCCTTTCTGATCACAGAAAAAGTATTCATGTGTGGCACCGATGGCAATGATTTAAAGGTAGGAATTTTGGAAGGATTTGGGACAAACATTCTTGGTTAAACTTTCTTCTAGTCTTAACAGATTTGCCTTAATAGCGCTTGCACAACTTTTCCATACAATGGTAAATTATTACCAACATTTCAGGTGTAACCACTTTAAGTTTTCCTTCTAAATAATGCGGTTAGATAATCTAGGCTCGCGCCATATCCACAAATGTTATCACAGTATCTCCATTGAAAGTTAATGCAAGAATATTAGCTTTCTAAATTGAGTTTCTCTATATTTCTTACGTAAAGTCCTTTTGGTATGCAGGTTTCATAGTTAATATTTCGCATCTCTAGCCATGCAAAAGCTGCTGGGCAATTTTATGAATTCTTTTATTAATCTGGGATTTCGGCTGAAGTCAAGAATGGCTGCACTTGCAGTTTTTTTAATGCCTTTACCTTGAGATAAGTAAGCATGTTTTCTAATGAAATTGGGTTAATTTATTTAGACTTGTTTTCTTGAGGTAACAATCCCACAGGCTTATCGCATTGAATTCCCCTGCAACCAAGTTGCAACCACTGATGATGCAAGTAACAGGGGCTATTGCTGAATGATATTACATTAAAATGTATATTACTGGGTAATAAGATACAGAAACTGGGGGCAATAATGTAGAAATAAAGCTCAGGCACATGTGATACAATAGTATAGCAATATATTAATAACAAAATGATAACTTGCTAGCAGTAAAATCATATATCTGTGCATTAGTATGTTTAGAGACTGATTTGTGGTATTAACATGATGTTAAGTTGATATTGGTTGATGCTTTAACATGTTGTGACATTGTTACTATATGATAATGATGGAATTAATTCAATCCCTTGCATTGTCAGGTTTGCAAAATGAAAAACTACCTGCTTCTATCCATCCAGCCGTTCGCTTCCGCTTATCCTTTTCAGGGACGCGGGGGGCACTGGAGCCTATCCCAGCGGTCACAGGGTGAGAGGTGGGGTACACCCTGGACAGGTCGCCAGTCTGTCACAGGGCTAACACACAGAGACAAACAACCATTCACACTCACATTCACACCTATGGGCAATTTAGATTAATTAATTAACCTATCCCCACTAACTGCATGTCTTTGGAATGTGGGAGGAAGCCGGAGTACCCGGGAAGAACCCACACAAACACGAACATGCAAACTCCACACAGAAAGACCCTGGCCTGATGGTGGAATTGAACTCACCATCAGAACTCACTGTGCGGCAACAGTGCTAACCACCATGCCACCGTGCTAAATAAGGTAAGGATTCGGCAGGAAGTTTGTTCTGTCCATCTGTTTGTAGCGTTTTAAGTGGGAGAAATGTTTTGTCACTTGCATGAGAGATGAAAAGTTAAGGAATCAGGTTTGCAAGATGGATTTTCAATGAAAGCGCTATGTTCAGATGGACAGAATCAACTTTTGGGGAACCAGCAATCAGGATTACAACATGCAAAACTACCAATAAAGCAAATTTCATAAATGGGACCAACGGCCTCCCAAAAATTTCCGAAATGATATAAGTTTCTGTAACTGTCCCTCAGAGTTAAGAGTTTTTATTTGATACAAAATTGTTACATTTTAAGACCCTCCTTCCTGTCCCTGTATCACTAATAGGAAAGTCTTTGCTGTTTTCTCCTAATGTTATAGAGGCTGTAAAAGTCAAAGCTGGATTGACTTGATATTAGGGCTGCCACGATTAGTCGACTAGTCACGATTACGTCGACTATCAAAATTGTCGACGATTAATTTAATAGTTGACACATCATTTGAAGCTCTTTAAGATCCCGAAAGACACAAGAATAAGTAGTAGGATTTAAGAGTGTAATAACGGACTGAAACAGAAGATGGCAGCACTGCATGTACAAGGATGCCAGCTGCTGTTAAACCCTGAAGAAGAAGAAGCAGTGTCCGGTATCGTAACTGTGTCCAAATTTATGAACTGCATCCTCCTGTGCACTTATTTGTAGGCCGATTACATTACAGCAACACCACAAAGACTGTCCAAATTCGAAGACTCTGACAAATGCGGCCGATAAATGCGCCCTTTTCCCCCCAGATTTGAAGGGTGGGTCGCTTCGAGGCCCAACCTATCCCAGAATTCATAGCACGGCCCTGCTTAGTTTCCAACAATGGCGGCAGCTAGTTAGTTTTAATGTTACTCTTATTATTCTTTCTGGGTCACAAAATAAACGTTTAACATATTTTCAGGCGAGAATGTAGCTGTGTAAACCTCAAATATCTGCTCAGTTTATGAAGACACCACATATTTTCAAAAGCGCTCCGACGTTTTCGGAGACGTCAAGTAGACAACTGATTATCAGAAGTGTGAGATGCTGGAGAATATACTCCGGTGTCCTGTTATATTTTAGATAGCAAGGAGCAGACGGCTGCGTTTATTAAACTCCACCGAAACAATCTGCAAATTTCATTAAAATTTTATGAACTATCATCTTGTCTTTATTTTTAGTAAGCATATACCTTAAACACTTAAAGCTGTAAGCTAATGATAGTTATATAAGAGCAAAAATAATCGGTGACTAGTCGACTATCAAAATAATCGTTTGTGGCAGCCCTATTTGATATGTATGCATGCAAAGAAAGATATTGTCCTTTTGCAAAATGCAAACTGTGACAACTCACAATTACAACTTGTATTTATTCAATAAAGGATAGTCCTGCTCTGTTTACCCTTTTTCTTTCCACACCTCTCAAAGTAGATTATTTCTCCTTATTTCAAAAGTATTTATAAAGTGGTATAGTTATTTTTCCAAGTAAACAAGATTTCCTTGGGTTGCTAACTTCACTCTTCTTTTCAAGGAGACCTTTTCAAAATTTGATGATCTCAAATAATTCACTCAAAGCTCTCAAAGTCATCCCCCCAGGCAAAAGGTGTACCCTGGTAACATTGTATGTAGTCAGCAATAGTGTAAATTTCCTTCATCAGAAGGTCATGTTATATTATGATAGCAGCAGCACAGAATAAGAAACTTTGTTTTTTACTTTTAGCCATCCTAATTTACTAAACCTTCCTGACTGTGGCAATTATAACAGATGTCAGAATGTAACAGTAAAAAAGCACCAAATTAATCACATTAGAAATAATGTTTGCATTTTTATGTGATGGCTACTTTAGCACTTGGTGATTATAACTTCGAAAGCCCCTGAACAAAGTTCATTTTGTATAGTTTTAAAGAGTTCATATGCAGGAAAACACTGTATTTTCTAGTTTGCCAGTTTGCTGGGATAGGCTCCAGCTCCCCCGCGACCCTGAAAGGGTACGCAGAAGAGGATGGATGGATGGATAGTATGCCTATTTCAAAAGGTTGCTAAGTAACCAATGGATGCCCCCCCTCCACCCAACACTTCAGCTATTACTTCTGACAGAAAATTAACCCCTATGTGTTACCAATATGATTGTTATTATCACAGTTTTCTCACTGACCACCAGTGAGGGAGCCCTCAACATCTACCTGCAAGCTATAAAAGTCTGATAAACCCTTTGCAGTGACATCAATACTGTTTGTTCACACTTGACATGAAACCAAATGGCCAATGCGAAAGCAAATGGGGACTTCGACCAATTCAGGAGTAAATGAATGTCAAAACGCCGAAGCCACATTGCCACAACAGAGAAATGTTACCATTGTGTTCTTGGACGTGAAGTGCAGTAGGGAGCTTTGTCTGAATCCTATCTGCTCTGTGTCTTTCCACTTTCATACCAGGCAAGGCTTAAAAAGATCGATGGTCTCAGATATAGATTTCCTCACACGTCAGCTGTCAACTACAGTCTTGCTGTCTTTTTTTACCACATTCATTCTTTTCTCATCTTTGCTTCTGCTCTTGCATTCTTCTCCTCTCGTTTTTGTTCTGTTACTTTATTTGTCTCTTTCTGCTCAGTCTTTCGCACTTGTGCAGGCTCTGCATATCAGAAAAAGAGGAAAGAAAGCACTTTCAGATCCCCTCTGCTTCCATTTCCCAAGATTCCTTGGGAGGACTGATTCAATCGCTGCCTGTTGGTGAGGTTGACAGTGACATCTAAGGTGCGTCTCCCTCTAGATTCCTCTCCTTTATGCTTCTGTCACATCCCTCCACTCACTGCAGAACTTTGTGCAATTTCCATTTCTGTATAGTAAAAAAAGTACCTTTCTTGTGAAATTGGAGATAATTATCCTATGTGGAAAGACATGCAAACTTCTACGATTAGGTTGTCAGGCAGACAATCAAGGAAAGTATTGCATTTGCATGCAGTTCATTTCTACTCATGACAGAACTAAATATAAACTGAATACTTTATCACAGGAAGGCTGGAGTATATTAGACGTTACTGGGCTGCCACTTAAATCAGTGTGCTCACTAATTTTCCAATAAGATAAGGCATGTTGGGATTATAAAGCTCATTAAGTTGCTTTGTGTGCAGACACAGTGTCATGCCTGTGATCTGAATCTGACGAGAAGATGCTGAAATGGTCCATTTGCAAATATGTATGAGACAAATCACAGCGGTCAATGAAAATGAAGGAAAACAATCCAAATGCAAGTGTTAGATATACAGATCTACCAAACGACCAAAGACTGTTGTTGGAAAGAAGGAATCCAAACTATCAGCTTTGAAACTGATATTGCACATGATGATCATAGCATGTGTTCAGGTAGTTCAGGGGTGGGCAACTCCAGGCCTCGAGGGCCGGTGTCCTGCAGGTTTTAGATGTGTCCTTGATCCAACACAGCTGATTCAAATGGCTAAATCACCTCCTCAGCATTTCTTGAAGTTCTCCAGAGGCCTGACAATGAACTAATCATTTGATTCAGGTGTGTTGACCCAGGGTGGTATCTAAAACCTGCACTCGAGGCCTGGAGTTGACTACCCCTGAGCTAGTTCATCCAGTCAAGCCAGACCACATCAGCTGACATCTCTACACATTCAAGTCACTAATCTCATACAAGGCTACATCATTACAGCTGTTCATCCAGTCCATCGTTGCTGCTACATCTGCAAGCTGCTGTGCAACCCACCTCATCCCAGCTCCTCATCATCATACTGTTTTTAAGTCAATTCCCCTTCCACACCTAAACAATAATGAGTTATTTAGCTGTATTTAACTATACTGTGGTTGAAATAAGAGTGTTTTTTTAAGATGCATGCAGACCAACACAGGATAGGTACATCATACTGCAAGCATTTTCTTGGGAAGCTTGAATATCCAATTTTATAGCACTCTAAAATATTCTTTTAATGCCGAAGTGCTGCAATCCAGCATAACAGTTAATGCTTTTTCCTCTTCGAGGATAAACTTTTAGTTGATTGAAAGCCTTAGTAGTAGTATAATGCATTCAATCAGTGTGCTCTCCTTGACTCTTTTCTGTGACACTGAGGTAATTCTGACTGTGTTTCTCCAACAGCGCCAGTCTGGGCAAAATAAATAAAGACAACATCTGACCTTTTTCTGAAAGAAAAAGCTTCTAAAAACAGTTTCATCTCCAGGTTTAAGTCCTTCAAGGAAGGAGAGCTGTTGTTCAGCTGTGGACTCCAATATTTCACAAGACAAAAAAACACTGATGTGGTGTAACAATCGGAACATATTTATCAGGGGTTGCCAACGCTGATGGATATACCGTAAAGTGGTTCAGACATCGACAAACCTCTGCCGCTCTCTGGTAGAATTTTTTGTAGAAAATACACACAGAAGCAACACCAGGAGTAGAAAAGAAACTTGTTTCTACAACCAGCTACTGCCATAAGAGACAAGTAATGCCAAAAGAAAAGGCAACAGTGGCCAGAAGCCGAGCGAGGCTGAGAGCAGGGCGATTGCGGCGATCAGAAGGGTAGAAAACAAAACTCCTTCTCTGTTTTTGTGAGGCGTTCCAGGCTGGTAATTTGCAAGCAGGCAGACAGGCACAGGATCTGTCGGACTGAGAGCCCAGCATCGTGACGCATTTTGCCCAGCCACATGTCCCCTATCCATGGGCCAGTGCCCAGCAGGATGGGTGGGGGGTGGTGGGGGCTGTAAGCTTGTCCATGAGTTTGTGTGTGTTACTGTTTCTTGTGTGTCCATATGTGTGTATGAGGATGGGAGGGTTTACAGCGTGAAGTTTGCCAATGTGGCCTAACCTCCTTGGGCTAGGTTGGTGAGCGAGCCAGACCATACTGATGCCTGCGGGCGAAAGAGAGAGACAGAGGTAGAGCTAGCTTCCCTGAGACCGCAACCCTGAGTTTGAATGGTGTTTTTGAATGGTGGGGGCCACAAATGTGCTATCAGCAAGAGCCTTCCCTGCCTGTGACGCTGGTGGCATCAGTCAGCCAGCCAAGCAAATGTGCTGCCTGCCCCTGGGCCATGTGAAAACTCAGGCATGTGAAACTGAGGCCTGGAACAGAATTATTGTGTGTGTGTGTGGAGGCTCTACGTGTGTGGGCGCCTTTTGGTTTCCATATGCATGTGTGTATATAAGAAAGAAAAAAGAGCCTCCGGTACTTTGGGGACATGTAAAGTGATCTGCTGCTTTGGCCGGTTCATGGAAACAGACTGTTCTCTTTCAAAGCCAAGACTTTCATGGTACGTACACAGAAAGAAGTGAATGGCCAGTTCCTACAATACTGTAAATATTCTCTGACATACTTCAGTGGTACCAACCTTTTTTTTTAATTTGTATTTTTTCAGATGAACCACACTAAACTTCCTTTTAAGAGTACTCTGACTGCACTAATTATAATCATAACCAAGCCATAATCAAGATTTTAAATTCAGTGATCTTTTAATTACTTCAAGTTTAACATGTCCTTTTGCCTAACTGAATAACTCTGCATAAGTTAGCGATCAGAAGGTTCTACAAATCTGTCGATAAATGTAAAATCCATTCCTGAATCACAGTTTGGCCAAGATTTATAAAATACAACCCAAAATAAGCGAATGAGCCAATAAACTCAGTGTTTACAAACTGAAACCCATATTCCCAAGGACCTCAACAGGACTGCACATCTATGGTGGTGGATTTCAGATGGAATGCAGGTTCTTCTTAACTTCTGCATTGTTTTCATTTTTCCAGCCCTGAAGCTACATCTATGTTTTATGTCTGTGGTCAGAACAGGAGTCTGCAATGTTGGTGAGAGTTTAGGTAGATCTAAAACTATCAACAGCGCTCAAAGTGGTCCAGAGGTGCAGAATGAAGACTCGTGTTTTCTGTTTTAGGCCATGTCCACACTAATACATTTTCGTTAAAAAAAAAATCTTTTTCTCTCAGTTTTGGCCTTACGTCCACACCCAGATGACGTTTTTGGTCAAGGAAAACGTAGCTTTTTGGAAAATGCTCTCCAAAGCGGATACATTTGAAAACGGCGTTTTTGCGCCGCAGTGTGGACAGCGTAACCGCAGGCTTTTGGAAACAGTGACGCATTTTTTTAACAGCCCTATTAAAGATTAATATCAGCTTGTACACGCTCCACATACAGGGGCATCATTTCCAGGGGGGTTAGGGGGGCTATGACCCCCCCAATAATCAGACCCAGCCAATATAACCCCCTCAATAAAATTATGAATTATCTTGCATAAACAGGCTGTTGATTTTCTTTACTTGTTTCAGGTATTACCAGCAAAATAGTTGCATGTTTAATCATTATTTAGACTGAGATCTTGGACACCCCCCCCCAATGGTCAGCACAAAGTCACACCCATGTCCACATAGCTTTTCTTTAAAGTCTTTAATTCTCACTCGCTTTTGCAACTTTGTACTTTTCTGTTACTCGCAGCAACAACTCCACCTCATTGTCAGTCCATTTAAAAAACTCGCTGCTTTTTCTCGACATTTTGCCCCGTTTCAAAGAGCCGGAAAGTAAATAATCGGCAGACAGAAATGACGCAGGTTGAATAGTCTTACGTTTCAGGCATGCGCAATACAGGAACTTAAGCGTTTTCAGTCGTTTCAGTGTGGATGAACAACTGTTCGGAAATGACTGAAAACGATAGTGTGGACACGGAGCGTTTTTAGACAAGAACGCTGTTTTCAAATTTATCCGGGCTAGTGTGTTTGTCGCACTAGCCCGGATTTGTCTGAAATGTGTTTGTCGCATTTTTCTAAAACCACAACATGAAATAAAGAAAACGAGCATGACTCGCTGCCGAGCCGTGAAAACACACGAACTTAAGTAAAGCTGCAGTACTTATACTTTAGTAAAGAATGTCTATACTTTTGCCACCTCTGATCACACCTCGTATGAGCGAAATGACGTATGTTTCAATGGTGGCACGTCTAACGAGACAGCGTAGAGACAAAACAGGCATCAATCAATCCTGAGACTTTGAACAAGGAGATCTGAATTTAAATTTGTGTAAGGATGCTGATTTGAAAACACAGTTCTCTCTTATTTATTTGGATTATTTCTTGTGGGGTTTAGGTTAGGTTAGCTTTTTTCTTTTATTAAATATATTTTCTTTCATTGTTTTGTTTTTTTTGCAATAAAGAAGATTAGAGCTCTATTGTTTTTACTACAACAGTAGCAACAGTGGTAGAAACTGTAGACTAAGAAAAACGATGAAAATGGCAGCAGATTACAGAGGATTTTACTCAGCGTAACACAGTTAACATGTTGGAGGGGGGGAGCTAAACAGACTTGTAATTCCACCATGTGGTACAGCTTGCTTCACAGTAAATCTGACAGACCTTAAGCTTGTTATTTTTACAAAGAACAGAGCGATCTTCTCAGTAGCTTCACTGCTTGCAGTCGAGATACACGCACTGATTAAAGCATCCCTTCCAAGTTAAAAAAAAAAAGCAGTTTGGAAACTGTTTACACCTATCCTATCCTGATGAATAATTAACTCAAATCAATCCAACTGAAAATAATCCTAATATTTGCAAAAGGTTTGTCTGATTCATTCGAAGAGTTGATTGGGAAGAGTCAGTGTAGCAGTTAATTAGAAACCAGCGAAAACCACCTGTTCAAACAGGCAGCCTGGAAGCCTGTCTGAATATCCCACGGCCGCCCGCGAGTGCTGTATCATCACAGACAGTCTTGTGTAAATGAGAGAGAAATAGATGGATGGACGCAATATCCCTCATCGCACTCGCTGCTGGGCCGAAGCTGACCACAGGTTATGACATACAGCGCCACATGCAAATACAGGACGTGTGACGAACACGCGAGTGAGCGCAGACATGAACATGCGCGCACCCGCAAACACACAGGCGCAGACATAATTACCTGTCAAATGCAAGATGTGACTTCCTGAGAGTAAATGAACTGATTAATATTCGCAAAGAGGGATGGGTTTTGGAGGGTGGTGGTGTTAGGCTGATTAGACGTTAAGATATTCTCCATCCCTCGCTCCATTTTTAAATTTGCTTTTTATTATATCACACCACAATGAACAGGGATGGGTGGCATGAATTAAAACACTCTCACTGCCTATCAAAACGTTGCTTTTGCTTTCTTCTCTCTGCAGAACGAGCGCTCGCTCCAATTACCGTCTCCAAAAGAAGCTTGTGCTCGGTAAAGAGAAGTGTGATACAGCTTAGGGTTAACCGGCTACTTCTTTAGGATTTCATAAAAGAAGTTAAAAATACACTTTCTTCTCTGCATTGCATATCTTCTCAGTTTCTAAAACCTTTTCTGCCTTTATTCTCCTTCCAGCCCCAGTCTCCCTCCTCAGTCAGTGTTGACACCTTTTTGTCTGGCCTCCCTCTGAGTCAGTGTCTACTGTTTGGTCGATGCTTGCTGCCTTTGAGACACCCCACCACCCCCAAGTCCTAATAAGCAGAAGTCTAATGGTGTCCCAGGGCTGCTGAGGGGCCTCACATTAAGATAATTAGGCAGCGAGAGGGTGCAGGAATGAGGCCCTGGAGAGGAAGAGGAGGAGACACTTGTGCACTTTCTGAGAATCTGAGCTCTCTCTGCTTCTGGTTTGTTGGTCTCTGTAACCTTATTAAACCCCATAGCAAGGCTGCAAATGAGGTTTTCAAACCACCTAAATCACACTTAATGCAAGGTATCATGAAGAGGCTTGTCTTATGTGACAGCCAGCAAAAGAGGAGCTGTGCCAAAGATTGCAGACATTTGTGCCTTATCATTTCTCTATGAGTCATCCATAAACCCGAGTGGCAAACGGCACACATGAGTGATGAATCCAAATGGGCCTGAAGATGCAGCTCTGCTGATTACCATGTGACACAGCATTAGGGTTTGACTAGCTAATTTGATTTCTTCAAACGTGTTGAAATTTATAGCGCTAAAGAGGACAAAAATAGCTAAATGCAAAAAATCACACAGGGCATGTTTGTCCTCACAGGTAGGTGACTCAGATGTAAACAGATGTTGCCAAGCTTTAATTTCCTGGGTAGAAACAACTGTCAGCACAGTGACAGCTGCTTACGCTAAAGAGACAGGATGATATCGGGAATCTCAGATCTATGTACTAAATATAAAACTAAAGCTAGGAGACAGTTAGCAGCTTGGCCCAGAGAGTAAAGAATCCACTACAACCAAAGCTTGTTAAACAATACTTTTATATATATAAAATATACTTAATTTTAGCAACACAAAAATGAAATAGCTTATTTGTGCACTATAATTTGTGGTTGACTGCAGAAGGATAGAGCACGCACATAGCTACCTAGCGATACCTAGCTAATTAGCAATAGCATATTTTATTAAAATGTAGCTTGCTCCTTTTTTTAAAGTTGTTTGGTTTGTTTGTGTGTTTGTTTTTTGTTGCTTTTGAGATTTTTTTATGAATTTAATTAAGTTATAAATTCATAAAAGGTTAGTTTAATGTTCACAGAAAGAGTTATCCATCCATCCTTTTTCTGCTGCTCACACAGGTCTGGATCCCTCTCCCCAGCCAGCTGAGAGATATAATCTCTCTCCAGCGTGTTCTGGTTCTGTCCCAAGGCTTCCTCTGGGTGGGACATGCTCATAACAGCTCACCCAGGAGGTGCCCCTGACGGCCAGAACGTAGGTCGACCGCTCTTCACCTCAACAGACAGGTACAGCATCCTTATACTTAAACTCCTCCACTTTGGACCTTGTTCTTAGAGTGGCCATTCCACCCTTTTCTGACTGAGAACCATGGCCTCAGACTTGGAGGTGCTAATTCTCATTCCAAGCAACACACTTGGTCAAAAACTACCTCAGTGCGAGTTAGAAGTCCTCACTCGGTGAAGCTGACTAGACCACTTCATCCATGAAGGATTCACCAAATCTGACACCCTCCACAGCTCAGTTCCTACCATAAAAATAGAATCAGTGACAAAGTTCAGCCCCTGTGATGTCCAACACCTCCAACACACTGCAGACTCCTTTTTTGGAAACAGAAAAACAAGTCCATCTTCAAACTGAAATAAGTTAAAAAGCATATTGCCAAAAAAAAAATAGGTAACTTCTTATTTAATTGTACGTATAAAAATATCCTCTAAACTTGCTTCTGCGAGTATGACAGAGCAAAGTCAAGTTAAAAATGGGACAATTTTTTACTCAGTGGTTTGGATCAAAGAGAACTAACTGCAGATGTAGTGGAAGCTTTCCTGTCACTCCAGCCGGCTATGAGCCTAAAAGACAAACTCGGGGATGGAACCTCGACTGCGCTTTTCCCGCCTGTTTGAACACAAGGACAGAAGCTGAGCTTCAAACGGAGCCCAAGCTGGAGTGACGCCTCACAGATAACTACCTATAGCTCTGTCATTTTCTCTTTCACAGCCTCTCTTTGCTTGTTTCTACGGCCCGCACGTAGGTTCACTAGCTGAGGCTCTGCTTTCGGATCTGGCACTCTGCAATCAGATGTGACATGCTGAAGGCTCGGATGACAGCTGCGAAGACAAGGTCACACAGTCACCTACTTTTAACGAAGGATACGTACGACTCCTCTTGACAGACTTGTGCAGCGCTTGAAAAACACATTTACGTGCTGCCTGCATACACACTGTACGCCTGCGCGCACCTTCATTCACTCACACACAAACTCGTACACACACTCACAGTCACAACGCGGAGCCGGAGCATTTTGCAGATGGGGGTCTTTTCTCGTGCCTGTGCAATCTCAGAAGCAATTACCTATTAAAATTTCATCCTTCATCCTTCCAGAATGTTTAGGAAAAGATTATAACTACTGGGAAGGTAATTAAGCCAGCAAATGGGGAGCTGCATTGTGAATACTGAGAGATATGTATGTTGTGTTTGTGTGTGAGTGTGTGCTTTATCTTAATAATACCAACAGTGATGCCCACCTAAAGCTCTTGAGTGTGTTATCCCAAATGACAAGAGAAAGAAGTCACAAGGATCGCTGCTGTTTTACGGTAAAACTTCACAACTAACGTCTTCATTAAGTGGAACAGCAAAGGTCGCAACTATGTCAAATGTAGACAACATGGCCAGTAGAAAGCTCTGTCATTCATCAGTGATCTTTGCCTTTGTACGTCTGGATGTTGCCACTGAGATCATTTGACTCGTCGCACGCTCAATCATCCAGGTAAGGAAATCTGTTCATGTAGACAGCAGGATTTCATGTTCAGTAGGAGGAAACACAACATAAAGATGAATAGGTCCCTTTTTATGGTTTTCTCCTCTTTCTTGTCCTTACTTTCCCCTCTTTTTTCCTCATCCCTCCCCTCTTTGTCTCTTTGATGCTACAAGAGGAGCCTTTTAAGGATTCAAACAAAGTCTCCATTTATTTTATTTTATTTTTTTTTTGCGGGGGGATGAAAAAAAAGTCAACAAACCTGCCCATCTGGGTAATTTATAGGTTGGTGGGTTCTGGTTCAAGAAGCAACCTCAATCTCCATTTTTAATATGCAGGATTGGGGGTGGACATAATAAACAGAAACCCCGGACTTGTGTGTTGCTGATTGATTCTGGGTGTTTCACACTTGTGTGGGATATTCCTCAAATAGACTGAACCTTATAAATGATACAGCAGTGGCGGTCATCAATGATTCCTTCACAGACAACTGGCATTCTGGCTGTCACACAGGAAAAAGGAATTTCTCTTCTGTTAAATAAACAAAGGAGACCTGCCAGACCAGGTTCAATCATGCCATTAATAGGGCAATCTGGCCATAAGCTATAATCAATAAGTGCTTTTGCACTAAAATAGATTTTCCAGCACAATCTTTCGCTATATTTGAGCAGACTCGCTTCATGTGCACAGAGTGCATGACAGTCCCTTTAACCTGAGTACTTATCTTTACATTGCAATTACCACTGTCTTCAGTCTTCCTCTTCTTCTTCTCCTTCTTCCCTCCATCTGTCCTTCACATTCACAGTGACACTTGTAATGATAAATCGCCTTGCCCTTTTTCAATCTATTTATCTTCTGTTAATCATTTAAATAAGAATAACACGTTGAGTAAATCCATACCTAATTCACCTCCATTCCTGCAACCCTAATAAATCGACTGCAATGCTTATGGAAGTTTGAGGGAGGGGTCCGTAAACCAATCAGGTGGTTGTCGTGTGTGGGGGGGGGGGGGGGGGTGTCCTGGCAGATCGTGGAGGTTAATAACATTCCACATGATTACCCACAAGCCAGAGGATTAGAAGGTTAAGGGGAGCGGGTTCCACATTGCAAATAATAATCGCTATTTCACAGCCGTGTCCTCCTGGCCACTTAGGTGATAGGCCACCCAGCTATCTCTTCTCTCCCACAGTGTGGACAGGGAGAAAAAAAGGACTCCAGTGGACCCTGACACCTACTGAAAGTGTTATTCATCTCTTTTCATGGAAGCCCTTTTAGGACTCCCACCTCCCTCCCCCGAAAAACGACCCTTTTCTTTTTAAATAAAGAAATCAATGCAACCTTTTTTTTTTTTAATTCTTTCTCCACACATTTTTCTATGAGATGTGTTCTCATCACGATGTTGATGGCATCTGTGGGTGTAGCGCTTCACGCTGAGTGGGGTTATGTCACCCTGTCGTTGCAGGATTGCGCATTTATCTCATTCTCCCAAACAGATGCAGGCATTCGCACCCCCTGACCGCTGCCTTTGATGCGGACGTCCTGATTCATTAGCAGTCATTTGTAACTGTGACGTGTCACGCGTTTAAAGATGTAAAGAGAAAGGAGTGAATTAGGAATGTATGGATACTGCTGTCTCTGTGTTCAATAATAATCAAGCACCCTTTTATCTTAAACAACTCATAGTACCGCATCACCCCAATAGATCTCCTCTCTCTCAGTGTGCTGGTTTACTTAGAGTATTAGAAAGTAGAACGGGAGGCAGGCCTCTCTTATGTGGGACCAGCTTCCAGAACCCAAGCTGGGAGTTGTGGAACCAGCTCCCAGCTTGGGTTCGGGAACTAGACACCCTCTCCACTTTTAAGATTGGACTTGAAACTACTGTCTTTTTTGATAAAGCTTCTAGTTACGGCTGACTCGATTGACTCTGCACCCTCTCTTAGTCCTGCTGCAACAGGTTTAGGCTGCTAGAGGAGGCTCTTTTTTTACTTTTGTAAAAACTTTAGAAATCAAGTGTAAATGTCAAATTTGATGGAATAAATTGTCTTTCTGGACTCACAAAAGTATGGAGATGCACGCAAATGCACAAAAAGGCAAGGCTTCTGGATGTGTGAGGATTTCAGCTCCCAGTCAGTTATAATGCTACAAGGTGCCATTCGCGTATAACTAGATAATAAGAATGAGGCAGAGGGAACTCTGTGTCACTCTGTGTCTCTGTGCTGAATACCAGACTAGATTTGTTACTTTGTTTTGGCATAAAAAGGTGACGCAATTTTTAAGTGAGCCCAAATGCTGTGTGCTGTCCCTGTATGTGTTATATGTCATCTACTGTACTCTCTGCCCTGCATGCATTTATGTACGAATGTGCGGGTTTTGTGCACATTCATCTCTTTGGTCTTCGATGTTCTAAAAGCAAATAAGCTTGATACTGTAGCAGCCCACGGGACACAGAAGAAATAGATGGCATTCATACGCTTTGTATTATACCATCCCTACACACACACACACACACACACATATGTAAACAGACAACCACCACCACTACTTCCTCTTACACACACACTTCCACTTGCCTCTTTCTCTCATTATATCATGTGGGCATGAACCAAAATAAAACGGTGAATAACGGCTGAAAAGACAGGGAGGTATTCTCTTTCTAGGCTGTTATGAAATGGATGGATATCTGGCCAGTGTGAGATAAAACAAAAGCCAGTGCTGTCATTTGAAACAAAAACAAAAAAAACACAGAACAAGCCCTGCAGGGATGTGCGTTTTCTCTCAACGTTTATGGTCGTGTCTTTTTCTTTTTTCTTTTTTTTAAAAATGGATTTTCCGACTCTGCACCATCGGCCAGATACGAGGCTGCTTTCAAGGCTGCGACGACTCACTTGATCCCAAACTCTCACATCCTTCCATCACTCCGAATGACTTCGCAGAGGCTCTCTGACACCAACTGGCATCCACTCAATCTCGCTTTAAATAAGCAGCTTTTTAAAAAAAAAAAAAAAAATGCATTTGCTGACACGCATACGCACTCCACCCACGCCTCCATATGCTGCTTTAACTTATACACACAGTTCACAAAAACCAATAATGAGCTGTCCAGAACTGCCAGAAGAAAAAAAGAAAAAAAACTCACGGATGTTTGTGGCCCTGGCGACATAGTGCTGCGAATGCATCCCTAGGGCCTCTTCCCCGCGATACTGCTCACCTGGACACCCGCCCTGCAGCACATTGGCGACGACCCTGTCAGACAGAGAGATGGATGAGGCGTGCAGACATGAGGAACTGTGCATGACATGGCTAATTTAATTATTCAGTTCGACTGTACCGGTGCACACTGTCGTTTCAGCTGCACCTCACATTATGAGGTGCAGCTGACCAGAAAAATTAGTTTCCACGATGAGTGGAAAAGATTTCCTTTCAGTTGTTCCCTTTTATTTATTTATTTTTACTGTAATTATTGCACATTCACTCACACCTACTGAATTGCAACACTATGAAGGTGTAAAAACAAGCAAATGATCTCCAGTCAAGAGTGATACACAATGGAGTGCAATGCCACCTTACTCTACTGAAAGACACCCCTCCGCCCCTCACATGAGAGGAGAGCAGCTCATAATGTTACGCTGTGCCACAACAGATGGATAGACTGGAGTGGAAGGGATATGCGGTATCAGTTCCTGTTCATAAAGACTCTTAATAACAGAAGATGCGATACATTGCTCTTGTTGCCCGGAAACCACGTGTGTGAAGTGTAACATGCACAAGTTCATCTATGATGTTTTATGGCACGGATAGGTGTCAAATTAAAGGAAAATTTAGACTGAGTGTGATGCCAAGGCCACCACGTGAAGCCAAAATAGCTTCGATGTTCTTTTTGCATGTTGGCCTTGGCTTGCTCTTCGCTCTCCAAGTCTTTGCTCTAGACCAAAATGAGCTAACCTCTAATTTGTGGACAACATTGGTCTGGCTTCTCGACACTTAGTTAGACTTTTCTATGACTAGATCACAACCTAAGACACATCATTTTGATACTCAGTGACCCAAACCTGTAGAAGAGCACTCTTATCGGGAAGAAAGGGGTTTGTCATAAGACAAAGGTGGTCAACTTTGCAGTAAGTCTTTCCACTAAAGGGAGACAAGGAGACCCCCACCCTAATGAAGAGGTCAAGGGTTTGAGTTTTTTCTTTAATTTAATTTCATAAATTTATGTGTGTTGTGTGTGTGTGTGGTGGTGGTGGTGGTGGTGGGGTGCTCTGTTAAGACGACAAGCACACGTCCACACGTTGCGCGCTCCAGATCATTGCGCGCGTAGGCTACTACTGCAAGTCTCTTTGTAAACAAGCGCACCGAGAGAATCGGGCAGAGAGGGAGGGAGGGAGGAAGCGGGAGATAGACACACACAGATAGAAGAGAGAGAGAGAGAGAAACCAAGAAAGAAAGAGACCCACCTATACATATTCTCTCTCTGGGGTCGGTGCGCCTTTTCCAGCCCCAGCTTGGTGAAAATCCCCACAAGAGCCATAATCGCCACTACTCCACAAATGACGTAAACTATTAAGTTCGTCTTGTCTTTGGTGCTGTCGTGAGGCTTGTTCGTTTTCTTGTAGGGTGTCTGCCCGCTCTTCATCCACATCGGGGTGTCATAATTTGTACAGGTTTCCTGGTCGAGCCGCGACTCCTTGATGGAGCAGCAGAAGCGGAAGCCACAAGTACCGCAGCAGTACAAATACACGCCCGTTTTGCAGATGAACGGCGGGTCATACTGGCCCATCACGTCGTAGTAACCCCGACACCTTTCCTCCGTGTGCGGGGTCTGCTCGGACACGCTCTCCTCCGGCGTGGAGCCGTTCGAGGTGGCGATCATTACGAATCCCCCGAGCGCTCCTGGAATCCCGCCAGCCTTGCACACGAGAGCCATAAGTTTGAGCAACAAGAAGCAGGGGAGAAAGTGTTTCCCTCTCATTGTGCTCTCTCCTCCGTTCAACTTCGCGCGGAAACGAAAAGACCTGAAGAGAGGGGACAGGGCGCACGGTCATGATATGCCGAAAAGTCCAGAAATATCCGCGCTGATGAACATCTTTGCTCGCGTATCTTTATCCACAAACAAACGCGCGGAATAAAAAGCACAAACAAAACAAAAAACCCTATGTGGATTAAACTTGACTTAACTGAACTCCTCTCCAGCGAGTGCGCATTTAGACGCCTTTCCCAAAAGGTTTTTGTCTTTTTTATCAGGCTCAGATTTTGCGTTTTCGGGAGTGCATCACTTCACTCCTCTGTCTGTGCGCACTTACGCACGGGAGTAGGCAGAGACACAAGCCGCACCGAGGATGAGAGCGCAGTGAGCGAATAGAAGAGCCGAGGGTGGGAGAGCCTGGTGCACGCACACACGCACACACACACACACAAACGGAGAGGAGGAGGAAAACAGGGGGAGGGAGGGAGATTGCAAGGGCTGACTCCGAGGGAGAGAGAGAGAGAGCCTTTATTGTGAAATATTATGATAAAAGCGTCTATGCACATCACTATTACGCTCTGCGAGGAAAGTCGTGGGAGCCCCATTTTTTTTAATACTTCCAGTCGTAGGTTGCCATTGTTGGAGAAATCCTGAAATCACAAGTAGCTTAATGTGTTACAATAGGCAGCGGCTGGCAGAGCTTCTAAGAACAGGTGATACATTTTGAAACAACAAAAACAAAAAACCACACAACACCTATAGATCCCAGGGGACATCTATAGGAGACAGCAATCTGGCCCATCAAGACCATAACCAAGAGACACAACCCCGTAACGAGTGATATTCCACCACAGGCAAATGTCTCACTCTTGTGGTTTTTGCCAAAGGTGCTCGGAACAGAAAAATATAAAATGAAATTTTTTTAAAAAGAAAAATGTACGTATCTGTCTGCCTCGGAGCACAATCCTCACAATTTGTATCAATAAACCAGGCGAAACAAGAGAAAGCTGAGAATTTGTTTCGGGAAAAGGGAAAATTCAATAATTTACCAAAAAATAGAGACACCCCCCCCCCCCCTCCAAAAAAAAAACAACAACCAACCAACCAAACAAACAAAAAACAACACAAAACAAAAATAAAGTTATGAATGTTTTGGCTTGTAGGGATATTAATCCACCCGGACTCTTGTAGAGTGAGTTTCCCAGTCTTTTCTTTGTGGCGCTCAAAGCGCAACACAAAGTAATTTTCTTCTATCTATCTATCTATCTATCTATCTATCTATCTATCTATCTATCTATCTATCTATCTATCTATCTATCTATCTATCTATCTATCTATCTATCTATCTATCTATCTATCTATCTATCTATCTATCTATCTATCCTTTATATATTATTTTAAACATATGTTCTCATTTAGATGTGTATGGACCCGACCGGACAGGGCAGGGCAGGAGGAGAACATGGCATCAGTGGATGCAAATGTAGTGTTTGCTTTGCTTGGATTCGTGGATCATGTGTGTGGGGCTGTGGGATCATTTTGGGAAGTTTTTTGTTTATGTCTATGTGCAGAAGATACTGCTGTTAGATGAAGGTTTGGGGGTTTAAGTTTGATTGGGGAAGGTGGCTGAATAATGAGTTAGATACTCCAATATATTTGAATGAATGAATGAATGAATATGACTAATTAATGGATGAACGAATTATTAACTTTACCAATTACTGACACAGGAGATGGATAAAGCCGATACCCAGACATGAAAATAAAAAATATCCATCCATTACTTGTTTCCTACTAGATTATGTAAATTCTTCAAATGCAATTCTTTTTCATCTCAAACAGATGCTGTTTCAAGTGAAAACTGCCTTCATTAAAGGTTAGGTGCAATGAAAAATCATAAAAATCGAATATATTTCCACATGCAAGCCCCTCTGTCACCTCTGATGATTCATTCTCTGGTTAAAAAACCGATTTCTAAAGGACCTTCGATGTATTCAAACTGTCTGGCAAGCAAGAAAAAAAACCTTTGATTTGCCCTTATTCAGCTAGTGTTAAAGTATGCAGACAATCAGCGCGGTGAGGAGGACGGGTGGACGTGGCTCTCTCCGTGGTTCTGAAAGACTCTAACCTCTGTCCAAGGTTCTTCTTTCGTGTGGTTTCTTATTTTGCCATTCTCACACACAGCTAAAACACGTAATGGTGTGGACGATGCAGATGTTTGCTTTGTAAAGGTTTATCGGAAGAAGATGCGAATGTTTGATGACTTGATCGATTTTTCCCCCTTTTGTTTTCTGATTTATAAACGATGAGTTGTGGCTAAAACGATAGCATAATTCTCTTTCTTGTCGTTGAAACTAGTTAAACAGTAAGCATGAAGGTTGTATCTGGTTTAAAAGTTTGCGGGAAAACCTGTTAAACTGACTTTTTTTTCGCTTGTACTTGCCTTAACTGGTAGTCACACTGGGGGCCGCTGCAGTGACGATCACATACACACTCACAAAAAGGCTGTTTAGTCGATCGCCGAGAGTCTCGGGTTTAGCTAGCCGCAGGAACAGCTGAGGAGAAGCATAACAGCTACATAACCATCCCACTCGGACCTGCCGGTTTGCTCTGGAGACGGTTTAACCAAGCGGGTGTTATGGCTGAGAGTGAGAATATCTTTCTCAAGGCAAAACACCGGACATTCAGCGGACTCACTGAAGGTAACTGACTGCCTTTAGCTTCTTTAGCTCTGCCGGCTAGCCAACTTCTGTGAGCTAACTTGGCAGCACCGGTGACACAGGTTGTTGGTGGCGACAGGTTAATATTCTGACAGAGGGAAAGCTGTCACTTAGGTTTGCGTAGCTTTCTTTTAACCAACAAGCTGACACTGTCAACCACAGGAAGACAGAGTGGCTAGCTAGCTAGCTAGCTCGTGTTTACAAAATTAAAAGTAGGGAGCGTGGCAATCTTGTTCTTGCAAAGAATCAAATCGGGGCAATCCATAAACACAGGGGTTGCGGCTATTTCGATTTGCATTTGTTTCTAACTCTGGTGCAGAAGAGCTACAGAGCTGAGTATTCATTCATGCACAACTTACAAATAAAACCCATGCTTGACTTCGGCTGCAGTCTCTAATTAGTCATTCATTTATAGCTAAATCAAGCCCTGTCCTGGAAGGTTTAGGCAGACTTCTTTCAGTCGAAAGTGTTTTCTGTGCCTCGGAAGAAACTGAGGGGTGTATTAGATTTAGATGGTTTACTCTTAAGTGGCAAAGTAGTCCTGCCGTTAAGATATTCAAATATTGAAAACATGATCACAGCGCCCACAGCTATGTGTTTATGAGCTGCTGCCCCTCCTGTTTGTTTTACTTTATTTAGCACCCCCTGCTGGAAGCAGGCTAGTATGAGGAAACTGGGGGACAAAAATTGAGATCTTCAGTATTTTATTATTTGCAGCCCATTCACTTTAATCTGAAATGGTCATAAGTTTTGTTATGTGGAGTCCACGCAGTGGCCGAAATCAGCGCGATTGGTGTTTGACTTTGCAAGAAGGCTGCTGCTTATCTCTGGGTGTGAGAGCACTGCCAGTTTCTTTTCTTTTAAAATATGCCATTCAAATAGACACATACCTGGCTTCACAGAGTAAAAACATTTTCACTATAAAGTGTCCTGAATCTAATAAAAAGGTTTATTTATTTATTTTAATGAGGTCAGTTAAATCTTTTGTATCTGTTAGTTATTCAGTACTCAGGGGCAGGACCAGCATTTTAAGGGACATATGTTTGCATATTGAACTTGCCTTTTTCCTTTGCCAAGAATATCCCATCCAAAGTTGATATTTTCAGGAAGCAAAATTCACATCAAAGCATATTTAAAGCTGGTGCAAAATTAAAAACTTTTCTGTCAAACAATGAGTTCAAAGATGTGAAAGTTTTTGGTTTTAGGAGGTTAGTTCACAGCTATAAAAGTGTACCTGAAGCATTTCAGTGGGTGGCTCCACGGTGTACTGGTTAACACATTCACCTTGCATGCAGAAGATCCCCAGTCTGACACCAGGAGGAATTGCAAACACAGTCTGAGAGGGTGGTGCAGGATAAATGGGAGGGTTTTGTCAGGAAGGGCATCCTGTGTAAAACAAATCTGTGCCAAGTCATGCAGATCTATTCACTGTGGTGACCCCTTGGGAAATGAGGTAGCGGGTAGAAGTACCAACAACTGAAACATTTCAGTGCCGGTGTCAATATTGACATTTCTGTCAAACTTATTTAAACATGGTAACCTAGCAATGCACTCTAATCCGGATTGGCTGGCACACCTTCTCCATACACTGGTCTTAAGTGGAATTTAGTGAAAGTACTTTCATTTTGCATATGCAAATATAAAATCATCATCAATAGGGGGCTTCCACATTTTACTAACCTTCTACTTAGTGGTTTTATTTATTTAGAGATGTTAGATCACTCTATTGATACCTGAGAGGAAGAGAGAGCCAGAGTGAGTGAGCTCTGACTTTGGGCATTACAGGGGCTGGATCTAATGGCACAATTTAATTCCACACCGTGGTCCTTCACCACACTAAATATCCCCTTTAGATTTAGTATGGGGGAGATTCAGGAGAGGAAAAATCATTAGAAAGTATGTGCTGTTTTATGTCACTCTCCATTTTTCTGTGGCCCCTGAGTACCCCCGGCCTCACACATCCACAGCTCCTCTCCCTGCTCTTGCAAACTTTTGAGGATTTTTCAAAACTGTGCAATGGGTGGTGTTTGGCTCAGAGCTGGGGGTCAAGTTACACTTTAAAATGCAGCTTTAGTCTTTATCCTCTCAAGAAGTAAAAATGCTGACAGACTGTCACAGCCCGCTAAGATAAAATTAGGCTTTTTCCACCAAACTTAAGGAGGACTTTTATGCTCATTTCCATATCCAAACAGTGGCGGCCCCTCACTGCTCTCTGTCTGAAACAAGCCTTAGCTCCCTTCCCCCAGCTTTTAAGCAATGGTACTATGCAAAAGTCTTGAGACACACACATTTCTTTATCTTTATGCAAGGAACATCTGCAAACATCCATGGGAAAATGGTATATAAGGAAAACAGTTTGTACAATTCTAACAAGCTTAAAAGTCCATATTTGGCAGTGTGTTTGAGATCATCCTCATGCTCAAAAATGAAGCTGTTGGAAGTCTGACACTTTCCAGATGGTATTGCATGGTGGATTGAAATCTGATGGTGCTTTTCTGCACTCATAATTCATCAGTTTTGACAAGAAACAAACACCTCTGGCTGAAATGCATTCCCAAACCATGATGCTCACTGCTTTATGTCTCTCCCTACCAACTCTGTACATGTTGATGGTGATTTGAACCAAACTTGGATTCATCACTCCACGAGACCTGTTGTAAGAGACTTTCAGTCTAGTTCTTGTATAATTTGGCATACCTCACCCTTCCTTAGGAATGGCTTCTTGACAAACATCATTGAATAGAGACTATTTCTGATGAGGCTTCAGTGAAGTAGATGGATGAACTGAAGGGCTAGGTCCCATGTCAGATCTTTGTTGGATTTTTGCTCTTTTGGATTCTTGGATTTGTTTCTTTTGGATACTGTTCATGCTGTAGATCAGGCACCATGTTCATTCACTCATGAGCTGCTGTAACATGAATCAAATGGCTGAATTGCCACCTCAGCATGCAGTCAGGTGCTATGGAGTCTTGCTAATGACTTGCTAATTTTATTCAGGTGTGTTGCAGCAGGGACACATGGAAAAGTTTCAGGACACCGGCCTTCGAGGACTGGAGTTTGAAACCCCTGCTGTAGATAGTCTTTTTTTTAATGTCTGCTACTTTTGGCCTTTTTCCAGTTTCCTCAAAGTTTTGTATGGGCACACTGCACACCATGCCAACATATACCAAGTTTTTGGCTAATAGGTTTTTGGTTTTTGCAACAAACTGCTGGTGCCTCTCTCGATCCATTCTCTTCAAGTTATTCCACTTAGCCTACAGCCTATTCCAGCTAACAGCCTATGGTAGTATTGTAGTTGTCCAAAGCACAACTTTGAATGCTGAAAGTCTCAAACGGTTGCTCAAGACCACTTTTAAAAAAACCCAGAAAAGTCTGGCTCATTGGGAGCAAAATATGAAGACGTTAGGGATTGCTTAAGACTTTCGCATTGCGTTCTATATATTGCTGAAAGTCTGGAAAAGATATATTAGGTGCTTCTAAATTTTGTTACATTAATATGGCCAGCCTCAGGTTGAATTCAAAATTCATCAACAGCACTCGCTGTGTAGTATAAGCTGAGATCAAGGCTGGGCTTGTTTGGATCGAGGCATTCTAAAGTAATCGAGTTGATGATGATGATAATCATAAAAGCAAAATGTGTCATAAATGTCAATTACACCGAGTTCGTCATTGTTGAGATTTTACGAGTTTTCCTCCCAGGAGCAAGGCAGTTTTTGTTTTTCTTTTTTGTTGCTCTTTCTTTTCTTATCTTCGCTCGAGTTTCTCTGGAGGACAGAATTATCGCCGACTCATTTGGGAGAGTGATACATGGAGAGCATGTTAAACACAGGATGCTGAACAGTTACAAGCCCCCGCTGAGTGAGAGTGAGGGGATTTGTGCAGAATGCAGATGCGGGCTCTCCACGATGACAGAGCAGTGCATAACTACAGTGGTACTGCTTCCACGTCCTCCGGAAACTCGGCGAGTGGAGTAGAAAGCTGTTGTTTACACCTGCTCTTAGTATCTGTCTGATTCGGGGGAAATGGCGAGCCTCCGTTTCCATATTACTTTGGCGGGCGTCCTTCATGTCACGCCTTGTCATTACCATCAGCCAAGCCTCACTGAGTGTCTGCTTGTCTCTTTTCATGGAAAGGTGGGCACTGTTTGCCTTGTAAATGAATATTTGAGAGTGACTAGATTGTAGGGCCCTTCTGTTGCGTAATATCAGGATTATGTAAAACACTTGTTCTTTGCCATTCATCCTCTAACGTGTATCTCGCTGTTAATTATTTAGCATTGGTTACTCACAGGGAGAGAGCACGTACGTCTCTTCCCCGCCGACGAGGTTTAATTCCCAGTCCTACATCCTGATCCACGTCGGTTTTAACTAATCAAGTGTTGTGCCAATTCCAAGAATGAATATGATGAGGTTTTCACAGCAGGCCTTCCACTGATAAATGAGTAATGCTGTGGTCACACCTAATTCATGAAGCTTTAATGTTTCTGCTCATTACATTTTTTTATTTTTTATTTTTTTTAAAGCATCATGTAGTTTATTGGTATAGAAACACCAATGTTTACTGTAGATGTAACCAGTAGTTGATACCCAGGAGATAGCAAAACGATTTGAGTGCATATTAGAGCTGGGCGATAGAACGATAACGATATGTATCGCGATATAACTTTTTCTCGATAGAAAAATTAAACTATCGCGATAGACCTCGCCGCTCTTGTCCTCTTAAAAAAAAAAGAAAAAAAAAAAGAACAGCCAATCCAAATTAAGTAGCGCAGAGCCGAACCAATCACAGCCGCAGCGTCACGTCACGTGACTTGTTACGTACAGCACAAGTGCCAAGCCGCACATGTGTATTTGTTTGGGAAGCAGCCAGCCACCGTACCGCCCGGGTAATGGAGGAAATGAGTGTGCCGACTAGAGAAATCAACCGAGCGTGACCGAAGGTTACCGAAGAGAAAACAGATGATGGTTCCAATGCCGGAGAGATTGTCGAACGGAAGAGCCACAGAAGTTCCGTAGTGTGAAGGTATTTTGGCTATTTCAAGTCTGACAAAAAACAGAGTAGCGTCCACTGTAAATTGTGCCGAAAGCAAGTCTGGAAATACAATAAACTGGTGCATGCGCTACGTCCACACGTACCCGGGTATTTTTGAAAACGCAGATTTTTCTATGCGTTTGCACCTTTCGTCCACACGTAAACGGCGTTTTTGGTCACTGAAAACGAAGATTTTTAAAAACTCCGGCCAGGGTGGATATTTTTGAAAACTCCGTTTTTGCATTTACGTGTGGACGAGAAAAACGGAGAAAACGCAGCGTCAAAGGTGTGCGCATTTTTTGACGTCACACTGTGCGCCACGTTATTGTTTCGGTGAAATTAATTTCTACAATACTGTTAATTCTACTCTCTGCAGTGTTTAAATGCTTACATATACACACAGTTACTGTCCCTCCACACATACGACTCGGTTCTGCTTCTATGCACCAGCTTTGTTTACTTTTTCCCACCGAGGCTTCTAGACTTCTGATTGGCCAACATTTCTGCACGGTTAGGAATCTAGCGCCACCTGCTGCTTTGGCATGTTCATAGCAGCGTTTTCACTTCATTTCTCCCTTTATGTGTGGACGGGATTATTTTTTAAAACGAAAACGGAAAATCTTCGTTTTCAAAAACACCCGTGTACATGTGGACGTAGCCTCAGTCTCTGACTGGAAGCGCTAATTCGTCATTCGGTTTTTGTCAGACTAAAGTAACTGTTAAAACTGTTTGAAAAGCTCAGCTATACAACAAGGAGAGATTGAGAATTTCCTTTTAGTTCTCAGTTTATTTGATATTGACAAAAGTTAGTCAGTTTTGTCTGTTCTTCTGTAAAACAAACTAAGATTTATTTTTAGAATTAATATTTTGTTTCTAAGTGGAATTGACAATTTAGTCTGTTTCGTTTGTTCTATTTTGAAACTTAAACGCTTTAGCGGCTGCCTTTTGTGTAGTTTGCAATATTTGCCTTTATTTATCTGAAAAAGTCTCATGTTCCTTAAGTACATCTACCCTGTTGAACTTATTATGGGAAATAAATATTTAAATAAAAACAAGCTGCTGATTATTTCACATTTTACTTGTGAGCAACGGCACATTTAAATCTTACAAATATAGTTATTTGGCTTATATCGTGATAGATATCGTTATCGCCTGAAATGAAAAAAACATCGTGATATGAAAAAAATCTTATATCGCCCAGCTCTAGTGCATGCATATATATATATATATATATATATATATATATATAAATAAATTAATTAGTGGGGGGGGGGGATTCAATTAAAAATGTAAACTTTTGTTTTTTATTTATCAGCTTGTCTTCTCATTTTGCCTCTAGATGCAACAGCTGAAGCTTCCAGGTAAACCAGTGTAGGCTGTTCAGATAGATGGATATTTAGTTCAAGACAGTGCAGGTCATTGTTTGCAGATACAGACTACTCAAAAAGAAAAAGTAGATTCAGTTAAGCTTCAGGGGTATTGCAGACTGTTTACTGCCTCAAATGTATTTGGTTAATGGAACTCAAGCAACAAAGTGGAGGATACACTCCCGCAGCTTAAACATGTGAGAGGTTGATCGCGCAGAGAATCGCTGAGCTTATGTGAGTGCGGCAGGATATATATTTCACTACGATGACCTGGATGATTGAGAACCTTCACAGACAGATATATATTTTAGTTCTGCTGAGCCAAATAAGACAGGTCAGGGTGAAGAAGTGACAGCCAAAGAAAAGCTTACCACAAAACGGAGAAGTTATGACAAATCAGACTATAAGGCAAAAAGAAAGTGCAGCTTTATGGTTTCATGGACAAAAGAATTTCTGTGGCTGCAATATGACGAGCTAAAAAACAACACGCACAAGGGTTAGGGCTAAATTTAAAAACTGTACTTTTGTGTTAAAATATATATTTATAATTTTAATAAATGACAAATTAAAAAGGCATGAACATTTTTTTTTGTATCGAAAAAATATCGAACCGTGACACCAAAGTATCGAACCGAACCGTGAATTTTGTGTATCGTTGCACCCCTAATATATATATATATATATATATATATATATATATATATATATATATATATATATGTACAGTGCTGTGCAAGCATCTCAAACCACCCCTCACTTATTTACTTCCAAGGAGCCAGACTTACCTGTATTTCTTTTTTAAGTTGTCATTGAGCAGTAGTTCTTCAGACTTTATGAAGGTCTTTCAAAGTTTTTCTTTGGATGTTGGCAGCTTTTTCACTCATTTTCAGTCCAGTTCTTGGTCTCGACCAATTTCACAGGAATGTTTTTCTGTTTATTTGTTCTGTGAATCCTCAGTTATTTAAAAAAAAGCATCTATTCTCAAAGGATGAATCAGACAACTTCGCAAAGATCTGTTAGTAGATTTTTTTTTTTTTTTTTTAAAACAGACATAACACAAAAGCACATAATTTGCTCTGTATTTCTTAGTTGAGTCAGCAAATAATACATGAGGTAACAGTTTAAGAGGCATGAAATAGTATTTTTGCAGTTGATTCCCATGAGTTGTTAGCATCAAACTTACATGTTTTGGCATGCTGTGCAGTGTGTCCTGAGTGGAAGACAAAAGAGTGGCACTCCTAAAAGCTGTCTAACCTGCATTGTCTTTTAGCTAAAAGAAGCTTTATTCTGTTTTCGTTTTAGACGCAGAGCACAAATGGACTGGACCATTTTTCTTCATCCAAGCTGCAGACCCCCAGCTTGGGCTTATGAAGGCCTGGAGGGACGGCGACTGTGACGGCGGGGGGGAAGAATGGGCTGAGGAAGTGGAGCTCACTAAGCAGGCCGTGGAGGCCATTAACCAACTCAGACCCAGGCCGAGATTCATGGTGCTGTGCGGCGACTTGGTCCACGCCATGCCAGGTAGGGGTTAGAGCACAACAAAGAAACATTTACAGTTCTTTAAAAATGTTGCAAGGTTACTAAATGATTGTGTTAGTGGTGTAATATTTTATAAAAATGAAGAGGTAGGCTTGACAGTTTTTCACACGGTAAAGTTTTACCGGGCAGTCTTTGTCATTTTTCAAGGATTCAGAGATTTTTCAACAGGTGTTTAGGGAAAGCACAGAGCGTCCTTCCTGCTGTTCCTTCGTAATGAAACTCTGAAGTGCATCGCCTTTCGCTAAACACTAAATTACTTTTAACTTAACTGAGCGAAAGCACAACAGCCAAAAGAGGGAAAAAAAGGAAGCCACAGCAGCGATGAGAGGTTCCCAGTGGATGTACAGCCATATGGACAGGAAAAACAAGATAGCAGCATCAACCAGTCTGACTGCCAATTATCTGCGAATGTTTGGGGACATAATGTGAACTCACAGATGCCGAACTGCATGAGATTTAGCTCCGCTTAGCCTCTTATGGTCTGACCAGATTATACAGTATCGGTCCTGGGAGTGCTATCCCATCGCATCTGGGATGTCACTCCAGCCTGTTCAAAGGCTGCACGTATTTCAAAGTGTTCAAAATGTCTTTCCCAGGTTACAGATAACAGCATGTTATTGAGAACCACACGCTGTGATTTCATGCACTGAACAGCATTTCAACAATACAGCTTGCTTCATACTTCATTTGGTAATTTTCTCTGTACGTATTTGTTGAGGAAAGAATACAAACTAAATGACTTCGTTAAGATGTAAGTGATCCGTCTAGACTGTTTTGGTCTAAGTTGATGTGAGACATCTGCCATTTTGGCATCTTTGAAGCAGATGTGAAGAACAAGGGGTGGATCCGACTAGGCAACTGAGGGACACTGAATACTAATACCCTGCTTTATTGTCCTTTTTGACTATTGGGAACCATAAGCCACAAAATGAACCTCATTTTGTATTTAGTAGGATTTGAAAGTAGTGTTTGAGACGATCGACTCTGCAATAAAGTGCTTATTGAGGTAATAAAAAACGGGCTCTTGAAAGTCTTCCCATAGACTTTCTTATTGTACCCACAAGAGTCGCCCCCTGCTGGCTAATTCTATTTCATGGTGCACTGTGCTTTTCTGTTTTGACAAGATTCTCAACACCACTGTCTGAAACGTAACCCCAAACCATGACAGAGCCTCCACTGTGTTTTACAGATGGTTGTAGACACCCACTGTTGTATCACTTTTTCCTTTTCTTTTTCACTTTTTCAGTTTTCTGAGTTTTTTAGGGATGTGCACAACATGCTGAGAGGCTCCATATTCAATGTTTTCAGCTACTTTGGGATTCTTTGGGAGACAAAGAAATATGTTTTGTGAAAGGCTGTCAGAAATAAGGATTCTGCACAGTTATGTGAGGACACAGCATTGTAGGGCTGCTCGATTATGGCAAAAATGATAATCATGATTATTTTCACTGAAATTGAGATCTCGATTATTTGACGATATTTATTTAACAATAACAATGTATTGAATAATGGCTTTAAAGATTGTCAAAAAATAGTATAAAATAGTGTGCAAATACTGATAACAGTGCAAATGTTTGCAATATAAAAAATAAATGAAAAATGTAAATATCTATGTTTAGTGAACTTTGCAGTGTTGCTCTGTGGTGCAGCTACGACACCGTAGCAAAGTTTACACACTATGTCTACTTGATCCACGTCTGACTCCACGAACCCATAATGTTTCCACACCACTGAAGGGTTTTTTTTACCTCTCTTTTCAACCAACAGCAGTCACTCTCCTCTCCAAATAACTTCTGCTTAGCTTTCCGAGCTTCCCTCTGTTAGCTCCTCTTAATTGTTGTGATGCCTGTTCGAAACGCAGAGAGGTGCGCTCGATTTGCCACACGGAGCAGCGCGAGAGTAAAGCACGAGGGAGGTGCTAATAATCGGCTCAGTCCTTTTTAATGATCGTTGAAAGCCCAGATCGTAATTTCGATTAAAATTCGATTAATTGAGCAGCCCTACAGCATTGGTTCACCAATCATTTCATTGGAATGAAAATGAGTGAAAAAGCAGCAAATGTCCAAAGGAAAAGGTCTGAAAGACCTTCAGAAAGCCTGGAGAACAATTGCTCAGGACCACTTTAAAAAAAATTGCAACTCAGGCTCTCAGAAGAAAGTGTGAAGAAATGAGGGATAGTTCAAGGTTTTTTTTCACAGTTCTGTATAATGTAAACTGTGTGCTTATATTTGCCTTTATAAGCTGAAATGTTACTCAGTTTAAAACAGCTGCTGCATTGTGATCTAAACTGTGAACATATCGTTTCGGTCTGATGTTTGACTGGTGTTACTGTACGAAACAGGCAGATCTGACTCTACTTACACTTCTCCCACTGTGGGTTTTAACTTATGATATGAGGGAAGCCTCGACATCCCCGATAAGTCCCTTTAACCCAGTATGAAATACATCAGTCACAATGGTAAAACAGTTATGCTTTTTCTGTTAATCATGGTCACAAAGAGTGCAGGGCTCACCTGACCTGAAAAATCAGCACATGTATGCGTCTCTGCTAATATTAAAGTGGCAACTGCCAAGCATATAACAGACATGTTTTTTTCAAATTCAGACTCATTTCCCATGTGTGGTTATTAGTTATGTGTGAGTGAACATGTATATCATAGTTTGTCTTGAGTTTTAAACCCACCCCATGCAGCACCTTACATCTGTGTCCACTGCTCTAGATGTTTTCAAGAGAAACAGAGTTTTGTGATATTTATGCAAATGTTGAATGTAAACGCATATATATTGAGATAACCCTGCTCTAATTCATTTATTCCACGAAGAACATCAGCTTTGGGACTGTTCAGCCTCAGAATAGTTTTCACTGAGGTAGGTTTGAGCATTAGCTTTCTTCTGTTTCCCAGCCAGAGTCTGTAAACAACGTATTCCCATTTGACAGTAGCTGATATTTATCTATGAAAAGCAGAAGGTTTCTGTCTGTTCTCACAATGCTGATGCTGATTAGGATTTCGGCTATCGATCAGACCAGACAGGCTTTAAATTCTCGCCCAATTTAAAGGAATCCGTGCGAGAAAGATGCCGCTGTGTTGCGGTGCTACGACTCTTGCAGCTTGAAGGCAAAAGAAAAGAAAGAAAGTTAGTTCTGCCCATGAAGTCTAGTTTGAACACATCAGACCCCCCTGTGACAGCATGCAGTATTTATCTATAAAAAACACCTGGGTGCCTTCAAGCTATTTGCAGGAAGAGAAGATTTTTCTTTCACTTTTTTTTTATTTTTATTTTTTTAGTTGAATTATTCAGTAGAAGTCTGCTAGCTGCAAATGAAGGTTTGTTAGGCTATAAACAGTATATGTGAATGGGCTGCACTTGATTCTGTCTCTGTCCTATTCTCTGAGGTAAAGATTGTAGCTATCTTGTAAGCAGCACAGCAAACCTGTGAGTGTGTGTGTGTGTGTTTGCCACAGTGGCAGCTGGTTCCCCCCAATCCTGTCACCTGATGCTTTCTGAATCGCAACTGAATTTGAAAAAAGCTGGTTACATTAGAAATGCCTGAATGTGGAAACGCCACAATCACTGTGTTGCCCACCTTGTCTGATACCGAGACACCAGGTTTGACTTGTCCTGCGTCCAGTCCTCCCCTCTGCTTGTCTGTTTCAGTAGAACGTAGGATGATTTACACCACATAACCTTTAAATAGAAAACAAATTATTATACTCTTAAGGTAAAGACATCAAATTTACACTTTAGCTGAAGACGATGGCTCTGTGTTCTTGATTTTCTGAGTGTGCAGTCTGACTTTACAACAGGTTATGAGGAACGGGCTGACAGAGCCCACTGCAGGTTTAATGCTTGATGCAAAAAAGCGCCGCAAGCCGTTAAGCAATGCAGACTACCTTTGCATGAAAATTAGGGGTCTAAAGTGTGGCGCCTACCTGCCTGGCTGGCCTCCAGGAAGGGAAATCAGCAAGCAAACCTGTCTCCCTCCATCTCTGCATGTTCTTGCTCTTTCTCTCTCTGGGCTCTGGTGACATGTTTGATTGGATCGTGATGAAAGTTTTATTCTGCCTAATCCTGGAGACCATGTAAGATATTAAAGCCAATAAAAATATTTATATGTGGAGCAGTATGCCATTAGTAAAATGTCCTTCTGCTCCCCATTTTCTAAAATTTGACTCGAAGCAAACTATTCATATTCAGCAGAGACGTGGTTTGGCTTAGTCACAGAGGTACTCTTCCCCCCCCCCATCTTTTTTTTTTTTTTTTTTTCTTTTTCTGGGTCGTAATGACCACCAATTTTAGCTGCACAGCCACAGTCATGAACCCTCCCGGAGCTGTCTCCCACTATCATCTAGCTGAGTCTGGCTGTAGGCATCCAAGTCTCCTTATTATCCCCATGACTGCACCATTTAAACCAAAAACATGTCCACATCAGTTTACCCCCCCCCGACACACACACACACACACTCGTCTCCATGTTCCTGCCATCTCCCCTTATGATCAGTCGCATTTGGAGGTCAAAGCGCGATCTACTTCGCATGTCGTCGTACAGTAAATAGTGTAAGCATCAGGTTTAAACCTAAAGACCTCAGGGACCTTTAAACGCCGCGGCGTCAGCTGCTGTTACTGTCAGCACCAGCAGAGCAGGTTGTGCGTGCCATCCTCATTACTCGCCACGTCTGTCACTCGGCTGGCAACTGGGCCGCCGCATTGGTAGGAAGGAGGGAAATAGGTATTATAACCGAAGCTGCTCCTTCCGTCTCTCGGCTGACATTTCCCCTTAAACTGTTTATTTACAATACAGAATGAATGTGTGGCGGCCAGGGGAAGCTGGCTGTCAACCGGCATTGTCAACACCGCTGCCTGTCGGCGACAGGAAATTGGCAACTGTATTTCTGCTCCTACAGATTTCATCTCTCTTCGCCGTTGCTCCTCACAGTGTCTTTTTCTTTTCGGTCTCTTTCCTCTATTATCTGTCTGCTCTCTTTAGTAAACCGCTGCGGTAACATGCCTCATACCCTATTTTGACAACCTTCATTTGCAAGTCTGACACTTACGCAAACATGCTGATTAATTCTTGCCTCTGATGAATCTGTGTGAAGCATCTATGTGAATTAACTGTGTGTTGAGGGTGTAAAGGTCCTGTCTTGTAATTGTTAGGGAAGAAATGTATGTGTGTGGGTGTAAGTGTCAGTTTCAGGTTTAAATTTATACTGTAGGAAAACTGCGGGCTAAGTGGTGATGTCTTGGTATAACAAATGATCTTCCTTATCAAAGACTTGGGCAGACTGATGGATTTGTTTGCGTCTCATCGCAGTGGTCCACAAGGAGCGACCCATTCCCCAAAACGAAAAGTTGTAGAAAGTGTCTCATCTAACTTCATCATGTCATCTAGACCTTTACTGATAGCACGTTCCTTGATTCTAATTCCCTGTCTCCTCTCCTCCACAATCCCAACTAAACCCCCAAGAGATGCTTTCTCTTCTCAAGGACTTCCTTCAATCTCACCTAATTTTCTGTCTGCCATTGCCGCCTCTCCCTCGCTTAATTTCACTTTCCCGTGTCTTTCTCTCACTTACTTTCAAAGCTGACAAATGAAGAGGATAAAGAGTAGGAGGGGGTGGGGACAGCAAAGGGAGGTGGTGGGGGTGGGGGAGCCAGATATAGAGCTGATTAGATTAGAGAAACATGCTGGACTTGACACTCTCCTAATGAGCACTACAAAGGATTCAAGCTGTGTCTCTGGGGGTTCTTGAAGGATGTTACGCATAATACAGCAGGGAGAAATGTTTAAGTACGCATGTACACGCCTGTGTGCAAAACTCTGAAAGGTGAAGGAGAGGTTGCCTTGGGACTTCCCTGTCCCCTCTCTGTATTTGTGGAAACTAAAGGTGTACTAACTGTAGGGCTGCTCAATTAATCGAATTTTAATCACGATTACGATCTGGGCTTTCAACGATCATTAAAAATGACTGAGCCGATTATTAGCCCCTCCCTCATTTATCCGCGACACCTTAAAGGCCGGTCCGTGAAAATATTGTCGGGCATAAACCGGTCCGTGGCGCAAAAAAGGTTGGAGACCGCTGATTAAGAGGACCCGAGGGAAGCTCGGAAAGCTAAGCAGAAGTTATTTGGAGAGGAGAGTGACTGCTGTTGGTTGAAAAGAGAGGTAAAAAAAAAAAAAAAAACTTCAGTGGTGTTGCACACTATTTTATATTATTTTTTAAAGTCATTGTTAACCCTTTAAATCCGGTCAGAGCTGCATGCTCCGTTTTGTGTAACTATTTTTAAATCCCTGTAGAACCTGGACCATGTAAGCTAGCGCAATAATTTGTTTTGCATATGAAACCGGAGGAGTTGTACTTACATCTTATGCCATCAGCTTGTCCTCGGTCACGGTTTCCTTCCACATAAAGCTTTGCAAAAATTGCATAAAAAGCGCTTGCAGGAACAAAAACATAATATTCCAGAAACACGCTTTGCCGATCCGATCAGCTGTTCGTAACACTTCCCACAGTGAAACAAACGTCAGCGCGAACTGTCGCATGTCCGCCATTTCCTGGCCGAAACCGGAAGTGACGTCATTTTCGCGGAAATGTAGTTTTTTACTTGTAGGCCTTAAAAACCTCTACTGGTCATGTTTGACTTTTCTGAATAGTTTCTGGGATGCTTGCACTGCTGGAAATAGTTTATTTTGATGCACCTGCTGTTTTCTTTGCAAATTTGCATCATAGGATTGTTTTTTTTGTTTTTCCTGCAGTATATAAAAATTGCTGTATCTCCAAAATAAAACTATGAAGACACTCAAAATAAATTTCCTGTTGTTGTAAACTATTTTTTGCAACTTTTTTGTATTTAAAGTTTTGAGGGATAAACCTCTTAAATTTCTCCAAGTAGAAATATATGTAAAAAAAAAAAAAAAAAAAACGATTTTCAATTTTTTTTGTAATTTATTGCACTTTTTTGCAATTAATGTAGTTACTATGGACTTAATGCATACATATTATTAAAATATGGGCTATAACAGTTATTTAGCAACTTGAAATGCTCCCACAAATGGCACTACAACATGTAAAAAAATAATATAAGCTCTGGCGGACTTGGTTCTATAGTAGGTCTTAAAGGGTTAAATAAATATCGTCAAATAATCGCGATCTCAATTTCAGTGAAAATAATCGTGATTATCATTTTTGCCATAATCGAGCAGCCCTAACTAACTGCAGTTTTCTTGGGTGACTTAATTGTTAGTTTATTCTGTTTTGTGGTAAAAGTCTGACCTCACAGTGGATCAAGTGGAATCTGGCTGATTTCAATCACCAGTTGATTGACTCCAAATAATTAAAAAAACAGGGTTTTGGTGCCTTATCCGAGTCCAAATTATGGTAGCAGTGTGATTAAATATAGTAGTCTAGACATTCTTTCCGTGAGCCAATCCTCTGGGCCTGAAGGTCGGAACAGCAATAAACACTTTTGTGTTTTTGCATTGGCTGCTGCGTTTCAGGCATAACGTTGTCTTAATCAGATCTGGGACTGCTTTTTGGGTGACAGAGAGCTCCACTCAGTCCCTAATACTATCTTATAACTTTTAGGCCTGCTGCCCTTTCAAAGAAATTCATTTCAGACACGTCCATCAGTGATCCCACCTGTTGAGTTCAGTTGCAAGCTTTACACATCTTCATCTTTTTTGGTAAGGCAGCATTAGGTAAGGTCACTAGTACTGATGAGTCTGCGCTTTTGGAAGAACAAACTAATCACACTAATTGTAATGCACAGAGAAAACGTGAAGAGACAATGTTACCTTTAACCAGTGCAGGCTTAAAAATGATTGAAACTGTAGAAAATTAATTCTTGAGGTTATCTTTAGCAAAGAAATCGCAGCATGTTTCAGATGATAGTTCACAAGTTTTGGAGTTTAAAGTGTTTTTCTGTGAATTTTTTCTCAGCCATAATTAATGGTAAAAATACTCACTGTGGCTGCTTCTCAAAAAAACTTTACTTGTGTTCATGGAGTCCGGCTTCATGGTTCTGGACTGCAGCTATTTGTCCTGCTTATGAAGCTGTTCTCCACCCGTGTTGCAGCTTGAAGCAGATCTATTATCACAAGCAGCAGTCCATGCCTGCTTAGTTAGAGTCCCATCCATGATGCTTTCAATGGTGTAACGAGAGATGCTCTGGAGAGGCAGCTGAATGTTAGCTTGGTTACCAGCAGCTAAACTTTCAAAATACCCTCACAACCACTTTATTGGGAACACCTGTAAATGCAAATATCTAATTAGCTAATGACATGGAAACAACTCGATGCATTTAGGCATGTAGACACAATAAGGTCATGATTTACTTTATGACCACAGTGTACCCATCTTCTGATGGTTGTTTCCAGCAGGGTAATATTCCATGTCACAAAGCTTAGTTTTTCTTAAACTAGTCACTTTAACATGGCATTGTAAACGGATGGCCTTCACAGTCACCAAATCTCAGTCCAATAAAGGACCTTTGGGATGTAATTTGTGGCTGCGCAACCAACAAATCTGCAGCAACCTTGTTGAATCTATGCCACGAAGCATTAAGGCTTTCCTTACTGGTCCAATCCAGTACTAACAAAGTGTACCTAATAAATCAGCCTGTGAGTGTAAATTTAAGGGGGCTGTCGACTAGTATTAGTACAGTATAGTTTGTACAGGGCAGATGTATCAGTTGCCAATATGTACTTGGGCAACTGTACTAAACACTATTTACCTCATTTTGCGTTTGTGAGATTGTCTGAAGTATTTAATATAACATCTTCACTAAGATCTTGCCAAACACCAGTGCCACATCAGCACAAGCACAACATGTCGATGCATGCTTGAGTTAGTCACAAATATAGAGGCCACAAAATACAGTTGTTCAAGTGTAGAAAATGTATACAACAGCAAGACCCCAGGCACTGAGGACTCAGTGCAGCTTCGACAGCCAGTCTTTAAAGGAAATTGAGAGAAGTGCTTAGAGTGTTGGACAGGCTCAATGAGAACCTGCCAAAGTCTCCTGTCAGGTTTTAAGAATCAGTGTTGCAATCTCATTAAGTGAACAAGGCCTTTCAGTTAGAGCCCCACGGGGAGTGGAGAGCAGCATTGTGTTTTTATTTGCGTATACCCTACATGTGCTGCATATTGCAGGGAGGAAAGTAGGGCAAGACAGTGCTGGCGTTAAAAATGTTTGTATGAAATGGAATTTCTCGCTATTTCTTATATATGAAAAATCCTTATCATTTATTTCATTTAGTGATGCACAACACATCTGCTTTAACCACTTCTTTCATATTTTATGCGTCCATTTGGGCAAATTACATATAGTGCTATTAAAAGGGAAGTGAAGAAGAACGTAATGCACGGCTAATGTAACCAGATAATTCTAAATTAAGATTTACACTAAATAACCGAGAGAGAGATTGTGGTCTATTGAAGGACACAGTGGTTGTTCCTGTTTGCTGTTACAGACAGAAAAAAACCATCTGTGACTTAAAAATAATTTCCTTTCAAGTGCAGCAACACATCTTCATCCAAACGAGCTGCAGTTGTTTCACTGGGCCTCTTATCTTACTGCAGTCACTCACACAACACATCACTGTTAGCTGGAGCAAGATATCTTAAATGCAGATGGGGCTTGGATGAGGATTGGTTCGAGCTGTGTCACAGAGATTGTTGATTCATGCTTGTACTATGTCAACAGATGGCTGTAATTGAGGGCAGGCAGGTGGTGGTGTGAGGAAGCAGAAGGCAGCACAGCGTCCCTGCCACTGTGTGTCGCAACCAGTGCTATTTATTCACATTTATTTATCAGGAGAAACGTAAGTGTGGCTAGATGCTGTTGTTGAGCCCAAAATCCAGTACATTTGATAAGTGTGAACGTTGCATAGGGTAGTCGAGCACAGCGTGACAGTCAATCTCAAAGGGCAGAGGACGTCAACATTTTTCGACTATTGTTGTCGTTCTCTCCGGTCTCACAGAGACACTGGATGTTTTACAACATATTTGGAAAAAGCCTCCATTTCTGCACCACCTCATAAATCTGTGCGTTTTTCCGATTTCGACTCTCGCATCTGCTACCGTGCATGACAGATGAGGTTTCCAGACAGACGCGAGTGTCGAATAAATCCAAAACAGCGGTGGAAACTTGAAGTAGTACTCAATTATAAAGTTAGCTGTACAAACTTTATCAGTTGTTTTACATTTTCAAGCCTGTTCAAGTGCTCGATAGAACTTCAGTCCCAGAAATGTTGGGACACTGCGCAAGATGTAAATAACAACAGAATGGAATGATTTGCAAATCTCACAAACACAGATTTTATTCACAGTGGAACATAGAAAACATGTCAAATGGTTAAACTGAGTCATTTTACTGCTTCATGAAAAATATCAATAATAGCAAGTCGTCTGAAAAACATTGGGACAGGAGCAATAAAAGACTGGAAAAGTAAGTGCTGCTAAAAAGGAACAGCTGGAGGAACATTTTACAGTTAATTGGTTTAACTGTTAACATGTCAGCATATGATCGAGTATAAAAAAAGAGCATCTCAGAGATTTTCTGAAGTAAACATGGGCAGAGGTTCACCACTTTGGAGAAAAACTGAATCTACAAATGAAGGAAATCTCTCATCATCAACAGAGCATAATGTCCTCAAATGATTCTGAAAATCTGGAGAAATCTCTGTGCATAATTGACAGGGTCGAAAATCAGAAGTGTATTCCCGTGATCTTGTGCGCAGGCTCAGTCAGTGAGCAGTTTCCTGCAACATCAACAAATGCAGGTTAAGGCTGTATCATACAAAGAAGAAGCTTTATGTGAAAATGATCCAGAAACACTGCTGTCTTGACTAGATCCAAACTCATTTAAAATGGACCGAGGCAAAGCGGATAACTGGAAAGCATGGACACCGCGTCTTCTGGTCTAAGAGGAGAGAGACTAGCTGACTTGCTATTAGCATTCAGATAAAAAGCTTGCATCTCTGACGGTAAAACCTGTTCTGTAAATTTACACCTTTTATCTTCTACAATTTAATCCCAAAAAGACATGCTGACAGATTTCTTTCGTTTATTACAGCAGCATTTCTTTGTCACGTAGCAAAACTGAGACTTGCTGTTGAAATTGCACTTTTTCTTATATTAGGATATGTCAGGGATTAAATATGTAGTTGCATTGGATGTGTTGTGAATAATCTATTGTGAATGACATTGTTTTTATTTACATTTTGTAAAGCGTCCTAACTGTTTTTTGGCATTTGTAATCGAAGATAAGAGTATGCAACATCAACACACACACACAGAGGAAAGATCAATTGTATCTAATGTGGAATCTCCCTTGATTACCTATTATGTATTCACATTTAGGCGATGTCAAGCATAAACATGTTTTGCTATTCCACTGAGCAAATCCACTGGAGCAGCTGACAAGGTCAGGTACCTTCCTAAGGGGCATATTCATGGTGCTAAAATATACAGTAGACTGATTCTCGTTCGCCAATCCTAAAGAAAATGACCTCATGCAAATTAAAACTTGTAAATAAACGAAGAAAATCAGGTACTGTAATCTGTCTGTAGCAGCAAAGTTGCAGAGAGTGCTATCAGCTGGAACAGTTGCCTAACAATCTTTGCGCCCCCGGTTTTTCATCTAAACTTCATTAGTGAGACGGCCTTTGTTTGTATGTAATTGTGGCAGCGGTCAAATATTGTGAAATAATTAATCCGCTTTGTTGTGGCTTCAGCTGTCATTTCCTTTCATCAGGATTATACTTGAAAATATCAGGTCAACAGGGAACGAAAAAAGCAAGTTTGAGTTTGTGCTGGCATCAGAGAAAAACCACTTATCTACTTATTGATAATTTGTAAGGCAGTTTTATTCATGCAGAACTAAATTATTTTGATGTCATTTGTGTTTCGCACAAATTAAATTTTTTGCTTGTTTTCGTGATAGTTGTGGAATATCTTATAGGATGGCAATTAAATTCTATCTTGGAGCAAAACTAACAACTCATTTGTTTTGGTGAGTAACAATGAATAAAAATCTATCATACTTACAAGGAAGCTCAGTGGGCTACAGTTGAATTTGGACTCATTTTAGCATTAAATTCCAAATAAATGTCAAACTCTCCACCTGCACTCATCCACAGCGACATGGTGTTGCTGTTCAATAGTTCAGAAGTAATTTGACTACACGGTCAATAGTACCATGTCCGCAAAAAGAAAAGAAAACTGAAAGTATTACTAGTGGTACTATAATGATGTTATGAAAGTGGGCCCAACCAAAAGGACTATTCACTCCATGATCATGAACAACAAGTATATTAGATATTTTACGTTTGGAAGCTTTACCTGCAGAGGAGTACCAAGTGACAGCTCCAGGATGCATGGTGGTCCAGTGGCAGTACTGTTGCCTCACAGCGTATGGTCCAAACTCTGGCTGGCACCTTTCTGAATACCTCCTCAAACAGTCTGAAAATATTAATGTTTGGTTAATTAGCTCTAAATTAGCCGTAGTTGAGGGTAGATAACGTGCTTTTGTTGCGTAGATTAAGTCGATATGTGACTTGCAGTCTACAAAGCACCTTAAGTGGTCAGTAAGATTGGAAGAGCGTTGTATAAACGTCAGTCCATGTTTTCCCTTTTAATGTTTCTTAAACTCTACACTTTCTCCCACTGTCACGAATAAGATGTTCTTTGGGGAAAGGCTCTTATGTAATGAGCCCTATCTAAATATCCGAGGAAAGATTTGCTCCAAAACTAGGCCAGTAAAATAATTACTCAGATGAATAAAAATGAAAAGAAATATGAGAGGGAAGAGAGAGAGAGGACCGGGGATAACACAAGAGCAGGGGCTGATGGGTTTGTTTGATATAAATTCAAAGTTATAAATAGATTTGAGAGTCACCCATTCTCTGCCCTTTATACACTCTGGGATTGAATTAATTTGGCTCAGAACATTACCCATTTTTGGATGTTTACCCTTTTTGTGAACTCCAGGCTTATAGCACTTTTAAAATTTTTGGGGGGGGAGGTGTATTTAAAGCAAATAGCCTCGTATGTCTTCACAAACCTGAATCTGGAAAGCGGTCTACACAGCTGTTGCCTGCAACATGTGGACCGAGAGGATACCGCCAGAGCACCACTAATCATGTCAGTAACCATGGTGATATGAAGTCGAGCTGTACTGAGCATTCATCATCCTTTGAGCGCTCTCATCATCATCCATATAATCTCTCTCTCACTCTCACGTTGTCCTCATTCACACTTTTAGGCTGTCTTTGGCTCATTTCCACCCGCATACAGTAGAATGCTTTTCTTAATCAAACATCTGTTTTTTTAGGTCCAGGTCGTAAATTGTTTGGTTTTATGTTACCTTTAATCATATGTGTGACAGTAACACATGCCATGTTGACAATAGGTTTTCTGTTATTCTTCCTTTAGGTACACCCTTTAGAGAAGGTCAGGAGAAAGATCTGAAGGCAGCCTTGAAGGTGACCGATCCCTCCATTCCTCTGGTGTTTGTCAGTGGAAACCATGACCTGGGTAACACCCCCACTCCCAGCACAGTGGAGCAGTATTGCAGGGAGTGGGGGGATGACTATTTCAGCTTCTGGGTAAGCAGACACAAACCATAATTAGTAGTAGCAGCCTGTAGCAGTGGTTGTTGGATGAATGGAATATTATAATGACGGGTACCTGCGAACACCATCTCTGCTCTCACAGGATTAAGAATAGCAAAGGACCAAAAACCCTGCACCTGTTTTGGTGTGTGACATTAAATATGTTTTGGTTCTATTTTCCTCAGCATGTATAGCTAATGTCATTTAGACTACTTTTGTGCATTAGACTTCCCTGTACTTTGATATTGCAGTTAAAAAATATATGTATATCACGGTGTGGTCCAGTTTTTATGGTGGCCATTTAGACCTCTTTTACCAGAAGTTGTACAAGGGAGCTTTGTGATGATGCATATTTCAGTTATAGCAACTGTTTCTTGGTAACATAACAAACTTTGATGTGGTGCCATGGGCACACAGTTGGTAAACTTAAAAGCATTACTAATTAGGATTGCAAAGTTTTTTTAGAGTCTTATTAACATAAGACCAGAATGCATAGTATATGGACAGTATATGGTTCCTTAAAGGCCTTGCAATTTGGGACATGGCTAATGAGTTTTATACATGTAGTTTAAAATGCATGCCAGAGGTATTTTGCTAAAATTCTGCATGGTTGGAGTGTTTTTGCCACACCGCATTCACCAACATTTTTATTTTCAGCAGTTAGGTTTTGGATAATCTATAGGAATATAATATTAAATTGGGTGTAGGGACGGCAGATGAAATGGGAAATAATTCAAGTTGTTGTTTTCCTCTCTTGTTTTCTTTTTCTCACACTTTTGCCGTCTCAGGTGGGCGGAGTTCTCTGCCTGGTTCTGAACTCCCAGCTGTTCTTCGACGCCTCGGCCTGCCCTGAGCTGAGGGAGGCTCAGGAGGCCTGGCTGGAGGCGCAGCTGAGCAGAGCATCCTCCTCCTCTTCTACGGTAGGATGGCATGACCCCAGCGTGATTGAGCCTTTTTAAGCCATGTGGGCACATCATTTGAATTTCTGTCTTTAGAGATCTCGTGATGTAATCAACGCTCACATCTGTCTCCATTTAGGAACCTAAACCCAAACACATCCTGATATTTCAGCACATTCCCCTGTACCTAAAGAGTCCTGATGAAGAGGATGACTACTTCAACCTGCAGAGGACAGTCAGGCAAAACCTGCTGGACAGGTTCAAGAAAGCAGGTAGGAGACCAGAATACAGAAAATTATGGGGGTTTTCTGATTTCCTCTGGTTAAAAATTGGCAGCCTAGTTCAGGTTTGTGCATTTGGTTAGAATTAGAAGTCGCAGAATAGATAAATCAATTTTACTATCTTAAATGTCAAGCATCTCTGGCTTCCACAGCTCTGAAATAAGAGCATTATTATTTGTTCTTTTCTTTTCTTTTAGAATAATGGATTTAGGCCAATGTGAGTGGTCTTAAGTTTCTTGTCTTAATACGCCTTAGCTGCTATTCCTATTAAACCTGTTCATTTTAAGCATATCTCACTGAAGCACAGTTAAGATCCCAGCCCAGAGGATTAATATGTCATTATCCAGCAGCCTCAGGAAGAGCTGTTGGCACACACACACACACACACACACACACACACAATGCAGACATAATTGAATTAATTATTCCATTCACTTCCTATAAGGAGAATAAATCCTTAATCAATCCATTGTTGTAAGCTTATAAGAGAACGATACAAAAGTAGTGGGCAAAAAAGAAAAAAATAACCCTCCCTCAAGGACAACACGTCTTTAGGCAGAATCTCAGCGAAGGTGCGTCAGCCAGCTTTGCGCTGCTGACTGACAGCAGCCACCACTCAGTGCCGAGCTTTTCAATCATGCATCAAGGTGACAGACGGTGGATGGTTTTAATTTCATTATCCATCCATTATTTCTGCACATATTTAACCATGTTGGCCCGTCTTGGTCTGATGACCCTTCTCTCTCATAATTGATCTCTCCTCCAGGGCAACACTGCTTAAAATTTTAAAGGGCAGTCTCTACAAGCTTTTTCTTATCATGAGCAGGAGGGTATTGCTGTAGAATGAGCTGGTGCCCTTTTTCTTACCCGCACTCTTGTGCCCTGCTAGCAATTATAAACACGGGCCACATACAGAGCAAGCGCTCCATGAACTACGAGCACATAGATTCATACTGACAACAGACGTGCAGACGTGCTGATTTTTAAATATATGGTATGATTTTCTCAGGCGCTTAAGTGCGATGTGTGATACTCCTTTATTACAGCAAGGCAAAGAATACTCAGTATCCATGTTTCCTCTGACTCTTATCTATACTCTTATCATGAGTATAAGCCTTTTTCCCTTCTTCAGATGAATGCGCTGTCTGAGAATTTTTCAGGTCAGGGGTGTCAAGGGGTATTTTCAGTAATCAGTCTGAAGTCAGATTGTTGTATAAGAAAGATGAACTATAGATATGTGTCTGATCTAAAAAAAAAACGAAAAAATCTGGTTTTCCAGATTGGAGAACAAGATGGCTGCTAGGGTGCAGACACACAGCTTGGCAGGTCCTGTGCGTTTGCCAAAAAACCATCTAAAAACCCCTGGATCTTGACATCAACTTGTCTTTTTGTTTTTATACATTTTTATCTTCTGTGGAGTTCGACATGTCCAAGAAAGCTGGATAATTATACCACTTTCCCAGCCAAATGGAGTCAACATCTTTTGTTCACAAGATTCTTGGATTGTGGTCATGCTAGACCACCCCCAGGTAAACATGAACAATCAAATATACCACGTCTGTCGCTGGAGATTCTGAAACTTGTTCTGATGCTACTTTTGGCTGGTGATATAGAACTAAATCCTGGACCTAATTCAAACATCAGTGATTTGGACTGGCTACAACTAATTAGCCTAGTTAGCCTAGGCCTGCCTGGGCCTCCATTTCAGCTTCCTGGGCCTCCATTTCAGCTGCCTGGGCCTCCACCTCGGCTGCCTGGGCCTCCACCTCGGCTGCCTGGGCCTACATTTCAGCTGCCTGGGCCTACATTTCAGCTAGCTGGGTTTTCACCTCAGCTGCTCGGGCCTCCACCTCGGCTGCCTGGGTTTCAATCTGGGCTGCCTGGGCCTCCACCTCAGCTGCCTGGGCCTCCACCTCAGCTGCCTGGGTCTCCACCTCAGCTGCCTGGGTTTCAATCTTGGCTGCCTGGGTCTCCACCTCGGCTGCCTGGGTCTCCACCTCAGCTGCCTGGGCCTCCACCTCAGCTGCCTGGGCCTCCACCTCAGCTGCTCGGGCCTCCACCTCAGCTGCCTGGGCCTCCACCTCAGCTGCCTGGGCCTCCACCTCAGCTGCCTGGGTCTCCACCTCAGCTGCCTGGGTTTCAATCTTGGCTGCCTGGGCCTACACCTCAGCTGCTCGGACCTCCACCTAGGCTTCCTGGGCCTCCACCTCGGCTGCCTTGGCCCCCAACGCGGCTGCCTGGGCCCCCATCTCGGCTGCCTGGGCCCCCATCTCGGCTGCCTGGGCCCCCACCTGCTGTACCCAAACTACAGTCTCCAGTAAAGGGTTTCTCATCATTAAATGCTCATAGCATTGTCAACAAAAGGACAAGAAATCCTGCTATTAAAATTTACAGAGGAACAAAGATCTGCAAGACATTTAATCAGGCTAAACTAATCTGGGACACTAAAAATAAACCAAAGGGGCTTCTATGTGGACACATTAACATTCGCAGTATGTTACCAAAGCATGAGCAACTGGAACATATTCTAAGCAATTCCAATATTTCTATTTTGGGTATCTCTGAATCTTGGCTCACAAGTTCTTCTTCTGAGTCTGCGGTTGTCTTTCCAGAATACACAGTATTCAGAAGGGATAGAATTGGAACAAGAGGAGGAGGAATACTTGTGTATGTAAAAAAACACCTGGATTGCTCTTTACTTAGTTCACCAATAGATGTCGAAATAGAACATATTTCTGTTAAAATCACTCTTTCCCCAGAAATGTCATTTACGTTGATCTGTTTATATCGCCCTCCTTCCGCAAAGAATATTTTTTATGAACAACTACAGATATTACTTAAATATCATGCTATAAATAATAAGTCTAATGAAATAATTGTAATGGGAGATTTTAATGTCAACTGGGACTGTGAAAAGGACAGAAAAACACTCAAGGACATAATGGAGACTTTGAACTTTACTCAACACATTGAACAACCCACAAGAATAACAAGACACTCTAAAACTAAAATAGATCTGGTTTTCAGTAATAAGCCCGAGCGAATTATTAAATCTTATAATTTTATCACTGGTATTTCAGACCACAATTTTATATTATTTTCTTGAAAACTTATAAAATCACGGGTTAAGAATGACTTTCAAAGTTCATCTAATAGGAGATCCTTTTATGAATTCATACCAAGAAGTCAGCGACAAAATGTAGCAGAAGCATTAGCATCAGTTAACTGGGAGCCTTTATTGTGTAGTGATGATCCATAATTCTGCATATGTTATATCAACATACTCCATTAGAGGTCGACAAAAAATAAAGACAACATCTAATTTGCCCTGGTTAAACAAAGAGTGCAAGAATTTAATGAAAACAAGAGATCAATTACTAAAGCAGTTCCTGAAAACAGGTCTAACTCTGGATAGACAGAGATTTACTTCAATGCGGAATAAAGTAACAAGAAGTTTGAGACAGGCCAAAGCAAAATTTTTTATAAATATAATTGAAAGAGCCAAAGGTAATGGTAAAATTATCTGGCAACACTTAAATAAATTACTTGGCCGTCATTCAAACAAAAGCAAAAATACAATTGAACTTTATGTAAATAACTCTATTGTTAGAGAGCCTCTATCTATTGTCAGTAACTTAAACACTTTCTTTATTTCATCTGTTAAGGAGATCAGTCAGAGCTTTGACTCAGTCGTATGCTCTGATAATGTGAATGATGTTGGTCAAAATTTGTTCACCGTCACTCATATTTCAGACACTGAAGTTGCTAAACTAATTACAGGTTTAAAACAATCAAAAGCACTTGATGTATATGGTATTAACACAAACTTCCTAAAGGAACATATGGATTTGCTTGTACGTCCAATAACTCATGTTTTGAATATGTCTTTCAAACACTCCATTGTTCCAACAGATTGGAAAATTGCTGCAGTTACACCAATTCTCAAAGCAGGTGTGAAGACTGACATTGCTAATTATCGCCCCATAAGCATACTCCCGGTCGTATCTAAAATGGCTGAGAAGTGGGTGGTTAAACTCCTCACTGCTCACCTAGAAAACCTCATTACATCCGTTGCAGTTTTGCTTTCGGGCACATCACTCCTCAGATACTGCCCTGTGTATGTTAGTGGAGAACTTGAAGAGCTTGCTGGACAAGCGTCCCTGTGTTGGAGCTGTATTTTTAGATCTGAAGAAGGCTTTCGACTCTGTAAACCATCAGATATTGTTGTCCAGATTGACTCAGTTTAATATCTCCAGTCAGGCTCTTCAGTGGTTTGCCTCATATCTCTCACACAGGAAACAGTGTGTGGTGTTAGATGGGGTTAAATCTCCATATTTAGACTGTGATACAGGGGTTCCTCAAGGATCTGTTCTTGGGCCCTTATTGTTCTCTCTTTTTATCAATAACTTACCTGAAGTCTGTCCAAATATATTTACTCAAATGTATGCGGATGATGCAGTTATATATACGCAAGCAAATAGTGTCCAGCAGGTGGCAAAAGATCTTACAGCTGCTTTAGCATTAATGCATAGCTGGCTGGAGGACTCATGCCTAATGTTGAACACCTCAAAAACTGTCTGTATGTAGTTTTCAAAACGCCCCTTAAACTTGAAGCAGTCAAACATATTCCTGGATGGAGTAGCGCTTGAATTAGCTCCAGAATTTAAATATCTTGGGGTCATTCTAGACCCAACATTATCCTTCAAGAGTCACATAAATAGTGTCCCAGGTACTTAAATTTAACAATTGAAATTTTAATCATATACGTAATAATTTAAATATGAATGTTGCAAAAACTTATTTTTACTCAATGATCATCTCTCATACGGACTATTGTTTGACGTCCTGGTCACTTGCTTGTCCAACAACACTTAAAACTATTGAAAACATTTATAAAAGAAGTTTAAAACTACTTGACAAAAAACCGACTTCCCACCACCACTGTCATGTGTTAAAAAAAACATAAATTACTGAACTTCAATAACTTAGTGAAACTTAAAAGAGTGTGTTTAATATACAGTGGGGCAAAAAAGTATTTAGTCAGCCACCAATTGTGCAAGTTCCCCCACCTAAAATGATGACAGAGGTCAGTAATTTGCACCAGAGGTACACTTCAACTGTGAGAGACAGAATGTGAAAAGAAAATCCATGAATTCACATGGTAGGATTTGTAAAGAATTTATTCGTAAATTAGGGTGGAAAATAAGTATTTGGTCACCTCAAACATGGAAAATCTCTGGCTCTCACAGACCTGTAACGTCTTCTGTAAGACGCTTTTCTGTCCCCCACTCGTTACCTGTATGAATGGCACCTGTTTGAACCCATCATCTGTATAAAAGACACCTGTCCACAGCCTCAAACAGTCAGACTCCAAACTCCGCCATGGCCAAGACCAAAGAGCTTTCGAAGGACACCAGGAAAAGTATTGTAGACCTGCACCAGACTGGGAAGAGTGAATCTACAATAGGCAAGCAGCTTGGTGTGAAAAAATCAACTGTGGGAGCAATCATCAGAAAATGGAAGACATACAAGACCACTGATAATCTCCCACGATCTGGGGCTCCACGCAAGATCTCATCCCGTGGGGTCAAAATGATCATGAGAACGGTGAGCAAAGATCCCAGAACCACACGGGGGGACCTGGTGAATGACCTGCAGAGAGCAGGGACCAAAGTAACAAAGGTCACCATCAGTAACACACTACAATGGCAGGGAATCAAATCCCGCAGTGCCAGACGTGTTCCCCTGCTGAAGCCAGTGCATGTCCAGGCCCGTCTGAAGTTTGCCAGAGAGCACATGGATGATACAGCAGAGGATTGGGAGAATGTCATGTGGTCAGATGAAACCAAAGTAGAACTTTTTGGTATAAACTCAACTCGTCGTGTTTGGAGGACGAAGAATACTGAGTTGCATCCCAAGAACACCATACCTACTGTGAAGCATGGGGGTGGAAACATCATGCTATGGGGCTGTTTTTCTGCCAAGGGGACAGGACGACTGATCCGTGTTAAGGACAGAATAAATGGGGCCATGTATCGTGAGATTTTGAGCCAAAACCTCCTTCCATCAGTGAGAACTTTGAAAATGAAACGAGGCTGGGTCTTCCAACATGACAATGATCCAAAACACACCGCCCGGGCAACAAAGGAGTGGCTCCGTAAGAAGCATTTGAAAGTCCTGGAGTGGCCTAGCCAGTCTCCAGACCTCAACCCCATAGAAAATCTGTGGCGGGAGTTGAAAGTCCGTGTTGCTCGGCGACAGCCCCAAAACATGACTGCTCTCCAGAAGATCTGCATGGAGGAATGGGCCAAAATACCAGCTACTGTGTGTGCAAACCTGGTAAAGACCTATAGTAAACGTTTGACCTCTGTTATTGCCAACAAAGGTTATGTTACAAAGTATTGAGTTGTATTTTTGTTATTGACCAAATACTTATTTTCCACCCTGATTTACGAATAAATTCTTTACAAATCCTACCATGTGGATTCATGGATTTTTTTTTTTTCACATTCTGTCTCTCACAGTTGAAGTGTACCTCTGGTGCAAATTACTGACCTCTGTCATCATTTTAGGTGGGGGAACTTGCACAATCGGTGGCTGACTAAATACTTTTTTGCCCCACTGTATAAAGTCTTACACTCCCTTGCTCCACCACCACTAAAGCAGTTCATTAGGCATAAAGAAAGCTCAGACAGGACCACTCGAGCTTCAATCCGAGGAGACTTGTTTATACCCCACAGACGGACAGCATTTGGGCAGAACGTCCTCTCTGTCAAGGGAGGCCATCTGTGGAACGGTCTTCCTCAACCCATTAGAGAATGCTCTACACTCAATTTGTTTAAGGCAAAGGTTAAAAACTGGTTATGGACAAATCAAGTGTGTGATCATGTATGAGTTGTATAGTTTTAATGTTTTATTTGGGAACAGAATGGTGCGTATGTGTACGTTTGGTGATGGAGTTTTTATTATGAATGAATGATGAATTTTTATGAATTATTATGTCTATTTTTTATGCTTGAGGACAACAGATGGAAATTAGCCCTTGACTATAATCTGGTATGTTTACATTCATGTAATTTTTTTTTTTTTACATTTATGTTCATTAACATGCACTGTCCTAAATAAATAAATAAATAAATAAATAAATGTATGCATAACAATTAAGTCGATCTCTGCTCTGAACATATCTGTGAATGTGTTCTTTCTCCTGCTCACATGGAGAGATTTGATTTGATGTACTTTAGAAATATCCTTCATTTTGACATATTTATGAAGATTCTAAGTCATTCTGACTATAAGATAAGAAAACACATAGCCATGTTATTATTTCTATTAGTTCTTGATAGATGTGCTAAAAAATATAAGTCCCAACATTGGAATCAGAGGATTTAGCAAAAAACAACTCTTTCATAATAGAAATTAGACAGTTATTGATGAAGAACACACTTTTTTCCATTTTGCTCTCCTCTAATCTCTCTCACTTTAACGGTCTCCTTCCTCCAAGAAGTGACTGATGCTGTAATGTCTGTACTTAGAGTCTGCTGGAGTCTGTCCTGCAGGCATGCTTGTAAAAGAGACTGACTGTGATCACTGAGGCTCCATGTCAGTTTGTGATAGAGCTGCTACTGTGCATTTGTGTCATGGATACTGTAGTCATTAGGGTCACTACCAGGGCAGAAAATAACAGGCACTGGAAAGAGGACAGTGTCTAAGTGAGCTCCAATTGTTCAGATGGCAGAATTTTCAACATTATCCCAGCTAAACATCAACATTACTGTTGTGAGCATGTTAGAAAGCTAATGTTAGCATTTACTGCGCATAGCTGTGCCTATAATAGTCTTGTTTTATATTTGATTGATGACTGGCGACCTGTCCAGGGTGCATCCCGCCTCTCGCCCTATGACAGCTGGGATAGGCTCCAGCCCCACATGACCCCGATAAGGATAAGGGGAAGAGGATGGATGGATAGATTTATTATTTATTTTAACAAACTTTTAAATTGTTTGCTTAGTCTGGGTTCGGGTTGTGGAAGCAGCAGTCTAAGAGAGAAGCCAACACATCTCTCCTGGGCCACCTTCTCCAGCTCTTCTGGTGGGGACAGTGAGTTGTTCCCAAGCCACAGATGGATGGACGGAAAAGCAAAACAATGTAGTATTATAGTGGTCCCTCGTTTTTAAAATTATTATGTTTTAAGGCTGTAAAACCCCTCACAACACTTTATACACTTTTCTCAGACAGGCATGAAAATTTTCATTCTTGTTTAAACACTCAAACTTCAAACCTTTGTAGAAAAATAAGCCCAGTATTATAGAATGAAACCAAAGATCAAACCCTGTTTTAGGTCCAAAACATGCGACTAGAGCAGCTGCTAGAGAATTCAACATTAATGAATCACTGGTACGGAGGTGGAAGAAGCAAGAAGAATGAGTTGAGTAAAGTTTGACTTACCTGACTGTTTTGTTTCGCTTAATGCACCTTATGGTCCGAAAAATACAATAACTTCTACTTTCCTTTAGCATGTCCAGAATCCCAACTTTTTGTGTGCAATGGTTAGCATCTTCCTCCACCGTTTTGGGTGCTACCACGGGTCCTTTGACTGTGCAAAACATTTCGCCGACATTGTTGTGTTTGTTGGGGAGAAAACTTACAAGCATACAGTGCAGCACTTCAAAGTCACACTGCTAGCGATTGAAGATTTATGTAAATTTCACAAGCTGAACACATTCTGTACTGTACAGGAGACACAGCACGAGATTGATTGATTGACAATGGTCTACAGCCAATTGGGATGCAGAACACAATGCACTGTAAAAAAACAAAACAAAAGGCATGCAAAATTGCACACAAACAAAAAAAAAATCTACGAAAGGTGAACCACGTTATAGCAAGCGACTAAAATATTATTAATAAAATATTTAGTAGCATAATAGTATTTAGTAGCATTTTGCGAACTTGATATTTCTGCCTCAAAATGAGTGAACTGTTGGAAATTTCCTGCAGGGCCAACAAATAATTAAACACCCCAGTGGAGCGAGTTCAAAATGGATATAAACGACTGTCAGATCATCACACTATATGATTAACACATACAAAAGAAAAAAAGAGAGCTTGGGAAACTGTGTTACTACTCTTCCTGTCTGTTAGTTGACGGGCCATGTTTCCTCTCTTGTGTGATAAATTATGTCTCTTTTTGACGTAGATCTGCTATGATCAGTTTTTTCCCCCCTCTTTGTAGTGCGTTATTAACACATCTTACCCCTCCCCTTATGGTTTTTCCTTACTGCTACACTGTGTGATCTGAGGCTTCCAGATGTGCTTTGCACTCTGGTGATCATTACTGTCATAACAGTAAAGGGCAGCATCATTAACCTCAGGCACACACACACACAAAAAACACACTTCTCTCCCATGCCTCTCTCTCGCTCTCTCTGAGGAATTTATACTGAGGTACAGCTCAGCTTTGACACAGAAAGCAAGGACGCCATTTTTCTTCTGAAATTTTCATTAAGTGAGCAGTTGGAAATGATGAGTTTCTTGCTAGAGCCAGCACTCGCTAGCTCTAGCAAGAAACTAGCTCTGACTAGCTAGCTTTGCCTTGGAAGACAGGAAAGCAGCTGAAGTATTGCATGTTTTATTTAGAGCTGGAAAACTTTTAATGAGTGATGTTTGATTGTATTAGTAACACATAAACTTTGCTGGAAAACTTGGATATTCTTAGTTAAGGTTATTCTTCTTGGGTGCTTGTTTCCAAGTTCATCCATTCATCCATCCATCCATCCATTCGCTACCGCTTATCCTTTTCAGGGTCGCGGGGGGCGCCGGAGCCTATCCCAGCTGTCATAGGGCGAGAGGCGGGGTACACCCTGGACAGGTCGCCAGTCTGTCGCAGGGCTAACACATAGGGACAGACAACCATTCACACTCAGATTAACTCGCACATTCACACCTAGTGGCAATTTGAATTATCCAATTAACCTATCCCCACAAGCTGCATGTCTTTGGACGGTGGGAGTTCCAAGTTCATATTTGAGCCAAATAGCAGTTTGGCAAGAATGAAGATGTTGACTTGGACAGCTTTTTCTCTCTCTCTTTCTCCCTTCTTGTAATTCTGAACTACAGGCCTTGTAATAGGATCACTGGATGTTAGACAAAGGTCTCTTTGGCATCAGCTCACTCCTTAAAAGCACACATTGCTGTGTGTAACAGATTTCTCCGACCACTCCAAAGGCGTCTTTTTGTGGCGTCTGCTGGGTTCAGCACTTGTGATGTTGTTATTGCTGCCGCTGTGTTTTCTGCAGCCCCCAAACCACTCAGTAGCATATGATGGAAAGAGCGATTATAGTCCCCTGCAGACAAAGAATCTCATTTAATAGATTTTAGAGCTTTTTGTCGTCTTTCTCCCCGCTTCGTCATCTCACAGAACATGTGTGCTTGTGGTTGTTGAGCAACTATTTTTTATTTTCGGCACAGTTTGTGTGTCTGTGTATGTGTGTGATTTATGCATATAAATTAGTGTGCAGTGGTTTGTTTTTCTATGCGTGACATATTGTACATTAAGTATCTATACGTTATCTCAGCAGCACAGATGCACATGGGAAAGGTGCAGCACCAATTAGTCTTCTTCTGGCTCATCAGAGCGAGGAGTTCCACACTGGGAACTGTTAAGTGCGTTCCAGCTCGTATTAATGATACCCTGTCTCAGTGATGACGCCCTCTGGACTAGTATTGAGAAATTCCTGTTTTTAATTGCATAAGCAATTACTATGGTTTGTGATTTTTACAGTGATTTGGTTAATATTAAATCATGCATTTAAATGTGAGCTCACTCTCTCTATTTAATATGTTTGGAGTTTTGCAACATAGTCATTTCAAAAGTACAGATAAATTAAGTCTGGAGGTTTTTGTGGCTTTGGAGACTTTTCATTAAAATTATGAAACAAAACAAGTTGGACACACTGCTCTTATGTTTTTATCTTCTATTATGGCATACCTGGTTGAACACCTTTTCACTACGATTTAGTTTCAGTTCATTGGTAGTAATTGGGCAAAACCTTAAAACTATGAGGCAACTCCTTTAGACTTAACCCATAAAGGTTTCTGGACTGGTCATTGACCATCTGACAACCACCGGTCACTAGGGACAAATGTTAACCAGCGATTGGTTGCAAACTGGTTGCTGGAAATTGCTGCCAGCCACTGTAAATTCGATTGCTAAACCCCTATCAATGTAGGCCTAGAGACTAGTCAGTGGACCTCTTGGTAATCACTGGTCAAAGAAGTTTGTATTCCAGCTGGGGAGTGGTTGCTGATCGCAAAAAGGTAAACGGTACTGTACATTTGCTTCGGTTGCTAGTAGGTTGCCACAGTTACGAGTAGTTTTCATCAAATATGCCAAGTTGACTGCAAACACTTGGCAGCTACTTGCCAAGCCATGGTAAAACTGTGAAAAATGCACAGCAAATCGGAACTGGAGAACACTAACCTTCTGAGTTTAAATGTTTAGACCTAACACTCTCCATTTGCATGAGATGTTCATATTAGGGATATCTGCTCACACAGCCAAGATACCAAAAACAGTGAAATATCTTAGAGTAGTCTGGAGCCTCAGCTTTTGGCTAATAAGCATTACTTTGTGATCATTAGTATAAGTTTTATATGCACATCATGTTTAGGACAAGCAGGGGCCTAAATACTTAATACCTTAATTTAACCTTACTGTTCATTTTGGACTAGTATCAGTATGTTCATTGATGTCTGCATATCTGTATATCTTTAAGTGTGGTCTGTGTATCTGTACACTATGTCAAAGTACCTCACTTTTGCTTCTTTTTCTTTCTTTTTTCCTTTTTTCCACAGTACATAAATCCAGCGCAGACAGAATTAGATACTGCAAGTAGAGAAAGAAAGACATGCAAAAATTGTAGGCTTTTACACTCATCGAGGATGTTGAATTTAGAGAAAACAGGTTTTACGCACACCCAGAAACTCCTCAGAGAAGATTGAATTCCCATCGCCGGGGTCTGTTGTCTACTTTTCAGCGGCAAGTGGAGTATCAAAATCCCAGCAGTGCTCTCAGCCTCGCCTCTCCTTATAGATGGAGTACTGTAATTAGATTTCTTTGCTCTCCTTCTTCTCTCTCCTCCTGCAAGGTTTATATTCTACATTAAGGATGAGCTCACTTACACACTGGGATGGATGAATGTACAGACACACTTCTCTGCTGCCTTTCACCTCCAAACCTGTTTACGTGTAGAGGGGGAAAAAATAACCCAACAAAATTAAAATACAGAATTTCATTGGAATTCCCAGCATTACTAGCGGCTGAAGAGTTGTACAATAGGTAATTAGAAGCAAAGATAAGCAGTGTATTGCTCTGCATAGCCTCTCTGTCTTTCACAGTCTCTCTCTCTTGCCGTTGGTTGTCTTTATCAGCAAGGGTTTTACTCTGTTCAAAAGTGAAGACACATTTATCACCCACTGGGAATTTGATAAGAGGGCATGGTTAAGCCTTTAACCCCATTGTTTTAATCATGAGCCTGAGTAATGCTCTGCTTTTTCTGTTTCTTGCTCTCTTAGTCTGTCTTTGTCTCTTTTTCTAACGCATCCAAAGGTGGAAGTTGTTAAGGATGTAGCACTGGGATTTCAGAATGAATACCAGGGCTGCATAGGTCAAGATGTATCATTTCAGGTACTACTGCACTGAAACAGAATCCAGGAAAGGTAGTGCTAATAGCATAGTGAATGGTAGAACTACTAATAAAGGGCAGACTCTTTTGACTTGCCAGTGGACGCTTCAGCTAAAAATTGTGTTTAGCACTGATTATTTGTGCTGAGCTACCATAGGCTTTCATGTCACCCCAGTGCTGCTGCTCTGTGAAGCTGTGGGAAGTGAGTTCCCACTATTAAATTCCATTCTTTTGAATTCTTTTGGTGACAGAGAAAGACTGGACTCAGAGTGGTCAAGCTCATAAAATAATCTTTATTTTACATTTCCAGAAATGGAGGCCTGAACACACGAACACACACGCTCAGGTCTGAATTCTTGCCAGCTAAATCCGTATATATATTTCTGCACTGCGTCACACCGACACACAGATTACTTAGTTCCGCTTTTCTATACTTCCTGTTTCTGCACAAGACGTGCAGTCTACTCTGTGACTTTTGGCCTACATTCTAACTCACAAGGGCGTTTTCCTACACTGGGCTCTATAAAACAATATAAACAGAAAATAAGCATTAAGAATATATGTTTATTTCCCCCTTTTAGCTAATAAAATTAGTTAACCTAATTAACTGACTTCCTCAATAACTACTGTGAACTAAAAACAGATATAATTAGCTTTTTCTGGTAAAAGGTCCTAGATTATTTTTGTCAATCTTTGGAAACGGCCTCTATAGAGTTAACCCATTTCCTCTTTAAAACTTACTCCTGGTTTCTTCTCCCCCTTTAACGGGTAGAGCATATCCGGCCTGAACACTGTGTTTGGGCAATTTACATAACATAGAAATCCTGCAAACTATTACTAAAGTCCCTCTCATTACTCTTCATTACTTTTATACTCACATTATAACCTCTGTCTAACGAGCTTTTAATCTTCTATACAACCTAAACAACAAATTTTCTGAGAGGTTTCTCTGTGCTCTGTGCTTCTTTTGAGTTCCCCTTTCTGGTGGTTGGTTCCTGGATTCTCGCCAACCCCTCCGTGGTTTTGCTGTGGTTCTGGAATCAGGAGGACAGGAGAAAAAACACCTCTCTCTGCTACGCCTCAATAATCAAATATGTTCATCAATTGTTCTGTTAACTTTTCAAAGTGAGTTCAAAATATCATGTTCTGGGCTCTATCATTCATATATATATATATATATATATATACACACACAGATGCAAAAGTTACAGTTAATGACAATGGACGGTTGAACAAATAACGGCTGGCTGCGTCCACTGTTGGTAGCTGATTTTTTTTTTCAAGTTTGGGTTTTATTTTATTAAGTTATTGCTCTCCCTCCTTGAGAATTGGCAGCATCAAAGTCTTTCAAGTGACTTTCATCAACCATTTAGCAATTCCTGCACCTAATCTGAAGCTGTCTGTGTTCACCCTGTGATAGACTAGCTACCTATTAAGGGTGTGCCCTACCTTCCTTTTGCCCTAAGAGAGGTGGGATAGACTCCATCCCCACTGAATTGGGGCAAGCAGTTAATAGGGAATATAGATGGATGGGTGAATGCATGCACTTGGGTCATAGAAACTGCACTTATAGACTCGGTCAAATCTCTTACAGGTTAAATTTGCCCCAAAAGCCATTTAAAACCCTTTTTGCCCAGCAGGTTATAATTTTATGTGCACAGTTTCAGTTCAGTTTAATTCAGTTTTATTTCTGTACCACAAACTCCCAAACACCGTCACCTTTAAGGGCTTTATTTGTCCGGTAATAACTCTACAACAATACATTGAAACCCCAACAATCACACTTGGTGATAATGGGAGGAAAAACTGCACCAGCGCAGCAATGCAAAACAAGACGTTCTCTTGTTTTTTGGCTGTCGATTGGCTCTTGAGTGACGGGGGTAGGATAGAGTCACAGAGGTTTGCCATCAGTTTCTAACCAGGAACCAGGATCGATTGTCACACACATTGCATGTATAACAGCAATCGCTGATTAATGGTGACTGCGTGCCTCCAGTGTCACCAGGTCTACACTCTCCTCTGTGGTTGTGTCAGGGAGGACACCTGGGAGCTTTAGCTGATGGTGTCCAATTGAAAATGTAGATACATCAGCAAACCCAAATGTCTTGTCTCTAATCATGCTGTTCATCAAACCTTTGTTTATTGCATTCTCTTTCATTCACCACAAGTTTTCTTCTTCCTTGCATGCGTTTGCGTGTTCTTTTTCTTGTTTTGTTTTAATCCCGTGCCAGTGTGTAGCTGGAGGACACAGGGAAGGGGATGCTTCGTGGTGACTAATGGCTCAGAGTGATTTATGGGGAACCAGAGCTGTAAGATGCTTCTCCATGCTACATCATTTTGTATCCCTCTGTCATGCAAATTATCAACAGCTTCTGTTTCATGATGAATTATTTCCCAGACCTGCACTTTAATGACAACCGCCCTTCAATACAAGCGCGCATGTTGGATGTTCACTCCTACGCATTGCCATTCTCACAGATGTGCAGATGACAGCTTTGTTCAGAACTACATTCGGAGTTTGTGTCAAAAGAGAACGAAGGAGAAATGGGAGAAAGGTTGGAAGAAAAATGATTCTCTTGGAGGTTTTAACCAATGGGAGGCGATTGAGTGGCAAATGGGAACTTGGCTCGCAATTAGCGAATCCAATCTTGTAACCTGCAAATAACCAGTGATCAAGAGATGAAAGGGAGATGATGGAAAGCAAGAAGGGGATGAAGAGGAGGAGCGATTGATAGAAAGATCATAAACATCAAACCTAATTAGTGTGCACTGATGTTTCTTTACCTCTTTTATTCCATTATTACGCGGTCAGCATCTTATTAACATTTTAAAAGCACAAGGCTCTTCAGAATATTCAGATGGATCTAACCAAATAAGTAGCTCAGGTGATTACAGCATAGACGAGTCATAGCACAAAATACAGTGCATATTGGAATTCCAGTCTCCTTCCTGTGCATTTTTCTGCAACCCCTTCAAATTTGCATTCAATATGTTTTCATCACTCCGGCTGCTTACTCTGAGCATTTCCTGCACAGTCCATCCCCCACCTCTCTGTCTCCCCCCATCCTCCCCACACTCCCCACCTCCGTCTGTCAAACCAGAGTCCAGTCTCCACACGGGAGTCTTTATCACAAAGAAAAGCACAAAAGACGTGGTGCTGTTTGAAGACTGACAGGTAAATGGGATTTCCACAGAGACCGAGACAAGACTTGAAATTATCAGCACAAAGAGCCTGTGTTTTCATGAGGGCACCCACTTAGCAAGAGAAGGAAAGAATGCAGCAAAGCATGGCAAACAGACAAAAAAAAAAGTGGTGAAATTGGACCTAATGTTCCTATAGTAAATGCAATACTGCTATTTAACATCCTTTGAATGCTTACTGCTCTTCCTGTCACCATATAGCTTCACGGGAAACTCAAGACAATTCGACTGAGCACAGTTTTATGTTCTATTTGTGGCTGAATGGGTTTAGTGTGGTATTGTCAGTGGAAGAAGGAGGATTTTTGTTCCCAATATATCTCAATGCCTAGAGCCATGGCACCAGCTAAGGGTTTACATCCTACCAGGCCACCCACGCCAATTTAACTTCGAGGCACTTCGGATAACAATCAACAGAAGGTGATACGCAACTTTGATTGGAGTGAAAGGAAGTGGAATCAGTAGCGCATTGTATTTTGTCATTGTCAAATCAAGACCATTTGCTCAGAAGAGTGCCAGCTGTCATTATCCTGGAGACAGCAGTAGCCAAATGCAGTGTCTGGAAGTTCAAAAGCTCTCCAGTTTTTATTACAGCAGAGGATTGCGGCTCTTGTTTGCTATGGCATCCCCATTCTGGTTGAAGGTGGACAATTCATGAAATCAACTGCTGTGTTATTTTTTTAAGACTGCCTGTAAATTCATTGCTGGAGATTTGAAACACTGTAGCTTCCATTTCTGGAGTATGTTTTCAGGCATTATGTGGAGCTCCTATTTGGCCGTTGTAGAGACTATTCAATCTATCATTTTTATCTTTTTATCTGTGTAGGTTTGCAGTCATATAGGTCATGGTTGTCTCAAAAAATAAAAGAGAGATGGTTTCAGAAAGGATGAAAGGCTTTCTATGTCCACCTGGATAGGGCGTTATTAAACCTATAATAGTGGTGGCCTATGACACCATTATCAATTATAATGCAATCGCAGCAGGTAGCACGTCTTCAAGAAAGTTCTAAAGAAGTTAATTTATCTTCAACTTAAAAGCACTTGAAATCAACATGTAGGGTTGGTCAGACATGAATTGAAAACGGCTTGTCTTGTTGGCTTTGATCACTAAGAAAAAGGCATGTGAGGCAAGTTGTACAAGGGTAGTTCATGAACACTATTGCCTACCAAATCCACAAGTACACTAAGGTCTGAGGAGTGTAAATTTCATCATGGGACAGCAAGCATGAGCGTTCCTGCACATATCCATGTTCCTGCCTGACCGTGCACTCTCATCCACGGAGACTTTATTTTACAATTCAACAGCTACACATGCACCCCAGGCAATGAACTTCAAAGTTTAATAGGAATGACTAGTCGGTCATGGTTTCCCAGCTCTCCGTGGATGTGTCAGCGACAGAGTATAATTAAGGTTTAAATCAGGACTGGTAGTTGAGACATAACACACTCATAGTGGTAGAAGAAACTGTTGCCACATGTACACCATAGCCCTAAACCTTTCTCTCAGTCAGATTGGACATTTGCCAGCTTTAACTTGTCAGTTTCCTAGTATATCAAACCTCAGTTTGAGGGCTGGTTGTACAGCTAATAGTTCAGTGCATTTACCCACTAATGGATGGGCATCGTGTGTGGTGCTTCCCGAAGCTTTATCCAAGTAGTCTCCTAAACTACACATATTATTTACAGTAGTGTGAATATGTCTGAAGCAGACTATTTCCTGCTTCCAAAATTGTCTGAAGTTCAAATGTGAAAACTGCTTGATAGTCAGTGACTGAAGGAGGAATTCAGACAGGTTGTGTCAGGACAGAACTACTACTCACTACTATGACTTATTGGTGATGTTTAGTTTATTGGTTAACATGTTTTATACCAGTGGGATGAATGATTGGGTAACGAAGCAGAATGAATGGTTTATATGAAAGGAATCTTGTGAACTATTTTTAAAGAATTTGAAATAAAAAAGCTTAACTTTTCATCTAGCGCCATTACCATTTCATAACCCAGCCTGCAAGTACAAAAATACAGAAAAAAACAAACAAAACCTTTATTGGCAAATGTTAACTAGCATTTAGCTTGAAGCATGATATTTAGTGCCATTAATTGTTAATCATACCACAGAGAGCATTTCAACCAAGTTTTTAGTTGTATTTCTGAAAAAACAGATAATAGTACCATAGCTGTGTATGTCTAAATCGGCTTAAATGGTTGATATGACTGCAACTTCAGTACATTCTTGAAAAGCTGCTAACTTAGCTGTGAATTTGTGTCTCCACTGCTAATTTCACTGCTGTTGCTGGTGCTAAATGGGAACGTCATGCCCTTCAACTCAATCCTGAAGTGGTTAAATTGTTTTTGTTTTTTTTCCCACCTTCCAGACATTCACTTTTTGACAGACAATTTCAAAGGTCAGCTTCATCCTCTGACTGCATTACAGAGACATTTTCTCAACGCCTTTATTCTATTTTTTTTCCCCAGTTATTTATCTTTTATTCATACAGATAGTCTTTTAGAGATTGAAGATGCTTTTCTGTCTCAGACAGGCCATCTTTTTCTCTGAGTGTTTTTTAGCAAACAAGGGCCCGAATGGAGTCTTTGACTTCTAAAACCGCATAATGATAGTTCTGTGAAAGGGGTACACTCAAACGAATTCGGGTCAGGGTAGGTGACTGGGGCTTATCTAAATTGTTTCTATGAAATTGGTTTTCCTCTGTGAAAGCCACTGGAACAATCCCACAGGGTAGGCTGATCCATTTCCAAAACATCCATGTTTTCTATTGGACCACTTCACATCAAATCTCAGCTATTAAAAAACAGCTTTTTTTTAGTCTCAGCTTTTAAAAAAGAGCCTGTTGTATGTTGGTGTCCTAAAAGAGGTCTGATCGTCGTGCAAAAAGACTTGTGTGTTTCAGTGTGAGACTTGATCTAAGCGACTCGGACTGGGTGATCCATACCACGGTCAATCTCATTTGACCTCCAGAGCCCACTTTGCTTAATCAGTGTCACCACTTAACCGTACCCTGACCAGTTTAAAGGGATTCTCAGGAGTGCTTTAGTTGGACTAGAACAAGATATGCATCTAGCCTCAGTAGCCTCCATGACGCATTACTGAGAACTGTCTTGATGCATTCTCAATCATCCAGGAAAGTAAATCTCCAAAAGTTGATTCTGTTCATCTGGTCGTAGCGTTTTGTGAGAGAAACATTTCGTCACTCATCCAAGTGACTTCTTCAGTCTCAGCTGACTGCAGGTTTCCCCAAATCTTATAATTTGCATAATGACTGAAACCAGCCCACTGAAGGAACAATGGGCTGGGAGGTCAGTTCCTTAATCTTAATTATGCAAATTCTCATGACCATTGACCATTGATCAATGGCCATGAGTACCATTCACAGAGAGTTGGGGAATGGCTGCAATCACAGCATTGTAAGATGGCGAAAGATGTACCCTTAGCCCCCCTCCTCAATTCAGAGATGGTCTTTCCCTTTTCACGTAAATGGCCTCCTTGACTCCGCGCTCAAACCAGCGTTCCTCCCTGTCCAAGATGTGTACATCCTCATCATTGAAAGAGTGTCCACTGGCCTGTAGGTGTAAATAGACTGCAGAGTCCTGGCCTGACGAGGTAGCTCTTCTGTGTTGTGCCATCCGCTTCGCCAAAGGTTGTTTGGTTTCCCCGATGTATAAATCCTGGCAATCCTCCTGGCACTTAACAGCGTACACTATGTTACTCTGTTTGTGTCGGGGGACCCAATGCTTGGGGTGGACCAATTTTTGGCGCAGCGTGTTTTGGGGTTTAAAAGCCACAGGGACCCAGTGATTAGAAAAAATGTGTCTCAACTGCTCCGATACTCCTGACACATATGGGATCACTACAGGTTTTCACTTGGGCAGCGGTTGTTCTTCTCTCATGGATCGGCTGGAGCTTTCTTTAGGTGCCTTTCCAGCTTTGACAAAAGTCCAGCTGGGATAACCACATTTACTCAGGGCCTTCTTGATGTGCTGTTCTTCTGCCTCACTGGCCGCTGTGTCAGTGGGGATGGTGTTCGCTCTGTGTTGTAGCGTCCTGATGACACCCAGTTTGTGCTCCAGTGGATGATGAGAGTCAAACCTTAGATACTGATCCGTATGTGTAGGTTTACGTTACACGTCAGCTTTTAGATGTCCCCCATTACTGATGGAAATCTCACAGCCTAAGAAGGCTAACCTGCCACTTTTCATATCCTCCCTGGTGAATTTGATGTGTCGGTCCACTGAGTTAATGTGATCCGTGAAATGTGGTACGTCCTGAGATTTGATTTTCACCCAGGTGTCATCCACATATCTGAACCAATAGCTTGGTGGTGTTCCAGGGTAGGATAGCAAAGCCCTCTTTTCCACTTCTTCCATGTACAGATTGGCCACGATGGGTGAAACTGGGGAGCCCATGGCACACCCATGTTTCTGCCTGTAGATCTGACCCTTGTATGTGAAGTAGGTGGAATGAAGACACAGTTCCAAAAGCAAACACACTTGGTCGATGCTGAGAGTGGTCCTGTTGCTGAGGTTGGTGTCATCCTGTAATCTCTTACGGACTACCTCCAACGCTTCCGTGACTGGGATGCAAGTGAAGAGAGATGTAACGTCGTACGAGACCATGGTTTCATCTGCCTCCATAATGACATCTCTCACCTTCTCAACAAAATCCAGGATGTTCTGGATGTGGTGTTCAGAGCTGCCCACCAGCGGGTTGAGGATCAAAGCCAGAAACTTGGAGATGTTATAGGTGACAGAGTCGATCATGCAGACAATCGGTCTTAAAGGTGCTCCCTGTCCAGATGAACAGAATCAACTTTTGGAGATTTACTTTCCTGGATGATTGAGAATGCATCAAGACGTTTTAACCCACTTTGGCGAGGACTGCCTAAAGGTTGTACGTCAGTATGAGCAAACAGCACGTAAATGGTAAATGGCCTGTATTTATATAGCGCTTTACTAGTCCCTAAGGACCCCAAAGCGCTTTACATATCCAGTCATCCACCCATTCACGCACACATTCACACACTGGTGATGGCAAGCTACATTGTAGCCACAGCCACCCTGGGGCGCACTGACAGAGGCGAGGCTGCCGGACACTGGCGCCACCGGGCCCTCTGACCACCACCAGTAGGCAACGGGTGAAGTGTCTTGCCCGTTGCCTGTAGTCCTGTAGTTCCTGTAGTCCGCCGTCTTACGGCGGACTACAGGAACCACCTGAGATTCAGCCTCAGATGCCGACAAAACAGGAGTACTCCTAAGGGTCTGCAAATGAGCTCTTCAGTTAAGGCTTCCGGGCAACAAAAATCCTCCAGAGGGCACAGCATCAGTTGCTTAATGAACGCGTGAGGCAAACAAATTTTACCATCGACATGGTAAAATCTCAAGAGAAGCGGATCCGACAGAGACTGAAAATGGTTTTAGATGAGAATAATAAAACTGTGTTAAATAATTGATACGTCACCACAAATGCAACACTAAAAAAAGCAGAGTGTAATAATAAGGAGCGATAATCTAAAATGAAGCACACTTGGGAAGCTTTAGGGTTAGGAGTAAAATTGGGCTTTGGCACAGAGCAAATGTGAGTAGGACCTTAAAGTCAATCATTTCTGAGATTTTTTAATAGAAAAATAGAAAAGAAAATACTATTCACAAATATACATGGGGTAGTCTGCATTTACATAATCCAGCAAGTTGATGCATTCTTATAAAGTTAAAATGACAAATACAAATACATAGGAGTCGGCACCGGTTTGTGGCAGCTACCATGTTTCCCAACCATATTTGAATAAAGTGGCGGGGAAAGACATCTCCTTTGACTAATTGTGTTATGTCTGTGGCCACATGTAGTAAACCAAAAGGTGGAGGAGAAGAGAAGTTATGAGTGTTTGCATGCTGTTGAGGTACATTTAAATTTGTGTCTGCACCTTCACACTCAAGATATGAAGGATCATACCTATGTTTTATCATCTCAGATGGGATTGATTCCCTTCACCAAAGAAATTGGCATCTTAATAAAAATCTCATTCTCTTCCTTCTACACCTCAAGCCTCATCTCCAAAAATGAAGGCAGGCCTATAATACACAAAAACCTGCAGACATGTGCTCATTTATTCCAGATATTGTTAGAATGACTTATTGTCAGCAGATTAGACACGTGACCCTCCCGTCTCCAGATAGCTGACAACAACAGCTGTTTATAAGCTAATATTGTGCCAGCTAATGTTAGGCTTGAGTTTTCTAAAAATCACAGTTTCCCTCTGATAAACAGTTTGATTACATTCTCACATCTTTTGAGCGTTTATTCATTAAGCATTAGAGCAAACAGTATCCAATAGGGGTGGGCAATATAAACGATATAAATTTGGCCAACGATAGATTTTGACTATATCACTCTACCGCGATAGCGCGTGTTGATGATGTCATCAAGCTGCGACTGTTTTGGTCGAAAGCATCGCAGCAGCTACAACCATTATCATCTGCAAATTATGCCGGACGACAGTCATAGCAAAGAGATGAAGCACTTTTGAAATATGGGGAAAGCCAAAAACTGCGCTTCCTCCACTTCCGTAACATTGATTCATTAATGTTGAATTCTCTCACATCTGTTCTATTCCCATGTTGTTGCAGTATATTAATGACTAACCTCGTATTGTGGATGAATAATCTCAGTTGTTCTCCTGACTGAAGTTTGGCCCGTGTATAGCATCCTGCTATGCGATTGCATTTGTCCCTAACCACCAGAATCCCTCACGTTAACTTTTATCGAGTGGAAAAAATTTGGCGTTCATCCTCCAGCTTCACTGTGCTAATGTTATGCTAACATAGCTGTGTCGCTAGCAGTCACGTAGCACAAAATTATATACCAAGTAGTCAAACTTCAGTAACCCTGCAAACGCCACTGCTGTTTAGTTTTCTGTCTTCATTTATGTTGGAAGTGATAGCAGAGCTGTACGTTTTAATTAGTTTCAAAAATTTCTGTCAGAACATGGTATGTCATGTTTACGTGTAAACTAGCGAGCTAATGTCCTGTTAACTTGTAACTCCGTTAAATTTAATAAATTCTATTTTCATGGATGCCAGGATGTTAAACTTGATTGCTGCACCCGATAAAGCAGCAACGCTGATGATTTAATTAAAGATAAAAGAATTTCGACCGTTTTTAACTCTCAGTGTTTGTTTGACTTTGGGACCTGAAGCGAACGGAGTTTTGGACCCAGATTGCTCCGCGAAGCTCCTCACTACGGCAGCCGTAATGCTCTGACAATCCATCAAGCAGTGCGGCTTACCAAAGTTGTACTAAAACATTTTTAACAGATTTCTGCCAAAATCGGTTCGAGGTCAGTAAGCACAACCAGAATTCATACATAAGGCACACTCTCGATTTTTGAGAAAATTAAAGGATTTTAAGTGTCCCTTATAGTGTGGAAAATGCGTTATACAGAAGAAAAGAATATATCACGATATATATCGTTACCGCACGTGCTTCAAATTATATCGCGATATGGATTTTAGGCCATATCGCCCAGCCCTAGTGTCCAACAATTTCAGATCCACTTCAAAGATAATCTCACTAATATCAGCTATTAACAGCTAACAGTAGCTAACAGCAGCAATAACAGCTTACCAACAGTTCAGCATATCCTCAATAACTCACCTCAGTATTGTCATTGGTTAGCTTCTCTGACTCATTGAACCGTGTCTCAGAGTTTTACATCCTCCTCCAGACTAAATAATAGTGCACTCCTATCACTCTGCATTCACAGCTGTCACGGCTGGCGGGGTGAGCCGTGTGGTGTTGGAGGAAAAGGAGGACCCAAAATGCGGCAGTGACTGATGATTCGAGTGATGTTTATTTACAAGTGGTGGAGTGGCAAAAACAGGCAGTGAGACATGACAAAACAACTGAAGAAACCTAAACTGGGAGAACTAAATGACAAACCTGAGACCATACAAAAGGGGTGCGGGGCAGAGAGACGCAGAGACAGGAACGGAACACCATAGAACGCAGACGAGCCGACAACGAACACAGACCAACACCCACTAAATATACACACACAAGGTAATCAGGTAATCACACACAGGAGGGAAGAACAGCTGAACCTAATACACATGAGGACCGGAGGAGACAAGCTGAACACAATGACAACAGACACAGACTTTCAGAACAAAACAGGAAATCTAGGACCCGAACCGGACACAAGGGGGGAGGACACAGAATAACTAGAACAGAGGGAAATAATCACAAAACACAAAACGCTGGGTCAACGACCCAGGACCATGACAGTACCCCCCCCTCCAAGGGCTGGCTCCCGACAGCCCAAAACAAAAAACGGACGACCAACCCAGGGCGGGCGGCGGGGGACCAGGACGGAGGGACCAACACCGAACAAAAACAAGCTCCAGCGAACCAAGGGAATTGTCCAAAACGAAAACACACATGCTGGAGTACGAGAACAAAACACAGTTCAGGAGGCCGGCCCGGAGGCTGACAACTCAGAAGTCCAGGCCAATTCCTCTTCTGAGGCCGGCCACGTAGGCGACACAGACCCAAAAGCCGACCGCGGTGGTCGGCTTTTGGGCAGTGGTGGTGAAACGGAAACCGTTCAGGGGGCCGACCGTGCACGCGGCGGCGACGGGGAAACCGTTCAGGCGGCCGACCGTGCGGACGGCAACGGCGGCGACGAGGAAACAGTTCAGGCGGACGGCAACGGCGCCACAAGTCTGGAGGCCGGCCGCGCGGCAGGCAGCGGCAGCGTCTGGGAGGTCGTCCATATCGACGATGATGCCCGACTAGCGGCCCAGCAGACGACCGCTGATGTCGAGGCGGCAGTCCGGGACCCGATGGTGGCGTGGCCCCCGCAGGACCAGGCGAGGCAGAAGCAGAGGCCGGACCAGGCGAGGCGGATGATGCAGAGGCCGGACCAGGCGAGGCAGAAGCGGATGATGCAGAGGCCGGACCAGGCGAGGCAGAAGCGGATGATGCAGAGGCCGGACCAGGCGAGGCAGAAGCGGATGATGCAGCAGGCGGCTGGACGGGCTCCTCGGGCCCTCCAGCTGATGAGGCAGGAAGCTGGCTAGGTTCCCCTGAACCTCCAGCTGGCGAGGCAGGAAGCTGGCTAGGTTCCCCTGAACCTCCAGCTGGCGAGGCAGGAGGCCGGACGGGCTCCTCGGGCCCTCCAGCTGGCGAGGCAGGAGGCCGGACGGGCTCCTCGGGCCCTCCAGCGAAAACAGTCTCTGGACCAGTGGGCACCGGGGCCCCTGGAACACACAGGGCGGAACCAGCAGGCGCACGAGCCTCTGGCAGGAACGGGTCGGAACCAGCAGGCGCACGGGCCTCTGGCAGGGACAAAACGGACTGCAGCTGCGCGGAGCACCGACCCTGCTCAGGTAGCCACAGCCGGGTGCAGTCCTCAGCTGGGTTCTTAGCCTCCAGGGGTCCAGAGTCAGCTGAGGGCTGTAATTTAACCTCTGGTGAGGCCCTGGAGCAAGTAACAGTCTCTAAACTAGCCAGCTGTTGAGGAACGATTGCATTTTTAACGTGTTTGTCTCTCTGCAAATAATACGTACTAGAAAAAGAGTCCAAAATGGGAGGCACAGACGCAGCCTCCCGTACAGAGGGAGTCTGTGAAGACGGAGACTGCATGGATGACTGGGCTAGCGGGGATACCGGAGGCCGAGTTGAATGCGGCTGTGCAGCTAAACGAGCTTGCGGCTGTGCAGCTAAACGAGCTAAAGACAGCTCAGCAGGAGAATGAACAGGCAACAAACAGTTCTCCTTGTCGTCTGCTGAACCAAACAAAGCCCCTGGATAAACTGTTCCACAGTCCAAAACAGAAAAAGGGTCCTTCTCACTCAACACAGCCGGCAGTTCTGAAGTCCTAATCTCCGGCTGTAGGGTGACGCGCCGACGGCGCGATCGTCGCTTCCTCCCGGGCAAAACCTCCGGCGGGCCGGGCAAAACCTCCGGCGGGAGAAGCTGACGTGACTGTTCCGGGGCGGCCGTAGTCCGCTGCTGCTGGACAAAGTCTGTGGATTCCCGAGCTCGCACCACCCCCCGGGCTTTATGCAGGTTGCAAATTAAGCCTGAAACTCCCTTAAGCTGGCAGAGGTAGGGATTTCCTTCCAGGATTGCCTCGATGGCTTTTAACCCCACCACTTTTGCCCTTGCGTTGGTGGTGTGGGTTACCCAGTCCATCAGGCGTTGGATGCGTGCGAGGTCGCTCTCTCCAGACAAAGCTGCTAGATCCATCTTGTGGTCGGCTCGTACTGTCACGGCTGGCGGGGTGAGCCGTGTGGTGTTGGAGGAAAAGGAGGACCCAAAATGCGGCAGTGACTGATGATTCGAGTGATGTTTATTTACAAGTGGTGGAGTGGCAAAAACAGGCAGTGAGGTATGACAAAACAACTGAAGAAACCTAAACTGGGAGAACTAAATGACAAACCTGAGACCATACAAAAGGGGTGCGGGGCAGAGAGACGCAGAGACAGGAACGGAACACCATAGAACGCAGACGAGCCGACAACGAACACAGACCGACACCCACTAAATATACACACACAAGGTAATCAGGTAATCACACACAGGAGGGAAGAACAGCTGAACCTAATACACATGAGGACCGGAGGAGACAAGCTGAACACAATGACAACAGACACAGACTTTCAGAACAAAACAGGAAATCTAGGACCCGAACCGGACACAAGGGGGGAGGACACAGAATAACTAGAACAGAGGGAAATAATCACAAAACACAAAACGCTGGGTCAACGACCCAGGACCATGACAACAGCTGAGGTAAACAGCTTACATAAATAGGGAAAATTCCAGGGCAGATCTCTGGACTCTGGAGCAAACAGGAGCAGAAACAGACTGACCACCGCTGTACATTCTAAATGTAATGTTTTTGACTGCTGTATTTTTTGGACCATGAGGCCCACTGTCTATGAACAGGTCTGTTTTCATACACAAGGCGCATCAGATTATAGGGCGCATTAACCTCCTACGACCTGGCGTCCACATATGTAGAAATCACATTCTGGGTTGTCTAGACCAAAATATAAGATTTTGCTCTACGAGTACGCTTTACTGCCACTGTTCTATCGAAATTTACAACGAATGTCCTCATCTCATTTTTCTCAAAAACAAAAATTAGGTAAAAAAAAAAATCTGGTAATTCTTCAGGTCCCAAACAGCCCAAATAGCAAATAGCAAATAGAATTTAAAAATGCATGCCATGAAAGAGTTCGGATTTGAGGTTAATCGAAACAAAAGTCAAATGTTATTCAACTGATTCTTCTTGCTTCCTCCACTTCCGTACCATTGATTCATTAATGTTGAATTCTCTTGAGGCTTCCTCGTATTGTTCATGGATTATCTCAGGTGTTCTCCTGACTGAAGTTTGGTCCGTTTACAGCATCCTGCCATGTGATTGCATTTCTCACTAACCATCAGAAACCCTCGCGTTAACTTTTATCGAGTGGAAGAAAGTTAGCGTTTTGGACCCAGATTACTCCGAGTCCAAGAGGGTCCTGACTACGGTAGCCGTAATGCTCCGACAATCCATCAAGCGGTGCGGCTTCGTAGCTTTCCAAAGTCGTACTAGAACATTTTTTGACAGATTTTTTTAGTTCCGTGTACCACATACAATCAGTTCAAGGTCAGTAAGCACAACCAGAATTCATACATAAGGCGCACCGGATTATAAGGCGCTCTGTCGATTTTAAGCGTGACTTTATAGTGCGGAAAATACGGTACAATGTAACATAAATCAGTCATGAATCAGTCATCTAACTTTTACTAAGGTTTAATGCCTCTACAATGGTCTTACTATAGCTTTTGTAAAAAATGGCTTTTCTAATAGTAATGTGGACTACAGAACATCACTATATTAATATATCACAAATGTTTCACATACATGTGAAGGAAGCGCACTGCTGCTGCGTGGTGTTTTGCGGCATGTGTGGGATACGGATCATCAGCGATGTGGCGACAGAACTCAGACGCACTGACACATGTACATATGCACACTTACACGCTCCCACACACTTTATTTAGCAGCATTAATCATGGTATCTTTGGAAGTTTCAGAGGAGGTTCAGAGAAACCATTTCAGCTTCAAAAAGATTTTTTTTTTCTTCCCTGCTTTCTCCCGCTGGTTCATTCGTCATTATTATTACAGGATTAATCCTCGTCTCTCACTTCTTCACTATTGTCGTCTTAGCGTCTTCCTCCCACCATCTCATCTTTCTAAAGTCTTTTTTTTCTGAGGTGATGAAGAAGTCGCATCTCTCATGTGGATACTGTAGCAAATCCAGAATTTCCACAGTCGGCCTCGATAACTGAGTCATCAGGTGATGCAATCAAACATTTCCCCTGGTTCACACTTCTGTCACTTCTTCGCTTTGTTGTCATTCATGGGGTCTGAATAAATGTAGATGAACTGTATAATTTCTTGTGGGATAGATATAAAAACACTAGCATGGGAAGCCTTCAGCACAGAGCACACACATACTGATAATCATACAGAATAATGAGTACATGCTTTGCCCTACAGTCAGAGAGGGCATTTATGGCCTTTCAGCTCTTATGTAAAACACATTAAATAAAATAACAAGGACACACACATTTGCAAACACAGGACTAGACAGTTCTGAGCCTGCTCAGTTAGTCGGTCACCTCGAGAAGTGGCAAGGTTACATGAAGGCTGGTATTCCTGGGCACACAGATATACACACATTCAATGAATCTGTGTGGTCCATGACGATGTAGCTGCAGGCCCACCCACAAGTCACTGAAGGGTTGGACACACACGACGCTGCTCCAGGTTTTTATTGGAAATGAATTTAGCCCAGGCATACACCCATACAAGCCTTAAATCATCCATTCTCATCTACGGCAGATTAATTATTTAATGGTCCATAATGTGCAACCGCTGTCCTCTCACAGCTCCGAATATTAATACATATTTAGGTCACATTTGTATTCTGCTGCTGTTTGATTATGCAGAATGGCGGACTTGATGATTCAGGGCAATTTCACGGTGCTGACATCGAAGTAGTATCAGCGGTGGATACATGAGAGCTTTCTGGGAGGGATCTTCCTTGTCTTTGTTGTGCAGATTTCTGAGACAGACCGATGTCTTTCTCATGAACAGGCTGAAATTTATCCTCTTTTGTTGCCAGTTTTCATTATTTTTTTTGGCCGGGTGTCTCTCCAGAGATGAGGCAGCGAGCAGCCAGACTTCCCTCCATGGAAACACTTGCCATTGGAAAATAGAGCAGCTCGCGTTTTCTGCCAAAAGGCGGCTGTAAACTAATTTCAACCCTCCCTCTCACCTACACGTACGTGTGCAACTTGCAAACACAAGTACATTTAGCTCCAGAAAATTAATTCAGGGGTTTGAAGTATTGAGTGAAACATTCAGGATTTACAACCATGGTTTTTTTCACAGTCCCCCATTTTAAAGTTTAATTTCACCTATTAACTTGACCACAAATTAGTTTTGAGTACTTTGAGGCTTCTTCACAGGCAACTAGTTTTGTGTCACTTAGCAAAATGTGATGAAGTGATTGATTTGACCCTGACAGAATGTTTCCTGCAACTCCTGTGTTGCTTTCGCTTTAGATCACTGTGCACTGTTACTATGGAGCATCTCTAATCACCTTAGCTGCGTTTGCTTAATCTGAGCAGACTGTATAACTCTAAAGCTGCTTGTGTCCTTGGAAACAGTTTTTATAGTTTGTACCACATCATCGATTATAAACTTTTGACAGATTCCCTTTGGAAACCACAAATACCAAAGTCGTCACACTTGCTTCTCAGTGTTTTACAGATGACGATTTATGGTTGCCATTGTAAGCCACTCCATGGAGTCTTCATACTTTCCTTGATCCTTGATCTTAGGCTGGTGTCACATACATCTAGAGACTGATTGGTGACTGGTTGGCGACTGGTTGGCATGGGCAGCATCTAATATGTCCTTTCTGAGCTCCATGTTGTGATCATTTTTGATCATACGCCACTGTGTTTGTCCACGGCCATCCAGCATTTTGTTTTCTTAGAATGTACTGTATTGTTAATGTGACCACTCCTAATCTTCTCTGTTTTCTCTGGTGGATTTCTGTTGTTTTTTTTAAGCCTAAGGATAGACTTTTTCACTTGTACTGAGAGCAGATTTCAAATGTGAATACTACATTTGGGATCCACTTACAACCTTTTAAGAGTTTTTGAATCAATAATCCAATTACCGCTGGTCCCCTGACCAAAAATAATTACTTTTTGCTCACGTTAAGCCAGTATTCATTCTGAGTCTTTATTCGTTATAGAACTGTAGCTTAAATATTTTTGGAAATGTCTAAAAATTTGGGTACCTACTGTATTGGACCTTATTATATCCTAATATTAAAGCATTAATCCAGTGACAAGTGTCACCTTATCTTTTCTTATCTAAAATTCTCCCCCTCAAATTCACATTCTGACCTTGTGTTTACCCCTCGCTCAAGTGAAAATTGGCCAGAAATGAGAGGAGCTTGCTTAAAAGTACAATTGTTTCTCCCCACAAACGAGAAACAAATTTGTAGACAAATACAACCTTCACACAGAAAAACAACTTATCTTGCACCCCTCATTCAAACTGAGGCTTGTTTGGCATGCCATTTTAAGTGTGCATTCATTTCAACTGAAGTGACACAGCATGACTGCCGCAGGGCCAAGCCAAACCCTCACCATTCTATATAATGATGCTGTTTGTAATTGAAATCAAATTGAAAATCGTAACCACCCTAATGAAAGTTTCCTATGTGACAAGTGGAAGCTTCCACAGTTTGCTTTTCCGTCTGTTCCTTTCTCTCATTTCCTTCCTCCCTTTGTAAATTTCCAGTTTTGAGTCTTTACATCATATCATATTTTTCCTTTTTTGCCCCTTTTTTCCTGCTGTCCATCACTGATTCTTTACCCGATTCATCTCACCTTTTAGATTATTCTGCTTTTATTCCCTTGCTTTTTTGTTTGTTTGTTTGATCATGCAACTACAGTGGATGATCGCAGAATTTTGTCGTTGGTTAAGAAAAATCTATTCACAATAACTAGCCAAGAGACACTGTCAGAAATGCAAATACAAAGGGTTTATATCTAGGTGCAAACCACTGGTTACACTCAAGAACAAGAAGACTAGATCAAATGTTTCCAGAAAACACATGAGAGCCTCCACAGTCCTGAAAAAACCCAGCTAGCACTGCACTATGAACGCATACTGCAAAAGCAACCCAAAGAGTTTATGAAGGCCAAGTCATTCGCATGATTTCAACGCAATAGAGCATCTTTTTCAGTTATTAAAAACAAAACTGAATGTAGAAAGACCCAGAAACAAGCAGCAACTGAAGGCATCTGCAGCACACAGGCCAGAGAGGAAGCTAAAAAAAGTAGCAAGCAATCAGTCAAGAGATGTTGCTAAGTGGTATATAAAATACAATGCTGGGAAGCTATTAAACAGTGACTTTAAAATATATATATATATCATAGACCTAAATGATGCCACCCTATTCCTGCCTTTTCAGTGATCGACGCTCATGACACATTTGGCTGCTTGTGCTTGTTAAGGATTGACCATGCTAAATATGCCCTCAAAGACAATCTTCTACCAGCCATCCAGCAGTGATTTGGTGACAATCTGTGCATTTTCCAGCATGATGGAGCACCTTGTCACAACGCAAAGGAGATAACCAAGTGGCTCCATTTTGCATCCATGGCCAGAAAACTTTCCAGATCTTAATCAAATCTGTAGTCAATCCCCAGAAAGCAGGTGGGCAGGCAGAAGCCCACAAACTGATCTACTTCAAGCACTGATAAGGCAGGATTGGTTAATCTAGAATTTGACCCAGAAGCTAACGTTCTGCATCCCACAGAGAATTGTAAAAGTTATGAAGAAGAAGGATCGAGGCTGTAAATAGTGACTCTTTGGATAAATGTGATTTATTTGCCAATAAAACTCTAAAAGCTGTGAAATATTTGTAATTGTTTTTCACCATATCATAGAAAAATGTTTTTAAAAATCTAAATAGAAATTCATAATTCAGTATCAGCCTGAAAAATCTAATATTGTTCTGCCTCCAATTTATTGTAAATTCAGCGTCCCGTACCATTCACCACTACCTCTCTGTCCCTCCTCGCTGCAGGGGTGAAGGCGGTTTTCTCCGGTCATTATCACCGTAACGCCGGGGGCTGCCACGGTGGCCTGGACATGGTCGTAAGCTCGGCCATCGGCTGCCAGCTGGGAGAGGACACCCACGGAGTCAGGGTGGTGGTAGTGACTGCAGACAACGTCATCCATCGCTACTACAGCCTGGAGCAGCTGAGGGCTCGAGGCTTAGACGAGGACCTCAAGAAACTCCTGCAGGCCTGAGCGAACACTCAAACAACGATGAAGCTGGGTGTTTTGTTAACCGACTAGTATATTTTACATTCAGCACATTGTTGCAACGTGCTACAGTATTATGAGATCACTTGTTCTAATCAGACAGGAGATTTATTCTTATGGTCTACCAGACCCAGATTTGGGTTCTCCAACGACTGAATCATCAAAAACTCTGTTAATTTCATCAAAGTGAAAACAACATAATTTAAATAGTTATGAGAAGAAAAGCAGTGAATTCAAAGCCAGCAAAAATGTCAGTCACAGGTAGTCACGTGTACAGAATCTTCCAGTTTATGTTGTCTCGACTGAATGTTTTCTTGCAAGCATCTCTTGGAGGGTTAGATGTTATCTGTGCTTCCCACTCTCCTAAAAGCGCCACACAGATCTTTGAATGTGTTTTAAGACTCGTGGGTTCTTCTATTGACAAGTGCAGTCCTCCTGTATCTGAAGTAGCATCACATCCTCAGGCACTAGCTCAGTCTGTCTGTGCGGTCCAGTGCATGTGTTATGTGTGTGACTTTGAGCACATCCAGAGTTTTCCATTTTTAAAAGAAGATTCCAACTTAAAACAGTGAAGCGGGCTTGGGCTTTGTTTGCTCAGTTTCCCTTTGGAACATTCCAGAGGCATGATGGGAGATGTAGGACACAACAAGAGTATGTAAAAAGGATGAGACTGAGGGGGGGAAAGGTCCACCTCAGCTCTTGTTTCTTTAATGTAATCAGTTCAAAATTGTGAAAAGTTGGAATTTTCCTTTTAATGTTCCTAAATTGTCTTCTTTGCTCTTCCTGCAGTCTGAAGCCTTTTTTGGACATCCTATGCAATCTTTAACATCACCTTATGATGTGTGTATGTGTTTTCTGTTTAATGTTGTACATCTGTCATCTCTTTGTTTGTAGCCCCCCCCCCCCCTCCCTCTTTTTAACAGTTATCAAGAGTCTTTTAATATAAGCTGACCTCACAGATTGTTCTTTATCATTGTCAACTACAACAAAACTGACAATCTTACTTTTAACTAAGACTAGTTTTAAGCTTACTGGTTTTTCATTGGCACAGTAAACAAATACACCACCATGTGACCACCTTAGAATAAAAAAAAAACAGACTTGCCCATGTTTGAACATTTATACAGTTGAGCTGCAGCTCTGGCTCAGGTTTGGAGAGAAAGTAAACAGCGAGGTTGATATCTGTGTGATAAAATGGAAAAACTGCCAAACAAAGAAGATGTCCTGGCCAGGACTTCATGTTTCATGCTGTAGTCGTTGTTTACAAATGCAGAATTTAGATTGAAGCTTGATTTTCATTTTTAATTCCAGCATAAGCTCGCCACAGACATGCTAACTTGCAACCGAAACCTGCTCAGATGGGAGTGGACATTAAAGCTCCACTCTGCATATTCGCATTCATATTCATACGTCTGTACAGATTACACGCTGCGCTACTTCATGTGCTCATGAAGGCAATTTAAAGCCTAGCGTGGTGGAATGGTGGACCTGCCACTAACAAGGGAATCTAAATGAATAGGTGATTACACAATGTAAATAAATTGGATGGCAAAGGAATTGGGACCATAAATAGTTTCTATAATAACTCGTGATTTAATCAGAATCTCTCGAAAAATTTAAGATTGCTTCATATTACCCATGAATGACTCTGTAGTGCGAGTGCTGCAATATCCACCCGTGGCTCCCAGTTACGATTTTATTGAAGCATAGATCAAACTGACTGTGATTTTTCTCACGCTGTGATGCGGCTCAGATGAAAATATTTCATCATTAGGCTGGAGCTTGAGTCGAAATTTAGGATGCGGCAGCTCACACTTCAAGCACACCTAGTTCGCTTTAATCCGCACACGTCAGCGTCTGCGCAGCAAACCAGACCCGGAGACGTAAATAAAGAAATGAAGTGCAATTGTCCGATGAAAGCCAAACTTAAGGAGGTGTCAGACCGATGATGTGACGGTGCTGCGGTGTGTCCGCGGGAGGAGGAGGACAGTATTTCCTGACCGTTTAGTCACAGCGTTAACGCTCGACTCCCTGCAGGCTTATTTGGGAGCCAACGGTCCTGGAATTGTCTTTTAAAATGGACGTTTCTGAAACTAAATGACTTTCTTTGTGAGCCCTAAATCACTCTACTCAATTACACTTTCCACACACAGACTCTCACACTCTCCCTGACCGACTGGGAACCTAACAGAGTTGTCATGGCAACCATTTAGCAACACATCTGTGTGTGTCTCGGAGAGAGACTGCAAGTGTCGGAGAGAAAGTCTACTTACTCCTCGTGTGTGTGTGTGTGTGTGTGTGTGTGTGTGTGTGTGTGTGTGTGTGTGTGTGTTCGTTCGTGTTCGGCCCTGGTCTGGTGGGTACTGTAGGTGATTTTCCATCGGCGATGTGATCACTGACCTCATTTCACACTGACGGATTCGGTCTCTTTTCCAAAAAGTCGGCGTGCGATAGAGGGAGGAGGCGGCATCTGAGAGGAATGGATAATGAGTGTGATGTGTGAAAGACGACTGAGTCCATCTCCTTCATTTCCTGTCTGAGAAGGAACCTTATGTCCTTATCTATTTTTATATCCTCCCCGGTAGACGAGCTCAGCCACTTTGTTCTTTTATCTGTTTTGAGGATGTGTGTCTAAATTTTGTTTTTGTGCATGTTTCTTCCATAAATGTGTGCGTGTGTGTGTGTATATATATATATGTATGTGTTGGGGGATGGCATTACACAACTTTGACTTGTTCCTGTGTTGAATTCTAACGAATGACCATACTGAACAATATTACTGTGACAGCCAATTGTATTTTTATAATAAATGTTGATTTTTCTCTAACAGTGACTAACTCTGTGATTTATTTTTTTTGTGTGTTCATTCATTTGTAGCCGTTACCACTTTACAAGCTCAGCTCACACAAACAATTTCTCATGCATGTGTCTAAACGGCAGTGAGATGTAGTGTTAATTTGTATTATACAAGAACTTTGGACACTTCTGAAATCCGCTCCCAGGAAACAACGTTGAGCCATCTCTGAACTCCTCCTCTTATATTTTAGACTTTTATAACCAAGATAGGCCAGTTTCTTTTCGTAAACAAGTCGTATTTTTCTTTTTAGGAAGTAGAAATAGTACACGTAGAAAACATTTTAAAGGTGCACAGTCGATGGCTACTTTGTTACACGTGTTCAAGTCCTAATATCAGCCAATCACATGGCGACAACTCAGTGCATTTAGCCACGTCAACATGGTCAACACGACCTGCAAACTTAAATTCCATTTATTCAGAAAGAGGAAGAAAGATAATTAAGTAGTTTTGAATGTGGCATGGTAGTTGACCCAGATGGTACCAGATGTTGATCTACTGGGATTGGAATGGACACAACCATCTCTAGGGTTTCTAGAGAATGGTCTGAAAAAGAGAAAATGTAGTGAGCAGCCATACTGTTTCAACCTGATAGGAATGCAAATAAGCACTCATTACAAACAAAGTATGCACAAGAGCATCTCTGAATGCGGAACATATGGGCTGCAACAGCAGAAGACCACATCGGATGTCACTCTTAGCTCAGAATCAGAATACTTTATTAACCCCTTAGGAAATTATGTCCTCACAGTTGCTACAAGACAGAACAGTAAGTAACTAAATTAAATCATACAAAATATTACAAAGTTACAAAAAGAACAAAATAGCTCCAATTATAAATATCCCAGTATCTTATGCAAAATTAAAAATATATGTAGTTGGCGCTGAGGGCTCCCTCTTATTAGATTGACTTTGTAATATGCGTTTTGCGCAAGTTTACAAATATCGAACAACAGCAGACTGGAAAACATTAACTGGTCTGATGAGTCTGGATTTCTTGTGCAACATTTGGATGGTAGGGTCAGAGTTTTGTGTAAACAATATAAAAGCATGGCTCCAACCTGCCTTACATCAACATTCAGGCTGGTGCTAGTGGTGAAAGGGTGTGGGGGATATTTTCTTTACACACTTTGAGCTCCTTCATACCAAGTGAGCGTGGATTAAAACCCACAGCCTACCCAAGTACTATTATTGACAATATCCATCCCTTTATGACTGCAGTTTCCTCATTTTGTCCTGGCTGCTACGAGCAGGATAATGTACCATGTGACAAAGCTCCAATCACTGGACTCTGATGGCCTCCACAGTTATCAGACCTCAATCCACCTTTGGAATACAGTGGAACATAATATTCACATCTGGATGTGCAGCTGACAAATCTGCATCAACTGTGCAACGCTATTGTGTCATCATGGACCAAAACCTCTGAAGAATGTTTACAGCACCTTGTTGCATGGATGAAACAAAGAATAAAGGCAGTTCAGAGGGCAAGAAGGGGTCCAACTTGGACTAACAATGTGTCCCTAATAAAGTGGGCGCTGAATGTATACTCCTATAAAACTGTAACGTTTAAGCAATGGTTCACTAAAGCAGATCTAGGTTCAGTCTAGAAGCAATGTTGGTTAAATTTGCCCCATGATGGAGTTGGACAGCAGGAAGCAGGTGCTATCTGCGCACTAATCCAAAAGGGAACGTCTCAGCTAGTGTTTTGATTTTCTGAGAACATCTCAGCTGGACGCCACCTGGTGACGTTCTCAGCATGCACATCTTTGAGGGACAGAGGATGTTACTTGGCAACTCTTCAGAGCAAATTGAGGATATTCTGAGAACCTCCAGAGGAAGTCATAAAGCAGAAAATTTATATCATAATCAAAAGAACACTTTTGATAAGAACTTCTCCAATAATCAGTGAAGACACAGGATGTCCATCACCTTTAGAAAACACCAGCTTCTTTATAGCGACTGAGATTGGTGCGGCTATATCGTATTTTTATCGCCATCACTGCCTGAAACACATTCTAAGAAACACTTTTCTTACCTTTTAATCCACAAAAACCTTGGAGTTGTACAGCTATGAACAAACTTTGATTACAGCACTGACCAATTCAATCCAGCATTCAAGATATTCCTCAGACTGTGCAGGCCTAACTGAGACTGAATACATGAACCACCTCAGAATATATTGATGACTATTCTTCTTCCTCTCCAGCAAAACTTCATCCAATATGACCTGCAAACAGTTGCACATTTTTAATCAATCAATAAAAAAGAAAGCGGAACAAAGGGATGAAAAGTTAAACTTTAGCGAAGGAAAGGTCAGCACAATACCATCAGCAAAGTCTTGTTTATTTTCCTTGTACTCCTTTTCATTAAAGTTTGCTTCTCTGCTGGTCGTCCATGCAACCCCCTGCGGCGGCTCTATGCGCCACCAGGTGTGCCTTCCCCGCAGGTTGAGAGCCACGGCTCTGCAGGGTCTCTGCATGAGCACAATCGTGCCGTTCAGGTCGGAGCAAATGAATGTCCATTTCGGGCGGTCTGATTGATGTGAGATTGAACCCGCCTCGAGGACTGGTTATTTATGACATGGAAGAAAATAGAGACCCAGGGCGACATGATCAAGCAACGCCTCGATTCACATGAAAATGTATCAGACATATCGACTGTTCAAATTCTTTTTGAGTAAATATTAGAATCTGTTACTGCTGAAAAACAGACGTCATGATTGTGTGACAAGGTGGAAAACCACGCATATGAGCTTGAGCGACAACATTTTTTACATCTAGTGTTCTGTCGGGTTGAAGTCAGGACTCTGCGCAGGCCAGTCAAGTCCTTCCACACCGAACTTGCTCATCTACGTCTTTATGGGCCTTTGTTTGTGAACTGGTCATGTTGGGAAGGTGGGAAAGCGCCATCCCCAAAGTGTTCCCACCAAGTGTGGAGTATGAAATTGTCCAAAATGTCTTGCTATGCTGAAGCATTAAGAGTTCCTTTCACTGTAGCTAAGCGGCTGAGCCCAACTCCTGAAAACAACCCCACACCATAATCCTCCTCCACCAAACTTTACACATGGCCCTATGCAGTCTGAGAAGTATTGTTCCCCTAGCAATCGCCAAACCCAGACTCATCCATTGGTTTGCCAGACAAAGAAGCCACTCCAGAGGACATGTCAGCGTGCTTCACACCAATGCATTCTACGGCTCAGATCCAGCTGCTCAGCGATACACACTGTTCTTGTGCTAATCTGACGGCCACATGAAGTTTGGAGGTCTGTAGCAATTGACTTTGCAGAAAGTCGGTGATCTCTGCGCACTACACGCCTCAGCATCTGCTGTTTCCGCTCTGTAATTTTACATGACCTACAATTTCATGGCTAAGTTGCTGTCGTTCCCAATTGCTTCCACTTTGTTATCAAACCACTAACAGTGAACTGTGGAATATTTAATAGTGGATGCTCTAAATAAACCCCTAAATTCGATGTAAAGTCAAGTAAAAACTTTTGGCCATATAATGTATAAACAAGATTAAGGGATGTTATAAACCCCTATGCCATGTTACTTTAAAATACCCCTCATGGCAAAATGTAATCCATGTTTTTGTGATGTACACTGATCCAGTATTTAAGAGTACCATTTTCACATAAATACCCATTTTTAACCTTTCCACAAAGCAGAACCATGCCTGGCTCAAAGGGAAAGGTGAATAATGATGATTGTAATCCATCATTTTGTAGTTTAATCTCAAATCCGGGGGATCATAGACATACCACGTCAGCAGGGATTGTGCTAAAATGTGGTATTTTCACATGAAAGTACAGACACCTCAAACGTAAGTGGAATTCTAGTCAAATATTCCAAACATTCCTCACACAAAGCTTTTAGTCCAATACTTTTATTGCTTTTTTGTTGCTCAGTGTCATTTCTTTGAAATAATATAAAGACTTTTACACAGACACACAAAGTTCCCATAGGATGGCAGCTTTGTGTACAAATGTGCTTCCTGCTCAGTTCCTACACATTTGTTTTACTGTGACAGAGTGACAGATGAAAGCTAGTTCCTGTTTCTTGATGTAAAGTGCTGTCACAGTGTCTTGGAACGCTTACAGGTGTAGAAAAGAAACACACACGTACCTATAAAACAGACTACACGCTCATTGAAGCCTTTTCCACAACACTGTTTTTCTCACACGAAAGCATATCAGAAGTGGGCGTAGAGGACGCGGGTCATGGGTCACTTGCTTTCCAACACCCGTGAGAATCTTACATGCAGGGTGACAGCGTGAAATGGAGGGGTGGGGCTGACATTTCAAAAGTGAGAACAATAAATCACCAGGTTATTTTATATTTTGGGTCCTAATGGAATCCAAGAAGTGATCATTACATGGTGGCAAGAATAATTTGGCCGTCCTCCGTGCTGTTGGATGCGCGAGGAAAATTACAAAGCAGACAGAGCATTAGGTGAAGCAACCAGTCGGCAAAGCAAAGAAACGACATTCAGCTCGGCACCCTTCATCACAGTTCTTACGCTCAAAGCGGTGACAGCCGAGGCAGTTAAATTACATGCTCCCATAGATAGGGCTCTCATTCCTATTGTTGTAATGAAAAAAACTAATTTCACAACACAAATCTTCTGAATTATAATACTCGAGGACTTAAATCCACGTTGTTTGGCTCTCTAAAATTACTTCATGCGCAAGTCTGAAGGGACTTGCAGTAAATGGGAGATTTGTGCTGTAAACAATGAGAGCACTGAGAGTTTTATCAAAAATTAGACCCAGACTGAGAATTGCTCTCTAAAAGGATTTGTCTGGTTGTGGCATACGTCCTGATAATTGTGTGATATGATTATTAGCTTAAAAGAAAGCGGTTTGTTTGAATTAAACATCTGGTCACGTCTGCTCTGCTCCCAGGAAGGAACCTTTTCATTAGAAACAGCTACGTATTACCCAGAAGCTCCAGTTTAACCACATAACTCAGCAGCTTTAAAGAGACAGCTACTAACGTTTTGGGTTTGAGAGTAAATATACATTGATTAGGGTGTAATTACATTTTTAACAAACTCATGTCTTCCATAAACTTAAAATTAATTAATTAAAAATAGATATGAGCCGGTTTCAGGTTGTGGATCCACTTAATGGCATTTCATGTATTTGGATAAAGATGGCCACATATATATTATTGCCAAAGGCAGAAGAGAAGAGAAGTCATAAGCATTCACGTGGTGCTTTATCACCTGATAAGGGTGCTCTTCACCACCAAAGCAAAAGCGTGAAGGAAAGAGACAATGTGACCGGCATCTGGATAAAACGTCATCCCCTCCTTCCTCACCTTGAGCCTCATCTCCTGAACTGAAGGCAGGGCTCTAACACACACAAACATACATAAAAAGGCTTTTTCTCTACGTCCAGCGAGAACCTCATAAATCTGGGAAAAAATTATGTTTTATTTTTATTGTAGAAACAGGTTTATTCCCAACATTCATTCTCCTTTCTGTGAATCAACACTTACCAGTGAGCTGATGGGAAATGTAGAGTTGATGTAAGATTTCAGGCCACATAGAATAATTTGTTTCACTGTTGCTGTGCAAATTGTGTCCACAGCAGCCCATGAATGTAGATGTGAACATCTACAACTGAATGACAATAACGTGCTCAGAAGATGGTGCAATATCATTAAACCTGGTGTATTTAATGTAAATTATCAGCCTACTTGCATCCTCCTGCTGCAAGTATGAGACTTGGCTCGGAAAAGGAGACGAGTACGAGAACAGAGATGCACACACTTGGCCGGGCTCCAGTATCGCCACCACTTCATTTCTCCACGCTGTCCACAGGTGTTGGGGGGAAGGAGCAAATGAAACTTGGCGTATCGAATCATGGCCTGACGTCAGGGTGCCACCCATTATGGCGGTGGGCCCGCTGACAGCGCGAGCCATCTGGGCAGCAGAGAAGCGGCGACAGGCCCATCTATTCCTGTGTCCTGCCCTCTGGGCCTGCAGCCAGTGAGACAGACTGGGAGAGCTGGCCGGGATCAGCGCTCCTCGCTCGCTCACCAAGCCGAGGCGTGTTTTGATGGTTCTACAAATCACTGGGGTCAAAAATGAGCACGATTCGCTTTATTTAATGCGACTGTTTGGTTTCACCCACTCAGTTTGACCGGTCACAGATGTATCCCAACTGTTGCATTAATGCCATAAATAATGTTACTCATATTCCTTGTTTTCTTATTTCTCTGATATCAGATGAGACACAGTAGTACAGAATGGCCTGCGCACTGCTTGATTGACCGCAGCTCCTCAAATTCAACATGAAAATGCTTTGATACACCTTAAAAGATATGTCACATTTGGCCTTATTACATGTCTACCCCGCAGTCACGGCAATGAAAGTCTGCGAGAGACCCCGATGGTGGAGCAGTGAAGCAGCAACGATAGCAAAGACAGTAAAGAAGTGTGCCAGCTTGGCTAATCATGGTCGACAGTGGTGTACGTGCACGTAACTTAGTGAGTTCTGTGGGTAATATTTGAGAGGTGGAGACCGGGTGTGATGAGAAAATTAAAATGATAATTGTCTTCCTTCCTGAACTAAAAGCTGCCGTTTTCTCATTCAAGTTCCAGAGAAACGTTTTTGAACCCAAATGACTCACTTGAAGCAGTCCATAGAGTATACTAAAAAGAATTATTTTTAAACCTTTGTGACATGTGCCCTGCTGGTAAGTCAGGGAGCGAGACGTCGAGATTTTTCCAAAGTCTCAAAGGTGCTGTGCTGTTGCCAGACAGCTGACAAAACCGGTATTAAACTAGAGTGTGCTCTAATTCAACTGTCAAACTTCGCAGCCGTGCCGACGGTGTGGTTCTAGGTATGGAGGTGTTGCCTCGTCACCGGCTTGTTTTTGGTTTCTCTGTCCAAAGCATAATTGTGGGGTAGTTAAGTCAAAAGTTGTTGTTTTTTTTAAAAAACTCTCTGCCTCATCGTCTAGCCGTAAGTTGGACTTAGAGATGTGGCTCAGTATACAAGTACATAAGTATAGTATCAGTATAAGTATGAAGTATCAGTATGAAGTTTCTAATGAAAGAGTATCAGTGGGGTGCAGTGGGGGGGACATTCAGTTCAATTAAATGTAGTTTTGTTTATATAGTCCCAAATCACAGCAAGAGTCATCTCAAAGTAAAAATCCTACAATAATACAGAGAAGACCCCTGTATGCCATCACTTGGCGACAGCTGAAAAGAAAAACTCCCTTTTAACAAGTAGAAACCTTCAGCAGAACCAGGCTCAGGGAGGGGCAGGAATCCTCCATGACTAATGAGTAAATTCAGAGTGGTGTACAAACACACTGAGAGTGAACAGGAAATACTCAGTGCACGATGGGAAGCCCCCAGCAGCCTATGCCTAAGTGAGAATTCGGGGTCACCGGATCCAGCCCTAGCTGTAAGTTCTATCTAAAAGGGAAGTCTAATAACAGTAGAGAGGATGGGCCAAAATTAGCATTCAGCTGGCAGCTACACTGCGTCTGTACTGTCATGTTTTTTTGCACCCACTTATGGTCTTCATGTGTGCAACATGCACCTCAAGTGCTCCCCTGACTTCTGCTGCGTCTGTGCTTCATGCACTGATTTTGTAATTTTGTAAAATTCTGGGTTTCAAAGTGCAGATGTCTGGTTTCCAGGCAAGCTTTGCACTTCTACAGAAACCAAAAGTACTTCTTTAGACTAAGATTAATGCATGGATTTGTGCATGGGTACACCGTAAAAATCAGATCAGACAAGATCTGATCGTGTTTTGTGTCAGCTAATTGCTGAGTGATGTCGTGGCTGAAAGTCAGAGATGGAACAGGGGGCAACAGGGAGATGGTAACTGGCAGGGGTTAGCTGGATGAAGAACAGACTGGCTGAGGGAGCAGATTGGCAAGTCGGGGATGAGAGCACACAGGGGCATGCCGAGTGTGGAGCAGACGGGCTGGGGTCAGATGAAGCTGGGCTGACAGAGGATCAGGCTGGGTCACTACTGATCTTGAACATGAGCAACAGAGTTAAACTAATGCTGGGTTCAGAATATGTAGTATCATCCAACTTATAGACTGACACAGACAATGTGGGATTTTAGTTTAGGTCGGAAAAGACTACGTTTTGTTTATTTTGACCGGTGTGTCATAATGGGATGAAAACCGATGCTGAATCTGGGACACTTCCCAACAGAAAGACTAGCAAGTTCGAGTCTTTTGGGGTCATGTGACAGATCTGTCACTTCTGTGAAGCTGACCAATGTGAAAAGAGAGGCTCCGCTAACAGTCGACTGCCGCTCAGCTTTGTACAGCTGTAAATGTGGCAAAGCTAAAGAGGAATACTCTTTTGATTCCTTTCCTTTGAATCTCCATCCATATCTCAAGAGTCATGAAAGGGAGCAACGTGTGGTCAATCAGTCCCACAAAATGCAATATTTTTGAACGTTCGGTTAGTAGCCTAATCTGATGCACTGACCATATCTCTAATCTGACCTTGCTCTGAGACTCAGAATAATAATGGATTGGATTTATATAGCGCTTTTCAAGGCACCCAAAGCGCTTTACAATGCCACTATTCATTCACTCTCGCATTCATACACTGGTGGAGGCAGCTACAGTTGTAGCCACAGCTGCCCTGGGGCAGACTGACAGAAGCGAGGCTGCCATATCGCGCCATCAGCCCCTCTGGCCATCACCAGTAGGCAAGTAGGGTAAAGTGTCTTGCCCAAGGACACAACGACCAGGACAGAAAGCCCAGGGATCGAACCGGCGACCTTCCGGTTACAGATACGCTTCCCAACCCCCTTCCCAACTATACACAGTTATAAAGGCTGAGGGCTAAAAAGAAGAAATAAATAAGTGATGAGTGTTTGAGAAGCTGGCGTTAGATATCATGAGCGAGAGAAGACAAGCAGAATGAAAGACAGAAAGGGCACGACCATAAACATAATGATGGAGTGGACCAAGGCTATTTTTCATAAAGCACCCATTCTCTAGATGAATTCTTAACATTTCTTATATTAAGATAAGTCAACACAACGTACAAATTTTCATTTCAGTCTTTTAATTGTATTACAGGCACCGCAGTTGCAGTAGTGAACATTTTAGCAGCGCTGATAAACCTGTTTTTTTCCTCTTGCTGGTCATTTTTAAAAGGTCAAATCACCTCGCTGTTTCAAGTCCATACTTCAAGTTATTAAACCCGCTGTTGCTGTTTTAAAGTCAACCTCTGACAGGAAAAAGCATAGAGATGAGCATAGTCGTGGAGCAGTGTAACTACAGAGCGATAACAAAGTGCCAGCTGACCTGGGATCAGCACACTGCCAACTTCTGCGCATAATTCTAACATAACAGCGCTTGCAAGTTGTGAACATGAGAAACTTTCCATGTCTGCCCTCCATCCCACATGACATGAGTGCAGCACTAGACACAAAAACAGGAAGTGAGCCATATGTCTGCAACAGTCACTGGTTGGATGAGTCCTCAGTGTGCCTTCTGCATGTGCTCACAGCACAGAGGGGACATACTGTACAGTATGGAATGATGCTTAAGGCAAGAGGCAGGAGTCTATTTTCCCTAAAAAGATGTTTCCCACTAAACAATCAGCAGTTGCAGGTATGTGTTTGTTAAGTCAGCTTGTTGTCCTACTCATCAGCAGCTCTTTCTATCTGCCTGTTTTGTCATAGCCAACACAAAGTGTTTTTTTTCTCCTTCGTTCACTTAGTCAGATATGGAACAGAAGGCTCTCTGTGACATTTACCCACAATACTGTTCTTCGCACCACCACCAACTGGACTCCCACTCTCTTTCAAAGTGAAGAAGGAAGATTGTTTCAACTAGCCACCTGCTGACTAAAAATGTCTGAGTGCTGTTATTTACCAGCACACAGGATGTGAACGTAGTGGCTGCGAGGCGCACGGAGACAGCAGTGTTTCATCAGGACAATAAGGAGCACCTGCGCCCGCCTGGCTGCAGATCTCCGTACGTGTCAGAGTTGCACCGAGAGCGATGTTTGTGAGTCCGAGACAATGAATCGAAGCAGCTGCACGAAACTGAGAAACATCCACTTTAATTGCAGCGTAACGAGGGCAAATATTTCAAATGAAAACCAGAATTCGTTAAAGCTTGGAAGGCATCCCAGACGAGGGGTATGCTGGATCATTGAAACTACCGCTGCACCTAAATACCACAGTCGTGCAGAATTTGTGCCCATCTGATGTGCAAATCTGGCCCCGGCCTCCTGCGATTCCTGTGATCACAAAACCAAAGCTATATGTTAAAGTTAGCTCAGTCGCAAAGACCGGCCACCTGTTGAATAGCCATTGGAGCTAAGCAGCATTTTCACACATTAATGGACACATAAACTCCCAGAACTAGAAGAAAGCTTTTCAAAGTGTTGCTATACTGACGCCTGTGCATCAGTTTCAGAGGTAAAACCCACAGTGTTTCCTGTGAGGCTTGAATTATATGATCACTTTACCATTTAAGGTACTGTCAGACAGCTCGACAAGTCAAACTTTAAGTGTCCACAGCGTGTCTTTTATCCTGTCTCCTTCCCCTCACCCCCAGATGGCTGCCCCTACCTGAGCCTGGTTCTGCTAGAGGTTTCTTCCCACTGTCACCAAGGACTTGCTAGCATGCGGTCTTCTGATTGTGGGGTTTTTCTCTGTATTGTTGTAGGATCTTTACCATACAATATAAAGCGCCTTGAGGTGATGAGGCGCCATATAAATAAAATCTAACTGATTTGAAATGAATTGAATCAAGTACTCAAATTAGTCTACAGTATGTAGTAGCTCCTGTGTTGAAATGTGATCACTAACTGCAGCATGTATCTGCACAAGATCTTTATTACATAAAATATCTCAGTTTCAACTCAACTTGTTCCACTAATTTTCAGTTCTATGATTTTAATTCTTGGACTCAGCTAGAGTTAGTTGCAGGAGTCATGTTTTATTTACTTATTGAGCACCGATGTTGCACTGTCTTCGGGTGGCTGTAGCTCAGGAGGTAGAGCAGGTCACCTACTGATCGGAAGGTTGGTGGCTTGATCCCTGGATCCTCCAGTCTGCAAGTCAAGTATTCTTGGGCAAGATACTCTCCGATGCATCGGTCGGAGTATGAATGTAGTTAGAAAGCACTACATATAGAGAAAGTGCTTGTGTGATTGGGTGAATGTGGCATGTTGTAAACAGTGCTTTGAGTACTCCGGGATATAAGAATCAGTCCATTTACCATGATGAAGATATAGATGTGCATGTTAAATACTTGTACATATATATACTGCTTTTTGTTACAAGCCTCAGTCACCCAGCCTCCTGCATTCATACAAGCACTTTTTTCTATACCTGCACACTCCATGGATACATCAAGGAAAACTGGGGGTTCCTTGTATTGCTCAAGGATAGTAGCTGGGGAATCAATCCACCAACCATATAATTGGGAGACAAACTGCCCAACCTCCTGAGCCACAGCTGGACTATTGTTAGGGAAGAGGGTAGATAGAGTATATGTGTGTTTGTGTAAATACTTATATCTAGATAGATACCCATATGGAAAAGATATTTATAAATCTTATAAAGTTTGTATCTGTCTTGTGTGAAACTTGTATGAAAAGCATATAGGAGTGAAAACAGATATAAGATCCCTTGTAAAATTATATAATGAAACTTGTATGTTTTGGATACTTACTAAAACAATGTATGAAAGTAATGAGAAAGTGGCCACTTTCATGAGTAATCACATATAAGTTTTTACTATTTCTTTTCCATATGGGTAGATACCCTTATGATCCTAAGTATCAGTGTCAGCAGTCTCAGAAGTCACATCATTTCTCACAAACAGCATTGTGCCTTGTTTCTCTCTTTTTTTCATCAGCATGCTGCAGTTGCAGAGGCAGATATATTTCACATCAAGTTCAGCGTTCCTTCAGGCCACTGCTAACTAACTTAAAGTTTCTTTTGCCAAGCAAAGCTATTTGTAGCATGGTGGCCATTTCGCACTGTCATCACAGCACTCTGCCTTCACTAGTGTGTCCCCCAAGGAGCGGCAGAGTGTAACAGCTGAATCGAGGTGAGCACGTCTCAAAACTGCCTACCATCCCTCAGGACGCACATATGGTCTCATACACACACACACACACACACACACACACACACACACACACACACACACACACACACACACACACACACACAGTGTTAACACGCTTAATTATATTAAGAAGACACACACATGAAGGCTTTATGTGTACAAAAAGGCACACACATATAAAGCCAGGTAGACATTTTGACTTCGTGTCTATCAGTCATTCAACACCTTTAGCTGGTTTTAGCACATGGCAGCCCATCTGCCTACCATTATTGTGGCTTTTGACATTAATGGAGCCATTTCACTAAGCAATAAACTGTAGGGAACATTAACGCCCAAGATGCACACTAACAACACACTAAACTGACGGCTGCTGTCTTGCCGCGCATCGTTGAAAGCGCCTCTTTCATCCTTCTCTGAGAAGGATGAAAGAAGGTCAGACCTAATGTACTTGCTCAGTCAGTCACATTTATCAACAGTAAAAGTAGTAGAGCCTGAGTCAATGGGAACATGTAGAAAGCATGGGGAGCAATGGGAATAATAAGGACATACACCCCAGGGAAACGCTGTACTTAATATCAAGCCTACAAGTTAGCCTGCTTTTCATTTTGTAATCCACAAATCTTCATGCATGGTTTCACTCTTATATTTGCTATTTTGTTGGCAATTTATATTAAATCACCAAGGACAAATGTCTGAAAGACAAATGTGTCTGAAAGACTTCAAAGTAGCTAGTCCATCAATCAAAGTGACCACATTAATGCTATTTGGATAATCTGTTTAAAACACTATATCAGTCATTACTTGTTATTATGTTTTTATGATGATAATTCATCACTTGTAACTTTGCTTGAAATCAACAAGCTTATGAATTTGACATGAATCCACTGTGAGCTGTGTAAAAGTAATTGCTTAAGGACTCTTTATAACACCTTGATGGCCAAAGCAAATGTCCATATGTTTGTATTCAATTCAGTTTAATTCAGTTCTATTTATATAGTGCCAATTCATAACAGCAGTCACATCAAAGCACTTTATGTTGTAAGCCAAAGAGACCACAGTATTATAAAGAAGCCCAACAATCACATGACTCCCTATAAGTGGTCTATCTGATATCCCCATGTAGCTGTTGGTCCTGCATCATCATCATGTTTATCCAGGATCAACATTGCAATTTATCAGTCACATTGTTCTGATGTCATACATTCCCAATTAAAAGTTTAAGACCAATGAAAACTCAAATAATCCTATTTTGCATTGTTGGCTCAGCTGTAAAACAACCTGTTACAGTTTAAGCGTTGTTTTCAATAAATTGCATGTTTTGTCTCACTCCCAATTCTTCTTGTTGCACGTTGAAGCTCTACTTGGAACCTTGTTAAGATCCAACCATGCAAAACAGGATTTTTTGCCATTTTTCAAGTGGTCTTAAACTTTTGATCGGGACTGTATCTTTGAAATGTGGAGGAACAAGAAAAAAAGGATTAAAATGTTTCTATAAAATGCTCTTCTAGAACAAATTGAAAGCATTTCAGGTTTGTTCTTTATTAATTTATACAATATCATAACTATATTACCAAGTTAAGTTTCCTGTTTGTCAGATTTACATTACTGAGGTTTGATAGTGATAGCTTTTAATAGCATCAGCTAACTTTTTGGCTAATGCTAACTGAATGCTCGGACAACATGATTGGTCAGTTGGAATATTGATCCTGGAACATTGTTATGATGGAACAACACAGGAGAGAAATTTTTACCCTATGAGCAAGGACTTGGTGAAAGTGGGAAGGAAGAGCTCTCTGTTAACAGGAAGAAACCTCTGATTGAACCATGCTGAAAGAGGAGTGGCCACCTGCCAAGACCAGCTGGAGTTAGGGTAAAAGAAGAGAGGAAAGAGAAATACAGAGAGTGAAAAAGATGAGTGAAGGAGAAATGCTCAGTGCATCAGTAGAGCATCCTATTACAATGAAATCTTTGTTGGGAAACTTTGATCCTGAAGTTCATCTGGGTTTTACTTTGATATGTGCCATCCACAACAACAAGCAGTTTCAGTGTTGTAGTTGATCTGTGCACACGTGCATGCAAGCGTGTGTTGTTTTCCATTTTAAACGATGCCTCTAGATCCCTCTGTGTTTACGGTGCTCATGGCGGTGATTGCATGCCTTTAACATGTTGCCATTTAAATTTAATCCATCCTTGTAATTACCGCTACCATAAGCAAAAATAGAGGCAGAGTGATTAAAACAAGAAAATCCAATCAAACATGCTTCTTATGACTGAACGTTCACTGATGAGGTGGCGGCTCCACACATAGGGATATAATACGGTAACAATTATCCTGTCAAATACACAAACACAGGTCTACGCGTATACACTGTTACACAGACACACCCCATACAAACAGCTGAACAATCAAACACACACAGATACATAAGCACTACAATACCAATTAATCCAGATATCTTTTCCCACACAGGATCTCCTTGGCTTTCATCCTTTTCTCAATTAGACTGAACTTCCTACTGTTATGTTAGTGTTTGGATTAAGAGGGATTATGGAGGAATGTTTGAAATCCTCCTTTGCCTTTGACTTACTGCATTGGACACTTGACAGCTATCTAGTTTTAATAAGTGTGTATTTCTGTGTGTTTTTTAAATAATTCACATATACATCTTTCCTAAATCTTCCCTGCATGGTAGCACCTCGACTGACACATTAAATACACTTCATCCACACCTTGCACCATACTGCAGCCCTTCTTTTTAGCTGAGATATATCCAAATGAGAATATATGTTTGGGGTTTTTTTTTAGATGTTTCTCATGTGAACTTTGTCCATAGTTTACCTCCTTTGAGACTCTAGAAATAGGTTTCAGTCTTGAAAATCCATATATATCTAAAGACATTTTCCCCATTATTTAGTTAGGCTTGGTGGCCTGAATTCAAATTAGACATACACTGCAGCTCTTTACATTACTGATAATGAGCAAGCCTGGTGGACTTCCAAAGTGATTTTGTGGATATGAATAAAAGATAAAGGTACCAATAAAATTAATAACTTCACTGGATGTTTGCCAGGGCATGCAGTTGACTCCCAATAGCTGTTAGTTTGCTATTCAAAAGGAAAGGAAAGCCACAAAGAAAAGCACAGGTGTTACAATTTACGAATGGCTTAAGTGCTAATAAACCTTGTGAGGCAGCTTGCACAATACTAGAGAAATAGTGTGTGCAAGTTAGATAAATGTATACCTATGCAGAACTTTTAAAGCCTTGAATTGGTATTTTGACTGTTTTGACCCTGTTGGATTCTTTTTTTAGACTAGGTATGACTGATCAAGCTAGAGAGTTATGATCTGAGGTTAGAAGTGACTAGCTAAGTAGTTCTCCAAAAGTTGATTCTGTTCATCTGGACGTAGCGTTTTGTGGGAGAAACGTTTCGTCACTCATCCAAATGACTTCTTCAGTCTCAGCTGACTGCAGGTTTCCCCAATCTTATAAATTTTGCATAATTTGCATAATTAAGATTAAGGAACTGCCCTCCCAGTCCATTGTTCCTTCAGTGGGCTGGTTTCAGTCATTATGCAAATATACTGTTTATAAGATTTGGGGAAACCTGCAGTCAGCTGAGACTGAAGAAGTCACTTGGATGAGTAACGAAACGTTTCTCCCACAAAACGCTACGTCCAGATGAACAGAATCAACTTTTGGAGATTTACTTTCCTGGATGATTGAGAATGCATCAAGACTAGCTAAGTAGGTTAGCAAGATGTATGCATAATTTATTCTGATTATAAATAGGATGATAATATTGTCTAGCAAAAACAAAGACCTATCAGTTGAACCTGTGAAGGAATGTTAATTGTTCTAGGATGCACAGTACTTGACCACCCAGTAACAGTTGTGATATGTGCCAGGTCCAGGCCACTTTACCAAGCCAAGTGGTAAGAAAATGCCTTTTGTCAGCCCTAGAGGATGCTGCATACTCCACCCCTAACTCTCATGCCTCTTCACTGGGGCAATCAAGGCAAGCAGTGCTTGCCCTCTGAAATCAAAAATGTGAAATCTAAAACATGAAGTAAAACCTACCACAGTCAAAGTTAGTTCATCTAGTCATCTCCTATTGTCTGCTTGCTTCCATTCAGTAATTTACTGCCATCTTGTGGCTGCAGTTACCCATTGTCTCTGGAAGCAGGCTTGACTTTACGTGACTTTGAGACACTGCAATCTATTGTTCACATTGATTTCTTTGGTGTGTCTATATATCTGTTAGCCTGCTTCACAATGGCTTCTAATGTGGAAACATTCCTCTTTGCGATCATAGGACTGCTTACAGAGATTTCACACAGTAGGAATAAATAGTCAGTATGTCTTCATTTGAAAGACTTTTTGACCATAGATCATAAAACACACTGTAAAACAAATTAATTTTGTTAATTTTGATTATACTTTGGTTTAACAAGGTCTAGTGTTGTATCTATACTGGCTCTGATTTATTAATTTACTGTACCTGTGTTGCTTTTTCTTCTTCTTGTAAATAGAAGTAGTGTGAGAGAGATCAGGTCCAATCTGAGGGTATATACACAGTTCTAATGAGAGGTATAATTAGGCAAAATGAAAACATACTTGAAATGAGTTTTCAGATGTGATCTTTTAATGATGATTTATGATCACTATCACTTGTCCACAGATAAAAGAGAGACTAATTGGTTTCTGCTTTATATCAAGAAGACACAAAACATTCACAATTAAAACTTCCTCAAAATACCTCAAAAAGTTTGATAACCTCTGACTTGTGTATTCATCTCTCAACCACTATAAATGTTGTAAGGTGAAACCGAGTTCAGAATAATTTTCTTTGAGATGGATGCAGTTCACCTGTGTATAATGGGCATCAAAACACCTACAACTTTTTGTAAAGTCCAGCACATCAGCAGCATACTGATGAACATTTTCATCTAAGAAGGTGGCAGTTGTATTCAATTCATTTTGTGGAAGATGTGTATGTGAATGTGATGAGACGCTACAGACGATAAAGCACAGCATCTGTATGCAGGCAAATTGGCAGATACAATACATGACAATTTTACTGAAGTTGCTACAAAATTACTAAAGCCATTAAGCCCAGATAGTGCATGTAGGCAATGATTTGATGTAAGTCGCAAATGGCCCACGTGTAAAATAGCAAATATGGTCTGAAACTCCCAAATATAATGGGGAGTGTTTTTAGCATGCAGTGCACTCTGCAATATATAATCTGGATGTCACCCTGAAGTGGCTCATGTGGTTATCAGTGATTTTTGCCCAATAATAACAAAACAAACATGGGCACCATTTGTCAGAGATGTGGCATAGTTGTTATATTTGAGTCACTTTTAGTTGACATGGGCGGCTAACCTTGACCAACCCATTGCCATTATTCCACATGGCGGCCGGACCGGATGAAAGTGTCTACTGTAAGTCAGCTATGAGTCAGCTATCTAGAAAAGTTATGAGACTATAAAATGCTTTTAGATGTATTTTGTTAACATAAGCAGTTATGCTTGGGTTTTTCATTCCACGCAAGCATCCTCCTAACTTCTACCTACTCCTCGCCATCACAGAATTTAGCTGTTCACCTCTCCAGGAAATCACCGGTAGAGATCAAATTAGCCCTCTGCTTCTCTCCTTTGGTGCTTTTTGTTCTTCCTCACATCTCTATATCTCGCCCAGGAAGTGTAGCATTGGGTCCACTGGTCGATAACAGTCCCCGGATTTGTTGGGATTTAAGACTTTATTGGTTTATGGATGAGAGAAAACGTGAGTCCACATCAACATCAAACAGAATGGTAGGGGTGGGGATGGTTTGCACACAGAGTTAGCTTCCCAATCCGTAGTGAGTGAGATATGCTAATAAATCTTGAAAACTCTGTGTGTGAGTCCCTCTGCAAGTGTGGGTATTTCTGTGTTTGTGCATGCTCCTCAATCTCACAAGCACACAACCCCTTCTTCACTATATGTGTCTCATGTTCTCACCAAACAAGTCTCATGTGTTTCCTCCTTTGTCTCTCCCTCACACACACACAGAAGCTATTCCCTTCAATGCGTCATTGACATCCACTCCAGCCTGTAACGTGGCTCCCCTGTCACCTCCTGACACCATCCTCCAAACATCCAGTCTACCAGCCGCCTTGAATTATTAATCTAATATGCCTATTTGACAAATTCAGCAGTTTCACTTAGTTCAGCAAACATTAGAAGCAGGAAATTTTTGTTTATGTTTTCTGGCTTTTTAACTTCCTGTCCCTCATCCCTCAGCTCTCACGCTACATTCCATTCCTCTTTATCAGCCGCCGTCACAGTGATTTGCTAAAGTGGATGTGAAAGGCAGCAAGTCTTGTTCATGCTTCTTTCTTATACAAGCCATACATTTGCTTCAGTAATGTTGAACTTTCTTCTGCTTTTGTACTCTTGGACCAAGAGAGGAATGTGTTGGGGTTTTTCTGCTTCTCTGCTCTTATGTCTATTCCTATGTTGTTGTTGTTTTCAGTGATAATATATGCAAATTGCAACCCTGGAAAAAAAAACGTAGGTCACTCTGCTTCTGATAATCAGCTCCCAGCATTACATAAACAAAGAAATTGCTTTTGTGCATGTCATTACATTTGAGCATCACAGGAGCTGCTTGACTGGTGCTGCTTGACCCAACTCTGAGTGCCAAAATGCTCATCCACCTCATCTATATTTCAGCGCACCGAGGGTGTTCTGTAATAATCCCAATTTGCAAGTATGCAGTGGCGCCACTCTGCTACTTCCAAGCACCATAATCTTTAGTCACATTCTGCTAAGGGGCTGGAGGGAACAAGGGTCATGACAGCTTGAAAGCCTATACTGTACATGCACAGTCTGCAGCAGCTATTGCCTGTGCTGCTGGAGTACTTTTATTTCCTCTAAAAGCTCAGCTTAGCCTTCACAATTTCTGAAGCCGTGACTGCTCTTATTGCTGAAAGACTTTCAGTGAGTCATGTTACCAATATTATACAAAATTTTACAAAAACCTTATTAATGGCCCCCCAAAAATACGGACATTATTTTATGATTTTAATTTTTTTAAATTTTTTGTATTTTGCATTAACTGCGGGTGACTTAAACAGAATTCTTCTTCCCATGTGTTCCCATGTATGTGGCTAAAGACTGGCCATAGGAACTTGTATGTGTTTATGTGCTGTGAAAGCAAATTTTAATTTGTGTCTGCAGTTTCAGATTCAAGATACGATGATCATACCCATGCGTTATCCTCTACGAAGGAGTCCTCTTCACCAAAGAAGTGGTACTTCAAGTATCATCATGAAGTCAGGTTTCTAACAAATTAAAACTTACATAAACATGCTCATTTATTACCATTTTTATTAATATCAATGTATTTTCAGTTACTTATTACAGACATATTAGCTAAGCTAGCCAGGCTCTGTAAAAAGTAACAAATTACACTTACCATTGCTATTAACCCTGAACCACACAGGCCTAGTGACTGGTCGGCAACCACCTGACTTTAGGTAAAATGTGTTTCCCCTTACCGGTTAGTGAGTGGTTGCCGGAAGTTGCTGGTTGTTGCCAAGTGAAATAAGTTGCAGAGAGGGTAAGATTAAGAGAGCCTTATCACTGAAGCATGTTTCAAAAGGCACCATTTTTACTTTAAAGTTGAACCGTCTCTATTCGCGGTTTGCGTGTGCTCTTCACAAGGTGACTACTGTTAAGTGTGAGTACAAGAAAAATAATTATTAGAATACAATGTGTTAAATTTGCTTAGATAAGAGGGTCCAGCAGTAGATAGGAGGAATAGGGAAGGATTTGTCTGTCTGTTTCAGTTGGTTTAGCTATAGGCCTAAGAACGTGTGTAATTGTTTAGAGGGAAAGGAATTTATGGACACTGTCATTAAAGGAGACAGGAAGCTACAGTTGGGGATTGCTGATGCTGATGCTTGAACCTTTAATAAAAACTCATAATTGTTATAAACTTACAAGTAGGTTTGCAGGAGACTTTCCTTTTTTTTTTTTTTTTTTTTTTTTTCCTAAATGACATCAGAAACAGCAGTATGCGACATTACGTGATGGCAGAGCTTCAGGTTTGGAGTCTTCTCCCACCCCCATTCTCTGCGGCCTGCTGGAGCGGGAGGGCTAGGAGGAGGAGTTGGCCGTCCGACTGCGGTCTGGGATGTGGGGCCTCCCTGCTGCTGCGGAGTCGGGATGGTCTGCCTCTCCCCACCGCAGGGAAAAGGGTAACACCACCTGGGTCTGGGTGCAATTCCCCCCTCCAGGGGCAAGGGTACCTAGACCCGGTTTGTAGAGTACGCTTGGGGAGTGTGATCGTGTGTACAGCGTCTCTTTATGTCTGTCTCCACGTTGGTTGAGTGTGGAGTGAGTGCATATGAGAGCATGAGGGTGGGAATGGATGTTTGTGTCTGTGTGTGCCTGTATGTCTGTGTCTATATGTCAGGTTGGGTATCAGACGCCACCTCTCTGGGGACACCTCAGGCCCTCCAAGGTTTGGAGGCCTATCTCCACCCACCACCACTTCCCCTGCCGGTGGCGGACTCCCTCAGGTGTCGGTGTGTTGGTGGTTCTTTGTGTCTGGGGGTGGGCGTCCGGGTACACACCGGCTCACTCCTTGGCGGCCGCTTGTCGGGGCCTGGGGCCTGGGGCTCGCTCGGGCCCCTTTGGAGGTGGGGTGCCCCCGGCCTCTCGGCCTGGGGCTCGGTCACTCAGGCACAGCTGGCTGCCGGCGGAGCTCACGGGCGCGTCACTGCAACTCCCCCTGACTTCTGCTCCGCGGCTGCTGGGCGAGCCCTCATCTGGGACTCTCCTCAGCTCTTACTGGAACAGTGGCGCGGCTGCCCCTCTGTTGGTCTTCCATGGTCTCTTGTGTTCTGGGGGCCTCTGGATGTCTGGAGTTTTGATCTCCTCCATACCCACTTCACACCCTGGAGGACGGGGCTGTGGCCCCCCCACACTCCCTAGCAGATCATTACATGGAGAAACCTTTGGAATGCAAGCATGCTGATCCACACAGGTATGCACACAGGTGTACACATGGGTATTCACAGACGCGGACTAAAGCTTTCTTGGCTGCTGCCTCAAAGCACACTGTGCGCTGTCTATCTTGCGTGCTGCACAATATCGTTTATTATTTAGTAAATATTGATATCTATGACTAGCTAGTTTATTGTGATGGTGCTTTGTTTTCTCTATTATTATGTTGCTCTTTGTTGTTTGCTGTCTCCTCTGTTTGTTTTTTTTGTTTGTTTTTTTTTTTTTTTTTCTCCATACAGGTGACCCAGGAGTTCTTTTTTTTTTCTTCTCTCTCTTCCCCCCCCTTCTCACCGTCTCTTCTCCCCTTTGGTTTTCTTTCTTTCTCTCCCCCTCTTTCTCTCATTCATTCCCCCTGTCCTATTTATTAAAAAAAAAAAAAAAAAAAATGACAAAGGATGAACTGAAGCTCTGCAGGAGACTCTCCACCTTATCTGTAAATGTAAGATGCATGCTTAACTGAAGATGAATGAAGATGAATAAAGGTTTTTGTGAAAATGACTACTGAGTCCGGTGCCGTCTCTGGATGCCCGAGGAATAAAAAGAACCGGGGCGAAACTGGTTTCATAACATAAGTGAGTGTTTGTAGACAAGTCACTGTCTTCAGTGCAAACTACAAGTGACTATGGCAATATGCTAGTGACCAAAGCAATTACATGGACATTTTCAGTACAACACCATATCCCCCTCCCAGACCAATCTCAACAAGCAACCTCCATCAACCACCTACAAACAAGTCAGGGAAAATCTATTTTTTTACCTAGCAACCAGTGGTTACAAGATGGTCAAAGACTGGTCTTTAGGCCAGCGTGACTGGGGCTTTAGCAATCAATTCCAGAGTGGAAACCGTCATCAACTTTCAGCAACCACTCATAGAGGGTTGGCCAATTTTCCCCAGCAACCGACAGCTTTTTAGACCTAAAGGGCTGGAGCCAAAGTAGGATGTTATACACTGGTTCAAGAAAAAAATCTGGTTATACAGAAATGTACAAAGCTGACCCTTTGACCTAAGGATTTCATGGTTTCAATCGCTAGTTCCCAGTCTTGCAGAATAAACCATATATACTATAAAAGCACAACATTTTCACAAGCATTGAGCTTTAGAGAAAGTGTCTGTGCTTTTGCCATTTTCCCAGCATTTCTGATATTTATGCTAAACTAAGCAGCTGCTGACTCTACCAGCATATTTATTGTAGAAATAATACAGCAATGAATTGCATTTCTTCAGAAACTGAGTGTGTGTCTGTTAACATCCGGAGGCTTTGAGTTTGGACCTTAGAGCCCTGTTGACTCTCAGCCCCCCCCCCCCCCCCCAATTTACCTAACCCTGCTGTTTCTGTCTGTCTTTCCCTAATGAGAGCTGCAAGAATGCATCAGGCCTTTAGCCGTTTTCTCTTCTCTTTCTGTTTTCTCTCTCTCTGTTTTGCCTCCTACACTGCAGGCAGGCAGGCAGGCAGGCAGTGTTAAATATCTCATCTTATTTTATCCTCTGGGCTGCCATCAATTTCAAGCTGTTCTCTTCTCATTTACATCGGTGCCACACCAAGTACGATATCAGGATTTGCATCAGCTATGAAACGTACCCTTTCATTCATATGGCTTAGTGCAAAGAGAGGCAGATGAACAGTTTTCAGCACAATCGTTCACATGTGCCAGCTGACCTGACATTCCATGCGTGGAAACATGCTCATTCCTCCAAACACATTTATGGATCACTGGATTTAATTCCATGTGGCATGAAACAGAAGTGACAGCTGAATCAATTATGTTGCATTTTTTTGTCTTTCTCTTTCTCAACCACACTGCCACAGCTGCCTGCTTCATGTGTTCATACTGACATTGAGCTGTGGATCGTCTCCCTAAAAGAGGCTGGACAAACATGAACGTTCTCACTCACTGATCAGAGGAGATAGACACGTCTTGGAAGATGTATTGCAAAAAAGATGTAGCGCAAAAGAAAGCGCTCCACTGCTCTCTATGGGCATTTTTGTGAAAGTGCAGTACTTCAATCTTCAGAGTATGGACAAACCAGTATCAATAATTTTGTGTTGTTTGGCTGCAATAGTGTAGTAGTACAGTTACCCTTGAACTGAAAGATTTCATTGTTTTAAGTTACCAGGGACTACTTTTGACAAGAGATGTAGCAGATCCTCTTTTTAATGTCTTATTTCCCCTTCAAGTTAAAGAAACTTGATCTAAAAATAACAATTTTTTTAAAAAAGTTTTTTCAGCTGGTTTTTTTTTTTTTAAGTTTCTTTGGTTGATTTTATCCCCCTTTCTTTTAGGCATTTTATATGATTAAAAATTCAAATAATGTCCCCTTACATTAACATTTCTAGGCAATGACCTCATTTAATTGGAGTCTGCATACTTTTCTTCTAATGCAGGATTCACTCTTCTTCACAAACATATTATGTTGTGCAAAAAACGTTGACTTGAATGTCGGGCAGTTTGTGTAATTGGAATAACTAGCTCATTAGCATGTGAAATAAAGATTCTACTGCAGTCAAAAGATCTCATTTATTTGAAAGACTGGTGATCAAAAAATGTAACACTATGCAATGTGGTGAATTAGCAAAAATACCTGCAAACCTATAAAACCAACATCAAAATTAAGTAAATGGTTAATAACACATTATGATGTAAATATGCAGCTAGCCTAGCTTCATTATTAGGTTTTTAAAACATTGAATTTATATACTTGATGCTGAATATAGCAGGCTACTGTTGGTATATTGTTGCCTAAATTTATAAATACTATCAACATTCTTTTAAGTTCACATAATGTGCTGGCTAGAATTGATTAAGATTTTAATAAAAATACGTAAATTAACGAATACGCTACCAGTTAGCTTAGCAGCAAGCTAACAGGCAGTTGTTTGTAAGGCCCTGAGGCTATTATAGTTAGCTAAATACACTACTACTAGCTAACATTAACTATGCCGTTCAATTCAAGACACCATTGTAGTTAAACAATGAGAATGTTGCACTTTCAGTTTACCCATTGTGTCATACATTGATAATTTGTTATTCAATTTCACAGCTAGGTTGAAGGTCTACAGACTAAACTGCAATGTGAATGGAATTCAAATCCAAAATAATCCTAAGTAAAAATGTACACTCACTGGCCACTTTGATAGACATGGTTAAGATGACCTGCTAAAGTTCAAACTGAGCTTCAGAATGGAAAAGAAAGGTGATTTAAGTGGCTTTGAATGTGGCACGGTTGGTGGTGCAGGTGGGTTGATCTGCGCATTTCAGAAATCAATCTAGTGGGATTTTTACCACAAAAAAATTTCTGTGGTTCACAGAGAATTATCTGAAAAAGAGAAAATACCCACTGAGATCTGGGCTGAAATGTCTTGTTGATGTCAGAGGTCAGAGGTTCAAGCTGTGCCCTATTTAGCAGAGCATAGCAGCTCCGTCACTTTCAAATTTAAATGATGAAAAAACCTGTAGAGTGTACTAGCTGGTGGAGGAGGCCGCCTACTGGCAATATGTCTAGGAGTGAAAACAACTGATGCGGGCCATTTAATAGGCTTCTAACATTCAAAACAGGTGCAAGAGCTCAGTTTCTGTTCAAAGCACAAACCTTCCCGGCAGCATTACTCTGTCCATGCAGCACAGGCTGAATGCTGTGTCCCCTTCTAGCACCAAAGATACCTGTGATGTTGGCTGGACTGCTGCAGCTCCCGATTTAATATTTTTCTCTCTCTGCACAACATCTTCTTAGCCTTCAGTTTGAGAGAAATGTCAGCATTAGATTATATGTACAGACTACTAATAGACCTTGAGGTACAGACAGACTGTCATATACTTGCAGAGTGTGGTTTATGAATGGAATAGAAATTGTTACATTCACATCCAGTCTTGAGGAAAGGTTTTTAATAAGATTTTGGAAGTGTAATGATTCAATTCTATTAAACACAACAGCTTTGGTGGGGTTAGCAATAATGTAAGAGGTACTCTATACATGTAGCTATGGGTAAACTATGAAAAACATTAAATAATTATTTTCAAAAACCTGTAATTACACTTTTTCTGCATCTGTGATTAACTCTTTATTCTGCACGAACTCCAGACTTTTAGATAGTTGGCAGCAATGTCAATTTTTAAAGTAAACACTTTATTTTCTGCATTCTGGTGAAATTTGATGTGCAAATCTGTGTTTTTGTTTCACAGCTTGTGGCAGAAATATCCTTTTGTAAATACAAAATTCAGGCACAAGGTTAGAATTTCAAATGTAACCGCACATAATGCAGTAAGTTTTTCAGGCATACTGTTCTGCTTTCCAATATGCATTACTCTGAATTTATCGATTTAGCTGCTGAACCGACAAACACAGGACTGATGTACTGAGGCGCTCTTTTGTGTCTTTTGTTAGAGCAAGAAAACAGTTTCTATGCTGCGTATTTATTTAGAAGTCCTAATCATACTAGACAGCGGGTCTGTTTTCTAGTATGATTTTGAAGAATCACATACATATATGACTGTAGTAAATGGTAAATGGTAAATGGCCTGTATTTATATAGCGCTTTACTAGTCCCTAAGGACCCCAAAGCGCTTTACATATCCAGTCATCCACCCATTCACGCACACATTCACACACTGGTGATGGCAAGCTACATTGTAGCCACAGCCACCCTGGGGCGCACTGACAGAGGCGAGGCTGCCGGACACTGGCGCCACCGGGCCCTTTGACCACCACCAGTAGGCAACGGGTGAAGTGTCTTGCCCAAGGACACAACCTCCCAACTCTTGAGCCACGATCGCCCCACAGTGTACTGACTGATAACATATCGTACCTAAAGATGTGTCTACAAATTATTGAACAATTTCGGAATAACGGTGCACAACATAAAATAAAAAGACCTTGAATATCTCATCATTGACTGTACATAATATGTACAAAAGAGGACAAGAGAGAAGGCGAAACATTATTGTATGCCTGTGATCTTCAGGCTTATCAGTGTGCATCTCTGATAGTGCAGTGGTGCATTGGTGCCTGCGGAAGTGTCAAGACAATGCTATTATTATGATTTGAACCTATGTTTAAGTAGAATCAGTTTATATTCAGTAAAAAGTTGTTATTGGTGAAAATTTTGAGAAGCACTGACTAAGATCATATCACTCATCCTTTACTTACCAACACCATTAATACCATCCTTTAGTGAACGTGGGTTTTAATTAGTGCTTAGTTAATGTTTGCAACAGCTCTTTATCGTTCATTTATTCAAAATCTGAATATTGGAAGATATTGTGTTTCCTGATGGAAAAGACAGAGAGTTAACAAACATGTAAGTTTTCTGCTTAAGCTTATAAATAACTTAACCTTATCATTAATCAAATACAACAGAACAGAGGAGAAAGAAAGAAAAGACCTGCAGAGATAATTCACAACAACTCCCTCGGAGTAGGTACATCGCAGCGTGAAAATCAAGGTGGCTAAATTAAAGCCTGAAGTCTCACAGGTATAAATGAGTATGTCTCCCTGAGTATAGCGGTGGTTGGCTTAGTATTATCATGTGGGCAAAGATCCTTTTTGGTCCCCTCTGCCTTCTCCTTAACAGAGACATGAGAGCTGGCACAACAGAGCTTTTTAAAGCCCATCCACCAGGTTTTGTTATGTAAGCACATTGCAGCTCTGTGTATGTTAGTCGATTACAGGAATAATCAACCGCCAAATGCATTACAACTGCCACTAAAACAGCAATTGGTGATGACCAACACAAAAAAGCCAGACATTTTTTGCTTTATGTAGACTAATAAATAAGTTTAAATCTATGTGCTACATGTGCCAAACATCATGATATGTTTACCGAGAGCGAGAGAGAGTTATCCCTATAAAAACTTGCATTTAGACATGTAAATACTTTTGTGCAAATTGGTACTTAACTCTAAATCACACTGAGAGTCTCTCTGAACGGTCATCACTGCCTTTTTTATTGCATCACATTATCCTGATGATACCTGCTATAAACCTCCCTTTCACTAGATGGCGCTCTTGCCCGTAAACGTCACGCTTGCACTGACGTTTGTTTCCGCCTCACCGGAAATGCTGCTTCAAAACACTTCAATGGCTGTCTTGCAGTGACTTCGACCGCTTTGGGCAAATAGTTAGCTCTGAAAGTCGGGGATAATTTACTTACCTCCGCGCTTTGGGGACATTTTTAAGCTCAGACATGGCGGGGCCGCTGCTGGAGTTTGAGACCGAGATGTTCCTGAGTCTCTTCGGCAGTGACGGGCTGCTAGTAACGGCTGAAGGCTTGGGGATAGACCGAATCCTACTGCAGTTCTTGCGGGTTTACTCGGAACCGGGCAGCCTGGTTCTTCTGCTCAACACAACCACACCAGAACAGGTTAGGAGAGGCTGGATTAGCTAGAGGCACAGCTCATATGATTATCTCACACTTTACCCGGTGCGAGGTGATGTGCCCCAGCAAACTGACTTAACAGTGCCTTAACATAAACCATACATTAAAAAAAAAATAAAAAGAAAGAAAGTGTTAGAAGTTAGAATTTGGAAGGGGCCACTTTTTTTGTCCATAGACATGGTGGCTAAAATAGATGAAGATAAAAGAGATGTGCACCTGCTAACAATTTTGGCGCCATCTCGGTTTCATACATTATTTCAGATGAAATTGTTGATACATTTTTTGATATATAAAGAATTTATTATAGTTTATTATTTTCATCTGAAAGTTGTTATAGAATCCCCTCTGTGATGGAGCTCGTCTAAGAAAGATAATTTTAATAACAGTAACGTTAACTGCATGAGGAAGTCAGTAGTATCGTGCATGAGGACAGCGAGAAAGCAGTGAGATGTGAAAACCCCGTCTTTTTTATTGCAATGGTGATGGACAGATTGACAGATGAAGTCAGGCTGGAGTGTCTTTGGACATACGACATTACGATCTGTAGTGGGAGCAGGTGGAAGAAAGTCTGGAGAGGAGATGAAGTAAAGACAGAATATATGTGTGTGAATGAGAGGGAGACGGGTGTAGCAATGACGCTGCAAGGATTAGAGGTAGTGAATGTGGATGACTTTGAATACCTGGGGTTGACCATTTAAAGCAACTGATGGTGAAGCAGAGAGTGTCAGGGTGATTTGTGACAGAAGGATAACCGCAGGAGTGTCAGGGAGGGTATGCAAGGTGGTAGTCAGACCTGCTATGATTTGTGGTTTGGAGATGGGGCACTGACAAGAACACAGGAGGCCGAGCTAGAGGTGGCAGAGATGAAGATGCTCTGATTTTTATTGGGAGTGATGAAGATGGACAGGTTTCGAAATGAGTACTTCAGCAGTTTGGGTTAGAAATTTAGAAGGGAAAGGTTGAAAGAGTTTGGACATGTGCAGAGGAGTGGTTATACTGGACAAAAGATGTTGAATATAGAGCTGGAGGCAGGAGGAAAAGACGAAGACGTCAGAGGAGGTTCATGGGTGTAGTGAAGGAGGACATGGAGAGGGCTTGCGTGACAGAGGAGAATGTTGGGGATAGGGTGAGATGGAGGCACATGATCCTCCCGAAAAGGAACAGCTGAAACAGGAAGTATTGCATTTTAAAACACAAAATTACAAAGTGGTTCAGTTGGTATAAAACCACACATTAAAGATAGAAGTGTAAATGTCCTTACATCAGTTACTACATAAACACTTGCATACACACATTAGAAGAACAGGAGCCAAAAATAATGGGTGAAAGACTAAGGAATAATTATTCTGTAAAAAACTTATTCAGCCAACCTGACAGGCTGAGGACTACAACCTCAGAAGCGTGATCGCCTCATTATTAAAATAAGAGTTAGAAGACCCTTTTCAGATAATCAGAGAGGCTGACCGCTGAGCTTTACCTCATGTTTGTGTGGAACATAGCGTACAGCTTTAACCAAAAGCTTGCTTCTTTTCATCCTGTCTTCTCAGGAATATTTCACAGAGCAGCTGCGAGTGGAGGGTGTGACCCACCTGCCCAGGACGGTGACCACTGATGTCCAGAGCACTGAGCGTTACAATGTTTACACCGAGGGAGGGGTGCTGTTTGTCACCAGCAGAATCCTGGTGGTGGACTTCCTCACGGACCGCATCCCTGCTCATCTAATAACAGGTCAGACTTGTACATAGCTAAATTCATATGAGAACATTTTATTCAGAATCAGAATCAGAATACTTTATTGATCCCTGGGGGAAATTATTTTTTGTTACAGTGCTCCATTTTAAACCAACATTAAGACAAGACAGACAATACGCTAACTAAGAATAGTACAATATATACATATATAAACATACATACATACATAAGTCACTTATAAATAAATAGTTGGAAAAGAAACATGTGTAGCTGTAGCAGCAAACAGTGTGTTAAGTGGATGCGTTGTACAGGGAGATGGCCACAGGCAGGAATGATTTCCTGTGTCGTTCAGTGGTGCTTTTCGGTAATCTCAGTCTCTCACTGAACGTGCTCCTGTGACTGACCAGCATGTCATGGAGTGGGTGGGAGGTGTTATTCAACATTGTCTTTATCTTGGACAGCATCCGCCTCTCCGACACCACCTTGAGGGAGTCCAGCTCCATCCCCACAACATTGCTGGCCTTACGGATCAGTTTATTAAGTCTGTTGGCATCTGCGACCCTCAGCCTGCTCCCCCAGCATGCAACAGCATAGAGGATCGCACTGGCCACAACAGACTCATAGAAAATCCTCAGCATTTTCTGGCAGATGTTGAAGGACCTCAGTCGCCTCAAAAAATAGAGACGACTCTGGCCCTTCCTGTAAAGTGCTGTGGTGTTTTTAGCCCAGTCCAGTTTATTGTCAATGTGTACTCCAAGGTATTTATAGTCCTCCACAATGTCAACACCGACCCCCTGGATTGAAACAGGGGTCAAGTGTTTCCTGGTCTTCCTGAAGTCCACGATCAGTTCCTTGGTCTTTGCCACGTTGAGCTGCAGATGATTCTGCTCACACCACGTGACAAAGGAGTCGACCACAGCCCGGTACTCTGTCTCATCATCCCTGCTGATGCATCCAACCACCGCAGAGTCATCAGAAAACTTCTGAAGATGGCAGGTCTCTGTGCAGTGGCTGAAGTCTGTGGTGTAGAGGGTGAAGAGGAAGGGGGAGAGGACAGCCCCCTGTGGTGCCCCTGTGTTGCTGATCACCTTGTCAGACACACACTGTGGGAGACGTACATATTGTGGTCTTCCTGTCAGGTAATCAACAATCCAGGACACCAGAGAAGCATCCACCTGCATCGCTGCTAACTTATCACCCAGGAGGGTCGGCCTGATGGTGTTGAAAGCACTGGAAAAGTCAAAAAACATGACCCTCACAGTGCTCGCCGGCTGGTCCAGATGGGTGTAGACACGATTGAGCAGGTAGATGATGGCGTCCTCTGTTCCGAGACGAGGCTGATAAGCGAACTGAAGGGGATCCAGATGTGGTCTTACTATGGGTCGCAGCTGGTCCAGGATGAGCCTTTCCAGGGTCTTCATGATGTGGGAGGTCAGTGCCACGGGCCTGTAATCCTGGGGGCCACTGGGACGAGGCGTCTTTGGTACAGGGACGAGGCATGATGTCTTCCACATCACCGGGACCCTCTGCAGACTCAGACTCAGCATAAACAGTTTATGAAAGACTCCACACAGCTGGGGGGCACAGGTCTTGAGGACAAGGGGACTCACTCCGTCTGGTCCAGCAGACTTGCCTGAGTGAAGTCTCCTCATTTGTATCTCAACCTGGTATTGAGTGAAGGTGATGGGTGGGGGAGGGGTGTCAGGAATCTCACAGGAGGCAACATGTGAAGAGAGAGGCTGGCACAGTGGTGTGGCTCTGGATTCCAGGCTGACTACAGGTGAGGTTGTGGGGGTGGGAGCAGACACTGTGGTGTCGAATCTATTGAAAAACAGATTCAACTCGTCGGCTCTATTCTCACCTCCCTCAGCTCCCCTGCTGTTGGTTGGCCTGAATCCAGTGATGGTCTTCATGCCCCTCCACACCTCTCTCATGCTGTTCTGCTGGAGTTTCCACTCCAGCTTCCTCCTGTAATTGTCCTTAGCCTCTCTGATCTTGTCCTTTAGTAACACCTGGATCTTCCTCACCTCCTCTTTGTTGCCCCCTCTGAAAGCCCTCTTCTTGTTGTTGAGGAGGGCTTTGATCTCCTTAGTCACCCACGGCTTGTTATTTGGGTAACAATGAACAGTCTGAGCTGGAACAATGGAGTCGGTGCAGAAAGTTATGTAGCCTGTGATACACTCAGTAAGCCCATTGATGTCCTCGGCGTGAGGCTCACAGAGTGTTTCCCAGTCGGTCACCTCGAAACAGCCCTGTAGTTCCGCTATTGCCTCCTCTGACCACCTCCTAACAGTCCTGGTGGTCACAGGTTCCCTCCTCACAATTGGCACATAGCGGGGGGTGAGGTGAATCAGGTTATGATCTGACCTACCAAGTGGGGGGAGGGAGGAGGAGCTGTATGCATCCTTGACGTTAGCATACAGTAAGTCTAAAGTTTTCTCTCCCCTGGTGGGACAGTCCACATATTGTTTGAATGTTGGTAGTGTATTGTCCAGTGATACATGGTTGAAGTCACCCGAGATCACAATAAAGGCACTCGGGTGCTGAGTCTGTAGCCGAGCTATGGCAGAGTGGATAGTGTCACATGCAGCTGTGGGGTTAGCAGAGGGGGGAACATAGACAGCCACCAAGATGACGTGAGAGAATTCCCTGGGTAAATAATACGGCCTGAGTCCAACAGCACACAGTTCAGTGTCCGGGCAACAAATCCTTTCTTTGATTGTTATGTTGGCAGGGTTACACCACCAGTTGTTAACTAAAACAGCAATTCACAGCCGTATTTATCACTAGCAGTCCAAATTGGATTGCAATACTTGTTTGAGTACTTGTAGTTGCAACATATGGTTATGCATTTGAGTTATCAGTAAAATTCAGTGGCAGCATGTTGACTGAATGACATATAGTTAAACTAAACTCCTTCATGCAAAGGTTAGTCACTCCTAACAGCTAACTTTGGCCTTTCCCATGTAATGTTTTCTTGCATGCTGCTTTGTTACTTCGCAGCTGTTGCAGTCTTATGAGTTTCATGATGTCATTCAGTTCATTTGAGTTTCTTGCACTATTGTGGACTGCATTTGGCAACTGTAGTCTTGGTTCTGCTCCGCAGAGTCACTCTGAGCGGGTAGAGAATAGGCTGCAGTCTAAGGCTGGGAAGTTGGAGTCCATTCACAGGATGTGGAAGTTGGTGGACAGACAGCTGATGTCGTTATTGTGACGCAGTGTATTATTGTTATACTGTCAAGTATTTATAGTATTATTTCTTAACTGCTGAAAAAGTTTGAAAACATGCTCTGGCATACACATCCACCTCTTACTACTGCCACAGTTACAATCAATTTCTGTGGGAAAATAATAATAAGAAAAATATTTTATTTATCTCTATGTGGGTAAGTTATTGTGTTACAGTGCCGCAAATATGACAAAAACAACTTATCTCCAAAAAATAAATATGGCTCTTAAAGGGAAAAAAAATTACACTTAAAAATGAGTGCAGTTAAAGCGAACAGCTTAATCAGAAATCGAAATGTGATACAGTAAGGAGATTAAACAGGTGTTGTGGTTTAAGTAGATAAAGATTTTCTGTATCTGTCTTTATGGCAGATGTTAGAGAACGCCTTCATCTACATCCGCATTTCACTATATCTACAGTCACTAGGATGACCTCTGTGTGAGCTAAAGGAGGAATCCAAACAGTGTTTTGATCTAAACTGGATTCAGACAACAACAACGATGTTGTTTGAATGATATGGATGCACTCCAGCAATGGATGACATCACTTTTCTATCACAACTTGTGCAGTCCCTTCACGTTTCTTCTTACCTGTCAGAGTCTCTACCTAAACCAGTGGTTCCCAAACTTTTTTTGCTGGGCCCCCCTTTGTTTTACAAGAAAAATGTTCAATGAGATGAATTGCAGAATGGCAGATAGAGACAAAATACTGTTACTAATCTGACTATCTTCAGGTTTTACACGCTTACATAGACACAAGCCCGGAGGAGCGAACAAAATCTACCGCCTTGCCAGCAGCCGCCATCGAGCAACACAGGATATTGGCCAGGTCAAACACATCAAGGATGCCAACCATCAAACCCTCCGCGACCCGCCCGCCATCCTCAATCGCTGGAGCGAGTATTTCTCCGATATCTGCAACGTGGAGTTCCCTCACCAGCCAATCCACAGTGCCCCGCCCGTCCCAGGACCTGTCCCGCCAATCACCATCAAGGCAGTGGAAACAGCCGTTAAAAATATGAAGAATGGCAAAGCGACCGGACCAGACGACATACCAGCCGAAGTCTGGAAGCTGCTCGGGCGCCAAGGCGCCTTAGTCCTCGCCAGCCTGTTCAATAGCATCATCAGAGACGGGACCGTCCCAGCAGCCTGGTCAACCAGCATAACGGTGCCCATCTGGAAAGGGAAAGGCGATGTGGCTGAATGCTCTAACTACCGCCCGATCCGACTCCTAAGCCATACCATGAAGGTTTTCGAACGGATCATCGACGCCAGGATGCGAGAAATCGTCAACTTAACGCCCAACCAATGTGGCTTCATCAGGGGGCGTGGCACGACGGACGCCATCCATGCTGCCCGCCTGCTTTTGGAGAAGCACCGAGAGAAGTCCAAGACCATCCACATGGCCTTCCTCGACTTGGAAAAGGCATTTGACCGTGTCCCACACTCATCTGGCACTCCCTGCGATCACATGGAGTTCCTGAAGCCTACGTCAACTGGACAAAGCTCCTCTACCGACAAGTCACCAGCGTGGTCAGAAGCCCAGTGGGAACATCGCCGCCCTTTAACATCAATGTGGGCGTCCATCAAGGCTCGGCACTCTCCCCGCTGCTCTTCATCCTTTGCATGGACACTGCGACGGCGGATCTCCAGTCACCCCATCCCTGGACACTTCTCTACGCCGACGATGTCTTCCTGGCCGATGAATCGCGAATAGAACTGCAATACCAAACGCAGCAGTGGAAGACTCGCCTAGCTGACTTCGGCCTGAGGCTCAACACCAACAAGACCGAATACTTAGAGGCTGGCCCCCAGACCGACGGCACGATCAGCGTCGATGGAGAAGATCTGGCGAAAGTACCTCATTTCAAATACCTCGGATCGATGATCAGCAATGACGGCGATATCCTACTAGATGTACGAGCCAGGATCAACGCAGCGTGGATGAAATGGCGCCAAGTCACCGGCGTCCTGTGTGACCGAAGAATGCCCAATCGCCTCAAGTCAAAGATCTACAAGAGTGTAGTGCGCCCCGTCGCCCTCTATGGATCCGAGTGCTGGCCAGCCACCGCAAAGCACGAACAAGCCCTTCACACGATGGAAATGCGGATGCTGTGATGGTGCCTAGGCCTGACACGATGGGACCACGTCATGAACACCGACGTTAGAAAGAGGATGGGAATCGCGCCAATCACAGATAAGATGCAAGAAGCGAGGCTGCGGTGGTACGGACATGTGGTACGGAGCGATGAGAACTCAGTGGTGAGAACAGCACTGCGGCTCAGCCCCCAAGGACGTCGACCTAGAGGCAGACCAAAGCGGAGATGGATGGACCGAATCAAGGACGACGTGAAGAAGATCGAAGCCGATCTGACCGACGCCCTTGACCGACCCAAGTGGAGACGACTTTGCAGAAAAGCGGACCCTGCAACCGAGCGGGAAAAACGCTAGGAGGAAGACATAGACACAAGCAGTTGCTGTCCCTCCATTTAGAAAGGCAGAGGCGTCACGGTGTAATTATTTTATGTGTTGTTGTTTTTTTCCCTGTGTAATAATATTCAACATTGCTGTCAATACATTTTTCAAAAAATGCCTCTCTGTGCAAAATGGGTTTAAAAACATAAACAACTGTGGGGAAACAAATCGTGGCAGGATCAGCCTGATATTATTTGTATCCCGCTGTAACTTTACTGTATAAAGAGCTAACATCTCCAAAATGTCTGGAGTAGTTAGTCATTACAAGAAGTGTTTGTGAACTAAAAATCAAGAATGTGGGATACTGTTTGTCGGTGATTTGGAGAGCCCAGCGCTTGCTCCTGATGCAAGGGAAGCTAATTCTGTCGCAGAGATCTACCTCGGCACTTGTGCAGGTGAAGCCAAAGGGAAAATATGCTTCACCATGTTTTCTAGTATTTGGCTTGGAATGAAGTTGGTTTGGAAACATATTTGGCGATGCTTCATCTCCTGCTTTGCGTTTGTGTGGGAACCCCGTCAAAAACCTGTCAATGATGTTAGCATTCTTTTTTTTTTTTTTTCTTTTCATACCGCGCCCCCCCCTGCAATGGCCCAGCATATCCAGGAAGTGAGAGCGGTAACAGCTCAATGCAATCCTGCTTAAAGTGCATCTAACTACACAGTCATTCAGCTCCCTCCCCCTCTGGTGAACCACTCATTTGCTGGAACAGCTCCAGCACTGAAACACTGTTGTTTGCTCTGTAGCTGCTCCAGGATTACAGGCCTCACTCAGTAGAACAGTCAGCTCCATTAGTTGGTCTGTGAAGAAAACCAACTTGGAAAACTTGACTTTAGCCATTTCAGTTTTGCATAAACCACAATGAGCACGAAAAATCAAACTTATCAGGTGACAAAGTCACAAAAAATCAAACAACTAACAGCCAGCTGATATATTATTCAGGCTCTACCTTCACTGTCTATTTGTTCCGCTCCCTTTAGGCATTCTGGTTTATCGTGCCCATAAAATCATTGAGTCATGCCAGGAGGCCTTCATCCTGCGACTGTTCAGACAAAAGAATAAGACAGGCTTCATTAAGGCCTTCACTGACAAGGCCACGGCTTTCTCCTCGGGCTTCTGCCAAGTGGAGCGTGTAATGAGAAACCTCTTTGTCAAGAAGCTCTACTTGTGGCCCAGGTACTGTCAAACTACTTCACTGTAGATGTTTTGTCTTGTGTATTTTGTTGTTGTAGTAACATTTATAATACTTCTTTTACTACTTTCTTTTTTTTTAACCTTTGCACTCAGGTTTCAAGCATCAGTGAACACAGCGCTGGACAGGCACAAACCAGAAGTGGTGGAGCTTCACGTGTCCTTAACTCCAGCTATGAGGGCCATCCAGAGCTCCATCCTGGACATCATGACCGCCTGTTTAAAGGAGCTGAAACGCTACAACCCCACTCTAGAGGCTGAGGACCTCTCACTGGAGAACACGCTGGGGAATTCTTTTGAAAAGGTTTCACAGTGTGTTACTAACATATACGACACATTTAAGCTGCCTTGACAAATTTTACCTCAGTGCGTGAAAACATTTTTGATTAAACTATTAAAGGAGGATTTTTTTGTTTTTTAAGAAGGCTTATGGTAATTGGACCGAGAAAAAAGCAGGTTGAGATGAGCCTCTTTAATTTGCATGTGAAATGTTATTACAGCGTTTATGAGAACCCAGTTTCTAAAAGAAAATTCAGGACACTGCAAAATGATTTGTAATCCATCTAAACCCTCTTAAATTTAAATTGAAAATAGTACAAATACAGTATGATCCCACAACTAATTAGGTCAATTGGCAACAGGTCAGTGGCATGATTGGATATGGAAAGAGCATCCGAGCGAGGCCGTGAGAGGTGAAGATGTTCACTGTTCTGTGAGGAACTGCGAGTTCTTTTATAATGAATGGTGCCGCGTGTGATGCTGAATAAGCTGGAGCACATCTGTGTGACTTCTCCTGCTAGAAGAGTTAGAAAAATACACCTCTGATTGTAGGTGAGTTCAATTGTATGCTTTGCCGTACTCCCATTCAGACTATCCGTCACTATCTGGACCCCTTGTGGCATCAGCTGGGAGCAAAGACCAAAGCACTGGTTCAGGATCTGAAGGTGCTGAGAGTCCTCCTGCTCTACCTAACCCAGTACGACTGCGTCACCTTCCTCAATCTCCTTGAGTCGTTGCACTCCAGCCAAAAGATCTTTGGCTCTAATTCGGGTAAACTACATTTATTTGACTGCCCTTAAATGCCAGATTGGAGGCCATTAAGAGTTTAAAATGTCTAAATTAATTGTAATTCTTTGCATTCAACCTCGCTCTTACCATCAGGTTGGCTCTTCCTGGACTCCAGTACATCCATGTTTGTGAACGCCAGGAGCAGAGTCTACCGTATTCCCGAGAGCAAAAAGAAACTTAAAGTGGGAGCGGAGGCAGAGAAACAGAAGCCATCCTCTGCCTCAGGTAACTGTGTAGTTGGCCAATCTCTGATACGGTGATATCAGAGTAGATATCCACAGAACTTGTCTGTGTATTCATGTTGGCATGACTAACTGCTCTGTCTGTGTGTGGGTTTCAGAGGTGAAGCGGGAGCTGGTGCTGGAGAGGAGCCCAAAGTGGGAGGCTCTGACTGAGGTCCTGGAGGAGATTGAGAGGGAGAACAAGAGCTCTCAGCATGAGCCAGGTTAGATCTCAGTGATGTTCAACTGTTACAATGTCATCATGAATGAGTCTGAAAATGATTTTCTATAATACGATCTGATTTTTATAAGTCATTTGTAAAGATCTAAAGATTTGTAAATTTTAGCTCACAGTTAAACTCCTCATTTGAAATCTAGACTGCCAAAAAAAGCAACACTTTGGAAACACATCAAAGCTCAATGGGGCAAAAAAAATCATGCTCGAAATCTATACTGATACAGATTGGCTAATATGTTAAGAATGAAAGGATGCCATCGTTTGATGGAAATGTAAATTATCAGCCTACAGAGGGCTGAATTCAAACAAACCCTGAAAATCAAATGATGTTGCAGGCTAATGCAACTCAAAATAGTACTCAATAGTTTATATTGCCTCCACTTGCCAGTGGACCTGCCAATTCTGGTATTCTATGGCAAGTGCCAGGCAGTGACACGGAGCCCACTAAAGGGTGCCCTTAAGCTACATTTCGTAGCTCTGGCAGTTCTCCTCCTGTTTCTCCTTGCACAAAGGAGCAGATAATGGTCCTGCTGATGGGTTAAGGACCTTCTACGGCCCTGTCCAGCTCTCCTCCAGTAAGACTCCTGGAATCTCTTCCATGATCTTGAAACTGATTAACAACCCCCTCTGCTAATAAACTGAGCAGATCAATATCCCAGAAGTATAACTCACTCAGTGCTATATTAAAAAGTGTTCCTCTTATTTTTATTTATTTATTTATTTTTAGCAGCAAGAAAAGCATGAGCCACAGCTGGCATTTTACAAAGTCATCCTCGGGGTGGGCTGATTTGTCCTGCTTCACTGTGTTGTTGCTTTGAAGCTGCACAGTACTTGACAGTACACCTGTACACACTGAGGAAAAGTAGTCCACCAGAATTTGGGTCAATTGCAGAATATAGAGTAGGCCTCTTTATCCCCCGTGGACCCCCTGGCTTTCGAAGCAGGAAAATCTTTGGCCCCCGTGTTAGGATTCTGTGTGAGCTCACTTTAGGTGCACCAGTTCACGGCCTAAATATGCTGTCTTGGTGGCGTGGAAAGCACCTGTCAATATCCATATCTGTCATGTTATTTGTTATTTTATTATTACTTTAAATCAAAAAAGCTTCTCTTTTCATTGTCAATTTACATTAAAGTAGTTTTTAGTCTTTCAGGAGAATATTTTTTCCAAGTCCTTACATTTTTACATTACAATCTGACAATCTCTCTGTAAAGATCTATCTTTCTCTAACTGCCTTATGTTCCTCCCTCAGGTCGAGTCCTGATTTGTGCCAGTGACGACCGGACCTGTGCTCAGCTGCAGCAGTACATCAAGCACGGCTCCGACTGGCTGCTCAACCGGCTCTACCACCGCACGATTGGGAAACGGGACTCTGCTGCACTGGGCGCCTTAGAACTGGATTTGGAAAAAAAGGGAAAGGGTCCAGTCAGAAAAGGAACAAAGGGAAAGCAACCTGCGCAGAAAAAAAATGCAAAGACGACAAAAGGCAAAAGCAGACCGTCCTTGACTCTGACCCAGATGGTGGGGAAGGAGGAGACAGGCGAAGCGGCAGTCATGGGCAGCAGCGGAGATGAGGATGAACTGACGGATGAAGACGGAGGCGAGGAAGAGCAGCTCAAGCTAGACTTGCCATCAGATGCTTATTACGGCGTCCTGAAGGAACCGCTGACTGTCATTCACCCGCTGAAAGGCTGCACCGATCCCCACAGCTTGACCCGGGTTCTCCATGAGGTGGAGCCCAGCTTTGTGGTGCTTTATGATGCCGAGCTGAGTTTTGTGCGCCAGCTTGAGATCTACAAAGCTAACCAGCCTGGAAAGCAACTTAGGGTGTACTTCCTCATCTATGGTGGCTCGACCGAAGAACAGAAGTACCTGACAGCTCTGTCTAAGGAAAAGAAGGCTTTTGAACACCTCATCAGGTCAGAGCTGTTTCTCTCCCGTTAGCCACGTTAGGTGTATTTTGTTGAGGGTCATTTGCTCACCATTTCTTGTATTTGTGTTCTTGTTTAGGGAAAAAGCTACTATGGTGATCCCAGAGGAGAGAGAAGGGCGAGAAGACACCAACCTAGACCTTGCTAGGAATCTAGATCCCGCCAATGCCACCACCAACACCCGCAAAGCAGGCAAGTCTCTGTTGTTATGCATTTTTGATTTTTCTCTCCTTTGTGTGCTAAATCGTCTTCACTATGCATTGGACCAGTTTGTGTTTTTATATCCGTTTTCTGTCCAATAACCAGGTGGCCAGGAGCAGCCCACAGAGCCCTCACGAGTCATTGTGGACATGCGCGAGTTCCGGAGTGAGCTGCCATCCTTGCTCCACCGTCGCGGACTGGACATCGAGCCGGTCACCCTTGAAGTTGGCGACTACATTCTGACGCCGGACGCATGTGTCGAGCGCAAAAGCGTCAGCGACCTGATCGGCTCGCTTCAGAGCGGCCGCCTCTACACCCAGTGCCTCTCGATGACCCGCTACTACAAGAAACCTGTGCTGCTCATCGAGTTTGACCCAGCTAAGCCATTTTCCCTAACGGCCCGCTCGGATTTCCGTCACGAGATTTCATCAAATGATGTTTCTTCAAAGCTCACCTTGCTTACGTTACACTTCCCCCGGCTACGTATACTGTGGTGCCCCTCCCCGCACGCCACAGCCGAGCTCTTCCTGGAACTAAAGCGAGGCCAGCCCGAACCTGACGCCGCAGCAGCTCAGGCGGTAACGGCCGAGTCAGACACTGTGGCTGAATCGGCAGACCTCTACAATCCCGGACCTTATGACTTCCTGATGAAAATGCCTGGGGTCAACACAAAAAACTACAGGGCTCTTATAAAAAACGCAGACAGCTTGGCCGACTTAGCCAAAATCAGCCAGGACAAGTTAGGGGAAATACTCGGAAATGCTAACAATGCCAAGCTGCTGTACGAGTTCCTGCATAATGTAGTTAATGTCCCTGCGCCCATACAGAAGACCAAACAGACATGACGAGCAGACTATATGGATATAGGAAGATTTTGCCACTGTGATTAAATTATTGCAGTAAGAGTATTTGACATATTCGGATACAAAATCAACTTTTTAAAAAATGCAGATGTTACGTTTAGATACACAGTTTTTGTAAAACTGTGACTTTTATCGTTTTTCTGTTTTTATATTGTCGAAGAATAAAATCTGTCTTTTTATAATTAATAAAAAAAACTGTTATTTAACTTAAAAAAAAAATAAAATGCACTTAATTTATTTTAAGCAAACCTTTAACGTGATTTTTTTCTTCCTTTGAGAGGAATGATAGAGTGAATTGTTAGTAATAACATACTGTTACCGTGGGGGATGCTCATATTTAATACAGCAAACATTTATTTAAAATGATATCAGTATATGTACAAGTAACCCCTCTATGCTAAATGCTGTTGACTCTGTGTCATGTGAGTGATCAGAACTCGGGGACATGACTCTTTGAGCACAGATGCCCCACCCAATAGTTTATACACTTTCTGCTTGTGAGGGGCAGGAATCAGAATAAAGCTGGTTTTCCACGACAATGGGGCCATTCTAAATCATGTACAGTGATAATTATCTTGTGCCCATGACTTGTTTATTAAAAAAATATCACAATGTGCACTTCAGATCTGATTTCAGCTCTTCACAGTGCAGGTCTACACTGTGGAAAGTTATGCAACATATTCAAAACATACCAAAGGACTAAAGTCACGTTTTATGTTTGTTTCTTTTTCTTTTTGTTCGTTTTGCTCTTGTTGACATAGGTTTCCATTACGTATCCATTATATTGCAATCGTCTGTACTTTGAAGGAGAAATTCCGGTTTTTAAGGAGTGACCGTGCTGCCCAGTGAAGAGGACCACCCTTCTCCTCCCCTGCCGACCTCTCCCGAGCTTCCTGTCCGACAACGTCATTACGTCACTCTGCATCCGAACCTAGACCAGTCGCAGCCATTTTAGTCCGCGAAATAAACTTCAATCTCAGAGCTAGACGAATAAAAAAAAAACTGAATACTTAGCATAATTCCGTTGACGCAATTTGGATACCTCGTTGCAGACCACGGCTCGGATGGATTCGCTTTTCAAGTCGTCATATTTCGGTAAGAGCACAAACCCGGGGCGGCGCTGTCTTGTTTTTAGCATGTTAGCCCATGTTAGCTGGAGCGAGCTAACTGGAGAAAATGTTAGGAGGTTGTTGTTGAGGAGCATTCGTGATGTGCAGACCTAGACAGCAGAGCGTGGCTTGGTAAGGAAAGCATGGACAAGGCTCATTTGACTGTAACTTGATGTGTATTTATTCCCTTTCCTAGAAATGACAGTCATGAAAGCGCTTCATTATATTTTATGTTCGTCGCTGTCTGTAACTCACTCCCCTGTCAGATTTAAAGTAGTTATCCAGCCTTAGCTTAACCCACACCCACTCGCCTCTGCGATAACAGCCCAGCCGTCTCACTCAATAACACTCCCTCGGGAAAATCTATTATTGCTGCTTAAACAGACTAGCCTTTTGTGAGTATGGTGTTTGTGCAAGGTGTGTGTTTATTTCAGCCATTTCCTTCTAGCTAACTGCGGATACTGTCTGAATTGCAAGGCATGGCATACAGTGTGTTAGTGAGCCGACAGGCCAATTTCTCAAGTAATACTGTCGCAGTGTACTGAGTCTCCTGGCTTACTGAAACACCGGCATGTTCTCTTCCAGCCTTCCTAGTCTAATGAAGTGAAAAAACAAATAGAAGTAAAATAAAAATGTCTAGAGGTTGTGGTGCAGCAAATCCAAACAGCCTGTGTGTGAGTCATGCAGACTGGCAGGAAGCGTTTATTCAGAGGCGGCTCTGTCGAGTCAGCGTGTCACTGTAAAGTGTGAATTATTCACGTTATCTTAAACATTGTGCATATGGTTGCATGGGAACGGAAATATACGGAGGCTGTAGGTTATTTTTTCTGCCTTTTAGTGTAGGGTTAGTTTGCAACAGTACTGCGGTTTCCAGTATTGCGGTGCTTGTCATGCAAAATAGAACAGGCCAAAGAAGCAGCCCAATGCGCTGGGAAATTAGGGGCTTTTATAAATCCTCCGAGTCGCAGTTTTAATTTTGCTTAGGTGTCACCACACTGAAACTTTTAGTGTGGTTTACCTGGTCTGTTTGTACGGGTTCTTTCTTATTTCTCTTCTTCTTTTGAAGGGGATCTTTTGAGCAAAGTCCCCTAAGGCAGCCAGGAAGGAAACGACACCACATGTGTGTCTGTGGGAAACAAGAGCAGAGCAGCGACTGTGGCTGAATGAGGCAGGGTGATGACATAATTCCTGTCTTATCTTTGGTTAAAAGCAGACATTTTTGTCCTGCAAGACCTGGTCTATTGAAGGCTCAGAAATCTGCAGACTCAAACTGCTCAAAAGCGGCTCTCATGTACGCCCTACACATTGTTCTGTTGTTTGAGCTGAAGCTGAGCTGTGTTTCATACTGAAGAATAGCATGCTGTGACTTAAAAAAAAAAAGAGTACTTGATTTTCTTTTTGTTGCTGTGCCATGCCAAACAGGCATGTCCTAAACAGGACTACATGACATGGCAGTTCATCAGAGGGGATGTTCAGTCTGTGCGTTTTTCTATGAAGACAGTGTGGACACTAGGTCTCAGAATTTCAGTTATCTCAGGCTGTTTAAGAGAATGGGTGTGTGTGGCTGCCTTATCACTGGGATTCTCTACAGGGCTATTTGTAAGGTGGCCCATGACCTTCTCTTCAGACATGTTTGCAACGGCTGTGGGTACATATCTCTGTGGCTGCAGCGATGCCTGCAAAGCTATTGTGATTGTAAACCACTTTCCATTGCTTTTAATATTGTATAAATTGTTTTATTGTTTTACCTCTAGAATCCTGCTCTCTGCTTAAGAAATGTTGTCCTTTTTTTTTTCTATATAGGCCTTTTTCTCTCAAGACAATCAAGACACTTTTCCCGGTAAAATGCCATAAATTATGTCACCTGTATGGCACGAGTGTAGCCTGTTTTTTTTATTTTATTTTTTTATAAGGCAGTGAAAGAGAAAGAAGAGCCTAAGGCAGCAGGCACACCCACATTCTGTCATCAGCCTGGACACCTTTGTTGCCTTGACTGATCTTCCTTTGTCACGCTGCAGATAATCGGACACAGATAAAACCTGAAGCCAGTGTTAGTTTAGTTAATCTTAAAATCCTCTGTGGCTCGTTTGGCTTTAGCTGAGAACACCGCACTGTGCTAACATCTCCAGTCAGCATTGATAATGTAGAGAAATGCCTCCGAATCACCATCTGAAATCTGTTTGACTTTTCAGAAGTCTCACCAGGAGGACGTTTATTTTTAGCTCTAGTTTAGCAAGCGCAATGATCTAAGGATGGCATAGTCATTCATAGTAGGGCTGGGCCATATTATACCGTTCACGGTAATACCGGTATAATGTTAGGCAACGATAGGAAAATGAAATATCGCGATAGAATATGAGTAAAACGCGCATGCGCAGTGCCTTTGTTTTCATACGCACATGGCCGATTGTTGAGTGAAACAGATGAACCAGAATTGGTTTGTAAAAATGGTGCAACTTCAGTGATGTGGAACTGGTTTGGTGTTTGTCCGTCAGATACACGACAAAGCACATTTTTTTGCAGAACATGCAAGCGGCCGTCGTTATTGTCGTATTTGTCGGACTAAGATGCTCTTAAATCTGGGAGTAATCTGGGTCCTAAACTCCGTATTCTTCAGGTCAAACGAACACTGCAGCATCACTGAGAGTTAAAAACTGTCTAAATTCGTTCATCTTTAATAAAACAATCAGCATTGCTGCTTTACCAGGTGTAATTATGAAGTTTAACTTCCAGGCATCCATGAAAACAGAATTTATTACATTTAACGGAGTTAGAAGTTAGCAGGAAGCTAGCGGAAGTTAGCTCGCTAGTTTCGCTAGTTACCTAAGCATGATATAGCACGTTCTGACTGAGAGATTTCTGAAAAAATTCAAACTTACAGCTCTGCTATCACTTCCAACATAAATGAAGACAGGAAACTAAACAGCAGTGACGTTTGTAGGGTTACTGAAGTTGGGCTAGTTGGTATATAATGATGTGCTACGTGATCGCTAGCGACACAGCTATATTAGCATAACATAAACAGTGAAGCTGGAGGACGAACACTAACACTTTTCCTAGAGCTGGGCGATATGAGATTTTTTCATATCACGATATGTTTTTTTCATTTCAGGCGATAACGATATCTATCACGATATAAGCCAAATAACTATATTTGTAAGATTTAAATGTGCCGTTGCTCACAAGTAAAATGTGAAATAATCAGCAGCTTGTTTTTATTTAAATATTTATTTCCCATAATAAGTTCAACAGGGTAGATGTACTTAAGGAACATGAGACTTTTTCAGATAAATAAAGGCAAATATTGCAAACTACACAAAAGGCAGCCGCTAAAGCGTTTAAGTTTCAAAATAGAACAAACGAAACAGACTAAATTGTCAATTCCACTTAGAAACAAAATATTAATTCTAAAAATAAATCTTAGTTTGTTTTACAGAAGAACAGACAAAACTGACTAACTTTTGTCAGTATCAAATAAACTGAGAACTAAAAGGAAATTCTCAATCTCTCCTTATTGTATAGCTTAGCTTTTCAAACAGTTACTTTAGTCTGACAAAAGCCGAATGATGAATTAGCGCTTCCAGTCAGAGACTGAGGCTACGTCCACGCGTACACGGGTATTTTTGAAAACTGAGATTTTCCGTTTTCGTTTTAAAAAATAATCCCGTCCACACATAAAGGCAGAAATGAAGGAAAACACTGCTATGAACATGCCAAAGCAGCAGGTGGCGCTAGATTCCTAACCGTGCAGAAATGTTGGCCAATCAGAAGTCTAGAAGCCTCGGTGGGAAAAAGTAAACAAAGCTGGGGCATAGAAGCAGAACTGAGTCGTATGTGTGGACGGACAGTAACTGTGTGTATATGTAAGCATTTAAACACTGCAGAGAGTAGAAGTTAGGGCTGCTCGATTATGGCAAAAATGGTAATCACGATTATTTTCACTGAAATTGAGATCACGATTATTTGACGATATTTATTTAACCCTTTAAGACCTACTATAGAACCAAGTCCACCAGAGCTTATATTATTTTTTTACATGCTGTAGTGCCATTTGTGGGAGCATTTCAAGTTGCTATACATCAATACAACTGTTATAGCCCATATTTTAATAATATGTATGCATTAAGTCCATAGTAATTACATAAATTGCAAAAAAGTGCAATAAACTACAAAAAAAATTGAAAATCGCTTTTGTTTTGTTTACATATATTTCTACTTGGAGAAATTTAAGAGGTTTATCCCTCAAAACTTTAAATACAATAAAGTTGCAAAAAATTGTTTCCCACCACAGGAAATTTATTTTGAGTGTCTTCATAGTTTTATTTTGGAGATACAGCAATTTTTATATACTGCAGGAAAAACAAAAAACAATCCTATGATGCAAATTTGCAAAGAAAACAGCATGTGCATAATTTCACTGTGGGAAGTGTTACGAACAGCTGATAGGAACGGCAAAGCGTGTTTCTGGAATATTATGTTTTTGTTCCTGCAAGCGCTTTTTATGCAATTTTTGCAAAGCTATATGTGGAATGAAACCGTGACAGAGGACAAGCTGATGGCATAAGATGTAAGTACAACTCCTCCGGTTTCATATGCAAAACAAATTATTGCGCTAGCTTACGCGGTTCAGGTTCTACAGGGATTTAAAAATAGTTACGCAAAACGGAGCGTGCTGCTCTGACCGGCTTTAAAGGGTTAACAATGACTTTAAAAAATAATATAAAATAGTGTGCAACACCACTGAAGTTTTTTTTTTTTTAAACTCTCTTTTCAACCAACAGCAGTCACTCTCCTCTCCAAATAACTTCTGCTTAGCTTTCCGAGCTTCCCTCGGGTCCTCTTAATCAGCGGTCTCCAACCTTTTTTGCGCCACGGACCGGTTTATGCCCGACAATATTTTCACGGACCGGCCTTTAAGGTGTCGCGGATAAATGAGGGAGGGGCTAATAATCGGCTCAGTCATTTTTAATGATCGTTGAAAGCCCAGATCGTAATCGTGATTAAAATTCGATTAATTGAGCAGCCCTAGTAGAAGTAACAGTAACAGTATTCATTTCACCGAAACAATAACGTGGCGCACAGTGTGACGCATGCACCAGTTTATTGTATTTCCAGACTTGCTTTCGGCACAATTTACAGTGCGCGCTACTCTGTTTTTTGTCAGACTTGAAATAGCCAAAATACCTTCACACTACGGAACTTCTATGGCTCTTCCGTTCAACAATCTCACCGGCGTTGGAACCATCATCTGTTTTCTCTTCGGTCACGCTCATTTCCTCCATTATGCGCTGGCTCCATTACCCGCTGGCTGCTTCCCAAACAAACACGTGCGGCTTGGCACTTGCGCTGTACGTAACAAGTCACGCGACGTGACGCTGCGGCTGTGATTGGTTCGGCTCTGCGCTACTGAATTCGGATCGGCTGACCCTTTTTTTTTTTTTTTTTTTTTTTTTTTTTTTTTTTTTTAAGAGGACAAGAGCGGCGAGGTCTATCGCGATAGCTTAATTTCTCTATCGAGTAAAAGTTATATCGCGATACATATCGTTATCGTTCTATCGCCCAGCTCTAACTTTTCCACTTATAAAAGTTAACGTTAAGGTTCCTGATAGTTAGAGACAAATGCAATCGCATGGCAGGATGCTGTAAACGGACCAAACTTCAGTCAGGAGAACAACTGAGATAATCCATCCACAATACGAGGTCAGTCATTAATATACTGCAACAACATGGGAATAGCTCAGCTGCCAGAGAATTCAACATTAATGAATCAATGGTACAGAAGTGGCGGAAGCAAGAAGAATGAGTTTAATAAAGTTTGATTTATCTGACTGCTTTGTTTCGCTTAATGTGCCTTATAATCCCGTGCACCTTATGGTCCGAAAAATGCGTACTGCACACTGCAGTTTAATGTTGCAAAGCACCTCTTTTTAACTTCAGTGGATATTATACATGGCTATGCTCAGGATATGTCAGCCCATTTCTACTGGAAATGCCTTTTGGTTAAACTTTCAGCAAGGAATTTGCATTTGCACTGTTACATTTTTATAAAGCTTTAATGTACATAAAAACCAGCTTCTTGTTTAAGTGAAAATAAATGGAAGGTTGTATTTTGCGCTAGTAATGTTGTGGAGTTGTATTTTGTCTCGCATCAATTATATCGTCAGTTATATCGTTATCGCAAATTTTCAAATATATATCGTGATAAATATTTTTGGCCATATCGCCCTGCTCTAATTCATAGGCTGTTATTTCCATGGTACCTCGGCTGAGCTCCAAATACTTTGAAAACCCCTTTCGCTGTCTTCATCCCTACCTATGCAAATACTTAAAGTTAACTTGACTGTGTTCGTCGTCATCGCCCTGTACAGGCATTTTTTTTTTTTTTTTTAAATTTTGTCGTTGAAAGGGAAATTCCTCAAAATAAGACATTGTAACAATAATTGTATCTGAACTGGTTTGAAATGGATGTTTGCACATGTGCGCCGCAGCCCTGAACGTTCGTAAATACTGCATAATGGTGCTGCGTGTGAGAAGAGAAAAATCTGATGCAGGCAAATCAACCATTAAATGGTCTTTGTCCAAAACAAATGCAAAGTTAAAGTACACGTGAGCATGGCAGTGGTAGTTGTTCGGTGAATTCCCGCCTGCTCATGTCTTACCCGGGCAGCTCCCTCCTGTACTTGTCTTGAGGTGACCATCTCGTGTTGTGCGCTACATATGAAGACGACAGCAGTCGGTGTGCTAACCCGGTTCTTGCATCATTGTTCAGAATTCCCGTGTGAAAAGTGTTTATCTTTTCAGCCACTGCCATCTGTAAATATCAACGAGCCTAGCATTAACTCAAACTGATGTATTGTACATTCATAGTCTGTACAGTGTTTGTGCAGGATCCAAAGAAGAGCTTTGAGTGTCCTTCAAGAAGCCTGGAGAACTGTTCCTGGAAAAAGAGAGTTCGGCCTGTGCAGTAGAACAAATATTGACTTTCAAGCTCACTGGAATTTTAAAAATAGTTTTAGCCTCCTATAATCTATTTCCATGTGTGTTTGCACACATTTCAATTTGTTACTGCACCCATTTCCCATTTTCCTATCATGATATAGAGAAGTGAGGCGTTGCTCAAGATCTTATTTTGCACATTACAGTAGAGAAAACTGGATGACAAATGTGTGCTGACAGGGAAGCGAAGGGTGTCCTTGTTTATGTGTTTGTGATTGCACCGAACAGTGGTCTGTGTCTGTAACACGCCCACGGGCAGAATCATAAACAGTAAAATATACATGCAGCTTCTGCATCTGGAAGGTGAAGCCAGTCGTGCGGCACATCTATTACCTGTGTGAATGAGTAGCGACCGCTCACTCGCTAATGTTAAGCACCCTTTTGTTTCTAGAGGTGTGTTTGTGCGCATTACCCTTTGATGAGGAATGTGCGGCTTGTTGCCTCGTGCCATTAAAAGAACAGAGGGCACAGCAACATGCTGCGCCTGCCGTCTGGATCTGCTCTTTGATTCTGCGAGGGGGACCACCGATGTTTATCCCACAAAACCTCTTCAGCTGCGACAGTTGTTGGGCCCTTCCTCTCTCTTTCACTTCCCCCTTTCTCGCACTCACTTGTTCGCTCAACATGTACTCGCACATGTCACGGAGGTCTGGCTGCTGGAATGCTGCACTGCTGTTCTCTCCTGCCGTTCACTCTTGTGATACGAAATCCATCTAGCTTCATTTTTATAGTCTGACCGATGTGAGTTTTTGAAGTGAAGTTGTTGAACAGGCTAAAATATGCTAAACTGCATTTGTTACTGCTGTTAGGGAGGAACCTGCATCAACAAGATAACTGGCAATCTTACTGTAATGCACAAACGTGATGTGGCACACAGGTGCTTAAAGGTTGTTGTATTAAGATCTTGTCATACTGCTTAGCAGCCACACAGCAATAGGCTAAAATAACCAACTTTTAGCATTTATGCACGTAGAATACCTTTTTATAAAAGCTTCATTTTCACTGCACAAACACTCCATACAGAAGCACGGGTATGTACATGGGCATGCAGTATGAGAAATGTGGCACAAGGCCATTATCTTTCCAGAGTGTCAGTGAATTGATGCATGAGTCTTATCCTAATTAAGTTATCTACTTTGCACACATCTCAGAGAGGATTAAAAGCTTCTTTGTGTGGCTGATTGATTCCTTTTCTCTGCCTCATGCTGCAGTATGATGCTGCACTACAGCTGCAGTTTCTGTTGTCTTTGTATAGACGATCATAGTGTGCATGTTTTCCGTGCAACCTTTGAACGTGATTTTTCAGACCCAGATGAAGCTTTGAGTGTCGGCCGCATCCATTGCGGCATTTTGAAGTGGTGCTTACTACTTTTATTCGCCGCACCTTTTAAAGCAGCATCACAGTGGCACCATGTTTTGCAGATCGGATTTCTCATTAGGTTCAAGTAGTTGTTTCTCAGTGTGGTTTCTCTTGCCCCTCTATTATGTGAAACTCTGGTTTGGTGGTCTGAAAACACGCTAATATTCAGCCACCGCTTTTCAGAAATAAAGGAAAATAAAGCTTACTGCTTTTTTTTTTCTTCTTTAAATGTAACAGCCATTATGACTAGACAGAAACAGAAGAGACTTTTAGTGAAACAGGCTTAGCACTGAATGTGGTGTAGGATTATACACTGACTGTCCAGTGTCACTGAGTCATCTGAAAAAAAGGAAAACATGCTGCACTTGTGAGTTTCATTCTCATGATGTTTGTTTTTCTCTCTCCTTCCAGATTCGACTCAATGGCTTAGTGTGACTCTTCACAGCAACTAGCCAAGACTTCTTTCTCCGTCCCTTGTCTGCTGCTTCCTCAGGTAGGAATGGTCCCATCAACAGCTCATATACAGTTACCACCCAAGGCGATGGTTTTCTTTGCATCGGCGTCCCAGCTGTGTGCCAGCAAGCTAACAGACAAACTGCATTTGTTTTAACGTAGTGTGGGAACAAGCATCCATCCATCCATTTTTCTTGATCACTTCTCTATTTCAAGGCTGTTTTTGTTTACGTGGCAGTTTTTGCGTTTAAGTCTGGTCTTTTGGACAGACTGGAGGGATAACCGGTCCAGGAGTGTGTCATCCATCCAGAGGATGAGACTCACTGGAAATGCACTGGAGTATGTCGCCCTGTTGCTTTTTGTTCCAAAGTACTTGGTAATTTAAATTGCAAACTTAAAAAAGTAGGCTTGTGTCTCTCTTTAGACGCATGCACCCTTCTTAGAAAATGTCTGACCTCTACAGTCACTGTGTGAAACACTGTTTCTGCAGTTTTACCACAGAAAGCCATTGAGGTTACACTGCTGAACTTCAAGGCCCGAATTGTCGCTGAACCAGGTTGTTTTAATAGCACATAATCATCATATAAGAGGCAGTGAGTGGTGATGGATTAGAAACCAAAGTTTTGGCGACTGGGGTGAATTTTGTAGTGGTTGCAGCAGTTAACATGGACCAACTGAGAATAAATGTCAAGTTAACTGGCAATGACTCCCCTGTTAGTACTTAATGCCAGATTAATGGAGCTGCAGACTCTTGATGTTGGTCTGTGAAACTGGCACAGATCTTAAAGGAAAACAGTGTAGTGGAGCGCTGCGAGAGCAGAGACTTATAAATGAAAACTGATTTCAAGTCCAAGCATTTGTTGCATGTCTTATGGTGCTGCAGACTCTGTGGTCTGTGTGATGCCTTTGACACTTGAGGGGAGAAAAGAAAGATGCAATAGGAACAGGGTGCTTCTCAGCCAAAAGCAGCACATCAGGATGGTTATTAAAGAGTGCTTAGGTCCAGGAATGGATAGATTTGGGTGCTGCTGGAGAGCGATAAATGGCTCAGACCGAGCAGACTGTTGGGACGCCATGGATACTAAACTGTTTGTGTTGCTCCCCGAAATGTTTCCGTTCCCTCCGTTTGAAACCACCACAACGACGTCATGCTCCGGATTATGAAGCCTGTCGGAACAGAGAGAACATTCATGCACAAATTGGCGTTGTTTCTCTTGAGCAGCGGTTTGAAGTGATTATTCAGTATAATAGCCAACCCAGCTGGCTTAATGAATAATTTGGGCTGCGACTGAGCTGTTCCAGATGGCTGAAATGAAATGCCACCCTTAGCATTTCACCAGTTGGGTGAAGCAGTCATACCAACAGGATGATGATGCTCGTTATTCTGAATTAGCGTTATTTTCGAGGAGCCCACAAAGTATCGTTGAGTGACGCATTCCTCCTGTTGAGGAAGGATTTTAACTGATACTCCTCTTTCTCTTCTTTCCTGTTGCTCTTACACAGGTAGCAGGGAGACATTACACACAGGGACGGTGATCCGTTGGTTGCCTCAGAGCCTCCCCAACCTCCTGAGGCAGGATGGAGCCCCAGGCTTCCCAGAGGCAGTTAGGAGCAGAGGGGGATTGCGAGATGTCAAATCTACTGGTGCCCAGTCCCCAGAGCGAGGCTGTGACCCATGAGATGGAGGAGCTGTCGCTGCAGCCCACACAGAGCCTGCCTCCGCTCAGTGAACGCAAAAATGGTGAGGATACACTGCTGCCACACAACCTCCACAGTTCATCTCTGTTGGCTTCCCACACTTCCTGTCTCTGCTGCAGCACAAACTGAGTGACATTATTTAAAAAGCAGTGAAAAACGGAGAAAAGTGATATGTGTAAATCCCTCTTTCTGTGTTATTCTCTAAGGTGTTAGAGAATAACAAGCATTATTATCAGCTACATGCATACAGATAAAACACAGACAAAATAGTTTCGTAGATAAAATCAGCAGAAACCGTGTAAACTGAAGATGCCAAATACTGTATTTGAAGATTGCATGCGTTGATAGCGCACACACTGTCCAATAATGTAAATACAAAGATGTGCAGTCACTAACTGCCACTCTATTAGCCAATCACGCTTCAGTCCTCAACTCCTGATTCCTCCACCAGCTCTGCTTCTAAATCCTCACAGTGTCAGTGTTGTTTTGGCATCCACATGGGACTGAATATGACACTGATGGATGGCTATGCAAATACCAGGCTTTGGGAGCGGGTTCGGTTCACCGCCAGCTTCTAATCGTGGCTTAGACTGGCGTATGGAGACCAGTTAAGCCATTCAGTCCAGTCACTGCGGTATTGATCATGATTCCCAAGAAAATCTTAATTCGTCAGATGCAAGTCAACAAATGCTGCAGTGGGTTTTAATCAAAGCTGCTCCAGACTGGATTTAACACGTTCTGGGTGACTGTAGGATTTCGCAGGAGAAACGGCTTGACTGCGGAAAATTTCTGTGGAATGTCAACAGTAGTAGCACCCACTCATCATCTCGGCTTTTGTCATTTCCCCTCCAGTGAGAAAACATACCTCATACTTTCCACCCTCTGAGCCCTCCACAGCACTTTGCCAACCGCAGAGTCCCTCCTCTCATATTGGCTTTTATCATGCAGGTGTTAATCTGTCTGCCATCAGACGGCTCTGAGTCTTAAGCTGTGGCGAGCTCAGAGAGTCTGGAGGGAGAGGAGGAGAATTACAGCACCACTATCAGCAGGATGGAGTTTGGAGATTAAGGGTTTTGAGGTTGTTTTGACAAAGATTAGGAGTCTGAAAAGGAAGTAGCCTAAAAATTGAAGTTGGTAAGCAGAAGTTTATATGCAAACAAATAATAAGAATAAAACGAATCTCCACCAAGCTGTTGATTTTCTTTTTATGTTTGCAAATTGTGAGTTCTACCTATAATTAGCTTTGAGTAACTGACTTCTCTGAACAGGAAGTCCATCTCACTTGAGGTGTTTATTTTTGGAATTCGCGGTTTTAAGAAATGGACCAGAACGGGTGATAGATGCGTATCGCACGTGTTCTCTAGCCAAGTGTAGCGCTGGCTGATCTCTTGCAACTCACAAACTTTTCTGTCTCTGTTTGGATGTCACATGACAGGCTGACATGCCTAAGCATGAGTAATACAGAAATGCACGACTGTTTCATGGCTGGATGGTCTGTCACGTGGGCAGCTCACAAGCCTCTCAGAAACAGGGTAACGGTGTGTTAATCAGTGTCAGATTTCAGGCCCTCTGCTGTGGAACCAGTTTGGATACAGGAAACAGACACCAGCTCTACTTTTTTTTGATAAAGCTTATAATTAGGCCTGTTTCGGGTGACTCTGAACCCTCCCTTAGTTGTTCTGAAAAAGGCCTGGGCTGCTGGGGACTTCCCATAATGCACTGAGTGTTTCTTCTCAAGTTACCTTTTCACACTCTGTGTTTATCAGTAGTTATTATTGATCTCCGGCTCTCTTCTAAGATGTGAAGTTTGTCCTGCCACCCTGTACAGGGTTTTGGTAGAAGAGATGGTGTGGACGTGTCTGACTGATTTTAATCGAGTATTTTATGAAATTATTGTTTATCAGACTGAGAGCAAGTAAAGAAATAAATACAGGCCACGTTTCCACAAATACAAATGACTTCTCTCTTTTAGGATCACATGTCGAAGCTTATATATAGATCATGTAAAATAGTTTGAAGCCCACAGGGAGGGAAACTTGTAAATAACTCATGAAAGAATGAAGTTACGTTGAAACCAAGCACACCATTGTTTTTCTTGTGACATTGCCAATAAGTTTGATGTGTCACATGACCCTCTTCCTATTGGAAAAAAACAAAAGTTGTATCCAAGATGGCCGACTTCTAAACCACCCATCTTGAGGAGTTTGCCCCTCACATATACTAATGTGCCACAAACAGGACTTTAATATCACCAACCATTCCCATTTTATTACGGTGTATCCATATAAATGGCCCACCCTGTATAATCTTTATTTATGATGGGTTTCATTAGGATGTTATCATTACTCATTTAATACTGTCCAAATAAATACACCGCGGTGGTTAGGAGTGCTTTTGACAAACTGCTGAGCTCACCAGCAACACTTTCCATTTCAGCGTCATATTAAGCAGCTGTCAGGGTGTTTGCTAATGTGTGCCTCTGCCAGCGGCTGTGTAATCTCCCTACTGTTAAATTTATTAACAACTGTGAGCAATTAATTGTCTCAGGACAGCTCACACTAACTCAAAGACACTCCGAGCAGGCTGCACTGTTACACAGCCACAAAGGACCAAAGTGCTATACAGAATAATACACGAAAGACGTAAAACGAGAAGGACAATAGAACAAAAGTAAAATTAAAACATCTCACAAGGTGTCAAAGGTGGGTTTAAAAAACTATTGAGAGGAGGCCCGTCTAATGTGCAAAGGCAAATTGTTCCACATTTTAGGAGCTGCAGCCGGGAAGCAATCAGTATGCCTGATTCATACAGAATACTGGAACTTAGCAGAGACTCTGTGATAAAGACCTTATCTTTTACTCCACCCTGGTTGTCTCCACTTCCTCCGTACTCTGAAACACTTGCACTGTCCAGCATTCAAATATTTTAACAGTAACCATGCTGTTTTTTTCCTGTCTCATTTCTCCTTATCTCACAAGTTTGCTTTCAGTGTCTGATTGCTGCAGATTGTTATTAGGAAAACTTTAAAGAAGGGCTTAAAATCAAAAGGTGTCCTGAGTTGTAAACGTTTAAGTAGTTATCTTTTAATTTCTTTTAGTTTAGCAAATCTGAGCAGAGAGGCTGCACTGAAGGCGCAGGCAAAGCAAACGCTTTACAAAGGCAGTCAAACCTGCTGTGTCTCCAGTGTTTTTTCGTTAGTCTGCTTACACATAATCTCTAATATATATTGTGTGTGGTACTGGTACTGGTTTAACAACACTCATTTCTTTTACTTCCTTATTTCTGTGTGAGCGCATAAACGCCTCATTCATATCCACAGTTTCCCTTCACACTGCTGAGGTCACAGGTCATCGTGTGTTTGTCAGTCTGAGCGCCGTTTCCCGGAGGAATTCGGGGACGTTGTTTACTGGAAGTCTTAACTGAATCACCTTAAGCATACATGTCTCCACCGAAACCTGGCTCGCAGTGTTTACAGAGCGCAGCGAGAGTCCACGTTACTGATTTTTTTTTTTTTCTTTTTTTGAATCGGCAATTATTTCTGTAAATTTTTGACCGGAGCTGCGTTGCCTTTAATACCAGTTTCGTCTGTAAAATGGGCATCAGTTATGAAAGCGATTGGCGGTAAACAGATGGGAAAGACAAAATATTGGTGAGGCAGCTGTTTCCTGTTGTGTTGTAGGAGTTTGTATTTCACAGTAATTTTGACGTGTCCCTTCCTGTGAATACAGAAGTAACTGTACTTGTGCCCGGTGCTTAATCTGTGGGCATTTGCAACTCCCACTCAGTGTATACGTCCCTGTGTGACTGTCTCTTAATGAAATCCCATTAAAGCTGTGTGCTGGTGTTTCTGAGAGAAGCGGTTTCTGCTGAGCATGCAGTTGTTGCTGCCTTTTTACGTTCAGTGTCTTGCAGCGCTGAGTCAGCAACTGCTTTGAAACTCTAAGAAACAGTGCAGTCTGGTGTAGGGTTCCAACTAAACGTTATTTTTAAGACCGGCTAATCTGCAAATTTTCTTCAATTAGTCGACGATTATCTCAATAACTCTAATCTCTGCTCCCTTTGGGCAAACCTCCTGTTCCAGGCTCCACCTGCTGAAGTCTGCCCACCTGTGAAATCACCCTGTTGTCTCGTCTCACAGCAAATTCAAATAATGACCCAGGAAACATGAATTTTAAAATAATCAGCTGTGTTTTTAACATTGCTCGATAAAAATGAAATGGCTAATATTTTTATTTAATACAAATTAAAGTCCTCATAGTATTTAAACAAAAAATAATGTGCAGATAGGAAAGTAAAAATGGCTGCTGCCCATAAGCTCAAATAAAGCTTCCAATTCAATCAAAAAGATTTTATTTTCTAGTCCAAAATAACAAGTTTCCAAAGTTTACAGATGATTAATTGGACGTGCTCTGGAGTGAGGCCTGCTCTTATCTTTGAGACGATGTTCCCAGCTGCTGATAACAATGCTCTCTGTCGTGACTTCAGCCATTTGAGAGGTGCAGATTCTTTTCGAGTGCCCCTGTTTAATGCTTTACTATCATATTTCACTCATTAGCTAACAAAACTGACTCGTGTTGGCTTAGCAAACATTCTGAGAAGCTTCCTACAGGTAAGCTAACATAAACATTACTGTACAAACAGCAGCATAAACGAGGTATCAACGCTGCGCGCTCTAAAACTGCGCCGTTCAGTGATGACATCACAGCCCCAGTATGCGGCATTTAAATGCTTGTAATGAAGCAGCATCAATGCTTTGCACTCTGCATTTAACTTTGTTTTCTGTGCTTTTACATGGGGGGGGGGGAGAAACCAAACTTTTATTTTTTATTTTTAACATTTTCTTCCATCCTCCTGTTTCGCGCTCCGTTCTTCTTCATTAGTGTTGAGTGCAGTCTTAGCAGGCGATATAGGTGATACTGCTCCTGTAGTGTATTGCAGTTACAAAAACACTTTTACGTCTTATGATGTGTCGACGATACAGACGAGGCAAACAAACTCATCTCAAATTGGTTTCAGTGAAATGCCTCCCATCCCTCAGCAGCGACTGTTACAGTCACGATTTGAGTCTTACCAGGCAGATTTGAGGAGTGAAGTAACAAAACAATAACAGGGTTTTAGGTTCAATCGCCTAAAACGGCAGAATTCTAATACCTGGGAGAGACTCGCCACGCTAGCGTGCACCTCTTTGTTTAACCCCGTTTGTAAAGATGTGATCAGCTGCAGAGCATTTAGCGTGAAAGTCTGCACAGTCATCCTAAACATGAAAATATACATAACGTCAGCACGATGAGTACACTATGAGTTGCATTAGTGAGACATTTTTCTCGTCATCTTTTGGGTTTTCTGTGTTTGTCTTCCCTATTTTATTTCCTCGCTTTCGTAGTTCTCATTAAGCATCAAGCAAGGTTTCTCATCTTTTTCTCTACATAGCAGTTAAATTTGCTTTTCCATGTTTGCTTTCAGTGCTGCAGCTGAGACTCCAGCAGAGGCGAACCCGGGAGCAGCTGGTGGACCAGGGCATTATGCCACGTGAGTAACTGCAACAGCTATTGTGGCGTGGGTGGGAAATAATAACAAAGTGGTACCCTGGTTCATACTGATAACTCAGGAGACATTAAAAAAAATTATGATAATAATTTGTGAATAAAGTAGATGAAAATGTTTTGTATTGCAGCTTTGAAGAGTCCGGCAGCTTTCCACGGGCAGATTCGCAGCTTGGAGAGAGCCCGGGTAAGTTTATGGGGAAAAAACTACATAAATGTAAACTTGAGTTGTTAGTAACAGTAAAATTTAAGTAATTAACTGATCTGTGTCTGCCTTCCTCTCCAGACTGAGAATTTTCTCAAACATAAGATCCGCAGTCGTCCAGAAAGAGCAGAGCTGGTCAGGATGCACATCCTGCAAGGTTCTAATAATTGCCTATTTCACAATGCACAAACTTCTTTTTTTTAACAATGCTTTAAGTATTGTTTCCTGTGGTGCTTTAAAGTGTTGAAATAGAAAGACTGATGTCATATTTAAGCAAGAAAGGATGTATTTTTAACTTGATGTTAGAGCATTTAGCTGATTTGATTTATGACTGATTGTATAACAATTTTTATTGTCGTCCCCAGAGACCGGAGCAGAACCTTCACTACAGGCCACTCAGATGAAACTGAAGAGAGCCCGACTAGCAGACAACCTCAACGAGAAGATCGCCCAGCGACCAGGCCCAATGGAGCTGGTGGAGAAAAACATTTTGCCGGTGGATTCCAGCGTTAAACAAGCCATCATCGGTGAGAACACATGATTTTAGTTTACGTTTAAATTCATCGGTACAAAAAGATGTCTTTGTTTGATCCTTTGAATAATGATAAAAGATTTGTAATTTTTACTATCTTTCAGTGGGCCAGGTGAATTATCCAAAGGTTCTTGAGGAAGACAGCAACGACGCTTTGTCCCCGGAGCAACCGGCCAGCCAGGAGTCCCAGAGCTCTGCACCCTCACCGGTGGAGAGCAGAGCACCAGAGACGCCCTCTCCAGTAGCACTGCCCAGCACCATCCTGCAGGTCAGCTGGAGGCCCAGACTGTTGTTATTTAACGACAGTGACATTGGAGGTTTTAAGTGTGTCCCCCTCCACCCATTATTTCTTTGCAGCCCGTCCCAAAAACAGACTTCATGAAAGTAATCGCCACCAATGAGCCGCCTGCCAGCCACCCAGCTGTCACCCTCACTCATCCAGTCGCTACAGTTGTACCTCCAAAACCAGCCCCAACACTGGTGAAAGTAAGCACAACGCATCTGTTTCCATTTTCTGCTTTTCTAAGATAAGATAAGATAAGAGATAAGATAGAACTTTATTAATCCCTCGGGTGGGTTCCTCTGGGAAATTCGATTTCCAAAAAAAGCACAGCAACGACCGAAGTTACAGTTACAGAATTGTTATACATACACACACACACACACACACACACACACACACACACATATATATATATATATATATATATATATATATATATATATATATATATATATATATACACAGAAACAAATATAAATAAAATATACAAAGGGGATAAATAGAATAAATAGGAATAAAAAATAAAAATACAAGTGAATTGCACATTTCAAGTATTGAGTCTATTGCACTGTTGACTATTTACAAAAAGTATTGCACAAGGTATTGTACAGTGAGGTGAAGAGGCACTACAGCTTAGTTGTTCCCCCCTCCTTTGTCCTCCTGTTTCCCCTCCCTCTCCCCTGGAGGGGAGAGACTGTTGTTGAGTTTAACACATGTTAATACTTTTTCCCTCCACGTTTGCTTCCACCAAAGCAAAGTCAGCAGAAAGCTCCCTCAGAGAAGAGTCGCAGTAAGAAGGGCAAGGAGCCGAAGCCGAGGGTGAAAAAGCTTAAGTACCACCAGTATGTTCCCCCAGACCAGAAGCAGGAGGCCAGCGAAGCACCCATGGACTCCTCATACGCCCGGTTACTGCAGCAACAGCAGCTGTTTCTCCAGCTGCAGATCCTCAGCCAACAGCAGCAGCATTACAACTACCAAACTATATTACCAGCACCGCTCAAGTACGTGTGCAAAGCAAATTACAAATACTAGCCCCCCCCCCCCGTGTTAACATTGAAACCAGTGTTATTCTGCAGTTTTATTTCTACCTGTACTTCAGACGGGTTTCTTTCTATTTTTGTGTTTCTAAACTAGTTTGGCTTGCTTGACATTTGATTTTTAATTATGAAACAAAGCCAAATATTGTTGTTTTCAACAACACAGAGAGGCAGAGCGCCAATAACAGGCTTGTGCCTAATCATATTGATAACTAACAGGATGTTGATGAACCAGCTGCTGTTTTCGTGAAAGTCCTGGCAGCAGCGGTGTAGCAAAGCTGTCTTTGAAATCGCTGTTGGCCTGTGATTTGGTTGACTGGTGTTGTTAGTGAGGCAAGAGGAACAGGATGGATGGACTGTTTGAACCCATTTCCTCTCCTTGTTTTCTTCTTTCTGCCTTTCTTCTCTCTATAACAACACCGTCCCTCTCTCCCACCTCCACTTCCTCTTTTTTTGTTTCATATTCCTGTAATTCAGAAAGGATTTCCTTAAAAAAACAATCACCTCATCTTTGTTTGTCTTTTCCCCTCCCCCCTCTGCTGCAGACCTGTGGCAGAGGGTCAGAATAACGGTGGGAGTACACTGCCAACTTCTATTGTGGTGTCTTTGCCCACTGCACCTCCCCCTGCTGCTCTGCCTTCAGCAATGGCCCGGCCAAACAACTCGCTGTCCAACCGCAAACCCGGTGTCCTGCCTGCCAACCTGGAAGAGATGAAGGTATTTGTTCAAAATCACATTCCCAGGCACTTTGGAAATTTCTGTTTAACTGACCCAGAGAAAAATAACATAGACAAAAGTACTGGATGACTACTCCTTAATCTTTGAATTCTTTTTTTTTTCAGTCCCATTGCTGCAGGTGTCACCTAGCTATGCATTTAGCCTTTATAGATGTTTGTGAAAAAACTGGGCCTTCTAGAGAACTGACTGAATTAAAATGTTTTGCTATAATAAGATGCACCCCTGCAACAAGCCGCAAAGTGTCAGACCATGTAAAGTTACAGAGCAGATGTAAAAGTCTGGCTTGTTTGGCAGAGGAAGTCCTAGCCTCCTCTGGCATTAACATCAGCACAAAAACGGTGCACCGTGAGCTTCCTGACACAGGTTTGCTTGGCAGCTCCTGTGGGTGCGATCTTTGTTGAATCGTTAAAAACTTAACATCATGTAAAGTTGCAGAGTGCCGATGCACAAAGTGTGTAAAGTTGTGCTCTGCTGACTCAGTAACTACAGCGTTCCAAACATTAACATCAGCACAAAAACTGTACACTGCAGTTTCACAGCTCCTGTAGGTGTCCGTGCCACAGTACTTACGTCTGTAGGAAAGACTCTGTGCTGAAGTGTGGTATTTGCTTTATTACAGTGTTATTAGAGAAGATTAATGGCACTATGTTGCCTGCGCACTAAATCAGAAACTCCAACCTGAAGCAGCGTGTCTTCGCACAAAGCCTGAAAACTGCAGCACGTATGAAGTCAGGCGTTTGTGGCTGGTATTTGTTGGTTTTATGATGGCTCATCATGAGTCATACAAGATATGATGTGCTTTAGACGTGCTGTTTGGTGGATTGTTGTCCCTTTAAGCACAGCCAACATGTTTCCACATTTTTCCGCGTCTTAATGCAAAGCCAACCATCTGCTGTCTCCAGCTACAAATTTAACAAACACACATAAATTATGTTAATCTTTTTTTCTCTTCTAATTCTTGGCAATAAAATGAGCACATTTCCAAAGAGAGTGAACTGCTCCTGTAAAAATAGACTACTAAAGTCTAAAATCTGATGCTGACGTGATCCTCCTTTTGTCTTCCCAGGTGGCCGAGCTGAAACTAGAGCTGAAGCTTCGTGGCCTCCCAGTGTCGGGAACAAAGACGGATCTGATAGAAAGACTGAAGCCTTTCCAGGACAATCCCAGCACCACTGCTGCTGCCAGCATCCCCACTCCTGCCACTACTACCCTATCTGCCATCCCCATGGAGGTTACCACAACTACCACACCTGCTGTAGTCCCAGTCCAGCAGGTGGCTCCAGAGAGCATGAGCTCTACGCCGCCTGTCTCACCTGTTCCTTTTGATCTCTCCGCCCTCCAGCAGGATGTAGGGATGTCTGAAATTCAAATGCTGACCTCGTTAGGGCCACAGTCCTCACAGTCTTTCAAAGTCCCAGAGGAAAAGGACAGAAGGCTCCACGAGAAGGAGCGGCAGATAGAAGAGCTGATGAGGAAGCTGGAGCAGGAGCAGAAGCTGGTGGAGGTGCTGAAGATGCAACTGGAAGTGGAGAAGAGAGGTCAGGGTGACTCTGCCTCTATGTCCCCCAAGATCGCTCCAGGAGCTGCTGTGAACTCTGTTCCTCCTGTCCTCAACTCTAACCTGGTGAAAGTCGAAGGTGCAGTCCTGTCAAATTGTTCATCGACTGCTGCTATCCCAAGCTCAATCCTGGGTTCACAGGCACTCTCAGCACCCGTGGCAGGAGTGGTGAAGTTGGAGGATGTGACCGTTTCTTCTGGCAAGCCGCTGCAGACCCAAACCAAGCTCATCACACAAATCCAGGCCCCAGGTCAGCCTCAAGTAACCAGCAGCCCACAGCTCCTCTCGCAGTCCCAGAAAAGTCCCAAACTCCGAGCCCAGCCACAGTCCCAGCCCACACCCCCCAGCCTGCAGCAGTTCTTCATCAGCCACTCGGGTGGTGTTTCCCAGGTGTTGGGTCAGCCTCGGACTTTGTTGACAGCAACTGGCCAAGCTGGAACACAGATCCTCCTTCCAGTGTCACTGCCCAACAACGCTGCTGCAATCCAGCTGCCAAGCACCACCGTCAGCCTGCAGGTGAGTGAGCCAGTGGCGTAGCATGGCAGAGGGTGTCACAGAGTAAGTGCGTGTTGATCTACTATAAACTCATCTTGGCATTATTAATGATAATCTTAATATAAAACCTAGAAAGAACCATCTCGACTCATCCTCTGTAAAGTTGAGGTCTTAAGGTCTCGCATGTCTTTCCTCTGCACTAGCCTGTTCTCCAGGCCACAGTCTCAAACCCAGGCCTGGTCCATTCCTCAGTCCCTCAGCTGCAGACCACCAAGGTGGAGATGGCACCCAGCCAGCAGCCGCTGCTACAAGTGAGTCACGTCTCATTAGTAGTTCCAGTTAGCTCTACACAAAAGCCTCAAAGACCTGTGATGCACAGAGGTCTGATGTCAGACTCTCTCATGTCTTGGCAGACTCTGACTATGTGCAATAACACTGCTGGCTTGGAGAACCAGAGTAGACCTGAGATGAATCCCCAGTGCTTTTTGAGAAGCTCCCCAGAGAATAAGCTCTCTCCACGAGCATCACCGAACCATCAAATCTCCAACGGGCCCCTCAATAAGGTGTCTGTCAGGAATTCAGCATTTTTCTGAACTTAACTCTTCAGATCTTCACATATTTCTCTGATTTGATCTTTTCTCTGTCATCTTTGCAGCCTTCCTCTCCTCAGCCCACCTTCATCTTCCAGCCCACCTCCCTGGTTCCCCAGCCTCCTAAGACCAGAGAGCCTCCCCGCTATGAGGAGGCCATCAAACAGAGCCGCAGTCTTCACATCAACAACGTTTCACAGGTTAGATGAAAACAAGCCACAGCTGACACACACACTACTGAAACTGATGTGTGCAGAGTACAGAGAAGCATAAAAAACGTAGGCGTATACTTCCAGTTTTTCCAGCCTTGAGCAGCTTTTTCGTTTTTGGTTACAAAGCGTCGAGTCTCTTAACGTCCTTAAATGTCTTTTCAGGTTCCCACAGCAACCAGCCAGCAAATGGACGACCTGTTTGACATCCTTATAGAGAGCGGAGGTAAGTTGGTGCACACTGACGGTGCAAAGAAAAACGTTCTGTTCAGTGTGAAGAAGTTTAAAAAGCCCCAAGTGTCAGAGAAACGGTGAATAAGCTGCTGTGTGGGCAGATTCGAGCTGATTGTGGCTGATCTGATATCAGCCTTTTGGATATTATGTATAACAGAGACCACGTACCGTGTAAACTGCAGACTGCCAAAAGGGGTTACTTTTACTCAAGTAATTTGGAAATGTGAATTTGACTTTTTCTGCATTGATGAGTCATAAAATGCTCCGATCGTCCTCACACTGCCGACTAATAAAAAGCGAGAGACTCTGAATTCACCATGACAGGGACTTCTATAAAAGCTTCTAGGAGTTGTTTTTAAGGTTAATGAGACGAGATTAGAAGGGACCTTCGTGGAGGCTTTCCTCCTTTAAAAATAAACCTCCTCAATAAATTAGAGATGCACATCCCTAAAAACCCACTTCACAAAGCACCACTGCTATTCTGCTTGTGAGTGACACACAATCTTGAAAGAAGTGAAGAAGAACCTAAAGAGAGCACTAACGCAGCCACACCCACCTCCATAACTTCTCTGAAATCTTTGTTGGCGTGTCCAACTAAAAACTCTGTGCAAGTGTTCAAAGCTGACAACTCCAGAACAAAGTTGTGTGACATGTGAGAGTCACATGTTACTCTTTTAACTGTGAAGCGCTCGTTTTCAGAGGGGCAAAGGCTCGGTGCTGCTTTGCTACATGAGTGTGTGGATGCCTTGTGAGCATTAAAGGAACAAATCATTTAAAACTGTAATTTGAGGGAGAGGATCAGGGAAAGAGTCTGTATCCTGAAGCTTAGGAGAGATTGACTGATGCAATAAGACGATAACTTAAAGCACACGAGCTGATCAATGATCAAAGAAGGAAACTCATCCTTTGAAATGGCTGTTTTTTTTTTCAGCAAGTTATTGACCCATAAGTAAGCCTCATAATTGGCTTAAAGGATGTGATTTATTTCTACAGCCTGAACTCTTTTTAAAAACCGATACGATCTAAGATCACTTTATAAATGAGTTCTTTTTTTAGATCCACTGTGGACAAACTAACATGTTTAAATATGTCAGTTTTTAATCTGCATCCTTATTTGATCTTTGTTTTCCCGCCTGCAGAAATCACTCCATTTATCCATCAGAACTCACCGGTGTCTCACCCCAAGACTCTCCCTGTCACAGCCAGCATCACCACCCTTCCAGTCAACACCGTCCTGTCCAGACCGCCCCCGCAGGTCCAGGTAGCCCCTCCTTCCATGCTTGTGAACCCGTGCTTGCCCGGTCTATCGTCCCTGGCCACAGACAATCAGCTGGAAGCCTTTCTAGAGGGGACGCTGGCCGAGACGCCGTCTGCGTCAGACCCTCGCACGCAGGGCCTGATGGAGGAGCTGCAGGCCCAGCTCATGGACCAGCAGCCCTTCTCACCCATGGACACGTCAGAGCTGTCTTTCTGCGATTCCTCCTCGTCCTCACTCAACATGGGCCTGTCAGACCCGGCCCTGGACAACATGGAGTGGCTGGACCTCACCATGCCGCCGGGTCCTGGCGGGATGCTGACACCACTGGGGATCCCAACGGACTTCCTGGATACACATGACCTGCACTGGGACTGATGGAGGCTTTGATGATGAAGATGGAGAAGTGTGAAAGATGGATGGATGGATGAAGGGAAAGCTTCAGAGATTTTAAATAAAAAAAGAATAGTAATAATAATACATAAAAGGAGAAAACATGGCCTTTAAGTGCCATACCACTCTTACCAGTACATCCATACCATCTGTAATATTCCCACTACTCTAGAGGAAGAGAGGCTGATCCGAGCAGAACTACAAGCAGGAGTTTGCACAGCTTTAGGAGAGAGTCCCGTAACGGCTCGGCGGCCTGGAAAGCGTCCGCCGAAAGGTGACTGCGGTCACGCTGCGCTGCAATAAAGGGATTTTTAATCAGAATAGACTTTTTAGTGTCTGATGTCATGATTTTAGCAATCATAAACAGAGCCAAGGAGACAGAGCCAAATGCTAAATGGAAGAACAGACTGTTTGTAAATAGTTTAAACCACACTAAGAAAACTGAGCTGAGGGGATCATTTCTAGTAGAGGAAAACGGCATCTGTTTTACTCATCGTGATAGATCAACGTGTCAGACAGTTCCTGAAGGTCTGATATGAATTACACTCGTGAGTGCTGTCACATGCTAGGTTAGAAAAGCTGGTGATTACAACATGACTGGAGGCTCAGACTAAAGTAAAAGGAGACTCGAGTCTCTATAACGACGCACCCAATGCTAAGCCCGGGGTTATACACTCAGCTAGCTGCCAGACTGAGGTGTGAAGGAATGTCTGAATGAAGTCGAGCCTCTGTTCGCACTGGTCCGTGATTTGTTTGTAACAGATGTGACTGTTTTCTCCTGACCTATCGTTGACTCCCATCAGTCAAGCTGATCAACCAATGACTCTAAAGAACAACACGACGACGAGAGGAGGCGGCGGCGGCTCCTCCCGTCGACGTGAGAGCTATGCACTAAAGAGGCGCACAAATCTGACGACGCACCTCGCTGACCTCAGAACAAGGAAATGTGAACACTGCATATCCAAGGCGATCGTCACGACTGTGACATAAGATCACGTTGCCACTGGCTGCGCAGATACTGCAGTTGTCCAAGTCGCGAATTGTGAATGTACTTTTAAAAAGTGGGACTTAACTCTAAAAAAAAGTTGGCAGCTTTTTTTTTTCCTTCTTCTTCTGATTAGCGAAACAGGAAAGGGAACAAGTATCAATTTGCAGACACACATCTGTAATAGGTGTGCTGCCAGTTATCGGAAGATGTCTTTGAGCTTTAAATCTGGGTGTCCCGCAGTATGCCTGCACTTTGTGTGTGTGAGACAGGAGAGGAAATTGCTCTAGTTTTTAAAAAAGAGATGGGTTGCTTTGGTTCACAAGCCTTTTCAATACGGGATCGACTGCTCATTGGAGGAATCGGAATACTCTAAAATCATACTCCGCTGGTTTAAGGGCGATACATCAGCTGCTGTGGCTTGTAGACAAAGTCAGTTTCCGGGCAGTGTGTGAGAGAAGCATGCCCCTCTGTGTGTGTGTGTGTGTGACTGTGTTTGTTTGTCTTTGTCTTTCCGTCTCTTGCATGTACAGCCGTGTCTCCGTGTGCATGATCGTACTCGTGTTTAGTCTATGGCTGCTTCAAACTCTGCTGCCGCCCTGAAGTTGTCTAAAGGAATTTGCAAAACATCTCCCAACTCCAATCATTTGCAACCTGCTTTGAATATTCCAAATTTGTCTCTTTGTAAGGCTCCCGATGACTGTTTTACTGTTTTTTTTTTTTCTTGTATCTGTGTCGTTCATTCGGAGTAAAGTTTTTAAAAAAAGAGAAACGTAGACACCTTTACAGTGTGATGCACAGCAGGAAGTAGTCAGTGAAGGCTGCCTTTTAATTGAAGGCATCAAAGTTCACTCACCTGAATATTAATTCTTTGTATTTGTTTATGTTTTTGGGACAGATGCAGTGTAACTGTGTGGGACTTTTTTATATTTTAAGACTTTTTTTAATGTTCTTTTTATATCAGTCAGTGAAATCACGTTTACATTTTAACCACTTTATCCTGTTATTATGGTCGCAGGCAGTAGAGGGCGATGTTTCACTTCTCTTGTGGCTTCACGGCACATCTTCAACAGCAGCTGTTGATACTTCAGGGTAACAGAAACAGGGAAAAAAAACTAGCAAATTAGGCAAAAATGTTTAGATTTCTTCTTTTTTTTGCCTGTAAAAGCAGTGATGTGGAGGCCCGAGCGGACTCTCTTCCTGCTGCGGTCCCACATTGTATCACCTGATCAGGCCAGGACTCGCAGATGTGCTCGGATCCCAAACGAAAAGCGAAACGCCAAATGCTGCACACACTTCCTTCTCAGCTTCTGCTGCTTCGTCTTTCAGCTTGTTTTAACAAACTCTCGTCAATCCCACGCTCCTTCAGAGACGAGCTCGTATTCTCGTTTACCTCTGCTTCGTGGAGCGCACTGCGACGAGTAAAACGTACGGTGAAAGTCACTGGCTGATTCATGTTCAACGCGTTTTTCCTCCTTCTGATTGTCAGCGTTAAAGGCTGTCACGTTCGATACGTTGTTGCCAAAAAGGCAGTGAAACATTATATTTCTCACTCTCATTTTTTTATCTTTTGTATCTCTTTTCTCTTTGTAGAATTAAAGTAAAAGATTCAACATTTAATCTTGTTTTATGTGTATATTTTTGTTTTTCTAAGACAAAATCTTTCATATCAGATAAACATAAATCTCTTTGCTGGAGTAAATCCACACGTTTGTGATGCGACGCAACTCCCAGCTCGCTATTGTGGCTGCTGACTGGCCCAGGCAAGGACAGCTAAAAGCAATAATAGCTGCTCTCCCTCAACATATGCTGTACTGTGTGTCAGATCCTGCCTTGATTTTATTCGTGTAAGAGCCTTTACTACAGAGTAATACAGTTCAGACGCACTTCATTACCCGCGAGGGGGAGGGAGGGGTGTGTGTCAGGATTGAAATAACTCATTTTTCTCGTGGAAGAATTCCTGCAGGTTTTCTGAACATTGCTGTTTGCTTGTTAGACTTCAGCTGCCTGCTCCTGCTCTCTTTATTCACCTGCACTGTTTATCATCCTGTGAACACTGTATATTTGTTGGTGGAACAAAGCTCTGTGGAGGATATTTAATTTACAAATGAGGCACTGAGAGGCTCCATCCTCAATCGCAGATTGACGCTGAAAGGTTAAAAACTAAGGCTTCGCATTGTTAGTAGTTCCAGTCCCCTCTCTTTATCGCCGCCTCCCATGCCATGCCTCTTGTTGTTTGTAACGCCATATGTTTTGCACATTGTGTACATATTTATATAGATGTAATGCATATTTTTATACATGTGTAACATCCATGGGCTCTCTATTTTGTAAATACTCAAAAAGATGTATATAAGTACTGTATGCTTTTATGTGTCAATAAAGATTTGGTGTACTGTGAAAACCTTTTGGTCCATATTGAGATTTGTCAACATTATCTGAACTATTTGACTCTACATCACATCCCAAAGATGGTCTGTTGGACTGAGATCTGCTGACTGTGAAGGCCGTTTGAGGACAGTAACCTCTGTCATGTTTACAGAGCCTGTTTGAGCTTTGTGACATTTAAATGACGTCATTGCATTTTACCCAGAGAAATGACGCTCAATGGATATTTTCTCTGTATTGAAAAATATTTTGTCTGTGAACACTAATGATGGTTGTGTGGGGAAAATCCCAGCTCGTCAGCAGTTTGTCAGATACTCAGATCAGCCTGTCTGGCACCAACAACTACGTCACACTCATTTACCTTACTAACTCATTCTGGTGCTCAGGTTAAACTTCAGCAGTTTTTTTCCCCCCCAAATGTCTGTTTGGCTAAATCAGGGGTCGGCGACCTTTCTGATGATGAGTGCCATCTAAACTTTCCTCAGAAGTCAATGTGCCATATGATTGCATTAGCAATAACGCTCTATATTAACAGTTACACACTATATAGAACTTTATAGAATTATATTTGTTTGCAGATGTTGGCAGTTATCAGCGAATAGTTACCAGCTATTTTGAAACAAACAAAAAAAAGACACTTTTTATCCATAACAGCAAATGAACTGTACAACAGAAAATGCAAATGCTATTTATGGTCTCCTCACAACAATGATAAGAAAAATAAACTGAGCCAATATGGCATGTTTGTTAATACACTCTGATCTCTGGTTTCCCACTCAGAGACACAAGTCTCCGAGTGTCCAGCATTCAGACGGCTACCTGAGGACACTCATGTGAGAGAAAATCTGCTCACACAGATATGTAGAGCCAACTACTGTCAATAAGGCCTCTGCAGTGTTCTGAAGACAGTTAAACTTGTCAGGTAGTGATGTCCATCAGGTGAAAATACAAGCTCCATGAACACGCACAGCTATGCACCAGCTGCGTCTGTAGTTCTGCAAACTTTGACCCCCACAGACTCGAGCTTTTCAGTTCAATCAGCTGCATTTCGATGTCCTCTGTGTCCAGCCAGTTAATGCGAGACAAACCCAGCTGCTCATTAAAGCTTTCTGGTTTGATCAGAAAATAAAACATTGGTCCATACATCTGAAAGCCCCGAAAATGCATTCTGTCTCGAGTCTACAGATGTATCCGTGTATTTCCGTGGTGCTGATGCTGCGCTGAGCGGACAGCTCCTGAAACTTTTGAAGTGTCGGAATGTGGAAATTTCAACATCGCTTGAAAAAACTGACAGCTAGCAACGTCCCTCTCACCGGTAGGCGAGTTATTTTTAGCCAATTACAAGTTGAATCTGGTAGTTGGGGTTATTAGCTAAGATAGCGTCATCAAGAAGTGGCACAACTAATGTGTCTATGCGAGGTGATTTGTGATGTGCATCGCTGGCCAGGAGATGTTCAGTAAGAACATCTCCTGGTTTCATCCTCATGTTTCCCTCTCACCACATATCCAAACCAATATCATGACCAGCAGCTTTACAGCTGTAGAAGAGGCAGCTGTGCAGCAAAGACACAGAGTAACTCCAGCTTTGTGTCTTTTTCATTGTAGCTGAAGTCCGGGACAAACTGTGTTTCTTTTCACCTAAATACGAAACGCGTAATATTTTCTCTGAATACGAGAGGATTCCGTTTTTTAAGGGGTGGTTGGCAACTCTACTAACCTTATGAATAAAATAAAGTTCACTATCAGTAACATCAAAGCACCCACCCAGCTGTATATAAACTCCATCATGCTAGCTAGCACGCAGTACAAGTTATACACCTAAACTTGGTTTATATCTGACCCAGATAGACTGCAGGTCATAACTTCTTACCTGAAGTTCAGTTCACCTGATACTCCTCCTCCTGCCTCCCCTTTCCCTCATCCACCTGCTGGCCTCTGTGGAAGCTCCGCCATAGCCACCACCAAACAACTGAGTCATTTTTACACATCTGCCAGCACCTGGTCAATCCTCCACCTTTCATTGTTTATACTGTTACAGAAATTAAAAAAAAAAAAAATCATCGGGCACATATGGTCGTGCCATCAGTTAACCCTTTGCGTGCCCAGAGTTGCCGACCCCTGGGCTAAATGAATTGGGTTTCTGCAATGTGATTGGCCGATTAAATCTCCTATATCTTAACAAGCAGTTGAACAGGTGTATCAAAGTGGATGATTTCAAAGTGCATTTGTTTGCATCAAGAGTAACAATTATGAACACACACACGGATGGTCAGCTTCATCAATATACAGTATTGTATATAGTGTCGTCAATAAAAAGTATTTTTACTTCCTGATATTATTATTTTTTGTATATTTCTCACAATTCATGCTCCAGATCATAAAAACAGATTTTAATATTCAAGGAAGATAACCCAACTATATAGAAAGTTCAGTTTTTAGAAGATTATTTAATTTATTAAGGTATAAAAAGTTATCCAAACCTTCCTGGCCCTGTGTGAAAAAGTATTACCTCTAAACCTAATGACTGGTTGTGCCACCCTTGGCACCAAGAACTGCAGTAAAGCATTTGTAATCACTAGTAATGAATCTTTCACATCGCTGTGGAGGAATTTTGGCCCACTCTTCTTTGAACAGTTGTTGTTATTCAGCCATATTTGAACATTTTTGAACATTAATGTCCTCTTTATGATCTGTATAAAGTCTGTCAGTTGGATTTGAGTCCTTACTAGTAATTGGAGCCAATCAGAGGTGGACTTACTGGTTTATTTACGATTGTCCTGCTGCATAAACCAAGTCTGCTTAGGCTTCAGGGCACAAACTAATGGAGGGATATTCTCCTGGGAGCAGAATTCATGGTTCCGTCACTTACAGCAAGTCATCCAGGTCCCAAAGCAGCAAAGCAGCCCCGGACCATCACACAACACCTCCATGTTTGACTGTTGGTTTGGTGTTTTATGAAATGCCGTGATGGTTTTGCGTCAGATGTAATGGGACTCCAATCCTGTCTCATCAAGCCAGAGAATTTTTCATCAAAAGTCTTGGGGATCATCAAAACATTTGATGAAGCCTTTTGCCCCCCGTTTTGCTCAGCAGTGGATTCCATTTTTCAATCATGAACCTCCTTGGAAGGTTCACCACTTTTCCAGTGGTGATCCAGTGTAGCGATCCATCCATCCATTCGCTTTTGCTTATCCTTTTCAGGGTCGCTGGGGGTGCTGGAGCCTATCCCAGCTGTCATAGGGCAGCCACCGTGCTGCCCTCCAGTGTAGCTAGACAAACTGAAATCAGCTAAAAATGTAGTTAATTTATGATTTAAAAACTGGGGGGCAATCAGTTTTTCACATTGTGCCAGCCTGGTTGGGTTAGCCCTTTTCCCTTTTTGAATGAAATCATAAAAAAATTGCATTTTGTAATTATTCTGGTTATTTTTGACTACTATTAAAATTTACTTGTGTGACAAATATGTGTAAAAAGAAAAGAAATCAGAGAAAATACTTTTTCACAATAAAAGAGGGTTCTTCCTCCCTACTATCACCAAGTGCCTGGTGTAATAGGAGATCATTCAATCACTGAGTTGGAGTGATTATCTCATAGCAAACAGCATTTTGTGAAGCTGTTGTGGCACTGCGTGAATCATTTGCATCTGTACAGAACTGTATGTACAACAAATACACTTCATCAAGGAAACCGGTCAGATAATTGATCAAAAAATAGCAGCATGAAGATCTTGATCCTAGATTTGAGTTTGCTCAAAGTTATTTCTGGCTAAGAGGAACAAACATGTAGCCGTCAAACTGTGGAAGGGAGTAATATTTGAATACCACTATTTGCATCTGCTTACTGGAAGATAGAATAAGCAGATAACATACATCCTTTAGCTATATCTCACTGAATTATGAGCAGATTTTCAGAGGGAGAGGAACTATTTACAGCAGCTCTGCTATCCTGAGCCTTTGGACAGTACAGATGTAGCATCAATGCCAAAAAAAAGTTCTAAAGTTCTCCAGGTGTTGTGCACAGTCCCATATTATTCCAGCTCGCAGGTCAAAGTTTGACAGCAATACTGCAGGGCAGCAAAGGCTGTTTGGACCCAAGCAGCTCCAAGACGCAGGAAAAGTCTCTCAAGTGCAGGAAGTGAGGATTGTATTGTTGTTACTCCAGTAATCTTGTTGTCAGAATGGCTTGAAGGTGTGTATTGTGGACTGACAGTGTGGACACTGGTGAAGAACGTCCTTGAAGTTTTTCATGCAGAAAGGGATTATACAGCAGCCGCCAACACAGCTGTTAGAAAGAGAAGGAAAGGTCACAGATCATTCTGAGGCGACTGTTTTTGGTGCTATTAGTTAGTGCTACAGTGTGCCTTGTATCATGTGCATGCGTTCTTAATGAATGAATTTTTTGACATCATCCTGGTCAGGTAGAAGACGTACCCTAACATGGAGCACAAGCAGCACGCTAACCAAGTTGTCTCGCCCACTTTCCTTTGGGTTTGTGTGATGATGAGCTCTTTGCAGGTCGGACACTGGGTGAGCCCGGCGTCTCTGCACAGAGTTTCAACTTTGCCGGGGAAAGAGACAAAAAGAGAGAAAAACTGGAATGAGCTTAATTAAAAACCAAAAACAGCCCCCTGGTTTTATTCAAATGCAGGTGTCGGCGTGTTCATACAGTACAGCTAGTAAACAGATGCATTCAGTATACAAGGAAATATTTCATTGCAGCAATATCTGTCCAAAAAGTTACACAATATTCAAAGAAAGAGGGAACCATGTGTCGACATATATAAACACTAGTTTGTGTCGTAGAGGAAAAGTGTAACACACCTGGAGCGATGTCATCTTCTGGTGTTTCTATTGGTATTTCAGGTTCAGTTTCTACAGGTTCTTCAGGGTCTTCAGGGTCTTCGGGGTCTTCGGGTTCTATGCTCTCCTCCTGGGTCACCTCTGCAGGCGGCAGCGTGTAGATCCCTCCCCAGGGTGTTTCATTTTTATAAAAACTGGGGTCTGCTTGATGAACTTGGTGATTAAAAAAGAATAAAACAAAAGCAGTTCAAACTTTAGCTTTAAATGGGCCATGTTTAAAAGAAAATCTCATTCTGTCTATTTCACTTCAGCCATGAACGCATTACTCTATGAAGCCCCTCCCCTAAAATGCCATTATCTCCATTTCAGATTACCTTTACATCACTTTCACTGATTATTTTAATATGTTTAACATGAAAATCTGACAGTGTATCATTATATATTAAACACAGACGGACACAAAAAGGGAAAAGAATATTATTTTCTTCATAAACTGGTAACAGTATGAAAGTTTTCATACTTTCAAATCCATTCAATTTAGTTTTGTTTATATGCCTCAAGTCGCTTTACATTGTAAGGTAAAGATCCTAAAATAACACAAAGAAAATAATCATATGACCCTCTATGAGCAGGAACTTTGATGAAAGTGGGAAGAAAAAACTCCCTTTTAAGAGGAAGAAACGTCCAGCAGAACCAGGCTTGGGGAGGGGCAGTCGTTTCTAAAGGGACAGTTTAATCCAACATTTTTCATCTGTGGTTTTCAGTACTAATTATACATCCGTGTGCCTCTCGCTTCCTGTGAGTTACCCAATTTTGAAGATATAAATATGTAAGGAATTCTGAATATACTGTGCAAAAGTCTTGAGCCACCGCTAATTTCTTTATATTTTGCAAAATGGGAAATTAAAGCAATGATTTACTGAAACATGCAAATAACCATGTATATGAGGCAAAAACAGAGTATGGCGAGCTCATTTTAATGAGCTTGAAAGTCAGTCTTTGGCATGAGTGCCTTTATTCTTCAGCACAACCTTCTTCTAAGCAGCTTTCATTTCATTTTTTTAAGTAGTCTTCAGGAATAGTCCTCCAGGTTTCTTGAAGGAAATTCAAAGCTCTTCTTTGTTCTGTTTTCTGTCAAGATGATCCTAAGCTGCTTCAATAATATTTATGATGACTTCAAAGATTCATCACTCCAAAACACCCAATAGCTTTCATTTCCAGTCCAGTCCTTGTGTAATTTGCCATATCTCAGCCTTTTCTCCCTGTTTCTCTTCTTTTTCTGATCAAGTGAAGGGTCAAATCTATCTCTCAGGCTCAAATTCTTTTCTGTTTCTTCCAGTTACCGTTCATTTCCTGTGGATAGTTTTTACCCATGCCACATCTTCTTTTGTCGAAGACATCTCCAGTTGTTTCAAATCTTTTAAATGCGCACTGCACACCAAAAGAGATAGCCCAAGCTTTTTGTTATTTTCTGCAGATTCAAGTAAAGTAATAGGAATGACTTATGTACTAGTAACAAAGTCCCTAAAGATCCTGTTTTGAATTGGTTCTGTACTAAGTTGTCTGTTATAGTTAGGTGTCTTTTTATACTTGAATGTTTGATGTGTTAGTATTAAGTGACTTCTTTCTTATAGAAATGGTCAAATAAAAAGAACTGGGCTAAAAATGAATGAAAAAGCAGCCAATGTCCAAAGAAAAGCGTTGAAAGACCTTCAGAAAGCCATCAAGTCTATACCTCAAGAAAAGCTTACAGGGGCTCCAGTGGCGCAATCGGTCAGCGCGCGGTACTTATAAGACAGTAACCTGCAGAGTGATGCTGAGGTTGTGAGTTCGAGCCTCACCTGGAGCACAAACTTATGACAGGCAAAGGTTGTTGTGATTTTGTGCAAATAACATTGGATTTAAAAAAAATTGCTGAAGGCCGCCTCCCAAAAAAGTTGATTCTGTTCATCTGGAACGAATGTTTTCACTGGGAGGGACGTTTCGTCAGTCATCCAAGTGAGAAAACGTTTCCCAGCCTTATAAACAGTACATTTGCATAATGACTGAAAGTGGCAAGCAACAGGCTTTGGTGTCAGTTTCTTGATCATTAATATTCAAATTTGATTTCAGGGTGCTTTAAATAAAAAACAAAAACAAAAAAGGTGAGATGAGAAAGTGTGGAAATTAAGCGTACCTCCGTTTTCTGTGGGTGTGGCAGTCTCTTCCTCTTTCGACAGCTCCTCCTTTTTAAGCAGCAGCACATTCAGCTCTTTCTGAATGGTCTCCAGCTCGTCTTCGCTGTCATCGTCATCCTCGATGTTTGCTGATGACATCACACAAAGTACCCCAAAGGTTAAACTGACGCACAGTAAGCTGCTTGGTCCATTAACTCAGTGATTACTGCATTAGATTGCTTGTTTTATGAGCTAACACAAGTCACAGAATCGGCTGTAAGTTACAGCCACACTAGTTTTAGATTCTTAGCTTTTTGTGTATGAAGTAAAGTTGCTGTTTAAGTCAACTGCTGATGAATATATGTCAACATGCACCCTAACAATGGTTTCCTTTTATAGGAACAACCACCAACTGTCGGATTTTTTTAATCTGACTCACTTTGCTTTGGAGCGCTGTCCATCTTTTGCTCTGACTTTTTGGTAAATTCCCTCATCTTCTGCAGGAGGAAACGGCGGTTCTGAAGCTGCTGAATGCGGAACTCAATGACAGCCAGCGGTGGAGGGCCGCTTCTCGTCTGCATTGTCTCCTGACTAGATTCAGGTTGGGGATCAGGGTCAGCTTCGTCCTGCTGCTCCTCCTCTGGCTTTTGCATCTCGCCTGCGTCTGGCTCCATGTTTGGAAGCTCCTCTAAATTCTGATCAGACACCATGTCCAGGATTTGATTCTCCATCCTGGGACAGAGATCTGAATATATAGTCCTCAAACCGATGGAGGTGTAAAAACAAAAGAAAATCCACAGAGAACGCAGCTCAAACCCACGATCCTAATCCAAATTCAAGCCAGCCTGTGGCAAGGTTAGGTTCCAGACTTCCCCTTCTGGTTTTTCTCAGAGATCGGGGAGAGCTGCTTGAAGACAAACATTTCTTCTGTAAAAAGAATTAGTCCACCTTCTGAATGTTTCAAAAAAAGACTCATCAGATGGAAATATTTTCATCATCTGTCCATTCTCACCTCAGAGGGCTCATAGCAGCTTTGCACAAACGTCAGCATGGCTGATAGCTCCGCTGAAATGAAGTAAACAGTGTGCACAAACAAATGAGGATCCAAACGTCCGTAATCCATGCAAATGCCACTAGCTTGGAGCATGTGCAGGTCATATGCTGAAAGGAAAAGTGTGATCATAAGAGATGTTAGAAGATGGAAACAGAGGCTAAAAGCAATGGCTTGCTGGAACTATTCCAGCTAAGCACTGTTCCTCCACATTACTGGAAAACTAAGCGTTTAAATGCAATGCACTGAAGTTGGAAGGTATATTTACCTGCCCCAAAAGTCAGGGTTCCATTTGCTGCATCCCCAGAGTGCTTTAATATGTGTTTATTTTAAACTCTAGGCTTTCTTTGAATAAATGTAAATAAAGTTTACTTATCATAATTTTACTGAAGTAAATATGAAAATAATCTCATTAAAAGATTTGCTTTTGTTATCACATACAAAACGCATTATAACAGACCTGTGTGTGGCAATTTAAGAGTTCTTTCAATTCAATTCTGGTTTTTACAGCGCTAAAACACCCAAGGAAGTTTAAATATTGTAAGGTAAAGACTCTACAATAATACAGAGAAAACTCCAACAATCAAAAGCTCTCCTATGAGCAAGCATTTGGCGACAGTGGGAAGGAAAAACTGCCTTTTAACAGGAAGGAACCTGTACATCATCTCAACATAGCAGCAGATCAGCTATAATCTGGTGGACAGTTCAGTTATCAAGCCTGTGGCAAAGGCTCAGTTGTTTTGTAGTAAAGCAGATAAGACGAGAAACATGCACAACATTTTTCAGTTTCATTTTTCTGTAAGCCACGAAAATAGCACAATTCAGTACTGACATAAAAAACAATAAACAAGCAAACACAAAAACACTCACACTCCATATACGTGCACAGAAAGCAAACTGGTAATGGAGTTGCTTTTGCATTAAAATTTGAAATTCATATAACCTCTCCCTTAGTGTATAGAATCAGCACAGGATATCACAATATCAGATCTTTGACTGCATGTCTGTTCTTATCGGTTTCTTTTTGAGCTTTTGCTACTTTTGCTATCTTCATCCTGCTCTCTCTCCTTCTCACCCTCTCTATCCTCCTCTCTCGGGCTTCATGCTGTTACCAAAATGTAAATGTGACAGTGAAACAGAATTTACAACCCAATAAAAGGGCTGAATTACATCATTTTATGATACTATTCTAAGTAAATATAGGCTTCCACTGGCCATTGATCGTTAACATCCTTCTGACTAGCTCTGGAGTCCTGTTGTGCTGTAAACAAATGATGAAGCCCAGTTCGAGCAGGAACTCATTATGAGGTGTACTTTATTACATTAGGTATGTAATAAAGTTGGCTAGTCATTCATATGTAAATTAGGTTGTTACCTGGGAATTCTGGAGGGAGGGGAGTGGGGGTGTGTGGATGAGGGGGGTGGGGGAGCTGCTAAAAGCTGTGAACTTCCTTTTGTGTTCGTCTTGATGCATTCTCAATCATCCAGGGAAATAAATCTCCAAAAGTCACCAACTTGGAGTGTTTCAGTTTGCCATCTTAGGGAGAAATCAACACACATGGGTGTATGTCCTTTGTTGCTGAGATTTATTGATAAAAACAGTACAAAAAACCAACCATTTGCACACATATTTACAAATGGCCTGCTGAGTGGTGCACGGAGCATGTTCATTGGTTCATGGACCTCCCTGAACTAATGGCATTTATTGCAATTGTCATCTTGCGGGGGGTTAACAGGGTTCCATCTCTAAATGACTGCTGGTCAGCAAACCTGGGAAACCCACAGATAATTGGAACTATGGCACGAAACCGCTTCCAAGACATCATGCAACACCTACGCTTTGATGACAAGTCCACCCACAGTGATCGAGCAAAGACTGATAAGTTCGCTGTTCATCAACGGTGATATGTAGACCAGGGTTGTAGCACGTGATGCAGTTGGTGACAAATGATCCCCACACACTGGAAATTGCAGCGAACTCCACCCACCGAATCACTCCATGTAAGCACTCTAGTAAGGTTAAAAGGTTAAAGCCATAAAGGGTTTTCTCATAAACCTTCTCCATGATCTCATTTTCACTTCCCGCTTTGCGGTGGGATAAGGCGTCATCATTTACTTGTTTTTCTTAGTTGACACTCGGGAAGCTATTTGGGTCACCAGGCTTTGCCTGAATAAACAGCAACACACAACAATACATTATATTACTTACCAAATGATGGAGCTCATCCTCTGAATGTTGTTCTATGATTTGACCACTAGATGTCAGGATAGAACAAGGAGCTGGACAGGCTCACAGAGGATTAAGTCTTTAGTTTACAGCTTGACGTCACTGGTTCGGCACTTGCAAGCCTCTATATATCCATCCCTCCACCTCCTCTTTCATTTCACAGGACCTTTATGCACAGTGTTTCCTTTTTCTTCTTTCATTTGGTCAGACTTACCTTTTATCCACTTTACACACACGCACTTACCTACCTTCTCAATTGACTTTTTGCTCTGTGTGTGCATGTGTGTGTAAGGGAGATACACACAGATCAAGTAACAGTAAAGCGTGTGTGAGCACCACCTGTCAGGGTATTAGTCATCCAGAGAAGGATACACAGACTCATTGATGGTTAATGAGCTTCATTATACAACAACCAAAACTCCTCGTGTGTCACTTGACAGTCGTGTTGCAGTCAAAGCGCAAATGTTAAATAATTGGACCCTAAATGCTTCAAAGTAGGTCTTTCAGGTATTATCTGGAGATGAAAGCATCTCCTGCCAGGTCTTAAACATGAGCAGCTAGCTATTGGTCACAGCGGACCATTTAGGTGCTAAAAAGCGAAATAATTTTCTCAAAACTGGAGACCAAAAATAGACCTAAAAATGAGTGACTTTCATGCCAAACTAATTTCCAGATTCTCATCTTTGCTACTCCAACTTTCTGTTTCAACAAATGTTCATGGCTTGCCTGGTATCAGTCAGAATGGCCTGCTTTTTGCACTCTCTTTCCATTTTAACTCTCACACTGTCTCCACTCTAATGCATTACTATGGAGCAGAGGCTAGTCACGATTTGTCAATAGCTAATCAGTAGAAACCCAGGGGCAACCTTTGGAGCTTAACGATGAAGCCAACACGAGTTCCTCTAGGAACTGCAGTTCCTCAAGGTCCCACAGGAAGCTGGCTCCAAAAGGAAATCAGTCTGCCATGTTAAATCAGGTTACAGCAATACAAAGGATATTTTTTGTTTAAAAAAAAAACAAGAAAAAAACCCATTTTGTCCACTACAGGCACTTTCCCTTCTTCTATATATATTGTAAGAAATCATCCTTGAGATTAGAGCCACCACCATATTGACTGACAGGTTTTCCAATGCAGGCAGCTGATCAGTGCTAGTAATGCATTAGCTTTGTGCACTGATCAGCTTGTTATCCTGCCCCCAAGTGTCCAAATAAAAATGGATTACTGCAAATCTAAAAAACAAACAAACAAACAAAGATTCAGTTTGACAAAAGGACAATCACGACAGCTACGGAGTAAGCGGCAGGTATTTATTTCCAAAGTAGCATGGCTTAAATGTTTCAAAGCAGCAAGAGTATAGTAAAGAACACTATAATTAGTAAAAGGCTCAACACAGACATTAGCAAGAAAAACCAGAGTAACTCTTTCCATAGTGCTAGAACAGTCCTCTGTAATTACCGGCCCTGGCAGAGGACTGTTGCATAACAGACAGACAGAGGTGGCACATAAATCAACTTAAACTATCACTGTAATAACACTGTGGTAGTTCAAAGCAGTTAAACAGGACAGTATATATATATATATATATGTGTGTGTGTGTGTGTGTGTGTGTCAGCTGTGCCATCATTGTATTGTAATGGAGATTATTGTAGCAAACACTTTATCCTTTAGTATTCAGTGTGATGGACTGGCCTGCTCCCTCCCAGAGGACGTCACTGAGGATGACGTAGAGTTGCTTAGAGGGTTGCGTCATGCCTGGATTAGTGTGTGTGTGTGTGTATTTCTGTACTTATGAAGACCAAAACAAAGCTTCCTAGAAAAAAAAAGACCCAGAAACTATTTGCCATCATTTCCTATTATAGCAGGAGTGAGTCAATGTGCGGATGTTCCTCTTCTCTTTGTCTGAATGAAAAACCATGCTAAGAACTGTTTCCTGTGCAGCAGCTCGCAGCTGGACTCTCACACTGACTAATGGGAAGAGAATTTGAATACACACGCTCTCACGGTCACAGCAGTTGGTTCTCATCACGGTCTTGAGCATGCTGACTGAAGGCGAGTGGCAGCAATGATGTCACAAAAATGGGCCATCAGTCACCCACCAGCCCCCACCTTTTCTTTTTGGGAGGTTGGTGGCAGACAGGCGAGATCTCTGCAACACTCAGATGAAGGAGGTGCGGTGTGTTTGTGTAAAGTAAGTGAGGGAGGAGAGAAATATAAAGGGATGTGAGAGGAGGGTGAAAATGAGGGAGGAAAGACAGAGAGAGAGAGACAGAGAGAAAGGAGGGCATGAGAGAGGGTGTCAGGCACGCTGCCAGCCATGCAGGTCTGATGTGAAAAACGATGTCTGCGGCTGCAGCGACAGGCGAGCGAGGATGGATCCTGTTCTGCATCGAAGACACTATATCACAGACACGCAACTTATGCTCACACTCATAGCGCCGCTGTAAATCGTCTGGTGGAACAAGAGGGTTGCGTAACAAGGCATCTCTCCAAATCTATGTGCGGCATCCCTCAGCAGTGACGTTCAGAGATTAAAACCATGCAGCACCTCATTGTTATAGCTCGAACATATAACAGCGGCGATAAATCTCTGTAACAAATCACAAGCTTTGGTTACCACGCTGTCCCGCCCTCAGACGTCACCCCCCACCCCGAGGTGGATTGACTTGTCTACACATCTGCAGTCAGTTGTGTGCAAATGGCCCGCAGACGCTGTTAAACAAGACAAATATCTCATTTTAACATGAAAGCATGGCTGACATGTTGGATTTGAGATGTGCAATGAACATGGACATTCAACAGTTCTAAGTAGATGCTTCCACTTGGTTGCAGTAGGAAAGATAAAAAAGAGTAAGAAGTATTTTGTGGGATCTGTTCATCTGGTGTATCTGAAAGGATAAGGCTGGATTATATGATATGAGGAGTGACAGTGTCGGTCTATTGGTTGGTTAGCCTTAGTGTCCGGCGGCCTCGCCTCTGTCAGTGCGCCCCAGTGTGGCTGTGGCTACAATGTAGCTTGCCATCACCAGTGTGTGAATGTGTGTGTGAATGGGTGGATGATAGGTTGTGTAAAGCGCTTTGGGGTCCTTAGGGACTAGTAAAGCGCTATACAAATACAGGCCATACAGCCCATTTAGCTTTTCTCTAGATCCATGATGAGTTCCACATTTACCATGAACTTAAACTTCAAATTTAATGTGTTCTCCTGAAGATAAACCTTGAATAATTTGGTGATCTTGCTATTTAGCACAGTCACCAAATCAACAGTTTAATTGATCTAGTGCAGCGGTCTCCAACCTTTTTTGCGCCACGGACCGGTTTATGCCCGACAGTATTTTCACGGACCGGCCTTTAAGGTGTCGCGGATAAATACAACAAAATAAAACTAGTACCGGTACCGAAAAAAATAAGATTTATTCATAACACACGTGAAAAGACCCAGGAAAACCGAGTTAACGATAAAAACGATAACAAATTAACGCTGAAAACCGATAAAAACCCTGAAAACCATACATTTCACACCTGAGCCTCAACTCTCGCAGCCCGGTACCAACCGACTCACGGACCGGTACCGGTCTGAGGCCCGGGGGTTGGGGACCGCTGATCTAGTGTTTTGGTAACAGGGGCAGGGCTAAAGGGGGGAGCTAGGGAGGCACTGGCCCACTCTGACATTTGATTATGGGCCATAATTTACCACGACTTTGGCATCACATCTTATACTTCATTGTACCCTCTATGCCTGCTGTGGCCTTTTAAAAACATTCTGGAAACAATAGCTGGACCCTCTCTTAAAAATTGCACATTAGCAATTTTCAGGGTACTATTTGCTAGCCAAGGCCCTGGTCACACAGGCTGGGAACCACCAGTCGTTAGGGGAAAAGCTGGTTGGCAAGTGGTTACAAGAAGTTGCTAGCTTGGTGAAATTGGTCACAAAGCTGTACCAAAAACCTCCTTGTGACTACTTTGGTTGCTAGCTTGTTGCCATGTTCACCCATAGCTGGAATCTAAGACTGCAACCTCTCGCTACCACTCGTAATTGAAATTGCAATGCAGACTTGAAACAGAAAGCATTTGCTTAAAAATTAAAGTGAAGTAAAAGTTGCACATTTTGAAACATGCTGCTTTTATCTAGACTAGGCTAGCATCGTTATGGTGGCTACAAAATACGCAATGTCAATGAAACTCACAACAATGACAAATAAAATAACAGTTAAGCTAAACCAAATTAAGCTAGCATTAACTTTGAAGCAAATAATTAAGGCAACTACCTGAAAAAGAGGCGGGGCCACAGGTAACGCATTTTAAATGTGGACAGCCCTTAAGCCGCACGCAGCTATTATTAGCTGATTAGCAAAGGTTTTGAGATAAACTAGCCAATCAGCTCAGGTTTTCTCAGCTCTTTAGCGGAAATAATAATGATGCATCGTGAGTGAATAACTCTGATGTAAATATGTTTCATCATTTCTGAACTTCTGACAGCTTTAAATGAGGCAGAGGAGCACTGCCGTAAGACCAGCTTGGGTCTGGTCTTACGGCAAGTTTTCAAAAATGTTTTAGGAATTAACTTTGTAGAAATTTAAAAAAAGGACTCTTAATAATTCATTTTACTGCTGTTATGTGACAAGTCTTGCTACATATATATAAACATGTAATTGCTGGTGATATTACTCCAGTCTGTATGTATATATACCTGATTTGCTGTCTGTCTGTTTGCACCCTCTTTAACTTTGATGTATGCTGTCTGTGTTGGCTTGTTGCAATGGCCTGATTCACCAGAGAAATCATTAAAGTTTCATCTGATCTAATCGAACCCCTGCTGTCACCACAGAGCTCCCTCACAGTCAAGATAAAATAAAAGCACTGCAGAGTCATTGAGCAAGGACTGTAACAGAAAATCGTATTGGAAAAGCTCAAATTCAGTTGTATGTTTCACACAACCGCGAAACAGATGTGTGGCACTGCAGGTTACAAGTGACATTCACTCTTTTACGTGTGAAAACCTTCTGGCTGCGATATCCTGCAGCGTAACAACTGGCTAATTCAACTTTTAAATGAGGTTTATGACTTGTTTCCATCCTCTTGTGTCTTCAAAATGTCTCCCTCCACATTTATTGGTCTCTGCCCGTCTGTGAAGGAGTCAAAGAAGAATGAGTGTCCACCACATGCAAGGAATGACAGTGGAGGTGATTTCTAGGGAAGTGAAAAAGAAAGAAAGAAACTGAAAGGAACACTTTAATACACAGCCCTGTTGTAAAGCTGGCACGTTGAGGTGTGGCGTCCGCTTGCATGGACAGATTGTACATCATGTTACTTCATGTTTTTTCTCCAACTACAACCGCACAACACCGGAACTGAAACAGCACATGTCCATGTCTGTCTCTTCCCCTGGCGGTCAGGGCTCTGGTGTTATTCCCACACATGCTCACGTGTGAGCACAAAGAACTTCCCCTGCTTCCATTCTAAGTGTAATGTATTGTTTTAGTGCTCATGTGTGTACGCGTGTGTGTGTGTGTGTGTGTGTGTGTGTGTGTGTGTGTGTGTGTGTGTGTGTGTGTGGCTGCTAATTCTGGTGCTTATGCATCCAGCCAGGCAGCACTGATACAACACTGAGAGCAGGGATAAAGCCGGCTTTGTGTCCAACTCAGGATCTCGGGCACAGAGTGGCTGAAATGGCACGGAGCCATTGTCACAGGTTCATTGCGGTCATATACACAGAGACAGAGAGAGAGCTGGCGACACTAGTGCTGGTTGAAACCATAGATATTAAAGGTGCAATTGCAACACTGTTTGAGACAATTACTATAAATAAATACAACCATCATTTGACTTAATGGCTTTTTTAAAAAACATGTTACTGCAACTGTTTGCAGAGGAAATATGAAAGATTGTGTGATAAAGCACAAAGAGTGCTGTTCTTCAAGTGAGACTGTTGCCTACTGACGCACAAGGACAAAACAGATCCGATTTTATACTGTACGCCAAATATGGAATATGGAGTTGATATTTAATTGTTGCTAAAGTAGCTCCTCAGTGTTCTCCAGCTAGCTGCTAACTTTGCCATTTGGTGATGGGGTGTGTGTTTATTGGAGGTTTTTGGCAGAAAACGGCTGCGTGCTGCATCTGGAAACAGGGCCGATGAGAGATTTTTGGCAGCAGGAAAACGGTAACACTGCAGGCTACATAACCAGAACTATGAGCTGACACAAAGTTACTAAAACTGTTAATGCTTATTGCAGCTTTTTACTTTGGTATCGAGTGCACTTTGGTAGGAGGACCCATGATAGTGTATAAAAAAACCCTCTTTCAATAAGTTTTCCATCTTAAAGAAAGATTTCTACAAACAATTGCAAGCAAGAGTGCACTAAAATGCAAAAGTGTCCTCAAGGCAGACTTGAAAAGGAGACAGTGAGAACAACAACACATAAGAGACCTTTGAGAAGTCTTTGTGCATGTCTCTGGTAATTAAATGTAGAGGTGGGTAGATAGTAGGGGTGCAACGATACACAAAATTCACGGTTCGGTTCGGTTCGATACTTTGGTGTCACGGTTCGATATTTTTTCGATACAAAAAAATGTTCATGCATTTTTAATTTGTCATTTATTAAAATTATAAATATATATTTTAACTCAAAAGTACAGTTTTTAAATTTAACCCTAACCCTTGTGCGTGTTTTTTATTTTGACAGCGAATGCGCACCTGCGGACCACTTATGTGCAGCCCTGGTTATTTAGCTCGTCATATTGCAGCCACAGAAATTATTTTGTCCATGAAACCATAAAGCTGCACTTTCTTTTTGCCTTATAGTCTGATTTGTCATAACTTCTCCGTTTTGTGGTAAGCTTTTCTTTGGCTGTCACTTCTTCACCCTGACCTGTCTTATTTGGCTCAGCAGAACTGAAATGCTTTTACAGGCGCACTCACATAAGCTCAGCGATTCTCTGCGCGATCAACCTCTCACATGTTTAAGCTTGCTGCGGGAGATTTCACTTGTCATGTTTGCATAGTAAGCTAACGATTAATAAGACGATGTCAGAGGAATTGGTGCACAAATTATCATCACTCACAGATCAGTGCTGTCGCTCTCTATACACAGTTCGCAAGATTGCAAAGTGAAAGCAAAAAAACAAGCGCAAATTCAAACGCGACTTCAATATGTCACATATTGACAGTGGCTCACCGATGCCAATGACATAATTACCCAGCTACATTTCTGAAAGAATGCAAAAGCATTGACATATATTTTTCCTACAATAGCCCGACGGGCAGGGAAGAGATAGATTTTGGTAGCCCGACTGAAAAAATCGCTAGCCCCAGGATGTTGGGCTAGCGATATTGCGAGCCCTGTATCTGATTGAGGAATCACTCATCTTTGGAAAAGAGAGTTTATTACAGAGAAATGCCTCTTTCCAAAATAAAAGCTATACTATCCGCTTCTTCTGGGTTATATTCTCAGCAGCATAAGGAGAATCATGTGCTAACAGCTGTCTAAATGACTCGGCTAAAGTTAGTAGCATGCTTGTTGTTTTTGTCTTTGCACTAGGATGATGTCGGCGTAAATGTGCAGTCATATTCGTTGTGTTCCCACTAGTGCTTTCAGGTTAATCTCGTTGAAATGACCTTAACGCCACAACACGGCAAATCTCCGTTAACGAGCTACCGCCGATCGCCCCGTGCATGGGGCTAGACGGCCAACACGTTAACGAGCTAACTGCGCTAACACACTAGTTCACACCAATGTAATTGAGCATTGCATGGCACATCCAACATACTGTTTTACTTTAGTCCATGACTCGCTTACCTTCAGGGTCATACGTCACATGAAAACCAAAATAATTCCAAACGCCAGATCTGAATGAGAGTGGGGGAGGTCCATGTTAAAAGGAGAGCTTAACTTCTGTCTCGCTAGCTTGCCCTGCGCTCTTCCTTCTGATGCTGTCTGTGTTGAGCGCTCAGTGGATCTGCGCTGGACAGTGCAGCCTAGGCGGAGTAGTCGAACACAGATTCACTGAGCGCTCAACACAGACAGCATCGTCAGAAGGAAAATTGATAAAATAAATTACAAATGTTGTATTGTTCGATACATATGCGTACCGAACCGAAAGCACTGTATCGAACGGTTCAATATCGATACGAATATCGTTGCACCCCTAGTAGATAGATCCAAGTATCAACTGTATCAATACCAAGACTGGTATAAAGCATTCAAGAGCTACATTTAAAGAAGTATGGAATACAATTTCAAATTAAATTAATTCATTTTCAAAATATAAGATTACATTTCAATTTAGTGACTATCATTTTCAAACCAATCCGTTCTTTAAGTCTGACGTCATTAGCCATGTCTGGGCCCAAACTCTGCTGCAGGTCCCAAAGTCAAACGATCACTGCAGCATTACTGAGAGTTGAAAAACTGTCTAAAATTCTTTCATCTGTAATAAAATGATCAGTGTGGCTGCTCTACAAGGTGTAACAATTAAGTAAAACATCCATGCATCCATGAAAACAGAAATTATGGAATTTATGGGGTTAGAAGTTAGCAGGGAGCTAGCTCGCTAGTTTCCATCATAACTTTTAAAAAAGTTAACGTGACGTAACGTTAACGGGTTCCCGATGGTTAAGGACAAATGCAATCGCATGGCAGGATTCTTTAAACGGACCAAACTTCAGTGAGGAGAACAACTGCAAAATAAGGTTAGTCATTAATATACTGCTGCACGGGCTGGGCTGTAGTTACATCGTAAGGTTTTAAAAACTGAGCTTTAAGATGAATAGCGGTAATAGAAACCGAGACAAGCCGACAGTGATCACTGACTGTTTTTAGGGGCGTGTGGAGATTAAGTAGAACAAGATACAAAGTATTAAAACATGTTAAAAACACAGCAGCCTTATTAAATGCAGAGTCATTCTTCACGTCATGACTTAAAGACTGGATACATTGGATTTCAAATTACGCTAATTCAAATTCAGTTTTAGAAGCTTTTATTCAAGTTGATATTTATGGATTGTCACTATTGATTTTATAAGCATAAGCAAACTAGTTTAAATATCTAAATTTGTTCATGGAGGAAGGCCTTTGAGGCCACGAGGACAGCCCAGATGAAGCCCATATCTGCAGTTTTCTCCACACCAGTAGCCAGCCACTGACTTTGGCTACTTTAACTCAACCATACAGCCACCTAGATGTTGCCAGATGTCACGTTGTGACATTTGTGCCATTTCTGGCCAGCAGCCCAGTCCTTGGGGTCACTCATGTCCAGCCCAGCCTGTGACTTGTAGACCACATGTGCAGCTTCACAGAACACTGGCCAGAGCCATAACTGCTGAAAGCGGGCCAGACACCGTGTGGGCAGGGTAGCCACAGTTACCATATTTGCTATAGCTGTGTAACTTTGTAGCAGTATCTCAATGTGTTAGTAAGTTTTAGTAGGAGGCTTCAAGGTGACTTCTAAATACTGTAATACCGGAGCGAATGCTATTTTTCTTAGAGAACAAAGACGACAGGCTGAGTGATCACTGTGGCAACATCAAGACACAGATGCTCATTTTTTCCAAGTCATTTCTATCGGTGCTGAACTGTGACTGCTGCCAACCAGACAGCATGATGCATTGCTCCTGCAGTGGCTCTATGAGCCTTCTTGTTTGTTTTTATCTCTCAAGCTATCACCCTATACCCCTTCGATTTACTTTTTTCAGTATTCCTTTGTTTTTAGTTCCCTTTTTGGAGAGAACACCACCAGTAGGTATGAAATATTTTTCTCATTCTGAACTTTCTTCACCCAGTTTTTGTTAGACACTGTGTATTCACTCTGTATGTATCCTGTGTGTGTGTCACCTTTCCCCCACTTCCTGCTGCAGTTCGTCCAGTGTTGAGCTGGAGCCTCCACCTGTAGGGAGAACAGGGGATGGTGAGGTGCCAGGTTACAAATGCACCCAATGTCACTCTGTTCATTCTTCTCCCCTGCCCTCCTCCACAGACTGCACAGTGTCCTCTGCCTTCCCCATGTCTGCATACCTCACAGGCATCCTGCCCATTTCTATATCTCTAATCTTTTAACAGTATACCTAATACATGATATATGACACAATATGAGCTTAAAATACATGATTACTTTGTAAAAGTCGTGATTCACCGCTCACATTATGCTTCTAAGGAGCCAGACTTTCTCATCATTTTTTAAAGTGGTCTTAAAGCAATAGCTCTCCAGGCTTTTTACAGAGTGGCTCCTTTTTCAGGTGAGTCCTTGAACATGACCTTTTTAAGCCACCTACTTGCAACACGTCACTAAAACACAACACCAAAGATAACACAGTTTGACGGGCATAAAAGAATAGTTTTGCAACAACAAGGTGACTTTGATTCAGACCATTATGAATGCGTACAGCAGAGGTCAGGATGGAGGTACAACAGTGAGTGTCTCCAGCTATCTCTAAAACAAGGTGGAGGCTCTGTCATGGTGTAGACAGCATTTCAGCCAGTTGTGTTCAGGATCTTATCAAAACAGATGGAATAATAAATAGAGGAAAGTACCATTAGACTTTGATCCACCACGCAATACCATCTGGAAAACATCTGACTGGCAGCCACTTCGTTTTGTCAGCATGACAATGATCACACATTGCCAAACAGTAAAAGCATATGTGGATAGAAAAACACAATGGAACATGGTCAGTCATGGATTGGCCTCCCCAGAGCCAGTATTTCAACATCATAGAAGCAGTGTGGGATCAGAACCAAAAGTCATCCAAGAAGAGCTTTGAATGTCCTTCAAGAAGTCTGAAGAACTATTTCTGAGGACTACTTAAAAATGGTTAGAAAGCTGCCTAAGAGAGATCAGGCTGTGCTGAAGAATAAAGGGAGTCAGCGTTCAACAATAATCATTATTTAACTTTTACTTTATTATCGATTATCTTAATCAAGCAGCCTTTAACATTCTAATTAGCTGAATCTGCCATTGGCACCCTTCATATCAATTACAACGTAACTACTTCTGACTCAGCAGTGATAAATGGTATTTGTCCACATGACTCAAATTAGCCGGCAAAGACTTAAACAATTCCAAAAGCCGCTTCTCTGTTCCTTTTCGCAATGGCAAACACAAGGGCGCTGTCAGAGAACGCCGGATCGCTAAACGGTACGAGGTCATCTTCAAAAACCTCGGTATTTGAATTATTAAGAAGTTTGTAACTAACTTGCAACTGCCGAGAACCCCACCTAGAGACGGAGGAAGAGGAAAATAGAATAGAGAATACTTCAAAGGTTGGTTTGAACAGTGGAAAACCACTACCTAAGACACCCAGGGAGCTGAGGTCTGACCTGGAAGAGTCTGGTGTGCTGATTGCAACACTTACAATATGAAGCATGCTGAACCAAGAAGGGTTTTATAAGAAACAAAAGACACAAAATAAGGAACAATCAATCTTCGATTACTCAGACAAACCACAGTTCTTCTGGGCAAATGTTCCGTGGATGCCACAAACCAAAAGAAAGCTTAAAGCAATTTATCTACTGTGAAATGAAGCTTAGAAGGAGAGGAACACCTTAGACTGTTAACACATTTTAGCATGTCTAAACAAGGCTGATTTGCTGTCTCTTGAGCTCCACCACTGAGGTCTTGAAATTGGAGGATTAGCAGGAGGTTTTAGACCAAGATTTATTACCCAGTGTACACATCTGACACACAAAAACACCTGTGGAAACAGAAACAAAACCCGTTTCTGTTTAGGCTCACTGCTTCTCACATACAAAATTCCTTATAAAACATTCACAAAGCTGATCTTAAACACCTTGTTGCATTTACTGCAATGACCAGGAGAAGCTACTCAAGTCTAGCCTCAATTAATTTACAGAAAATAGACAAACCAATAAATTTACCAACAGCAAAATCTTAATTTCCTTCCAGCAGCGTGGTAATATGGTGATGTTTGCACATGAGACAAGACAGGTGCTGGTGGTGTGTTACTGTGTTTAGTCCACAACATTCAGTGACCCAGAAAACAGCAGCCTGCTGTGTGTATGAAAGACAGATAAAACGAACTGTGCTGTATTACTCTGTTATGCTAACAAGAGGTAATGTGCATATACTCAAGGGCATAGGTTTCCTTTGAGCAAGTTGAGGGGGGATTTGTGGCTCCTCCTTCCAGGCTGGGTCGCCTCCAGAATCTTTTTCATAGGGGTGGCCACATGTGGGCCACTAAACGCATTGGGCGGCACACCACAAAAACAGAATGTCCACCTTTATTATGCTGTTGTCAAATATAGGTTACGTGAGAAATATGGCAAAAAAGAGAAATGAAAGAATTTTATGCCTAGTTAATGTCCTACAATTAAAGTTGATATCTCTGAAAACAGATACATATGAAAAAGTTCCAGGAAGTCACAACCACTGCTTAAATGATTCTCAGCAGAGCTGAGCAGACGCAGGATTCATTCTCACAGAATGAAGTTAATTTTAAGAGCAAACTTGTTCAGGAAAGACAAATAAGTATGAGATCATGTAAGAATGGGAACTGTTGCCTGTCTCTATGTCGGCCCTGAGAAGCACCAATAATCTGTTCAGGGATTGGCACTAGCTCTACTGCAACCTTATTACATTATTACCAACAAAGGGCAGTCTTCCCAGAGGGGGCCACTGTGGCGAGTGCCCCCACAGGCCCCCCCTTGGAGGCTCCCCTGTTCCCAGGAAATTTATTTATGTATCTGTGTTTAATATTTGCAGACATGATTTACATCTTTTGTGTATGTTCGTGTTTACTGGTGTCCAGGCCTAACTGTCAGACACTGAAGTGTAGACAATGCTTGCAACTTTTGCTTTTTAAATGTGCAAGTAAGTTATCAACCAATGGATTTAAAGAGCTGTGCATGAAATGTGTAAGTGGGCTTTGCAAAAAGTCAATCAGCATTTCACACTTTTTAAGATACACCTTTACCATTTCCAGCCAGGCGCTGCTAATCAAATACGCTTGATTAACTGACCATCAGTTTGCTGGCCTGGAGCATCCGTGTGTGTTTGTTAACACAGTGTCACAGGGGTGGGTATCCAAGCAAGACCCATTGTGCAATGCTCAGAGCAGTTGCACAAAGCCTAAGGGCTATATCTAAGAATCTACAGGTCTCAGTTAGCATGTTAAATGTTAAAGTACAATTAGAAAAAGACTGAACAAGTATGGTTTGTTTAAAAAGGTTGCCAGGAAAAAGTTTTTTCTCTCTGAAAAGAACATGGCAGCATGGTTTAGCTTTGCACAGTTGCATCTTACACAACTGCAAGACTTCTGGAACAATGTCCTGTGGACAGAATCGACCAAAATAGAGATGTTTGGCCATAATACACAGCTCCATATTTGGAGGAAAAAACAAACAAATGCAGGATATCAGCACAAACACTTACTGCCAAGCACAGCGGTGCAGGGGTGATAATTTGGGCTTGTTTTGCAGCCACAGGGACTGGGCACCTCGCAGCCACGCAGTCAAACGTCAACTCCTCTGTATGCAAGAGTATCGTAGAGGAAGGCACAGACGCTTTACCGGAAAAACAGAAAATATCTACATCGGCGCTTGCTTCGGTTGCTTCCTACATCATAGATAAATTGGTGTGGTTTTGTTTCAGTTTTAAAACCACACCAACCAGACGATATTTTCCATGATACTGATGTTTAAAGTTGGTTATACAAAGAAAACAAACGATTTGTGACACTTGGTGGTTGTGAAATTGATATTGTTTAAGTCATTTTAAAATGTTATGTTTTTTAGGAGGCAAATAAAGAACATAAAATATCAACCCGCCCTCATTTTATCACGATTGTCACGTACAATTGCCACATTAAATATACTAGCAATTAAATATATTAAAGTTTCTGTACATTAAAAAAAGGAGCTGATTCTAAGGTTGTCAGGTTGGAAATAGAATAAATAATAATATAAAAAAATAAAAAGATAGAACTCTATTGCTATGACATATCTTTAAAAAGATAAATATAGCTCCTGCTGTGGTGGCAAGAATAAAATGCATTGTATTGTGCAGTTTGTTTGGGGGTAAACAGAAGAAGAACCGGGTACTTGGCATGAGCAGCTAAACAGTAACCACAATTGTTTTGTGGAAAAACACTGGCTAAAGATCCCACTGAACTACAAAGGTACATGTAAACCGAGCAAAGCCCCGTCTGAACAGATAGCTGTTCATTTATGACATGATGGTTATAGTGGCCTCACACCCTCATGTTTTGTGTTACACAGGGCGATTCTGTGCTGCTGTTGGACAGAGTGTGTTTATTGCCATGTTTATTACTGTTCCCAGCCCGATACCAAGTTGCTGACACTCATGCAAGCTCATGTGACCCTCTCAGAAAGCCTGGCACAGACAGTCAGCATGGAGGAATCTTTCAAATCCAGCAGAGGAGGCAAATCAGGAGGTGAAGTAAGGACACGGAGGCCTCCCTGACCCCTCGTTTACCACCACCAACACCACTATACCACTGGCATGCGTGGGTGTGTGGTGTTTACGTATGGCCGATTGCGTGTGTGTGGACAGCTGGTATTTGTTTGTGTTTACATCCACAGAGCTGTGGATTGAAGGAGGTGAAGACAGCGAAGGGGCCGCTTTCAAAAGCTTTCCTTTCCCCTTCTCTCCGTTTTAGCTTTCATCTCCTGCCCGTTCATGTTTCGCTGCAGAGTGTCAGGCAGATTGTTTAGCTGTCACATAGAGAGAAAGACAGACAGAGGAGCAGAAAATGAGGTTTGTAGAACATGATTGTGTAGTCTGGCTGGGCGACTGTATTAAATCCAGCTGACTGAGAAGTAGCCAAGTGTGAGATTATGATGCATCCATCTTTACTGTCATTATTTAACACACAATCACACACACACAAACAGGGACTGACAAGTTATACAAGAGGCCTGTATTACAAAGATGGATTTCATCTTGTCCAAGTTTTCTGTACTACAACGATGGCTCACTTTTTCCCCACTGTATAGATCGCCATAGTAACAAGATTCCAGATTAGAGGTCAACAGATACAAATTAACTGCCTGCTGACCAATCAGTTCTTTAGAAAGTAACGTCAGTATTGCCGAGGGTTCCTCTGACCTATGTTTGAGAATAGCAGGAGGGTCTAAAGCAGGAGTGTCAAACATGAAGCCTTGGGGTCCTGAATCGGCCCAGTGAAGACTGGACAGCTTTGAAAATGTTAAGGAGTGCAGTTTGTTAGTGTATTTTCCTAAATCTTTCCTAAACCCCCCCCCACAGCCATTCATACCACGTCATTACTAATTACTAAGTAATTAACTAACAGATTAACACTTAAATGAAAGAAAGTTTTCTGTTTATATTCTTCCTGGTTTCACTGGTCACTTAAGATATGCGGCCCATGATGTAAAATGACTCATCTCTGATCTAAAATGTTTAAGTAGCATTTATAATGTCAGCGATGGAGTCTTAGACAACTTGTTTTTCCCATGATGGGCTACAAATGGTCAGTGCTCTATAAACAAGGATAGAAAATCCAGAGTGCTTAAATTGCACACTTATAACACAGAGAGCTTTTCCTCTCTCACACACACTCCTGCTGCTGCTTTGTCTGTTACTACAAGTCTGTATTATGCACGTAACCCTTGTCATATTTTAAATGATTCTCATAGTTTTACCCCCTAATGGAAGACGAGCTGCTCTGCTGACAATTTTATTTGTATAGCACCAAATTACAATATCAGTAGCTTAAAGGCGCTTTGTATTTTAAGGTACAGACCCTACAATAATACAGAGAAAACACCAGCAATCAGAGGACCATCCCCCATGAGCAAGCACTAGGCGAGTGGGAAGGAAAAACTCCCTTTTAACAGGAAAGCACCAGCAGAAACAGGCCTGAGGAGGCGCGGCCATCTTTCATGACAGATTTATCTGTGGTTGTGATTGGTCAAATGCTTCTAGTGCCTTCTAGTGCATAGCAACACACACTGGAAACCCTGGGTTAACTTACTGAGTTGACGTCCAGCTTCCTCCAACCGCTTATCCTGATCACTGATGTTAGGCTAAGTAAATCCAGATATCCTGGTTATGCTGAATACTTAACAGGCCTCAGGTCCATTTCTCTCAGCTTTCATGCACACAAAAGTAAACCATCCCAAATAGGTTGACATACAATATTTATTTAGGTTCACAAAAATGATAAGTTAATTATCAGGTAGTCCACAAATATTGTGGGAATGGTCTCATACAGTCATACAAGGGGCAGGGGGGAACATACATGAGAAACCATTTAGGAACAGGCCCACCCAGAAACGCTCTGATATTACCAAATAAAGTATGAAGCATGGAGAAAGGATGAACTTAAAAATTGGTTTAGTCTACGAAAAAAAAATGGAAGTTGGTTACTTTTTTTCATTATTATAGCCATTATTTTCCAAATGAGTTTTTTTAAGCCTTTAAAAACACAAGTCCCTCAGCTATTCAAAATATTTCTTCTTACTTATCTTTAATGAATGTAAAAAATAATCCGAAAAAAAAAGAAAAAGGGGCAGACCCTGCATTTAAAATATTGCCGTATATCAGGGTCATCCCTGAAGTGTCCCCCTCAGCAGTATCAATGGACCGAAACTGGTCAAAACTAGAAACCTAAATATTGTAAAAACCCCTCCACAGTACAGTATCTGAGGGTATGTATATATATTTATATATACTGTATATCTCAAAGTAGTCTGTAGTGTCCCCATATTGCCCGTGGTGGGCTTCCTGACGCTGTCTCACACCCATTTCGTTTTCCTCCTCGCATCTAAGACCTTTGTCCAATTCTGCCTTTACAGCAAGACATCTATTGCATTTCAGTTACCTTTGGGAATCCCACCGTCACCTTTCCGTCCACCCCTCTCCCCGAAACATGTCTCGACCTCATGTATGTTTGCTACAAAAGATGTTACACATTATGAACACATCATGCAAAGTGGCAATTCGGTTTACAAAGATGGAGTAGTCATGTGTGTGTGTTTGTTTTAAATCTGTAGCCATTTTAGCTGCATTTGATTCAACCACCCTCCCCCAAAAAAGAAAAATCTACCTGAAATCCCACCCATTTCTGAAGCCACCTCTCCCTTTACCCATTAACAAAACATAACAATCAGCATTAGAAACGATATTAAACCATGATTTTTTTTTTCCTTTTGTACTAACCAGAATCTCCAGGAAAAAAAGGGAAAAACCCCAAAACAAAACAAATGTATACAGTGGACAGTTGGGCGTCTGAGTCCAGGTCTTAAATCTGTGTCTGGAAAAGCCATTGTAGCGAGGATCAGTGAGCATAAACCAGAGCGGCTGCTGCCTTTAAGAAGAAAACCTTTTAAAAACATGTCCTGCGGCAGCGGTGGCAACAGTTGGTTTAAGAAGAATCCCTGATTGGCTGAAAGAAGTCAGGTGACCACCAGGTGAGGTAAGAGAAGTCCCACCTTCACGATGGGGATGATAGTATGGAGGTGTTTCCTCTAAAAGCCTAAAGTGTGTGTGTGTGTGTACATTTCTGATTACAAACTGAACATCTGCTCACATGCGTCCACGCTCACACTCAAGTGCGTGATGGTTTCTGAGTCAATCTAAAAAAAACTAAAAAAAACAACTGCATCGCACGTCCCGTCTCCTCATGCAGCAAAGACTGTTGCGGAAACACAAACACCAGTGGCTGAAAAACACCGGCAGAAAAGATAAAAAAAAAGAAGAAGAAACTAAATGAAAAACTGATGTTTGCTGCCTCGAATGTCCTTGAACTGCACATAGATTCCTTGGGCGTGACGATTTTTTTTTTTTCCATTTCTCATTTTTTAGTTCAATAATATTTCTTTTATCTATGCATTTACTTAGGAAAAACTAACAAAGATCTCAGTTGCTCTCTTATTACTATGTGTGCGTATCTTTTTTTTATTCTTTTTTTTCTGTATTGACGTTTGCATTGGTTTTCTCCTCTTCAAATTGTCCACGTTGAGTTTTTCTTGGTTTGCGTAGAATCTGTCTCTTTCAATATCATCAGTTTTTTTTGTTTTGTTTTGTTTTTTGGGAGGTGGGGGGAAATCCCAAACCCACTTCTAGCCATTTACCCCCCTCCCCCCCTTCCCACATTCATTTCCCGTTTCCCTCCCCTCTCCAACATGGGAGTGTGGGGGGGGGGGCGGGCTCTTCAGTCCCATGCGGCCTTCATCTCTCTGCCTCCATTGCTACACTAGCCTTCTGCTCTGCGCCCGTATGCGGGTTCACTCCCGTCGGCCAGGCTGGGCAGGGCTGTGTGGGGGGCTGCCCCTGAGTCCAGAGTCCCTGTGGAGGCTGCGGCACATTAGGTACATTTGATGAGACCCCCCAGCCGCCAACCTGGTGGGGTGGAGGTGAGGTGGCCATGGCGGCGGCCATGGGGCTTCCGCCACTGCCGCTGTTGAAGCTCTCGGAGGCCTTCAGCCGGGAGAACATAGTCAACGCGTCAGGGAAGTTGGGGGGCGTCGCTGGTGTGTTGGCTGGGGTGCACATCTGAGGATGAAGAGGGAAAAAACACAACAACAATCAATGCAGAAGTCCAAAACAGGAGTACACACATCCTCACAGAGCTGTTGTGGTTTATTAATAAATGACATTTCAGGCAGAAACCAACTGGATGGGGGGGTGGGGCAGCAAACAAATTTTATTTATAAGGGGTAACACGTCAGAAAAAAAAATAAAATAACAATCACACTGCACTGCAATACAATAACCTGTGAGACATCATGTTATTTGTGGAACTGACATTATCACTAAAAGGCTAAAGCAGGAATGATATATGTAGTCTCTGCACTGTGGTGTCAGTTTATATGTGAATTTTCACTGTTACTGAACTTTAATATCTCCATTTATTTCTTGTGCAGTCACTTATTTCCCAGCTCTCAGTTCCTCTGTATTTACTGCAAATCAGTAAACGTGGCATTCATTTGATAGGTGTCACACACACAAAAAAACAAAAAACAGAAGTCATCAGTAAAGTCACATTGTGCCTTCAGGTTTTATGATTTTTCAAATTGGGTTCCAGTGCATCAGTAACTGAATTGCAGGAGAATTTCAACATTGCTTTATCACCCTGTCACACTGCAAAACTGTATAATAACTGTATAACGTATAACCAACTGCAAGCAAGGACAAACTGTCCTGGCATTAGTAGCAGATCTCAAAAGTTAATAAATCATTCAGTTAAACAGCAGATAATATATTATTGTAATACTGTTAGTTAACAGTTTTGATTATTTCAAGGCAACAGCCAGAGAAAGCACCACTCCAACCTCTCACGTGTAAATCTGTGCTTCTCTTCTTTGAAACACAACATCACTACTTTCTAATGTTCTACACTTAATGACTGAATATAGTAAAGAACAAAAACAACAAACAAACTGCAGTTTAGTCTGCTGAGAGAGTGACACAATTTGAGTTGTGACACTATAACTTGTGCTTTAGTATTAACACTACTTCCAGTGTTTCCACAAGTGTCTAATGATTTCTTCTACAAAACTCTGCCAAAGGAGGACCAGAGAGAGGCTTTCCCTTTCATATTATAACTGAACTCGTGTACCCAGTTCGCTGTACACCAGTGCAGCTGTGGTGCAGAAAAATGTAGCTGCACATGCCAGTTATAGTTTAAAAAAATAATAAAAATAAGCCCTATTCCATAAATGTACATAAGAAGTGGCCTTTAACAGCACTTAAAGGCAGTTATTCCTCCAAGAGAGGCAGACTGTTTTACATAACTGAAAGGGAATTTAGGGGGAATCCCAGCCACTCGCTGCTTCCTACCGAGGGTCCTAATGATAACATAACGGCCTGCTGTTTAGGTCCACTTCCTGTTTCATCTCTAGAAGGGCCTCCAATTTGATTTAGCAGACCAAATAAACTTGGTTAGGTTGCTGATCTTGCTTTGTGGACGCATACAAAAAAAGCATACAAGTGCACATGATGTTCTCATTTTGAACTCTGTGTGTTTATTACTTCATGATTCACAGTTCAAAATTATCGTTATTCATCTTATACCAGGCCCCAGTGCAGGCCTTTCAGTTCTTCCGCTGTCTGAAAAGAACAATCTCCATTTCCCTTTATGGCAACTTGCTTCTGATAGGTTGCCCCTCACAAACTACAGGTTTAAACCAGGGGTCCCCGATCCCAGTCCACGAGGGCCGGTGTCCCTGCAGGTTTTAGATGTGTCCTTGAATGGATAAATTACCTTCTCAACATGTCTTGAAGTTCTCCAGAGGCCTGGTAATGAACTACTCATATGATTCAGGTGTGTTGACCCAGGTGAGATCTAAAACCAGCAGGGACACCGGCCCTCGTGGACTGGGATTGGGGACCCCTGGTTTAAACAGTAGATTAGAGGGGTTACTGTGATCAGACTGTGTGCCTGAGAAGACCATTTTAAGAATATCTTCTCTATCTGATGTCACACCGACTCAACAGGTGGGAAAAAAGTCAGAGCTTAGAGCAGACCTGAGCTTTTGGCTCACAGTAATCAGCATGCATATAACTAGGAGATGAGGTCTTTTTTTAGTTATTGTTAATGTCTTAAAAGCTTTACTTAAATACCCCACTTGAACCTGTAAAAGCATTTACAGGTGCTAATAAAAACTGTCTGCTACAATATACCTTTATATAAAAGACACACACAGTCTACCTGACTTTATTATACTCCTGAGCTCTGACCCTCCTCTGTGTCAGCACTGTTATTGTTTTAGTGACACAAGAGCTGTTTCAGTGGCCACCCAGAGTGTGCGCACACTCACACACACTACACCCATGTGCCAACCAGCTTGCAGTTACCAGGCTATGTAAACAACATGTTTGGCAGATCAAAAATAGAAAGCCTTTATCATCCTCGCTAACGCAGCTTCTCGCGTACTGCTTCATGACCTGCTTCCTACTCACTGTCCCAGCCTCAGTTTATGACCGGAAAAACAACAACCTACTGTTCCTCGGGAGAAGCAGAGGTGGAGCCCTGTTTAGGCAGGAGCGTCGCCACCTAAAAATAAGAGCCAGGGCTGGGAGGGCAGGGCGAGCATCTGCTTGACTAAATAACCCTAAATCATCGTGCCTGAACAATGGAAGAAAACAGCTTGGCAACACAGAGGAGCGGCGTTATATAACACCGGATTTATTTAAGTATGACTGAGCTGGGATGGGCATCTCGAGGAAAATTACTGTTTGATATATGCTAGGAACTGACCACTCTTCAAATTAACCAGCTTTATAAAAACATCTTTCGTTCCCTTTTTCATTCTTCATGGTGTTACTGGAACTTTGAATACAAACTTCCAGTTTTCCCATAATCATCCTCCAAGCCTTTTTCCCCCCTTAACACTTACAAACAAAATATCCAACATTTTTGGCTCTTTCATATTTAACTGGAAGTTGTTTTAGAAGTTTCCCAGAATGTAGAGTCACAGGCTCCATGAATCAGCTATGAGGAATAACAGCTGCAGTGACACATGGATATCAGACAAAACAAAAATGCTAACAAGACAAAGGTGGGAAAAAAATGTTTTCCTTGCTGATGACCAGAACTCAGGGCAGCTTGTGGTATCTAATCAGCCCTGAGCTCCACCACCCAGGATGTGCAGACTGTGACACATAGTCTTGGCACACAAACAGCCATCATAGGGAAACGTAAAAGAAAACAGTGACAGGAACACCATTATTCCCCTTGGGACTGTAATCAAACCACCTTGCCCCCTAAAAGTGCTGTAGCTTGCAGGTTAGTCCTGTGAATGTGCAGGTTCCAGGCCGGGACGGGCCAACCTGAGCATGAGGTTCTCTGAGAGGCAAACCGCTATGAAAGGTGAGTGCGTCCACTGTGCCGACAGGAAACGCTGGCTCATGTCTCCGAGGCCGCTTCCTGCAGTAAAAAGACACCCTGGAATGCTGAAGTGACCTCTGTGATCCTTCCTGTGCTACCGGGATTTCTTAAGCCTCACGGTGAGCGTGTGAACTCAGGTAAAAAACAATGCCTCCTTTTCCTTCTTCTCAGGAATGAAAAATGAGGATTAAAATGCTGACACGTGACCTTTGCGCTTGTCTGCTGAGACCATTGCAACTGACTCACTCATCCATAAACACACACATAAGCAGGTACAAATATACACCTGCAGTTAGCAATGCGACAATACATTTCACCAGCTATAAACAGAAAGCCTCAAACATCGCGCGTCGTCCTTGCAGGAGACCTTGGACATAGACGATATCGACCCACAGGCATGGGGATCTGCTTCAAAATCACAGCAGCTGTCTTCTCTGCCAGGATGTCTCAGTTTGGATCTGATGGATTATTAAACACCTTCACACTTACAAAAGCTTCAGCAGCGCCCAGACCTGTCAGTGTCACTACTGCTACAGTGGAACACACAATCACCCATCTATATACACACACAGAAGTCTTCCATACCAAATTTGGGATATACCATATGATATTAGCACAGCTAGGCTTTGTTTTGTCTCCAGACAACAAGTGGTATGCTTTATGTGTAGAGCATTAGAGTGGGGAGAAAAAAGAAAACATCAGACCTGCCACCTGCAGAGGTAAACTCTCACACATCCTACAGAGATTAAAGGCATGGCTCGGGTGAAGCGTACTGAGGCAACAGATTAATGTGTGTTTTCTCTTCATGTGTATTAAGTAGCAGATTAACTCAAGGACAGACTAACACTGCAAGACCTGCTGAGACCGGAGTCTTTAGGCCAGGGTTCAAATCCAGCTGGTCCTTGAACAAGCAACGGGCACACACAGTAAGCATATGCTAAGTTAAAAATGCAACAAAAGGTGAATAAATGTAACTAAAAAAATCCATACACCTCTGATTTCCATGAATATGGTTATAAACTAATCTATACAACCTTTTAGGCCTTTTGACCTGTGGCTCATATGACATACATCTGCAGAGATCCCATTAAATGGAATTTTTTCCTTCTCACTGTTGCCAAATGCAATGGAGTCATCTGATTGTTGGATTTTCTCTGTGTTATTGTAGTGTCTTAACTTACAAACTTAAATACCTTGTGATAGGTGATTGTTGTTGCGGTTTGGCAGTATATAAACAAAACTAAACTGAATCAAATAACTGTTTTTCTCTTGTTAGAGAGACAAAAAAACTAAACTAAAAAACAACCCCTATCTATGGATGAATGAAATCTCTTGGTAAGTTCCACAACAGCAAAGGTGGCAGATAATAAGGTAATGGTAAATAAAATATTATAATTTTATAATTATAATTTTATGCATTTCTTTGCATTTCTTGGTGATTATTAAAATGAAAATTAATTAAGATGAGATGCAAGTATAACTGCACAGGTTAACACAGTCACCTGATATTAAAAAGGAAAAAAAAAATCCCTGGTTTGAAACTGTGACGAAACACAACCCAGCGTAATCCCAATGCTGGTTCCAAGCCCGGATAAACAGGAGCGTTCCATCATAAAGGGCATCCAGTGCCAAATCAAATGTGTGGATCATTTCTTGCGCTAACCCCTTGGAAAATAAGGGAGCGGCCGAAAGTGTCTTTTCTTTGTGAAGGAGCTGCTTGCACATGTGCAAACAGCTTGCACAGTTGCTCTTGTGCTTTTCAGGCAACAGTCATTGTACAACAATTTAACATTTAAGTGAGACCGCACAGGGGGTGCGTGTTGTCACACACATGTTGACATAAAATGTGTCTGCATGGGAGGTTTGCAGTTGTGTCATGCGCATTTAAGTAAAGTAGGATGGGAATCATTCGAGTATTCGAATGGCTCAGTTAGGGATAGTAATACTTGTTAGATATCTAAGAATATGAGATACTTAACTTAGTTCTATGAGGTAAACTTGCTAAGATAAGTGAAACTACTTGAATGGGTTAAGAAGCTAGGGGGGAAAAAAAATCAGTAACCCAAAATAAAAAGAGTAAAATACTAGCTTATATTCCTGCAAGTCGAATCTGTTCAGACAGCCAATGTTTCGAAACAGAAGCACATGTTACTGCTGCATTAAAGCGACAACCTTCAAGACAGCAGACTGTGTGTTTAAGTGAAAGTAGCAGCATAAGAAGTGCTACAGCACAGAGGTCTGGCTATTGGTAGCAGATATACAGATGGAGAGACGGGGAGGAATAACAGACAGCGAGAAGCAGTTTGTGTTCAAAACAGAGCCAACAGAAAGAGGTTGCCATGGGGACGGTTGTTATGAGGAAGCAGTACAGATCTCCCGTTGATGGGACGGGACTGAGGCAGACTCTGTGGTCACAGCAGCCCGGCCTCGTCCACTCTCGCTCTCTTCAAGACCGTTTGAGGAGAAACGTATGGCTTACTGGCAGCGACCGCTCGAAAGACGCCTGGGCTGAGCCTGCGCTGGAGCTACGTAAACCTCCTCATTTTGTGCATGTGTGTGTCCACAAACACAGATGAGCTGAAGTTATTTCCAGTCTAACCAAAGACATTCCTCAGAAATATCAAGTGTGTGCGTGTGTCTGAGTGCCATGCAGGCAGGCTGAAAGCTAGGACATGCTTATCCTCTTTCAAAGCTGTGCTCAAGGTCTGGTTACATTTTGCAAGTGGCGACCCTAACCGACCACCTCCATGTAACATTAACCTTTTACACTTACACACATACACACACGCACAGCCCCTTTTCAGCCTCTCTGGATTTTTCCGCCCAGCCGACTGATTTTAAGCCAAATTCTGCAACGGATGAAACGTCATCCGTTTGTTTCCATTAATCTAACCGAGGCAAACAAACACTCCTTTGATGAGACAATGTCTCATATTCATGTACAGCAAATAATACTCGTCTATTTCCTTCAAACATGAACATACACGTACAGAGACATCTAAACATGGAAGAAACCAAATTAAAGCCTGCGCAAACACACCGCCCGACAGCAACACATGACATGTAATCCTAGTTTCTTTTTCTCCATGGTTTTCCACTGAAGTGAATATTAGTGCAAGTCTATGACATATCCGTTTTCTCTCACCTCTTTTTCTCTCACTTCCTTCTTCCCGTCTCCCTTCTGTCTACGACCTGTTGGATACACTTCACGCATTCTATGTCAGGCCTCGCAGCAAACTCAGCTGTGAGATCTGAGAGACACACGAATAGTGAGAGCTGACGTGCAAATCCTCTCTGCTCAAATCCTCTTTGCCATATATATGTGAACGCACAGTTCTAACCTAAAAACAAATTACTTCTGAGTGCATCACGTCCAAAAATGAATTTTTAAAATCAGCTTTTTGTTTCAGATAACTTCTTACATTTTTAGATAATTAGGATTTATGAATGTATCTGTTGCACATTAATATTTACAGCAAGTGTTCAGTTTCATAGTCAAAAAATGTTATATCACGTCAAGTCTGAGGGCTATTTTGAAAGCTGACAACAGTATCTTAATGAGGGCAGTGAAGTGGATTGATTCCTATGGCACAGCCTAAACTGTACCCTCTGAAAGGGTGAGAAGCTCAGACAGTTGGAGTTAGCTTGAAGTGGAGTCACTGCTCCTTTGTAGCATGAAAAGAAGTCAAATTAAGTGATTCAGACATCTACTTGTAATGGCTCCTGGGAGTGGGAGGGGGCACTAGGGTAGACTGGAGACTCGATCTCCAGCGAGTCTCTTTTTGCAAGCCACACTGAGCTGAAAGGCGGTGTAGCGCTGGTTCACGTGTGGCTGCACCAAGGAAAACAGCACAAGGACTTCCATCTCCAGCTACAGTCTAAGATGGTGGAGTTCATCTGCATGCTGAGAAACTCAATGGAGAGACAGCTGACTCCACTAAAGTGTAATTTAGCTGTCACCAAGTTTTTTGGCTTAAACTTGCAGAGGAGCACCTTAAACTGTATTGCTTGTCAATTCATTTAATAATGCACACATGCATGTCTGCATACTGTACTGTAATAGCAGCTAATCCTTAGGAAACACCGAGTCAAAATATATCTACAAACATTGAGACAAAGGTACGCTAAATTTAACTTCCTTTACAAATGATCCCAAACACTTGTGTAGGATTCCTTGGATCATTTTGGCATTCCTTTCCTTACGACAGGCTATTCCTGCATGCTCCTATCAGACTCATGTTTAGGAGCATCTTATTCAGGGTCCATGGGTTTGGCTGTTTGTCTTCAAACAATGCCATTATAAAAAAGGTGCTTAGCCTTAATTCAACTGTTTCACAGCTTCCAGTTACAGATCTTAAATGTGCTCTTCTGGATCTGCAGAAAAGAAAACAGCAGGATGTGCATGAGTGCTCTAAGGCGCTGGATGTGTGGGAAGATGTGCGATTCCCAGCAACACCAGGTCAGGACTAGTCTTAGGTTTATTTACATTACACAAGTTTGGAGAAGTGTGTATGCTTTGTGAAACATTCGCTTTAATTGTATTGTGTTTGTTTGGACTTGTAAGGGAAAAAATGCCGCTTTAAACTACACAGATCTGTGTCCGTTCGTGAGGAACACTGCAGCACTGTGAGAGACCGCGTACACTACTGCAAAAGAGGATGGATATTAATCTCTGACATGAAGTATTTATAACTTGAAAGCCAAGAACAACAACATGACATGAAATGCCTCCTTAATTTATTAAACTGCTGGCAGAGTGTGGAGACTGGGAGCTGGAATTAGTGTTGACTATAGCATGCTTTTAAAACACGGGGTAACCTCAACATGACGACAGTTTAACAAAAGTATGCCCAATTTAAAACAAAAAACAACAACAGCAAAAATTTAAAAAAAAATAAAATCACTGTTTTTAAGTTCATTTAATTACTGATGTTCGACACCAGATTTACTTGTAATTTGACATTGCAAACCATAAACACAAACAGATGGATCAACATAAATCTTGAAGAGAAATTATAGAGAGGAAGAAATGGCTAAAAGGCTAATGGCAGCAGGAGGAGCTCTGGCAAGACAAAGCTGAAACAAAATGGAAAGGAGGGCAGACAGAAAAAAGCAGAAAACGCTGAATAGCCCATTGCTGCATTAAGAGTACATGATTCTGCCTGCCTGCCTTTTAAATGTTTAAATAGGGAGTGTTCTTATGTGTGAGCCATTACTGTTTTTTGTTTTGAAGCTGCAGCTCAGTAGTTAGGTCCCAGTGCCGTTATTATGAAGAAGAAAAATGAATAAACGGGCATTTCATTTTAAAATCAGCTTCTTCTGGTTCTGATGCTAAATCAGTAAATATAAAATAGCTGCTTTGTTCATGTTTGTAGAAATGCTAATGAGGATTTTATGTTAATTGAAAAGCCGTGTGATTAAAACTGCTATTTAACAAACATGCAGGCTGCCTGTTTAAACAGAGGATGTGACCATTTAGACACAATAGTCTTTATGAAACCAAGGATAGCACAAAAACGGTTTGCTTGTCACACCTGACACATTTATAATACTCCTACAAATGCTTCTCAAAGTTCAGGTATCGCTTGCACCTAGTGGAGAAACTCCAAACAACTGGATTTCCATTCATCCATTTGCTAACTCAAAGAAACTGTAGATTCTTTTAGTATTCGAGGTCTGACATCCTATCGACACTATCGCAGTAAACTAAACCAGGCGAGGCAGCTTCTCTCTGTTTTTATCATCCCAGCGCACAGCTTACCAACAATGAGGTGACAGTTGGGGTTTCTGGGAGTGGCTGGACGTCAGATCTGGCCGTTTTTTTTGCTGAACTAAATAAAGGAAGCAAAACAGGTGCCGCTGAACGTTTCAAGTGACCATCGCCTCCCCTCAGTTTCTAGCAGCTGAGTCCCGCTGACTCTTTGAACATATGCATGTGAGCTAATACTGTACACACACTCGCACAGAGCTCTGTCTGGAATGTGCTCCAGAGAAATTCCGTTGATCATTAGCTCGGATGTTCTGTTTTGGTGTGCATGTGTTATGACGCTGTTAAATAAGGAAGGAGAATGAGAAAGAGAAACAAAGAAGTGAGAAGCAATGAAAGTCAGATAACAGCAACAGAAATACAAATACGGGAGAACTGGGAGTGTGACCAGCTGCACACACTGTGCCCCTTACAACAGGCTAACAATAGGTGTTCAGTGGAACTCATATCTAGAAAAAGGAGTTTGGCAAGGAAACAATTAGGCCAAAGGTCATCGTGACAGAGAACCAATCACAGGTGCACTCGGATTCAGCCTGCCTAAAAGACACCCTTCTTAAAGCTGTGCATACTCAGATACATCACAATTAGCTTTTGTTTTACCTCAAAAACACACATGTCAGATCTTTGTTATCAGTATTGATGCAAACCAATAACGCCAACTACAAGTGTAAAAAAGACATTATCAGTATGCTGAAGTTAAAAGCCTTTGTACATATTAAGACACAAAAAAAATGCTCAATGTTCAAATGTTCAAAGTGTTGGCTCCATACAAAACACAAAGTGTATCTTCCATCCAAAATTCCTGTTCACAATACTACCAAAAAAAATAATGCATTAAATTATTGCAAATCAAGTATCATCAAAATTTGTTAACTTTTCAATTAAATCCAAGACTGCTAGCTAGCAAAAGAGATCAGAGACTGGTGATGAGTTCAAGGTCAGGAATGCGAGTCGGGAAAGCAGGAAAGGGATGGATATGGCCCGGAAAGAACCCCGCTGGAATAGCAGGACTAAGTACCAGCGATACATGGCTGAGAATCAGCTGACCGCAGCCTGATTGCAGTGCTGCAGCCACCTGAGCAAAACAGGGCAGACACAATGTGGCAACACTGCCTTCATTCAACACACAAGGGTGCTATGTGCTGCTTGTGTTTTCTGAGCCATATGCCTAACTTGTGTGTGTGTGTGTGTACCCTGTGACTCTTAGAAACAGTGAAACCCAATCTAACTCGACCGCTCATAAACACATCTGGTCCTCACAACCATCCCACATGGATTCCCATTCCCTGAGTCCCTTGAGCCAAAGTTCCTGTGTCTTTGGGTGTGTGTAGCTGCATGCATGTCTTTCTGTGTGTGTTTGTGGGTCTGTGTGTGTGGTAAGGGTTCTGGGAAGTTGTTCTCCTGGAAACATGCAGGGCAACATGCTGGAGCATGCAGAGCACAGGCCAAGCCTCTTCTGATGTGGTTAGGTGCTTGGCATGGCTATGTGAGACACACACACACACACACACACACACACACACACACACACACACACACACACACACACACACACGTTAACAACATTAGCAGATCTAGACACGATTAACTCTGCAATCTGAGACACTGATGCATGCACACCCATGGGATTACATAGCATGAACACATGACATCACAAAACGCTGTGAGAAAACAAACTGGATTTAAAATTAATGCACTTCTGTAAGTAATGTCTGTAACAGGACAGAGGACACTCTGTTTTGATTGTGACGGAGACACAAAGCAGCTTTGTGTTAACTCTGTTATTGTATCTTCCACCCAAATACCTGGCATTGCCATGCCATTTCCTCATTTCAGCCCAAAGCTAAACACCCAGCGTTGCTCGTTTTCATTCATTCCTCACTGGCATTAAAGAGACAGTCCAAGCATCCTTGATTAACTTTGGTTAGCCTTTCCTGATGAGCGGATACAGGTTGAGATACTGAGAGGTAGGGCTGAACGATTATGGAAAATAATCTAATTGCGATTTTTTGCCCCAATATTGCGATTGCGATGCGATTATTTTTTAAGGTATTTGTCTTCTGTATTATTAAACAAAGACAAGCAATACATCATATAGTATGGCCAATACTATATTACATTAATTTTAAACTGTTCTTTCCTGGAAGACAGACCTCTGTTATGATGACATGAGGTGATGCATGAATTGATGACTGACATTTTTATTTAACTTCTTCAATCACAACAGTATATTTGAACATACACAATAGTTTATTTTTAGCTTACAAACATCTGAGCATAAAGTGCTGACAAGGAACCCTGGTGTAAACATTAAAATGAAAGTCAGTACAATGTGCAGATTGCAGAAATATACATAAAAAAAATCAGTGGCTTTACCACACTCAGTTTTTCGACATCTGTGAACTACTAGACAGTCATTCAATTAAAAAATAATATTAAATAAATAAAACTAATAAATAAAAAATACACACATCTTACTGATCTCTGCAGTCAGTAACATTACACATAAAGTGCAAACATAATAGCAATTGTATAAACACACACACAAACACGCCTTTAAAGTTTAAAGGCGTGAAATTGGACGGTCTAGTTCTGATTAGCGTCACCGCTGTCTCGGTGGAGTTTAATAAACTCGGCCGTCTGCTTCTTGCTATCTAAAATATAACCAGACACTGGTGTAAATTCTCGACTGTCTCATACTTCTGTTTAATCAGTTTTCTGTTTGACGTTTAGTCAGCTGTGTGAAAACCAAGGAGGAACCCACCCGGGGGATTAATAAAGTTTCATCTTATCTAATCTAATAACTTTAATCTCAGCCAAACCGATTTACTCACGAACAAACAAAACACTGAAAAAAGCCCAACAATAACATTTTTAGGTTGTCTAAGTGACTTATATATTACGTTTAACCCGAGCAGCGAAACTCCGCGGTGATCTGAAAATGATGTGCCGGGAGTTGTGCCGTTCTCGGCCGCATCAGTAACCCTCGAGCTCCCGGCTAGCTGTCGAGCTGGTGGGTAGCAGACGCCTCTGAAAACGTCGAAGCACTTTTGCAAATATGGGATATCTTGATAAACCGAGCAGATATTTGATGTTTACACAACTACTTTCTCGCCTGAAAATATGTTAAAAGTTTATTTTGTGACCCAGAAAGATTAGTATGAGTAATTTTAAAACTTAGTAGCGGCCGCCATTGCTGGAAACTGGAGTTTGGCTGGGCCGCGCTATGAATTCTGGGATATGGTAGTAATTTGGACAGCCTTCGGCGCGTCGCTGTGACGTAATCGGTCTACAAATGCGGCCTCAGGAGGATGCAGCCCATGAATTGTATAATATAATCGCAGCCTTTGCGGTTAGAAAATTGCACTTGATCATGTCGCGATATTATCGCAAATGCGATATATCGTTCAGCCCTACTGAGAGGGAGAGAAATGGGAGCAGACAGTCGTCCATGTTGTCACACAGTGATTTATGGAGGTAATTATACCTCTGCTCTTCTGCATGAGCACACCGCACACTTCTCAGGAATTAGCTCTTACATGGATGAGGAAAAGTTGGGATTTCGAAAAAAATCTTGTTTTTAAAGCCACACCCAGACACCGAAAACCCACTGTTTGTAGTTACAAAAAAAAAAAAACCCACCTCAAACACACAATCACACACAGAACCTTCCTCTTTTCTCCTGCTGAGTGTTCATATTGCTGGGAAACAGCCTTTAAACAACCTCACACCTACTTTTATCACTGCCCAGCAGTGCTCTAGACTGTTTTTCTACATCACTGCACGCAGCCAGTCTGCGCTGAACGTTGCCCTTCATAAAATCGGTTCCATCCACCTCACGCGTGATGCTTGCAACAAAAGGCAACAATAAAAATGTGATCATTCAAACTATATAGCACATTGTTTTGGACTGCATCGTGTTGCCAGTATGTAAGCCAGGATGAGTTGGTCTTAGGAGCAGAATTATTCAAAGGCCTTTAAAATCATGTTTTGAAGGTTACTTTGTTTGTATTTAACCATTACACTCAGAAACAATCGGAAAGAGACAAGGCCCGATCCACAGGACATGAACAGGGGACAGTCACAAAGGACGTGACTTTAGATGTGTTCAAAGGGGAAAAGGGAGGGTGAAATATTTCCTGAGGACCTTTTTTTTTTTTTTTTAATCCTGACCTACTAAGCCAACATGGTTTTTAACACCACAGCCCTGACTTCATTCAATAGGACCTCAGTAGACTTCCTTTAACAGCAGTGAGTGACAAAAAACATACTCATATAAACCAGGCTCTGTGGCTTAGTTAGTTTGCGCTGGGCTTAGTCACATGATGGGGGTCACATGTGGAAGTCATCCTGTTGGGCTACTTCCTCATCTGTGGTCACATGAGTATTCATTCACTTTATTGTGGCTGTATGTGTGTTTGTGCATGCCCTACATTGAGAAATATTAATCATGGAAAACAGTGATACTAGTGTGAACACACAGCATCAGTGTTTGCCCTACAAAGACACACAAAGAACCACATGGAGACGGGGAGTTACACCGTGTAGACAACATTAATCAGAAAACATGATGACTGAATTGATGATGAGGTTTTCGCAGACTTGCTCGTGTACATTTTTCCCATGAAATCATTTGTTTTGTTTTTTTCAAACAAATGACTAATCATTTTCTGTTAATTACAGTCATGAGACAAGACAATGAAAAGGGTGAGGATTTACTGACCGCTGATGTGGCAGATTTTTAACAGGACAAACGATACAGTAAATGAGAAATAGCTCAAAATTTTAAACCTTCAATTAATTTTTATAAAATCCCTGGAAAAATAAGCTCAGAACGGCTCTTAAATACATATAAAACGGGCAGAGGTGCTACAGAATTTGCATAATATTTGATATGAGGAATTAGCATCAAAACAGCCCGCAGCAACAGACGTACAACCCAGAAAACACACGTTCCAAGTGTGAATGAAACGAAACGATATGTTGTTGTAGGGCTGCTGAAAAGAGGATGGTTATAAAACAGGAAATACAGAATCATTTCTAGAACTGTTGTGTGTTGGATCTGTAAAAAAGCCAACATAGTGAGCCGTGCACACTGAGCACCAGGAGCAGTTGCTACGGTCAATGTGAAAGGGTCCATTTTGGGTTAGTGCAAGCATTGCATCCTGCAGGAATGTAATGTGGTTGCAGTGTTTGTATGTACAGTGTGTGTGCGCTTGGAGGAGAAATCTGGGAGTAGACTGGGAGGAGGTTACACAAAACAGAGCAGATTAGGCTGTGATTAGGCCATGTGAAGTAGGTGCAAGCTTTGATGACTTCATTCAAAAACACAAAAATGAATGGACAATCTGGTGCAGATAGCATCCACATGTGGTTGTGTACTCTGTGAGTCATGCAGCAACGTATGTAGAAACAAACAGGAGGTAAATGCATGTCTGTGCAGAAATTGCAGCTCTTTAACATGATACACCAACACCCAGGCCCTCCTGTGAGTCAGTAAAAGAAAATTATAATGACAAGAGCTTTAGCCAACTCCTCCAGCATTCACAGCATTACATAAGATTGTACTGGTGAGTGGACCCAGTAACCCCACTATTTGATATGGGCTATAACCCTCTGACAGAAGGCACAAATGATTCATTACCAAAGCGCAGATAAACAAAAATCAGGCTCAAGCTAGCTTATAAATCCTTATCGGCCAGCACTTTGTTTAGAGATAATACACATGTTCTTAAACAACAGCACTTTTGAACTTGAGGTGATTTCAATTTCAGGACGCCAAATTTAGATAGGAACATGATTCGCCAAACCTTACTCTGGCTCACACATTGTCTTTGGGACTTTAACCCCCCTCAAAAAACAAACAAACAACCCCCAAACAAAAACCCACAAAGGCACAAATCAGTTCACCGAATGGCATCTGTAAACCAACTGATCTATGTGGCGTCCTAGTGTTGCTCCGCTGCCAACAAACCCATGCCTGTGCGTGGGTTAAAGGCTTCAGTTTGTATTGCGACACAAAAAAAACGACCGTATTTAAAACACAAATCTGGCTGAAGAGAGACAGCATGGCAGAGAGAGTGTGTGCTGGAGTTAGGAGTGAGAGCAAAGTGGATTAGGTGTGTATACCAACGAACGCTGTGGCACGATAAGCTGCAGCAAGGTTGGACACGCTGCCCTGCTGTAGTACTGTTGTGACTCACACAAAAACACCCACACTTGTGCATGCACAAAATACAAATCTGTGTATGAAAAAAGTGTGCGAGCGCAAATAGATATGCAAAAGGAAAAAAAGAGGAACGTGAACCTGTGATTATGCAAGATCACATCCATAACAACAACACAGTAGACACACAGGTGAGCCGCATTCTGACTTTCCTCATCCGGTCTCTGCAGCATGCTCAGCTCCCGTTTGGCACACAGCACAGGGCAGCTCTTGGCAAAGTGTTTACTCGCAAATTAAAGTGAGACATTTCATGAGCTAAATGGAAGCCTGAGATGCTCTTATTGAGTGATCAGATGATAAAGGAGGCCTGTCGTGCTCTCTTACGAAAATGCTGATTTACTTAAAAACAAAAAGAAGAAAAAAGACTGCGATCAATGTGAACACGTACCACCCAAAAGCACAGAAATGCACACGAGCGCACACTAAAACACAATGCAATAAAAAAAAATATCAAATCCTCTTTTTTTCTTTTATCCCTCCTCCATATACTTGAGGCTAAAACGATCAGCAGTTTAATGACTTTGAGAGAATGCGAAAACATAATGGCGGACAATTTTGTCCAAAATAAATAACATAAAAACAATACTCTCACGTTTACGTCAGGCTCTTCCAGCTGCCATGCACTGCAGCTGAAAACAAAGGCATGTGTGCTGCCAAAGTGCACTGCTGCAAAGAGCCCAAATACTGCTCATGTTTCATAATATTCAACCCCTGTGTGTGTGTGTGTGTGTGTGTGCGTGCGTCTGTGTATACAGAGTCTCCTACAGCACAAACGCCTTCCTGTTAACTGTGCTCTGATTCGTCTCCCCCGTAACGTGCACTGTGTTGGAGGGGGGAGCAGCTACAACGCAATGAGACAAAAACGGGTGAATTACTGACGGCAAATGCAGCAGCAGCACGAGGGTCTATTTGAGAGAGGCAGCTGTCTTCCTGGAAAGAGGTTTTTTTTTTCCTCTTCTCGCTTACTCAGAAACAGAGGCCCTTCCTTCCGTTATGCAGTCCAGCTAATACAATGAAAAATGAGGTGTTTTTTTAATCCAACATTCAACATTCTTCCTCCTTTGTGTACACATACAATCTCTCTTCCTCTCTCTCTTCTGCTTTGTGTGTGTAGCTGCTGCATGCCTGCTAGTGTGTTTATTTCTGGAAGCTCACAACATGGCCGACATGTGCTTTGTTATTGTTAGTACAACATCATATCTCTAGGCCTATAAGGGCTGTTCCCCTGCCCCCATCCCACCCAAAACAAGCAGAGCAGGTAGCCTTAAAGAGACACCAGCCTAAACAACATTCTGTGTCTAAAGAGAAGAAGGAAGGGTATGTATTTAGAATAACTAGATTGTCATCAACCCCCTCCTCCTCTTCATCCTCCTCACACTCACCATTTGATGATGATGGCCATATGGAATATTTGTTTCTTGAAAAAAGGCACTGAGGGCAGTCTAAAACGAAACACAGAAAACAAATGACATTTTTTAACCGGCAGCCAGAAGCAAGAAACACAGCTACCGGGCAATTTCTGCTGTAATGCGCGTTTTTATGACACAATACAACGAGCGTGTTGTGAAGAGAAAAAAGAAAAGTACAGCTTGATCTATGGCCGACTGAGCGCAGACTATAATGTACCAAAGTAGTCCTTTGTAGGCTAGTCGATACAACACGGCGGTCATCTTTATTGCGTAATAGTACTCTAGCCTCGCCTGTTCACTGCTGTCATGTATCGGATTATAGTATTTAATCTAGAGTGAGGTCTAATTGGATAGCTGTACTGCGTTACTGTGTACTCTCAACGGATTTACTTCAGCTAAAGCACAGATAGCTCTACTTTAAATACAGCCAAAGTTATAGCATGAAAGTAGCCACATTAAAAAAGAGGGAGGGGGTAACACTAGCGCTTTGTTTAGTTTTAAAAAGCTTAAAAGACATAAAAAATTAAAAAATAAATATGGGTAAGGGTATGCAGACACGCTTAAATGAAAGCTAGCAGTGGGTGAGACGTAAACATTAGCCGTGTGGCTGCTAACGTTAAGCCGCTCGAGCTTTATTTTCTTTTCTGGCTCCCCCCCACACTCCTTTACCTCGAACTGCCAATGTGCCGCTTGCAAAAGCTGCTTCGCTTGGTCTGCCGCACAACCCGCCGTCAGGACGAACTGGTTAATCATGACTTGATGTTTGAGTTCATCCATTTTCGACGAAGCCCGTGTCCTACTCGCGGCGGCTGGCTCTGAAGCAGACTTTCGACCGTTTTTTCCTCTTTCTTCACTCGAGTTGTATTCCGTTCCCTCTGCCTCAGTCGTCCACCATTACAGCCGGTTGAGCAAACACAAATATTTACTGTAGGAGCGGTAGTGGAAGGAACCAGACTTGATTGACAAAAGCACGCAGCCAATCACGTGAGAGCACCGCCGGTGGGACTTGTATGCCGCAAGGGAAGGGTCTCGTTTCGGCGTGTGTTTATCCGGCTGCTTCCGGTTAATTTTGACACCTACGCGCACATTAAACGAAAACAGTTCACATTTGTAAAAAGGTTTGAAAACACGGCACACCCACAGTGCGAAATTCGTCGCGAACGGGGGTTAACCTCACACCGCAGGAATCTCAGAAAGGGTTTGTTTTGGACTACAAATCCCGTGAGCACGCGCTTTGTTTGTAAAGTTCCAGAAGGCGAGGCTTTTTGTGAATGACGGCCGCTCTCGTCCAATTCCCAGGCTCGCTGTGTCGCTACCTCGCCAAATATGGTAAACAAATCCACCATCGCCAATTACATCGCTCCGAGTTAAATTCGGGACAGTCGACAGCCGTGGGTGAATAGCGTCGTGTCTGCTCTGGGCAGTTTCTCACAAAACTACCTCTCACTTTTGTGTGTTTGTGTGTGTGTGTCATATCAGTGCCGCAGCGTATCAGTGCGGACTGCGGCGGTACTACAGCCTTTCGCATCCTCATTTCTCCTTTGTTGAAATAACAGTCTCTGTTTACATTGATGGGTTGCAGGGCAAATTCCCCTTTTTCCCCTTTCACTTGCCCAAGGACTTGCCAACAGGTTAGTTAATCGGTAGCATTTCATTATTTTTAGTAAACAGGACACTGTGTTTTGTTTTGTTTTGTTTTTTAAATCCACATGTAGTTATTCAGTAGATATCCGTTACCACAATAATGAGGGTATAATTTCAAATCTCTAAACAAATGAAATGAATATGAAATAATGTGAGAACGCAGTCGAGTCCTGGTTTCTGTGACAATGAATAAACAATAGATTATTAGGGTAGTTACACTGGGCCGATTAAATGACTGGAAACACTCCCGTCTGGTTTGCGCTCAGCATTTAAGTCAAAGGCAATAAATGAGCAACTACGTGGGCGGATTAGAGTGTGCAAAGGCAGCATACTTCTAAAACATCAGCTTTAGTGCAGACTGTGTGTAAAACAAGCTTTCGGATATCACACACGGCGCTTGGAATTGTGGGTAAGTGTAAACTGTAAGGGCAGCACGGTGCCTCACAGTAAGAAGGTCCTGAGCTCAATTCCACCATCAAGCGGGGTCTTTCTGTGTGGAGTTTGCATGTTCTCCCCAGCTTCCTCTCACAGTCCAAAGAATTGGAAACTCTAAATTGCCCAAAGAGAGTGAATGTGAGTACATATGGTTGTCTGTGTATATGTGTTAGCCCTGCTGCGACAGACTGGCGACCTGTCCACGGTGTACCCTGCCTCTCGCACTAAGACAGCTGGCATAGGCTCCAGCGCCCCCCACGGACCTGAAAAACGATAAGCGGAAGCGAATGGATGGATGGATGTAAACTGTAAACATTTGTTTGTAGCAGCTGTGGCTGTTTGATGGAGCAAAGAGTGGAAACAGAGACACCTTCTGGTCAAAGGAAGTTTTAAAAAAAGAAACTGAAGTTAAAGTACAGCTACAGTACTGAGATCCTTTGTTATCATTTCTAAATATTTTTATCCTTAGATTGTTTGTGTGATTCACACATGAAAATGATCCTTATTTATATTATGCTGGGCAGTGCAGTGATGCAGCACTTCTGTCTGTCCACTGTCTGAAACTGGAAGTTTTAGCATGGCATAGATTAAATGGGTAGAAAACTGACTATTACTGACTATTTAAAGCTTAAGCCATGTTTAATATGTGTATATGTAGACTTATGTTCCATACTACTACAGGACATAAGAAGATGGACAACAGGTCCTCTTTAAGGATACAGGAAGACCTGCAGTGTTAAAAACAAAATGTTGGTAATGTTAGGTTGTTGAGTCAAAGTGGGGGACTTCAGTTCAGGGAATTACTGAACTCAGCACACATCTCAGCCCTTGAGATGTGTGCTTTGGTTCTGCTGAGGGACAGTGGGAATCCTGGCAACAATAAGGACAGCTGTACAAACATTTCCCTGTCTCACCAGCAAGCCCTTTGTCAAGATCCTAAATAAACCTGAAACATTATAGAAATCAGGCTTCCTTGAAGAGATGTGACACCTGGCCTACATGCACAGGCTCTACAAGCTTTGTAGAGCCTGAAGGGCTTGCTGGTGCTAGCTCTTGTCGGCCTCTGGACTCCAAATGTTCAAGCTTCACGCAGATGTGTTGCTAAAGTAAGTCAGAGGAGGAGGAGGAAGAGATTTAGCTAGCTCTGCATACTGTTGAAAATATTCCCAGGATTTAAGGAAAATCATTAATGCATGCAGGCCACAGCAGTGGTAAAATTGCCTCTGTTGACCATTAATCATGCAATATGCCATTAATGATGTAACATGCAAGGTTTAATTACAGTTTTTTTTCCCTCACATTCCCAGGTACTTGCATCCAATGTTTCAAGAGAAAGATACGTTGCCAACCCTGTCCCAGTCTTTCACACATTTTGCAAAACAGTTTTGCATGATACTCCGTGAGCCTGTGACAATAAAAAAGGGGAAGAAAAGTGTACCCCAACAGAAAGTGATCAGTGCTTGCTTTCTTCCATTCATTCTACCTGTATTTGGTTTGTAGGTGCAATGCAGAATTGGTCCACGGGGAGGCAGTGCTTCCTCATGATTCAAATATGCTCTTCTGCATACAGCTGAAAAACATTGGTCTCTAATGTTTTTTAACCTGCGCAGAATGTGACTACAGCACACACACACACACACATATTTTAAAATATTCACAGTGTGTGTGAAAGCTCTATGCACCTTACTCTAAACATATGCATGCATAAAATGATACAGTAATCAATGAATATCACTTTAGGCTTTACAGATCTAGGTTTATACTGCCACTTGATTAAAGTATTAAAATATTTTGTGCATATTTTGCAGAACCTTTTAGAAATAATTTTAAACTCCCTGGAGGGCAAAACAAAACCTGCAGAAAAACAACCATCCATTCATTTTTTCTGTCTGATGAGAGTCCAGTGAATACTCTGAACCTGTGGTGATGCATCACTGAGCAGAACACCAGAAAACAAACAGTGGCAGTTGACAGATACACATATCAATAGTATCGATATTAACACGGTATTGGATCGATACTAGCATGATACCTTGTTTCTATCCACTAAATTCAGTATGCAGCCCACTGAACTGCGTTAAATAAAATATTTTTTTCTTTTTCTTGGGGGAAGGTTTGAAAAAGTATACCTCAAACATGCACTATGAGAAATGTCTGATCCTTTTTATGCTGTAATATCTATTTGATTTATAGTCCACATCACAATTAAACAACAGAAGCTGACCCAAACTGCTTCTATATTTACATTTTAGATATCCAAAAAACCTAGTTTCAAAATACACGAAGAGCTAAAAGGTGTGTTTTGTTGTATTAACAAATTATTGTGGAAAGTAAAACTCACAGTCATTTAATGGTGCTTAAAATGTACTCAGAATTTGAAAAACTGATTATGATTCATCTGGCAAGTCATGCAGCACCGCTCTCCCGTAGGTAAGCTGCCATCGGTTAGAAGTATCGGTATCTGTATTGCAATATTTGCTCTGTATTTACTCGACATGTTGATCGATATCAACATTTCCAGTAACACACATCAGGTTAAAGCCAGATTAAACAGTGTCCTTTTCAAATTTGACAGCACCACAGTATCAGCTGTAATTTAAAAAGCTACGTGAAGCGTGAGCTTATCAGTTAACTGCTGCTTTCTTTGCAGGTGCAAACTGCGCGCGGGACCTGTGGCGCGCCTCTTTCAGCGCCGGCGGGGATGCTGTGTGTGAGGCGCGCGCAGGAGGTGGAGGTGGGGGGTGTCACAGTTTTAGCCTGCTTCCTAGAATAAAGACAAACAGGAAACCACTAAACTGACCTTATTGCACCGCAGCCTGCGTGCACCAACCCCACTCGTGTTCTGACAGTCATTGCTGGGGACGTCTTTAGAGGGAGAGGGAGAGAGAGAGACCTGAAGTAAAGGCGAGAAGCCATGATATACAGCCAACCAATCAGAAATCTCTCCCCGAGACCGCATTTAAAGGGATAGTGAGCAGTCCCTGGAGATTTTACGGAGACTTATTTCACAACCACTACACCTCCTCACGTCTTTGACCTCCCTCCACACTCCAGTAGTGCCGAGCGGTCGAATCGGTAGCATGGATCTGTCCTAAGTGCCGCCTCTCTTCTGTATGTTTTGTTTTTTTTGCCTCCATGTGAGCTTGCCTCAGCTGCTGGATGCTCTTCGCCCCCACCCTCCCCGCCGCACTTGTTGCGCAGAGAGTGGATGCGCCGCTGAGTCCTTGGAGAGGAGAGGCAGGGACTCACTGCAACAGGTGCACACACGGAGCATCTCCTCCAGCGAGGCTACATCGCAGGTAGGTCAAACGGGCATCTTTAGCACATTTATTGATCGCATTCTGAGTGTTATGCTCGCAAATATCTAATTGCTGATTATCCATTCGACACCTTTACGCGAGGCACGGTTTGATCCGTTTATCTGACCGTGTTTGCGCTCTTTTCCTTTACTTTTCCTCTCGCCTTGAGACAGCGCTGAACTTTAAATGCCAGTTTTAAGGAGCCTCTGACAGTCTTCAGCCTCTGCCGCGTGTACAAAGCCAGGATGCCGGTGTTGACGAGCCCCGACATCGCCAACAAGTTTAAGGAGAGATGGCTGGCGGCTTACCCGGAAGATCACGTCTCTGGGTCTGAGTCTGCCCCCCTTGACGACAGCCTCACCAGCCTCCACTGGCTCCAGAATTTCTCCATCCTCAGCGCAGACCCGGAGCGTCCCAGCGGCGCGGGACTCGAGTGTCCGTCCTCGCAGCAGCACCTCTTCATCAAACGCCTCGCCTTCCCCGGACCGGGCACCGACTCTCCTTCCAGCCCCCCAGCCGGGGACACCGCCGCAACCGGGATGCCTCTGTATCTCGGGAGCCCCGTCACCTCTGGCAGCGACTCCACCGCGGCGGCTCCGCGGTTTCCCTGCGGCGCGCACCCCACGCCCGCCTACCCGCAGATCCCGATTCAGCCGAGCCCGCCGGTGGAGATCGACTACAAAACCAACCCCAAAGTCAAGCCGCCCTATTCCTACGCCTCTCTCATCTGCATGGCCATGCAGGCCAGCAAGCAGCCCAAAGTGACTCTGTCCACCATTTATAACTGGATCACGGAGAATTTCTGCTACTACAGACACGCGGAGCCCAGCTGGCAGGTAACAGAGACCGGATAACTCTTCTTCTATTATTTATGAATCTGCTAAATGGTGGAGTGAGGGAGAGAAGGGCCAGCAATTTGACTTCAGTGTCACCACCATACACGGCATATTCAGGCCACAGGAGATCAGACGAGGCCTTTGTTTTATCAGTGTGTGTGGGGGGAACTTAAATTATAATAATTGAAAACCTCAGACCCCCCTTCTCTGTCTCTTTGCAGGATTCGTGTCTCATTTCTGCCTTTGATGAGTTCCATGACAAGTGTTTTTAATCCATCTGAAATTTCCATCCTCCTAGACAGTGCTCTTCGCAGGGTTTTTGTCTGAAGGGAACGGTGATGGGGTGGAGAAAGCACTCCAATCTGTGTGTGTGTGTGCGTGCGTGTTAATGAGGGCTCCTGAGAGAGATGGCAGCTAAGCACAGCTGATCATGTTTGAAATGCACAGAGCTGCCTGTTACTAGAAAGCCTCATTAGGTACAATTGCTTCCCCATACAAACAACAACAATGCCCACCCCCGCCGCCCCACCTCCCCAACACCCACCTGCCCATCTCCCTCTCAAAGTGGCATGTTCAGTTTTTTTTGCATGACTGACTTAAATTTGCTCAAAGCCGGTGGGGTCCACGCTAAATCACGTTGTGTTCCTGTGTGTGTGTTACAGAACTCGATTCGTCACAACCTGTCCCTCAACAAGTGTTTCAAGAAGGTCCCCAGACAGAAGGACGAGCCAGGAAAGGGAGGCTTCTGGCAGATTGATCCTCAGTATGCTGACATGTTTGTCAATGGCATCTTCAAGCGCAGGAGGATGTCTGCCAACCACTACAGCAGCGGCAGCGGAACCAACAGCGGTGCCCACAGGCAGAGCAAACTAGTTCAGAGTTACCACGCCAGCCAAAACGGCTGCCCCTACCAGGGCGCGGGAGGCAAACGGAAGCACCTGCCCTCAAAAAACAGCAACAGTAAGGTTATGAGGGCCACAGAGTCCCCTCTGCTAGCCACAGAGGCCAACAAGGCAGACGTCCTGAGAGGGGACTTTGACCTGTCCTCCGTGTTTGACGACGTCCTCGGCGGTAGCTGCAGCACCTTCGAAGATCTGGACATCAACACGGCACTGAGCTCCCTGGGCTGCGAGATGGAGCTCGCTGGGCCGGGCAGGCAGGGGAGATGGTGTGGAGGAGTGGACGTTATGGGTCAGAGCCAGCACATGAACCTTCATCACCAATCCTATGGCTACATGGACCTAAGCGCTGCTTCCATGGAGTGTACGGTCAGCATGGGAGAGCTCCACGTGCCTCACGCACATCCGCAGCCACAGCAGCAGCAGCTGGACCCAGATCGCTTGCTCCAGAGCCACCACCAACACCACCACCACCTTCAGCTGCAGCTGCAGCATTTCGACGAGCCCTCCATCCTCTTCCCGGAGCAGCCAGAAGAAGCGATGCTGCAAACATGGGAGGAGATAAAAGAGGAGGCACAGGCTATTCCGCTGACTCTGGATCAGGGCTTCAGCCTGTGCGAGGGCTTCTTCACAGAGATGCAGCCATGGGAACGAGTGGAGAGCTACCTGTGACCTTTGACCCTAACCACACTGACTTCTATTTGATATTTTGGTGTTTTTTGTTTTGTTTTTTTACATTCAATGACCTCTCTGATTGCTGGTCCATGTGGTCTGTATTATCTTTAAGGATAAAAGTTAGAGCTACAGCCCCATTTTACAATCATATCCCATCCCTCAGTTCTACTGCAGTGCACTCTGCATTTTTAATTTGTCACTTTTTCTTCCCTTAAAAAGACTTTAAAACTTGTTGGATGATTATTGATCATTACCTGGCATAGACTTCCATTGTCTTCCCTGTCAGTTTACAGGGAGCAGCATGCAGCATGACGGAGCACTGATACTCAAACAATAAGAGAACTGACAAAAAGAACAGAAAGACTTTTACGTACCAAATTCAATTTTCAGATGTACTCATATCACAGCGTAGAAGGAATAGAAGGAGGAAGGATAATGAAGAAGAGACAAATGCTCACCCTTTAAATTGGATTTGGTGGAGGTTGAATACAAGGATGAGCGTTGAACCCGGCCGGACTGCAGCTTCTCGTCCCTCTGAGCTTATTGAGAAAGCACTGTCACTACAGGACTGACATACTGGATTCTATTGTGCTACATTAGCATTAACTCTTTTTTTAACTAACATGCAGTGAAATCAGCCATTCATCTCAATTGTTCATGTTGTGTGATAATGTAGGATGAAGGAGCAAAAATGGAGACAGAAGGAAAAAAAAAATCGTTGTAAGAGATTAGAACTCATTCATTTAAGATGCTGTTATATAGTCAATTTAATATATATATATCTATATATACATATAGATATATAAGTATATAGCATGAAGCTAGGCAAGATCATTTGCCATTTGTCTACAGTTATGTATTGCAATGCTAAAACCGGAGCAGTTGGTGGGTCATGAAATGGGACATTATGCACTTTGATAGGCAGCAGTTCTTAGGAAAGAAAGACAGCTTATGTTCAAGATGTTTAGTTTAATTTTTTACGGTATTAAAGTCATACTTTCGAACATTTACTGACCACATGATTAAAACAATGCACGTGTTGCAAATGAACTCGACACTGCAATAAGTCAAACTGGCAAGCGTTTGTTTGTTGTTCTCTTTTCCTTCATATATATATATATATATATATATATATATATATATATATATATATATATATATACATATATATATATATATATATATATATATATATATATATATATATATATATAGGGATTTTTTATAAAACAATATTCCGCCAAATTTGTTGATATGCAGCTTATTGGAGTTTCTGTGACGATTAACCCTTCCCACCACTACCGGGCCGTCTCTGTTATTAAAAAGCAGCCAAGCCGCCATTTTTGAAAGGCTGCCAAGCACATACGGCGAAGAGGCCGCCTACCACCAGGATTAAAATGGATGTAGCATTTGTTGTGCTTCAGTTCTGTTGCGCCACATTTGGCAGAGTTGCAGCTGAGATTGTTTTAGGGAGCAGATTTAATAACATCAGTGTCACTGGCATTGTTAGAACGCTGGTGTTTGCTTTCTAATGTACTTTTTTTTTTTTTTGTAAATCAGGTGGGAACGAGCACATTGTGCTGACGATTTGAAAATCAGTCTTTAGCCTGATGATAGAGGCCTATGGACTCCCTGTACTTCTGAATTTTTCCCAAGTGTCTCGTCTCTGTTGTGCCCTCACAGCACATGGATCTTGTGTGAGAGGATTTGGAGCTAACTTGGAGTTTTCTCAGAGTTCTGTTTTTGATCACAGGGTGATGGATTCTTTTGACCTTATTGATTACATTAGTGTAGGTTTTACTTTTCTTTAATTTGTGAGGTTTGTTTAAAAGAAATCCGATCAGAAATCTTGGAGGAGGGTTTAGGGACAGATGCATAAATTCATCAGTTAATGGCCAGACTTTCTTATTGTATCATTATGGTGGGTGACATGACCTCTTTAATCTTACCATGTTATTTCATTTGTACCTTTTTTAAGCTGTTTGAAAATGCAATCATGCCTTAATGCAATAAATGGTGTCAATTAAAGAAATCATCCTTTACTTGAAATATCTTAAAACACCAACACGTGGCGGTGAGCAACATAGCAGGGTGGTCAGGATTATTGTTTGAGTTAGAGGTGTGTGTGCGTGTGTGTGTGTGTGTGTGTGTGTGTGTGTGTGTGTGTGTGTGTGTGTGTGTGTGTGTGTGTGCAATCAACAGATAAAAGGTCTATCAGGGTTTATCATTAATCAGTCCAGACAGGCCTGCACTTGCCTGGCATTTGAAACATACCCGGGTAGATATAATAGCATGAACACCTGTACAGCAAACATAAGATAATAGCTCATTCTACCTTTAGACTGGCACAACCTTTTTTCACATAATATTCATTTTGCTGAGTAGCTAATGGCACTGCGGTTTTAACTCTAAATGAGGTTGAAGAGGATATAAATTAATCATTATCATAGCAAAACCTTCTGGGAGGAAGCTGCCAGTAACCCATGAAGCTGACCATGTTTTGCATGTAGTTTTGAGTCTTTGCTTGCTTTTTTTCAGTATGCAACAATCAAGCCAAACTCTGCAGTGTGGTCATTGGATGAACAGGGGTCAAGCTCTATCTTACAATCAAGGAACTATTGGTCATGTTATTGAAATGCAAAGAAACCCGAACAGACCAAAAAAATAGCTAATATGTTTGGTCATAAAGTGGGAAATGATCAGTTTTATGAACAAAAACTATGATGACATCCCCATAAATATAAAAAGTATGTTTATATCATTGCACTCACTGCAGAGAAGCACCTCGCTAGTCCCTGTTTGGTCCCCCTTTGCCTTCAGAACTGTTTTAATTGTTCATCGATTGAACAAGGTGCTGGAAACATTTCTCAGAGGTTTTATTCCTCATTGACATAAGTTCCACCACATTCCAAAGGTGCTCTAATGGATTGAGATCTGCTGACTGTGGAGGACATTTGAGTACAGTGAACTCTTTGTCAAGTTCAAAGAACCAGTCTGAGGTCATAAAGCAATGGACATGGTCAACAACAATATTCAGTTAGGTTGCAGCATTTACAAGTTAGTACTAAGAGGCCTAACGTGTGCCAAGAAAATAAGCTCCCACAGCACTGCACTACCGCCACCAGTCTGAACCACTGATACAAGGTAGGAGAGATCCATGCTTTCATGTTGTTTACACCATATTTTCAATCTACCATAATCGACTCATCAGACCAGGTAACATCATTTCCAATCATCTGTTGTCCAATTTTGGTGCGCCAGTTCTAATTGTAGCCCAAGTTTCCTCATCTTAGCTGAGTGTAGCCCATCTGCTTCAAGGTTTGACATGTTTGGAGATGTTCTTCCGTCTACTCTGTTTGTAGCAAGTGGTTATTTGAGTTACTGCTGCCTTACTGTCAGCTTGAAGCAGTCCGGCCATTTCCCCTTGACCTCTGGCATCAATAAAGCATTTTTGCACACAGAACTGCCGCTCACTGGACATTTACACTTTTTTGGACCATCCTGTGTAAATCCTAGAGATGGTTGATCAGCTGACACCAACAACCAAGTCACATTCAAAGTTACTTAAATCACCTTTATTTATCATTCTGATTCTTGACCATGTGTACGTGCCTAAACATATTGAGTTCCTACCATGTGATTGGCCTTTGAGTGCATGAACTTCTGCATATTATCTTCCTGTCTTATTCTATGTTACGCATTCCCCTTAACTGTACAGTAAGGGTCTATGAATAAGGCTCAACAGTGTGTTCTTTGCAGTATAAGCAACATACTGGAACAGCTGTGGTATTAAAAATTTCACCATTAGAATATAATCCAGTGCTGGTGCTGATGAGGTTGGAGGTATTACCATCACCTACAGCCACCCATTCTTCTTAAGTTCCACAGCCACAGCGTGTCCACAGCATATTTCTTGTTGCTGGTCTGTCACTGGTGGAATTTCCATAATCCAGTTGCCCAGGTAACCCTCAAATGTATCTATTACCCTGTCAGATGTCAATCAGCAGTATCCCTCCCTGTCATTGTGGCAGTCACTTCAATTGCTTGCCTCAAAGATGAGAAAACTTTAACACAGGACAAGCGTTCTTCAAATTGCCAGCAGTTAAATGTCATTGACAGTCTGTGGTCTCGAGCTGCCATGTTGCTGTGAATAACTTCCTGTATGGATACCCATTAAAATGTGGTTAACTGGGAAATAAGCCAACCCAGAGCTCTGGAGTCTCTACTGAACAGCTCTGCTCTGTAGAGGATTGCAGAATGCCCACTTTAATAAAGAAACGACTACTTCAGTTCTAAAGGAGACGCTCGTATAGATCCTGCTGCTGTCTGATGGTGCAGATGTTTGATCATCTCAGCGCAAAGAATACCTAGCTCTTATTTAAGTCAAGATACAGGTTAGGTAGATGCTTATGGATCAGTTTTATTGCTAAAAATAAAGAAACCTCATGCTGCGAACAGATATAATCGATTCATCCTTTATAACCTTTTTGTTTTTATTCCATAAAGTAGAGACTTTAAGGCTTCTTTTGATTTTGCTTAGACTTTGAAGTTAAAACTGGGTGTCTTGTGCTAAAAGCATGCGTTAGCATTTGACCTGGGCTACATGCTAACTTGGGATTGCTAATACAGCCATAATGACTGCTCAACATGATACACTGAGCAAAGCATGCTAAATATAAATCAAGTATCGGGCCAAGTGAAAAAGAAATTAACCTGCTAGTGAAACAAGATGATAATTTAGCTGATCTGGAGTCAGCGTTTAGACGCTTTATAAATGCATTTAAAAAATAGTACTGATGAGGCTAAGTTTTTCAAACCCTGGAGGCCTGAAATTAGGAATGATCTGTAGGTGCTGGACAACTTTGAGGACTCTCAATGCATAAGAGCTCAAAAGGTTTAAAAAACGATAAGTCACTGGCATGCTATGCAAAGTACAGTGATTGCATCTGTGTTTGTGGCAAGTTCACAGTCTTTGCAGCTAATTAAATGTGTTGATTGTGGGTTTCAGGGTCAAATTAGTGTAATGAGAGGACAAACAACAATTCTCTAATCAACACTTTTGTCAACTCCAAATGATTATGGAAATTAAATATATTGTACTGTTACAAAGCATTCTAATGTGCAATTTTGTGCACACACAATTAAGAAAGCCTCATGTTAAAATTCCTAGATATGCATATATATCTTCGAATCAATATGCATCTATTTTATGGGATTTGTATTATATATGATATACATTATTGTATAGTGGCAATAGTGTTGTGAAAATAAGAACTACAGAAGGAGACAGTAGGAGCGTCACATTTATAAAGTCAAGCCTGTTGAAAACTACACGGCCCATTCTCCCCAGAAAGAGATGTGTCTGTAGCAGTTAGAAAAAGCCCTCATAACTTAGCTCCACATCTCATTTCAACCTTTTCCAGGATTTTGTTTGAATGCCCTGTATGAAAATGTGCTTTTCCACCTCAAATCTCTTTTTAATTGAAATTGCTGGAGTAAAAGGCGAAAACGGGCTTATCTCCATCCCTCTGGCTCACGGCTCCCAATAGCGACAGGTCATGTGTGGAGATCTCCAGGAATGGGTGGAATAACTCGGATTCCTTAAAACAGCGGGGACTACGGCCAGATTTAAGGCTGAGGCGTGTGACCGGTGACCACCCCGCATTTGAGAAAATCACCTCAGCTGATCGACATGCAGCTACTATGAGAGTCAAAGGCAAGTTTATACCAATAAAATCTCTGCCTGAAAGCAGGAGGGGAAAGATCAGTGTCACTTTCACAGTGAAGTGGAAAAAGCCATCCATTGTGCTCAATCCTATGTGTGTGTGTGTGTGCAAATGTGTGAATTCACATTTGGCTCTGTTTGTCTGCGACCCTGTGCACATGTCGGTGTGTGTCGTTACATTATACGCCTGCAATGTTTGTGTTGGTCCACGGGCTTCTTTGTCTGTACTCCTGGTGATGTGTGTGCTGCCCGCTGGGAGTGTGTGTACACGGCTGCGATTGGAGCCCCGTGGTGGCCCAGATAACACTATCTCTGTGGAGCCAGAGCCCCGTGGTTCTATTCAGCGTGGAGGATGAGAGGCTGGGACTGCCCAGCATGCGGACCTGCTGAAAGGAGAAGGAACAAGTCGTGCTGTCACTGTAGGCTAACCTGGCTTATAATGCTTTATAACCTCTTCTTTGGTGCCCCTCTGGGAGGCTGTGCATAGGTCTGAGTGTGCCTATGTGTGTGTGTGTGTGTGTGTGCGCTTGTGGGCCCATGGAGAAGGGCAAAGGTAGGGAACAGACACAAGATGAGGGTGTAGTCAGTGTTTTATTGCCTTCATGACACCCTCTGGACAGCTTCTGATTAGAGTCAGGCATAAACGGGGTCAGCCAGCTTTGCTGAAGAGCACTCCTCCTAGCTTGACATAGACAGTGGGTTCAACTCCCCGCTCATTGTGCAAAACCACACGGTTATTCTTTATATGGAAGGGAAAGCAGACAGAAGACACATGATAGGGGTCCCTAATTAGATGCTTCATTGTGCCACAAAGCAAAAACCAACAGTGGGAAAGTCTTACGGCTGCTTTATAGCCCCTGAGGAACCCCTGTGCACGAGTGATTACACATACGGATAAGAGAAGGAGCTCACTGATAAAATAAATGTCCTCACTGTGCACTGAAGCACATGCATTCATAGAAGATCTTCATTAGGATTCTCCTTCACCTCTCTGACCTGGCGGGAAATTGTAATCCGTCCCTGGTTTCCAAGGCCATCACGTATTGATAAGGGGGAAAAAAGACTTGGGGTGATATTCAGTGGTCTGGCCATCTGTTAATGCCTCTCCAGCCTGGCTTGACACAAGAGGAGGGGCTTAGGGAGGAAATACACCTAAATAATCTTTCCAAAAGGCTGTTGTTTATGCATGAAATGCTAATAAGGGTTCCATTTAGATTGCCTGATCCATTTTGAAAGGAAGTACGGATGGTAAATTAGAATAAAAGGGCTGAGGTGTAACACGGGTAAGTGGAGGGGGGGGGGTTCTTTTATTGAAAAAGATTATCAAGGACTCACCCAAATGCATAATTGAGCAGCGTCCAAATGGTCATGTTTATATACAATAAGATGAGAATCATTACTCCAAGTGCTAGATTTTTTTAAAAACGCATTTTCCCTCAATGAAAGCTTTATTGTTGTAGTTTTTCCAGAGGAGTCTTTAGTCCCTCGAAAATGAAGACTGGATCTCGTATTTCCACACGTCCGTCCAGAACCCCCCCCCCCCAGATGTTGTTTAGTTTTGATGTGCTAATTTTTATTCATTCAGGGCATAATGTGAAAAAAAGGCGTGCAAATGAGTGCAATTGCAACAGTAACGCACAGATGGCAATCATGAAAACATATAAAAACATATGTATTCTTGAAGGCCAAAGAGGCTCTTATAATATCAGGGATGCTTGGGGCTTAAGTCACATCAGATGTGTCCCATTCTCTTTTCCACCGCCTTTTTCTCTCCTCTGTTTCTATGATCATCCACTCTCAACTAGTCATTCGCTGCAGGAGCATTTTTTTAACCATTTTCATTACTTCTGTTATGCTTTTCAGCGTTCAGAGTGCCTTAACCTTGGAGGCCTTAGATTTCTCTTTACTCTGTTATCCTTGACTTTCTTTCAGCAACAGTGTTGCTAAGAATGAGTGAGGTCGAACTTGAGAAAAACGCAGACTGTACAGTATGCCCGCCACACCGCATACCGCACATCTTCAGAGGCTCTATCAGCAAATTAGGCCCGATATGGATGCGACTCCAGTGTAGTGCTGCAACTGTATTCCCATTTGGAAGATTATCATTGTTAAGCAGCCCAACATCAATAACAATGTTAACAAAATGCATGTGATGTGCATGCATGGATTCATATTACTCTTTTTTTAATGACAGAGTGACCTCGAAAGAAATGTATTTTAATGAAGGTTTATTAAATGCCTGCACCACTTCTGTTTATGGAGACTCCTTTGAGACGTGTAACTCTTTTGTATAACTAAGAAAATGAAGCTTTGAAGCAGGTGGTGAGTGTTGTAGTTCACGTCTAACAATGTTCTTTTTCTAAACCTAATCAGGTAGTTTTGGTGCCTGAAGACGCAAATTAAGTGTAAAAGTAGCAACAAAGAAAAGTGACCTACAGCACCTTCTCCTGTCTCCTAATGCAGACTGTGCTGCCATGCTTTCGGTAGAAGGATCAGGTAGAGGGCCATCTCTCTGGTACCCTTCATTTATTCTCCACTTGTCCAGCTACTTCAAATTTGGTAAAAATGGAACAATATTCACCTGCTCCAAGTTTTCTTGTCTTTATGCTTGGCTAACAAGCAACCAGCAATAGCCTTGCACACAATGAACTGATATAAAAATAGTATAGATCCTCAGCTGTCACCCTTTGCTTTAAAAAATGAAGGCATAATATTAAGTTTATTTTACAAAATTCTTTTTTCTTTATAAGGACTTTTTTTGTGCAAATTCATTCCAGGCCCTGTAGTGATTTAACCAACGATATATGACGTTTTTTTAGCAGTGTTTGTGGGTAATGTACTAAAAAGTAACACATTTACTACTTGAGTAACATGCTGCACTAGATATAAAATTTATATAATCTGTTGTTATCATTTTCTTTCCCTTCCTGACACACAGCTATGTTTTAGCGTCAGCACGCGGGAACCTCAGCTAGCAAGATGGTAGAAAGAGCAAAACTGTGCTGTGAAAGTATTCACTTTATATTGAATGCACTTCATATTGAAAAAAAAAAATCCCAAACGTGCTCCAGACATGATCAAGGACACCTGGTATTTAACAGAGCAGCTTCAAAACACAAAGCGCTATCATTTCTCTAGCCCAAAAACAGCTAGCTGTTAGCGTTGCTATAGCTGTGCTACGAGGCTGGAGTGGATGCTACCAATATCAAGCTGTAGAGTAAACCTGCCCTCTGAAAACTATACCCAACATGCACAGGGAACTGCAAGTAGATAATGAGGTAATGCAAGAGCAGAAACAGTGTTTGTTAATAAAAAATTAATGGTGATAGTCATCAAGTATTTTTTTCTTTGAGCAGAGCCTTGCTGGACTCGGTGTCCAACTCCAGGCCTCAAGGGCCAGTGTCCTGCAGGTTTTAGATATTACCCTGGGTCAGCACACCTGAATCAAATGGTTACTTCATTTAGCCATTCAGCTAATTTAGCAAATTAAATAAGCTGTGTTGGATCAAGGACACATCTAAAACCTGCAGGACACCAGCCTTTGAGGCCTGGAGGTGGACACCCCTGATCTAGTATCCTGACACTTACTGCATATTAAAAGTATTATCATAAAAGTTCTTATTTTTAATCTTTTCATCAAACAATCTGCAAGAATGTCAGTGAGTGCATTTCCAAAGATCTTGTATTATTCCTTTGTTACATACAGCTGCTTTAAAAGAAAAAAAAGGGAGAACAGAGCCAAGTTATTAAGGCAGCAATAAAAGTGCCAAGTAACATTTTTCTGGAGTTCCTTAAAGAACAAATGCACTCACATTTATGTTTACAATATATTCACAATGGAATAATAAAGAAATCTGTGGTTCAGCATATATGTCTGTTGCTTTATGTGTGTGCATCTTGGCATCCAGCACATGGTCAGAGAAAGACATTCTTGTCCCGTGCCTTCGGTCTCTGTGGTCGCAGGGAGCAGCCGTTTGTCCCACAGGCAGACAGGAGGAGGGCGCACAACTGCCCCCCACAAACACAATTATACACCCAGACTTAGGCCAGTCACACAGATACAACTGCATGAACCCTCACAAGGTCCAACAATCGTGCCCACACACAGAGGGCTAGCCAGAGGGCAGCGTGTCAGGAGGCTGAGCGTGGACGAGAGCGTAGAAAACGAGCCAGGACGGTCCTGGAGCTGTGCCACTCACACAGCATCAGTATCGGTGCCAAGAAGCAGAGCAGAAAACAAGTCTGGACCAATCTCCTCAATGTGACCTGCTGCTCTGCCAGGTTCTCAGCCAGAAAAACTGCTGGTTAGATCGTTGTGGAGCTCACAAAAAGTTTTTGGAGGTACTGTTCTGACCAGAAAGTTCTTCCTCCAGAAACTGTTTCTGACAGTGGCCCTGAGAGGTCAAATTTACTGCACCTTAAAAAAAACAGCAGGCAAAAGAAAAATGCTGAAAAAGTCGAATATTTGCTGCATTTGAAAAGAAATGCAGCAGAAAGCTCACTCTTTTTTTCTAGTTCCTTTGTGTTGGTGTTTTCTCAAGTTACAGTGCATTTGATCTCTCAGGACCACCGTAGTATCTCAATTCCATATATTTTAAAGGTAAAAAAAAAAAGGGAAGTCAAATTATTTATGTTGTGAGCCATCCATTAAGCCTTGGACGTGGTGAAAAGTGTTACTCATTCATCATCATTTTTTAAAATATTTTTTTAAAACCTTCTCCCACAACTTTCTCCCGCTTACATGGAAACAATGGAACTGAAGGTTATGAAGACATTCTAAGAAGCTAAGACATAAAGATAAGACAGACAAAAGGCACTGGATATGTGTTTGCACTTACCTGTGTGTAAATGAGAAAAACCACACTTGCATGCAGGTGTACGTGTGAGCGTGGGTGTGTGTGGGCGGGCACACGTGTGTGTGTGTGTGTGTATCCATCCACCCCCTCCTACTATCCAGGATATCTCAAAGCCACTAGACAGCCTCCACCACCTTCTCCTCCAGTCACACAGTTTTTCCATTCTTCACCCTTCGTCCCTGTGCTGCTGTTGAGGGCTCTTATTTGATTAGCTGCGATTTGCTTTGTGAAGCAGTGAAGCATTTGGCTCAGCCAGGGGAGCCGCACACACACACTCTGACAGACACATGCGTGGGTTCTCAGACAAAACACAAAGACACACACAGGGCACACAAGTGTATTTCGCATCTAGATTACCCCAACCATGTCTCCATCCTTGAATCGCATATCAGAGGATTTAAAAGCTAACTTACATCACAAGTAGTTATATCACATAGCACAGCTCTTTGTCTCAGGATATGAATGACAAAAAAAAAAGAAACAGGCATCTCCAAACCTGTGAGGAGATGCGAGGGTCATAGCCATGACTAAACGGTTTCTTTAATGCTGACTCACCAGCATCTGTTTACATGACTTCATGCCGCGAGCTCAAGAAATTACCTCTGATTGTATAGGAATGACAGTAGAGTGACACTCTATCTACCAGGCCTTAGTTGCACTAACAGTAAACCCGTCAATAATGAATGTGAGGTCACTGTGTTAGCGAGGGTGTGTTAGTTTGAGAAGTGTGTGAAAAAGATGCACGCAAATACAGGTTGTCATTGTCTCAATATCAGGCTCCCTGTGCCAGCAGAACATGTCAGATGTTGGGTCACCATACGCAGCAAGAACAGTTCTAATGATGGGTAGCGCTTGAGTCTGCTGCAGGCAGGTATTTTGTTTGGTTTTCCAATTGTGCACGTTGTGGAAGCATTTGGTGTCTTTCTCTGCACATTATAGACTGTATATAAAAGACAAATCTATGATTAATGAAATCTAGTTGTAGGGCCAGGAGCTGAACATTTTTGCCTTCATCATCTTGTTGTTTTTTAAGCTGAATGTGATGAGGAAGGGGTGGATCTGGGAAAAACAAAACAACAACAACAGCAAAAAACTGAGGGATACTTTTATCTTGACAGCAGTTTATAAATCACTACGCAAAACCCTGCTTTATGGCCTCTGTTGTCATGGTTCTGGGTCTGTGGCCCAGAGTTTTGGGAATATTTAGTAGTTTTCTCATTTGTTATCCTTATATTATGGTTCTGTGTATTGTTGTCATTCAGGCTTTTGTTATAATGTGGTTAAGTTTGTGTTCCAGGTTTTGGGTCTTATAGTTGTCATTCTGCTGTGCTCTGTATTTGTATTTCCTGATCTTAGTTTTGTTAATTAGGCTTTAGATCACTGGTATCATCCTACTTTTGTTCCTGTCCCTCTGTCAAGCCCATGTGTCTGAGGCTCGGTGTGTGTTACTTCCTGTTTTGCTTTGATAGTCTCCTGCCTCATGTGTATCGTGTTCAGTTTTGCTTCCCTTGTCTTGTTAACCTCGATTTATGTCATCTGTGTTTCCACCTGTGACCTGCTCCCTCTTTATCCCGTGTGTGAGTATATTATCTGAGTTTCCCTTTGTTCTTTGTTGTGTCATCCATCTATTTGTGTGCTCAGGGTATCTGTGTTTCCTGAACTGAGTAGTTCTTTGTTTCAATAGAATTTGAGGGTTTTTTTGTATCTTGTGTTTTTGGTAGTGCATAGCAATAAAGCTGTTTTTGGACTTACCTTTGTGCTTCTTGAGTCCTGCGTTTGGGTCCTAACCTGCCTGCACGCAGCAGATTATGGCATCTTTTGACAAACAGGAACCATAATTTCAGAAGTGAACATCCTTTTGTAATTAGAAAGATGTGAAACCACTAACAAAGACAATAAACTCACTAGGAATGTGTTTACTGAGGTCACAGTACTGGGAGCTGAAGAGTCTTAGCAAAGAACAAATTTCATAATAGCTTAAATCTTTAACGATTTATTCCCATTTTATAACAGAATCTATGAAAAAATGCCAGCAATAACACAATTTGACAGACATAAAATAGTAATTTTGAACCAACAATCAAAGAGCTGTTAGCTGATATGGGGTGTCCTCAAAAAATCTGAGGAAACTGAACAAGTGAAAGACAAAAGAAGAAGTGGCAGTCCTAAAAAACTAATTCTCCAGCAGATCAAGAAGGATGGAATTATCAATACAGAAAACTACCATCAGATTTTGAGCTTCGTTTATCAGCATGTCAGTGATCTCAAACACACTGCCAAACACACAATTGATCACTACCAGTCATGGATTGGCCTCCCCAAAGCCTGGAGCTCAACATCATTGACGTGGTGTGGGATCATCTTAACTGACAATTGAACAAAAGGCAGACAACGTCCAAAGAAGTGCTTTGAATGTCCTTCAAGAAGCCAGGAGAACTCCTACTGAAGACTACTTAAAGACATGACAAGGAAGCTGCCTGAGAGAGTTCAGACTGTGTTCAAGAATAAAGGTGATCATACTGAATATTGACTTTCAAGCTCATTAGAATTGTGTGATCTCCATTTTGGCCGTATATACTGCATTTCCAGTGTTGGGGAATAATGGAATACATGTACCGCCGTTACGTATTTAAAATACAAAATATGAGTAACTGTATTCCGTTACAGTTACCGTTTAAAAAGGTGGTATTTAGAATACAGTTACTTTGTTGAAATAAAGGGATTACACGGCGGTCTTTTCCTGTTTCATATGTTCGGCTGTCCCCTCTCTATTTTTGGTAATTCCACGCCGGTGGAAACCCAAACAAAACACGCATTAAGAGGCTCTAATGTCTGTGTCTCAATCTCGCGGCCCATGTCACCCCTACTTGCAGCCCACATAATGACGTGAAGAAAGAGTTTTTAAAAAAATTAGTGTTCAAAAATTATTTAATATGAAGGCAATAGGCAGATTGTTACAGGCATAGCCCTAAAGAATGTAGCCTCATGGGCAGTGTAGCCCAACTGTAAGTAAGCTATTAAGACTCGACTGTACACTGTGTTCGTGTTTTCCTCCGAAACAATAAATGGTAAATGGCCTGTATTTGTATAGCGCTTTACTAGTCCCTGAGGACCCCAAAGTGCTTTACACATCCAGTCAGCCACACACTGCTGATGGTAAGCTACATTGTAGCCACAGCCACCCTGGGGCGCACTGACAGAGGCGAGGCTGCCGAACACTGGCACCACCGGGCCCTCTGACCACCACCAGTAGGCAACGGGTGAAGTGTCTTACCCAAGGACACAACGACCGAGACTGTCCAAGCCGGGGCTTGAACCGGCAACCTTCCGATTACAAGGTAAACTCCCAACTCTTGAGCCATGATCGCCTGTTCCTTTCCGTTGGAGCAGCCTTTCAACGCCTCTCTCTGTCTCTCGCTAGCAAAGTTGACCCAGACAACAAAGTAAAGCTAGTTTTCGACTATGAGCCGACAGGGAACCCGACGTATTAGCCAGAGTTCCCTTTACTAATAGTTTTCTATACGAGATCGCTGCAAAAAGTGCAGCCTTACCTAATGTCCACCCTACTGTTACTCATTTTATATTAACATTTAAAAATCCAGTTGGTATTGGTATGGCGGCTAACCTTCAGTAATAGTAATAAGTCACACAGCAATAGTACATTCATGTAGTTGTAAAAAGCTTGATAATATATTAAGTAATCCAAAGTATTCCGAATACGTTACTCTCACTGAGTAACGTAACAGAATACGTTACAAAATACATTTTGGGGCATGTATTCTGTAATCTGTAGTGGAATACATTTTAGAAGCAACCTTCCCAACACCGTGCATTTCCATGTATGTTTTTATATATATATATAAATAAATTACTGACTCAATGATTTTGCACAATATTATATTTGTACAAAGACAGAAACATGATCAGATATATTCATAACCATCATTGAACCCAAGACTCGTATTACAAAAATCACTTTCAGGCAAAACTAGACCTGCGACTTACAAGACAGCCCATTATCCAAACATCCTACATCAGCAAATATGATTTTCCAGGAGAGGTGGATTGTTTTTCCTGTTTTTCTCTGTTAATTCCCATCTGTCATCCGTGTCTCCTGCAATGACAAGCACAAATTTCTCCTCACTTGGTTGTCTCTCACTCCACCCTTGCTGTTCTATCTCTCCCCATCTCCCACACCCCACACCCACCCGCCCTAAACCACGAGGGGTTAATTAAAACTGATTGGGTCCTTGGAGACCACACCTGCCTCTGACAGTAAGGCATCAGGCTCATATGATCCATGTGTGTTTGTGCGTGTGCATGACTCTGTGCGGATATGTGCTTAGCACATCATGTGCTCTGATACCTATCCCGCTAGAACACCAGGACAGCTTTCAGTGTGTGCGCGGGTTTATGTCATTAGATCTGTGTGTGGCCTTTAGTATTTCACTCTATATTTGCATTCTCTGTGGATAGATACATATACATTTTAATAGCGTGTCTCCCATCTTTTCAGAGACACTTAAGGATCTCATGCTTGATGGCTGATTAGACTCCGCTCAGTGGAACCAATGGCTGCTTTGCTTTCACTTCACACCTGTCTGTCACATAGAGAGACCCTGAAGAAGGGACATATATATGATTTAAACCTCCTATCATCATCTTTACCACTGCTGAGATTAGACACACAATATAAAGTATAATCAGCTCAAGAATCATTCTAGTTCATGTGGAAGCTGATAGGGCCAAAGCTTGCACATATGCATGTTAACAATGAAATGCATGAATGACAGAGTGATAAAGGCTGTCGTTTTGTAGGTGTGTGTATGTGTGTATATGTTCTGGCAAGGGATGTGTTTGTGTGTAGAGACAAGAACTAGTGTTGTATAACAGCACCTGGCAAGGGAGAATTGCAACAGGCACACACATACACATACACAGAGCTCCCGCTGCTAAGTTGGCAAGTAGAACAGTCAAATTAGCCACTGGAGAACAAAGCACAAGACCACCGCTGGGAAAAGGTAAAGGGAAAAAAAGTGGTAGAAGCCAGAGGAAGAAATAGAGTGGCTGAGATGGAGATGGAGCGAGAGGTGAAGAAAGAAGATGACAGAGAGGGGGAAGATGAGAAGCACAACTGGGAGTTGTATGTGAGTTGTAGAAAATAAAAGTAGGGAGCATGAGAAAGGAAGAGGAGGTAACTGAGAGACTTTATGTGCAAGGAGCTCGGGGGGTAGGAAAGGTTGTGTGGATGAACAGATGAATACAGCAATGTAATTGTATCTTAAGACAAGATGTAAAGTTCTATTAACTGAAGTAAGCCAAGGTTAGAACACGAAAGTGAATTAACTACAGTGACAGTGAAAAGGAAGAAATTCTTCATCTCAGTATACTAAAGTTTCAAACTGGGATTATATATTAGCATGTATCTATGGGAGTGATAAGGGTCATCTAACGGCTGGTAACATTTGAAGCAGGTTTGATGACTTGGTTCCAAATTTCCCCCATTGCTAACAACCCTAAACATGTGGCTGTGTATCAACAGATGAGAATTTAGAAGTCAGGTTTAGGTGGAATCTACCTCATAAATGGCCTGGATAAAACTTGGCCCACTTGGATTTTGCAGATCTTTATCTACTAAAGAAATTCAAATATGTTTAAGTTCCATTTATGCAAGCCAATCAGCTTTTGTAAAAATAGGTTTATTAGGGTTAATAGTTCATAGCTTAGAGTTTGGGGGTTTTCATTGAGTTTAGGTCCTTGTCACACAAGGGCTAGAGACTGGTTGGCAACCACCAGGCAACCACTGGTCACTTTGGAAAAATGAGTATTCCCAACCAGTTTCAAGTTATTGCTGGAGATCAGTGACAGTTGCTGTGAAATCAATTCCCAAAGCTCCAGCCATGCAAGCCTAGAGCCCGGACAATGACCTCCACCCCAGCCCTAGTTAACTACTGTTCACTAGACCGAAATGTTTATTTCCAGAAGGGAGGCTGCTCCTGACTCTAGGTGAAATTGGTTGCAAAAAGGTATACACCAAAAACCTCCTTGCAATTTTTTTAGGTAATAATGCTGTAGCTTTCTGCAGTAATTTGCTACTATGAAGTGGAACATGCTCGATTTGGTTTGCTTCACACTAAAGTTCCGCCACAGCTAAGTGATTACTTAGTGTTCCCATGCATACTACAGATGACTGTGTCTATCTGCAAGTGACCAAAGCAATCGCCCACTGACCAACTTTACCTAGCAACAGCCAAGAACCTTTAGTTACCACTCACCACCAGTTAGGTCAATCTACATTTTACCTTACCAACTGAGGGGGGGCGCTCATTGTGTTGACCTAGACCTTACATAAAAAAAAGGTTCAGCTGACCTTCAGATAGACTCACATAACACTTTCTATGTCTTGTTTAAGGGCGTGGTGCTTAACCTCTAGAGGGCACAACACATGCGAGCAGGTCTATCTCATAACTTGGTGTATAGATTTGGAGAAAAAATACAAAATAAATTCCACAACTTAATCTTACTAAATTATCCAATCAGTGTAAACATTAAGAATAAGTGAGCCCAAAAAATATTGTTAACGCCTAAAATATTCGCATGGATTTTATGCATATGATGTGGAAAGTTGCCCACTCAGTTAATGGGCATCCTCTGCACACGGCCATAAACAATCAGAAGAGTCTGTTCAGTGACAGGTTGCTTCTCCCCAAGACAAGAACTAACAGACTTAAAAACTCCTTTGTCCCACACGCCATCAGACTGTTTAACTCCTCTCTGGAGCGGAGAGGGAGGGGAAACAGGAGGACAAAGGAGGGGGGAACAACTAAGCTGTAGTGCCTCTGCACCTCACTGTACAATACCTTGTGCAATACTTTTTGTAGATAGTCAACAGTGCAATAGACTCAATACTTGAAATGTGCAATTCACTTGTATTTTTATTTTTTTATTCCTATTTATTCTATTTATCCCCTTTGTATATTTTATTTATATTTGTCTCTGTATTTATATATGTGTGTGTGTGTGTGTGTGTGTGTGTGTGTGTGTGTGTATATATATATAACAATTCTGTAACTGTAACTTCGGTCGTTGCTGTGCTTTTTTTGGAAGTCGAATTTCCCAGAGGAACCCACCCGAGGGATTAATAAAGTTCTATTTTATCTTATCTTATCTTAAAGGTTTAATAAAGAGTAGTTAAAGTAGGTTTAACCTATTGCAGATATTTTACATTTCAAACTGTCCCAATATGTGACTAGAGTTTGCCTAACTATGATAGTCACATAAGAATTGTTATCTAGACATCATTTGTCAAAATATTCTGTTTCATTAGGTTCGGTTATGGTAAACAATGAATCCATTGCAACATTCAGTGTTTTACTGCAAAATCACTATTTTCTGTTTTGGCAAATGCTGAATTGAATGTCACCAAAATATACACCAGTACACTTTTATCGTCTTGAAAGATGTCGGTTTTCTACATTTAAAAAAAGGACAAACAAAAAGTAGTTTTGATTACGTGATATCAAAACTAGTATCTTATTCAGGGTCACAAGTCCTCTTTGTCAACGATAGCAAGTTTTCAAGTTGTTATTGAAAATAATGGTGTAAGTATAATATCTAATCTATGCTTGGATTTCACTTATTGCCCCCAGCAGCTGTATTTTTGGTTAACCCTGTACCGAACATGTGTCAGTGCCAATTTCATTCCCAGTGCATCTAATACACTTCAAAAGTATAGCTGAAAACATCTGAGCAAGTAGATGTTGTGCCAAATATGTTGTTACATTTTAAAAGGTTTTCGACATGAGGCGGTCTAAGCTGCCTAATAGTGGCGTAATGATTGAAAACCTCCCAGTGGAACAGCTTTTAACTTTTGTTTTAATCTGACAAGTTTTCTTGCTTCGGATGTAGAAAACCTTTCATTTTTGGCATATGCTGCATATTGTTGACTATTTACCTTTTTAAAAAATGTCACTTAGAGAGCAACGTGTGCACAAACAAACTTAGTTTGCAAGATAAATTAATTTAATAATGTGGATAAAATGTCACGCCATAAAAAAAGGTTCAGCTGACCTTCAGATAGACTCACATAACACTTTCTGTGTCTGAAGAGATCTTGTTATGCTTCAAGGGTAGACAGTTCTCCCTCTGATGTCAAATAATAAACGACACAGCAGTCGTTGTAGTTAGGGACTGCACTGTGAAAAAGGGATTTGGTTTTACACTTTACACTTTGATTTATTTGAAAGGTAATGTCAGAAAATGCATGTTTCTGAAGGCTGAGCTGTTGTCTCACAAGTAAGCTGCATTTGAAAGCAACATGCCGACAGTCAGGGGTCACCAGATGTGAATGTAGAGGACAAAAGTTCTACTTGTGCCTCTTTAACACAACATAGAAGTCATACAAAGCCCAATGTGGTTCCATGAAAAGGACAAGGCCTCTGTTTTTCAGTTAGTATCAAAGCCTTTCATGCATGGTTACATTCTTTATATCAGTCCAATACACAAACACATAAATTCCATTTTCTATTTTTCCTCCTCATTATAATCGCAGTCCTTCACATTCATCGCTGAACCCTTGCTTGGTTGTGAGCCTCTACAAAAGTGTTTGGAACGAGGGCATCATGGCACTTGTGAACAGGCATCACAAAATTGGAAGTTCTTGCTTGCTGTGGGTAACTTTACATTAATGATAAATATAAATATTGAGTCTGAGGTATTTGTAGATTAGATTATACTCACGTTCACTGTTGTGCTGAGTTGCTGAGACTGACACAGATAAGTTAAAGTTACACTTAAGGACCAACTTAACATAACATAACCTGTAAACCCCTGCTAAGTAATTATTTACATTCTGTGTAATAGCATTCATAGCTAAGATATGCACAAACAGCTATGGGCAGTATAGCGAGTTTGTGGGGCTCCAGGAACCTGTCTCTTTTTCTGTACGTGCTAGCTTAGTAGCAGCAATTATAGCAACAGTTTGCTATTGTACTGCTTAGCTAAATTTAATTAGTTTTACTTCCCATTCTATTTTCTGTGTTGTTGTGATGTCATGATACTTGATGTTACCATGCAAGATCTGCGGATGGTTTTATAGCCATGACAACCTAAAAACACAAGGGTGCTAGCACAATAGGATTATCATGCTAAGGTTAGCTTATTGAAGTTTTGCAAACACATGATCGCTAACAACATGATGTGAACTTGCCCACTATTTTGGACGTGTGACAAGTAATTAAAGTCTCAATCACTCAATCTCAATCTCTGACCATTCGCAAACCATCTGGTGATAGGGAAAAGCATATTCCCTAATCAGTTGGTAAAAACCAGCTAGTTATTCCCTCGGTAGCTAGCATATTGCTATGGTCATAGTTTGAATGGAAGTGATGGACTTGCATACAAACACTTTCCAGCTACTCTCTGAGCTGTAGTGAAACTAAAAAGTGTGACACAACCTTGAAATGGGGACCGTTTGGTTGCCTTCAAATTAAATGTTGCACCTTTTGAAACATGCATTTACTACTGCTCGGGTTGTATTTATAAGAAAAACTACAGGCAACCATGGTAATCTGCAGCCAGCGGAATTGCCAAGAGGTTTTTGGTCCAGCACCTTCTTTACATCAGATTTCACTGAGCAAGAGCCAGCAACCCCCATGAACAACTGCAACCTAATCAATGAACGCACATTTTTCCATAGCAACCAGAGGCTGAATCACGTCAGATATAGTGGACAACCTCTCGTGCAAAGTGTGCTTGATATCACGTGACAAACATAAATACACGAACTTACATTCTTTTATTTGTTCACTGTGGTACATAATTCTTGTTAGTTTTTACTCTCTTTTCTGTGCTTCAAATGTTTTCCATTTGAAGTGCCTTGAGGCGACCGATGTGATTATTATATGAATAAAACTGAGTTAAAGAGTATTTCATGTCATACTTTGACATTAGAATTTTCACAGAACATTCACTTTCTCTGCCTGTCAACTATGGCATTGCTGGGTTTGCATTGACAATGCACACCCATGAATTTGGAGGCTGCAGCTTCTAAAGGAGGACTTTTTTATTTTATTTTTTTGGCTTTACCAACCTTTAAAACAACCAAATACAACACGTGTTGCTTGGCTTTAGTGACCAGAATTTGAGTTTTGATTTTTAGAAGCAGTTAGTTAGACGTAGGGCTGGGTATCGTCACTGATTTCTAGAATCGATTCAATTCCGATTCACAAGGTCCCGAATCGATTCGATCCACGATTCGATTTAATATATAATTTGTATGTGCATACAAATTGTATATCATCCATGTTACAGAACACTTGTTACAACAATAATGAGAAAAACCTCTAAAGGACACTTAACTACCCAGTTCTGATATTTAACCTTAAGGTTCTTATACCACCCATGGGTGATCTCTTTCAATCACAAGGCTGACTGGAATCACTCTCAGACAGATTTGAGAAGATTTGCAAATATTGCTGCCTAATTTAGAAATACAGACAGACTGTTAGCACATACTGAGTGAGTCTGCGCTGATGATCACAGCTCATGTCATGTTCCAACAGAGGACTCAGCTGTCTGACATCTGACTGTATTCTGGTAATGTTTATATATAAAAAACGAGGTTGGACACAACTGCAGTTTTGATGACTCATCACAGTTATTTACAATGTTGATGTAATTGCCAATTAGAACCCATTCAGTTGCAAAAACCGATAAACCAAACTGATTCTGCCAAAGTTGCTTTAAAGACAGCAACTATCTGCAAGGGGCTGGTCCGTCTTCAAAGCAGCTAATTCAAAGGCAACAAGATCAGATTCATTGCGCCTAATCACGCCATGATCTCCAACCACTGTTTCCCCCTAGTGTGATGGTTTATTAAAGAGACTCGGTTCTGTCTTTTTACTATTTCGATACATGAACGCGCCCCCATATAATCTCTTGGACTAAAGCAGAAAAGGAGGATCAGGTAGGAGAGACAGGCATATTCTCTGTAATGAGTCGGGCTGAGCCTGAGCCAGATTTGGACCAGACCCACGGCAGCTTGGTCCAGCTAATTATGCAAGACTGCAGGCAGCTCTGGCAGACAGAGCGGGACGGCAAAAGAAGAGAAGCGATGAGGAAAATGAAAGAGAACGAAGGGAAACGAATGAAGAGAAGATAGAGACTAAGTAAGTGACATGTCTAGAGAAAGCAGATGAAAGACAGGGGGTACAGGCAGGACAAAGAAGGAAGGAGTGAAGGGGGTGACTGGCACAAAGAGAGGATGAGAGGGAGCGGGGGGAGGGATGCAGCAGAAAGGGGTGAGGTTTGTCCTTTGGTCGATGGTCAATTAGTGGTGGGGAGAGTAAAAGGCCACGGTGATCTGTGTGAGCGGCTGCAGAAAGCTCTCAGCTTGTTTACTCTTCTCCTGAGGGAGACAGCTGAAGAGACAACACCGAGGCCAGCGAACGTCATCAAGGGAAATATTAATGGGGAGAGAGATGAAAAGTTTCATGTATTTAAGCAGAAGAGAGAAACAAATCCATCCACTTTATATTTAGTGCAGATTCAGCTTTGTAAATATTGCAGTAAAAAAAACCCGAAATTACTACATTTGAATTCTGGAAGAAAAAAAGCTAGGAATGATCTTTTGGGAAGCATTTTAGGATGAACTGGGAATCACAGATTTTATGTAAGCAAATGTAAAACTTCTGGGAAGGTGTAGGACACTTGTTCCAGTTCCAGCATTTTCCCTTTCAGACTTTAGAGTCACACAGTAAAAAGAGAAAAGGGAGAAAAAAACAAAAGAGAAACCCCACTTTACTATTTTACTCTTACTGGGCCAGTTTACGCGTTCCTGGCCAATCTCTATTGAGTGCTGGCTGATGTGGGCAGACGTACCGTTTGCACCATCCTCTCTCCAAGCATTCCTCTGTTTGTCTGCACCTCCATTAAGGGCATGCAGTCTGGCCTTTCTGTGTTTGTGTGACTGGCCGGGCTTGGCTAGATGGCTGGCACAGGCCTGGGCGAAAGAGGTGCGTATGTGTGGGCGGAATGCTAACTCGGTTTTAATTGTTCAGTAGTATCAAAGCATGTAAAAGTGTGTGGGTGTGTAGGACTGTAGTCATGTTTGAGTCATGTTTGAGGACACCAAGGTAATTTTTCTTGAAAATCCCACCCTCCCTTCTCTTACTGGGTTGATTTTGGAAGCCCCTAGTCTACATTTAATGGATGAAGAAAGCCGATACAAATGAGGTAATGACAAGTAAACCCTCTGAAGCTTTTCGGGAAGAGATGAAAGCATGATGTCAGTAGGCTATAAAGAGGAAAAAAACAAAGAAAAAGAGATGTGATTGAGGATGATGGACTCAAAGAGAGGCTGTCACAAGGGGAGTCTTTGCTCTGGGTTTACACAAGAAGGAATTCATGTCATTCATATCTACCCCATAACTGTAAATATAATTAAATAAAACAAACAAGGGCGTCTTTTACTTTAAACACCCTAGATGAATACAAATGATGTGCAAATGCTGGAAATGTCCTAACCAGTAACAGAACGGCTGCAGGAGACTCGAGAAAATGTAGCACTTTTCATTTTCTTGATATCCTGCCTGAAAACAAAGGGAAGAGTGGGGAACATATTTTGTGAAAGCTCCAGTTTCTCTGCGACACCCCTTCTGTGCTTCCCTGTGATTAGGTTCAGAGCACATCACACGGGGGGGTGAGGGGCGTGAAATCATTTGTGGTTGTAATTATGGCCTCCCCTCTCCAGAGTAATCACGAGCTATTAAAAACCACCCAGAGCTCAGCCCCGCCACCCCAACAATACCAGTTAACGTCTAGGTTTCCTCTGGGAAGCTGGAAGAAGGAAGAGGAAACCTACCTTTAAAATGACGACAAATGTTAAGCGGTAGTAAAATTGCATTAAGATAGGAAAAAGATGCAGAATATATGACACATAAATGCATTGTTTTCCCTGCTATGGTGCGAGTTCCCAATTTAGACTCAGGTGGTGAAAAGTTTTTGCACAACAGGTTCCTGGGCCCAAAGTTGGAACCTTTTAAATCATTGGTTACATAAAAGAATAATGCATGAAATTCAATCACAGCATTTCTGTCCATCGTGAACTTCCAATACCTAAAGCTACAAAACATTTTAATAGGTTCTCAGGCCTGAAATGTACTCTGGCTTTCAAAATGATGGGTTTGTTATTGCAGTGGTAATGACACTAGAACAGTGGAAATGTCAGGGTTTCTGGGTCTTTGACCCAGTATTCTTAGTTCATGTTCACTGTTTATCTTCTGTCTGCTTCACCTCCTGTTTTATTGTGTTAGCCTTGGTCCATGTGCATTATGTTCCGTCCTCTTCCCGTTTATCATTAGGTCATTATGTTCAGCTGTGTACTCACCAGGTTCTAATCTCTCATCACTCAGCCTGTGTATTTATGTCCCTCAGTTCAACCAGTCCAATGTCTTGTCATTGATGTTATTGTGGTGTTGTCTCTCCGTCTGTATGTTCAGTTAGTCAGTCAGTGCTTCAGTCAGTCGTCCAGCCAGCCATTTTCTCCCTTTGTTCTGTTCATCCACTCATTATAATAAATCGTCACCTACCTGCGAGTCCTGCGTTTGGGTTCCTTCTTCCTCGCCTCCACCCAACCGCTGACAGAATGACAAGACCCGTGCCACGAAGACACGTTTGGAACCCAGCGGACTCGGACCTCTACGAGCGGCAGGAGGTAGCGCTCTCCTTGTGGGCGGAAAAGCTCAAGGAGAGACAGCGGCTCTTCGCGGAGCGAGAGCACGTCTTCGAGGGCACTCGCTTGGCTCTGGGCGGGCCTCGGAGACGCCGCGTTCCCCCACCTGCTGCCTCACCTGTACCGGAGCATTTGCCGTGGAGAGTGGACGTTCCACGCCGCGCTTCGGCCACTCCCTCTCTCGCCACTCCGCTCCTCGCTCCCACACCCGCCGCCTCATCCGCCGGACCTCCACCATCGCCGCGGCACAACGGCTACGCCTCCCACCTCGGCTCAACGGAGGCTACCGCGCCAGAGGCTCTGCTGTTTTCCCCGGCCGCTTCCGCTTCCCAGAGAAAGCGGCGCACACGCCGCCATAGAACAGACTACTTTCAGCCACTCCCGATGGTGAGCTCCAGTGACTGTTTTTCGCACTCACCATCTGATTATTCACTTAAAACGCACAATAAACCCATCTCTCATTCATGGGATGTTTCCCTCCTGGAGGATTCTGTGGACTGGGAAGATTTGTTCTGCTCTGCTCCCCCAAAGACTGTAAATAGTGGTGGCAGAGAAATCAGAACAATCTCCAATAAACCTGCCAGTAACACACACACCGTCACTATTTCCACACCCAGTATTCAGCCATTTCCCACCAGCACAGGGGCCCAGTCTACGCCCACACCAGTGCCAGCTCCCAGGAGGAGGGCAGCTGCGACCCGGTCTACCTCCACACCTGCTTCTGTTTCTCAGGTGGGGGTGACTGGTGTCCAGCCACCTTCCGTGCCCGTCCCAGCGCCCAGGTTGAGGGCAACCAGAACCCAGCTTGACCTCCCTGGAGGCTTGGAGGAGCTAACCGGTCCACCTGCTACTTCACCACTTCATCCACCTCCTGACCCAGCCTTTCACGCCCTCGCACTATCCCTAGTTAGATTAGCTGAACTGTCCCCTGCCCAGGCACCAGCCTTACGAGCCCAAGCCGTAATTTTATCTCCGTCACTAGCTCAATCTGTAGCTCAGCCAGCAGCCACGCCTGCCTCCGTTCCTCCCTTAGCATCTCCACTCCAGTCAGTTCCCTCACCTGCTGTTCAGCTTTCCCCCCAGTCAGTTCCCTCACCTCCTGTAGCTCAGTCCCCTCCTGTCCTCCAGTCACCTCCTGTAGCTCAGTCTCCACCTGTCCTCCACTCTTCTGTAGTCCAGTCTGCCGCCCAGTGCCCTGTAGTCCAGTCGCCTCCTGTTTCCCAGTCACCTGTCCACCATCCCGTCCAGTTCCCGGACCTGCAGCCACAGCACCCAGAGCCAGCTGTGAGCCTTCCTGCTTCTCAGCCAGGGTCCTCCGCGCCCGCTGGCCCGGCCGCTCTCCAGCCAGGGGCCTCCGCGCCCGCTGGCCCGGCCGCTCTCCAGCCAGGGGCCTCCGCGCCCGCTGGCCCGGCCTGTCTCCAGCCAGAGGCCTCTGCTGCACCCACGCCCGCTTCTGCCTCAGCTGCACCCACGCCCGCTGCAGCCTCAGCTGCACCCACGCCCGCTGCAGCCTCAGCTGCACCCACGCCCGCTGCAGCCTCAGAGCCTTCGTCTGCTGCAGCCTCAGCCTGTGCTTCGCCTGGTCCCGCCTCGACTGGTCCTGTGCCCACCGGGCCTCGGCCAGTACGCCTGACACTAGAGAGCCGCCGCCGCTGCCTTCCGCGCGGCCGGCCCCCGGACCGCCTTCGCCTGAGTGGCCGCCGTCGCCTTCCGCACGGTCGCCCCCCGGACCAGCGCTGTCGTCGTCGCCGTTGCCGTCCGCACGGTCGGCCCCCTGAACTGCCTCTGTGTGGACTCCGTCCCTCCGTCCTGGGCCCCCTCCGCCCGCCCTGTCCTGGTTTTTCGTTCTTTTGGCCGTCGGGTGCCGGCCTTTGCGGGGGGGGGGTACTGTCAGGGTTTCTGGGTCTTTGACCCAGTATTCTTAGTTCATGTTCACTGTTTATCTTCTGTCTGCTTCACCTCCTGTTTTATTGTGTTAGCCTTGGTCCATGTGCATTATGTTCCGTCCTCTTCCCGTTTATCATTAGGTCATTATGTTCAGCTGTGTACTCACCAGGTTCTAATCTCTCATCACTCAGCCTGTGTATTTATGTCCCTCAGTTCAACCAGTCCAATGTCTTGTCATTGATGTTATTGTGGTGTTGTCTCTCCGTCTGTATGTTCAGTTAGTCAGTCAGTGCTTCAGTCAGTCGTCCAGCCAGCCATTTTCTCCCTTTGTTCTGTTCATCCACTCATTATAATAAATCGTCACCTACCTGCGAGTCCTGCGTTTGGGTTCCTTCTTCCTCGCCTCCACCCAACCGCTGACAGGAAAATAGCAATCAAAGAAAAACAAAAATGTCAAAATGTGTGCTGCTCTAATGCAATGAAATGTCTGGTGAATTTAATACACTCCTTTAAGAAATCTTCATATAAAAAATATAAGTGAAGGTGTCATTATATAAATGTATAAGAGTGCGGTGCTAAGAACAATGCTACTTTATATACTTCTGTATATAAAGTAGCATTGTTCCAAGGTTATTAAAGGGCAACATACATACAGAAATATATGAAAACAGTGTCATAAATTTGTGTATTTTTCGGTCTAACCTTGTATTGTTCAGCCAGGTTTAAAAAAAACAAAAGTGAAACCTCACAACTTATATTATTTTTGTAAGCAATTCAATTCAGTTCAATTAAATTTTATTTATATAGTGCCAAATCACAACAAAAGTCGCCTCAAGGACTTCTAGACTCTAAATATGAGAATATATAAACAGAATACACACACATTTGTTTCATGTACGTTTACATTGACCCTGCTGGATCAGCTGGTGCTGTTTGTTTCTGCATGTTGCAAACAGGGAAATAGCAGAGTGCCCTCTGGTGGCTAAACTATGCAACGTCAATGCCTGTAACACAGTTGAAGGGTGTTTCTCCGGTCTCTCGTTTACACTATTCGTTTTAATTTATCCGCAGCTATAAATGCCAAAACCCATTAGCAAGTAACTAATATAAATAAAGTGGCTGACAGACAATGAATGATGCCCTCATTCACACCTACATCTGATTTAGAATCAGTAGTTAACCTAACAAGTACACCTTCTTAGGTCTCGTATAGAGAGAACCCATGCAGATACTGGGAGAACAGCGTGGATTCAATCCTAGGATGTTCTTGCTGTGAAGTCAGAGTGCCAAACTCTGTATCATACTAATTATTAAAATATCAAAAATCTAAATGTTATGACTGACTAAAAACTATAAAGTATGTTAGCATGGGAATCCTCACTTTAACGACTTTTGAAAAAACAAAACAAAAACAAAAAACTAAAAAGCTAGAAAATAAATTCAAAATTTAGTCTATTTATTGAAAATTATGGGATGAAAATGCAAATAAGAAATCTGGACGTTATTAGGAAAGAGGATCATGTTTTCTCTCCCGCCTCTCTGACAGGTTCATGGGCTGTGTGCTGCCCTTCATAGCACCCTAGTTCAATAAACCTAATACCATTATCAGTGACAGTCAATTAAACATCTAAATGCCAATTTCTGAATGCTTTATGCTACGGCACAGAGGGCAATTGAAGATCGTTGGCCATTGACTGATTGGTCTGAATATGCTTTGGGGGAAATATTGAACTAGAGACACACTGAAAACATGCTTCATTTCTCTAGAAGTAACCTTTGTAATATCGCCTTCTTCTTCTTGCCCGTACATACGTTGCTTTTTTTCAATACAGCTGTCATTACGGGCTCATTTTGTGGATGAAAAAAAGGTCGTTTTTCTGGTCTCGCCGCAGCGTGGTATACAGAAAGTTTTGTCTCGCAAGGCGGCCCCACTGCCCGCAAAGACAGCACAAGTAAGAAAGGGCAGAACAAGACGAAGACGGATGAAAAGGTTGTATCATGTGTTTGCTTTATTGAGAGGGAACACTGGTGAAAATTTCTGTCACATTGTATTGACACAGCAGGGAGTGGGAGAAAGGAGAAGCAGAAGAGGGGCTGAGCGATACAGAGAGAAGAAACAGTGAGAAGGAGGAGTGTTTGTTCTCTTTTGCTTCCCTCCTCAGCCTCAGACTTTTCCCTCCCTTTTTGTCCATTTGATGGTGTATGTGCTTCTGTGTGTGTGTGTGTGTGTGTGTGTGTGTGTGTGTGTGTGTGTACACAGTCTCTGGCACACTTGAATCTTTTACTGATTACTTCGCACACGTCACGTCTTTCTGAAGGGCTTTTAACGCTGGAGGATTATCAGGCAGTCGGGCGCTTTTTTAACCCTTTTTCTGCCCTCCCTGCTGCAAGCAGGCAGTTGATGAATGCTTCAATGACGTCCCCATTCCAAAAACTTTGACATGCACTATTTTCTAATCTTAACGACAAATTAATACACAGTTCTTAAGCAGCAGGGCGTCCTCATGTTACTCGACGCGGCTGTTATACACCCTGTTATTGTCCTCTCCTGTTCACAGTTCAAATAGGAATTGAAAATGTTGCATGAACAGAGAACTATCGAGCATCATTGGCACCAGCAGTCGTGCTTAATATATTGTTTTCAGTTGTTTTGATAAGATTTTTTGTGTCTATATACTGATTACACATTAGCAGCTCCTTTTTGCAATGCAGTGCAAAATCAAAGGCAAAAAGCCTGAAAACCCCCCAATAGATACATATTTAACGTTCAATCAAATGAAGATCATTTCATGTGTCTGAGATGAGACCTAACGCACAAATTTGTAAATTTGCACCTAATCGACAGCCTTGCAATTACTGGCACTGCAGATGTCATTCGTTGACTTCAGCTCGAGGACATTTTCGAGATCCTTCCTCCTAGAAATAATAGTGAAATCTTGAAGCCTGGATTTTTAAAGCTTTTGATTAAAGACGGAAGATTTGTCAAGTTTAGTGTGGGCGTAGGGGAGTAACCAAATTAAATACGGGAAACGAGACCTTTCTGCTTGCTCACATGTGTCATCTCTAAGGTGGTCGTGTGTTTTGTCTCCGCTCCCTCCTTCTCCTCCTCATGTTTTCCTTTGTTTTATGTGTGTGTCCTGCTCATCCTTTTCCATTCAAACCCCCGTTTACCATGACAATAGTTGCCTGCAGAGACCCTCTCCCATGTATAGCCCGACCACCGCTACTGGCAGGAGCCCATTCAATCCCATAACTCGACTCAGGCTATAAAGACCCTGGCAAGACCAACCAGGCCCCCCTGTAAATGGTCGAAACCACACTTGTTCTGTCTGTCGGCTATACTATCAGGGAAGGGAGGCAGGGTGGTAGAGCAATTGGGTTTAAATACTTGGCTTTGTCAGGGGTAAAAAGGAGGCGTTCAGCTTTATGTGCCCAACAGTATAGAGCTGCAGACTGAATGGACAGGAAAACTGTTAAGGACAAACTGTCAAGTGTTTACTTTGAAAAGGAGGAACAAAGGAAATAGTGTATGACCAGATTGTTTCAAGATGAGACGTGCTCATGTGAGCTTATGTGCAAATTTACTCTGAGAAACCTTAATTATGCTGTATAACAAGTACTGGGGTTACCTTTTTAACTATGTGACCTTTCACATCTAACTTGAAATGTCAGAGAAAGTCCAAAAATATTAGCTAATCTTGTTTTAAAGGATAAGCTAAGATTAGCTAAGATTAGCTAACTAGCTAAATGATGTCTACTTTTCATGTACACATTAATTTATCTTCTGACTTTCAGGGAAATTTGAACTCATTACCAACTTTTAAAGACAGTAAAGCGACAGATGGAGTTGCCATTTATAATAGTATATAACCATTTATTTGTTTTTGCTGAGTAAGGAAAATATGGACAAAAACTTGGTCCCTCAAGTCAGGTAAAAAGAGGCCTCAAAGCCCCCTCTTAATGAAGTTAAACAGCTACAATGCACACTAAAACATAATTTCTTTGTACCCTTTCATCAATTTAGACTCATTACAAACTTGCATATGACTACTGTATCCTTACGTTCTTTTGCTTACCATGTATACGTTTTTAAAAAAATATATACTATTATATTAGCATTGCCTAAAGTTTTACTTGCTTACTTACTATTCAAGATTTGTTGAAAACTATAATTTACTTACTGTTGCTTGGTGACTGCACCAAATTATTTGGTAGCTGCGGTGAGCAACTCCTTCAATCGCAGTTTGATTACATGAGTCACCTGTTGGAAGGCAACCTGGCTCTAAATGATCATGGCCAGAATGACTGCAGTCTCTCAGATTTACAAGGTTTGCAAATAATCACAGTCTAGTCTTTAAACACAAACTTGACTGCAACGTTTTTGCAACAATTTTTTTGCAGCAGGGAACTCTACTCAGCTGGTTGCTAACTGCTTGAATTCCTGTTGTATTCCTACATAAAAGCAATGAATCTCTGTGCATGTTTGCTGATTTTTCACATTTTGTGATCTTGTTGCCATTGTATTGCCATCTTGACCAGTATTACCACGTATAGACGCATTACATAGTAATGTGTTGATGTAACATTTCAGTAAAACTTACCTTTTTGTTCCTGCACACCTGTAGCACAGTCGTGTGATTTCAGTTCCTGCACTGGGAAGAGGAAAATTGTGGGTTTTTGAAAAAAAAATTTAAAACTCAAATAAATATTTTCCTGTCACGTTATCTTTTTAATTACACATTTGTCACTGTCTCACACTCACATCTATGCATTAGACAAATGTAAGTCTATTATTCTTATTTTTTAGGGGCTTGTATTACTGGGCACCATGGGTGAACGGCTAGTGTCAATGCTTTAGGTCATTTTTACAAATCTTTCCTAAAATGCTCTGAGCAAAATGAGTTACAGCTGCAGAAAAGAAGTCAATTCAAAATCCAGCTTGCCTTAAAAATGCAGCCTGCCAGTCTAATATGAGGACGTTTGAAACTGTAATGTACCCACTGATTCTGGAGGTCATTCTGTTTTGTGCAGATGATTGCCAAATTATAAGAAACACAGTCATAAAATGTTGCCCGCTCTCCTTGGTGATACTTGGAGGTCATATGGGTTAGCAGGCAACTGTAGCCTCTTTAGCAGAAGCCATGTATGATTGCTCCCCATCTGAAGAGCTGCATTTGCTCCAAAATCAGTAATTTACTTGTGGGGCTTTTGCAAGGTCTCCATTTGATTGGGCAAGCTGTGTTTTGTGTGTGTGTGTGTGTGTGTGTGTGTGTGTGTGTGTGTGTGTGTGTGCATATATGATTATGTGTGTGCATGCCTTAGACCTTGGGAGGGCTGGCTGTGCAAGTCCCAGCTTGCCCCAGCGATGCCACACAGCCTGTCAGAAATGAAAGATAATGGCAGCCTACAGCCGGGAAATGTACGATATACACCAGTAATTCTTATGAGAACAAATACACAGCCAGCTGTAACACAAAAGCTGTGATATATGAGCCAGCCACACTTACTGGCATTTTTTTTCCTGTTACAAATCTGGGATTATCTCTCTAGAGAGAGAAAGAGCTGAGAAAAGAAAGAACAAGGCACTTATCTGGAGGAAGAGTTGCATCCAACCGTTATTGACGCAGGTGACCCACAGTCAACAGATTGCAGTGTTTAAGATAAAACAGCTGACAAGTACTGCTTGTGTATCAGTGTGTGTGTGTTTGACTGTGTGTGTTCACTGACCTCACACAGCCAAACACCTATAAAGAAACAGAGCACAAATGCCTACAAATAAGCAATGAGAGGAAAGAGATTGTCATTGATTTTACCTTAATCCTTTTTAGAGGGACGACAGAAGTTGTCGCAGAAGTTGTGATCAATTGGAGGCACCAGGTCGGATGTGGAATTTTCCACCAATTTGACCCAGGAAGTGTCACTTTTGTCTCTAGACTGAATCCTCTGAGCTGTCAGAGGCCAGTTAGCCGATTACAAGATCCTGGTATACAGTAACAAAGTAACGAAGAATAAAACCAATCAATACTATAGCTCATCAATGTTAGAATTTTCAAGCAAGTGTCAGAAATACAAAGCAAGGGAGTTTTAAAGATTAAAGCAGCATGGCTGGTGATAGTGTTTGGTCTGAACTCATCTTATGGATGAGTTCATGAAGCTGTGCCAAAAATATTCATGAGATGCTGAATTGCCTGTCAAATTGTATCTCCGAAAGGAGAGGCTCTGATTTGTTGCTCTGTGGAGAGATAATGGGAGTAGATGAGGAATAAGAGCGATGGGATGTTAAGACATTTCAAGAACTAAAATTGGGATTGAGGTTGATTTGGATTGTGATCATCGGAAGCTGAATGCATTTTCTTTGCATAAATTTGTAACGGAGATAAACATACAGTATCTGATCCAGTTTTGTGGTCGTCCTGCTATAAAAAAAAACAAAACAAAAACAAAAACCCAAAAACTGAAGTGAAGTTTTACATTAAAAAAAACAAATAATCTGCTGCTTAAAAGAAACTAAAATGGGTGAATACAACCAGAGGTGAAAAACGACATGATATTACATTGTGTCTTTATTAATGGAATAGAAACTGAGCCAAAAAGCATTTTATGTGATGTTATTAATCTGTCATGTGGCAAACGTTAAATCCTGCTACAGCATTTCAGTCAGGTTGAGGTCTGGACTTTGACTGGGTCATTTCAGCACCTTTATTCTTTTCTTTTTCCGCCACTCTGTAGTAGATTTACTGCTGAGCTTGGGACCATTGATCTGTTGTATGATCTAATTTCAACCAAGTTTTAGCTGTTGCACACATCGTCTCACATCAGACTGTAGAATATTTTCAGCATACAGAGTTCACGGTTGACTCAGTGACTCTAGGTGCTGTGGCTACAAATCATCGCTCCTTCACAGCTGATGTGACGTTTTTGTGCTGATGTGCTGTGGCTGTTCTTCACTGTGCATTATAATCGGAAATCTCCGCTTTGGTATTCTTAGTCCATTGTTCCAGAAGCCTTGTATTTCATTCGGGTGCAACTTTGCAAGCTTAAACCATGCTGCCATGTTCTCTTTTAAGAGGAGAAGCTTTCTCCTGGCAACCCTTCCAAACAAGTCCTACTTGTTTGGTCTTTTTCTAATTGTGCTGTTATCTTTAACATTTAACATACTAACTGAGGCCTGCAGAGCCTGAGATGTAGAGATGTAGCTCTTGGGTTTGTTGCAGTTTGACCATGGAGTGAAATTGCTTGGATGTCCATTTCTGGGAAGAATAGCATCAGTAGTTCAATAAGGATGTAATTTCTGTCAAATTTCATAAATGTAAGCTATACACTGCTAAAATTAGCCCTGTCTTATCCCCCCTGTGAAAACTTTATTTGTTGACAGGTACAGGTGTAGTAAATGACTTAATAAAAAAAAAATCATCATTCAAAAACTGCATTTTGTATTTACTCTGGTTATGTTTGATTAATATTAAAACTCGCTTGATGATCTGAAACATGTAAGTGTGACAAATATGCCAAAAATTAAGAAATCGGGAAGGGCATAGGATGTGAACAAGTGGCCTCAAGCCCAAGTGATGGACTGTGATGTGCTCAGTTCCTTCAAGTACCACAATCAAAAGAAGAACTGAGGACATGTCAGATGGTACAGATGGTTTTTTGCGCAGGTATGATGATGGCGTGCTTTGTGTGCAAAATGTTTGCAAAGCAGTCACTTAGAGAACGAAACAATTAAAATGCTCAAGTTTTGTTTGGATCAAGAATACCAGCGGCACTGGTTTTACTTTCACCACGTGTCCATATCCTTCACATATACTGAGTCGTAATGGCCCCATAACACCATCGTGACTGACTGGTAACAGCCAGCAGCTGCTCCTCAGTCCGGGCAGGTCCAGGCTTGCCTTGTTCAATGATTATTCCTGCTTGTCTTACACTGGACACAATGGCCCCTTCCTCTTAGCCTTGCACAGCTATTGACCCAGTGCTAACCAATTGGAACAGAACGAAACGAGCGGGGTAACCAAACCGTTTCATTAAGAACAATAAGAGAAGTGCGATGTGGGAGAGCCACATTCCTGATGTCTGTAATGACTGCGTATATTAGTGGAAATGTGACAGGCTGTTGCCATTCTTATTCACCTCACAGAACTACGCAGTGCTTTAGTGGCTACTTGGCACTGCCACATCATTCAAGCCTGCGACATACTAGATAGTAATGATATAGTAATGATATCTCTGCAATAACTTTAAGGTACTGTGTTAAAGTCCGGGGCACTATTTAGAAATAGATTTACTTTTTATATCCAAGACAGGGATCTAGTAGCTCCCCTATTCATTCATTTATTCAAATTTTCCAGAAATTGAGCATTTGGTTAGTTTAGGTAAACCATAGTGTGAAGCTAAGCAGCAATCCTACCATGTCAGCTGATCTCAGTTCCTGCCCACATCAGCTGAAGGCTCAGCTGATACCCTTCTGTACATATGTCTGGCAAATCTCATAGCAGTTACAGCACCTGTGCAGGCCGCTTTGCAACCCACTTCCAATTCAGCTTTTAATCCTCTACCATTATCATATCTGTTGCCATGGATGCCTCCTCTTTTCTTAGTGGAGGTTATGTTTCCTAAAATAAACTTAAAACCAGTGGTGGACCATTATGTCTTTGTTCTGGATACTGCAGGTCTTCTTCCTCAATTTCACCTTATCCCTAGCATCCTCATCTATCACGCCAACCGTCCACATGTCTTCCTCCACTACATCCCTCAACTTCCTCTGAGGTCTTCCCATTTTCTCTATATTGACTATCCTTTGTCCAGTATATCCACTATCCCTCCTCTGCACATGTCCAAACCATCTCAGCTTTGCCCCTCTACACCATAAAAAAATACACCCTAAAAACAGTAATATTCCAGCAGCTGGGGCACCAAAATAACACCAGAAAATAACAGAAAATAACTTTCCCATGAAAATATGGTTATTTTCAGTAATGACAATACAGTTTGTTGCCCTAATTTTCCATTGGATTTTGCCTTTTTCAAGTGCTTTTAAACATTAAATTAGGAACAATTTAATGTGATTAAACAATGAAATTACCTATAAACAAGGTCAATGAATGCAGCAATATGAATAATAATATGGTACTTAAATGTACAGAAATATACAGTTAACAGTTGGTTTAAATAATAACGGATTGCATTCATATAGCGCTTTATGAGACCCTAAAGGCACTTTACAATTCCCCTCTGGCCATCACCAGTAGGTGGTAGGTGAAGTGTCTTGCCCAAGGACACAACGACCGAGAGTGTCCAAGCCAGGGCTCGAACCAGCAACCTTCTGATTATAAGGCAAACTGCCAACTCTAGCATTACATTTGAATTTAGCAGTTCAATCTTTCAAATAACTGACACATATTTGTGAAATTATGATGCATTTGTGAATGTATTTTAACAATCTACATATGCATATGTACAGACAAATACATTTAAAAAACAAGATAATTATGTTTTATTACATTTACAGTGATTTTACGTTAATTTACATTTGAAATGTAAGATCACAGTCTATTTATGTGAATTTAATGTTATTCTAAAAGAACAGTACAAAACTGTAAAATACACAGTAAACTACTTTTATATTACAATTTTTCTTTACAGTGTAATTTAGTCTCCAAACCACTCAACCCGAGTTGTCCCTCTAATATACCATCTTATAAACCTTCTCTTTCACTCTTGCTGCTATGCTTCTGTCACAAATCACCCCTGATGCTTTACTCCACCCACGCCACCCTGACCACCCTTCACCTCCTTTGTACACAGTCTATTGTTGGCGTAATACTACAAATTTCAGTTTACAATTGCTGGGCAGATCAAATTTAACGGCACAATGACAGAACAGCACTTTACATGTATACACACTTCAGCATTGTTTTTGTTTTTGTTTTGTTTGGCAAACACAAGCACAAATCTTTGCATAAAAAGCAAAATCAGGAAAAAGAAGAGGACGTGGTTAAACAGCTGAGTCACAGATTGGCTGGTTTTCTTTCTTGCAGCTCTGGTGTTCCGCGTTGATTCCAAACTGCAGTTTAATGAAAAGTTTGTATGAACTATTAGAGGGATTTTTTAGTAAGAAGAACAAATATATTAAATAGGTGAATTGAATATGATGATATAGGTCCATCCTTTTATTTATAGCTTTTAAGATTAGTTTGAAAAGGGACTGATGGTATAATTATTGCTTCCATAGCATCCATCCTATATGTAATACACTGATGTTAGTACTGAATTTCTCTAAATTTTATTTTACAAATGTACTATTTTATTTACTGATGAAAAATCAGTGTTAATGGGCTGCACATTGGCTTTGAGGAAAATCATTCCTATTGTCTTGTTAATATTTAAACCAGGACAGAACAGGTCAAGCTGCTATGTTAACCTTTCCATAGCCATTCTCACTGTTGCTTCACAGCTGTTAACTCAACTGTGTAAACCATGTCTGTCTAAGTAGTTTTTGCACTTATGGACAGATGCAGTGAAATAGTTGCTGCACATTTAAAATTTGCGTCAGAGTCTGCAGAAGACAACTGGGTTGGATGTTGGGTGCAAGAACCAATAAGCGGAATCAGTCGGTAAGCAGACTAACAATTCCAAGCAATTGTTTGTTGCTTTAGAACGACAATGCACCACTTACCTATCTAAAGCATCAAAACCAATGTTGGCACATGAAGTCTGGACTCCATTTACAGCTGCTCAGCACTATAGGGGTGTGCTGCAACAAACTAGAGATGCATCCCTAAATCACTTTCTTTAAATTTGCAAGAGTGTGCCCTTGCAGATGACCACGCTCTCTTAACACGCTTTGAGCTTTGCTTTCATTTTGGGGAAGGGACTTGCTGTTCAGAGGCATTTGGTATATGCTACTAGTATATCAGTTACTCTATAAACATGAGTGGAAAAGAAAAGTTTAATAATGCTGCAGCCTACTACAAGGGGATATTGTTACTAGAAATTTGTTATAACTTTCTTCACAGTGTGGATAGAAAGCATCATCGGGTTACAAATGATGTTTGGTTCAGAATGTAGCTGTGTATATGTAATGTAATTCCTCTGATGCAATGTGTGTTACAGTGTCGGTGTTATTGTTATTTTTTTGTCACAGTTCAGTTGTGGAATATTACAACATATAACCTAAATAATAGGGGTCCTAATACAGTTCCTTGAGGAGCACCCACTGATGACTTCATGTCAGCCCACTTAGTGCACGGTTAATTTTAGCACGCTTTTCTATTTTGCTTTTGAACGTTCTCTTCTCTTTCCCCTCCTCCCGTGTGTACTGTGTGAACATCTCATAACAATTCCATGAAAATGAATCCAGTGAGACGTAACCTACACACAGGGGGGAGCACAGGGAGGAGGGGGTGGGTGGTCACATAAACATGGACACGCAGAGCGAGGGGAAGAAAGAGAATTACTAACCATCGGAGAGAGTCTGAGAGGGCATTCAGGGAGAGAGCATTGTCAGAGTGATCGCTAATGAGGTACGTGCATGTCGGTGCACCTATGTGTGAGTGTTTGTTTGTTTGTGTGTGTATGTGAGTGTGTGTGTAATTAGTGACTGTGAGCCCATGAGTGCAGGATAAGAGCAAGTCTTCAGGGCGGCTGGAGGACACATGGCATAGAAGGGGAGGATTGTCCTCTGGAGACGACAGAGACGTGTGTGTGTGTGTGTGTGTGTGTGTGTGTGTGTGTGTGTGTGTGTGTGTGTGTGTGTGTGTGTGTGTGTGTGGACGGTGTTGCACCACTTTGATATTATTTGGCACAAGTATCAACAAGATAATGTTGCATATAACAAAGTCCATTAAGAAACTAATGTCAAACCCAGCCCACAATTTCATGGAAAACATGAAACAAGACACACACACAGACACACGCACGCACATATATGTGCATGACTTGTTGTTTGGAAAACATGAACCAGGTCTGTGACCACTCGCAGTCAGTTGCCACCCTCATCTTGAGTGTATCAAGATGGCAATAAAACAATAATTTGCTATCAGCCTGCTATGAGTTTGCAACTGAATGGGGTCAAGTCGGCAATTATATGCAGTCTGTGATGATACGGCAATAAAATGTGATAAATTGGCAAAGAGCAGGCACAGAAATTTGTATGAACTAACTCATATTCAGAGTCCATTCAGAACCTCATTGATTTGAAGCAGAAATTCAAATATTCACAAGATTAGTGACATCACATAGGTGCTCTGCAACCTAGCTTTTATGTAGAAATGTAACCAAAATGCAACCAGATGGCAACCTATTGCAAAGAGACACGCTGCATATGAGTTGCACTTAGCAGCGTAGGCTGACAGACCGCAGCGTGTTGCCAATCATCAAGCAATCATCAGTTTTTTTCTAGTTGCAAGGAGGTTGCTATCTTATTTTTGCTCTGGTGTGACTGAGCCATAATGGATCCAAGCTTTAAAGAAATGCAAATGAGCTACAGCTATAGTTGCAAATACAGGGAGTGCAGAATTATTAGGCAAGTTGTATTATTGAGGAATAATTTTATTATTGAACAACAACCATGTTCTCAATGAACCCAAAAAAACTCATTAATATCAAAGCTGAATGTTTTTGGAAGTAGTTTGTAGTTTGTTTTTAGTTTTAGCTATTTTAGGGGGATATCTGTGTGTGCAGGTGACTATTACTGTGCATAATTAGTAGGCAACGTAACAAAAAACAAATATATACCCATTTCAATTATTTATTTTTACCAGTGAAACCAATATAACATCTCCACATTCACAAATATACATTTCTGACATTCAAAAACAAAACAAAAACAAATCAGCGACCAATATAGCCACCTTTCTTTGCAAGGACACTCAAAAGCCTGCCATCCATGGTTTCTGTCAGTGTTTTGATCTGTTCACCATCAACATTGCGCGCAGCAGCAACCACAGCCTCCCAGACACTGTTCAGAGAGGTGTACTGTTTTCCCTCCTTGTAAATCTCACATTTGATGATGGACCACAGGTTCTCAATGGGGTTCAGATCAGGTGAACAAGGAGGCCATGTCATTAGTTTTTCTTCTTTTATACCCTTTCTTGCCAGCCACACTGTGGAGTACTTGGACGCGTGTGATGGAGCATTGTCCTGCATGAAAATCATGTTTTTCTCGAAGGATGCAGACTTCTTCCTGTACCACTGTTTGAAGAAGGTGTCTTCCAGAAACTGGCAGTAGGACTGGGAGTTGAGCTTGACTCCATCCTCAACCCGAAAAGGCCCCACAAGCTCATCTTTGATGGTACCAGCCCAAACCAGTACTCCACCTCCACCTTGCTGGCGTCTGAGTCGGACTGGAGCTCTCTGCCCTTTACCAATCCAGCCACGGGCCCATCCATCTGGCCCATCAAGACTCACTCTCATTTCATCAGTCCATAAAACCTTAGAAAAACCAGTCTTGAGATATTTCTTGGCCCAGTCTTGATGTTTCAGCTTGTGTGTCTTGTTCAGTGGTGGTCGTCTTTCAGCCTTTCTTACCTTGGCCATGTCTCTGAGTATTGCACACCTTGTGCTTTTGGGCACTCCAGTGATGTTGCAGCTCTGAAATATGGCCAAACTGGTGGCAAGTGGCATCTTGGCAGCTGCACGCTTGACTTTTCTCAGTTCATGGGCAGTTATTTTGCGCCTTGGTTTTTCCACACGCTTCTTGCGACCCTGTTGACTATCTTGAATGAAACGCTTGATTGTTCGATGATCACGCTTCAGAAGCTTTGCAATTTTGAGACTGCTGCATCCCTCTGCAAGATATCTCACTATTTGACTTTTCTGAGCCTGTCAAGTCCTTCTTTTGACCCATTTTGCCAAAGGAAAGGAAGTTGCCTAATAATTATGCACACCTGATATAGGGTGTTGATGTCATTAGACCACACCCCTTCTCATTACAGAGATGCACATCACCTAATATGCTTAATTGGTAGTAGGCTTTCGAGCCTATACAGCTTGGAGTAAGACAACATGCATGAAGAGGATGATGTGGACAAAATACTCATTTGCCTAATAATTCTGCACTCCCTGTAGACAAGCTGGAACATTAGTACAAAAATGTCACTGTGGATACACATCTTACAGTTTCAGAGAGCAGAGATTGTCTTATAACCTGCACATGCTTGATGTTTGTGAAGCTCGCAGATTAAGCAGCTACTAGATAAAGATTTATAGTGAATACACACACACACACACACACACACACACACTAGAGGGAGAAGGTTTTTCAGCATTAGTCCAGGTGGTGTATGGGACCATGTTGGGGGAGGGTGCTATAACATTACTCTCCATCAGCTCTGACATAGGTGGGATCATCAGCCAGGTGTGTGCAAGCCCTGCGGTACAGGTACACCTCCCCCTTCTCTCTCTCTCTCTCTCTCTCTCTCACTCACACACACACACACACACACATATAAATACAGCCACCCCTCCCTTGCCCACTTAGTAGCCTCCTTCACCTGATGGCCAGGGTGCTGAGTCGGAGGAGTCTGTGTGTATTATTATGTGTTCCAGGCACAATGAAGAGAGAGGGTCTGTCAGTTGCCACCTGTTGGCCAGCTGTCAGGGTCCCATTTCAGGGTCACCTTTCCATCTTTCCACGCAATAGTTACATCTATCTATCTATCTATCTATCTATCTATCTATCTATCTATCTATCTATCTATCTATCTATCTATCTATCTATCTATCTATCTATCTATCTATCAATCATACCTGCAAGTGACATAAGTTTAATTTACTCCTATCAGGCCCGAAAAACCAACCAACCATTACGACACTACACAAGGAGGTGGGGGAAGGTTCAGGGAGCACCGAAGGGGTATCTAAATGTGTCTCGTTTGATGCTGATCAATGGGTCGCAGATACCACCCTCTTCATGTTACATTACCATCTCTATGGGAGCCTTGATGGAGAGTTTCAGGGGTGGGGGTGTGCAAAATGGATGGATGGACTAGAAAAACCAAATGATGAATGAGTGATGGAAAAAGGGAGGCATGAAATGAGCATGAGGAGGAGGTGGACGTGACAGGGGTTGGATTGGAGAAGGGATCAGTGCAGAAGTGTGTGTGCGTGTTTTGGGGGGGGTTGTGAGAAGGGAGAGATAATTTCCTCTGAGGAGTCTGAGTGGTGAGGTTGGGATGGGGAGGTGGGCAGGGTGGTGGTTGTTGTTGGGCGGGGGGGGGGTGTAATGGCTTTGGGTGCTGCCTTAATTACACCAAGCAGCCAGTAGATGACAGAATGAGATTATTTTTCAGGAATTGTACGCAGGGTCATTAACTTGTCACTGTTAGTTGCTCAGCCATACAGCATATACACAACACAGAAAAAGGAGATCATAGGAGACTTCTTATAGTATAAAATCACAAATCACCACAAAGTTTTAGTTTATGAAATTTAAATAAGCCCACAGAGAAAAAGGAGGTTGAACTCGGCGCCTTCTTCGTGTGAGGGAACAGTGTTACCCATTTATCCATCCACTGTGCCACCATGCTGTCCAAAGAGTCCAGACAGTTCCAACTGTAGAAATTGTGCAAACAAAGCAGTGCAGTGATTTTTTTATAGTGCTCAAGTTTTATTTCACTTAAATGCTACGTATAAAAATCTCAACTCGGTTACTGGCAGTCTCGACTTGATCAACGTATAATCAAATTCATTTAAAAAAAACAAAACACAATCTGCTGGTGATTACAAAACAACAAACAAAAAAACAGCCTTTGGAACAAAAGGTTTGGGGTTTGAATCCTGACCATGGCAAACGTCCAGTAAGTGTCCCCTGGCTAGGTCCTTCATGCTACTCAAGCTTACTTTGGGGTATGATTGAGAGACACATAACTGAAGCCATACCGGCTCAGTTGTTGAGGAACCAGGACACCACAGCAGGCAGGTCCCCAGGTACAGGGTGTGCAAAGATACCCCTGAGACAATCCAGCACATAACAGCAGGGAGCAAGAGGCTAGCAGGCAGGGCATACATGGAACACCAGAACCAAGTGGCTGGCATAGTATAGGGGAAAATGGGAGTGGTGGTTGACCATAACCAAGCAAAGATCCTGTGGAACTTCTAGATACAGACGGACAAACCAAGTGATAGTGATAGAAAGTGACAGCAATATCAGGAAGAAGGAACAGGAGAAGCTGGGGAAATAGGGTGGAGGGTGAAGGCAACAGTGGTCCCAGTGGTAATCGCAGCAGTCGGGGCAGAAACCCCAAACTGGGCCAGTGTCTCCAGATCCCAGGAACATCCAAGATCTCGGTCCAGAAGAGCGCAGTCATAGGAACAGTAAAGATACTGCTCAGGGCCCTCAAGCTGTAAGGAGTGGGGAACTTTTCTTTTTTAAATTTATCTGTCTTTCTTTCTTTTTATGCATTCATATATAATTATTATTTGTTTGTTTCTTATAATTACAATTCAATTTAAAGTCCATTTAATTACTGGGGAATTACACCCTTGCACAGGCTGTATTATGAAGCGTTACTGTTTTTTCTTTCATGCTTGCAGAACTGTCTTAAAGCATCTAATCAAGCCGGATTTTGATCAAATATGAGATTTTTAGATTAATTAATTAATTGTCAATTAATTGTTAATCCTGCATTCCTGGCCCAGTTGCATATTAATAATAAAAGAGAGTAGGACAACAATTATCACAACACCAAAGTCAACTCCAGCTAGTCGTACAAAGACGACTTCTGCTCCATTGTGTATGCAGATCAGTGTTGTCCTCTTAGCTCCTCTCTAGCATAAGTGCGCACTTATTTAGAGTCAATTACAGACAAGACTTAATGAATGCCAGAGCAATCACACGTGTGTATGTGCATGCAAACGCCAGCGTGTGCGTGTGTCCGTGCACGCTCAAAGAGAGGAGGAAGAAAGCGCCGGCGTCAACAAACCCATCGGTGCAACACGCGGTGAGCATCAGGGGCCGCAATAAGCGCTCTGCACGCTAATAAACCTTCTGCTTGAATTAATGACATTCAAATCCCCGAAAACACCACAACAGCATTGCTGTAATTTGAGCTTCGCACCCTCAGCGGCGGTCATGTTTCACCCAACCTGTAAGTTATTGGTCTCGGGTTGCCATCTATTGGCCGTTCCCCAAACGCAGCAAGACTTCTATTTGTCCGGCTCTGGGCTCTGACCAGTGTTAAGAAATTAGCCATCAGTATTTAATGGTGTTTATAGTTTCAGTGTAAAAGGGCACTATCATCATTGTCGGCTTACGTTATTGCACTCACGAGGCGTCACATCTGATTTGATTCTTTCTGCGTGCCCAAGAGAGGGTTACTGATTATCTGACAAACCGAAAAGGTCAGTTGATATGCCAATTTCATTATGATATACCATACTCAGAATTTTAAAAAGAATCACTTCTGTTAGCAGTAACGTAAAGTAAAATATCTATATTCACTGAAACAAAAAGTGTACGTGTTTTTGAATTCTGTGTATTATAATGGATTCTCCATTTCAAGGAGTGATTAATGATGTTAATGTATTAAAAACACAACTTCAAAGTTAAGAAATAAATGTGTAAAATGACAGAAAATGATCTGGTAGCTCACTGGCCAGACTGTCCTGTAATTATAAAACAAAGTTTCTGTGTTAACTCACAGAAAATGTCCTTTTTTGTGGATTTGTTGTAAATAAATATACATTTATATAGTCAGTAGTGAAAAAACAGGAACGTTTTTGTTATGTTATTGTTTATCTATTACTTGATTACTGTGGTGCAATATGAGCAGCTGTGGTGGTGGGGATGGGGTGTTGTTATCAGAAAAAGTTGTAAAATGTTTTCAAATAATTTAAAAGTCCAAAAAATGCAGCTTTTCCAAGTCCATTCAGCGGACCAGATTGGAGTCTTTCCCAGGCCAGTTCTGCCCCTGGTTGTCGACCATGGTCTAAAATAGGGGCGGGGAACTCCAGGCTTCAACGGCTGGAGTCCTGCAGGTTTTAGATCGCACCCTGGGTCAACACACCTGAATCAAATGATTAGTTCATAACAGGCCTCTGGAGAACTTCAAGACATGTTGAGGAGGTCATTTAGCCATTTAAATCAGCTGTGTTGGATCAAGGACACATCTAAAAAAAAAGATCTGTGCGAGTCACAGTCATTCATGACAATTCACAAACTCAAAAACCACAGACACAGTGGGCTCCAGTGGTGCAGTCTGGTAGAGAGTACTAACTTATGAAGCAATGCTGAGGTTGTGAGTTTAAGCATCAATCTCTGGCTATCTGAGAACAGACAACACACAGTCACGGATTTTGTCCTCTTGTGTTCATTGCCAGGTAGCTAAAACGCCACCACTTTTAATAAAACACACACACATACACAAATTCACCTTTTAACAGCTTTCTACGATTGAGCGCATGAACCCACCTGTTTTTGTTTTTGTTGTTGTTTTTTGTAAACATATATATATATAAAAAAAAGAGGTGAATATTAAAAAAAACAGAACATCCATTTGTGACTGGAGTGCTTTAAAGGCTGTGGTTTCCAGAGTGGTAAACAAATAAACAAAATGGCATTCCAGCCTCCAAATACTGAAGTAAAAAACATATTTGACATGATTTGTGTCTGAAAGCAGTTTCCACAGACATTAAAGTCAGAGGCTGTGCTGTATCAGTAAGGCACGCTGATGAATTTAGAGCCTTGTGTCCTTAGAGTTCACGGCAGAGCGTCCAGGAAGCTGTGACTGCTGGGTAAAAAGTACCAAATAAAACTTCCATGTGGCCACTAAGGTGTACTGTTACTGGCCAGTGCAAGTGGACATTGAATAGCCCAGGACAAGATCAGTCACACACAGATCAGTTATTAGTCCATTGTTCTCCTTGTTTTCATGCATATTGAAGGCTTTCATGCATGTTGTTTTGTATATTGAAAAAATACATCTGGAATTCACCAGTCCGTACAAAATCTAGAAATACTGATGGTTTTATCAGTCGTAAGTGCTGCCAAGCACCATTTCACACATCCTAATCTTATCAGTGGACATCAGCTTGGACTCCAAGGACTAACAGTCAGAGGAGATGTGCGTTTAGGTCGTACTTCTCGCAGAACTTGTCTGTGATGGGGATGCAGGTGAGGTACTCGCACCAGTCGCACTTCACGGGGTAGATGTAGAAGAGAACGGCCAGAGCGGAGAACAGACCCAGGAAGATCAGCAGGAAGACGCAGATTTGGACTCGCTTTCGGTACATATCGGAACGGCCGAAGCTGGTGGGTGAAAAAACAACAACAACAAAACAACAGTGACATCATTACTTCCCTCAGAGAACGGTCATTGTTTTGCATCAAACCTCTTAAATCATGAAAGTGATGAAGGGAATGAAAACACTGCATATAGACTGAGGAAACGTTCAGTCAAAGGAAAGAATAAAGAATCTAGAGGTAAGTCAAGTGAATGCTAAGCTAAGCTAACTAGCGCCAGCTTAATTTAGCTTTAAATATAAAGTAGTGGCAACAGTTTTCAGTCTCTTCAATTTCCACAACATGTGAACCGTTCCTTTCATTTCTTTATATTTTGCTTCCAAGGAGTCAGACCTTCCTTCAGCAGTAGTCCTCCAGGCTTTCTGAAGGTCTTTCACAGCTTTTCTTTGGACACTTACTGCTTTTTCACTCGTATTCAGAATCTGTTTTAAACTGTATCTTTAGGCACTTTGTTACTAGCAGCCTGTCTTAAAAAACATAGAAAAGATAAAAGAAAAGAGGAAAGGAGAAGTAGTAGAAGCAGATAAACAGTAGATGAAAGTGTTTAAGAGATGCATCTGGCCCTTCAGTTAATCCCTCTACTCCATCAGACAACACTGAGGTATGCTAGATTACACAAGAGCTACACAAGAGCTGGACTGAACACACATAAAAGTGCGGTCACATTTTGACCTACCATGTAATACCATCTAGAAAGCATCTGATTAGCAGCTGCTTCATTTCTTAGCATTAAAATGGCCTCGAATGTACTGCCAATGCAGTAAAGCCTGGATAGAAAAGCACACAGAGCAATAGTCACTTACCTGATGTATGGGAGGAAGGCGAAGGACAGGAAGAATCCGGAAACGAAACCACAGATGTGGGCAAAGTTGTCGATCCAGGGAAGCAAACCGAAAGAGAAGAAGAACACAGAGATGGCCAACAGCTTAGCAAACGCTCGCCACGGTCGCTCGAGGATCTGCCAGCTCTGAAACAGCTCCACAAAAAGACAAGCCAGGATGCCGAACTGGCTGCCAGCAGGACCCACCTGGGAAGAAAAAGACAGGCACCTATAGATCACACACAGATCGACTAAATGAAAACAATGTATAACTATGATATTTTTTGGCAACATCAACATCAGCTTGTACCTCTGCTCTATAGGGCAGGAAGATGGCAGAGGCCAGGTTGCCAGTGATGCCACTGAGCATGTAGATAATAGAGATTCTCAGCCAGCCAGCCAACTTCTCTATATCCCTCAGCACCGTCATCTGGAACAACACCGAAACCAAGCAGTGCAGAATTCTGCAGGGACAAGCAACCAGTTATCCTTAACATTCCACAAATGCATGCACATTTTCACTGAAGTATTCAGGCAACTAAGTTTTTCCCATAATTTAACATCTTCATGGCTGCTTTAAATACTGAAGGGAGAAAGGAAGAGTGCAGTCACCCAGCATGAAGAAACAGGGACAACCAGAGCCGAGAGAACTGATCAGGGACCTCTGGGTTGAGGAAAGGCAGCAAACCACAGACATCGTCCATGCAGGCCACCTGACACAAATGAAAACAACAATACAATCAGTCAGGGTTACGGCTACAACAGTCAGTGATGCTCTGCTGCCACCTTGTGGTGGAACGTGCCAGAGGTGAATGCAGTCCACAGTCCATTCTGTTGCACTGTGTGCTGCAGGCTCCAGTGGCGCAATCGGTCAGCGCGCGGTACTTATACGACAGTAACCTGCAGAGCAATGCCGAGGTTGTGAGTTCGAGCCTCACCTGGAGCAACAATGTTTTAAATCACCAGGCTCTCACTTAAAGGAGCAAATTTACACAGGCCACTGTTTTTAAACATGCAGTTAAAAAAAGGTGTGTGTGTGCTGTTTGTCCTACCTGTGAGCAGAGCGTAGCCTCCTCATGGAAGTAGCCATGCATAAAATCACAGTACTCTCTAGAAGTTATTTCACACCTGCAACACGAATTCAGGTTTTTAAGTAGAGATCAGTGTACTAATCTTTTATTCAAACACATTTATAAAGATACTGTTAATGTTTGACGCTGTTACTGAGCACGTGTTGTAAATAAGTGATCCCGATCCTCACCGTCCTTTGGTTCCGATGCAGCAGGGCCGGCCTGTGATGGTGCAATCAATGTGGGGGAGGTTAGTGTGATTCCCCGAGTTGAACCTTGTGCAAACCTACAAATCAAAACCACAGTGAAAGTTTCTCATCGGATTACAGTTACAACAGTTTAGAAAAAAAAACCCCACACACACACACACACACAAGGAGAACAAGGAGACAACTGTTTGCCTCACATTGACTTGAACCAAACCACTTAAATGCAATATTACATTAGTCTTTAGAGACTCTCTTGCAGTACAGTTGTACTGAGCTACAGTTGTATAATCAGACATCTTAGCCTTTTGGTATATGACTGGCTTAGAAACAGAATCATTGCTATCTGATACTACCTGATCCATGTATCTACTCGTTGATAAATAATAGTATCAGATGAACACTTGGCCCATCTGGAGTTAGGGGTAGGGTTTGGCTTTGGTTACGAATTTTAGCTGTAACACTGAAAAATGCTTAAAGACTTCAGTGGAAATGTATCTCCTAGTTTCCGAACAGTGGCCTGTTTAGCATTTGTTTTAAATAAAACCAAACCCTTAATCTAACCCTGTGGATGTTGTGAGGTTAGACTGATAACATGTTACTGCGCTTACAGGCCAAGAAGTGATGTCATCCGGCCACTCATGCGGTGAAACAGAGGCTGGCTCCAGACAGATTCTGCAAAATCAAAAGTACAAGAAATAAGAGTGAACACTGACGTCTTCCAGCAGGGTAAGTCGGCTCCAACAGCTCAGCCCACACATGGATAAAAACAAAGTCTGTCCGGCAGACTGTTGCTCTTGTCTTAAGTTATGAGTCCTTCATCCAAAATTGTTTTCTATTAAAGCTGAAGAATGATAATCATGTTACCTGGGGTCCTGATGGCAAACGGCACCATGTTGCCGGAGCTCACTGTTCAAAGAAGGAGCACTGGGGTGCTGAGGCCACTTCACCCACACTGCCAGTGTGCTCTGCAGAGCAAAGACATGCCATGTATATTCAGAATGCACTGACACTATACGTCAATGGACTGGTTCTTGTATAGCACTATCTGAGTACTGAAAGTGCTTTACACAACATGCTTCATTCACTGTTTTCTACCTAACATGCATACACACTCCAACAGCATCAGAGAGCAACTTGGGGTTAATATCTTGCCCAAAGATATTTGGCATGCAGACTGGAGCAGACAGGGATCAAACCATCAACCTTCCAATTGGTAGGTGACCTGCCCATCAGTAAGGTATCATTTTCTGAGCACAAGTTTCAATAAAATCATAGTGTGCCTGAAATAAACAGGTCATGGTTGGTGCTGAGACTCTTTCAAATCTAAGCTGGTGTGACTGACCGAACACTCCTCCTGTAGAGTCTGCAGGCAGCCGGAGCGATCATTCCTCACACAGCAGCCCGATTCTCTCTCTAGTGCTCGCTTCTCCTGGATCAGCTTGTGGATCTCTTCATCCTGACGCATGCACGGGGAAAACTTGGCTCCCAGGTGAATCAGCGCTTCCTGTGGCGAAGAAGAGATGACGTGACAATTTGAATAGAAAAATGTCCATGTAGATCCTATGGTAAATGGCCTGTATTTATATAGCGCTTTACTAGTCCCTAAGGACCCCAAAGCGCTTTACATATCCAGTCATCCACCCATTCACGCACACATTCACACACTGGTGATGGCAAGCTACATTGTAGCCACAGCCACCCTGGGGCACACTGACAGAGGCGAGGCTGCCGGACACTGGCGCCACCGGGCCCTCTGACCACCACCAGTAGGCAACGGGTGAAGTGTCTTGCCCAAGGACACAACAACCAAGACTGTCCAAGCCGGGGCTCGAACCGGCAACCTTCCGATTACAAGGCGAACTCCCAACTCTTGAGCCACGATCGCCCTCCTAACACCTCTGTCAAATAAGTCTTTCAAGACACCAGCCACAGGAAACAAACAAATACATTTGCGCATTCATTTCAACTGAAGATTGTGTGATTAATTTAAATATGGAACCTGGTGTGTTTAAATACTACTACAACAGAAAATGTATATTTTAACCATTTATTCCTTTATTTAGTCAAAAATCATACATGCATTTAATTTCGACATGCGTTTGAATCATTTAACTTTAAACTAACACTTAACCATTTTTCCATTGCTTTATTGTACTATTTATACATTATATTTATATGATATTTGTGTGTATTAGTAGCTAATACAACAAGTGTTCATGAATACATGAGCAGATTATACACACTTATGGTTAAAGAGGGCGTACAGCCTCTTTCAATTCTACATCACTTTGTTCTTTAATTATCGCATTCACAAGATTTTTAGAAAACTCGACTTCTGACCTCTGACCTTGAGGCAGAGGTCACTGAGATTCAAACTCGCCTGCGATTTTTAGTAGTGTGAAAGGCGGTGGATAAAAGACTGGAAGTACTTACAGAGCTCGGACCCACCCAGAAGTTTTGCTGTTGCACAAACTTCACGTTTTCATAAACCCCCTTGTTCCTCAGCACCTCAAAAATAAAAAAATAATAAAAAATAAAAATCTCAATATTCAAAAATTTGTAACAAAGCAGCATTAAACCCTTATAAAAGTCGAACACTTTACTTACCGAGTCGACAGTTTCGTGTTGCGAGAAGCCGATAGGGGCAATACCGTAAATGGTGACAGCCAGAATGGTAATGAGCAGGTGGACGCAGGTGATCCAGTAGGTAAAAAAAGGCCTGGAGAGGGAAGCATTTTTAATGCATTGTTTACTTTTTGCATTTAAACATTTCTAAACAGCCACATCCCGTCTCACCTGTGATCATCCATGTCTTCAATCTGCCGCTTGACGTAGCTGTCTATGCGTTTGCGATACGACCGGTTAGTGAGACGTCCGACTATGCCCAGCCCGTATGGCCTCTTCTCTCTGGCAAAAAGCTTCTTAACCGGAACCACGATTCTTTGCCCTCGCTGCTGATGGTTGTTGACGCTCACCACCTCCTGTTTCAGGCGGACTTTGGGTTGGACCGCAGAGCCGGATTTTGCCTTCCGCCACCCTCGCTCTAAAGGCCTGAATCGGGGAGGAGGAAGCATTCTAAGGGATTGCAGCTCCTTTCATTTTTTTGTGTGCATGTGAAGGATACAGTGGAGACCTACATCATGAGATGACTCCTCTCTAGTTCGTTCCTATCCAGAGCGCTTCCCGTGAGCTCGCTCTCATCTAGCTGTTTGAGGGCAGCCTCCGACGGAGTCTCAAAAACCTCGTCAGCATAGCTGGACAACTCATCCTGCAGGCCTTCCTGCAAAGACTCATCTCATAAATACATCGTAGACAGTATTTTTAATTTATTTCACAGAAATAAGCACACGTGTTTTTGCTACATGAAGCCTCTGCGGGCTATCGCATTCAGAAGATTGCAGAACTGAAAATTATGCTGCAGGAAGTTCTTATCCTGAACGAAAAAATGCAAGCTTTATCAATCTGTGAATTTAAATGAATGTCACAGTGACTAAAAGTCGCTTTGAGAGAGTGTGTCCACTGCTCACTCTGGTGAAGAAAGAAGTATCTAGGTCATCGGGGAAATCCGCAGTGTCATCTTCGAAGAAACTAGGAGGCATGAAACTCCGTCTGCGCCGCCGCCCAGCGGTGCTCTCGCCTAACGTCCGGCCCTGAGAAACGATCATAAACAGGACATTTCAAACAAAGATGGAGGAAATTTTCTAAATCACATCGACAAAAGCACCTTAATAATAAAGGTATTACTTTATCATTGCGAAATGAGAGCCACAAGGTGGCTCACTGGGTTCATGGTAATAGTGAAAAAGCTCTAACCTGCTCACCTATGAACCCCTCGGCGTCACACTTAAATGAAATATCTAAGTATCATGTTTTTTGGCCTGTCTGTCACCGTTGCAACCAGAAAAATGCCCAACAGATTTACTTTCCCAAGTGGATCATTATGCCGTTTCCCATACTGGTCTACTTGATTGTCATTGCTTGTTCGATCTGCATTATTTATTTATTTTACTTTTAAGAAAAGAGAAGTTGGGAAGAAGCTCAACAGAAGGAGAGGGAAAGAAAAACAGAGGAGAAGAGAGACAGAGAGAGAAGATACAAAGGATCAGTTTGATCACCTGCTGGAAAAAAAACACAAGCAAAAAGAGAACAACACAGTAGTGAAACTTTTCCTAAATCTTCCCCAAGTAGTTTTTGGTAACTAAACCTAAGCACTGATGCAAAAGAGTGAGACCGCGTATCTTAATGATGCGATGTGGCCTCTGCGGGTTTGCACCTATATGAGCTCAGCTCTTCCAGAGTGCTCTGAAAACAAAGCAGCAGATAACTGAGCATTCACTGGTGTTGTCACGGATCATCTGCTGGTAAAACCCCCAGTAATCCCCCCCCACCACACACACACACACTCTGAACAGCAGCATAATTGCTTTACATATGTGTTCTGTAGCTCGTGGTTCACACAAGGACAGTCACATGCACACTGCTGTAAAGTATAGCGCCTGACTTTAATCCCCAACAGGACACGCAAATCTCCTGTTTTACACAACATGCTTGTGTACAGAAAAAAAACCTGCCAAATCATTATGGTAAGTGTATTTTTTCTGGGACAAATAAGAAATAACTTAATGTAAATCAAAGTCCTTTTATGGGCTATCTTACTAGAATCTGTTGCATGAGCTTTTAATACCAGGAAGGAGGAACATGCATGACTATCTTGACAGGCAGCAGTGTAGAAGAATTCAAAGACAGCAAGACCGTCTTAGGTAGGAATTCTGGAATAAACAACAAATATACACCTTCATTAGCGCCGCCGCCGCCTTGAGACTCATGACGGCGACAGATTCTCGCTTGCGTCGTCGTGGGAGACGATTGAGGGCAGAGCGTGAGCTGGAAAATGAGCAGAGGGAAGCTGTGCCGGGCGTCATGGGAGTTTGCAGGGCGCTCAAGCCATCTACTTCTTCCACATTGCGGAAGGCACGACCCCGAGCCAGGGGGTCTACGATCTGCACACAAACACAACGCGTCGCACAAGTGTGTCGGTTCACCACAACCTTTTTCTTTTAAGCTCGATTGACACGACAGAACAGAAGAGGCAACAGGGATGCACATACACATCGATATTAGGGTTAAATTGATGTAAAAGGGGGTAAGTAGATTTTACTTCACATGTGCTTTATGTTTTACGTCTGATATGATCTTTTATACTAAAATTAAGGGCAAAGTTTCAGATAAATTTGCTAAACCAAGGGCTTTTTAGGCTACTAGCACTTAGCGGGCTACGCTGACATGCTATTAGCTACACAGAATTCACAATGAAAGGAGTACAGAATTATTAGCCCCTCCCCTCCCCCCGCCATGAAAATTTAATTTTTAAGCATTTAACAGAGCAAGGAATTTCAACACAGCTTTTCCAGCATCCTAGATTTATTTTGAATGCTTACATTAGTATTACTGTGTACTGTGTGACTCAATTCATTCAATTCAATTCAATTTTCTTTATATAGCCAAATCACAACAACAGTCGCCTCAATGTGCTTTATATTGTACAGTAGATCGTACAATAATAGATACAGAGAAAAACCCAACAATCATATGACTCCTTATGAGCAAGCACTTTGGCGACAGTGGGAAGGAAAAACTCCCTTTTAACAGGAAGAAACCTCAGACAGAACCAGGCTCAGGGAGGGGCGGGGCCATCTGCCGGGACCAGTTGGGGTGAGAGAAGGAAGACATTTCTTGATGATTTTTCAGTTCTTATAACTTTGAAATGCTGTGATAACTTTCTATATCCACCTCATTCTCTCAATAATTCTTTTTCTCAGCTCTAAAATGACTTCTTTGACTTTTGGGCTGATGCTTTCTAAAGTGACGGCTCAAAGTTTTGCAGTTTTAACTTGGGACTGATGATATTAACCCTGGTAATTTTTATTTTTTTCTGAAATAATTATATTTTTGTGTAACAACAGAAATAATTGATGCTTTCTAAAGACGTCTAATGTGTTTAAAAATGCTACTTGGAAAAACCGTCATCTGTAACTGTATAATTAATATCAGTGCTGCACTCATTATTGTGACTTTCAGTGGCTTGTTGTTTTTGCGGTTAGTCAAACAAATCGTCAATAAAAAGTTCTTTCTCTGTTAAGACCCCATCAATTGAACCCTACGAAAGCGAACAAAGCAAGGCGCTAAAGCGACCCCGATTTTCAAGATGTGACATGAAGAACAGGAGGAGAGAGGTGGGGGAGAAATGTGACGAAAGAAAAGGTGCCCATCTACGTCTCCATCCCTCTAACATGCGCCCCCCCCCCCACATTGGCGCAGGCCTACCCTCTGCATGCCATAGTGGTGATGACTGGGGTGGAGGGGTGGGAGGTAGAGGGGAGGAGGGGTCTCAGTGCTGGCAAGGGAGAGATTGTCTTGGCTGTGAAGCTCCATCTCCCTCATCACCTGCGTCTTCAGACCCCCGTACAGATGACTGCAGTGCTGCAGGCTCTTCCTCCTCCATCGCTGGGTGCTGTCGCTGTCTTTACTCACCCCAAACCAGTCAGCCGTACCCCTGGGGGAGAGGACACAGTCTGCTTAGTGAAAGCATATACTTTTTTTGATGTAGTGGTAGTGTGTCAGAAATGAATCAGGTTCATCTTAGCACAAGAACTTAATAATGAATCAGGATGAAATACGGGCCATGATTTTAAAAAGTCAAGAAAACAACACTTTTATATTATAACATCTAAGATGCTCTTCTTGTACTTTTATCTCTGTCTAATGTGTGCAAGTTTGAACCCAGCTTTGAGAGCCTGGATGAAATACACTGTCTTGTTTCCTTATATAATTTACAGCCCTCTGCTGGCAGAAAAGAAGCAGATGTTGCCTCATATTCCCAGAGTAGATGACACAATATGGGTCTTTGTTTATTACATTTCAGTTCGATAAATGTGCATTCAGGTCCCCCTTTTTCCAAGAACTGTGTCCGCACATCAGGCTGCGTGTTAACCGATCAGTGGGAGGAGGGGGAGGCTGTTTAGAGAGCAGAACGTTTAGTAATAAACACTCAGCCCTCATCATCAAGAAAAACGCCAGCTGGGGAAGCCTTTTAAGGCTGCACAAGGACAGGGTGGGGGTGGCGCAGCCCTGATTACTGTCCCTCCAGAGAGGGATCTCTTAAAAAGAGGAAACAGGTTTGGAACAAAAACAAAACAACGGTAGGATTTAGACTGGATGCCTTGAGCAAGAACGGAGACGTAAACAGCGGGATTAGAGAGAGAGAAATAAGGAGGACAGGAGATCCAGACTTCTCAAAAACTTTTGCACAGTTACAAAATGTTTGTTTCCTTAAATGCAGCTAGCAATCACACAAACCTCATAAACAATATTAAATCCTGGTGGAACAACAAGGCCAAATTTCAGAAATGGGCTCATTTCAGGCTCGGTGACAGTTGTTTGTTTAGAAAAGCAGTTCTTTTTCTTTTTGGGCACACGCACGAGCAAGCGAGCACGTCTTTTTCTTTCTTTTCTTTTTCTTAGTCACCCACACAAAACGCGAACAAAACATTCAGACTGCTTGACGACAGCACGAAACAACCACACATCGCAGAAGATTAAAGCAATTTTAACACGCGTGCATTAGTCTCCACATCCTCCAGGTAAGGCTGGTACACATGAAACAACAGTCGACGTAATTATGGGCTCACACGGCATTTTGGGCATCAGGGAGAAGAAAAGGCAGAAGGGTAAAGCTTTGCACAATCCAAACAAACACTACACAAAAAATCCAGGTAGCTATAAAACAATTAGACTACTGCTGGTTCAGTTTGCACATGCCCAGTCTCATTCATTCATAGCCACATGTGGAGGCAGCAAGTGTGACCACTGATAAAATTACTATTAAAGTCAAAATAGACATTATTTTAAGAACGCATTGTAATTCACGGCAAACTCATTCAAGTTGTTTTCCTATGTACGACTTTATGTTGGTTTACATTTTTCCTATAATTTAATATTTACTTTTCAACTTTTATGTTTTCTAGAAACAATATGAATGAGTTTTTTAATACATAACTACAAAGTACAACATTGTGCTGTGAGGTAGGTAAATGGTTCATCTGCCCTAGTCTGAGAAGTCCAGAGTCTCTCTCATGAGTTACATTTTCTAAAGCCTGAAAAACGTGTGCAGCACTCTAGTTCCCTCTAATACTTGTGAACCACAATATGCTGAAAGGTCATCAGGGATTTATTTGTCCATCCATTGAAAGCTGGTTGTCAACACCATTTTTTAAAAGGCCAGCATGTCACTGACTTTCCAAAGCATCTCATGCTGAGCCAGATGTTTTGCTCTGCTCCAGTTTGCCTCAGCGCACTCACCTGTCCTGAGATCTCCAAGAGGGCTTTAGAGTATGGCTCATTCCTGATTGGGCTGGGGACTCTGGAGCTGAGTGATCTCCATCGCCAGTACTGTCCCCGCTTAGCCCCTGACTCCTAATAAACCTCAATCTGCCAAATACAAACTGATCCTTCACAAATCCCACATATAATGTTCCATAAGGGGATTTCCTGATATCCAGGCCAGCTCTACGTCACCGCTAAGCAAAGAGCGGAGGATCAGCACATGTCTGGAGTCTGCTGAACATCCCTTTCTTCTACTGTGCTCTCCTGGTTAATCAAAGTTTGAGAGAATCCAGTGCTAAACTCCTCAGTCAGACGGGAGGCTGATGTCCACATCATGACGTGAAAAGAAATCCACAGAGAGCTTCCAATTTCATCCAGCTGGACTATATAACACACAATGAGTGGGTGGATCTTTGTTTTCTGAACTTGTGTCACCAGCACACACAGCCTAAATTTCCATACCCGACAAAGAGCGTTAATTTGTCTGGAGACGTCCCTCCTTAAGAGCTCACATGAAAGGATGTGACCTACTGGGCAAAAAAGACAGCGATGCTGGTCCTCGTCAAACTGAACATTTTCCCCACATCAACAGCCCCCAACGATCTCTATCAGTGAGTCCCCTCTCCCTCTGCCGGCCTGTGTCTCTGCCTTGTTTTGCAGGAGTGAATGTAAACACCAGTTCTCCCTCTAACATACCACAGGAAATGGAACGTTAGAAGGAGGGAGAGAAGAAAGATCATCATGGGCATTAGGAGGGAGAAACGATGAAGGGAGTGCACCTTGGACATGCCTGGACATGACACATACACACATACTGTATATACACACACTACCGGAGAGGTTTATTTTCTCATCGCTCCAAGCTAAAACCCCAACGTGCTCTGCAGTTCGGAAACTCGCGTGAGCTTCTTTAAGAAGTCAAACTGAGCGTGTGAACTTGCGGTGAATGGCAAAGTTATCTACCGTTTAATTTTGTGGCCTCCTTAACATGAATAATGACCCATAAAGAGCGCTCCGCTTGTCCTCCAGATAAACAAACATCAGGGTGTCCTCCAAGATACCCCGCGTGCACACAACAAATCACACTCAGAGACGTGCTTTGTTTGAATAGTAAAGATTTAGCATGGATTCGTGAACTCTTGCGGAGGAGGGACCTCAGCTAACCTCCACGAGTCACATACAATCGAACATCAAACGCGTCCTGTGCTTCTTCCACAAATGCAAATAAAAAGCTAATACATTTCTGCAAGATGAAATTAGAACATTAGGACACTCTCTTTTGAAGAGTATCTGTAGGTTTGAGTTGCGGCTCCGTCTTCAAACGTTTACATTAATTTAATTCTGTTTAAGCAGCCGCTTTGAAGTGGTATGACGCACATAAGATAGCCAGAATGAGCGTTTGTGTTATGTTGTCTCCTACAAACCATGTGGTCCTGTGTATGACCTGGACTGACACCAACAAACCCTCGCAGCTGTGGCATGAAGAAAATGTGACCAATGAGTTTGAAAATCTTTTAAACCACCATGTCAACTGAAAACATAACAAAGACAACACATTAAATGCTGAAACTTGTACATCTTAATGTTTTTTGGAAAAGACGTTGGGACAGTAATGTGTTTTTCTTTGTGTTGCATCAAGTGTGAACCAAAGTTAGTTTTGAAAAACACATTTGCACAGTTATTGCTTGACACGCAGTTTCAGCCGCTCAACGCTGTCATATTTAATAATGTATCAGTTACTGCAGGCAGGCCAGTTTAGTACTGTCATACAGTACTGAGCAAAACTCATGAGTCACCCCTCATTTCTTTATGTTTTGCTTCCAAGGAGACTGACTTTTCCTATCACTTTTTAAAGTGTTCTTCTCTGGGCTTTCTCAGGCTCTTTCATTGGCTTCTTTCAGTCCCATCCTTGTATCTGACCATTTTCAGATGAATAATATTTTTGTTTGTAAAGCCACTTAACACTGACCTATGAATCATTCAAGCATAAAACAGGCACGTACCTCAAAGGATGGACCAGTGTTGTTTCTACATGTAACAGACAACTTAGCAGTAACCCATTGTAAACTGTATCTTTGGACACTTACTAACAGCCTTCTAAGTCAGGAACACATAATTTGTTCCAATTTCTTTGGCTGAATCAAAGAAAAATGCCAAAAGTAAAACAGTTTTGACAGACATAAAATAGCATTTTTGCATTCATAAATGATGACTGCCATAATATAATGTAAATATAAATATGACATGAAGCGTTCTGGGTGATAAACATGTCATCATCATAAAATGTATCAAATCTTACACGAACATTTCAAAAGAAAATCATTTTTTAATTTATTTCTATTATTTTCAATATAGCGTGTAAATGCTTCACAAATCAGCTCCATTTTTACTGAGAATTTCAACATGTTTTAAAGATAAAGCACAAACACAACACAGATATGTCACCTTTGGAGTTAAAGGTGTGATCTTACAAGCAAATAGCATCTGTTTTGAAGACTCAGTAGTTATTTGATGTCTGTATGTTAGTCCACCAGCTTTCAGTCTCAGTTTAGCTGTTTTACTCAATGTTAAGGCTGGATTAGACATTAAGCAACAAACATGTTTTTAGCATCACTGGACAAAAAAAATAAACCCATATTAACCTTTCAGCATACTGCAAATCAAGTGGAGTGACAGAGAACTGGAGTCCTTTACTTCCTTTTGGGCTTTGTCTTTGGGATTTAGGAAATCGAACCTGTGCTGAAAGCCCATTTTCAGGTCCTGTTTTAGATCAGGTGAGTAGTTTAAAGGATAGAATTTGTGTTGCAACGGGTTAAGCAGTAGCTTTTCACCTGAAAGTCTGAGTCAAGACTCACATGACAAGATGTTTCAACTAACTAAGTCCATGCTGGCATCCCTGGAGCTTGCTGAAACCCAATAATCTACCACTAGTCAAAAAAAATCAACTAACAGCTTCTACTCGCTGTTATCCTGGCCCCCTACTTCACCTCTCATGTACCTGATGATTTGTTTTGGTATAGATGAACGCCGCCGGGTCAGTATCTTGGGGATACAGGACCGCCTTCGGATGGTTGACACCCTCCTGGGGCTCCTCTGGCCCTTTGGGGGAACGGTGTTGATGCGTTCAAAGTGCACCCTTTTCTCACTACGTTCACATCGGAGTAAGAGGTTTGAAGGGAGACAAAGAGGGAAAGAAAAAAGAAAAAAGCAAGGCCAAAGTAAAAGGGGGGGAAAGAGAAAAAAGAGAGCAGGATTAATTGAAAGGAAGCAAAAGCATCTAATAGTTTAGTTGAGGAATTATTAGAATTATGGATTTTGCTTGCAGAAGCAGAAAGAGGAAATTAGCAGCTGGAGAAAATAGGAAGAGAGGACAGAGGAGTTCTCTTTATACCCCTGTGTGTGTGTGTGTGTGTGTGTGTGTGTGTGTGTGTGTGTGTGTGTGTGTGTCTAACCTTTTAATGGACTGAGTGATGGAGGGCAATCTCTCCGCAGGAGGTCTGAGGTAGTTGTTGGAGGTTTCCAAGGCAGCAATGCAGGTCTGAGGGTTTTCCCCTGGCATGCTGACGCTGCGCAGGCGCCTCACTGGCTGTAACGTAAACACACATAAACACACACACAAATGATACAATCATGCTCTGTACCACTGGGAATGAGTGACTGCATGTCAAGGAACAAGCTAATTCCACACAGAAGAAGCAATCCGCTAGGGTTAGAGTTTTCAGTGCTACGGTCTTCTTCATTTGATGGAATTTACTGAGTTGCCACCAGAGATGGGCAGTAACGTGTTACAAGTAACGCGTTACTGTAATCTGATTACTTTTTTCAAGTAACAAGTAAAGTAAGGGATTACTATTGCAAAAAAACGGTAATTAGATTGCTGTTACTTCCCGTAGGCACGCTGCGTTACTGCGTTACTAAAACCGTGATTTTTTTGCTAGAGTGTCTCATGACAGTGACGTAAGCAAGTGCGACGTTTGTGACAACAGCTGTGTGCAGATCAACAATGGATCATATATCGAGTGCGGAGAGAGTATGAGCGTGCAGCGTTTAAAGCGTGGAAGTACTGACCTTACTTTGAGTTTGATTCCATAAAAAGTGACAAAAACATTAGCGTCCGTTGTGCGTGGGAAGAAAACTTCTTTTTACAGCGAAAAAAACCCCCTAAAAGCAAGCACCGAGTGCTCAACGACGTAATGGGAAATTCACAGAGAAACTCGCGGATTCTTCAACTGACCGCGGCACACCTGCACCAGGGTAAACCTCCACCTACCCCACTCCTGGTTTACAGGTGAAAATAGAGCAACAGGACCGCTAGTCTTTGACTTTATTTATTTTCTGCTGTGTTTTACTTTCATCTACAGTGGGGCAAAAAAGTATTTAGTCAGCCACCAATTGTGCAAGTTCCCCCACCTAAAATGATGACAGAGGTCAGTAATTTGCACCAGAGGTACACTTCAACTGTGAGAGACAGAATGTGAAAAAAAAATCCATGAATCCACATGGTAGGATTTGTAAAGAATTTATTCGTAAATCAGGGTGGAAAATAAGTATTTGGTCAATAACAAAAATACAACTCAATACTTTGTAACATAACCTTTGTTGGCAATAACAGAGGTCAAACGTTTACTATAGGTCTTTACCAGGTTTGCACACACAGTAGCTGGTATTTTGGCCCATTCCTCCATGCAGATCTTCTCGAGAGCAGTGATGTTTTGGGGCTGTCGCCGAGCAACACGGACTTTCAACTCCCGCCACAGATTTTCTATGGGGTTGAGGTCTGGAGACTGGCTAGGCCACTCCAGGACTTTCAAATGCTTCTTACGGAGCCACTCCTTTGTTGCCCGGGCGGTGTGTTTTGGATCATTGTCATTTTGGAAGACCCAGCCTCGTTTCATCTTCAAAGTTCTCACTGATGGAAGGAGGTTTTGGCTCAAAATCTCACGATACGTGGCCCCATTCATTCTGTCCTTAACACGGATCAGTCGTCCTGTCCCCTTGGCAGAAAAACAGCCCCATAGCATGATGTTTCCACCCCCATGCTTCACAGTAGGTATGGTGTTCTTGGGATGCAACTCAGTATTCTTCTTCCTCCAAACACGACGAGTTGAGTTTATACCAAAAAGTTCTACTTTGGTTTCATCTGACCACATGACATTCTCCCAATCCTCTGCTGTATCATCCATGTGCTCTCTGGCAAACTTCAGACGGGCCTGGACATGCACTGGCTTCAGCAGCGGAACACGTCTGGCACTGCGGGATTTGATTCCCTGCCATTGTAGTGTGTTACTGATGGTGACCTTTGTTACTTTGGTCCCTGCTCTCTGCAGGTCATTCACCAGGTCCCCCTGTGTGGTTCTGGGATCTTTGCTCACCGTTCTCATGATCATTTTGACCCCACGGAATGAGATCTTGCGTGGAGCCCCAGATCGAGGGAGATTATCAGTGGTCTTGTATGTCTTCCATTTTCTGATGATTGCTCCCACAGTTGATTTTTTCACACCCAGCTGCTTGCCTATTGTAGATTCACTCTTCCCAGTCTGGTGCAGGTCTACAATACTTTTCCTGGTGTCCTTCGAAAGCTCTTTGGTCTTGGCCATGGTGGAGTTTGGAGTCTGACTGTTTGAGGCTGTGGACAGGTGTCTTTTATACAGATGATGAGTTCAAACAGGTGCCATTCATACAGGTAACGAGTGGGGGACAGAAAAGCTTCTTACAGAAGATGTTACAGGTCTGTGAGAGCCAGAGATTTTCCTTGTTTGAGGTGACCAAATACTTATTTTCCACCCTGATTTACGAATAAATTCTTTACAAATCCTACCATGTGAATTCATGGATTTTTTTTTCACATTCTGTCTCTCACAGTTGAAGTGTACCTCTGGTGCAAATTACTGACCTCTGTCATCATTTTAAGTGGGGGAACTTGCACAATCGGTGGCTGACTAAATACTTTTTTGCCCCACTGTATTTGAAAGACTGAGTGTAAACACAAAAAATATTTTATTTTATGTGCTGGAATGTGCAGAAAATAGTTTTAAATGTTAAACAAATTTCTTCCAGTCAGAGAATGTTGCATATAATTTAATTTTTGCTAAAAGTTAAAAGATTAAAACTAATAAAACAAGTTTTAAAAAAAGAGACTTTTCCATTTGATTACATTTTGTATGATGGATTATGTAGAAAAAGTAGAATTGGGCTGAAAGATCTATCGCTTTATCACCTCTTCAGGTTGTAAATCGTGTTTTTAAAAAGTAACTAAGTAACTAAGTAATTAATTACTTATGAAAATAAGTAATCAGTAAAGTAACGGGATTACTTTTGGGGGGAAGTAATCAGTAATTAGTCACTGATTACTTTTTTCAAGTAACTTGACCAACACTGGTTGCCACCAGGTGAAAGACCGCCAGATGTTGTTGAAAGCGCTCAAAAACATTGATTTTTTTCCAGTATAACATGTGCTTGTAGTCAGAATTTTACACCTCTTATCTTCCTTTTACTCCAGACATGCTTTTGAGTCCTGTGCCTTCACCTGGTTGGGCGCTGGCGTGTCATCCGGTGTCAGCTGGATGGTTGGGATGTCCAGTTTCAGCCATGGTGGCTTCTTCCTCTGCAGGCTGCTGTTCCTGCTGCTCGGCTCATCCATGCTCGCTGCCTCTCCTGACACCTGCCAGCTGGGCAACACAAACAGAGAAGGAAATGGGTTTTTGGAAAAAGTGCTCAGACAAATTACCGAACTGTCACAAGCCAAAAAATCCAAAGTGACCAGCTTGGTCGATTAATCGCAGACAGTAGACAGAGCGTGCTAACAATAAACAGCTGTAATCCACGTGATGTGACCTCGCACAGACACAGTACTGAGGCAAATTCCTGAATAATCCAAATTATGAGCCACTAGTCTGCCAACAACTTGAAGTCTTTTCCTAACAAACTGAATCACAGTGTGGAGTGACACTGAACCACAGTTGAGCAGGTCTACTATATGATCTTCTTTCAGATGATTGTGTCAACTGAATTACTGACTGAAATAAACATGCTGATATTATTAGGAGCAGCGGCCCACTATTTTCTTATTCTGGCCACAAGCAAGCTGCACCGTTCCGCCTCCGGTGTCCTGAAGTTTAACTCCTCAACACTGATAGCTTCAGTTTGCTCCTTTGCTCCAGGTAAGGCTCAAACTCACAAACTTAGCATTACTCTGCTGTTTGCCGTCTTACAAGCAGCACTGCAGCACATTTAGATAACTTAATGAAAACACATGACACATTATTTCAGCTGAGCTTAAACTTTTCCCAAACACCAGTTAATATTTTCTCCATTCCCACAGGATACTCAACATTTATCTGCAAACTAAGATCTACCAGTACTTACTCCTCCCCTGGAGTTTTGGAGGCACGTTGGTGCAGCTATGTTTCACAACCACAAGGTGGCACTAAGCTGCTCACATGGAAGGCTTGTGCTCAGATAAAACACAAGCACGCCACTTGTGTGGAGAGAAATGGATGCTGTTGCACTGCAGGCCGCCCGTTAACAGACAGCATCAGACAGAAAATTTGACCCAAGCTGAGCCACACCAGCAGACGGAAAGATAAAAAAAAGAAAATAAAAGGCCGAAGCTTCCACTGATCTCAGTTGCTCACTGGTTTATGACTTTGAAGGCATTCAGAGAGTGAAAAGGGGTTTTCCTGTTTATCTGTTTCCACAGCAGCTGTATGGGAATTCATGAGACATTTCCTCAGTTTGTGAATGTTTGCTCTGGAACTTTTTAATAATGTGCAGAACCAAAACTGTCATTTGTTTCTCAAAGCTGCTGCTGCTTGATGATGTGTGCACATTTTGTCTGTTTACTGTCTCACTGTTTATTTAGTTACTCTACTCTAAAAACGATCCTGACCTACTGGCATATGTGAATTATCTGATTAATTATCTGTGTTGGTGTAATTGATGTTCTATATGTGATATATTGTGAAAAGTTCTTGCTGTGCTGAAGAGTCAAGCACCGTCTTTAGAGTAATTTTTAAACTACTTTGTGCTCATTGCTTAAAGAATATCAGACAAAGTATTGTGTAGCTATCAAAAGCCAGCAGTGTGTTTGTGGGGTTAAAGTTGTCATCAACTTAGCACTACTCTACCCTCCCACGCACGCACACACACGGTCTGGCTTAAATCTCATAAACCGAAGAGCCTAAAACTTCACTGCTCCAGGTGAGGCTCGAACTCACAACCTCGGCATCGCTCTGCAGGTTACTGTCTTATAAGTACCGCGCGCTGACCGATTGCGCCACTGGAGCCCCTGTAGGATGTCTGCATTTCAGCTCATTTTGAGAAGTCTTTCTCAGATCACAGTTACAGCCTGTGCCAAGTGGAAGTCCTTATGCATGAGTGAAGGGGACTATTACTGCATAATAGGACATCTGCATGGGGCTCGAGTGAGAAGTAATGAGCGACCACCGCCGAGGTTTCTGCTGCGAATTGTTCTGTGATTCGTGGCAGTGAGTGAAATTACAGGCTCTCCTCTTTTGCCATAAAGTCAACAATAATCTCTTCCATCATAGGTGATCCCGGAGCTGATATTCAGACTTCTGGCCAGAAAATCAAAGGCGGCAGCAGGAGTACTTCTTGATGCAAACGAATCCAGACAGGACGGCATGTACTTCCAAAGCCCAAGAACTCCTGCACACAAACCTATAGAGTTGCAGCAAAAACGCGAAGGAATCTCTGTTTTGGATAACTTAGCTTGTCATTTCGAGAGTGTATTTTTCAGTAAAATCCGATTTTCTTGTGTATCTGCTCTCAGGCGAAAAGGCCATGTCTATTTTGATAGTGATCTTTACATGGCAGTGCCTACAGAGCAGGTGTGAACTCGATGTTGTCAGTATAGGGTGGGCGTTTGCACAAATAAAGCGTGATTACTCAGCTGCAGATGGTAGTAGGAGTAGTGACACAACAAGGAGCGTGAGTTGTGCATGTTCTTTGTTGTAGACAGTATGTTTAGCTGTATTATATGCTGGAGCTATTCAGGTTGGTGGAGTCTGGGAGGTTTGGTTTGGCTAAAACAAACTCATTTCTGCTAAGCACAGTTTATTTTGGAGGGGTTGTGACAGATTTAAGTGAAAAGTGGAAGGGTTCACCACAATCATTTGTCTAGGTGGTAAAAACGTCAGTCCTGACAGAATAATCGTACCTTCTGTTAGATTGCTTCAACCTTAACTGTATTGTTCTCTAATACTCAGCCTACACTATAAATATTCATGTTACATATCAACACAAACCGTTAGTGACAGCAGAACATAAGACTGAAGGAGCGGCAGCGTCATCCCTTATCAAATAATGTATCTCAATATTGCATTAGACTGCCAAATATTTTGTGCAGACATTCATGGTTCCCAGGGGATAAGTCTACTGACTTTGACGATCCCCCCGATTGCTCAGCCGCCACCATGAGGTTTATATTTGTGGTTTTGCATGAGCTGTCTAGACTGCCATGAAATTTTGCACAGATGTTTCTCTCTCGAGGCAAATCGTTAGGCTTAATTTTCACCTTATCCAATACTTTGTTTTGCATTTAAAGTCTGCAAAACTAATCACACCCTCATCAGCTTGCTCTTTGCGCTTTGTCTTTAGTCCAGCAAGATTTCTTAATGACCTGTTTAAGATGATTATAAATGCTTTTTAAGACTTATTTCACATCCATATTGGCAGAAGAAAAGGATGAGGGATACGAATGAGAATCACAGAGCCAGAATTAGTCCAGAGCACCACCACTTTAATGTCAGCGTAGCTCCAAGCACTGTCTGGAGTTACAGGAGTGATGCTGCTAATGCAGAGTGGGTTTCACTGGAGTGGGATTTTCGGTACTGCTGTTGGTGTGTTATGGCAACCGATGTTTTTCTGACTTCCTGCGCAACTGTACAGCTTTAACACCTAACATGTTCACTTATGAGTGGGTATGTCGCATTAGCAGACACCTCACACTGCAAAACAAAACACAAGCTGGGTGTTTTATACACGCTGTAGTTTCCATTAGTGGCTACTGGCAACATGTTGGTTTTAATTTATAGTTTTGTTACTGCATGGTCAATAATACCCCGCCCCTTCCAAAAAAAGATAATTAACAAATGTATAAAAAAAAACTTCAGAATGTGGAGGTTTTCAGACACTTTAAGGCCCAAAATTAATGTGACTGGAATTTACACTTTAAAGACCCTGTTATAAATACCTACTAACATGCTAAAACACTAACAAAAATCCATTGTGTGGTTTTCTATCCAGAAATGGAAATTTTTACTGTATTGGCAGCGTGTTTGGGATCATTGTCATACTGGCTAAACATACAACAATACTTCAATCTTTCTGGATCAGTAATTCCATCTATTTTGAGAAGATCTTCAACACTGCTGTCTGAAATGCAGCCTCAACCCATGAAAGAGCCTCCACTGTGTTTTACAGATGGCTGTTATTTGACCTCTTTCCTGACCTAGATGAGAATCCGAAGCAAAAAATTTAGACCTAAAAAAGACCTAAGGCAACTGATTTTAAATCCAGTTCTTGTGTAATTTGGCACATCTCTGTCTTTTCTCCCTGTTTCCTTTCCTTAAGAATAATGGCTTCTTGACAGCCACTCTTCACTGAGACAGACTGATGAACCAAAAGGCCAGATGCATCTCTAAGGTCCTGTGTCAGGTCTTTGTTGGATTATTTCCTATTTCTGTAAGTCATGACTTTCATGTACTGTTCATCTGCTGTAAATAGCATTTAGGCCTGCCACTTCTTCTCTTGTCCTCCACTTGTCTAGTTTCCTCAAACTTTTCAAGGAAACACTGAACAGCATGCTCAGATTAGACCAAGTTTTAGGCTTTTTGTAAAAATGTACGGTTTATTGGTGCAAAAATACTGTTTTACGTCTGTCAAACATTTTTTATAGATTCAACGAAAGAAAACGTGTGTTTTTTCAACTGGCTGCTAGCAAAGTGATTCAGTTTAAAATGGGTTCTTTGCTATGTTGTCTGTTATGTGTAGACACAACACTCTCTCCTCCTTTGAGTTGGGTTCTTTTTCATGATTGAATGATTCGTAGGTCAGTGTTAAGTGGTTTTACAAACAAAACATTCCTCTGAAAAGGTCCGGTACAAGGACTGGACTGAAAATAAGTGCTGATGAAAGACTGAAAGGCCTTTAGAAAGCCTGCAGAACAGTTGCTCAGGACCACTTTTTAAAAATTACAAGAAACTCTGGGACAGTACAGTATACAGTAAACACTAGCGTGCTACTGCCAATTTTCAAGGTGATCAAACAGATGTAATTACAGTGTGGCTTTGAACTCAGATTATCTAATAAAGTATTTTAGAATTCTTCTTTGTAAGTTGAGAATGCACATGTAGATGTAGAGTGCATTCATGCACTGGGCCAACGCAATTTTTGGTCACAAAGTAAAATATCAAACAAAAGTTGGATTCCGTTCTTTTCGCCTCTCAGCTGCCTGTGTCAGTGTTTTGGTGCCTCTGCGGTCACATGAAGGAGTCTGCGCGTTCTTTTATAAACACACCCCTGCAAATAGAAGGCTTCACTAAAATCCTTTGCTTCACCACATCCTTTGCTTATTTTGTAGTGGTGATATTGTGTGTGCACGGCAACATGAACTCAGGCACTCTGATATGCACTTTTCAAGTAAGGTCAAAATTCACTCACATGCATGTACTACACAGCACTCGCCTCAGCCCCCCGCATCAGGTCTTCGTAGGTCTCTGCTAGAAGGTGCAAAGCGGTCCAAAATCAATATCCCCATTTTTCATCTGGTTTTGTAACATTCGCCATTTGTTATTCCATAATCTTGATCTCTCTCCTCTTTTTTTCCCTCTAGTTGGATTTTTCATGACAGGCAGATTAGGTTATGTAATCCCCGTGCTGTATGCCACATGACATCGCCCTGCTGTTCAGCCACAGAAGCTTGTACTGCCCACGATTCGATGGAGGTGATGCTGTGATAGTGTCGTGAGCAGGATGTTGTGTCACTGATATCAGTGAGTCAAATTGAGCAAAAAAGCAAAAGATAGTGTCATCACATAATCCAACTTGCCAGTAAAGAGCCTTCATATTTCAGTTCTGAAAATTATCCTCTCCTTTTGAAAGCATTAAGACTGACTACTTGCTCTGGATGAAGTAGCATACTTTTTATGATAGCAAAAAAGAACGTTTAAAGGCTTTTAAGTTCTTATTTTGGCTTCAATTTGCCATCAAAACTCCAATGTTGTCATGTCAAAGTGTTACCTCAAAGGAAATATGAACTTCTGTGCACAGCCTGCTGTGCTTTCAGGGGACTGCAGCAGAATGGTAGCGTAATTGGATCTGCTTTACATGGAGTGACATTTGCTGACGTGTCGAGACAGAATAAAACAAAGGCATCTCTTTGGCACCGAAGCAGGACTTGTCCTGACACTGCTCCCTGATCCTTTGCCTCTGGGGTGGCTGTAGCTCAGGCGGCAGAGCAGGTCATCTACTGATCGGAAGGTTGGTGGTTCAACTCCTGGCTTCCCCTAGTCTGCATGCCAAATATCACTGGGCGAGATACTAACCCCAGATTAGTCTCTAATGCATCAATCGGAGTGTGAATGCGTGTTATTTCGCTAGAAAGCATCGGGTGAATGCACAAGTTGTGTAAAGTGCTTTGAGTGCTCAGAAGAGTAGAAAAGCGCTATATAAGAACCAGTTCATTTACCATTCTGGTGTTTGAGGCTGCAACCAGTAACTGTACCATGTAAAGCTACCGTGACTGCATGTCAGTAAGCTTTGATATTCAGTGGCTCATCATGTTAAGCAGGCCACAATCTGCTCTCTGCACTGTCTCCCTTTTATTCTCTAAATCTCTTGCCTTCTTTGTTCTTTTTCTTTCTTTTTGGCTCCTCTTTGAGGGTGCAAGACTTTCATTTACTCTGCTTTTTAATATTCAGTGTACTGCCCAAAAATTGTTTGGGTGCTTTGGTAGGATGGCTAAAAAAAATTCTGTATATTGAATATTTAAATCAGAGTGCTGTATTACATCAACTTCTTTCATGCAAAGACCGAGTAACACAGTTAACTTAATCCATGCATCTTTAGAATATTTAGCTTTAAAAACTCTGTGACAATGTGACACTTGGTAAACTAGCGTACCTGCCAGCCCAGCTGCTGCTGCTCCTGCCAGCCAGGCAAAAAACAGTCAATTAAAACACCCAGGCATCAACTGTTTCCTGCTGTCCAGTATAATCTCTGGGCACTGGGTTGGTTTTAGTGTTACTTTTCATTGTTTCCATTGGCAGGATCCATATGAGCTTCTTTTCTATTTTCTCTCCGGTAGCACATTTAGCACCCCTGGCATTTTATCTGTGATTGTACAGAATTTCATTCAGCAAGAAGTCAGAGAAGAGCAAAAAAGGCTTCTAGAGTTCTGGGAAGTAAGCAGGCTTAGCTTAGCTAGATTTCCACGACACAAGACGTCAATGCGTCTCTGTATCAGTGACTCCAGGCACTGTCTTCTACTTTTTGTAACAATTCATGTTCTCAGAGAGAAATGTTTTCTTCATTTTAAAACCCTTGGCTCGCTTTCCCTCAAAGATCAATGATGTCTGGCTAAATTTCTGTGCTTTGGTTTCATTGCTGGAAGCAAATCCACAAATCCCAATGATTCCACTTGATTTAAATACACTTGCATGGTGTGGCCATGCCTTAATACCAGCATAATTTTATTTTTACATATTTTGAATTGTGGAAAACCAATAAAAGTTTTTCAGCTGGCTGAAGCCAGTTTCATTGCAACCTTAATATACTGACTTTTGACAGATTGCCCAGACTAATCTTTTGCATTACTGTTGCCTTTGATAGCAAAGCAATAGCAACTCAAATAACAGTTCGTTACAAACCAAGATGTGCAGAAGAGCATCTTTGAATGCACAGTATACTGAACTTGAAGCAAATGGGCTACAGCAGCAGAAGACCACACTGCGTACCTGTCAGCTAAGAACAGGAAACTGAGGCTACAGTTTGTACCAGCTCACCAACTGCTACCAGTTGGACAAGATTGTAAAAGCATTGCCTGGTTTGATGTGTCTTGATTCCTGCTGCAATATTCTGATGGTGGGTCAAGGATTTGGCGTGAACAACATGAGGACATGGATCCATCCTGCCTTCTAGCTTGCTTCAGGGTGGTGATGTAATGGTGTAAGAGATATGTTTTTGGCAAATGCTGGGCCCCTTAGTACCAACTGAGCACCATTTAAACATCACAGCCTACCAGAGTATTGTTGCTGACCATGCTCATCCCTTTATGACCACATGGTATCCATCAAGATCACATAGTATGTCACATTCCTCAAATCAACTCAAACTGGTTTCTTGAACATAACGATGAGTTCACCGTACCTAAACAGCCTCCACAGTCACCAGCTCTAAATCCAACAGGGCACTTCTGGTATGTGGTGTAATGGGAGATTCATAACCTGAGTGTGCAGCCAGCAAATCTGCAGCAACCGTGTGATGTTATCATGTCAATATGGACCAAAATCACTGATGGATGCCACGAAGGATTAAGGCAGATCTGAGGGCAAAAGCAAGCTGTACCTACTACTGTATCCACTGAGTGTTAGTGAAGTTGTTACTTGGATTTTATTTGTGCAGTTCTTTCTAATAATAATGCCAGACAACTGTTAAATTTCAGGTCATATGTTTATTTTCATTTGAAGGATATATGGTATATTTAGTAAAGAGCCCTGGTGTTTCCTTTGCTCTCCAGCAAGAATGTGTTATAAAACTGACAATTATCAGTGCAGTTCCAAGTTGACTGGCTTGGACTCAGCATAAGATTAAAACTCAGACAGCCCAGGAGGGTTTGAACTTTATTACATTGGCACTGCTCTGTTCTAATAGGCACTACAACCTGCCAAACAGCACCACTGGGCCCATTTCAACTTCAGTGTTAAATTAGTTTTTCTTCGCAGGGCAGCGCTTTTCTGATTTACTGCCATTTCATTGCATTCATCTGTTCCTACAGATCCTTTTGCACACAAAAACCCTTCTCCCAGAGACTTCCCACAACTGTGCATCTCAGTTCTTTTAATTATTTGTTATGGTTATGTAACAATGCATGAAAATTGAATTGCATTGAATTATCTTGCGTGCTTCTATCATCCTACCCTCAATCCCAACCCCCTACAAAGGGACTACATTTGCTCTGGGCTCTCATCTGTGCCAGATGTTAGTCATAACACAGTAGGTCATTTCCTTTCTGTTTGCAGAGTTTGGATGATGAGTGCATGCGTGTGTTTCTCTAATCTGCTACTACCTCTAAACAAACACTAATAAATGATTAAACATCTGCCGCTACAGAAACAGAATTTCGGTCATGTCAGTAAGTAAAAACAAGAAATGATGAATGACAAATAAAAGAGAAGAGCAGTCACGTCTTTCCTTGCCAAAAACATTAATTAAAATTGTATGTTGACTTTTGGACTTCCTGACTTTCTAAATTTGGCAGCATTAAATGCTTCTTTTAGAGGGTTTCTTACTGTAAAAACATAAAAGTACTGTGCTGAATAAAAGATTTACAATAACATGTATAAAAGTAATTTAGATCTTTAGACATCATTAAGAGGAGACTTTAACTTTTGTGTCTATACCCCAACTCCTGGTTATAAGACGCAGCCTTATTTAACATTTTGGCAGCCACTCTGAGGCCGAACGCTGGCCAGAAAAGATTATTCACCACAGAAGTCTAAGTTGAACTCATTGCTAAATCGTGTTCTCAGCTGCATATCCGAAACATGCAATATGTTTGAAAAAGAACAAATAAACGAATAATATGAACATAACAGTTTATATTACCATCAGTCTTTGTGCCATAATCCAAGCAGCCACCTCCTCTCGTTGATACTATTTTTGCTTTTTCTTTCTGCAGCCTGCTTATTAAATGCGCTGGATGACAAAATGATTTTGCCCAGGTTAGTTATAATTAGGCTCAACCCAAATAAATGAGACTCAAATTTGACAAAATAAAAACATTGTAAAACAGAACAAGACTGTAAAGCAGCTCCTCAGAGACATCAGTGTTCAGAGTATTCAGCTGCACTGAACTGAATTATCTGGACTCACGATCAGATGAATTCAGCTATTTATCAATTATAAAATTCTATGTCCCAGACACAGGAAGGAAAGTGAGGATGTCGACTGATATTCATACCATTATTTGGTGATTTAAAAAAAAAGATTCCCGATATATCGGCCAACATATCTTTTTTCTTTCAGATACATGAAACATAAACAGATTTCCTAACATTTGTCATATGTAGTTATTTGTTTACTTATTTACAGTATCCCTCCGATGTCTATCTTTTAAATGTTCATTCATTGGCCAATATAAATTCCAATACTAATAGATTGGTAAAAAGCTAACAGACTGGTAAATTGGTAAGTTTCTATGCATTCTTACAAGAAAGCCCACCACTGATTGCCTGTTTAACATCAATCTGTAGATTGTTCACTTACAAGTTTGATTGTGCTGCAAAACGCGCTGACAGACTCACAGTGGGGGGTCTTAATGAGTTCAAACCATCTGTCTAAACACTGCTTTGATTGTCCTGCGGCGTCTGTCTTTTATCTTCTTACCGAAGATTACACGACAGTGAGCAATTCGTTAGTTAATCAGCCGCTGTGCAGATCAGCGCACAGGGGTGCGGGAACATATCCCACCCACTTAGACACACACACACAAAACCACCAAAAAGAAACCCACACACAAGTGACGCTGCTACTTAAGGCTACTGTATGTGTGTACATAAACACATCCCACTGTCAAACACAACACACTGGAATAATTTATAAAAGAGACAGGCTGATTAAGACCACACTGTAGTCTAAACCTGTCACAAAGACGTCTTTGACACCTTGCATCCCATTCCTTAGTGATGCTTGGTTTTCTCATTCACAGAAGATGAAAGTTTTTCAAGCAATTTTTCCATCTGCTTTTGAATCTTTGCACCATCTGCCACGACAAAAACTCTCAAGAGCTCCTCATCTATTTTAGAAGAAAACCACAGCCCTCACCTTCCTCTATAAGCAACCTCCCTCTGTGCCATAAAACTGCTTTAGTCAAACGTGATCTGGTTGCACACTTTGTAAAACAATTTTGAATTATTAAATGAAGCTGCAAGGCTTCTTATTGACAGAATCGCTTGTTTACAGCAGTTTGATGTTTCAAATGTCACAAAAAAGAATAAAATGTCAATTGATTTTATAAACTTTTGAAACTTTGCCTTGAGGACACTGGTACAATCAGAAGCAGAATTAAAATAAACAGAAATGTGCCGTGTTCATCCTGTCTGCCTTTCACAGCTACACTGTAGGCTAGGAAATGCCTCACATTCCTGGAAAGTACCTTGCAGCCTACTTCTACTCTAATTTGTCAGCTGCAGTATGATAAGTGTGAGAACCGTGACCGATCAACATCAGACTAGATATACGATGATCAACTTTTCCAAGGAATGTGTTACTAAAAAGCAGATTTTTATTCTTGTGAAACTGAAAAGCTGACAGGGAATAATATTGACTACAAGAGATGCGAAATCTTTAAAAAATTCAATTTGATATTGTGGTTTGACACATATTAATAAATGTAATAGGGGCAAGTTTTATTATCTCTAGTAAAGCTTTATTGCTCTCCCTTAACAATGGGTTAGAGGTACTATCACCCAGTAAAGGCTAAAAAAAAAAAGACACTTTTTATTCAGTTTTATTTACAGACCACCAGTTTGCAACAAAAGCCTTTTATGCTGTAAGGAAAAAAACTTACATATATGGAGAGTAACCCATGAGTCTCCTGTAGGCAAGCAGAGAAATGTTCCCTTTTACTCCAAGAACCAGATTTTATCATTACTTTCTAATAATTTATACACTCTAAAATCTAAATGCAAAGTTTATCTGCTTACAAATATGCTTGCCAGAATTGCTAGAATGTCCTTTTGTATGGGCTCAAAATGTGGTCATAAATATTTTGTACTTGTAAAAAAGATTTGTGTGTGTGTAAAAAAGATTTGTATGCGTAAAAAAGATTTGTGTGTGCGTAAAAAAGATTTGTATGTGTAAAAAAGATTTGTGTGTGCGTAAAAAAGATTTGTGTGTGGACTTAGAAAAAAAACCCCTGCAAGTTACAAGTACGGATTTTTGACCCTATTTTTCTTCCCTTCATCTGATTGGTCAATGTCATGTCAATCACAAATGTAACAATCCAATCAGAGAACAGATGGGTTTGGCTGTCGGAGGGGCGCTTTTTTGAACTGCAGGTCCTTGAAGGGTGATACCGTTTGAAGCTGGAGGATCGCTATATAAATATCCGATAGCAGCTAGGTCCCCTAACTTTCAGTAGCTGTTGAAAGGAAAAAGTTGTGGTATATCAGTGGTTAGAAATAACATTATTACTTTAGGATTAGTTTAAAAAAAAGTCAGGGCTGACCCAGGACCATTGCTGTGAGTCACAGTGCACAGCATAAAAGTCCTTTCACATCGGATGCAGGATGTGCTGCTAATGCTAACTGCTAACTAAAAGCAAAGGATCCAGAATTTGTTACGCTGGCTGCTGGGCTCTATGGGTTTTTGCAGCAGCTCTACCTGTACTAGATGCACCTGCTCCTTGCCTTTTCTATCTCTGACTTTATGTCCTCTACAAGAGTTTGTTTTTTTTGCTAGTTCTTCAAATGTTCAATAAAAACATGTATGCTAATTCATAACGAAGAAAGCTTTGTAATAAAGACTGTCATTTCCAAAACACTGCCCGCCCCCACCCCGCAGTCCGCTGCGCTGTTGAAAAGGCTGTGGAAGTCCCTGTATTAAACACGTAGACCTGTGACACAAAAATCACCGAACTCGGACGACCACAGACTGTTCCTTCGTGGTGATGAAGGAAAACGCTGGGTTGGCATGTAAAAGGGCATTTATTCCCTTCAAAGACCTGCAGTTCAAAAAAAGCGCCCCTCGACAGCCAAACCCATCTGTTCTCTGATTGGATTGTTACATTTGTGATTGACATGACATTGACCAATCAGATGAAGGGAAGAAAAATAGGGTCAAAAATCCGTACTTGTAACTTGCAGGGTTTTTTTTTCTAAGTCCACACACAAATCTTTTTTACACATACAAATCTTTTTTACGCACACACAAATTCTTTTTACACATACAAATATTTTTTACACATACAAATCTTTTTTACGCACACACAAATTCTTTTTACACATACAAATCTTTTTTACGCACACACAAATTCTTTTTACACATACAAATCTTTTTTACGCACACACAAATTCTTTTTACACATACAAATATTTTTTACACACACAAAACTTTTTTACACATACAAATCTTTTTTACAAGTACAAAATATTTATGACCACATTTTGAGCCCATACTTTTGCCTTAATGCAGAGGGCAACGGCATAAAAAAGCTGCTTAGCTATACAAAGATAAACAGAAGCCCAAACAATGAGAGCAGGTCAGAGGTCAAATCTGCCTCTTAGTACAATCATGTCTCTCAACTAGTGAGCTATCGAAGCAGGATGGATTTAATTGGGGCAGAAGCGGGAAGTAAAAAATCGACACCTACACTTCCTGCACTCTTAGTTTTGCATAATCCAAAAGTCTCAGATGTGTTTCACAAAGGAAAAAAAATGTCTCCTATGAATGTCATTAAGAGATTAAAGGATTGGCACAGACTAACGGCATCAAGTGTTTCCACACTGTAGATTGACACGTGGCCCGTGGGGAAGCAGTTTCAGACTGACAAGCAGGAAAGACGTGCGTGCATTCAAAATCCGACCCGCTGCACTTTAATTCACACCCACACAATTCTGATGAAGCAGTCTGCATAGGAAGACAAGCCTTTTTATCTGTGCAGAGCTAGCGATCGCGTCGAACCTCAAGGTAACCATTGCTGGGAAGCAAACAGTTCATAACACATCAAACTGTGACAGTGATGCCAGTAAAAAAAAGTGGCAAAAGTTGCAAGGATGCATTCATTAAGGCTGGGAAAAGTTCTCCAAGGACGTTATAACGTAATAATGGGACGCGACCTCACGCTGCCTCTTGACTTGAGATGACCTGGAATGCATCAAGGCAGAGAGGAGAGGAAAAACAGAAAAACAGATGGAGAGAAAATGGTTTTTATGTCATGTTGGGAGAAGATGAAAGATGGGTAAGAAAAAAAAAAAGACATGCTGCACCAAGTCAAAGAGCATAAAAAACCCAAAGGAAATCCAGTGCAAAGCAGAGAACAAACAGTGTGATACTGTGTGGAGAGGAGATGGACACAGAACACACAAAATATCCCTCTGAAACGAAAACAGTCATCTGCATGTCCAAACAACACAAACAAGCTGTTTGTTGTGTATGTGTATGCATCCATGTACACGTCTGTCTGTCTGCTATGCCAAACATCTGCATCCGTTTACCTGTTTCTGCCTTTTAGTTACAGAGTTTCGTTTCGGTGCATGAAATCCTTGACATGTTCATCTTGTCAGAGCATTGAGAAGCCTGTAACTGAATTTCCTGAGCAATGCAGATACGATCAAGCTTTGAATTACACTGCACTATTAGGACGTTATTTACACATTAAGCAAATGAAGCATTCGTGTGGCAATCGCCATCTTTGTGTACTGAAACTGGATGTGACAAGCGGATATGGATCACACTGTCAGACAACACATCAGTCGGCATTTGACTCGTCAGTCTCAAGTCCGAGGCCCACTTGTCCTGTAAACTTTCCACAGACTTGTAACCACAGCTATCGTCCCCCTGGTGGCTATCAAAAACATTGCAAGCTTAAAGGCTAAAAGCACTTCTCTTCATTTCGCTCAAAGCACTGAATCCATCTTTTATAGTTTTACGTATAATCTTTTCGGATTAATTGATGGTATCATTATTAGTTTAAACAGTAGGTAATTATTGGCAACTGCAGATAATTCAACACAAAAGACTCGATGGAAAACCTCTCTGTAAGAATTAGCCTGCAGCATTGCCATTCATCACTTTAAATGTTCCAACACCTCATAGCTTCATAGCATATATCGCTGCCAAAAATGCAGCTGGAGAGAGCGCAGCAGTTTACAGCCCCTGTGCCTGGTATGGGACTTGAGATGATGGTGCAGAGTTTTGCCAGCAAGAACGGAAGACTGGTTCCCCCGCCTACCATCCTGGTCTGTTATAAGGTGGCAACACCAGACTGAACAATAACGTGAGGGAAGAAGAGACAAAAAGAAAGGAAGAAAATACTGAACAAAAAGTCAGTGACAGAGGGTAAGAGAGACAGAAGCCAAAACAGAGTGAAAGAGACTACACAGTAACAGCCCCGGGAGAGCAGACTGAGACTGACGATGGGTTTTATGTTTCATGGCATCTTAGAATCAGTGATCATTAGATCCTCAATAATAAATAAAAGGAGCACTTTATAAGGTTGATTCTGGGCGCTTTTAGGACTTCCCTTTCAGCTAAAAACAGGACTAGCCGACCAATCACCATGCCCTCTTCTGGGGCGGGCAAGGGGAATTCATGTAAAACCAAAGACTGACTTACGCCAAATAACTCTGAGTCTGATGGTTAACCTGGGTTAGAGCACTGCGTTCTAGCTGAAATAGCCAGAAAACACAAGATTTAACCCTCATTTAATGTCAAAGGCAAAGATAAGAGTTATACATAACCAGAGATGGGAAGTAACGCATTACAAGTAACGCGTTACTGTAATCCGTTTACTTTTTCAAGTAATGAGTAAAGTAAGGGATTACTATTGCAAAAAAAGTAATTAGATTACTGTTACTTTCCCGTAAGCACACTGCGTTACTGCTTTACTAAACTGTGATTTTGTGAGAGTGTCTCATGACACATGCGACGTCTGTGGCGTGTGATCAACAATAGATAATATGGAGTGCGGGAGAGAGTACGACCGTGCAGCGTTTAAAGCTTGGAGGTACTGACATTACTTTGAGTTTGATTGGTTAAAAAGTGATAAAAACATTAGCATCTGCTGTACAATCTGCGTGGGAGGAAAACTTCTTCCTAAAGCGAAAAATTAAACTTCAAATCTGAGCAAGCACCTAGCACGCTGCCACGGGAATGTGAGATTCATAGAGAAACCCCCGGCACCGGGCAAACCTCCACTGGCTCCACTCCAGCTCAACAGCTGAAAATAGACTTAAGGGCAACAGGACTTAGTGCTGCTGAATCTTTGATTTTATTTGTTTTTTGCTGTGTTTTACTTTCATCTATTTGAAAGACACAAAACATTTTATTTCATATGCTGGAATATGTAGACAATAGGTTTAAATGTTAAACAAATTTCTTCCAGGTCAAGCCAGTCGCATATAATATAATCTTTGCTTGATGCAATGTGCATGAAGTTAAAAGATTAAAACAAATAAAACAAGTTTTAAAAAGAGATTTTTTTTTCATTTCATTCAATTTTACATGATGGATTATGCAGAAAAAATAGAATTGGGCTGAAAGGTTTGGTGCTTTATTCAGGTTGTGTTTTAAGTTTTTAAAAAGTAACTAAGTAACCTGCCGCTAACCAGTGAAGTAACAAGATTTTTTTCTTGGAGAAGTAATTAGTAACTAATCACTATTTTCATGTAACAAACTAAACAAAGCATTAAAAAATGACTGCTCAGGGAAGAAAAAACGAATTTCCACAATAAATTTTTACCACCATTGATTGCAAACACTCACATCAAGATAACAATTTAAATGTTTCTTTAAATGTGGTGTTGATGGCCAGTCTGAGCCTTGCACAGGTGCAGACTAATCGAACAGCAAAATCTGTCTAAAACAAATGAACCCTTGAACTCAAGCCAAAAGGACTTTAGAAGAACACTCATATACTGTAAGTCAGTGACCTTAACTGGCTAATACTGTCACACTTGCGATAAATAAGTTACTAATTAATTAAATAATAATATAATACAATAACTGTTAAAAGGGGCTTTAAACCAGCCAAACACTGGGGCATTGAGAGAATGTAATAACTAGGAAAAGAAATATTAATAACGACTAAAAACGAGACCAAGGGAAGGGTTGACTCGCAGGGAAGGGGACAAACAGCACATGCGCCTCATATGAAGCTGTTTTGTGTTAGCTGCATGGTGACAGGAAGGTCACCACTACAATAAGTGTCTAGTCAAGTGTGGGCTCGCCTGGAGACATGAATAGGCCTCCTCAGCAGCCGTCTAACCCTCCTACTATTCCTCCTTCCTGCCGTCTCTCTACGTTGCCAGCAAATCCATGCTGTGAGCGCCAATACAACAGCTTCCTCTGTTGGCTGGCCTTGTATGAAAAGTTAATGGTAATTGCCCACAGATGCCACATTAGAGTAAGATACCGAGGGGGATAGAGAATTGGCTCTGAAAAGAATATGAAGGAAAAATGGTGGTCATAATTGTGGTTTCAAAGAAACACAGAGGAGTTATTCAGGATTTTCATAAAGCAGTCTGGCCGGGGGAAAGCATTGTCATCAAACAGACACTGAAGAAGTGTTTGGAGGCCACATAATGGCCAGATTAAAATTCTTTTTTGACAGGCAGCTTTCTATTCATCCGGACTTTTATTTTTTAAATTTCGAGATAAAGATGATCTTTTCTCACTGATTTTCTTTTCATGCTGAGTGAAAGTATTCTCGCCAAAGTCACAAAGAGGCCGGAGTGATTTGATGTTCCAGCAATCCTCTACGCTTTATGATATTACCACCTGCAACAAGTCATTTAGCAAGTATGTCTCCAGTTAGAGTGCAGTAGCTGTGGAGCAATAATTAGCCAACAATGATGGATAAACAGATAAAATATTTGTCTTAAAGTTAGGATTAAATAGTAAAATACACTGGATACACAGCTGAAACATGCTAGGAATACTAATACTGCCTAAGAATTCTGGATAACTAGGTAAGATTAATATTGTAATACTATATTTTCCCAGCTGGCCATTACAAAGAACACAGGTTTAATTTTGGTACCAACTGAAAGACCTCCATAGTGGGTACACTGCTAGCTGTTCATTTTAATCCATGTAGAAGCAAGTCTCACCATTAGGCAACCATTCTGGTAGCACCTCTGAGCAATTATTATCTAAATGAATGGAGAGAAAGTCTTAACTTTTCCAATAAAACTGCTTGAGTAGAATTACAAAGGATTATTACTGGGAAAAAAACAAAGCTTGTTCCATAGTGTTGACATGAACAACACCCCTGGTGCATTCCAGAGCTCTTGAGCAAATGCCGTGGTAATTCAGATTTTAGATTTAGTAAGCCAAGAAAAACAATAAGTAGACTTACCTGCATTTATGCTAACAAGCACATGTGCCTCACGTCCTTCCCTGTTTGTCTGTTTATTGCTTCTTTGGAGGCAGAGGCGAGGCAACCGCAGCCTTTGTCATTCCAGAACTCTCCTAAAAATTTGATTCAGGATACTTGGAGCGCCATCTCTTTCACTTTTAATATTGAAGTAAGGTATTGTCCCTCCAGTATCACTGCACACCCACTGCAAGTCTACTCTTCAAAGACTCAACATACACTCGGGAAATCTGTTCATGCAGCTCCTACCCAACTCATCCTGAAACAAATGTTTCACAGTAACTGCAAGACTGCACATCTGCCCATCGGTCATCACCCCATCACACACTTATCACACTGATCCACTCATGACTGTTCCGTGACCTGCATGTCCGCACTTACACTGTATAAATAAGTGAACCCACAACAATCTGTTGCACGGTACTTCATCGAATTTATGGAGTCTGATTTTTATTTTTACGCGAGACTTGAACGATCGAGGAAACTTTAGAGAATATTAAAATCAAACTAAAAATGCATACTTATGTCAGAGTGCAGAGGTTTCTCTCTATTTATTGCTTACAGTAAATAAAAATAACACACATATGAATGTGAACACCTTTTTTTTTATTATCTGTCACTACTTGCATGGTGCACTGAAAGCACCTGTCTGATCTTATCTGAGGAAAAAAAATGAAAGCGCAAGCACCATGTAGTGACAGGAAAAAAAGAAAAAAGAGGAAGAGACACAATAATGGAGAGAGAGGATTAGAGAAATCCCCGTCCAGATCTGTGCAGATCAGCTCAAATCTTGATCATTTGTTTCTTGGGGGGTGGGGGGTGGATGCAGGGTAAAACAAGCTGCACATACTCAACTATTTAACCATTACCTGTTAGTGCACATTTAGGAAAGTCATGTCATCGTACTGTTAATCATTCATGCTGCAGCTGAAGGTCTGAATTTGTTGCCAGCCATGAAAGGCAGCCGCGGTCTGCTGCCCCTCTGCACACTCTGACTGTAAAAACAAACTTTTTTATGCAGCCAGCACCAGACAGTTACCAAACAATCAGACAACTCCTCTGTGTACACTATCTACCCAAAAGTATGGGTTAACTCATGTTGGACTTGTTAAAGATGGCTAGAGGATTCACACCTTTTACCTGGCTTCACTACAGAATTTGAGCTAATCTGCTGATGCCTCAGACTTTCCTCTTCCAGAAAAACACATAGGTAATTTGTGTGGTACACGTGCATGTAAATCATGTGCTGTGCTGTTGTCATTTTTAGATGTAACAGCATCCTGGAAGGGCAGGAAAGGCAATGGAGGCAAGTGTTAGTGCCAGTATGCAATTGCATGTGCACGTGCAGGCACACAAACGGAAGTGCACAAGAATAACAGAGATCGTCAGCTGCCCCGGCACAGAGAGAGGAGACTTTAAGTCTACCTTTTTAAAGTAAACCTTGTTCTGCTCTGCAGCTAACATGAGCCTGACGTAGCAGCACACACTCAAGGTTCTCCCTAAAAGGGCCTTCCATCTGTTAGCTGATCTCCATGACAGTGGAGTAAAGATACTGCATCAACACAAAAGAGCTTCTGGAGAAGCAGCTGAACAATATGAAGAACTACCACAACAGCAGCCAAGTCAAAAATGACAGAAAAGGCACGGAGAAGCTGGTTAGCAGCAACTCAACTTTCAAAATAAGAGTCAGGGGATGACACAATATTCAATATTAGTACAACAATTGTGATTGGATAAAGAATATCTAAAAAGCACTGCAGAGTGCACTTGTGATTCTATGTGCAAAGCTGAGAAAGCTTAACTATTTAAAAAATCTAAATATTGTGACAGTACGATTCAAAAGCTTTTTGAGTTTTCTCAACTCGTGATAGTTTTTGTTGATTTTACAAATATACACACATTTAGACAAGAGTTCTGACAACTTGAACTTTCTTGTTCACATAATTGCACTATACTGATGGGCTTAACAATAAAATTTAATGTTAAAAAGCTAGTATTAGAAACATAAAATTTGCAACAGCCGGCCAGCTGGTTGTATTCTGGTTATATTCCTGTAGAACGGGAAGTTTGCTGTGTGAAAATGTGAATGTCTGTCTACGTAAACAGCAACAGATGTGCGATTTTTGACAGTTTATCCCAGTTAATTACTGTATTATCAGAAACAGACTGCATGTAACTACCAAACTTGACCTTATTCAATTGCAGATATCTGATAACACACTGACTCCAGCATGTGGCAACATTTACGTCAGGTTTTAGTGACAGTGTTGGAATACTTAATCACCTCATTTTGGAGAAAAAAAATAACAGATGTGACATAACTTTATCTCATTGGATAAAACAGACAGCTGGGATAGGCTCCAGCCCTACGATACTCTGAATTGGAGAGTAGAAGAAAATGGATGAATCACTAGATGGAACAGATATTCCAAAACTCAGCATATTGCAAAATGTTAAAAATCTCAATAATATTGTATCGTGAGTGAGGCATTGTGACAATACTGCATCATATATTGTCAGCAACTAGGAGCAAACACAAACCCAAAGGTCAAAGCCTAGTGCACTCCCACTGCCAATCATAAGTCTGGAAAAACAAGAATGGATTAACCTCACGGGAATATTTTAAGTAGATGAACAAGAAAATTCAAGCTGCCAAAACTCAAAAACGTATTGATTCAATTTTTGTTGATATTTTGCTTTTTCTCAGCTTTTTCTTTTTTATGTTGTGTGGAAAAAACTGCATGTAGTTAACCCAAACTGGGGGTTTTCCTGAACTATAACCAAATAGGTTTTGTGCCAAACCCTAACCAAACCACAAGTGAAAGCAAAACATAAAAGCAGCCAAGACAAAGCTTGAACTCCACTGTCAAAGGAGCTTGCAAAGAAAAGCGTCTGGACTTCTTTAAGTTGCTTGAAGACGTTTCACCTCTCATCCGAGAAGCTTCTTCAGTTCTAAGGTCAAATGGTGGAGAGTCCCAGATATAAACCTAGTGGGAGTAACCCCCCACAGAGGGACAAAAGGACCCCCTGATGATCCTCTAATCGCCTGAGCCAAGGTGTGAAACTGGGTGTGGGTCCCCATCAGCCAGAACTCCACTGTTGATCAGAAGTCAAGAGTTTGTGTGTGTCTGCCACTTAGACTGCAGACTGGCCAGGGATGCCTGCAGCAGCCAGCTGAAATGACAGGCACAAATCGCCAACACAACCATTTAGTTGGAGGGTTTCTTGAGATGTTTAGGAGTCATCAAAGATTACACTTTCACTGAGTTAGTTTAGCATCAGTATACCATTGTTTAAATACTTCTAAACTGAAATTGCCACTAAGGCTGGGGAGAATGTTGCTTCTTTTGCAGTTATTTGATCAATTTGACCTCCTTTTGTAAAAACACGCCTTTAGAAAAAATGCCTTTTAAAAAACGGACGACCAAAGGAACCACGACACCTCCCATTCAAATTTGCGCAAACCTATTTACCGACATATCCTACATGAATGAACTAGTTGCCCGATAACAAGTAGTTGCATAAATCACATGAAAAATGTAGAGTATGGCTTGTAGGCACTAGAGATGATCCACTCCTGGGCAAGCTGCCATGAAAAATGAGTTGTAGAAAATGCTTGAGGGCTCCTGTAAAACCAACGCAGTTTTCCACCCTGGTGCACCCAGCGGAGAGGGCTCAGTATAAACATGAAGGTGCATTTCACTTGTGAGAGCAGCGGCCCAGAAATAAACCTGCTATTGTCACCGTCGCTTTTATGTCTAACTTGTTCAAACAAGCTCGATGCGGCAACCTCAGTGCGCCCAGGCAAGAGACAAAGACACACCTGCGAAATGTCTTCATGCTTTACAGATGCCTACCGTTTTACATCTAGGTTATGCTGTTGGCTTCCTGTTTAGCGCCGTGGGTGCATGTGTGCTGTCGTACTTTTGTCATCAGGTTATATTAGGCGCTTTCAGTTCTAATTTAGGGCCACCATCATAATCAGGACTTCACAGCAGAGGTGATTTATGACACCATGAGCTGCTTTTCCACGTGTATTTATAACAGAGTTGTAGAGTGATGAAAGGATCTGTAATAACAGCAATTTAAAGCAAAGTTTAAAATCACCCACATATATTTCCTTTAACGTGAGAAATTGAATGTTTTTCGCTTTAGAAATGTTAGTTTGTTTTGATTATTATATTTTAAAGATCAAATGATATGTACAATCTCCAACCACTCTCTTTGGTATGCCTGTTCAACTCAAACATCCAAGCAGCCAATCACAAGCCACCATCTCAGTGCATTAACGCGTACTTGGTCAAGACGACCAGCTGAAGTTCAAACTGAACATCAGAATTGAGAAGGAAGGGTAGTTAGTTGGCTTTAGTGCCAGACGGTCTGAGTATTTCAGAAACTGCTGATCTTTCGGGGGTTTTCCTGCACAACCATCGAACCAATGATGGCCTGAAAAAGTGAAAATATCCAGTGAGCAGCCTTGTTGATGTCAGAGGTCAGAGCTCACAGGAAGACAGCAGGAAGTCAGATAACCACTCTTTTAACCTGAGGCATGCAGAAGAGCATCTCTGAACACGCAAAATACTGAACCTTAAAGTAGATGGGCTACAGCAGCGGAAGACCACACCAGATGTCACTCCTGTCAGCTAAGAATGGAAAACTGAGGATAAGATTCACAATAATTGGGCAAGTTATGCCTGAAAAAACGTTGGTTGGTCTGATAAGTCACGATTTCTGCTGCAGCACTTGGATGGTAGTGTCAGAGTTTGGTGTAAACAACACAGCAGCATCGATCCAGCCTGCCTTGTATCAACAGTTCAGAAAATCATAGAAAACAGCAGGTTTACTTGTTTAGAAGTGGTATAAATCTAGACATTTTTCATAAAATACTTCATTGTATGTCCAAATTCACTGCCAGATCCATTTCCCTCCTAAATAAAGAGCATCCTGCATCCTGTCTTATTAGTAACATCAGGTACTACTAACATACAACACAACACAGTTACAGCTGAAAGAACAGAATCTTAACGAAACATGTGTTTGTGACAGCTGAGCAATGAATTTGTTTTTGCCACACTCCATTAAGTCATCACTGAGATCGCAGGTTTTAACCCTGACCAAAACTGCTGTGTCCCTCAGTAGGGAGTTTTTTACAGCTGCGCCAGGTGATGTGTGTGTGTGTGTGTGTGTGTGTGTGTGTGTGTGTGTGTGTGTGTGTGTGTGTGTGTGTGCGCACGCTTTACAAGTGTGTGTGCAAGTGTATGCTCCTGCCATCTGGCCCAAAAATTCAGCTCCCTACCACGTTTCCGAACAGGAAGGCAAAACAAATCCTTGATGACACGGGTCAGTGGTTTAATTGTCTCTGTGGGATTCCTGCGCAGCCAGCAACTCTAGCAGTCCCCTTCATCTCAGCAACAGACGAGCCTGCAGCACTCTGAAATCAATTCATCACTCTTAAAAACCTGCAAGTGCCCTAGCGTGTGTGTCTGTTTGTGTGTGTGAATCATCCAACCCTGCCTTGACTTACTATATCATTTAAGAGTAGACAACATACAGAGATATTTTGCCAGTGGGTAACAAGGTCTGCCTTATTCTGACTTTCCCTTCCTCTCTTTCATACCTCATTAGACCCGCTAATGGTCCTTATGTCTTGGACTTCCACCCATTTGACAGACCAAGGTATGTGTCACACACATTTGCTACACAACAGCGTGGCGTTTTAATTCACAAGGCTTAAACTCCCTTAGTACACACACACACACAACAAGCATGAACGCACAGTGCCACCAATGGGTGTTTGGTGTGAGCCTCGGGAGACCCCACCCAGAGAGCCCGTGTGCTGCAAAGCAGTTAAAACACAGCGTACCTGCACCACGAGTGAGATGCTGACAGCTCAGCTCCCGCCTTATAAATACTACACGGTGTGTATTCATTGAGCAGCGACGATGTCCGCTATGACAGGCGACGTTATTCCCACCTACCTTCAAGATGAGGCCGGTTCCTTCTGCCGAGTACAGCACAGAGGGGTCCCCGCCAGTGAAACGCTCACTGCCCTACATAAGTTCTACCTGCCTCATCACGCGGCCAAAAGGAAGAGTGGTCTCCCTGTTAAGCGCGAGCTCCAGATGTTAGTGAGGGCGGTACCGTGTTCACGTGCCATAAAAATGTGAAACAGCTGCCAGCTGAAGCCTCCGTACTATAGCGCGTACACCGGATTCTCCGTCAGCCACTGAGCTGCTCATGTGTAGTCTCTCACCCGGTCCGCCTACTTTGCCGCTGCTGCCGCCACCGCTGGATGGACGCCGACCGACAGACCGACCTAAGGGCGACTGGAGGGCGCGTCTATCGGCGATAACGAGCAACTACAGGCTAGGCGATAAAACAGGCTAAGAGTAATCTACATAGTTGTAATTGTAAGGTTTTTAGGCCAGGGAAGATTAGAAATACCATCTGGTCTCACAGTTATTTAAGCCGGGTTTTTTTTTTCAGTTTAAATTAAAAGTTGTACATCTATGTGAGAATTACCTACTTGAATAATAAAGGTTGTTTGCTTTAACACTATTTACTTTCATTTATTTTTCCTTGAACTTTTTAGATTGTGAGCACAGTCAGCCAAAACTAAAAATTATAAAACAGTATCTGAGAGTGTATTGTTGTTTCTTTTCCTATGAGTTTGACCTTATCCCAATACAGTATACAGAAATCACTGTAAATGTCATATGCAGTATTTTAACCTAGTTGCCATAGGGCAAGAGGCAGGGTTCTGGGACAGGTTACCAGGCTAACACATGGAGACAGATAACTATTTACACTTATGGGCAGTTTAGAATCACCAGTTAACCTAACCCCACTAACTGCATGTTTTTGGACTGTAGGAGGAAGCCGGAGAACCCATGCAGACACAGGAGAGAAGAGCCAAACTCCACACAGAAAGGCAGGATAATGGATTTGACCCCAGGACCTTCTTGCTGTAGGGTAGCAGTGCTAACCAACATGCCACTGTCCTACCCCTCATTCCATCAGTTACAGCATGAGCAAGGTCGATATAGCAGAAATCCAAATTTCTGCTAATTTGGATCTGGAAGCAAAGTGATGTATGAAAAAGTACTTTCCTCAACATTCCTTTATAAAGCACCTTGAACACTAATTGAGAAGGATATATAAAACTCCTACAATTTCTTAAAGCCTATAAAAATGTCACAGCAGTAAAAGTATGTGTATGATCAGGAAATGCCCTTAAAGCATTACAAGGAATAATAATTCAATTCAATTCAATTTTATTTATATAGCGCCAAATCACAACATAAGTCGCCTCAAGGCGCTTCATAGATACAGAGAAAAACCCAACAATCATATGACCCCCTATGAGCAAGCACTTTGGCAACAGTGGGAAGGAAAAACTCCCTTTTAACAGGAAGAAACCTCCGGCAGAACCAGGCTCAGGGAGGGGCGGCCATCTGCTGCGACCGGTTGGGGTGAGAGAAGGAAGATAAGAAAAAAGACATGCTGTGGAAGAGAGACAGAGGTTAATAACAGATATGATTCAATGCAGAGAGGTCTGTTAATACATAGTGAGTGAGAAAGGTGACTGGAAAGGAAAAACTCAATGCATCATGGGAATCCCCTGCAGCCTATGTCTATTGCAGCATAACTAAGGGAGGATTCAGGGTCACCTGGTCCAGCCCTAACTATATGCTTTAGCAAAAAGGAAAGTTTTAAGCCTAATCTTAAAAGTAGAGATAGTGTCTGTCTCCCGAATCCAAACTGGAAGCTGGTTCCACAGAAGAGGGGCCTGAAAACTGAAGGCTCTGCCTCCCATTCTACTTTTAAATACTCTAGGAACAACAAGTAGGCCTGCAGAGCGAGAGCGAAGTGCTCTAATAGGGTGATATGGTACTACAAGGTCATTAAGATAAGATGGGGCCTGATTATTTAAGACCTTGTATGTGAGGAGCAGGGTTTTGAATTCAATTCTGGATTTAACAGGAAGCCAATGAAGGGAAGCCAAAACAGGAGAAATATGCTCTCTCTTTCTAGTCCCTGTCAGGACTCTTGCTGCAGCATTTTGGATTAGCTGAAGGCTTTTCAGCGAGTTTTTTGGACATCCTGATAATAATGAATTACAGTAGTCCAGCCTGGAAGTAATAAATGCATGAACTAGTTTTTCAGCGTCACTCTGAGACAGGATATTTCTAATTTTAGAGATGTTGCGCAAATGGAAGAACGCAGTCTTACATATTTGTTTAATATGTGCATTGAAGGACATGTCCTGGTCAAAAATGACTCCAAGGTTCCTCACAGTGTTACTGGAGGCCAAGGTAATGCCATCCAGAGTAAGAATCTGGTTAGACACCATATTTCTAAGCGTTTCAGGGCCGAGTACAATAACCTGAGTTTTATCTGAATTAAGAAGCAGAAAGTTAGCGGCCATCCAGGTCTTTATGTCTTTAAGACATTCCTGCAGTTTAACTAATTGGTGTGTGTTATCTGGCTTCATGGACAGATAGAGCTGGGTGTCATCTGCATAGCAGTGAAAATGTATGCTATGTCTTCTAATGATGCTGCCTAAGGGAAGCATGTATAATGTAAACAGAATTGGTCCTAGCACTGAACCCTGTGGAACTCCATAATTAACCTCAGTGTGTGAAGAGGACTCTCCATTTACATGCACAAACTGGAGTCTATTAGATAGATATGATACAAACCACTGCAGTGCAGTACCTGTAATACCTACAGCATGTTCTAATCGCTCTAATAGGATATTATGGTCGACAGTATCGAATGAGTCCACTGTCAGAGGCCATAAGAAGATCATTTGTAACCTTCACTAAAGCTGTTTCTGTGCTGTGATGAGCTCTGAAACCTGACTGAAACTCTTCAAATAAACCATTCCTCTGCAGATGATCAGTTAGCTGTTTGACAACTACTCTTTCAAGGATTTTTGATATGAAAGGAAGGTTGGAGATTGGCCTATAATTAGCTAAGACTGCTGGGTCTAGAGATGGCTTTTTGAGTAAAGGTTTAACTACAGCTAGCTTGAAGGCCTGTGGTACATAGCCGATCATTAGAGATAGGTTGATCATATTTAAGATCGAAGAATTAATTAATGGCAGGACTTCTTTGAGCAGTTTTGTAGGAATGGGGTCTAAAAGACACGTTGATGGCTTGGAGGAAGTAATTATTGAAGTTAACTCAGAAAGATCAATTAGAGAAAAAGAGTCTAACTTAACATCAATGGTACTAAGAGTAGCTGTAGAAAAATAAGAAAAATGCTCACAATTACAAATGCCGCCAGTGTCCCAGTAATTCAAATCATTCCAAGAGCAAATTGTACTCATATTGTAGGATTTAGAAGTGTTAAAAGAGACAAAACATTGTTAACTAAGAAAGCATATTTAACAACTGGACATATCCCTCATTATTAGGGTCTAAGTGAAGAAATAAAGTTTATTATGTTCCAGAAGCACTAAACATGCATGAAATCTATATTTAAGATCCCGCTAGACCCCAGGAATATTTGTGTACTGTTAAGCTAGTGAAACCTAATGTAATGACTGAAGAGCAGAATTGTCACGATCAGAAATACATAACCGATATGTTATTGCATTAGTTCAACAAGGTTTTGGAGAGATGAAGATAATGGCTTTGGCTTTTTTGTTTGCCACCAGGTAAAGAAGTGAAAATACCTTAAATCTATTTTGCATATATTTTGGCTCAATGATTCAGTCAACATATATGCAAAGACTTGAAACCGACAACAACAACACAATTAAATGCAAAAATAAAATACAATAATTTGGGTAACTTCAAGGTTAAATATTACAAAAACATATGCATAAAAAATAAAAAACAAATCAAAGCATGAAAAAACAGGTCAAATTAAAAAGAGGGAATCAATACAGACTAACCAAATGCAAAAAAACGAAATAAAATTATAAGTTTATCACATTTCATAAATGAAATAATGTCTGCATGAATTTTATTACTATTGCTGATGCATTAAATGGCATTTTCTTTATTTATCTTAGATATTGGCGTTTTAAACATCCATATTTCTCTGTATGTCAAGGATAAATCTATCCAAGGGTCCTACATATATGCTGGAACAAACATGTCATATATATATATAGTAAAGTAATTTTATCTTCTTGGTCAGAGATCTCTTCCAGCACAGGTACTGCAGTAGTGATTTATTCGCCCTAAAACAGACTCCCCTTCAGGGTCAGTGTCTTGGTCTCCTGGATCTTCTTACCATCCTCTTCTATACAAAGCCATCTAAAGTCTTTAATAGGTTCATCTGACCACTGTCTCTCATCATAACCCCCACAACATTTAGTTCACACGGCGATGTGATTGTTGTAAGCGAAACAATATTGCCCACAGGTCATAGCCTAGAAAACGGATCATATTTGCGGTCACAGGTTGTGCAAGCCTGGCCAGGTGTTCCTGGGTGTGTCAGGGATAAATTTTCACTTCAGTAGAAATGGAGGTTACATGAAAAAATAAAGAATGCAAGGCAGTTATTTAAACCTGCAGAAATGGTATAATGACTAGAAATATGCATACACAAAAAATCAAAGCAAGAAGCCATTGAACCTTTGGAAATTTGAGGGATTACAATGTCCAAAAGTAACTTAAAGAACTATTCAAGGATGGATGGAAAGGAAAGAAGCTAATGTAGAATATATTGTATTTTCAAGTTGCTTTTAAAATTAGGTTACATCTAGTTATACACAAGAAAATGTAAGATGTTAAAATGAATTGGGAACCAGTTGCTAAATAAAGTGTTTCAATTATGCTTAAATAAACATGCTTACAAATTTGCACACTAAACACCGGTCTCCTTGAAAAAAAGAACCATTGCCAAAACTGTTTAGCTTTGCTGAGGTTTGAAAAGGGATGTTGTGTGGTAAACAGCTGTGTGCAGTTTGTCTTTTCTGAGTATTGGAGAGCAGGTTTCCTCCTGCTGCCTGTTTAGTTGTGAGTTGCTTGGCTGCATGCAGCACTTCAAAGGCCACTTCCTTCTACTGCTGGAGGCCAGAACAGGAAACATCATTTGCCAAGTTCTTTTTTCTCAGCACTATACTGAGAGGGACAGAACCTCCGCGATCGTAAATGCTGTATCGACCATCCAAATCCTGGTTTAAGCTCATTTACAGACACTCAGGTAACAGCACAAATACAAGAAGCCATAAACATGTGCACACATGTCACTTAAAGCTATTTCCAGTTTGTTGTGTGGCACATCACGTGGGAGTACAAAGAACCGCTTCTGTCTGTAAAAACTGCTTGTGTTGAGGAGCTGCACCAAACTAGCTTTGAGGATAATTACCTTGGGTAATCAGAACAGACTCGTGCTGTGCTTTTAGGAGACTTTTATCAGTGTTAGAGGGAAATATGTTAACTTTTTTGAGTATTATTTTAAAGGTTGAGATTTAAAAAAAACATTAGAGTACAATTTAACACAGGATGAGTGAAAGATAAGTAGCTAATGTAAAACAATCATAACTGTATGGTTGTATTTATTTTACTGCTGACATGCAGTTTCTAAACATTCAAATCACACAGTCTGGAAACATGTTGGAATGATTGTGCTTCTTGTGGCTGGATTGAAAACTGCTGTGTTGCCAAGACCTGATTATTCATAAATGCAGATGTTGTACAACCTGGAATTGTACAATCACACCAGTGAGTTAGTGGTTACTAATTTATATAAGGCAAACAAATGTAAATCAACAAATAAAGTCAACAGCATACAGGTTTGTTTGGGTTTTTTTGCCTCATATTGTTGGACTTCATTGAACTGTCATTAGATGGATCCCACAGCTTATTCGGTTTATTTGGTTTTGAAGGCAGCAAACTTATTTATTATTAATATTATTTCTCTAACAAATAAAGGGCTCTCTGTGTGTTGTACTGCTCACTGAAACATGTACTCCTGCTGATGCTGGCTTTTTTTTGTTACAGCAGGTAGAGAAATCATTTTATTCGTAAATAAAGGAATCTCTGTATGTGTGTTCATCTTTCTTTCATCCTAGTCTAAGTGAGTGAGTTTGAAGTCATTTAGGTAAGCGGTGGTCTTTTGGGGCGGTCTTTTATTGTTTTGTGAAATAAACAAATAATTTATTACACATAAACCTCCAGCAGAACTAGGCTCAGGAAACGGCAGCCATGTGCCATTAAAAGCCAGCAAAACTATTTGGTTGGTTTAATCAACAGTTATCAAAAATTAATAATTGATTTAATCTTTATATTGCAACTCAGCTCCAGTGGTGCAGCTAGTCAGCGTGCAGTGTTTCTAGGGCAGTAATGTATGAAGAAATACTAAGGTTGAGGGTTCAAGCCTCACCTGGACTCTTCAGTGTGGAAATTATGTTACATGACCATAAATAGCAATTTAATCTGTGTTAGTCTCACTACTTGATTTAAGTAAACGTTCATAAAAATCATTCAAAATCTTCCATTTTCATTTAAAAGAGCTTAACAGAATTTCAACACCATTAAGGAAATCTTCAGTCACAGTCTGGTGCTCCAGTGGGGCAATCAGTTAGTGCACAGTACCAATGACTTAATATACTGGAAAGCAGTTCTGAGTTCAAGCCTCATCTGGAGCAGGCAGCTTTAATCAATAGCAAATATGGTGAACAACAAAGAGCACATTCTAGAAAACCTAACAGTCCACCTATGGACATAATGGTACCATTCATTTCTTAAGCACTACAGGACACATACTCTACATTAAAAGGCTTTTTAAATCCTCATGGCCAGTCAGTTTGAAGCAATAACTGGAATATATGTCTCTAACAAAAAAACTGCATACTTGTTTTAAGAATACAAGCTTGGTCTTTGTAGGTGTGGACAGATTCACACTTGGCACCTGAAGACTCAGAAGACTGTTGGTGCTTGTTTGAAATCATATATCTTGCTCTATGGTGGTGTCATTTTAATGTATTTACTTTTATTTTAATTATCTGTGCATGTTCTCATTTTTGTGAATTTGTGATATTATTTATAGTGTGGCTACAAACAGTGGTAGGGCTTACCTACTGACAGGAGACCATTATCAAAACTATGTTCCTATAGATGTTCAGTGTATGTAGGCGAGTAATTGTTTGGAGTTGTTTCTTTCAAACTGAACGATTCTGGCTTTTTTAATCTCATCTCTTTGTTTTTCTATTCAGCTCAATTCGTGCGTTAACTTACTTTGGCACAGTATATGTGTAACACTAAATTCAAGTCGACAATCATAATAAAAAGGTTATTTCTAATTTACCATGTTAAGCTTTGGTAATAATTTTGAGCCACATAAGAGGTTTTATGTGACTTTTGACATGAGAAGGGTTTTTTTTTTTATAGCTTATTATTCTTCCAATTATTATTGATGTAATGTTATTTAATCACTATAAATATTAAAGGGCCACTTGAGTAACTGTGACTCTTCAGCATTAAACATCACTTTTAATGTATATTTACCCAAACAAAAAGACACTCTTGCTGAGTTTTTTTGGTTCACCATATAAAACTGCTATGGACAGCTAGAGTCAATCAGGAGAATTAGGAGTGGCTTAAAAGGAGAGGAGCTAAAAATAAAAAATAGCTTGTTTCAGTGGATGATCTGACGAGCTGTTAAAAAAAAACAAAAAACGTGGATCTGGAAATGAGCAAAACAGCTCCCCAGTAAGTTTACCATTGCTAGAAATCCAAAGTTTACAACTCTGAATTTTGGTATCCAGAAGAAACGTTTAGTTTCTTTATTTGTTGTTTCTTTATTTGTTTAAACTTCACTCAAGCTTCAAATTGGAAACAGAAACAAGTCCAATAAACAATATTAGCTTACATACAAGGCTCACTGAGTCCAGTGAGGTAGTTTTACACTGGCTCATTTTCACGTCTTGTGTTAAGATCAGCAGAGGCATTAAAACTTGGCTTATATGTATGTGATCTCTATGTGCACTGCAGTGTGGTTCATAACGTTATGTGCTGGGCTCACACCCACTGTTCTGTAACCGGCAACTTGTGGACCTGCAGATAAGAGCAGCTGAGACAAAAAAGATTATCATCCAAATTACACTAGTATTGACTCATTTTCTTTATTTTAATGTTGCTAACAGAAGCACTAAATTCTGTTTTAATAGTTGCTAAGGTTTAGAGAACATATTCATTAAAATAAACTTATGATTCAGTCTTAGTTTTTTAAAATGTTACTTTTTAGTGTGCGTGTGTGTCTTTGTTCATTACATGGGAGCAAAAAGCCCTGAAGCAGATACAGCAACTAATCTGCTGAAATGCCTATAAATTAAAAACTATTAACAATAGGCTGAAGAAAAAGAATTCTACCATCAATGAAGGGGGGGGGCTCAACTACAGCTGCACCTTGAGCTCTACCCCACCAATGATATGGTAAATATGCAGTGTGACGCACATACGGTAGCAGATAGTGTGGTGGTGTGTCGCCCGCACCCTGCCCTGGCTGCGGTCTGATAACACAGAGGCAGAGAGAGACAACACATCTGCTGAGAGGTCAACCAGTACAAGCTGTTTTCTTCAGACAGTAGGAACTATTACTTTTGCTCTTTCACTCATCCTTCTTTTTTAGCATTTAGGTTAACAGGTTAATGCAGCGCAAAAAATGGTTGATTAGTTTCTTGTTTGTTTTTTTGGCTGTAAAGACCTAACACTTTGCATATTTGGCTACAGTGGTTCTGTGTATGATAGGCCACAATGTTGTCCAAGAAGGAAAAAGACTTAATTAAGGAAATATGGGAAAGACTGACTCCTGTGGCAGCAGAGATTGGAGCAGATGCACTCCTTAGGTAGGTTGAGACTTACCTGTGTAACCTTCATACTTTACTGCATTGTCTTTAAATGGTTTTGCATGAAGATTTAGGCTCCTACACACAAAGTAACATCTCCAGTAAGAGTGTGTGTTGTGATAAATAGATTCCTCTACCAATAAGCTTTCATTTCAGTTTGCAGATGTTAATATTAGATTTTAGTATTGTTACAGGATTTCCTAGCCATTACTAAAGTAAGTAGTTACTGCAAACAAATCCCGCAAGAGAATGTAACGCTTATCTAGTGCTCACTGCTGGGTAATTCCTGAAATCTCTAATAGGGATTTCAAGGTGTTGGCCATGATCCGAGATCATTTTAGAAACTTGTGGGCCTCGAGTTCACACAAATGATAGTTGGTGACCAAAGACAGTCAACATGTAGCACTTACTCTGTTGCTCCTATCATATCAGCATGGAAATAATTTCACTTTTCCCTTCTTAAGGATGTTTGCCTCTTATCCGGGCACCAAGACATATTTTTCCCATCTAGACATCAGTCCTAACTCCTCCCACCTGCTTTCTCACGGGAAGAAGATAGTCCTGGCTATAGCTGAGGGGGCCCAAGACATCAGTCAGCTAACTGTCACCCTGGCTCCCCTGCAGACTCTGCACGCCTACCAGCTTCGGGTAGACCCCGGAAACTTTAAGGTGCCTAAACACCTCAGACCTATTTACAGCCCTTCCATCCCCTTCTTGCATTGGATTTTTTTTTTATTTACTTTTAATCTTTTAATCAGAGATAATCAGTTTTTTGTTATTCAGATTTTCCTATTAAGTATATCTACTAATCCAGTAAAGCCTGAACCACAAAATAATTGCCAGAAACTCATGTATCAAATATGATGCACTTGCTACAGGGTTAATATATATACTTGTGCAATTTCTTTGTTGTATGCTATAAGGCGTACAGGTGACTGCAATGTATGAAATTGTATTTATTTGTGCATTTTAATTCTGCATGCAAAAGATAATCCTATTAGTATGTAGGGATTTTTTCAGTAATTCTATAATAGAGTTTAACTGAACTAAAAAGAAAACAACAGATTTACTAACTGTAAGTCTGCTGTTGTTTTGTTTTTCCAGCCTGTTCAGATGACAAATCAACTAGTTTGTTTTATGGAGGAGGAAAAAAAATGGGAAAATGTTTTTTTTAATCTTTTGACAGCACTAATTAAAATAAATAATACATTTGATTAAATGGGTTCCTCCAGGAATATTGAAATGGGGTGCAAAAAGGCAGTATGTGAACCAGTCGGGAAATCTGAAAAATGGTTAAAAAAAAATTATAAGTGAACAAAATGACAATGTGTATAAGTATACGGTATTGTATTATACATATATGACAATTGTGGATGTTTGGGGAATTACAAGCTGTGAAACTAGCCGTTGTGAGGCGAGAGGGTGAGGAGGAGACGATATTTTTAATGCATTGTTTGGCACTTAAAATTATCAGACATGCTTTCTGTGCAAATTACACAATACTACATCACTATATTAACAATAACACACTGAGGACGACAAATGGCAGTGTGTGGGTTCATGATTTTCAGAAAACTGACACATACTATAAATTATGTAAGTATGTTGTTCACTTTTTACCAATCTTTTGTGTTTCTCCTGCAGCTGCTGTCGCACAGTATGCTCGTCAGCCTTGCCTGTTACTTGGGGGATGAATTCACACCGGTGGCTCACGCCGCCATGGACAAGTACCTGTCAGCGTTTGCTGCTGTTCTTGCTGAGAAATACAGATGAGACTCAAGCACTGGGTTTCCAGAAAGCATACGAGGCATTTATGATGCTATGTAAAATATTTTTGTTTTTCTCTGTATGTGTCTCTGTCATTACTTTGTTACATTTTTAATGGTAAAAAATGTGCAATTCGTGTGTTAGTTTTTGTGCTGTTATATTATCAAATAAAAACAAATCGAATCTGTGGTGTTTCACGCATTATCATATCACGTTCAAAATGCATTGTGTTGATCATTTTCAAGGAATTCATCATTTGACTGAGTTAAGTTTTTTTAGTTGCTCACCGTCATGTCAGCTGATAATTTACATTATTTTACTTAAGCAAGCTTTCCTACTGTAAAATATTTTCATAATAAATAATACATTTACAACTACAAAGGCACATTTAATATTAAATCTAATCTGTTTTTTGTTTTATTGTTTTATTTTTCTAGTATTACAGAAACAAAGGATTCAGGTTTTAACACCAGTGAATTGGGAGGACTCTCCAGGTTTATCTATGGACCTCAAATAAAGTATTTACGGTACACAGAGCAACAGTGCCCCCATTTGGTAAACTGGTGGTAATACAGACGCATGCGGATGCAATATTCAAAGCAGCTCATAGACAAGATGTTAAATGTCAGTTTTTTAGATATTTAAGTGAAATAACTTCTGTAATTTACAGACATCTTTGTTGTGAGGTTGATTACACAAAAATTAACTTTTTTTAGGATTGCCAAAACGTGCTAATACTCTTTTTTACTTAATGGGAGTGTAAATGTTTTTAATATCATGACAGCAGAATGAACTGCATTCATTTCTTCATCCTTGCTTTTACCTTTGCTGGGTTTTTGTTGTTGTTGTTGTTGTTGTTGTTGTTGTTTTTAACATTTTGAGTTGATTGTAGCAGTCATCTCATGTGAAGAGCATGAGAGATAATTTATGCCTTCTGTTTGTATCTGCGCACAGTTACGCACGGTTGTAATTTTACAATCTACATTTTACAGGCTACATAGTCCAAATAATGCCAAATTACTCATAATTTAGGAGCTGTACTACGCTTAAGTTAAAATCCTCAAACTTCTTTCCCAGTAAAGTAAAAATGCACAGGCTTGATAGTTCCTGTGAACCCTAAACTTGCAGAGACTGGTGTTCTCACCTTTGGTTCTTATCTGTAGCTTCGCGTACGTGAAAATCCATGAGTCAGACAAGGTTGAAATATTTTTAATGAGAGGGAAAAAAGACAAAACATCAGAGACACAGATGAAATTTTTATACACCTGACATCTGTGAGGACCGTGCCCTGTTGGCCTGAAGTAAGAGTCTGCTTGAAGCAATCTTAGCATTAAAATAACTGTATGTAAGGAAGCAGTTACAGTTAGAGCACATGCTGAAGAGTAGGTGGGGTGTGGGTGTAGATGAGATTGGTAGAGGAAGGGCAGGTGATTGGGGGGATTTGAGAAGATGAGAGTTGGAGATAGGGAGGGTGAAGGGAGCTACTGTTGTTCAAACGTTGAGCAATCAGCAGTCTTCTCCACCTTTCGGCTGCTGTATTGAAATGTAGTACTGTGGGACACCCTAAAACGTACATTTTTCTTCATAACTCACTAATAAATAATACATTTTCTATCATTTTAATAATAATAATATTACAGTAATATTACATTTAATGTAAGATGTCAGAATATCTAATTATGTGAGGGTTTTTAAAAAAAATTTAATTTTTATATAGTTAAAAACCAGGTGTAGATGTCAGGTACGCAGTGGGGGGAATAATTATTTGATCCTGGGGTAAATTTGTACGTTTGTAATTTGCAGGTTTACTGTACAGTGACTGTACAGAATATCAAACAAAAATCTAGAAAAACACATGAGACAAACATTATAAATTCATTTTCAGGTCACTGAGGAAATGATTATTTGATCCCTACAGTCCAGCCAGAATTCTGTTTGTGCTCATTTCTTTGGAAGTGAGAAAAATACAAATTCACCAGAGAATAAAACAATTATTTCCTCATCTGTACCATCAGACTTCTGTTCTAACGTCATGAAATGTGACGTCCTTGCAAGTAAAAGTGACCCTAGGTAATTTTGAAGAGTCTAATTCAATCGTTAGTATCATAGACATGTTCACAATTTCTCTTAAGAATATTGTTTGAATACATGAATTAGATACTTTTTAAAAAACCCAAATAGCCTGTGTTTAATAAGGAGCTGTGATTTAGCTCTTCAATACACCATTTTTCAATGTCGTTTGGTGAAAAATATTTTTTTATTGACAGAAAAGTTTATTCTCATGGAAAGATAAGGTCCTTTTGTTGGGCCTGATTTTACAGCTATGACTCCAGATGTACATTTACAAAAGTTACTAAAGTGGAAGAAAATAAAAACTGTAACTGGTGATCTCTCTCTGGGCATTTGTTCTCGGTAGGTTATGAAGATATTCTTCGATCGTTATGTGTTTGTAGTTTTACTTTTTCAGGGTTGAGTTAGCACGTTTATTGTGTAATGTATTTTCTGAAATGATACGTTTTTGTTTTCCATTATTTCATCAAATGTGAAAAGCATAAATATCTACTTCTATCTTGTTGATAATGTTTAAAAACACAGAAGGAGCCCGTTTAATCTTTCGTATTAAAAATGAAGCTGCTGTGAGGACGTTGAACACGGCGCTGTCTCTGGTGCTGAAATTAGTTTGATTCCACTGCACTTAGCTATAATTTTGTATTTTCTAATTAGTTGTTTTTGTATTCAATGTCCTTTTTTCATTCATTTTTTTAAGTGTAGTGTAGGTTTTTTTCTGTTAATTCAGATTTTTTTTCCACACCTCATTTTATTTTGTAGCTTAGCTTCGGTTAACTACATTAACTCTTCTATAAATAAACACAAATATCTTTATGCCCAGTTTGTGGTGTATAAATAGCTCTATTGTAAAGATGTGTAGAGGTGAAGGGCTAATTGATCAAGTAGTGGGGCGGTCACGTGCCCGCCCAAGTCCATGGGTTCACTGTTGAGTTCTCATTAATTTCTGGGGCTATTCCGCCACATTTGATAGTTTGCGTTATTCAGCTATAACTAAATAAACTAATCAAATGACCGAGTGACGTAAAGTCATCCGCATGACCATTTTTATCACTGCCAATTCTATCACAGCACCCTGCTGCTTTTCTGTTTCTTTCCCCGTAGGATTGTCTCCCACTTCTTTAATGTCATTTCTCTCCCTTACCTATCCTCTTGTGAATTATGAATTCCGCCGCTTTTCACAGGCTTAATGTCAGAGTTACAGATATATGGGGCAGCTCAGGAACTGCACTGTATCACAAAGTCTTCCACCGTGTAAACCTGAAATCAGTGTTGCAGCTGACCTGTTCCGCTGTGGAGAAGAACAGCTATTGAACGGCTTAGGTTTAAGACATTAATCTTAGACACTTCCACCCTTTGAGTCCCGTCAAAACTTTCAGTTTTGTTTGTTACAGATTAGAGGGAAGAAGGAAACAATAGTCTAACGCGAAACTTACCGCTGTGGGGAAAGGGGGGGAGACGCGTCATTTCGGTTGTAAGATATGCGATAGTTGATGTGTGTTCATTTAATGGAAGCGAGTGCGTAATTGTGACTGGTGGGTGGCCCAAAGCTGTGAGCGGAATGCTAAATCTTTGGCTCTGTCCTCTAACTTGGTCCTTCCTGCTGCAGTGGGCAGACAGAGATTTTAATGTTGCATTAATGTATTTTCTATCATTAAAAAGGGGTAGGTGTCAATGTGACTGTGTTAGTGCGCAATCTGCAGAAAAAATAAAAAACATGGGCAGTGTGAGCATTTACGCATGAGACACATTAGCTATGTCTTCATTGCTAAATAGAGGGGTCGGGATCTGACGGTAAATGATGTTTGGTGTTCTTCTCGGTATAGCACAGGTCAGCTATACACATGGATGTCAGGTTTATGATGGAATAGTTTATAATAGTGTAGCTCTCCTCTGGATAAATCTTGCGCTCCACCTCAGTCTTGTTCCCCTGGAACACACTCATTCGCGGTGCTTTCTAACAAAATACTTCAACCTTACAGAAAACCATGCTGGTTCTTCTTCCGCCTCCTCTCATTTATCTTAACAGCAGAGACAAACACCTGCAAATCTCTCATTTGCACTCCCTGGTATGGTGTGTACACTTTTGAGCAACTAATCTGCGCTGGACATTGGCAGGCAATTATGGATTACTGATTCCATCTTTGCAATTAAATTAGCCCAATATTATATAACCCAAAGAGCGTTCCACTCATCATTCTGACAGCTCTGATAGCTATAGTTCAATTAAACTATTGACCTAACTAACTGCAGTTATTTAGTGTCACTCCGATGCCCTCAAGTAGCACCACACCTTTACCTATATAGCTTCATAGATTATGAATGAATAATTGTGGGAAAAGGTACAGTTGATACAGATTTCAGTGCTTTCATTTTTTTCTCTCTTTTCTAAACATAATACAGCGTTCCTGCGGGAAAGTAACAGTAATCTAATTTTTCTGCTCTTGCTCTTGATGAAGGCGGTCGCACTTTTCTCCTCTCCTCCTCTCCCTTAGCTTCCCTGCTTAGCCTCTTATGTCCTTGTCTAGTGTCATGTTTTTTGTATTACTTTTCCCTGGAACACTCTCTCACAGTCTGTTCTCTAAAACCTAAAAGAGGAATTATGGATTGGATCAACTGGTCCCTAGATGCAATTGACACCCCTTTCTCAACGAGAAGTTTGGGCTTGGGTGGGCCTGAGTGCTGAAGATATCTACCTATTCGGAATCATGGTAACAGGGTTCTGGCTAATCGGAGCTGGCTTGGCCCTGACTTATCGAAGAATTAAGAAAGCAGAACCGGCTGTTCAAACCCCCACAAGGCTGCCCGCTGGGATTGGAACGATGGGAGAGGCGTGAGTTTCTCAAAATGGGCTCATTGAGTGCAGCACGGATAAGATCTTGGAGATGCTACGGCTGCTAGCTCGGAATAACATCTCTGGGCGCAAATTGGATGACATCTCGGGGAGGCACGCTGCCGTGAGTTCTCAGAAATCGGCTCCTTGAGCACAAGAAATGACAACATCACAGAACCCAAGTATGGCGAAGCTCGCGGCTCTCCAACGGGAGATTGAGAGACCAGTGTTGGACTGTAGAACTGCTTTGAAATTCATATGAGCTGTTCGCACTAAAGTAAAAACACCATCACTTATGCGGATACCCGTTTGGCGCCAGCTGCAAGGCTGGGGCTGAACAACAAGGACACCTGGGTTGGCTGGAAGACTGTTTACTTAGCCTAGCAGGGCAAAGGACACTGTCTCAGCTGAACTCTGGACACGCACACACATACATATACACTGATATGCACACACTCATCCCCTCTCCCTTTCCAAACGCCTTCGACGCTTATTCCCTTCCGATGCTGACGGTGGATCAAGGAGACCAGCGCACGCAGGCCCGGATGCACTGTCTAAATCGGCTGTCTCTCACCCTTTACCCACCCCTGTTGCTTGTCATGTGTTTCTTTGGTGTATTTAGAGTTTTTTCATGTGCAGAGGTGTTTTTTTCTGTTCTCAAACTGGTCTCCCTGTTGGAGCTCAGTCTGGGAGGAGTTATTTTTTTCTCCTTATCTTTCCTCATGTGGTGCATTTTCCATTGTTATACCTCTCTGACCTGTCTTCCCCATGTGATGTTTGTGTAATGTATGTGTGGTCAGAGGGTAAGATGGCGCCTCCATTACGTGCAATAGGTCGGCAGCCTTAGGAAATTTCCCCTTGTGGGACCAATAAACGTTTATCAAATCAAATCAAATTACCATTTTTGCAATAGTAATCCCTTACTTTACTCGCTACTAGAAAAAAGTAATCGGATTACAGTAACGCGTTACAAGTAACTGCCCATCTCTGATTGAGAGTGAGGAGAGCGGCATAAACAGTGAAATAGAAAGTGCAAGCAAGATAAATAAAGTACATTTAAAAAATATAATCTTAAAATTAAATGCATGTATGTTTGTTTGTTCCAGTTGTAATTTACAACAAATCCCCAGCTGTGCACGCAATTCATCGCCCAACAGAAAATGAAATAAACAAAGTAGTATCTAGTATAGTGAAAAACAATAGGGTACTCTCGTTAGAATGAAGAACAGCCTGTTACTGGTCATTTTGCGGTTATGGTTGTTTTTACTTACAAATCCTATAAAATATATGGTTTCTATTTTGAAGTTGTTATTATTTATTAGTTTAGTTTTTATTATAACCTTTGCAAGAGTGAAATCCGCTCTCATATTTCGCCATGTTACAGTCTAAAAACCTAAAAGTACAAACGAGATCCTTTATTTGCCCTCTACTCGGCATCCAGCCCCCCAGTGTGATATAAGATATAACTTATAAGCATGTGTAAAATTTAAAAAAAAAAAAATACAAAGGGAAAACGTAAACTTTGCTTCAGTGGGCCTTTATTTCTCTTTTGAGGTGATCCATAACATATTGAAACGGGCGTTAGATCTCCTTCTGGCTTCCAGATGCAGACGGATCTACATTTTAGTGGTACTGCTTTCCGAGAGCGGACACCACCACGGCCAAGAACTTCTGGAAGGTAGCCTGAACCTCTGGGGTGAAAGCGGAACCCAGTTTTCCAGCAACAACAATGGTCAGGCAGTCAGAAAGCAGCTGCATGGAGAAAGAAAAAAAGGTATAAGAAAATGTCGTGTTTGCATTAAAAAGAAGAAGAAGAAAGGCGGGTTCTGAGGTTTACCTTGAAGTTGTCGGGGTCGACATGCAGCTTCTCTGAGTGCAGGACGCTCAGCTCGGCGTAGGTGGCTTTAATGCTGTCCATGTTCTTCAGAGCGCGGTCCAGACCGTGGAGCACTTTGATTCCGTGGGCAGCGACTTTCGGGTTGGTGCTGATGGCTTCGGCGTTGTAGAGGTTACCGAAGGAGGTGAAATACCTCTGAGTCCAGGGGTAAACGATCAGACACCTGCAAGGGAGAAACACACGTGAGTTTGGCCACAGGGCACGTCATAGGAAGGATTGTCCTCTTGCAGAGGTGTTCCTTACCTGACCAGAGCCTTGGGCCCAATGTCGTTATAGTCCAGGTTGGAAAAGATGTTGGAGATGATGCTGCGTTCGTTTTCGCTCCACTCAACCATGGTGGCGTTTGATTATGATTTTTTTCTTCAGGCTTGAAGGAAAAGGCTGAATAGTGCTTCACTAGACACCCTGCATCTATTTAAATGCGTCGAAGCTCCCCCACCCCAAATGAGAAGTCTGCTGTGATAGGCTGGAGATGGTGCGCGTGAGATAAACTGCAGACTTCACCAGAAGTTTCTGGATTTGTTGATACGGTTTTGTTATTCGTGTCCTGCGCAATTTAAGCAAAGCCAAAAACAAAATTTCAATTAGCGCAGTTATCGTGCGGCCAAAGATCCCAAAGCCCAATATTTTATGCGCAAAATATTCCCAACATATTCTATTACAGTTATTTCAAATGCAGTCCTCAAGTCTCTGATAATTCTTATTATTATTTTTATTTTATTTATTTTTATTTATTTTTATTTATTCAGCTGTTATTAGCTGAATCCTGAGTTGCTGTTGAGTTTTTTATTTTATTTTATTTATTTATTTATTTATTTATTTATTTATTTTACTTTTAAACAAATCACACAGAGGATAAAATTCATAAAATGCGAAAAAGGCCTTTTGAAAATTATCTGTCAACATTGATTAAAGTGCGTCCCCCACTTTTTAAAATCTAAATAAAGTGTGTATATATTTTAAATGTGAATTCAGATTTTTTTTTAAAATATGGAAATGCATAATTCGTCTGTATCTGCCTGATATTATACAAATAAAGGTTCAACAACTTCACATCTTCACAAAAATATCAACATTATATAGAAATATAAGTAAAAAGGCTAAACATTTATGCGGAGAAAAATGAAAGAATTTATTTATTTATTTAGTCTTTATTTTAAATGTGAGGAATGGTTGCCAGAGTGTTTGACGCTCTTTAAGTTATATCTCGTAAACCACACCGGTGTTATCTGCAGCAGCGAACCCCCCTCCACCCAAACCCCCCTGTGTCCACAGATGCATGTGTTTTGATTAAGAACACTTGAGCTGGCTGATAAAGGCCGTCTGCTCTATTTTCTACCACTGATAGGAACTTATTTTATGAACCGAGCCAAAAAAGAAAAAAATGCTGAATTAAAAAATTAAATCTGATAAATCTGAGAAAGCTTTAAACAGCTTCAATTTGATAAGAAGAGCTGTTTTTTAATCTTGTATTTTTAGTATATCCTAGATCCACCGAGTGTACTTGCATATATTATAGAATTTTGCGCTCTTTTCTGTAAGTGCGTAATGTGCATGCACGCATTTTTGTAACTCCCACCTGCATCCATAAATGACCCACATTCTTTGCGATCACGAAATCTGTTTTTTTTAATAGATCATTTTCTTATACTTATATTGTACTTCATTGGTAAAATTGTTTAAATGATGATCACATCACGAAAATATACTTAATTTTTTTATTGATTGATTTAAGTAGTACGAATCGAATCGAATTGTTTTGTAAATATTCAAAATTATCATTATTATTATTACTACTACTATTACTATAATTTACTTGGTTCAGGCCTCAGTAAAGCTGGAAGTAATAGAAAAATGTGTTCAGTTTTATGAATCAATCAGTTTTATTGGCATTAATTTCACAGCAACTCCTTAGACACGAGTTCACTCATTGTTCTTAGAACTGTAGACTTTCTGCACATGATATCACTCCGCCTGAGATGTTCTCCACTCATCAGTCATCAGGGGACCATGTGCTTCACCTCTAACTTCTCACAAACTTGCAAAGCAGAAAATGTGGTTACGTTGCACTTTTGGTATCCTACACGAAAAAAATGCAGAGTGTTTTTTTGCAAATTCACACCCAAGATGTCACCAGCAGATATCACCCTCTGCGTTGGCCTAAAGCCAAACAAGTTTCTATCAGGTCCGGTGAATGAGTCCTATCTGCGTCACAGCTTGTGGCTTGGTATCAGATGCCCTGGGTGTGACCCAGGGGGGCAACTGAATTTAAGCACAGCTCCTCGCCGGGTAGCATCATCAGAGAGAGAGAGACAACCGATCCAACATGAGTCTGACTGAGAAAGACAAGGCTGCCGTCAAGGCACTCTGGGCCAAGGTCTCCAAGGTTATGGATACTGTTGGAGGCGAAGCTTTGGGCAGGTAAGGCTGTATTGGCACTTCTTTATTGAATTCAGTACAATTGAATTTTATTTATACAGCGCCAAATTACAGCAACAGTCGCCTCAAATATTTAAACACACTTCAGATGTGTGTTTCCACTACTTAAAATAAGCTCGTGCTCCAGGTGAGGCTCGAACTCACAACCTCGGCATAACTCTGCAGGCTACTGTCTTATAAGTACCGCGCGCTGACCGATTGCGCCACTGGAGCTTGTGACCCACCATGTTCATCTCTGCTTCCACAGGATGCTCCTCGTGTATCCGCAAACCAAGACTTACTTCTCCCACTGGCCGGACCTGACTCCCGGTTCTGAGCCCGTGATGGTTCACGGAAAGCTGATCTTGGGTGGAGTCACTGAGGCCGTGTCCAAGATTGACAACCTGAGAGGCGGCCTGCTGGAACTGAGCGAGCTGCACGCCTTCAAGCTGAGGGTGGATCCATCTAACTTCAAGGTAAGACGCGGATCATGTGCATATGCGATTTCAGTTATAAACAGAGGTTATTGTCTATTCCTATTTCACGCACGGTTAATTTATGTAACAAAGTAATCCAACGTATTGAAAAGATTGTTCTTAAGAAGATCGAGTTTATTGACTATGCATTTGCACTAACAAACAGTCTGTTTATTAAAAGCGATTTCTGCCGAGCAAACTTCATATATTTGGTGTAAACTGTTTCCTCTCTCTGCAGATGCTGGCTCATTGCGCTATGGTGGTGATCTCCATTATGTTCCCTAAAGATTTCACCCCGGAAACTCATGTCGCCTTCGACAAATTCTTGGCCGCCGTGGCCCTGGGTCTCTCTGAGAAATACCGTTGAGATGTCGGCAGCGAAAAGCGCAGTTTGTGACCATTAAAATCATGGTTGGAAAACGAAAATAAAGCATGTCGCCAAAAATAATCCTGCTCTGTGTGTGTGTGTTTTTCTTTTTTTAAATATCTCACTGTGTCGTTTCACACCTGCACACGTGACACTGCAGAAAAAAGTCCCAATAAAGAGTTTAGATTAAATGGCAGTGTTCTTTTTCTATGGGGAAGAACTGAGAAAAAATGATTTTATGTATTTTTATTTATTATTTTATTATTATTATTTATATTTATTATTTATTATTTATTATATTTATTATTATTATTATTATTATTATTTATTTTATACTAAACAACAATCCATAGACTAGAAAAATTTGCATTTCCTGCGAAAATGCAGTGTGGATGCTTAAAGGTGAAGCTGTATGCAAAAAGTAGCTGAAAAAGCTGAAAAGTTGCAGAAATTGTAAAAACTTTGCAGAAGCAAAAGAAGTTTGCTAAAATGGAATAACTTAGCAGAACTGCAATATCTTAGAGGAAACATAATACTTGGCAGAAATACAATAGCATAGCAGAATTTAGCAGAAATATTGTAACTTACCAGAAACATGATAACTTCTCAAAAATACAAGAATTTAGGAGAAATAGTCTAAGATAACAGAAAGAATATATTTAGCCAAAAATACTTAAACATTACAGAAACACTATGATTTAGAAAAATAGTACAACATAGCAGGAATATTGTGATTTACCAGAGACACTGTGATGAACTATGAATATTGTAATTTTAAATTAAGACTATGTTTTAGCACAAATATTATAATTTGGCAGAAATACTATAATTTAGCAGAAATACTATATTAAGCACAAATCCTATAAAAAGCAGAAATGGTATGATTAAGCATAAATACTACATTTAGTAGAAATACTTTGTTTTAGCACAAATCCCATAAAAAGCAGAAATACTGTACTATGATTTAGTAGAAAAACTATAATTAATCAGAAATACTAAATTTAGCAGAAATACTACATTAAGCACAAATCCTATGAAAAGCAGAAATAATATGATTAAGCATAAATACTACAATTAGCAGAAATACTATATTAGGCACAAATCTTATAAAAAGCAGAAATACTATATTAAGCACAAATCCTATAAAAGCAGAAATAGTATATTAAGCACAAATCTTATAAAATAGCAGAAATAGTATGATTTAGCACAATAGTAATAAGTTAAACAGAAAAATTGGAAAAGCAAAATGGACAGCTGAAAAAATGCTGAACATGCTGAGGGTCCCTCAAATATACTTGTTAAATGACAAAAATCTGAAAAAAAATTTATGACAGCCACACAATTACAAATATGTACACATGAGGAAACACACATGCACAGAGAGACACACACACAAGATCCAATTCAGTCAACCAGTCTAACTATATTCAATTTAAATCCTACAATGACATGCTGCCAAATAAGGGCAGGGTCCTCTCTCTCCCACTAAACACACACACACACACACACACACACACACACACACACACACACAGAGGGAGAGAGCTGCCGAATTTAAATCCACCAATCAGAGTGGCTGTTTACGTTTTCCCGCCAAAACAGGTGCATCTTTTTACACACGCAACACAGAGAGGCACAGGATTATTGCAGTCTATTTCTCATAGTGAGGACTCCCCTCAAACAAATGACCATAATTTCCTAACCGTAGGGGCTAGAGCGGTCATTCTTACACCGTTTTGTTCAGAAGTGATTGGGGAATCTTCAAGTGTTGACAATTTATCATTAAAATATGAATTTTTAGAGATATATGACATGGATGACTTATTGACTTAGAAGCCACGAATTCCCCAATATGCAAATTTGAATGGCTCAGGCCACATATATGATTGGCTGGCTGGGAAGCCATGCAGGCCCTGATTTGTGGATTTGAATTCCTCAGCCCTGATATGATTGGCTGGCTTAGAAGCCATGAAGGCCCCAATATGCAAATTTGAATGCCTCAGGACACATATATGATTGGCTGGGAAGCCGTGCAGGCCCTGATTTGAAAATTTGAATGTCTCAGTCCTCAGAGAGGATTGGCTGCCTGGGGACCTGGCAGATATAATATATAGAAATACTATGATTAAGCATAAATACTACATTTAGTAGAAATACTATGTTTTCGCACAAATACTATAAAAAGCAGAAATACTATAATTTAGCAGAAATACTATATTAGGCACAAATAGTATAAAAAGCAGAAATACTATATTAGGTACAAATCCTATAAAAAGCAGAAATACTATATTAGGCACAAATCCTATAAAAAGCAGAAATACTATATTAGGCACAAATAGTATAAAAAGCAGAAATACTATAATTTAGCAGAAATACTATGTTAGGCACAAATCTTATAAAAAGAATAAATACTATAATTTAGCAGAAATACTATATTATGCACAAATCTTATGAAAAGCAGAAATAGTATGATTTAGCAGAAATACTGTATTTAGCACAAGTACCGAAAAGTACCAGAAATACTATGATTTAGCAGAATAGTAATAACTTACAAAATTACAAATATGGAGGCATATTGAAACAGAAATGCACAGAGGGACACACAAACACAGGCTCTAATCCAGTCAACCAGTCTAACTATATTCAATTTAAATCCTACAATGACATGCTGCCAAATAAGGGCAGGGTCCTCCCTCTCCCACTAAACACACACACACACACACACACACACACACACACACACACACACACACACACACACACACACAGACAGACACAGAGGGAGAGAGCTGCCGAATTTAAATCCACCAATCAGAGTGGCTGTTTACGTTTTCCCGCCAAAACAGGTGCATCTTTTTACACACGCAGCACAGAGAGGCACAGGATTATTGCAGCCTATTTCTCATAGTGAGGACTCCCCACAAACAAATGACCATAATTTCCTAACCGTAGGGGCTAGAACGGTCATTCTTAAACCGTTTTGTTCAGAAGAGATGGGGGAATCTTCCAGTGTTAACAATTTATCATTAAAATGTGAATTTTTAGAGATATACGACATGGATGACTTGTTGACTTAGAAGCGAAGAATTCCCCAATATGCAAATTTGAATGCCTGAGGCCACATATATGATTGGCTGCCTGGGAAGCCGTGCAGGCCCTGATTTGTGGATTTGAATTCCTCAGCCCTCAGATATGATTGGCTGGCTTAGAAGCCATGAAGGCCCCAATATGCAAATTTGAATGCCTCAGGACACATATATGATTGGCTGGGAAACCGTGCAGGCCCTGATTTGAAAATTTGAATGTCTAAGTCCTCACAGAGGATTGGCTGCCTGGGGACCTGGCAGAAATATATAGAAATACTATGATTAAGCATAAATACTACATTTAGTAGAAATACTATGTTTTAGCACAAATACTATAAAAAGCAGAAATACTATAATTTAGCAGAAATACTATATTAGGCACAAATACTATAAAAAGCAGAAATAGGATGATTAAGCATAAACACTACATTTAGTAGAAATATTATGTTTGAGCAAAAATCCTATAAAAAGCAGAAATACTATATTAGGCACAAATCCCATAAAAAGCAGAAATAGTATGATTAAGCATAAATACTACATTTAGTAGAAATACTATGTTTTAGCACAAATAGTATAAAAAGCAGAAATACTGTAATTTAGCAGAAATACTATATTAGGCACAAATCTTATAAAATAGCAGAAATAGTATGATTTAGCACAATAGTAATCAGTTAAACAGAAAAATTGGAAAAGCAAAATGGACAGCTGAAAAAATGCTGAACATGCTGAGGGTCCCTCAAATATACTTGTTAAATGAAAAAATCAGCAAAAAAATGCACAGGGAGAGAGAAGTAAGTTTCTAGGTCAGCCTGGGAGCTGCTGAATTTGAATCCACCAATCAGAGAGCCTGTGTACTTTTTCCCGCCAAAACAGGTGCCTCTTTTTACACACGCAGCACAGAGATGCACAGGATTATTGCAGCCTATTTCTCATAGTGAGGACTCCCCTCAAACAAATGACCATAATTTCCAAACCGTAGGGGCTAGAGCGGTCATTCTTACACCGTTTTGTTCAGAAGAGATGGGGGAATCTTCCAGTGTTTACAATTTATCATTAAAATATGAATTATTAAAGATATTTGACTTCTAATGCACCATAACTGAGTAGAGCGAAGCAAAAACTGCCTTGACTTGCCCTCAAACAACGCTTTGTAACTCGAAATCTATTTGGAGTATCGATATCATTCTTTCACCGTAAGAGTGAATATATGATTATATGATTGGTCAACATGTTTTTTTCCCTACAAATTAATACACTGTCACAGACCAGTAATTCATATTCATCATTTATTACAATTCTGCAAACTTTTATGATTTTACCAGCTTTTCTAATATGGACCTCACATTCTTGTTAAGACTCCATGACACCCCATACTAAGGCAGTATTCATACAAACACACTTTCAGCTGTCTTTATTTATGCTCTTAAACACTTGTTTTTTTTTCCCGCATTTTGAGGTTGCGTAATCTCTATAAAGAATATGTGTAATGGTTCAATAGATTCTGATTTAAATGTCCATAATAATTAAATGATCATTATTGTGCATCCTACAATTCAAGATTTAGAGCTGTGTGTTTGTATGAATTCAGCTTGCTGTACTTATAGAGTAAAATTATACAAATCCACTATTTAACCAAACAAATTATGTTGTTTGGCTAAACAGATTGAGTTTGTTCTATAACATAATTATTCAACAATTGAAAATACAAAACAATATAATTGCACATTTATCCAAAAATGGTGCAATTACTTATTTCATAGGTCTGATATTGTTTGTTAAATCTGGTGACACAAACACAGTCAAAAATTCATTGTTGGTGTAACATGTGGCTCTTTTTAACTTTGACTAATGATGTGCTGGTAAAACAAATAAAAAAATATGTTAATTAAAAAATGTTTTTGTTTAGAAAAAGGACTGAAATTACATGGAAACTGTCACCTTAAAGTGTAATTTTAAATACCATCACAAACAGATGTTTTCCAAACAGTTAACAAAGCTGCAGCACATCCGGTCACTGCATCTAAATCTAAAAGAAGACAAAAACATATCAAATATAATTTACACAATGGAAGACTTTTGATTTAATAAATAAGCTCAAAATAAGGGTTACCTTTAAATATTTGTGGGAAAAATCTGATGCTACCCCAAGAATACAAAGCCACACTGGAAACGATGACAGGCTTGCAGCCCTCTGTCTTCCTGGAGTAAGGTGCCTGATCAGTAGTACAAGAATTATGCTTCTAGTCCACCTAGGTTTTGAGTTACACAACGTTTTGTAACTCCAAAAAACGGCGTTTTTCGCCTCTCGCCGCGATCTAATTCTGACTCCTCATTACCCTGTTTTTCAAAACGGCTCCTTTCTTTCCCAGTGGCGCAGTTGGTAATGACATGGGTCTGCAAGCCAAAGATCGTGGGTTCGATTCCACCTTGGTCAACATGTTTTTTTCCCTACAAATTAATACACTGTCACAGACCAGTAATTCATATTCATCATTTATTACAATTCTGCAAACTTTTATGATTTTACCAGCTTTTCTAATATGGACCTCACATTCTTGTTAAGACTCCATGGCACAAATACTCTTCCCTTTAGGCTCTGTGTATGTGTGTGTGTATCAATATGTCTCCCATTTTAAAGTATTAGTCCTCCATAATTGTATTTCTGGTAAATCACAGTATTCCTGCTATGTTGTACTATTTTTCTAAATCATAATGTTTCTGTAATGTTTAAGTATTTTTGGCTAAATATATTCTTTCTGTTATCTTATACTATTTCTCCTAAATTCTTGTATTTTTGAGAAGTTATCATGTTTCTGGTAAGTTACAATATTTCTGTTAAGTTCTGCTATGCTATTGTATTTCTGCCAAGTATTATGTTTCCTCTAAGATATTGCAGTTCTGCTAAGTTATTCCATTTTAGCAAAGTTCCTTTGCTTCTGCAAAGTTTTTACAATTTCTGCAACTTTTCAGCTTTTTCAGCTAGTTTTAGCAGACAGCTTCAGCTTTAAAGCAATTCAGAATTCATGATTACAACCAATATGTAGTAGAATAAAAGAAACAAATGTGCAATGAACATATCAGGAGTCGCTGTTAAAAAGTCTCATAGCAGTGGGGTTAAGGGACCTCCTGAACCTCTTGAGTCCTGCAGTGGAGTGAGATGAACCTCTGCAGCTCCTACTGTGAGGATGCTTAGGCGATCACCAACACCAGCTCCTTGGTGTGTGTTTTCAGCAGAAGACTGTTCTTATTACTGCAGTCAGTTAAATAAATCTATCATAATAAAGTACATTTTAACATAATGACCTTATGTTTATTTATGTATTTTAACCATTATTTCAAATTCAAAGAATCCTGTTTGAAACATTTATTAAACTTATAGAATTAAATTTCTGCTAGTTGCTTTTTGTTGCAAAAAAATCTAGTATAATAATATTTAAATTTACATATATTTTTCACGTTTTCCATGCCAATTTTGTGTAATTGCGGAGTTTCCCACTACCCGTGAATGCCTCTTTTTTAAACGTCTCTGCCTGACTCCTGAATCTCCGTCCACTCTCAGCTCGATCCCCACCGGTAAGCGCTGCTTCTCTGTCTCTCTTTTCTGAAATGAAATGTCTATAAGCTGTATGAGGGATTTACCCAGTTGTTGTTAGTGACTTATGAAGCCAGTCGAAGTATAAGTCATGTTAAAGTAACACAATGGCTGCTTTTTTAGTGAAACGTTGTAATTTTACTATTTAAAAGGAGTGTTTGGTATGCTAGCACTAAGTGCTAACGCCTAGCCTAGCTGCTATAGGCCCAGTGTGAAATTAATATGGTTCATTTGATTGTTTATTACAGTTATTGTGTTGTATTTGGTTCATTCGGTGTGTTAGTGTTTCTGAGTCTGTTAGGGAAGCTGAAGTTAATTCTCTTCACAAATCAGTCAGTTAAAAACGGCCTCATTCTTTCGGTTGTAAGGTAATGAGCCGTCATTTTAGAACCACTGATTAGCTGCTGAAGCAGCAGGGTCGGCAACTTCAAAGGAGCCATTTTACCGCCATTAGCTGTGTCCCAAAACGTCGGCTGCATCTTTCGGAGGACCCAGCCTTCGCGGTCTACGTGGACCGAGAAGGCTGTGAAACTGGACGGTCTAGCCTTCAGATTTGCGTCACCGCTGTCTCGCTGGAGTTTAATAAACTCGGCCGTCTGCTCCTTGCTATTTAAAATATAACAGGACACTGGCGTAAATTCTCGACCGTTTAACGTTTATTGAGCTGTGTGAAAATCCCGGAGGAACCCACCGGATGGATTAATAAAGCTTTATTTAATCTAATAATCTAATAACTTTGATCTCAGCCAAACCGATTTACTCCAGAACAAATAAAACACAGAAAAAGGCAAACAATTACATTTTTAAGTTATCAGAGTGACTTGTATATCATGTTTAACCTGAGTAGCGAAAGAGCGGGGGTCTGAACCCCCCTCCCGGCTTGCCATCGAGCCGGTGGGTGACAGACGTCTCTGAAAACGTCGGCACACTTTTGCAAATATGCGATGTCTTGATAAACCAAGCAGATATTTACACCGCTACTTTCTCGCCTAAAAATATGTTAAAAGTTTATTCGGGGAAATGAAGGACTCATTTGTCGGCCGCATTTGAGACAGCCTTCGTCGACTGGCTGTGACATAATCGGCCTTCAAATGCGGCCTCCGGAGGATGCAGCCGACATTTTGGGACACAGCTTCTGACTGAAAGCCGGGAGAAAAAAGAGTCACGTGCCTGTACCGGTGTGTTTTTGTGCTGTGGGTTAATTAACAGAAGGGAGAGAGAGAGTGAGGATGAAACACATAATATAAGAATAATAACATCTCTTAACAAGAAGTTTTTTTTAATTAGTTAATTTTAGTTTTTTAGTTAAATTTTAAGAACTGTTTAACAAACACTTGTTTGTGCAGGTTGTTTTTTTTTTTTAATGAAACCTACACCTGCAGCTCTGTTTAACTTCTCACTTTGTGAAAAACTAACGAAATATAAAAAAGTCCACCTTCAAATAAATAAAATGCAGCAGTGCACCATTAATATTATAAATATGATATGTAGATATTTAAAACAACAGCATATTAAATGATACTGTGTGCAGGTGATAATATTTTTAGGAAGCAGAATTTGAATGCAGACTAACTCAAATGTTGAAGCCTACAAAAATATCATCCAAGCTTTCATTTATGATTGTTCATGCTTTGAAATTGTGATGTCAGAATTTGATAAAGTGTGCAGAGCTAGGTGTAGCAAATCATTGCTTATTAAATCTACTGTGTTATCTAATAGCACCAAACTAATAGAGCTATCACATAACTGAGAAACGTGTGTGGCTTATTACAAATGGATGAAACCACATTTTACCTTAATGAAGACAGTAATCTTTAATAAGGTGTAGAAAAAGGTGAGTTGTTTGTTGCTGTGATAAACAAAGAAGTGTACTGAATTGAGTTGTCTCATTCTGTGTTTTTGTGCTTTGTCTTTTGTTACACAGAGTGAAAGAGATCTTTGGTTTTGCCTTTGCTGGTAAGTAAACAGTGATTGTAACTGAGGCAGTATGAACCTGGCATTGCGTAGCACATTTGGCAACTTACATACAGTAGTTTGACTTTTTGTGATATGTTTCCATTTACTGATGGGCAAAAACACAAAGTCAGGATTTATTACCTGTAGCAGCAAAGCCCTCACACAGGACCTCTGACTGTCCCTGAAAATGTCCCTGAAGTTTAATAGCCCATTTATGTATGATTTAAATTTCTTATGGCTTATTGAATCCAAACATAGGTAAATGTCAGTTGTTCATTTTCTCCTTATGTTTGTGGATTTAAGTAGCAGACAAAACAATGAAAGTGTTTTAGGGGAGTCAGTATAAGTGGTTGCTCAAACACTTAAGAGCTGCACAGGTATTGATTCATATTGTCTCTCAAATTCTGCTGATGTGTTACATTAAAGTCAGAACACTGTAGAAGTATTTTGTACAGTTAAGCAATAATGAAAAACTAAGAGAACCAGAGGTGTGAGTGGACATTGTTAGGTACATTACAGCCAGTGTGTCTAATTAGTTTATCACTTATTTGGTGAATATAATGTGTTTTAAAATTTAATAGAAAAGTTGCCAAAAAGGTACACTGCAAAATACATAAATATTCCTAGCAACAGGTATAATGAAAGGACTTTTTAGTGTAAAAATTTAAGACATTTAATTTTAATTACAAAACATGGTGCACCTCTGCTATTGTAACATGTCAATATTTAAAACTATTTTAAGATTTACATATTCATATCAGACATGACGAGGTTTTCTGTTGCTTCTGATTTATATAATTATTTTGTATCTAACATTTTTAAAAGTTTTGGCTTTCACACTTTACTAGTACTGACCTGTTGTAGAAAATGTTGGAGCCACAAAGCTTCTGTGTAGGAAATATTTGGTATATCCTGCACTTGTGGTGGCTATTCTTTATATTTCTGTAGTAATGAATGCTTTTATTACACTTGCTACAGCCATGTGAGACGCTGCAGTTCATTTATCTCCTCTTTAGACTACAGTAAGCTCATAAAGCCTTAAATAAATTAAGAATTTTACTAGTTAATTTATGTCACAGTAAATTGGATTGTGTGTGAAGAGGCTCAACAGTCTGAATCATCAAACAGTGATCTGATGAATTGTTTCCTTTCTCTAGACTGCTGATCTGATCGTCTCCAGTCTGGTAAGTAAAGGTTTGTCTGAGGTACAGTGCTGGGAAATGTTTCTCATTATAGGACATTCAGTTTAGTGGAGTGAGTCAGCACAGCTCTTGGGAATAATCAGATCGTAGAAAAGTCTGTGTAAACATTTCCAGACTTACAGATCTCTCTTATCATCATAGTACATTTTTAATTAGGCCCTAATATCGGCCATGCTAAGTTTATTGTAGATTTAGTGGAGTGTGTATTAAACATGCCCCATATTTGACTGAAAAATGTAGAAACTGCTGTTTAGGAGTCATCTGTCTCCAAATTTTTCATTTTGCCAAAAGTCATACTGAGTAAATTATTTTTTACTTTTATGTTAACGGCTCCCCAGACATTATGATATACTGTTGTACCAGGTAAGTACACACAGAAACGGGAATTTGAGACCTTTGGGCATTTAGGATCATGTGAGTTGAGTGCTGTGAAGTGTTTAAAGCAGGTGGTCTGAAACTGTCTGCTCTGACTTCATTGTGTGGGTTTAGCTTGACCATATAATGTTTATAGTAAGTTTCTGTAGCACCACATCTTGGTTTACAGACTGTGTTTGTTTTTATTGTGTTAATAGAATGCAAAAATGTCCTTAGAAATGTTCCACCACCATATGATAAACATTTTCATTCAGTTGAATCTAATAATGTACTGTACGACTCTTCAGTGTGTAATGATATATGTGTTCTGTATTTTTCGGACTGTAAGGCGCACTAAATTCTAAGGCACATTAAGCCAAACAAAACAGATAAGTGAAACTTTATTCAACTCATTTACAATAACTCTCAAAATTGTTCAGTTGTAAGACATAAAATACAGAACAATACACTCACTTTTCAGGATTTATGGACTGATGAATGTGGATTGATCAGTTTGAAATCTGCTTCATAAGCATGGCTCTCAACAGGTGCCAGGCCCTTATACACACACACCGTATTATGTACAACAGTACGAATTACTCTACGAGGGTGCTGACTATGGTATCCATGCTCCGACAATACATCAAGTGGTGCTGCTTTGTAGCTTACCAAAGTCATACTAAAACATTTGACAGAGTGCCGTGTACCACATAGAATTGGTTTAAAATCAGTAAGCACAACCATACATAAGGTGCACTGTCTATTTTTGAGAAAATTAAAGGCTTTTAAATGTGCCTTATAGTCTGAAAAATACGGTAAAGCCAGGTTTATTGGAAGTGTGTCTAATTCCACTTTCTTTCTGTCTTACAGGTGACCTGCTGCAGAAAACCCTCTCCCTCTATCATTAACAAGCAATTCAGTCTGTCCTATCACTCTCCCTCTCCCTGCTCAATCTTTTTTGACAAGCCATTCTATCTTCTATCCATTCTCCGCCATGTGCTCTATCTAATTTGACAAACTTGAACCTGAGTTGAAACGCAATCCTGTGACTTGAAATCCAGTTTTACCAGAATCTAAGTTTTTGGAATTGAAGTTACCTGAACTTTGTCAGTCTGTATTCAGAATTCTGAGAGATCTCTGCTCTCACTGCTCCATCTTTCCTGTCGTTAAACTCTCTCACATCCAGTCATTTTTCTGGAAATCACAAGTAGAAAGTTAAAATTACAGTAGTAGAATTACAGTACAGTAGAACTCACAGTAGAAACTACTTACACAGCCCTACATTTGTCATTTTAATTTTGCATTACACTTTGGAATAAACATTGATTGGCTTACAGGTGCAATTGCTTTGATAAATTATATAAAATATACACCTCTTAAAGGTTTATTTGTAATAAGACAATCTGGTTATTTTGTAATATATACATTCAGACTGCTCTATTTACATAAATATTAAATTAGATTCAAATACATTTTTCAAGTCTGTTTCATTGACTATAACATTTGACTACAGTAAGTTTATACTAATATTATTTAAGGACAAACCCATTTCTATTACTCAGTGTAAGTATTGAGTTACAATTGTCATTGAGAAGCTGCCCTGAGGACCCAGACTTCCTGTTTCCTGACTGCTGCAGAACATCCAGCTGAAGAATCCTCATCGCCTGTCATCTGATCACCACACCACCACAGCTCCTTATATTTGCTTTAGATTTTAGATATCTCAAAGATTTACACAAAGTCTACTTCAAAGCTAAGAGTTTTATTATAGCCTGTTGATTGTTGAGATTTATTCTGCATATTACTTCACAGAAGTATAGACCTATTCATTAACCAGTCTGGTTAAAAAAAAAGAAGTAATAATATACAGTTGTTGAAAAAGCTACAATAAAACGTTTTTAAGGATCTTTCAATAACTTTTATATTGAGTTTGTATTTAAGCCAGCCTTTTTACATCAATTAAACAGTTATAAGAACACTTTACCATTTGTATAGTTGATCCATTTAATAGAACCTTGAGGAGTTTTTCAGTGTTTACAGGTTGAGTTTTGTATACATTTGTGTATAAATACATATAAGGTCCAGTTTGTACTTGCACAAAATGCCAAGGAAAGGTCAAAGGTCACAGTCCCAGAAGCTTAGATGGCAAAAGGAGAAGGAACAGGTAAATCTTTCTCAGACCGGTGAGCAGGTAAAGGTGTCTGTTACAAGTATTCCCAGTCCAGAAGTGCAGCTCAGCGTTCAGACGGCCGCAGTGTCTTATGCAGATGTGGTAAAGAGAGGTGTTTGCTCATCATCTGTGCCAAATGCTAAAGTACAACAGGTAATCCAGACTGAACCCCAGCTAACTGTGCAAACGCAGCATGATGGAGAAGCTCCAGGACCATCTCATGTACAGGTTACAAACAGTGAAAGTCGTCCACCAGTGAGTAGCATCTGTGCGTCTCGAAGCCAGGCCAATGCTAAGTATGGAAAGTACCGGAATCAGCAATGCATGGCGAACAGTTTGGTTTTCCTGTCATTCTTACACGAGGATGAATTCATTACCAGAGCAGATCTCAACCGTGTGTTGGACAAAGGCCATGCCGTGTATTCAGATGCCAGAAAGAGGTTTGTGAACAGCGTGTTTCTAGCCTGTGATGAACTTCCCACTGTGATCATCAGCCGCAGACACGAGTATCAAGTCGACATGTCTCAGTTTGCTCATTATGGCACATTTGACGGTACAGATCATCTTCCGAGCCTTGAACAGGGACTACAGCGTTTGGCTTCAGAGTTTCGCTACGCTTTACTAGTCATGGGAGGAACAGCCATCGCAGTTTCCAGGCTGACTTCAGGTGAATACGCATACTTTGACCCTCACCCACGTAGGTCTACAGGAATGCCATTGTCGCTAAGTGTAAGTGGTGGAACTGCAGTTATGTTAAAATTCACACGTCTTAACGACATGATTGACAGGATCAAACGTTTGTACCGAATGTTTTGCATCGCACCAAGCTGCGCTTATGAGCTACAGCCTGTTGAGTTCCACAGTGAAAACGCTGCTGACCAAAGAAATGCTGATGAAAACAGACAAACAGCTACAACTGTTTCAGCACCAGCTTTAAATGAACCTGAATTTGAAACCCCAAAGTCCACTGAGCAGACACAGAAAACTGTGGCCGACACTTTAGCTACTGAAGTGATGTCATCCAGAGTGGATTATTCAAATGAGCCAGCTGCTGAGCTGAACAATTCTGATTATTTAGAAATAGAAACCTCTGCATCTTCTGTGAGAGAACCTCAGGTAACATCAGATTCTGTTCCTCAGAAGGATCCAACCGCTGCCAACCGCTGTTCAACAAAGACAACACAGGAACTTTCACATAAACTGCTGAAATATAGTAAACAGGGAAGGAAAAAAATGAGGAGAAGATCATTGGCCCAACAAAAACTACCAAAAAGAAAGGATCCTGATCACAGACAAAAGAAGACTGTGTACAAAAGTAATCTATATAAGCTAAATCCTATATATAGAGAGAAACAGAGGGAACATTTGAGAAAGATCTATAAGGAAAGAGATGATTTTAAGGAAAAACAGAAGGCGCAAATGAGAAGGATCTATAGAGAAAGTGCTAAAATTAGAGAGAGAAAAAGAGAACGTGTCATAAGGATGTATAAAGAAGATTCTTTATTCAGAGAAAAGCAGAAGGAACGAATAACAAGAACATACAGAGAATCTCCCGTGTTCCGAGAAAAGCAGAAGGAACGAATAACAAGAACATACAGAGAATCTCCCGTGTTCCGAGAAAAGCAGAAGGAACGAATAACAAGAACATACAGAACTTGTGCCGAATTCAGAGAGAAACATAAAGCTTACATGAGGTCATATGTTTCTAACCTATATAAAGAAAGTGTAGAATTTAGACAGAAAAAAAAATGTTACATCACTAAACGTTATGGAGAAGAGAGACAATTTCAGCAACAACACAAAGAGAATATGAGAGAACGAATGAGAGTAAAATATTGGAACGGTTTTTCTTTTAGACAGATGCATAATATCAGATGTGCAATGAACATAAAAAGAAAATATCGTCAGATGCATCGACCAGCTGAAAGTTTACAGTGTCATCCAGATAACACTTTAATGAATGAGGCCATATCTCGTTTCAGATCCAACATTAAGTCAGCACCATCTTATGTTTGTACTGTTTGTCTAAAAGCTTCTTTTCCTAATCAGGTGAAAATCTGCAAAAGAGAAAATTACTCAAAACACCAAACTGTAGCTCAGCAGTGTCTAACTGGTAAATTTGTTCATGTGTGTGATGAAGCATGTAATGATCACTGCAGCTTTCCCGTTGAGAGAAAAAAGGAGTATATCTGTCACACGTGTCACAGTTCCCTCAAAAGTGGATGCATGCCCAGGCTTGCTGCTGTCAACGGTTTAGAACTGCAGGATATTCCAGCTGAACTGTGTGATCTCAACATTCTGGAGAGACATCTGATTGCCAAATGCATACCATTTGCAAAGATTATTCCTCTTCCAAAGGGCAGACAAAGACTCATACGTGGTAATGTGGTGTGTGTACCATCTGAAGTCCAACAAACAGTTGACTATCTACCTCGGCTCAGAAGCCAATCACAGATCATGAGGGTGAAATTGAAAAGACGACTGTGCTACAAAGGCCATCAGTTGTTCCAGACTGTCACCTGGTCTAAACTGATCGAAGCGTAAACTGAAACAGATTCACCCACAGTACACAGATATTGTTATCAGAGATGATGCATTGCTTTGTGATCCAACATTACCTGATGATGACAGCAGTGATGAAGCCAGCATGGGAAGTGATGATTATGATGAAGCAGATTTAATGGAAATTGACAACTATGAAAAAGATGCCCTTTTGTGCGAAAGTGAGTCTGAAAGTGAACAAGCTATTAATATGCAATCCTGTGATGAACAACCAGAGGAACAAAATCCAGAGGAACCAGAAAGTGATTTGAACAATGGAGGTTTTGCTCTAGAAAGTTGTCTGCAGCCTGTTGACATTTCAGAAGAGATTCTCTGTTTCAGTGATAACACATATTGTGTGGCTCCTGCAGAAAGAAACAATCCTGTCAGCTTCTTCAGAACTCCTCATTTGGAAGCCATGGCATTTCCTGTGCAGTTTCCTACTGGTCAGAATACACTGGATGAAAAGAGACTTCTTAAACTCACACCAAGTGCTTACTTCAAGTCAAGGCTTTTTAACATTGATGCAAGATTTGCTAAAGACACAAATTACCTGTTTTTCTCACAGTTTGTCACTGAAATACATTTGGCTAATTCCAGCATGACAATACAGCTAAGGAAAGGTAAAACTATGACCAAAGATGGACGCAAAATCACATCAGGAATGTTACAAAGTAAGACAGAAGTAGAGAAGCTGGTAAGAAATAAAGATGCAATCAGATTTATGCAGCCACTCAGAGGAACTCCAGCTTACTGGCAGAAAACTACCAAAGATTTATTCAGTATGATTCGTCAAATAGGAACACCTCAGTTCTTTGTCACTTTCTCTGCTGCTGAGATGAGATGGCCTGAAGTGATTCAAGCAATAAAGAGACAGCAAGGTGAAGAGGTTGATTTTGAAGCCCTGGACTGGTCAGAAAAGTGTGAAATTCTAAGATCAAATCCAGTAACCACCATGCGGATGTTTGATAAGCGTGTTGAGGCTTTGTTCAGAGATTTGCTTTTTTCTCCTGCACAGCCCCTTGGTGAGATCATTGATTACTTTTACAGAGTTGAGTTCCAGCACAGAGGTAGTCCGCATATACACATGTTGCTGTGGATTCGAGAAAAGGTAGAAGCAGATGTGGATGATGACCAAACTGTCTGTGACTTTGTGGACAGATACATCTCAGCTCAACTCCCTGATCCAGACAAACAACCTGAACTGCACAAAAAAGTCTCTGAACTACAAAAGCACAGCAAGAACCACACAAAGACATGCTTTAAGAGTGTGAACTCTGGTTGTAGATTTGGGTTTCCAAAACCACCAGCCACAAGAACAATGATTGTGAGACAGGATGAGGATTCAGACACTGAAGCTGCAAAAGCCAAACTCAGACCTTTGTTGAACCTGCTGAAGGAACCTGAAGCTGCTTCCCTCACCACAGAGCAGATTCTGTCACGATGCAACTTGACAATGAATGAGTATGAACAATGCCTCCAGAACATAAACAAGAAAACAGCTCTGATTCTGAAACGTGACCCAAAGGACTGTTGGATCAACAATTACAACCCAGATCTGCTTGAAGCCTGGAACTCTAATTTAGATGTCTCATTCATTTTGAATGCCTATTCATGTGTAGAATACCTCTGTAAATATATAACAAAGAAAGAATCTGGCCTCTCTGAATACCTGAAGACAGTTATCGATAACTCTGATAAGAACACCGTCAATGAATGTGATGAAATGAGAGCTGTGATGCAGGCTTACTCAAAAAAGAGAGAGATCAGCGCACAGGAGTGTGTGACTCGAGTCTGTGGCCTAAAAATGAAAAAATGTTCCCGCAGTGTTGTATTTGTACCAACAGATGATAACCCAGTAAAAATGAGTCGGCCCATGAGCTTCCTGGAAAGCACAACACATGACAGCTGTAATATTTGGATGACAAGTTTGAGTGATAAATACAAATGCAGACCTGAGACCCCAGAATATGAGGAAATGTCGCTGGCTGATTTTGCTGCCCTGTGCCGGTTGGTGAGTGGTCCAAATGAAGGAAAAGATGTGCTTCCTCTTCTAAACCAGCTTGGATTTGTACAAAGGCGAAAGAATGATAAACCAGCTATAATCAGGTATTACCACTGTTCACAGGAAAAAGATCCTGAGCAATATTATGGTCGACTGTTGAGACTTTACCTTCCACACAGATCAGAGCAGGAACTGAAACCACAATGTTTCCAAACCTATCAGTCCTTCTACAACTCGGGTTTTGTGCGACTTCCATGTTCAGACCACAGTGAGTCTGTGAAACGGATTGTGAAAAGAAATAAAGACAAGTATGAGAAGAACTCTGAGGATATTGAGAGTGCACTGGAAGAGTTTGAACAAAATAGGGATGTTGTGATCGATGAATGGTGTAATCTTGCTCCTGAATCTGAAGTTGTGAGGCTGCAATGTGATGAGAATCTTCCTGAGAGACATTCTGATGATGAGAACGAACAGGAGAATGTCCCTGACTACAGTCGTCAGTCTGATGCTGTAACAAAGATCAGAGCCATCAGAGAACAACCTGCAGTAGATCCAGCCGTGGTACGTGTAATGTATCAGAATCTGAACCAGAAGCAGGCCTGCGTGTTCTATGCCATAAGAGACTGGTGTATTCAGCGAGTTTGTGGTTTGAACCCAGATCCATTTTTCTTCTATATCAACGGTGGTGCAGGAACTGGAAAGTCACATCTGATTAAATGTATTCACTCTGAAGCATCAAAGATCCTGAGCAGACTGCCTGCTAATGCAGAAGAAGCTGACATATCAAATCCAACTGTTTTACTTACTTCATTTACCGGGACAGCAGCTTTTTCTATCAATGGCTCTACATTACATTCTCTACTGAAACTATCCAGGAGTCTGAAACCACCCATTCAAGGACTTGGTAACCAACTGGATGAAGTCAGATCTGAGCTGATGAATGCAGAAATTATTGTTATTGATGAGATTTCAATGGTTTCAAAACCCCTTTTTGCCTATGTGGATGCAAGACTGAAACAAATCAAAGGCACTCAGAGACCTTTTGGTGGAATGTCAGTTTTAGCTGTTGGAGATTTTTACCAGCTGCCACCAGTGCGACAGTCTAAACCTCTCTGCGTTTACGATCCAGAACAGATTGACCTATGGCAGGAACATTTTCAGATGATCACTCTAACCGAGATCATGCGTCAGAAAGATGATGTGGCCTTTGCAGAGATGCTGAACAGGATTAGAGTCAAAGAAAAGACAGATGAGCTTTCTCAGTGCGACAGAGATTTGTTGTCACAGGCTGTGACTGCACCAGAAGAATGTCCAACTGAGGTCTTACACATTTATGCCACCAACAAGAATGTGGAATCCCATAACGCAGATACCCTGAAGAAGCTTCATTCAAACATCATAATCATCACTGCAGACGATTTCCAGAAGGATAAACGTACAGGCAGAATGGAACGAAGAGACAAACCATTTACAGGTGGGAGAAATGATTTACCTGACACTCTGAATGTTGCTGAAGGAGCTCGAGTCATGCTGACCAGAAACTTGGACACACTAAACGGTTTAGTCAACGGTGCTTTTGGTATACTGGTAAAGGTGGTGAGATCTGAAAATGATGGACACATAATCAAACTGGGGCTCAGAATGGACAACCGGCAGCCTATGAGACACAACCGCAGTGCTAATGCAGCATCTGATGATCTGGTTTACATTGAGAGAGCAGAGGAGAGTCTGAAGTTTAAAGGAGCGGTACGCAGACAGTTTCCTGTAAAGCTAGCATTCGCCTGCACAATTCACAAAACTCAGGGTCTTACAACACAGACAGCTGTAGTTTCAATGAAGAACATTTTTGAACCAGGTATGGCTTACGTTGCTCTCAGCAGGGTGACGTCTCTCAGTGGACTCTATTTACAGGACTTGGATGAGAAAAAGATTTACTCCAATCCCGAGGTAACTGCAGCACTCCAAACCATGAGACAAGCCAGCGTTGAGGAAATGATGCCTCTTCTTCAGGTCAGAGAAACAGCCAGCAGACTTGACACTCTTACACTGATCCATCACAATACGGAGGGTTTGCCATCTCACATCAGTGACATCAAGAGTCATCATGAAATGTGTTTAGCAGATGTTTTGTGTCTCACAGAGTCTCACCTCCAAGGCTCCTTTGTTGCAGACAGTCTTCATTTGGACGGCTACACCATGTTCAAACGCAACAGACATGTGTCCTACACAAACTTTCCTCACATGGCCAGCAGAAGTGGTGGTGGAGTTGTTGTGTATTTGAGGAATCATTTTCAGGTTCAGGTAAAACAGTATCTGCATAATGTCACTGATCTTGAGTTTTTAGTGTTGAAGGTTCAGGCTCCATTCCCTGCACTCATTGCTGTTGTGTACAGACCCCCTGACTACAGTTTGACACCATTCATGCAAAACCTGGTAAGTCTTTTAGATTCACTTGAAATAATGGACTGTCACCCAATAATTGTGTGTGGAGATTTTAATGAGAACCACTTGCAGAGTGGAAGAAAACAGATTCTGGAGCAGTTTCAGTCGAGAGGGTATTCACAGCTGATCACTTCTGCCACTACAGACAAGAACACCCTGCTTGACCTCATTTTTATTTCTCAGCCAGATCAATGTCTCCATTCCGGTGTTCTGAGATCATACTACAGTTACCACAACCCTGTGTTTTGTGTCCTGTCCTCGAGCCAATCATGAAGTCGTCTGGTGAGTTTTGAAACAATTACAGATCATGTTTGTTACAGAGTTTACTGATTGTAGAGTATGAAAAATATTTTTCATTGGAAAAAATTGTCTTCCCTACTCTGTCTGTAAGAAGACCCTTTCTTATTGCAATGTTATTAATCATGTCACCAAATCATGGCTGTACTTCATGCAGAGCCGGGAGATCTGCTTTCTGTTATCATGCACCTCAGATCTGAAATATACTGCATTAAACGGACATAATTTATTTTTTATTCTCATGTTTTAAATGACTAAATCTACTTATACATTTTTTCATGGATGTTAATTGTCATCTCCTTTTTTGATACTTTTTTTACTCTGACGTATGTATCTCAACAAACGAGATCTTCCCCTCCAAGATGCTTTCAAATATGAAATAGTAAATAAATAAATCACAGATAAATGCAGGTATTTATTATGGGTCACATGAATAAATACAGACAATTATATTTTCTTGATTATAGTAAATTTTGTAGAATCAAATGTTTTTGGGATGAATGAGGTTTTGCTTATCATGTTTTACAGGTAAAAAATGTTAAAAGTTTTAAACTATCTTTAGGCTACCAGAGATGTCTATAATTATACATTATGTAGAGAAAAACATTTTCACAGCTTACAGAATATGTATAAAAACTGATTTAGAAGTACATGGAAAGTTTCTGCATCCATTTTCTGACTTGGCCTTTATCCGGGTGGGTTTGGGTTTGGGTGGATAAAGGCCAAGTCAGAATTCTCTGAGCAGCTGGAAAAAGCTGCTAATAAACAAAGACATCAGAAAGCGGGGGCTTTAGGTGTAGCCCCCGCTTTCTGACGCACTAATTAGATTTAGTAACTGACACCCCATACCAGCATTATATAGACACTTGGGGGCTGAGATGGGTGGGTATGGGGGGGGTGGGTGGTGTTAAAAGCACTTTATGTTTTGTAGATGTATTTTTTTCAGACAGGGCACACACAGTCCTGTTTCCTTTGTGGGAAAACCTTCAAACTTCACCATCCTCAGCTGAAACAACAACATCTTAACACCATCTTCATGAACTGCTGAGCCAAACCTGATCCACCAGTGCTGGACTGCACAGATAACTACATGCCACACAGAGACTGCTGTTTTATGAACTGCCATACCAGTATGTCTTCAATGGAGAAGATGACACACCCATCACCTGACCTCCTGCCTGATCTGGAGACCATCATGATGCTGCCACACTACACACCTCTGAGACCATGAATGATGACTCCTACTGAGGAAACTGTATTTCCTGTCAGAGATGCTCAGTGATCCTCAGAGCAGAGAGCGGTATGATTCTTTATCTTTGATAAAAAATGTCAGTGTTTTTAATTCAATTAATTAATTAAAATCCTGTTTAGTGCATAAATAATTCCACACTCAAATGATTATACTTGTTGACACTTTTTGAGTTTTAATTCACATTATGGATTACAAATCTATGCTTTTTCTACTCTGTCTCTCTGTGCAGGTATTGCTGTCTTCTGAGTTCTTCAGTGTCCCAACTGAGACATTCAAACCTCATTGCAGAGCTCATGTCTTTCCTCACCATCATGTGAGTGTGAGATTGCTCTGGATTCTGGTTATGTGGCCTGCAGCACCTATAAGGTATTTCAACATTGTTCATTGCATAACTTATTTGTAGTTTTTAGGCCTTAACACAAATAAAATGTTCCTTTTTCTGTATTTTTTAGAACAAGCTCGTCTAGTGTGCCTGCATTCCAGCTTCTTAGACTCTACTCAAGTGGACAGAGTATCAGTGTTTGGCCACTCTTACAGACACCGACTTCTGTCAACTCACTGCTACTGATCAGGCACCTGACTCCAGGAAGACAGAGGGCTGCAAGCCTGTCATCGTTTCCAGTGTGGCTTTGTATTCTTGGGGTAGCATCAGATTTTCCCACAAATATTCAAAGGTAACACTTATTTTAAGCGTAGTTATTAAGTCAAAAGTCTTCCCTTGTGTTAATTTTATTTTTTTTATTTGTTTTTGTTTTCTTTTAGATTTATGTGCACTGATCGGATGTGGTGGAGCTTTGTTAACTGTGTGGAAAACATCTGTTTGTGATGATATTTACAATGAGGCTTTAAGGTGACAGTTTCCATGTAATTTCAATCCTTTTACTAAGCAAAAACATGTTTGCAATTAACATATTTTTTTTAAGTTTTGTCTTCTGGATTTCTGGTTAACATTCCTCTGTGACAGCAAATACTAAACTGGTCCAAGTACCCAGCATATCATTGGTCAAAGGCAAAAAGGACCACATGTCACACTAGCAATGAATTATTGACTGTGTTTGTGTCATCAGATTTAACTAACAATATCAGACATATGAAACTGAACTCTGGATTAATGTGCAGATTTTTTTTGTGTTTTTTTTTATTGTTGAATAATTATTTTGTAGAACAAACCCAATCTATTTACCCAAACAATGTAACTTGTTTGGGTAAATAGTGGATTAATATATCTAAGTCTATAAGTATAGCAAGCTGAATTCATACAGACACACAGCTCTAAATCCTGGATTGTAGGATGTACAAAAATGATCATGTGATTATTATGGACATTTAAATAACTATATCTATTGAACCATTACATGTATTCTTTTTAGAAATTACACAATCTCAAAATGTGAAAAAAGAAAGTGTTTAAGAGAATAAATAATGTGTGTTTGTATGAATCCTGCCTTAGTATGGGGTGTCAGTAACTACATTAGTATAGAGTAGGTCTAACAGTGGTTTTCCACATCTGCTCTAATACAGCAGTCCCCAACCTTTTTTGCGCCACGGACCGGTTTATGCCCGACAATATTTTCATGGACCGGCCTTTAAGGTGTCGCGGATAAATATTACTGAAAAAAAGAAAATTTATTCATAACACACGTGAAAAGACCCAGGAAAACCGAGTAAACGATAAAAACGATAACAAAATAACGCTGAAAACCGATAAAAACCCTGAAAACTATACATTTCACACCTGAGCCTCATCTCTCGCGGCCCGGTACCAAACGACTCACGGACCGGTACCGGTCCGAGGCCCGGGGGTTGGGGACCGCTGCTGTAATATATATAGATAATGGGTCAGACATATAAAGTCATTTTGAAAAGTTCATAAAGGTCACATCCATTTATATGTGTTCCTCTTTATCATTTTATATCAGGTCAAACAGCTGACTTGAGTTTTGATCAGAGTAGAACCATAACATTCATGCTAATGGTTCTACTGTTTACAGTTACTTTATGATGGATTTCACCCTGGTCACAGCACTATGTGAAAAGCTGTTAGAGGTAAAGTTAAGCCAATTAATACCTCATCATAAGTCACTCTCTAACGCAAAGCAGTGATTATTTTTCACTGTAATTTATTCCACAACGATGTTCTTTATTTGATCCTTGTTTCTTTAAATATGCAAATCGATTGTTCAGCTGTGTGACTCTCCACACCTCAAATATATCACAATGTGGACTTCATTTTGACAGTATTTTGTAGATTGGTACCATATTTATCATCAAATCAGGAAACTGTAAACTAATTGAAAAAATTAAGCTTATGAAAATTTTAATGTGGCATAGGAACATGTTGTTTATCCTTGCCAAATGGTATTTACACAAAACTCCAGCAAATCAGAGGATATATTTTTGTCTCTCACTTGCTATATATGTGTATATTTTTGCAGTTAATAGCCTATCATGTGTCTGCGCATCTTAGGGCCATAAACATAAACATGGCAAACAAGGATATGTTCACAATTCCAACAGATGCTTCAATTGTTTGTATAGATTTTAGATCAATTTGATTTGCATTTTCTATTAATATTTTTCTGTTTGTCCCAAATGGTATTTTTATTTCTTTATGCCATTATTGTAATCATTGGAAACAACTGAGTAAATATTTTGTATCATATGTTTCTAAAAATATTTGAATGTTCTACTTTTCTACTACTGGTTTTCTACTTTCTAAACTTTCTGCCACTTTTTGGCATTTCAATAACATTATTTTTGGGTGTTTTAATCTCTGACCGCAGCATCTTGTGCATTTATTACCTAAATGTTGTTTGTGTGGGTCTTGCCTTTGTTATGTTTTTTTGCCATTTTTAGATTTCACCAGCTGTGCAAACTCGCAATTTTACCTTGGTTTTGTTCCACATTAGTTTATCTGCCGGCATGTTTTCTTCCTTTTCTAATGTTTTTGGTAATTTTTCACAGTTAAACAAGTAACTTTGAGGTTACTTCAGCATTTTCAGCTGTTATCTGTTGACAGTTTTGCCTAATTATTACATTTCTGCAAATTTCTAGCAGTTCTGATAAGTTGTAATATTTCTGCCAAGTTTTTAATTTTCTACTAAATTATATTATTTCTGCTAGGTTACACTACTTTTGTTTGTTATGTTATGTTAAGTTATGTTATTCTAAATTATTGCATTTCTGCTAAGTTATTACATTTTTCTTAACTTGATATTGTTCTGCAAAGTTATTAAAATTTCAGCAACTTTTTAAACACTGACTTTGATTTCTTCAGCTTCTTCAGCTATTTTCAACTATTTTCAGCAGACAGCTTCAGCTTTACAGTTTCCTCTAAGTGATTGCAGTTCTGCTAAGTTATTACATTTTAGCAAAGTTCTTTTGCTTCTGCAAAGTTTTTACAATTTCTGCAACTTTTCAGCTTTTTCAGCTACTTTTTGCAGCTAGTTTTTGAAGCTGTCTGCAAAAACTAGCTGAAAAAGCTGGTTTGCACAGCTGGTGAAATCTAAAAATGGCAAAAAAACAAACAAAAGCAAAACCCACACAAACAACATTTAGGTAATAAATGCACAAGATGCTGCGGTCAGAGATTAAAACACCCAAAAATAATGTTATTAAAATGCCAAAAAGTGGCAGAAAGTTTAGAAAGTAGAAAACCAGTAGTAGAAAAGTAGAACATTCAAATATTTTTAGAAACATATGATACAAAATATTTACTCAGTTGTTTCCAATGATTGCAATAATGGCATAAAGAAATAAAAATACCATTTGGGACAAACAGAAAAATATTAATAGAAAATGCAAATCAAATTAATCTAAAATCTATACAAACAATTGAAGCATCTGTTGGAATTGTGAACATATCCTTGTTTGCCATGTTTATGTTTATGGCCCTAAGATGCGCAGACACATGATAGGCTATTAACTGCAAAAATATACACATATATAGTAAGTGAGAGACAAAAATATATCCTCTGATTTGCTGGAGTTTTGTGTAAATACCATTTGGCAAGGATAAACAACATGTTCCTATGCCACATTAAAATTTTCACAAGCTTCATTTTTTCAATTAGTTTACAGTTTCTTGATTTAATGATAAATATGGTACCAATCTACAAAATACTGTCAAAATGAAGTCCACATTGTGATATATTTGAGGTGTGGAGAGTCACACAGCTGAACAATCGATTTGCATATTTAAAGAAACAAGGATCAAATAAAGAACATCGTTGTGGAATAAATTACAGTGAAAAATAATCACTGCTTTGCGTTAGAGAGTGACTTATGATGAGGTATTAATTTTCTTAACTTTACCTCTAACAGCTTTTCACATAGTGCTGTGACCAGGGTGAAATCCATCATAAAGTAACTGTAAACAGTAGAACCATTAGCATGAATGTTATGGTTCTACTCTGATCAAAACTCAAGTCAGCTGTGTGACCAGATATAAAATGATAAAGAGGAACACATATAAATGACCTTTATGAACTTTTCAAAATGACTTTATATGTCTGACCCATTATCTATATATATATTAGACCAGCAGTCCCCAACCCCCGGGCCTAGGACCGGTACCAGTCCGTGAGTCGTTTGGTACCGGGCCGCGAGAGTTGAGGCTCAGGTGTGAAATGTATAGTTTTCAGGGTTTTTATCGGTTTTCAGCGTTATTTTGTTAACGTTTTTATCGTTTACTCGGTTTTCCTGGGTCTTTTCACGTGTGTTATGAATAAATTTTCTTTTTTTCGGTACCGGTACTAGTTTTATTTTGTTATATTTATCCGCGACACCTTAAAGGCCGGTCCATGAAAATATTGTCGGGCATAAACCGGTCCGTGGCGCAAAAAAGGTTGGGGACCTGTATTAGAGCAGATGTGGAAAACCACTGTTAGACCTACTCTATACTAATGTAGTTACTGACACCCCATACTAAGGCAGGATTCATACAAACACACATTATTTATTCTCTTAAACACTTTCTTTTTTCACATTTTGAGATTGTGTAATTTCTAAAAAGAATACATGTAATGGTTCAATAGATATAGTTATTTAAATGTCCATAATAATCACATGATCATTTTTGTACATCCTACAATCCAGGATTTAGAGCTGTGTGTCTGTATGAATTCAGCTTGCTATACTTATAGACTTAGATATATTAATCCACTATTTACCTAAACAAGTTACATTGTTTGGGTAAATAGATTGGGTTTGTTCTACAAAATAATTATTCAACAATAAAAAAACCACAAAAAAAATCTGCACATTAATCCAGAGTTCAGTTTCATATGTCTGATATTGTTTGTTAAATCTGGTGACACAAACACAGTCAATAATTCATTGCTAGTGTGACATGTGGTCCTTTTTGCCTTTGACCAATGATATGCTGGTTACTTGGACCAGTTTAGTATTTGCTGTCACAGAGGAATGTTAACCAGAAATCCAGAAGACAAAACTTAAAAAAAATATGTTAATTGCAAACATGTTTTTGCTTAGTAAAAGGATTGAAATTACATGGAAACTGTCACCTTAAAGCCTCATTCTAAATATCATCACAAACAGATGTTTTCCACACAGTTAACAAAGCTCCACCACATCCGATCACTGCATATAAATCTAAAAGAAAACAAAAAAAAATTAAAAAAAATAAAATTAACACAAGGGAAGACTTTTGATTTAATAACTAAGCTTAAAATAAGTGTTACCTTTGAATATTTGTGGGAAAATCTGATGCTACCCCAAGAATACAAAGCCACACTGGAAACGATGACAGGCTTGCAGCCCTCTGTCTTCCTGGAGTCAGGTGCCTGATCAGTAGCAGTGAGTTGACAGAAGTCGGTGTCTGTAAGAGTGGCCAAACACTGATACTCTGTCCACTTGAGTAGAGTCTAAGAAGCTGGAATGCAGGCACACTGGACGAGCTTGTTCTAAAAAATACAGAAAAAGGAACATTTTATTTGTGTTAAGGCCTAAAAACTACAGATAAGTTATACAATGAACAATGTTGAAATACCTTATAGGTGCTGCAGGCCACATAACCAGAATCCAGAGCAATCTCACACTCACATGATGGTGAGGAAAGACATGAGCTCTGCAATGAGGTTTGAATGTCTCATTTGGGACACTGAAGAACTCAGAAGACAGCAATACCTGCACAGAGAGACAGAGTAGAAAAAGCATAGATTTGTAATCCATAATGTGAATTAAAACTCAAAAAGTGTCAACAAGTATAATCATTTGAGTGTGGAATTATTTATGCACTAAACAGGATTTAAATTGATTAATTGGATTAAAAACACTGACATTTTTTATCAAAGATAAAGAATCATACCGCTCTCTGCTCTGAGGATCACTGAGCATCTCTGACAGGAAATACAGTTTCCTCAGTAGGGGTCATCATTCATGGTCTCAGAGGTGTGTAGTGTGGCAGCATCATGATGGTCTCCAGATCAGGCAGGAGGTCAGGTGATGGGTGTGTCATCTTCTCCATTGAAGACATACTGGTATGGCAGTTCATAAAACAGCAGTCTCTGTGTGGCATGTAGTTATCTGTGCAGTCCAGCACTGGTGGATCAGGTTTGGCTCAGCAGTTCATGAAGATGGTGTTAAGATGTTGTTGTTTCAGCTGAGGATGGTGAAGTTTGAAGGTTTTCCCACAAAGGAAACAGGACTGTGTGTGCCCTGTCTGAAAAAAATACATCTACAAAACATAAAGTGCTTTTAACACCACCCACCCCCCCTCCCCACCCACCCATCTCAGCCCCCAAGTGTCTATATAATGCTGGTATGGGGTGTCAGTTACTAAATCTAATTAGTGCGTCAGAAAGCGGGGGCTACACCTAAAGCCCCCGCTTTCTGATGTCTTTGTTTATTAGCAGCTTTTTCCAGCTGCTCAGAGAATTCTGACTTGGCCTTTATCCACCCAAACCCAAACCCACCCAGATAAAGGCCAAGTCAGAAAATTGATGCAGAAACTTTCCATGTACTTCTAAATCAGTTTTTATACAAATTCTGTAAGCTGTGAAAATGTTTTTCTCTACATAATGTATAATTATAGACATCTCTGGTAGCCTAAAGATAGCTTAAAACTTTTAACATTTTTTACCTGTAAAACATGATAAGCAAAACCTCATTCATCCCAAAAACATTTGATTCTACAAAATTTACTATAATCAAGAAAATATAATTGTCTGTATTTATTCATGTGACCCATAATAAATACCTGCATTTATCTGGGATTTGTTTATTTACTATTTCATATTTGAAAGCATCTTGGAGGGGAAGATCTCGTTTGTTGAGATACATACGTCAGAGTAAAAAAAGTATCAAAAAAGGAGATGACAATTAACATCCATGAAAAAATGTATAAGTAGATTTAGTCATGTAAAACATGAGAATAAAAAATAAATGATGTCCATTTAATGCAGTATATTTCAGATCTGAGGTGCATGATAACAGAAAGCAGATCTCCCGGCTCTGCATGAAGTACAGCCATGATTTGGTGAAATGATTAATAACATTGCAATAAGAAAGGGTCTTCTTACAGACAGAGTAGGGAAGACAATTTTTTCCAATGAAAAATATTTTTCATACTCTACAATCAGTAAACTCTGTAACAAACATGATCTGTAATTGTTTCAAAACTCACCAGATGACTTCATGATTGGCTCGAGGACAGGACACAAAACACAGGGTTGTGGTAACTGTAGTATGATCTCAGAACACCGGAATGGAGACATTGATCTGGCTGAGAAATAAAAATGAGGTCAAGCAGGGTGTTCTTGTCTGTAGTGGCAGAAGTGATCAGCTGTGAATACCCTCTAGACTGAAACTGCTCCAGAATCTGTTTTCTTCCACTCTGCAAGTGGTTCTCATTAAAATCTCCACACACAATGATTGGGTGACAGTCCATTATTTCAAGTGAATCTAAAAGACTTACCAGGTTTTGCATGAACGGTGTCAAACTGTAGTCAGGGGGTCTGTACACAACAGCAATGAGTGCAGGGAATGGAGCCTGAACCTTCAACACTAAAAACTCAAGATCAGTGACATTATGCAGATACTGTTTTACCTGAACCTGAAAATGATTCCTCAAATACACAACAACTCCACCACCACTTCTGCTGGCCATGTGAGGAAAGTTTGTGTAGGACACATGTCTGTTGCGTTTGAACATGGTGTAGCCGTCCAAATGAAGACTGTCTGCAACAAAGGAGCCTTGGAGGTGAGACTCTGTGAGACACAAAACATCTGCTAAACACATTTCATGATGACTCTTGATGTCACTGATGTGAGATGGCAAACCCTCTGTATTGTGATGGATCAGTGTAAGAGTGTCAAGTCTGCTGGCTGTTTCTCTAACCTGAAGAAGAGGCATCATTTCCTCAACACTGGCTTGTCTCATGGTTTGGAGCGCTGCAGTCACCTCGGGATTGGCGTAAATCTTTTTCTCATCCAAGTCCTGTAAATAGAGTCCACTGAGAGACGTCACCCTGCTGAGAGCAACATAAGCCATACCTGGTTCAAAAATGTTCTTCATTGAAACTACAGCTGTCTGTGTTGTAAGACCCTGAGTTTTGTGAATTGTGCAAGCGAATGCTAGCTTTACAGGAAACTGTCTGCGTACTGCTCCTTTAAACTTCAGACTCTCCTCTGCTCTCTCAATGTAAACCAGATCATCAGATGCTGCATTAGCACTGCGGTTGTGTCTCATAGGCTGCCGGTTGTCCATTCTGAGCCCCAGTTTGATTATGTGTCCATCATTTTCAGATCTCACCACCTTTACCAGTATACCAAAAGCACCGTTGACTAAACCGTTTAGTGTGTCCAAGTTTCTGGTCAGCATGACTCGAGCTCCTTCAGCAACATTCAGAGTGTCAGGTAAATCATTTCTCCCACCTGTAAATGGTTTGTCTCTTCGTTCCATTCTGCCTGTACGTTTATCCTTCTGGAAATCGTCTGCAGTGATGATTATGATGTTTGAATGAAGCTTCTTCAGGGTATCTGCGTTATGGGATTCCACATTCTTGTTGGTGGCATAAATGTGTAAGACCTCAGTTGGACATTCTTCTGGTGCAGTCACAGCCTGTGACAACAAATCTCTGTCGCACTGAGAAAGCTCATCCGTCTTTTCTTTCACTCTAATCCTGTTCAGCATCTCTGCAAAGGCCACATCATCTTTCTGACGCATGATCTCGGTTAGAGTGATCATCTGAAAATGTTCCTGCCATAGGTCAATCTGTTCTGGATCGTAAACGCAGAGAGGTTTAGACTGTCGCACTGGTGGCAGCTGGTAAAAATCTCCAACAGCTAAAACTGACATTCCACCAAAAGGTCTCTGAGTGCCTTTGATTTGTTTCAGTCTTGCATCCACATAGGCAAAAAGGGGTTTTGAAACCATTGAAATCTCATCAATAACAATAATTTCTGCATTCATCAGCTCAGATCTGACTTCATCCAGTTGGTTACCAAGTCCTTGAATGGGTGGTTTCAGACTCCTGGGTAGTTTCAGTAGAGAATGTAATGTAGAGCCATTGATAGAAAAAGCTGCTGTCCCGGTAAATGAAGTCAGTAAAACAGTTGGATTTGATATGTCAGCTTCTTCTGCATTAGCAGGCAGTCTGCTCAGGATCTTTGATGCTTCAGAGTGAATACACTTAATCAGATGTGACTTTCCAGTTCCTGCACCACCGTTGATATAGAAGAAAAATGGATCTGGGTTCAAACCACAAACTCGCTGAATACACCAGTCTCTTATGGCATAGAACACGCAGGCCTGCTTCTGGTTCAGATTCTGATACATTACACGTACCACGGCTGGATCTACTGCAGGTTGTTCTCTGATGGCTCTGATCTCTGTTACAGCATCAGACTGACGACTGTAGTCGGGGACATTCTCCTGTTCGTTCTCATCATCAGAATGTCTCTCAGGAAGATTCTCATCACATTGCAGCCTCACAACTTCAGATTCAGGAGCCAGATTACACCATTCATCGATCACAACATCCCTATTTTGTTCAAACTCTTCCAGTGCACTCTCGATATCCTCAGAGTTCTTCTCATACTTGTCTTTATTTCTTTTCACAATCCGTTTCACAGACTCACTGTGGTCTGAACATGGAAGTCGCACAAAACCCGAGTTGTAGAAGGACTGATAGGTTTGGAAACATTGTGGTTTCAGTTCCTGCTCTGATCTGTGTGGAAGGTAAAGTCTCAACAGTCGACCATAATATTGCTCAGGATCTTTTTCCTGTGAACAGTGGTAATACCTGATTATAGCTGGTTTATCATTCTTTCGCCTTTGTACAAATCCAAGCTGGTTTAGAAGAGGAAGCACATCTTTTCCTTCATTTGGACCACTCACCAACCTGCACAAGGCAGCAAAATCAGCCAGCGACATTTCCTCATATTCTGGGGTCTCAGGTCTGCATTTGTATTTATCACTCAAACTTGTCATCCAAATATTACAACTGTCATGTGTTGTGCTTTCCAGGAAGCTCATGGGCCGACTCATTTTTACCGGGTTATCATCTGTTGGTACAAATACAACACTGCGGGAACATTTTTTCATTTTTAGGCCACAGACTCGAGTCACACACTCCTGTGCGCTGATCTCTCTCTTTTTTGAGTAAGCCTGCATCACAGCTCTCATTTCATCACATTCATTGACCATGTTGTTTCCAGAGTTATCGATAACTGTCTTCAGGTATTCAGAGAGGCCAGATTCTTTCTTCGTTATATATTTACAGAGGTATTCTACACATGAATAGGCATTCAAAATGAATGAGACATCTAAATTAGAGTTCCAGGCTTCAAGCAGATCTGGGTTGTAATTGTTGATCCAACAGTCCTTTGGGTCACGTTTCAGAATCAGAGCTGTTTTCTTGTTTATGTCCTGGAGGCATTGTTCATACTCATTCATTGTCAAGTTGCATCGTGACAGAATCTGCTCTATGGTGAGGGAAGCAGCTTCAGGTTCCTTCAGCAGGTTCAACAAAGGTCTGAGTTTGGCTTTTGCAGCTTCAGTGTCTGAATCCTCATCCTGTCTCACAATCATTGTTCTTGTGGCTGGTGGTTTTGGAAACCCAAATCTACAACCAGAGTTCACACTCTTAAAGCATGTCTTTGTGTGGTTCTTGCTGTGCTTTTGTAGTTCAGAGACTTTTTTGTGCAGTTCAGGTTGTTTGTCTGGATCAGGGAGTTGAGCTGAGATGTATCTGTCCACAAAGTCACAGACAGTTTGGTCATCATCCACATCTACTTCTACCTTTTCTCGAATCCACAGCAACATGTGTATATGCGGACTACCTCTGTGCTGGAACTCAACTCTGTAAAAGTAATCAATGATCTCACCAAGGGGCTGTGCAGGAGAAAAAAGCAAATCTCTGAACAAAGCCTCAACACGCTTATCAAACATCCGCATGGTGGTTACTGGATTTGATCTTAGAATTTCACACTTTTCTGACCAGTCCAGGGCTTCAAAATCAACCTCTTCACCTTGCTGTCTCTTTATTGCTTGAATCACTTCAGGCCATCTCATCTCAGCAGCAGAGAAAGTGACAAAGAACTGAGGTGTTCCTATTTGACGAATCATACTGAATAAATCTTTGGTAGTTTTCTGCCAGTAAGCTGGAGTTCCTCTGAGTGGCTGCATAAATCTGATTGCATCTTTATTTCTTACCAGCTTCTCTACTTCTGTCTTACTTTGTAACATTCCTGATGTGATTTTGCGTCCATCTTTGGTCATAGTTTTACCTTTCCTTAGCTGTATTGTCATGCTGGAATTAGCCAAATGTATTTCAGTGACAAACTGTGAGAAAAACAGGTAATTTGTGTCTTTAGCAAATCTTGCATCAATGTTAAAAAGCCTTGACTTGAAGTAAGCACTCGGTGTGAGTTTAAGAAGTCTCTTTTCATCCAGTGTATTCTGACCAGTAGGAAACTGCACAGGAAATGCCATGGCTTCCAAATGAGGAGTTCTGAAGAAGCTGACAGGATTGTTTCTTTCTGCAGGAGCCACACAATATGTGTTATCAGTGAAACAAAGAATCTCTTCTGAAATGTCAACAGGCTGCAGACAACTTTCTAGAGCAAAACCTCCATTGTTCAAATCACTTTCTGGTTCATCTGGATTTTGTTCCTCTGGTTGTTCATCACAGGATTGCATATTAATAGCTTGTTCACTTTCAGACTCACTTTCGCACAAAAGGGCATCTTTTTCATAGTTGTCAATTTCCATTAAATCTGCTTCATCATAATCATCGCTTCCCATGCTGGCTTCATCACTGCTGTCATCATCAGGTAATGTTGGATCACAAAGCAATGCATCATCTCTGATAACAATATCTGTGTACTGCGGATGAATTTGTTTGAGTTTACGCAGGGCTTGAATGAGTTTAGACCAAGTAACAGTCTGGAACAACTGATGGCCTTTGTAGCACAGTCGTCTTTTCAATTTCACCCTCATGATCTGTGATTGGCTTCTGAGCCGAGGTAGATAGTCAACTGTTTGTTGGACTTCAGATGGTACACACACCACATTACCACGTATGAGTCTTTGTCTGCCCTTTGGAAGAGGAATAATCTTTGCAAATGGTATGCATTTGGCAATCAGATGTCTCTCCAGAATGTTGAGATCGCACAGTTCAGCTGGAATATCCTGCAGTTCTAAACCGTTAACAGCAGCAAGTCTTGGCATGCATCCACTTTTGAGGGAACTGTGACACGTGTGACAGATATACTCCTTTTTTCTCTCAACAGGAAAGCTGCAGTGATCATGACATGCTTCATCACACACATGAACAAATTTACCAGTTAGACACTGCTGAGCTACAGTTTGGTGTTTTGAGTAATTTTCTCTTTTGCAGATTTTCACCTGATTAGGAAAAGAAGCTTTTAGACAAACAGTACAAACATAAGATGGTGCTGACTTAATGTTGGATCTGAAACGAGATATGGCCTCATTCATTAAAGTGTTATCTGGATGACACTGTAAACTTTCAGCTGGTCGATGCATCTGACGATATTTTCTTTTTATGTTCATTGCACATCTGATATTATGCATCTGTCTAAAAGAAATACTGTTCCAATATTTTACTCTCATTCGTTCTCTCATATTGTCCTTGTGTTGCTGCTGAAATTGTCTCTCTTCTCCATAACGTTTAGTGATGTAACATTTTTTTTTCTGTCTAAATTCTACACTTTCTTTATATAGGTTAGAAACATATGACCTCATGTAAGCTTTATGTTTCTCTCTGAATTCAGCACAAGTTCTGTAATTTCTTCTTACATGTTCCTTCTGCTGTTCTCGGAACACGGGAGATTCTCTGTATTTTCTTGTTATTCGTTCCTTCTGCTTTTCTCGGAACACGGGAGATTCTCTATATGTTCTTGTTATACGTTCCTTCTGCTTTTCTCTGAATAAAGAATCTTCTTTATACATCCTTATGACACGTTCTCTTTTTCTCTCTCTAATTTTAGCACTTTCTCTATAGATTTTTCTCAAATGTTCTGTTTCTCTCTGTATGTAGCATTGAGTTTATATAGATTCTTTTTGTACACACTCTTTTTCTTACTGTGATCAGAATCATGAGACTTTCTACTAGAATCTTTTTTCTTTGCCTTAAAGCTTTCATCAAAAGTGTACATCTGTCTTTCTTTCTTTTTCTCATTTTCCTTTCTCTGTGATAGTTTTTCTTGGACCAATAGTTGTCTCCTAATCTTTCTCCTTTGCTGTTTATTATGCTTCAACAGTTTATGTGAGAGTTCCTCTGTTGTCATAGTTAAACAGGAGGCAGTGTTTAAATCATTCTGAGGAACAGAATCTTTTATTACCTGAGTGTCTCTTACAGAAGATGCAGAGGTTTCTATTTCTAAATAATCAGAAGGACGATTGTTCAGCTCAGCAGCTGGCTCATTTGAATAATCCACTCTGGATGACATCACTTCAGTAGCTAAAGTGTCAGCCACAGTTTTCCGTGTCTGCTCAGTGGACTTTGGGGTTTCAAATTCAGGTTCATTTAAAGCTGGTGCTGAAACAGTTGTAGCTGTTTGTCTGTTTTCATCAGCATCTCTTTGGTCAGCAGCGTTTTCACTGTGGAACTCAACAGGCTGTAGCTCATAAGTGCAGCTTGGTGCGATGCTACACATTCGGTACAAACGTTTGATCCTGTCAATCATGTCGTTAAGACGTGTGAATTTTAACACAACTGCAGTTCCACCACTTACACTTAGCGACAATGGCATTCCTGTAGACCTACGTGGGTGAGGGTCAAAGTATGCGTATTCACCTGAAGTCAGCCTGCAAACTGCAATGACTGTTCCTCCCATGACTAGCAAAGCGTAGCGAAACTCTGAAGCCAAACGCTGTAGTACCTGTTCAAGGCTCGGAAGATGATCTGTACCGTCAAATGTGCCGTAATGAGCAAACTGAGACATGTCGACTTGATACTCGTGTCTGCGGCTGGTGACAACTGAGGGAAGTTCATCGCAGGCTAGAAACACGCTGTTCACAAACCTCTTTCTGGCATCTGAATACACGGCATGGCCTTTGTCCAACACACGGTTAAGATCTGCTCTGGTAATGAATTCATCCTCGTGTAAGAATGACAGGAAAACCAAACTGTTCGCCATGCATTGCTGATTCCGGTACTTTCCATACTTAGCATTGGCCTGGCTTCGGGATGCACAGATGCTACTCACTCGTGGGCGACTTTCACTGTTTGTAACCTGTACATGAGACGGTCCTGGAGCTTCTCCATCATGCTGCGTTTGCACAGTTAGCTGGGGTTCAGTCTGGATTACCTGTTGTACTTTAGCATTTGGCACAGATGATGAGCTAACACCTCTCTTTACCACATCTGCATAAGACACTGCGGCTGTCTGAACGCTGAGCTGCACTTCTGGACTGGGAATACTTGTAACAGACACCTTTACCTGCTCACCGGTCTGAGAAAGATTTACCTGTTCCTTCTCCTTTTGCCATCTAAGCTTCTGGGCCTGTGACCTTTGACCTTTCCTTGGCATTTTGTGCAAGTACAAACTGGACCTTATATGTATTTATACACAAATTTTTACAAAAATCAACCTGTAAACACTGAAAAACTCCTCAAGTTTCTATTAAATGGATAAATGTAAAACTATACAAATGGTAAAGTGTTCTTATAACTGTTTAATTGATGTAAAAAGGCTGGCTTAAATACAAACTCAATATAAAAGTTATTGAAAGATCCTTAAAAAGTTTTATTGTAGCTTTTTCAAAAACTGTATATGATTCTTTTTTTTAACCAGACTGGTTAATGAATAGGTCTATACTTCTGTGAAGTAATATGCAGAATAAATCTCAACAATCAACAGGCTATAATAAAACTCTTAGCTTTGAAGTAGACTTTGTGTAAATCTTTGAGATATCTAAAATTTAAAGCAAATATAAGGAGCTGTGGTGGTGTAGTGATCAGATGACAGGCGATGAGGATTCTTCAGCTGGATGTTCTGCAGCAGTCAGGAAACAGGAAGTCTGGGTCCTCAGGGCAGCTTCTCAATGACAATTGTAACTCAATACTTACACTGAGTAACAGAAATGGGTTTGTCCTTAAATAATATTAGTATAAACTTAATGTAGTCAAATGTTATAGTCAATGAAACAGACTTGAAAAATGTAGTTCAATCTAATTTAATATTTATCTAAATACAGCAGTCTGAATGTATATATTACAAAATAACCAGATTGTCTTATTACAAATAAACCTTTAAGAGGTGTATATTTTATATAATTTATCAAAGCAATTGCACCTGTAAGCCAAACAGCCAATCAATGTTTATTCCAAAGTGTAATGCAAAATTAAAATGACAAATGTAGGGCTGTGTAAGTAGTTTCTACTGTGAGTTCTACTGTACTGAAATTCTACTACTGTAATTTTAACTTTCTACTTGTGATTTCCAGCAAAATGACTGGATGTGAGAGAGTTTAACGACAGGAAAGATGGAGCAGTGAGAGCAGAGATCTCTCAGAATTCTGAATACAGATTGACGAAGTTCTGGTAACCTCAATTTCAAAAACTTAGATTCTGGTAAGACTGGATTTCAAGTCACAGGATTGCGTTTCAACTCAGGTTCAAGTTTGTCAAATTAGATAGAGCACATGGCGGAGAATGGATAGAAGATAGAATGGCTTGTCAAAAAAGATTGAGCAGGGAGAGGGAGAGTGATAGGACAGACTGAATTGCTTGTTAATGATAGAGGGAGAGGGTTTTCTGCAGCAGGTCACCTGTAAGACAGAAAGAAAGTGGAATTAGACACACTTCCAATAAACCTGGCTTTACCGTATTTTTCAGACTATAAGGCACATTTAAAAGCCTTTAATTTTCTCAAAAATAGACAGTGCACCTTATGTATGGTTGTGCTTACTGATTTCAAACCACTTCTATGTGCTACACGGCACTCTGTCAAATCTGTCAAATGTTTTAGTATGACTTTGGTAAGCTACAAAGCAGCACCACTTGATGTATTGTCGGAGCATGGCTACCATAGTCAGCACCCTCGTAGAGTAATTCGTACTGTGCTTCAACATAATACGGTGTGTGTGTATAAGGGCCTGGCACCTGTTGAGAGCCATGCTTATGAAGCAGATTTCAAACTGATCAATCCACATTCATCAGTCCATAAATCCTGAAAAGTGAGTGTATTGTTCTGTATTTTGAGAGTTATTGTAAATGAGTTGAATAAAGTTTGACTTATCTGTTTTGTTTGGCTTAATGTGCCTTAGAATTTAGTGCGCCTTACAGTCCGAAAAATACAGAACACATATATCATTACACACTGAAGAGTCGTACAGTACATTATTAGATTCAACTGAATGAAAATGTTTATCATATGGTGGTGGAACATTTCTAAGGACATTTTTGCATTCTATTAACACAATAAAAACAAACAGTCTGTAAACCAAGATGTGGTGCTACAGTAACTTACTATAAACATTATATGGTCAAGCTAAACCCACACAATGAAGTCAGAGCAGACAGTTTCAGACCACCTGCTTTAAACACTTCACATGCACTCAACTCACATGATCCTAAATGCCCAAAGGTCTCAAATTCCCGTTTCTGTGTGTACTTACCTGGTACAACAGTATATCATAATGTCTGGGGAGCAGTTAACATAAAAGTAAAAAATAATTTACTCAGTATGACTTTTGGCAAAATGAAAAATTTGGAGACAGATGACTCCTATACAGCAGTTTCTACATTTTTCAGTCAAATTTGGGGCATGTTTAATACACACTCCACTAAATCTACAATAAACTTAGCATGGCCGATATTAGGGCCTAATTAAAAATGAGAGAGATCTGTAAGTCTGGAAATGTTTACATAGACTTTTCTAGGATCTGATGATTGCCAAGAGCTGTGCTGACTCACTGCACTAAACTGAATCTCCTGTATCTTGTATTTTGCTCGTTTGTGTTGTTGTGTTTGCACATCTCTGTTGCTTGTGGGGCTCGCACACAAGAATTTCACTCGCATGTGCTGTGCCAGTGTGCCTGCACATGTGATGTGACAATAAAAGTGATTTGATTTGATTTGATTTATAATGAGAAACATTTCCCTCAGACAAACCTTTACTTACCAGACTGAGACGATCAGATCAGCAGTCTAGAGAAAGGAAACAATTCATCAGATCACTGTTTGATGATTCAGACTGTTGAGCCTCTTCACACACAATCCAATTTACTGTGACATAAATTAACTAGTAAAATTCTTAATTTATTTAAGGCTTTATTAGCTTACTGTAGTCTAAAGAGGAGATAAATGAACTGCAGCGTCTCACATGGCTATAGCAAGTGTAATAAAAGCATTCATTACTACAGAAATATAAAGAATAGCCAGCAATATTTGTTGGCACAAGTGCAGGATATACCAAATATTTCCTACACCATGTAATAAAACCTGACTTTGTGTTTTTGCCAATCAGTAAATGGAAACATATCACAAAAAGTCAAACTACTGTATGTAAGTTGCCAAATGTGCTACGCAATGCCAGGTTCATACTGCTTCAGTTACAATCACTGTTTACTTACCAGCAAAGGCAAAACCAAAGATCTCTTTCACTCTGCGTAACAAAAGACAAAGCACAAAAACACAGAATGAGACAACTCAAATCAGCATCACAGTCAATACTGCATCACTCTGTGTAGTCCAAAAGATTCAGTACACTTCTTTGTTTACCACAGCAACAAACAACTCTCCTCTTTTTTCTACACCTTATTAAAGATTACTGTCTTCATTAAGGTAAAATGTGGTTTCATCCATTTGTAATAAGCCACACACGTTTCTCAGTTATGTGATAGCTCTATTAGTTTGGTGCTATTAGATAACACAGTAGATTTAATAAGCAATGATTTGCTACACCTAGCTCTGCACACTTTATCCAATTCTGACATCACAATTTCAAAGCATGAACAATCATAAATGAAAGCTTGGATGTTATTTTTGTAGGCTTCAACATTTGAGTTCTTCTGCATTCAAATTCTGCTTCCTAAAAATATTATCACCTGCACACATTTAATATGCTGTTGTTTTAAATATCTACATATCATATTTATAATATTAATGGTGCACTGCTGCATTTTATTTATTTGAAGGTGGACTTTTTTATATTTCGTTAGTTTTTCACAAAGTGAGAAGTTAAACAGAGCTGCAGGTGTAGGTTTCATTAAAAAAAAAAAACAACCTGCACAAACAAGTGTTTGTTAAACAGTTCTTAAAATTTAACTAAAAAACTAAAATTAACTAATTAAAAAAAACTTCTTGTTAAGAGATGTTATTATTCTTATATTATGTGTTTCATCCTCACTCTCTCTCTCCCTTCTGTTAATTAACCCACAGCACAAAAACACACCGGTACAGGCACGTGACTCTTTTTTCTCCCGGCTTTCAGTCAGAAGCTGTGTCCCAAAATGTCGGCTGCATCCTCCGGAGGCCGCATTTGAAGGCCGATTATGTCACAGCCAGTCGACGAAGGCTGTCTCAAATGCGGCCGACAAATGAGTCCTTCATTTCCCCGAATAAACTTTTAACATATTTTTAGGCGAGAAAGTAGCGGTGTAAATTACAAATATCTGCTTGGTTTATCAAGACATCGCATATTTGCAAAAGTGTGCCGATGTTTTCAGAGACGTCTGTCACCCACCGGCTCGATGGCAAGCCGGGAGGGGGGTTCAGACCCCCGCTCTTTCGCTACTCAGGTTAAACATGATATACAAGTCACTCTGATAACTTAAAAATGTAATTGTTTGCCTTTTTCTGTGTTTTATTTGTTCTGGAGTAAATCGGTTTGGCTGAGATCAAAGTTATTAGATTATTAGATTAAATAAAGCTTTATTAATCCATCCGGTGGGTCCTCCGGGATTTTCACACAGCTCAATAAACGTTAAACGGTCGAGAATTTACGCCAGTGTCCTGTTATATTTTAAATAGCAAGGAGCAGACGGCCGAGTTTATTAAACTCCAGCGAGACAGCGGTGACGCAAATCTGAAGGCTAGACCGTCCAGTTTCACAGCCTTCTCGGTCCACGTAGACCGCGAAAGCTGGGTCCTCCGAAAGATGCAGCCGACGTTTTGGGACACAGCTAATGGCGGTAAAATGGCTCCTTTGAAGTTGCCGACCCTGCTGCTTCAGCAGCTAATCAGTGGTTCTAAAATGACGGCTCATTACCTTACAACCGAAAGAATGAGGCCGTTTTTAACTGACTGATTTGTGAAGAGAACTAACTTCAGCTTCCCTAACAGACTCAGAAACACTAACACACCGAATGAACCAAATACAACACAATAACTGTAATAAACAATCAAATGAACCATATTAATTTCACACTGGGCCTATAGCAGCTAGGCTAGGCGTTAGCACTTAGGGCTAGCATACCAAACACTCCTTTTAAATAGTAAAATTACAACGTTTCACTAAAAAAGCAGCCATTGTGTTACTTTAACATGACTTATACTTCGACTGGCTTCATAAGTCACTAACAACAACTGGGTAAATCCCTCATACAGCTTATAGACATTTCATTTCAGATAAGAGAGACAGAGAAGCAGCACTTACCGGCACGGATTGAGCTGAGAGTGGACAGAGATTCAGGAGTCAGGCGGAGACGTAAAAAAGGAGGCATTCACGAGTAGTGGGAAAAGTGGGAAACTCCGCAATTACACAAAATAGGCATGGAAAACGTGAAAATATATGTAAATTTAAATATTATTATACTAGATTTTTTTGCAACAAAAAACAACTTTTAATTTAATTCTATAAGTTTAATAAATGTTTCAAATGGGATTCTTTGAATTTGAAATAATGGTTAAAAGACATAAATAAACACAAGGTCATTATGTTAAAATGTACTTTATTATGATAGATTTATTTAACTGACTGCAGTAATAAGAACAGTCTTCTTCTGAACACCAACACCAAGGAGCTGGTGTTGGTGATCGCCTAAGCATCCTCACAGTAGGAGCTGCAGAGGCTCATCTCACTCCACTGCAGGACTCAAGAGGTTCAGGAGGTCCCTTAACCCCACTGCCATGAGACTTTTTAACAGCGACTCCTGACATGTTCATTGCACATTTGTTTCTTTTACTCCAATACATATTGGTTGTAATCATATGAATTCTGAATTGCTTTAAAGCTGAAGCTGTCTGCTAAAACTAGCTGAAAAAGCTGAAAAGTTGCAGAAAAGGGTGGCCTTTTGTTGTGGGCAGTCTGAGGTACACCTGTGCACTACTCATGATGTCAGATCAGCATCCTGATGTGGCACACCTGTGAGGTGGGATGGATTACCTCAATATAGCAGATGTGCCCACTACCACACATTTGGACTGATTTGTGACCACTGTTTGGGAGGGATGGTTATATTGTGTATCTGGAATGAATTTTAGGTCTCTACATCCATCCCATGAGGAATGGGAGCAGTAACAAAGGTGTTGCGTTTATATTTTTGTTGAGTGTATATTTGGCAGAAATACTATATTTGGCACAAATCTTATAAAATAGCAGAAATAGTATGATTTAGCACAATAGTAATAACTTAAACAGAAAAATTGGAAAAGCAAAATGGACAGGTGAAAAAATGCTGAACATGCTGAGGGTCCCTCAAATATACTTGTTAAATGAAAAAAAATCAGCAAAAAAATCTATAACAGCCACACAATCACAAATATGTACACATAAGGAAACACACATGCACAGAGAGACACACACACAAGATCCAATTCAGTCACCCAGTCTAAATATATTGAATTTGAATCTTAGAATGAGATCATCCCATTAAAAGGCTCTCTCTCTCTCTCTCTCTCTCTCTCTCTCTCTCTCTGTCACACTGTCACACACACACACACACACACACACACACACACACACACACACACACACACAGACACACACACACACACACGGAGAGAGAAGTAAGTTTCTAGGTCAGCCTGGGAGCTGCTGAATTTGAATCCACCAATCAGAGAGGCTGTGCACTTTTCCCCGCCAAAACAGGTGCATCTATTTGCACACGCAGCACAGAGAGGCACAGGATTATTGCAGTCTATTTCTCATAGTGACGACTCCCCTCAAACAAATGACCATAATTTCCTAACCGTAGGGGCTAGAGCGGTCATTCTTACACCGTTTTGTTCAGAAGAGATGGGGGAATCTTCCAGTGTTGACAATTTATCATTAAAATGCGAATTTTTAGAGATATATGACATGAATGACTTGTTGACTTAGAAGCCACGAATTCCCCAATATGCAAATTTGAATGCCTCAGACCACATATATGATTGGCTGGCTGGGAAGCCGTGCAGGCCCTGATTTGTGGATTTGAATTCCTCAGCCCTCAGATATGATTGGCTGGCTTAGAAGCCATGAAGGCCCCAATATGCAAATTTGAATGCCTCAGGACACATATATGATTGGCTGGGAAGCCGTGCAGGCCCTGATTTGAAAATTTGAATGTCTCAGTCCTCACAGAGGATTGGCTGCCTGGGTACCTGGCAGAAATATATAGAAATACTATGATTAAGCATAAATACTACATTTAGTAGAAATACTATGTTTTAGCACAAATACTATAAAAAGCAGAAATACTATATTAAGCACAAATCCTATAAAAAGCAGAAATACTATATTAGGCACAAATCCTATAAAAAGCAGAAATACTATATTAGGCACAAATAGTATAAAAAGCAGAAATACTATAATTTAGCAGAAATACTATGTTAGGCACAAATCCTATAAAAAGCAGAAATACTATAATTTAGCAGAAATACTATATTAGGCACAAATCTTATGAAAAGCAGAAATAGTATGATTTAGCAGAAATACTGTATTTAGCACAAGTACCTATTCGCTATGATTTTTGCTATTTTTTGCTATTATACTTTTTAAAATATTAGGCTTTTTTCCTTTAATTTGTCCCATTGAAATGAATGGAAAACTTCCAAAATTCTGCTAAATTTTGCTTGTTTTTGAAACTTAACTACTTCCTCATACTTTCGCCTAGAACAACCATTCAAACTTTAAAATGTTCACAAATTATTGGGCTATTCAGGTATGATTCAGCTATTTCAAATCTTTTACCGTTTTACTTTTATGCCTCTTAAAGTTTTGAGTTGCAAAATTGTGATTTTTCACAAAATACAAGCGTTGTTATGGTTGCTATGCTCTTGGCTTCCAGTGTGACACTGAAGCTTTTGCAGTCTTCTCTTCATGTCCGAACAACTGTTTGCTACTTGCTCAATTTTCACTCAACTTCCACAAATTATACATCAAAACATAGGTATTTTTGCTGGCTTTCAGGAAATGTCACTATCATTGTTGTGGGATTTATAGAATTTTCGCAAATCTCCTCAGACCAACACAATGTCAGAAAACTCTCCATATAAAGTGAATGGAGAGCTTGTTCAAAATCACCGCTGGATTTCTGTAATGAGAGGCATATTCGAATCGTCATATCTCCTTAACGAAGCAAAGTTAAGACATGAGGCTTGTCCCCGAATATCTTCAGACACCCCTGACGCTCACAATTCAAGAATTTCTTTCTCACCTATTACCGTTCTGAAATGAGTTGGACTTGTTTGAGGGTAGGAAATTCGTCCTTCGCTCAGATTTCTTCAGATTTCAAACTGTGGAAATGAAGCACTTTTTTCTCTCGTCATAACTTTTTTTTGGATTTCCACAGAGACCTGAAAATTTCCATGATTGTTCACCAAAGCCTGCTGTCTCTTACGGTGAAAGAATGATATCGATACTCCAAATAGATTTCAAGTCACAAAGCGTTGTTTGAGGGCAAGTCAAGGCAGTTTTTGCTTCGCTCTACTCAGTTATGGTGCATTAGAAGTCAAATATCTTTAATAATTCATATTTTAATGATAAATTGTAAACACTGGAAGATTCCCCCATCTCTTCTGAACAAAACGGTGTAAGAATGACCGCTCTAGCCCCTACGGTTTGGAAATTATGGTCATTTGTTTGAGGGGAGTCCTCACTATGAGAAATAGGCTGCAATAATCCTGTGCCTCTCTGTGCTGCGTGTGTAAAAAGATGCACATGTTTTGGCGGGAAAAAGTACACAGGCTCTCTGATTGGTGGATTCAAATTTAGCAGCTCCCAGGCTGACCTAGAAACTTACTTCTCTCTCCCTGTGCATTTTTTTGCTGATTTTTTCATTTAACAAGTATATTTGAGGGACCCTCAGCATGTTCATCATTTTTTCAGCTGTCCATTTTGCTTTTCCAATTTTTCTGTTTAACTGATTACTATTGTGCTAAATCATACTATTTCTGCTATTTTATAAGATTTGTGCCTAATATAGTATTTCTGCTAAATTACAGTATTTCTGCTTTTTATACTATTTGTGCTAAAACATAGTATTTCTACTAAATGTAGTATTTATGCTTAATCATACTATTTCTGCTTTTTATGGGATTTGTGCTTAATATACTATTTCTGCTTTTTATAGGATTTTTGCTCAAACATAGTATTTCTACTAAATGTAGTGTTTATGCTTAATCATCCTATTTCTGCTTTTTATAGGATTTGTGCTTAATATAGTATTTCTGCTAAATTATAGTATTTCTGCTTTTTATAGTATTTGTGCTAAAACATAGTATTTCTACTAAATGTAGTATTTATGCTTAATCATAGTATTTCTATATATTTCTGCCAGGTCCCCAGGCAGCCAATCCTCTGTGAGGACTTAGACATTCAAATTTTCAAATCAGGGCCTGCACGGTTTCCCAGCCAATCATATATGTGTCCTGAGGCATTCAAATTTGCATATTGGGGCCTTCATGGCTTCTAAGCCAGCCAATCATATCTGAGGGCTGAGGAATTCAAATCCACAAATCAGGGCCTGCACGGCTTCCCAGCCAGCCAATCATATATGTGGCCTCAGGCATTCAAATTTGCATATTGGGGAATTCGTGGCTTCTAAGTCAACAAGTCATCCATGTCGTATATCTCTAAAAATTCACATTTTAATGATAAATTGTTAACACTGGAAGATTCCCCCATCTCTTCTGAACAAAACGGTGTAAGAATGACCGCTCTAGCCCCTACGGTTAGGAAATTATGGTCATTTGTTTGAGGGGAGTCCTCACTATGAGAAATAGGCTGCAATAATCCTGTGCCTCTCTGTGCTGCGTGTGTAAAAAGATGCACCTGTTTTGGTGGGGAAAAGTAACGCTTATCTAGTGCTCACTGCTGGTTAATTCCTGAAATCTCTAATAGGGATTTCAAGGTGTTGGCAATGATCCGAGATCATTTTAGAAACTTGTGGGCCTCGAGTTCACACAAATGATAGTTGGTGACCAAAGACAGTCAACATGTAGCACTTACTCTGTTGCTCCTATCATATCAGCATGGAAATAATTTCACTTTTCCCTTCTTAAGGATGTTTGCCTCTTATCCGGGCACCAAGACATATTTTTCCCATCTAGACATCAGTCCTAACTCCTCCCACCTGCTTTCTCACGGGAAGAAGATAGTCCTGGCTATAGCTGAGGGGGCCCAAGACATCAGTCAGCTAACTGTCACCCTGGCTCCCCTGCAGACTCTGCACGCCTACCAGCTTCGGGTAGACCCCGGAAACTTTAAGGTGCCTAAACACCTCAGACCTATTTACAGCCCTTCCATCCCCTTCTTGCATTGGATTTTTTTTTAATTTACTTTTAATCTTTTAATCAGAGATAATCAGTTTTTTGTTATTCAGATTTTCCTATTAAGTATATCTACTAATCCAGTAAAGCCTGAACCACAAAATAATTGCCAGAAACTCATGTATCAAATATGATGCACTTGCTACAGGGTTAATATATATACTTGTGCAATTTCTTTGTTGTATGCTATAAGCCGTACAGGTGACTGCAATGTATGAAATTGTATTTATTTGTGCATTTTAATTCTGCATGCAAAAGATAATCCTATTAGTATGTAGGGATTTTTTCAGTAATTCTATAATAGAGTTTAACTGAACTAAAAAGAAAACAACAGATTTACTAACTGTAAGTCTGCTGCTGTTTTGTTTTTCCAGCCTGTTCAGATGACAAATCAACTAGTTTGTTTTATGAAGGAGGAAAAAAAATGGAAAAATGTTTTTTTTAATCTTTTGACAGCACTAATTAAAATAAATAATACATTTGATTAAATGGGTTCCTCCAGGAATATTGAAATGGGGTGCAAAAAGGCAGTATGTGAACCAGTCGGGAAATCTGAAAAATGGTTAAAAAAAAATTATAAGTGAACAAAATGACAATGTGTATAAGTATACGGTATTGTATTATACATATATGACAATTGTGGATGTTTGGGGAATTACAAGCTGTGAAACTAGCCGTTGTGAGGCGAGAGGGTGAGAAGGAGACGATATTTTTAATGCATTGTTTGGCACTTAAAATTATCAGACATGCTTTCTGTGCAAATTACACAATACTACATCACTATATTAACAATAACACACTGAGGACGACAAATGGCAGTGTGTGGGTTCATGATTTTCAGAAAACTGACACATACTATAAATTATGTAAGTATGTTGTTCACTTTTTACCAATCTTTTGTGTTTCTCCTGCAGCTGCTGTCGCACAGTATGCTCGTCAGCCTTGCCTGTTACTTGGGGGATGAATTCACACCGGTGGCTCACGCCGCCATGGACAAGTACCTGTCAGCGTTTGCTGCTGTTCTTGCTGAGAAATACAGATGAGACTCAAGCACTGGGTTTCCAGAAAGCATACGAGGCATTTATGATGCTATGTAAAATCTTTTTGTTTTTCTCTGTATGTGTCTCTGTCATTACTTTGTTACATTTTTAATGGTAAAAAATGTGCAATTCGTGTGTTAGTTTTTGTGCTGTTATATTATCAAATAAAAACAAATCGAATCTGTGGTGTTTCACGCATTATCATATCACGTTCAAAATGCATTGTGTTGATCATTTTCAAGGAATTCATCATTTGACTGAGTTAAGTTTTTTTAGTTGCTCACCGTCATGTCAGCTGATAATTTACATTATTTTACTTAAGCAAGCTTTCCTACTGTAAAATATTTTCATAATAAATAATACATTTACAACTACAAAGGCACATTTAATATTAAATCTAATCTGTTTTTTGTTTTATTGTTTTATTTTTCTAGTATTACAGAAACAAAGGATTCAGGTTTTAACACCAGTGAATTGGGAGGACTCTCCAGGTTTATCTATGGACCTCAAATAAAGTATTTACGGTACACAGAGCAACAGTGCCCCCATTTGGTAAACTGGTGGTAATACAGACGCATGCTGATGCAATATTCAAAGCAGCTCATAGACAAGATGTTAAATGTCAGTTTTTTAGATATTTAAGTGAAATAACTTCTGTAATTTACAGACATCTTTGTTGTGAGTTTGATTACACAAAAATTAACTTTTTTTAGGATTGCCAAAAAGTGCTAATACTCTTTTTTACTTAATGGGAGTGTAAATGTTTTTAATATCATGACAGCAGAATGAACTGCATTCATTTCTTCATCCTTGCTTTTACCTTTGCTGGGTTTTTGTTGTTGTTGTTGTTGTTGTTGTTTTTAACATTTTGAGTTGATTGTAGCAGTCATCTCATGTGAAGAGCATGAGAGATAATTTATGCCTTCTGTTTGTATCTGCGCACAGTTACGCACGGTTGTAATTTTACAATCTACATTTTACAGGCTACATAGTCCAAATAATGCCAAATTACTCATAATTTAGGAGCTGTACTACGCTTAAGTTAAAATCCTCAGACTTCTTTCCCAGTAAAGTAAAAATGCACAGGCTTGATAGTTCCTGTGAACCCTAAACTTGCAGAGACTGGTGTTCTCACCTTTGGTTCTTATCTGTAGCTTCGCGTACGTGAAAATCCATGAGTCAGACAAGGTTGAAATATTTTTAATGAGAGGGAAAAAAGACAAAACATCAGAGACACAGATGAAATTTTTATACACCTGACATCTGTGAGGACCGTGCCCTGTTGGCCTGAAGTAAGAGTCTGCTTGAAGCAATCTTAGCATTAAAATAACTGGGAGACTGCGCAATATGTAAGGAAGCAGTTATTTAGCTCTTCAATACACCATTTTTCAATGTCATTTGGTGAAAAATATTTTTTTATTGACAGAAAAGTTTATTCTCATGGAAAGATAAGGTCCTTTTGTTGGGCCTGATTTTACAGCTATGACTCCAGATGTACATTTACAAAAGTTACTAAAGTGGAAGAAAATAAAAACTGTAACTGGTGATCTCTCTCTGGGCATTTGTTCTCGGTAGGTTATGAAGATATTCTTCGATCGTTATGTGTTTGTAGTTTTACTTTTTCAGGGTTGAGTTAGCACGTTTATTGTGTAATGTATTTTCTGAAATGATACGTTTTTGTTTTCCATTATTTCATCAAATGTGAAAAGCATAAATATCTACTTCTATCTTGTTGATAATGTTTAAAAACACAGAAGGAGCCCGTTTAATCTTTCGTATTAAAAATGAAGCTGCTGTGAGGACGTTGAACACGGCGCTGTCTCTGGTGCTGAAATTAGTTTGATTCCACTGCACTTAGCTATAATTTTGTATTTTCTAATTAGTTGTTTTTGTATTCAGTGTCCTTTTTTCATTCATTTTTTTAAGTGTAGTGTAGGTTTTTTTCTGTTAATTCAGATTTTTTTTCCACACCTCATTTTATTTTGTAGCTTAGCTTCGGTTAACTACATTAACTCTTCTATAAATAAACACAAATATCTTTATGCCCAGTTTGTGGTGTAGCTCTATTGTAAAGATGTGTAGAGGTGAAGGGCTAATTGATCAAGTAGTGGGGCGGTCACGTGCCCGCCCAAGTCCATGGGTTCACTGTTGAGTTCTCATTAATTTCTGGGGCTATTCCGCCACATTTGATAGTTTGCGTTATTCAGCTATAACTAAATAAACTAATCAAATGACCGAGTGACGTAAAGTCATCCGCATGACCATTTTTATCACTGCCAATTCTATCACAGCACCCTGCTGCTTTTCTGTTTCTTTCCCCGTAGGATTGTCTCCCACTTCTTTAATGTCATTTCTCTCCCTTACCTATCCTCTTGTGAATTATGAATTCCGCCGCTTTTCACAGGCTTAATGTCAGAGTTACAGATATATGGGGCAGCTCAGGAACTGCACTGTATCACAAAGTCTTCCACCGTGTAAACCTGAAATCAGTGTTGCAGCTGACCTGTTCCGCTGTGGAGAAGAACAGCTATTGAACGGCTTAGGTTTAAGACATTAATCTTAGACACTTCCACCCTTTGAGTCCCGTCAAAACTTTCAGTTTTGTTTGTTACAGATTAGAGGGAAGAAGGAAACAATAGTCTAACGCGAAACTTACCGCTGTGGGGAAAGGGGGGGAGACGCGTCATTTCGGTTGTAAGATATGCGATAGTTGATGTGTGTTCATTTAATGGAAGCGAGTGCGTAATTGTGACTGGTGGGTGGCCCAAAGCTGTGAGCGGAATGCTAAATCTTTGGCTCTGTCCTCTAACTTGGTCCTTCCTGCTGCAGTGGGCAGACAGAGATTTTAATGTTGCATTAATGTATTTTCTATCATTAAAAAGGGGTAGGTGTCAATGTGACTGTGTTAGTGCGCAATCTGCAGAAAAAATAAAAAACATGGGCAGTGTGAGCATTTACGCATGAGACACATTAGCTATGTCTTCATTGCTAAATAGGCAGAGCGTTCTCACTCCCGAGGCGTAACATGTCGACGTTTTGTCACGTCCCGCGGCGTTCCTGAGGAACGCGAAAGGAGACCTTCGGCGTTCTTATGGTACGCGGCGGGTTATGGCTGGAATCCAGTGCAATGACGCTCCCGCGGTAATAGACGTTCCAGCCCTGTATTCCAGCCCTAAACCTAACCTTATCCCTAGCCCTGACCATAACCTTATTCCTGACCTTAACCAGGACTTTAATGATGTTAAATAGCGTGTTTCTAAGCGATTTGAAGAAAAAGAGCGAACATGTGTAGGTTCAGTCCAGACGGTTCTCATATTCCCTCTTTTTCCGAGGTCGTCATTTAGGAACGTGGTGGGTATCCGAAAACGTAATATGGTGACGATTTGTCACCTAGCGTAAAATGTTACGCTTTGGGAGTGAGAACGGGTTGTAAATAGAGGGGTCGGGATCTGACGGTAAATGATGTTTGGTGTTCTTCTCGGTATAGCACAGGTCAGCTATACACATGGATGTCAGGTTTATGATGGAATAGTTTATAACAGTGTAGCTCTCCTCTGGATAAATCTTGCGCTCCACCTCAGTCTTGTTCCCCTGGAACACACTCATTCGCGGTGCTTTCTAACAAAATACTTCAACCTTACAGAAAACCATGCTGGTTCTTCTTCCGCCTCCTCTCATTTATCTTAACAGCAGAGACAAACACCTGCAAATCTCTCATTTGCACTCCCTGGTATGGTGTGTACACTTTTGAGCAACTAATCTGCGCTGGACATTGGCAGGCAATTATGGATTACTGATTCCATCTTTGCAATTAAATTAGCCCAATATTATATAACCCAAAGAGCGTTCCACTCATCATTCTGACAGCTCTGATAGCTATAGTTCAATTAAACTATTGACCTAACTAACTGCAGTTATTTAGTGTCACTCCGATGCCCTCAAGTAGCACCACACCTTTACCTATATAGCTTCAAAGATTATGAATTAATAATTGTGGGAAAAGGTACAGTTGATACAGATTTCAGTGCTTTCATTTTTTTTCTCTCTTTTCTAAACATAATACAGCGTTCCTGCGGGAAAGTAACAGTAATCTAATTTTTCTGCTCTTGCTCTTGATGAAGGCGGTCGCACTTTTCTCCTCTCCTCCTCTCCCTTAGCTTCCCTGCTTAGCCTCTTATGTCCTTGTCTAGTGTCATGTTTTTTGTATTACTTTTCCCTGGAACACTCTCTCACAGTCTGTTCTCTAAAACCTAAAAGAGGAATTATGGATTGGATCAACTGGTCCCTAGATGCAATTGACACCCCTTTCTCAACGAGAAGTTTGGGCTTGGGTGGGCCTGAGTGCTGAAGATATCTACCTATTCGGAATCATGGTAACAGGGTTCTGGCTAATCGGAGCTGGCTTGGCCCTGACTTATCGAAGAATTAAGAAAGCAGAACCGGCTGTTCAAACCCCCACAAGGCTGCCCGCTGGGATTGGAACGATGGGAGAGGCGTGAGTTTCTCAAAATGGGCTCATTGAGTGCAGCACGGATAAGATCTTGGAGATGCTACGGCTGCTAGCTCGGAATAACATCTCTGGGCGCAAATTGGATGACATCTCGGGGAGGCACGCTGCCGTGAGTTCTCAGAAATCGGCTCCTTGAGCACAAGAAATGACAACATCACAGAACCCAAGTATGGCGAAGCTCGCGGCTCTCCAACGGGAGATTGAGAGACCAGTGTTGGACTGTAGAACTGCTTTGAAATTCATATGAGCTGTTCGCACTAAAGTAAAAACACCATCACTTATGCGGATACCCGTTTGGCGCCAGCTGCAAGGCTGGGGCTGAACAACAAGGACACCTGGGTTGGCTGGAAGACTGTTTACTTAGCCTAGCAGGGCGAAGGACACTGTCTCAGCTGAACTCACACATACATATACACTGATATGCACACACTCATCCCCTCTCCCTTTCCAAACGCCTTCGACGCTTATTCCCTTCCGATGCTGACGGTGGATCAAGGAGACCAGCGCACGCAGGCCCGGATGCACTGTCTAAATCGGCTGTCTCTCACCCTTTACCCACCCCTGTTGCTTGTCATGTGTTTCTTTGGTGTATTTAGAGTTTTTTCATGTGCAGAGGTGTTTTTTTCTGTTCTCAAACTGGTCTCCCTGTTGGAGCTCAGTCTGGGAGGAGTTATTTTTTTCTCCTTATCTTTCCTCATGTGGTGCATTTTCCATTGTTATACCTCTCTGACCTGTCTTCCCCATGTGATGTTTGTGTAATGTATGTGTGGTCAGAGGGTAAGATGGCGCCTCCATTGCGTGCAATAGGTCGGCAGCCTTAGGAAATTTCCCCTTGTGGGACCAATAAACGTTTATCAAATCAAATCAAATTACCATTTTTGCAATAGTAATCCCTTACTTTACTCGCTACTAGAAAAAAGTAATCGGATTACAGTAACGCGTTACAAGTAACTGCCCATCTCTGATTGAGAGTGAGGAGAGCGGCATAAACAGTGAAATAGAAAGTGCAAGCAAGATAAATAAAGTACATTTAAAAAATATAATCTTAAAATTAAATGCATGTATGTTTGTTTGTTCCAGTTGTAATTTACAACAAATCCCCAGCTGTGCACGCAATTCATCGCCCAACAGAAAATGAAATAAACAAAGTAGTATCTAGTATAGTGAAAAACAATAGGGTACTCTCGTTAGAATGAAGAACAGCCTGTTACTGGTCATTTTGCGGTTATGGTTGTTTTTACTTACAAATCCTATAAAATATATGGTTTCTATTTTGAAGTTGTTATTATTTATTAGTTTAGTTTTTATTATAACCTTTGCAAGAGTGAAATCCGCTCTCATATTTCGCCATGTTACAGTCTAAAAACCTAAAAGTACAAACGAGATCCTTTATTTGCCCTCTACTCGGCATCCAGCCCCCCAGTGTGATATAAGATATAACTTATAAGCATGTGTAAAATTTTAAAAAAAAAAATACAAAGGGAAAACGTAAACTTTGCTTCAGTGGGCCTTTATTTCTCTTTTGAGGTGATCCATAACATATTGAAACGGGCGTTAGATCTCCTTCTGGCTTCCAGATGCAGACGGATCTACATTTTAGTGGTACTGCTTTCCGAGAGCGGACACCACCACGGCCATGAACTTCTGGAAGGTAGCCTGAACCTCTGGGGTGAAAGCGGAACCCAGTTTTCCAGCAACAACAATGGTCAGGCAGTCAGAAAGCAGCTGCATGGAGAAAGAAAAAAAGGTATAAGAAAATGTCGTGTTTGCATTAAAAAGAAGAAGAAGAAAGGCGGGTTCTGAGGTTTACCTTGAAGTTGTCGGGGTCGACATGCAGTTTCTCTGAGTGCAGGGTGCTCAGCTCGACGTAGGTGGCTTTAATGTTGTCCATGTTCTTCAGAGCGCTGTCCAGACCGCGGAGCACTTTGATTCCGTGGGCAGCGACTTTCGGGTTGGTGCTGATGGCTTCGGCGTTGTAGAGGTTACCGAAGGAGGAGAAATACCTCTGAGTCCAGGGGTAAACGATCAGACACCTGCAAGGGAGAAACACACGTGAGTTTGGCCACAGGGCACGTCATAGGAAGGATTGTCCTCTTGCAGAGGTGTTCCTTACCTGACCAGAGCCTTGGGCCCAACGTCGTTATAGTCCAGCTTGGAAAAGATGTTGGAGATGATGCTGCGTTCGTTTTCGCTCCACTCAACCATGGTGGCGTTTGATTATGATTTTTTTCTTCAGGCTTGAAGGAAAAGGCTGAATAGTGCTTCACTAGACCCCCTGCATCTATTTAAATGCGTCGAAGCTCCCCCACCCCAAATGAGAAGTCTGCTGTGATAGGCTGGAGATGATGCGCGTGAGATAAACTGCAGACTTCACCAGAAGTTTCTGGATTTGTTGATACGGTTTTGTTATTCGTGTCCTGCGCAATTTAAGCAAAGCCAAAAACAAAATTTCAATTAGCGCAGTTATTGTGCGGCCAAAGATTCCAAAGCCCAATATTTTATGCGCAAAATATTCCCAACATATTCTATTACAGTTATTTCAAATGCAGTCCTCAAGTCTCTGATAATTCTTATTATTATTTTTATTTTATTTATTTTTATTTATTTTTATTTATTCAGCTGTTATTAGCTGAATCCTGAGTTGCTGTTGAGTTTTTTATTTTATTTTATTTATTTATTTATTTATTTTACTTTTAAACAAATCACACAGAGGATAAAATTCATAAAATGCGAAAAAGGCCTTTTGAAAATTATCTGTCAACATTGATTAAAGTGCGTCCCCCACTTTTTAAAATCTAAATAAAGTGTGTATATATTTTAAATGTGAATTCAGATTTTTTTTTAAAATATGGAAATGCATAATTCGTCTGTATCTGCCTGATATTATACAAATAAAGGTTCAACAACTTCACATCTTCACAAAAATATCAACATTATATAGAAATATAAGTAAAAAGGCTAAACATTTATGCGGAGAAAAATGAAAGAATTTATTTATTTATTTAGTCTTTATTTGTCTTTATTTTAAATGTGAGGAATGGTTGCCAAACAGCTCGAGAGTGTTTGACGCTCTTTAAGTTATATCTCGTAAACCACACCGGTGTTATCTGCAGCAGCGAACCCCCCTCCACCCAAACCCCCCTGCGTCCACAGATGCATGTGTTTTGATTAAGAACACTTGAGCTGGCTGATAAAGGCCGTCTGCTCTATTTTCTACCACTGATAGGAACTTATTTTATGAACCGAGCCAAAAAAGAAAAAAATTCTGAATTAAAAAATTAAATCTGATAAATCTGAGAAAGCTTTAAACAGCTTCAATTTGATAAGAAGAGCTGTTTTTTAATCTTGTATTTTTAGTATATCCTAGATCCACCGAGTGTACTTGCATATTGAAGGAAATTGCCGTCCCGGGTTTCCTCCGTGGCGTGAGCGATAAGCAGAGTTCTGTCCTTTCCTTCTAAGATTCCTAATTATTTAAAGTAACACTCAGGTATGCCATTCAGCTGGGTTATTTACGACGTCGGGAGCAGCTTGGGAGAACAAGGAAACACAGACTGCTTCAGGTTGTCTTCCCAAATCGACTCAAAGGTTTATTTGATACACAGCAGTTTATATAGAGGAAAAAAGGTTCGTGTGTCAGCTTTCCCAGTTCAAACCGGTACAGACTAAATAAGGAAACGTCTTCCTGCCTTCTGAGCAAAGTATCCCTTGTGTAGTTTATCAGTTCAGCTATAATTTATGATCATCCCAGCAAAATACACTCCTAGACATAAAATACAGAGTTCTTTCATTAGTGAATTCTGAAACAAACCACCTGGCCTTTAACGAGCCTTTTCCAGGAGATAAAGAAAAAGGGAGGATGGGAGTAAGGAAGTGGTCTCATCTCTGTGGTGTTTTTGACCTTCTGGTACCAGCTTGTGAGTCTTACACATTAATTCTTGGGTCACAGAGAAAGAGAAAAACAACTATTAAATGGGCCTTATTGAGTAACTCTTTTCTGTATAATATCACAATAAAACAATATCCTGTAAATGCTACTATGGTATCAAAATATCACAACAGTTCTCTCCTTTTATCATGAAATGATAACATAGTATAAAGACAGAATGTAATAACATAATATAAAGACAAATCATAACTGTAAAACAAATCATAAATGTAACTAGTCCTTTGAGGAAGCTTAATATCAAAATTTTAAAAAGAAGAAAAGAAAAAGAAGAAAACGTCATTCTTTTCTTAGACAATCGAGTAATTTACAATCTAATGCTCAATACATACATCAGGATCATCATCGATGACATCTGACACATAATCTGGGTCAATTTGTGCCAATTGCAAATACATTGAAGTAGCTGTACTAGTAGCTATACGGGTTATCATTGAACGTACACAGGGTATCACACAACAGACAATAATCATCAAAAACATGCTGCAACGGTTACAAAGGCTACAATTAGTTCCTTCCATCTTCCAAACGTGTCCTGTAGCCACTTATGTAGCCACTGACCATGACCTGTATTGGCAATTAGTTCTATCTGCAATGCTTCAAGTTTATTCATAGCTTGTGTGAATGAACCGTTAGGGGCGGTGTTATTGGGAATGAAAGTACAGCATATATCACGGTTACTAGACCACAGGTACCGGTCCAATTAACAGGTAAAGCTAATCTAAGGGTATTATTGCACAACCAATAAGCATGTGGGATTGGTCTGGTCAGGCGCGTGACCATGTGTGATTTAACTAACTCCCCCCAGTCAGTATCATTTAAGACACCCTCTGGGGGAACAATGATCGAGTCTCTGCTCGAACTTGAACTGTGTGTGTGTTCCTCCAGATATGATACAACTTCAGCCACAGAGACAGCTAGCCATGTCTCATTACAGCGTGCACCTGGGGAGTCAGAGAAGAATGTATAGTTATCCTTTGTATAATCTATGTGTGTGTCTGGGCCAGTTAACTTTAGTCTGCGCAGACATATCATACTAGTATTAAAATGGAGAGGGATCTGTCCTAAGGGCAGTGAGGGTTTTAACCTATTCTTAGGGCGTTTCATTGGGGCGCAGGTCCCTGCGGTGTCATTAGATAACTTCAATAATTCGCCCAATGGAGTCTCAGGGTTAGTTGGTGTGTGTGTGTGTCTAAGTAGGCAGTCGAGAGGGCTCAGAGTCAACTGTAAAGTGTCTTTAAAGAGAGCATTATCTCCGCCGATTTTCTCTAGTCCCTCAGTGAGGGGGAAACCGGATATGGGGTATCCTACTATTACCTGTTCTGGATTAGCCTTTGAACAGACATAACAGTTACTGTTTCCTAAATCACGAGCGGCTGTTCTGGCATTTTCATACCAGGCGTTAGCTCCTGCTCTATGGGGTGCATAAGATGGTTTATTAGTGGCGTCTATGTTGCTATTTACTGATTTTAGGGAACGTAATGAGTGCATTAAGTAGGTGTCTTGCAAAATAGAGCATGAGGTATCGTCAGCAAAATACGACCTGCAGAAATGTGAACATGGTTGCAGTCTACAATACAAAATAGCAAAGAAAAATCCTAAGGTTAATGCGATAGATATGATAAATAACCTAAATATATAAGAAAGACAGTTCTTCACTCGTCTTCTGGCCTGGTCCCAGGTTCGAGAGACATTGAATAAGCGTCGTATGATGACAATGGGCATTTCATTTTCTCCATTATCAGGATGAAATGAGTCTGGCTTTATCAGGTTAGACATCATGTGGTACTTTTGGCTTTCTGTTCCTGCTGGATGTTTGAGTACCTTGTTGTTGTTCTTTCAGACGTTGTGTGTTAATCAGTGATTGCGTGTGTATGTACATTGGATCCGGGCGCTGGCTCGCCTGAGATGTCATCTACCCGTGTCTGTTTATTTGCTCTGGATCCGGGCGCTGGCTCGCCGGAGATGTCGTCTGCTTGATCCAACGCCTGAGATGGTCCGATTGGGCTGGTCTTAACCCTGCTGGCATGAATCCACTGAGGTTGTCCGTCTGTGAGGATGCTGGTTCTTCGTCACTGCCAGTAAAGCCTGGGGGCTGGAAAATGCGCGGCCTCCCAGAGTGTCCTTGGTTTTAGTGGCTTCTCCAACATGCATCTCCTTGTCTCCACTGGTGGAACTGTGGAGGGGAAAGGCTGAGAGAGACAAACTTTCTGATAGTTATTATTCAGTTTTTCTACCAGGTTGTGAACATCAGTGGACAATGCAATATACATCACCTTCTACTAGCGGTGCCCCTCTGGAAGCTGACCATGGTGTTGGAAATAGTCTTATTTCAAATGGAGATAATTTGGTTACTGCAGATTGAGTCATTCTAATCTCACACAGGACTTGAGTAAGTAATTTGACCCAGGTCATTAAAGTTTTAGCACACTTTTGAATTACTTCTAATGTGAATGAAGATCCTCTATCAATGTTAATCTGGTGAGGTATTCCGAATCTGGGTATTATTTCATTGCTCAACTTTTTACAGACTACTTCTGCAGTTTCTTTTGAGGTTGGATAAGCTTCTACTCATTTACTAAATTGATCCACTATTACCAGTAAGTACTTGATGCTTCCTTGTGCTGGCATATGTATAAAATCAATTTGTAATGTATGAAATGGAAAATCTGGTTGTGGTAAATGCTGATGTTTTGCTTTTGAGCTACCTACATTAGTTCGTGCACATGTTAGACAGGTTGCTAATATGCTTTTTACTGCATGTGATGTTTTCTCAATTACAAATCTTGATTTTATTGCCCCTATTACCCCTCTTTGTCCGACATGACTCACACAGTGAAAATGTCGGGCAAGGACTGGCACCAGGGAATATGGGAGGGCAATCAAACCCTTAAGATTTTGTATAAGCCATCTCTGTCATCTAAGGTACAGTCATTATTCTCCCAATAGGTGTAATCACATGCAGAGGCTTGCTCTTGTATGAATTTTAAATCAACATTTGTGTCTAAATAGTCTGGGAGTGTAACAAGTGGCAGCTGTAGGGGCACAGATAATACTTCCTGCGGAGGTGGGAGCTGTGATGCAGCTGCAGCCTTGGCTGTCACGTCTGCTAAGGCATTACCTGTTGCTTCGTCTGTGTCAGCTGTACTGTGTCCTTTCGTTTTTACAACTGCAACGGCCGATGGCAGCTGTATAGCCTGAAAAAGTCTTAGAACAAAATCAGAATTTAGCAATTTATTTTCCATCAGCAGATCTAAATCCTCTCTGTCTCCACAATGTGCCAAAGTCATGCACAACGCCAAATGCATAGCGGCTGTCTGCGCAAATTGTCACATGCTTATCCAAATGTAGCTCACAGGCGCGTATTAAAGCCATGAGCTCTGCTTTTTGTGCTGAGTGAAATGGTAATGAGTGAGCCTCTAGTATGATGTCAGGCACTGTTACCACTGAATAGCCACAAAGAAATGAGTTGTCATTCGGCCTTGAACAGGACCCGTCCACATAAACCGTGGCTGAGTCTGGGATAGGTGTTTGCTCTAAATCTGGACGTGGTGCTGTGGGTTCCTGTATACGTGTCATGCAGTCATGATCATCAAGCCTGTCTGAGCCATCCTGTCGGTCAGAAGAACACAGCATAGGATCAATAAATGTGCTGGCGAATTGGGTGTGCTGCTCGCTTTTATAGTGAGATTTGCATATGTTGTGTAGTTATGTTTGCTAGAATGGTCGTGACCTGGTGATTGGTGTGTAGAATAGTGTCATGTGAGAGTGTAAGTTTCTCGCAGTCCCTTATCATGATAGAGCAAGCTGCTACTGCCCTCAGGCAGGCCGGCATTCCTGAACAATTCAGGCAGCACCTTTGAGTGGCGGAGGTCAGCACTCCCTGTAATGCATTGAAAGAGGCAGTCATTTCTGTGGACCACAGTATTCGAGGAGGCTTCTCTTTTTTTACAACAGTCACGCAGAATGTGGTCATGAAAAGAACAGTCTGGTATCCACTGTCTGCAATAGTTCACCATGCCCAGGAAGGACAACATTTCCTTCTGTGTATTGGGCCGAGGGACAGAGGTCACAGCTTTGACCCTGTCTGCAGTCATGGAACGTTTTCCGTGAGACAGTGTGAATCCCAAATATTGAACAGAAGTCTGACAGTACTGCATTTTCTTTGCTGATGCTTTGTGGCCAGTCTTTTGGAGGTGCTGGAGAAGCATGTGTGTAGCAGTTTGACATAGTTATTCACTTTCAGCACAGAGGAGGAGGTCATCCACATGTGGATCAGGGTGCAGCCCTGGAGGAGTGAAGCACCATTGAGAAAGCAGCAGAGCTGTCTATCATGCCTTGGGGCAAACGAGTCCAAGTGTACTGCTTATTTCTATGTGTGAATGCAAATAACGGCTGTGTGTCTTCACAGGTACTGAGAAAAAGGAGCGGAGCATAAATCCACCACGGTAAAATGTGTATGCAATGCATGTCAATATGCTGTGAACATCTGAAACGAGAGGTGGCAGAGGAATGTTGACTGCATTAATTTGCCTTAAGTCTTGTATGAAACGCCATACGCCAGGTTTGTTAGGCTTTGGCACAGGATTGACAGGAGTGTGGGCTTTATTACTCCTGTAGTCAATAAATCTCCTATCATGACATCTAGGGCTGCGGCTTTTTCGGCAGAAATGGGATGTTGCTTGACATATACTGGCTTGTTGTGTTTTAATAGGTGTACGTGATAAAGTGTACAGTCAATAAATCCTATATCATTCTCACTTTTTGACCATAATGTCATATTCTGGTATTCAGCTGGCAATGTAACTGCAGAAATAGTACAGTCGATAGGGTAGGTTAGATCTATGTGTCGACATATGTCGTAGTTATGTCATAAACTATGTCTGAGTTATGTGACAAAATCACTGTTTGACCTTAGAGAAACAAAAGTGTGGCTCCCAGTCATGGGATTACCTGGTAGTGGCGTCTGTACACGTTTTTTTTGGCACAGTGTGTGACATAGAGTACCGGACAAAAAGGATGTTGAGTTCATTCTCTGCTGAGGGTCCAGCTGACACAGAGGATGTTCCTTCTCCATCATGTCGGTACATAGGGCAGAGAAAACATAAGCTGTTATCAGTGTCAGCAAACATTTCACCCTTTATGTTAAATGAAATACACAAATTCATTTTTGCTCTGGGTGTCTGCGGCTGCTGGAAAACTGAGCTAAATTTGCACCTCTAGCTTGTCCAACAGTGCATAAAGCGTTTTATGAATACTAGGATAGATTCATCAGGCTTCTGTTTACACATAGTTACTGCATTTAAGTCAATTTTGTCTCTGGACATTGTTAGCAGGAATTTCTTTAGATTCTTAAAGAAATCGGCGACTTTGTCATTATTTACCCACAAAAACTCTGCAGTTGTGGATGCTTTATCATGCTTTGGGTCTAATTCACCTATCTCTCTTATGAGTTGTGACTCGGTTACTCCAGGAATGCATTGACACAATATGTACCTGTAATCCGGACCACCCAAATGGTGATATCTGGTACTTCTCTGTAGTGCAGAGACAAAGGCTGTAGGATTTTTAAGAGGATCGGGAAGCTCTTTAATAGTTGTCACTAATTCTGAGATTTTAGGGGGCTGAATACAACACTGATCTCCTATTATCATAAAGGGGTAAGTGTCATTGACGTCACTAGATTTTGGTTCTGTTTGTTTACTACCGCGAGTGTTGGCGTAAGGACCTTTGTCATTCCGGCTTTGTTTTTCCTTTTTTCCTTTAGATAAGTCTTTATTAAAGTTCAGGTAACAGGTATTTCTTTAGCTACCTCTAAACCTCTAGCTACGATATCGTGGCGTTTCATGTGGGTGTCTATCGTGGACACTGCCTGATGCAAAAGTTTTTCTTCATAGTCGTCTAAATTGTTTTTCATAAGTTCCTCACATTCTTCTTTCAAAAGTTTTTCTCTCTTTCTATGTTCTGCTAATTCTTCCTCGCGGCGTATATATTGTTTTTCCTGATCCTGTTTAAAGAGATGGCTAAGATCCGTTGCATGTGATTCAGATTTTTCGTCGCTTTCTTTTGAGCTGGTTGGATCAGAATGCTGACATTGTTTACGTGCAGCTGCTACAGCGACTATTAATTCGGTCTCATCTTCGTAAGGCGGCGGGGCTGTGGGCTGAATGGCTGAGCATGCAAGACTAGCTTTTCCTGCGGTAGGTTTATGTTCTTTGCTAGAGCCTGCACTAGTTTTATTTCATGTTAAAGCATCTACACCTGGTTCCGGTCCCTTTTGTCCATAGCGGTAACATTTGATGCATCACGTCGCGGCATTCTATCATATATTTTCTACAGGACTTTTTAAGCAGACTACTTTTCTTATCACAAATGATATTCAACATTTCTACTGACCTGTTTTCTGGCGATAATCGTTCGGGATAAGGCTCCGGAAATAAATTAGAATGCATTGTACTCACAGTCCGTAAGTTGTAAACAAAGTCAGTCACATAAGCACTCCCGCATGTTCTGGATACGTAATCATGGACGTCTTCACCGATTCGCGGACGTGGGTTACACGTAACCGGAAATGGGAGTTATACTGAGCCGTTATTTGAGACTTTATTTTGTATTTTATTAATTTTTGGTTTTACAGGTACTTTAGATTTTTTATCGGACCTGTCTGTGGTCTTTGAATAATTCTGACCCATGTTCAGTGATTTCCAGAGGGGTTTACACGCTAGGAGGATTTAGGTTAGTATTTTCGCTGCGGCACAGCTGAGGTCACTTTAAATTTATTGCTAGCAATTTTTGTTTGGGTGAGCAACTCTCACTTAGCGAGCAACTCCTCGCAAAACAACAGGCAACTCCCTGTGTCTTTCTGCTTTTAATTTACTGCTTTTAACCCTTGAGACCCGTGTTTTTTTTTTGTTTTGTTTTGTTTTGTTTTTTTAAAAGAAAAATTAAACAATTAATTATTATTATTATTTTTTTTTTTTTTACGTATAAATGTGTTGTGTCTTTCCACTTGATTATAACTGATTTATTTATAACATTTTATATAAAAGAAAAACGAGAAGCACATTAATTCATAGTAATTTAACATAAAATTGTTTGATAGTGTTAATTTGGAAAGCCACAACTCTAGCGGGTCCACCAACACCACACAAGGGTTAATTTACTTTATTCGGGGACTGAGGAAGTCGTCAGTGTATCTCTCTGGATCACTAAGTGAAACTTCGTCAGCATATCCCGTTTTTTTATGGATCGATCACTGAGAGAGGCATAATACGGTCTTTATATAAATATGAAAGACGCATATTTACCTTCTGTCAGTCATCCCACTTCTGACACCAAAATTGAAGGAAATTGCCTTCCCGGGTTTCCTCCGTGGCGTGAGCGATAAGCAGAGTTCTGTCCTTTCCTTCTAAGATTCCTAATTATTTAAAGTAACACTCAGGTATGCCATTCAGCTGGGTTATTTACGACGTCGGGAGCAGCTTGGGAGAACAAGGAAACACAGACTGCTTCAGGTTGTCTTCCCAAATCGACTCAAAGGTTTATTTGATACACAGCAGTTTATATAGATGAAAAAAAAAGGTTCGTGTGTCAGCTTTCCCAGTTCAAACCGGTACAGACTAAATAAGGAAACGTCTTCCTGCCTTCTGAGCAAAGTATCCCTTGTGTAGTTTATCAGTTCAGCTATAATTTATGATCATCCCAGCAAAATACACTCCTAGACATAAAATACAGAGTTCTTTCATTAGTGAATTCTGAAACAAACCACCTGGCCTTTAACGAGCCTTTTCCAGGAGATAAAGAAAAAGGGAGGATGGGAGTAAGGAAGTGGTCTCATCTCTGTGGTGTTTTCGACCTTCTGGTACCAGCTTGTGAGTCTTACACATTAATTCTTGGGTCACAGAGAAAGAGAAAAACAACTATTAAATGGGCCTTATTGAGTAACTCTTTTCTGTATAATATCACAATAAAACAATATCCTGTAAATGCTACTATGGTATCAAAATATCACAACACATATATTATAGAATTTTGCGCTCTTTTCTGTAAGTGCGTAATGTGCATGCACGCATTTTTGTAACTCCCACCTGCATCCATAAATGACCCACATTCTTTGCGATCACGAAATCTGTTTTTTTAATAGATCATTTTCTTATACTTATATTGTACTTCATTGGTAAAATTGTTTAAATGATGATCACATCACGAAAATATACTTAATTTTTTTATTGATTGATTTAAGTAGTACGAATCGAATCGAATTGTTTTGTAAATATTCAAAATTATCATTATTATTATTATTACTACTACTATTACTATAATTTACTTGGTTCAGGCCTCAGTAAAGCTGGAAGTAATAGAAAAATGTGTTCAGTTTTATGAATCAATCAGTTTTATTGGCATTAATTTCACAGCAACTCCTTAGACACGAGTTCACTCATTGTTCTTAGAACTGTAGACTTTCTGCACATGATATCACTCCGCCTGAGATGTTCTCCACTCATCAGTCATCAGGGGACCATGTGCTTCACCTCTAACTTCTCACAAACTTGCAAAGCAGAAAATGTGGTTACGTTGCACTTTTGGTATCCTACACGAAAAAATGCAGAGTGTTTTTTTGCAAATTCACACCCAAGATGTCACCAGCAGATATCACCCTCTGCGTTGGCCTAAAGCCAAACAAGTTTCTATCAGGTCCGGTGAATGAGTCCTATCTGCGTCACAGCTTGTGGCTTGGTATCAGATGCCCTGGGTGTGACCCAGGGGGGCAACTGAATTTAAGCACAGCTCCTCGCCGGGTAGCATCATCAGAGAGAGAGAGACAACCGATCCAACATGAGTCTGACTGAGAAAGACAAGGCTGCCGTCAAGGCACTCTGGGCCAAGGTCTCCAAGGTTATGGATACTGTTGGAGGCGAAGCTTTGGGCAGGTAAGGCTGTATTGGCACTTCTTTATTGAATTCAGTACAATTGAATTTTATTTATACAGCGCCAAATTACAGCAACAGTCGCCTCAAATATTTAAACACACTTCAGATGTGTGTTTCCACTACTTAAAATAAGCTCGTGCTCCAGGTGAGGCTCGAACTCACAACCTCGGCATAACTCTGCAGGCTACTGTCTTATAAGTACCGCGCGCTGACCGATTGCGCCACTGGAGCTTGTGACCCACCATGTTCATCTCTGCTTCCACAGGATGCTCCTCGTGTATCCGCAAACCAAGACTTACTTCTCCCACTGGCCGGACCTGACTCCCGGTTCTGAGCCCGTGATGGTTCACGGAAAGCTGATCTTGGGTGGAGTCACTGAGGCCGTGTCCAAGATTGACAACCTGAGAGGCGGCCTGCTGGAACTGAGCGAGCTGCACGCCTTCAAGCTGAGGGTGGATCCATCTAACTTCAAGGTAAGACGCGGATCATGTGCATATGCGATTTCAGTTATAAACAGAGGTTATTGTCTATTCCTATTTCACGCACGGTTAATTTATGTAACAAAGTAATCCAACGTATTGAAAAGATTGTTCTTAAGAAGATCGAGTTTATTGACTATGCATTTGCACTAACAAACAGTCTGTTTATTAAAAGCGATTTCTGCCGAGCAAACTTCATATATTTGGTGTAAACTGTTTCCTCTCTCTGCAGATGCTGGCTCATTGCGCTATGGTGGTGATCGCCATTATGTTCCCTAAAGATTTCACCCCGGAAACTCATGTCGCCTTCGACAAATTCTTGGCCGCCGTGGCCCTGGGTCTCTCTGAGAAATACCGTTGAGATGTCGGCAGCGAAAAGCGCAGTTTGTGACCATTAAAATCATGGTTGGAAAACGAAAATAAAGCATGTCGCCAAAAATAATCCTGCTCTGTGTGTGTGTGTTTTTCTTTTTTTAAATATCCCACTGTGTCGTTTCACACCTGCACACGTGACACTGCAGAAAAAAGTCCCAATAAAGAGTTTAGATTAAATGGCAGTGTTCTTTTTCTATGGGGAAGAACTGAGAAAAAATGATTTTATGTATTTTTATTTATTTATTTTATACTAAACAACAATCCATAGATTACAAACTGCCATGGAATAACAGTATCAAAAAGAAATATCCAAAAGTATGCCCTTTTTTAAATATATGGAGTGAAAGACAGAGCTTATGGATATATTGAATCCTGCACCACAGCTGTAAATGGAGTCATTTCATTATGATTCGGAGTTTATCATCACCTAGAATGATCCTGCAAAAACGAAGAGACAGTGACACTGGTGTATCATTCCTGTGGTTTAATTTAGTAATCCAGTTATGTGTAACTTCTCTTACCTGACCAAAGCAGCGGCCACAAGACCTCCCCCAATGGGACCGACCCAGTACACCCAGTGGTAAGTCCAGTAACCGGTCACCACAGCTGGACCGAAAGCTCTGGCAGGATTTAGACACGTTCCTGATATATCACCCCTGCACATAAGTGATAAAGTTAAACAAGAGGAAAAACAAGTTTTTAAATCATTTACTTAAGCACAAGATAAAATCCTGCTTAAGTAGGCCAATAATGCAAAACACTTTAGAATATGCCTAAAGCACCAAAAGCAATCAGACCAGGATATCATATATTTTTACAATATTATTAATGGGTCAAAATTTTTGATTCATTAATATATCAAGGTGAACAACACTAGAGGGCAATTTCAAGCCAATAGCACAAGTCATCTTCAAGTGCAGGATCTACCATGGATCGCACTATAGGAAACATTGCAGAAGTTGAGGACAGCTACACGTATCCGGGAATCCCACAGGCAAATAGCAAGAACAAGATCCAGGCTATCAAATTAATATCACCGCCCTGCCTGTGATCAGGTAAAATGGTAAATGGCCTGTATTTGTATAGCGCTTTACTAGTCCCTAGGACCCCAAAGCCCTTTACACATTCAGTCATCCACCCACTGGTGATGGCAAGCTACATTGTAGCCACAGCTGCCCTGGGGCGCACTGACAGAGGCGAGGCTGTGGGTGAAGTGTCTTGCCCAAGGACACAACGACCGAGAACCAGCAACCTTCCAATTACAAGGCGAACTCCCAACTCTTGAGCCAAGATCGCTGCTGGACAGGGCCCTGTGTCTCACCCTGCCAAGACATTGATTATGACCGTACAGCCCACCAGGAAAGGAGCCAGTGGGGTTTTCGTCCTGGTATTGACAGCCACCAGCAGCACCACCAAAGTTATCAGGCAGGTCATGGCCACCTCTCCGAATATGGCTCGCGACAGCTGGCTGTCTGACTTGAGGATAGTGAACGCTGCTCCCGTGGCATTGATGAAGCGTTCTGGAGGGGTCATCAGCTATGAAACAGTAGAGTTGTGGTGAAAATTTCACAGGATACTCAAACATGCATTTAGAAGATGTGAAGGTGCTGAACCTTCAACTGACCTTGGCCATTCCAGCTCCCACCACTCCTCCAATCAGCTGGCAGACAATATAGAGCCCCGCCATCATCAGGTCCATCCCTCCACACAGGTAGATGGCAACAGTGAAGGGAGGGTTAAAGTGAGAGCCACTGGGAGGAGGCAAAGGAGCAACAAAGACAAAGTTGAGAACAAACTGAGCTAACTCCACTCAAATCTGGTAAATGTCTACACCGTAAACCTTTAACCCAGAGTTATCAAACATAAGGCCCAGGGGCCAGAATGGGCCAGCAAAGACTCCTGATAAACACCTCCCCATGAACACTCATGCTACTTCAAAGTAAAACAAGGTGATAGATTAACAATGAAATGACAGAAAAGTTATTTTTGTCACTTACTGTAAAAATTTATTTTTGTTACAATGAAGCCACAGTCAAATAAATAAATCTGTGCATTAACAAAAATGGTCTGTTTTATAATTACAGGATAGTTTGGGCGATGACCTATAAGAAATTGTTATTTGTTATGTGATTTTACACATTTAATTCAAACAATTTAACCCCAAAGAGTTATGCCGACAGATTTCTTGCATTTTCTGCAGTGACGCGCTGTCGAAACTGACCTTCCTTTTCTTATATAAAGACATCACAAGGATTAAATGTGTCATGTGGCACGCTACGTCAAATCCCTGCTTTACCCTCTAGATTTTTTAAATTGATTTATTTGCATCAATCATACATACACTGCCTCGTTTATCTACAAAAGATATCCTGAAAAGATTTAAGGTAGGTAAATGAACTTTATCTTTAACCTTCAAGTAACCAAGGTTAAAGTTTGACATAAATGATATTCAAACAAACAATCCAACAACTAAAACATAAATGCCAACGTTTGACTTCATAAATAACTTTACCTGATTTTATCCATGACAGCCACCAGCACGGCTACAGCCAGACCGTGCACCAGGGCTGGCTGTAGCCGTCCAGCTTCTGGTACGTTCTCGATCACAGACACACAGCCGATGAAAACAAAGAACAAGGTCCCCACAATTTCAGCCAAGCAGGGCTGGTACAATCTCTCGTATTTGTTAGGTTGAGGTTTCAACACGGGTTTAGTCTTCATAGGCTCCATTAGAGCAGAATCTCCCATTTCAATTTGCTCCTCGCCCATTGTCGCTCCTTATTTGCCTGCACCTGCAGCTGGCTTCTCTGTACTCGGACCAGTGTGCCGAAGTGCCGAAGGTGCTGCAAGGTGTTGGGGTTTATTAATAATCATCCCCCATAACCTGCACACTGCAAACATATTGCATCACTGGTCATAAAAGCATAAAGAATGAATTATTGAGCCATATAAATGTTCTTCACACCTGTTCAGCCATGCTTGGCAGTGTTTGAAGGAGTGCACTTAAGTGACATCTTTAAAAAAAATAAAACATAAAACGCATAAAACATAATGATGCATGAGGGAGGGGTGGAGGTCACAAGTTCCAGAGTTAAAGTATTCTTCTGTCATAACAATCATTGTCTTTGCTTTATTTGCATCCCCTGCCAAACCTAAAGCAATCGCCAAGCGTCCATATAGATAAGCTAGATTAGAGACTTTGCAGAAAGTTATGGTCCAGGGTAGGTGGATTTTACACTCTTGGATAACAACACTGAACTTTAGATTATGTCAGACTAATTACATCCTAAACTAAGATAAACATGTATGTACCGAAACATATTTATATTATTTAATAGACAAATGGCATCAAAGAGGCCAAACGTCACAAAGAACAAAGAGAAAAGAGCGGTCAGAATCGTGCATCTGACCGTGAATCAAAATCTTGTTTCTCAAATTTATAACACAAGCAGCTCAGCCAGTGCAAATACAGCAGAAAATAATCAAACAGTGTCATATGACAATATATCAACCATTGGGACGTTTTCTTTTTCGGCAAATCCTCTTTTTTTAATATGTGTGACATTTTTTTAGCGTTTATGCACTGCTGCAAGTACTTTGATACTTTCCCTCTATTGACCCTGAGACGCGACGGATTCAATAAAAAGAACTGAGAAAGTAAGTAAGTAAAAATATTATTTATATAGCACCTTTCAGGACAAAGATCACAAAGTGCTTCACAAGAAAAAAACATAATGTTGGTCTGTGCTGTTTTGACTTTGTTTTGTATTTTTGTTTCCTTATATTGTTGGAAATATGTTAAGTTCTTGTGTTGCCGCTAGTAGTTAGGATTTAGTCGAGTTTCATTCTCGTTTTACTACTTTTATAACATTTATAAGTCTACTCTTGTCTTCAGTGTCAATATGTCGTATTTCTTGTCTGCGTGTTACATGTCATCAAGCTTGTGTGTCACGTCTTCATTTCTCTGTTTCCTGTTTTATTTTGAAAGTCTCTTGTTTCTCTGTTCAATGTGTTTACTTTTCCCCTGTGAGGTAGTTATGTTCATTTGTGTCAGCTGTTTCTACTTCCCCTGATCACCTCCTGTGTGTATTTAATCTGTTTGTTTTCATCCATTCCTTGTCAGGTCATCTGTTGTTTCTTGCCATGTTTCCAAGTTTCTTGTCCAGTTTCATGTCAGGGTTCTTCATGTTGTTTTTTTAGTTCTCCCAGTTTAGGTTAATGTTTAGTTTTGTATCAGTGTGCCTTACCTTATGTTCTGCTTCTGAATACTGTGACAAATACCAGGGCATTTAAAACAAAGACAAAAAATTAACCAAATGCAATTCCAAAAAGATGAGTTTTTAAGTTGTTGGGTTTTTTTTTTAAAGAGACTACTGAATCCACAGATCTCAAGCTCACAGGAAGAGAGTTCCTTAATGTGGGGGCCACAGTGTCAAAAGCTCTGTCTCCCTGATTTCACAGCCTTGTTTGCTGTATAACAGGGGTGGGCAACTCCAGGCCTCAAGTGCCGGTGTCCTGCAGATTTTAGATGTGTCCAATTAAAAAAATTTAAACGACCTCCTCAACATGTCTTGAAGTTCTCCAGATGCCTGGTAATGAACTAATCATTTGATTCAGGTGTGTTGACCCGGGGTGATAAAAACCTGCAGGACACCGGCCCTCGGGGCCTGGAGTTGCCTAACCCTGCTGTATAACAAATAGGCCCTGATCACATGACCTCACGGACCTGCTAGGGACACAGGGCTGTAGAAGTTCAATAATCTAAGCTGGTGCTTGTCCATGAAGAGCTCTAAAAGTCAGAACCAGAATCTTAAAATGGAGCCAATGGAGCTGTATTAGCAATGGCGTCACATGCGAGTACTTTGGTCAGAAGCCTTGCTGCAGCGTTTTGAACAACCTGCAGATGTTCCAGGGAGTTTTTGCTTAGACTTATAAATGATCAATTACAGTAGTCCAAATGTGATTAAATAAATACATGTATAGCAGCCTCCAGTTCAGTACGTGACACAATAGGACTTAGTAAATAAGTAAGTTAGATTTCTTGATTGTTTCATTGATTGATTGATTGACTAAAGCTTACTTACAAAACACTAGAAGGTGTTGCGACCCAACTTGTTTTCCTTGAAGTTTACTATTTCTGTTTTTAATTCGTACAACCTGTTTCTTCAATCTTATCACATCTCACAGTGAGGTTAGATAAGATTATGAGATGGAGATCAAAAGATTATAGTGATAAGATTGTACTATAATGTTATGTGTATTATACAACACATCTATTGACAGCATTCTTCAACGGAGTAATTGTACATCCACCTTTTTTCCTATCTTAAATCCAGTACTGTGCAAATGTCTCATTTCTTTTTATCTTTTTTTATATCTTTCTCCCAAGGACAGACTTTATTGTTTTTTGGTCTGGAAGTTCTCCGGGCTTCCTAAAGGTCTTTCAAAGTTTTTCTTGGACATTGACTGCTTTTTCACTCACTTTTAGTCAACTGCTTGTACCTGAGCATTTTCAGAGAAAACCAGAGCCACTTAACACTGACTCGTGAGTCGTGATTTATTTAACCACTTAAAAAAGCACATAACTCAAGGGATGAACCAGTGTTGGGTTTTCACATAAAACACGAGTTAACAAATAACCTATTTTAAATCTTTAGGCACTTTGCTAATAGCAACCTGTTGAAAAACACATCATTTATTCCTTCCAAAAGGTTGATTCTGTTCATCTGGACGTAGCATTTTCAGCATAGCGTAGCGCAACATAGCATTTTCAGCGTAGCGCAATGCTATGTCCAGATGAACAGAATCAAACCTTTTGGGATTTACTTACCTGAATGATTGAGCATGCATCAAGACATTATTTATTTCTATTTGTACAGTTAAATGATGCTGACATGGTTTGACGGGCATAAAATTATAGTTTTGCTCCACGAAGCTGATTACCAAAGAGCTATTAGCTAAAAGCCTGACATATCTCAGCATTCTGTGGAAGACAAAAACAAGAAGTGGCAGGCTAAAACCTAAAAAACAATCAACAGTAGGGGAACAGTATCTGAAAGTCATGTCCTTAAGACTTGACAAAGGCCTGTTCACTGAAGCCTCATCAGAAATGGTCTCTGTGGAAGACTGGCTGGAAACTGGAGACTGGAAAGGAGGGAGAAAAGGCTAAGGCATGCTAGCTTACACGAGAACTGGACTGAAAAACGGCGGGAACGGGTTTTATGGTGTGTTGAATTGAGAATTGAAGCAGGTCAGGAGAGAGGTCCAACAGCGAGTGCTTACAGCCATCTGTAAAACAGGTGGAGGCTCTGTCATGGTTTGGAGAGCCAGTGGTGTTGAGGATCTTGTCAACATTGATGGAATTATGAAGACAGACAAGAACAGTCAGATTTTGATCTGCCACGCAGTAACATGTTTAAGGCATCTGATTGGCAAAGGCTTCATTTATTAACCTCACACCACCACTGCAGTAAAAGCATACGTGTATAGAAACACACACAGTGGACACTATCAGTCATGGGCTGGTCTACCTAGGCAGAGTATAAAAGCGCTACATAAGAAGCAGTCCTTTTACTTTCAAACTCAACAGAATTGTACAAGCTAGGTTTTTTCGTTATATGCTGTCTTTCATCAACATGTATTAGCACGTTTCAATAATTCCCCAACGAGATTTACAATGAGTGACTCAAGACTTTTGTTCATTTTGATTATGAAATTTTCACTTGCAACGGAGTATTTTGTCTTAAAAAAAAAAAAAAAAAAAAGAATCTACGTTTCAAGTATCATTGGATCGAAGTACACCAGTTTATGATTCTAATCTGCCTTTATATTTTAAGCCACTGGCCTGTCCTTGTACCGTCATTTAAGTAATAAAACTATTAAAATACTCCTTGCCATGTGGGACTTTGATTCAAACAAATACAAAAGACTCAACTAAGTAGTGCAGAGAGCAGACAGTGTGAGCGTTTGAAAGAAACTTTTATTGTTAAATATGCCTGGACTTTTTCCAGCCAAACAATAGAAGCCAACAGTTATGGTGGATATCTGTAGGCACAGATTCTTCCCATGTTGCTGAGAAATGTATGACCATCCGAATGGAAAAGATGCCAAGATACCCATCAACTGGTTGTGGTCTCTGCAGTCCTCTTTAATGAATTAGGCCTTCACTTTAGCACAACTCGAGTTTTATGGTCACCGATCAACAACCTGCGAAAAAAGATAATCTTTACTGGTTGTTTCCATCACATTTATTATCCATTTATTGTCATGACCTTTCATTCATCTAAGAAAGATTTGCTAAAATGCACATGATGTGGTACAAAGCCACTGTGTGCTTTTTACACATATTCCATCTTTTGTAGGATGTGTGTATTCTGAATACACAGATTCTTCAAAGAGGCATAATCTAAATAGAAACAACATTAGAGAGACTTAATGTAACTGCAAAGTGTTTCTCATAAGACCCCAGGAGTTCCAGTGTAGTAGGTGTGTTGGGTCTATAAATGGTTAAGAAGGATTTAATACTTAAGCATTATGATTGGCCTTGCAGAAGTAACTAATAATAAATAAATAAGACCTACCGAAATACTAAGAGTATTTAAAAAGGTGAACGTAATATTGTGGCTGACTATCGTACTTGAACTGACTTGCCACCCACTTTCATCCCAACAGTAGTACTGCAATGCTACATGAATATGGCCTTTTTTACGAGGAACTACAAATCTATACTAGACATATGTGAAATGTGCACGTTTGACTTTTGGACGCAAAAGCAAATAACATGTCCTGAATCTTTACCTGATGATGCTGACAGTTAGCAGTGCACCAGCAACGGGTCCAACCCAGAAGACCCAGTGATTGTCCCAGTGGTTGGCAGCCATGGCAGGACCAAAGGCACGGGCAGGGTTCATGCAAGCTCCAGACAAAGTCCCTCTGAAATAACAGTCATGACAAACCAACACGTTAATACAGCTGGAGATCAGTGATGCAGATCAGCAGCACACTTCTCATGCAAGAAAAACAGGATATACAAGCAATGGGATAATGGTCCACATGCTTGTGCATGACATAAAGACTCATTTAAAAGGGAAACTTGACGAAGTTAATAAACTCATGAGGATACATTAGAGGAAGCAGAGATTAACCTGTTCCAGTGGTTCTCAGACCTTTGCTGCCATGTCTTGCTTTATGAGCTGAAAGAAGTTCACACCCTACATCTTTTAATTTGTATCAGTGATTTAAGTTAAAAAAAAAAAAGTTTAATTTTAGTAAAGTAAAAAGATGATGTAGTAGCAGTAGAACGCTCTTGTTTATTTTCCCTAAAAAAAAATATCATATTATCATATCATACTAGTTTCACTTTCATTCCCCCCCATTAGCAACACCCCCCAAGGTGGCACTGCCCCACAGTCTGAGACCCCCTGGGCTATAATAAGAACCAGTATCTTTAGGTTCTGCCATTTTGAATTTTACTTTTTCTCCTTTTCAGTACTTATTACAAAAGTCAACCAAAAGCAGGACAAAATAAACAAGTAGACCTTTTTTTATTATTATTATTATTTTAAATCTGAAACCACGGCTCCTATCAATGCCCTAATAGTGATCAGAGTCTAGCTCCCAGTGATTCCTCCTGAGATTCTTACCCAGCAAGTATGTTGGCAGCCACAGTGAGGCCAATGCAAAAAGGAACCCCGTCTGTTTGGGTTCTCCTGTTGACGGCCCCCAGGCACACCACCATGGTGAGGATCAGGGTCAACAACATTTCTACCAGGGTGGATCTACCAGCATCAGCAGAGACCACTTTAAAGGCTCCTCCGAGGGAAGCGGTATAGTTATTAGAGGGATACACTGCCTAAAAGCACAACAAGTAGAACACATAGGATATAACATGACTGGAACCTTAACTCTTTTTTCAGTAAATCAAAATATCATTTAATGATCTTAAATTACAATCTTGTATGGTAAATGTTTTTGGCTCAGTCTTGATAAGGTCAAGTCAATGATGTTATCAATCTTGAAGTCAAAGTGCTGCTTGGTAAGTAATCAGAAATCACAATTCTGAACTGTCATAGTGTGTCATCCATATTTATACACAGCAAGTCGAAAATATTGGGTTCAATGATGTAAAAATGATGACATAACCTTGTAAATTCACATTTTACATTACAAAACATTAGAGTCATGCCAGAATAAACAAACGCTGACTTACTCAAAACTAAGATCAAAGTAAAAATGATGAAAAAATTAAAATTCAAGTCTTGAGAGCCCATTTTGACTGATTTTTACAGATTTTAAAACATATCACTCCATCAGTTAATTAGTTAATTCATTTATAAATTATTATTTCTGCATTGCAAGTTTTTTTTTAACTTTTACATTGAAATATAGAAATAACATAATTAAATGAAATATATAGTGATTTGCACAACTTACAGAAAACTATTTGTAACAAAATAAAACCCTAAACATATTGTTGACATCTTCTTACCACTATCTAAAGGCCAATGATTACAAAGAAAAACAAATTTTCCACACTGGCAGTGCATGAAATAACATTTTTTGCATTTTAGCATTTAGTTAAAAAAAATCAACAATTAGACTGACGACAAAATTTAACATCTTGACTTATAATGAATTTGCGTCTTTAGTATTTCATCTTTTATTTAGACTATATCTTACCTTTGACAAAAAAGCACCAACCACTCCTCCGGCCATCTGAGCTACGATGTAAGGTACGAGCAAAATCAGCTTCATCCCCCCGCACAGGTAGACGCTCAGCGACACTGCAGGATTAAAGTGTCCCCCACTGCAAGAATTGGAATTAATTTTAGTCTATAAAGTGATCAAGCAGTCACAACTGTCCGTCAAAAATGGATGAATAGATGAAAAAGGATCAAAGAATAGAGTGGGATGAAAAGAGCATTTGAATAATGTGTTTATGTGTGTGCTACCTTTGTTGTATCAAACTGAGGCAATACAAAGTGTGACAAAAAAATGCATCAGAATATTTTTAAAAGGGTTTTTTTGCTGTGGTTTCCAACACCTAGATGCTCTTTAAATTAAAGCAACTTCTACAAGTTAGGGCTTTTTACTCTAAGCACTAAATCCTAAAAATATCCATAAATTTCTTTTTTCTTTGCTTTTACACTAACCAAAATCCCCCCAAAATTCTATTTTAATACTGTAAGAACAAGAAGAAAAAACAGTATATAATAAATCTGTACCTGATTTGTCCAAACACTGTGATCAGCACTCCCAGGGCCAGTCCATGTGCCACGGCAGGCTGGATGACACCCCCCGTTTCCACGTTCCCGATAACAGAGGCACACCCCACAAATACGAACAAGCAGGTTCCCAACAGCTCAGCCAGACAGGGCTGCACGTACAGCTCATATTTGCATCGTATCTTACTTCTGTTGCCAATGTCTTTCTCCACCTTCGGCTCCCCCATTTCGGTTACTGTGAAGACCTCTGTCTTATTTTCTAGCCCTGACATGCTGTATTTGAAACCTTCTGCCCTGTGCTTGACTCCCTCCACTTCCACTGGTGGACTACAGTACGATCAGCATACAGTTCTGTATATAAGCCACACATATGATGATGCAAAAGGGAAATGCGTCCATGCGTTTTCGCTGTGATGCCCCTCCTGCCTGCAATTTTTTATACTGCCAAAATAGCTTGTTAAATGATTAGTCTTGTCGTGGAACATCAAAGTAGTCAGGGTGAAGGTCCTGTTACACAATCAATGTTTAGTTGTGTTTTTTTTTTTTTTATTGCTGAACCTAAGCTCATCAATAAGCCTACAGATACCAATACAAATAAATAAGTAACTTTTATGATCTATAAGGTCCCCTAAATAAAGTCATCAGTCAATGATACAACCCAACACAAAGTCTACCTGCGCAATTAATGCAATCAAGAATTCTCAGAACTTATCGTGGTGTTCACTCCCAAGAATATCGCACGCACTCTGGATAAGCCAAGGCTTTAAACATAATCGTTCAGATATGACGTCCATAACAAAGTAGATAACTGACAGTTCAACGACATCTTACACAAAAGATTTTCTTTAATTATCTGCACTTGATTGATCATCAAATATAATCAATAACAAACTAATCTGTCACTTTCTCTCAGCTAGGGTCAACATTTTGCAGGTAAATGTGAAATTAACGAGCATTTGTATGTATTTCACTATTTATGGCATGCAAGTAATAATCTGATCAATAAATTAAATTAAAATGGCACATGAAAATCAGGAAAGCACAAATAAGTAACATCTGTGATTCTTAATACATTCTTTCATCTCCATCACACAAGAGCAGATTTGTTGATGTTTTGGACATGTTCACAATTCTCATCATGTCTTCGACACATACAGGGATATCAAGGATGCTTGTGAAACTGCATTTTGCTGAGGCCGGGACTTTTCACACCGGAACAAATCCCAGATGAGGGGCTCGGCAGAGAATTAATGACTTCCTCTTTCCTTAGGCCTCCTTTAACACGTCTTCTCCCGCTGTTGGTTTTGGCGGACACACACAAAAAGTGGCGCAATTTAATGCTCAAAACGCCAACTGAGAGAGACCTGTGGAAAGAGAACATGACCTGTTCTTGTTAATGGCCACAGCAGACATTCAAACTGATGAGCGGGGGATCTGAAAAACACGCACGAGTACGACAAAGTAAATACGCTGACAGTCAGTTTGTCACCATTGTAGTCAGAGAACATCCTGAAACATAGCGTCTGTCACTTTGATGTCCTCTCACAGCTTACGTGTCCATTCATAAGGCTAACATTAAAGTGTGCATTACCCAGATTAAGCTTATCCTTGGTGGCCCAGCAGATATTGTAGTGCTGAAGAAGTTGTTGCAACAGTTCCTTCTCATCCAAGAACTCCAGACGCTCAATTCTGAAAGAAATGAAAATCTACTCAAGACTTTGTCTTAAAATGTGACTTTTCATTTCAGGAAGCTACAGTCATGTAGACTGTGGCGGGACCTTAAAAAAGCTAAACTGAAGCAACACTGAATGATTTCAAACTAGGTTTCAATAGATTGCTGCACTCAAAAAACAATATAAATAAATTGGGGGGGCTTGATTCACAGTACTGGATAATGCAACAATCCTATAAATACCTTTCACCGAGGCTTTTTCCAGATGAATTCCTCATAGTAAAACTCCACAACATTCCATATACAATATTCAATATTCTCGTTATCTCCAGTCAGAGAATCCATAAAAATGGACATCAATTATAATGTCAGGACTTCAAACTTTACTGGCCTTCACTGGCAGCTTTACTAGCGCATAAAATGGTAACAGTCGCAATTTAACTGGATTAAGATGAAGAAGCAAGACAAGAACCCGAGCAAGTGCACTCTACGCTCGGCGAGTATCAAACGTAACCACCAAAGCCGGACCTATCGACAATAAGAAAACTGGAGATATAGATTAAGCTTAAAAATTCTTTAATGAGCTAAAAATCACATAAAACTCAACTAATGTATATAAAGACATAAGACATAATTAAGTGAAACAATTTTAAAAACATTTCCATATTTAAAAAAAAACAGATAAAGATGAATTCATAGCTGAAAATGAGGAAAAAATGTGGAACATTTGATTTGCTAAATATATATTTGCTTACTTAATCCAGTGTAAATGTATAATGGTAAAATAAGGAAGTGAAAGCACTGTGGGAAAAGAGCAGAGAGGTGGAGAAAGGGGAAGGATTTGAAATAAAAGAGTGTTTTAATGAGTCAGCAAGGTCACGAGTTCATGGACGACAAGAAGCGAATTTCGGGTAAATGGCCCTGGAAATTTACCAAAATGTGTAAATCATGACTCTGCCACGGCATTCACAGCACTTCCATTTACCAACTGCAAATGAGCTAACTTGTAATATCCGTATCGGAAAAGTGAAAAGGGTTATAAACATTTAAAGCATTCAAATAAGTTCAGAATCGTCTGCTTCAGCACAGCTGAGCTGCTTTATTTAACCAAGATAAATAAAGCAGCTATATGTTGATATGTTAGAGGACCTGAATACTAGAAATCCCTCCACCATCCACACACAGGTGGAGATGGGGAAAAAAGACAGTAAAATAAACTCTTTTCCACCAACGCAGAGCCATTGCTGGTGCAGAGCCAACACTCTGACAGTACTTTAGTGCATCATGACATAACGTAACCAAACATTACATAGAGTTACATAATAAGTGTTTGGGTAATTTCTACAGAAGCACAGACCAGATAAGCAGATATCCATCCTTCCATAGAGAAAGCATTTATATAGCCCCAAATAGCAACAACAGTTGCCTCAAGATTCTTGATACTGCCTGCATTACCTTGCCACATCATCCTGAGGGAGCATAGTGTAGACCGTCATCATATCTAGAGCGTCAACGTGTTCCCAGCCAGTTTTCAGAAACCGATCCTTCTGCAAACGAAGACAAATTAATGTCCTCCCAAAACAAAATAAATAATACAACCAGCAACGCAGTGTCATTTGTTAGTGTACACAGCATCTCTTGGATGTTCAATTCAATTTTATATAAGGAGCTTTATTATTGTAAGGTAAAGACCTCACAATAATAAAGAGAAAACCTCCAAAATCAGCCGACCCCATGTGAGCAAGTACTTGGCAACAGTGGGAAGGAAAAACTCATTTTTAACAAGAGAAAAAAACCTTCTCCAGGCTGAGTGAGGGGACTCAACTTGTTGGGGGTCTGTCTAAAACTTGACAGCTAGTTAACCTGCTCATAATCCCTCATGATGTGTATTGATGCTAACAAAGTCACTGATGAGATGGAGGTTACCTGAGAGTCCAGAGTCTGGCAGGCCTCCACTCCCGCCAGGGTGCACTGGCGACGCTGCAGGTTCTCGATCATCACTTGACCAAATCGATCGCTCATGTTGACCTGGACACAAAGACAGCGCATAAATCACATTTTGCTCCCTGTTACTCAGCTCCAATCTACATGAAGCATTTCAAATACTCAGTGTGTCGTACTTAGGTTGCAAACAGTTGATGACTAGAAAGGTACAAAAGAATTTGCAACTAATGCTTGGGAAAAAAAAAAACAAGTACTTAATTATGAAGTTGTTAAATTTGTTTACCTGTTCATAGTTGATGAACATGGCAGTGTGAAAGGTTTCTGCTGCCCAGTGAACAAGGTTGGAGGAGTGAGATGGTGTCATGTAGACCAGCACACACTCTGACAGAAGCAATGTCGGTAACCTGGAGACGAGACCAGCACGTAAAAGAACAACATATCAAGAATGCACTTAGTGAGATCTCGGCAAAGACAAAACATTTATCCACATGCAGAAGAATATAATGTGCAGAAATGTCTTCATTTAATCCAGTGTAGTGGAAAAAAGTGAAGGTGCTCATATTCCTGTAATGCTGGTAGATGGGGAAAAAACAGCTTCCTGTTCTTATGCAAGCTTTCAATAGTAAATTAGGCCAAAAAAAAAAAGTTCCCAGCTATCTCGAAAAGGTCCACTGGCCCTGCTGCAAAAATGTCCTTGTCTTATCTCTCTATGCCCTATTTTCATTCAACACAACTGGTAAAGTGATGCTACAGCTGAAATCTAAATATCAAACAGCTGAAGGATAGAAGGTGGCTGTAAAGATTCCTCATAAAAAAAAAATGTATTAAAGTGGTGTCTAAGGTTGTAAAGGCAACCACAATAACACAATAACTTAAAAATGAATAATCTATTATGAGGTACACATTCATATAATAGATAGAACAGGAAACCATAAAAGCACACCACTGTTAAGGTTCTTTGTGTTTCATTTATAAAGCCAATTACTGTGTAAAATGTAAATGAAAAATTAAAAAGCAAATGATTTCCAAATCTCACAAACCCATATTTTATTCACAATAGAACACAGAAATGTCACAGTAAGAAAATGTAGCATTGTAAGAAAAACGTTTTTTGATGGCAGTAACATCAAAAAGTTCAGAAAATCTGTAGGAATCTCTGTGCGCAAGAGACAAGAACGTACATTTTGCACATCGTTTACAGGCTCCCCAATTGCTCAGTGACCTCATGGTTCTACTAAGAGTTTTGGGCTCCTAACGCACAGGAAGTGCAAGACACAATATTCTAAACTCTTATTTCAAACATTTTTTTCTACAGATCTTAAACAGAATCCTGCATAATTTTAAACTTAAAAAAGCTCATTTGTAATAAGTCATAAATAATCTACAGTGCTGTGTAAAATATTTCTTTTAAAATGTATTTATTTGAGACATGTGTCACACTTGCATGTTTCACAAATGCAATTTTTAAATGATCATTTCTAAAGGGACAAAACTTTTGCTTGTGTTTCTCGCTGGCTCTTTTTGTGTGTTGCAGAGTTGTATGTGTCATGTACCTGTAAATGCAGTGGTGTGTGGCATACAAAGAAACACAATAATATAAATAAACTACAACTATGGCGGTTAAAATGAATCTTCCATGTCGCGTTTCGCAATAGAACAAATTAGCGCTCAGATCTGCTGTTCATGAGTCATGCTAGCTCCCCGAGTTAGCATGTTTAGCAGAATGTAAGCAAAACCATGACTAAGCATACAGACGCATTTTAAGTCTGACTGAGTTTTAGTGTTTCATACTCAAGCGTGCCTTATGGGCGTGGCATGCAAGCTGCAGAAGGTTGACATTCCATCTGCTTTGCAGCCACACACATCAGTAGGGTGCCTCTTGTTATCTTCAGCTACTTACACACAACAAAGAGATAAGCTGCAATTCTTGAGGCCCTGAGCGAAAACAAATTACAACTGATAGAGAGCTGTAAAAGGTACTAATAAAGTGGAATGATAGGGAGCTTTTTTAAAATAGATTTTTCCATTTAAGAGATAAAATACAAAAATGTATAACACATACTCTGGGTTAAGTTGAAACTTTTTCAGTTTTTCATCCAAACTGGAGATGTCTCTGAGGTCCGCCCCAATGATACAGTAACGATCTGATTCGAGGCTGTGGGCATCTGGAGAAAGACAGAACCACAGTTAGAAAGAGTTGGAGTCATATAATTGGTATTTAAAGCCACTGAAGCATCATCTGGATACCAAAATAACTGCACCAGTTACTGCGTACCTAGCAGTAAGGAGTCTGTTGAGTGGGTTTCGATGATGGGTTTGGACAGAGGAGGTTTTGTCCTAATCAAAGAAAGCAAAGTCATAATTAAAACAGAATATCAGCAGTAAATAAGTATCCAGGTGTTCATACAAACTAGCAGAGATTTTCAGTTCCAAAGTGTTAAAAATGTATTTATACATTATAAATATACAAATCAGAACTATATAATTATTAGTTCATTAAGTGCATGTAGCTTTTAGTGTATTTTTCAACTCAAATTCCCTGTTAGTAAATTAATTAATGTGGCGTTTAAATTTTTCTTACAGGCTGATTTGTTTTGCAAATACAGTTACGATGTTACTCCAGCCCTTTTGTGGCCCAGCTGTAAATGATCTTTTTTATGAAACAAGAGGCTCTAGCTCCCTCTATGGATCGCTCCTCTACATTACAGTCACCAAAGAAACCAATATAAACATGACATTCACTTTCCTTTCATTTAGTCATAATTAAATCCGCAGAGGAGGTTATAAGAACCATTCTGTATGCAAATATCATTGAATGAGGCTCGCTTCATTCCCCTAGAAAAATCCCAGATCCAGGCATTTGATTCTTGCATGCATGCACAAAAGGTTCAGCCTTGGGTGATCTTGTTATATATTTAATGGATATAAATTAAGATAATTAAACCTAAAACGATGACTAATATGCAAGTTCAAACTTAGAATTTTAAAGACTGGAATACAGCAGAAAAATCACGTTGTCTTACTTTATATTGTGTATTTTCCTTGCCACAACAGTTGGAAAGTCAACTTCAAAGAACTTCCGTGGCATGAGGTTTTCATCCTATAACACATATAAACACACAAGATTAGCAGTAAGTTTTTTGAGGGCAAATAGAAGGTATTTGGATGCAGTCACGTCACAACATGAGACATGATTAAAGTCACAGATTAATGAAAATCAGATTTAGAGCAAGCTGATTGCTTGCAAACCTTTAGCCTCCAAAATGTGGTATCCAGTCCAGCACCCAGGTTGATGACTTGACAGTCACACTGTGTTTTCCTTAGAAACGCATCGAGGAGGTGGTTCACTCCCTGCACACGGGCGTAGTAACCTGTCAAATCACATGAGACACGCAAAAACTAACTAAACTGTACAACAAGTGTTATGAGCTGGTTATATTTCACCAGCTTATATGTTAAATGACAAATTATGAAATTATATTACAAATACTAGACAGAGATTGTCCAACAAGCTATAAAAGGCCACGTGGTTTTAAGGAAAGCTGCTTCATTACTTGCCTCTGTTGATTTCAGGGGCCTTTCGGTCTCCTACAGATCTTACAAAGTATTGGATATAAGGGTCCTTCCAGTAGCCTTTACTGGTAGCAAACCTATAACATAGATTTTATATACTACATGAAGCTGTGTCATACATTCAAAGCCAGATTACTCATTGAAATATTAAATTGATGCTTATGATAGAAACCCACAAACAATACTACTAAACAGCCTAGTTGTGTCAACAACAACCAGAGAGGAGTTTCTGTATTTCAATGGTGTTGCTGTAAATAACGATAGCATTGAAATATCAGGGTAACTGACTCATGCAGAATGAGCTTTAGCCTTTGACTTCTTCGCCTTACGTTACCTTTACTGACTCCAAATGATGTTGTTACCTTTTGCATGTGGTTGCATCGTCACACGTCGCCCTCACTGCTTCATCAGCAGTGTCCGTGTCTGTGAAGGGTTGCCGAGCTGCCATTGGTGATTCCCGTCCTGCTGCTCGTCCACCTGCTGGGCTCTGGTTACCTGCTACAAGCTAACTAGTAAAACTGCAGAGAAAACACCGCGAGCGTAGTCGGGAGGCGGAAGTCCTGGTGAAAAGCCTGCAAGTTACGAGATGGCAGAAATAATAACCGGTACGTAACGAGGTTATAAATATCGCTGCCTATTTACAAACTACTTGGAGCTGAAAATGTATGAATAAACAACTGCCCGGAAGCAAAATATAATCACCTCCGGCTTGGGTTTGCTTTTCAGATTAAGAGTACTACAGGTGCTCTTATTTTGAAAAAGGAGGAAATAAACCTCGAGAGGTTAAAGGGGGGAAAAAGCAACGCAGAGTGCTGCAGTACTTTTGTGCAGTACTGCAAATGTTAGTATTGATCATATTGTGGTGGACCACTAGAGGGCTCCACTCACACCCAGTGTAGAGGAAGTGTGTTCCTGTGTTTTGTGGCGCGATATGCGCAGTTGATGTTGGAGACGAATAAAGAAGGAGTGAGAACTGAGAGCTGTGTCGTTGATGCTTACCTCCACAATATACCAAATAAATAGAGGGTCAGTACAGACAATACCAATACCAACATTAATACCTTTAACGTATAAAGACCACTTATGCAGGGGAGAACGGTGTGTCGTGATTTATGAGATGAATCATGACCAATTAGCACATTTTTGACACATTTTAATGGGCCACTGAATCACTGTGATTGTTAGTTTCTATAATAATTAGTTAATACATGGGGGGAAACACCTTGAAATATTTTGAAACTGGATTATTTATTTATTTATTATTTATTTTGAGACCTGGGATCCAAATGCACCTGTCTTTGAAGCACTTTGGGTCAGCTTCTGTTGTTTCAGTGTGGTATAGGCTATAAATAAATTAGACATGACAGTCGACACAAAAATGTTCAGACATTTTTTATTACGTATGTTTGAGATATCTTCTTCATCGGATGATACCCTAGACAAAATATGTTAAATTTGGAGCTGCCAGAGAGGACGTTCATGCAGAGGGCTGGTGTGACAGAAAGCTCTGGATCGGTTGAGATGGGAGGCAGATGATCCGCAGTAGCGACCCCTACAGGGGACAGCTGGAAGAAAAAAAAAGGTGTGTGAGGTAAACCAGCTCTTACAGGATAACACTAACAAAACCACAACGATCAAAAGAGTTAAATAAGCACGTAGGCGTGCATATGCAGAACAATAACATATGAAATTGGACCTCTGACACAGGTGTGGGCAAACTGAAAGGGAAATCCCACCACGTTAAAGTCAGTCTCACTGAGGACACCGAATGTCACTCAGGTGATCAGACAATTAATCCTTTTGAATTCTGCACAGGAAGATAACAAAGTGTACAGCTGCTGAGATCATGAGACAAAGACTGTAATAAGCAGCTGTGAGGTTTGCATTAAACAGTCTGATACTGTCAGAGTGATTTCCGAACAATCCACATGACTGCATTAATGAACAGCTGAGTGGCAAATCTTTAAAATCCACAGTTTCGATCTTACAGAAGCGTAATGCATTTGGCTCTTGGCATAAGTCTTTTGGAGCCATTTCACTGGTGTCGGTTACTTGAGTTGAATGGCATTAAGGGTGAATATATAGCCTTTTTTATTGCTGCATAGCAAAAAGGATGTGGGCTCCATTCCCAGACTTGGTGATGCCAATGCTTCCTGTAAAATCCATCTCTTTCTGTGTATTGTCATTGCTTTCGTTTTATTTATTTATTTATTAGAAAGAACATCTTTTGTGTTCATTCTTGGTGGGTTTGACATAAATTTGAGATCATTAAACCCTGGAAGCCACGTTAAAAGAGTAGATCTTTATCAGTTGAATGAAATTCCTAATTATTATTAACATAAAGCCACATAAAAAGTCTGTAATATCAACAGCTTTGAAAGTGTCTTTTGCAGCAGCTGCATACCCTGCTCCCATTTTTTTCACTTCCAAGCTGTTTAGTCACTGGTCTTTGTGGAAAGTCCCATCTTTACTTGCATTTTTTCCTTATCTTTTTGTTTTATAATGTGCCTAATTTCTTTTGTTTCAGGTCAGTGAAACTTTTTTATTGTATTTTTGACTGGCTTAGGTCAGAATATATTCAAATGGTAATATGTTTTTTTCTTTAGATTTTAGTGACTTGTCGTTTAGGAAAGCAGCAAACCAAAGGCTCTTATCTGTCCTGCCAGTTTAAATTAAGTCTTTTTTTCCTTTGCTTAAATACAATGAGTCTGGAGACTTTTATTAGATTTTGCATAGTGAATTTTTGGTGGTGTGACTGTAGTTAATGATGTGGTCCATCTTCATGTTAAAGAAAAGGAACATTACTGGAGTCAAAGTTCATTACTGGAACTTAAAACAAATTCCTATAGTTTTAAGTTTTACAGTAGAACAAATTATCAGCCAAAAAAATATACTGCGTGAATGAGCATATAGAGGGCTTTCAAGCCTGCAGGAAACATAAAGCAGGAAATATTTACAAATTCACAAACAAGCTAACAAAGTTAAATCTACAGTTGTGTGAAACAAAGAAGGTTTTTAAGCACACCCTCAACTACTTCTGTTGGAATTAAGAGGGTCAGAAGGAGCCAGCTGCTAATGCACTTGATTCATTGGCCATTAGCAAGTGTGAGCACCTCTGTTTTGGCAGTTTGTAGGTCTGGAGCATTCAGGTGCATTAACATAATACCACAAGAGAGCACATTTACTCCGAGGTCAAACCGTGCAATGCTCAGAGAAACTGAAAAACAAAAACCCTTGAGCTACATCTTAGACTCTGCAGGCTTCAGTAACTCATTAAATATTAAAGTTCATGACAGTACAATTAGAAAAAAACAAGTATGACTTGTTTGGAAAGGTTGCCATGAGCCCTTTCTACCCCCCCCCCAAGAAAACAAACAAACAAACAAACATGGAAGCATGGTTTAGGTTTCCAAAGTTGCATCTGAACAAACCACAAGACTTTTGGAACAAGGCAAGAACAAAGTGGAGATGTCTGGCCATAATGCACAGTGCCGTGTTTGGCAAAACCCGAACAAGCACAAAAACACCTCAGACCAGCTTTCAAGCACGGTGGTGGAGGGGCGATTTGGGCTTGTTTTATAGACACAGGATCTGGGAGCCTTGCAGTCATTTAGTCTGCCGTGAACTCCTCTGTACATGCAAATATCTGGAGTCAAATATGAGCTCCAACAGAAAGACTGAAACAGGAAGGAAAGGTGCTGCAATCACTCAGCCTGACTGAAGTGCTGTGGCGGGATCTCAAGAGAGCTGAGCATAAGAAACAGCCTGCAAACCTCAATAAACTGAAACAACACTGTAAAGAGGTTTGGGCCAAACCTCCCCAACAAATATGCAAGAGACTGATAAACTCACACAGAAAGCAAACACCTGAAATTACTGCTCCTAAAGGTAGCTCTACAAGCTGCTCAATCACTTGCACTTAGTTTTTCACAGAACTGACTGAAGAAAGAAAGCTTCCTTTTTCACACCACTGTAGATACTATTTTTTAAACCATTTTAAGCTGCTGGGAAGAGGAAAGAAGGTTGAACAAAATGAATGTGGTTCTATGTGGAAACCCTGTGAGCAAACTCCTAGATGCTTTATATTAACTAGATCCACAAGGTTTAAGTGCATTCAACCCATTTGAGCTAAAACCAAAAATGTGTCTGTTTTTTTTAATTTTCACTATATTAGTGATATTATATGATAGTGATATATATATTGCTAGAAGCCCTTTGTACCCCCCCTTCCCCCATTTTCCACTATACTAATATTAGTGATAGAAATGAAAAACAAAAACAAACAAACATCCTGGTGTTTTAGTTTAGGAGGGCATTGTTTTGAGTAGGTTTCTCCTGGCAGTGTCCAGGTGGAGGTGGTGCTGCCTGGCAGATGCTGGCCGTGCACTTACGTTACTTCCTGCCGCTGTGTGTGTGTGTGTGTTGGCAGTGGCAGAGGTGAGGTGCTGCTGCTGCGCATTCAGCTCTCAGTCATCTGCTGTGCTCTGGTGGAAAAAAGCGGCCGACGGATTATCCAGCTCCCCTAACAGTGTTAGCTATTCGGCTAACAGACAAGCCAGCAACCGAGAGGAGCCATGAAAAGCCGCCGGAGCCGGTGAAAGTTAGCCACGGGTTACTTTGGGACTTTAATGCACGCAAGGATACCAAAAAGGAGGTTCGCGGGTCATGCCGTCGCCCCCAGCGGGAACTTTTGCCTAGAATTTCCACTTGGGAAGGGCTAGCTCGGGGGGCTAGCTCGGCTACGAACTATTTTTAATTGGCTTTGGGCTCAATGGCTCTCGCTTGTTTTTCCCTGTCATAGCGACAGCTTGGAAAATTGGGAGAGGCCCCCTTGTGAAGTTCATGACAAACCAAAGGCCGGTTTTGAAGCTTAACTTCGGACGACTAAACTGGCAAGGGAGCGAAAATGAAGAAGCAGTTCAATCGGATGAAACAGCTCGCCAATCAAACAGTCGGCAGGCAAGTATTGTGTTCAGCTCCGAAGCTTTACAGGCGAACTAGCAGACACACTTTTCTTCTAGCTGTTCTGAGCAGCTTTCTAAAGCTTGTTGGACCGGAATTTAACTCTTAACCTTATTGTAAATTAACACCAACTTGTTTGGTAGCAGTTCTGACTGTGAAATTCAAAGAAAGAGAGTCACATGAACTGATATTAATTTAAAAAAACCTAATAAAAGGAAAGGCTACACTGGCAAGTAGAGCAGGTTTCATGAATGAATCGTTTGACAACCAGACTGAAGGATGAAAAACTCTTAAGGCTGAACTGATTTAGCAGCTTTTCAAATGGTTTTTTTGGTAAGTGCTTATGTAGAAGAGGGTGAAGATTTCAAACCTGGCCATTTATTATTAGAGCATTAAAAAACAGTTATAAAAGATACTGGGTTTCCTACCATATCAGCTGTTAGTCATATAAAATGATAAGAGTCTGTGTCTGATATCTCATGAACACTATACTGATTATGTCTGTGACAAAGGGGTTAAACCTTTGCTGTCTAGTCCATGTCTTTTCCTGCTTGCCCCCGTGCAGCTGAGTGTAGGCATCAAATTCAAGCGCTGTGCTGACTCTAAAGCCTATGAGACCGTGGCAGTGGCTTTATGTGCCGCCTCCACTTTTATTTTTGGGTTGTTTTACAGTTAAAAATAGCCCTCTTTTATTCTTGACGGAGCCCTTCACTCAATAATGGGTCTGAAAATCAGTGTTTTAGCTCATCTCTCTTTAACACAACGCTCTTCTGGTTGATTGGCTGACCCTTGCAAACAGAAAGTTTGAGCAGCTGCTTCAGCGCTGGCATCCAGAGCTGTGTGGCTGAGATCACTCCAGAAGTGATATCCTCAATTATTAAAACTGTCTGAAATGGAGCTTTAAAGCAGTCCAAAGCCTGAGATATGGTTTAATATTCACATCCGTCATTGTAATCATATATAAAGGAAAGAAAACAGAGAAGAGCATAGCAAATCTCCTTTCGTCATTCCTTTGAATTTGAGGCGTGCGGCAGTGTTGAGGCTAGATCCGTTCTTAGAAAAAATAAGTAAGGGTTTATTTTGTCGTGTGTGGACCTGTCGGCAAGTGCTTTTATGTTTCTGTGTGATGACACATGCTGTCCCTGTGTAACTGGATATCTAAAGCTGGCGATAAGCTCAGCCTTGTGAAAACATGAGGGTGAGACATGTCAAAGGATCTTTTCACCCTCAGAGGTTTTTCTCATGATGTCAGGTGTTATGGGTATGCACCTTAGGCAGATATTGGGCACAGCCAACAGTGGATGGTACCAGATAAAAGACCCTAACAGGTGGGTTCAAGGATTTTTTATTTTATTTTTTTACAATGGTTAACAGTGGTTTAAAAAATAGAATATATAAGTTGCAAAATCCAAACTCAAAGCGATTTAATTTCAGTTTTATTTCTATTGTACTGTTTTATATGATTTATATATCAGTCAGGCAGTGCAGATATAGGATGACAGATGTGTGTTATACACTTTGCCTAATTTAGAAATAATTTGTGTAGTTTGGACTTGTAACATTTATAAGTAATAAATCGACCAACTAATCAGCAGTAAATGAAAATGCACATGAGCAGACAGGGCTGGCAGAAAATAAGTTGTTGGCAGCTTTGTTAAGTTGCGGTTATTAGTGTGTTGATGCGCATTCTGTGTTTACTTTAGCAACAGCAGCACTGACATGGAGGTCTATGGAGATATTCTGCTCCTAAAGCCAAAAACTCAGGACCAGGAGAAGCAGGACAGCTGGAATACTCATAATTCCCTGTCTGCACTCAGCAGCAGTAAATTAGAAGTGGAGAGAGTGTAATGCAGAAAACAGACACGTGTGTGCATGCAGTAGTTACTTGCTCTTATGTATGCACAAGTAGGGTTAATCCCTCATACACTCATATGCACGGCCTTCTGAGTGAGTGGTCTGTCAGCGGTTGGATTTGGAGCAAAGCGAGCATGCTCTGTTTCGTCCATTATGTTTGTGGCTGCTTGAGTCTGCAAAAAGCCTGGGAGTGCAAAAGGCCGTCTCGGCCGGCCCCCCTGGGTTCCTGTGATTGTGCGAAGGCAGAACACTGTGTCCAGCGAGCAGCCGCTCTGAGGAAATCTCTCCTTCTACAAACAGGAAGCTGCGTCCCAGAGCCACGCTTTCTAAAGAAGAAGGAGAGAGAGTTTCGGGAGAACTGATGTTGAATCAAGACAGTGAAACAGAAAGATAGCGGCATGTGATTCATGTTGGGGATTTTATTTTCTCCTCTCCTTTTAGATTACTGTGGCTTGCTGTCAATGAACTTTCTGACCCTTTGTCTATCTTTGTTTGCGGCAGGTAATGTGCTCAGATAGTGACACCTTTGGAGGAGATAACTTGGCAATAGGAAGTTATAGACTATGACTGCTGTCTGCATTAAAATGAACGCTCACAGACCTTGAATGAAGTGAGAATTTTACTCCATATAACTTTCAGTTAATGGGGACTTCATATGCTTTTCCTATTTTTTTTGCCATACAGTTGATGATCTGCATATTAAACATGAACAAAGCCTCCGGTGAGTTAAAAGTTACAGCTTCAGGCTGCTCTAAACACTTTGTTTCAGATAGTTTTTCTGCTTGTGAGAGAGCGTATATCCTTAATATCTTAGGCACGCATCAAACCCACAAACCTGCCATTCAAAGTTGATGAAAGCATAGCTTAAGATAAGAATTATTTTGAATCGGAGATCTACTCTTGTTAGAGAATAAAGCATAAGGAGCTGGAAATGCACGTCACATGTCTTATCTGTGTTTCATGTCAGTAACTAGAGTGACAGTAACACTTTGGCAATAATGGGTGGTGCTGAAGTGTGAGACAAGCACATGTATGTGTGGGAACTCGGACATAGATGAACCAGAAAAACATCTCAAATGTTTAGAGTTTTTCAAGTTAAGCATGTTGGCACACCCCACTGCCTACCACCTCAACTAAATTTAGATGTGTGTGACATAATCTGGGTTGCAGAGGTAGATTGCCACAGTCACTTGCATCTCTTTTAATTATAGCTGCTTTGTTGTGTGCCTCTATTCTCCCAGGCGTGCGGTCAGCACATTGACAAATACTTTTAAATATCATCCTCTCAGCTTGCACTGTTTTCATCAACGCTTTTATCCTTCTCCCCCATTGTTAATAATTGACTGGCTTTATAAACAACAATATTATATAATCCTCTTTTGATGGTATATCTAACAACATAGCTGAGTGTTATGCAATTTAATCATGCATTGTATTTGAAAGTCCTTGATCGACTTGAAGAGAGGCTCAAGTTGAAAAGAAACTCTCCCTACAGGAATCAACAAAATGTCACCGTAGAGCTAACAAAGATAGGTGACTCTGGGCGTTCCCCCTCCACATTAACAATGGCATGTATCAGCTGGGATGCCTCTGTGGCACTGGTAAGCTATGCGTGCAAGGTTAGGCTGCTGTTTCCAAGTGTTGCTTAAAACCAAGCGCTACATCTCAAAGACTGAAAATGACAGTGTACTAACAAGATCACTACCATGTGTCTCAATAATGGTTCCATCATAAAAAAAGTTCAAATAACTTAGAAAACTGCCTGTCACCAGGGGAAAAAACTGGTGGTTGTCAAGTGACTGCACTGAATATTTTTTGCATTTGGTGATTGACTAAAAGTATAGTTGCTTGCTTGGTTGAGTGTGGAGTCAATTCAATTCATATGTTGCCAAATCACAACAGCACTCACATCAAGGCACTTTATATTGAAAAATACAGACCATACAACTTTACAGTGAAAATCCCAACAATCAGACGTCCCTCTTTCAGCAAGCACTTGGCGACAGTGGTAAGGAAAACTCCCTGTTAACAGGATGAAACCTTTAGCAGAACCAGGCTTAGGGAGGATGGAGCCATGTGCCGTGACCAGTTGGGGGTGAGGGGAGGAAGAGATGACGAAATAAAAAGCACACTTTAGAGAGAGCCAGAGCCTAGTAATAACTAATGATTGAATGCAGAGTGGTGTATAAACGCATAATGAGTAAACAACCCAGCGTCCAATTTATCACAAGGTTGTCTGGTCGGAGGTCACCTGTCTCCACCCAGCTGCAGTCTGACTCACACTGATTGCTAATTTGCCGACGCGTTGCAGTCAATCTGAGCCAGTCTGCGCTGAAGAGCACATCTCGTGTGCACACGTGGCTTTGTAGCAGGTGACTCCATCTTATAGCAGTTTAATCGCCGCCTTGATGCACCACAGTCACTTTGAAGATGGCAGCTAATTATGAGTGGTTGCTGCAATTTCAAAGCAACCATTTCAAAGCCAATGAGATGGCACTTCATTGCACACAGCCACAGTAATTACTCTAATAGTAAACATGGAGCTTATTTAAGTTTCAGTTTGACAAAATAATTTTTAAAACTCATTTTCTGCAACTTTCTGTCATATTTGAGACTTTTGAATCAAGAAAATAATTGTTGTTTGCATCCCTTTTACGGTTTTGCACACTGGACTGTAGTTTAATTACCTAGTTATTATTAGAACATTTGGATATGAATATTGGTGGTTAGCTTTATCTTGATCTGTCTCTATACATCTTTGCTGTTCATCCCCATCTTATGCTTCAGGTTAATTTATCGGCTTACGTAATCAGCCACATTAGATGCGCCGTATGAGCTGAGTCACTCCATTATACCTCCAGCTCCTTTCATCTAGGCCCAGTATCCATTACCGTATGCCTTAAGCTGCCAACTGTTGCTGCTGTAAGTGCAGACCCTTTTTGGCTCCTGAGTTTAGTGACTGTGTTGAGTGGCCGGTAACAGCCGCTGTATTGTGTTCACGGCTTTACTTAATCGCTTTCTGCGTTCATAGTAGATCACCATGGTTACCATTCTGAACAAGCAGCATCCACGGCCGTGCAGCGAGGCGCTCTTGTTGTTAAGAAGTCACATGCAGCGCACAGTTGACACACTTTTCTCCAGAGGCTGCTGCTTCAGTGAGGCACGTCGGGGTCAGCTCTATTCACTGTCAGTCAGCTGATGCTGGCAAAACAATTATTGTTTTGTTTGTTGTTTGTCCTCTGATCTGGCTGCACACAGCCTATTTTTGACTCTGTGACACTGCATTTAAAGGTTTAAAGTGTTGCTTTCAGGTGAAATACCAGCGTCTCCACGATTGGGCACGTCATAAACACACCTCACCAGGTTCCTTTGTTCACATCAGCATCAGGAAGCTTAGCTCAGGGATACCAGTCAACTTCTTGTGTTTCTCTTGGCTTGTAAATGGTTTAGTCTGGTTTCGATTCAGCTCATAAATCACACATGTCATTAATTGGGCCAGTTGCAAAATGGATTTAAATGGCATGAATATGGCAGTGAGTTTTTTAAGTGCCTTTCCCGCAGTTTTTGTTGAGGTACCCTAGAAGTGTGGCGGCTACTTATTTTTTATTATTAATATGATCCTTTCTGTTAGCAATCAGAAATATGATGCATATTCTTTCAATCAGCTACATTTAGGCCAGCAACTGGAAATTGCTGATGCAATCGCAGGGCTGTGAGTGCAACACCTCAACCTTTGCATTCATTCAGGTTTTGCAACAGAAAAACAATAAAATGATATATTTAGGGGTTTTTTGTTTCAAAACAGGCAAGGGACCTAAACCAAGGGTGTCTTGCAGCATCTACATGAACAATTGAACAAACTGGTTGGATAGTATGCCCTGTTTAATGATCTGTGAAACGGTAGCGCCACTTGGCCAGCTTAGGCCTCAATCACACAGGCCTGTATTTTCCAACTGGTTGGCAAGTGTTTTCTGGAGGTTGCTGTCAGTCACTGGTTGGAATCAGACACAAAGAGGGTACTGCTCTCAAAACCTCCTTATGATTTCTTTGGTTGCTAACATATTTAATCTAAAATTAAATTAATTAAAATGATTCTAGACATAACCAAGTGGCACAAGGGTGTGATCTGTAGTGTTGCAATGAAGGGAAAAGTACTTGATTTTTAAGATCAGGACCACACCAAGAGCACTCCAGCATGTACACTAGACCAAAACATGGATTGCATATTGTGGTTTTGTAATCACTTTTTGCATGTGTGCACATTACTGTGTGTGTGTGGGGGGGGCGTTTGCATTTTTCCACATCTATGTTGAAGTCTTGTCTGTAGGTTTCTGTGGGTTATTAGATGTTTTACTGTGGCTTTCTTCTGGAGAGCATCTTTCCATTCATCTCAGATTCCAGATTATTCTGGTTTGGAGTCTTTAACTCCCCTAATGCGTCTTTCCTTCGGACCCCAAACCTATGGTCCCTTCTCTGTCAGTCTGTTTCTCCTTGCTCCCTGCCTCTGTGTGGTAACTGAAAGCAGCTGTGTGGAGGTTACCATAGTTCATAGAGAGCAGTTTTTGGAGGAGGGCCCAGGATTTGTTTAGAGCTCAAATCTCCCAAAATTCAGGCAAATGACCGTCTTCAGGTTCTCTCAGTTGGAGGACTGAACCTGCACTTGGAAAAGTTTGCACAATAATTGGGCACAACTGCATCAGTGTAGACTACTTAAATGTCATGCCTCCCTTGCTTGACTCACAACTAGGGATGGGTATCGTTTAGGTTTTATCCGATACCAGTACCAAACCGGTACTTTTGAAATGGTGCCGGTGCTTAAACGGTGCTCGAACCGGTGCTTAAAGAATGGAGAACACACACTTTGTCCAAAAACCTCTCATGTTCAGCTGTTTTTTTTGTAAAAAAAAAACAAACAAAAAACAAAAACAATGTTAGCCTTTTCTGCAGCTATAGGGGATTTATGGCATCACTCTTGGCTGGAAGCAGTGCTTAAACAATGGAAACAACACAAACTTTGTCCAAAAACCTCTCATGTTTAGCTGTTTTCCACTTTTTCTTTGGTCATTTTAGCCTTTTTGGCCAGGGTGAAGGGAGCATCTGCCATCAAACAAGAAGACAGCCGCATGTAACTACGACGGTGTTTGCTAGTTCACCTTACGTGCATTAATGTAATAACGTGGTTAGCCTACTCAACGTAAATTACACACGAACAACATTAAGCTACTCACGCAGAGAAGAACGGCTGCTGCGGCCATCATCATCCGTCATCATTTCTGCTACACTGGCAGGGCTACGGGCCAGGACTCTCCTCTTCGGGTTTTGGGGGGATGTTGCTAACTCCGGGTCTGATAACAGACACCACACTCGCAGTAGATGTGCACGGTGTGAGGTCTCGCAGCAATCTATCAAATACAGTGCATTTCTTGGCTTTTAAAAAAAACGCTATGCATCGCCAGGTGTTTCATTGGATTTGAGGTGTTACCTCCTTTGCACAATATCACCTTAAAGCACTTGTTGCAGGCTGCTGAGTTTGCATCTTTTGCTGTGAAGTACAGCCAGACTTTTGGGCATTTTTAATCTGTAGCTCTGCTCTAAAAGAACGTATGTACCTGGGTCCGCCTACTATCCTCGGAAACACAAAATGATTGGCTAGAATTCAAAGTGTATCACAGCTCAGGAAAAAAAGCACCGAAATAAAGCACCGAAATGTGCGCTGCTTTTTGGTCTGGTTACTACCGTTTATGTCAGAACCATACCGGTACCCATCCCTACTCACAACCATTTATTAGTTCATCCCTAGAAATTCAGATGTTGGCTAAAATACAGCACTTATTCATTGGAAGTATTGCTTGTATGAGCTTAATATAACTATGGCACACAAGGAAAAAAAATAACAATACAGCAGGCAGTAAACTGTCCCTTCTCTCTAACAAGAAGCCACCACCCCGTGTGAAGGCATTAACAAGCAGTCTGAGGTGTGCCTGTGTTTTCCCAGCCTTCTCTCTTTAAGTGAATCTAATCTGTCTGACCTCTTCAAGTCCAACTATTAGTTTGCTATTAATAGTTCAGGCAGAGCAGGGCTGCATGCTGTGCGCATGAAGACATGAGTCTGAGCTCTTGCAGCTTAAGGAAATCAAGGCTTGTTGAGCAAACAAGAAAGAAACTGAAAGAGTAAACAGAAACACACCTTCTGTATTGTTGCTCGTTTTATTCACTTTAAGGACACACTGAAGTTTGAAGAGAAACATGACTTGCTTGACTGCTTGAGCCATGGAAACAAACTAAAAAGATCAACACACTCTTTCAACATTCCCACAGATTCCAAGGGCACAGCTTTGATTTTAATTTAACTGTGGAAGCCAGCGTTTCAGGGTTAACGTCATTTCCCTCAGATATTTTTCAAAGTGTATTGAACCACTTGTCTGCCGTCATCTGTCAGTGCTAATTTGTGCTCTCTTGTTTATTTTTTCTCACCCACAGAGCAGAGAAAACAGAAGTTCTCAGTGATGACCTCCTGCAGGTAAATCATTAACCGGACACTGTAGAGCTCTGACCAGCTCTCAATGTGGGCGTATGTGTCAAGCAGGGGTTGTAGCTGGTTGTGCCATTGTGTCTGTGTTTTGTATGAAATCAGTTTTTATTTACATCTCTACAATTAAAATATTTGGAACAGGTTAATTGATGACATGTTCCTCAATAAGGAACCAGGAGTGCTCTCAAATGCACTGAGTATTGAATCCAGCACTCCACTGTGGTGCTGACACTGAGCTTGAGCTTATCGTCTACTGAAATTTCTAAAGTATTGTGTAGTAGTGTATAACTGATTGTCATTAGTATTAGATGTACAATGCTGTGGAAAAGTCTTGAGTCACTCCTCATTTCTTTATGTTTGACTATAAAAATAAACAATACATGCAGTGCTTTGTTGAAATATCTGATGTATAAGGCTGCTGCCGATTGGGAACCAAAAATTTCCCTTTTGAGTTCATCACCTCTTGCTACCGATTTTAAGTCCTTGAGCCTTTTCTCCCTGTTTCCCTTCCCCACAAATGGCTTCTTGACAGCCAAACTAAAATTGATACCATTTCAGATTCTGCTTTAGCAAACAGTAACTGGATCAACTGAAGGTCCAGATGCCTTTCAGGTCCTCTGTCATTTCTTTGCTGGATTTTGTTCTGTCTCTCAAGGACATGAATTTGCTCTAGATGGTTTTTTACACCTGCCAACTTGTGCAACAAGTTGAAAAAAAAATTTGTATCTGAAAGTGGGCATCTACAAGGACTGGATAGAAAATGACTGAAACCAAACCAGAAACACTGCAAAACTTTCAGAGGGGCTGGAGAACAGTTGCTTAAGACTTTCTCAGCTTCAGCAGATTAATACTATAAATTTGCCATTCTGTTGCTGCTTCATGCGACAGTTACAGCCACAGTGTAGGACGGATCGCTGTCGTAGGAAATCGATCTCAACAGCAGTCAGACTGTACAATATCCACACAAGATAAATGCTGTATAAAAGCACATGTATATTTTATCATTCCCACTGCACTTTATGTACATTATAAAAAAAAATATTGGTGTATTCTGGCTTTTCTTTTTTTCTATTTAAATTTTTCTAATATAGCTCTAATTCGCCCTTTCTTCCTGTCGCTTGTGCAGCTGTAACAAGTGAATTTCCTCAGTGTGGGATTAAATAAAGTCTATGTTTATGCCAGTTACTTGTCTTGTCTTCTAGGGTAGTCACTGGGAGCACTTTGCTGTTGACTTCTCGGTACTATGAAGTGACGAGCCAGGACATGAATTTCAACCACGGAAGCGTTAATTTTTAACTTAAAGAGTGACTTCACTGAGTACTGTAAAATTTAGCAAAGAGTTGTCATGACAAGTGCTGGGTGAATAACGGTATATCAGTGCATTCATTTGAGTAGTACTTGTGTAACTCATGTGGCTGTTGCTGGTACAGGTGAGAGTCACCAGGCACTCTGAGACACAATATTGTGATTTTTAACATTTTGAGATATGCCGAGTATTGAATAACATATATTATAACATCTGTAGTACTGAATATTGTAATAACGTATATTGCAATTTATCACCTTTTTAAAAACTGCTTTGTCTATATCTGTTTTAAACGATAAGATACAATCATCTCACTTTGGCTAATTTTTGCTGCAAGATAAGATTGTCAAGCACGCCATCACTGTCCATAAATGTCAGTCAGTCTGCAATTGAATGTTGCAGTCGAGTTGGCAATTACATGCAGTCTATTTCTGATAATATAGCAATTAACTGTGATAAGTCTTGAAAATCACGTATCTGTTGCTGCCTACAGAGACAGAAGTTCACAACACCCTCACATTCCAGACACAAGCTGCAGTCGGTCACAGAATATGTAAAAATTCTGTGCAGCCACTGATTTTTGTAGATGCAAGGAGGTTGCTGTCTTGTTTTTACTCATGTGACTGAACAGGTAGGAGACAGCTTTGTTAGGCTAAGTTTGTCCAGTGTTGAATGGTGTTACGATTAAGCTGATTTAATGTTTACTTGGGTAACGTTAATGTGAACGTGCTTGAGATGAGCTCTCTTGTTTGTAATATTTAATTTATTTCATAAAAAAAATTCAAATACTACATTGATACAATATCACCATGCTAAACATTGCGATACTATGATCTATCAATTTCTTTCCACCACCTCATTGCTAGAAAAGTGCTGTGAAGCACATGCAAAGTACTTCTGAACTCTGCGTGCAGAGCAGCAGATATATCTGTCTGCTGCCTCTGAGCTGATCTGAGGCAGACAGCAGGTGGGGCTGGGGCAGAATACTGGCTGCTCAGCAAAGACATTCCAGCAGTGAACATGGTCTCTGTTTTAATGGGAGATGAATATAAACTGTCAAGGAAGCTCGGCTGCCTTTGCGCTACTTCCTGCAAAGAGATGCAATGTCCATCACCCTCCATTATTTTCATTGGTCTCTGCACTGTCACCTTATATTGCTGATTATCTAAACCAACAGTAAATGAGAGATGATGGACGTGAAAATGAAGTGAGCCTCATATGGACAAAATGCACATTTGAGTGACAGCTAGAACATCAGATTCAGAGCCAGCTGGACTTACTATAATTCAAGTGGACAACAGTGGTGACTTTAACCGCTTGGGGTGCTTTTTCACTGAAGAAAGGAAGTTATATTTTTCTGACAATTGACTTTGACCGCTCCTCAAAGACACTGTTGTTCTACGTCTGTCTGGAAATCAGCTGTTGTTTTCCTGGAATCAGTCTCTAGGATCTTTGTGATAAAGAAAAATGGAGTGAGTCACTCAGAGATGGCGACTCAATCACCTTTAATTTCTCCGAAGGCTGCTTTCACTTCTTGTCTTGAAATAGGAATTCTCTGTTTGTTTCTTAGTAAACTTTTGTGTTGTCCTAATGTTTTTGCAGAAGACAGTTTAATTTGTTGTGGTACATCTTCTGTTAATACCCAGTGATAATGTATAATTTCCAAAAATGCTTTTAATCCCACCTACTGTATAGCCACTACAGCAACAAATACTCTGCTTTGGCAGTAGATGTGTTGAGTATTGTTAATTTCTCATTTCTCTCAAGGGCCTTCTGAGCATGACTTAAAACGCTAGTAAGATACATTAGCTAACATAATGATTGTCTATACACTTAATTAATATCCACTGAGGTTCTAATACATACCCTCATAAAAAAACAACAACTTTGTTTGGATGTACTGTATAGAGGTAAGTGTGGCCACATCAAAGCAGTAAGAAAATCCTCATTGCATCTTTGTATCCAAGCAGTGAGTCGAAAGAATTCTCATTCATGTTTTTGTTTTTTTATACTGTCATGTTGCACACCTTGGTGCCCATTTGCAACCACTGTAACTCACTCAAAATGCCACTGGTAGAATATGGATGAACAACAAGTAAAGATAAACCAGTGCTCCAGTTTTTTTAGATCCTTAAATAGCTTCCAGTTAAATATCGAGTTTAAGTCTCATTATAGATAGATGTCATAGATGTGTTTGCTTAGTACATCCCCAATAGGAACAAGGACCAGTGATAACAATAATGACCACTGTAAGTCCAGGCAAGTATTCTTAGTAGTTTATTTTGCTCCTGTCCACTCATAAAATCCAGTTAAAGCCTGCATGTTGGCATGGTAACCCACTAGTGTTGACTCAAACCTACATTAGACGAAGGTGGACAGTTTGTTCCTGAGTGTCTGGCTAGAGATAATCGAATTCCCTACGTAATCACTGCTTATTATTAATCTGCTATTGTGCCTATGTTCATGTTTTACTTATTTGTGTCTTTATTAAGTTTGTCTGTAATATATTTGGTTTTAATTAATGGCACTTTGATTAATCTCTTTATGTAATAAGGGATGATGGAAGTACTGTCTGAGAAGCAGCTTAGATTAGAACAAAATAGAATAGAAAAGAATAGCTCTTTATTCGTTATACATGTAGAACAAAATTGTGGTTGCTCAATGCCAACTATGCAAGAATAAAATATAAATGATAAGACAGCAGGCAAAAATAACAAACAGGGGAAATGTACAGAATCAAGAAGAACATATGCAAAGCAAGAGAAAGGCGCAGAATGCAGAACAAAGTGCAGTCAGGTTCAAAAAGTATTTGAGCAAAGACACAATCTCTTTTTGCCTCTGTACACCACCACAGTGAGTTTGAAATGAAACATGGTGCGATTGAATTGCAGACTTTCAGAACCATTTTTATATGTAGACCCACATTTCAAAGGCTTCGGATGGATAAAATTCCTTTGGAGTCTGTGACTGTCTGAAGTCAAGAGCCCATGGACGTCACTAAATGCTGTATTTCCTCTCTTGGGATGCTCTGCCAGGTCCTCAGCTGCTGCTTATTTGTGGGCCTTTCTCCATTCTTTTTTGTATTTAATAACTGGAAAGCATGCGCTGTTGGACTGAGATCACATGACTCAGTTGGCTATTGAAAAGAACCCACTTCTTTTCCTTGAGAAACTCTTGCTTTTGCTGTAAGCTTTGGGTCATTACCCATTTGCACTCTGAAGTGTTGTCCAAGCAGTTTTCAGGATTTGAAAGCTGAGCAGACAGTACAACCCTGTGCACTTCACAATACATCCTGCTACTTCTATCAGCAGTCACATTATCAGTATATCTTAGTGACGTAGTTCCAGTGGCAGCCTTACATGCCTCCACTATGTTTGACAGGTGTTGTGCTATGCTTCAGATCATGAGCTGTTTCTCTCCTTTTCCATCTTTTCAGTTGTCAGTCCAGTACTTGTGGAAACTAACCAACTCTTTACAGTCAGCTTCTTTCTTAGCTCGATTGCCTCAAAGCGGTCCTCTGCTTGATCCTCCGAGGTGGGAAAGAGTCAGCCAGCATTCCTGTGCCAGCTGCCTGCCCATTTCTTCTTCTCTGTATATAGCATCAGTCCACATGGGTACTGCAGAAGTACTTCTGAAATATCGTGTTGCCAGTGTAATAAGTTCGGAGCCACCTGTTTGAACACTTCTGTCATTGATCCCTCCTGCAAACAAAGAATATTTTGTTTCCCATCCAAGGCTTACAGAATAATTCCACCCTTAATGCGTCATCTCAAGCTATTTTTTGCTCTTTCAGGACATGTTCAGACATGTTAACATCATTTCTCTTAGGAACCAATAAATAAACACATCCACTGTCTGTCTTTTTCCTCCCTGTCTGTCCTACATATTATTGGGATTCCCTTTCCTATGACGCATCATGGGATTGACCAAGTATTGACCTCATCACACGGCAGGAGGGGAAAAAAACACGCCCCGCTGCTTTTCAGCTTCTTTTCGGATCTGCCGAGACTCCTCAGGATAATTTATTCTTTCTCTGGCCCCACTTTCTAACAATGTAAGGAAGAAAGTTCCTGCCATGTAATCCAAACATTTCCCATACACCCACACAGGAATTTAGGCCCTTCTAGAGCATAGGGAGGGGAATCCCCTGAATGTTTTTGTACCAGGCACTAAATGAACTGGGTCTAATCACTGTTCCCAAGCCTATAACGCGTGTATCCTTGTGTTCATGTGTGTGTTTTGGTTAGATTGTATTTAAGCCAGCTGTTTTAGGAATGCCGGGGGCCACCATGGGTCGGTACTGACGTAAGAGCACAAGGAGAGGGGAGGGAAGGGGCGGCACACGGAGGCGGATATCTGCTGTGCAGTTCCTGCGTTCCGACTCCGTTCTGTTTTTGGAACACAATTGTGCGGTATTTGGTTTATCCTCCTCCTGAAGTCGCCTCCCTCCATTTCTGCTCGTGTTACCGTCTAGATCTCACTGTTCCCCTTTATAATTTGAACATCTCGTAAGTGCATGTTTAGCGCTTTGAGACATTTATAGAGTTCTGATTTCTCACTTCAGTAGAAACCTGTTCTGTGAAGTTGCTTTCCCATTTTTCACAAGTAAGGCCAACTTTAACCAATCCCTTGCGTTGTCACGCTGTGTTCACCAGGCTTCTAAGTACAAGTGAACAGTAACTCGCCATCAGCCCTTCCATTCCATAGCGACAGTCGGCCTAATGTTGACGCTGACCATCGCAGTCAGACACCTGGCACGACAAGCACAGTGAATAGTGACCCTGGGGCGTTTCAGTTGGCCTCTGTCCTTCAGCCTGAATAGCTGTAACTTCAATCAATGACAGTATTATATCTGGTGTCAGGCTAAAGGCACAGAGTGGATCTGTGGAGTCAACTGAGTAAACAGGAGAAAGTCTGTGTAATCAAAAAAGCCTTTTCAAAGCCAAAGAGCTGCTCGCCATGGGTCACATCTCGGTGGGCGCTGCTGGGAAGACATTTCCGATGAGTCACGTGTTTCGAAGATAACATTCCAGCGTTGCTCCGCAGGAGCAGGCCTTATCAGTCACGCTTGAACTTTGACCCCTGACCCTGACAAGGCCATCACAAATCATATTTCTGCATGGAGCTGGAGCTCATTAGCCCTCAGCTGGGCGCTCTGCCATGTTGGGTTGTGATGACAAGTTAGTGGGGTTGATGAGATTAATCTAAAGTTCTTTAAAGAGGCTGGTTACACTTTTCCTTTTACAGTGGTTGACACTAGCGTAGTTGATACTACATTTAGTTTTTGCATAGGCCAGTACAGACAATAACATCAGTGACAGCACTATTAAATTGTCTAACACAGTGGTGGACGTACAGTAACATAAGTGTAATGTATTTGTGACACAGTTCAATGTTCTCTTAGGTAGTGCAGAGACGAGGAAAATAGTTTTGTTGTCTGAGGTCGTGCTGTGCTTCTGGTTACTTGGCATCATATTTCCACGCTATCAGAGGTTGGCTCCGACTGCTTGTCTAGCCGCTGATAGACTTCCTCAGCTTCAGTCTGGGATTTTAACTGAAAACGACACAAATAACTGCTAATCGGTTGAGTTGACAGGTTATGGGCAGGATTCATCACTTTTGCTGCCTAACTGCTGCATAATTATTCTGTTATTAGCCACAGCGGCTATCGGGTATAGTGAATGTTTAGCATTTAACATGTGCACTTTCCAAGTTACCTTAAAGTGTTGCTCAGTGTTGTAAACATACGCTACTTCAGCTGCTAGTGGGGGGCAGAGCTGTGTCAAGTTGTGTATCAACTGCATTTTCTCTCTGTAATCTTCATTGCTGCGTTCCAGTTACCTTGGAAGTTGGGTGTCGGTCACTTCTGAGTTATTTAGCTTGTGGCTCTATATAATGTTAGTGACAGCTAATATCCCTCTCATTGGTTCTGACTGTGATCACTGCAGACCCACCCAGCTGCTGTTTAAACCTTCTGTTTGGGATGGGCAGCCAATCAGAAGATAAATGAAATGTAGGCAGGTAGAGGATGACGTGGTGGCTATGAGTCATGTGAAGTACTCTAAAGGAGTGCCTGAGCCTGGTTCTGCTGGATGTTTCTCCTTCCCACTGTCACCAAACTGCTTGCTCATTGTGTTTTTCTCTGTTGCGTTATTGTACGGTCTACCTTACAATACAAAGCGCCTTGACACGACTGTTGTGGTGATTTGGCGCTTTATAAATAAAAATATGGTTGTCTCCTTTTCTAATTGTGATAAAGTATAACATTTCTTGTAGGGCTGATCGATTATGGCAAAAATGATAATCACGATTATTTTCACTGAAATTGAGATCACGATTATTTGACGATATTTATTTAACCCTTTAAGACCTACTATAGAACCAAGTCCACCAGAGCTTATATTATTTTTTTTACATGCTGTAGTGCCATTTGTGGGAGCATTTCAAGTTGCTATACATCAATACAACTGTTATAGCCCATATTTTAATAATATGTATGCATTAAGTCCATAGTAATTACATAAATTGCAAAAAAGTGCAATAAACTACAAAAAAAATTGAAAATCGCTTTTGTTTTGTTTACATATATTTCTACTTGGAGAAATTTAAGAGGTTTATCCCTCAAAACTTTAAATACAATAAAGTTGCAAAAAATAGTTTACAACAACAGGAAATTTATTTTGAGTGTCTTCATAGTTTTATTTTGGAGATACAGTTTTTATATACTGCAGGAAAAACAAAAAACAATCCTATGATGCAAATTTGCAAAGAAAACAGCAGGTGCATCATTTCACTGTGGGAAGTGTTACGAACAGCTGATCGAATCGGCAAAGCGTGTTTCTGGAATATTATGTTTTTGTTCCTGCAAGCGCTTTTTATGCAATTTTTGCAAAGCTTTATGTGGAAGGAAACCGTGACCGAGGACAAGCTGATGGCATCAGATGTAAGTACAACTCCTCCGGTTTCATATGCAAAACAAATTATTGCGCTAGCTTACACTGTCCAGGTTCTACAGGGATTTAAAAATAGTTACACAACACGGAGCGTGCTGCTCTGACCGGCTTTAAAGGGTTAACAATGACTTTAAAAAATAATATAAAATAGTGTGCAACACCACTGAAGTTTTTTTACCTCTCTTTTCAACCAACGGCAGTCACTCTCCTCTCCAAATAACTTCTGCTTAGCTTTCCGAGCTTCCCTCGGGTCCTCTTAATCAGCGGTCTCCAACCTTTTTTGCGCCACGGACGGTTTATGCCCGACAATATTTTCACGGACCGGCCTTTAAGGTGTCGCGGATAAATGAGGGAGGGGCTAATAATCGTCTCAGTCATTTTTAATGATCGTTGAAATTCCAGATCGTAATCGTGATTAAAATTCGATTAATTGAGCAGCCCTAATTTCTTGGGTGTTTGTGTTCTCAGTGTGCTCTTTCTACCTCAGCAAAAAGCTCTTTATTTGCCTAAAATCTCTTCTTGTATGTCTTGTGCACAGATTGAACGGCGCATGGAGCTGGTACGCGTGGTGTCCCACAACACACACAAAAAGATGGTGTCGTGTCTACAGGGACACATCGGTGCAGAGGCAGAGAAGAGACATGTAAGCCATCAAGCTTGTGGCTATAAAACCTGTTAAAGCAAATCAAGCAGCTGTTGCAGGATTTAGCTGTTCCTCCCACACACGTCGGGTTCTTTTTTATTTATATATATTTTTTCCTTGAATGTGTCCACAGTAGGAAGCACAATCTATAATTTCTCTTTTGTTTTGTTTTTCTACCCTACACCACCCAAAATATCCACCTCAGTCTGTACCACGCCTCTATACAGGAAATGGTCAGGTAAAAGCACTTATTCCACTTCTCCAATCCTCAGCACCACTTGCTCCATTTCCCATTTCCAGCATCTGTCATCTTCATTCACTATGCATGACACACTCGGCTTTGGGGATTCTCTCGATTAAAAACAGGATGCTGCACACACATCAGTGTTTATTCGCTGATGTAAATCATATAACTGTAAAAATAAGCTGTCATTTAGCAGAAGTGTCACTTCCTTAGTTTTCGTCTTAAATTGTATTCATGGTCTATTTTTTTCCCTCTTCTGCTCAAAAAGCTCGCTTCCTCTTTCTGAATTTACGCTTGATATGTTCAATGGAAAGTCCTAAACCAGTTTTCCATTGGCTTGACCTTGTATGCATAAGTTCATGTGTTTGTGCACCCGCATCTAATCACTGTTTGCATTTTTTCCTCCACTAAACACACAACAGAAAAAGCTTCCCCTTACGGCACTGTCCCAGGCAATGACTGAAGGTGGAAGCCAGTTGGGAGAAGACTCCTTAATAGGGTGAGTGTGTGATTGATTGACACACCAGAAATCTAATTGCCTTGTCTGGGCAACGGTTGCCGATATAGAGCAGAAGCACCCCAGAGAGTGTGAAATGCAAGGTCTCACATTCAGGGTAAGCGGCCTTCCCGGTTCTGTTTGTCTGTCAGGGGCTTTCAGCAGTTCCCTTACAGAAGAATCAGATCAGCTATTCTGGCGCTCATACGCAGAGTAGTTGAGGATCTAGAAAGTAGATGTCTACAAATCTACACTGCAGCTATGAGTCTGTCTGGAAAGAATAAGGAAGGGGAAGTATGAGAGTCTGCTTGCACATGTGATTCAATCATGCCAACAGTTTTATTGATATCTGGAACTCGCTGTTTCTCGTGTCAAGGCTTATAATTCAATTCAATTCAATTTTATTTATATAGCGCCAAATCACAACAAAAGTCGCCTCAAGGCGCTTCATATAGGTTTCATATCTGGGAAAACTGCAGCTCAAAACTGATTCACTCGTAGATAAAGTGTCACTAGGTCACTTTGTGCTCCTGGCTTTGAGCGGCTACAAATGATGACATCAGTGACCTGGTTTTGTTCTCAGCTGTTGGCTGTGGACAGATGAAGGCCTGGTTACGCAGACTGTGGTCCTTCTGTGTTGTTATGTAAATTCCATTTTGCAAAGAACACGTGTGATTACACTGGTTACAGAAGACCTAACATCCACATCTGTTAGTGCGGATATGTTAATGAGGCATATGTGTGACTTTGCTTGATTTTAACAGGCCTGTCTCTCTCTCTCTTCATGTGCTTGTCAATAGGAAAATGATGGAGGTGTGCGGAGATGCAGAGAATCGTCTGGCATCAGAGCTGATGCAACATGAGCTGCAGATAGAGAAGGACGTTCTGGATCCACTTAGCCAGTTAGCCGAGGTCAGAAACCCTACGCATTAATATTAACTTAATATAAAGGAACTGCTTTTTGAATGGCTAAAATATCAGCTGCACCCATTTCTCCACTTTAACTGGTGTCATTTATACTTTATATGATTAATTTTCTCTTGCTTTGTGCTGCCCAACTCCAAATGAACGAAAGCTTTTTAGTAAAAAGCAGCTAGTTGCTAGAGCAGTGACCCATTATGGTGATTGTCCTGTGTTTTTCGAAACATCCCAGCCCTCATAACACTAGCCAAAGTATCCTTGTCCTAGATACTGAACCCTGAGTTGCTCCTGATCAATTCACTAGAGTGTGAATGTTGGATAGTAAGCACTTAGGCATAGAAAAAGTGCTTGTGTGGATGAGTGAATGAGACGTTTTTTAAAGCTGTTCTGAGTTAGTAACTAGAGTACAATAGTGCTATATAAGAACCAGTCCATTTAACAATTACCATATTTTATTAAACCTCCAATAGTCATGCAGGAAAATCAGTGGCAGTGCCTTGCAGGTCTTCTTCAGAGGTATATTTTCTTAAGCTTGGTGTGTTTTAACCATTCATTTAGGTGGAAATCCCTAACATCCTGAAGCAGAGGAAACAGCTGGCCAAACTGGTGTTGGACTATGATTCTGCCAGAGCAAGGTGTGTCTGAATGTCTTTCTGCTTGTTAGGCGATGCATTCTAAAATACCTGGAACTGCTAACACAGTAGCATAAATCACATTTATTCACAGGCATTAACTTTTTTACAGTGCCCACATTTCAGATTGCCGTCTGCATTTCCTGCTTTTTCCTCTTTTCTTTCCGTATTCAGATGGTTGCAGGCAACCAAGTCAATAATCTCAGGAACAAACACTCAAGCACTGACGGCCAAGGCTGACTTACTCAAGGAAGAGGTGGATGAGGCCATGAACAAAGTGGAGCTTTGCAAGGTAATCTTTATGTGCAAACATACTGATTCATTTCTGCAAGTCTATATCAAGGCAAACTACCAGTCATGTCAAATCATCAAATCAGGACCGTATCGAAGAAATGCCACTTGCAAGGTCATGACCTGATTGATAATGTAACTCAACTGATGCCATTAAATGTAGACTACTTTATTCATGGCTACTTGTTGTGTTTAAGACTACTTAGGCTTAAAAGCAATCACATAGCAGAGTTAAAGTGATCTGAGTAAAAGAAACTGGAAATAGGCCTGGGAGTAAACTCATTAGAGCAACAACTGGACATTCCAAGACCCTTGGAATGGCCGGTTTGCTGACGCATGCAAACTGACTCTGTCCTGTCAGCTCTCTGTGTGTTTGTGTGAATCTACTGAACTGAGTCACTGGTGACTTTAGTGTCATGACTCCATGATGTGTGTTTCTGTCCAGGAAGTACAGAACTTTCTGTAAAACTTAGGATTTATGAGTCGTGCGAAGCTTAACCGGCCACTGACACCTGAACTTGTGCCACCTGAAGCACTTTTCCATTCGAGGGATGACATTAGTAGATATGATCCTCTTTAATAGCCTCACTAATTCCCCTGTTTTCCCTTATAAATGATAACTTAACATCATCTTTATATATCTAACATCATGCCTTTTTGTTTCTTCTACAACAGGATCAGCTTGCTGCCGACATGTACAGTTTTTTCTCAAAAGAAGGCGACTATGCCCACTATTTCGTAACGGTGAGTTCACTGTGTCAACAAGCCAGCGCTGTTGTTGCATGACTTTCCGTGGGAACATTCACAGCTGCAGAGTAGCTGTGGGGCGGATGCTTGGCAAGCTGTTTGTATTTACTTTGCTGTCATGTACTTTACTGCTCTTATTATTCTGCTGTGTGTGTCTCTCTGTTTCTGTAGCTCTTAGAAGCTCAGGCAGATTACCACAGAAAGTCTCTCACTGTTCTGGAGACTGTCTTGCCAACCATCCAGGCTCAGCAAGGTATAAGATATGCAAACATGCTTTAAGCACACACACCTGTTTAGCACAAAATAGTGCAACGTTGTTATGGGGAAAATAAAAGTCACTTTCCCATGCATAACATGTGACGTGACCCTTTTGCTTATTTCTTGGAGGAACCTCCTGTACCTCCTTCCCAGCAGCAACCTCTGTTTTACCCGTTTTTTTGGCTCCCCCTTTTAAATATCTACTTTACATGGAAATTCACTCATATGTGTCCTGACTTGCAATGAGGAGAATCAAGTTTTCATTCTCAGCTGACTCTAGAAATCCAAAACCGCTGCTTTCAGTTACATCCCGCCAATCTCTTTTTCTTCCCCACGTTTTGACATTGTTAAAGGTACAGCGTGTAAAATATCACCACTAGATGGTCAATAGATTACAGATTGCAGTCAACTGAATTCTGTCTTCTTACCTTGTCAGATTCGAGTGCATAATCTTAACGACGCTGGCTGCTCTAGGACAATCACTTGGCCCTGTTTCTATTACTATTTATTATAACATAGTTGAATATTATCAACACTTAGCAATAGATCAGGAATAAAATGAAAATGGATATGTGTTAATTAAATATTTTGGAGTATTTTGCATATTAACTCCATGCCTCTAGCTACGGTGGCCGTTTTAGGACAAACAACTCTGGCTGCCGTTCATCTGTAGTGTGTAGGCGGTCAGTGCGCTGTTTACCTCAGCTGCTCATCCTCGTCTATTCACGGGGAGAGGAGGAGACTGCAAAACTTTGAAAAAGGTATCCAATGCAGTGTGATGAGTCAGGAAAGCTCACTTAGCTGTTGTTGTTGAAGATGGCGGGGCTTCCACCAGTCTGTGCCCGCTCCTTTGTATATTTAATGGGTTAATTCTAAGTTCAGTTTTTTGGAAAATGTAATAAATAATCATATTTATGAGTACGGTATTTTTCTTTTCTATTAAATAAACTCTAAAAATGACTGACTATACCTTTAAAGGGGTCCTGACATTAAACAACAGTCCTCGACTCTGAGAATTTTAGGATTGTGATGTCTCCTCTCAGTTTGTTTTCATCTTACGTGCACTCTTTAGCTGTGTCTTGTTCAAGGAGTTTGTTTTTTCTGCATTAAACACATGTGGTCTTACACAGACTAGCCTGGTCTCCCAGCATGTGGCAATGACTCATGAGCTCCACACACACCCACCTGGTTTTGGAGCGCCCCACACCACCCCAAAATTCTTTCCCCGGCCCTCCCTCCTTACTTGCCTTTAAGCTCACGTGCTCACACTCGCTCATAAACACATAAAGATTACAGAACAGTCACTTCTGTTGGCTGAGAGCCTGTGGTTATTATTTGGCGACACCTTGTAGGGGGAGTTTTTTTTTTGTTTTGTTTTGTTTTTTTTTTAACAAAATGGCCCAAAGGGAAGTTTTTGACCCAGATATCTACCATCCAAACCAGTAACAGGCCTTACTCACACTTATATGTATTTTACAATTATAATAATCTGGTCTTTCATGTGTTTCTAATTCCACTCTTTGCTCCTTTCTTCTCCTCTCTATTTATTATTAACTCTCTTTACATTCAGATTCATGGACGGAAAAGCCGGCGTTTGGCACTGGTTTGGATGAACACCTGAAGAGGAGTGGGAGGGAGATCGCCCTGCCAATAGAGGCTTGTGTCATGATGCTTCTAGAGACGGGCATGAAGGAAGAGGTATGGAAGTTATAGATTGTGGCAGGGAGTGAAGACGAGATACTGATTGAAATTTAAGTGCTTTGGATCATCGAAGTAAGATATACGGTCACCAGATCCTTTCAGTTAAACCTTATTAGTAAGTGGTTGCTTTATGGCCGAGATTCAGTAAGGTGCTCGCAACCTTCCTCAAAGATTTTGGTTCATATTGACATGATAGCATCACATAGTTGCTGCAGATTTCTTGGCTGTGCATCCATGATATGAATCTCCCATTAAACAACATCCCAAACGTGCTCCATTAGATTGCGATCTGGTGACTGTGGGGGTTATTTGAGTACAGTGAAGTCATTGTCACGTTCAAGAAACCAGTTTGACATGATTTGAACTTTGTGGCGTGGAGCATTATCCTGCTGGAAGCAGCTAACAGAAAATGGGTACACCGTGTTCATAAAGGAAGGTCAGCAACAATACTCAAGCTGTGGCATTTAAACAATGTTCAGCTGTACTAAGTGGCCCAAAAATATCCCTCAAACATTACACCACCATCCTGAAACAATGTTTTTTACATCCGATTCACCATCCAAATGTTGCAATAGAAAACAAGACTCATTGGACCAGGCCATGTTTTTCTCTTATGAAATGTAGCCTCTGTGTCCTGTTCTTAGCTGACAGGGGTGGTGCCGAGTGTGGCTTTCTGCAGCTGTAGCTCATCGGGTTCAAGGTTCAGAGATGCTCTTCTGCATGGAGTGGTTGTAATGAGTGGTTATTTGAGTTACTGTTGCTTCTCTGTTAGCATGGTTGTGTCATTCGACTTGTGGCACTGTGGTGGAAAATGCCAGCAGATCAGCAGTTTGTGAAATACTCAGACCAGCCCATCTGCCACTTAAACTGCCTTGATGCTTCATTTGACCTTCAGCGGGTCATCTTAATCATGTCTATGCACATAAATTAATTCATTTGCTGACTTATGATTAGATATTTGCCTTAAGGGGCAGTTGAACAGTGTATAAGGGAGCAGCCCAAAGCAGCTTTAGAAGAATTTCCATTTTTGTCTTGTTGCTGTTTTGCTTGTTTAAAATGTGCTCGTCCGTTTGTTAATATCAGTTGGAAATAGTGCAATAAGGGAGTTGTCATCTAGCATGTAGCATGTATCAGCTGCATAACTACGGTGATTAGTGCTTTGCTGTCTCATAGGGTTGCCAAGTGGCAGCATGCATAATGAGAACAGTAACTGATCGAGACAACTGCCCGTGCAGAACCACAGGAAGTGTTACGACTGTTTGACAGCTGATCTCCAAAGGTGCTGATATGTTCTGCATTTACTCAGTGTGCTCCCGCCAAAGTTTGATTTCTATAAGAGGTTTTAGTACAGCCTCTTTTTAATGCTTTTGATAGGTTGTCGATGCTCGTTTTAGAAATCAATTCTTATCTAGTTTGATGAGCTTATTGGCTTTTACTTTATTACTCGTTTTAACCAGTGAACTAAAAGTAATGCTGGCATTTTAATTAGAAGTGGCATAAACGGCTCGACTGGTCATTGAGAAAATTGAAACTAAGCTTTTAATTGTTTGTTTACACGAACATCTAAGGAGATGGGCAAATTGCAAATGATTTTCCGTAACGCTGTTCCAGAGAAATGGTCGCCATGTTATGATGAACGCGAATAGACATGAAATGTTTACGTCTCTCCACCCTGATACAAATTTAGAATACAATGTGCTGGGACGTGGTCGTCTCCTGTCCATAAATCAGAAGGTTTTGTTTCCCCTGTGATTGTGTAAAAAGGGAGGGAGGAAAGAGGGCAAGTGTTAACTCCAAAGCACATTATTTGTTTCCTGATTCATTCCTCTGTGAGCCCAGTCTGTGTCATTATGGTGTGAAGACAGCCTTTGTTTATGTGTAAAGTAAATAGCTCGCTATGCTGTGACTGGTGGGTGTGTTTGTTTGCTTGCTTTAAGGTTTCATTGTGTGCAGCTGGCAGAGGGAGTATACGTAGTGGATACAGAGTCCGTCTGTAACTGTGTGTGTGTGTGTGTGTGTGTGTGTGTGTGTGTGTGTGTCAGGGTCTATTCAGAATTGCAGCAGGGGCATCCAAGTTAAAGAAGCTAAAGGCGGCGCTCGACTGTTCCACTTCACAGCTGGAGGAGTTCTACTCTGACCCCCACGCTGTCGCTGGTACGTTCCAAACCGGCACCGTTCTTCAGCTGTTGTATCTCTTAGTGTAAAATTTGGACCAAAATCTAAAAAGCAAGCAAATATTTGCTGTTTATTATAATTAATGTTTCTTTCAAACTTTGTCTTTTCTTCTTCATATTTCAGTGACAAACTCAGGGATAGTTCAATTTCACTCTTCACGATTCTAACTGATAAATGGCGTAGCGGCTCGATTTTATTTCATCTACATTTTTGCCTGTAATAGTGTTTTTAAATAAAACTATTGTGCACATGTGTGGTTACAGGAGCACTAAAGTCCTACCTGAGGGAACTCCCTGAACCTCTAATGACCTTCCAGCTTTATGATGAATGGATCCAGGCATCCAGGCAAGGCTCTAAATAGTCCTGCTCAATCTATCTTTGCACAGCACATGACAGATTCAAGTTTTACTTGCCATCTGGAGATTACACCAGCAATTATAAAGGACGGAAACTTCAAAAGTTGATAAATAAACATGTAATCAAAGGTTTTTAATATGCTTCTTTAAGTTTCCTGTATAATGTGAGAAGTGAGAATGATGACAAAAACTCTCAAATGAATTTGATTAAAATAAAAGCAGGGTAGTTTATATAAACAATTTTAAATTTGCCATGTGAAACCTATAAATAATTAAATTTTAATGCTTTATTTTGGTGGATTTGAAATACATATTTTTATGTATATTTTTGGCTTCTTATGTCTTCCATAAATAATGAGCTGTGCTGTTATTTATCTACTTTCTTCTATCATTCTAGTGTGTCAGACCCAGACAAACGGCTCCAGGCGCTCTGGGTTGTATGTGATAAACTACCAAAGAACAACAAAAACAACCTGAGGTCAGTCGCTGAAACCTACATAGGGACTGATTTTGCTTTTGTCTGTCACGCAAGACTATTCTCAGCTCTCTGCCCTCCGTGTTTTCTTTTAGGTATCTGGTGAAGTTTTTAGCCAAACTGGCTCAGGAGAGCGAGCAGAACAAAATGACCCCTAGCAACATTTCCATTGTTCTGGGACCCAATTTGCTCTGGGCCAAGACTGAAGGGTGAGCGGGCAAGACAGAATAATCTGTTGCAGCTTACTTGTCAGTCATGTTTAAAACAAGGGAGATGTAACAGTGTCTGGGAGGTCAGAGCCTAGTCTAGGGTGGTGAAGAAAACGTAGAAACGATAGTCTGTTATTTAAGCTTATTTCAGTTCATCCCTCATTATGTCAGAAAGCATCTAATTTTTGCACATCTATGTATGCACACCCAGGAGTCTGGCTGAGATGGCTGCAGCTACCTCTGTGCACGTGGTGGGCATTGTTGAGCCCATTATCCAACATGCTGACTGGTTCTTTCCTGAGGGTAGGTCTTGGGTTTCCTCTATAGCTGCTTATTTTCAGTCTGACCTTATTTACCTTCTTTGAAGCCATTAGTCCTATCAGTATATAAGGCAGTCATGGGGAAGGCAACTGATATTGATTGCCTTGCAAGGCCGATAATCAGGAGTGAAAGGGGACTGAGATAAGATGACCAAGGTCAAACAGTTTTCGTACTTTAGAGGCTGGCTGGAAGATGTCTTATACATACAAGTTGCTTTAAACACTCACCAAATCCAGTGAACTGAAGAACTAAATGAAAGTAAAACTCCCTCTTACTGTTAATATGTAACAGAGTCAGTAGTTTACATGCTGGGTTAAATAAACACACACGCCCCCACTAATATCTTAGAGAGTCACACCTCGACCAGGTGCTTTTGGTGGATTCCAGAAAATCCCAAAGACTTGTTCATCCAATTCTTGTTTTTTAAAGTCATTAAGGATGGATGGTGTGCATTCATTGCATCCTGGAAAAAAACTGTTTAACAAAATCATGAAAAGCCAGAAATACCATGACATCCATACTGATGTTGGATGTATGTAAAGTTCTGAGGCAGCTGCATATTTGTCTGGGTTGCACAGGCAGGTTAGTTAAAGCCTCTCTTATAGTCTCTGTTGAGGGCCTGTATCTTAGGCAGAGATGATATATTACTAGTGTTGCCATAATTGAGCATCTCTGGTGCACATACAGAGAGGGATGATGAGACAGTGGGAGCTATCACCTCACAATAATAAGGACTTTGGTAAATTGCTGACTCTGTTTGTGGAAACTCCTTTCACAGTCTGTAGACAAACACTTTCAGGCAAATCTTTGATTCTTAATTTCGTTCAGTTAAATTTGAATTGTCTTTTTGAGCAGCTTATGAGAGGTTTTTGGAGCATTCCAGCCTAATGTAAACTGAATAATAGGCTAATGTTTGTGTCAGAATAAACAAAGTAAACATCTGTCATCTGGCAACATCTGCTTCTTCTTACACATAAAAATGAGTGTTTTCTGTGTTTCAGTCTAACAAGCTTGGATAACGACCCGAGACCTCCATGGTCTTGTTCAGTTAGGTTCTCCCTCTATCACAGGTCACAAGCTAGCGTAAAGTAAAGAATGGATTGATTGAACATTCTGTGCATTACAGTGAATAACGTTAAATTTACGTTAAATTGTTCGTTTGCTGTTTTTTTTTTAACCAAAAGAGGGCGCTATAACACCCACCTGCACTCTTTCTTTATACAGTTTAACCTGTTTTTCTTAACTGTGTTTTTATAGACGTGGAGTTCAATGTTTCTGGCATGTTTGTGATGCCCACACCTGCATCCAACCACAACAATCACTTAGATTATGACTCCGGCACCATTGAAAGGAAGAGACCTGGCAGCATGGTGGGACCAGAGAACGACACAGGACGCAAAGACAAGTAATCCTCCAGAAGTTGCTCGCTGATCACTCTGATTCATTTGTGCCTTTTAATCCAGCTGCTTTCTTATGCTTCTAGATAATGTTGGTGTAAATAATCCGGTCACTTTTCTCGTTATGCTGTGGTGATTCTGCCCTAATCATGAATCTCTTTTGGTGGTTTTTGTTTCTCTCCTTCACCGTCTCCCTGCTATCCCTGTGTAGTACCACTAACAAGCACTCGGACCACACCCTTCGTAGAGGCAGTAACACTTTAGGTAGAAAGCAGCACACTTCACCTGCTTTCCAGCCTCCTTTACCCCCCGTGGAGGCTCAGGGACAGGGACACGGGGCTGGGCAGGTTCCCCAGGCCTCGGCTGAGCCCCAGTCACAAGCTTCACCTGGGGGTTCAGGGTCTGATCCTTTCCAGCAAAGTTTGGCACAGGGTCTTGCTGCTCTTGCAGCTGCTCAGCAGCTTCTAGCCCAGCACACAGAGGAGCTCAGGTAAGAGGTGTTTCCCTGCATCTCTGCTGCTGGTGGCAAAAACGTAGCATGCCTTACAAGCACACATGCATGCTTTTATGTTTTCAGGGTTCGAACTGCAGGAAGACATTAGTGAATTGTCGGTAAACGCACAACGTCAATCTGATTAGTTGCATAAAGTGGAGAGGTTTATTAATGCATGGCTCACTGGCACCTCATAGACATCAGCTCTTCTCTTGGTCACCTTAGTTCAGCTGGTGGTTTCTCTAACAAAACCACAAGTTTTCTTACGCCACCACCAGTTGCAGCTATGCAGACGACTCTAAAATCAGCCCACTGAAATGGCACAACAATGGCCTCTGTCATTCCACTAACAGTCGCTCTCAGGGCCTCTTGACTTCCCATCCCTCTGCTTTCCTCCCCAAATCACTAGAATCAGCAGGAAACTCACACTAACTGGCTCAAACTGCTTTGAAAAGCCTGGACATTGGCGCCTGTTATGCAAAGACTGAACGAGTGTCTTTGATTTAGTTGCTGAAAAGACAACATTCATTTTCAGACAGATGACACTATTCAGCTCAGCTTTTTTGGCTCTACAGACTCCACTGGGAAAGCAAATTTAGATGAGCCTCCCAGATTATATTTGTGGCACATACTATGCAGCACATGAGAGGGGTTTGCTACTACTAAAATAAATCTGATTCTACTTTAATAGCTCTTAAAAACATTCAAGGCTGGATGCTGTTGCATATGTGCTACTCAGTTTTGGCCAACTTGATGGTTTAAAGCTTCTTCTTTTTTTTCTTTTTTTTTGGTGTGTGTGTGTTCTTTCTCTTAAGCAGCCCAAAGCTACGTGACTCTACATCCACCCCAACCCCTGCGCTCCAGAGGAATGGCTCTGGAGGAGGCAGCCAGGCTGCTGGCCAGCTGGGCACTGGAACCCCTGCGGCTGGATCCATGGGGCCCAGTCCACATATGATGCGCAGAGGTAAGAATCTACACCCTAAAGTGGTGCAATAAGTCAGTCATTCATTGCTTAGAAATACTAATTAAATAAAGATCTAAATATGTTTAGGACATCAGTACAGCTTCTGCATGGGTTGAATTCCCATAATTCCTCCCTCTGAGTAGCCAGACCCATGCAAACAGACTTTAGGGTGGGACCATCACTGTTTGCATGGCTCTTGGAGATGGTATGAGATTGATGGCTAGTGAAAAATTAAGCCAGTACCCAAGTCCCAAAAAAATACAGTTCCTCTAATGGTCACTTCAGGTTCCAGCAGCTACTCACAATTGATCAGGGAATGCACGTCTTTCCCTCGTGACCTGTGGTTGGCAGAAGGTGCCTAGGCCTGTGGGACTGGGGCCTAGATTTTCTTATACAGATGGATATCGTATGTATACTTTTGGACTTTTATTTATGTTTCCCACCAATAATGGCAGTTTACCTTTTGCTTCCAGGTACCAAGAAGCAGGCTCCTGCTCCTCCCAAACCCACAAACCCTCCACCCAGTCAGCCCTGTAATTCTGTAAACCACTCCTCATCCTCTGTCTCCTCCCAGACTTTCAGTTCCACCCCCAGACCCCTGTCTAGCCACTCGTCCACCTCTGTAACCTCCCCCACCTCACATCCAAGTGCCACACATCGGCGCCATTCGAGTAACCAGCCCCCGATCCAGGCGCCGAGCCATCCACCCCCAGAACCTCCGACGCAGGCCAATCCCTCTGTGCAGCCCACATCCCTCGGCCAGCCCAGCGGAGACCAGCACAGCGCCGACCCCTCACCCCCGGGAACCCCAACCCCTCCAGACACCCCTCCACCCTGCACTAACAGCCAGGATGCAGTTACCCCTCCATCCCCATCTCCATCTCCCTACCAGTCGGGCTCGCTTCCCCGGCCGCGGCCTGTCCCCAAACCACGGAACAGACCCAACATCCCCCCGCCGCCCCAACCCACCACAGTGACCAATGAGACCAACGGGATCTGCACCAAGATGATGGGTGGGTACCGTTTCTTATGTGAAGTGTGTGTAACAGTGTCATTACTAACCTAATACTAATGTACTGTAATTCTAACACTCTTCACTGTAATACCTCTGCAGGTTAAAGACACACTTGTGAGGTTTGTTGATAATTGACACTTGCAGTAGCACTTTTTTTTTTCCTTTTAAATACATATCATCATCATCACAGCCTGCCGGCTCTTTCACATCCTTTTTTTTTTTTTTAAACTTTGATGCACGACTGTCCCATGATGTGTGATGGATTTTAGTGAGAAACCCACTTCTGATGTGAAAAGCAGATATTTGATACGGTTGCACTTGCTGCTTCCAGTCGAATGATGAGGAAGAAATCTGCAGATAATATTTGTTCCTCTTGAGATCTTTAAAAAAAGAAAAGAAGAAAATGTTGTGTTTTTAAACACTCAAACTTCAATTCATCAGTTGAGTTGCAAAGTATAGAGGGAATATAGCCTCACTGATCTTTACCCACTTATAGTGGGCCATTCATTCGAGTCATTGAGACACATTTCACCCCATGTTTTCTAAGCACCTCCCACAGGTTGGATTGGATTAATGTCCTCTTCTTCTGTACCATACAGACTTTGCTAGCTACTCCATTATATAAAGAAATACCTGAAGGTGAAACACGAATCATTAAAATCTTTCCACCGAATTTTTTGGCTTATGTTTGTTCACTAACTTTAAAAATGTTGTGTTTTTTCCATTAACACGGAAAGACACCTGAGAGCTTCACACTGATGGACTCGATTAAACTGTTCACTTTATCTTCCACTGCTTCTCAAAAACATGTTTCTAGAAGTGAATGTCTCACTACAGGTAATACGGCAGTCTGGCATCAGAGCTGTCATTGCTCACGAGTCATTTTCATCGGCTGTCACTGTGTAATCACAAACAAAGGGGTTTGAAACTCTGATCAGCTCTTAGCGAGGCTTTCAAACCCTTCACTGTCCGGGAAACTCCGTTCAGATTTTCAGAAATATGAAGTGATCCGTGTTGTGGAGTTTTTAAGCTTTTGTATTTTTTTAACTCATGTGCACCTCTAACATGCATGTTTGTGTTTCCAGTATTCAGAATCATGTCCACCCCTCCACCCACCCCCAAAACAGTGTAATGCCCTAGTTTTAATAATTGCATTCAAATGCAAATGAGTTTTCCAGCTAAAATTAAACAGAAACATCTTTCCGGACTTTACATTTTCTCTCTGCTTTCACTGGTTTGTTGCACTGCTGCTTGTCAGTCTCTGTTGCACAGCGCCACCTGCTGGCTGGAGAACTCCTCACTTGCCAAACCTCTGCTCCAGTTTAGTTTTAATCTGCGGAAAATGTGACACAGTTTGACTGCTCTGCAGCAGCTTTAAGTGTTTTCATACGTCGGGCACGTGTTTGCCATTATGGCTGCTGTTTGTCATGTGGGCATTTATCTTTTTGGGATGTTTATGTAGCGTTTTATATGAATTCCTACATGCATGGGAAACCCATTTGCAGTCCCTTGCTAACATAAACAGTAAGTGGAATTATCTGCTTCAGCTGTTACCACACACATCTCCTTTTATCTAAAGATTATTTGCTATTGTGACTAAGCTTACGTGTTTCCTCACCGCAACTAATCTGTCTTCCATGATGTGTCCCGCTTTGTAGATCCGGTGATTCCTTTCAAAGTTTTGAGTCGAGCTTTGGTCCCTGACCTCACGGCAGTAGACCAGCAGCTGCCGACTGCCACCGCCTTCTCCTCCTCATCCTCCTCGCCGCCTCTTCCTAAAGACTGTGACCTGGAGAGCGAGAGCACTGTCCTATAAGGAGGCGCCTGCCCATATCTGCAGCCCTCGTATAAAAGATGAACCTCTCCAACTGTGCCTGGTCATGAAGGACAACAAACTAATGGTGGCCATCATGGAGGTCAAACAGCTTCCTGTCAGCAAAATACATAAAACATTTCTCCAGTCACATGATTAATCTTTGACATGCTAGTTTATTATATGCGAGCTCTATTAGTATTTTTACCCACTACTACACACACATTTTAACATCACATTATTATAGGGGGTAAGCTAGATGAGTGGCAGTGTGTCTTAGAGCGTTACTACTGGTTGTCTTCACTTTTATAAATGCCATAAGTACAGCTTACAGTCAGTATAGTTATTGATTATATAACACATCTTTAAGCTAAAAGGGGTAAAACATCACTATAAATTAACAGAACTGAGCTGATCCCAGCTCACATCAGCTAAAGGATCTCACACGCAAGCCGCTTTGCAACCCCCAGCTCCTTCGCTTCATTCTGTTTTTAATTTAATTCATACGTGTGAAACAGTGTACTAGGAAATCTAGGAGTGATAGTCATGTAAATGCCAAATTTTTGGTTTATAGTCCACATGCAATTGGTGTTTTCCACTGTTTCTACTGTTGTTTAGTGCAGTTCGTGTGTCTCAGCTGTCATCGGCACTCGCTTCCCGACAGTCTTTTCGACCTCCATGATGTTGCCAGATGTGATTTTTGCAGGGAGACTCGTGATACAAAGCCTTCACCCTGCGACATGTACCGGCCCCTCTGTCTTTACACCGCACTCCCTGCAGATCAAGCTCCAGACAATCGTCAAAGAAGAGCGTAGCAGAAACGAAGGGCAGATGTTGGATCAGCACTGCTGTTAGAGACGGTGTTACGGCAATATAAAAGAACACGGTGGGGTAATGTGGGGCAGCTGCCAAACTACGGACTGATAGGACTCAGTTGTATTTGGTGTGAGGTGGGGGTTTTCTGTGTGTGAGTATTTTTCAGTGTTGAACATGGCCTTAGATCAAGAAATAAATAAGTTGTATTTTTAAAAGGTGGATGGAATAGAAACCAAAACAGTTGAAGTGTAGCTGTGACTGCAGGTTTCCAGTCGTCTCAAACACTTAACTTTCCCTTTTCTCCCCCTTTATACTTTTATTTCTTTTTCCTCCTGCCTGTATTTATTTACCAATTTAAAACAAAAATACATTCCCTAGTGGCTTGACATCTTTAATGCAGTCTTTAAATATGCACCATGCCTTATTGGTTCCTCCCAGAACTATGAAATACGCATTTACTGTATGGAGGGGGGGTATTCCCTTCTAGTACCACAGTATTTCTAAGAAGCTGTGTCGGTAGCGGGTATATTTCAGGCCGTGTCCGATAAGAAACTGTGCGCGTCTGCATTGTTCTGCAGAAGTTGTGTATTTAAATGTGTTTTGGGTTTTCTAAGCAGACGTAGCAGGGGTCGACCTGACCCTCCCAGCCTGAATGCAGTCAGTATTTTTTGCCTTTCTGTTTCTCCAGTCTATCTTAGTGTGCTCTCCGGCGTTCGCCAGGGCATTACACACAGCGGGGCTGAGCGTGAGCGAATGTAGTGAAACATCACCCTGAGCAGAAAGATGCATAAAGAGCTGATTTTGCACTTGAGCGCAGGCCAGACTCATTGAGTGGTTTTCTAGTGAACTCGGTTATAGAGGGCTTGGGTTTTTTCCCCTCTCTCTCTGTCTTTCCCACTGAGCTGAGTGAACACGGTGCTGTGATATCTCAGTAGTGATGTGGTGTTAGATTTTTGCCCGGTCTGTTGTTTTTGGATTTTTTTATTTTATTTTAAATGGCTTTGTTGTATTTTCTGTGTAAACTTTGCTTTATTGTTATTATTATTTTTTTGGCCTCTGATAAATGCAGATTTTGGTTCTTAGAGAGCTGACCCAACATGGTACCAGGTGAGAAGGTCTTGGATGCTGGAGTTGCCCTGAAAAGAAGTTGAGTTGTGTTTTTCAGAGACAATCAAAGCATTATGATCCCCTCCTTTCTCTCTCTGTGCACTCTTGTACCTTGCTGCCTTATCCTTGTGCGTTGAGAGAACAAACAAATGCCATTAAACTAGAAATGATGATAATGATGCTGCATTTTTAAGTTCCATAGTTTTATATGTATGCTGTCTGGTGAGCTTAAATATGGGGGGAAAAAACATGTAATATGAATGCTTTCCTTTCCAAAGAAAATAAAGTATATGAAGAAACTATTTAAATCTGTTCCAGGTTGATTGTCTTGTGCCTCGACTCTTGTCCTGTAACAGCCTTAAAGAATGAGGGTTAAAATATTCCTGTAATATGATTTTAAAAAGGGTGACAAATTGCTAATGTCACTGATTAAAAAGCTTTTTTTTTTTTTTTTGAAATTGCATTAACAAAATGTTACCTATAAACATTTGTTCCTGTTGCCACTGAAGGGCTATATGCAATTATGCTAAAACAATCAGGTTAAACTGAAATAAGATTATTTGGGTCATTAAAATATTTCAGTTGACTGTAGACTGAGCTGTTCACATGACGACCATCCACGCTTTCCACGAGGAGGGTAAGCCACAGAAGCCTGGCCCTTCAGAGTGCTGCCACAGAGGATATTAATGGAAAGATGACTGGAAGGGGAAAGGGTGCACAAGCAACAGGGATGACTGCAGCCCTGAGAGGATTGTTGGAAAAAGTCGATTCAAGAACTTGGGAGACCTTCACGAGGAGTGGATTAGAGCTGGTGTAAGTGCACCAAGAGCCTCCGTCACGCTGCTGTCACGTCCCTAATCTCAAGCCACCAAAGACCAACCAGATGAAGTGTTTTACGTGGGCTAACAAAACCAAACTGTCGCTAAGTTGTTCCCTTTTCAGATGAAAGTACATTTTAAATTGACTAAAGTCTGGAGTAAGAGTGGAGAGGGTACTGTTTCCAGTCACGTCAGGTGCTGCTGCTGGTGGCGCTCTGTGTTTTATCACGTCCAGAGTAACAGCTGTATATCAGCAGGTCGATTTATGATACTTGATATGCTTTCTTCCTTTTACTGCAGATTAGAATTCAGCAGAGATTTGCACATGGACTGATTCATGTTGATACTTGTATATCTGCTATCAGCTGATGATAATGGGCGTTCAACACGTGGGTCACTCTAAACCTATCACCTGAAAGCACAGATAAATCAAACGGCGTTACTTTCAGGCATTTGTTTTTATTTAAAACATTTTAAACATATCCTCCATCTGAAAGCAAACAGAAAGGTAAAATGATCACAAAACATTAGCAACTTTTCATGAAAACATATAAAACAGTTATAAAAGAGAACCAATAAGTTAACCTAGCTAGACTAACAGAAGTGTATTTAAACCTAAATATCCAGGGAGGGTAAATGCTACCAGCTGCACAGCTTTTATACATTAACTGCACCGACATGCAAATGACGGGGACAAGAAACACCGTTACTAGACCTGTAGCAGCTAGGAGTGTATTTTTACAAGGTCACAGTCACCTCGTGAGCCTGACTAAAGCTATGCATTAAGAATAAATAAAACGGTAATTTCCTGGTGACACACTTGGATAAGAAAGTGAACTGGGACTTGGAGGACAGGGGAATACAATTTAAAAAAAAGAAAAAAAGAAAGAAATGAGCAGTGCATAGCAAAAAACAATGAATTTACAATTTCAATAGTTCATAAACAGAAATACAACACAGCTACAGGTACACTGTACTGTAGAGGAGTCATGACATCACCATGACAACCAGAAATGCAGGAAATGTCCATTTACAGTGTGTTTTTCCTCCCCGCACCCCCTGTTGACGCGCATTCATCCAGAGGCCGCCCACTTGTTGGAGCAGAGATGCATTCAGAACACTAGAAAGACTCGACAAAGTGCACAACCATTAGCCGTTTGCCAGAAGCAAACAGCTCACGCTTCACAACGAAGCTGGCTTTCACCTTTGAGTACAGCCAACAACAAAAAAGGACACTAATCACCCACATGCTCTGAAACTACAGAATTTGACGATGTGCCGATGGCGGGCCGTAAAAGGTGCAGCATTGTTTGCAAAACGTCACTCAGAACCCTCAAAACAAATGTGCAAATGAATGTGGATTTCACCGAGTCCTCACAGGGAGAACAGCAGTGATGCTGGATGAATACGAGCGGACGTTCACAGGCTTTAGTTCGGGTGCAAATGGGCTGCATTTACTCAGTTGGTCAATGCGCATGTTGCAATGGATTGTAAGTTGCAGTGACCAGCTGCTGAGGAGTCACAAGGAGACTGCAATTGTTTGGAGACCGGTTGCCTGGTGGGAGGCAACATGTCTCCAAACAATTGCAGTCTGCATCTAATTTATAAACGCAGACAGATTGCATGTTACACTGACTCTGAGTCAGTCTACGCCAGTGTGCGCAACTCATCTGTGTGGTTTCTCTTTGCAGTAGGGAATTCAACTCAACAGTTTGCCAATTGGTTGTATTCTGTTTATCTTCCTGTAAGGTTGCCTAGCACCTATTTGATTTGCAGTTAAATCGCCAACCTGCAGCAACTACGTCACTAGTGGTGGAGGAATTTATGGGCTTCTGGCTGGACTGGGAATACAAGTGGTTAATTTTTGTTTTATGTGAATTTTGACATCAACAGATTTAATTCGATTGCCGGCTTGACCCCCTTCAATCGCAAACTGATAGCAGTCAGACTCCATCTTATTGCCGTTTTATTTCCATCCGAGTCTTCAACGCAACAATTCAAAGGCAAAAAATTGATTGCGAGCTGTCATGGTAGAGTGTTTACACTTGACTGACATAACAATGTAACCTTAAAGGATGCAGGCCAAAGAATCCTCTTCAGATCTGTTTGTTTGTTCAAATGACAAATTTGATTTTATCACTGCAAGATGAGTTTTGACATTTTGAGTTATTTTAACACATTTTATAATAATAATAATAATAACAAGAAGAAGAAAAATTTAAATATTAATAAAACTTAAATTTGTAAATTTCTACAATCTTTACGGCCTTGCTTTGCTTCCATAGACATCAGATCCTCAACACTTTAGGACCAGAGCTGGGTGTGTGTGACGTTAACTCGCCTCTATCAGAAGAGAAAAGAAAAAGGATTTTCATCATAGATGTCATAGTAAAGGAAATAAATATGACTACAAGTCATACAATTCATGTTCTAGATTCACAATTTGGACATAAATTGTTTAAAAACTCCTACCGTCTACTATTTCTGAATGTTTAAAATATATCCTGCAGTATGGGAGGCAGTGAGCGCACCATCAAACACTAACACTGAACTACACCTGTCAGTCATCTTGAGTCCAGATAACTGTCATCAGCCTACATTTATGCTTCGTCTTTACAATTTTCAAATATGATCTGATAGAAAATATAAACTTTATATAGTCGTATAATAAACATGTAAATAGTCATACCAGTTGTTGTCGTTGCTTAAACCTCACTTTAATGCAGCATCACAATCAAGGGCCTTGAAAGGCTTCCTTCTAACAATCTTTACAAATTTACCAATTAATGCGCATTAAAAAGAGATGTAAATAACATTGATAAGTGGCGGGAGTATTGCGTGTGTGCTGTGGAGTTCCTATTGATCTGTGGACACCTGAATAGTCCTGCTCTACCAGCACCTGAAGTAATAGCACTGCTGCACACGGGGCACTCGTTAACTTGTGGTTTATCTACATACAGATACAGCGCATTTCCATTGTGTTTGCTATAGATGACGTGGTCTCTGTTCCCGTTGGTTTGAGTGTCTGTGTGTGATCTTGGCACTTTGGTTATGGAGAGCAGAGTGAAAACTGAGCCAGCCGGCCTTTTCGGTTTGGCCCGACATCTGCCCGCATTTCTTGCTTCTACCAGGCCAAAGGGGAAGACAGTCTGGGGCTTCTGGGGTTTTCCGGAGTCTGGATCTCACTGAGAGCTCTCTGCAAAAGAAAAACCATAATCTCCTCTTATTTATACTCATTTTACCCCATTATTTTCAGATTTAGAGCAAATTCATTTATTCCATAGACAGGGCCGCTTTGCAGCCTAATCAGTTTATAGCTGCAGGCAGCCGGTCTGTGTGAGAGCACTGTTTGAATGCCTCATTGTTTAGTAGGTTTGAGTCTGTCACACGCCTGCTGAATATATCCAAAATATGACTGTCACCTTCTGGAACAAGTCAAATTTAGCCTTGCTCATCTATCAACACCTTGACAGAGAACAGTGGAGTAATAGCTCACCTCAAACTTGGATACGAACTCTGAAAAAATGCCAAAGAAGGTCTCTGTGCTGGAGGACTTGCTGTCCTCTCCAAAGTAGGAGGCCACCTTGGAGAACTCCTCCATGGCTCTGGTCTGCAAAGATTCAAGAGACTGGATCGCAGGGTGGCTGTTCTCCAGGAAAGTCTGTGGGCACAAACATACAAATATACAGGGGCTCTTAATGAATGGTGCAACTGGGTGAAGATTTAGAAAACAATTAGTGATGCTGCCATGATGCCCTGATTTCTCTTGTCTCTATATTTACACTCCTCCATGATAATGGATGGGTGCTACAAAATTGTTTGAGGCAAAGCAAGGTGCCACCACCTGTACACTAACAACTCTTTTACTGAAGTAGTCCTGGTTTGGAAATGTTATTGATATCTATTGAGAGTCCATACAAATATGTCTGGACTTTCCTCTTATACTCCTGGTTACTGACACCTAATAACACGAGCACAGGGAATGTATCGTATTGTTTCTTTGTTGTTTTTCTCCAAATACCCTGCTTTCCTCCCACAGACCGAGGAGCTTGCTTGTTAAATTCGGATTAAATGATGAACTAACCATAGCTGTAGATGTCAGACAGATACAGTGCACAAATAAATGTTTGAATGAGTAGCTTTGTGGTCAATTAGACTGTTGAAGTGCAACATTATCATATTATTTGTGTTTGTGTTACTATCCTAAACAACCAGGAAACGGTTAGCTTAGCAGTGCGAAACGGGCAAGTCATTATGTCGCTTGTTTCAACAATATGGAACCCAGACAACAAAACCAGCTGATTTTGTCAAGTTTTTCCTGAGCTTTTATAATATTTTTTACACTTATATTATAACCTGTATGGTAGTAAACATCAGAGTGCTTGTATTCGATGAGAACTGGACAGGGCCAGCCAAGTGATTCCTTTGCTAAGCTGAAACTGCAAAGACACAAGAGTGTCTCTTTAACTCTTAACCGTTGATAAACATCATTCATTTATTTACAGATTTTACTGTAGGGGTGCATGGTGGAACAGCGGTTAACACTGTCACCTCTCAGTATAAGGGTTCAACCCTGCTGCCCACCTGGGCCTTTGTGTGCATGTTCTCCCTATGACATTAATCTGTGTGTCGTTCCTACTGTTTCAGCTTTGTGATAACATGCAAACTACCCATTGTACACCCTGCGTGTGCTGGAATAGGCTCCAGCCTTGAAAATGGATGGGTTTTATCGTACACTCATGACTGAAGTGAAGTGATCGTCAGGGGTAGACTGGATCTTCTGACAGGCCGCCCTGATGTCCTGCACGGTGGAGTGAAGGTCACTCAGCTCTGTTGTAATGGCCCTCTGGTTCACTGTCACAGGGAAATATTGGAGATGAGGTAACAAACCCATTGAAACTCAAAGGAAATATGCAAATCAAACTGTAACAACAGCATAAAATATGCAAAAGAAGCACACCTGATTCTACTGTATATTAACTATTAACTAAGAGCATTGTACCTTTAGCTGCCAGAGGCACTGTTGTGAGGTCTCTGGGAAAGCTGAGCAGCTCTGGGAAGTGTTGGCACAAAGACTTGGCCAAAATGTGGAGAAAGGTGGATTTCCCGTCGACTGTTTTGGTTGTGCTTAGCTAAGAGACAGAAGGAGAAGCGCATGAGCGACTAAACACTGAACTCGAGCTTACCGTGTTGAAGGCACAGACATCCGTGCTGTACCTCAGTTAGGAAGTTGATCTTAAAACTGGTCGTCCTGTTGCTCTTCGGCTGCCCGTTGTTCAGGTAATTTCCCATTGCAAGAACAAACTGTTGGTAAAGCCGTAAGTATTCACTGCTAACACAGATATTCACAGATTTATTTTCATTTCGACTGCTCATTTCATACCTCCAGGATCTTGGCTAATTTCTTGCTGCTCCTGAGCTCCACTGAAGCCTTGTAGATGTAATCGTACGCGATCTTCATCTCCTCCGTCCTCTCCTGTAGGGTCGTTTTAAAGTAGAGGCTCCGCAGGCGAGTCTTATAATCAGGCACCATTAGCATCTGAAACACAGACAATGTTAAATCATTTAGTTTTACTCTTTAAAACATGTCTGATCATCTCTGACATTTTTCCCTCACAGTCACCTGGAAAATGAACTGGTCCGGCTCGCTCAGCTTGCCCGGGTCCTGATCAAACTGTTCGTACTGTTTCACCTCTTCTTCGTCTGGGGCATACAGCAGCAGCTGCTTGATGTGGGCCGGCTCCAGCCTGTCGGTGGTCATGTTCATCAACACCTGACGCAGCTCTTCGGGGGAGATTTTCAGATGGGCGATGAGGATGGCTGCAGGGAGGAGGAGGAGGGTGAGTAGGCGGGGGAAAATGTGGAGAATTTATGTACCAAAGAGGATCACTGTGTTCCCGCTCTGCTGACAAACCCTTCATCTGCGTGTCTTTCACTCACATTTATTACCATGTGTCTGTAACATGTAGCTCTGAAACCCAGAGTCACATCATAAACCCGCTAATTAACAGTGAATTAGCAGTGCCGTGACAGAAGACAGAAGTTGCTGTGCCAAAGAGTCCAATCTGGATAACTGCAGAGAAGCAAGGCATCATTTTTAGACTTTTCATTGTCTTGCTATATTGCTACACTGGCCTCTATTGTTACACTGACGTAAGATGACTTTGTAATTCTTTGATCAAATTTGGCCAAATCTGATCCACGATCTAAGAAGAACATAAATATACATGTCTTTTTCTTCTTGTAGAGACTCACTCTTTTTCCTTGTGAATGAAACATGAACGACCTGTTGGTACTGTTAGGTTTGCCTACTTCGTGACTTGCTTGCTGTGTAATTATATTGTCCTCAACGTTCCAGCGAATAGGTTCAAGCTACAAACCTATCAGGTACCAGTTAGCACAAAGCAAATCTAGAGAAAAATCAGTCAGAAGGTATAAGGAGAGAGCAATGATCTGTGGCCAAATCCATTTTCTTTAAGGGAGTTATCTCGCTGCTACTTCTGCAGTGCACTTGTTTTCACCTTCATTCCAACCAAGGGAGGTGAAATGGACTCATGATGGTTTATAACTGATATTCCTGAACTTTAACTCACTTGGATCATCCAGTGTTCCTTTAATTTACTTGAACAGTGTAACTGTATCCATTACGGTGGCCCTGAGAGGTCAAATGCAACTTAAAATGCAAGCAGGTAAAAAAAAATGCTGCAAAAGCACAGAGCACACATGGGAAGCTGAATAAGTAGTAGCAGAAGTTTAACAGCTGCAGAGTCAGTGGTAATTTTCAACTCTTGATTCTGTTCCATTATCCTTGTTATGCTAATATATATGTCTGAGTGCGCTCTCACCTGAACCCTGCCCTTCGATGCAGCGTTACTACTTCAGGCTAACATGTTTTTATCAGGTTAATCACTTTATCAGTTAATTTTCATCAAGTTTATCAGCTATATATTATCTTGTGGGCACAATGTGGATTTGATACCTTGTCTAAATAGTGTCTATAATTCCTCTTCCACATCAGTTACGCAGAAAATGTTTGGCCTTCGTTAAGTGATGTTCTTTGTCTTCTACTTGTGCAACGTTTTTGTAACTATAAAAGGTATTTTTGCTGCAGTCTCACATCCTTGATCCTCGACCCTTGTGTCGTGTTTGTGTGGCACTCACAGGCATTGTAGGCTTTCTTATGAGACAGAATCTCCACCACGTCTTTCTTTTTTAAGTTCTCTGGCTGGAAGGCTGGCTCTGGAGGAGAGACTGATAATTTTAACAAACAGTGTAAGGATGCGTTCTCCTGGCACCAGGGGTCAATACGCAAACTAAGTCTAAGAGGCTGAACGTGGCGGGTTGGTGGGTTAATAACACACTCTGCCATTAGAGGCCAATAAAATGATTTTTAATCGGTAACAGCAAGTTGTGTGGTTTGTTTTTTACATAGGCAGATCTGTGTTATTACTGATAATCATGACAGAAAACAAGAGGGGGATATGGTGCCGTATGGAGAATGGATTTGAGGTGCAGGTGAATGAAGCAGCTCCAATGGAGAACATAACTGTGAAGGTACAAACACAACAGGCGACGTCAATAAAGACACACATATATTCAGATGCAATGCAAATGTATCGTTTTAGACACAAAGAGGTTAAGATGACTTGATGTGTATGAATTGATGAAGACGTGACAAAGTTACAAAATCACTCACTGGATCTGCGTTGAGTCCCAAAGTGCAGGTCCAGGTCTAAGTGCTTCACCATGTCGGTGAGCTTGTCATACTCTGAATCCTCCCCGAGCTAAACGCAGACAAGGACACACTGTACTCTCCGAAGGCACAGTCAAACTCAGCTTTTTTAACTTATTTCTTTTATGTTTGGTGTTCAGATTTTATTCATGTCTGATAGGAATATATGCTGGGATCAAAAAGGCTCAACGTTTTAACAGCCTCTGTTTACAAAAACAACATTGTTGCCTTGATGACTCATCGGAGACACATAAGGAGGTTTTTCCAAATATGGATGGAGATATGTAGGAGTAGTGAGAAAACTCACAGTCCGAGTGGGTAGATTCACATGTTGTTTTCTTTTTTTACCGACAGAGCCACACATATACGTATCCGTACAGCCTCTAACCACAGGGTAATGCAAGATAACTGGAGATCACCACTCACCTGACCCCATATTGTTCCCTCAGAGTTCTCCACCTGCTCCCAGCGGAGCCTCTTTACACTCATGTGGTTAACGTCTGAGGCTTGCTGGCCCGGCTTGGGCAGCGGAGGTGGGTCACAAGGAGGAGGTAATGGTGGAGGAGGTGGTGGTGGAGCCTTGAAGATGGAAAAACAGTTACTTAACACTTAAGCCATAGTGTTCTAGTTCAGCACAAAGACAGCAGTTCTCACTACTGAATCATATTCCCACTGTGCGCATGGACCTCACAAGTTTCTTGTATACTCTTTAGCAGTTGTAGACAAAGAAATTATTACTGCTATTATTAGTTATTTAGGGTATGGGTCTGTCGTGGAAAGCAACAGCAAAACCGGGGACAGAGCACGAGGTTAAGCTAGAAAGAGCATGGCAGGAAGTACTGGGGTTGAGATGGGTTGCAAAGTGGCTTACAGCACACTGTGGACAGGATAAAGAAGATTAAAACAAAATAAATAGATTTCCCACTCAGGTCTATAGGAGAATATCAGCTGAACTGTGTTGCAATGAGATCATGTGACCTATCGGGATGAAGTTGATGGTCTGCCTGAATGCTGTTCTCGAGTAATGAAGTCCAATTAAAATCTGGAATCATGTTAAATTCACGAACAGTGTTGGGGGAATTTGGGGTTTTGGTGGAAGAATACAGTCTCAGACTGGTCATGTAGTCCTTTTATTTCTCCTTATCCTCTGACGTCCCACAGGTCAAACCACACAGAGTCAAGGTTGGGCTACACTTAACATACTGAAGGCGTTAACTTTCAAATCAAGCCTCTTAAGTGGTTTTTGGCCTAATAGATCTTCTGTCATAAAAGGCACATTTGGGGATGAAATAGATTTTAAAAAGTTGATTATAGATCAGACGGTACATCAAATCCGAAACTGGCTGCTGGCAAACATGAGCGATGTTAAAAGGTTAAAATGGGGCAAATGATGCAGAATCTTGATTAGCACCAGAGTGTTTAAGTGCTAGTTTGCACCTCTGTTGCTAAGCGCTCTTGGTTGCAGCACTGATGGAGTGAACCTCTTTGTGTTTTCATTTTCTATTTCTGTGTGCTGATGTCTTATTTGTACTTCAAGTAACAAGACAAAAAACAAACAAACCACAAAGTGCAGATGTTACCTGTTTGGAGGTGTGGTGTTCCTGCCTTGTGGTTTCCAAGGTCTTCATGTGACTGGGGAGGGTGGAGTGAGAGGTTGGAGGCTGCGAGAGCAGCGAGGAGCCCGCGTGGCCCTGGCTTTGACATTGGGATGGGCTGTGCTCCTGGAGGGACGGCGGCAGTGGGCCCTGGTAGCTGTGTTGGTGGTGGAGCTGGTGGTGCCTCTGCAGGACGAGCTGGCTCGGCCTCAGCAGCTGCGGGGAGGGCTGCGGGGAGGGCTGGCGGATAGGCTGAGGCTGGCTGAACTGTCGTGGGAGGTAGGTGGGGCGGGAGCGCAAGGTTTTGGTGGAGGTCAGGGTTGTGTGGCCGAGGCGGGTGGTGGGTTGGAAGCGCTGGAGAGTCTTCTCATTTTCGTCTCTGCTCGGGTGCTTTTTGTGTAGGGGAGAGCGGCAGGACAGGATGGTCCTCGGAGGGGGTGGAGGAGGAGGGATGATGGGGTGGTGCGGTTGGAAGGGCATCCGGCTGCGGGGCACGTGCTCGGGTGAGAAGCGCACTGGTGGGAGAGGGTCGGTAAACGGAATGGGAGGGGGTATGAGAGCCTGCAAGGGCGGAGGAGGCGGGGGGCTTTGGGTGGGAGGTGGTGGGATCGGTTCGGATCCAGAGGAGTAGCAGGGAGAGGAGGCCTCGTCGCTGCTGCTGTGATCCTCACTGCCGCTGCTGAGCTGCCGGGGCATGAAGCCGATTTCCTGGTCCTCCTGGAAGCTCATCTGGAGGGAGGAGGAGTGCACCATCAGCCCCGAGAACCACCTTCACCTCCACATAGTCTAGTAAACGGCTAATAAACAGCTTCTACGTTTTAAAATCCAGTCTATTCAAGCTGATTAAAAAAAGCGACACGGGGTGCGATCAGAATGTTTTGGAACTCTGACAATTTATTTTAAAGAAAGGTTTTGTCTTTGTGCACCTCTGGACTACTTCTAATAGTGCTGCTTTTTACGTCCCATTCATCTGTGATTTCTATCTAGACCACAAACGTTGGCTAAAAGCCGACATCTGTGTCAGACTGACCCAGCTTTAATGTCCTGAACCATCTGTGCTGGTGAGAGGTGGGTGTCCGGCTACCACCAGCGAACCAAAAAGCAGTTTTCAGTACATAAAGTCCAAGCTTGCTCAGGAAGGTCAGACTGTTCACACAAACTTCTACTTCAGCTCCATGCAGATCTGGCTCCCTACAACTCTATCTTTTCCCCAGAAATAAAGTTAAATTTAACTAGTTCACTAAAATCAATGCAGAGGTGCACGAAGATGCAATCTTGAAGGGGTGACTAGCCAAATTCAAGTTTGCTTGTTTAAAAAGGAGATTTTAATTTACAGGTGTAATCCCAAAATATATTTATCACACTTCATAGCAAGTTCAGAAATTCTGCTTTTTTTTTTCTCTCTTTTTGACTTTTAGAATAGAAAATATCTACAAAATAACATCAAATCAAAGTGCTGATCTACAGAATTTAAAACCCATGCACTTAAATATCTCCAAACCTCTATATAAAAACTATGAAAATAACAATACAATATATTATAATATAACATAATGTGAATGGAAAAGAACCGTGACAATGCTATAAAAAGCCCAGTACTTATTCTAAATACAGATTACTAAACAGAAACATGTAGATAAAACTATGATATAACTGAGTATCGTTTTACTTACAGGCACAACTCTTCTTCTGAAACCATGACAACCACCTTGATATATCTGTTCGTGTGACACAAGTGTTCATTGTAGCGTACATTAGAGGTGCTCTAATGTAAACATGCAACACTACAACGTTAATACTTCTCTAAATGTTCAACTTGCTTACTGTTTATTAAGGAGCAAATGCACAAACAACAGATTTTCTCCTTATCATGCTAAATATATAAATCGAGATCACGGTGGTCTAACAGCTTGCACGCCGCAGCGGCGCACATTCTGTGCAACTGAGTCAGACAGGATGACATTTTCCCGTCTGGCCCAATCAATATTGTGGCAGTGAAAGTGAAAGTATGACCAGCATTAGCTTTTATTACAGCATTACTCGCACTCTGCATTGAAATTTAAACTCACTTGTAATTTAAAAGTAATGAATGTAGCAGCTTTAAATGTGAAATATAGACAATAATAATAATCCTGTGATGCATGACGCACGTTAATTGCAGGCACGGCTTCCAGTTATTCCTCTCACTGAACCAGCACCTACAAGAGTCTGAAGGTTTAATCAATGGAGATTTTATACTTGTAGAATGTAAACATTACAGAAGCTAGCTCCTTCTGCATAGGCTGCTGTAGGCTGAATAGTAAGTCACTCACTCTTAAGGTTAGGTCCATAAATTGTTAGACAAGTCTGGTTTAAAATCCACTGTGGGCTAGGGGTCAGGGCTCAACAATGAGAGCGTTCCACTTTTTCTGCTCCTGCTCCAAATAAAGGTAAAACACTTGTAGCATAGTTCTGCCTCTCACAGCTGGCAGCTCAGCGGTGGAATAACTGAAAATCACATCTTAAGAAACAATAACGCCTGTTTTTCTTCCTCACCTCCTCGTAGTCGTTCTCCCCGGGCACGAAGTCATCCACCAGAGTGACCCGGTGGCCCAGCTGCTCGCTCAGGGAGTCCAGGAACTTGTCTGTGTCTCGGCTGCGTGGCGGCCGGGAGAAGGTGAACAGTTTTTTGCGGTGGGTCAGCACGTTGTGGCCGCTGTCTGAGTGATGAGGGGAGGCCGGGGGGCTCTCCAGACTGACATAAGGGTTGGAGTCTATGCTGCTTTGATGGTGGATTTCATACACGGGAGTGGGAAGAGGCTCCTTCCAAGACAGGGACAGGCCAGATTTACGATTACCTGTAGAGACGCACATTAACAACGATGGCCTCGATTTATATTTAGGCCACCTTGACGTGAGGATCTTTCCTCTTAGTAAATATCTGACATTCTAGACCATGTAGTCACCAGGAGGATTATTTCTTCTGAGAGGTAACCATTGCAAAATAAATAAAAAAATAAACTGAAAGCTTGTGTGTTTGAGTGGTTGCCATGCCATGTTCACATCAGACTGGCAAAAAAATAGCATCACTTAGCAGCAATTCTGCTTGTTTGCCACCTATAAGGACACATCGTCCACCACAACCCCCCAAATCTCATCATGATGTAAACATGGCATCAGTCACGTGCCACCAAGGCCCAAAACTGATCGGCTTCTATCACTTTGCATGTCATTTTATCTGTTCATTATGCAAATATGGGACCCTGGTGGCTTAAAACAGCAAGATGAAAGCATGTATCTGAAAGCGTGTGGATGCGGTGAGTTTTTAGGAACCCAGAATACCTGTGAGGGTGGGGAGTGTGAGGGGAGAGAGAGGGCTCTCGGGCTCTGGTGAGGAGCCGCACTGCAGTGGAGGCACACTCTTTCCTGCGTACACGTTCTCCAGCTCCGTATACACACCTGTCATCTACAGATGAAGGCATGATCATCTCATTAGCACATTATTGCTGGGCACATTTTCTTTGAAGGTCTGCTGCTTATTAGTGTTTTAATATTTTTTTTTTTTCGGTTAAGCTGCAGACTCACATCTGACCAATTATCAAAGTAATAGTAATGATCAGCAAACCTTCAAATCAAGTGAGACCAGAGAGCACAGAGATCATAGCTAGCGTTCCGTAAATGCCAGTCGCTGAGGAGCTAGGCGCGGGAAAGCTGCGGGTATACCTACATGATTGAGGTCAGGGGACTCGGGGAAGGAGGTTCCATCTCCTGACTGCCTCTCCTCCGGGCTCCCGGATTCATCGATATGAATTCCTAAAGCACAATAAAGCATGAACAGTGACACGTGTTCATCCACCATCCACCTCCAGCCTGGGAGGAGAGCGGATGAAGCAGAGCAGAACAGCGCAGAAGGAGCAAAAAAAGCTCAGGTCCCGCAACGGGGGTTAGCAATGGTAATGGAAAACTGGGGAAAAGTAAAGTACCTGAAGCCTGAAACAGCCAGGAAATAAACACTGTTTCAAACTGAGAGGTTGGGGAAGGTTTTAAAAGCAAACGGATGCTGAGAAATGGATGTAATGTATGACCTGGTGATGACTTTTTTTCTTTTTGTTAGTAGCAGTCCTATGTGAGCTCAAACACTTACACACATTCCCACCTGGGACTTGGCCACTGCAAATAAAGCCTCATTACTTATCTCTGATAAGACCTGGATCAATGGGAATTTAGGTAGCGGCGGGTGAATAGTACAGTAACTTCATCAGGAATCCCCATTTACTGTCTCATCGTCGATTTCTCTTGTATGAGTTGTGTTATAACGATGGGAACACAGATTTAAATAAGCACACAGCTTATTAGCAATAACAACCCCATTTAAATCCCTCTTGCTTTACAGATTTCATTAAAGCGGCATTAACATTCTGTGTTTTTCACCTGGGGCAAACAACCTTGTTACGACACCATTTCAGTTCATCCAGCAGTGACGAAGCAACGTTCCCACTCAAGTCTCTCTTTTTTTGCCTCCCGAGGGAAAAAAATCTTCATCTTCATCAGTTAAATGTTCACCGGCTCTACCTTTAATTGCTAACTTTGTCTTCCAGCTGTCTTTGCGCTGTAGCCTACAGTGGCTTATTAAAGCTTTTACATCAAAGAAAGGTTGCCCGACGACGAGATAAATTGCTTAAAGTGGTTATATTGTAGCAGATGTGTTGCAGGAAGGAGCTCGAAGGCTTTTTAAAACCTTTGTATCAAACCCAGCTGAACAATTTCTGGAATTATAATGATTTTGTGCTAAAGGACAACAGGCTCTCATTGAACATGTTTATCCCGCTGGGACGTTGCCGTGCATAAGCATACCCATTCCTAGGTGAGTCCCGATGATGCAGTCATCGGAGCTCCTCTCTCGGGCGTTGTTGCGGTACGACGACCCCGTCACCCGCATGGAGCTGCTGCGCCGGTGGTGCTCTGGACCGTTGTCAGGCTCTAATAATGCTGCAAAACACACACACACACACACACACACACACACACACACACACACACACACACACACACACACACACACACACACACACACACACACACACACACACACAGGGTCAGATTGGCTCTACTTTGCTATTTATATAAAAAGCACGATAAACATCGATAGTACATCATGATAAAAATCCAATTCAACTTCTCATTCGTTTCATGCCTCACCGTTGCTCTTGTAGCCAAGGAAACGAGACAGCTTGCCCTGGCAGCGCTCCTGTTCATCGTAGGTCAGCAGCTGGTAGATGAACTTCCAGATCAGCTGCTTGGCTGGAGTGTCCAACACTGGAAACACGTCCACGATCAGGGTGTCCACGTTCCTGCAAACACACGTGCTCCATATCCACTCACTGTCTTCTTTATATAATTCCTGCTCATGGCTGACTATCATTCAGTGCAAGGGTTTATTTTATATTCTTTGTACCATGTAAAGCTGAAAAAGAGACGCTGGGAGAGAGCAATGAAAAGGGTGGGAGGATAACAAAGATGTCACTTATGGTATGATTTATGTTGTTGGGTGTACGCTGTATGCATATAGAGTTGAATAACAGTGGTATTTTAATCCTGCTGCCTCACATGTTTGCATCATGTGCTGAGCTAATTCATCATCCCGTATCAGAACCTAACTTAAGCTGTAACTTCCTGCTTCCGCTGCTAACCCTTCATTTGCTCAATAATCCATGTCTTCTTTTGCTAACAGATTCCTCTGTAACCCTGTAACCCTCTGCTCCCTGTCCCTTCGCTCACTGACCTGTGCTGGAAGAATGTCTCTAAAGCTTTGCAGACACTGTATCTCTCCTGGATGGTCAACAGGTGCTCCAGCTGCTGGCTGAAAGTCCGCCCGTGGACTTTGATGCTCGGTGGAAGAATCTCTGCAACCCACTGCAGAGAACTGAGACCAGGAGACCTGGACAGCATGTATGGAGGAAACCAAACATTAATTTTTCCATTCCTACTTACTGAACTAATCCTTCTCCTTCATTCAAAACTAATACACTGCTACAGGCTAGGTCTAGTGTCAGATTTTTGGTGTGCTAACCTAGAGCGTGGCAATGTGGTGGGGGCCAGACTAGAGGATTCATCTGCATCTGTTTGGTCTGAAGAAAAGTCAGATGGACCCTCCTCCACCACGAGAGTGGGCACTGCCCCGCTGCCCTGCAGCATAGACACCACCTTCTCATGGGAGCAGTTCCTAAAGCAAGGGGAACAAAAAGGAGAGACGATGGCTGTTAGCTGTATAATAGAAGGACTGAAGCAATGTGCACAAACCAGCAGAATCACTGTGTTATTATGTAATACTAAGATAAGTATTGAAATTGAAAAATTATGTAAGCAGACATACATAAAAACTACATTTAACAGGATTATATAATAAAAAATATTTTGTTTCAGTCTGCCCAGAAACACTGCTGCTGCTCTAAGACACCTTGCAAGCCACGAGAAGCTTCCCACACTTACTTCTATATTTTGGTACAATATGTGAGAGCATCTTGTTCTTTATGTGATGTACACAGACACTATGAATCCAAATATAAGCCCTGGTAATCACGTACTGCAAAGTTTTAACAAATACACGTTGTTGTTTTTTTTACCTTAAAGGTATGAGGACTGCAAAAATAATTGTTTCCATCATTATAACAAATATATCATTTTCCACATTGTTGCAGACGCTTTGTAAACACTAGACTGTAACGTCCAAATCTCTTGTACTTTCTTTTCCTCCTTCTTGCTGGCGAGCACCTCCCACTGTTTTCCTGATCACCTCCTACGGCTGCAGCAGCATGTTATCAGGGAGAGCAGCGAAATTATACATTGCCAATCAAATGAGTACATCAAGCAGCCTGGGAGATGCGCTGTGACTCTTCTTTCACATGGTTATCAGGGTGACAGGATAAGTAGTGCTGTTTCCTCACATGGAAATACTGTCTGATGTATTGCTTGGTATAGTGTATTTGCTGAGCTCGCACATGTACAGTTCAAATTCAGATTTCTTATGTGCACTCCCACACTCACTCACGAGAAGGAGAAGGTCAAGAAGTTGTCAAGTCTACAGAAGAACTACAGTGACTCCCACGAGGAAAGTTCAGTTTACATAAAGGCTGTGATCACGTTCATCAGCCCATGCGCGCATAGGGCACCTGCACACGTGTCAAGGTATGTGAAGGAGCGCTTCATTCACATACCCCTCAGGATGGGCTGTAAGAACCCATTTTTCCTGGAGATGTAATTACTTGAAAATGTGGAGCTCTGATTGTCAAATATCCAATAAAAAAGAGCTGAGTACTGTGCAAAAGTCTTGAACCACCAGTCATATTATCATATTTTGCTTAGAAAATGCGAATAGGTACATCATTTTGTTTGCACAGTTTTAATTAGCTTTAAAGTCAATATTTGGTATAACCACGTTTTTAATAAAATCCGACTTTACTTTTCGGTGCTCATTATTAGATCCCCTACTGCAGCTGTAAACATGACAGTCTCCACTGTGTTTTACAGATGGCTACAGACATTCACTCCAGCATCTTGCTTCTGACGTTCTCTACATACTGGCCAAAATCTGATCCAGACCTGTCAAATTTCATCACTCAGACCTGTTACCACTGCTTTTCAGACCAGTTCTTGTCTAATTTGGTATACTTCTGCATTTTCTCCCTGTTTCCCTTCCTTGAGAATGGCTTCTTGACAGCCACCTTTCTTATTATCTTATCTTATCTTATCTTTCCACTGAGAACCCTTCTGATTGGACATTATGTGTTTTTGTAACAGGCTGCTAGTAACAAAATATCTAAAGATACAATTTAAAATGGATTCTTTGCTTAGTGTAGACACAACACTGATTCATCCCTTCAGTTAGATGTTTTTTTTTAATGCTTGAATGACTCATAGGTCCGTGTTAAGTGGTTCAACATGAAAAAAGTCCCCAAGACCACAAAGAAAGTCTGGCTCATTGGCAGCAAAATATAAAGAATGAGGACTGACTCAAGGCTTTTGCTGAGGGCTGATAAAACGTGCTGGTGTAAAAAAAATGCTATCTTTGTGGGTTTTTCAAAACACTAAAAATTCTGCTCATATATAAAGATAACAGGCGATAGATAGTAACAGATATAGTTATGGTACACATCCCTGAACTAAATAATGACTCTAACGAAAACACTGCTGTACGTCCTGACATTGAACTTAATGCCAGAATTTAGCCTGAAAACGGTCACTGTGTAACAAATTTAACAGTAACACCATCATTCGTGCTGTGAGTTGTAGAAATGAAAGATTTCCTGTAAGGTCTTGACTCGTCTTATCTTGTGTTGACTGATCAATAAAGTTAGTGCTGCTGTGCAATATGTAAAAATGCAGGCAACTCCCTCAGAGTGGGGATACTCATATGGATCCTGCTGCTTTAGATCGTTTTATGAAACTCCAGGTAAATCAGAGGAAGAAATCCTGTAAACAGCTGAAAGCAATAAACACTGTTCTCTTACAGACAGCACTCAAGCATGTCTAGGGCTTTCTGTGTTTTCTTTGATATACATATGTTGATTTGCATCAAAGTAAAGAGTCTGATAACTAGACTTTAAATTGTGTGCCAAAAAAACTGTCTATTTAATGTGAGATTTGTTTGGGTAGTGATGAACAGTTACTAAAACCTATGGTCTTGCAGTGCACAGCTGAAGACACAGTCCACAAACTGTTTCTATGATGAAAATCTCATAAAATTCAGCACAGAAACTATGAGCGTCATGTGCTTGTGAAAATATCGAGGAGAATCTACGTCAGAAAAAAATCAGAAGGGTTATGTGTTTGTGATGGATTATCTGGCTCAGTGAGAGCTGTTTTTCAAACTGAGGCAGAATAAATGGCAGCAGATGGCTTCTGCTGGAGAAAGACAAGTGCTGATGTCTAAATATACTGTGTAAGGTCAAGAACTCGGGCAGCAGGGAAAGGCAAAATACTACAAACTACTACTGCTGCTAACAATAATTTCCATTAAAGACAAACCTCATGTCCAGTCCGTTGAGAAAGAGGATACGGTCGCCTGTTTTCAGTCCACATTCCTCGGCAGGACTATCTGAGAGGTCGACAAAGATGGCAGAAAATCAAACATCAATCAGAGACTGAAAAAACCCCCTGAAACCAATCCTTCCAGCTAACGAGGTGCACAGAACAGACGGGCACAACGGGGGGAGAGATGGTGACTAATGTGATGCTGTCAATCTGTGTATGAGAGCCAACAAAGCCCATCAACAAACAAGATGAGCTCCATGCTAAATCTTATTACGTAAGGAAACAGTGCTGTCAAAACAATCCCTGGCAGAATAAGTTCTGACTGCACTGTACCCATCGCCTCCTCATCTGTCAGCACACTGTGGATGAGGAGCTGTCATGTCATTTGTTTTTTTTTCTTGTTCTTTTGGATGCAGTAAAGTCTTAATGGGGAAACGGGGTTGTGGCTTCCGGGCTATCGGCAAAGAATCTGTGGTCAGATCACGATGAGAACTATGCCACCCACCTCCACAAGGGCCCACTGAGTCAGTCCGCTCTGGCTGTTTCAGCACATGTTGGTGGGGGATGATGGTGGGCGGGAGCAGTGCCGTCATCGTCAAACACACACACAACGCACACGCACACCGCCTTCCTCACCAAGGAACCTGGCAAATTCCCTCAGCAGTAGCTTCACAGCCTCCTTGTCTGCTAGTTTTGCTTCAAAAAGCAATAACTGTGAATTAAATAACCTTTTACTGCGGGAAACTTAAGAAAGTAATTATGAATATTTCACATAAGCTCTAAGTGGAAATTAGATTTAAAAGCTAGCTTTAATAAAACAAGCAAAAACCACCTGTGAGAGTCGTTCAGCCTTATAGTCACCCTATATGTTGATGCAAGTCTATAAAGGAAAAACATATTAAACCACGGCTGCTTGTAGAAATAGTCGACAATAAGAAAAAGAACAAATGGGAAATCAGCCTAATTGCATGTTTGGCCAGAGTTAGACAAGGAGATCAACAGCTAGGCTGGCTAGATTGCTATCAGGCATTTAACTGCCCACAAAACCCCAAGCTGACAGCTCTAAGATGACGTTTTCTGCATGGCTTAAATATTAACGATGAAACCTGTTGGTAAGTAAGCTCTAGAAGAGATGATTACCACAGCAAGCTGTTTTGTCTTGTCCTCAGTCCCAGAAGCATTTGAGTGCCCTTCATTGTAAGTATATGACACTAATATATTTGCAGTATGACTTGATGTACAAAGGATTTACTCCTCCACCCTATGACCAGTTAAACTGCACAGGAAGAGCAATAAACAGAATATAAAGTACATCTGTGCGGCACTGACTGACCACAGGTGTACCTGCTGCCGCACAGCACAGCCTGTTAGCATTTCACTAGTGAGTCAGATAAGTCCACTTCCGACAACACTCACAGTCTCTCACACACACAAACGCCTCCTGATCACCTTCGGCCCCGAGCGGCTGGCACCACAACAGCCTCACCCGCGTAAAATACATCTGCCCCCCTCACCGCCCACAACGCAGAACGGCGCACGAGTGAAAAGCCGCCACACAAAGAGAGGAGGCGTCAGTCAGGACTGCACTGTACTTGGTTTCATTATAGAAGCAGTACCTGGGATGACGGAGTCGATGCAGACGGGAGCGTGACCCCGCAGCGTGAAGCCAAAGTTCTTCTTCCCCCTGTAGACACGGACGATCCTGAGGAAGGGATGCAGGCAGGAAGTGAGATGAGCAGTTCATTCATTCGGATTTAGAGCTCTCTGAAAAACCTTCGTGACTAAATGTTTCTAACAACGAAAAGCTTTGTGCCTGTCTACTGGCCTTCAACTTTCAAAGAGGGTGACACAAACTCTACATGAAGCAGAGCGCATTCATGGCATTTATGTCCAAAGCATTTTTCCTTTGTTCTGAACACTTTCAGCCGACGCTCTCTGCTGAATCACATTTTCGAATTTCTTGTGTTTGCGTCAATCCATCCTCCAAAAGCAGCACCTTTAACCGACTTAAAAACTTTCAATTTGAGCAGTAACCAAAACCTGTAATTTATTTTTTGGGCTTTTTTGATTCCCTCATCACCCATTTAGCCAAAATCTGAACAGTCTAAAACGCAAACAAAGGAAGAAAAAGCTGGAAGTGGAAAATGTGTGGAATTTGTAAAAGTGATCAGTCAAACAAAATCGGACGAGCGAGTTCTCAGTGTTGCTCGTGACGTCATTTAACAGCATTGATGGCTGTGAATGAATGAATGGGAAGCCCAGCTGTCCCTGGAGTGAGCACTCACTCGCTGTTGTTTACAATCCTGCCTGCGCTTCGTTTTTGCTTTTGTCACTTCCTGTAAGTGGGAGTCTGAACAAGCACAGACGTGACCCTCTGTTTGCCTCGATCCAAGCTGACATTTTTCTAACGTAACCCAAATCAGTCCTGCTTGAATGCCAGACATTGTTTTTTGTTTCCGGCTTTAATAAAAAAAATTTGGGACATGTTCAGAATAGCTTTGACATTTTGCTGAATGCGGGGCTCCTCTCTCTCATTCACCCCAGTCGGAAGAATATGCGTCGGAAAACCTCCCGGTGTATCAAAGATGAGGCTCGTTCAGTCTATCCGTGGAGCGTTGCCATGGAGATAACTAAAGGCAACGCTGCTTTGGTATATAAACAGGAGGAAGGCAAAAAAGACAACAAGAGAAAAGAGACAAACCTATTCTTTGATAGCCGTGGTTATACGCTCTTATGTAAGCCAAGCTAAATGCAGAAAGGCACACTGGGTGCTGAATGTGGATTTGTGTGTGTGTTTGAGGGCTGAATAGAAAAAAAGAAGCATCAGCTCTGAGCACACTTGACAAACTAAGTGTCTGTGACTATCAGGCTGCTTGAGGCCTCTCCTCATTCCCTCCGGGCTACACCAGCAGAGCTTCATACACTTATGTATAATTTCACATGACCTCAGCTGAATGCACTCTGAAAAGGTATCAGTCAGTCTGCTGGTACATCAACAACCGTCACATTGTACACACACTATGCAGACAGCTACCACACTATAGTGCTTGATTTTGTGTATCAATAGTCAGTAGAACATTTTGTACAACAATACATCTGGGGGTGGATTTACCCGAAATGTTATGTCGACATCTCTCTCCACCTGTATCCCACTGGTCTATCGATCCCTTTCTCCATCTCCCTACCGAAATGTCACCATGTTTCTCGATCTATTTCTATCTCCCTGCCTTCAGCCATCTGTCTGTCATTGTTTCTTCACCTCTGCCAATCAGCTTTTGTGGTCGGTTTGTTTGTCTGGCAGGATTACTAATGAAGTTATGGACAGTTTGGCGCAACTTAGAAGCAACTAACTTTCACAGTCTATCTAGATCCACATCCAAAATCTAGTGTTTTTGAAGGTTTTTTTTGACAACTCCTTAGTATTGCCAGATAACTGGAAATGGGGAAAACTGGGGGACATTGTCCTGATGATGTCAGGAAACCTAAATAATCTCTTGGATTCAGAGGCTCACTTTAATTTATGCAGATTTTCAGTTTTCAGTTATGCAGTCTCTTGAATTCTCTCGTTCCTATATGTTTTATCTATATTTATTTCCTTCTGTCTATATTATTTCGTCTAGATATAGATATATAGACTGCATCTATATCATCACCTCATATCACTCTTTATCACTCCGTTTACCTGTATTCCCCATCTCTCTATTCTCATTGCCATCGATCTCCAGCTCTACATCTGTTTACTCCTTACTTCTGTTCGTCTCTTTTTCTGTTGATATCTATATCTATCTCTCTGTTCCCACCTCTAGCTCTGTCTCTCGCTCTCTCTCACTGCTCTATGCATATTTCCAGTTACTGTGGAGACACAACAGTGTTACACAACAGTCTTTTGGGTTTATTCAGTGCATGGAAGGCACCAGCAATGCAGCGCGACTTCTTACTGACACATGATGCCCCTTTAACACAATCAGCTCACTTCCTGCTGCATTGTGCCCGGCCTGTATGATCACATTTGTCATAAAGGGCCACATGTTTTTTAAGACCTCCTGTTGCTGAATACTCAAAGACCCCAGGATTTTATTAGTTAGCTCGCTACAGAGATTTACTGCCACAGTCCTGTGCTGCACCATGTCCACTGTGGTGTTATTAACTGGACAGTCGTGTAATCAAGTGTGTTAGTGGGTGGAGGAAAAGTGTCAAATGGTTAGGGGGGGGGGGGGGGGTCTACCCCATGTAGGATGGTTGCCAAGAAACAACCAAGAAGATGGTAGAAGATGGTTACAATGTGATGTTTTGTTAAATGAAACAAATACGCAGCTGTGTGTGAACATCTTCGTGCATGCACAGACTTGCTCTAAGTGCAGCTTTATAAAACTCTGAGGAAGAGGAGTTTTAGCACACGTTAACAGATAAAGCAGTCCCTGGATTCTGCTATAATTTTTAAAAGGGACTTCTCGGCTCTTGAATTATGAATTAACAGTTAACAACACTTAAAACAGAGCGAAAGGACTCGTGAAACCTGCTGTGTTTGATATGTGTGCTTACCTCTGATTGGGTCCAATGGGGGGATGCACGGGTATCCCTGAGACGGACTTCCTTAAGCCCCTGTCTCTCTCTGCTTCTCCCCTCCCTCCGGGTTCTCCTCCATCCCTTGGCACTGAGCTGGCCCGTTTGGACCCGCGGTGGCGGTCGGAGTGATCCTCGCTCCGACTGCGACGGATTCTGCCATGCGGCTCGCTGATGCTCTTGCTGCGGCAGAGTCGGTTGATCACGTTCTGGGAGACGGTGTCGTCGAAGCGCTGCCGGTGCTTCTTGGGAATGAAGATTCTGGCCAACATGGCAGCATATGAGGAAAACAAATTGGTTGGTGTTAACTGTTTTTCCATAAGAGTTCCTCTACAAAAAGCAAAGAGATGGGTAGAGGATGGATCTACATCACAGATCCACCTCGATCCATTTTAAAGACACAAATTCCACAATCACGACTCTGAGAGCGATGACAGCCAGTGTTGGAAGAGATTAAAAGTTATGATATACTTCAAACTCTACTGAGAAAATGTTCACAGTCCTAGTCGGCACAGATTCGGCTCAACAGGCTTCCATCTTCATGTCTCAGATCTGAAGAAAAGATGAAAAGGTTTTGACTGAATGGAGAGTCTTTCCCCTGACTGAAAAAGAAAAGAAGTTGAATTTGATGCAATCTTTCTCTGAGGAAATAGACGGTGAAGAAATCGTGGCGTCACTCACTGCTTGCTGGAGTCTTACTGCTGCAGCAGGGGTACCAGAGCCAGAATACAGCATGAGAAAAAGATGTGGGAGTGAGTGAGCAAGGGATTTCTCCTCTCTCTCTCTCTCTCCATACAGCAACTGATTCTCGGTCTTTCCTACACTTCCGTCTACACATCACCTACAACTGAGGCAGGAAGCTGTCATTTCATCCACCTAGGCCCTGACAAGGAAACGCAAAGTGTAACGCACTGGGATAAAATAGGAGCAGGGGCATCAATTACAGTGAAATACTGAGTTAAACTGTATGAAATCACAATGTTTTTTTATTTTGTAATCCAATGTGATTTCCTACTAAACACCTACTGTTTTCATTTAAATATCAATATACAGCTATGACATCGATAAAAGTTATTTTCCTGAAGTCTTACTTTGAGAAAAGTCAAACACTTGAAATGTTATGCTTGTAATATAACATTTTAAACATAAGCAGTCACAGTGACTGATATGTTATAGCAGCTGAACATTGGTAGGGTTAGTCGTCATCACTCATGAGTGATGAGTAACTATCCCCTGTGGAGCCTACAGTTGGTTGCTGGGGTGCTGAAGGGTTTCAAACAGTAGCCGTGCTGGCTTGTCAGATGGAGGGGTGGGACATGCAGCTGGCATCGAGAGTGGGAGCATTTATCTGGTTTATGCTGTAAAAACAATAAGACACATTGCAACAATCCAGAGGGGATGAATTCATTATTTTAACCGCTTACAAACGATGTATCTAACAATGGAATGTTTTTTACATAACCCTAGCCCTAATCCTAGCCAATCAGAATTGAGATTTAATGGTATTATTCTCCCAGAACAAAGAAAATAATCTAATAATCTAAAACTATACATCTGTTTTTCTCCCCCCAAAGAGTTAGGTTTTGCCTTTCTCTAGGGTTATGATCTATGACGACCGATATCGAAAGCTACATTATCCACACACAATAATAGAAATAAACATTGTGTAACACTTATGAATTAATGTGCATTTAATGAGGTATAAGTATTTGATCACATTTGTTACTTGGTGGAGTAACCATCCTTAGCAAGCACAGCTTTTAGATATTTCTTATAGCTATTGCTAGGTTTGAGCTAAGTTTTCAGATCTCCTCTTTCCTGATCTTCTCCAAATTCTTAATGCTACTTCACCTCGAGACTATGATGTGCTTCTTCTTCTCGAGGGACTCCTTTGTTGTCTTGGCATATGCTTTGGATCAGTGTCCTACTGGACCTGCCCATGATGCGTTTGTCGGGCCCCGGCTGAGTGAAGGAGATTCTTGTCCAAGATTTGTCCATCTTTCCAATTGAGCGATACAGTCATCGTGTAGCTTTGGCAGAAAAACATCCTCAGAGCACAAAGCTTGGGTCACATTCACCCTTCTCTTCACTCCAAACACAATGAGTGGATTGATACAAACCAAGTCAATTTTGTTCTCATGTAACCACATCACATTCTCAGAAGTCTCACCTGAATCATTCAGGTGTTTCTTTGGGGGTTTGTGTTCTTTTTTTTCTTTTTTCTTTTTACAAGTTTGTAAGAATTTGACAATTTTTGCTACGTAGCGTTACAGATACTTTTCGCTGGTACCGAAAACATGTAGAGGTTCTCTTGCTCGTCTTTCTGAGCAGACTGGGAACAAACTAAATATCAAAGAGGGGGATAAGAGTGAACTGTACATGCTGTTTCTTATGGAGTGCTGCAAACAATAGCAGTGACTAAGAGACAAAACAAAACAAGTCCCCACTCACCAGCAAACACACACACACACACACACACACACACACACACACACACACACACACACACCAGAAAACAACTATTCATTCAAAAGATTAGAACTGCTGCCAGGAGACAAGACAGCCACCCACACACACATACATGCACACACACTTTCTGGAACTATATTTCTTAAATGTAGATGATCTAACATTAAATGACTGATCATCAGGTTTTATGATATGCATAGCTCCAAAATAAAAAACAGTTGGAAAAGTCAATTATCCTAATATTAGGTATACAAAGTAAACAAAGTATCCAAGAAAACTGGAGTAACAGGAACCCCCCTCCCATGTTTATGTGGTTATTCCGATCATTTCTACCTTATAATAGCAGTTGAGCTTAGATTACATACTGAACACAGTGGGAGAAACAGCTCGCATGGCACCGTCCACTCGTTTAAAGTGGATTTTCTATTCATTTCCTTATTTTTTTTTTCATTAATAGATAATTACATGCTCATACATTTAGGGCGAGAGGTGGGGTACACCCTGGGCAGATCGCCAGTCTGTCACAGGGCTAACGCAGAGACACACAATCATTCACACCTATGTCAGTTAGATTGGATATTCTTAATATGGTGGTCATCACAGATACATACGTTTGTAGCTGTGAGCACAAAAGTTCCTTCAGCTTTTTCTTTACGAGGGGCAGAAAACTGAAATGTAGGGAGTGGGGTAGCTTTTTTTAGTAGATGAATTTAGGGATCCCTCAAAGTCCTTGTATAGAGTCTGACTGTTTGTCTATATAGATAGTTATTTATCCCCACATGAATTCGAGGAGATCTAATTCTATAAGTATGCTAAGGCTACTTTCAGGTTGTCACAGGAGGTTGTCACAGCAGATAGGCTCTGCCTTTTTGATTTGGCAGATTGTTTTAAGCTGATGCCCTTCCTTATGCAACTCCCAGGGGACTTTTGTCTCCCACCACTGGCAGGAATCTATCATTTGTTAGGTGAGTGTGTAAACCACTACACTGTGGAGCTACTCCTTTCAGTACACCAAACCAGCTCATGAGCGGTGAGAACTGGAAAAAACCCCAAAAGAAATCACGCCACCTCTGAGAATTTATTAGCACAAGCACATACTGCCACAAGAAGGCAGCAGCCTACACATCCTGAAAACAATGCATGCTGTATAAAGTCTATTAACACTACGCTTTTTCTTTACTTCTCAAGGACCACATGTGAAGGACATGTAGAAAATTCAAAGAGCACCAAAAACATTTGAAGTTAACATTTGATGATTGTTGGATCAGTGAGCTGAGGCCGGACACATATTTGCACAAACAACCATTTTGATTCCCACCTACACCAGCCTGTTGTGCTCTGACTGTCTGCTGCCGCTTATCTGCTGATCAGATGAATCAGTCATTAGCAGACGAGGCGCAGGGTCGGTGAAAAACAGCACCAGTCAAGCAATAAACCACGAACGCGCAAACAGAAAGGAGGGAGGAACAACAGCTACCACTGTTCATGTCCACGCGGAGCTAATTAAGCTGCAGCAACAATTCTGACAGCTAAATAAAGCAATTAGGACACTCGTTGGACAGAGAGAGAAGCAACTTCACAGCAGATGTGACTTTTCGCCAGCGTGCATTTAATTATCCATGGCTGCTGAAGTGCTTTATTAGGAGGTATTCAGGAAAATATGCAGCACCTTCAGCCCTGTTCTGTACTTGTAAGTGAGGCAAATAATGAAGACTCACTCACATCCAGAACCTACCGGTCACAGCTGCTGTTAACAACTTGTCAACTAATGAAGAGCTTGTTTTTGAAAAACCTGCCCAAAACATTTTCACTCTTTATAAGCTGTAGAAACAGGCCTGTAGAGATAACAATGATGTCATTAGAGCCTGAACCATTGTCCTTCTGGCCAGTGGTGGTATTTGACACTGTAATAACTACAAAACAGCAGCTGATGCTGACAACCAGTATAAACCCATCAGGCACATTTCAGCGGCAGTCTTTAATGACAGCAGCCGCCTCCAGCAGGAGACGCCACAATCTTCCAAGGTCACAAATAACAACACCAAAAGCATCTACTGCCAACGTCCCACTGCAGCTATAGGTGTGGTGTTTGTGCCCCAACCTGTCACAGCTGTTTTGCCAGCATGCACAGGGAGTACACAATCTTATACTAAAGGTAAAATAACTATTTAAGTAGTCTTCAGGAGTAATTTTCCAGGCCTCTTGAAGGACTTTTTGGATGTTTGCTGCTTTCTGATCTCTTCTCTATGTCAAGATGATCCCACACTGCTTCATTAATGCTCAGGTACAGGCTCTGAGGAGGTCAATCCATGACTGATACTCTTCCGCTGCGTGTTTTTCTATCCAGGTACGGTTTTACTGCATTGGTAGTGTTTTCTGGGAGCACTGTCATTGTCAAAGATGGTGCTGGGAAGGGCACGCTCTACTCCATCCGCCAACCAACATCTCTAGGCAGGCTCTCAGGTGGAACCCTCAAGGCGAAAGAGAGGCTGCCCAAGAAACACCTGGAGATGAGACCTCGAGGCAGAAGTAAAAAAGATGGAGCCAACTAGAAAGAATGGCTCAGGACAGAAATCTCTGGAGATCTATCTTTGGCTGCCCTTACCCTGGCAGGGGTGATAGACAGTAGTCGTAGTAGTCATGCTGAAAAATGAAGCTGTTTCCAGACACCTTTCAGATTGCATTGCATGATCTGAAGGCATTTTTTTGCATTCATAATTCCATCAATTTTAACATGAGCTCCAACAATACTGGCTGAAATGCAGCCCCAAACCATGACACAGCCTCCACCATGTTTTACAGATGGGTGTACCCAGGGGTAGGCAACTCCAGGCCTCAAATGCCGGTGTCCTGCAGGTTTTAGGTGTGTGCTTGAACCAACACAGCAGGTTCAAATTATTAAATTACCTCCTCAACATCTCTTGAAGTTCCCCAGAGGCCTGATAATGAACTAATCATTTGATTCAGGTGTGTTGACCCAGAGTGAGATCTAAAACCTGCAGGACACTGGCACTCGAGGCCTGGAGTTGCCTACCCTTGGTATAGACATTCAGCGTTCCTCTCTCCGTACATCCAGTATTAATGATCTGAAGGAATTTGTCAAGATTTTTGCACAAAAATACACACCAAGATACAACTGTTTTAAACTAAATGGGCAGGCCATGTGGGGCCTTGGTAATTCAAACAATTAGCATCTTTTTTCTAGATGCTTCTGTACAAATGCATAAAGAATTCAGACATTTCCAACTTGGTCCAGTGGTTACCTTGCAAAATTTCCCAGGAAAATCGAACCACAACTCCCATTTAAACTGGAGGTTTCTTCCTGTAAGAAGGGACTTTTTACTTCCCACTGTCACCAAGTGCTTGCTCACAGTCTGACTGTTGGAGTTTTTGTGCAGTCTTTACCTCACAATATTAAGCACCTTGAAGCGACTGTTGTTGTCATTTAGCACCACATAAAAAAAAACTGAATTGAATCGGGAAAAAATTATTTTTTTTCCCGATTTCAAGGGTGTCACAGAACACATAAGAATAGAGTGATCAGATGAAATCAGCAAAACAAATATTGTACTTCTGACAGCGACATATGTGAAATTTTAAGTGTCAGCTCCTTCCTATAAGCTCTTTGGTCTTTGGTCAGCTGATAGCTGATGCTGTGGAGAAAATGACACTGACTGTGTCATGGCGATGATATCATGTTGTCACTGTGCCTGTGTGGATGCATGTTAACAAGCTAACTGGGAGTTTTAAATTGACTATAGGTGTGACTGCGAGTGTGAATGACTGATTCGTCTCTTTGTTACCCCTCTTTGTAACGGACTGCCCTGAATCTCGCCCAATGACAGCTGACACAAGCTCCAGTCTAGGTTAAAAAAAGTGGATGGATGGATACTAATTCGCTAAATCGTTAAAACGCTAACAAGCTGCATTATGGGAAATGTGAAATACAAGGTTTAGAGTATGTGAACCATAAAAGTCAGGATTACCTAAGCTCTACTGTATAAGCTTTGAGGTTTTTCCAACATTGCTAAACAACATAGTTTACAGGTGTAATTTTGCACCCATCTGAAACCACACCCAAAAGTGATGTCAAAGTCCACAGGCATGCCTGAGAGTACACTCCCCCATCATCACAGCAAAGTGGGAAATTAAACAGCTGCAGATGCGCAAGATCAATGTTTTCTGGGTGTTTTGAGGTACAGGGCAAAATATTCACAGAAATAGTCTCACCAAAGAAGTTTAAATAAATATGACTTTTCAGAAATATTACTTTTTCCCCTCTAATATAACCTGCCATTTGCAGAAAACTGCACAATCGTGCTTCCAAAAATGTCTTAATCATCAGCCAGGCTCCAGGTTTAGCAACATTATTTTTAAAGGCTTAAAAATCCACATGCTGCAACTTTAAGCGACCTGCCATCCTACACCATTTGTTAAATCTTCTTTGAGGTTTTTTCCTATCTCTTGTTTTAGAGAAGCTTTTAAGCGCTGGTGTGTACCGTCTCTTTGAAACAAATCTGCTCAGTTAAAGATATAGGACACATATTCTTAGCCCGCTGTCACTGTCTCTGCAGACTTTGATCAGGCTGAGGTGTGGATGTATCTGCAGCCTGAGACAGTGTTGCCTGAGCACAGACTACTGGCTACAATAAGCAGACTCCCTAGATATAAATAAATGTTCTCTTAGTGCCGTAGGTGTAGCAGCCCACACAGCCCTTCTCTGCTCTCTGTGCCCGCCTGCTATTTGCCATTTATTCACATCACAGCACTATTATGCCCTCCCATCTCTCACACAGAGATGTGGTACCTGTCTACGCAAGGCTAATCTCTGTTGGTGTGTAGCTGTGGCTATTAGCATCTTTTTATATATATGCAGCTGTTTACCCACCATATAAACACAGCTATCTGTTGCAAACAACAACAACATAATCAAAAGAAGTTTTCCGCGTCAACTCTTGGAAACTAAATGAGCGCTCTGATTTGACCTCATTTATAAAGAACGGAGATCTATAATTATCTGAAGGAGGGTTGTGGAGGAGGAAGCAAGCTGGGAGGAAGGGACAGATTTCTCAGAAGGGAGGAATGACAAGCAGAAAACTACAAAGACCTCATTTCATTTTGAGTGTCCAGATGTGACTCTGATGCAGAGAAGGAAGTTTGGTGCAAAGCCTAAATACATATAGGTTGGATAAGTAAGATGGGCAGATGATGTGATCTGTTAAAGTTAGCAGAGCATCTGCCCTTCTGACCTTTTGAGGGAAGATCATTAAAAACACTGCAGTTTAAAATTAAAGTGTTGCAATCAAACTATGACCACAGTGATGAAAGAAATAGCAATTCCAGATAATTAATATAACATAAATTATTTACAAGGGATATACACTCACCAGCCACTTTATTAGGTATGCCTGTTCAGCTGCTTATAAATAAATACCCAATCAGCCAATCACATGGTAGGAACTCATTACATTTAGGAATGTAGAAATATATTGAATAAGGAACAAATTAGGACATTAGGAAGTAAACTTAGTCTTTGTCATCTTATAAAAACAAAGAGTCTATCTTGGACAATCACTCTAGCACCTCTGCGAGGCTGTTCCTGAGCAGAAATCGCGCTTTAATATCCTCTCACGCTCGAGGTGACGGCGCTAACGCACTAATTCAGCAGGTTCGTGGTAGCATATGTCCGCTATCCAGATAGTGTGTTTGCCATCAAACTGACTGGATAGTCTGAACATAAAAAAGTGAGTGATGATTCAGAGCACAGAAAATAAATGTTGTAAAAGGATCAGAAACTTAATTTAACTTATAATTTCCACGAGGCAAAAAAAAAAACACACAAAAAGGAAAAAGGCTGCTAGAAAAAAGGCCGTATTTAAAAATACTGCAGAATCCCCCAGAGCCTGCAAGCTGTGCATAAAGGACAAGGCTCAGAAATGCATGAAGACTAATACTCACTGTTCTAGTCGCACAGAAATGCTATCGTGATACACAACGTGGTTCAGAAAAATGCGTGACACTTGTTCATTGATGATCTGGGTTTGCCGTGATTAACAAGGCTGGCCCTGTCAGGGGCCTCAGGGGTCTTATAAAGGCCATCTGCAATGTATGCAGTTCTTAACTGATTATTTCTTTCATGCAAAGAAAACTCTTTCTTTGGTGCCTTTCAGAGGACTTCCTGCATGATACTGAACCATCGCCCTGCTACAGAAGACCACAGAGACACCAAAGACTCGGGTACTATGTTAAAGAGACTTGAAAGACCACCATCATTCCTTTTTAACCTGTGGAGAATCTGTGAAGCAATCACACTCAGAAAATCTAAAGGTCAGACAGTATACCCTGAGGCAGCTGCTTGCTTGGAAGGCAACTGTCATCCTCAGCTGGATGGTGGTTGAAGTGATATCAAAGAAGTTCATTTAGCGAGAAAAGCTTTCTCTAAACTGAAGAACATTCTGTCATAAAAAAATATAACAGACATCTGTTCATTACGATCACCTGGATCTCTCCAAATAATCAAATGCCATCTGCATTTTGTTTTGTCCCGCAGCTATTTTCATACTATAACATATTTATTGAGTATCGATCTTCTCCGGCAGACTGTTCTGGAGGAACAAACGCATTCTGCAAGTGCTTAATCATTTGGAACAAGGTTTACACTAATAGAAGGAGGCAACTTGTTCCACTCTTGACTGTACCCACTTTGTACTTTGTGTTCACTTCATTGAAGACGCTGTACAAGGCTCCTGTGAGGAGCTTTTTTTTTTTTCATGTACAGAGTACAGTGCAGCAGTAGCTCGGGAATCGTTAGAAACAAGCTCCAGCCTCTGATTCCTGCAGTCAGAACTAAACACCATCATTATCAGCACCACTAACAAAGCAAGATTTGTGCTCAGTGTGCAGCATGATGAGGCAGACTACTGCCTGCGACCACATCTGGATAATTGTTTTTAATGTCTGAATGGCTACAAATGAGAGATTTTTTGACTGATGTATACATTTAGCCGTTAAAAAAATAATAAACAACATAATAAATATTTTCAACTGATTATTTACATAATCTCAGAGTCAAAACGATGGTCCAATTCTAGCACACAGACATTAACTGAACCACACCCTCTGCTCATACATGTGAAAAGAGAGTACACCTTAAAAGCAGAGACTTAGTGATCCTAAGAACACCCAGTCACTTCATACACAGACACGAAAGCGTTGCATTGTTAACTGTGTTGTTAACCACAAACAGTTTTTATCAACCCAAGTGAGACTGCATTACATCAAACTATATGAATAAACTGCCAATGGTCCAAATGAGCTTTGTTATCCCCGAAATCAGGGGGATAATGAATTTAAAATCTATCAAACATCAGCAGCAGCTGCAGCAGCAGCCTGTCCTATACTTTAAGGACTGCATTAAACATCCACTCAAGCTCTCACATTATTACACCTGCACAGCCACCAGCAGATGGGAGGTGATAAAAATTCACAACGTCTGCAAAAACACACAAAGAAGCCACATTTCACACAACACTGGAGAATATCAGCAATGAGAGGAGGATATACTCACCCCAGGCAGTTCATTGCTTTAGCTGTCAGCCATAGCTCAATAATCAGCTAAACGTCTGCACAAGTCTAAAAGCAGCAGTGAGCAGAATACTGGGCTCGTGCACTGCTCCTGAGCTGCTCCTCTGTGGGGGATAAAAGGTCTTCTGGGACCTCGGTGCGGCCAGGAGGCCGTCTTCACCAAGTGTCAAGAAAAAAATGGTCACCGCACAGAGAAAGCAGGGAAACAGTCTGAGCGGTATAATGAGAGGACAATCTATCAGTGCTAAACACAAACACCCCTTAAGAGAGAGGGAGAGTGAGGTAAGAGAGCTGGGAGACGGGCAAGGATGGAAGTCCACAGAGAGATGCTATTAATGCTGGTATCGGTCCTTGTAGCAGATAGGAGTGTCCCTCATTGCACAAATACCAACTCTCAGCTTTGGATTATTCATGCCTAATTGAAGGCACTAAAAATCTTGTTGCCTATCTCAGCAGTGACCTCATACAAATGGAAACCCTTCTTACGGTATATTAATATCACGAAAGAGAGTTGAAAGTGGTGTAGTAGTACTGGAGGAAGGAAGCCAGCGTAGTAACAGAATAAAAGCTTCAATTGGCTGGACTTGTGGATGGAGAGGAATCTGTGGACACACTGTCTGGGGATTTATTTTGGCACACAGACAGCCCATAACTAAAGAGTTGTTCACATTTGGTTACCTGGCACAATTCTGTCTGGTAGAAAGCCACCTCCACGCATCTTCAAAAAAGAAAAAAAAACCTGCTGGATGTAGCTCCAGATTTTATTTTAATTTTTTTTTTATTTGAAAGGGCTGCAGAGACAGAGAGAGCAGCATGGCTACCAGTAGTTCCACGAAGCGAGTACTCTACTAAATCTGTGAGTGGCTCATCATCACAGGCACCTCCATGCAGTGAATGCAGAACATTTTGCCAATCCTCATTTCCCCCCTAAAACTCTAAGCTCCCAGTTATAGACCCGTCCTTGTCAGTTTAGTCTCTCAGTTTCTCTTTAAATGAAAGTTTAAGAAACTCGGGTGGGTCACTGTGGATTTACCATGTGTTGCAGATGGAACCCACACATTTCTCTAATCTGCAACCAAATGTGCAGGAAAATCCAGTTTACAGTCATCATGAATTCAATCCATGCAGATTATTTCAGTCTCACTAGGACCAAACACGTGCAAATCTCTGTGATGCAACACAAAGAGATGGCCTAGTATGGTAGCGTACTTTAGAGAGCATTTGACGTTTACAGCTCACTCACAAATTGCTTGCATTGTTTGCATCTTTTTGCATCTTCTCCAATGAAGACTAATCTACTTCCTACCTGTGCAATGTGAGCTCAAACCTCTGTCCCCTACCTGATGCTGGAGATGAGCTGTCGATGTTCGTCAGTGGTGAGTATGTCCGGCAGGACAGAAGCTAACCACTCAACTTTCTTCTCTGCGGCGTACTGCTTCAGCACAGCAAAGAGTCTCTCTTTCACTTCGGGATCGTCACCTAAAATCTGGTCGACCTGTTGGAGATTCAAAAGAGGGTAGCTTCTGGTAGAGAGGAGGGTAGTCAGTAAAAGAGGAAAAGCTATGACCTCACTGTTTTTAGCATAGTACCAAACAGAAGTATTTATTTTTGTGTATATTTTATGCTGTAATTTTCATTTCTCTTGTCATTATTTAACCAAAAAGCAGCGTATGAAAAACTAGTACACCCCATGATTCAGTAGCTTGTAGAACCACCTTTAGTAGCAATAAGTTGAAGTAATCATTTACTGTATGATTATCGTTGTGGCATTCATTCATGCATAGCTCTGTTAACTACAGCACTTTTCAGCCAAGATTTTGTAGAGTAAGGGAGATCATTGTTTTTTTGCATGACCCAGTTTGAGACAAGTTTTAGGTGCTGGACAGATGGCCTCACCTTTGACTCTAGAACACTTGTGCTATACAAAGTTCATGGTTGACTCAGTGATTGCAAAGTACGTAGGTCCTGTAGCTGCAAAATAGGCCCAAACCATCACCTGTCCATCACCGTGTTTTGCAGTTGGTATGTGGTGTTTGTACCAATATGTTGTGTTTGTGACGCTATACATTATAGCCAAACATCTCCACTTTGGTCTCTTCTGTCCAAAGCACATTTTTCCAGAAGTCTTATGGTTTGTTGCAGGAGTACTGACAGGGACAAGAAAGCAAGCCTTCAGCTTTCAGGCCAGTCTTCTGTGGAACCAGCTCCAAGTTTGGATTCAGGAGACAGACACAGTCTCTGCTTTTAAGATTAGGTTTGAAACATAGTTAGACTTTGATCATAAACCCTCCCTTAGTTATACTGCAGTAAGCCTAGGCTACTGCAGGCTTCACTGGGTGTTTCTTCTTCACTCACCTTTTTCACTCACTCTGTGTTTATACACTTCTTTGCATTTAATTACTAGTTACTATGAAGTTCTGGCTCTTTTCCACAATGTGTCTTTTGTCCTGACTCCCTCCACTGAACCCCAACTGGTGCTGGGAGATTTTCCTGTTAAATGGAAGTTTTTCCTTCCCACTGTTGCCAAGTGCTTGCTTATAGGGGAATCAGATTGTTGGAGTTTTCTCTGTATTATTGTGGGGTCTTTACCTTACAATGTAAAGCTTCTTGAGGCAACTGTTGTTGAGATTTGGCGCTAAAGTGAAATTGAATTCAAATGCAACTTTGCAAACTTAAACCATGCTGCCATGTTCTTTTTAGAGACAAGAGGTTTACTCCTCGCAACCCTTCCAAACAAGTCACATTTGTTCAGTCTTAAGTTTAAGATTTAACATGATAAGTGAACCCCGAAGAGTCTGAGATTCCTCTGACCTTGGGGTAAATTTACTGGGATGTCCAATCCTGGGAACTGGCAACTGTCCTGAATGTTCTGTACTTTTGAACAATCTTTCTCACTGTAGAATTATGTACTTCAAATGCAATGGCCTTATAACCCCTCACAGACTAATGGGTAGCAGCAATTTCTTCTGTTGAGCACCACATTTCACACAACTAGAGCATTCAGGTGTGTTATAACAGACAAGCTACCAAATCTTTTGCTTTTATAGAGGTGTTCATTCTTGCTGATGACTATTTACATCTTTATACTTAGTGAAGCAGTAGAGTACTTAGTTTTTCACACACTGATTCTGGATTTGTTTTTCTTAAACTAATAACAGCATGGTGTAATATTTTATGTGCTGCTTTTTTATTTTAAGTTATGTTTAAATAATTTGATAACCTGGTACAAACCAGAATAATATTTTCATAGTGACCTGACACATAAAGCCTTCAAATTGAAAGAGGGTGTGTTTTCTTTTCCACATGACTGTAAACAGAACGTTGTTGAATTTTGAGTGATTTTATAGAGTTACTATCTGGCCTGTCATAAGAAGGTGGATAACTATAGACTTTCATTCATTCTGGTCTCAAAAACATGTCGACATTCTACATTCGATTACATTAAATATTCATGAAATAGGCACTAAAAACACATACAACTTAAAATTTAAAAAACAAACATTGTTACATGACATCCCCGACCTCATCTGAAGTGTGTACAATTGATTAGTATATATATAAAATGTTGGCAAGTATATAAAAGTAATCCCTTTTAACCCAAAGCTCATATTCTGTTGAGCACCAGGCTTCTCTGATCTTTGACTGTCTAAAGCACTCTGATGATACAAATTTCTTTATATGGTTATCTGCAGTAAGCACACAATATACAGACAGTACAGCTCAGAAGCACTGGGTGCTGCCCTTCATGTGGCTTCTGGAGGTTGGCCAATCATAAGAAAGACAGGTTTTAGTAAGGGAAACCTTGAAAATAAAGGCGCTTGTTTCAGACACGGGACAAATTGAGGGACTTAAGGTTAAATAAGGATTTTATTTTAACCATGAATCATGCAAAATTATTCCAGTAGAGGCACAGAAGAAATAAACAGCAACCATAATAGGTCCTTAAATTCATATAAGGTTTTGCAAAACTCTGCTTGGTGCACAGAAATACTTGTTTATTTTTTTGTCAAATAAGCCCTGCCCTCTCCAAAACAGTTGCATGGGAACAAAAAAAACAGCTTAGGCAGAGAATGTTGTCTTTAATTAGAAAATACCTTTTAATGCGAAACCTACCTTCCTGTTGAACTCCAGAGCCTTGTGTTTGCGGTCCAGTCTCGCCCCCTCTCCACCCATCTGACTGTCCTCTATGCTGATGCTCCATTTGTGCCTTGGCCCAAGGCACAGCACTCCCAGGCGGAGTGTCCTCCCCTGGGATGCCTTGATTAGTGCTGCAGCCATCTCGTGCTGCCTGACTGGGATACCGTTCACTTCCATGACATAATCCCCAGCCCTCAGGCCTGCACGGCCAGCTGGAGAACAAGGAGAGCAGTCCTCCACCAGTAGGGGGCAGTCTCCCACAATGGTAAACCCAAAACGACCATCTGGACCTGGCGTGATGTCCATCTGTACGAGACATTTGCCTCAGTGTTTGACCACAGAACATATCCCCCAACAGGTATCCACAATAGTGCAGATCTACTGCTTACTATATTATGACATGCATTTCCACACCCATTAACCTACGCATGCAGTATAGATCTGAAGGATTTGAGAGCTGCATGACCTGCTGTATGCGGGACACCACTCCAATGCTGGGAGGGATGTTCTTCTGAGTCTGGGCGATGGCGATGACAGCTTGAGGACCTAGCGTCGACACATTGTGGCCTTCGATCTCCAGGACCTGGTCCCCTGCCTGCAACCCTGCCAGGTGGGCACTGCTGCCTTCCTCCACTGACAAGATGTAGCTAGGTCCAGCCCCACCAAGGTGGAAGCCAAAATCCTCAGGCCAGCCCTGGTTGGATGTCGGCATGCTGAGGACTTTTAGAAACAGGGAGAAAAGGACAGTGAGGTTTGCTTCAATATGGAGTCTCGTGGTACTTAAAAATACTTACCCACTGTAGCCAGTGGATTCAAGTTCAGCGACATCGCAAGAAAACTCTATGATACAGTCTTTTGTTTTAAAGATATTCAGTTTGTTCTCTGTCTCCTTCCCTGTCTTAGCTGTACATCAAGTGTGGCTCTGTAACCCTCTATGCTGAACCATGACACACTCAGCAGTCCCTGACCTGGTTCATAAACTCTTTCACAGCCAATCAAATTAAAGCATTGAAAGATTGTGACCTTAATTAGCTCAGGAGACAGAAGTTCCTCTTGCTATTTTTTGCACTCAGAGCACATGCATGTCTCTCCTGTCGAACGGTAATTGAATGGAAAAGCAATAACGCGACAGAGCACACCACTGGCTGCATGGATGAACAGGTAAGAGGTTGAATAACAGGATTATTTCCAACCAAATGGGAAAATAGCAGGAAATATAAGGCTTTCAGAACCACCTCTAATGGAACAAGTACAAATTTCACAGCAATGAATTGCTATAAACCCTGTAGCTCAGCTGTAGGCTAATGATGTGCTGCACAGCTTTCCAAAAGCCACAGCGCAGCAGAATTCACAGAGCTGACGAAGACGAAGGTTATAAAGACTTACAGAAATCTTTGGCTGGATACCGAGAGCCCCGTTTGCTCTGGCGGAAAGAGTATCTGCCCTTTTTGTTTTGCAAAAATTTCTTCATCTTGAATGTCAGATACCCAGTGGCCTGCTAGGAGGCTGTTATCCAGTCTTCTCAAGTATAGTGTTTTTAAAAAAATAATATCCCCACCACCCACAACCCAAAGTCAAAGAGAAAAGGTGACAAACTCAAAATACTGCCCCATTCCTCCTCCCTGAAACCACAGCAGTCTCCTCATGAGCAAAGGGTGAGTGTGCATGAAAAGCAAGTGCAGTCTCTTCCTGTGAGTATGTCAAGGAGTTGGTCCTGCATCTCATCCCTGATTCATCCTAGGGCCAGCCTGCTTGCACAGTGTTAATCAGAAAACTGGGACACGTGCACCCGCGCACCTCGGTTCCTTGATAATTCTCTCTCCAAAAAGGGTATTGTAAGGCCTCATTTTTCTATAAATACACCCATGTGTCTTTTCTTCCTCCCCCTCCTCTCTTGGCAAGGTGGCTCTCCGTGGGACCGCTCCTGGCCCAGAATCACTCTGCGTCGATGCGAGAAAGCCCGAGGAGCTCTAATTGGAGCGTCTGCATGCCTGTGATTCTCTGCGTACTCTGAAATGGTCGGTCCATTGATAAGGAGCGGGGGCAATTTAAGACTTTAGCCTGTGGGATTAGTGGGATTATCAGCTGAATCTGCTCTCCTCCACCCCCCCTTGTTATTAATACTGTAGGAACACATGCTCCCCTCCCGTATTAGATATTTAGAGTGCCTCTATTGAAGTTTATTTTAGCACTGTGCACACTTTTAGACGTGTATTTATGATGAAATAGGCTAAATGCTGCTCTAGTTCAATTCAATTCAATTGTATTTATATAGAGCCAGATCAGAGCTGAAAACTAAAACTTAAAACTGAAAATTTATGGCGTCAGTGTGCTGATTAAAAATTAGACGGTGGATTTATCAGCAGATATCAGCTATTTGCCAACATATCAATATCAACATCAAGAAGGAAAAACCCTTCAACCATGCTATGGGTGCTGATGTTGTGCTCTGCAACTTCCCTGTTGGCAACACACGTTTACCAGCAGAGTCGAGCAGAGCATGAAGATCTTGTTGTGACGGTAAAACATGACTATTTTTTAAACTGCAATGCTTTATCTTCTTAGTAAGGACTAATGAATCAATACACATAACAATTGCTAATCCATTTATGTATGTGCGTCTGAAAGAAAAAAAACATATCAGCCAATATATCAGATTTTTTAAATCACCAAATGTTGGCATAGGTCTTAAAAATCCTATATCGAGCAGACTCTAAGCTGCACGTGTGACTATCTGCTTATATCCTTGAACTGAAGCTCACATCAAGTTTTACTTTTACAGTATTACACGTATTTTTTAACTGACATGCATAACAGCTGGAGAGGAAGCTGAGGAAGCGCGCAGGTGGGCTTATTGGAGTGTAAACTGTCATTAGTGCCAAAGCGCACAATAAGGAACAAACAGTTCAGTGCAAACTGAATAATTAAACACAAATGACTGCATCTCCAAACACACTTTTCACTTCAATCAAACTCTCCTCTTACACTTACAGTCTTAAAGACGATTGAGTCGTCTATGACAAGATGCGTGACAGAAAAACTTTAAACCACCTGAAACAATTTATCTTTTGACAAAGAAAATTGTCATTTCAGGTATAAAGCTGTAATTTTGATTTCAAACTGTAACAGCAGATACGCTCGTGGCACTGTAACTTGATTTATCCGACATAAGAGACAATAAAAAATGATTAAGGCCCCCAGCACAGCACATCCAAACATTCAGTACCTGTTTAAGCAGCATTCGGAGATGAGCCTGCGCAGCTCCCGAGTAATGCTCCCCTCTGCAGCTCTGTGAGCTGTAATATGAGTGTTGGGCCATGTCCGCAACAGTATCCACTGACTGGTGTCCTGTGGTGCCTTGATGCATTGTGTGGAGGACTGGATTGCAGAGACAAACAGCAAACAGTTAATGATTTTATTCAGGCACCAAAGTCAAACACTATAGGCCTATATTAACCTCGATGGCGGGTATCAGTCTATAATCAAACCAGATGACAGTAGCTGATATTTGTTTGTCATTGTCGGATCAATTTTTGAACAAAATACATGTTCAAAGCTAGTGTAATGAAGAGTTGAAAGACATTTCTTCATGTCTCTGGCACAAAGGGTGGGATAAAAGCATTGCTCACAGCACTGTAACTTGATTTATCTTATATAACAGTCAATAAAAGATGATTAAAGCACCAGCACAGCGCATCCAGGCATTCAATAAACAAAAGGAAGTTAACTGTTGTTATACTGAAATTATATATTTAAAATTCTCCTTTTTGAAGTTTGTGTGCTAACTTTTAGACAAAACCTTTTATGCTTCAATGCATGTTTTGAAGTCCCAAAAAAGAGAGAGAGAAAGTATAAAATACTCTAATTACTCACATGTATTTTGGACACAGGAAACAAAACATTACTGTTGATGCTATCTCACACTGGATTCCTCAGGTAGCAAAGCTCCAGACATCACCTCTCTCTTTCTTGAACTATAGAAACTGCAGGCAGAAATTCTCTCAATGAAATAGTGAATTAACCAGTAACACATTTAACAGTAAAATCAAGAGTAATGCATTTATAAAACACGTGTATTATTGGCTCTGGCAAAGGCCTCAAAACTTCCAGTTTATACACTGACCAGTCACTTCGTTAAGTACACCTTGGACACCCGTTTGCCTTCAGGGCTGCCTTCATTCTTTGTGGCACACATTCAATATTCCTCCCATGATCCAGCTAGAAGCAGCCATCGTAGAGAGATGCACATGGTTGGCAATAATACTCAGGTGGGATGTGGAATTTAAATTATGCCCATTTGGTAAAGGGGCCTAAAGTGTGCCAAAAAATGCCCCACACACCATTACACCAGCAGCAGCAGCAGCCTGAACCATTAACACAAAGCAGGATGAATCCCTGCTTCATGGTTTTTACTCCAAATTCCAACCTTAACAATTACATGTCAAAGCAGGCTCCAGGCAACATTTTTCCAGTCTTCTGTCCAAGTTTGGTGAGCCTGTGAGAATTCTAGCCTCAGTTTCTTGATCTTAGCTGAGATGGCACCTGGTGTGGTCGCTGCTGTAGCCCATTTTCTTCAAGTGTTGATGTGTTTTGAGTTTAGAGTAACTGTGATGAGTTATTTGAGTTTTTATTGCCTTCCTGTTAGCTTTTTCTTTGACATCTAGCATCAACAAGACATTTTCACCCAGAGAACTGATGCTCACCAGATATTGACTCTTTTTTGGTACCATCCTCTGGAAACCCTAGAGATGCTTGTGTGGTGGAAAATCACAGTCAACCAGCAGTTTCTGAAATGCTTGGACCAGCCTGTCCAGCCCCAACAGCAATGCCACATTCATAGTCACTTAAATCACCTTTCACCCTTTTCTGATGCTCAGTTTAGTGAACTTCAGCAGGTCGTCTTGGCTACGTCTGCATGGGTAAATGCACTGAGCTGCTGCCATAGGCTGATTTAACATCTGTGTTGACAATGTAGTAACCAGTGAGTGTATGTGGGTAGTGATGTGCATCATAGCTCTCTCTTCTTTTTTAAATAGAAGATGTTTAAGCAAACTTTAGAAATGTCTGAAGCCTGTTTTAGATATTGGGATGGGGATGTAAACTGTCGAAAAATAACAGGATTTTCAATAAAAGAAAGAGCTGGCTGAATGCACTTGTCTTGCACACCTCCTTGTATGGCTATTAATACACGTTTATAACAGGAGACAGGGACTTTTAACGCAAAGTATACTTACAACTTTTAAAATTAATAATCCCCTCTCTTAATCAGCCGAAAAACCCCCCAAAAAAACAAAACACACTGTTCATTTATATCAGTGTAAAGTAAAAAGGAGTAGGACACATTTCCACTGTCCTCTCACAGCGGGGAGGCTTCGACGTTAGCCCAGCCCATTAGCGATGCTAAGGAAGTAGCATTGTTTACAGGGGCAGGACGTGAGCATGGAGCAAAAGTAAAACTAGAAGCCTCCTAAACCGACTCTGTTGACTTGAGACAAACACTAAAAGGCAGCTATGTGTAACCTCGACTAGATGGTAAGGTGAGAGCGAGCATGAAAATGGGTTTACAAGGAGAAGAAACGAAGACTTGGTTCAGTTTTGCTAACGCTGCAGTGTGGGTACTGAGAGGTTTCAGCGGATGCTAATGTAACTTGTTCACCTGAGTCTTTAACGCGTTTAAAGGAAGTAACTATGACTGAAATTTAACTGTAACAAAGCCTAATTGTTTCTTTTTAAGCTTGCTACCTGCTGTCGGTGAGTTTGTACCGTAAACACCTGTTGTTTGCCTCTCTGCGATGCTGCCAGGTGAGATATGGATTTCCTGACGCTGTTTGGCATTTACGTTGTGGTGGTGCTCACATGCATAGCTCTAGTGTGCAGATACTCCGGCCAGCAACACAGCCCCCTTAATTCACTCTACAGCTTTGCATTAAAGGTAAGAAAAGAGCAGAAACGGGATGAGTATGAAGCTTTTCTTTTCATGCAATTCCAAAGACCGACACTCTGTGGCGCTGTTGTCTCAATATAAAGAAAACGTATCCACTTCACTTACAACTATGTGCTTTTTTTCACAGAGACTTTCATCGATTACTCCAAAGTGGCTGCAGAAGTTTTCACAGTGGACTTTGCACAGACTGTTCCATCAGAGGTTTGTAGTTCTCTCTTAGCGTTTACAGAGTTTAATGTTTATTTGAGGCTTGATTCAGTGTTATTTGAATTTGACTGCAGGAGCAACGCGTTCATATACCTGCACATCCTGCTGGAGGGCGCCGTGTATGCAGAGTTCACTTACGAGGTGTTTGGCTTCTGTAGGGAGATGGACACCACTCTGATCAGCCTATCTGTGCCTTATATCCTGTTGGCCATCAAGACCTTCTTCTTCTACCTCTGCATCAAGACAGACCCAGGTTCATTTTAGTTTGACCACATCTTGTTTAAATGTGCGGTGGTGGTGTCAGCAATGGCAGTGTGTTATCTCACTTCTCTCCATCTGTCAGGCACAGTGACAAAGAAGAAAGTTGCCGGTCAGCTGCACATCTATTCGTACGATAGGAGGTTGTTTCACCCGGGAACCATATGTTCGACTTGCCAGCTTGTCAAACCAGCCCGCTCGAAACACTGTAGTGAGTGCTTTTTAATTTGTCAATGTCAGCACCTGAGGTACTGGGAGAAAAAGAAAGGTAGCGTGTCTCAGTGCTGACTGTAACTCCTCCTGTGATTCAGGGGTCTGCAACAGGTGCGTGCAGCGTTTCGACCACCACTGCGTCTGGGTGAACAACTGCATCGGTGCTCAGAACACATGTTACTTCCTGCTTTACCTCTTCAGCATCTGTGCCATGGCGTGCGACATCGCCCTGTTAACGGTGGACATGCTGCTTCATGTCGTGCTGCGCACAGGGCTCCTGGGGGCCAGTTACTTAGATGAGAATGGCCAACGGCAGCCAGCAGGATTTCTGTTTGTCGTGCAGGTACTGCTGACACACTGAATATTGCACACAGCTGTTTTTGCTTCTAACTGAAATTGAATTTTAATCATCCGCCCCTCCTCCCACTTTTTTCTTCCAGCATCTCTTCCTTACTTTTCCCCGAATTGTCTTCATGCTGGGCTTCTTACTCTTTGTATTCTTCCTCCTGGCGGGTTACACCATGTTCCATTCCTTTCTTGCTGTTGTGAACCAGACCTCCAATGAGTGGTACAAAAGTCGAGGCTACGTTTGCCAGCACTGCCACCCATCTACAGCGGCCGATATTCTCTGTAGCCCCATCCCAGATCACTCTAAAAGATACTACTACAGCAGGGGGGTCCTCCGAAATCTGAGGGAGATTGTCTTCCCTCCACGGCTTGTTCAGAAAAAAGACAATTGATTGGTTCCATTTACTGTCTACCATAACTACTGTAAACACTACTGGAAAATAAAGTTTGGTTTCTTTATGGCCTCTGGTTTGTGAATTGAAGATTGTTTTAATTAACTGTTGCAGCTACAAGCTTACCAAATCAAACACTTAGAGGTAGCTTCTATGATTATGTTTAATCTCAAAGTAGCTGCTGCTTGTGGGATTAATGGGGATGTATTTACACAAGTTATTTTGATGGCTGAGGAGGTTTTTTTTTTTATGTTATTACATTTAAAAAGAAGTCTTTACATTTAAAGAAAGGAGAAAAAAATGGAATGTAAACTTCAGACCATGAAGAAACAAAACAAAGTCTTGCAAGTAAAGCTTAATGAAGCACTGCACAGAAATGTTTCACGATGAAAGTCTCATAAACCAGCAAGACGAAGAAAATAAAAATACACAAAACCTGCCCAGTGTAGATATTGTAAATAAGGGCTGGGAAATAATCTTTATTGAAGATCCGCAGCATATTGCAAGCCTGATGACAACAAACAAGCAGAACTGCGACCAGTTAAGAAAAATGTCCTACCAGCTTCAACAAACAGAAGCTATTAATCAGGAGCTCTATGGGAATCTCAAAGACACTGAGAACAAGAATCTGCAGCTTCACCTAAAACTTGATGAAGCCCTGGAGAAAAACAAAGAGTTTCTTCAAGAGAAACAGCAACAGGAAAAAATGCAGAAAAAGACACAACTTATTCTCCAAGACTTAGAAAGGAAAAATCTACAGCTACACGCATGTTCTAATGAAATGAAGGAGAAAATCATGGAAATAGAAGGAGAAAGGGAAAAACTGATAAAACAACACTCAGGCGCGCAGCACATTTGCAATGAAATGCTAAGCAAGAACTCAGAGCTTGTGGAACTTTCTAACATCATAAAATACAAAATTGATGAAATCCTGAGAAAGAACACAGAGCTCGAGGGACAGAATAAGAACTTAAACTACAAATACAGTGAAATCCTAAAGAAGAGCACAGAGCTTGAGGAACTTCATAACAACTTAAAATACAAAAACAAGAAAATGCTCAAGGAAAACACAGAGCTCGAGGAAATTAATAACAACTTAAAATACAAAAACAAGAAAATGCTCAAGGAAAACAAAGAGCTCGAGGAAATTAATAAGACTTTAAAGTGCAAAAACAATGAAATGCTCAGGGAAAACAAAGAGCTTGAGAAACTTAATAGCAACTTAAAGTGCAAAAAAAAAATGAAATTCTCAGGAAAAACAGAACTTAATAACAACTTGATGTCCATACCAAGTGCTTCTGACCACTCCAACTGCCTGCAAAATTATTATTTAAAATTATTTGGACAGTTTAAGTGTATTAGTTGACATCAAAGTGACTCTTTAAATTGGCTAACAACAAACGATTCAAACAAGCTAATTTATTTCACATCCAATGAGTCACTTTAAAAATCCCACGACCGGTCGAGGCAGATGGCCGTCCCTCACTGAGCCTGGTTCTGCCGGAGGTTTCTTGCTTTTAAAAGAAAGTTTTTCCTCCCCACTGTCGCCGAGTGCTTGCTCAGGGAATTGTCAGATTATTGGGGTTTTATTTATTTTTTGTCAACTAATACACAACTCGGGGCTCGCAAAATCTCTAGCCCGACGTCCCGGAGCTAGCGATATCTCCGGTCGGGCGACCAAAATCTATCTCAGCCCCGGCGATTTTGCGAGCCCTGCGATCTTATTGGGCATTCCAAATTGATTTTTTTTTTATTCATTAATAAAGTCCTACAAAGATTATATTGTGAATATTGCATGTTTTCATTGTCACACAAATGTGTACATTTTCAGCCTAGACTGAACATGTGTGTTTGTCTTCTATTCAAAATCAAACATTTTAGTAGCAACTACTGTATTAAAATATGGCAGAGGTTTTACTCTGATTATACAAACTTTATGTAGGAGTAGGTTATTTGTAAATTTGACCTCTGACCTCACAGAGACACAGGATGACAGGATATGTGATATTAGAATCCACATATATTGGTATATAATCTCCTAAATGTTGCCAATGGCAGTAAGGAACATAGCTCTAAATAACATTATCATCTTTTTGACCCTCACTATCCGGTCGTTCAGTCTGACGTCACTAGCCGTGTCTGGACCTAAACTCCGCTGCAGGTCCATATATCAAACGATCACTATGGCATTACTGAGAGTTGAAAAACTGTCTAAAGTCTTTCATCTTTAATAAAATGATCAGCGTTCTGCTCTACCAGGTGTAACAATTGAGTTTGGCATCCAGGCATCCATGAAAACGGAATTTATGACATTTAACGGAGTTAGCAGGGAGTTAGCTCGCTAGCTTCTATCTAAATACAATATAGCATGTCCTGACTGCGGGGTTTTGGAAACAAATTAAAACGTACAGCTCTGTTATCACTTCCAACATAAATGAAGACAGAAAACATTAGCTTGAAGCTCAAGGTCGTCATTTTATTTCATTTCTTTTTCTGGGCTTACAAACAGGACACACAACATTTAGATAACACAGACCCAAGATTCAGTGTAATGGTTGAGTCTTCCAGCTGCTGACTACAGAAGCTAGATTGACCTTTCAGCATGTTTATAGCGGCTGTGGCTATGTGCTGGTAATGTTACCGTGTGTGAGCAGTCACATTGGCAGCAGACATGTTTCAACAAACTAGTCATATCCCGGCCCTACATTAGCTTGTTTAATAGTTAAGACACTGCAGGTACCACTGTAACCAATACGTCTACTCACCAAAGAATGAGTGAAGCAATATGGATAACAGCAGAGGACAATTTATTTAGGGTCTGATGGCAATTTACCATCGGTGTCCAGCACTTTAAAGGATTGATGGACTGGAGCACACCTGTCCTTAACATACCCTCTTAAACATCAGCTTGACACTGATATATCAAAGGAAACTTAACTGACTTTAAGTGCAAATGTTTCAACCTGAACAACTTAAAACTTCTCTGGGATACAATGTAAACAAAGACAAGAAGAAGAAAAATATTTCCATCAATAGTCACTTCTCCTAACCAGGAGACAAGTGAATATATTATGTAAAGAGTCCTTTTTCTCAGTCCTGGGGTTGTAACACCACAACCTCCTCAGTCCGTAATCAGAGAGTGTCTATTTGACAATAACCAAAATGTCTTTGGATAGTCTTTGTGAATGCAAACAAAAAAAAAAACAAACAAGGGTATTAGCTGGCCAGCAAAATAAAGAGAGTGTATGGCACTGAGTGCGGGCGTGTGTGTGAGTACTTCGGTCCAAATAATCAAGGTCCGGATGGATGAAGGGATGGCAGCCGCTTGTCCTTTAATGGCACCAGCGAGACAGCACAGCAGTAAGGCAGCACAGCAGTAAGGCAGCACAGCAGTAAGGCAGCACAGCAGCGAGGCCTCTGGCAGGAGAACGAACAATAGTCTTTTTTTAAGGCTACTGCAGAAGGAGATATTCCCCGCTAGCTCACCCAAGCTTGCTCTCTGGCACAGCTACAAGCCACGTGAGCTCATAACCCTATAGTGACATACGAACTTGGCTACTAACGTCCGCTTAGCATGGCGGCTAATTGTCGAGCTTGCTAGCTTAGCCTCGATTAGCACCTTAGTAACCATTACTACACATCACATCATAGCAAACACATGATAACACATGGAATACTATAATATACATACGAAACAGATTTTTACCTGGCAGGAGAATGAACAATAGTCTTTTTTTAAGGCTACTGCAGAAGGAGATATTCCCCGCTAGCTCACCCAAGCTTGCTCTCTGGCAAAGCTACAAGCCATGTGAGCTCATAGCCCCTCCCGCTAGGATGTACTACCACAGTCGACTGTCGTATAGCAGCCGCAAACCAATAGCAATTAAAAAAAAAAAAACAACAACAACCTCAAAATCATTGAAGAACATTTTATAACACCCAATATAGATATATACATATATACTGAATATCACACTATCAGATAACCAAATTAACACTGGGTTACACCACCACTTACTACAGACACCGATGCATGTTTGTAATAGTCTGTTAATTTAGACTGAAAGAATATACAAACAATATTAACTCACATTATATATGTTAATTACTAATTTGCTTATCACATAATTTCGGTTACCATTAGCTGACTGGAGCCTAACATTGGCCTTTCATGGTTTTCGATAAACAGCCCACATACCTGTAAAATAACAACACCCCAGTAAAAGTCCACATATATAAAGGGTCTAAACTCTTTCTCACTGGTGTGTTAGCTTTAAAATCTTATTTACCTTCAACTGTAAAACTCCAGATGATAGTAGATTTTCCAAAGCGAGAAACAAAATGGCGGACAGTGCAGCCGATTTTTCCTTTCCAGGGGGCGGAGCTTGAGGATAAAACGCGACTAACATGTGAGTGAGCGCTTTGTTTAGACCCCCAAAATGGCGGATCGGGCCAAAATCCTTTCCACGCCCACCCCCGTGACATCACGCTCCAAAGCCCTATGACATCATATAGATCAAAGGCATGTGATCCATTCAAAAGGTATAAATAGGGGTGAGAACTGCAAACTTTTAGTCAGTTTATTCGCAGCACTCGTGTTCGCAGCATTCAAACATAAACCTGAGAAACATTTTGAAACAGTTGGATCATTTACACAGTTGTTTTACTAAGATTCCAACATGTCTCAGAGAAAACACAGCAAAAAACAACAAGCTTACACTGGCCCTGTGCTCGAGGGTCCATCCATCCAAAGGGCATTAGCTGAAAGTAGGCAGGAAAACCAAAATCTACACAACATGATTGAACAAATCCAGGCAGAGAAAATTCAGCTTGTAGAGAAGTGCAGACACATGGAGGCCCTAAATAACCAGTTGGAAGAAAGGCATAATGAATTTGTCAAGAACCAACGAGAAAAAGAAAATAATCGAAGGCAGCCCAATGTGGATAATATAAATGAGGGCTGGAAAATACTATTTAATCGAGCACAGGAGAAGATTTTAAACTTGATGACAGAAAACAAACACAACTGTGCTGAATTAAGACAAATGTCCCATCTGCTTGAAGAAAAAGAAGATATTAATCAGAAGCTCTGTGGGAAACTGGAAGACACTGAGTTGAAGAACCTGGAGATGGAAGGAAAACTTGATGAAGCCCAGGAAAAAAACAAAGAGTTGCTTCAAGAGAAGAAACAACAGGAAAGAAAGGAGAAAAAAATGGAATGTAAACTTCAGACCATGAAGAAACAAAACAAAGTCTTGCAAGTAAAGCTTAACGAAGCACTGCACAGAAATGCAGAAATGTTTCACGATGAAAGTCTCATAAACCAGCAAGACGAAGAAAATAAAAATACACAAAACCTGCCCGGTGTAGATATTGTAAATAAGGGCTGGGAAATAATCTTTATTGAAGATCCGCAGCATATTGCAAGCCTGATGACAACAAACAAGCAGAACTGCGACCAGTTAAGAAAAATGTCCTACCAGCTTCAACAAACAGAAGCTATTAATCAGGAGCTCTATGGGAATCTCAAAGACACTGAGAACAAGAATCTGCAGCTTCACCTAAAACTTGATGAAGCCCTGGAGAAAAACAAAGAGTTTCTTCAAGAGAAACAGCAACAGGAAAAAATGCAGAAAAAGACACAAGTTATTCTCCAAGACTTAGAAAGGAAAAATCTACAGCTACACGCATGTTCTAATGAAATGAAGGAGAAAATCATGGAACTAGAAGGAGAAAGGGAAAAACTGATAAAACAACACTCAGGCGCGCAGCACATTTGCAATGAAATGCTAAGCAAGAACTCAGAGCTTGTGGAACTTTCTAACATCATAAAATACAAAATTGATGAAATCCTGAGAAAGAACACAGAGCTCGAGGGACAGAATAAGAACTTAAACTACAAATACAGTGAACTCCTAAAGAAGAGCACAGAGCTTGAGGAACTTCATAACAACTTAAAATACAAAAACAAGAAAATGCTCAGGGAAAACACAGAGCTCGAGGAAATTAATAACAACTTAAAATACAAAAAGAAGAAAATGCTCAGGGAAAACAAAGAGCTCGAGGAAATTAATAACAACTTAAAATACAAAAAGAAGAAAATGCTCAAGGAAAACACAGAGCTCGAGGAAATTAATAACAACTTAAAATACAAAAACAAGAAAATGCTCAAGGAAAACACAGAGCTCGAGGAAATTAATAACAACTTAAAATACAAAAAGAAGAAAATGCTCAAGGAAAACACAGAGCTCGAGGAAATTAATAACAACTTAAAATACAAAAAGAAGAAAATGCTCAAGGAAAACAAAGAGCTCGAGGAAATTAATAACAACTTAAAATACAAAAAGAAGAAAATGCTCAAGGAAAACAAAGAGCTCGAGGAAATTAATAACAACTTAAAATACAAAAAGAAGAAAATGCTCAAGGAAAACAAAGAGCTCGAGGAAATTAATAAGACTTTAAAGTGCAAAAACAATGAAATGCTCAGGGAAAACAAAGAGCTTGAGAAACTTAATAGCAACTTAAAGTGCAAAAAAAAATGAAATTCTCAGGAAAAACAGAACTTAATAACAACTTGATGTCCATACCAAGTGCTTCTGACCACTCCAACTGCCTGCAAAATTATTATTTAAAATTATTTGGACAGTTTAAGTGTATTAGTTGACATCAAAGTGACTCTTTAAATTGGCTAACAACAAACGATTCAAACAAGCTAATTTATTTCACATCCAATGAGTCACTTTAAAAATCCCACGACCGGTCGAGGCAGATGGCCGTCCCTCACTGAGCCTGGTTCTGCCGGAGGTTTCTTGCTTTTAAAAGAAAGTTTTTCCTCCCCACTGTCGCCGAGTGCTTGCTCAGGGAATTGTCAGATTATTGGGGTTTTATTTATTTTTTGTCAACTAATACACAACTCGAGGCTCGCAAAATCTCTAGCCCGACGTCCCGGAGCTAGCGATATCTCCGGTCGGGCGACCAAAATCTATCTCAGCCCCGCCCGTCGGGTTATCATATAGCCCGACGGGCGATTTTGCGAGCCCTGCGATCTTATTGGGCATTCCAAATTGATTTTTTTTTATTCATTAATAAAGTCCTAAAAAGATTATATTGTGAATATTGCATGTTTTCATTGTCACACAAATGTGTACATTTTCAGCCTACACTGAAAACAAACTAATCAGTGGGATAAACATAAAAAAATTATTGTAATCGGTTGCACGAAATTAAGTTATGTTTGGTTAACCTTAGTTTTTATGTTATACCTGCACACATTTTTCTGGTAACATGAACATGACTTTGTTATGTTGTTGTTATGTTTTTCATTCCGGTCAAATATTTATAGAAACCACTTGTTTATCAGACATGAACTTTTTGTGTTAATTGTATTGGACTACTATGTGGTATAGTGACAAGATTATTTTATGGTAAGCTTATTTTATTTTATAACAAATTTCTAATATATAATATATAATCTAATATATAATTGAGTGTTCAATAAATAAAACTAAATTAAGGCTGATCTTACTGTATGTACTGTACACTTTCTCTTCAATCAAAGAAATAAGCAAAACATTTTTGAACAATGACCTGTATCTTTGAAAATACTACACAGTTGTAACAATGGACTTTCAATTCAGGCTTCCAAAATATACATGAGTCATATTTGTACAATGCATCTCTTGAAAAACATTCCACAACATTCCTCAAAGTTATCTGCTGTAACCTGAATTCAACATTGTGGGGCCTTATGACATCGCGCTTATGTAAAAAATAGTTTTTTAAATGTAAGAGCCATAAGGTAATATGGCAACAGGGGTGTAATTATTAAAATGACACAAAGAAGAGACTTAAAATAACATCATAACCCACAGGCACAAAACCAAGAGACCTAAACTGATTAGTATTGGCTTGCTTCTATCACTAAACATCACAATCACTATACTAGACGATGCAATCTGTTTGTAGCGGTGCACCTTGGGAAAAAAATTGCAAACTGGTGAAATTGGTGCAAGGCACCATTTCCATTGAGAAAAATGGACATTCAAAGTTTGAATTTTTTTTTAAACGAGCCATGGCTTGAAAAGTGAAAACTTTACCAGTGCTGGCTTAAAAGAAAGGATGGCACATATTCGAAGAGGTAAACATGTTGTTCCCACATCATAACTGGAAAACTGTTCAATCGTACAGTCTGGTCCTGAAAACCTGGGCCTTCTTTGAAAGGCTGTTCCTTTTGAGCTCCATAACCAGTTTCTATAATACCTCGAAGGTATACTTTTCCAGTGGGTAGGTGAGGTTCAAAGTGTACATTAGTCCAAACAGCATTGCAGCTGCTAGGGTATAGTTATCCAAATCCTGCCAGACTCTCTGACCTTCAAGGATTATCCCGATGTCCTCAGGGGATAATCCTGCCATCTCTTGACTTTATGATGTAAATTCCCATGGTTGTTTCCTTATTAGATCGTTGGATAATGGCTTCATCTGTGGCCTAGAAAATGCAGAATTCCGAAATTTAATTAAACAGAACACTAGTCAAAGAACATTATACCAAATCTTATTTTAATCTGTGTCACTATTCCAAAAAATGTTAACATTAACACATTAGGTGAACAAAAATGGATTCATTACAGCAACTGATTTGAGTCCTCAGAATGCTTAAAAAGGTAATGCATGAAGTGAAATCTCCATGCAAAGAAGCAGAATACTGTCAGAGCATAGAGAGGTGTTCAACTATGAACTCCACACACAGTTCTAATGCAGGTAAAACAAAAAACAAAAAACGCACCCATGGTAAATTGTGAAAATCCCAGGTGATTTTCAACATACTCCTGGCATAGAGTGACAAGCAGCATTTTGTTAAAATTATTATTTTCCCTAAAGTGTATACACAAATTAATTTTTTTCTTACCTGGGCCATGGGCTCCAGAATGTTCTGAAGTCTTCTTCCTATTTGTCCTCCTCGCCTTTTGAAGACCTTTATTAGTTTGTCAGATAGCACATCTATCTGCGAGAGTAATCTGGACTGCAGTGGCATGGTGGTAATGCGCTTAAACTCTGCATTTATCTAAAAAGAGAAGTTGTCACATAAAAATGCTGTCAAAATGTCAAATCTCACAAGGTTACATCCACACAAAGTTGTTATTTTTTGTCATATTACTATTTATTAGCTATGGGTCCCATGTTGCTGAGCAGTTCCATAGTTGCCCTTACTTCCATACCACCCAAAGCCTGTTTGCAACCACAGCAGTTGCCTCCTTCTGGCCATTTTGCAGTTCTGCCAAATGACCCAGAAACTACATCTATTATTGTCATATACACATCGAGGTCTTTCATTAATACTTAGTTAAATTAGTTAATTTGACCTTTCCAGAAAATTTACCTTACAGAATGTGAGATAACATATGCAAATCTTCACTAGTAAATAAAATAATGTTATTAAAACCTTAACTGTAACACCTCTACGTAACAGCGCTAGAGAATTGTTCTGAAGCAACACCAATCTGCCCTTCAGCAGGGATAAGCACCATATACCTTTACAGAAAAAATAAATTTAACATATTTATATTGTCATTATTTTTATCTCTTTAAGCCCTCCTCTCAGTCTGTCTATAAATCAGTTAAAATAATTTGTTTTTGTGTGTACAGTACATTACATTCACTGCCCCAGAACATGAAATAAAGCCCCACGTCATGCACTTCCTCTCCTAATGAGTACTGCATAGGTGTCATGCCCTAAATAGACCCACTTTAGACCCACTTACTGTTTTCTGTTATTTTGATATGACTGGTTTTAAAAGACTGAACATCCTTCTAAAACAAGTGAAAGGCGTGAGACTTAATTATGTTTAGACCAAAAATATAAATGATTCATGTTGGATATATTTACTGTATTTTTACTAATTTAACAACCTCATCATTGCATTAGTCGCTTTATGCTATAGCATTACGCTTACATTAGCTTGAAGCTCAAGGTCGTCATTTTATTTAATTTCTTTTTCTGGGCTTACAAACAGGACACACAACATTTAGATAACCGTTACACTGAATCTTGGGTCTGTGTTGAGTCTTCCAGCTGCTGACTACAGAAGCTAGACTGACCTTTCAGCATGTTTATAGCGGCTGTGGCTATGTGCTGGTAATGTTACCGTGTGTGAGCAGTCACATTGGCAGCAGACATGTTTCAACAAACTAGTCATATCCCGGCCCTACATTAGCTTGTTTAATGGTTAAGACACTGCAGGTACCACCACTTACTGCAGGTACCACCACTTACTACAGACACCGATGCAAGTTTGTAATAGTCTGTTAATTTAGACTGAAAGACTATACAAACAATATTAACTCACATTATATATGTTAATTACTAATTTGCTTATCGCATAATTTCGGTTACCATTTGCTAACTGGAGCCTAACATTGGCCTTTCATGGTTTTTGATAAACAGCCCAGTAAAAGTCCACATATATAAAGGGTCTACACTCTTTCTCACTGGTGTGTTAGCTTTAAAATCTTATTTACCTTCAACTGTAAAACTCCAGATGATAGTAGATTTTCCAAAGCGAGAAACAAAATGGCGGACAGTGCAGCCGATTTTTCCTTTCCAGGGGGCGGAGCTTGAGGAGAAAACACGACTAACATGTGAGTGAGCGCTTTGTTTAGACCCCCAAAATGGCGGATCGGGCCAAAATCCTTTCCACGCCCACCCCCGTGACATCACACTCCAAAGCCCTATGACATCATATAGCGTGCATGCAGATCAAAGGCATCTGATCCATTCGAAAGGTATAAATAGGGGTGAGAACTGCAAACTTTTAGTCAGTTTATTCGCAGCACTCGTGTTCGCAGCATTCAAACATAAACCTGAGAAACATTTTGAAACAGTTGGATCATTTACACAGTTGTTTTACTAAGATTCCAACATGTCTCAGAGAAAACACAGCAAAAAACAACAAGCTTACGCTGGCCCTCTGCTCGAGGGTCCATCCATCCAAAGGGCATTAGCTGAAAGTAGGCAGGAAAACCAAAATCTACACAACATGATTAAACAAATCCAGGCAGAGAAAATTCAGCTTGTAGAGAAGTGCAGACACATGGAGGCCCTAAATAACCAGTTGGAAGAAAGGCATAATGAATTTGTCAAGAACCAACGAGAAAAAGAAAATAATCGAAGGCAGCCCAATGTGGATAATATAAATGAGGGCTGGAAAATACTATTTAATCGAGCACAGGAGAAGATTTTAAACTTGATGACAGAAAACAAACACAACTGTGCTGAATTAAGACAAATGTCCCACCTGCTCGAAGAAAAAGAAGATATTAATCAGGAGCTCTGTGGGAAACTGGAAGACACTGAGTTTAAGAACCTGGAGATGGAAGGAAAACTTGATAAAGCCCAGGAAAAAAACAAAGAGTTGCTTCAAGAGAAGAAACAACAGGAAAGAAAGGAGAAAAAAATGGAATGTAAACTTCAGGCCATGAAGAAACAAAACAAAGTCTTGCAAGTAAAGCTTAATGAAGCACTGCACAGAAATGCAGAAATGTTTCACGATGAAAGTCTCATAAACCAGCAAGACGAAGAAAATAAAAATACACAAAACCTGCCCGGTGTAGATATTGTAAATAAGGGCTGGGAAATAATCTTTATTGAAGATCCGCAGCATATTGCAAGCCTGATGACAACAAACAAGCAGAACTGCGACCAGTTAAGAAAAATGTCCTACCAGCTTCAACAAACAGAAGCTATTAATCAGGAGCTCTATGGGAATCTCAAAGACACTGAGAACAAGAATCTGCAGCTTCACCTAAAACTTGATGAAGCCCTGGAGAAAAACAAAGAGTTTCTTCAAGAGAAACAGCAACAGGAAAAAATGCAGAAAAAGACACAACTTATTCTCCAAGACTTAGAAAGGAAAAATCTACAGCTACACGCATGTTCTAATGAAATGAAGGAGAAAATCATGGAACTAGAAGGAGAAAGGGAAAAACTGATAAAACAACACTCAGGCGCGCAGCACATTTGCAATGAAATGCTAAGCAAGAACTCAGAGCTTGTGGAACTTTCTAACATCATAAAATACAAAATTGATGAAATCCTGAGAAAGAACACAGAGCTCGAGGGACAGAATAAGAACTTAAACTACAAATACAGTGAAATCCTAAAGAAGAGCACAGAGCTTGAGGAACTTCATAACAACTTAAAATACAAAAACAAGAAAATGCTCAAGGAAAACACAGAGCTCGAGGAAATTAATAACAACTTAAAATACAAAAAGAAGAAAATGCTCAAGGAAAACACAGAGCTCGAGGAAATTAATAACAACTTAAAATACAAAAACAAGAAAATGCTCAGGGAAAACACAGAGCTCGAGGAAATTAATAACAACTTAAAATACAAAAAGAAGAAAATGCTCAAGGAAAACACAGAGCTCGAGGAAATTAATAACAACTTAAAATACAAAAAGAAGAAAATGCTCAAGGAAAACACAGAGCTCGAGGAAATTAATAACAACTTAAAATACAAAAAGAAGAAAATGCTCAAGGAAAACAAAGAGCTCGAGGAAATTAATAACAACTTAAAATACAAAAAGAAGAAAATGCTCAAGGAAAACAAAGAGCTCGAGGAAATTAATAACAACTTAAAATACAAAAAGAAGAAAATGCTCAAGGAAAACAAAGAGCTCGAGGAAATTAATAAGACTTTAAAGTGCAAAAACAATGAAATGCTCAGGGAAAACAAAGAGCTTGAGAAACTTAATAACAACTTAAAGTGCAAAAAAAAATGAAATTCTCAGGAAAAACAGAACTTAATAACAACTTGATGTCCATACCAAGTGCTTCTGACCACTCCAACTGCCTGCAAAATTATTATTTAAAATTATTTGGACAGTTTAAGTGTATTAGTTGACATCAAAGTGACTCTTTAAATTGGCTAACAACAAACGATTCAAACAAGCTAATTTATTTCACATCCAATGAGTCACTTTAAAAATCCCACGACCGGTCGAGGCAGATGGCCGTCCCTCACTGAGCCTGGTTCTGCCGGAGGTTTCTTGCTTTTAAAAGAAAGTTTTTCCTCCCCACTGTCGCCGAGTGCTTGCTCAGGGAATTGTCAGATTATTGGGGTTTTATTTATTTATTTGTCAACTAATACACAACTCGAGGCTCGCAAAATCTCTAGCCCGACGTCCCGGAGCTAGCGATATCTCCGGTCGGGCGACCAAAATCTATCTCAGCCCCGCCCGTCGGGTTATCATATAGCCCGACGGGCGATTTTGCGAGCCCTGCGATCTTATTGGGCATTCCAAATTGATTTTTTTTTTTATTCATTAATAAAGTCCTAAAAAGATTATATTGTGAATATTGCATGTTTTCATTGTCACACAAATGTGTACATTTTCAGCCTACACTGAAAACAAACTAATCAGTGGGATAAACATAAAAAAATTATTGTAATCGGTTGCACGAAATTAAGTTATGTTTGGTTAACCTTAGTTTTTATGTTATACCTGCACACATTTTTCTGGTAACATGAACATGACTTTGTTTGTACATTTTCAGCCTACACTGAACATGTGTGTTTGTCTTCTATTCAAAATCAAACATTTTAGTAGCATCTACTGTATTAAAATATGGCAGATGTTTTACTCTGATTACACAAACTTTATGTAGGAGTAGGTTATTTGTAAATTTGACCTCTGACCTCACAGAGATACAGGATGACAGGATATGTGATATTAGAATCCACATATATTGGTATATAATCTCCTAAATGTTGCCAATGGCAGTAAGGAACATAGCTCTAAATAACATTATCATCTTTTTGACCCTCACTATCCGGTTGTTCAGTCTGACGTCACTAGCCGTGTCTGGACCTAAACTCCGCTGCAGGTCCATATATCAAGCGATCACTATGGCATTACTGAGAGTTGAAAAACTGTCTGTAATGGGGACCAGGGGTTCCATTACCTGGTTGGTATTGTTAATAATAAATTGTTGGATTGGGAATTTAAAATGGGGTAATAAAGAAAACACATTAGTTCTTATGGAGTCTTTTATTAGGTTATTTGACATACAATTAAATTGACAGCTTGTAACAGAAAAGAGACAGTGGGACTGGCCATTAGTGATGGGACGTTCTGTATCGAGGCTTCGGAGCGTGTGTCGAGTAATGGAGGGGGCGTTTCCGCGAAGCGCGTATCGAGGCTTGCTTCATTTATGGGAGGAGCTGAAAATGATGACGTCCGAAGCCGCGCTGCCCGGCTGTACCACGTGACTGGTTCATGAAGTGGTTCGAACTTTGCCGCGAGATATGACAGCGATATAAACCCCTCAGACTTCATTCAAAAATGTGGGTGTTTGATGGAGAGTTGCGGTTAGTGAGAGTTTGGAGACAGTTTGGAGGTTTATGAGAGTGAGGAGAGAAAGTCAGGAGAGAATGGAGCCAGCTAAGAAGAGGAGGATGTCCTCCCCTGTGTGGGAACATTTTGATCTTATTCCTCCCAACAAGGTATGTAAATTTCTACAGAAGATGTATTTTCATAATACTGATGGTGCAATACAATTTATGTTGAGCTGTCTTGACTTTTGTACAAGGTGAAGTGTTTGCTATGTGCCAGGGAGCTGGGATATAACAACAACACCTCATCCATGCTTAGGCACTACAGAGCTTTGCATGAGAATAAGGGGGACACCGATCGTGGAGCAAGACCAGGTGAGCCATCAAATGCAATGATAATATAGGATGCAGTAATGTTACTAAATGATATAACAATATTATACAACTGTTATAAGTTACGTGTGTGATATTTATATTTGTGCTTTATCTTTATTGTCTTTCCTCAGGAGAACAATCTCAAATAGATGAAGACCTGGTTAGCATGGTGATTGAGGACTCCCAGCCATTTAGCATTGTGGAGGACAAAGGATTCAAAAGATTTGTTAAATCATTAAATCCTAGCTATGTTCTCCCCACTAAAAAGGTCATAAAAGCAGTGAAAATGTAGTTTTTATAGAATAAAATGTGAACGGGCAGGACTGAGGCTCAAAGCCTCAGTGTGTAGCTGTCCATACCTCAACGTTACAAAAGCACAACTACTGTCCACACCCCAACCACACCTCACCTCACAGTAAATGATCATTTCCATTTCAAGCATTTCCAAATAATCATTTCCCATACTGCCACTATAAATATACACAGTATACTGCCATCACTACAATATACATGTTTTACACACTCCTTTTGTTGTTGACATTTACAGGCTGTGTGCAAAATGCCACACTCTTCAAATTCATGCCAGCTATTATTTTTACGTCCAGTAGGTGTCCTGCTAGAGCAAATGAAGCTTCATGAAGCTTCGCGTTGGGGTGAACCAATTGGATGAAAAGCTTCAGTGCTTCATGGGGCTTCATCTGCCCATCACTACTGGCCATCCTACCTGTGTCGGAGAAGAGCCAAAGTTAGAGCTGCTTGCAGTTAATCATTTATCAATAACCTAAACATATGTGAAATGAGAACTTGTAAAGGTACTCACCTGTCCTGGTTGCTTCTTGCAGGATGTGGAGCAAAAGAGTGAAAGCGGCTCAATCACCTGTTTAAGAGCTCTTGGAACAGACCAGTGTGCCGGGTTAGGGAGTGTGGTTAAAGAGGGTTTTAATTTAGATAGAAATGGGTGAAGCTTATGTTATTGGTTTGTTTATAGTATGTGTTGGAAATATGTATATGTTTGTGATGTGCTTTAATGTTATTGTACGTGTGTTTGTGTGGAGGGTTATGTGTTCATTTTGATTAGTTAACCCCCATACTTGGGCTATTCCAGATGCTCACCTGAAAAGGTAGAGTATAAAAGGAAGCCATTTTGTTTAGTTGTAGTCAGTGTTTGTGCTGTTATCATGCGCCTTCTTTAATAAAGTGCCAATCCATCGATGTCTTTTACTCCAGTCTCGCGTCATATTATTGGACAGAACCTATGACCGCCGGCCAAAACTTACACTGTCTAAAGTCTTTCATCTTTAATAAAATGATCAGCGTTCTGCTCTACCAGGTGTAACAATTGAGTTTGGCATCCAGGCATCCATGAAAACGGAATTTATGACATTTAACGGAGTTAGAAGTTAGCAGGGAGTTAGCTCGCTAGCTTCTATCTAAATACAATATAGCATGTCCTGACTGCGGGGTTTTGGAAACAAATTAAAATGTACAGCTCTGTTATCACTTCCAGCATAAATGAAGACAGAAAACTAAACAGCAGTGACGTTTGTAGGGTTACTGAAGTTGGGCTAGCTGGTATATAATGATGTGTTACGTGACCGCTAGCGACACAGCTATGTTAGCATAATATAAACAAGCTACCTTTTTTTCCACTCGATAAAAGTTAACGTGAGTGTTCTCGGTGGTCATGAACAAATGTAATCACATGGCAGGATGCTGTAAAAGAACCAAACTTCAGCCAGGAGAACAACTGAGATAATCCATCCACAATACGAGGTTAGTCATTCATATACTGCTGCATGGGCTGGGCTGTAGTTACATCCTAAGGTTTTAAAAACTGAGCTTAAATAAATGATTAGCGGTAATAAAAGCCGAGGGAGGTCAACAGTGATCACTGACTGTTTTAGGAGCTTTTTGAGATCAAATAGAAGAAAATACATAACATTAACATGTTAACAACACAAAAGCCATATTAAACGTCTACTTTAGACCCGGAAGTAGGATTCGTCGCGTCATCACTGAACAACCGGATAGTCTGTATGACAAGTCAGAACAAAAGGTCGGAGGTCAAATGTGGCATCAAATCCTAATGCGGTACATTCTTATGTTGACAATATACACCACACTTGTAAGAAATTTATAAGTTAAATTATAAGGCTTTTTATAAGGTCTTTCTCTATGAAAGCAGTTAAGATCATTATGCAAATACATAGCCTCAGTATATTGGGGTCTGGAATAAAACTAGAATGAATTAAAAATGTGTAATTAATTATTTAAAAATAGAAATACAGAGCATTTTAAACTAAGTCAATGTATATTTTAATTACTTATTTATATATCTAGTGAACTATTTCCTGACATATTCAGTTATTTTGCTACTCATCAGCAGCAGTGCTGTGCATCTTGCAAATTTCGTTATCGAGTAAATTAAGAGCAGTATTGCAGATACCGATACTTTTAACCTATAAAGGGAGCTTATGTAGGGGAGAGCAGTGTGTTATTATTTATGAGCTGAATCATCGTACATTTGCCAAGTTCGGAACACATTTTCATGAACACCAACACAACAATGTTGTAAGTTTAACAACCCACAGTAATATACTAGTTAACACAGTTTTCTTGTGTATTGATACTGTGGATTTTTAGAGACCTGAAATGTAAATGTGCTGTCTTTAAAGGAATTTGGGTCAGCTTCTGTTGTGTAAGTTTGTTATAGGCTATAAAGACTTGGAATGAAAATATTTTTTAATAAAAAACAAGATTCAATTAAATTATCAACAAAAATTGAATGGACTCTTTGGTGGCTGAAACTCACCGCGCGTGATCACTTGTAATGTAAAGACAGACATGTGACCATTCTGTATCTGCAGGTGAATCAGTGAAGCTACATAAACATTTACATTAGCATAGCTTTCCAGCCATCATGGAAAACCCGGTAAGAACACAGTGGGGGGGGTCGCTTGACATTCTAACTTTAAACCGAGGATTTTAAAAGTGTTTGGTGTAGGTTAAAGCAGTGCACCAGTAGGCTACATGTTTGACATCCACCACACAACTTTCACTGAATCACAACAACTGTGGATCGTCATTGATCGTCAGCATCCAGTGTTTTGATTTTTTTTCTTAAACTTCATTAAACCACGATACAAAGTAACATAGCAATTAAAAAAAATCAGAAGGTGGGTTAGAAAACAAATGTGTTTGCTGATTAAGTTATTCACACCATCATAAAGCACCTGTTCTTCTCATTAAAAAAGAAAAAGAAAAAATATTTTATTACTTTAATTTTATCAAAGCGGAAGTTTGACCGGACTTCTTAGTGTGTGGCTCCTGTCACTTTAAGCCGGTGCGGAAGTAGTCGTTGCATTGATGCAACACTCGGCGGTCAGAACGTCAGCCTGCTTCTCCGGAGCTCCTCACACAGCACACCAAAACCGGTTGTTTTGACCGGTTATTAACGGTTAACATTTACAACTCGCCTCTTTGACTCCTGACATAGCGCTACTACTTTACTTGAGTAAGTAAGCTTCCCGTTTTTACATTTCTTCACGCTCCGTTCACCGCAGTCTTCCCCGATGTCTGTGTCAAAATGCACCCGGCTGAGTGGAGCTCTGGTGAAGCAGCTACTGGACTCTGTGGACAGCATCCTGTTCGACTGCGACGGCGTCATCTGGCGGGGGGACCAGGCCATTCCCGGAGCGCCTCAAGTCATAAACCTTCTCAAGGAAAAGGGCAAGAGGGTGTTTTTCGTCACTAACAACAGCACCAAGTCCAGGAAAATGTACGCCGATAAAATGACCGCACTCGGCTTCGACGTGACGGAAGATGAAGTGTTCGGGACCGCGTACTGCTGCGCTATGTACCTGAAAACGGTCTGCGAGCTGGAGGGCAAAGTGTACCTGATAGGAAGCAACGCGATGAGGCAGGAGCTGGAGGCGGTGGGGATCCAGCAGACCGGGGTGGGACCCGACCACATCTGCGGAAAGCCGATTGACTGGGCCAACGTGACCTTGGACCCCGAGGTGAAGGCGGTGGTGGTCGGTTTCGATGAGCATTTCAGTTACATGAAATTGAACCGAGCCATGCAGTATCTGACCCAGCAGGGCTGTCTGTTTGTGGGGACCAACAGGGACACCAGGCTGCCCCTGGAAGGAGGCAAGGCCGTCGCAGGTAAACAGTTACTCTGCACTTTGTTCCATTTAACGCATTTTTAAAACCTTTTATTTGCTTTTATTTAGGCCAGATAATCCACAGAACTGTTTTCAGGGTGATGTCAGCACAAGGGATTTATTGTTCAGCCGTGTTTAACCCTAAACAGATGTTAGAACACCTGAATAGAGGCTTTTAAGTGTATTGGCAACAATTTATTTTAAATTTTTGACTTTCCTGTCAATCTGAACAGACCTGTTCTGTTGGATTAAAGAGTAAACTGTCACCTCACCTACTGACTGTCACTCTTAACCCTCAGGTACCGGCTGTCTGCTTCAGGCCGTTGAGACGGCAGCCCAGCGTGAGGCCCGGACTGTTGGGAAGCCCAACCACTTCATGTTCGACTGTGTGGCCTCCCAGTTTGGTGTGAAAGCCGACCGTTGCCTGATGGTCGGCGACCGTCTGGACACTGACATCTTGCTGGGCTCCAACTGCGGCCTGAAGACCCTTCTAACCCTCACGGGGGTCAGCACTGTGGCAGATGCCGAAGCCCATCAGAAAAGTGGCTGCCCAGAGAGGCAGGGGATGGTGCCGGATTACTATGTGGAGAGCATCGCGGACCTCCTTCCAGCTCTGCAGGGATGAGACTGAGAAACCTGCACAACACTCAGGATCCAGTGTTTTTTGTTTTGTTTTCTTTTAAAAAGGGAATTTTTTTGTTTTGTGTTGTTTTCTGCTGCTTCAGTACTGTAACAGCACTTACCTGCTTGGACAGGAGACTAAAGCTATATATATCTATATTTTATTTTATCTGCTAAACCTAATTTTAATATGTTTTAAGTGATTATTAACAGCGTGAGAACAATAATCCTCAGTATTTTTTCAATGTATTTAAGCGTTGAGTTACGCTGCAAAAATGAGTGTGTTCCTTTTCTTTTTTAAAAAAGATGTCAGTGAACTATAAAGGCCCTCACCAGATATGCAATGTAACCTCTTGAGCAACTACAAGTCAAACTTTGGAAGAGAGGTGAGCACACATGAAGTGTCAACAGTTTAGTAATAAGGTTTACATCATTGTTCCAACGGACAAAAGCAGACTGAAAGGCGCTGAACTTGAGCTTTGTTTGTTCTGTATTCTAAGACCTCAACACAATGTTCCGATATCTGCATTTAGATTCAAGGGATTGTGCAAGAGTAATATTTGGATCCGTCATGTTATTTATTACTTCATAAAACAATCACATTAACATTTTAAAAAAATGTCTGACTTTCCTTAAGGGTAAGTATCATATACAAAAAACACATGTTAAACTCAAAAATAAACTATTTTTACATGATCTACCATACCCTCTGCCTGGTTCATGTTTCTTGTTTTTCAACACATTCACTGATTTCCTGATTATTACTTTTAAAGTTGTTGAAACTTCTTATTTTTGGGTGGTTTTAATTTTCATATAGAAGATACTACAGCAAAATTCATCAGCTTGATAGACTATTGACCAGGGGCCCGTTCTTCGTACCTCGCTAAGTAGGTTAGCCGGATTAGATTGTTGACGATTTCGCGTGATCCTGGATCAGTCGGTTCCCCGAAGCTCATCCGGGACTTGCTGTCATAGCAACAGAGCCGTAAGCGTAAACCTGCTCGGGAGCAGGTTTACTTTATGTAAACAGGATTAGATCGCGGCCACGCAGGCATGTCCGCTTCATTTATACGAAAGCAACAGCGATATTTTGCCACTGTTTCACCATAAATAAATATTATCAATGTAACTAAAGATAATGCAGCACTTGATCCTTTTATTGATGTCACACAGATACATACAGGTCATTTCCTAAAAAAGGGAAATGAACTATTAACATTCTATTACATGTATGTGATTATTACAGATGTAATTCATATTTCAGAGTAGTAATTGTAAATTACTTCGTGTAATCAAGATGAGAGACCACGAAGGTGGATTTGGGAAGTCTGTCGCAGCCATGTCCTGTCCGTATACGCGACCAACCCATTGCGGAAGGTGCAAGATTGATAAGGAGAGTCCTCAGAATTCAGCGTATATTGCGGGATAGACAGGATCCTTTAGCTCAGCGCGACAGTGTGCTCATAGAGAGATATCGATATTCCCGTGAGGGTATTATTCACTTAACCAACTTGTTGACGAGGGGGTGCAGGACCACCACCTGTCTTTTTTTCCTCTGCCCTTTTCTTGGTTGCTGTTATGAACAAACTAACAGAGTATTACAGGCCAGTATTACCTTGCCAAGAGACGCAAAGCAATCTAAGAGATAAATATTACCATTCTGTAGAATACTCCTGTATTCCACTTTTACTTGTTCCCATGTTCTTGTGGGTCCTGTTGTGGCTCTAATGTGAAAGGGGATATAATATAACATATTATAATATAATATAATGCCATATGATATTGGACAATATAGTGTCATATGATAGATCTACCCTACCGCCTACTGGTGTTGGCCAGAGGGGCCGATGGCGCGATATGGCAGCCTGGCTACAACCGTAGCTGCCTCCACCAGTGTGTGAATGTGGGCGTGAATGAATAGTGGTATCGTAAAGCGCTTTGGGTGCCTTGGAAAGCGCTATATAAATCCAATCCATTATTATTATTATTATTAAATTACCTACGAGTTTGATTTGTCAGCAACTTTCTGCCAGCCCTCTCTCCTTGCTTTTGCAGCCTTTGCAGTGTTCTCTTGCGTTTTAATTAAACTCTGAAACTCCTGTAATCCCTCACTCATGAGTTCTTGCTCTGCTGCCGGAAAATACCGAGCACGCCCCTTCGACATTTTCGCCGACCAATCAGCGGGTTGCCGATCAATGTTTCTACTATCGATGCGTAGCCCCTTTTACCACACCCAGTGATGTCACATTCCTGCGTCCAGCTGTAGTAATCGTCAACAGCAGGTGTGTTCGGGGAACCGGATTAGCGAGCTCACGGTTAGCGCGATGATTTGATCTTGGATGTAGTAAGCGACGTACGAAGAACGGGCCCCAGGACATGTCCTTCAGTGTTCATAGTAAACACGAATTGTTTTCATGCATTTGCACAACATCTCTAAAATGCATGCACAGGGACTAGAAAGAGAGCATATTTCTCCTATCACTGGCTTGAATAATCAGGCCTTATCTTTTGTTGAAGACTTCATAGTACTGTATCACCCCAGTAGAGCACTTCACTCAGACTGGTAGCCTACTTGTGGCTATTTAGAGATAGAATAGGAGGCAGAGCCTCCAACTTCCCGTTTGGGCTCGTGAGATAGACACCCACTCTGCTTTTAAGATTAGACTTAAAACCTTTTTTGATAAAGCTTATAGTTGGGGCTGGATAAGGTGACCCTGAACCCTCCTTTAATTATGCTGCAGTGGTCTAGGCTGCTGGGGGCTCCCATGATGCACTGAGCGTTTCTTTTTCACTCACAATGTGTTTATAAATCTTTATTTCACCATTAGTTATTATTAATCTCTGGCTCTCTTTTGCAGTGTGTCAAACTCACAGTGTGTCAACAAAGAACACGTTTTACATGCTGTTTTTAATCTAGGCCTGAACATCAAGTCCATTTATTCTGGCCACTTGTGTGTTCTTTTTTTATTCACTTACGATTTGAATCCTGTTACTGGTTAACATATAAATACAGAAAAATATTTTTTATCATCTTTCTGCACATAGGTTTTCTGTTGTTTTTAACACTGATAATGCCTTTCCCCTTCCCTGGACAGCCATGTAAATTCAATTGTGCATTCTTTTAATGATCACTGTTTTAAATAAGGTAGCTCCTTTTAAAACCAGAAATGCCCCCTCTGCTAAATCCTTACCCTGGACGAGTAACAGTATTAATAATTGATAGCATTCAACAGTGGAACGTTTGGACCAGGCAGACGGTGCGGTAGATGCCTTGATTATTATAATTTACTGCCTTGGCTGACAGCTGGTGTCATTAGTCACAATCTCTGTTCAGTGAGGATTGTGCACAGCTGATATAGATAGACTCCTTTACTCCTGAACCTAACTCCTGTGGATGCTGTTCATACCTTTGAAAAGAAACTCAAGAACCACCTGTGATGGCATGCCTTTAGTTAGTTGTATCTGTTTGTAGCATTTTAGTTGTTGTATCTTATTCTGTAAATCACTTTGTGACCTTGCTTCCTGTAAAGCTCTATATAAACAAACCTTACATACTTACTTCCTCGTTGCTTTAGGTTTAGAGCTTCTCTCAAAGTCCTCAGTCACCTTGAGCTGTCATCGGCTGGATGCAGCACCAGCGGCAGCATATCACCCCTCACCTGACGAGAGAGGCTTCCCAGCCCGTGCCTGCCTTACCTCTTTGTCCATTGTTTGGACTGTTGGGGAGAAGCCAGTTCCTCTCGTGTAAGTGTATGTTGGAGCAAGGGGGAAAAGGAGTGGGGGGACAGGGGCAATAAAGAGATGGATCATGTTAAAGAGGCGTATTAAGCCACATTAGAGAAGACATAAAAAAAAAATGAAGGTAATTTCTGGAAGGCAAAACTTGGAAATTGAGTTTGGCGAGGTTAGGAAGTTTTGGGTGAAGCGTGACTTTTTTTCCCCGGTTTTTGGGGGGAGGGAATCTGTGAGACCTGAGGAGGGGATGAGGGGAGGGGGAGGTGTGAGGTTTGTGAGGACAAAGAAAAGAGAAGCCGCTCAGGTGTGCCGAGTCTCAGTCCAGTGCTGGTCATGACCACCGCTCCATGCCGGTAGCTACGAGAAGGGAGCAGACCGAGTGAGGAGCCGCCAAGGGACACAGCGATGGTGAGGTGCTGGAAGCGTTCAGAAAACTGCCTGGAGGAAGAAGAGTGCACGGTAAGCGCGTTACAGACAAGATGGAAGATTTGAAATAGCTGGGGTATGTTGGTTACTTACAGACCCCACTTTTGTTGTATTACAAGTTTACAAGTTTATTGCTGGGTGGGTTCCTGTTCTGCCACAGCCTGGGATTTAAATACCCCAAATAACCATCCAATAGGTTTTTTTAAAGCCTGTTGCTGGTTCATGTGTTCTCAGGATGGGGGCCCTGAGGAGTCCCCTTTGTTCCACTTCCCGCACAAGGCATTCTGGGTCAGCCTCTCAGCCTGCCTGCTCCTGGCCATCCTCGCCCTGGGTTTGACGGGGCACTTCGGGAGGTCTCAGCCTCACACTCAGGTATGACACACACCTTCCCTTATCATGCCCTGGTTTACATTTTCCAACTTCTGATTTACAAATCTCTGTTTTTTCAGCCTTTGCAGACTGTGAGGTTCACTGTTTCAGATCAGACTGGCGCGCTTATCAACCAGTCAGCAGTTGTTGACCAGCAGAATGACTTGGTGACCTTCTCTGTGACCTCGTCGCTGAATCAGACGTCCACTGTGCTCTTTGATATAAAACATGTATGTCCAGATGACTTGAATTACTCTGAATAATTAGAAAAAAGGGGGAACATCTGCGAGTTATGATGGGTAAATGTGTTTCTGTGTTTCAGAGTCTGATCTGCTACAAGCCCGTCAGCCAGGAGAGCTGCTTCCTGAGAAAGATGGAGCAGTCAGACTACAAGAATGTGAACTCCGTCCTCCACGAGTCGGCACGCAAGGTAGCGGGCAGGGGATATGTTACATAGTATGGTCTTCCCCACTGCATTACTGCATTACATCAAAGTGCACCAGGCATATTAAGAAAAAGTTGCCCTTTTAGCTCTGCCAGGTGTTTCTAAGGTAGCAGCCGCACTAATGTGTGAACTGGCATTTCAGTGCACTGCACCACTGAGCCAGGACTTGGTGGTTTTGCATGACTTTGTTGGGTACGCCGCACAAAGAGAGAGGTGAAGCGTACAGGGCCTTGAAGAGCCTCATAGTCTGTCTCTGTTACTCCGATGGCTGAATTCCTCAGCACATCTGATCCCTTCAGCCCCCTCGGCGTGCCCGAGGATATTCTTACAGGAGGTTACGGCAGCGAGCCCGAGCCCTGGCCTGGGCACAATGGCCGCTCTGTGTGAGGGCTTTTCAACTTTTAAGGCGCTTCTTTTTGGATTAAAATACAGGTTGATGCATTAAAGGGCCAGCGTGTATCTGCTTGTTGACAAATGCCTGGATCTTGAACACTGACATCCAGTCTTTAAAAAGTTTTCATCTGTGTCATTATCTGATTCTTAATTATGAATTGACAATATGATCAGGTGAATGGTGCTGGCCCTGGCTGAATGGAGACCTTGAGATGAGTTGTGGGACCTTGGAGGTAAACTGAGAGGGACTTCTTATCATCTTTTTACACAATACCCAAGTTCCTCGTCTCAGAAGCTGCTTTTCTGTGATCCTGTCTCATGGTGTCACATATCTCATACAGGCTCTGTGTATTCAAACGTAGCTGCTGTAGCCATTTAATCTATGATATTGGGGCTAGCAGACGTGGCTTGTTTGTGCTGAGGCACAATGGTCTTATTGGTTCTTTTTAACAGAAAAGGAAAACTGGTTGCTGTGTGAGCTACTCGAGCACAACAGGACTTTAAGCGGTTTGTTATCAGAGCCAATCAGAGTTGTAAGAGGCGCAATTACGCACAGTGTTTGGGGTGAATGCGAGCACAAATTCAAAGTTGGCCTCATCAGTGCAGATATCAGGCTAATAGGAGCTCAAGTTTCCATCTTTTTTTCTCGCTTTTTCTCCTTTATGAATTTAATATGATTCCTCACAGTAATTAAAATACTTTCCGCTGAAAATAAGAACTCTTTGTTGTGGATATTGATACTGCGGTGCTGTCCTCGGCAGAGCCAGTTCCAGCTGTCTGGGAATGAGACCCAGAGGCAGATGGAGTTCCTGGGAGTCCTGGCAGCCAGTCAGGTGAATGTGTCCTCGCTGGAGGAGCCTCTCCAGGCCCTGTGTCAGGACAGGTCGGTCCACTGGACCAGGAGGACCGAGGGTGAGGGGGCTGCTTTGGCTCAAACGTCAAATGTTGAGTTAAAAAAGGTTTACAATTATTCTGATAAGGTTTAGAAAACAAAGTTAAACTAGTGAAAAAACAAAGCTGATATATTTTGAATTTTACCTGTTGTCAACAAATCCTCATGTTTTCACTGTGTGACATCTTTTTGCATTATTAGAGGTGGGATATCAATAGTATCAGTATCAATACATCCAAATATCAATAGTATCGATACCAGCTTTAGTATCGGTACTGGATTGATACTTTGTTTCTATCCTATCCTCTATCCTCTCAGTATGTAGCTCACTGAATTGTGGTGAGAAAAGTATTTTTTGGGGATATGAAAGAATATACCTCAAACATGCACCATGAAAAATGTCTGAACCGGTTTGTGTTGACTGTCACACACAGCAACAACAGAAGGTGACCTAAAGTGCTTTAGGAACAGGTACATTTCAAAATACATGACCACGCTCTGGATTTTTGATGAAATGTGTCTTTATTTGGAACAAATAAAAACTGGTTTCACAAGCGCTTCAGATTCGGCTTAAAAAGCAATTTCTGATGCTGTTTGACAAAGCTGCACCAAAGAGCACCGCGGCGTCTTCTACTCTGATGATGATCCCCTTAAATATTCAGAAAACAGTGGAATTTTCTATAACCACCCCAGAACTGTTCCCTACTAGTTTCATAGACTCATTTATGAATCGATTCTTTTTTCCAGACACCTGAGTCACAAATTGGGAGAACAGAACAGAAATTATGCTGAAGTTTTCACACAAGGGCTCATTTGTCAGGGTCACCGGAGCCTGCGCGCAGAGAGGTTTTTCAATTAGCCCTGCGGCCGCTCCTCAACGCTGCAGCGTGTCAGGCTGAAACCTGATTCGTGGCCTAATGTGACCTTTCCACGGGGTGAAAGTCTTTTTATGTACTTTACTGTGTGCTCCCTCAACAGCATGTACGTGAGCCCATTCTGAACACCAAACTAAATCTGGCTGCTTTTAAACCATGAATGATTCATGCATTTCTAAATGATTTGTTTTCAAGTGACACTTGAATCTAAATTTGTATTTTTTAATGAGTCACATGACCTCTCATTTTCTCAGGCCCAGGCAAACAGAGGTTGGTCTACTTCTGCATCGACATCTGCTTCCCCAGCAACATCTGCGTGTCCGTGTGCTTCTACTACCTTCCAGAGTGACTCTGCATTCTCTCTCGATCCTCCCGGCAAAAGATCAGGGAAACAAAGTTGTCCTTTTTTTTTTTTTTTTTGGCTCCCTCTTCAAGAACAAAAGCGAGCTTTGACTGTTTCCTTTGTGCCATACAGCCACCAGTAAACCATTTTCTTCCTTCCGAGAAAGAATTGAGCTGGAGACGGGCTGTCACAGTTATCGCCAAATCCCCATCATCACTCTCTTCATGTATAATACCCTCTCTGGTGGCACGCTTCAGAGATTAAAGAAGAAAGAACCCCCGCTCCCCCTTTTGTGTTGTAAATGCCTCTAACTGTATGTCCTGTAACGGACTGCTGTGTGTAACCGTTCCTGTTACAACGTGACTGTTTTGTTCTGAGAATAAAAGACACAACCTGTTGGGTATAAAGACATTTCTGTACACCATTTATTCAGCAGTCCTCCTCCACATGACGAAGAACAGAACAGCTATTCAAATAAATCATACATAGCACATGTAAGAGATTAAACAAGTCTGCTGCACACACAAAGCACCTGCGATTAATGTGGTCTTTTTTACAATAAATACAGCGCTCTGTAAAAACAGAGTTTTGCAATTTGAATAAAAAAAAACCCCAAACTATTATGTCTGCCTCGTCATTGACAGATTTCTTTCTGTACGTCTGTGGAAACAAAATAGGTCCATTAAAACAGATTTTAGCTTTACAGATTTTTATTTTGGCTGTGTCGCTCGGCATATATGCCAGAGATGGCCACTGTGCCTGCTTCCCCGAGTCGATTGTTGTACTGGCGCTGACATACGCGACATGAGTGGCATCCTCATAAGAGTCTTTAGTTCCTGTCTGACAACCTATTATCTCTTCCTTCTGCTTCCTCCTCCTTCTCAGCCGAGCACGCTGTCATTAAAGGCCAGACACACCACGGCCTTCTGGTGGCCGCTGTATTCCCTTTTGATCTCACCAGTTTCCACGCACCACAGGCGAGCCAGGTTGTCTGAGGAGGCTGTGGAGTGAGTGAAAAAGTAGAATTAAAACAAAGCAATGTCTAGCCTTACATGAAAGTGTCTAAAAGTTTAAAAAAAAAATCATAATCTGAGAACAAACTTACAGCCATGTTTAAACCATTTTAAACCCCTTTTACATAATTCCAGATGTAATGGCAGGGCAGGGGTTAGTATGACAAATGAGGACAAAATCAGAAATGAGACGTCCTTTTTATCTTAAAAACAGCCACATTTCAAATCTGCAGCCCTCAGATAGACTGCAATGTTTTACTTTAACAACTCTTATTCAGTTTAGAGATCTGGTGTTGCTGTGTGCTGCTGTATGGACCTGTAACAATATACTGCGAGTCTCCGGAGAAGGCGCAGTCCCACATCCAGCCTCTGGATGTTTCTCCTGGATTATTGCTCTTGATGCTGAGCTCCGTCATCAGTGAGAAATTGGACGTCCTCCAGATCTTACACGTCTGGTCTGCCGAGCAGGTGGCCAGCAGCCTGGAAGCGACGACGAATGCAAAATGTCAAGTCGTATTTTCGGTGGGGAAATGAGGGGTAAATGGGAGAAAAAGGTTCACTCACGTGGAATCGGGGCTGAACTTGCAGCGGAGGGAATAGCGTTTGTGTGCAGGGATCTTGGTCTTGGGAATGAGCTGAGTCACTTCATCCCCGATGCCTCCAGCGAGGTTCCACACATAACAGTTTCCCTGTAAAAGACAGCCGGGGGACGGACGGACAAGGTTTTCATTAATATAACATGCTATAAAAGAGTGAATGTATTATCCTGCGCCACATGTTCTGCAGATTCTTTTAGGCAACTGACCGAGCTGTTGACTGCTGCCATGTAACTCGCATCTGGGTCAATGTGAACTGAATTGATTGAGACCTCCGGCTCTGGAATCAGCTGCTCATTATGGTCTGTCTTCAGATCCCAGATATGGATCACTCCACTCTGGTCTCCAACTATCAACTCTGCCTAAAAAAACATAATGAAATCTTCGGCATTAAGTGCAAATGGGCCAGATAGTAACCAAGAGTACAGCCTCACCTGATTCATCTGTGTGTACTGAGTGTCTCACCTGGTTAGGATGCAAGCACACGCAGTTGATTGGAGCGTTTACTTGGAAGATCCTCTGACACTGCAGATTTCTTGACCTACAAGGTAGAGCAGGGATCAGAGTTTAGTTTGCTGATCATTAAATAAACAAAGACCAGTGAGCTTGTCCTTCAGTACCTCAGATCCCATATGCGAGCCATGCAGTCCTCTCCTCCTGTGTACATCCAGCGTCCATCTTCGTGGAAGCCCACAGATGTGATGTTCTTGCTAACTCCATCGTAATTGATGACCGGGTTGGGGTTGTTGGAGTTCAAGTCGTACATGCGGATATGCTGATAACCTTGAAAGCACAATGCAAACATTACTATGAAGCAAAGTAACATTAAGGTGAGAAATGAGAAAAAGGATTGTGGGGAAAATTGTAACCAACCTGCAGCTGCAATCATACTTCTGTCAGGTGTGACCTCGAGGGAATTTACTTGCTGAGAGTAAATGTTAAGGAAGTGGACAATGTAGGTTGCTGCAATAATATTTTACAGCTCATCAAATTTAAAGGTCAGGGTACTACTGTCAGGTGAACAGATGACATCAGAACGGAGTCTCTGTGGACTATGATGTTCACAGACAAGGTTGTGATCTGTAGTTAAATAAGTGGAAGAGTGTCTGGAGAGAGGAAGAATGAAAGTCAGCAGAAGCAAGACAGAATACATGTGTGAATGAGAGAGAGACAGCCATAACAGTGAAGGTAGCTGAGTTTAGATACCTGAAGTCAACCAACTAAAGTAAAAGACAGTCCACAAGAGATGACAAAGAGTGAGCAGGCAGGCTGGAGAATGTGGGGATGAGTGTCAGAAGGTGGCAAGAGTGAAAGTGAAGGTTTATAAGATGGTAGTGAGACCTGCTATGATGTGTGGTTTAGTGATGGTGACACTGACAAAAAGACATGAGACAGAGCTGGATGTGGCAGAAATGAAGATTTCAAGATTCATTCGGAGTAAAGACAGCGGTTTGGAGACAGGTTAGAGGCAAGGCTGAAATGGTTTGGACATATGCAGAAGAGAGATAGTGTAAAGGAGACCTGTGTAGTGTGAATATGGAGCTGCCAGGCAGGAGGAAAACAAGAAGACCACAGAAGAGATTCTTGGACATGCAGAGGGTTGGTGTGACAAAACAGGAGGCCAGGGACAATGTGAGATGAAGGCAATTAACCCACTGTGGCAAACCCTAAAGGGTTTATAGAAGATCTGTAAACACAGAACTAAAACAAAAGCACTTTTTGCGTTCACGTGGATTTTTGTGAGAAGCTATAGATAACATCTGATTAACTTTGAACTTAAAACCTGAGATTTATAAATGGTCATAACCTATAATTATTCAAATATGACAGTACACATTCTGCGTAAACCTCCATATATCAGGGTAAGGATACTGAGTCCTGGTGCTGGACCGTCCTGGTGCAGATCCCGCTGTGGGCCTGCCAGAAGCGGACAGTGTGGTCGTATCCAGCCGTGGCCAGAATGACCGGGTCGCTACCCACCGTCCCCTGATTCACATTCATGACGAACTCCTGGCGGATACTGCAGGGAAATTCAATTTGCAACAATTAAAGTAAAATACAAAACACAGCTAAAGCACAAAAAACGGTTAAACTGTTAACGTATCATAAGCTAACCTTAGCAAAAGAGGCTAGCCAAACTTATAAGCTGTGCAATAAACAATAAACGCTTCTAGTATGAAACCATTAGATCCCTTAACTGTAACAACACAGCAATAAAATTAAAAGGACAAATTTCTTTAGTTACCTTTGTTGTTGTTAGTGTTGAAGTCAACCAAGAAGTACGTCTCTTTAACTCGTCCCTTAGAAACATAATAGTGTTTCAAGAGTTCCGGTTTAATCACTAGATCAGTATTGCCCTCTGCTGGTGTGTCCACGAGGAATAGACATGCTGCAATTAAATACAATGATTTTCAAAGAAGTGTACACCAATAATTCATAATATTAATTATGACTAAGCGGATCTCATTATGTAATGTTGCAACATCTTTTAATTTCAGCTTTATCAGCATCGTCTGGAAAGTTGCTTGTGTCAATATGGTGACATCTCAGTCCTAATACTCGGTACTAAACTAAAAGAAAGTAAATAATAGAAAGTTGAAAAATGCCATTGAGTCAATAGGATTTAAGATGATCGCTTCTATCACTGTATCCTGTGTTATTCTAAGTACTACTAAACTTTTCGTACATTTCAAATGGCAAGGGTTGAATAGAAACATAGCTGGATGTATAGAAACGTGCCAATATGGATACACGATTGTTGCTTAACTAGTAAGGGTTTTTTTCGGTTTATAAAAAATTACACTCCAACCTCGTGACATCATCCTCTGTATGTCCAACCAGTTTCTAGAACCGCTCAGAAAACCCTCACAAATACTGTACTCTGTACCACAATCAACAATAGCTGTAACAGGTATTAACTACACATCTAGTATCAACTTGACAGTTATGAAAGACTCATTATTAACAATGTAAAAACCAAAATGAAACAAAAACTATTGCAAAATGATATAAAACTAAAGACATTATAAATCAAAAATCGTCATGGTATATTGTCATATGATCTACCGTCTGGAATGCATTGATGTACAAAATATAAAATTATTAAGATTGAATTAAGATTGATCATTATCTAAAAATAAAAAAACAAACAACAACATAAAAACTCAGGTGATTAAAAAAAATAAACATGAGGCACAATCAACATGCTTACTATTTGTTTTTGTCCTAGTTTAGTATTTATTCCTAATTTTTGCGTCAATTTTTGGTGTTTCTTTGGGGCAGATCTGGTTAGAAAAGTGTTGCCAGTTAAGCAACATTTTGTACAAAAAGTTTAGGTGCTGTAAACTTAAGCTTCAGTCTCCACCTTTTCAGCCAGTACTTTAATGATTAAAATATTAGCTTCAACACACCCGCTATCAATAGTTTCTTGGGCACACATTAAAATATTATAAGATACATTCTAAGAATAAAAAAACTTAAAGGGATGAAATTACTGTTTAATAAAACAGTTCTTGCTCTTCATTGTCATCATCCGGTTTCAGAATGGTTGCTGTTGGTTACAGCTTCACGTCAGAGTTTGGCTCATTTACCTTTGATTGGCCGAAGTGAAGGTGAAGAGGAGAATTCACAATCAGAAACCTGTGAGTCTGTTTGGGGGGAAAATGTAACTTAAGTGTTTTTGAAAATGTAAAAATGAACATTTTCAGAGTTAAGTGTAATAAAGTAGTTTTAAATTTGTTTAAAATAAATTGTAGTACCATAATTAGGGTACAGAAATGTCCCCAAAGCATTGTTGGATTTTCTGTTGATTGATTGATTAATTGATTGATTGAGCTAAATTAGGAAAGGGTTTTCCAAGTTTTACTATTGTATGTTTACTGCTGAACCTGAGGGTAACATGTTTGCAAACTGTTAAATGTTTGTCTCCAGTGCCTATAGTTATTATTTAAAAGAGGCTAGTTAGTTAGCTAGCTAATGCCATACGCAACTCTTTTATCCAAAACCAGTTAGCTAATCCAACCAAATTTGGATAAGTAGAAAACAAATTGAGAGTTTATGATTGTGTGTCGCCTATTCATGTCTATGACAGTGTCATACTAACAGCCCCATCATGTAGCCTCCAATGACTGTAGCTTTAGGCTAATGCGAAGTCACTAAAATGTTAGCATGTCGTCTAAATAAGGTACACTTAAGGTTAATGTGTTGAGTCACTGCTCTTCCGGACATACAACTTAAAACAGTCAAAAGTTGTCAATTCATTTCAGTGAGAACTACAATCATTTTTTTTTTTTTTAACATTTATTTGACAGCTTTCCTAACTCATTGGTTCTGACATGTTGCTAACACTCAGCTATCATTACCCAGGTTGATACTTTACACTTATTTTACATTTCACAGTAACTGGTACAGGTGTCATGCCAAACATTAATCCTATGATTTTATGTGCGCGCGATTATTAGTTTTATTATTATTTGTCTAATATTTTTATTATATTTCCAATTATTAATATAATTAATTAATTCTCCATCTAACACACTGTAAGCACTGTAATAGATTTTTACTGATTAACGTGTTTTGAAAGGATCCTTGCAAATGGCTGTGCGCTATTTCATCTACTCTGTATTCTACATTATAATCAATACAGATCCTTTTGGCCACTGGATTTCTGCTGCACCCTCTGCATTTTTTTATAACTTTCTTCAAAGAGATTTCAAGACATTTTTAATGTCAATGGAAGTTTTTACCTGGATGATATATAAAAGTCACTTTGACAGAAACTGATTGCAGATATGTCTGAGAGCAACAGTTTCTGAAATACTCAGACCAGCTCCTCTGGGGTCAACAATTAGCCACATTCAAAATCACTTAAATCCCCTTTGTTCTCTATTATGATAATCAGTTTAAATTTCCACTGTTATTCTTGACCATGCTTGCATTAATAAATCCACTGAGTTGCTGCCATGTGATTGTCTGATTAAGTATTTGACTTAAGGAGCAGTTGAACAGGTGTAATGAAATGTATCCAAACATTTAACAGAAATCCATATAAAGCCAACTCTATTAGTGTGGGACTACTTAACCTTTTTATGCAAGAGAACACCTCGCCATGCTCTTCATACTCTGAAAAATTATGCAGGAAGTTGTTTCTCCAAATAGATCTGTATATCATGGTTTTCTTTACCCCTTTTTCCTGACCTCTCTCAGATGCGGTTCTGGTTTCATTATGCATGAAATCCATGAGAGATGTAGAGGCATCGTTGTAGAGGAGCAGCTTCCCTTCCCAGAGGTGGCGCCTGTGTGCTTCAGACTAAAGCAGACGAGTAGACCCCGCAAATGGTTCCTCAAAATAGTCTCTGGCCCATATCCTTTCTGTACTGAATGAAGTAAGAATGTCATTAACTCAATTTCAAACCTTTTTATTTATTTTTATGGTTTTTTTTCTCTTGTATACCACTCAATATGTCCACGTAAAATACTTTTAGTATGAAAGCTTCATCTGTTGTTGATGAATTTTTTTGAATGTGTTTAGACCTTAACCTCTTCTTCTTCTACATGGTTGGATTATTTGTCCATACTGGTGGTCCTGCTCAGCTGCGTGAATGACGGCATGTACCAGCCTTGTGTAGAGGTGGAAGAGGAGAGCTTCACCCGAGAGGTTGTTATAATGAGCTGAGCGTCAGAAGAAGAGACTAGCAGACTAGAAGTGTTTACTAGAGACCTGCTTATGTTTTAGTCCAATGCTTATCACTGTGCAGAAGAAATTATGCATCTTCATCTTCATCATCTTTGGTTGGCTGTTCTAGTTCTGTAGAAAAAAATGTAAATTTTGGGAATCATGAATATTTTGCTAATATTACTACGGCTGAACTTCAAATCATAGCAATTTAGATGAAGATGGCACAACAGGTCCAACAGAAAGTATACAAATGTACAACACATGAACTGTCCCTTTAAAGACTAATGATAAGCTGTAGTTTATAACACACTTCGTAAACTCTCTCATTTGTTAGTACCATAATGTGCTTGCGTAATCTTGATTCTTGGCTTCATGATGTCCCCGCTGAAAAATCCTGAAGTGCTTTGTCAAGGACAGGTTTTAAGTTTAAAATGTGAATTTTTGTACCATATATGATACTAACAGTGCTAGTCCTACACTTAATATTTCAATTCTGCAGCTGCTTTTTAAATGTTCTTCTTTAAAAACTGACAGGATTACTGACATCATTTAAAAGATTTGTTGGTTTGTCTTATTTGTGGCCAAAAACAGATTTAACACAGAAAGAGAGAATTTTGAATGACATACATGTATTTCATTTCCACATATTTCTGTTGAATGACTTTAATTAAAATGGTTATCTCTTTTTTCTTAACCTGACATAAGTCAGCATTAACTGCGTCAGAACAGTCACTTAACAATATGTCATCTTAAAGTGGAGGTAACTTATTGTAATAAGTCAAATTAAACAGTAAAATCTTGTAGGAATGGATCAGAGCCCATAGCCTGACCCCAAGACCCCCTTAAAAGCTCAGATGCAGCATCTGGATATAGTATGTTATATCTGTGCTACTGCCGTTGTTACCAGTGATTGTATGTTAACAGTATGCCTTGTATGTTTTGATATTTGATATGACGTTGTTTTTCGTTCTCTGTATACAGATTTTGGGTTCTCTCGTCTTTCTTTACTTCATCATGGAAATGCTCATTAAGACAATAGCCCTGGGATTCATCGGCCATAAAGGAAGCTACCTGAGCAGCCACTGGAACAAGTTTGATCTTTTCATCATCTTTGCAGAGTTAGTATCCATGTGTCTATATCTATGTGTCTCTAGAATTTAGTTTCAGTTTAAAAACTTTTGCAGGGCAACTCCAAAAAGATGCAGTTTTACATTATTGGAAGGCACACTTATTTTTATGAATGAAAGAAAGTAAAGCTCTTCTTCTCGTTTGTGTCTGTAACTGCCCCCTCAGGCTAATGGATTATACGTTTAGATTCTTTAATCTCCACGTAGAAGCATCTCATGCCATCAAGCCAGTGAGACTAATCAGCCGAGTACCAAGTAAGTCGATATTTACAGAGTTTGGATAGAACAGAGGCCTGATGATTGTCATTATTTAGATTAGTATGGTTATTTTGAATGTACACTACATTGTTTAGACTGGAGGGCTAAACAAGGAGAGTTTTAAAAGGCAGGCGAGCATGTAGCATGGTCATCCAAGTTTGTGAATTTGATAACTCAAGTACAAAGTGATGTATGAGTTTCAGTACATCACCTATGATATCATAGATGTATTTACTAAAAATCTTGGACTAGTTCAAATCTCAGTGACCTTGACCTCAAGCTCAAGTTCTCTGAAAATCTTGTGATTGCGATAATTCGAGAATAAGGTGACGTAGGATTTTGTAATTGAATCCATAGGTGTGGCTACTGGGAGGTTGAGGGGTAGCAGTGTTTTTTCTTTGTTAAAATCAGATTTAGTTTAAAATGTTGAAGCACTCCAGTTAAACAACAGTAACAAAGATTTTTGCTCCACAGGTTGTTTATTTGTAACTGAATACTGTGAATAAAGGTATTTGCTAAATAAAGTATCTTTTAAATATTTAAGATTTCACAGTAAGTAATGTAAGTAATTAAATTCTGAGACGTTTTTCGTGGAATCTTTTCAAAACAATAAGAAAACAATGTAATAAGAAATTAGTGAAATTTCTCACTTTCGGATTTATTTCTTCAGGATGTTTGGTTGATTTTCTGTCCCTCTCCAGTAAAATGAAATAACCATATGTCACGAAGTGGGATGGACTCAAGCGCATACTTCACAAAAAACACAGCACACCAGCAAGCCCGCACACCAAGGGTTCCAGGGAAACGGAATTCCTGTTTACAGACAACAAGTGATAAATCCAAAGGGTCAGTGATACGAAAAGGCAACAAGAGACTAGTACTTCGGAGCTTACTACCGAGGTTACTCAATAGTCCAGCGACGACATGTTTCCAGCCACTGCCTTAAGTAGTGGATGAGTTCAGGCGATGAGCCACAGGTGTGTGATTAACTTCAGGTGCGAGGGCCAGGGGCGGGAGCCCGTAATGAGCTCCGCCCCGGCGAGACACGGCAAGCGTGAGAGAGGTAGATGTAAACAAGAAACATATGTAGCCAACCTGAGTCAGCCGGGCAGACACGGGGACCATGACACCATAAGACCACAGAGAGCAAACTTACAATTTCAGGAGGGGATCAAATAATTATTTCCCCCAGTGTATGGATTCGTTGTTTGGTCATCGTCGAGCATATGGAATGCAGTAATTGAGTTTCTGTTAAGCTTTTTACTATGATCTATACAATTACACAGTACCTGCTGGATCCAAGGAGAAGGGTTTTAGTCCAGAATTACAAAACAAATTAAAGTTTTCAGAGAAAGTCGAACTATTATTCACGTAAGCTACCATTTTCTTGCTCATTTGTGTAGGTATGCGGATATTGGTGACAATACTCCTTGAAACGGCCCCCATGCTTGGTAATGTTCTCATCCTCTACGCGTTTGTCATCCACATCTTCGGAGTCATTGGAGTTCAGATGTGGGCGGGGAAGTTGCGCAACCGCTGCTTCCTGGGCGACGACATCCTGACGTATGTAAACTGCTTCATCTGCTCTTCTAAGACTTTCATGTTTTTTCTTTTCTCTCTGGGCAGCACAAGCTTCTAACAAACTTTAACCAATTATTTAATCCAACTCTCTGCCTATGGCAAATAATGTCTGTAAGTATTAAATTTATCAAATGCCTTCCATCCATTTTCTACTGCCTATTGGGGGCAGGGTCGTGGGTGCAACAACCTAAGCATAAAACCCAAACCTCCCACACCCCAGCTTATCCAGTGGAACACCATCTGACAGATGTAATCTCTCCAGTTTGTCTTGGGTCTATCCTGGGACCTCCTCCCGGTGGGGACTGCTTGGATCACCTCACCCAGGAGGCATTCCAGTCAGATGCCTGAACCATCTCATCTGGCTGCTTTCGATGTGGAGGACTAATGGCTCTACTAGTGAACTCCTCAATCTATCTTTAAGGAAGAAGCCACCCTTTGGAGAAGTCCCATACACTCAAAGTACCCCCACAGGATACTCAAAAGGACGCCGTCAAATGCCTCATTTAAAAACTGTGTTCTTTATTTAATGTGGTCATTTCTGTCTAATAGTAAGTGTAACAAATATGCAAAAAATGAACAAATCGGGAAGGGGCATACATCTGACATGAGCAAGTACCAGATGACTGTGGGACAGAAAAAAAAACATTCTTACAGAAAGAAACATCTGGCAGAGCCAGGCTCAGGGAGGGGTTGCCATATACAGCAGCTTCTCATACATACAACACTGAAATGATTGACTATATTTAAATGATTGTTTTACATAATATGTGCACATTGTTATCTGTTTCTATCTAGAATTTATAACGTGTCTCTGAGTCCATACTTTGTGCCCATCTTTGGTGGACGGTCCTCGTTCATCTGTTCACCTGACGACAAGGGTGGAGGACGCTTTTGCCGTGATGTGCCGCCCTACCAGGAGCATGGCAAAATCTGCACACTGGCTGCAGACGAGCCGATCCAAGCCGGCCAATGTGTAAACTGGAACATGTACTACAATGTATGCCGTGCTGGGGACCACAACCCTGACTTGGGAGTTATTAACTTTGATAACATCGGCTATGCCTGGATAACCATTTTCCAGGTAAGAAATTGTTGATATGCACAGAAAAACATCTGGATTATGTCGACCTCTGTATGGCAGTTCATTCAAAGATTCAAAATTCATAAAACAAATGCATTTTCTTTGGCATATAGTGCAGTTTATCTGTTCATCTGCCTGCTGTTTTGCCATCTGTAATGTAGAGGGATAGTATTTATGTCTCTCTGTGTCTCCCTGCTCCCAGGTTGTGACACTTGAAGGATGGACCAATATCATGTATTATGTTATGGACTCTTATTCCTTCTGGAGTTTTGTGTTTTTCATACTTGTCACTATTGTAAGTACCCACACCTGTTAAATCATTTTTATTATGTATTCAATAACAAGTATTGACGTGCCCTTCTGGAAACCAAAACTACTAAATCAGAGGATGTGTAGATTTCAACAACCCTTCATAGTTGGTTGTGCAATTTCCCCAGAAACTCTATAGCTAATTCTTCATCTCCTCAACTAGATTGGCTCCTTTATCATAATGAATGTGTGTGCAGTCATCATTGCAACCCAGTTCTCAGAGAACTTCGCAAGAGTCACAACAGAGCAGCATGCTGGTCCTCTGTCTTTTAAAACTCTCTTCAGGAAGTTTGTTTCCTTCCTGAAGATGATGACCACCAGGTAAGAAAAGTACTGTGGCTTTAAAATCTAGACTTTGTTGTGTTTGAGGTCAGATTTGTAGTTTACAGGGTGCTAAAGTATGTAAGACTGTGTCAGGAATGTAGTTTTAAAAGTATTAGTCATGTCAGCTAGGTAAAAAACAAACAAACAAAGTTGAGCTTTCTTTACAAATGGAAGTAAAAAGAAGAAATATTTAAGAATAAGAATACAGAAAGTACTAGAAGAACATAGGCCACAGCTTAGGTCAATGTGTGTTTACATCATAACAGGGTGCAGCCCGTCAAGAGCTCAACACATGTCAAACCCACACTGGTAAGACCAGTTTGCAACTGGGTGCAGTAACATCAGTCATAATAGCGTTAGCTGTTTGTGATTCGCCTAACCAACTGTCTCATCTTCCAGCATCAGGTCTGGATCCCTTTCAAGGAAAAGTTTAACATTCTCATCAACACTAAATTCTTTAATCGAATCATCATTATTGCTATTTTCATCACTATTGTTACCATGGCGATGGAGCACTACAACCAGGTGAGACATGTTTGCGATTATTTATCACATAAATTTGATCTCAGTGATATAAGAAGCTTGCGCTGTTAGATTAAGAGTAAGAAGAGATAAGAGGCGTCATTAAAAAAATCCATATTTACTTTTGCATCTAATGATGACTCTTCCCTTACGTTCATGCATTTAAATGATTCTTATTTCTCTTGTCTGTGTGTGATTCTGTTTTCTTATTTATTTCCATTTTCTCCTCCTGCAGCCTCAGGAGTTGACGCGAGTATTAATTGTCAGTAACATAATTATTACCATTATATTTGTGGTGGAGATGATAATAAAGCTGATCGCCCTCTCGTGGATGTACTTTGCTGACCTTGACAACATCTTCGACTTTGTGGTTGTTCTCACCAGGTATAAACCTTTATCCTTTGACTTTGAAACTTTGCTTATTGTTTTATTGTGTCACATTCGCAAACATTTCTTTGTTTCTTTAGGGGTTTCTCAAGTTTAAATAAATGTAACTTTATTCTCGCTCTTCTTACTTTTGTCATTTTTATTTTTCTTATAAATATTTCTGAAGCCACATCCTAGTGTTTGTATCATGTTAGATGTATTTCCAACAGGTCAGACTAATGATATCAGTATAATAAAGCATCATCTCAGCATACGGTTATTAGTCATTGTGGACAAAGTGATCTGACAGAGCTGCACGTTAATGTGTTTGTTTGTGGTTTTCAGTTTATGGGAATTAGGCTCCAAAGCTGATGGCAAGCTGTCAGTTGTGCGAGCATTTTATGTGCTGCGCTTCGTGAGGGTGTTTCACTTCCTCCCGTACCTGAAGAGGCAACTGCTGGTCCTGAAGAGGACGATTAGAGAGGCATCCACTCTGTGCTGGTTAATGCTGTTTGTCATTTTCATTTTTAGGTATGTATCCACACACCAAGAGTCTCGGTGTACACATTTGTGAGCTCTAAGATGTTATATTCATAGACTGTATATAAACGATAGACGTTGTTTACTGGGCTGAAAAGTAAAGCCAATACCAAAGTTCCTTTAAATTACATTCTGCCTAACAGCCACCAGGGGGCGACTCCTCTAGCGTCAAGGTTTTTTGGACGTTTATGGGTCTGTGAGTGAGCCTACTCGCATCAGTAAATAATCTCCTGATATAGACATTATTTAAAATTCTTAATACATTGTGGTGCTAATTTGATAAATTATGAAAAGTAATGATGGAGAAAAATGATTTTAAAGCATTGATACTTTGCGCCTGCCAAGTGATTTACATATGAGCATGCGGTGTCCTTCACTCCACAGTCAGAGCTACTAGTTACAATTTAAAAAAACTTGATGAATAAATAAATATATTTAAGAATTTGCACAAGTTGAGGCTTCAAAATGACTGTTTGCTTCTTTAAATACAGTTCCTGATTTAGTTGTTATATTTTCTGTCACCCTTCAGATGCCATATTTACATACATGTGATTCTCACTCCAGCTTGCTGTTTGTTTGCAGCATTGTGGGCATGCACCTCTTTGGATGCAAATTCCACTTCAGGTCAATATATAATGAAACCGCTGATGATCGAAAAAACTTTGACAGCCTGCTGTGGTCCATGGTCACTGTGTTCCAGGTGAGGTTTTGACTTTGGGATGTGTGTTGTTTCATTGTCATGTGCACTCAATGGGCGCTTTATTAGGAACATGTGTCACCATCAATAGAAACCTCCGGGATGTGGGGGATCATAAAGTGTCCAGTGAGTGTATGGCCGGAGTCTTTATGCATGGAAAATGATGTGCTATGTGTTAATAGATAATCTTTTATTATACTACATATTATCAAAGAACTTCTAAATATTCAAGAACATGGAAAACACAATGAAAATGAGGCTGTAGTGTAGGATGTGGGGGAATGTCATCAATGTCATTGATGTACAGCTGACAAATCTGCAGCCCCTCTGGCCATGTGATGCTCTCATGTCAATTTGGACCAAAATCTCCAAGCTGTGTTTCCAGCACCTTGTTGAATCTGTGCCACAAAGAATGAAAGTTTTGTTAATCTATCTAGATTCTGACTCAGGACGACTGGAACGTGGTGCTTTATAATGCCGTGGCTGCCACCTCCCCGTGGGCAGCTATCTACTTTATTGCCATCATTGTGTTTGGAAAAAATGTTCTTCTTAATGTACTGGTGGGCATAGGGGTTGACAGCTTCCAGGCCAGGGTAAGAACTGTTTCAGTTTTCTTGAGTTTAATGTTAAGTTACGATAACATTAAAGGTGTGTGTGTGCACACACACCGCTGCCGATCTCTGTTTCCTGATGTACCTTCTGACAGCCCAGTGAAAACATTCATCAAGACTCCTCTCGCTGTCCCAGCTTGGCATGTGAGGCCGAAAGCTCCCTTGAGGAGGTACTGAGAAGGCTTTTAATTGACTTTGCTATTTGCTGATTTATAAATCCAGCAACTGGCTGAAGGTGCCTTTGTTCAAACATTCACACTGCCACTCACACCTTTGCTCATGTCATTCCAGGGCCCCAGAACAATCACAGGAGAATATTCTGTTCCTGCCACTGAGCCCAGCAGACCCAGTGGGAGTGCCTCAGCCTCTGAGATTCCCTCCACACAGACAAAAAACAACAGTTTCACTGTAAGTATAAAAATGATTGTTTTTAAGGTCTAGGTTGGCTTTTTTTCAGTATTTTATTTATGCTTTGGATAAAGAGGAGTGACCGATGTGTGACCGTTGACTCCTGCAGAGATTTTTGAATAGGATTCAGAAAGTGCTGCTGTGGTGCCAACAGCATAAAGACTGGTCATTGTACATGCTGTCCCCACAGAGCAGGTAAGTGATTCACACACAACAAGGGACACACACTTCATACTTAGTTTCATGAGATTTTTTACTCTGTACTTTATTACGTTTGACTGGACAGAGCTCCACTGACTTTTACGTTTTTACTAGCTGAGATTTCCTTAACACTGAAGCTCATTCAGGTCCACTAAACTAGTTAATAGTTACTCAGAACTTAGAAAGACTTTTCCTGTGCGGCTCTACACATCTATAATTTACTTGGATACAAATCAACAGTCATTTAAATTGTATTTAATCCGCCTTCGCTCCTGTCCTATCTGTTGCTGGCATTAACGCTCTGGAGTCACCGAACACGGCAGCACTTTCAGATCATTCACACGTTAGCAGCAAGACGCTGAGTCTTTGTTTCAACTGGTGTTTGAACAAGTTTTAATCCTAACAGTGCAGCTATGTGGATGTTAATGGCACTTTGATGCAAATAAGTCCTACACCATGAAAATAGATTGACGCTAATAAGATAACCATGCTTACAGTATGATGAAAGTGGCCTCAGAGGGCTAACAGCAGCATGTTTAGCTGGATAGACAAAGTCCTAATGACGGTACCTGAATAGTGTATTTACTGTCCATGTCCTGTTTGTTATGAACTGCACAGGTTCTCCCTGATTTCCTTGACCTTGTAAGACAAATCAATATTTTATAGAAATAAAGGTAAAAGTATAAAATTCTACACTTCTGAGGACCAACTGGATTCAAACATATACATATTTTACCTGTATATTCGATGAAAGGTGAATTTGTGCATACACATACCTAAGTTTAAAATTAGTTATCTAAAATATTCAAATGGTTTTACAGAACAGTGAGAGGAATCCTCGGGACATTTCAAGCCTCATGTTTTTCTGACCTTAATTGTGTTTGTTTCGTTCTTAAACGACTGTAATTACAGTGTCGGTGTTTGTTTTAGGTTGCGTAGATTTTGCCAGCGTTTGATGTCTCACAAGGTGTTTGACCATGTGATTTTCTTCTTCATTCTGCTGAACTGTGTCACCATTGCTATGGAGAGGCCCAGTATAAACCCTAAAAGCATGGTGAGACCCACATCTGGAGCAGTGACAGATATACTCAGTCAGAGAAGCACAAATATATAGACACATTTCAGATGTGGCATCTGTGTGGCGTTACATGCTGCCAAGCTGGGTTATGAACACTTCAAGCCTCTGTGCAGTCCTGTAAAAAAAACGTAAAAAGATTTAGCCTGTAGAGTCTGAGGTCTTTGAGTCTCGCACGGTCTGACTTTGGGGCGAACTTGCTCCTGAGAAGATTGTGGCATTGTGTTAACACTCACTCGAACTCCCCAGACCAGCAAACGGACAGTACTTTTGCTTCTATAGAGGTTTTCACACTTGCACGTAATGTGTGAAACTTCTTTAGTATACCTAATGAAGTGTCAAGTGAGCGTATGTTTCTAAAAGAAAACACATGTAGGTTACAAGTGAATGTCGCTCTGCTCTAAAGGAACGCTTGATCCTGAATGCATCCTGTTCTGTTTTTACTGCCGTCTTCCTGATCGAGATGGTTATTAAGGTAAACACCAGATTTGCTTTTATTTATTTTTTCAAAATAATGTTCTTCAGTTTTGATCAAACATTTTCAACCTCAGATTGTGAGTACTTTCAGCTTTGGGAATCAGGGATGTTTTGAATTTATACTGTTGATGTATTGCTTTAACACAAGGTTATAGCTCTTGGCTTGGTGATCGGGAAGGGCAGCTACTGCCGGTCATTCTGGAATCTCATGGACGGCTTTTTGGTGATTCTGTCCTCAACCAACTTTATTATCACTTTGGTCACTTCTGACAAAAAGAACATGCTCAGCATCCTCAAAGTTTTTCGGCTGCTAAGAACACTTCGCACGCTGAGGTACCGTGTGTACACACACGCTGTGTAAATAGATGTTTGTTGTCATATGCAGCACCTCATTTGAGATTTGTCTTACTTTTCTCTGTATATGTCTGTGTGTAGATGTGCTGGCGTTAATACATACATGTATGTTTGTGTGTCCCAGGATGATCAAGCAAACCCCAAAACTGAAGCTGGCTGTCAAAGCTCTTATTGCCTCTGCTAAACCAATTGGGAACATTGTCCTGATTTGCTGTGTCCTCTTCTTTTTCTTTGGGATCCTTGGGGTTCAGGTTAGCCCCCACCCCCTCCCAAACACACCACACACACACACACACACACACACACACACACACACACACACACACACACACACACACACACACACACACACACAGACTTTTTGAACAAAATTACAGCATGACTGCTTGTTAGCTTTTAGCCAAAAATTCACAGTTAACACCCAAGAGTGTGTACTCCTTTTGGCATCAACAGTGTAATAACCTGACATCACAATAAACCCTCTGCCTCTGTCTTTATTTCACACTCACGCTGCAGCTGTTCAAAGGAAAGTTCTTCTACTGTGAGGGTGAAAACACTTCAAACATCACCAATAAGGCCGAATGTCTCTCTGCTAATTATACGTGGGTTCGGAAGGAGTACAACTTTGACAACTTTCCTCAGGTACGGACTAGTTCCACATTGTTGTTAAGTACAAGTATAGAAACGATCAACAGCTCCATATTTAACACAACTTGTCCATCATGTCCACATTCCCCCCTCTACACATGTCCAAATCATCTTGGCCTTCCATCTCTACCTTTGTCTCTAAATCAAGTTTCATATTTAAGTCAACCTTCCCCTTCCCCCTCTCGTCCTACTTTGTCTTCGGCTAACAGTAGCATGGTTTCCACTGGATCTGTTGCCCAACAGCACTGTAGCCATTGTTAACAGTTAACCCTCCCCTTTTATCTGAGGTTGAGATAGGTACAATAGGTACAGCCTCTCTGTGGCTGAGTTTAAAACATTTCATCTCAGAAGTAGGATTCAAACTCAGACCTCCAGAGGAGACTGTGACTTGTTAATATTAATGTTCTATTAATATTGGCACCCGGAAAATAAATGTATGTCAACTTAACAGCTGTTTCTGTGTTTCTTATTCAGGCTCTGATAGCCTTGTTTGTGATGTACTCTAAGGACGGCTGGATGAACATCATGTATGATGGACTGGATGCTGTGGGAGTAGATCAACAGGTAGTTTTGCTACCAGTACTTTAATGTATGTTTTGCATTGTTGCTAACACACATTATGAAGTAAAAGGATTGTGATTATATGGGATGATGTAACTAAGTTCATGGTTTGAATTTACTTTTTTTGTTTTTCAAGCAAGTTTCATGGGTTTGCTAACTGAGTTCTTAGGATCCAGGAAATAAATGAAGGTCTGAAGGACATAATAAAAAACCCATCAACAAATTCATGTAGAAGAAGTAAGGGTGCCCTTAGTTTTTCACATACTATTTTTACATTTTTGTTTAGTTTTTGTAAATTAATAGTAACACAGACTAATGCTTGATGTGCTGTTGTTCATCTGAGGATATATTTATGCCATTTTAAGACCTGGTGGTGTCATGATCTATGAAAATTTGAAAATTTGACATCCACCAAGGTCTTCAAGGTCACCTCAATAATTTAAAGGTCAAAACACTGTAACTTAGAAACTACAGTTCCTAAGACTGTGGTGTTTGTTGTCAACATATAGAAAGTACCATACAAAAAATTAAAATATCATGTCACATGACCTCTGCAATATTTGTATTGCAATATTTTCACTGCACTCCAAACTTTTTTGCAATACATTTAAAAATAACAAAGAAAACAATGAATATATACAAAATACAACACTATTACTGTTACTATTACAAGTAAATACCTCCCACAGAGTGAGGTGCCCTGACAGAGGTTTGCTCTCTGAGCGCTTCTTTATATGTTTCCAGTCCTTCACACACTCTAATGTCCAGTCTAATGTCACTATAGAACGATTATTAAAGTCCGATTATTTAGTTCTTAAATTTCTCACAGACTTTCCTCTTGTGTTTCTTTTTCAGCCTGTGAAGAACTATAACGAATGGATGCTCATTTATTTCATCTCCTTCATGGTAATGAGTTTTTTCCTCCTCGACATGTATATCGGCGTCATGGTGGAGACCTTCCACGTGTGCCGGCAGCAGCAAAAACAATCGCTGCAGAGAGGAGGAAACTCACGGGATAAAAGTAAAGTTGATGAAAATAAAGCATCGTTGGGCAAGATACTGAACTCTGAGACTTCCTCTCGATGCACCTATCAGAGTGTAGATGTTGGTGGATGTTTAAATACCTGTACCCTTACATGTGTGCATGTCTCTTCCAGGTAGAGAGGAGAATTATTTCAGGCACTACTCCCTCGTGCGTCGCCGTATCTATGACCTGAGTACCAGCAGATTCCTCGAGTTATTCATGACAGTAGTCGTCTTCATTAATGTCGTGTTGATGGCTTCGGAACACTATAATCAGCCTTTGGTAATGCAAATCCACACACACACACACACACACACACACACACACACACACACACACACACACACACACACACACACACACACAATCCTTTCAAAAAATGCACATGTATCTATGATAGAAATGTGTGTGTGTTCAGTATGTAGATCAGATGATAGAGTACTCCTTCTATGTGTTCACTGTCCTCCTGGTCCTGGAAATCATGCTAAAGGTTGTGGCGTTTGGCGTACTGAGGTTCATAAAAAACAGGTAACACAATTATGCCCAAGAATTTAACTTACGTGGTTTGTTGGGTTTTGTAAAGGCCTGATTGACTGCATGATGTGTGTTTGTCTTTAGTTGGAATATGCTGGACATCGCTATAGTCTTGGTTTCCTTCATCGTTATCATTTTCACCAAGATGAATATGGAACACCGTCTTCCCATTAATCCCAGCATCCTGAGCGTCACTAGAGTGCTCAGACTAGCACAAGGTACACACACACAAACACACACTTGACAATATGAGATCTTTTTTATTACTAAGGCATTTGTGTGTTCTACACATCTACAAACACTTTGAAGACAACACTTGTTTCCCTTTTCAGTGCTGAAGGCCAAGAAGATCAGAGTTCTGCTGAGAACCATTACTAAGACACTGTCACAGGTAAACACCCAGAATAAACTCACTAAGACCAGCTGATTTTACTTTCCATGCTTAGAAGTCTTTAAAACAAACCAAAAGTAGGATATATAAATATATACATTCAAATCTTCAAAGAGGATTTCACAGGCATTTTGGTTCCAGGTTGGAAACCTCTGTCTGCTCTTTATGTTCTTCTTTTTCATCTACGCTGCACTGGGAGTGGAGCTCTTTGGCAACCTCGGTCAGTCAAACTACTATCATAACAGTCACACACACACATAAATGTATTGTGCATGATGCAAAGGAACCTGATAGATGATTTATTTTATTTGCACTGCATCTACGTTGTTAAGTAGAAAAACAAGGAAGGGAGATATTTGCGTAACTTGTACAGCAGTTTGGTCAACTGAGGTTGTTAGAAATGTGCTAAACTGAATTATTGCATTTATCAAGGAGGCAGTGCAGAAAAATCACTGTGTGTGTGTGTGTGTGTGTGTGTGTGTGTGTGTGTGTTGTCAGAATGCACCCCAGACTATCCATGTGAAGGCATAAATCAGTACGCTAACTTTAAGAACTTCGGGATGGCGCTGCTCACACTGTACAAAGTGTGCACAGGGGACAACTGGAGTGGCATTTTGAAGGTACGCTTGTACTCATTCACCCATGCACACAAACTCTGCACATGTTGTCTTTTAAACAGTGAAGTCCAAAACCTGTAAGTAAGGAATAATCAACACTTGAATCTCCAGTCAGGGTTTTGTGGTTCATTTATACCTGCTCTGTGTGTCTAAAGGACACATTACGCCCATGCCGTCCCAATGATAAAGCCTGTCCCAGCTACCTGTGGTGGGCCTCGCCAATCTGCTTCGCCACCTTTGTGGTCTTGGTTCATTTTGTTCTGGCAAACCTGGTGGTGGCAGCTGTCGTGCAAGCATTGGAGGAAAGCAAAGAGGTAGTGTTGCTACATGTGAACAGACTTAGAGAGCCCACAATCATGCAGGTATTCACCAATAAGAAGATCTGGTTTTGAAACCAGGATCACGCTGATAACCAGTTGTTCTCTTTTAAAGCTCACTCACAGTAACACCAACTCCTCCATATAAGCTGGAACAGTGGGCATAAGCTGCTCAGCAGGTTCTTGATAAGAGGACATCAATTTCCTGTTATATAGATCCTATTCCTGCCCCATCATCCTTTGCTGTGAACCAGTTAATAGACAACCTGGTTGGTGCATTTGGTATCTGTCAGCTTTGATGGCAAATCACCACTCAAACACTAGGTCACTTTATGTGCTAGAGCAGTAACTACATACACAATGCCTCACCAGAGCTTTTGTGATTGTCCCCCCCAGAGGTTTGAAGGAGAAGTGCGAGTTGAAATTTGTTTTTAGGAAAGAACACACCTTCCATCTGTAATCTAACAGTACAGGCTAAACTTTAGCTGTTGTCAAGCTAGTATATATATGGCCAAAGGTTTATGCATATTCATGAATGTAGGCATGAATGTCATAATAATTTGAGGATTTTATTGATTTCTTTGAACAGTTTATTGATATAGAGTACAATTATTCTAATGCCTTGAAAAACAAGACTTTGTTCCTTGGGTTTGCAATTATTGTACACCTAAGTCACGCCTTAAATAGAATAGCCATCAATAAGCTCGTGCTAAAATTATTGCTGGACATTTGCTGAAGGTAATTCTTGGCAGAATTGATAGAATCAATTTAAACTGTTTGGTTTGTTGGCACAGACCCAGATTTCAAGCATAAATCACAAATTTTCAACATGTTGTGGCCGGAGGCTTTGGGAAGGCCATCCTAGAAGCTTAATGGGCCATTTCTAAGCAGTGTCATCCAGAGTCGTCAGTTTAAACAATTATGCAAACGTACAATTTAATATAATTATTTGGATATGTCACCATTTTGGCAACTGTCACCCTCAGATGAGGGAAAATTGGTTAGTGGGTAGTCATTACAGGAAGTGGCTTTTGAATGGCAAGCCATCTAGGCCATAAACATTTACAAATCATTTAAGAAACAATGGAAAAATCAACATTTATTAAGTCAGGACACTGTAAAAGTTGGTGAAAACTCCACGCTAGTAAGTGGAGTTTTGAACCTCTTCTTCTGAGTCATTGAATGCCGCTTTGTACATCACACTCAATGTTTATGAGCACTGGAAAAAGTGTGCTTTTTCCAGTGCTCAGTGACAGCAGTGATGGTGCTTTCTTAAATTATGCAGGGCCCTACCCATTGTTTTCTCATCCACTTAAGTTAAACTTTGATCACCTGGAAAAGAAGAAGTGCAGACTACACCAATTCATCATGGAATTTAAATTAAGTGGATGAGAAAACCATGGGTAGGGCCCTGCATAATTTAAGAAAACGCTGTCAGAGCTGTCACTGAGCGCTGGAAAAAGCATGCTCAGTGCTCCAAAAATGCCATTTTCCCCACCACTCAGAAGGAGGCGTTCAAAAAGCCACTCGCTGGCATAAAATATGGTGTTCTGGCGGGGTTTTCCCCAACTTACGGCATCCTGACTTATTAAACTTTTTAAATCATTTCTTAACCAGATGGGTTGTAAAAGTGTTGATTTATGGCCTTTTGAAACCTGAAAACACTGACAGCTGTTAAGCATGGTGGTGGTACCATCATGCTCCGGTGCTATATTACTACCAGTGGTTTCGGTACATAAAAAGTAGGTGGAATAATCAAAAAGGGTGACTACCTCAAAAGTCTTCAACTTCACCTCAAGTCAACTGCCAGACAACTGAATTTTGGACACAGGTGTTTAACAGGATGATGATCGTAAACATCAGAAACTCTGTTTGAAATAGATAAGGCAGACTAAGATTAAGCTTCTAGAATGGCCTCAACCCAATAGAACACTTTTGGGATGAATTAGAGCGGAGACTGCGAGCAAGGCCATCACAAATAAAGATTCCCATGAACACACTTCTAAACCTGGTGGAAAGCATTCTCAGAAGAGAAGAAGCTGTTGTAGCTGCAAATGGCAATATAGTGCATGAATGTCTCACAGCATAGCCTCTATTTTTCAAATATAATAAATCATTACAACACAGGAATCTCTGACGTTAATCATATAGTTCATTTTAAAAAGGTATTTAGTGGCGAACGTGTATAGTATCCTATAATATCGGAAAAAATGCTAATAAAATACCTTGAAAACTGTTTTGTTGACCATGGATTATCCAGTATTAATTCTGCCACATAATAATAATCTAAACAAATCTTGGATTTCTCACGCTTAAAATGAAATAAAATCTTACACAACAATATTTAAATATTTCAGAAAAGGCCTAAGACTGAATCCTCAGACATCATGCAGCAACCCCAGGAGTCTCCAGGCGAACCCGTCATATCCAGCTCAGCTGGTACCACCGAAGGAGTCCACTTGTAAATCACTTCATACCTTAGACTTGTTTTTGTTTATACTTCTCTGTTACTGTGACATTTTCTGATATCCTGTAAATGTTAAAATTTTTATGCCTATGTACTTTTATCTTACTGTAAACATTTTTAACGAAATTCACTTAAATGTTAACAGTTCCTTTGTTAATAGTTGTTTATATAAACTATAGGTAAACACTATATATAGATAAATACTACAGACATACACACGTTGTTTACAATTAGTAGTATTATAGTAACTGCATTACAGGTGTGTTTAAACACCAAGATCCATGATCTTATGCACTCTTTTAAATGATCAAACCTTTAAAATGTAAAGGAATAAACTTCTTATAAAAAGTAGCTGAACTGTCTTTATTCCAAAATTATTTCGAAATGAATTAAGATTTTTATAGATTTATCACCACACAAACACACACTCATGGTTTACGGTATAAGTGCTTTCACTGTATAATTAAGCAGTGTCTACATCATGGCTCATTCTAATTTAAACGAGGTGTGAAAATGAGTTGAAATTATAAAACACATTGATGACTAATATCACTGAGACAACAAACTGATCCAATCAATAAAAGTCACTTTTGGACGTTGACGGACTAGTTACACAATATGGGATCAACAAGAAAAGATTTTTAGAATATCAACAAATTAAATCCATAGTAAAAAAGAAATTTAAACCGGGTCAAGTTGAACTACAAACACCACCAAGTGTGGTTCAATTTCTTACTCTTAAACCCCCCAAATTACTATCCAAAATATACAGAATGCTTTCTAAAACAGATGAATCAATATCACTTCCTATTGCAAAATGGGAAGCGGATTTATCAGTTAACTTAGACCTAAACTTCTGGTCTCAGATTTGCTTAAAAACCTTTCATCTAATTAGAAATCCCAGTCTTCAATTAATTCAATACAAAATATTACATAGAGTGCACTATACAGGTCATCGGATGTTCAAGATGGGCTTTACGTCTACCAACAACTGCTCACACTGCCAAACCAATTCACCGGACAATTATATCCACGCTCTTTGGTTCTGTCCACCAGTTCAGAAGTTTTGGCGCGAGATATGTGAAGACTTATCGAAGTGTCTGAAATGTAACATTCCAACTTCCCCCTTAGTGTGTTTGTTGGGCAGCTTAGATAATGTCACTTCAGAAAAGAACATAGCCCATATGGTTTTCACTGCCCTATGCATAGCCAAGAAAACAGTCCTCATGAACTGGAAAAATAAAAATAATCTTAACTCTAACCAATATAGAAATTATCTATTAGATTACATTAGTCTTGATACAGCCTCTGCCACCACATCAGATCAATTGCTCTGGGCTCCTTTGATCAGGTCCATCACCTAGTGGGGGTGGGGGGTCATAGTTTGGTCCCGCCTTCACTGTTGTGATTGGTGTGGGGGTAGGGACAGGCTTAGGGCGTCGGGGGGTTCCCCGGAGGCATCTTCCTTGGGGGGCTCAACCCGGGGTAGCGGTCATGTCCGGTTAGGGGCTCTGTTGGCTCTCAGGTGACTGTTTCCTCGCGGCTGCGTGCAGCGGGGCTAGGGGAGGGTCTGTGCTGACGGACGTGGGTTACTGACCTGGTAGCCTGGCTGCCCCTGGGTGGGTCCGGGATGGGCGTGAGGTTCTGGGGGCGCTCCGTCTCTGGGCTGGGACCCGGACCGGGCCTCGGGGGCTTGGGTCCTGGTTGGTGTGTTGCCGGGGTTGTGGGCGGGTGGGTGCATGGGGGCCCAGCCCTGGAGCAGGGTGCCGCCGGTGCGTCGAGCCACCTGGGGGGCTCTTCAACTGGTGGGGGAGATTGTCACATCTTGCAGGAGCTTTCCTCTGCAGGAGGGGGAGATACAGGAGAGGTGGAGGAAGATCTCAGCCTGGGTGTTTATTGTCTTATGTAGTCTGGAAGATGAGTGGATGGTGGGGTGGGTGCAGTTTTCTCTGTGGTGGGGTTGGGTGGACTGTCCCGGGCTCTGTGGGGCCGGGCGGCGCTGCTGCACTGGGCCCGGTCTGGATGGGCCTGGGCCCCCTTTCCCTGGCGGGTCGCGGAGTATGGGGGTGCCTACTGGGGTCAGCGGGGGAGCTGGCCCCAGGGAGGGGTCACTTGCCCCTCCCTTCCTTCCCTCCCCATCTCCAGCTGCCTCCCTCTTCCCGCTCCACCACAACCACCCACACATGCAGGGCCTTGGAGTAGGGGTATGTCACCAGGGTGCAGAGGAGGCTACCCCCCCCCCCCCCCCCCCCGTCCCCTTCTGGCTGCCTCTGCCTCAATTTTATCCCACAACTTAGACATTCACATTACTCACACTCTCATTACACATACATATAGGATCTTGGGGGTGGGCACGATACACGGAGTCCAAAGTACCATCAGGGTGTACACCCCACCCCTGGCATCGTTGCCCACCTCTCAATTTTAAATACACGTAGACATTGAGGGCTAGCAGGAGGGACCATGCGCTTACCTGCTGCTCTCTGGCAGGTAGCTCCAAGCCCTCCTGGGTTTTAAATGCACCTTAGAACACACATGCATCAACATTACAATGAGCGGGTGGAGGGAGGTTTGGAGTCTTCTCTCACCCCCATTCTCTGCGACCTGCTGGAGCAGGGGGGCTAGGACTAGGAGGAGGAGTTGGCCGTCCGACTGCGGTCTGGAGTGTGGAGCCTTCCTGCTGCTACGGAGTCGGGGCGGTCTGCCTCCCCCCACCGCAGGGAAAAGGGAAACACCACCTGGGTCTGGGTGCAGTTCCCCCCTCCAGGGGCGGGGGCACCTAGACCCGGTTTGTAGAGTACGCTTGGGGAGTGTGATCGTGTGTACAACGTCTCTTTATGTCTGTCTCCACGTTGGTTGAGTGTGGAGTGAGTGCATATGAGAGCATGAGGGGGGAATGGATGTTTGTGTCTGTGTGTGCCTGTATGTCTGTGTCTATATGTCAGGTTGGGTGTCAGGCGCCACCTCTCTGGGGACATCTCAGGCCCTCCAAGGTTTGGAGGCCTATCTCCCCCTACCACCACTTCCCCTGCCAGTGGCGGACCCCCTCAGACATCGGTGCGTTGGTGGTTCTTTGTGTCCGGGGATGGGCGTCCAGGTACACACCGGCTCACTCCTTGGCGGCCGCTTATCGGGGCCTGGAGCCTGGGGCTCGCTCGGGCCACTTCGGAGGTGGGGTGCCCCCGGCCTCTCGGCTTGGGGCTCGGTCACTCAGGCGCAGCTGGCTGCCGGCGGAGCTCACGGGCGCGTCACTGCAACTCCCCCTGGCTTCTGCTCCGCGGCTGCTGAGTGAGCCCTCATCTGGGACTCTCCTCAGCTCTTTCTGGGACAGTGGCGCGGCTGCCCCTCTGTTGGTCTTCCTTGGTCTCTTGTGTTCTGGGGGCCTCTGGATGTCTGGAGTTTTGATCTCCTCCACACCTGCTTCATGCCCTGGAGGACGGGGCTGTGGCCCCCCCACACCCTCTAGCAGATTATTACATGAAGGAACCTTTTAAAAAACAAAAAACAAGCGCGTCCATGCTCACAGGTGTACACACGGGTGATCACACCCACAAACTACACCCTTTTTGGCTCCTACCTCAAAGCACACTGTGTTCTGTTGATCTTATGTGCTGCACAATAATGTTTAACATTTAGTATTTACTGTCATATTCCCATATATCATTGTGATGTTGTTTATTCTATTACTCTTGTTCTCTTCTGCTTGCTTTCTTTTTTCTTTCTCAGCAGGTGATCCAGGTGATTGATATATGCATTTTTTTTTTCTCTGCCCGTTCTGTTGGTTTTTGTCTTTTGCCCTTCTCCCCCGTCCCTCTTCTCAGCTGTTTCTCTTTCCCTCTTTCTTTCTCCCCTTCTTTCCCCCAGTCAAGTCTGTCCCGTATTCAGTAAGTGAAAATAAAATAAACAATAAAAGGTGAATCAAATGGACCATTACGGCAAGGCTGGGATGGTCAGTTTGGTAAAGTAAATCCGTTGGGCATCTTTCTTTGCCTTTAGACAACAATTCTGATGGCAAAAGAGCCAAACGGGACAGGCCAAAAAAAAAAAAAAAAAAAAAGTCACTTTTGGATCACTGGAGAGTTGGGTACAGATTATTGGTAATAGAACAGTACTGCCCTCTGCTGGTGTGCAGAAGTATGGCAATATTTCTTCTGCATGTTCATGCACCAAGTTTGGGTTTGATTGATTCCTTGTTTTGCAGTTTTTTAGAAAACTTGACAAATGAAGGCTAAAAATAAGAAAACAAAAGACCAGAAAATCCATTATATTTTTATGACTCTTGGTCTGAAGAACAGAAAAACCTTTTCATCAACTAATGCATAAAATTCAGAGATTAAATGGTGTCAACTTGACTTAATTTTTTAAACAGAGCAGTACCTTATCTTTAAAAATGCCTCAAAAGTATGTATCACACACTTCTAGGGGCTCCAATGACTGAAGAACATGAAGAACACAGCTTATTGTCTAACTTGTGCATATTTGGAGATGTTTTGAACCCAGACTGCTCGTTAGCTTTCATATAATGGAACATAAAAGTTGCAGTGTAAAACATAACACATTAACATGGAGCTGATGAAGTTTAACAGCTTTAAAGTCAAACAACTTAGCAGCATGTTTATAAATAAATACTTTTACATAAATACATTAAATAATCTGGAGTCCTAATAAATAATTGGTAATAATTAAAACTCAAGGTGCACATGCATGAAAGCCTCTTGTTAACATGTGAGTCCAAAGACCAAACAGCAGGTGAGGCAGGAAGCTGAAACTTGTGAGTGAGGGTGCTGATCACAGGCGCTGCTGCAGCAGGGCAGACATGTGCTGCTTCACCTCTCCTGGATCTGCCAGCGAGCAGTCCAGGACCATGCCCCTGATTCCACTCTTCATCTTAGGAGAAGGAATGATCTACAGCACATGAGATTTTTTTCAACACTTTGTTTTTACAGCTAATAGCTTTTGCAGCTTGGTATCAAAAGCTAAGGTACCTTCACATATATTTTGCATCTCTCCAAAAGAAATTTCCACTTCATTGCAGTCCTCTCACCATCAGTCAAACTGATGAACTCCTCTGTCTGAATCAGATCAAACAGAAAAGGTGATGTGGCAAAGCTATCAACCACCGCCATTCATTTACTGGATTGTGGAGGTTCATCTGAGCAATAGCTACAAAATAAAGAATATTTACAGAATTTTGTAACTGACATCTGAGCCATACAGCACAGGTGTAGGAGCACAAGGTTTAGAACTGAGACTGGAGAATCGTCTTTCTATGAACTGATACTTACTGTGCATCCCAGAGCCTTTTCTGCCACTGGGCTCCTGAGGCTGCAGGCGTGCAGAGTGCCGGTGTGGTCTGTGAAGTCCACCAGGAGATCAAAGCCTGTAGTGGCTGAAACAATCTGACCCTTTCCTGGACATAACTGGTTGGTGCAGCTGTTCAAGTCCTCAGTCACCAGGAATTTGCATTTCGAGCTGAAGCAAAGACAAAGCAATAAGCTGCTCTTTGTTCTTGTTCAAGGAAGTGGCTGTCATGGTTATAGTTAGTAAACAATGTGTGAATTTACCACCGTGTCTTGATGACTTTTGAAGCAGACGAGTCGAGGTCGAGCTTGGAGATGAAACTATATGTGATGCCAAATAAAGCCTCGGGATTCTCTCGGGCCTTCTGCATCAGCTGGCTCACTGTGTAAACGTCGGTGATGGACTCTACTGCAGACCAAAACAGCAGCATACATGTGTACTTAAAGGGCACTTTCTTAGGTACACCTGCTCAAAAGCTCATTAGCACACATCAGTAAATCACATGGCAGCAGCCAAATGCATTTAAGCATGTAGACATGATCAAGACGAAAGAGTGCCAAAGCACTTTAAGCACAAGATTGTTAGTTAATCATTTACAAATGAATATTGTCTGTATGGACTGCAATTTCCCCCCAAAACAGTGCACATGTAAAACTGTGGTGTTAAGCGATGCGGTTGAAAATTTGAGTGCGCCTAACTTCAGTGCAACCATGGCAAAAAGTTAGTCTAGAGCCCTGCCATGGATGTGATGCCGGAAAATCTGCAGTAACTGTGTGATGTTGTCATTTCGATATGGACCAAAATCTCTGAGCAACGTTTCCAGCAACAATTACGGTGGTTTTGAAGGAAAATGGGGTTCGACCAAATTACTAGCAAGGTATACTTAATAAACTGTCACAGTCTGCAGTCTTTATACAAAGAAAATCCTGATGTGTTTCCACTGCAAAATAAAGGAGGCAGGATACTGATATACTAAATAATAATAATGGATTGGATTTATACAGCGCTTTTCAAGGCACCCAAAGCGCTTTACAATGCCACTATTCATTCACTCTCACATTCACACACTGGTGGAGGCAAGCTACGGTTGTAGCCACAGCTGCCCTGGGGCAGACTGACAGAAGCGAGGCTGCCATATCGCACCATTGGCCCCTCTGGCCAACACCAGTAGGGTAAAGTGTCTTGCCCAAGGACACAACGACCAGGACAGAGAGCCCAGGGATCGAACCGGCGACCTTCCGGTTACAGATGCGATTCCCAACCCCCTGAGCCACGGTCGCCCCATTAAAGAAATAAATTCCTCCTCAGCAATTTAATCGGTGGGAAAACATGTTTTTGGACTGGTAAGTCATATTTTCTATGTTGTTTAACACATCTAGATGTAACTACCAGGGAATTAAAGCTAAAACTTTTGATCTCACACTCGCATGTCTCAGTGAACGGCAAAATCAAAAATTTATTGGCATCATAGTCTAAATACCTCCTCTGGAAACACTCTTAAAGCCTGAAAATCTTTACACCAGAAGGTCTCTATGTGGACTGAGAAAAAAAATAAAATAAATGAACTATTGGTTTTCATTTTCAAGAAGAAAAACAGCAGCTAGAAAAACAGCAGCTAGTGTAACTGTGTGGCTTGGTAATGTGCTTTTAATGAGGAGCTGAACTGACTGTGCTACCACTGGTCAGTGATGGAGGTCTAAGCCACAAGTTAGCCGTACTTGTCTGTCGGATCCTGTTAGTTTTGCTCTTTTTAGGGGATTTACCAAAAGTGGGGAAAATGACTTTATGATTTGATAATAGCATCTTGCATTCACCTTTTAAACTTTCCTATATGCCCTCTGTAACTGAAAATATAATTATTTTATATAATATAATCTTTTGCTTAAAGATCCAAGACAAAAGCAGGGGAAATAACAGCTTCTGATGCCTCAAATTCAAAGAGTCTTTTACATTTAGATGGGCAGACTGACTTATATGAATATGGGGAAGTCATGGCAGGAACTCATTATAACTTACCAGGGACATCCTCTGGCATGTCATCTTGATCCAGAGCTCCAGACTCTGACACTTCTTTAGCATAACTGAACAGCAGGCTGGCCTCTCGGGTGTCTGAAAACAAATTATGATTGACTCTAGCATGTTTCTCTCCCTGCACAGCAGGAAGGAAAGCTCCATTTCTTTCACTGTCTACCATGACTGATTGGTTGTCCAAAACCAGCATTTCAGTCTTGTTTTAATCAGTTACACCATTTAAATCTCTATCAGAGCCTGTGTTTTTTTAAGTGCCGCTGTGATCTCTTACCAGGATTGACAGTGATAATGCTTTTCGAGTTAACAGTTGCCACCATGCCGCTGCGAAAGCTGTCAAAGCTGATCTTCGCGTCGGCTATGAAGAGCACTTGGAATGAAGAAAAACAGTTGAAACAACAGAAAACCATCTTAAACGCAAACACGCGGTTGGATCTCAGGTAACCACCGCTGTGTTTGTCTTCAGCACAGTATGCTAATGTGACATGACGGGCAGGAATAACAGTTAAATAAAGATTCATTTCTGCGGCGGAGAAAGAGCAGCAGCCCTCAAACCTACCCGTCTCCCTGGGTATCAGAGGTTGCATGAGCTGAATGGCTTCTCTGTCCCAGCTGTGAGTGAGACAGAGGTCAGGGAGTCACACAGGGGAGAGCACAGTCAAAAATCAAACACACATGTAGTTCAGAGGGGCAATCTAAGACGTTGTATCGCTAATGTAAATTTGTGGTCGCTTAAGGAGACACAGCGGTGATACAAAAGGCAGTAAAGATGGAATATGGCACAAAAGCAACAGAAGTAATAAATCTACGTTCATTTTCCAAATTAATAAATGCCTTTGACACACCAGACGAGGGGGAAGGATAAGACGGAGTCATCAAAGAGCCTCACTTCCAGCCTCTGCCCTCTGCGTCCGTCTGAAGTGGTGAACTGCTTTGTGTCTCCGATCTGAAAATGCAAACACGGTCGCTTGAAGTTCCTATCACACTATCTCCCTTTCATGTGACACTGAGATCAGGGCGGGTCTGGCCCGTGTGTGAACTTTGGGGCCATTATGGTGAGCTGGTATGTTCCAAAACCAACAACCATTCACCATGAAACCACACGCACACAAACACAGACACAGTGTAGGCTAATTGACAATTTATAAGATGTAAATGAAAACTCAACTTATTTGATCGCTCACTCATCACACTCACACACATCAGGGTTCCCACCACAGCGTCTCTCTGACAGGTTATGTGGCTTTTCCGTGACTGACTTTAATAATCCAACATCGAGCCACTTTTTAACAACCCTCCCTCTCTTTTCTTGTTAAAGTTGTTTTTCAGCTCAGGAAACTTTTAACAGACTATTTTCCACCATAGTTCAGTTTATGGTAGAGGAAAAAACAAAACCAAACAAACACCATCTAATCAATGTGGGAGCAAAGTTGGAAAATACATATTTTACTAACTGAAAACCACCTCTTAAAATATGAATACATTTAATATACTCAAGTTTATATGATTGCAATCTGTTACTTGACAAAGAATCTACTAAGCACGTAAACATGCTATAAATGTTTCTACTGAGCGTTTTTTACTTTATTGCATTGTCTTTGGAAATCTAAATTTTTGAGCACACTGGGTCAAACCAGGTCAATAAGAATTTGGTTGATTATCGTTTATTTATTTCTTCTTTAGTGTCAAACTAAGTTTACACAACCTGTGATGCTACAGAACAAATAAACACAGGCTTTCAGTTCAATGTGAAAATCCTAGATGATTTTCAGAGAAGTTAACCATCTGACCTTAATCTGGAGGTTGACGTCACTGAGATTTGAGATCATATGAGATTTTTAGTAGATGCACCTATGGCATGCATTTCAAAATCCTGTGTTACCTGGTTCTCGAGTTATCACATTCACAACTTTGGGTGTCTAACAGGTGGCCTTTTACAGCTGAGGGGCAAAAACTATGTTTAGCAGATGAACAGTATCTGAGAATCTAGGAAACAATCCAGAAAAGACCTGACAGAGTATCTGAGAAACGCTTGATCCATCTACAGTTCACTGAAGCCTCATCAGAAATGGTCTCAGTGCAAGTGTCGCTGTCAAGAAACAATTCTTAAGGAAGGTAAACATGGAGAAAAGGCTGAGGTATGAAAATTACACAAGAACTGGACTAAAAGCCCAACAGGTCTTCTGGAGTGACAAAGACGAATTTGAAATGTCTGGTTCAAATCATCATCAGTAACACTATCAGTCACAGACTGGCCTCTCCAGAGACCCCACCTCAACATTATTACAGCAGTGTGCGATCATCTTGATGAACAATGGAACAATTGGCAGCCAGTTTTGAAAGTCCTTCCAGAAGCCTGGAGAACTGTTCCTGACTACAGAAAGAAGGAAAGCTGCCTAAGAGAGTTCAGTGTTAAAGACTGACGATGAGCAGTGGCACAAAACTTTTGCACGCTAATATAGAAAGAGAGAACGTTTTCTTTCCCACTTAAAGAGTCTTTAAAATGCCATTATGGAAAACTGGGAATGCTTTTGGAAAGGTCATTGCCTATTTGATTGCTGAGAATTTGAATATAGAATAAAAACTACTGTAATAATTAAACTGTAAATATATAGCTGCCAGGATTTAGCCACAAAACAAAATCCAGAAAAATGAGTTCAATAATCAACATTTTATGCCACATTCTGGCCACATTTTTTTTAAAAATAATCATCTTACAGAGACATTGACAGCAGTTTTTTAATCTTTAAATAGTGCAAGCTAAGCTACTGAGAGTAAATTTTCATTTGACATCAGAGTGAAGTTAATCTTGATACATGTCATTTTTCAAGAACTCAAATATTTATTTCCCTAGTTAGTGTAATGTTCATTGCCTTTACTGCACATTGCAGCAGTGTTCTCAGATTTGTCCATGCATGTATAGAAAAGCATTCTGGGAAAAACAGGAAAAAACACACTAACCTCAGTAAAAGCAGGTGAGGTGGGGTCATGAAAATTTCAGCACAATAAATATGTAAATAAAAAGTCTTTGTGATTAACAGCTTTCAGCACTCTACACAAAACCTTAAGTGTATAAAAGGGAACTTTTCTCAAACTCCTGTGTAACACTGAGCGACTGAAGCCTTAAAGTGTCCTACCGATTTTACAGCAGCAAGTATATTTATCACCGAACCATCCAGCTTTTGCCCGTTGGCCACTATGTCTCCCAGAGAGTAGAAATCTCTGGAGTCCTTAACAGGCAGGTGAATCAATGGCAGCAGTCTGTCAATGGTGTCCATATCAGCACACAGACACACCTGGGAATGAGCCTCCGTCACCAGCAGCCTGTAGTGGCTGAGACAGCAGATGCTATCATTACACATTACTCCCTGTTACACCGTGCTTTGCACAGTGTTACATTATGTTTGCCTCACTTGCCATCAGCTACCTAAAAGCACAGTAAGGAGAACATGCTTCTTAGATACCATCTGTCTTAAAATGCTAAATTACCTCGGTGTTGCAGGACAAAATCGATCTCCTTTCTCCAGGTCTTTGGTGGCAACTAAAGGGTTTTCAATTGTGACTGGAAAGGAAGAAAAAGAAGCAGTTCTGTTTCCAAGCATCATTATGTAATTTCTATAGGCAAGAAATACATTAAAAATATTTCAGTTTATTAAAAAATTACTTTAATCGGGAAAGAGGACAGTAAAAGAAATCTACACAACTTTGAGAGAGACTTTCTCACCACAGTCCCCAATGTTGAAGCTGCTGGCCAGCCCGTTGACATAGGCATCATTTCCCCAAGTGCTCACGTTGATGAAGAAGTCCGGAGAGTCTTTAACAGTGAAGCCAAAGGTGAATCTGTCCATACCAATATCTGTATTTCAGAAATGGAGGGTTAGTGTAGTGATGCAGTTCAACGGAGAAAAAAAGAAACCTAAAAATCACCACCAGGAGAGGGCGCTGGTGTACAAGACACTGAAGTGCAGAGGAGGAATGTTGAAAATAATGATGCACTGATAGAGATACAGCCAGGATACGAACTTTTTCTGTCAGGGAAGCTTTTGACGTCAGTTTTTCCAATGATGATGCCTGCCACTTTCTGGAAAACATTACAAGGACAACGGGAGTGCATTATACTATTTAATTAAACTCGCTAAAACAAGCCTGAAAATGCACTGGGCTACATTAGGGTATAAGCCCTAGGAGAAAAAAAAAAGAAAATAAAGGACATGAAGTTAAAAAAAAAAAATCAGTTGAACTCACTGAATGAGAGATGTTGGGATGCAGCTCAGAGATAGCGATATAGGTGTGAGCAGCCATTTTGTTTATAACCTCTGCACAGTCTATAAATAAAAAAAATAAAAATAAACAGAAGTCAGGAACTGGGCTTCAGCTCAACCTCTGCAAGACGGTTTCTACATCAGCTCTGAATACACTAAAACACAGTGAGTAATGTGTAAGAGCTACATACATACATACATTTACTAGCTAAATTTAACTTAATGCAGTAATTATATAAGTAGCAAGCTAACGCTGGATTAGTTTTAGTCATTTTAACGCTAAATTTGATTCAAACAGACTAATATTACAGTTCTACTCTAGCCTTAATACTAATTAATTTAAAGCTCAGCATGTTTTTTGCTGTCTGCGGTTTTTACCTGTCTCCAGCAGTTCTCTTGTCACGTGACATAAGATTTTCGCGGTGAAGCTGTTGCACGCGACGGAGCTTTGATGCTGCCTTCATTGTTGCTGGAAATTTCTGCATTAATACAGCTGCGTCTTCAGGCTACAATACACACACAAACGAAAAAAAAAGACTTAAAAATTACCTTTCATAGTGGCATACATTAGTAAAACGTAGAGAACAACCGTTAGTGTGAAGTAGGAGTTTTCTTTATTATTTCGTAATAAAGGCTTTATGCCGGTTAAAATCACATAAGACTTTACTGTCATTGTACCACTATCACATGGTCACCGCTATTAGGTTGTGCTAAAAAAAACAACCCAATAAATAATCAAATACAAATAATACTACTACTAATAAATATAAAAGTCTTAAATACTGTCATATAAATAATCAAATGCAAACATAAAATATTTATATATAATAATAATATAATAACACACACAAATATATACATGCAATATTATTCAAGTCTTTTAGCAGCTTCACTTCACTGGTCCCCTACGATGTTGGTGGCCCGGTTTGGGCAGTGGGGCTTGAAGATGTCACTATTGGAGTTGCTGGATCCCAATGATTTTCTGGGTCTCCTTGGCAATCCTCTGTAGTGCCTTCTGAGCCGGTTCTGAGGTAACCCAACCTTCCTCAGGTTCCTCATGAGATCTCGGCGTTGCTGAGCCTTGACAGTGACAGCAGAGGCTCAGGATCCTCTGAGAAGGGGACACTGAGGAATTTAAATCCAGAGATACTATCAACAACATGGATGTTGACATTTAGTAACTAACTAACTTCTTTTCAACTAAGCATAGCCCAACAAGCAACAAAATATGTACGTGCTACTGAACTCCTCATTAGTTCAACTTCTTTATTCAGAAAATACAAAATGAATTAAATTTATTTTCCCAATTTAATCATCATTTTTCATGCTGATAAAAAACACTGACTGTTACTATAATTTAAGCAAATCATTACTGTTTCACCTTTCTGCACTTTAAACCTACTCTTTCTCAATTTCACTAACTGATCAGTTGCATTAATCTTGATTTCGTAATAACGAACACAAACCAGGCTCTATTCACCTAATGTTTTGTTAGTCACTGTTTAATGTTGCGCAAGATGAAATCTACAGTTTCAACACGCATTCAGTGTGGTAAACACCGATACAGCTGCGCAAACATGCATTGAAACAGGAGTAACAATGAAATTGCAAAGGCCACAATGACTGAAAGCTGTCAGTTATGCACACTGAAACACGCACACGTTTTATTTGAGTCATCTGTTTGTGTCTTTGTACCTTAGACTTTAATATTAGCTTGATGATCCTACCCAGCTATCATTCACAACATGGGATTTGTGCTCAGACAGCCATGCTGAGATTAATTTGACAGCTTCCTGGTTTGTTTTGATAGCACAAAGCCGTGTTTGACATATGATACTGTCTCATGCACCTAAGCAGGAATCAAAAGGTGTAACAGTAAACCCTCATTCAGCTTCACAGAGCCCTTGCTCATTTCCTGTGTTGACTAATCCTCACAGTCGGATCAGATAACTGATCCCTGTGACTAATGTTGATTTTTCAGACAGTAATGTCTCTGGTGATGTGATTTTATGGCTGCTGCTAAAAAAAAGAAGAAAAAAAAGAGAAGGCGGGGTACAGTAGCAGTTATGTGCGTAATAACAGAGTAAGAAAACAGCTAACACAGGTAGATTATACCTGAGCAGATAGCCTGATGTGTAACTATCAATCAGTGTATTCGTGAGCTTTGTATAATCTTGTGTAATGTTAAACTGAAGTGGTTAAATGCATTGAACTTTTATCTACACAAAAAGGAATCGATTTGCTTTTTGCAGCAGCGGCAGGCTATTCAAATGAAAGAAAAATTTCAAATTCTAATTTCATTAGGGTTTTTCTGACTAAACTTGGTGAGTCCATTAATCAAAGCACTGTAAAGTGTCATCAGATAAATCAAGTGAAACTTACTGTTGGTTTGATGAATTATTCATAACGAATTCACCTGTCATCAATCACACGCCGATCAAACGTTCAACTGGTTCTTTTGACGTAATTTGAATAAACTATGTAAATGTCTATACCAAAAGCAGTCAGCTAAGGTCTTGCTTGTCACCTTCCAAAAACCTGACTTTATGCAGAGCCGAGCAGGATGTCGCATGCACGCAGTCGCCGCAGGAATGTGCTGTGATCGCGTGGCCTCTCTGCCTCAGGTCGGCTCCCCAGAGGGCCTGCAGCCGTGTGGCCACTAATCAACTATTAATCCATCATCTCATGTGAGCTCCTTTCTGTAGATGCGCCATGCATCTCAGTGCATACAGCACATCTATGTTTACTGTCATCAAAAGGACAGTTCAAAGTTCATAAAGAATGTCTGTAGAAAACAAGAACGATAACTGCAATAATCAGAGGTGATGCTGCTTAGAAACAGATATTCAAATGGACAATAACGTTCATGCAGGAAATTTCATATCTTGCAGCTGCTGCATCAGTTACTGTCCTGATGAACTGTCATGATTAATTCAAGAAAATTGCTTTTCTAGATTCATATTAATCTGTAAACTTACAAAAAAAAAAACCTGTTCAAACAGCACATTTAAAAGCTAATTTCATAAAGAATAATGTCCATGACTGTAAATACTCCACCAGCTTAGCTTTTGCTTACATCTCGCATGCTTCAGTGTTTATCTATTGAGCATCTTAACAGACTGAAAAGGCTCGTGCTTCACATGATTCAGAATCAAATGCATTAGAGCTCAGGCAAATAAATACATTTAAAAAAACAAATGTAACTACATGGTAGTGCAACTATAATAAGTTTCTCATTTTAGATTTGCTTAAATTTTCCAAAATCAGGAGTCAAAGTCATTTACAGGTAAAAATTATTTTTCACCTCTACAATTTACCTCTTTTGAAAAGGTCAAAGAAAGTTATGAAAATACATAAAGTAACATGAATAAAAATATATTTGCATTGAAAAGGTATAATTAGGAAGACGTACATTATGACTCAAAAAGATATTGGGGTTTTTTACATTAAAAAAATTATCTGAGCACGTAAAATGTGATACAATAATATATCTATAGAGCTGTTTTACTCAGTGGTGAAAAGTTGTGTAAGCTTCAACCTCTAAATACTGCTCAAAATTTAATGTTAAAAAAACGGTGCCCAGTATAATCAAAATAAATTAAATAAGGCTGACAAGAACCTGCAGATTGTTTTTTCTCTTACAGTACTTGGATTTTTGTATTTAAGTATTTTTACATTGTGGTATTGCTATTTAGAGCAGCTCTAAAGCTCTTCCACTTCTTTCACAGCAGTCTCCTGGACCTTATGTAAAGGCACCAGACAGGAGATTTATAGTTAAACTGCAAACCATGTATAAAACATGAGAACACTGGAGGGAGTAAAACCACCACAGACCTGCTTGGAGACCAGGCGACACAAAGACAACACAAAACCAAGTTGAAATCCTTTAAAATTGCAGAGATTCAGAAGTGCAGATCTGTGGCACCTTCATATATCCTGCATGCATCAAACAGCAGAGGTTCACAGACTGATGGTTTGATTGAAATGACCTTTTGCAATCAGGAAGTGAAAGAGCCGGTGTTTACACTATATCCATATGTTTGGTAATGTACCAAAAAATCCTGTACAGGGTTTTACATTACTGCAAAATGCTTTACAGGAAGTGGGTAGACAGGTTGTAGTATTTAGATGGTTTGCACTCACGTGTGAGAAGGTACCCATGATTGTACACATGCGAGACAAGGGAGCCATTGTTTAAAAAAAAGGAAAAAATGGGACCAATCCTCATTATTTTATTGTATCCGACCATTAAAACATATTGTTCTGCGCATGGTGAGCAATATCTTGGCATAACTCAGACTTCAACATCCAGCTATAGCTTTTGCAGTCGCTGGCAGGATCCTGAGCAGTCTTTATTGGTTTCCACAAGTGGAAGACGTCCAAGCTACAAGTATGCGTACACTGTAATTTCCCTGCCACCTGTGTGACTGACTATGGTGGAGCTGCTGCTGCTGAGCCACTGGGCCTGCTCAAAGCCATCGGATCTGCCCAGCTCTGGTAGAACAATGCGCTCCGTCTCCTCGTCCTCGTGCCCAGTGAGATGGGGATGTGGAGGAAACTTTAAATGATGTTAATAACATGCTGTTGAAAAGCAACACGAAGACTGAAATCGGTGGCATGCACGCATGATGTCAGCTCTCATCATTATGCCACCATGAGGTAATGGGAGGAACACTGCGGCGTTTGTCATGCGATTGCTTCGGCTGGCTTTTTTGATGTGCTGTTAGCAGATTTAAAGTCTTGTTTTTCAGATTAAACTTTGCAGGAGTTAGTTAGAGAGGAAGCATTTCAGTACAGCGAAGACTGAAATACTGATGAGGAGGAAATAGAAATATGAAGGAAAGGAAATTTGTTGAATATTACAGCACAACAGGAGCTTTCATGAAACTGTTTTCACAAAACCGGTTACACCACTTACACACCCAGATCACGGGTGTTTTCTGTTTGTGAGGCTTGCTCACTTATGGCCTTTATCCCATTTGTGGTGTGCTGACTCACAGGTTTGACTGGACAGGTGAAGAGTATAAGCAAAACTTCATCAACCATTTTTCATTATTGAAGTTAAACCAAAATGTGACTATAGAAAGGCTGTTTTCTGCAAAAGAAGTTTCTGTTTTCGAGGCTGTGCGCCTTTAATTTTTTCCGTGAACGCAATCAATTGTAAGATTTTATTTAGTTAGGTCCAAAAATATTGGTTCCGTTTAATCAGGGTTTGGGTTATAATAGAGTATACAGTGTGGTTACAGTGATTAACATGTGGTTCGGGTTATGGAAAGGTTGTGACTAAAAATAATTTTGAAATATGAAACGACGAGGCTGTATAGAAGAAGGATGTAGCTGCAGTGATGTCACTGGTTTGTAGACTAATTAAAAAAAATAAAATCCTGCTCCGTTAATGCATCAGTAGCAAAAACTGCACCTAACATAATGGAAATTAATTTTTTAAAAAGGAGCTTTTCCAGGAGCCTGCAGACTTTAACTTCATTTTTCTGACTTTAAGACTCACATATTTCTATTTGAGTGTTTTTAAAGTCCCGAATACTTCTTCCTCTTCTCTGTAAAGGCACCAGACAGAAGATTTATAGTAAAACCATGCAAACCATGCATAAAACATGAGAACAGTGGAGGAAGAACAGACACCAAAGATCCCCTAAAAGACATGACGGCACGAGAACAACACAAAGTCCAAGTTCTTTAAAGCTGCAGTGAGTCAGAGACTGTGACATCTATTCCCTGCATACATCTAATAGCAGATTTTCACAGACTGATGGTTTGGTTGAAATTACATTTTGTAAACAGCGAGTCCATGTAGTGGGTAATGCATAAATGCAAGAAAAGAACTTGAACAATACCTCAAGTTTACAGCTTTCACTATTTTTCGTAGTCCGATGATTAGAACGAAGAGGCTGGTGGGAATGCCATTATTTCTGATGGCAGCTGGTTAGAAGTCGCCAATATCTGTTGAAACAGCCCAGAAAAACAGACAAACCAGAAATACTATGTCTGGAGTCCATGCAGTACTAAATCTTTTTCCTCATATGTAATACGCAAATGTCTGGTATGAAGTTGTGTGACTTGGAGCGAATGTGTCTTTTCAGGTTATATGAATGAATATTTGCGTGTGTGTGTGTGTGTGTGTGTGTGTGTGTGTTGGGGTTTTAATATCAAGTCAAAGGGCATCACTCAGTTCAAACTTTTTATCCTCTAGGACAAAACTCCGGCCTGATATACAGCCACTGTCAATTTAATGTTACCCAGAGAGATTTTTCATCCATTCATCATTTTAACTGTGGAAAGACCTGGAGCTGTACTTCAGCTACATCAAAGCCAGTGCTGCTGTCCCAGTCCATCACAAACGTCCTCACAATATCCACTGCTTAGGTAGTTCCCCTCAGACAAACCCTGACAGAAATATTGCGCCCTAGATTTGACCCCAACGCTTTCAAATTAAGAAAGAGCCCCTTTTATTTTATTTTTTTTTTTTTTGTTCCTCAAATATGTGAGAAACACATTTCTTCAATTATTGCCGAGTGATATATGAAACAGAAGCTTTCTTTTCTGTGCTGCATGTGTTCCACTGAACAATGAAATCATTATATTGTGGAGTAAAATGGCACTGAGCAGGACACAGTTTCATGCGTTATGACAATAATGCTATTTATTATTGTTTAATGATTTCAGTGTTGCTTTGATTAGGTGCTGATTTTTTAGCATGTGGAACCAATGTCCTATATAAAGAATCATCTGTACTGAGTTGAAATGCAGATAAACTCTTTCTATATTATTTACAATGGAAAACAACTTTTCACTGATTTCCTTGGAATAAAAATCAAAAAGACTGGGTATCTGGAACGTTTTGGGGATGAGTCATTTGTATTTTTTTTTTTTTTTTTTGCTCAAAAGCAGAATGATCAAACTGAAATTCACATCCTCTAATTTACTGGTGCCGTGGTTAGAAATCTTCAGCCTAGAATCTTATTGTAACAATTCAAAACAAAACATGAATCCCACATAAGTTTTTCGATGCCTATCTACTGTTTATGTTCATTGCGTGGTGCGTTCAAGCGTTGCACTTTCATTCTTCTCCGTTTTGTCATCGTTACGATCTGTTTTAAGGATTTAATATGAGGAAAAACAGAAACATTCATGTTCTGAGTTTTCAGGGGCCTCGTTGTTCTGCCCCTTAACAAGAGATACATTTTGTCTGCGCTGTGCTTATTTCTAGAGTCCAAGCGTGTCTCTGCAAAGGACGTTGAGTAGAGTCATTAGGTTTCCTCTGTTTGTGCTTAGGAGTCACATCCATTAAAAATCAATTCTATCCACTGAGAAGCAGCTTCATCCATCAGAAACCATTTAATTCATCAGAAACATTACACTTTTGGATCTACATTGTTTTAAGTTATCTGCCCAGTTTCCAGTGACTGACTGAAAAGTTGTCAAGCATTGGATGTGTTTGCATAAAAGGGTCTAAAACACAAAAGTGCTTGTTGGCACTTTTGGAAATATGCTCACATAGTTCAGGTTTTGCCATGTGACCCTTGAACTCATCTGCCATTTTGAATATATGATGCTGTGGGGTCAAGTAAGGCCACAGGAAAACAGGTTGGTCAGTGATCCCTCTGGCAACCACCTGTTGCTCGGGCAACTTGCCTAGTTGATGAAAGGTTATTGGAGGTTTATGGCAATTGCAATGAGAAACTGGTTGCAGAGAGGTGTACGGTGTTGCACTGAAAACCTTGCCTTTGCTTTGGCTGTTAGCACTTTGCCAAGGTCGCTTGCATGGAAATGCCGACATGTCTGTAAACATCCAATATGCTGGTCAAGTCTTGAGCAATATCCAGGTGACATCCCGTGAGAACTCTAAAAAACTGACTTTTCTTTATGCAGACTTTAAGTCGTGTTTTGCTATATTACTTTATCTGCCTGCAAGACCAAGACATGCCACTCTAATCCCAAATCCTATTGGATGTCATTTAGGGCTTTTTTAAACCAAACTCTACCATTAGAGGGAAAAAGGCTCCGCCTCATCTGTCTCTTCTAGTCCTGTCTCTCCTTTGGATGCTAGTAACATCACATATGGAAGACATCACGCTGTTACAGAGCAGCTCTCCTCACCAAACACTAATAACAGTGTGGCTATGGGTTTAATAAAAAGGAATGGAACGAATTATGGCCCCATCCTAGTCAGAGCCATCATGTACTGCGGCGCATTAGTGTGGCCTCAGCAGCCAGACCAGACCAGCAGAGACGGGGAGGGGAGATGGGTGGGCGTGGGTGGGCGTGGGGGGGGGCTGACTAGGAACAACCAGACTTTCCCAGCAATAACTAGTCAGACTCTTGGGGTTCAGTGCTGTGGTATTGAGAGGGGGAACACACAGAGAGATATAGGGAGAAGTCTGTGGGCAGCTAAAACACAGCCTCTGCCAGAGGTAATGGGACATCAAGAGGAGTTTGACAAAGGTTAAACTGAGTCTTCCAAATGAAATTATGAAAAAAAAATCACGCCCATCTAGAAAAGTGAAAACATAGGAATGCCATGGGAATGGGAGCTAAGAACTTGCTATGTTCTTAGCTAAGAACTTAAGAATGAGAGGAAAAACAAGCAATCCAGAGCTAAGGGAATGTGAAAGTGAAGAGAACTCATGCTGCAGACAGGTGATAGACCCCGTCAGTGACCCCCATAACAATTTGGTTTGCAAGAAAAAAATATCAAAATGGAACATCTTCTGCTTCTTAGCCATTATTACTCTGCAAGGTTTGCTTAGTTTCCTCTTAAACACACACACACAGGTCTGGCACATCCCACAGGTGCCTCAATCTAACTCGAGTGAATTGACATGTGGGGAATTTTTGTTTTCTGGCAGGGTACATTATCCTGCTGAAAGAGACCACAGCCATCACGGAGTACCGTTTCCATGAAAGAATGCTTAAGTCGGTGGCATGTGTCAAAGTAACATCCTCATGGACCCAGGGTTGCCCAGCAGAACATTGCTGAATGAGCACACTGCCTCTACTGGCATACCTGCTTTGCATAGTGCATCTTGGTGCCACACAGGTGCATAATTTCCAGGGGGGTTATAACCCCCCCCCAATAGTCAGACCCAACCAATATAACCCCGCCAATAAATTTATGTATTATCTTGCATAAATAGGTTGTTGATTTTCTTTACTCATTTCAGGTATTACCAGCAAAATACAGTGGAACCCTGACTTACGAAATTAATTCGTTCCAGAGGGTCTTTTGTAAGTCAAAATTTTCGTAAGTCGAATCACCTTTTTCCATCGCCTTTTGAGTGAGGCGATGCTGGCCTAGACGAAGTTCATGGTGGAGGAAGAGGTGGCGGAGGTGGTGGAGGCTGAAGAAAGCATACGAGCATCACTCGAATCAATTGCAGAAAGTTTTTTCGGCCCCATTATGAATGAACGATAGGCTAATTGCTAACTGCAACAACAATACATCTTTCACGTGGAACAGCGAAACGCAAGTACGAAAGCCAAGGGGTTATCACATGATTCGGAAGGCATTGTGGGCATTGTGGGCTCAGCCAATCAGAGCCAGCGGATTTCGTTACGTGGGCATTTTTCCGTACCACGGGCAAAAATATTGCCGTTAAGTGTCTTCGTAACTTGAATCTTTCGTTAAATAGGGTCTTCGTAAGCCGGGGTTCCACTGTAGTTGCATGTTCAATCATCAGGGAATTTACCAAGATTTATTGATTTATTTAGACACAGATCTTGACCCCCACCCCCATGTTCAGCACAAACTTACTCTGATTGTGCCACATGTTCCCCAGGTAAGCAATTTGCACGGACCCAACCATCCATGTGATGAAAAGTGTATTCTCTGTATTCATACACATCTCTATTAGAACCAGCATTAACTTTTTTAGCAAGTTAAGCTACACGGGCGATCCTTCACTCTCAATGTGCATCAGTGAGCCTTGGCCACCCATGACGCTGGTTTGCCACTGTTCCTTCCTTGAGCAATGTTTGATAGATACTGACCAGTGCAGATGGGGAACATCCTCACAAGAGCTGCAGTTTTGGAGATGCTCTCCCCCATCTAGGCATCACAGTTCGACTCTTGTCAAATCTCAAATCCCTACGTTTGCACATTTTTCCTGCTTCTCACATCAACTTTGAGAAGAAAATGTTGCTCCCTGATATATCCCACCCACTAACCGGTGCCATGATGATGAGATGATCAGTGATATTCACGTCACCTGTCAGTCTGATCGGTGTACACATCCATGTTTACCTTTTAGAATTCTCCTTTATTGAATTTGTTGGCTTGCTTGTTGAATTGATTGGTGCAATAATGTTACCAAATGTTGAACAGAAAAGCTACTTAAACAGCACGCTGCCCTGATGTGTCGAGTGCTCAGCATGCTGTGTGCTGAATACAAATAAAATAAAGGCTTGCTTGCAGAACTTTGATTTCTTTTTCCGTGCTCCACAGAGTATCGGTAATATAATCTGTACTGAATTTAACCAAGATCCACTGAATGTGTGTCAATGAGGTACTTTCAAAATTCTTCTTACGACTTTTGATTTGATTCAATTCATAATAATAATAACTTTTATTTGTATAGCCTCTTTGAAAACACGGTTACAAAGTGCTTAACAGTTTGAATTAACCCACACATCAAATGTAAGTGTAGATGTGTAAACATACAAGCACGCAGTCAAACATATGCTCTTAGATTAAATCCTGCATACGCCCTTCCATACACACATCAGGAGAACAAGAGCCAAAAATAATGGGCAGAAAGCTTAAGGAAAAGCTAACCAATAAAAACGAGTTTTCAGCAGTCGCTTAAAACAAACCACAGATTCAGCCGACCTGATAGACTGAGGAAGGCTGTTACAAAGCAACAGATTTAAAATAAAGAGCGTGGGAACAGTTAAAACACCCTGCTCTGGAATGAGCAGCGGGTCTGCTTTTTGAGCAGGAGCCTGGTCATGTAGGGATTTATATGTAATTAATAGAAAAAACGGCAGTACTCCATCCAGGTGCATCCACAGAAAGAGACAGAAACACACATATATCCACGTTTTAGAAGAAGTAATACAAGTACACACACCTCTGACACAGTTTTCGTTTTATTAAATCGTTAGCCTGCTGCCCCCACAGATGATCTGACCTCTTCCTTGCTCCTTGTGTGTCCCCGTCTCATCAGCGAGTGGATTATGGAAGATGCATGGAGAGCATTTTTGAGTGCTTGCACCACTTGTTTGGGAAAGAAAATATTACTCTTTGACATGTGAATATAAATTCTATATATGGCACTGTGGAGCAGATATAATGAGGAAAACACACAATAGTCACAGAATTTATGTATTTGTTTATTTATTGCTGGTGAAGCTTTCCACATGCGGATTCTTATTTGTCAAGATCATGGAGACATTCTGGCTCCCAGCTTACATCTTTATTTTGCAGATTTTCACAGAAATCCCAGCAATGACCCTTTGGCTTTAGCATATTTCTTTATGTAGTGGTCTCTGATTAAAGAGCTATTAAAAGTGATATATTGCACTAGTCAACATAACATAACAGATATTAACGTATAGTAGCTTTGCCGTGATTAATGTTGCCCTTAAATAGAGCAGATGAAGACGAGCAGAGCAGCTGGGAGCGAGAGTGGCTGCTTTTACTTCATGGGTGGGCAGATCTGGTCCTAACCCTTGTCTCTGTATGCAGTGACATGTCTGTCTTTAGCTCGGCTGCCACTGGAGGAGGTGACAGGTTAGTTTAGACCTACAGCACAGAGGGAATCCTAATGGCTCCATCATGATGTGAAGGCAGCAAACTTATGTTTAGTCAGTGGCAGTCAGGGCTTCTTCTCACTCAAGACTTAAATTCAGCAATTTTGCCACCATCTCCTTCTCTGTTTAACTGGGTTTTGCCACTCGATACTGCCTTCTATACCAGCTCACAGTCATGTCTGTCTTTAAAACCGGCCTGCTTTATTGAACCTACATACAAGTCTGTTATATTTGGATCAGGAGACACCGGCTCGCCTGATTTGCTCTCCCCACCTAAGTCGTTTTCCTCTTCACTGTCAGTGACGTTATACTTTGGACCACCAGAGTTGGACTTCTGGTATTCCACTCTGGCCTTGGGTTACCTACATTATATGTAAGAATAATTTGATGTAGAAGGATTTTCCCTGAAAGAACTCACTGCTAATCAATCCTGTCAGCTCAACTGGTTAACCCAAATGCTACTGCATACTGTACGATTTAAAAGAATAGCAGGAATGGTCACGGACTGTTCAGTAAATACAAATTTACTCACATTATTGACCTGAAAGCTTGTGCATCTAACAAATTCTCTGCTAAAATTCTCTGCTACTAACAACACAGTGTCTGTGTAATTGATTTCCTTTAGGCCTTATGACTACTCCAGTGACTCTGACTATTAAACCCCAGAGAGCTACAGTCTGAAGGGTGGATGCTGCAAATGCAAAGGCATGTCAGGCTGACCAAAGATACATCTGCGTTGTAAAAAGATATATTAACTCAGCCGCGCATGTGTGCACAGGAACACTGCATGCACACGCATACACACGGAAAAAATCACATTCATCTTCTCACCGTCCTTGTAATTGTGGCTACGTCAATAGCATATTACACCTTTTCCTTTAGCTGCTTATTGAGCAAGCCTGCAGCAAATGTTCATGTGTTGGTTATAATGTGATCTATTACCTGTGCCCTAGTGTCAGGCTCTAAGATCAGGGCGGTAGGACTGGGATGTGTCGCTATGGGCTGGGGGTTGGGAGGATTATGGTTTGCCTATAGATCTCTGGGAATGTGAAGAGCCACTGGCTCAGATGGACACTTTATAGCATATGAGGCATGTTGTTGTGGCTTGGATAGGATGTATGGGTTAGTTTTTAATCAGTATAGATTTCTAAAGGCTGATAATAAAAATGAGGGTTTTCTATTTAACATTATATTTTAAACTGGCCATTAGGATGTTGCTGCATGAACAAATAGCCCTTTGTTCGTGCAGCACTGGACTATACTCATTTGTATATCCAGCAAAGGAAATTGTTTGAAATGCACCACAGTTTGCCATTCTAAGAGTAATTAAGCTGCACTATAGGGCCAGATTTAGCCAGAACGGAGGTTGGGAGCCAAAGGTGTTAACACCTGAAGTGCTAAAACACAAAATATTGCAGAGGGCCAAAATCAGCAGACAAACCAATCTCAAATCTCTATTTTTTTGTCCCAGTCCAGCCCTGTAAGCAGCTCATCTGCAGTCTGGTGTTACCTACATCTTCCTATTCAGAAGGCAGAATTTCTGAGTACAATTGAAAGCACCACGACTGCAGTTTTTGTGTTGGATGTAAAAAGCGAGGATAGAATGGCTAGGATAGAATCAGGCGTGGGATTTCTCTCGTGGAAATGTGCACATTATTTTTTCCTTTCTATCTATTCCTTTCTATTTCAGTGCACTTGTGGCAAGTAAGCAAGCTAGAAGACTGGCAATCTTGCTGGGTATCCAGTTACGGAAGCAACACATTAACAAGAGAATTCTGAGTTAAACCAAAGTTACTTTCCCTTGTAACTAGTTACTCTGAAAGTAACGAGTAACTTGAAGTAACTGAGTTACTTTTGATAGAAGTAACTAGTAATGTAACTAAGTTACTAATTTAAAGTAACTTACCCAACACTGGCAACAATCTCTCTCTTTATCGCTGTATATCTTCACCCCCTCTGCAAACTAATGTCCCTAAATCCCAAGCTGGTCAGCCTCTGTGTTCATCTTTTTTTGAGTGTGTGACATGCTCCTTATTGAACAGTGACCCATAAATCTCTGACCTCCTTGCAGCCTCTGAGTAAAGCACTCTGATATTAAATAATGAGACTCAGGGAGGTGATGTGGTCCTCTGTCAGGCCCCCCAGGGATGAGATGTGATATTGTTCCCATATCTGCCTCCAAAGTGGGAATTAACTATAGTCTGGATCCCAGCAGCACACAAGAAGAACACTGTCTCCAATTTGTTTGAGTAACCACTGTAGATAATAAAGCACGATGATCTTTTCTCATGCTGAGTCGTAATATTTGCTTAGACTGAACTACTCTGTGAGAAAACAGTGAGTCAGCATATTCTTAATCTATAGCGATAAGTTGGTTTTTTTCTTAATCTGTTGTGTGGCCTCTGATGAAAGCAAGAGAAATATACCTGAAGAAGAATATAATGTCCTAAAGAATTCGCTGGCTAACTTCTAGGGCTTCTGGTGTAGTCAGATCGTTATTAATGTATTTTTGTTTAGTTTAGTTTAGTTTTTAGACTTTTTCAAAATGCAGATAAATTAAATAAAAATGCAAAGTAAACAGTTTGCTTCAAGTAAATTAAATTAAATTAGATTTAAGACCCATAGGTTAAAAAAAAAAACCTAAATGTTTGCCAGATGATAGCTGCTAATCCTTCTTTCTTTTTTAAAAAAACAAAACAAAAAACAAAATCTTGATTAATTGCAACTAAATCTGTTGAAATATTATTGGCCAACAGAACTCATTAAGCAAACGCCATAAAAAGGTCCAGGAAGCAAAAAAATCTTTACCTAGACTACTATTTAAATTCAGTTTTCAGATACTTTAACTTTCAGATACTGGGAACTTCAGTAGATGCTGCCATGTTTTTGGCGAAAAGCTAACAGCTTTTTGGGAACCGCCTTGTTCGTGCAAAAATACTATTTTATGTTTGTTAAACTGTGTTACTTTTGGCACTTTGTGTACATTCCACTGAAGAAGAGAGAACAAATTATTTGTTTTTATGACAAACTGCCTACAAGAAAGTCCCTAAAACTACAATTTAAAATAGTTTCTTTGCCAGCTTTTCTGTTATATGCAGACATGAGACTAAATGAATTCTTCATAGTTAAGAAGTAGTGTAACAACCAGATTACTCCCTTTACAATAGATACAAGATAAGGTCAGGATTAGACTGAAAATGAGAAAAATAAAAATATTTATATAACTGAAGAATTATAAGAAAGTAGAAGCATATATAAAGAAAGGTGAAATGAAAGGTGGATCAAAACTTTTGTACATTATTGTATTTTTAACTCTTATCTATTGAACTGAGGAGTGACAAACTGTCAGCTACAAAGAGAGCTTTTTATGAGAACAGGGCTCAAAGAGTCGACATACTTTTCACAAGCATTTATCGTCAGTTGAATTCGATTAGCTAACAAGCTAGCTAGCATCAGTGTTAATCATCTCCTCAGAACTTTCCTGCCTAATACTTTCATAACCAGTTATTAAAAACAACAAAAACAAACCTCCTTCAACACCCTTAAAGATTTAATAACAGTCCATGATTCATGATATCATGTTTAAATTTTATTGTTATTGTTTAGCTAGGATGCTATTTGAAAATGCTAGCGTGTTAGTCACAGAGCTTTGTTAGTAACTTGGTAAAGATACAGAAACTCAAGGATAAAAAGGGAAATGAAAAAAAAAGAAAACACAAAAGTAGTCAAAAAATGTAAAATAAAAGCAATTTGATTATTTTACTGGTGACATAACAAAAATGCTTTATTTTATAGGCTGATCCCATTTACTTACCTTATTTGGTTATCACTAATAATTATTGATGAACTCAGCATAGGCTATGTTTTGCTTGTGTTATTGCCTTTTCTTTTTCTCTTTATCACTTCAGTGGTTTTTTTTTAGGTTTTTTTAAAAAAGTATTTTACACTTAAAATTCAAACAAACAATTCAGTGAATCAGTTAATGGATGGCTAAGTTAAAAGACACAAATAAAATAAATATTGTTAGTAAATATATTAATAATCAGTTTTTATTAGACCATGTGTTTCTATTTTTCCACTCTGCATTGTTCCCCAAGCTGCTGAAAGCTGATCACATCCCTAAAGACTTGCTCCATCTTCTCTGTTAGGGTGATAGGAAACTCCATCTGACCTAAGAGAGCTTAAGAGACACTGAGACAGTGTACAAGAGGTGACTTGACTCCCAAGACATCTGTTACTTTGAATGGCATCTAATTTACCTTTTGGTGCAGAGGGAAATATAAAGAAAGGGAGGTTTGTGGGAGGGAAGCATAGAAGTAAGCCTGGAAATGGGAGGTCTGTATGCATGTCTCTGTGTTAGAGTCCTATTCTGCTGCATACGTACCAAAACCCTGTGACCTTTTTCATTTGTATAAATGTAGATTATACCACTCTCTGTCTCTGACTAAAAAGTGTCCAATAAGAAATAATTAAATTTACTGCTGCATAGAAAGGTATAAATAAAAAAGAGGTTATCTCAGTGTGCCTCTGCAGTTTTCCCAACACTTAGTGGAAACACAGGAAATTGAGATTTAGGCATCAGAGGCTTGGATGACTTTTTCACTGTGCAGCAGTGTGTAGATCAACATGATCAGCGCTCGCTGAGATGTAAACTCAAGTGAGACTGTCTGAGCGCAGACTGAGCAAAGGATCTAGAAACAGCTGTTTAACAGCAGGTCGCTCAGGCAGGGTTACACACCATCATAGCAGGCTAAAGACTGACAGAGTAACTCTTTACACTGTACTTAGTTCCTATAGGAAAGAAGAAAAGCAAGCACAGGATGTGAATGGGTGGAGATGTTTTTTAGTGTAATTAAAATGATAAAAGTCTTTTATTTAGCCGTAATGGTCATTTTCATTTTCCTTTGTTATCAATTCGTTTTTTGTTGTTGTTGTTTTTTTGTTTTTGGTAAATTTCACTGTGCATTTTTCTTTTAATGGGAAAGAATTAACTTACTAATGTTATTTTTTTTATTTTCATATAAGTTAATAATACCACCCGAGGGATTAATAAAGTTTCATCTAATCTAATCTAATATTAAAAAATAATATATAATAATAATAATATAACCACAGTTCATGTTAAAACTAAATAATTGTTTATCCCCAGTATGACAACTAGCCTGTCTCTAAGAATTTGCCTGTTTCAGGATCTTGACATACCCTTTCAGGGTCAAAGGTGGCCCATAGATACCCTCTGTGGGATCAATTTCATTAGGTGTCAATGATCCTCTATATCTTGTAACAAGGTTGACAGTTGTTGGCTCTTCTTTCCACTTTTATTTCTAAACTTAGCTTCTTTAATGCATTAAAGCACCACATGTATAGCTTTTGTTATCTATCTTTTCTTTGATTAGTTTCTTTCCAAAATGAGTGAATTACAAAAAACATATCAGATGTGAAAAAAAAATGAACATATGATGAAATCAATGTGAGAGTCCATTCATTAAACAAACTGTCACCAAGAGGCCATTCCTAAGAAATTTGCCAATGAGAGCATGTAACACAGGGACTTGGTTTTATTCCCAGTGATTAAAAAAACAGCGTATGTGTAAATGTATGTAGTCCATGTTTTTTGTCCGTCCCTTGATCTGCTAATTAGAGAGGAAGCATGGGTGCAGATTTTCTCTGCTTTGCTGCAGGAATGCAGCTTTTGCAGCCACAACTCAAACGTTTGCTCCTAATTTGAAGCTTGCTCGTCAAAGTAGGGAAGACCTCATATTGAACCAATCATGGTCTGTGTAATTTGGCATACATTTAGACAGTTATGATAAACAGATAACAGCAGGAGATGAGGTTTGAATGACACATTTTGATGTTTCTGGCTTTAATTTCAATTTGCTTATGAGATGACCAAGATCTTGTTAGCATGAATGTGAGCGAGTCTCAGTTTCTTAAACTTCCAGTGGAGTACCTCAGAGGTGTATTTTAAATTTTTGGATTAGTTTAAAAACACAATAAGAATTAGGTTTAAAGCCCTGGGTCTTCCTTCGCAAAATGAAAAAGTACATTACTATATCGAGTGTTAACGCTTGGTTTATTTGGCTTGTCCATGTGTAGTGTAGCGATCATCCATAATAAAGGCGTGTAAAAGGGTTCTCCCTGAGCTGTAATGACTAATTTAGTTCAATCATTCACAGTAAATTACTCCATTATTAGAATTGGTTAATAGATTAGTCACTTTCTGTCACAGTCTGGCGAGAGCAGACTGTATGTATTGTGAAGAGTGGACCCAAAATGCAGACACCAAGGAACTTGGATCAAAACTTGAGTAACAAAAAGCGAGCCGTTTAATGAGGCTGGCAGAAAAGGTACAAATAACGGGCAAGGCAAACAGAAATAAAACTAACATTAACCTAAACTGGGAGAACTAAACAAACAACATGGAAAAACCTGGACATGAAACCTAGAAACATGGCATGGAGAACATGGCGTGAACAACAGACGACCTGACAAACACACACTGAAAACAGAGGACTTAAATACACAGGGGAAGTGGAGACACATGAGGAAACAGCTGGCACACATGAACATAATGACGTCACAGTGGGAGAGTAAAACTGAACATGATGAACACAGAACACCAGACCTCTTCACAATAAAACAGGAAACATAATGAGACATAGACATGACAACCCGAACTTGACAACGTAAGACACAGACATGAAACGCATAAAGAGCAGGGGAGATTTAACATGGTTGGAAACACGAGGGGAAAATAATAACTAGAAACACTTAGGCATAATAATACAAACTTGATAACATAAGACACGCAGCATGAAACACGAAGGGTGAGGGGAAACTTAAATACAGGGGAAGAAAACACAAGGAGTCTAATAACCAAATGAACTTAGATAACCTAATGAACAAAATGAACTCAAACTTAAAACGCTGGGTCAAAAGACCCAGGATCATGACACTTTCTACTCATCAGTCTCAGAATAACCTTCAGAGCACGGGCTTTAGTTGACCTTAAGTGACCCTGGCAGTGGAATGCATTTTGAACTTTGATCTCAAGGCGGGCCACAGTGCTGATCCTGACCTCCACAGCGAAGAGCACAGTGCAGAGGGGGACCAGAGACCAGTTGCTCAAGTGACTTCAAGAGTGAGAGGAGACGTTGTTTTGGTCATTAAAAGGGAATGTGGACAGTAGACGGTGGATATGGCTGTTCTGTGTTGTGGGAACAGAACAAGCTTGTTTTGAGTTCGGTTATTGAAAACAAGCTTAGACATTTTAGCGCTTAATTGCGGAATGCAACGGTGGCACGCTTTGGTCAGCCTACTGAGGATCATGTTTAACCTGCACTGAGAGGTTTTCATAGGAAAAATACTGTCACTCGAGTTCAGCAGGGCTTAGTTGGGCTGTTTGTTGAGAGCAAACAGGAAGCCCAGAAAGACTGCTTGTGGGGTAGTAGAAGGCTTCCCACCAAAACATACAAGTCCTGTCTAGGATTGCAGATTACAGACATTATGTTATTCTTCTTTCTGACTTTTCCTTTTTTATTTTTTATGTTTAGTTAGACTTAGGATTGAATTCTTCTTTGGATATTAAAAAAATGCTGTTAAAAGGGTACCCACTCTGGCTGAACATCAGAATAACTATTTGGAAAGATAAACAATTTGTCACAGCACAATAGGTTTCTGTCACGGTTCTGGGTCCGTCGGACCCAGTAGTTTGAGTTTTATTATGTTTTGGTTTTAGTTTGCATCAGGGGTTGTTTTCTTGTTCTCTGGTAGTGTTGATTATGATGATGTTTATTATTTGAGTTTCATGTTTCTGTGGTGTTTAGGATTTGTTCTTCAGTTGTGTCTGCTTAGTATTTGTCTAGCTCCATGTGCCATTTTCTGTCTGTCTCTCTATGTCGAGTTTGTGTCTTAGTGTGATGGTTGCTTGTTCCTGTTTTATTGTGATGGTCTGCGTCTCATGTGAGTGTGTTCAGTTTTACCTTTGTCTCGTCTTGTTGATTATTCCCAGCTGTGTCCACCACCTGTGTGTAATTCCCCTGTGATTCTCCGTGTATTTAAGTCATGTCTGCCGTCATTGTTGTTGCTGGTCCGTCTGTGTATTCCACCCTGCGTCATCTGTGTGTTTCCCTGCTGTCAACCGCCAAGTGTTTCTGCTCATGTTCAGGTTCGTGTTCTGTAGTTAGTTTGTTCCCAGTCTAGTTAGTCATAGCTCCCTTTGCCGTTTGTATTTACTTTCATGCTCAATAAACCACCTTCACACCTTCACGACTGCCTGCGTTTGGATCCTCCTTCATTGCCTCCACACGGCTCACCTCACTCGCCGTGACAGTACGGACCAGCCAGATATGGATCCAGCGGCATTCACCCCACCCACGGAGCTTCGGGACCTCATCACGAACTCCGCTTCACAAATAATCAACCTGTGGCTAGAGCATGAGGGAGAAGCATTCCTCCACGTTCTGGAAGCCAGACTGCAACAGCTGCTCACGGATTATCCCTGGCTATTGGACTCACTACACCCACTCGCGCAAGACTTCATCCTTCACGAACTTCACCTACACCCACCAGCCGCTATCGCTTCCCAACCCAGCCGGACGCCGGAGGTTTTGCCCGGCCCGCCGGAGGTTTTGCCCGGCCCGCCGGAGGTTTTGCCCGGCCCGCCGGAGGTTTTGCCCGGCCCGCCGGAGGTTTTGCCCGGGAGGAAGCGACGATCGCGCCGTCGGCGCGTCGCCCCACAGCTGGAGAATAGGACTTCAGAACTGGCGGCTGTGGTGAGTGGAAGAGACGTTCCGTCTGTTTCACCAGTTCATATGACTGTTTATACCGGGGCTGTGTTCGTTGAGTCAGCTGCTCAGCCGGTAGCTCGGTTAGCTTCCCAGCAGTCGCTAACTCAGTCAGCCACTCACTCATCACCTCCATCACAGTCAGACCCAGTAGACACCATGTTACAGTCCATAGCCCAGTCAATAGCTCAGTTGGCAAGAGTGTCATCAGCCTTATCAGTTCAGCCAGCCACTCCACCACCTGTTACTACTTTGCTACCTGTAGCTCAGTTGCCACCAGTTCAGCAGCCTGTCCAGTCATTTACCCAGCCTTTATCCTCACAGCCTCATTACAAGCAGGGAACACACTCCACACAAACTTTTGCTGGTTCATTTAAGCTGGCCATCTCAGAGACAGTTGCTCCCTCTAGGGCCTCCCCAGAGGCTGGGTGTCAGTCACCAGCCAACTCTGGACCCCTAGAGGTCAAGACACCAGCACCAGCAGCCTCACCGGAGAACTCACCTGAACAGTCTCGGCTCTCAGCACCCCCTGAGAGCTCAAGTGAGTTCACCCGTCCGCCTCAGTCCTCTGCTGAGTGTATTGGGGAACACTTCCAGCCCTCTGAGGACTGTATCCCACTGTTGCTGCCTGAGTCTAGCCACGGTGCTGCTCAGTCCCAGCCAGTGTCCACACTGGCAGAGGTCTCCGTACCTGCTGCTTCAGAGACTGCTTTCCCTGGAGGGCCTGAGGAGCCCGTCCAGTCTCAAGTCATGTTAGCTGGGGGTTCAGGTGAACCCAGCCAGCGTCCTGCCTCGTTGGCTGGAGGGCCTGAGGAGCCCGACCAGCCTCAAGCGTCGTCTGCTGGGGGTTTAGGAGAACCCAGCCAGCCTCAAGCGTCGTCTGCTGGGGGTTTAGGAGAACCCAGCCAGCCTCAAGCCTCGTCTGCTGGGGGTTTAGGAGAACCCAGCCAGCCTCAAGCCTCGTCTGCTGGAGGGCCCGTGGAGCCCACCCAGCACATCCTCACATCTGCTGGTGGTCCTGGAGGACCCAGCCAGCACATCTCCACATCACCTTCTGCAGCATCACCGCCGTCAGGTTCCGCAGCCGTCCCGCTGCCGTCAGGTTCCGCAGCCGTCCCGCTGCCGTCTTCATCATCTTCGCCTGGTCCAGCCTCCGTGTCTTCATCATCTTCGCCTGGTCCAGCCTCCGTGTCTTCATCATCTTCGCCTGGTCCAGCCTCTGCTTCGTCCTTGTCTGGTCCAGCCTCTGCTTCGTCCTTGTCTGGTCCAGCCTCTGCTTCGTCCTCGTCTGGTCCAGCCTCGTCTGGTCCAGCCTCGTCTGGTCCAGCCTCGTCTGGTCCAGCCTCGTCTGGTCCTGTGGTTGCCACGCCGCCGTCGGTGCCAGCTCGACCCGTTCCGCCTCGCCTCTGCCGGCCGTTTTCAGGGCCTCTAAGGTGGCGTCATGGCCTTCGGGGACTGCCTCCGGAAGGTGTTCGTCGCCGCCGCTGGCATCGCGGCCGTCCTCCGGACCTGCTCGGTGGCCGCCACTGCCTTCCACGTGGTCGACCTCCGGAACTGTTTGCCCGCCGTTGCCGTGTGCACGGTCGGCCTCCAGAACTGCATTCGCGCCGCCGTTGCCGTCCGCACGGTCGGCCCCCGGACCTGCTTCCTCGCCGCCGTTGCTGCACGCACGGTCGGCCTCCTGAACTGTTTGCCCGTCGCCACCGTTGCCGTGTGCACGGTCGGCCTCCTGAACTGTTTGCCCGTCGCCGCCGTTGCTGTGTGCAGGGTCGGCCCCCTGAACTGTTTCGGCTCTTGTGTTGTCGGCCCCCGGACTTTACTGTGGACTCGTGAATGGTCTTGTTTTGTGTTGGCCTGTTTTTGGTTTATTCTGGTCTCTTGTGCTCCTTGTTTTTTGTTTCGGACCCTCCTTCCTGGACCCCCTCCGCCCGCCCTGGCTTGGTGCTTTGTGCTTTTTTGTTTGGGGCTATCGGGAGCCAGCCCTTAGAGGGGGGGGTACTGTCACGGTTCTGGGTCCGTCGGACCCAGTAGTTTGAGTTTTATTATGTTTTGGTTTTAGTTTGCATCAGGGGTTGTTTTCTTGTTCTCTGGTAGTGTTGATTATGATGATGTTTATTATTTGAGTTTCATGTTTCTGTGGTGTTTAGGATTTGTTCTTCAGTTGTGTCTGCTTAGTATTTGTCTAGCTCCATGTGCCATTTTCTGTCTGTCTCTCTATGTCGAGTTTGTGTCTTAGTGTGATGGTTGCTTGTTCCTGTTTTATTGTGATGGTCTGCGTCTCATGTGAGTGTGTTCAGTTTTACCTTTGTCTCGTCTTGTTGATTATTCCCAGCTGTGTCCACCACCTGTGTGTAATTCCCCTGTGATTCTCCGTCTATTTAAGTCATGTCTGCCGTCATTGTAGTTGCTGGTCCGTCTGTGTATTCCACCCTGCGTCATCTGTGTGTTTCCCTGCTGTCAACCGCCAAGTGTTTCTGCTCATGTTCAGGTTCGTGTTCTGTAGTTAGTTTGTTCCCAGTCTAGTTAGTCATAGCTCCCTTTGCCGTTTGTATTTACTTTCATGCTCAATAAACCACCTTCACACCTTCACGACTGCCTGCGTTTGGATCCTCCTTCATTGCCTCCACACGGCTCACCTCACTCGCCGTGACAGTTTCAAAGAAATGGTATCAGTTCCTTCATCACCCAGAAACTGCCAGCATGCACTTGCTACATGAGGCTGGGGATTGTGGATCAGAACCCAGGACTTGACAATCCAAACATCTCATCCCGATACCTAATAGTAGAGAAAGTCCCGGTGGCTGGCTTGTGAAGGTCCCTACATGAGTATCTCTCCTCAGACCATCACTGACCCACCACCAAACCAGTCAAATTAAACAATGTTACATAATACTGTCCTCAGCTGCTTTAGACCATGTCACGTCTGTCACATGTGCTTAGGGTGAATCTGCTCTCATCTGTAAAAACCACATGGACGCCAGGGTGGGAATGCCAATTCTGGTATTCTTTGGCAAATTCCAGTCAGACTCCACGGTGCCAGGCAGAGCTCTCTAAAAGATGTTGGGCCCTCAGGCCACCCTCATGAAGTCTGTTACTGAATGTTTGGTCAGAGATGTTCACACCACTATCATGGTCATTCTGTAGGGCTCTGGCATTGCTCATCCTCCTCCTCCTTACACCAGTCCTGCTGATGGGCTAAGGCCTTCTACGGGTCTGTCCAGCTCTCCTAGAGTAACTAGAGAGCTGGAATCACCTCCATGCTCTTGAGAGTGTGTTGGGAGACACAGAAAACCTTCTGGTAATGATGCCTATTGATGTGCCAGCCTGGTGGAGTGGGACTACCTGTGCAGCCTCTGTAGAGTCCAGGTATCGCCTCATGCTACAGTAACACTGAGCCCAGCAGCAAAAATGTCAGTGGCTCCACCTGAAAAACCATTCCTGTTTTGGGGGCTGCTCCTCTAGTGCACCTGCTGTTAATTTCATTAACACCAAAGCAGCTGAAACTGATTAACATCCCCCTCTGCTACTTTACTAACCAGATCAATATCCTAAAAGCTTGACTGACTAGATGATATACTCTAAATGAAAAGTATTCCTTTACTTTTTTGTTTGGCATATCAAAATGTGTGGTACAATTTGTCCAGTTGAACTACAAATTAATTCTGAACCAGTCTGTGCGTCTACCCTGCGAGAGTCGGGGTTTCAATTAGCCTCTCTCATCCTTCGGCTGTTGCACGCTTCACCGAACCCATGTGGTGCCCAGTAAGCAGGCTGGCAGAGTGGCAGGCAGTCCTCAAGCAGCCTCCAATCCACCTGAATAAAAACACTTGACCTCCTCAATAAGGGTCACCAGTCACTTTTATTAAGGGTGCAAAGATCTGAAGGGGTGACATTTGCCCAGCCATCCCGATATCCGGGTTTTGCCTAATCCATGTGTTTTTGGATCCTATGCACAGTCAGTGGAGCCAGACGCTCAAATGGCCCATTGACGGGAGGGGCCATTGTGTCAGCGACAGTGAAATGTATAAGGAAAGAGCAGGGGGTTTTGTTTTTTTTATTTTGGATAAAGGTCTGTTCTGCAGACCTGAAGCTGAACCATCTAGTTTGCATATCAATACCTTCAGGCCTGAATAACTTCAGTCAGCTGATGAATGAGAGATTTGCTGCTATCTCAGGTCTCAGGGCTCTCTGCAGAGAGAGACATAAAGGAAACTTTTCAGCAGCGGAGAGCTCAACGACATAGCCCGGTGGTTCCCTTTACGCACTCCTCACCAGTGAATGGGATTGTGTGACTTGAAGATATTCTATAACTAGAGAGTATACACTGGGGAAAGTGAACACCACCCGCCTGTCAAACGTTAGCACGTTTTGGTTTAAAAAAATCTGCTGAGGTAACTGATCGCCTCATAACTCCTCTGAAAATGTTGCTGGCAGTGAAAGTGGCTGCAGAATTCTGAATGAAAAACCATGTGGTCTTGACCTGAAACTGCAACTTGCTCCACTTTCATCCCTGTTTTTTACTTCTTCTTTTTAATCTGTTATAAAATCTAGCCGTTAAGCTGATAAAATCCAAACGCATGCAGTGAGTTCAAAAGAGAGCTTTGCTTAAAAAACAAGGTACTTAAAGCAACAGAAGCTGTAAAAATGGTAAAAATGTATCAAACCTGAAAGTTGCTCATGAAACTGTGCAGGGATCAGCGAGTGCACAGCGGTAGTTGACAATTCATTATGTGTACGCCAGCTTCAATTTCTGCTGCTAACACAAGTGTCATCCAAGCTTTTTCTATGTTAATGGTAATTGAATTGAACTGATACAACTGCTGATTCAAATCTAATGAAATAAGAATTTAAAATAATGCATAAATTCAAAAATAGATACATTTCTCAGGCTGCGCAGCTCTTGAAGGATTAAAGTCGTAATCAGGTCCAGCATCCTTGTGAGTACCCCCCCCCTTCCCCCACCCGTGTATTTGTGTTTAGGTGCTTCATCGATTAAAGATGCAGGAAAGATCTATCATTTGATAAATAATATTATACAAATACGATAAGTATGATAGTGACCCATACCTGACCCCAAAGCTAAATCACAACGACGCTGGAACATGGCACCTATAAGCTCATATCTCCACCACCTATAAACTAAAGAGGCAGCTATTGATTGGTAGCATCTCCCCTCAGTGGAGGTCCCAGAGGCTGAGAATGTAATATTAATGGATCAGGAGGGTGTTGCTGTGTGTGTTTATAAGTGTGTGAGTGTGTGCATGCTTCTGCGCTCGTAGTTCAACCTGGGTGACTCCATTAACCAGCATGGCAATAGCGGTCAGCAGTTTATGGTGACCAGGATCACAGGTCAAGGGGGAGAGAAGAGGTCAAAGATTGCCATCCCTAAAAGGTCTCCAATCACCCTGGTGAATTGATTGCTTACACATCAGAAGAGCCACTGTCCTGTGTTAACTTCAAATTTAACCGCAGACGCCTGCAGCTACACGACCCCTACAAAAAAAAAAAAGCCACCCCAACTACAGGGAGTGCAGAATTATTAGGCAAATGAGTATTTTGTCCACATCATCCTCTTCATGCATGTTGTCTTACTCCAAGCTGTATAGGCTCGAAAGCCTACTACCAATTAAGCATATTAGGTGATGTGCATCTCTGTAATGAGAAGGGGTGTGGTCTAATGACATCAACACCCTATATCAGGTGTGCATAATTATTAGGCAACGTCCTTTCCTTTGGCAAAATGGGTCAAAAGAAGGACTTGACAGGCTCAGAAAATTCAAAAATAGTGAGATATCTTGCAGAGGGATGCAGCAGTCTCAAAATTGCAGAGCTTCTGAAGCGTGATCATCGAACAATCAAGCGTTTCATTCAAAATAGTCAACAGGGTCGCAAGAAGCGTGTGGAAAAACCAAGGCGCCAAATAACTGCCCATGAACTGAGAAAAGTCAAGCGTGCAGCTGCCAAGATGCCACTTGCCACCAGTTTGGCCATATTTCAGAGCTGCAACATCACTGGAGTGCCCAAAAGCACAAGGTGTGCAATACTCAGAGACATGGCCAAGGTAAGAAAGGCTGAAAGACGACCACCACTGAACAAGACACACAAGCTGAAACGTCAAGACCGGGCCGAGAAATATCTCAAGACTGATTTTTCTAAGGTTTTATGGACTGATGAAATGAGAGTGAGTCTTGATGGGCCAGATGGATGGGCCCGTGGCTGGATTGGTAAAGGGCAGAGAGCTCCAGCAAGGTGGAGGTGGAGTACTGGTTTGGGCTGGTACCATCAAAGATGAGCTTGTGGGGCCTTTTCGGGTTGAGGATGGAGTCAAGCTCAACTCCCAGTCTTACTGCCAGTTTCTGGAAGACACCTTCTTCAAGCAGTGGTACAGGAAGAAGTCTGCATCCTTCAAGAAAAACGTGATTTTCATGCAGGACAATGCTCCATCACACGCGTCCAAGTACTCCACAGTGTGGCTGGCAAGAAAGGGTATAAAAGAAGAAAAACTAATGACATGGCCTCCTTGTTCACCTGATCTGAACCCCATTGAGAACCTGTGGTCCATCATCAAATGTGAGATTTACAAGGAGGGAAAACAGTACACCTCTCTGAACAGTGTCTGGGAGGCTGTGGTTGCTGCTGCGCGCAATGTTGATGGTGAACAGATCAAAACACTGACAGAATCCATGGATGGCAGGCTTTTGAGTGTCCTTGCAAAGAAAGGTGGCTATATTGGTCGCTGATTTGTTTTTGTTTTGTTTTTGAATGTCAGAAATGTATATTTGTGAATGTGGAGATGTTATATTGGTGTCACTGGTAAAAATAAATAATTGAAATGGGTATATATTTGTTTTTTGTTAAGTTGCCAAATAATTATGCACAGTAATAGTCACCTGCACACACAGTTATCCCCCTAAAATAGCTAAAACTAAAAACTACTTCCAAAAACATTCAGCTTTGATATTAATGAGTTTTTTGGGTTGATTGAGAACATGGTTGTTGTTCAATAATAAAATTATTCCTCAAAAATACAACTTGCCTAATAATTCTGCACTCCCTGTATATCCAGCTCCAGCCACCAACTTTAGTCAGTTTTTGGCACACACTTAAAACAAGTGTGTGCCAAAAACTGACTGAACATGTGTCTACGTTCAAATGACTACAGCGCATTTAAAACTGCTGAGAGGCTTTCTGCAGTTTTACGCTGTTAGAGCCAGAGTCACTTTGAAGAAAGCATTTTCCATCATGGACAAACGTATAGTTTGACATCCTGGTGAATTATCTTAATGCTGAAAGTTAGATGGGAATATTGATGCCTCTCTCACATCTGTTCACTAAATATGACGCTAAAGTCAGCAGATGGGTAACATAGTTTAAACTCCAGGAACTGACTGACTAACACTCTGGGGGATACAGTCAATTTTTCGGGTCTTTTGTGGCCAGGATGTCCTGATAGTAGATAACAGATATTCAGTTCCAGACTTCCTGTTCCATGTGCCATTTATTCCTTTTGAACAAGGATAAATTCCCCAAAAGCTTATACAGAGCTTAGTCATCAGGTGATGGCTGGTTGTTGATGATTTGTGAGAGAAGGAGAGCCGAACGATTGAAAAAGAAGGTTTACAAGGTGGTGCTATGAAGCACAGGGGGATTGGCTGAGCTGAAGGTGGCCGAGCTGAAAAGTTAATAAGATTTTAATTGGAAATGATCATTGGACAGGATTAGAATTCAATTTATCTAGGAGAGATAATTCAGGCTGAGCAGTAAGATGGTTTGAACATGTGCAGAGGAGGAAAACTGGCTATACTGGACAAAGGATGTTGAATATGGAGCTGCCGGGTAGGAGGAAAAGAAGAGGAGAACTACAGTAATGCAGAGGGTTGATGTGACAGAGTAGGATGGTAGAGATAGGGTTTGATGGAGGCAGATGATTTGCTGTGGCGACCCTTGAAGGGAGCAGTCGAAAGAAGGCGACGGTGATGACTCTGTGATTATCATATTTCATCATATGTGATCTCTTTTCTGATCTCCAAAACAATTGCTTATTTCTATCAAACCAAACCTTTTTCAAATGTGATTTGAGAAGCTTTTGCATAGTTGCACGCATATATCTGTTACTAAAGATGAGCACAGTTTAGACTGAAAACTGGCTTGATTAGTAGGCTTTTTCGAAATTTAACAAATTTAGCCTACCAGCACATTTAAACCGCACTAATTAGACATGACATTACCTTTTCACTCTAACCCTAACATTTTTATTATTAAGTAATGATAATGACGATAATGATCTAAAAAAAACTGCCAGTGCAGTAAAAGCATGCCTGGAAAGAAAAACACTATCGTAGATTGGCCTCACCAGAGCTTGAACTTCAGCAATGTGGGATCATCTAGATGGAGAACAAAACAAAAGGCCGCCGACATCTAAAGAAAAGCTTTAAATGTCCTTCAAGAAGCCCGGAGAACGATTCCTAAACACTACTTTAAGAAACGACAAAAAAATATTGCCTAAGAGAGATCAAACTGTGTTGAAGAATAAAGATGATCATACTGTTTTTGCCTTGTATAATCTATTTTTGTTTGAATAGGCACAACAAAATGGATAGATGTCTGCCTGGATACTATATTCCCATTTATGTATTCATATATTTCAATAAACAGCTGCACCTATTTCCGTGGTGCAGCTCAAGACTTTTTGCATAGTACTTTACAGTAGCTGTGATGGATGTGGAACAGAGGCTAGCTGTGGTGTGAGATCATGACTGCTGAAGTGCCAATCTCATTTTAAAGCTGCTTTTTCTTTCAGGATGAAATATTAAACAAATAGTCTTTACAATTTCATATGATGTAAAGGAATGGGGTCATTCCTACATCATCTCTTGCAATAACACAACACCGATTAATTACGCGTTCTTTTCTAGTCATCACGAGTCTCGTACATCTTGTCCAGGAACCAGCAAATCATCTGCCCCGCAGATGTATGTTGTAGTCTTGGCAGCAGCAAACTCAGCATGTCTGGAATGAATACAAAGAGTTTGATCCGAATACTTCTCAGAAATAAATTGCAAAAAATGACCCAAATGCTTGTTTCAGAACAAAATATTTAGTCAGAATTTCCAGCAGAATTTCAAATACAAAAGTTTCAGAGAAAACATCTCAACAACACTGTGCCACCTTATAAATTAGACTTTTAGAAATACACAGTTACATGTAAGTACTGTACCATGTGACAGGGTAGTTGTTAATCAAACAAAGTGGAAAAACAGTCACTGGTTTACTGGCTGTAAATGTTCCTCTCCAGTCTTTAACAATGCACTCATTGCATTAATGACATAAATAACTGCAAATTTACAGCTTGTAGTTGACCATGGCTGGTTTCCCTCTCTAACCTTTTTTCATCAGAACCAGCTATATATCATCTTTGCTACATCTTGTATTTAAAAAAATGAAATGATAGTCCATAAAACAAACTTTAGACTTTTTGTAAGTGTATATAACCAGAGTTGAACTGTTATTTATGTTGATTTAGTGTAACTATTTCTGAATGATCAACTTGTGTCTCAAACCATTTGCATTTATTGTGATTGCACCATTGCGTATCAGTTACTGTCGTTTGGTTTCTCATGGCTTTGTTCACCCATCGATTCTCTTTTTCTTTTTGGTTTAACTTTGTGAACATCTCCCATTGTCAGTGTTTTGGATAGCAATGGCAGCTTAACTTGGGGTGTCAAGTGCTTGAAATCCTGATTTAAGTAAATAGGCATTATGCTTTAGTTTGCCTTCTGCTTGTCTGTATGAGCACAAAACAAGCCATTTGCACAAGACTTTGTCGAAAATGCTTGCTCAAGTGCTTCAAAGAATTGAAGTTTTCTAAACTTTGTTAGCATGGTTGTTATAAAGCCAGGTGAAGGCTCCTTTGTGCATTGGCATTCAGGTATCATACTTTAATAAATGAAAAACAAAAGGCAAGTTATACAGAGTAGAACCTTTGGCGACAAAGAACACACAGTATCCCTGCCTGTGTTTAACTGTTGGTGAATAGTGGTGGCAGTTTTTAAGAGCTTTGGTGAGTTGCCATTTGGTCCCAGCCAAAGTCGTGGCCAGTCATTTGGTAAAATTTAAGATTAAAAGGTCTGTAGAAGTCTCTGAGCCTGAGCAGGACTTCAGAGGGTATCTGTGGATGGGGCCTCCCCTTTGACTTCCCCAGGCAGCGAGGCCTGCTGCTCCCCTCAGGCTTCTTTAGGCAGGGGAAACCTTTGGTCTGGTTGAAGTAGAAGTGCTTATCTGTGACCACGCGCTTGAGCCCTAGGAAGTCCTGGACCCGACCCATTTCACCCGCCGGGTCTGTTACAAGGCGTTCGCCGCTGACAAACAGGAAGCGCGACATTGGAAAGTAGCGCAGCCAGTTCTCTAGGTGCTTGGCGTAGATGCCGATGCGTACAGCGCTCCAAGACGTGTCGATGAGGCCTGTGGTGGCGTTACGAAAAGCCAGGTTCTGAAAGGATGGAAGCCCGGGAGATTTGGACAGAGTCTGCGTGTAATCGGAAACAGCGCGCGTCACAGGGTCCCGAACCACCACGATAAGCCTGGTGTGGCGGCTCATGGAGAAGACGCGCCGAGGAGCTTCTTTGGTGATGAAGTAGCTCGGCGTTTTCTCCATGGTTATCTGGCCTTCCAGAGTACGAGGCATCAGGTTCCTGGATGAAAGAGAGAAAGAGAGAAAAAGCCATTTAACACAGTCGAAAAGCCCCCCCAAAAAACCCCACTACACTGTAGTTACTGAGAGCTCACATATTAAGAGTACATATTAGAGAAATGATACATTCCCTTAATATTTCCAGCACATTCCTTTGACGATGCCTCACTTGCCTTCGAGGCTTTTTGATTTCGGTTTGTAATTAGAGGGATAAATCGGTGATTAGAGAGAGATAAACATGGCATTAGCTGCTGGCACTGATGGAGTGACCATGTGAGTTTAGTCTGGGAGGGAGCTACTGAACGGCTACTGTAGGAAAACCGCGAGGCTATGCTAACCTCAGAAAAGTAATTTCCTCATCTCATCCGCGGCCTCCTTCTAAACAAGCTCATAACCGCTGCTCTTGCTCCTGTGTTCCTCGATGATGGGAGAATGTCCGGCTGGCCTGAAGTAATAGCCACACTGCTGTAATACCACTAGCATTTCTTACAGCACTGCTCTCACTGACACCTGGAAATCAAAAGTATAGCAGCTAACTGTTACCTAGCTAACTTTCATTATCTCGTACTGCTTGCTTTGAATTGCAAACACACTGCCAGCTGTCGGTCTACCGGCTGCTGTCGACTAAAACAGCTGCATGCTAACTACAAAAGCTTCCAGCAATCACGAGGCAGTTCCTCCAGAAATTTAGTTTAGATTACTACTTGAGTAAAATGTTATATTTGCAGTTTGGCCATCTTTGCTAATCAAAAACACTGCATTCACTCGCCAAGCGGGCATTTTTCAACAGCAGACACTTTGACCTGTCACATTAGGAAACCACAGGTGTTACTAATTACTGACGGTGCTCTGTTGTGGCTTTTCTCAGCAAGCCGAGACAGGACAGCAGAAAGAGTATCGCGCCGGTACCAGGGCCCCGAAACTGAAGCTGCTAAATGAAATTCAACTGTCATTAATCTTTTATTATTTACATGTGTGCCTTTTCTGCAATGGCTAAATGTTTTTTTTCCAGAAAATGGTCTATTGCTCACATTCGGGAATGTGGGAAGACTCTTAGAAAGAACATGGTCAGATAGTCAAGTTATTTGGACAAACACACACTTTAAGGGTTTAGATAATCTAGAAAAGCTCCAATATGACTCTGCTGTTGGTTTCATGCATATTTAGGCTTTATAGTCAAAGCCAGTCAAAATATGTAATATGAAATATTATTTGAAAGTAATTTGCACCGCTGTGAAATTTAAAACGTCGGCTCACAGTTTAATCCGAGGGTAGAAATGGCATGCGTTTGTTTTTCTCTGACTTGGAATAAAATGCAATGTGATGAAGAAGTTACTGTCAAGAGGCAACAAAATGAAAGTCACAGTAACTCTGCACCGTGCCCACTCTTTGACATTGAAGTACATTATGAAGTATGCTTCAGTTTGTCTCTTTTGCTCCCCATATTTCAGTCCACTCCTCTTTGCTCTCTATTTCCATTATCCCCGCCCGAGTGGACTGACCTCCTGCTCGCCATTGCTGCCACATCTTTATGACGTGACAGTTTATTTTAAAGAAGGATGCTTCAGCAGAACAAAAACTTATGATTAGACTTGCTTTGTGACTTATTTCGGCAGCGTCTAGGCACGGCAACACACTGTCCTCATGCACAGTGTCACGCTGATTTTTAGTTGTAATTTAGGCCCAATCAGCAATCACACAACATGTGTATGCCAATACAGCTGAACCATGCCAGAGCCCACCTCACCTCCAAGCAGGCAGTGGCACAGAAAACTCAACCACGCCTGAACGCAGTCAAAGAAAGTTGACTTTGCAAATGTAGATTGTGTAGAATGAGGTACGAATGAAAAAGTAACTTTAACCCCAGGCCAGTCAACTGATGAGGCTTGGGGCATTGGTGAAATAACCTTTACTATATCCTCTAACTTTAATGTCTAATATTTGTCTTTGCAGGAAGCTTAAAGTAACATTTTAACCCTCCATCACCAAGTATCTCATATTTGATGCATGAATTTCTGACTTTAAAAAAATCTAAATCAATTGCATAAGATGTTGCAAATATGATACAAATTAAAACTAATATATAGAAATTAATATTTGATTAATTTTTGCTTTAAGTTTTTTTAGAATGTTCAAAAAACACAAAAAAATTTTAAAATGTAAAATTTATGGCTAAATTTAATGTTTCAGGATTTACAGGGTTAAAACTGACATGATATGACCACCTTGTGGCCTAAAATAAAATAATTTGTGTTGGTGCAAATGGCTTTTTGGTTCCTTTTATTTTATCGATCAATCCATGCTATCAAACTCAAGCAAAGTAATAACTAACAAAAATAAGATCCAAACGATAAACTGGGATTGTTATTTAATTTATGGACTATTTGGGCTGTGGTGGTGTAACTGCATTTCTACATTTCAATTATACTACTGCAGCAGTTATACTTGCGGACTGCATACAGCCCAAAGGTATCCTATAATAGGGCTCACCATGTCTTCTGGTCCAATCCTGTTATTGCCTTTGGCTCCCTGCTTATTATTATCAGTACTTGGGGTATTCTGGGCACACTTTGGCTTAAAAAAAAAAAAAAAAGGGCTGCCCTCTTCCTCTTGATCTTTACCCCTACTTAGATGACTCAGACTGAGAGGACATACCTCAAAAAGTTCAACAAACCCTGACCGAAGCCTGTGTTTGACTGAGAGTCTCCATAACCTGCCAGAACAGATTGTATATAAATCGGGGGGAAATGGGAGGGAAAGGAAAACCTATTTGTCTCGTATCGTTTACTTCATTCAAATGCTACCGTAACACCAAAATGGAATCTAATAACCTCCGTTGTGAAAAATATTCTGCCAATTTTCCCTCTCCTAAAAAAAACAACAAAACGCACTGGTTTGCAAAGGAGATTCAAATCGCAGGCAGCAGTTTGTGTTATAGAAATCCAAGTGGAGAAGAATGCCAGTGTTGCAACTGTGAAAGATCCCTCAGCTAATTTCCATGCTTCCCCCCTTCCCTCCTCAGCAGGCATGTGGTGGCGGTTGGGTCGGAGTCTTCGTGGTTGGTCTGCAAGTGAGGGGCTTACTGGGGCTCTGGTGTGTGGTGATGGAGACTCCATTTCTCTCTCTCTCCCTCTTTCTCTGATCCAACACACACACTCGGCTCCAACTCCGGCATGTCCCCTGGCATGAAACTCTGAGGGTAACACCAAATACACAACTTATGGCATTCATAAGAAATGTCTGACTCGGATTATGGGGGCTGAGGCAAAACAAAATTGTGAAATGTACAACAAATACCTAAAGGAAAAAAAAAACGATGCTGTTCCCATGAGTCCTCTCTCCATTAGGGCGTAGTGTAAGCTACAACCTATAGCTCAGACGTTTCTAAGCATGTCGGTCGCGAGTTTATTTCTGGTGACCACATGATATAAGTGGCAATATAGTTTTTATGGATCTGAGTCCCAGAAAAAAAGAAGCTGAAGACCTCGTTTGTATCCCAGGAAAGTTTAAGAGCTCTGCCTTTCAGAGGAAACTGCACTCTCACATACAGTATGGGCAAAAGTTGTTGAAGCTAGGTTAAGAAGATGCTGAGAGAGCACTACAGATGTGATGTTTGCTTTGAGAGTGTTGATGGGGAAGTATTGAGAAGTGTTTTTGTAGAATACATGTATGTGAATGAGAGAGAGACAGGTGTAACAGTGACGATCCAATGAGTACAAGTAATGACGGAGGATAATTAAATAATTAAAAATAAAAATAAAAAAAATAATTAAATACTTGGACTCATCCACACAAAGCAATGGACAGAGCAAAAAGTAGGTGATTTGTGACAGAAGGATAGCAGCAGGAGCAACAGGGAAGGTTTACAACATGGTAGTGAGATAGTTTGGAGAAAGGAGCACTGAGAGAAAGACAGAAGTTGAAGAAGACCAGGATGGGACAGATTAGAAATAATTACTTCTGAGGAAATGACTGGAGGAGGAGGGATGGTGGATATACTGGGCAAAGGATGCTGAATGTGGAGCTGAAGAGCAGGAGGAAAAGAAGAAGAACTCTGTAGTGAAAGAGGAGAGGATGTTAGGGATAGAGTGAGATGGACGCAGATGACCCATAAAGGGAGCAGCCGAAAGAAGTGGAAGAAGACGATGCTGTTTTGGTAAATTTACTTCTCCTTATCCATCCTTGCCTACCTGTGTCACCCACTTTTTCCAATATGATTCCTGAAATCCCATCGGAAAAACATGTGCGATCGATTCAGCGAGTATTTCCAGCTGAGAAAAAAGAATAGTCGCATCCTTTAATTATCATATTTTCTGGCCCATTAATATTACTGTCACAGGAATCAGCCTGACACTGGAAAAACTGATATTAACACCATCGATACCCCCTCCCCCTCTTTTTTTAATTGTATTTTTCTGAGTTTCCAGCATGTTTGAACTATTTCGTGAGTGTGCTGCAGCACTAAATGGATGTTTCATTTCAGTCAGGCTAATGAACGCCACAGTAACCTGTTTGAGGCACAGAGGGGCTTCTATTGACGTCGTGTTTACATTTTTAGGCCACACAGTGATGGAACACAGGGTGGGGGGAGGAAAGGGACTGCCGGTAAGGGTGGATTACAGCTGAGAGAAGAAGAAGAGGAAGAAGAAGAAGAAGATCAGCGATTGTGAGTCTAAAAAAACAAAAGGCGAGAGCCACAGATGGAGAGAAGAAAAGCAGCAGCGAGAAAGCGCAAAACAGGGGCATCTCATCTAATCTCCCATTATCTCATGAAGATGAGAAGAAAATCAAAATGTTTGTTCTTTTTATCTGATCACAACTGGTGTGTGTGTATGAAATGGTGCCAGAGAGAGTTTAGGGCGACCTAGCAACCTGATGTTTGTTTTCATCACACCTCTCCCATCAGCATCTGGAGCAGGAATGCGGTTTGGTCCGATAGTATGCTGATGTGCGTTTATCTGTGCATACAAATGCATCCAGGCACACACACTGTCTCTTTCGCACACACGTTTAGCTTGTGGTCTGTGTGGGTGGGCTGAGGTTTATTAGAGACTGTTTAAATGGCTGCAAACTTGTGGGCTTTTATTTATCAACAGAAAATGAGCACACATCAGTTTAGTAGTTTGTGCTGCCCTCAAAGGCAAGAGAAAAGCAGGGGCTACTTGACAAACAGATTATCTGAAAAAGTATTTTTCAGCCACCCCGATTAATCAGAACAAAATGAACTAGAAAAATTTGCATTTCCTGCGAAAATGCAGTGTGGATGCTTTAAAGCTGAAGCTGTATGCAAAAACTAGCTGAAAAGTTGCAGAAATTGTAAAAACTTTGCAGAAGCAAAGGAACTTTGCTAAAATGGAATAACTTAGCAGAACTGCAACATCTTAGAGGAAACATAATACTTGGCAGAAATACAATAGCATAGCAGAACTTAGCAGAAATATTGTAACTTACCAGAAACATGATAACTTCTCAAAAATACAAGAATTTAGGAAAAATAGTATAAGATAACAGAAAGAATATATTTAGCCAAAAATACTTAAACATTACGGAAACACTATGATTTAGAAAAATAGTACAACATAGCAGAAATACTGTGATTTACCAGAGACACTGTGATGAACTATGAATATTGTCATTTTAAATTAATACTATGGTTTAGCACAAATACTATCATTTGGCAGAAATACTGTGTTTCAGCACAAATACTCTGGTTTAGCACAAAGGAGATTAAGGAGATATGACAATTCGAAAATGCCTCTCATTACAGAAATCAAGCGGTGATTTTGAACAAACTCTCCATTGACTTTCTATGGAGAGTTTTCCGACTTTCTGTTGGTCTGAGGAGATTTGCCAAAATTCTATAAATTCCACAACAATGATAGTGACATTTTCAGAAAGCCAGCAAAAATACCTACGTTTTGATGTATAATTTGTGGAAGTTGAGTGAAATTTGAGCAAGTAGCAAGAAGTTGTTCGGACATGAAGAGAAGACTGCGAAACCTTCAGTGGCAACAATAACAACGCATGTATTTTGTGAGAAATCACAATTTTGCAACTCAAAACTTTAAGAAGCATAAAAGTAAAACGGTAAAAGATTTGAAAAAGCTGATTTATACCTGAATAGCCCAATAATTTGAGAACATTTTAAAGTTTGAATGGTTGTTCTACGTGAAAATATGAGGAAGTAGTTAAGTTTCAAAAACAAGCTAATTTTAGCAGAATTGCAAAGTTTCCCATTCATTTCAAATTAAAGGAAAAAAGCTTAATATTTTAAAAAGTATAATAGTGAAAAATACCAAAAGACATAGCCGTTATTAGCAGAAATAGCAGAATAGTTTAAAATTTGAACGGTGAAAATCGGCTGAAAATTGTGGAAGTAGATCCACGGCGAAAAGTGTACGGAAACACCAAGAAAGAACTCAATAGTGTGGATGCTTAAAGCATCCACACAATAATTTTGGATTTTGATGAATGGAGGATAAAGTTTTTCTACAGTTTGATCATTACGGAATATAAGGCGGGACTTCTCGTAGCTAACACTACAGAGTTTGATCTTCTTTTATAAAAGCAAAAGGAAAATATCCCATGTACTAAATTGTAGATTAAATTGATATATCTAATACCCAGCAAAGATTATGCACATTCATACCACTTTTTGCAACCTCAACGCCTTATTTGTTTTTAAAAAAGCGGTTTGGTAAGGTAAGGTACTGTGAATGCTTATTATCACTTTTCCAGTGGTAAGCACATTCCCCGGCCATTTCCATTTCTGTTTGTGCACAACCCATCTTGCTCTGTCTGCCTTCTCCTTACACACACATATATAAACACAGCGCACACATGTGCACACTGTAACCATCTGAACATGCCCTCCACAGGATGGACCCACATCTGGGAGCAATGAAGTTCTTAGTTTGTGTGCGCGTGTTGGATGTGTGTGCGCATGGCGGAGATGAGGGAAGTGTTTCTGGTTTAGGAAGTTTCCCTCTGGTCCCAGGGTTCGGAGCTCTGAAAGCTGTGATCCATACAGGTTCTGCCGGGCCTGAGGCCAGATCCCCGGACCCTCTTAATCCCCACCAGCCTGCGCTGCACGGAAATGGACTCTTCCACCCCGAAGGTCAGGGGCAGATGGTTGCGTTTCACGGAGCGAGACCACCGGGGATCACGGAGATCATGTAATGCAACATGTTATCACGAGCAGACTCTCTCGTATGTGTTGCGTTTCCTTCCTCTATCTCCGACATTTTTTCTCGCCTCACCTCCTTTCTTCCACTCCTGATCCCCCTTTTTTTTTTTAACAACTTCAAAGCTTCCCCTCGGCCTCTACTGTATCCTTCAAAGTGAGAATGTTATGAATGCATTTGACATGTGTGAAGGGATTTTAAAACACACTGACATCCTCAAACCACTACAGAGGGACGTCTGAAGACGGATACAGTTAGCCTGCGTGTGTTCAAAGATCTGTAAAAGCTGCTGCGTGGAGGGAGAGGGTTGTCATTACTGTCGGCAAATACAGGGCTGAGAAGTTTCTGTGGGCTGATTAGAAGTCAGCAGGGACTGTAAGCAACTCAATAAAAGGGGAGCTAAAGTAATGCTTCACTTTGTGTCTGTTGGAGTCGGGCCATTGCGTTAGTTGGATGATGTTTTTGGCTGCTTATCTTTATTTAAATGTACCCAGTGCCTTGTATAAATACAAGAAATCTTGCACATCTTCTCCTTTACTTCTTTGGCTGCCAAAAATAGATTTGATCAATAATAATAATAACAAAAGGAAACTGAATGTGGGATTCTTGTGTGTCTAAATGCAATTCAAGAGGCTTTTTTTAATTCAAAGACGACACCCTACAGGGTTTACGCAGCGTTCATTAAAAATGTAAGACCTTTAAAATATTCCAGGCAGTGATATTTAATTTTATATTACATTTTGTTAATACTTCCCAGCAGTATGTAAGAATTCCTAGCATTAAAAATTAATTGACGGGCTGACCGTAATCAGACAATGAGCTTCTAAGTTAAAATAGCTTTAGTATGAAGTATTGGTAAGAAGTGGTCAAAAAGCACTTACAATGCAAAAGTTACTGTCTCTGTTAGGACCTATAAGAATTTACGCCTGCTTACTGGACGCGTATTCAGTGTTTTTAATGCTTCTTGGACATCTGTGCTATGTTATAGGTTGGCACAAGAGTCTTACACAATATCTGTGTGACATAAATCCATCACAGATCATGTTACGCTCCCTTCAGTTGTGTACGTGTGTGTTTTTGCGTGTGTGTGGCAGACTATTACACGCTCTGAAGGTTGCTGTCTGGCTGACGCACCAGGGTGGCGATGAGTATTTTTACCGAGGAGGTTTGCATCACTGGGGTAGGTCGGTAGGAAAGAGCTGAAGAATGCGTCTAGCTGAGGGGAAAAATAGAGGCGTAACAGTTAATAGACACATCTCAAGGCCTGAGAGCGGTGAGTGAGCGAGCGAGCGAGGAGCAGTCAGAGTTTCCCCTGAAAAAAGATCTGAGCAGATAATGAAAGAGGAAGCTCGGCATGGTTTTGTTGTCAAACCTATGTGTGAATTTCAATAAAACCACTAAGCTGTAGCATTCGGTGGAAACCGACTGCACTGAATGAATGTGTTTTATATTGAACTTCTGCCTTTTTATAACACATTATATTTTTGGGGGAGTAGCTTAACATTTTGGAAAATACTACACTCGTAAATCTCTTAAAGAAGACAGAATGAAGATCAGGAAGAAAGGATGTGGTGATAAGATCTTACTGATAACAGAACAGCCCGTAATGACAGAAAGCACTAAATACGGAAACCCTCATGAATGTCTGGGCGTGTGAGTCTACTTTTTTGTGCCCGTACAAGTGAGTTTAAATAACTGTGTGTGTGTTTGCATGTGCATGGCACTTCCCCTGATTGCTCCCACCCTGCTTGACTTATCAAGTGGGAAAATCTACTGTTGTGCTCCTGCCGGGGCCCACAGCGGCCCGCTTGTGGGGCTTTATCTCCGAGCAGCTAGCCAGGGGGCCTTTAAGGGGCCCCGCCCTGCCTTTCCCCATCTCCCGAATGCAGGATGAATACGGCCAGATAGAGTGGGTGGAGAAAGCGAGGGACTCTTCCATTTCCTCCCTTCTCAAATGTAACCCCGGTGATGTCACAATGTCACGATCTCACCGACATCACAGGACGCTGCAGTTGTATAATTAGGCTGGCAGTAAGATGTCAACACTTGGGAATGCATGTGAGCATGAGAGAAGTTTCTTTGGATTAAGCAAATACTCAATGAACTGCCCTAACACCACTTACTCATATGAGAATGTTTGGTACTTTATCAAAGAATATCCAGAGGAAGAGGACACAAACACACGACTCAAGAGCAAGAGTGAACCAAATTGTGTAGAAACATGAGAAAAAAACAAAAGAAGAACGCTACAAGAGGGGAAAAAAAGAAACTGCTGGAAAATTTGAGTGTAATGAGAACCAGATGAGCGAGCAAGTGGGAGGCGGGAACAGGTGTGGTACATTAAACACAGGTGATACTAATGCAACTGAAGGTGGGACAAAAAAATCACAATATAGGGAAGTCAAAGACAGGAAGTAGAAATCACTAATGTACAAAAAAGACCACAAATTACAAAATAAAACAACAACCAAAAAAAAGCAGTTATAATTATGTTATTACTATGTTATCTATACTACGTATATATATTTATATTATTATTTGCTCTTGACTGATGTGCACTGTTTGGCCTATTGACTGAATGACAATAATTCAATCAAACAGTGCACGTCTACAGTTCATGTATAAGCCTGTTTTGGACATAATAATGAATATGAGCATTTCTAGTCACTATGTTCACTATAAAAATAATGAAAAAATTTGATATAAATATATTAAAACCATACGGCAAAATGTATATCATTTTTACAGCTTGACAAATCTATAATAACAGTAATTATAATTTTATACCACAAATATGACCCATTATAGCAAACAGATAAATTGCTGTTTATTGCCTTTTGACTTGCTGTTAGTTTGCCCTCGGCCCAGTTAGTCCAGTTAAATATTAAACATGTGCAAAGAGGTACATGCTGTAATGTTTACCCTTCCCTTTGACCGTGCACTAGAACCAGGGAACACACGCTTCCACTAATTAAACAGCTCCTCTAAATGAGTACATACACATGTGGGACAAACACACCTCAGCAACGCTATAATTGACTCAATATGGACTTTTGCTTGCCTGGCAACTCCCCAGGTCCCGACCAATAAGAACACTCGATACTGTACGATCGTGGAAACCCACTTCCGAGCAGTTGCAGCCTTCATCCCTGTGGTTTCTCAGCTCATTGTTAGCACTGTCTTAAGCTGAAAAACGGAAATTACTGCTGGCAGAGACTGGGCTTTTACAACTGGAAACCATCCTTGCAGCGGTCTGCCATTAGTAGCATCTATCAGGCTCTTTGCAAGCTTTGGCTACATTTGTCCAGACATCAAACATTCAGGACACAGAAGGCTTTTGGATGAACATGAAGCAGGAGCTGGTGTTGGTTTCCAGATTTCCACCCATCACCGTGTCTTGTTTGATGTTTTGCTTGTCCTCAAATTCAGCTGTAGCTCTCTCTGCCAGAGTTTCAGGCATAATTAACCTAATTTCCTCTCAAAACCCACACAGACATCACTAACAATCAACCAGTTATTCTAAGTTGGTTAGTTCCAGTTTAGGGGAGTTTTCTAGGAAGGTTTTGTAGCAGACAAAGAAAAGTGTGTTTTTCTGTGGCTGCAGGTTCTCACGACCCACCCACCCCCAAGCCCGTCAGGCAGTCAGACATTAAACAGAGATGGACACCAATGAGAGGTCAGCAGCCACACACAAATACACAAACCGTCAATAATTACCTGCCTCTCCAGTGAGAGCATTTGTGGCAAATTTGGTGTGGATTTGTGGATTAATATTAACTATGAATGAAAAGCAGGAAACATCGTAGAGGAAGCAGAATTAAAAGGAGACTTAAATGTCTGAGCTTTTATAGATTGTGGAGCTGACTAAAAATCCCCAGAAGATGGCGAATGTATAAAAGAATATAAAGACATTTTAAATATTTTTCTGTTGTTTTTTACAACAAGCATTTTGAACATTTTGGAATTCAAACTGTTTTACTAACTATTACTATACATTAGGGTTGTTAAACGTAAACGTATAAAATAAAAAAATAATTTAAAAAAAATTATTAAAATAATGAAAATAAATTAAAATAAATACAAAAAAATATATAATTGAAAATATATAAAATTAAAAATATAATAACAAATATGAATATATAAACATTAAATTAAGCTGAAGACATAATTCACCAGTTTGTGGTTAGAAAAAGTACCGAATTTTTAACATAATGTTAAATTGAAAAAAAAAAAAGATTTATTAATCACGGTTAAATGAATATCAGTGTTGCATCATTAACATGGACGATGTACTGGAGTTAAAAATATTCATTTTAAAGGGATATAAAACAGTACTTATATCCCAGAACTGTACACAGCTTCAAATTTGCTTACCATAGTTCCTCAAATATGAGTAAATATGGCCAAGAGCTACAGATCAAAATGAGCCTATGACTAACTCTGGTATATTTAAAGTAATGTCCACCAATGTAAACTGGGGTTGTTAAAAAACAGTAGACAACATAATGGCCAGAGGTGTGGTCGACATGATCAAATAAAGGTCTCAAATAAGCAATAATAAGCTGTTTGTGTCATGGTCCCTGTGCCCCGCTGGTCAATCCTCTATTGGGCAATATGTTTGTGGTTTGTTTGCTCTCTCGCCCTCTCACTCTCTCTCTCGCCACGGCGATGCTCACTGCGGGCTCCCGCTGCTGGCCCACACACCTGCTCATCACCACACCGGCCGCTGATCCCAGCTGATTACTGCACTACTTAGATGGCGAGTCTGCACTAGTCTTCGCTGGATCGTTGAGCTATCAGTGTCAGTTAGACTTGTGTTTCGGCTAACCTTCACCTTGAGAATTTCTTATTATTATCCTGCTAACCCGACGTTTTTTGTGTAGATCGTTTTTGGAACCCGATGCGGAGAGGAGTGATTGAAGGGGGAACTTTTTGTACAGAAAGTGTGGAACATCCTTCTCCCAACCCTGTTTCCCACGGACCCTGGCGACCCGGACCCGTTTCCCCTGCACGTTGTATATAGCCACTTGGTGTATGTGTTCACTGTAAATAAACGCACTGTCCTTCGCTTAAAGGAAAACCCTGGCCTGCGCCTGAGTCTCTTTCGGAACCCCTAACAGTTTGTCTTGTATGTTTACCCTCCTTTTGTTCGTGCAGCGGTCATCAACGTTCACGTTAGATTAGCAAAGCTGTGACACCATGAGTGCAGTGGGTAGCTGCTGGCCTATGAGTGAGTGGAGCATATAAGTATAATAGGTGCTTATTTAAGTGAAATAAATAAAAATGTGTGCTGTATTGTTACTGTAACATGTATATTTTTAAAAAATGTAATGTAAAAACCTTTTAAAAGTAAAAGCCTACATCTAATTTATAAGTATATATATATATATGTGTGTGTGTGTGTGTGTGTGTGTGTGTGTATTCATATGCACAATATGAAGAGTGTTACCATTATTATATAGTTATTGACTCGTTAGTTTTGTTTCTCTCCTCACACCTCTTTCATTTCCTCTTTTTCATTTATGAGTAAGCTACGTCTGCAGATCTTGCACTATTTTTAAACACCCCCCCCCCCCCCCCCAATCTTTCCTCATGCACGCTCATTTAATATAAAAAGACTAATAACAGTGTAAAGGGGGGAAAAATAAAGCAAGAGGTTTGGTGGAAATGAAGGCAAATGATGTGATGAAAAGAAGGTGAAGGAGGTAGAAATAGGATTATTATTTTGTCGTCTGTGGCAGCTCATCAGTCATCCTGATCTCGCAGGTCTCCTGCTGCCTCGTCTGCTCTGTCTGTTTAACGAGGAGAGGCTGATTTCAATGAGTCTGCGACTGAAGAACAAGAGCGACGCCCCCTCTTCTTTGAGTCTTACTAAAAATGCCCATACTCAGCACAGCAGTTTGGAATTAAAACCCCAAACAGAAGAATTAAAAACCAGTCTGAGCGAAGAACAACACAAACTTTCTCTTTCTGTAACTGTGATTGAAATGTGGTAAGTTTCATACTTTCCCCAGTGATCCTTTCATTGTTCATCTCTCACCAGTCATCTGTTTCTATTAAATTTGACTGGATGAAAATGGCGTGCTGGCGGGGGGAAAGGTCGAACAGTGACGAGCTGTCAAAAAACTGATGACAGGGCTACATCAGGCCTTTTTTTGACCAAGTAAAAATCCATACCTCCTCCAGAACAAGTCTAGTTTGATTGAGTCACATTTAATTACAGCGCTTAAGCTTTTCCAGCTGAATTTTGTACTCGTTCTGATAATAACATCTCTCTATATATAGGTAAATAATCTCATGTGTGTCAGTTCTGACAGACATGTTGGATGATGCTACTAATGTTAATGGTTTGAACCCACTTGTTTATTCTTGTAGTGATACAGCTTCAAACATCCAAAGCACTGAACCCTGTCTTCCAAGGAAAGCTGCCTTTCTTTCTTTGCATTTCCTATTTTTCTGAATTCTTTATTGAAAGTGTCTCTTTCCCTCCCAGTCCTTGTTTACTCTAAAAAAACACTCCGTAACACGCAGCTTCCAAGAATGTGAGTACTGAGAAATTCAACCAGAGAATCCCATGTGATTGGTAGAGTGCCCTAACAGGAAATACAACCTGGACATTACTGTCTAGGTGGCGCATCTAACCCTCAGCTGAATTATACAACACGCTCCCTTGGTTTTACGACAAGAAAACGAAATGAGTCGATAAGGAAAGAGAAAGAAAAGTAGTGACTGTGAGGAGGCATAAAGAGAACGAGGCTCTAAAAGGAGTGAGAGCGTGTCCAGTGGCTTTACATTACACAGTTTGAGTGACCTGAACAAGCCAATAAATCCACTCCATCAACACTCAGACTGTGGGGCATAAATGTCAGCCGCGGATGGGAGTACGAGCTTCTTGTCAACAAGATGGAATATTCAGAAGTTAATTCATTTCTGCTGCAACAGCGTGATAAAGGCAGAGAGGAGGAAATCGATAGGAAGAACGTATTTTAGGTGATCAATATGGGGAAATGACATTTATATCTGCGAGATATTTATAGCGTCAAGAAATGGTGGGGAGAAGAAGAAGAAGAAGAAGAAAGTGGATGGAGATCAGGTATACAGCTGAAGCAGTGTGAATGGATCCAAGCTCACACACATGCTCACACTCACTCATTGCACACCATGGCTGTCTGAACCCCCATTCCCCACCACAAAGCCACAGAATCGTTTCCAGTAGATGGTACAGCCAAGGCTTTTCCACATATAAGCATTTTTTCTGAAACAATTTGCCAAATGCTTCCTTTAAGGATGTCCATGTGTTTTACTTGGTTACCAGCTGAAGACAGGGCCGTGGCTCTCTGAGCTCAAAGACACTTTGAAATGAAGAGCTCTGTCAGAGAATACTAAGTGATACTTTCCAGCACAATTTCAGATGATTTTGTTGGCTTCATATGCTACGGTTCTGTTTCAAATTGATATATTTGAATCACTAGGTACTTAGGCTGTAATTACACTTAATTAGTCATATTTTTTTATTACAAAAATAGATTAGATTTGGAATTATGGAAAAGGCAGAAAAGCAGGAAAATCAAAGGAAGGAGGGAAAAGAAAATATTAGAAGAGTGCGACAAATTTGGCATTTTTGAGACAGATAAATTGCAGATATTTGGCAATTTAAGTATTTGATATTCTGATATATCTGTTAATATTTCCTTTGAAACGTCAAATATAAAAAGATTTCCCAAAGTTTGGTATATGTAAATATTTATTTACTACTGCTATGCTCTGTCCAGCTCTGCTAAGAGCAGCTAGTTGTTGTTTAGGGCGTTCTAAACACAATAGCCATCAAGGAATTTGAAAAGTGCCCTCTGGTGGACAAACTGTACAACGTCAATGCTCAAAACATGGCTGAAGGGTGTTTCTCTAGTCGTTTCCTTACTTATTAAAATGTAATTTAACAGCTGTTATAAAACCAGTTGGCAAATTAGCAAATAGCTAATAATGGCTAATAAGATAAGCTCCAGATACTACAGTAAATGTACTTTTTATACAGACTATAATGTAGCATACAGGGAAAATGTGCTGATGTCAATAAATGGTTACATTATTAAAGTACCTATGCTGTAGATCAGGGGTGTCAAACTCAAATACACAGTGGGCCAAAATTCAAAACTGGAACAAAGTCGCAGGCTAACGTTAATATTTATTGTAATATATTTATTCCTCCAGATATAAGAATGAATCTTTTCTTATGGACTCAAACACGTTTTGCTGAAAAACTGAATATGGAACAAGCAAAACTTAATACTAAACAATATATATATTAGCTGTATAATACCAGTAGGCTAGCTCTAATAGTAATTTGGTATGGCTTCGCGGGCCAAATGTAATTAGTCTGCGGGCCAAATTTGGCCCGCGGGCCAGAGTTTGACACCTATGCTGTAGATAATATTTTCAGAAGGCTATTATGTCTACGATAAAGTTGTGTGTAGTTGCACAAAAAAACTAAAGAAGCTAAGTGATCTCAGTACTTCTGCATAACATAGTTTTTAATAGTTTTTACATTTGGGAAGATATATCCTTAAAATATAAAATAAAATCATTTGACAATACTTTTTTGCACTACTACCACCTGGACTGGCAGAAGGTTTAGCTTAGCTATTTATTTTGTTAGTTTGACTTAGGCTCACTTTTTCAACCATTAGCAAAAACCTTTAGATGCGTTAGTCATTCCATCTGTTTATCCAAAAACTTTAGATATTGTTTATTTACTTATTTCAGTTATTTACTTATTTCTAGTACCAATAAACTTGTATCAGATGTTATGTATTTTTTTTCTTGTATTTTATCATTTTAACGATTTATTTATTTTTTTACCTGGATATAATAGTTACAATAATTTATCCATTAGTTATCTAGCCTTTTTGCTACTTAGCTAACCTGTATCCAACTTTGCGTGATGTTGTGTAAATAAATTAAAAATAATTTTTCAACCTAATATTAATTTTACTAATATTACTTTTAGCTACTTAGCTTAGCATTACCAATCATCCTTTATTCAGAGGCATTAATCCCACAAAGTTCTGATGCATTATGTAGCATTTATTATATGTGATTCTACTTATTTATTATTTCTACAATGTGTTTAAACCACAATCTTTTTCACCCACCCTCCCCCCCAATACTTGAGTAACTCTATGGTATAACATGTACTCCCTCCAGTTTTAAGTAATGTATGATCTAAGCCTTGTTTGGAGTCACTGGACTACTTCCACTTCCTTTGATCATCTATCTGTCTCACATAAAATAAAAAAGTAGATACATAAGTCAGTGATTGTCTGTAAGCCAGAGGACTACATAGCCCTTGGGCACAATAAGTGTCCCCTGTTGCACTCAGGTGTAGGATGACTGCAGTTCTCATCAAGGATGAGTGCTACGTGGCGAGGCGGTGGCTGGATGGGAGGGGTGTTGACTAATGCTCGATAAGGCCTTGTTTAACTGCAGCTAGGAGCCTAATTCATCTCAGCCCCTTCATATGTCCCTGAGCTGTCCACGTTAATGCCTGACCTGTCATTACACCGGTCCAATTCGCGCAGTGTTGACAAGAGCTGTCAGCGGATTAGGATGGAGCAAAAACACACATTTCATTATATCTTCAAAGGAGAAAAGAAAAGAGAGACAAAAAACACAGAGATGTTTTACATCACATCTGTGTTAAAAAGAACAGGGGTAAGGTCACTTTCCTATCAACAGAAAGTATAAAGAACATGTAAAGGTCACTGATCTCTCCACATTTAATCCTGTTAGGTCTTGCTTTGTCATCACTGACACCGGCAAATGGCTTACAAATCGTGACATTTACATTTTCTTTTCTTTCTTTCTTTTTTTTTTTACATCTCTTACGCAGCAATGTGCATTTAAAAATAGGTTCTTAGCAAACAGACTGCAGCCAGTAACACTAAAGAAAGAAGATTTTTTAGAAGATAGTCAGCAAACACAGCATAGCTGTAACGGCAGCACTAATCCACCTGATTAGTCTAGTTTTGCACCTCACTTATCTCATGGCTTTGGTAACATGTGAGAGGGAAAAGATATTAAAAAACAAAGAAAAAAGGTTTCACCTTCACCTTTAAATCAAAATGCAAGCTTGAGGTTTTCATCAAGGTTACTGTGTATCTTTATCACTTTAGCAATTAATTAATTGATTTAAAATAAATAGAAAAAACTGAACTGAAATCTGCATTTAATTATAATTTAGAGATTACGGAGGACGGGTGAATAAAACAATTAATTTCAAGCCCAACTTTTGGATTCCAGGAAAAATAAGATGATTAAATAATTGATTACTAAGTAAATATACATATTAACTGAAAATAACATAAACAGTGTTCCACTGTTAATGAGCTAAAAATTCCAGTTTGTTTCTTTAACAGTTAATTTAGCATTTTTTGTATTACCCATCTATTGCTGACTCTATTCACAGTGATCCCCTGTCTGTGTTTGTGATTCTCAGACATACTTATTACTCTGTCAGCTCTGTCTTTATCTGTTCTCTGTTCGTAATCTAGATTTGTAAGATAGGATCACAGCTGGTATTTAAATTTACAGATACCACCTTTTGCCACCTAACCATTTAATGTGCTTTTTTTTTTATTTTTGGGTGAATCTGCTGGACCAGCACCTGACAATTCAAAGACACACCTGTTGGCATGGAGAGCAAATCTGTTTAGATAAAACTGCAATAAAAGCGCAGCTCACTCACTTCTAGATTTTTATTGCACTCTGCCGATAAAAGTGTCCCTTACTCTGGTGTGCGCTGGAATTTTTATTGTCCAATTAAAGGTTTTATGGGATTGAACTAGTCCACTTCTGTGCTGTGCTTTAATCGTCCCAAAGTTCAGCATCACTGATGATAAACCTATCTTCACATCTTAAACTGAAACTGCCCCGAGAAGCATTTCCCACATACAAAACTTCCCCCATCGTTCATCTTTCTCTTTGTTATCATGCATGCACCGTGCATTTAGCAGGAAATCCCCAGCCTCTTCTGCATTCAGTACCACTGTTAAGTGGTAAAAACGCCAGCCTACACTTGTGCATGCATACTTTGATCTCTGATGTCACTCAGCAGTTATTGCACCCTTCCAGCGAACAGCTGATTACCTGTCGTGTATTGACAACACCTGCCACCCCTCCACATTCACCTCTACCCTTTCCACATCTCTTCATCAAACTGTCATTTACTCTGCCGATCCTCTGTAATGGCTCTCATCTTTCCTCCTCCGCACACTAACTCTTGATTTTTTCTGTCTTCTGCAAATTTGAGGTGATCTGTAACGTCCATCTATGTTGTTAAAAGACAGTAAAAAAGATAAATGTTAACATTTTTCTCTGGAGCGTGCTATCATTAAAAAAAACTGCTTCATTGATTCAGTAGAAAGAGCAACTTGTACCGAAAGAAATATGTCCTTTGAAATCTGGGCCACCATCAGATCAACGACACCACCAGCATCCACAATAACCCTCTCTCTGTGTGATCAGGGGCTGATAGTGACGAAGGCTCTCAGGGGACCAGCATGGACACTTAGCCAGGCGGTGTGTCAGCTCAATAAACAGCAATTTATTGGCAGGGGACTGAATACGCTGCCATCCTTGCAAGCTATCAGCAGAGCATCTTATTGGTGCTGAGAGATATTAATGAAGAGAGAAAAGGTGAGGAAATAGGTTAGAAGAGCTCAGCTCTCCTCAGCTCTCCTCTTTCACTACAGCCTGGACTAAAAGAGACTTTATTTGCACTAATAAGGAGGGAGTGTGTTGAATTTGTTGTGTTATTGTTACATCATGTGCCAGGCAGTCCTATTTCAATATTTAGTGCAACAAGGAAGAGACACAAGAGACACAAACACATATTTTCAGTATGTGAGTCCCCCTTGGGATATATCACCTTTATTTCAAATGTGGCCTCAGCCTGAACACACACACACACACACACACACACACACACACACACACACACATATATATATATATATATATATATATATATATATATATATATATATATATATATATATATATATATATATTAAAAAAAATTTAAAATCCTCCCACTGAACCAGTTATTGATGTTTATTTCTTTGCTGATTGAAGGCAAAACAGATTCCAAAGGAACAATTTTTTCCCCCCTTCTTCTTCTTTTGATTTAACATCTGCCTAATCAGGCGTCTGCCACATCAAACTGCTCTGACAAGCTACATTAAAACCGCAGCTACTGAAGATAAAAGCCATATCTGGTTCAAGTTTCCATGACAGAGCAATCCAATATAATCCGGAGGGGAGCACTGATAGTACAGGCCCGTACAGAGGGGCTCGATTTTTAATTCCCGCACATGACCTGTTATGAATACACCACTGTCGTATTTAAATGTCTTTTATGAAGCTGAATATTTCATAAAATACATGTTTGCGTTTTTAAAATGCGAATTCGTGGGGGAAATGTGTCCGTGAACCAACATTATTAACGAAGGATAAATGGGGTATTCACATTTACGTAAAGAAAGAGAAAGCGTGTTTTTAAACTTATATTCCGGAAGTTTGAAGTCACCACAAACAGAAAGACTTCTTGAGTATTTTAAGGTCAGTATCCGTTTGCCCATTTTGCTGTTTGAGGACTGCTGGAACGAAACTCGTGATTTTTATGAAAGATTTCATAAGTCCTTCAATAAAAAATAAATTAAAATAAAAAGGAAAACAAAATAAACACGCCTTTACCTGTACCATTCCAGTCCCTTCTCGTAGAAGCGATCGAAGAAGTGCGGCTCAGCGCCCACGGCTCGCACGTCTGGATGGATGCGCAAAAACTCCAGGAGAGCCCGAGTGCCACCTTTCTTCACCCCGATGATGATGGCCTGAGGGAATTTTTTGCTGCCAAAATTATTGGCTATAGAAATATTGTTGGACGGGGGATCACTGTTCGTCAAGTCCGACAGCTGTTCGCGGACAAACGAGACCGGAGACGCGTTATACGCGCCGAGCTGCTCCGTTTCTTGCCCATCTTTAAAGATAATTTTGGTTTGGAGATTACTTCGCTGGTCATACACGGGTCTTGGCAGGGATTCGCAGTAACCGTTGAGGCAGTAAAAGAGGTAAATGAAGAGAATAATCATGGTAAAGAAGACAGGCAGCTTGGAGTGCACCTTCAGGTGTCCAAAGTTGAACGCAGCTCTCCATTTACTACATCCCATGGGTCGCAATCCTGAGCACGGGGACACGACGCAGGAAACATGCCATATCAGGGGGGTTGGATACTAAAGTCAAAGTGACAGCAGCTTAAAAAGCGCCTGTTTTGTGCCACATGTCCAAGTGGCGCAAAACTTGTCCACCGCGCATCCAAAAGCTCCACATGTTCCTTATTATCCCTCTCGCCCCCCGTGACTGTCCCTGAATCCTGCCGTCATCAAAACAAAACAAACAAACAAAACAAAGTTTCTTTAACAACTGGAGCAAAAATCCACAAAATAAAAACGCAGATTCAGCAGGTTGAATCTGCCGCACAGCTCTCCGTGTCTTCTGTGCGCCCCTGCGGCTCCCTGGCAGCGGCTGTGTAGGAAACCCTCAGCGATCCTTTCCGTGTGACTGCCAAATCCACGCCCTGTTTATCAAGCGTACGCCCCCTTCCAATCCTCAGCTCATGCCACGCTGAAAATAATTACGCGGGCACGGCGCGTCCCCTCTCCTCTCCGAAGTGACAGAGAGGAGAAAACGCTCATATCGCGTTATTTTGAAAGCAATTTTAGAGAAATATGGTAGTTAGTTTAATTGTATTTAATGCACCGGGAGAGGAGAAAACGTCTGGGAAATGATGAAGAGGGGATATTAGTTTTTTGAAAGCAATTTCCCTTCATTTCCCCTTTAAGTCACCACATCCACTGCTGAACTCTCCGCATACAGGAAAACCACGCACTGAGCTCCAGGTAACCGGTCGCTTTGAGCAGCTCTGTATGGCCAACTAGCGGCCACCTGCTGCCTGCTATAGTTGGGCTGCCGGACCACACACACCAGTCGTGCCAGCCATGACACACACACACACATTTAACCTTGTCACCCCTGGCTAACTGTAACAAACAGGTGTCATCAATTTCTCTGTTTCTTTTCTCCTTGTGAGTGGGTGTGTGTGTGTATATGTGAGACCATACCGGTAAACATGAGATAATTGAGACCACCACCAGTCTGTCCCTTTATTTACTTTCTCCTACAGACAAATGCTAGAAAAAACAAACAAACTTGGAAATATAAAAAAGTCACGTATAGCAGCTCTTCTTTTTATTTCTTTTTGTTGTTGTACATGTTGGTGCAGGTTTAGGATTAGGCATTCATCTCCCCGAGACGTCTACTCATTTGTTCTTGAATCTTGCCAAGAAAGCCCCAGGATGCAGATGATATTTTCAGGAGTGACACAGACAGATAAAAAGTCCACATCGCTTCTTCCCTTCCTCCCAGTGATATTCATGAGGTGTACCGCTACACTGAAAAAACACCCAAGAGTCCCGGCTTGACCTCTGTAACCTGAGGATGCTGGCTGACACTCATCACGGCTACAGCTGAAGTGGCTTCAAAACCTGCTAAACACACTAAAGGATATACTATGGTTACTATGTTTGTGTGTGTGTGTTTGTTTGTATGATCCCAAAGGTATTCCAGCATTAAGCAGTTAGAACGCTGATAACTTTATTGGCACACTTATGATGTCTGTGCCTTTTAAAGCAATGCATTGTACTGCTGGATATAACTAACAAGTTCTCATATGTTATTACAGCTGTTTCAAACAAATCATTCTCTGGGTTTGAACACTGAGCGCCGACGGATTGTCATTTATGCCAACTAATATAAACTGAAAAAAGGAGCAGGTTCGGAGAGGAATAATCCACATCTGCAGTTCTCTTATCGGCCTCTGTGGACCTTTGCTGACTCTGGGTCTGAGTCTGGCTGCCTCGAAGTCATCCTTATATGGACCAGATGTCAGGTATGTTGTGACGTTTGGGGCACATCTGGCCCCTAAAACATATGTCAGTGATCTAACGGAGCTCTAAGTGCCAAAAGTAGCTCAGATTAGGCTGAAAAGTGTCCACTATCTGGGGTAGATGTTACAATCTGCCTGCTTCAGAGCACGTAAGGGCAATTCCAAGCACTTCTATGGCCTTTTTTCTACAAGTCAGTATGAAATCTATGAATAACTGCCCAACATGACATTACGTTAAATTAAAGGCTTGTAATCTGGAGAGTAATGAGAAACACGAGCGACACACCAGTGTTAAAATGAGATTTTTTAGTGTCCGGTGTACTCCAAAATCAAGGAATCGAGGATTGAAAGTGTTTATTAATGCACCGCAAACTGATGAGTATGCAGGAAGGATTTCACAGGGAAAGATTCATCACATAAGACTCAAACAGAGAGACTAAAACAACAACAAAAAAACAAGACACTCAACAGCAACACAGCTCCAGTTTTAAAAGTTTCATCTGCTGATTTGGCCTGAATTCTCTAAATCTCCAAATGCCAACCATCCAGTGTCAGAGAGAGTGCTCTGACACGGGATACTAAATCCCTTTACCTAAAATGGTGCAATCTAAATTGAAGAATATCGGCACCTTCGCCTTATATGTCGAACTATAAGTGAGGGTACATGGCAGCACGCTCTTGTGGATGATAAATCTGAAGGGGATGACAATATCTATCGACACAGGCATCCTCCAGTCCAGCAGTATGTCAATTTCTCAGTCTCTAAACAGAGAAGACATCATTTACTCTTCTCCGCTGCTGGAGCACTCCTCCGTATTGATCTGCCGTGATGTTGAAAAACAATCGGAGATGTGCCTTTCTCTCTCGTCAAAGTGATCGATACCGCTGGTTAGCCTTGTGTTGTTTAATGTTTAAGACCGAGTTTAGCTCTTTTCTCTTTTCTTAAACTGGTTGGCGACAGCTTGGCAAAGTGCGCGCACATTCAAAGGAAGTTAAAGTGAAAATCTTGAAATTACTAATGCTCTTTCAGCTTTCTTGTCCATTACGACAAGTTTGTTACTATATGTGAGTGTGCGTTTTATCTCTGTGTGTGTCCGTTTATCACATTAGGAGAGTGGAGAGGATGACACATAGCTAAATGTCCATCTTGGAATTAAATCAGTCTACTGTAAGGACTCCCGTCTGAAAATCAATATGTTGGCATATTCATATTAAAGTATTTAGTGCACTTAAATTCACTCACCGGCTGTTTTATTAGGCGGTGGGTTGGACCCGTCCCACCTTTTGTCTTCAGAACTGCACTAATTCTTCATGGCACAGATTCAACAATGTGCTGGGAACAGAGATTTCTGAGAGATCGTGGCCTGCTGTAGCCGTTCTGCTTTAAGGGCTGACATGCTGTGCGTTCAGAGATGCTCTTCTGCAGGTGTTATTTCAGTTATTGTTGCCTTCCTATCAGATTTTAAGGAGTCTTTTCATTTCCCTCTCCTCTCCAGCATAAACAAGGCTTTTTCACCCGGAGAACTGCCACTCACTGGATACTCAGATATTTCAGAGATTGATTGCAAACCATCTACAATATTTGGGCTCCAGTTCTCAATTTTGTTAAACACGAAACTTTCTTTCTTTCGCTCTATAATCTGCAAATACAAATGGGAACACGGTATATAAGAGACTATACGATTCTAATGAGCTTCGGAGTCAATATTTACCTTTATTCTTCAACACAGTCTGAACTCTGAGGCAGCTTGTTGTAGCTTATTTCTGTAGTTTTTAGGAATAGTTCTTCAGTCTTCCTGAAGGACATTCAAAGCTCTTCTTTGGACGTTGGCTGTCAACAGGATCCCACACTGCTTCACTAATGTTGTGGTCTGGCTAATAGCTGCTAATTTTGGCTAATAGCTCTTTGTGAATCACATTTTTGTGCACAAACACTATTTCATGCCTGTCAAACTGTGTTATCTTTGGCATTTTTCATAGATTCAATTAAAGGAATGGGAACAACCTAGGTGCGGGTGTAACAGGCTGCTGGCAACAAAGTTCCTAAAGACACCATTTAAAACTGGTTCTTTGCCATTTTTCTGTTATGTGTAAACGCGAGACTGGGTCCTCCTTTGAGTTATGAGCCTTTTTTTATTCTCCGGTGATTCATAGGTCAGAGCTATGTTGCCAAACAAGCAAGCAAACTAACAAACATTCCTCTGAAAACAGTCAGGTACAACTAGTAGACTAAAGATGAGAGAAAGAATTTCATTTAAACAAAGTCTCCTCGGAAGCCAAATATAAAGAAATGAGGGGAGGCTTTAGACTATTGCTTCTTGAGAAAAACATGTAATTACTGCACAGATAAAATGTGGAAATAAAAATGTCATGTTGTTATTGTATTGCATTGTATTTGAAGGCCATCAGCACAATTACAGTACATGATATGCAGTATAAATAGGCCACTACGGGGCCTGTGTACTATAGCTGTGTAATCATGAATGACAGTGTACTGTATGGGAACTTTGCTCAGTTTACAGGGACACACCTGAACTAAGGTATTAACACTCTTTCACATAGGCCCTTGTCTGAGTGGCATCCTGTGGGTTGAATTCCTACACACCGCTGTACAGTCTGAGGCAGTGGGAACACAGACAGCTGTACAAAGTCCCTCAAATGACCTGTGGCGGCTGCTTCAAAGACAGGATCTGTTTCACATCCCCCTGCTCCTGAGACTTAGGCGATCTTTCTTTATTATCAAATGAAACCAAATGACGTCTTGCCAAATATAAAACATCGTTTTTAGACAAACAATATGACCTGAAATGCATCTTAGATCTGAAACCACTGACGTCATATCAGCGATTTCACTGAGACATACACCAGACTTACCCCGATGTCGTGCTTTGTGATTCTTTTTAATGCTTCCAGTTTTGTGTTTCTCACAATAGAAAATCTGTTACTGTTTCCTCTCAGAGTGAATACACCATCATGACTTCTCAAGCTGTCCAGAAGGGCGTTGTAGTCATTGTCCCCCGGGAGAATACCGAGCATTGTACCTGTATTGTGCTGCCTCTCTGAAGAGACAATGGATGCGACCGGCAACTGAAGAGCTGTTAAGTCACCTGGATGGAATGTGTCTCGCTCTGAGCCTGGGACAAACACACACACAAAGAAATGTATCACCAAACCACACCAGACACCATCATTAAAGAGGACTGTGGATTAAAGGATGAGTTTCATGCAGAGCTTCTTGGGGTTTTTTTTAAGATAGTCTGACTGATTCAACCCAGAGTTCAGGGAACACTTTTGGAGTTTTTGTTTGACCTTAAAGGAATACTTCAGGAGTTTAGGGACCTTTAACACACACCTTCCTGATATTCCTCTGATTTTATATTTGGTTTGGCAGAATGTCAAAAAAAGCCTCATACATAGCATCTAAGAATATTTTTATTTTTTATAATATGCTGCACACTGTTGTCCATTTGACCTCAAGATGGCACTGGTGTGTCACTGTTACTTTTAATAAATGTAGACCAAATGATACAAATTCTCATTTTTAAACTTTTTTATTTATTACTTTTTATTGTTTTATTGATAATACGCAGCTCTACAAACTAGTAGGACACACTGAGGGTGCCAGTGGCATCCTCCACCAACATCCTCCACCACCATCCTCCACCAAAGCTCATGCCAAAACCCCGGCCTATCTTGAATTTTTAAAGAATTTCCTCCCTTGTCAATGCTCTGTGTCACAATCAGGTTCCATTAAACCCGTTAAATTTGCTTAATTTTGCTGATGACCAATGATTGGTGCAATGGTTTTTTTAAGGTGTTCCTGTTGCAGGAAGACACTGGGAAAGCTCTATTCAAATAGACTTATTGGTCAATCCCAGATATGAAAACCAGATAAGATTTTTAAATCCGTAATTAATTCTGTTTTGAGCAGGAATAACAAGTTAATGTTTCAACTCATTGTAGGATGGTTTCCTCTCTCTTGTGGTCACGTTTATAGAATTATTACCAACATAGGACAGTTTTTCCAGGGGTGCAATGGAGGAAACCACCAGCAATTTTTTTTTTTTTTTTGGGGTGGGGGGGGTGTCCAGTACCCCGTGGCCCCCCCTTGGTGGCGCCCCTGGCTTTAGCCAGTGAGCTCCTACAAAGACAGAGGTGAATTTTTATGTATTTATTTATTATCTATGACTACTCAACAAAGAATCCAAAGTGCCTGAATTGAGGGCAAGTCAGACACCAATAGAGATAGATTGATACATAGATATTCACAGGTGAAAATGCTTTACTAGATTTTATTAGAAAACAAGTGGTTAATAATAATTAAGATTCATTCTCTATAAAATATGCACAGTTTCAATAGTTTCACAGTAATTTATAGAGAGAGTGCATTTTGAGCACCAGAGACTTTTTGTTCCACTCACACAATCGGCCCTGCTGATTTTTTGGGTGTTTAGTTGTCCTAATATACGTCACTGTATCCCCTATTGTTACTCTTCAATGTTTTGAGAGATAGAAAAATAGACCAATCTGGACACACTCTTTACCCAGTCAACAAAACATTTAAGGGGGGAAAAAGCTACACCAGGCAAAAACTTTGAATGACAGCGTCTCCCATTCAGCAAAGAAAACACTGCAGAAATTTGTACTCTATACAATAGCTGTCACCAGGAAAACTTCAGACACAAACAAAGCACAGGCATCAGCCAATGGGAGAGTCCATAGAGTCTTCACATCTACGCACACAGAGAGCCAGTGGCAAGGCCATATTCTCAGCCATAACTGCAGGGCAGAGCTCTGCGGCGAGCTGAGTAAGTATAGGGCACAGCAGCACTGTACATTATCACATGGGTGTGGCTATGAGCTTGCTACTTGAAAAATGTTTTCAATAGAGAAGGCACGTCAAGTGCCAGGCATGCCTGCACACGATTGTTGCCTCACTATGCGACCTGGGGAAATCAGAGGGCAGTTATGAAAACTGTTTACCAGTTTAAAGCTTTGCAGAGAGAAAAGCGAGAGCAGGAATTACACTCACCAAATGACCGGCTGTCTTCTCATATTTAGACTTTTACAACACTACATTGCAAGCAACCGATCATTATCTAAAATAAAAAACAAAAGAAAGCTGTTTTGAGGGGGGGGGGGCGCTCTTTTGTTTATTTCTCGTCTAATTGCTTCTCGATTTTTTTCTGATTTCATAAAGCAGAAAAAAGAAAAGGCCTCCAAATTTGAGAGAAAAACCGGAGGGGAACAAATGAATTTCAGATGTTTCCCTCTCAGTGGAAACATTCTTCTTTAACACTAAGGCAAATATTTTGATTCTCGTTCAGTCATTATGAATGCACTCCCTGTGTAATAGGATTGGGGAAATGCCATAATGATGTGTTGAGCTGTGCTGACAGCATGTTGACCAGTGACACACCGCCAGCATTTTGGACCTCCCCCTCCAGCCAGTGGAGTAACAACACAGGATGAGATAAGGCTTCAGGTGCTCCACGCAGGGCTGAGATTCAGACACAACAATGCAGACAGGATCGGCTCATCTACTGCTGACGTCTTCTAACATTTTTGTTGCTTAAAGAATGAGAGGGGAACGAGCCCCCCCCCCCCCCCCCCCGCCCCTCAAAAAAGGCACATTAACCATATATATAGCTATTTGAAATGATTTTTCTGTTATAAAAGAAAATCAGTAGCTAGTCTCCTAATTCGTTTAATGATGTATATTTGAATCGTCAAGTTCCTTAACAATGACCACAAAAAAGTCTGTTTTTTATATTGTGAAAGTAATTTCAAATTATTTAGTATTTAAATGACTTTCATGTTTGACTATAATTTAAAAAAGGCACAGGTCATCTTTACACATAAGTAATTTTGCATAATGAAACCTTCCCACATACCAATGCATTACAAAAACCTACATAAAAAAAATTAAGATTTATGGTACAATGAACTGTTATTAAAAATAAGGAATTTTTTTTTTTATCCATATTTTTTAACCATTTACTTTTTACCATTTGCCATTTACAAATACAAAATTTAGAAAATTAACAGGATGTTTCCTGTTTTTTCACAGTTTTCTTTTACAGTGTATACTTTACAGAGTGGCATCCATTTTTTTCCCCATTTCTCTACAGCTGTGATTGCCACACATTTCAACAGCAGAATTAAACTGTAATTATCTCGTGACCTTGAGAGACTTTCCAGATGTTTTAAGTCATTAAGGGTCACTTAAAAAAAAAAAAACTGCCATATACAGACGAGTTCTCACGCTGCACATCTACATGGCAGTCATGCCTGTATAAGCAAATGATAAAAGAGAGTGGCCCAAAGAAAAGCTTTTGAGTCCCCGTGATTCTGATCTCAGCTACACACCTGGAAGGTTTCGTGACACTATCTTGTGCCCTTGTTACACCATCATGTTGAAATCGGTCCATAGATTAACAGACATATAAACACCTGCCAAAACATTCAACACCACTTTCATGATAGTTTCCTGATAGTTCGTGCTACACCGGGTTTCTTTAAACCTGAGAAGTGAAAATATTAGTCTCTTGCACATTAACGTGATTGTTTAACTAGAGATGGTCATATTATAGGATCACGCGAACTGTGAAGCCGATCAACATGTTGGTGTTTTGCCTCATGAATAACCCCCACCACATAATCAGTAGTCACTGGCTGGACAGCATCCATCTTTGAACATGCACTTCATTTGGATCTCAGCTACAATCCTGTAAAATTTCATGACTGCATTTGGCACAGTTTTGTTGTTATAGCACTGACAGACCTGTCCTCAGTTAGTCATATAAACACCTAACAAAGTATCATGTTTGTCTCCCTTCCCACTGCAGCACGTTTTGCTGTAATGATAAATTTTGCGATAATGACACAGACACCAAAGCAAATAGCCTGAAAGGCTGAAAGCGAAACCAGTGGCCGCTAAAATGTATATATTTTAACTTACTTTGAATTATCAACACAATACAACATCAAACATAAATAAAGTGCAAGATTTGCATATGTCTTCACATACATACACTCCTAAATCAGTCCTGAATTCCATGTCTTGGTTACAAACAGCATCAAACTGCCATTTTAAAAAATATACATATAAATTATTATTGCATTCTATTTATATATTCAAGAACTATTTTATTATTAATAACCGCACGTAAAACCCCCCCCCCAAAATAACAAAATAAATAACCGGCGCTGTGCAGCCCCGCGCTGTGCAGCCCCACGCTGCGCGAGCTAACTTGCTAACCGTGCTAACTCGCTAATGGAGATTCACCGCGTTAATGTGGTTATGGCATTAACATCATTTTAATGAGATTAACGCTAGCAGCACTACAAAAAACTAAACAAGTAAATAAAGCCATTAAAAAAGTTTTTCCTAGTGGCAGCTTATAACGTGTCAAATTTCTATCAGCGCTGCTTGCTAGCAGTGATAGCTACGCTAACGCTGTCTGCGGCCTGTAGCCTCTTATTTATCAACAAGACATGAAAGTGGACTCAAATCCGTCATCTCCGTTAGACAAGAGTGCAAACATGTAATTTTATATGTGTACTTTTATGTGCACGCGCTTACTTTTCAGCTAAAGTTCACCAGGTTAGCCAACTTCTGGCTGTTTACTTTCATATGAATTAGAAAAGCAGTATTGATCTTTACCTCTACAGCACTTTTGAGCAAGAAAAAAACACGTTGGACAAACAAACAAACAAAAAAAAGCCCAACTTCATGAAACAGCCCACAATCAAACCCTGGAATGAAGTTACAGGAGACCTCGGGGACTTGATGGCAACAGAGCAATCGCCCTATCTGGGCTACAGTTCACAGCAGCAATTGTCTTCTCCGATACGTTATCTGACAGATGTAACTCAAAGTAATAAGACCACCCCATGATACGAGCAGATTAAAGCTTCACAGCGGCATCTGTGCTCGCAGGTTATGCGAGTGCATTTCATATGTGTGTGTGTTGGTGAGTCCTTGCGCGAGGGCCTCCTTCTGCCCACCTTCTTCTTTCCTCCGCATCAAACATTTAGCCCAAAATGTCAGACTGCACGCTACAGCTACCGTGCAATTTACTGCGCTGTGTGATCTCCAAAACCATACCATTCCTTGATCTACAATCATGATGTCATTCACAGAATTTGGGGGAAAAAAAGTGGGTTATAATCATTCTGGTCACTTCTTCTCTCTGCTGTGAAATTCCACAGAGATTTATCAGAAGCTGGAAACGAATATAAATTCAGACACGTGCCATGCTGTTAGATCATTTGGGGCTATTACAGTTACATGGTGTTTGCGTGAATGCCTGTGTTTTGAATACAGGAGCTTTATAGAGTGGCATTGATTTCACTATGTGGTTGTTTAAGCAGGAGAAATCGATGGAGCAAAGGAAAACTCAGAAAACTTGTAAGATCTTGAGCAGTTTCACCACAGAATTATACCTCTATAAACCTAGGCCGTACCCACAGAGGGAAAGACAGAGCCTAAACAAACATGACCCCCTCAACCACTAACACCGCACACACAAACAACAGAGTGTATGGCAGCACCAGTTCTGCAGCGATGGCCAGGAGAAAAGCCCCTGATTACATTTCTTTGGAGCGTGTGCCGCTGCGGTTCAGGAAGCTCGGCTGCTTTGAAGCCAGTCACTCGGTTTTTCTCTTATCTGCTCTTGGACTTAAGATAATGCAGTTAGACAGCAGTAAAAGACGATGTTTACAAACAGCGAGCGGTGCTGACAGGAGGAATCCACGGCGACGCAGAAGTGAGGCTCAGAAAGCAAACCAGATGGTGATTACTGGGCAGATGGTGCTTGAAACCTGGATGCACTTCTACCTGCTGCGGCCAGACATCCCATGAAGCACTTCTGCTTAAACTTTGTATCACATCATATTCAGTTCTTTCCTTCCCCCTGCTATATTTCTGGTAAAGGGTCAGTTCACTAAATTATACTAAATTAAGTGACATTTTCGTACTGAGGTTAGAAGTATATTCCTACTCACATAAAGCAGATTTGGATTTATTTACACTGGTTTTGAGTTATGTTTCTGGGATTTGTAAAGTCTAAGACAGATTTTTGGCCTGATGATGACACAGAGGGATGGATAGTTTTTCCTTTTTCCAATATGGATACTTTCCATTTTTCCTCTTTACTGTATGTTTGACCTTTAACCAATACACAGGGGGAGAATGAAACTTAACGTCTGATGCTTAAAATGTTGGAAAATGGTATATTAAAAGCAGAAATGATGAGATAAAACACAGAAAGATGCGTAATTAAAAAAATACTTTTAATAATTTGACTCTTTAAAAGTGATGGCACTATTTTAAACACAAAGAGTTGTGGTCAGAGGTTTGAATACTTAGGTCATGGGCATAAATCTCATGGTAATTTGGGGATTTTAATGATTATTTAACCTTAATCCTTTAACCATTTGCTTAATGACTTAAAAAAAAACAAGAACTTGGTGCACAAGTTTGAACTTATCTATCTTTTCTAACACACACAAGGTCAATATATATGTACACACCCACTAATAGTTAGTTAAATGTTCCTTAGCACCTTGACCAAATGCATTTTGTGTGTCCTGTTGGAACACCCAACTGTGTCCAAATTTCAATGGTTTAGCTGTTGCATCAAGGTGAAAATGAAGAATTTGGAAGTAGACGTCCCTCTTAAGTTTTCTATCCACCGCTGGCAGCAAAACAGCCCCAGAGCACGATGCTACCACCACCATGCTTGACTGCAGGTGCAGTGTGTTATGGTTTTAAAGCCTGGCCTTTACTCCTCCAAACACACTTCTTGGCCAAATACCTAAATCTTTGTCTCGTCTGACCGTACAATCTTTCTCCAGAAGGCATTTGGCTTGCCCATGTGGGCAGCTGTAACAATGGTGGAAAGTTAAAATACAGAAAGCCACATGAAGAAGTAAACTTCAAAATAAAGCAAGGTCAAGGAAAACACACAAAGCAAACAAGAACTAAAGATTACAAAAACACACTGGGATCATCAGAAAGGCCACAACAATGAAGGCTTTAACTGTCAGTGTGCTTTAACTGCTCCTGAGATTCTCATTAAGAGCTCAAAATTCAGTTGCAACAATCGGGCAGGTAATAAGGACTGGGCTTCTTTTTCACTTGTTTTTTGTCTTCATACTTTCTGCCACTTGTGGGTTCAAGTAAGTGCAGCACCATGAAAATGGCACACCTTCATCCCAGTTTGAACGATTGCTGCCCTCTCTGTGATGGCAGGGTTTTCGTGCTGTCCCCGAGTGTGACCATTAAGGCGTAATTATGCCTTTAGATGTGGCTGAGTGACACTTTGCACAAAAGTGGTTTGAATGAACCGTGCATATAAACCGGCCTCAGCTTTAGTTCGCTGTACCGAGTAACCATTTGATAAAAAATACATTTGGTACACATCTGAAACAGTGTCTCCTTTTTAATAGAAATAATGAAGAATGTTGTAGTACATATTTATGAGCCCCATACCAGGACATTAACTTTATACAGATGCATAGCAGACCTTTTACAGAATCAAAGCCACTGTTAAACATCTGGCAAGAAAAGCACGCCAGTATAGCCCCTTGTTGCATTTTTAACTCAAATCCCATCTGGAGCTGAAAGTTGTCGATACCTCGCTGTCTGTGCTGACTTATTGAGCAGCAGCTCAATGCTCTGATCTCGCAGCATGATGTATGGGTGTGTACGTATGGGGTCCGCTGGGACCCGAGAGATGCCGCTGACACTGGGGACACACAGCAGGCCGAGGGAGCTGGGCGCTAAAGTCGACAGGCGTCAGGGCATCAAGATGGATGGTGGAGATTTGTCCAGAGGATGGAACGTAATTCAGCCCAGATGCTGAGTGACTTTTGTTCCACTGCCTGGCTGGGTAGCTGCCTGTGGGTCGATCCTGTTTGCAGCATGATTTAACTTCTGACTGCACGATCTTCACCCAGCAGGAACGGGTCATAGAGCGTGCTTTGTCTCTTTTTACTCAGATGGTTTTACATCTTCAGACAAATTTATAGCCTAGGCCTGCTTTTCCGAACTTCAATGCTGCAGATGCCAGAACACTGTAAATAAACAGCAAGTGGTTAGTGATCTGACAAGTTGGAGCTGCTTTCTATCTCCAGTATGTTTTACCTTGATTTACATCATTAAATGGCTATCAGGGGAGCCACGGAGAACACCATCAGGTTGTGCGTTTGAAGTGAAATGTTGCATAAATGCACCAGAGCCAATTAGAGGCTCTACCAATTTTACACAAGTAGGTTGGTTTACTCATCATTATGAGTACTATTCAGACTGCGAAAACACTTTGTAAAGTCAAATGACCATCGGGATGAGGTTATAACAGATTTGGCATGACGCTTTGAAATGTCTTTGATGATGCTCCAAACTTTAGGTGTGGCGCCTGAAGCACAAGGGTATTTACTTTCAGACATAGCATGTCCATGAAGGTAGTGAGTTGCACTAACAAAAACACAAAAAAACACAAAAAAAAGAAGGAAGAAAAGAAAAAAGTGTGCATCTCAGTCTCAAAGTCTTTGTGACTCAGATGGCAATATAGAAGTGACACTGCATTGTTGGAGTAACCCTTCAAGGCATCTATTTTTGTAGAAAAAAGCAAAATATTTTTTCTTCAAACTTTCTTTAGTACACAAGAAGGGGGTAAAAAATAGTTTATAACTATACAAACAAGTGCAGAAAGGCGAAAGAGACACGAAGAAGACCTGTAAAAAAACCTAAACACAGCCTTTCTGCTTCCTTAGGAATTAAGAGGATAAGGAGCAGCCAAGTGCTGCTAATGAAATGCATTTGATTGAGTGATCATTAGCAAATGAGAGCACCTCTATAAAAGCAGACATTTTGGCAGTTTGCTGGTCTCGAGCTTCCAGCTGCGTGTTAACACAACGTCAGGGAGGAATAACAGTGAGTGAGCAACCGTTATAAGACCACCGCCAAAAGAATCTGAAAGTCTGCCATTCTTCAGTGAGAAAGAAATAGGCATTCAAGACAGCTGTGAATCTTCCCAGGAGCAAACATCCCAGCTAATTCATTTGAAAAAGAAAAGAATCAAAGTGCTGCAATGGTCCAGCGAAACTCCAGACCTCAACCTGACTGAATTATTGTGGTGGGACCTTCAGAGAGCTGTGCACAAATGAATGCCAGCAAGCCTCAATTAAGTGATGTGATGTTTGTTTTTTGTTCCATTTTTTAGCATGTAAACAGTGCACAGTATGGCAAAATTCTGTATATATGCAGGATAAAAATGAGCATAAAAAGAAAAGTCTAAAGACTATACTTCGCAATGATGTGAGAGACTGATAAACTAAGAAAATGTTATTGCTGGTAAAGGTGGTTCTACAAGCTACTGAATTCACAGGACTGCATAGAGCGCTCTGAAGACTTTCTACCTACAGACTGCAAAAGCAACCGAAAAAACAAAAAACAGCATCGACAGACCAAAAAAAGATAAACATATAATAGATATTATTTAAAAAGTATGAAACAAATACAGAATCGTGACATTTTTGCTAGCATGCACATGTGTTTGAGATTTAAAGCTTCATATATAATATATCAAAAATTATAATGAGTTATTTTTGTTGGCATCTCAAATAGATTCATAGTGTGGAAGTCCAATATGGCTGCACCATTTAGCACATATATACCACATATTAGCAAACTGATAGAAATGCTATCTCTCATTGGGGGTTTTCCCATCTACTGAGCAAGTTGTTACCACCAAAACTCGTACTTTGACTTCTGGTACATTCAAAGTAAGGCGTTAAGGCAAAGTCTCTGACCATGCAATATATCATGACATGGACATAATTACAAGAATAAAATATTACAATAAAACACAACACTAAACTGCACCATCAAGTCATTCCTGCTCACATACTCCATTTTAAAATGCCTTCCTATTAGGAAGGATAAACATACCGCGATGCAGGTACAGGTAATTGTTTGTCGTCTAACAGTCGCCCCTATGGAGGAGGCATTTCTGCTGAATATATAACGGTTAAATCTAACTCTTTATCTAGATCGAGACAATAGAGTTTCACCGTCCCATAGCAAAACTGATATGTGGGTATGCATGTGCGTCTCGGCGTTTGTGTGTGTTTTGGCTCAGCATGTGGCTCTAATATGCCCTAATAACCATGATGTCATCCACCTGTTTTTTGGCTCAGGGGCAGCGATGACTGATGGGACAATTTTGAATAATCATCTTATCTGATCTGGAGCCCGTGGGCTAGAAACCCAAAGAAAATAGTACCTATGAATGTGAAAAGTCGTCTATTCGGAAATACCCTTGGGATTTACTGCTTTGGGAAAAATTGGAGAACAAAGGTTTTTTCCATTAGGTTTCTCCAAAGTGCTGTGCAGAATGTCTGAAAAGTGTTTGTTTTGTAGACCAGAACATTTTCTTTTATAAAATACACTAATTTGGATTCATTTACCCTTTCAATTAAGCTGTGGTAGGAGAGCCCTCCATAAACTCCCCGTTTGTAATGAAAGATTCATCTGTACGGCCGGGGAAGAAAAGGTGTAGTTCTTTGAATACCCTTTCTTTTTTTTACAACACTGCACAGGTAACATATATTTGAGCTTCTTCACACCAGTACAGAAATGTTTTTTCTCACTGGATCAAACATTAGCTCGATCTTAAAATGTTTCAGGGCAGCCAGGTTAATGCGGCGCCTTTGCAACAACAGCGTGATGTCTGCCCTTCGGAGAGAGTCGCCATTAACCCGCAGACGTCCTACGTCCACACACCTCATTGAGAAAGCACTCTGTTTCTGTTTTGCGTCTTTCATTTCATCAGTGGTGAAACCCAAATGCAGCTTGATGCGTATGAGTCATGCTAAAGTTAATGATAGCTATGAGAAGATCAATTATTACTGAATTATCTATCAAGTAGCTGTGCACAACATGCCAAGTGGAAGCCTTTTATGACGTGCAAAGATGTTCAGACCAGAAAGGTAGTTATCATATTTGTGGTTTAGAGGTGTGCAACTTTGTTTGGTTTCCTGCGAGATATAACTTCAGATCACTGACAGTAGTGTTATGAACATTTACAGATGCCAACTTTTAATAGAAAAATCCTTGTAAAACATGTAAGCACAGGCCTTTGTGAAGCAACTCTTTTTCTTGAGGGCAAAATTAGATGATATAGTGCCATTAGAAATCAGACATGTTTAGTCATATTGCAGAAAACACCAACATAAATTAAAAGAAATATATATGATGACATTTTTTTTTCCATAAACAACAAGAGGTGAAACTGTTTCTTTCTGTTTATATTTTCATGGCCAATTACCAAATGTAGCATTGCGTCTAATATTAAAATGGTTATTATGTCTCAAATCAGACCCTTCTGTTGCCGCACTTTTATTTAGTACACTTTATATTTTGACCAGTGTAGTGTATCTCAAAAAATGGAAAGTTTGGCACTCAGTGGAAATGACAATTGCAGCATTTGACTGCAACACATTTTGTAAACATCTGAGATTTTTAAAGCCTCTGACCAAGAAACTAAACTGAAACAAGTGAAGATGGCAATTAAACACAAAGTAACAAAAAAAATGGCAGATGTAACATCAATGCCTGATAAAAACCTATGGATGTTATCAAGATAGCTAGCATTGGCATTGCAATTTAATAAGTATGTATGTCTGTTTGAATCTTCTTAATGTGTTGGCCAAAATTTCTGGACGAAACTTGCACAAACATAACCACACATACAGCAATTAATAACATCTCTATATCAAGTAATTGTATAATAAGTAATTGACGTGAAACAGTAATTTCACGTCAACATCAATCCAAGGCTTACAGGCTATATGTAGCTTGCAAAGATGATGAATCACTGTCACATGTATCTTTCTGTTGTGAATTTTTATAAACAACCAAAGTTTTTCTCATCTGAATATATACAGCAGCATATACATGAGTGAAACGAAAAAAGTGCTGCAGGCTAGTCCTCTTAATTGTTGTGAATAAGAGTAAGAAGTATGTAGTGTTCCACTATTAACTGAATTGTGTGTGAAGTCCTATTTTAAAGCCTTGAGATGAGCGTTTCTGGCTTCGCTATTTTGGCATTTTGAACTGCATGTGGTTAGCGAGGAGCAAATTTATCTGTGAAACAACATGCTCAGTAGCTAACAACGTTGTTAGCTAACAACGTTAGCCTGGATACTCCTCTTGGGGGGCTCCTTTCTGACACCTAGCATTAGTACTGACACCAGCATTAGTAATCCAATGGGATGCGGACGCAGTTTAAGAACATAAAAGATTTTGAGCAATAGCTGCTGACCGTAGTGACCCCCAGGAAACATTAGCATGCTATCACTGTTATTCCATGTTAGCATCATGGATAGCAGAACAGATGGGTACCTTCCAGATTTGATTACGAAAAAGGCGCTTTATTCTTTTCAACAGCCAGCAAGGGTAGACTCCTCAAGCACAAGTTGTTAGTCAGCAAGGGTGTAGCAAGCTTCTTTCAAAGATCGTCACATAGGCTTCCAAAACACTGAAATGCTAACACATAACAGGACTTCACTAACCATAAATGGATGATGTCTATGGTGGTTGATGCCACCTAGTGTTTAAAGATGACAATGAATAAGGAAAGAAAAAGATGATGCCCAGACCAAACTGGAAAGAGTTAGTCCCTTAAGATTTTTATGGAAAACTATTGTGGGAAATACGAGCAAATTTCTGCATAATATGAATGACTCGTTGAGGTACAAAGAGTGCATAAGAAAGAAGTCAATCATGACAGGAATGAACCACATGTCACAGCCTCGTGGAATATAACAGCAAAGATGATCCATGGGGCTCCTTTCTCTGTAATTACAGACTTCATCTCGGCTATCTGATGTCGTAATCACAGTCCCCTAGATGTATCTGCTTTTACCTTATCCTACAGGGCTGTACAGTATACCAGAGGCAGAGCATGACAACCACTGCCAAGAGTTATGGGTTTAACTCCTAGCGGGACCACCTCTGCTCAAAATGCTGTGCAGTGCGGCATCTTGGGTAAAAACATCCACCAAATAAGCTAAGTTATGTTGAAAGAATAAGCTGAGTGTCTGCCTGCCAAGACAACACAAGAGGAAATTCACTCAGCTGTAACAACCTCGGTGCAAGGTCAGGCTTCTCTGCCACTCTGGGGCCTGAATGCATTTGAATACCTTTGGCAGCGCGAACACGTGAAGTCGGATGGAATGTTTTCAGCTGAATATTCAAGCTGCGGATGGTGAGAGTTCATCGACATCTCCCAATGTTATGATGACCTCTCGTAATTGCACACTACAAGAAGTGATGTTTGGAAAGAAAATAGGCTTTAAACTTAACTTGTCTGTGGTGAGACCAATAAAATGGAGTTCAGTGTGTGTGTTCTGTGTGTGTTTTGGCATGTACAGCTCCATGTTTTTGCACATAGGAAAAAAAAGAAAGCGAGTCGATGCATGTGACAGCAATTAGGTGGGAAAAAAATAATACATCTCTTTGAGGTAATACAAGTCTGTGACATGGACGAGAGAGGGTGGCGACTGACACGTTTGTCGAGCTTTGTGTGCACGAGGGTGTATGTTTACTTCCTTTGTAATGATAGCCCTCAATCTCTCACCAGGCGGCCGAGCTACTCCTCTAAACCTCAGGGTCTTTGCCAACCCCCGGAACCCAGAGAATATGGCCTGCAGCTGGGCCTCAGAGAGCGCCTAAGCCCCAGCTGAAGGAATTAATGCCAGAGAACTCCCACAAACACACACACAGATTTCTGCTTGTGCATCAATCACACGTGTAGGCAGTATACCAAAGCATACAGTACACCGTTTGCATCATATAGGGGCAAATGTAGGGAATCCTCACTTGTGGAAAACAGTGAATGTCATGTGAAAGGACAATATCGCCATCTAGAGCTCAATCTAAAGAATGACAGCTCTACCACTTTGAAGGTAAATTTAAATAAGCAAGTTCATCCCTAATGTAGCTATGTTAAGTGCTGCAAATGCATCTTTAAAGACAAAGACGGACTCTATCAAATATAATTTATTGTTTGGTTTTTCCTTCGCATAAGCAACAAAACACTGGAAACTGGAAGAACAAATCAGCTGAGTCATGATTTGTTTGCTACTGCATGAATTTCAAGTAACACAACAGCAGGCAGACTATCTGGACTTTGGTGCATAGTCGATATTTTTAAATAGACAGCAGTCTTTGGAAGTGAAACTGCTTTCAAGTGTGTCTACTCACATCAACGTGTTTCAGCTGAGGAGAGTAAATGACTAAATGCACATTAAATATGAGGTGTTCAAAATATTTGAACCATCTTGTAAAGGAATATTTGCAGAGATGCGGTCCGAGCTCGGCGTCACAGGCCCGGTCAAAGATTCTTCAGTGGACAGGACGTCCCTCCGGGGCCTTTCTCCCATCCACGTCACCCACCGACCCAACCTGTTCGCCGGATTCGAGCCGAGCAGCAGGTACAGCAGCTGGACACGAAACACTTCACTCGCTCTTTACTGCTTGTCCTTACCTTGGACAGTGAAGAGAAACACACTTGCTGTTGTTTGATTGCATGTGAGGCTAAATCTGAAAAATGCTGATTCACTCTTACAGGAAGCTACCAGTCAAATCTCAAACATCGAGCACTTTGTGGAGCAACATCAGGACACACGAGTTATTAGACGAGAGAACCGGAACAGCATTTGCTACCTCAGTTCATTTCAGATTCAATAATATTGTACTTTAAATCCACTATATTCTTCTAATAGCTATATTGTCAAGTAAGTGTACAGTTGATTCTTTTTCCTAATGCTTATCGAGCCTGAATCACCAGTGGTGAGTGGTTTTTGCAAGAAAGGATTGTTTCATATGTGAGAGAATCAACTGACCTCATTGTGGACAATGCTTATTATTTTCTGCTTTTAAGAGAAACAGCTACCAATTAAAACTTTTAACAGGGAGTATTCATTTCACAGCTTAACAAAGCATTATTGCTAAGAAGCAGGTTTTATAATATAGGTGAAGTGACCTTTTCTGCCTGCATGCATGGATTTTCCAAGGTTAACTTGTTATAAAACAGCAGTAAACACAGTTCTCTACCTTTTCTGGGGACAAACTTGAGCGAGTGGCTGAATATTCAAAAACGCGATATTCCCTCCTCTGGACCGTCATTTACAAACTCGTGGCCTAGTCCATTGCCACACTTGCCACACAGGACCTGTGTACACACAACACCAGAGTGCACAAACCTCCCGTTGGAACCAACAGGTGACTGTAATTATGATTTTTGTTGCTGCAATGCACACTTTGCTTGGTTGTGACTCGGACCTTGTAGGCGGTGAGGGTCTCCATCATCTTGGTTACACTGTCCTCCCTGATGGTCTCTGTGAAAGCCGGCCAGGGAGACGAGTGAGCAAACTTGGACCGACTGGAGAAGAGCGGATGGTTACATTTGGAGCACACATACACTCCTGCAGGGGGACATGCAAAAAAAGCTTTGGTGCCTTTATTTATTTCCAACCTGCAAAAAGACATTCAATATAATCTAAAGATGTTTAAGTAGTTAGAGAGAACTGGGTTTATTTTGTTTTCTGAATAGCTTAGATCGTGCTGTTTTTTTGCACTTTTTTTGGGCTAAAATCCTTCCAGCATTGCTCCATATTCTACAGTTTGTTTGCTCATTAACAAAAACTAAAATCTGTGTGCTACAAAAATTCCTCCAAGTGCCATGACAACATCTGAAGAAATCGTTTGAACATACCACCCTTTAATAGCTGTAGCTAAATACTTGATTGGATTCTAAAGCTGTATCACTGCTTTGTTTTTACTATTACAGCAGCTTTATTCTATTGTGATCCTGGTAAAATCCAGCTACATTTATTTTATAAATGTACCCAGATTTTGCCACAGTACATCCTGTATCCTGCCACTGCGATGCTGCACAGGATTTACTTAATTTTACAGTCACATGATGCCTCAAAGTTCATTTTCATCCTTACTTATATACTACAGTCCAGGGGAGGTTACATCACATCACCGTTTACCGAATAACGGGACCGCCTGCTGCTCACCTGGTTTAAAATGATCCTTGTAGATCTCACCGCCGAAAAACTGACAGAAGGACATGATATTTGGTCTAAATAGATTAGCTGAAGGGAAAATTCTCTCTTCTAAGCTTGCTCGGTGTTTCTTCCTCCGTTTGGGAGCGATTACGGAACGTCTCCGGTTTCCCCTCCTCTCGTGTGACGTGATCCTGGCTTAGGATTTAACGGGAGCTCCGCCCACTGCCGTTATTACCACGGCCACTAGATGTCAGTGTCTGACAGCAGACGCACAGGTGGAGGTCGTGTTACTCCGAGTCTGATGTCGGACTGAAACAGATGTGTTATCTCTAATTTATGTGTTTGATGGGCTGAGCAAACATTAACCAACATAACGTACCGGGAAATAAAGCATCATATTTTCAATTGGAACCACGTGATACTTTTTTAAAATTCAATTACAGCCTTATTCATGGATGTAGTGAAGGAGGACATGCAGAGGGTTATGGAGGCAGATGAAGAAGAACTAAGAAGATTGATTTAATTATAACTTTCCACCACAGCCAGACTCGTTTTAACTTTACAAGGAGATTGATTGTTATTCTGAAATATGTAAATCTGAAAATCACAGTTCAGTGCAAAAAGTATCAAGCAACCCTTCATTTTTTTTTTTTTAGTTTGCTGGGAAACTGGGGAATAATTGCAGTCATCTTATTGGAACTTGTGCAAACATGGAAATATATAAGGCAAAAACAGATTGTTGACAAGTTTCCACTGAGACCATTTCTGACGAGGCTTCAAAAACTCATTGAAGAAAAAAAAAATTGAAGTAAAGTGCAGTTAAATTAACTAGGTTGGGGCAACATATTCATTATGAGTAGGCCCTGTGCCTTGCTACAGGGTCTTTGCTGGATTTCTCCTACTTCATAAGGACATTACTTATAACTACTGTTTATCTGCCATAGTTTTTTTTTCCTCTGAAAGGCTACTAATGACAAAGTCTAAACATACAATTTAAAATGAATTCTTTGCTAAGTTCTGTATTATGTGTAGACACAACACTGGTTCATCCATGGAGTCAGAAAAAAAAAAGGGTGAAACGTGAACATGAATGTGGAAATGACTCCGTGTGACCAGATCATCACATGAATTTAACCCTCTGCTTGCAAGCAGCTGCACCGCAGCTGGAACAACTTTATTCATTACAGACACAGCGATGTGTGACACACCGATGCTCCCTGTGATGCAAACATTAAAACTAATCAATCAAACAGACACATAACAAACTATTTAAATTTACTTTACTTTGATCTTGTCATCTCAAACAATTCATGTCAGCTCCAAGTGAAAAGAGTGTAACGCTATAATTTATAAATGTCATCCAAATAAATATCAAATTCTTGATGGGACCTAGCACTTAAGTGATATCCACGTGTCCATGTGTCCTTCATTCATACTTGCAGTAGTGTTTGAGTGCCTCTGGCAGCTCGAGCCAGTCAATGGCCATCCTGTGAACAATGTGCTTCTGGATGGCCTTCCTACACAGTGTCTGCAAGGATGAGACTGGAGTGACAGAAAAGAGAAGAGGAAAATGACAAAAAATACAAAGTGTTTTAGCAGATTAAAGGCAATGGAGAAAATAAGAGATGAATAAAAAGCACTAAAGAATTTCTAAACATGCAAACTGCCCAGCCGTCCCTGAGCCTGAGCAACTGAAATTATTAAACAGTCATTAATATTTGATGGATGGTCAAATTACCATAGTGAAGCCCAACATGACAAAAAGGTGACGACCCTTTGGATGCAGAGAACAATCACGACAAGACACAACATGAACACAAAGAGATGCAAAAAGTCCAAAAGAGGCTAAAAACAGCCATAATCTGACTAAGAGAAGATAAAAATTATAAGCAGACACAAACACAACAACACAGAGACTCAAAATGACAAAAACTTGACACAACAGACTGCAAAGAGATGCCAGACAACTACAAAGAGATTAAATAACTACAGAGAAATGCAAAGTGACTGTGAAGATGACCACAAAGATGTTAATAAAGGAGCGTGTACACAATGACTCCTTTGTAGCTGTGTTGTATCTTTTTTTAGTGCTAATCAATGTCTGTGCCTTGCATCCTATTATCTCAAAATCATTCCTACACTCACATCCATACTCCACCTGGACAATCCGAACACACTTGGTAGCAGCAAATACATCCACCACAGCATAGAGAGGCCCCGCAGTAGAGATTCTCTTTGCAGAAGCTCCCATGTCCTCCCCATTAATGACTATGTGCATGTCAGCCAGGCCTTCTCCTCTAGGCACATACAGTACTCCTATCCTGCTGCGTCTGGCTGTGGGAGGCAGAGCGTTGGTTTTATACAAGTCGTCTAAAATGTGACTGTAGCGCCCGGGCCGGCTCCGACCAACCAGCTTATCTCTGGGAATTCGAACATTCTCGATGTACAAGTGGGTGTCGGTGAAGAAAGTCTTTGGTTTTCTGTTCCTGGCCGTTCGTTCATCTGCCTGATCTCCAGCCCCGTCTTCTTCCTCCCCTCGCCCAAGCCTCCGTCCCCCGACCAGTTCTCCCTGCCTGGGCTCTAGGACCTCAGCCTCCTCGACGATCTTGTTATGGTTGCGCGTGATAGCAAATATCCAGCTGTCCCCTAAATCTGTCAAGTTTGGAATGGAGTATTCAGGTACCACCTCTAAGCTCCTGGGGTCCCTGGCAGTCAGACCGATCCGGAGGTGGCCACACCATCCCAGCTCCTTATCTTCAATCTCTATTAGAAAAATCTCTCCAGGCTTCAGGGGGCATTTGCTAAAACAAACTCCGTTGGCAAAGCTCTCTACTCTTGTGGCCTGGGTTCCCGAGTGGTCCAGTCGAACATTGGTACCATGGATGGGGTGGAATTGCATGAACTGGTCAGAAACGGGCTCCATTTCCAGCTTTGGTTGCAGCACTTCAAGCAGCCACTCTGGATCAGGAAATGATCAAAGAACAAAAACCCCAGATGAACAGAGGGGTTAAAAAAATGAACAAAAGAAATGAACTTGCAGTGGTTTTAGAGTACACGTGGTCATTGTAGAGTCAAAACAACCTGCATGGACGTGGGACAGGAGCCCTCTCTGCTGATCTGCAGGCCACTTACGGAAGCTTCTGGTAGAGGGGCTATTTTTGAACAGCTGCACATGTCAACAGATGGCAAGATATGTGTGTGAGTGTGTGTTGAGGAGGGGGTGGCCAACACTCGCACGGCCACAGTCACTCACACGGCAGACACGGAGAAAGACAGGGACTGAGCAGGGGTTAGCTGGGGCGATGAAGCCCCCGGGGCCTGAGCGCTCATTTTTGATTTCACAAACCCACGTACTGAAGAAATACCAGCGTAATTATCCTAATACCATATGCCAGGCAGATATGTTAAAATACTGGCCTTTCATGGCTGCACTCTAAAAATAGCTCATGCAAACAGACTGGGATTTCATTCTTATGTAAAGCAGCAATTAAAGTAACATACCGAGGTAGACAGAGCCGTGGAGAATATGAAGAAGAATTACTTTTTTTTTTTTAAAGGAGGAATGTGATGAGCGGTTTTTTTACTTATTATGTATAAATAAAAGAATATAATGTGAAGCTATCTGGTTCTTTAAAACCCCTGGAGGATCTTAGAAAAATGCATACACTATTGGTCTTAGAGCCACAAATCGACCCAAGGCCCTCCAGGGGTTAACCAGGTCATATTAGAGCAGTTATGCAACTGTGAAAAAAAAAAGAAATAAGATGTTAGAAATGAGCATTTAAACTAATGAGAATAAAATACGTCACTTGGGTTACCGTGGCGGCGAGCTCATCGTGGCCTGTGCAACCAAATGTTATGAAAAGCACGTTTATATATTCTTGTGTTGCTCGGCAGAGATATATGCTATGAGATACGACTTTTCTTTACTTTTTCCTGTGAATACTGCCTACATGAACTATTTCCATTATGCAGCTGCTGTGGTGGAGATTGCATAACTCCACCACAGCGATTGTCTTTTTAAGGGACTCAGTTCTTTATCTGAGATTCAATATCTGAAGGTTAATATGATAATGTGATGAAAAGAAGCTCTGCACCAGAAAGCTTAAAAGAGTGTTCTTCCAGGAAATAGCATTAAACAGAAAAATTTAACAAAATTTTAAATAAATAGGGGAAAACCTTAAAGTATGTTTAATACCTTAAAGCTATGCTTTACCATACTGCATGATTAGATTTACTTTGAGGCAAGCTTCCACCTGGTCTGTGTTTGAAAATGTCACAAAATCTGCACACTTCGTAAATACACTTATTATGAAGCTTTTTATTTTTGACCCAATGCACTTCATAGTGTTCTACTTTGGGGGGTCTAACATCTACAGTACAGTAATTATATGCTGTGCCAGCTGCCAAGTTGGTGACCCGCTTTCAGTCCTGTGCCTCCTGCTGGAGACGCTGATCTAGCATGCTGCTTTCACTCTGTGTTTGAAAGCTCAAGTGGCCATTAGAGAGTCTTTAGAAAATGACACTGCTAAAGAGAACTAATGCTCAAGCTTCACAGTGCAATAAAAAAACACCAATTTATGGTCTGACAGAAAGTCTGAGGAGTAGTTACTTCTTTTGTTCACATGCAAATGCCAATGGAGCTGCACAGCACTGTGGTGTGATCACAGGTCCTAATAAAGGATATCAGGACATCGTGCCAGTTTGGTCAGAAATATGCACAAGTAGACCACTGGAGGTTACTCTGTAAGGCTCTGGCAGTGCTCCTCCTCTTCTTCCTCGCACAAAGAAGCCAATCCCAGTCCTGCAGCTGGGTTGAAGCCCTTCTAACAGCCTTCACCTCACCTTTGTGTAATCACCCATCTCCTGGAATCTCCTCCACGCTCTCGAGACTGTGCTGAGAGCTACAGCAAACGTTCTTGCAATGAAATGCATAGATGTGCCATCCTGGAGGAGCTGGACAACCTCTGCAAACTGAATGTGCTGCAGCAATGACAAGCGCACCAGAAAAATGACAGTGACTAAGGACATATATTTAATTCAAGGAATCTTTTAAGTTCTCACAGGAGCAAAAACAAACCCTTTCAGGACTATTTAAGGACCCTCTGGTTCCATGACTCCACTCACTGCTCATATGTTAACACCAACAAGTTAAACAAAACGTGTAACGCCATAATACCAACAGAGCAGAGTTAAAGTAAAACAGAACCATGAAAATGACCAAACTGTACACAGGCTGTAGCTCTTCACTGAGTCTCCTCCTCCAGGCAGTGATGGATGGGGGTTACTGTCTCTTACCCCAGCTGCAGCCTGCAGGCCAGTCTGCCCCATTCCTCACGTTGTCATTTCTAGGGCTCATATTGTGTTTTATGTAGGCCAAACTGCACAGAAGAAGGGAGCCGTATTTATTCTTTCCTTTTTAGCATCGCATAAAAGTCTTCTCTGGCATTTCACTCAAGCTAAACATACTCTTTTTAAAAATCGCACATTCCAGTATCAGTGTGTTCTGCTGATTATGGTACTTTTGATCGATAAGACGAGTAACGGAATTTAATGCAGTAGGCTGTGTAACGGTATTCAACCCTCAGGGTGTACTTCAGCTGTCACCCTGTGGTGTGTAGGATACAATTAGACTATTACTAGACACACACTGTGCCAGCGTGCGTGTGTGCGTGGGTGAGTTTGTGCGAGTGTCTGTTAGGACCGCAGAACTCTGTGGTTAATCTGGATTACCATGCCGCGCGGCCACGCTTTTCATAATCAGGCTGTTGAGCTGTGATTCTCAGCAGCGCGTGACACATCTGGAAACGGGCGGAGGGAAGGTGTGCGCGCGTGCGAAGACGGGAGAAAGAGAATTGGGGGGGGGGGGGGGGGGCAGGCAGACGAACAGAAGAGCGACACTTTCGCATTTCGCAGTCCTCTCGCGCACAAATGGAGAGGAACCCGGAGGAAGACAAAACTAACGAACCGGTTTAACTATTTTCCGCACACATACAATTTCCCGGGGTAAGTAAACGCCCCCTAAACACATTTTTATCTTCCTTTTATTTTATTTTATTTTATTTTCCAAACATCATAAGCGGAGGAGACGTGTCTGCTCTTTTAGCTAATTGTGCGCACTCGCCATCGTCTCTTTAACTTCCACCTCTCCCGCCGTGATTTCCTTTCACGCTCGTCTTGTGCATGCAGGGAGGGATGCAAAAGTGAAGATTTTACTGCTACACGGTCTGTATGCGCTGTTCCAAAGCTGCACTCTGTGCTTTAATAGTTTATATGAGACAACTGTTCTTGGATTTGGCTGTAAAGTCAGCCAATAATATTTTATATTTTCTTTCATACCTATCACATATGTTGGTGCAAAAAGGATTGTTCTTATTATTGATTGAATGATTGATGTATCGTTTATTACATTTATTGTTTGAACGTCGTGGGAGGAGCCCTGAGTGTCATTTTCAAACTCATAACTTTATTATTAGTGAGGTTGAAGTTGCTTTTAAACTGCTGCAAGAAGTCAGTTGTTACTTGTAATATTTAATCTAACAGGGACTGACATTCTTCGACTTTTCATGTGAAAAGAAAAAAAATCTCAGGGTATCTTTATATTGTTTGTGGTCTCCACCGGCCTCCATCTCAGGTTCATGTAAGAGCAGAATCTCCCATAAGTCCTCAGTCTGGATATGATTCCTGCAATTTTTTATTTGTCAATCATCTGGCTTTCACTTTAAGCCCAGGAAGATGACTCATAGCTAAGGGACTCTAAAGTATTGCACTGGTACTAATAACTACAATCAACATTGGGTCAGCTGAGATGAGCTAGCTTGGAAACACACTCCAGCAAATGTTGGTCTAGCCCATAATCCGGCTCTGTGATTTGTCAGATTTCACAGTAAAGCCCTGCATTAATGTTAATCTGAGATTGTTACTGTTTGTGTCTGATTGGCGCAGCACACAAACACACAAACCTCTACACTCACATACAGAGAAAGTGAGTGAAAGACACCCTGTCATTTGAATGCTTGGATTGCATGTTAAGATCTGTTATGGCCTAATTGTTTGACAAGTGAGCTTGTGGTTGAGCTTTTCATGTTGCCGGTTAAGAAACTGAAATGAGTTTCTGGAATCACAAATACAAATGAAAGGCTTTAGGAGTAGTAATGTTGAGACACCAAATTACTACTTTTTTTTTTGCCCTTGTTTCACACAGTTTTCAATGCCCAACGGGGCTGCCACTGTCAGGGTTTCTGGGTTGTTGACCAGTATTTTCAGTTCATGTTCACTGTTTATCCTCTGTACATTCCACTTCCTGTTTTGTGTTACGTTACTCTGTGTGCATTATGTTCTAGTTCTTATTCCATGCATCGTTAGTTCAATTGTGTTCAGCTGCTCACTCACCTGTCACCTATCAGTCATTGTTCAGCCGGTGTATTTAAGTCCTCAGTTCTCTCCTGGTCGGCGTCGCGTCATTAATGTTGTCACTGCTGTCTATGCCCCATGTTTGCCTTCCAAGTTCAGATCAGTCAGCCGTTCATTCAGTTATTCAGTCAGTCAGCCATCTCCTGTTTTCGTCATTCGTCCCTCACAATAAACACCCTGCATCTTCACCGTGAGTCCTGCGTTTGAGTCCTTTTCTCCACATCCACTCAGCAACCCCTGACAGCCGCAGATGAATACTCCAAATGCACAGTTAACTAAGTGGACAAAAAGGACAAAGTCAGGGGAATCCCCAGAGATCACACAAACACATCATATAGGGATCTTGATATTTGTGTAAATGTTTCTGAAACATTAGACTTTGTGTCTAATTTTCTTCTCAAAAACACATCAGGGATCAAGTTCTGAGCCACACTTGTTATTTATCAGTTGGTCTGCATTTTGGTACAGAAGGAATAACCTCAGAAACTGTTTTTTTGCAAGTTAGCATGTAAACATACAGTAAGATAGTAGTGTAAGTTAAACAAACATGTAGTTAGTTGTACATGTGGATCATAAGCCATATAAAACATGGACATAGGTACTGTGATGTCGCCCATTGGTTTCTGAAGCCCTGTTTTAAAGTCGCAGTCATGCCCAGCACACTGGTGACAGTGAGCACGCATGCAGATGGGTCAAGGATTTCTTAACAAATGGACCACAGAGTTGGGAGTTCCCCACTCTGACACTCTTCCGGGGCTGTGTGCTAAGCCCACTTTGCTACTCCCTGTACACCTACTACTGCACATCCACCCCAGCACCAACTTAGTCATCAAGACTGAACATGGTACCAATGTCATTGGATTAATATATAATGATAACAATTCTGCCAACAGGAATGAACTCTGCAAACTATCAGAGTGGGGCTTCATCAATAACCTGGCATTCAATACCTCCAAAGCAAAAGAACTGATCACTAGCTTCAGGTGACAGAAATAGGAACCTATACAGAACTATTTCTGTATAGACAATCATTCTGTACAATACAATAATTATAGTTCTGTTCTGGTCTGTTTACAACTGTTTATTAATACTTACAATTGTATATCTATAATCTGTATAGTTACATATTTTTAACCATATTTATATCCTGTTCATAGCCTGTACATAGCTTGTACACTGACTGCAGCCTATAGATACTTATAGTTATAGCATATTCATAACATAGCTTCACACCACGTACATTGTAACATACCTATAATAGATCCATATCTTGTAATATACCTATATTATTACTAAAGCGCTTTCTGGATGGATGCAAACTGCATTTCGTTGCCTTGTACTTGTGACATGTGCAATGACAATAAAGTTGAATTCTATTCTGTTCTATTCTAGGAACCTGTTCCATTAAACATAGGTGGAGAAACTGTTTGGAGACTATTCAACTTTAATTTTTTTAGCACACATGTTCCAGAACCTCACATGAATTATAAACACAACCAGTCTGGTGAAGAAGGCGCAGAAGTGGCACTAATTGAGACACTGAGGAAAGCTAATCTGTCAAAACAGTTGTTAGCATCAGCGCAGCAGGCATACAAACAAAAAGGCTTTTGAGAGAGTTAATAAATCTATGATCATAATATCTATGAAGTGCCTTGAGGCGACTTTTGTTGTGATTTGGCATTATATAAATAAAATTGAATTGAATTGAAATTGAATAAATCAGCACAGATGGCCATCAACACTCAGCTATTTTCAGTTGAGCATATGTACATTAGGTCAAAGACATCATCAACGATGCTTCTCATTTTCTTACATGGTTGCCCTCTGGAAGGCATTACACATCCTCCCTCTAGACTGAAGAAAAGCTTTTATCCAAACGCCCAAATATATCTTTTATACAAATGTCATAAAAAGACATTTGGCTCATTTTGGCTCTAAATTTTGTTATACGGGGCTCTAGAGTGCAACCAATTTGGTCGCAAATGTGACCAAATTTTTCAATGGTGCGACTAAAAAACAATCTTAGGTCGCACCGGTGCGACCAACTGTTCGAGTAACAAAAAAAAAGTCTCTGCAATTCTGAAAGTCTCTGTGTGGTCAACAGCAGACACACATTATGCCCCTATCGTGGTCTAAACCAATCAGAGATAGTCAGGGGCGGGACCTCTCTGATTGGCCGTGGTCCAGTTGAAAGTGCAGGTGGATTTAGAGAGGTGAGCTTGAATAAAGCGATATCGATTCATTAAATCCTGAATCGACTTTTAAATATAAATGTATTTTGCCAGGAACCCCAGAATCTCAGGTTAAAGCTCACAAAACTATTTCAACAACCACCAAACAGTAAATGAGAGCAGGTACACGGATTCCGCACAAAGACACACAGAGCGGACCCGACGCATCAAAATCAGCTTTCTCTTTCTCAGCTTTCTCACCTGACGGCACGTAGACTGACACGCCGTTGGGGCTGAAAGCCGACAGCTCACTGATTCTGATGCGTCGGGTCTGCGCTGTCTTTACGCCTTTTTTGCGCTAGATTCTGAGCTGCAGGTTTTGTGTCTCTCCAACCGAAATTCACTGCCTGAAAAGAAACTATTGATTCTATTGAAAAGAACGATTGATAACTTTTTTGTTAAGTTAAGGCCTGATCTGTCTGAAATTCATAGGCAGTGCTCTGACACAGAGCCATCAATCTTTGAATGCTGAAAAAGCACAGTGTATCCAGAAAACACATTATATGTCGTGGTAAATGCGCTGCCCAAGTGTCCCCTCTCCCCACGGCCTTTCAGCAGCAGGTAGCAGCAAACAGGTCGTCAGGAGAGGCCGATGTGATGATTAAATTTAACATTGTCTAAAATATTGCCAAAGAGTGCCAAAGCACTTTAAGCACAAGCACAAGATTGTTAGTTAATCATTTACACCTAACATTTGTGCTGGTGCGCCTAAGAAAAAAAGTTAGGTGCACCAGTGCAACCGTGGCAAAAAGTTAGTCTAGAGCCCAGTTATATATCAATACAGTGACAAATTGGAGCATGTAACTTCTTCCAAAATGAGTTACTGAAAAAAATGACTGACCAACTGAATGTCTTTAGAGGTCAAGACAGAAAGTTGTTTTCTATAAATAGCCCTGGAAGTCTTTTTGCAACCACAGCTAGGGCTGTGCGATATGACCAAAATCTCATATCCCGATATAAAACATCTATCGTCCCGATAACGATATAAATCACAAAAAATTTTATATTTTCTGTAAATTCTGTGAATCTCGGGTAATTGAAGTGTTTCCAGCAGGGCGTCGTGTACCTGGAGTCGAGTGTTTTAACCGATGTATGAAACTATACATCTTTAGACATAAGTTGTAACGGCCGCTGTTTTCTTTGAGTATTTATTACACGGCGTGCTGCGGGGAAAAGCCTGTTCTAACGTTTGAGTCTTAAGGTTTATTTTTTAGCACCTGGCGGCTCTTTTTTTGCTTCTCATCCATCAATACGCTGCATCCTCTTTCAAGTGATTCCGTTTATTTTGAAAAGTCTCAACAGGATCTTGAGCTTTATTGTGAAAGGTTTATGTGGAAAATAAACAAGCGGACATGCGATGGTTTTACTGTCGTTGTTGCTAACGACAACCCATTAAAAACAGGCGCTTGTCCGCCCGTAGTGTGGTTATATTAAATATAAGAGAAAGAGAGAACTTTAAGAAATTAATATAGCCGCTACAGTGACCATCAAAACGATGAAAAAATATTGCCGTAAACAGTTTATTTTGCGACACCATGAAACAAACGATAGCGCAAAATGAAATGACGTTTTTATATCGTCATCCGATATATATCGTTATATCGAACAGCCTTAACCACAGCTATCGCCATCTGGGGTCCTTCATTTAGAATCCTTTTTTTACGACACTGGCTTCATTTTTCTGACTTGAAAGCTATATCAATTTTTAACCTGTCCATGCTTGTGCTGAAAGCTGAGAGAAATTTAACTTCTGAAGCACCAGCACTGACATCAGCCAGTCAAGTCACATTCATTTCATTCGCTAACTGTCATGCTCCAGCATGGCAGTCAGCGAATGAAATCACGTTATGCAAACGTCCTTAGAGAACGGCGTGGACATTGTGTAAGATGTACTTCAAAATGTAGGAAACTGATCACTCTGTGAATAAGCAGCCTGTTGTATATGCACCAAGTTAGCAATAGCCAGCTCGCTAATGGGCTAATGCTCGGCTAATGCTACCTTCCAAGCGAAGCTTGGTTATCTTGGCTTGTAATGACTGGTTCTAGTTCTTATGAGGTTCCCACCAGCAGACATGTCCCCCCAAGTGACAGGAACAACTATAGACAATCACTGAAGCAACACTTCCACATGAATCCTGTGTAATTAAGGTGTTTAACAGCAATTTCTGTACAGTTTTATTTTCTCTCTGTCTTATTTGAGACATATAGAAGACCTGCACATGTTTTAGCCTAAAGCCCTCTCCACTGTGGATTTTGTGTTATGCTATTTGACCAATACAATAATCTTATATGAGTTTATGCATAAAGCCGACTTATAGCTGCCGTGATTGTTATAAAAATATCTGGATTAGAACTACAGCAGCATCTGGAGTCCACAGCAGTTTCCTAACTCACATGATGATAAGACAACAGTCAGCTTGGACAAAACATTATTAGCTTAACAGTTGTTTAATGTGTGAGTGCATTTAGCACCTTGCAGCTTCTGGTCCCTCTTTCCATCCCGTTAAAGGTTGTGAGGAAGGAGTAAAGCCGCCTCAACACATCTGTGTGTGTTAGTTTATCTCCCCTCCGTCCATTTTGGGCAAGAGCAGATTAGTCAGAATCCACCAGCTGCTGGGGAAGTGGGTGAAACTGTGCCACACAGTGCCCTAATACAGTTACGTAAATCTGAACAGTAAGAGGTAGGGTTCAACTTGCAGGGCACTTGACCTCAAGAGACTGCAAATAAAAGGGCTCCCACTGGGCCTTTATGCTGGTTTCCAACTTGTGTTTTGGGACACAGAACTGCTTTTTTCATTCACTAAATCAGAGCTGATCTAATGCGTCTCTCCAATGTTGGTTTTTACTTGTATCATTTTACAAGTTTGTTGGTGGTGGCCGTGTTATGTGAAAAAGCGCAATGCTGTTGCGACACACAAAGGCCATATGCGGGGATGGAGGTGGGGGGTGAACGACAGAAAACATCCCCCCTCACTATTCATCTCAGGGTTGGATAAGTAACTTTCAAAGCAGCTTGAGAAGACATCACAGGGAGCGTTGTGGCTCAGTTTCAGTGGCTGACAGTAGGCTCTTTGGAGGGTGACGCTGGAGAGAGATTACATTCTGAATACTGCTTCACAGAATGAGTGGAGCTTTTTTTATGTTTGTTTCTGCTTTAAAGGGATCTTACCATATTTAAATTACCCCTTTTTTTACTATCATGCACAGATTTTTCTGTTTCCATAAATGCATTCATATCAGGGCCAAAAAGCATATAGATCCAAGCCTGAGTTGCCCTAGTTTGTGCAACATTTGGGGAAGAAAGTCTGTCTTGTCTATTTTTGCATGCTTCTAAAAAACCTTCAGTATGTGGAGCGACAGCTATGGGAGACATGCTTACTTGGCTGTGATTCAGGCTCACTGGTCTTCAGATTAATGTAGGTTTCCACAGCTCTTCAGAGCTCAACTAAGCGGCATTCACACATTAATGCGCAGTTGGCATCAGTAAGCAGTTTCTTTGGAAATTACGCACTAGCACAGAAAAGATGCCCTTCCTCATTCTCTACAGCTCAGACCCTGACTGCTTTCATTTGTTCTGCCCTTGAGGCTTAGTGATGTAGCTGACCGTGTCTTTTTTTTATTCTTTTTCAGTGACACATAAGTGCCTCGGCCTGGAAATGTAAAGTCAAGAAATGGCAGAAGGTGGTAAAAATGGAGAGAGAGGAAGCGAGGACAAAGGTGGAGCAGGTGGCAGATCTCCCGAGGAACCCCACGGTCTCTCCTCAGTGGGTGCCACCTCCCTCGGGACAAAGAGGCATCTCCCCAGAGGGATTGTGATCCAGCTAACAGGGACTGAAGGAGAGTGGGACAGCCTGGATGAGAGTGAGTTCATCTTCTCCCTTGAGCATGATGAGGACTACCCTGCTATATCGCTCTCAAAGGAGAAACATTTTTCTGTCGAGGATGACAGAGGGGTGAAGTCCGAAGAGTTCCATGTCCCTCTGTCTCCCTCAACGCCAGGTTCCCTGGGGAACTGTTCTGGTTCTCTGGGCCCAAGCTTCCTCTTGCCTGGCCCGCCCTCACCCACCCACCGACCCTTAGCGAGCCTGGGCAAGTCTCTGTCCACAGAGCTGGATCTGAAAGAGAGCTCCACCCTCAAACCCAGACCTTTTCTCAGCCTCGTCAAGTCAATCTCCACAGAGCTTTCCCGCTCAGAGCCCGAGGTGTCGCAGTCCAAATCAGACTCCCGACTTAACCTCCACCTGTGGAAGCAGCTGACACAACCGAAAACCCGCAGCAATGGGGACTCTCGGACTGCTCCCCCATCTCCTAGTTCGCTTTCCCCAAGCGGAGACAGCCTGAAAGGTGGTTTCTTCAAAATGGAACTGGAGGACACCAAGAGGAAGCTCACTGAGGTTGTGCACGAACCTTTGAGCAGCATGTTCAGTAAGATCAGGAGGGAAGAAAGCTCAGGCAGCCCCAAACACCAGTGTAAGAACCAGGGAACTCACCAGATCAGCTCCAGAGGTTTGGGGCGGGAAAGTAGCACAGACACTGTTCTGTCCGAGTCTCCTGTGAGAAGTGCCAGGAAAACAGATGCTGATGTTTTTTCTGTCTTTGAGTGGCCTTCTGTAAGACATCTCGGGAGAACTCAGCACTGCCCCTGCCCGGTGCATCACCACGTGCACCAACACAGGGATGAGGAGCTGGAAATATGTACAGATGGTGATATGATGCAAGTGTTTGCCATCGAAACTCATAAGCAGGCGAGGAGGTTGCCTGGTTCTCAGGCTCTAACAGCACCCACGACCTCTCCCGTTCCACAGCCCCCTCACCCTCTGCCACGAATGAGTTTATTTTGTGTGGCAGTGCTTTCATACGGCTACTTTATCCTACCTCTCAGTCCATACTTCTCTGGCCTGGCTCTGGGATTAGCACTGGGCTTCTTGCTAGGGCTTTGGCTCATTCGGATGGGTTCCTCCAGGTCTAGCAACTCAGTCCATACCTATAGACCGCCACAGACGCTGTTGGGAGAAGGGATTCTGACAGGTGGCATTGTAAGCACTGAGCCTGACACACTCAAGGTAAATGGATGAGTCATCAACGATGAAAATGTCACTTTTATTTTCAGACACCTCTGTTCAGCTCCATTACTCACACATTTTTAGTTTGTCATAAAAATGCCTGGGAATCAAGTGCGTTATGGCACTTGAAGGTGCCATAACGCACTTGAAGGTGCCATAATGCTCAACAGACTCTCAACTTAACCTAACTCTGTTTTTGAGATAGTCAAACGTTTTTTTTAAAAGGGAAGTAGTTTTTAATTTGTGTCAGGATGGTCATTTTCTTTGTTTGTTCCTTAACTGTCAAGACACAGATTTTTTTTAAAAGCAACCCAAAAACTATTCTAATTACATAGGTAGAGTTAAGGTTAGGGTTCGGTACTGCTGCTGAAAACTTTGATCTCAGAGGTTTAAATTGGCCATAGGTGTGAATGTGAGAGTTTGTGGGGCTACGTCTACACTAGCCCGGATAAATTTGAAAACGGCGTATACGTCTAAAAACGCTCTGCGTCCACACTATCGTTTTCATTCATTTTCACAGAGTTGTGTGTCCACATTGAAACGGCCGAAAACGCTTACGTTCCAGTACTGCGCATGCGTGAAATGCCAGACGATTCGACCTGCGTCATTTCTGTCTGCCATTTATTTACTTTTTGGCTCTTTGAAACTTTGCGGCAAAATGTCGAGGAAAAGTTTTTTAAATGGACTCACAATGAGGTGGAGTTGTTGCTGCGAGTAACCAAAGTACAAAGTTGCAAAAGTGAGTGAGAATTAAAGAATTTGAAGAAAAGCTATGTGGAGCATGTTCAGACTGATATTAATCTTTAATAGGGCTGTCAAAATTGAGAGCAAACAAAACAACTGCTGTCTAATGCCCTCCGCTATCTTAGTTTAATTGGTCACATGACTGCATCACATGACTAAAATGTCTAATTTACGAAAAGACTCCGAGTTCGCTGTCCACACTGCGACGCAAAAACTGAGTTTTCAAATGGATCCGCTTTGGAGAGTGTTTTCAAAATACTCTGTTTTCCTTGACCAAAAACGCCGTCTCAGGCCAAAACGGAGAGAAAAAGATGCGGTTTAAAACGAAAATGTATTAGTGTGGACGTGGGTCTCTGTGTGTCAACACTGTGATGGAGTGGCAATCTCTCTTGGGTGTAAAGTCATTTCTATCCAGCTTTGACAGGTTTTGTCTGCCTGTGACCTTGAATTTGATAAGTGTTCAAAAGAATGAATTGAACAAATACTGTTGTATAAATATTATGTGGAGATGGGATCAAGAGTTACTGCAAAATAGGGCATTAATAGTCTCAGAACAAATTCTGATTTTTGACCCCCCTGTGCACAGAGAGCTGAAACAGGTTCATATTGTAGTGCACAAAGTTTTTTCATGTTGGCATGTTCCTACTCTGTAAACAAACTTCAGTTTTGTCTAAAATGTTCACATGAAGCAGATGGATGGAAACATGTACCTCAGTATGGTCACAGTGGGATTATGGCTATTTCAAAATGTTTACCTCTTATACGAATGAAAATTTACTAATTTCTGAATTCACTTTAAAAAGCTTGTTAAAAAATTCCTCCAAGTAAACTTCAGCACCCAGAGTATGCCAAGTAGTTGTTATTAGTCTTCACTGCTGCTCACTTGGTCCAAAATAACAATGTCATGCTGGCGAGTCGCTTCAGCAGGTCTGACTGTTTTGTTCTCAGATTAAAGCTTCTGAATGTGGCGTGCTACTACTGTACACGAGGATCCTGGAACACAATTAAAACCGTCAATAATGAAAAGTGCTGGAGCCGCAGTGATAATTGCTGTTCTGCTCCTGGCTTAGCTTGACACGGGGCAACCAGGGAGGACTACACCACCCAGACACTGTCAGTTCCAGAGGCAATTAGTGGGAAATACAGACTGGAATAAGCTGTAATTTGTCAGGATGGAGACTAGGGATGGAGAAGAGTGGAAAACAATGTTTGTTGTCTCGCTATTGAGCTACTTCCCTTTTTTGGCCATTAGCAGTTGGGTATCAGTTTGAAAGCAATTAAAACGTGAAAGCTGGGGAGGTTTGTGAGGCAGTCTCAGAGGTCATAGGGTGACTCTGCTTTAAATTATTAAATTACTGTGTGTAATGTACCAGTTAGTTGACTGGAACTTTAAAGTGGAGTGCACAAACAGTTAATGAGGTACTTTTGTTTGTTGCCTTAAATTAAATCTGGAAGTCTGCACTTCAATCGCACATTGAGTATTTGTAAAGGTGAAATAAGATAAAGCATATCTTTAAAAATCAAGAGAGTTGAATATAATTTGCCTAGTTTGGTCCCGAGACATCAGCTCTCACTGAAACCTTCACTGACAAATAAAGCGTTTAAAATGCACCTTTACTTTTCGCTCTCCACATCACATCTCAGTCTGATTACAAAGATCAGGATTTTCACGACTGGAACAATTTGAGATGAAGTGTTTACTTCTCACTTGAATGTGCATAAAAACCCCTAGTGTTGATTTTAAATCACCTCTTACTTTCTTTCTTTTCAGGGCTGGATGAATGAGATATTTGATTACGACCCAGAAACCAGCCATCTAGGTCTGACTCACTCTGTGTTTGCCACCCTGGAGGGATCGTGTCTCCGTCTGGAAACGCCACGATCGAACATCAGCCGCAGGGCCACGTATGACGAGAGATTCCACGAGCCCACCTTTGTCAAGTCACGCTGCTATCAGCTGGCAAATAGCAAAGTATGAGAACTCGCTAAGTAATAGTGTTAAATGAAAGGTTTTACTGTATCTGAGGCCCCACTGGCTGAAATGAAATATTTGATTTTGAAATTAACTCTCAAGATTAAAATAAACTGTTTGCGTTCCCCGTTTAACAGTTTTTCTTCAACACCATTGAACTCTGCTTGCTTTTCCCAAAGGTATTCCTGCTGCCATCTGTGTTGGCGCAGAAGAGGATGTGGAACCCAAAGTATCCCATCTGCATCCAGCTAACCAGGGGGGCAAAATCTCAGGAGGATGAGGGGGGAAGGCGGGAGGAGAGGCGAGGATCGGAGTCCGGAGCCGAATCAGCCAGTCCAAAACCAAGATCCTCCAAATATGACCATGAGCTTCCCACCGTTCTTTACCTCTTCGGCCGTACGGGAAGAGAGAAAGAAGAGTGGTTCCATCATTTCCTGTTTGCATCCATGGACACAGAAAGGGAAAAGGAGAGAAACAGACAGAGCAAATATGTCTCCTGCACAAAGGGTATGACACATTGTTAATGCATTAGGAATCTGTAATATATGAGTGGAATATGGATTACGTGCTCTGGCAATCCATTTCAAGCGAACATGCAATAAAAAACAGAGACCAGCCTTGTTTTGGGGAAACTTGAAACGGTTTTACTACAAATATTCTTAAATCAAATCTGTTATTTCATCATGCTTCTGTTACACTTCCCTCTTCCACTGGCAGCTTTATTCATCCGAAATCCGCGGCACTAAAAGTATCTGTCATGCTGCGCTCTTGGGAAAGGCTGGTTTTTTAATCTAAACGGTCATTTTAGTAAATTCAAATAGAGTAATAGTTGAAATAATTATGCATGATTATTCCTGTGTCTGAGGAGCTGAGAATACTATTAGCGCTGTCTCTCCTGTACTGTTCTAGTAAAAACCTGAAGCTAGGAGATGACTAGCATAGCTTAGCATAAATGCACTGTCGTACAGGGGCAACACTGCCCCTAGCTTTGTCGTAGTGGTCTCACCTACTATATACTCGGGAATCACAGAATACAAGAACATATCGGAAAAGTGTTCATCAATACTCCCACACCACAGGATGATTCAGGGTTCAAACCACAGACTGTATATCAAAGATGGACAGACACTATTTTTTGTGAACTCCAGTTTTGAAAGCGCAACTTGAGTAGTTTGGCTATTTTTTTGGTTTAGGGGGGAAGGGTGGACCCGACTAAGAAATTGTTGATACTACACCCAAAATGATGTTTTATTCTAAATGAGAACATTATTGATATACTGACTTCAAACTAGTGATTGAAGTCATGGATAAAGCAGTAGCGCTGCTGTCTTATATGTACAGTCGCCCCCTTTTGGTCATTAAAAAGATTGTAGGTATGAGGTATTTCCACTTTAGCTTCACTTTCACATCCTGAAAACTATGTCTGTCCGTTACATACTGTAGATATGATTAGAAACTAATGGTCAGCCAGGTTCCAGTGGAGTTTACATGGTCAACAGATTGTTCCTCAAAAACTGAAGATATATGCTTGCAAAGAATTTTCTTTCAGATACCATCATCTACAAGTCTGTCCATCAAAAACAGACTTCCAGCTGCCCTGTTCATGTGGAAAATATATTAGAGGATTAATGAGGAACTGCAACATAAGCGATGATATGATCACTATAAAAAAAAGCTTTCAGAAATTAAAACCCATAGTACAATATTTCTCACTCAAGATTTCCAAGGTGGATGTTGTGAAACTAGCCAAAGTAGCTTGCAAGTTATCCCTTGCTGAAAATGAGACAACTTGCAAGTTGCAAATAGCCCTTCTCCGCTAGTACCTAATCAGCTCGACATAACTTGGTTCTGGTCATTTTCCATTATAATCCAGAACCAGAACTTAATGTGCATGGGGTTGTTATAGCAACACGGCCGAGAGTATCACACGTATGTATAGTTGCATATATATGTACATATATTTAGTTTGTGATATTACTCTGCTCTTTTTTTGAAGTTTGTGTCCCAGTGACAGGTCGGCCACGCATTGACTGGGTAGAATTAGCCATTTAAATCCGTGTCTGTGTTGTTTATGTTTTTTGAATACAGTTTTCAAGAAATACATCACTTTATTTTATATTTTAATTAGAGAGAAGATTTATGATTGGGCATGAGATTTTCTGGTTTTAAAGTGGGTCGCTTTGCTCTGAAAAATTATCAGAGTTACTTTTTGTCAGAACTATGATTAAATGATCCTGTGTTCTCCCAGGTGACCAAACACAGCGCACCAGTGTACAGGTTAATGTCCCGAGCAGCAGAGGCTCCAGCAGAGTGGGCAGCAGTGACGAGGACGCCCCATCCACACCCCCATTCCCCATTATCTCCGGAGCGCCCTCCAGTAGCACCAGGGGCCTTTCTGTGCTCGACTACCCCAGTTATATGGCCCGTCTCCTGGTTACAGAGGAGCTGACCCCACTCTGTAGTCCTGGAGCCAGCAGCACAGATGTAAGCTTTACCATTACAAACTATACAGCCTTTAATTTGATCTAAACTTGTGTTTTCCTTGTCTTTATTTTTTTAAGTGTACCTGTGATCTAGCAGAGTACCCAGGGAAAAGCCAAACTGCCTGGGCTAACGCTCTACTCGGTCGGATCTTCTGGGATTTCCTGCGAGAGAAGCGCTGGGCCGACGCCGTCTCCCACAAGATTCAGAAGAAACTCAGCAAAATTAGAGTGAGAGCAGTAGTGAAAGCTGCCGAGTCAGAAAGGTTAACCATAATTACACCACAGTTTTGCCCCCCTGTGATTTTAAATCATGCAATATTCTCTACAGCTGCCTTACTTTATGAATGAACTGACTCTGACTGAGCTGGATATGGGCAGCTCAATGCCGCAAATCACCGCTACCTCCAGACCAGAGGTTAACCCCAGAGGTGAGTGCAGAGAGGAGATTAAACACCGCAAAACATAAGGGCAACACAAAATGCAAAGAGATTTACACAAATACACAAACACAGCAAGCGATGACCTCAGCATCAGATCAGACACGGTTATCCTGTCGTAATCTTGTGGGGCAGGGCAACCATTACTCTGCAATTTGGGGCATATTTGCATGTGTGTGTGTGTTTTGAAATCAGGCCGTTTGGCTGCTCCTAACGATGAGGGAAATTTAAGCTTATCAGCATGAATGTAGCTGTGTGACATCATGACTTTCCCCTTTTTCGATTTCTCCGCCTCCTTCGCCGTTACGCAACCGTGTGTCAACAGCTTTTGCTGTTTTCTGTCCTCCCCCACTTTTTCCCCCCACTCACCTCCTAAAAAGAATTAATAGTCTCTCGTAATTTACTATGAATTTAATTCCAAGCCTCGATAATCTCAATGAAAGCTGTTTAATCTGCCTACTAAGCAGCGTGTGTCCAGATTAGGCTGTCTCTAGCAGCATTTGTCTTAATTTTGGAGGTCTAGTTTTGACCTGTTTGGGGTGCCCTCTGCAGGCCTGTGGGTGGAGCTTCAGCTGGTTTACACTGGTAACCTGCAGATGACCCTGCAGACCAAGTTCAACCTGTCCAAGCTGGGTAAAGATGGCGGTCAGGAGACAGTGCACTGTATGACGGAAACCGGTAGCCCACGGTCAGTGCTGCACACATGTCCATTCGCACAGTGACACGTGACGCATCCCTGTAATCTTATAGAGTTACCTATCTATAGATATATTCTTACATATCACACACTTTCTTAAACAAGATGCTGTTTAAAATGTAATAGCCAGTGATGTCTGTGGATAATCTCCTTAATTAGCTACCTTACTGACTTTGTTTTCATATTCCAGTAACCCCCACAGAGCAGTGTATTAATTGCATCCTCATCTCTAATGCACTAATCACCGCGGGGGTGAAATTCACAAAGACAGATACATCCTGACTTACCTACTGAGCTGCCTCCTATTTTTAAATTCTGTCATGTATTATTATTTTAAAAAAAGCTAATAGTGTTTTTATCATCTGTAATGCATATTTCATCATGTTGCCTTGCCCAAGTAGCACGAGCAATGTAAAAAATAACAGTAAACATGGGTTTTTCATTCTAATCCTTTCTATTGCACGCACGCACACACCTACACATCTCTCTCCCTTGATCCCTTCTGCTTTCTGATCTACAGAGCCGCACAATATAATGATTAGACCTTCTTGTCATAAACCCACAGGGATTAAAGTCCAGGCAAAGCTTCACATTAGCCGTCTTTGTGCTGCATCTAAAGCTAAAAGTCAAGATAGCAAAGCTGCAGATATGTTCACTAATAGCAGATGCAAAATTGGCTCCTGCACATGTACGTCCCCAGTTCTGGAAAAGTTGGAACGCTGTGTGAAGTGTACATAGAAACAGAATGATTCGCAAATCTCAGAAAGCGACATTTTAATCAGAATAGAACAGGATATTTTAAGAAACATATTTGCTCTTTTTTCATTTGTTGGCATGAACACACCTCACAAACAGGGGTGGGGGCAACGAAACGAAGTGGTACTAAAAAGAAATAGCTGGAGGAACATTTTGCAACAAATTAGAGTAACTGGCAACAGGTCAGTAACACGATTAGATAGAAAACGAACATCTTAAAGATGCACAGATCCTCAAAAGTAAAGATAGGCAGAGGTTCGCCAGTCTGGAAAAAAATGTGTGTACAAATTATCAAAACAATGTTCCTCAACACAAAATTGCAAGGACTGACTATCGCATCCTGTACAGTACATAATATCATGAAAGGATTCAGTTTGCATGTATTGGATGCTGTGATCTTTGTCCCTCAGGCAGCATTGCATTAAAAACAGTCACGATTCACTTCATGGGATCAGAAACACTCCCAGAAATCACTGTTTGTGAACACAGTTCACCATATCAACCACAAATGTAGGTTAAAGCTCTGTCGTGCAGTAAATATGTCATATATGAACATGATCCAGAAACATTGCTATATAGTCTGGACCAAAGTCATTTTAATTGGATCGAGGCAAACTGAAAAACTGTTCTGTGGTCAGATTAATCAACATTTTAAATTATTTTAATAACAATAATGGATTGCATTTATATATCGCTTTCTAGGCACCCAAAGCGTTTTACAATTCCACTATTCATTCACTCACACACTGGTGCAGGCAAACCACAGTTGTAGTCACAGCTGCCCTGGACACAACGACCAGGACAGAGAGAGCTGGGGGATCGAACCTTCCGGGTACAGATGAGCTTCCCAACCCCCTGAACTATGGTCACCCTATGTTTTGTTGGGAAACATGGATGTCACATAGTCTGGACTAAAGAGGAGAGGGAGGATCCAGCTTGATATCCGTGCTCTGTTCAAAAGCCTGCATCCTTGCATATTTCATATTTCTGCAAGACAAATGCTAAACCGCATATTGCATGGCTTCATGGTAGAATAAAAACCTCCTCATTTCCCAGATGTTTATGGGCTGTTGTTAAAAAAAAAGAAAGCGGTGATGCTACATAGTGGTAAACATGGTCTTTTTTCTCATTTTTTGAGATGTTTTACTGCCATCAAATTCAAAATGAGCCAATAAAATGCGATGTTTTCTCAGTTCAAAAAGTTTGTTCTCTGTTTTGCTTTGATTAAATTCAGGTCTATGAGATCACATCATTTAATTCTATCGTCCCATTGTCCCAAGCATTTAATTCTAAATCTAATGTCTCAATGTTTTAACACTTGAGATTGTATCCATGGTGATATAAGTGAGTGTTTCAAGCACTGAATTGCCTCAGAAATGTTTTTTGAATACTTGTATTATGCCTGTGTCAGTACCTAACTTGCCTGCCTGTTTATCCTCCCAGCTGCAGGCCGATCCTCAGTGTGTTGGCCGACAGTGATGAGGAGTCCTCCAGCGCTGGTTCATCTGACGAGGAGGAGCCGCTTCTCTCTGAGCCTCAGGGTCCGGTGGGGGAGAAGGGATGCCCACCAGCTACAGAAGGGTAAATTTTGAATGATTCATGTCATCCATTCATGGAAAATATATCCTACTTTTGCATCATGCTTAGTAAGAGCTAAAAAAAAAGTTGCAGCAATGACATTATATTACTTTTGTGGAATGATCAGCAATAACGGCTTCTAAAAGGAACGTTTCAGTAAGAAGTGTGAAAGAAAGTGTTACTTCCACCCTGCTATCTTGCAAATGCTCTTTTTTTAAACCGTGCTGACATCACACCCCAGATGGCTGCTGCTCTCATTTACATTTCGAGGCTCTCGTCTCCTCAAAATTCTGACTCGTAGGATCACACAAACGCTGTCGTTTCGTCTCCTCTAATCCTCTCTAACAGGACAGGGGGTGGCAAGACTGGAAGGAAGATTTTGAGATTTGTGGACAAAATCGCCAAATCCAAGTACTTCCAGAAGGCGACAGAAAACGAGTTCATTAAGAAGAAGTTCGAGGAGATGTCCAACACACCCCTGCTGCTCACTGTCGAGGTTCAAGAATTGTCAGGGACTCTGGTTGTCAACATCCCGCCGCCCCCTACAGACAGGATATGGTACGAAAAGACACGCCGCTGCCTTAGAGCTGGAACGAGGCACAAGCAGCCCTTCAGTGTTGATCCAGATTATTTCTTTCTGCATATAAACATGTAGACTAATTCAGAAGCCCTTCAAAACCATGTTGGATCAAAGTGTTCAGGCCCAGTAAGAAGATCAGTCGCTATAGCTTATTCAATAACCACATTAAAGATTAAAGAGGATTGAGCAATTCAGATAAACATGTATGTGCTGATAGGGCTTTGGAGGCTTTGGACCATTATGAGTGCACGTGTTTAAATAGCAAAAAACATACAATTGCGTATGCATGTGTTGTAATTAATAGTTTGAAAACAGTTTAAAGCATCCAAATATTAACAATGAATCAAGCGAACATGAAACGGCATCAAAGGCGTAATTACACTCACTGGTCACTTCATTTATTATACCTTGATCTTCACACCAGCTCACCAAAATTGGACAACAGAAAACTGGAAAACACAGCCAGGTGTGATGTGTCCTGATTTCTGCTGCAACATTTAGATGGTAGAGTGAAAACTTTGTGTAAACAGCATCATAGCATGGATCCATCCTGCCTTATATCAACAGTTCAGGTGCTGCTGCTGGTGTAATACTGAGGCAGGGATTATTTGGCACACTTTGGGCTCCTTAGTATCAAGTGAGCATTGTTTAAATGACAAAACATTGTTGCTGTTCATGTCCATCGCTTTGTGACCACAGTGTAGTCGTCTTCTGGCGATTGCGTCCATGTCACAAAGCAACTTTGGCAAATCTGCATTAACTATGTGATGCTATCGTGTCAAAATGGATACAAATCTCAGAGAAACATTTCCAACACCTTGCTGAATCTGTGTGTCATGAAGAAGCAAGGCAGTTTAAGGTGTAATAAAATGACCAGTGACTGTTAACCCTTTTTTGATATAAAAAAAAATAAAGCTAATGGAAGTGCCACCAATCGCTACTTGGGTTTGTCTTTAAAAAAAAATGGTGACACCTTCTAGAGTAAGATTTTCTATATTTTGCATCTTTAAAAATTGACAGAATGAAGAGGTGACAAACAAGTTGAGCTTAAGATTGATAAGCTTTAGATTGGAACTAATGCAAAAGTTAAGAAAAACATAAAATGCGGAGAAAAAAATATGGAGAACATGAACAAAACATCTGATTTTACTTCAGGACGTCCTGATTAATTGATTTTCTTAAGATATAACACAGTATAAGTTTACATATATTCAAGGAAAAAAACACTGTGAGATTTAAAAGACGTGGTTATGCTGCATGCCATAAGTGCACTTAACAAATTCTCAAAAACAAATCAGCTGTGTGATCTGTTTCTGACTCTCTGTGGAGTGACTCACTTTTCACTGCTTGCCAAAGGAACATTTATTTATTCGCCCGATAAATCTGTTCGAGCACTGAGGCTGTTTTGAAGCGCTCCAACAACGTGAGATCGAAATAGACCTGAAACATTCTCATACTTGTTATCATCTTGATGCATTTGAATATTTGAATGTCATCCGCAGGTACAGTTTCTGTGTACCACCAAAGCTGGATCTGCATGTCCGTCCTAAACTGGGGGAAAGGGAGGTGACTTTCTGCCATGTGACTGAGTGGATTGAAAGGAAACTGCAGGACGAGTTCCAGGTAGTCAAAAATCATTCGAATTCTGTGCTGCCATCAAATGTTTCTGATGCGTTTTCCTAGCTCACTCCTGCTTTTCTTCTTCAGAAAGTTTTAGTACTGCCAAACATGGATGACATCTACTTACCGCTGATGCAGTCCGGCGTGGACAGCACTCAAGCCTCAGAGTCCCAACAATCCCAAAGCTCCTCCACAGAATCCATAGAAAGGATCCCACCTGAGATCGCCGGGGCAGAATCAGACTAGTGCCACAGTGATAATAAAATAATGGAAAGCCGACCCTGTGAAGTGGATACATAACATGAAGCTAGTAGCTCTTAGGCAGACTCACTAACCTTAGTGTTTATGTCTGAACCAGGAGTTTCTATAAATTGCGTTTCACACTGTACGTGTTAAGATAACCGACCATGACTTAGAGATCTGCTTGTATCATCTAAAGGAGAATAACTGTCACAATGAATGCTATGGAGCAACTTGCAACTGTTTACATGTGAATGATCCATAGAAGATATATTTATTTATTTATTTAATTATCTGATGTTTACAATGTCCCTTTGGATAATAAGATGATGGTCATTATTAAATAAAGTTGGAAAATACTGAAAGCATCTCATCTTACTACAGTACACAAAATGTGTGTGTGTGTGTGTAATGAACCATAGGAACATCAACAGTCCCTAGCATTAGGGGTGGTTAGTTATAAATAATAGAAATGTGTTAATTTATAACCAACCATTTTTTGTTGAATTCAGTCGTTTGCTGCTTAAAGGAAGCTGACATTTTTTCTAGTGATATATGATTTAACAGACGGTCCTTCTCCTGTACAGCGAAACGTCGCTCTGCACTGAAAAAAAGGGATTGGCCAACTCTTGGATTTACGTAAGCATCTTGCGTGTATTTAACATAAGTGCCTCATGCTTTAAAGTTAAGTGTAACTATATAGTGTAGAAACTACATGATATGCAGAGAGGCTAGATTAAATTGTTCATATCATGTTCGAGTGAAGTAAGTCAATAATTTACTGCGACACCGCACGGGATTTCAGTCTCGCACGCTTTGGATCGTGGTTTCAGGAAGGCATCCATCTCAGTCAAATCGAGCAACCGCCTCTAAGTAAATTGGGTGGTTGTTGCATTAAAAAAGTCTAACTTGTAATTTAAACACAATAATTTCATGTTTCTATGAATGTAATTAAATCATGAAGAATCTGTACGAAATTCAACAACTTAATTTGTTCTTGTTGAGATGACATGATACAATCTAGTAAGAGTGGTTAGTTGCTGAACTCATGAAATTCACAAGATCGCACGAGATGTCAAACTGCAGGAAAATCACTGGAGTTATAAGAGGCAGACAACTACACACACACGACATGTATGCTATTGCTATTTATTGTGGTTTAACCTGTCAAGGGCAAAAATGTACAAAAGAATTCTGCATCAAGCCTTGAAATCATAGCTTTCGTTAAGTCTGGATTGGTGGCATGGTAGTTAGTGCTGTTGCTTCACATTAAGAAGGTCCTGGGTTCAAATCCACAATCTGGCTAGTTTGCACTGGGTTCTCTCTGGGTATTCTGGTTTCTTCCCACAGTTAAAAGTCAAGCAGTTGTTAGAATTAGGTTAATTGGTGATTCTAAATTACCCGTGAATGTAAGTGCAAATGGTGGTTTGTGATAGACTTGTGAGTTGTCCTGCCTTGTAACCTATCACTTCAGGGTTATTTCCCTGCACCAGAATAAGGTTAGGAGGATGGTAGCTATTGTAGATCCATTCAATTGTTATGGTAACCAGACTCTAGACTTTGAACATTATGTAGTATTTAAGTGACCAAGTAGTGCTGGGGTAAAAGTTATTGAATAGTGTTGAAATAAAATGACAAAATTGTGAAGGTGTTTCGAAAAAATGCGTCTCAACTGTTCCGATACTCCTGACACATATGGGATCACTACAGGTTTTCGCTTGGGCAGCGGTTGTCCTTCTCTCCTGGATCGGCTGGAGCTTTCTTTAGGTGCCTTTCCATGCATCAAGACATGTGGATAATACAAGTAAGGTCAGGCATCTACCTACTGACTTATTTCTATTTATCCATCTGAGGCGACACGAGCGCTCACAATTGATTCTGTCTGTCTGTCCTGGTCGTTGTGTCCTTGGGCAAGACATTTTACCCTACCGCCTACTGGTGTTGGCCAGAGGGGCCGATGGCGCGATATGGCAGCCGCGCTTCTGTCAGTCTGCCCCAGGGCAGCTGTGGCTACAACCGTAGCTTGCCTCCACCAGTGTGTGAATGCGAGAGTGAATGAATAGTGGCATTGTAAAGCGCTTTGGGTGCCTTGAAAAGCGCTATATAAATCCAATCCATTATTATTATTATTATTAGACAATCCCCACACTCATATTTTGAAAGTACTAACCAGCACTTAGTACTTTCAGGTTTCCTGACCAGGTGTGTTAGCTGGCTCGGTTGCTACCGTAGCAGTCTTTGACGACAGCTTTGACAATGCATTTCTCTTAAAATCTGCTCTCATGCATGAAATGGAGAAAAAGTGGGCGTTGCATCCGTATGCTTGTTATGCTCTTCTGATCATTATTATGTCTGTGAGTCTGAATATTTTTTGAAGTCTTTTGTGACACAAAAACCATCTCCAGCATGTCTAACATGTGTCCATTCTCTGGTGACTCACTTCTCTATATCAAATAAGTACGAAACGTCATCCTTGCACAGTTTCTGTAACCATCATCTCAGACTGAGGCTTCCACAAAATTTACTTAAAAACCAAACAAACTTTAAATGTTCCTAAAAGCTTTCCGTGTTTGGAACGATTAGCAGAGGAAGAGCTTGACGTACCCAGGAGGTAAACTGGACCTGAGATCTCCCAGTTCGTTCTCCTTCCACAGTTATCTTCTGTTGTCCCCTTTTGTGGACAACAGAAGATTGAAAATGTTGCCTGATCTGATGGGTCTCAATCTCTGTAACATTCAGATTTTAGCTTCAGAATTTGTCTTAAAAAACACAAAAGCATGGATCCATCCTGCCTGTATCAGGAAACGCTGATAAACTCTGAGCAAATGAAACCACAACTATAAAAGATTATTTTCCCTAAAAAAAATAATAAAAAATAAATAAATCAGAAGTTTTAACACCTACAGCAAGTTTGATAAAAAGAAATACAAGATTTTAAAGATCTTATTTTTCTTAAATTTAAGATCAGAGTTTGTAATAAGCTGCAGGAACCCTGCTCAGTGTGAGGGAAGGAAAGCCAAGTGTCCTCCGATAAACCTCCATCTGGGTCACTGAAAACAGTTAATCTGACTCTGACTGTAAACATGTTTCCATTCATCCCTCGAGTCTTTACTCTGAAATACAGGAAATGACATCATGGCTCAAGCTGTCATTAAACCATTTCTTTATTTAACATTTTCATTTTTTATTTAACCGTTGCAAAGTTTCATAACACAGACAGCCTGAACAAAGAACACCTACAGAACACATGGATCAAAATGCATTCAATAAAAACTTGATTACATAACAAGCTTTCTTCTTCCAACAAAAAAAAAAAAAAGCTAACCACTCGATAAGAGCACTAAAGTAGAAGAGTTTAGAAAGCTTAAGATGTAACTGCAGGAACATTTATATTTACAGCAGCCTCATCAGTTCTTTACGTGAGGTTCCAGCTGAACTCTGTGGAGCCTGATCTCAACAGTTTTAAGTCTGACCCTGACACCAGATTCACCGTGATCACGCTGATGTTTGCACAGAACAGATAGTGAAGTGAACGTTTTTGCACATTTGTAGCAGTGAAACAGTTTATCTGCAGTGTGGGATCGTTTGTGTTCGGAGTATGAACTGAGATTCCTGAAAGTCTTGTCACACCGGTCACAGCTGTGTGAGTGTGACCGTGTGTGCACTTGTATGGTTTCTCTCCTGTGTGGACTCGTTTGTGTTTTAAGCTCACCTGCAGTGGTGAACGATGACCCACACTGATCACAGAGGTGCTTTTTAACCCCACTGTGAATGACTTCATGGTGTTTTAACTCATGTGATCTGGGGAAGCTTCTCCTACATTCTTTGCAGTATTTCAGTTTGTCTCCAGTGTGTCTACGTTGATGTATTTTTAGGCTCTTTGCATGACTGAAAGATTTTCCACAAAGGTCACAACAAAAGTTTTCCCACCACCACAGCGATGACAGGGTTGAGAACTGGACCCATCTGCACCACTCTGCTTCTAAACAAAGACACAAAGACAGTGGAAGTCAGTCCTTCAACATTTGTATCGTGAACGTCGCCTGAAATAAAGAGCATCTCTGCCAACGTCCAATTACTTTTTACTCCAATTACTTTCTCAGTTCACAGGGATACGATAACTACAATACTACCACCATAATACTACAGTAATATTTATTTAATGTTACACCATGCTAATATTTTCAGGGTACCAACACAGTGCTAAACTACTAATGTAACACTCCAATAATATTAATTTAATACTGCATTAGAAACACTGCAACTGTGCAGTTACGGTACTCAGCTGATTGGGACACAAGAAAAAACACTACTACCCCCATGACACTGCAATGATAATATTAAATGAGTATTTTAACACTGATGTCTAAAAGTACTTGAGCTACAAGGAAGCAGTGATACTACAGCTAAAGTACTACAACGCCAATATGTAACGATACAACTTTGTTAACATAAGAGAAGATTACTGAATGGTTTGGTTTTGTACTTATTTTGTGTTTTATTGTATTCCACGTACACCTGACAGAGGAATGAGCCGCTGTAAACCAAAGGTCATTTATGCTGAAATAACAACAAAACCATGATATACCACGAAACTCCCTGAGGATTACATTACAGCAATTTTAGTTTTTCATGACTGTGTAAGCAAAAACCATAAATGAAATTAAAATCTGAATAATCACTCAGAGCTGCTTTTCCGTCCAGTAGAATTTCCAACATGTTAACACAATTTAATGAGCTGAGTTTTCCCAAACAGTCAGGCTAAAATTATAAGATAAAAATAAACATACATACGTCACAGTAACTGCACTTGTAGAGTCTCTTTCTGGTGTGGATCTGTTGGTGTCGTCTCAGGTAACGTGGAGCTTTAAAAGTCTTCTCACACAGGTCACATTTATAAGGTTTCTCCTCAGCATGGGTAAACATGTGGCTTTGTAACTGTACATCTGTTATAAACTGTTTGCCACACTGATCACACCAGTACACAACATGTCTGGTGTGAATGCGTAGGTGTCTATTTCGGCTGTCTCGCCAAGTTTTTCCACAAATGTCACAGCTATATGTCTTAGTTCCAGAGTTGCCTCTGTAAGCTGCAACTGCGATCAAAAGCTCTGTCACACTGATCACAGCTGTACGCTTTCACTCCACTGTGGACGAGTTGGTGTTTTCTTAGGCAACTATCCCAGGGAAAAGACTTTCCACACAAGTCACAGCTGAACGGTCTCTCTCCAGTGTGGATGACTTGATGCATTGTTAGTGAAGCTTTGCGAGAAAAATCCTTCCCACACTCGTCACAGCTGTAGTTTTTCTCTCTCTTTCTTCTGTGAGGTTTGTCGGCCTCCTGAGAGCACTGATTTCTCGGTCCATGTTGGTCCTGCAGCGACAGAGATACAAACACAGGAAATGAGTGAAATGCAGTCGCTGAACAAACTGAACCTTCAAAGTCCCTCCATTAACACTAATTTTAAACCTGAAGGTGGAGTGTGGCACCAAACACCTAAAGGTCTCTTATCACCACCTACTGGTAACAGTAACACATTACATCCAACCTGGTGTTAAAAATAATGAATGACTGTTCAAACACACTAAAATCATGCCCATCCACCCTGCTTTACACAAATATTAATGCTAGCATGCTAACACACTCAGAATAGTAATACATGTTTACCAGGTCTATACTTTCTTATATTTCTTTCCCCTGTTTCATATAATTTAAATCCAGTGTAATAGTTGCAAGCTTGGTTCAGTGAAGAGTCTGTTTGTAAACTAAGGTTGTTGTTTTTTAACATTTACTCCCTACATTAAAAATAATAATCTGTACTTTATACTCCTTACATTTCCAAACAGATGTGTTACTTTTGGTTTAAGGCCTTTGAGAGGAGTTAGTTCATCACAGCTTAAACAGTAACACATGAACGGCAATCCAGATGGTGTATTAATCACCAGAGTGTGACACATGAAAATGAAAGAAAGAAAACTGTGGGCCATAGTCAGGGGTCAAAGTGGGCCAGTGTTTTTTATTTTGGCACAACGCTGGAGTGACTGCAGCGCTCATACGTTGCTGTCACAGTACTTCAGCATCTAGCCACACACAAGATGAGCGAGCATACGTGGAGTAATAGTTTTTAAGTGGCAGCTAATTTCAAATGCAGCATTTTTATCAGCTCAACAAAAATTTGAAACGCACCAAATGTTTGCATGCAGTTTGTCTAACAGTGTTTTGCTAGCTAAAGGTCCAGCTGCTGTATTTCACAGGGAGAAAAGGTAGCTTCAAACTAAAGGACCAGTCAAAACAAATCAAGGACCTTATTCCTAAACGAGGGGCTACCTCTGTAGCATGGACGTAAAAGAGTATGGAGAGAGTTTACGGATTTTATTGATATCAGTGATGGCCAAATGAAGCTTTCTGAAACACTGAAGCTTGTATTATAAGCAATGTAAGCCCAACAAGGGACAATGGTTGGAAATTAGCAACAGCTATAAACTCATGTGCAGTACATCAGTTTTATGTTTCATACTTGGACTGTGTTAAACTGCACTGTTCCTTTTAAATAAAGAATTATTATTATTATTATTATTATTATTGTCGCGCTGACCTAGTAGGTGTGGCTGTTACTCTTCTCTTCCTCCTCCTGCCCACTACCTGCTCTGTGCTGCTGCTTGCGCGTGGCCGCTGATTAGACCTTGTGCAATCTACAGCTAAGCGCGGCCTGGTGCGCGCCGCTCCGCCAGGTGAGCTGAATTAGAGCAATCAAGGGCGGGCGTGCCTAGTAGACCTTAAAATGCATGCAGCAGTCATTTGACCTGGGTGCGACATACTGAGAGGACAGCAAATGAAGCACAATCCACTTTCCACTGTGAGGAAGGCTTTGAGCTAGACGGGCTATCGGTAAGCTCTTGGACTCATATTTGCTGCTTATATGTTGGGGAACTATGGAAGCTCAATTGTGGAAATGTATTTATGCTTTGGGAAATAGTTACTGCATTTAAGTTTAAAAAAAATTATATTGATATTAAAATGAATGTTTAAGTCTGAATAAATTGTTTATGTAGGTAGTGTTTCCCACATTTATGTTAATTAATACTAAAAATAGTTACCCCCAAATCCTTGGTTAAATCTTAAAACTCGTGTAAATATGTTTGGTTTAATTTAAGGAAAATAATTCTTTGTAAAAGAAAATCCTTGGTTAAAGTCTCTATTTAAAATATTTGCAAACTCTAAAATGTATACTTTAAAAATGTAATTGTTATAAAAGTGTAAAAAATGCAAGGTAGACACATTTTGTGTACTTTGTGTGCTTAAGAACCACAGTTTATTTCATCTTCATTTTTTTTGTAATTACTCAGCTCTGTGATTTAAAAACCAATGAATGTAAAACTAACTTAAACTGGGTTAAATGATAGTTTAGACAAAAGTATTTAGCTTTAGCTATGTTAAGTGGCTTTACTGAAGTGTATATATTTTTGTTATTTCATTTGTCTTCTGTATAATGCATTTAATTTATCTGAATGATTAATGAAATGTTCTTTATTTTTTGTGTTGGAAGGTTTTTCACTTATCTACATATCTATCCATCTACCTATCAGCTATCTAACTAGCTGGTCAAAATGAATTGAGCAAAATTCAAAGTCTGGTCTTTTTCAAGTGTGGGCACCTCAGAGACAGAACACTTGACAATTATTCCATCCATCCATTTTCATCCACTTTGTCCGGGGCCGGGTCGCGGGGGCAGCAGCCTAAGCAAAGAGGCCCAGACCTTGACCTCTAACTTGACAATTATTGTTATTGAAAAAGGGTTCATTACTCAAAGCCTTTCAACACAGTCGTATGTGGGTGTATGTGTACATATGTATTAATTGAAATCCATTTGGTGAAACGGTAGCATTTTTTCCTCACCTTCTGTGTTGAGCTCATCGTTTTCTCTGTAGTAGCTGAGCTGAGTGCAAACGGCTGAAAATGTTCCTCTGCTGCTCCGTCAGACTTCTCTCCTCCTGCTGATCAGCTGGGACACAAAACAGATCTTTGTTAGGCTCCACACTGCACTGAACAGTCAAAGTGTCTCATATGTTGTTCTTACCTACTGCTGCACACTCTGGTTCAACTGCTGTACTGTGGAGGACGTAGGAAACTGTAGTGGGTGGTGAGGGTGCCAGAGCGGGCAATTGGCACTTCACTAACACCCCCCCCCCCCCCCCCCCGAGACATTTATACTGGCAGACTTCAGCGGAAAGCCAGTATCATCAAGGACCCCTCACACCCTGGACACTCACGTTTCCCCCTCCCTCTGGTCCACCAGGTCAAAGATAATCAGACTCAATAGGAGCTGCTACCCACAGGCTGTCAAACATGCCCTACCTCCACCCTGAATGAAGGTTAGCTGTGCTGTTAACACTCATGGACACTTGCACTGTACTTATAAACTGTACTCATTACAGTATCAAATCAAAATTTATTAGCACATTTAAAAACAACACGGGTTGAGCCAAAGTGCTGCACATAGTAGAGATAAAATGGTAAACATGCATAGTAATTATTATAACAGACTAGTCTGTCGTGATGCGGATGCTGCACCGGTCCATCATGGTGAAGAGGGAGCTGAGTGTAAAAGCGAAGCTCTCAATTTATCGGTCGATCTACGTCCCTACCCTCCCCTATGGCCACGAGCTGTGGGTAGTGACCGAAAGAACGAGATCGCGGATACAAGCGGCGGAAATGAGCTTCCTCCGAAAGGTGGCTGGCCTCTCCCTTAAAGATAGGGCGAGAAGCTCAGAGTAGAGCCGCTGCTCCTCTACATCGAAAGGAGCCAGCTGAGGTGGTTTGGGCATCTGACAAGGATGCCTCCTGGGTGAGGTGTTCTGGGACTGTCCCACCGGGAGGAGACCCCAGGACACGCTGGAGAGATTATCTCTCGGCTGGCCTGGGAACGCTTGGTGTGTTGTTTTTTTTTTTTTTTTTTTTTTTTTTTTCCCCCCCCCCCCCCCCCCCCCCCCGGATAAGCTGGAGGAGGTGGCTGGGGAGAGGGAGGTCTGGGCTTCTCTGCATAGGCTGCTGCCCCCGCGACCCGGACCTGGGTAAAGTGGAAGAAGATGGATGGATGGACTAGTCTAGAGAGTGCAAATGTGTTTTCAAGCAGGTTTTAAAAATGTCGATTGTTGGCGAAGACCTAATGTGAAGGGGCAGAGTGTTCCAGAGTTTGGGTGCAGCGATCACAAAAGCTCGGTCACCTCTGTTTTCCCGTCTAGTTCTGGGGATAGTCAGAAGAAACTAATCTGCAGATCTAAGGGCTCTAGTTGGATTATTTTTTTTTGTCAATAGAGCTGGGCGATATAACAATATGTATCGCGATATAACTTTTACTCGATAGAGAAATTAAGCTATTGCGATAGACCTCGCTGCTCTTGTCCTCTGGGGGGAAAAAAAAAAAAAGGTCAGCCAATCCAAACTAAGTAGCGCAGAGCCGAACCAATCACAGCCGCAGCGTCACGTCGCGTGACTTGTTACGTACAGCACAAGTGCCAAGTCGCACGTGTTTGTTTGGGAAGCAGCCAGCGGGTAATGGAGCCAGCGCATAATGGAGGAAATGAGTGTGCCGACTAGAAAAATCAACCGAGCGTGACCGAAGAGAAAACAGATGATGGTTCCAATGCCGGAGAGATTGTCGAACGGAAGAGCCATAGAAGTTCCGTAGTGTGAAGGTATTTCGGCTATTTCAAGTCTGACAAAAAACAGAGTAGCGTGCACTGTAAATTGTGCCGAAAGCAAGTCTGGAAATACAATAAACTGGGGCATGCGTCACACTGTGCGCCACGTTATTGTTTCGGTGAAATGAATTTCTACAATACTGTTAATTCTACTCTCTGCAGTGTTTAAATGCTTACATATACACACAGTTACTGTCCGTCCACACATACGACTCTGTTCTGCTTCTATGCCCCAGCTTTGTTTACTTTTTCCCACCGAGGCTTCTAGACTTCTGATTGGCCAACATTTCTGCACGGTTAGGAATCTAGCGCCACCTGCTGCTTTGGCATGTTCATAGCAGCGTTTTCCTTCATTTCTGCCTTTATGTGTGGACGGGATTTTTTTTTTTTTTTTTTTTAAAACTAAAACGGAAAATCTCCTTTTTCAAAAATACCCGTGTACGTGTGGACGTAGCCTCAGTCTCTGACTGGAAGCGCTAATTCGTCATTCGGCTTTTGTCAGACTAAAGTAACTGTTTGAAAAGCTAAGCTATACAACAAGGAGAGATTGAGAATTTCCTTTTAGTTCTCAGTTTATTTGATATTGACAAAAGTTAGTCAGTTTTGTCTGTTCTTCTGTAAAACAAACTAAGATTTATTTTTAGAATTAATATTTTGTTTCTAAGTGGAATTGACAATTTAGTCTGTTTCGTTTGTTCTATTTTGAAACTTAAACGCTTTAGCGGCTGCCTTTTGTGTAGTTTGCAATATTTGCCTTTATTTATCTGAAAAAGTCTCATGTTCCTTAAGTACATCTACCCTGTTGAACTTATTATGGGAAATAAATATTTAAATAAAAACAAGCTGCTGATTATTTCACATTTTACTTGTGAGCAACAGCACATTTAAATCTTACAAATATAGTTATTTGGCTTATGTTTTTTTTTTCATTTCAGGCGATAACGATATATCGTGATATGAACAAATCTCATATCGCCCAGCTCTATTTGTCAAACAGTATGCAGGCTCAAGCACACAATGAATTCAAACAGAAGTAAAAAAAAAAACAAAAAACTGGACACTGAAAAATGTAACAAAGTGATGTGGGAGGGGACAAAGGGAAGCATCAATGAAAGAGCAGAGATTGCAAAATAAATCAGGAAAGGACTTCAGGCTTACTGAGACTAAGGCCTCTGTTACAAATCGGTCTCATACAAAAACATGTTTTACAGGTACAGTATGGTAAGCGCTCTTAGTAATTCATAAGCCAGCTCTACCTGAACCCCTTCAATATTTAAAAGTTTGTGGGGTTTTTTTTTTTGTTTTTTTTTTTTTTTTTTTTTTTTTTTAAATATTGCAGTCAAAGCACATACTGAATGTAAACTGAGCTTGGAGACCTTTTGTTAGTAACAAATGAGGCCAAAAGAAAAGTAGAGACGAGTTTATCCACTGATCCACATCACTTTACCCGGATGTTTTCTTTCAAGCTGGATGATGACTCCTCTCTCCCTTACTCCAGTTCCAGCTTCGCAGACCAGTTGCCCTCTGAGGTCACAGTGATCATCGGAGGCAGGAGACGGGAAATTCAGATCGGTTTCTTCCATCTTTTATCTCCATGTTTAGAAAAACATTCCTAAAATACCCAAGCAAATAAATATTATTAAAGATTTACACACTTTCTGTAGGTAGGATTTCATTTTCAGCCAGCACCCCTGTTAAATTTGACTGGCGTCTGTCTCATTTATATCCAAGAAGCAACACTTTGAAGCACTCAGATCATGTTTTCTTTGATCACTTGTAGCTCAATGGAGAAACATTTTTGCATTTATGATCAGGTTCCCCAGTTTGATATTATACCGTTCACGGCAGAGGTGTGGACTCGAGTCATAAATTTTATGACTTTAGGCTTGACTTGAAAAAAATGTTCTAAGACTTGTGACTTGACTTGGACTTTTACACCAATGACTTGGGACTTGAATTGGACTTGAACCGGTTTACTTGAAAAGACTTGATATTTCACCCCAAATATAAAATTTAACATACATATTATATAGAGATTGAAAATGTGACGTCATTCAGGGGTAAAACCGCAAAGGATTCTGGGAACTCGTGGCACGCAGGCTTTCAATTGAAATCAGTTACACAGCGATAAAAAGACACAAAATGGCAAGAAGCTGTTGTATTATTAACTGCAATAGCCGGTCGCATGACAGCCACGGGAAGCCGACGGGTAAAGAGATCGGTTGTTATCGGATTACGTCGTTGAAGAGAAATTGTTCGAGCCATGTTTCCGAAGTAACAAAGACGCGAGGGATGGCCTAGATTGCAGCCATTCAAAGACCAAATATAACGTCCCAGAACACTCCAGCTCACAGGTTAGTCTGCTCCAAGCATTTTCACAAAGGTCAGTCTTCTGTTGTAGTTAATGCGTCATTTTTCATAACATAATTGGTGATATAGGTTACAAGCAAGTCTGGTGCTGAACAGAAATTGTCGCGCTATGCTCCTTTGTTTATTGTGCATAAATAGTGAATTGTCCTGACACAATATTGCGTTTCGCTTCTGTTATTATGGTACAGTGACAAAAACATATACCGTATTTCCCGGACTACAAAGCACACCTGAATATTAGCCGCACAAGCTAAAATCAGGGGAAAATCCTGTTTTGTACATACATTAGCCGCACCTGACCAAAAGCCGCAGGTGTTTCAATATTGACTTATATGTAAGAGAATATGCACAAAGCGAATTGTCAGGAAAGAGATGGCTGTTTGGAGACACACCCCTTTTATTAATATTTTGAAAAACAAGTTATGAGTACATATTTGCATAACCTTTTAGGTATATGTACAAGTAGCAGTAATTACAAGTAGGAAACATGTGCTGTGCTGTGGGGCACCACAGGGGACTGTCCTCTCCCCCTTCCTCTTCACCCTCTACACCACAGACTTCAGCCACTGCACAGAGACCTGCCATCTTCAGAAGTTTTCTGATGACTCTGCGGTGGTTGGATGCATCAGCAGGGATGATGAGACAGAGTACCGGGCTGTGGTCGACTCCTTTGTCACGTGGTGTGAGCAGAATCATCTGCAGCTCAACGTGGCAAAGACCAAGGAACTGATCGTGGACTTCAGGAAGACCAGGAAACACTTGACCCCTGTTTCAATTCAGGGGGTCAGTGTTGACATTGTGGAGGACTATAAATACCTTGGAGTACACATTGACAATAAACTGGACTGGGCTAAAAACACCACAGCACTTTACAGGAAGGGCCAGAGTCGTCTCTATTTTTTGAGGCGACTGAGGTCCTTCAACATCTGCCAGAAAATGCTGAGGATTTTCTATGAGTCTGTTGTGGCCAGTGCGATCCTCTATGCTGTTGCATGCTGGGGGAGCAGGCTGAGGGTCGCAGATGCCAACAGACTTAATAAACTGATCCGTAAGGCCAGCAATGTTGTGGGGATGGAGCTGGACTCCCTCAAGGTGGTGTCGGAGAGGCGGATGCTGTCCAAGATAAAGACAAATGTTGGATAACACCTCCCACCCACTCCATGACATGCTGGTCAGTCACAGGAGCTCGTTCAGTGAGAGACTGAGATTACCGAAAAGCACCACTGAACGACACAGGAAATCATTCCTGCCTGTGGCCATCTCCCTGTACAACGCATCCACTTAACACACTGTTTGCTGCTACAACTACACATGTTTCTTTTCCAACTATTTTATTTATGAGTGACTTATGTATGTATGTGTGTGTGTATGTATGTATATGTATGTGTATATATATATATATATATATATATATGTGTGTGTGTGTGTGTGTGTGTGTGTGTATATATGTGTGTATATGTATGTGTGTGTATATATGTGTGTGTGTGTGTGTGTGTGTGTGTGTGTGTGTATGTGTGTGTATATATTGTACTATTCTTAGTTAGTGTATTGTCTGTCTTGTCTTAATGTTGGTTTAAAATGGAGCACTGTAACAAAAAATAATTTCCCCCAGGGATCAATAAAGTATTCTGATTCTGAAATGAGTAACAAATGTAGTACATAACAGTAACCTACAGCACACCAGAAAAATAGATTCAGACTACCTTTTAGGCTCAGGTGCAGTGACACGGCTTTAACAAGAAGAAAAGTCAGTCATTCACCACCATCTTCCTGCCCACTAAAACCACCAAAGTCCTCTTCTCCAGTGTTGGATACGAACAGGCTCAGGGTGGCTTCATCATCCACTCTCAGCTTCTTTCCTTCGTTGTCACTTTCAAAACCAAAGAAATCCTCGTTGTCAGTGTCAGAGTCGAACACCCTCAGAAGGGCCGTGGCGGTGTCCTCTCCATCATGCAGCATTCAGCCCTTCGAAATCCGTTGGTGATCATTGATGTTTTCACACTTTTCCACGCTGTCAGATTCCACCGGTGGGGTTGAGCATAACTTGCTTTTCGCAAGTTTATCGCCGCACATCATCCACGACTCCCGCTGAACGTGTAGCGCTACTTTGAAGTTTGTTTTTCGCGCTACTTGTACGGCACTATGTTGTCTGGCGGATGGACACGTGACCAACACACCACTCTTGAACCCCGATACTGTGTGTCTGATCACATGCCCTTCCGCCAGGCAACGTAGTGCCGTACAACAGCGGAACAAACAAAACAAATCGTCTTACGATATGACAAAAATCACGGATAATCCATAGAAAAGCTGCACCTGACTAAAAGCCGCAGGGTTCAAAGCTTGTGGAAAAAGTAGCGGCTTATAGCCCAACAATTACGGTACTTTTATTCACAGGATAAAACAGGGTTTTTTTTGTATCACTAATTGCCCAGTACGATTACAGCATACAATATTATTGTCACTGCTACATTTCTGTAACGCGTACCAGAAATTATTTCCACTACTAATTAATTACCGTTGAGCTCAAAGGTCCTATTAATAAACTGTTAACGAATGTGTATTTATGAAGACGATTTGTGAGACTGGAAAACTTATGATAGGTACGATGGTCTTTACTTTCTACACGGTGCATTTCAAGGTCCTGTACCCATCCGGCGGTAAACTGTACCTGGGCTTGTTGCAGTGACCTGAAGTTACTAAACTTCATGAGTGTATGCACTCACTCCAAGAACCGTATGATTATAAATATGCATATAAATATGCTACGATGAGATGGCTGACTTCATCTAACTAGCAAATGTTGTCCAGGCTACGTTGTTGATGCAGTTTTTTTAATATGTATGATATTTTTGTCATGCGATTTTTAAAGCCGGTCCTACAACCGCATCCAAGAATAACATGCAGCTTATCTCAGAACTGTCGGTGAAAATTATTCTTGGAGCTAGGTTTAATTGAGCTGCATTTTAAAGAGGTGCAATTTCACAATTTGTGTATATTTTCTAAGTTCACTATTTTGTCATGTGTTGAGAAAAACACAGATTTTAAAATTACATGGTCTAATATTTACATTTAGCATATAACTGCAACATGCTTTTTTCGTGGTTGGTGTTGTGGGTTTTTTTTTTTTTTTTTTTTTTTTTTTTTTTTTTTATAAAAAGACTCGAAAGGACTTGAAATTCAAAATTTCCGACTTGTGACTTTACTTGGACTTTTACACCAGTGACTTGAGACTCGACTCTGACTTGCCTGACATTACTTGAGAATAAAGACTTGAGACTTGAGAATAAAGACTTGAGACTTGCAAAACAATGACTTGGTCCCACCTCTGGTTCACGGTAATACCGGTATAATGTTAGGCAACGATAGGAAAATGAAATATTGTGATAGAATATGAGTAAAACGCGCATGCGCAGTGCCTTTGTTTTCATACGCACATGGCCGATTGTTGAGTGAAACAGATGAACCAGGATTGGTTTGTAAAAATGGTGCAACTTCAGTGATGTGGAACTGGTTTGGTGTTTGTCCGTCAGATACACGACAAAGCACGTTTTTTTTTTTTTGCAGAACATGCAAGCGGCCGTCGTTATTGTTGGATTTGTCGGATTAAGATGCTCTTAAATCTGGGAGTAATCTGGGTCCTAAACTCCGTAATCTTCAGGTCAAACGAACACTGCAGCATCACTGAGAGTTAAACTGTCTAAATTCTTTCATCTTTAATAAAATGATCAGCATTGCTGCTTTACCAGGTGTAACTGTGAAGTTTAACTTCCAGGCATCCATGAAAACAAAATTTATTACATTTAACGGAGTTAGAAGTTAGCAGGAAGCTAGCGGAAGTTAGCTCGCTAGTTTTGCTAGTTACCTAAGCATGATATTGCATGTTCTGACTGAGAGATTTCTGAAAAAATTAAAACGTACAGCTCTGCTATCACTTCCAACATAAATGAAGACAGGAAACTAAACAGCAGTGACGTTTGTAGGGTTACTGAAGTTGGGCTAGCTGGTATATAATGATGTGCTACGTGATCGCTAGCGACTCAGCTATGTTAGCATAACATAAACAGTGAAGCTGGAGGACGAACACTAACACTTTTCCACTTATAAAAGTTAACGTTAAGGTTCCTGATAGTTAGAGACAAATGCAATCGCATGGCAGGATGCTGTAAATGGACCAAACTTCAGTCAGGAGAACAACTGAGATAATCCATCCACAATACAAGGTTAGTCATTAATACAACATGGGAATAGAGCAGCTGCCAGAGAATTCAACATTAATGCATCAATGCTACAGAAGTGGAGGAAACAAGAAGAATGAGTTTAATAAAGTTTGATTTATCTCAAATCAAATCACTTTTATTGTCGCATCACATGTGCAGGTACATTGGTACAGTACTTGTGAGTGAAATTCTTGTGTGCGAGCTTCACAAGCAACAGAGTTGTGCAAAATACAAGAATGGCTACATCTGAAACTAATAAATATATGTACAATATATAATAGTATATGCATTTCTGGATGTGTATATTAAATATTTTTCTGTGTGTGTGTGTGTGTGTATACACATATTTTACAAATTAGAGTAAACAATAAATATATAAAAATATACATAGTTGAGACATGTGCAAAACAGTGGCATTACTGTACAGTATGGAGTGCATAATGTTAAAGTTCCAGTAGTGAAGCTGAGGTGTCTATGACATGTTCAGCAGTCTGATGGCCTGGTGGAAGAAGCTGTCTCTCAGTCTGCTGGTACGGGACCGGATCCTGCAGAACCTCCTTCCTGATGGAAGCAGTCTGAACAGTTTATGGCTGGGGTGACTGGAGTCCTTGATGATCCTCCCCGCTTTCCTCAGGCACCGCTTCCTGTAGATGTCTTGGAGGGAGGGAAGCTCACCTCCAATCCGGTTGTTCAGTGATGACGCGACGAATCCGACGAATCCTACTTCCGGGTCTAAACGCTCCTGTGTTCAATATGACACAATGCTGTGTTCCTGGTTGTTTTAACCAATCTGGCTCAAAACAACAGTCTAATCTGTCATTTTACCGGTTTCCTTGTGAAAAGAGAGAGAAGAGGAAGTGGCTGAAGTTGATAAGGTATGTTACAACTCGTAAGTGAATGAATAAATTTGTAAGATAAGAGCTAGTGGGCTCTTACTTTAGTTAGCTAATATAGCTAGTGATGAACAATTAAAACCCGCTACTAAAAGACAAACTGGCTTTTACGAGTAATTGTACTTATATAGACAATGGATTTTATTGTGTTTTTTTTAATACAAAGACGTTGTTGCATTTTTGAAGTCATTTTTATTTCTCCAAGCAAAGATTGAGAGCTAAGGGTCACTTCGCTATATATATGAACCTTAGTTAGCTTTCGACGCTCAGAGGAATAAAAATTACGTCCAAAAAGCGATGTCTATGTAAGAAAATACATTACAATCCCCAGCCTATGTGCCAGTTAATTACCAAAATAAAGACCTAACCAACAAATAGCTAGCAAAGGTTGCCAGTACTTATCTTTCTGGTAAGCTTAAAAGCAAATTAGTACAACGATGTGTAAGAAAAGCATCTGGACTTCTTTAAGTTTTAAGTTTCTTGAAGCTTCTCTCATCTGGATGAAAGAAGCTTCTCTCTATTATTTATCTCTATTTTTTTTTTTTTGTATTAATCATAACTAATGGAGGGCTAGCGTATGATCTGAAATTTCTCTCTGTCTTTTTAAACACTTCCACAGACGTGAAAACTTCACCCCAAACTGCAACTCAAGAGTCTGCAGTTGGCACTTCCCTCAAGGAAAAGCTGCGGGGCCAACAAGATTTGCATGGAACGACAGGAAGTCTTTTCAGTTCCCAGATGACCACAACCCTGTAAGAAAAAAGAGCAGGTCCCGGCTATTGGTGAAAATCAGAGTGAAATATCAGATGAGCCACATCATTCCAACAATGCAGCTACACAGACAGATACTGCAAGTTCCACAAGTTCTTCCCAAAGTCTTCTGGTGCTAGAGATTCAGAATGACATGCTAAGAATAGAGAATGAAAAACTTAAAAAACAAGTAGAGAAGCAGAAGCAGACTTTCTCATTCAGTCAAATATCTGACAATCCTGAAAGGGTCCAGTACTATACTGGATTGCCCGATGCTGCTTCTGTCCTGTTTTTAGAAGCGCTTCTTTCCAGATTTGATCTTAAATATCATTCTGATTGGACTGTCCAAATGATACCCCTAATTGACCAGTTATTTCTAACCCTGATCAAGCTTAAACTTAATTTTGGTCATGAAGACCTTTCAATAAGGTTTAACTGCAGCAGAGGCACAGTAACTAATGTTTTTGCAACAATTGTTAGTGCACTGTATGACATTTTGTATGTTGGCATGCTGGAAAACAACATTCCCTCGAGAGCCAAGAATCAAACATCGCTGCCAGATTGCTTCCAACCATTTCCTAACTGCAGGATTGTGCTTGACTGCACGGAAGTTTCTGTTTGTAACACAGAGAGACTTGACACACAAAGTCATTTGTACAGCCAGTACAAAGGACGGACCACACTAAAGGCTCTAATTGGTGTGGCTCCTAATGGTGTAATAACCTTTGTAAGCAACTTGTACGGTGGAAGTGCCTCAGATAAGGCCATAACAGCTGACTGTGGAGTACTGCAACATCTACAACCAGGTGACATGGTCATTGCAGATAAGGGCTTCACAATTCGGGACATCCTACCAGAAGGGGTCTCACTGAACATTCCGTCCTTCCTCACCAACGGACAATTCACACAGGAGGAAGTGAACAACAACAGGAAGATTTCCTGTGCAAGAATACATGTAGAGCGTTCCATTCAAAGACTGAAAGTTTTCTCAATTTTGCATCACATCCCATATCAGTTAAAAAAAAATATTAATAAGATCTTGAAAGCATGTGTGTGTCTTACAAATTTACAAACACCTATTCTCCGTGAAATTGAATAAATTATACCTGTGAGAGTTCAGAGGTAAAAGTACATTGTGTCATTTTCTAACTAGTTGTGGACCAGAAAATACAACTGTTGAGTAAGTTTACTTTTATTATTTATAACTCCTAAGTGGATTGTTTTGTGTGTATACTCAGGATGTTACAACATAAAAACAACTTAGTTGCATAGTTTCAAATTGAGAATGGTCTCATTTGTGATTCGTATAATGTTTTACTGTTTTTATCAATGGCTTGTTACATTTTTCATTCCATTCCAGCTTCCTGATTACTGCCTAGTTTTCTTGCTATGCATTTTCAATTAAAATGAAGAATACCAGATAGATGTGTTACTCTTTATTTTCAGGAACAGTTTGTCCAAAACATTTTATTTTTTTCAAATCAAAAATTAATATAATTTAAGAATTTATCTGAATATATTTACAAAGTTACAATGACAAAAAATGTACAATTTCCAAATAGTTTTAAAATTAACTATAAACATTTGGACTGATAAATTACTCATGCTGATATGAATTCAAAGCTGCGATAAAATATGGGGTAAAAAAACTTCCCGGTAGAACGTTTCCAACGCTTCAATGTTAACAGCCCAAGTTTGTTCTCTATCCACATGCAAGATGAAAAAGTCACATGGAGTCCAAACAATAAAGTGACAGCTTTTCGCCCCTGTGAGATAGAGGTTGCCCTGGATCTGATGCCAGTAGTTGTGATTCTTTTTTAATACCAGGGAACCACTTGCCTCATCCAGCTGTAGGAAAAAGTCCTTACTTTCTGCAGCCTCCAATACAGTTTTGGCTCTGGCTGACCATGGGCATTTCACCTCAATGATGCACTCATTAGAGACAGTCCCATCTGGAGAACCACCAAGCAGGCCACTGTTAGATAAAAACAGTCCCCTCTCCTTGATAGCTGCACCAGTACAGTCAGTGTACAACTGCTTGGCCTTTGGCTCATGAAGGATCCCCCAATCACATGCCTTTGGGGATGAAAATACAACTTAGTCATAAAGGAATTCTTAGATGCACAGACCCTTTTTACTAACAACTTACTTTAGATCCTTCTGTCAGGTTGTACTGTCCAAGCAGAGTCTTAAATAAGGAAGGGGGGTATGAGCGCCGCTGGACTGCACTCAGGACCAAACCGAAGTTGCTGGCTGTGATTCTCTTCTTGCGATATGCTGACCTTTTATAAAGAAACACAAATTAAGAGACACAGTTAACTAAAATTTCCTACTTAACACTTAACAGAATTAATTTCAAAGCACTTTCTTACCACAATGCATTCTTCGTTTGCCCAACTGTTGCTTCCTCAATCTGTTTCTTCTCTTCGTCAGACACAGCCAGTGATGCCAAGAGATAACGAGCCTTGTCTTCTGCTTGGGGAAATCCCAGGTTCCTCAGCACTTCATCAAATGTCTTGGCTGGTTTAGCCTAGATTTAAAGCAAAAGGATTTTAAAGGTTTTAATGGAACCAAGAAATTTTGACCACAGAATAGACAAAGTCAGGTACAGAGTATATAAAATACATGTAAAAAATAAAGTGGGGACAGTGGAAGCAAACAGTCTGCTGTATGTAATTTACAAGAGTTTACATACATGTACAATTTATACCACATGTTAAAGTAAATATCAAAGTACCTGAGAGCATTCAGGACTCAAAATCCAACCCATCCCAGTAAAACGTTGCAATTTCGATAGGGATGCCACTGCCCATTCCTTGTCCTCCTGGGAGACAGGTCTTTCAATTCCAGCTGAAAAAAAAAAAAGCTTTTAGTAATCTGAATAAATAATAATTTTAGCATATAAAACACAATGCTTTTTAAAAAGTTAAGAAAATAATTATTATAATTAATTCAAAGGGCAAATTTTAAATAAATAACTGACCTTGTGTTGTTGAGGGTGTCATCACAGACACTCTCTTGGCAGTAATTTCTTCTGCTTTGCATGATTTTACCCTCTTCCACACACATTCCACGTCAGTGCGAGACACATTCTTCTCCACCCAAATCAACAATGCCGCCATATGATGGCACTTATCATTGCCAATCGGGCACTCACAGGAGCTGAACCTGACTGACTGACCCTCAACATGCACCTACATTGAAAGAAAGTTAATGCTTACCCTAATGATGTTCCTTCCTTCCTGATGTTGTAAACCTGCTCAACATTTGGCAATAAAACCCTTTCTGATTCTGATTCTAAACATTCTAACAAACACTTGCAGCGCTGCTCTGTGTACTGGTACCAGGTTAACTAGGCTAATATAACTGGTACTAGGCTAACATTACTAACTCTCCAAAACCTCCATGTTATGTAGATTTTCATCTTCGTTTACTTCCACTGTTATAGCATTGCTGTACGTGTGTGTGCTTTATGAAATACATCAGAATACAGAATATCTCATGTTTAATCGTCGGCTAGCTAGCTTACTCCTAGCTCACCTCAACATTGTAAATCTTCTTTTTCATGGATGCCTGGACACTTCCCTTTATAATTCCGCCTGGGAGAACGGTTACACTGACCACTTTACTAGAGTTGAAGGAATTAAGACCCTTTTTAACCCTAATTGGTACTTCGCTAAAGAAGGAGGTAATCGTGAACAAAGTCACTGGCTCCGCCATCGTTGTTTCTTGAGGAGCACTTAGACCCGGAAATACCTGCAACGTCATCCGTGACGTCTGACTGAACAACCGGATTATCCGTTCAGAGCACCGCACTACTCGCTGGAGAGCTTTGCAGTTGTAGGCGGTGCTGTTGCCATACCAGGTGGTGATGCATCCAGTGAGGATGCTCTCAATGGCACAGTGATAGAAGGTCCTGAGGATGCGGGGGCTCATGCCGAATCTTTTCAGTCTCCTGAGAAAGAAGAGGCGCTGCTGCGCCTTCTTCACTGTTTTGTTTGTGTGTACTGACCACGTAAGATCCTCAGCCAGATGTACACCAAGGAATCGGAAGCTGCTCACTCTCTCCACAGCAGCGCCGTTGATGGTGATGGGGGTGTGTACTTCTCTGCACCTCCGGAAGTCCACAATCAACTCCTTTGTCTTTGTGACGTTGAGGGTGAGATGGTTGTCTTGACACCAGTGGGTCAGGGCGCTGACCTCCTCCCTGTAGGCCGTCTCATCACCATTGGTGATAAGACCCACCACTGTAGTGTCGTCCGCAAACTTCACAATGATGTTGGAGTTGTTAGTGGCTGTGCAGTCGTAGGTGTCGAGTGAGTACAGGAGAGGGCTCAGTACACACCCCTGTGGAGCACCAGTGTTCAGTGTGATGGGGGATGAGGTGATGCTGCCCAGTCTGACCACTTGGCGTCTGTCAGACAGGAAGCTAAGGATCCAGCTGCAGAGGGAGCTGCTCAGTCCTAGATCCTGCAGTTTCCTGTCCAGCTTCGAGGGAACGATGGTATTGAATGCTGAGCTGTAATCTACAAACAGCATTCTTACATACGTGTCTCTCTTCTCCAGGTGTGACAGGGCAGTATGTAGTGTCAGGGCTATGGCATCATCAGTTATTATCTGACTGCTTTGTTTCGCTTAATGTGCCTTATAATCCCGTGCACCTTATGGTCCGAAAAATGCGTACTGCACACTGCAGTTTAATGTTGCAAAGCACCTCTTTTTAACTTCAGTGGATATTATACATGGTTATGCTCAGGATATGTCAGCCCATTTCTACTGGAAATGCCTTTTGGTTAAACTTTCAGCAAGGAATTTGCATTTGCACTGTTACATTTTTTTGTGAGGGAGCTGCTGGTGAAGATCTCTGTTAAAAACCCAAAGGACAGCATTACATTTTTTAATATTAAAAGTAACTCTGGACTTCTGTGGAGTGTGCAGCTGATCTCATTACTGTCTAAAAATGGAGAACAAAACCTAAGAAGTGCTGAATTATTCAAACAATGCAGAGTATTAGAGTAACAGGTGTGTAGCATGCTAACTAGCTAGCAGCAAGCCTCTAACACAGTGTGTATGCTAGCAGCTAATCTAGCAAACAAATTAACAGTGATTTTAGGTGTTGTAGAAGATAAGATGATAAGCTGTGTGTCTTTTTTTTTTATTTTTTATTTTTTTTTTATAATGACGTGGTTGTATTAACCTTAACTGACCGAGTAGTCAGTCGAGGTAAACCCATTAACAGATAAACTGGATCAGTCTGCCTACCTAAAAAGTGTACCGGTGTTGTGCCAAAAAGTGATTTCCGGCATTTGCCAAAAACTGATTGCTCGTATTTAAACTGCAATAAGTAACTTGTTGGGCTATAATATGTGAAACATATGTCAAATGCATCCCTCATGGATGACACAAAGTCCTATTGAGCCACAAACAACATTCGTGTAACAAGGTAGAAGCCGCAATCAGTTTTTGGCAGCGACTTTCATAGAACCTTTATTTATGCAGTTAAAAAAAATCTCATTAAGATTAAAAATGTCTTTTGTAAGAGTAAGTTGGCCAAGAGGACAGCAGAAATGGCAGCAAATATCACAATAGTTCTGTAAAAATATTTTAAGTGGGGATAAAGGACTGGATTGGTTATAATGTAAGTACAATAACACAGAGTTATAAAGATACTTGGAAAAACAAAATTTTTTTTAATTCTATATATAACCCCTTTGTAAATTCTGTTCACTGAAGTGTATTTACCAACATGCGTAAAGATATTACACATGAAAAATACACAGAAACACTGGAAATCAGTTTTTGGCAGGCAATCACTTTCTGGCACAACACCGGAGCCTGAAGTCAAGGCTCCAAAAGTGCAACGTGCAGCTCCCACAAGCGGGATATTTTGGCTTCATTTTTGCACAATGGGAAGAAGTGCTGTTGTGTCTTTCATCTATTATACACTCATTGCTCCACACAAGCACATTAACATTACTGAAACTCGCTGGCACTCTATAAATAGTGGGGGTCTGACCTGCAAGCTCTGGTATATCCACCAAAAAAGAAAGGATGTAAAGTAGTGACTAACGTGTAGCTGCAAATGGTCTGCTGAAAAGAGGCAAAAAAGCTGAGATGTCTGCTCAAAACATACTGTTGCTGGGAGGTTTTGAACCAGGACCGCTAACGCCTTCTCTACTCTCTGAGCTAAACGTGGGCTACCGCCAGCTCTATGAACAAAACTTACATTTGTAGAGTACAATGAGAAGTTAAAACCGCCATTTCTTCCTGTTAAAAACCTTGTGTAACTCGAAAACTATCAACTAAAGAAAACTAACTAATGGCAATGAGGAATATAGGTATGTTTTGATGTCTAAATTGTGTGGATGGAGGGGAAATTGAGTGAGTTAGGAGCCTTTGTTAGGACATGAAGAACAGATTGAAAAGTTAAGGAGGGATTTGAAGAAAAGGGTAAAAAGGCAGAATGAGTCTGGAGCTCTACAGACTACAGATTAGGCTGGCTGAAGGTGTACTGAGAAGAGTACAGAGCGTAAGCAGATGGGAAGCATGGGATTCAAACCATTGCCGCTGGGGTTCAAACTTAGTGATGGGTCGGTCTCGAACGAAATGGCTCTTAGAGCCGGTACTTTGACGTGAACGAGGCGAGCCGGCTCCTTATGGCGAGCCGTTTTTTTTTTTTTTTCTTTTTTTTTCTTTCTCTCACCCTCTCTCTCGCACTTTTTTTCCGCTTCACTCAGCACGCGAGCCTTGTGCTTTACGCTGGGAAGAGGGGGGGTAGTTACACTCGCAGTAGCACAGGAACAGAGCAGGAGGGAGAGACAGAGAAAGAGAGCCAGGGACAACAACGTCACATTAGAAAGCTATAGTAATCATCCACAGCTATTTTCAGTTGCAGATAATAAAGGATTCAGAAAGTTTATTCATGCAGGTCCATATGACAGAGAATATGCATCTTCTTTTTGTTTTCATATTATAATTTATATTTAATTGTGTTGTGGTTTGCAGTGTTTTGTGTTGTTTCACTTTAAATTTGTAAAAGGAAAAAGCTGAAAATTTAAATAGTTAAAAGATGAAATGTGAATAGTTGATTTTTGTATTATATGATTTATTTATTACATTTTATGTGGAGTGAATAAATAAAAGTATATTTACGGTGGCCCCTAGAGACAAAGCACATACAAACTTCAAATCACGTACAAACCCTGAAGCACGTACTAACTCCAAAGCACGTACTAACTCCAAAACGCATACAAACTCCAAAACACGTAAAAACACGTACAAACTCCGAAGCACATAAAAACTCAAAACACGTACAAAATAGTGATGGGATTTCCGGCTCTTTTTAGAGAACCGGCTCTTTCGGTTCGGCTCACTAAAAAGAGCCGGCTCTTTCGGCTCCGAACCGGCTCTTCAGGTTGTTTTGTTGCTTTAATTTATTTATTATTAACAGTATTATAAAATTATGCACAAAAGGAATTACTAACGTAAAAAAAAGTGGTTTTATTTATATATGTTTATATATAAATATATGCGGTGGTCCCTAGAGACAAAACACGTACAAACTCCAAGACACATTTCTAGCATGAACTGAACTTCCAAAGCAGAGCTACTAGATCACTTAAATTACACAATTGAAAGCATGTGTGTATTGTTTGTGTATTTATACACAGGCACTCATATATATTCAAATAATTAAAAAAAAAAAATGTTCATTTACCTGTTACTACCACACAACAAATCCAGTCATTGGTACTTGCTGGCTTGTGTAGCCACTCGGTAACAAAAGTTCAACACTGCCCCCAGCATCCTGGAGCACTTCTGTTGTCTTTTGTACGTGTTTTGAGTTTTTATGTGCTTCTGAGTTTTTACGTGTTTTGGAGTTTTTACGTGTTTTGGAGTTTGTACGTGTTTTTACGTGTTTTAGAGTTTTTACGTGTTTTGGAGTTTGTACATGCTTCCGAGTTTGTACGTGATTTGAAGTTTGTATGTGCTTTATCTCTAGGGGCCACCGTAAAAATACTTTTATTTATTCACTCCACATAAAATGTAATAAATAAATCATATAATACAAAAATCAACTATTCACATTTCAACTTTTAACTATTTAAATTTTCAGCTTTTTCCTTTTACAAATTTAAAGTGAAACAACACAAAACACTGCAAACCACAACACAATTAAATATAAATTAAAATATGAAAACAAAAAGAAACATGCACATTCTCTGTCAAATGGACCTGCATGAATAAACTTTCTGAATCCTTTATCATCTGCAACTGAAAATAGTTGTGGATGATTACTATAGCTTTCTAATGTGACGTTGTTGTCCCTGGCTCTCTTTCTCTCTCTCCCCCTCTGGATCTGTTCCTGTGCTACTGAGTTTAACTACTGCCCCTCCCCCCTCTGCCCAGCGTAAAGCACAAGGCTCGCATGCTGAGTGAAGCAGAAAAAAAGTGCGAGAGAGAGGGTGAGAGAAAGAAAAAAAAAAAAAAAACACGTGACGGCTCGCGATAAGGAGCCGGCTCGCGTCGTTCACGTCAAAGAGTCGGCTCTAAGAGCCATTTCGTTCGCGAACGACCCATCACTAGTACAAAAGACAACAGAAGTGCTCCAGGATGCTAGGGGCAGTGTTGAACTTTTGTTACCTAGTGGCTACACAAGCCAGCAAGTACCAGCGACTGGATTTGGTGTGTGGTAATAACAGGTAAATGAACTTTGCTTTTTAATTATTTGACTATATAATCTATATATGAATGCTTGTGTATAAATACACAAACAATACACATATGCTTTCAATTGTGTAATTTAAGTGATCTAGGTAGCTCTGCTTTGGAAGTTCAGTTCATGCTAAAAATGTGTTTTGGAGTTTGTACGTGCTTTTTGGAGCTTGTACGTGTTTTGTCTCTAGGCGCCACCGCATATATTTATATATAAACATATATAAATATATGATTTTTTTTTTTTTTTTTTTTTACATTAGTAATTCCTTTTGTGCATAATTTTATATTATCGTTAATAATAAATTAAATAAAGCAACAAAACAACCCAAAGAGCCGGTTCAGAGCTGAAAGAGCCGGCTCTTTTTAGTGAGCCGAACCGAAAGAGCTGGTTCTCTAAAAAGAGCCGGAAATCCCATCACTATTGCATGTGTGTTTTCAAACTGCTCCTCAGATGGGCAGGATATCAGTACTGGACTGTCCAACCTGCCAGCTTCAAGAAAGGACAGAGACAAGAACAGAGCAGCATTCAGGGACCACCACACATGAGCCTGTTCCTGCAACATTCAGCATCTGATCCTTGTTCGTCTGTGTGCTTCTGTGTTTGGTAAGTATAGTTACCTAACTACACAAATTATAACGCAGTCCCTCTAAACACATGCTGCCATCCATTTCTAACTACCTGGTTACTTCCTGTCAGTTATTTTACAAACCATGTGGTCACCTGACCTAAGTCTGCTTCTTCTTGTTCCCTTTAATGTTAAAGTGTCAAATGTCAAACAGCTGGAAAGGAAACTACACGAGTGCACTGGGATGTTTCCCCAACTCGTGCCAGACGCTGTTCCTGCCTGTGAAGGTAACATCACCAGAGACAGCCCGCCTACCTCAGGACCTCGCCAAGTCACGTATTAATCACGGTGATTATGAAGATGACAGCAAGCGGAAGACTGTAAAAATCCACCACCAGAATGTTTAGATGCTTTCTAATTATTAATGAATATCGTGTTTGTGTGGTTTGGGTTTTGTTTTTTTGGCCTCATTTGTTACTAACAAAGGTCTCCAAGCTCAGTTTACATTCTGTATGTGTTTTCATCTTTAGCAGCCACACTCTGACTGCAATTAAAAAAACACAAACTTAGAAATATTGAAGGGGTTCAGGTAGAGCCGGCTTATGAATTACTATGAGCACTTACCATACTGTACCTGTACAACATGTTTTTGTATGAGACAGATTTGTAGCAGAGGCCTTAGTCTCAGTAAGCCTGAAGTCCTTTCCTGAATAATTTTGCAATCTCTGCTCTTTCATTGACGATAATTCAGTGCTGCTTCCCTTTGTCCCCTCCCACATCACCTTGTTACATTTTTCAGTGTCCAGTTTTTTTTTTTGGTTTTTTTTTTTACTTCTGTTTGAATTCATTGTGTGCTTGAGCCTGCAGACTGTTTGATGGGCTCCTTGTCTTGTAACCGCTGCCTGTTTTTGACTAAAGATTTGGACTTTTGACTTTAATACAGCCTCTGCATGTCCTCCCTTTGTGTCCTCTGTGAATGTGTTCCACGTGTCACAGATGTTTTCATTTTAATAACACAGCTGTGACACGTGGCACATTCGAGAAAGTTGATTCAGATGACTACAGTGATATTAAAGATTTATGAATTATTATCTTTCACCAGGTCAATTTTTAAACTTCAGCATTTCAAAGCAGGAGCTTTGAAGAATCATATTGGCATTAGGACTCTAACAATATGAGATTTTTACAAAGTCTCCTTTTTCTAATTGGGTTCAAAAACTGGAAGAAACGTATGCAATCAATAATACTGTTAGAACTTTGAGTGTTTTTTTGCATATGAATTATACTCAAATAGTTTGCTTCTGTACTGTTATGGTCACAAACTCTAAGCCACTGACAATCTAATATACATTATTGGCTCTGAGTTATTCACAGCACGGCTCATTAGACAGACCCCGGGTCTCTGTGTGAAACTGCTGTAAGGTGCAAGAGAGTTGTCCCGTTTCAGTTCATTGAAAGCACGAGGCAGGTTGTTGGAATTTGATCCAGTTTAATTAATAGGTTGTGCAATCGTCTCTGTAAGAGAACAGAGTTGAATTTTTGTCATATTAAACTGTGAGTATCGGCACCACGTAGCATCACCTGTGAAGACAATAGAGGGCAGCATTTGTTCATCATTTAGCATCATTTAAAACATGAAACTTAATAGACTGTACAGTGTAAAAATGTCTCAGTGGCCATTATAGATGAGAGAGACAACCACAATGCATCTATTGTGTATACTAGCAAGAGATTATTGTATTAAAAGAACTTGAAAAACTGGAACTGAGCCAGTTGTGTAACATGAGTGTGACACAGTGTGTCTATGTTTGTACAGATATGCTGTACTGTACTTTATAATACTGCACTGTTGTTTTCTCAGAATAAAACAGATTACATTTCATTTTCCAGTCACCATCAAATCCTGACAGCAAACACTACCCATCGGTCATAGCTCTACAAACCAGTAAGTTTGCAGAGCTACTATTAGAAGAACGACTAGCAGGAAGAATCTTTGTGAATGAAATTACCTTTAAGAAACATTACAAACCACATGAGTTAATAAATGAGACAATAAATGATCGACTGTTGTTGTTCGTTTTTTGTACAGGGTCCTTGCAGCTTTCTGCATGAGTGTTTTACAACATGGATATAGGGAGAGTCCTCGGGCATGTCTGTTAGCTGCTAACTCATACATCTGCTCCATCAGAGACACTGAAAGAAAAGTAGGTAAAAGGTTATTGCTGAACTGGCTCATTTTATTTATGAGGTTTGACAGGATACTTTTCATTACAGCACTTATAATCGACTTGTTTACTGTCAGTTATGCGTTGTGCTCCTTTCATACTTGCGGTTTCATGTGGGTTGGGCATCCCATCACTGTTACATAAAATAGGAAACAGCATAACCAGTTTAACTATATTTGTTATATAAATCTGCTATTCTGGTAAGTAAAAACATTTCCTTAAAAAATTCCCTCAAACAATGATCTAGTTTGGTGTGGCGCTGAGTCGTATGCCCAATAGGAGGACAATGCTCCTGATTATGATGCCCAGACAAGTAACAGTGACACACTGCAGTGACCTAACAAGAAGATGAGACAGACTGTAGCACAAATGAAAACATCTGAACCTATCACAGACTGAGTCAGAATCGTGGCATACTTTTTGACTCATTATATAATGATATGTTTCTCATATGACGTGTCAGTTGAAATACCGGCCATTGTTTTATCAAGAATGTCAGATAGAGATGCTTAAACTGCTGTGAGTAAACTACCTGTAAATACAAGGTTAGCATTTTGTTTCTCTGACATGCGAATAGAATTTAAAGGTGGTTTCTGCTGGCGTTTGTTGTCAGTTACTCCAAACCCAGAAGATTAAAAACTAAAAAAGCTACTCCCAAGTCTGACAGTAACACTAAACATTCTTGAGTTTCTGGGTAAACTCTGTTAAAACCTCCCAATTCTTTTGATCTTTGGGCTGAAGGAAGGACAATACTCGGTGTATAAATGCTCAATCAACAATCTTTTATTCCATACAATTCAACACTTTATGCGCATAAACCATCCGGAGGGGAGATGAGCGCGGGTGGGTGTCCGCCTGATCTCGAAGTGTCTGAGCATTCCTCACATTCTTATAGCTTCAGCCCCTCCACTTTGTCATAAAACTCACTTAAGTCACTTAACCTCATCTTGTATCCAAACTCAGAGCTTTGACTTTGACGTGCCAGAACAAGAGATCATTTTATCAATTCCCTGATAACAAAGAGCTTGTATGAAAAAGCATGAAGTCAGGAACACTAATGAAAATGCTCTGTAGCAGATGCTCAATGCAGAAAAGACAAATATCTAAATGAAGAAATGCATATGAATAACAAAAAAGCATCCACAAAAACAATGCATGAAATGAAAGAATCACAGTGAGAAAGCAATGTGATAAATCTGAGAGACTGTGTGTGCAGCTGCTGAATTATTCGCAGCACGGCTCATTAGACAGACCCCGGGTCTCTGTGTGAAACTGCTATAAGGTGCAAATTCATTTCTGCAGTGAATAAAATTATTATTCTGCAGTGAAATTATATAAAATTGTATAAAAGACAACTCTAATGTCCTTTGTTGAGTTGTCCTGTTTCAGTTCTCCATTGAAAGCACGAGGCAGGTTGTTGGAATTTGATCCAGTTTAATTAATAGGTTGTGTAATCGTCTCTGTAAGAGAACAGAGTTGAATTTTTGTCATATTAAACTGTGAGTATCGGCACCACATCTGTGAAGACAATAGAGGGCAGCATTTGTTCATCATCTAACAGCGAGCACAGAAGCCAGGCACTTTTTTTTACCATGTCTTATCATCTCACGATTAAAAGATAAGCTCTGATTTTGTTATCTTAATACAGGTCAATTAAAAGTATTACAGATTGTTTAATGGTGTACAATTGTGTATCAACACAAAAGCAAACCAAAAAAAACCCCATTTGATTGAATAATATGTTAACGAATTATTATAATTTAGCTGAAGCTCACATGGTTTTTGAGTTTGTTTTCATTTATCTAACAAAGCATGGCTTTGTTTGTTTCTTTGTATTTCTATTTTAAGTTTTAGTTTGACTAATAGAGAAACAAAGTTCTGTTCTTGGTTTCACTTTTGTTTCTGTTTCAGTCTTTCACCCAAAAATCCAAGAAACAAAAAGAAAAAACAAACAAAACCTAATCAATCAATAAATTTTCCTAAAATTATGACTTTAACTAAATATATATATAAATGTAAAATGAAATGTACTTGACTGATATAAATTGAGTTTATCCAAAGCACATTGTAATTAATGATAATTTAACTGAGTAATAAATTGATTTAATGAATTTAAGTTGCATTTTACTCTGAATTATTGCTTCATGTTTATTGAGGCTTAAAAACCTTTTGTTTTGTTTAGGGTGGAGACTGTGTGTGCTCATGTGTTCTTTAATGTTTAATGTTTAATGTTTAATGTTCATGTGTTCATGCCTTGTGTTTAGTGTCTTGTTTAGTCTCTGTGTTTGTCTTTGGGTCTTTTTGTGTCTCCCGATTGTCTCTCCTCCTGTTTTGTTTTAAAAGTGTTGTTCTCTGCGTTGAGTTTTACTTCCCCGTCTCTTTGGTTGAGTGCCTTCAGCTGTGTTTCTCACCTGTTCCTACTTCCCTCAGTACATTTTCTGTACATGGTCTCAGTCTCCTCTCGCCCTTTGTTGAGTTGTCCCGTTTAGGTGTGCGCTCCCTTGCTCTGTAGTCTAATGAGTTCTTCGACTTGTCTGCCTTTTGAAATCCTTTTGAATTGTTTTGGATGATGTGCTTTGGTGAGCAATCAGCATTAAAGCTGCATTGTTGACTTTACATCTTGCTTTCTCAATCCTGCGTTTGGGTCCACAATCCTGCCACACATCAGTTTTGTGACACACACAGACAAATCATCTTCAAAGTTCTGATCTTTTATAACATCTTCATTCTGGACCTTCTGCCACAGATGAGCAAGTCTTAGACTACAGTAATTAATTCTGTATTTGTCACTCAGGAAATGTAGACATGCTTTTCTAATTACTGTGCGTTCACATTGAATAAGCTGTCCTAACATGGTCATCTGAAGTAAAGTAGACTCAGTCAAAGACAACAATTTTGCATGTTCCTTTAAAACATGAAACTTAATAGACTGTACAGTGTAAAAATGTCTCAGTGGCCATTATAGATGAGAGAGACAACCACAATGCATGTATTGTGTATACTAGCAAGAGATTATTGTATTAAAAGAACTTGAAAAACTGGAACCGAGCCAGTTGTTTGACATGAGTGTGACACAGTGTGTCTATGTTTGTACAGATATGCTGTACTGTACTTTATTATACTGCACTGTACTCGCATTTTTAAATTATTATTGAGTTTAATTGTTTTTAATCGTATAAACTGTGTGAACTTGTTGTTGTTGTTTTCTCAGAATAAAACAGATTACATTTCATTTTACAGTCACCATCAAATCCTGACAGCACACACTATCCATCGGTCATAGCTCTACAAACCAGTAAGTTTGCAGAGCTACTATTAGAAGAACGACTAGCAGGAAGAATCTTTGTGCATAAAATTACCTTTAAGAAACATTACAAACCACATGAGTTAATAAATGAGACAATAAATGATTGACTGTTGTTGTTCGTTTTTTGTACAGGGTCCTTGCAGCTTTCTGCATGAGTGTTTTACAACATGGATATAGGGAGAGTCCTCGGGCATGTCTGTTAGCTGCTAAGTCATACATCTGCTCCATCAGAGACACTGAAAGAAAAGTAGGTAAAAGGTTATTGCTGAACTGGCTCATTTTATTTATGAGGTTTGACAGGATACTTTTCATTACAGCACTTATAATCAACTTGTTTACTGTCAATTATGTGTTGTGCAAAGATGGGCAGTAACGTGTTACTTGTAATGCGTTACTGTAATCCGATTACTTTTTTCAAGTAACGAGTAAAGTAAGGGATTACCAGAGGTGGGACCAAGTCATTGTTTTGCAAGTCTCAAGTAAGTCTCAAGTCTTTATCCTCAAGTCTCAAGTCAAGTCTCAAGTAATGTCAGGCAAGTCAGAGTCGAGTCTCAAGTCACTGGTGTAAAAGTCCGAGTCAAGTCACAAGTCTGAAACTTTGAATTTCAAGTCCTTTCGAGTCTTTAAAAAAAAAAACAACGAAAAAATAATGTTGCAGTTATATGCTAAATGTAAATATTAGACCATGTAATTTTAAAATCTGTGTTTTTCTCAACACATGACAAAATAGTGAACTTAGAAAATATACACAAATTGTGAAATTGCACCTCTTTAAAATGCAGCTCAATTAAACCTAGCTCCAAGAATAATTTTCACCAACAGTTCTGAGATAAGCTGCATGTTATTCTTGGATGCGGTTGTAGGACCGGCTTTAAAATCGCATGACAAAAATATCATACACATTAAAAAAAACTGTATCACCAACGTAGCCTGGACAACATTTGCTAGTTAGATGAAGTCAGCTATCTCATCTTAGCATATTTATATGCATATTTATAATCATACGGTTCTTGGAGTGAGTGCATACACTCGTGAAGTTTAGTAACTTCAGGTCACTGCAACAAGCCCAGGTACAGTTTACCGACGGATGGGTGCAGGACCTTGAAATGCACCGTGTAGAACGAAAGACCATCGTACGTATCATAAGTTTACCAGTCTCACAAATTGTCGTCATAAATACACATTCCTTAACCGTTTATTAATAGGACCTTTGAGCTCAACGGTAATTAATTAGTAGTGGAAATAATTTCTGGTAGCATCACAGAAATGTAGCAGTGACAATAATATTGTATGCTGTAATCGTACTGGGCAATTGGTGATACAAAAAACCTGTTTTATCCTGTGAATAAAAGTATATGTTTTTGTCAATGTACCATAATAACAGAAGCGAAACACAATATTGTGTCAGGACAATTTACTATTTATGCACAATAAATAAAGGAGCATAGCGCGACAATTTCTGTTCAGCGCCAGACTTGCTTGTAACCTATATCACCAATTATGTGATAAAAATGACGCATTAACTACAACAGCAGACTGACCTTTGTGAAAATGCTTGGAGCAGACTAACATGTGAGCTGGAGTGTTCTGGGACGTTATATTTGATCTTTGAATGCCTGCAATCCAGGCCATCCGTCTTGTCTTTGTTACTTCGGAAACATGGCTCGAACAATTTCTCTTCAACGACGTAATCCGATAACAACCGATCTCTTTACCCGTCGGCTTCCCGTGGCTGTCATGCGACCGGCTATTGCAGTTAATAATACAACAGCTTCTTGGCGTTTTTGTGTGTCTTTTTATTGCTGTATAACTGATTTTAATTGAAAGCCTGCGTGCGCTAGTACCGCTTGCCACGAGTTCCCAGAATCCTTTGCGGTTCTACCCGTGAATGACGTCACATTTTCAATCTCTATATAATATGCATGTTAAATTTTATATTTGGGGTAAAATATCAAGTCTTTTCAAGTAAACCGGTTCAAGTCCAATTCAAGTCCCAAGTCATTGGTGTAAAAGTCCAAGTCAAGTCACAAGTCTTAGAACATTTTTTCAAGTCAAGTCTAAAGTCATAAAATTAATGACTCGAGTCTGACTCGAGTCCAAGTCATGTGACTCGAGTCCACACCTCTGGGGATTACTATTGCAAAAACAGTAATTAGATTACCGTTACTTTCCCGTAGGAATGCTGCGTTACTGCGTTACTAAAACCGTGGTTTTTTTGCGAGAATGTCTCATGACAGTGACGTAAGCAAGTGCTACGTTTGTGACAACAGCTGTGTGCAGATCAACAATGGATAATTTATCGAGTGCAGGAGAGAGTATGAGCGTGCAGCGTTTAAAGCGTGGAAGTACTGACCTTACTTTAAGTTTGATTCCATAAAAAGTGACAAAAACATTAGCGTCCGCTGTTCATTGCGTGGGAAGAAAACTTCTTTTTACAGCAAAAAAACCCCTAAACTTCCGAGCAAGCACCGAGTGCGCTGCGACGTAATGGGAAACTCACAGAGAAACTGCCGTATCCTTCCACTGACCGCTGCAGCACACCTGACCCAGGGCAAACCTCCACCTACCCCACTCCTGGTTTACAGGTGAAAATAGAGCAACAGGACCACTAGTCTTTGACTTTATTAATTACTTTTGAAAATAAGTAATCAGTAAAGTAACGGGATTACTTTTTTGGGGAAGTAATCAGTAATTAGTTACTGATTACTTTTTTCAAGTAACTTGACCAAAACTGGTGTTGTGTTCCTTTCATACTTGCGGTTTCATGTGGGTTGGGCATCCCATCACTGTTACATAAAATAAGAAACAGCATAACCAGTTTAACTATATTTGTTATATAAATCTGCTATTCTGGTAAGTAAAAACATTTCCTTAAAAAATTCCCTCAAACAATGATCTAGTTTGGTGTGGCGCTGAGTAGCGTATGCTCAATAGGAGGACAATGCTCCTGATTATGATGCCCAGACAAGTAACAGCGACACACTGCAGTGACCTAACAAGAAGATGAGACAGACTGTAGCACAAATGAAAACATCTGAACCTATCACAGACTGAGTCAGAATTAATGCATCTTACACAAGTGTTATAATAATATAACATAACCCTGGCAACAGTGGGAAGTAGGAACTCCTTTTTCTCAGGAACTAACCTGGTAGAATTGGGTCCAGGGAGGAGACATCATCTGCCACAGCAGACAAGCAGGCGAAGGACGAACAACAAAGGTGGCAAGACAGAAACTATAGGAGGCAGATAACGTATGACATACAATCATGGCACGCAAATACACGAGGCATAAAAAGGGGTGTGTGTGAGAAATGCTCAGCCGTCAGAACAAATCTTTTCACCTAAGCAAAATGAATTTTCTTAATAAACTTCAAGTATTTATTAAAAAAAATATTAAAGTAAAGCTAATCAAATTTTAATTTAGTCGTCATAATAGAAGGTTTAAATTACACCTGACTCTCTTGGTGCTCGTAGCTGAGATTATGTTGCACCTTGCACATGCAAGATTTATGATGAGGAAGAAGAGGGAATGTTATTTCCCATCCTGGGGAACAAAGAAAAAAACATATAAATCTTTCTGCACTTAGTTGACTCCAAGAACAACAAGATCCATGTAGCTGTAAGGAAGGAAACCCGATCAACTTAATAAGTTCTCATGGTGAAATTTCAGTGTAAAATAAAACCTGTAAAATACATATTTGCACCATTCTGCGGTTTCATGCGAGGCATACCGTATACTAGAGATTGAAACACTTGAAGTTAATGATTACCGCTTAACAGTCACCACATCAAAAGCCAACAATACAGCTCAGAAATCAAAGACTCTTTCCGAGATGTTTGGATCTGGCTTGTGAAATGAAAACGTTGCGTCGGTCACGTTTGACCAGAATTAGAAAATATATTAAAACTTCACCCTTCTGTCTGTGTCTGTTGTTCACCTCTTTATTTGAGTTGTTTCCTCTGTCTGGTCTGTTGTACGATTTTTTGTTGCAAGGGGTTGATTAGGCAGTAGACTCTGATCCTTGGCCACCAGTCTAATTTTACACTGCGTGTCTGGAGGAAAGAGACTATGGAACGCCAGGACTGCCATAATGAATTAATTAAATACACCATTAAATAATTAATTAAATGTGGCAATAATTAATTAAAATTGGAATTAATTAATTAAATAAATAGTTATGACACATGTAATTAATTAATTATTGACACATTTAATTAATTATTTATGTATTTCACATTTTAATTAATTATTGACACATTTAATTAATTAATTATTGACACATTTAATTAATTATTTATGTATTTCACATTTTAATTAATTATTGACACATTTAATTAATTATTGACACATTTAATTAATTATTTAATGATATATTTATTTATTTCATTTTGGCAGTCCTGACGCCTGGCTCTCGTCATGAAATAATTTTATCTGTCAGCCTCACCCATCAAACTCAGGGGGCGGGGTTAGCGCTGCCCATGCAGCTTCTCTAACATTTGATTGGTTGCCGTGCAAAGTAAGTCAAAACAGGTCGATCCTAGATAATCGATTGCTTGTGTAGACTTGGGGCAGCCAGTTATCCCAGAATGCAGATCAAATCACAGGCAGCAATGGTGGTGGTGTAGTTTTAAAATACCCCGTTTTTCTGTCACCAGCTACACTTTTAACAGTGTTTTAGCCGCGAATGTCGCGACGTATGTCTGGTCAGGTTGTCAACATAGAATATGTTTGCAAAAGTGCTCAGATGTTTTCAGAGATTTCACTAGCTCTGCTAACAGTTAGCATGCAGAGTGCACCGAGGGGGTACATTAACCGGTTTGTTTACATATTCCACTCTCCGTGTTCCACATGTTGCATTCGCAGATTCTCATTTTCACCGAACGATCGTCTCTTTCCGCCTGGTCTTGTGTCTCTGTGCTTCTGTAACATAAAGAACGAGCTGACATTTTTCTCACGAAACCAGCGATCAGCTCAGCAGACCCTCAGTTTACCTGCATGCATCCTCCTCCTCATCTGTCAGCTGTTTAACACCTGCTGCTAATTCAAGAAACACGCCTACGTTACCTGGTGATAGTCACAGTTTAACTGGGCAGCCGGTGCTCGATATAACGCAATGTCAGCGCATTTTTCTGCACAAGATAAGTAAATATAGTGTTTTCCCCGAGCGCAGAGCTGCTGGAGCTCGTTTCCTTACAGAGCACTTTATAGGCGAACAGCTTTATCAGCGGCTGATGTCCAATCACCAGCACACAGCTTTCAAACCTCAGCTGAGTTTTAGCTCTCAGTGGTTAAACGCTGGACTTCATTCACTCAGGTTCTGTCTGTCGGGTCACGTTTACTTCGCTGTTTTATTTACAACTGAGCAAATCGGTTTGGCTGAGGTTAAAGTTACGTTTCATAACTGCATAGTTTCACAGACGTTTAATGGTTCACTGGCACATGTGTTAGACTGAACTATCATCTAAATATCATCTGTTTTTTAATAGTTATTCAACTGTATTCTAAGCACCAGCTGTCTGTTAGAATGTGATTTTTTTTCTCTCTCTGTTGGCAGAGGTATAAAAATGCGCAGGAAAATCTGACGTGCATGGCAAACTTCACCGACGATATTTAGGGAGGAATAAACACACATCAAACATAAATGAACCATTTGCCTGTCTCCATAATTGAGAGAATTTTCTCTTCTTATATCAACACTCTTTTTTTTTTTTTTTGCTTTTTCGGTCATGTTATGTTTACCTGTCAAAGGCTTGTTACAAACTATGAAACACATCGTGCAGACTTCTGGATGTTAGAAGAAAACGAATACTGCTCATGAATGAGACTAAAGGCAGGAAGGTGTCCTTTAAAACTAAACATGTTAATAGGACCTCCCTGTTTATATCATAGTTTATGATATAGCACGTGTATTTCAGTAATAGCCTGCTGAGGCCACTATACGTGCTGGCCTCATATCAAATGTGAAGGCAGACTGAGTCTATGTTTGACGTTTGTTTATATCTAATCTTCCTTTTCAAACATTTAAACAGCGGCGAGTCTGCAGCTGAGGGAATACAAATTCAAATTGTCGGAACAGGTTTGCTCGTTTCTTGGATTCATTTGGTGATTTATTAAATGTATAACTGTAATTCTAATCTGCTGCTGAGTCTCTTACACTTTTCTTTATGCTGTATATTTTCACGTCTCTGGAATAGTTGGCAGTTAGATAGTCAGCTGGGAAACTCATGGAGCTGAGGATATCGTGGATATGCTGACCTCGCTGCGTGGTGTACAGAGCGAGGTCAGCATGATTAATATTCACAATAAAAATATTAGCCGAACATCATGAAGTCTGTATGTGTTTCATAGTGTCGAACAACCTTTGTACAGTTAAAGCCAGCAGTTACTACATGACGGAAACACCAACGTTATCTCTTTTATGTGTTTATACACAGGTCACGCTGATTACTGAACAAAAACCCAAAGATCAGATGTTAAACAGATTTGCTCTCTCTCCTCCTTAAACATTGTGGCATGAATAAGGCACGGCGGGACCACAGAGCGACGTTCAGAGCCAACTTTATTTGATTCACATCACACCACACCACCACCAACCCCTGAGTCCCTGTGTTTTAACACGGCGGGCGTGATTGCGGATGCCGTGCAGGTGCGTCCGCACGGCCCCGCAGACCACGCCCCACCACATACCCCCATCGCCCGATTGAGGCCGGGGAGTGATCAGGCCAAACCTACTCCCCCCCGCGAACTGGGGCGAGACTCGGCCCCTACACATCGGCGCCCCAGCCCCCGACCAAGCGACGGGGAAGCGTCCGTTCTGGTGGCCGCCCGCGCATCCAGCGGCAACGGCGAAGCTGGTCCGGAGGTCGGCCGCGTAGCAAGCGGACACGGCCCACCGGCATGGCCGTGTGCTCCTGCACACAGGCGGCTGGGCAGACGTCAGGCGCGCAGAATCGACTGGTGGCAGCGAGGCTGGACTAGCCAGCCCGCCGATCCCCGGCCTAGCGGGGCTGTCCCGCTCCTCTGCCTCCAACTCCGGCTGCACAGGCTGCCCTGGAGCAGGGACCTCCGTCTCCCCGCACAGCTGCTCCGCCACCGCCTCCGCCACTCCCGTTTGGAGCGGCTCCCCGCACTGCGCCTCCGCCCCCAGCAGGCACCGCCCCTCGCCCCCCTCCGGGTGGAGCGACTCCTCTGCCTCCGGCAGGTGTAGACCCTCGCCCGCCTCGTCCTCGGCCTCCGATTGGAGCGGCTCCTCCACCGCTCCCGGCAGGAGCAGCCCTTCACCCGGCTGCTCCTCCTCCTCCGGCAGGCTCGGACCCCCGCGTGGCTCGTCCACCACCTCCGGCTGCCGAGGTGACCCACACGGCTCCTCCACTGTCCTCGAGACACACTTGTGGGGGTGGCGCCCAGGCCCAGAGCAGCGCTGCCAGCTCTGCCATCTTCCCCAGGTGGCGTTCGCTCTCCTGCCGCAGCTCCTCCTGTTGGCGACGCACCTCCGCCGCCTGCTTCCGCTGGGTGGCCGCTATTTCGGCCACCATCTCGGCCAGCTCTTTCCTTTCCTGGCTCTGGTAGGTACCCGCCATGCCGCCTCCTGGGTTTCGGCACCAATGTGGCATGAATAAGGCACGGCGGGACCACAGAGCGACGTTCAGAGCCAACTTTATTTGATTCACATCACACCACACCACCAACCCCTGAGTCCCCGTGTTTTAACACGGCGGGCGTGATTGCGGATGCCGTGCAGGTGCGTCCGCACGGCCCCGCAGACCACGCCCCACCACAACATGTTTTTAATGTTAGTTATAATTCAGAATTGGCGACTGAAACATCAGGAAATAAAACACCGATAAATATAACCTCAGTAAAAGAAGTCAGCGGGGGTTACTACAGCTGTGTACCGGGGCCTGCGCTTTGTCGGTGGGATTGCTTGCGAGGCGAGCGGGTCTATCCCACGCTTTGCCGTGAGACTGGGACGACATCTCCGAAATCATCGAAACACTTTTGCAAAGAGGCTGTATCTTGACAAACCGACCAGACACATGAAGATTAAACCACTACATTCTCGGCTAAAAAAATATTAAAACGGTATTTGGTAACACACAAACAGGGTTTTTCAAAGCTCAGTTCTGTTAGCTTCCACATGCCGGTTGTTGTGTGCTAGAAACAATGGCCACCAGGCCAAAGCAATGGTTTTGACTCGATCAGCGTTAACCCCGCCCCCTGAGTTTGATGGGTGAGGCTGACAGATAAAATTATTTCATGATGAGAGCCAGGCGTCAGGACTGCCAAAATGAAATAAATAAATATATCATTAAATAATTAATTAAATGTGTCAATAATTAATTAAATGTGTCAATAATTAATTAAATGTGTCAATAATTAATTAATTAAATGTGTCAATAATTAATTAAAATGTGAAATACATAAATAATTAATTAAATATGTCAATAATTAATTAATTAAATGTGTCAATAATTAATTAAAATGTGAAATACATAAATAATTAATTAAATGTGTCAATAATTAATTAATTACATGTGTCATAACTATTTATTTAATTAATTAATTCCAATTTTAATTAATTATTGCCACATTTAATTAATTATTTAATGGTGTATTTAATTAATTCATTATGGCAGTCCTGGCGTTCCATAAGAGACAACACTGCACTACCTTCCCTGCAAACGTCATATTATTTCTACAGATTAAAGCCAATGCACATGTCAGATTTGTGCATATCAGAAAAGTCACAAAATCTGTGAAAATGCAATGTGAGCTTATGATATCCTCTAACCAGCAAACTTACTTAATTTACTCTGCAAAGTGTCAATGAAAAAACTAATCTACCATAATTAAGTGCTAGAAGTGTGTCTTTTAACAACAGTCCTGAGAATTGATTAAAGCAGCTCAACACGGATAATCGTCGTGGCATACTTTTTGACTCATTATATAATCCCGTTCTGTTTCTCATATGACGTGTCAGTTGAAATACCGGCCATTGTTTTCTCAAGAATGTCAGATAGAGATGCTTAGATAAACTGCTGTGAGTAAACTACCTGTAAATACAAGGTTAGCATTTTGTTTCTCTGACATGTGAATAGAATTTAAAGGTGGTTTCTGCTAGCGTTTGTTGTCAGTTACTCCAAACCCAGAAGATTAAAAACATCCCGTCGGAGCTACTCCCAAGTGTGACAGTAACACTAAACATTCTTGAGTTTCTGGGTAAACTCCGAGCCTTGAGACTCATCCTCGTAACATTTTACTGGTCATGGTTCGAAGAGCGTGAAACTGGGATGGTCTTCAATTATCAGTGCTGATAAACTGTGATGATGTCCTGTAAATTACCTCTGCAAAGCTGCAGTAATGCTAGCATCAAAACTGCAATAGGAAGACAGGCCTGTAGCTGATCGTTGTTGTGATCAGTTAAGTTGTTTCAAATACTTATGTTTATATAATTGAATGAAGTCAATAAGTAATAGTGCCCCCAACTGCTGCCTAAGCAAAAACCTGTAGTGTTCCCGTACGTGTCAGGAGTATCGGAACAGCTGAGACGCATTTTTTCTGATGACCACGTCTCGGTGGCTTTTAAACGCTCGGCCAAAAATTAGTCCACCACGAGGATAGGGTCCTCCGACACAAACAGAGTAATATAGTGTATGTTGTTAAGTTCCAGGAGGATTGCCTGATTGATGATGTATACCAAACAACCTCTGGCTAAGCGGACAACACACAAGAGCTACTTCGTCAGGCCAGTCTATTTACACCTACAGGCCAGTGGACCCTCCTTCAGTGATGAGGATGTACACATCCTGGATGGGGAGGAGCGGGGTGTGAGCGCGGAGTCAAGGAGGCCATTTACGTGAAAAGAGAAAGACCATCTCTGAATCGAGGAGGGGGCCTAAGGGTACATCTTTAGCCATGTTACAATGCTGTGATTGCAGCCGTTCCCCAACTCTCTGTGAATGGGACTCATGGCCATTGATCAACAGTGGTTGTTGATCAATGGTCATAGAATTTGCATATTAATCATCAAGAACTGACCTCACAGCCCATTTTTCATTCAGGGGGCTTGTTTCAGTTATTGTGCAAATGCACTGTTTATGAGGTTGGAGAAACCTGCAGTCAGCTGAGACTGAAGAAGTCACTTGGATGAGTGATGAAACGTTTCTCTCACTGAAAATGTCCAGATGAACAGAATCAACTGTTGGGATTTATTTACCTGGATGATTGAACGTGCATCAAGACAGCAAGTCATAGTGGTCCACATTCATTTATTCTTTTTTTCTTGATGTACAGCAGTGCCTGCTGCCTCAGCTTCATTACCCAGACAAGCACTGTGTTTGTGTAGGTGTGTGTGTGTTAGAGAGAGAGAGAGAGAAAGCGAGAGATCCTAGAAGTTTTATTTGTAATGAGTACAGATCAAGTTTTACAGGTGTAACAGGTCCGACAGGTAACTACTAAGTTGAGGTTTTCCATCTGTAACGCCCCCATAAGAGCTTTCTTTATACTATCTGTCAACATTGCCATTAAATCTGAAGTGATCACATTGCCAGACGGTGTGAGGCTTTGTCTTCTCCGCTGAAACTTGATTATGTTGGACGTGCTGCAGTATATTCTCAGGTTACAGGGTAATGATCAGGAAATGGAGCTCTGTAGCTGGGAAAATGCTGTTGTTTGTTATTTGTCAATCACACATAATATTCACACCCATTGTCTCACTGCCAAAGCTGATGGGATGCTTTGTGCATTTGTAAAGTTGGTGCATTGTTGTCAAGTACCAGTCTTTTACACATTATACAGGGTTGCTGGCAGCATATCCTTGTGGGAAATAATAACTTGGATACGTTTACTACTTTGAATCACAATAAAAAGACACTAAATGAGACTTTGATTTTATAGGAGTCTGCAGGGTTTTACTGTGTTTCTCACAACAAAGCACAAACTGAAAATGAGCATGAATATAAATGAAGATTTATGATTTTGAAAGCACAAATAAAACCCGGAGAATTTACGTTTACCGAAAAGTTGTATAATATTTAATTGAAAAACATGAGTATGTTTTCAATAAATGTAATGCAATACACTTCAAATTTCTCTACCGATTTGTTTTCTATCTCATATTTCTGCAAATTATGGAAAGATTGCTTTACGTGCAAAAAGATCCCCCAGTTTAAGACCAGGAGGACAGCACAAACGGAACCTGTGAAGGTAAAATCTGTATCAAAATGCTGATCCGTCTGCTGTGGTGACCCACTGGGAACGGTGGAAAGTACCAAGCATTTCAAAATGTGGAAATTCTTTTTTTTTTTGCATCACCTTTATCAACACTGTAAGCATTTGGAAAGTGCTCAGAGCATTTACTGGAGCCTTAAAAAGTGAAATATTTTTCATTCATTTTTAATGTAGGTATAGATTTGAGAAGCTCACCAGCTTAAGGCTTCTTATCATTTGTTTCAGTTGCTTGATAATTCTGGACTGCAATTGGGCCAGTTAAGCCAGTTTAGACTTCAGTTAAGCCAGTTTAGACTGACTACAGATCTGTGCTGGTGCATGCTCAGAATGTGGCTGGATCTCTTTTGTTGCCTTCCTAGAAAATGAAATCATCTGCATGCCAGCACATGTTGCCCCGTGTGCCACACATCATCACAGATGCTGGTTTTTGAGCCGTGCCCTGCTTGTCGCTCACATACAGAATTCATTCTTTTGTCCAACTATCGAAGCTTTTCATTTGAGTATTACCTGTTAGCAGGAAAACCAAATTACCTGGGAGATCGATACTTTTATCAAATGTGTGGAGGAAATAATTCGCACAACATCACAGCTGAAACATGCCCCGGGTCACTGCTCAAATAAACACGTGAATCCAGTGCCAGCAGCATTCAAGTGTTAAGTTGCATTCGCCAAAGAGGAAGGTTATTCAGTTACAAATCGAACACATTGCTCTGGGGTTTCCAAGCTTTCATAAATGATACGCTGTTCTTAAGCAAATGCACCCACATCCCAAAAATGCATCACGTTCACAAGTGGTCACGTAGACTTGTTGTGCAAACTGAACAGTGCAAAATAAATCCTCAAGGGTTACAATTATTATTTCTTGAGACTTCCTTTTACTGCGGCTTCGTGATATTTGCCCCATAAAACGAATGCCATAAAAACACAGCGTCGATGCTGTTTTTCATGTAGTGCACTCAAAAGGAAATAGAGCCTCCTGCTGTGTTTACCTTAGAGTCACTTATCAACCAAGGATTAAATGTTTACTGACATGGGCAAGGAAACCTGGGGTGAATAATTAGCCAGAAGTGGGCTGCTGATGGCAAGATGTGCCACGTGGTTGACACACTTTTATCGAAAAGATTTTCAGTTTGCTTCTGTCATTGAGGCAGCTTCATGACCAAAATGGCAGTGTGTGTGTGTGTGTGTGTGTGTGTGTGTGTGTGTGTGTGTTTGTTTTGTCTTTACAGGAACCTTAAGGAAGTAACAGCAGTTTTTGTTGAGTTTTCTTCTTATGATTGCTCACTTATGTTGAAAATGGTGCAATAGATACCCTATTACACAAAAATCAGATTCCCATTGTGGTAATCATCTTTAGCCTATGGGAGTGTCTGTCTTAGCTGGGGTAAGACTCCCAACACGTATGTGGTTCACATTTGAGTATACTTCCTAGTTCTTGAAATGACTGATAAGTAAAACTTTATCTGTGGCTACAAACCTGAAGGAACTGAAAAAAGAAAAAAAAGTCAACAAAAGGAGTCAAAAGAGTGAGTCATAAACGAATTCTTCCTTAAGGGAAACCTGTTCACATTTATTAACTTCCTGTTAATAATAGGGATAACTATACTTCCAAGAATCAAAGGTGGAAAAGCTGCAGTCTGGGAATGCAACTGATATTGGGGAGAGGTGCAGCTTCACTTTTGTTCTTAAATAAAGAGTCATGTGAGAAGAACTATTTCACTAAGTTAATAAAAAAGAGTGAATAAAAGTAAACAATATTAATTAGATTACGATTAGATAAATACAGTACTTTGCAAAAATCTTGAGCTATTCCTCCTTTCTTTATATTTTCCTAATAAAACATCAAATAGGAGAAGCAATTTTTGTAAATACAGATTTTAAGGGGAAAACGGAGTTATGTAATTGTAAGAGCTCTTCTTTGGATGTTGGTTGTTCCTTTTGGTTAAAATGATCCTACATTGCTTTAATAATGCTGAGGCTTCAGCCTTTTCTTATCGTTGTCCTTCCTTAAGAATGGCTTCCTGACAGCCAGCCTTCCACTGAGACATTCCCGATGAGTCTTTAGTGAACAGTGGATGGATCAACTGAAGGGCCAGATCTCAAGTCTCGTGTCAGGTCTTTTCTTCTGTCTGCTGTAGATCATTTTTTGTTTATTAGTTTGTTTGTTTTGCCATTTCTGTTGTGCCAGGTCTTTGGCTAATACCTCTTTGGGAATCAACTTGTTGGCACCAGCTTAAGAAATAGGGCCAAATTGTATGTTTTGATCAAAGGCTGCTTAAAATTGGCCATCAGCTAAATTAGCCACTGAACACAACCCTGGTTCATCTCTTGAGTTAAGACCCTTTTTATGCTTGAATGATTCAAATTTCAGTGTTAAGTGGTTCAATAGGCAAAAAAACACACCTCTGAAAATGGTTGGTTATGAGGACTGGATTGAAAACAAGCGTACCTTCAGAAACCCCGGAGAACATCTACTCAAGAGCACTTGTAAAAAAAATATAGAATAATTTTTTTGACTTTTTTGAAGCAAAATATAAAGGCATGAGGGTTTGTTTTTTTTTTTTAACTTTTGCACACGTCTGACTTTAAATTGGATTTTAATCGTTGACTTGCAAGTTTATAGATGGCCTAGATCTTTTTTTAATTTAGTTTCCCTTTAACCTCTTCTGTACCTGTTTTCTGCAGAAAATCTTGCAGTCAGGGAATCGTGATTCCTTACATTATTACACAGACAAAATAGCTAGATGACAAAAGAAAAAGAAAACAATGTGTTCCTCATAAATCAAACAAGCAGATGCACTGAGTAATTATCCAAAGTTAATCTTATGAAAAAAGAGACAATACTAGATAAAATGCTGTGATTCAATCCACGTGAGAAAGGTGAAGCTTGGCTCTAATAATGCCCACATCGTCTCAGACCTATCAGAAGAGCCACAGACCATAAAATGTTAGTTTGTCATGTCTGGGACATTGCATCATCTCTCTCAACCACTTGCATCCACTCCATTCATTTGCTGTCTGAAACGAGGCATTTTAGCTCCGGCTGCCCCTCACACATTTTGGTTTGAACAGCACGTGGTACATAGTCAGAGCTGTGTGCCAGAGACGACTATATGAGGGACTTCTGCTCTTACTGTAATCATACATGGAGTTCCACAGGGCTCAAAGCAATTCTGTTTACATTATACATGCTTCCCTTACGCAGTATCATTAGAAGGCCTGGGATACAATTTCACTGCTATGCAGATGATACCAAGCTTTATTTGTGAATGAAGCCACATAACATACGCCGATCTAGGTGACCTGTAGGAATGTCTTAAAGAGATAAAGACCTGGATGACCTCTAATTTCCTAATTCCAAATTTGGATCAAACTGAGGTTATTTTACGTTGTCCTAAAAATCTTGGTACATGGTATCCAACCCAATGCTTACTCTAGATGGTATTACCATTGCCTCCTGTGAGGAGTCTTTGAGTCATTTTTGACAAGGATATGTCCTTCACTCCATATAAAACAAATATGCAGGACTGTTTTTTTTTTCATTTGCACAATATTTCTAAAACTAGGAATGATGCTGAAATACTACTTGTGAAATGATCAGGACCCGCACAGCGTTTGAGTCTCAGTCGTAGCACCTTTATTTTAAAACAGTGTTTTCCACTGCTTTGACACCTTATGCTCAAACGGGAAGCCAGCTTTCCAGCTCCTTCCACACTAAAAAGGGTGAGAATTCATTAGTTGCAGTCCCTCTCACCTGTCCTCCGACCTCCCGGCACCACCCTGTGAGCTTACTGTACCACCCTTCCACTGCAGCAGAGCTAGGGACCGCATCCCCGTCACACAACTTTATAAATGTAAATGGCCTGCATTTGTACTTTATAAATGTTTATAAATGTATTATTTCTAGGCTGGACCATTGCAGTGCATTATTATCAGGCTGTCCTAAAACTCCCTGAAAAGATTTCAGCTGATCCAAAATGTTGCAGCGTGACTGGTGACAGAGAATAAAATGAGAGAGCAAATTTCTCTTGAGTTTCCTTCATTGAATCCCTGTTAAATCCAGAATTGAATTTGAAATCCTTCTCCTCACATACAAGGTCTTGAATAATAAAGCCCCAGCTTATCTTAAAGACCTCATAGTACTATATTACCCCAATAGAGAACTTTACTCAGACTGCTGGTATTTAAAAGTAGAATGTGAGATCCCTCTTCAGGGGAACCAGCTCCCAGTTTGGACACCCCTCTCTACTTATAACCCATAAGAGCCCAGAGACATTTTTATTGTCAGGGAAACTAAGTCAATGTTGAAACTTTAACAGGAACTTTCTTCAATATGTAAAGGGGCACCTATTTCACCGTGGGTTCTTAGAAGTTAATATTAAGCTTCAAACTTTAGTTAGGACTGGGTCAGGCAACCCTGAATCCTCCCTTAGATATGCTGCAATAGGTCAAGGCAGCTGGGGGCTTCCCATGATGCACTGTATATTTAATCAGTCATTAAAAGAGACTGTGATCTGAGAAGTACAAGCCCATATGGTTGCCCTTTTTGTTTTTTTGCACTCAGAATCTTTTGACACCCAAATTTGTCAAACACACGAGAAACGAACAAACATCGGTGCACATTCAATTTTATTGACCTATTTCATGCAGGATATAAGGTACATAGTGAAGCAGCAGCACATTCATACAAGAGGCTACTTCAAAAACAAACAAAAATGAAAAAAAAAAACCTACAAAAACAACACATCATGGCAGGAGACCCACAAGCCACCCGTCCCTGTTTCCCCGACAGCTTGTTTACCACGCCCATGACGTTTCAGTGCAGTCATTCAAAAGGCCTTTGCGTCAGCATTCAGTCTGTTCACTGATGCGTGCCTTGCTGCTCCTTTTTTTTTTGCAAAAGCTGCTTCACATGTATTAGTTTTTCAAATCTGTCAAGCACAAGCACTGCAGTGAATAAAGAGGAAATAATCATTTAACCATATTCACAATCTATTACAATATTTTTGAACCTACATGTTAAAACAGCCATAAAGCCCCTGTACATTTACAACCGCTTCAAGGCCACCGAAATTTCCCCAAAACACTCTTCAAAGCTAGAAAACAAACAAAGGTCACATACGTAGACTTACTTACTGCTCCTCATAATGCTTCACTGAAGCTACATTAGTCTTATACTTACACTGAAATATTCAATGAACAAGTTACATTTGCTTCTTATAAACACATAATGAGTCTAAAAGGTTTGCAGAAACAAGTGAGTATCATTAAGAATACAACTTATTGTAGGATTTGTAATGTATAGCACTGGTGCCGTGGTTTCCTTAACGGCTGTGAATGGACTTGGGCTGAATCTGGAGCCGAGCCTTGGTGGCCAGGGCTGCCTTGCGCGTCATGGTGGTGCAGCGGGTCAGGATCTCCTCTGTTTTGGGTCGGGGAGGTACCCTGGGGACGACTGAGGCGTTGCTGCTGCCTTTGGACTTGACAGACCCAGAACTCTCTGAGCCGCTGTTGAAGCTGACGCCGTCTAAGAGGCTGGGATCGGGGCTGCTGCGCGAGCTGTCGGGCTGTTGCGTGGCTGCAGGGTGGTCTGCGTGGCTCTGCGCCTCCTCCCTCAGACTGGAGGACGAGTCACTGCTTGAGGAGAACTCAGAGAGAATGGAATCAGAGCTGATTTGGCTCATGATGCTCGGGTGACTGTTTGAGGCTGGGGCTTCCCTCTCCTCCTCTCCCTGAGGCCAGGGATCGGAGAGGACATCAAGAGATCGAGCCTTGTGGAGACGTGCTGGCTCAAACATTTGTCTGGAGGGGCCAGCAGAATTCTGGTGTAGGTCATCTTCTTCGTGGATACTGGGAGGGTAGGGAGCCTGGCGATCCCTGCTGGCTGTTGCCAGATTCAGAGAGGAGCTATGCAGCCTGTTGTGCAGCCCATAAAGGCCGGCCCTAGGGTTGTTGTATGGCTTCAGGTACATGGTTGGGATGTAGCCTACTCTGCCATTGAATCTGTAGAGAACAAAACATGATGTAATTCAAACCTGTTAAAAATAATTAAATTGTCTACAAACTGCTATACTATTAAATGTGGACTTTCTAGTTTTCTAAGTAGAAGATGATAAGTTTATCATTTGCAAACAGACAAGACCGACATACCTAATGAGCCACCAGCCGTTGTCAGACTTCCTCAGCACCTCAACCACAGAGCCAATGGGCACGGAGATCTCATCAACCTTCTTAGACGTGTAACTTCTCACAGCACAGTACAGAGCACCTAAAAGTCACAGGCAAGAGAAAAAAAGCTTGAGCAACAAAGCAGAGCTGAAAAGTGGTCAAATAAGTCGCCTAAAATGCAAAAACAGCATCTAGATTTTTATTAAAAGGAAACATGCACTGATGAAAATGGCTGAAGACAGCTCTCTAGTGTTGGCTATTTGTAACAACAAGGCAAAGCTTCATCAGCACATATGTGGAACCTGCTCACAGGCATGCTCATTTATGTTGTAAATGTGTATCCAGTGCACTCTTTGAAGTCAAACTTTCCAGCGCAACACAAGTACACACCTCTCAGTTGAAGCTCATCTTCATCGTCATCGTCGTCGCCTTCCGACAGCTCCAGATACGGAGCGGGAAACCAAGCCAGGCGCTTATCTTCATTCTCCACAAGCCACCAGCCTGGAGATGAATTAAAAAAATTAGCATGAGACTCTCTTGTTTAGTAGAAAGATAAGAGTCTCTTCAATAAAAATGCATAAATTTGAAAGCACTGACCTGCAGGGTCTTTGATCAGGACGTCCAGCTTCTCGTCCTTGGCCACCTTGAACGGGCGGTTCTTGGTGTCCTTTGTCTCATAGGCAGCCACGCAGTGGTATGTCTGGGTCACAAAAGGGTTAGTGATGCTGCCTCCATGGTGAAAGTGGTGGGCAGATCTGCCTCCTCCTCCACCTGACTCGTCATTCTGATCATCAGAAAGCAGCATCATGACACTGTATAGAAGAAAATTTATGTTACCAAAAATGGTCAAAGCTCTTATCTGCCCCTCACAGTTTCCCACTGGGCTGGGAGCATACCTGTTCTTGGTGTAGTCTGGCTGCAGGTCATGGTCTTTGGGGGTGAAGAAGCGGGTGACCTCGATGCTCCGGGTCACGCTTTGGTCGCACTTCAGCAGTTTTTCGAGGTAGCTTTCCAAGAACTTCATCCGTCGGACTGACTTCTTGGAGCCTTTCCTTTGCACGCTGCTCTTCCTGGCCTTCCCTGGAAAGAAGATGAGACAAAAACAAAAAAAACCTATCAAGACATGATTCGCAGAAGAGCAAAGTTAAAAAAAAAAAAAAAAAAAGAGCTAAATGACAGCTCCACTAGTGTTTTACTCAAATTCTGAGAGACTGAGCTGCTAAATTAACCCAGGTTTGGAGACATGCTTAACTAACTTTACTCAAACCTTCCTCTAGTTGGAAGAGGGCTTCTGAATTTCATCCGATTAACTCAACACACATCAACAACAGCAGGTGAATCAGTCTCACCTGTGAACTTTGGGATCATTCTGTCGTCTTTCCGGAAAGGGTTCAGATTAGGAAATCTCCTTTTTAGTTGTTTCTGTTGAAAATTTTAAAAAAAATTAATTAAATACACATTTAGCCTCAATTATTTTAAAAGATCCAATACAAAGCAGCCAAGATCAGTCCCAATAGTAATAAATGTAATAATAATAATAAGAACAGATGAGCTGATATATATATATATATTTTTGTTCCTTACATGAAATTCCTTGAAATCCTGGAATGATCTGTAGATAATAATTTCATTCTGGTCAGACCAGAGTACAGACAGCATGAACATCTGTGAAGGGGGATTAAAAAATCAAAATCAGCCCAAACTGTCAATTTTTACCCGTTTATTCATTTTATTGTATTTTTAAAGCTAATGTCTGGTCTTAGCTCACCTTGAGTTTCGGTGCGTCCCTGTGAACACCTCCAATGATGCGGGCGCTGAAAACAAAGCGATGTTCGTCAGCCATCGTTTGGCACTTCGTGTCTCAGCTCAAAGGATGAGTAGCTGCTTCTTTTCTGACCTCAGGTATGCCGGTAAACCTCCCTCCACTATTCTGTCTGCAAGGAGAGCCAACTGCTGCTTAATATACAGTCAAGGGGCGGGGACGGGGCGGGGCGGGGGCGTGGTCTGAGAGGAAGGATGCCAGCATCCCAGCGCGTGAACAGAAACAGCTGTAAGAATCACAAACGGAGTAGGAGAATGCAGTGGAACCGGAAGCCCAAATGGAGTACGTGGTGCATGAAATGGGAATGAAAAGAAAGTCAAAACAGCCACTAAAAAAAGCCACTATTATGTGTTTATTTTTATTTTATTAAAAAAAAAAAAGAGATAAGTGAAGAGTCGGTGGATATGAAGGCATGATACAAATAGCTCACATATTTGACCCTTGAAGCAGGTTTATTGACAATATTATGATTATTATTACATTTCCCACTGCTCCGCTCCCGTCTTCCTTAGTCTTCCTGGAATCCTTTACATCCTCAGCTCTCATAATTACAACATTTTTGCACGTGCAGCCGCTTCACGTTTATCACCTGGCAGTAATATCCCCTTATCAGTAACAAGTGCAGAGAGCTGCAGGGCTAGGTGTGTGTGTGTGTCTGTTGAGGCTGACTGAACAGGTAAAGGTGTGTGTGTGTGTGTGTGTGTGTGTGTGTGTGTGTGTGTGTGTGTGTGTGTGTGTGTGTGTGTGTGTGTGTGTGTTGTGGGGAACAGGTGTTTCTTCAAAGTGAAGATAGCATGAAAGGGCCAGAGTCAGAGGGGGTTACCCCGACCAGTCTTGAGACAGTGCAGTACTGGTATGAAGCAATGCCAATCCTTTGTCTCAAACACACACACACACACACACACACACACACACACACACACACACACACACACACACACACACACACACACTGCTTTATGATCTGAAAGGTCAGGACTGTCCAGCTTTGTGAGTGACCTGTGAGGATGTCAGCACCTGAGGGTAAAGCCACATTGGGATTTTCAACAATAAGTGTAAACAACCGTGACTCGGATTTTTTCTTGTCTTTCTTTTTTTTTCTTTCATTTTTTTTGGACTACTCAACCAAGTGCAGGCAATCGGATCCAGGAATTGAGACACGTGTGCAAATGTGTACAAATGAAGGATGTTTGCACAGGAAATCAAGCACACATGCTCGCACCCAAAAACACACATTAATGCACACTATCACCTAACTGCACCCACAAATCACGTGCACATTGGTTCTTCTCACCTGTCAGTCGAATAGGCAGCACTTTTTTTTATCTATTTATATTAAAGGCCTGTTTGCTTTCTTAAAGGTTTCTCAGGTATTTCACTTGATTTGAATGCCAAAAAAAGCACCAGTGAAGCCATGTGTGTGTGAGCTGTGCGCTTTAATACGGTTTTTGTAGTGTTTGCATAGCTGTGCTGAATGCAGTGGAGCAGGTTAGTGTGTTGCCCTGTGTGACAGCTTTAAAACATGAATGTAATAATCAAAACAGAAAGAAAGAAAAAGGAATGCACATTTGAGCTCCGTTCAGCTTTTGAGCATCACGCCCTGCTACTGGGTGCTGTGACCATTTGCTATGTTCTATTTTTCTTTATGCACTCTCTGTTTTTATGTTGGCCTTTCTAAAGCTATATAATCTGTTAAATAATATGCTAAACAGTAGACAGAAGAAAGCTAAGAGAGAGAAGAAAGCTAAAGGCAATGACCTCCAAAGGCTGGTCGCAGAATTGCAAAAACAAGAGACTGCATGAAAAAGAGAAAGCTAGGCTCATGTTTGCTTTCTTATTCACATAAATGAGGCATTATGAGCAACAGCAGGACTTCCCTAAAGTGGAATGCAGCACCATTATTGCGGTGAACAAGGAAAAATGTTTGTGTAAGAAAACGGCCTATGATTGAACAATAGCTCTTTGACTGAGGATGACATAAAGCGATCACCTATTTTCTTTGGAAGCTCCCACTTATCTGGAGGCTTCTAGAAAAACTTCCCACTTTTAATGCATTCCTCAGGACAGAGGCAGAGGTTAGTCATCACCTAATAATACCCATCGGCTTACAGGTGAGGAGTATTTTTGCAAGAGTCAGTTCATAGTTCAGCAGTGCCATCATCGTCATTATCAGCAATTATCGGTGTGCCGGGATTTTGAAAATGAGACGAACAGCCCATTCTCAGGAAAAGTGTTTTTTTTTAGCCAGAATTTTCCACACAGTGTCACACATCAGCATTTCCTATGAATTCGATTGGCGTCACAATCCTCTTTTTGTTTGGTTTTACTCTAAAACAGAGAATTGAAAGGAGAGAGCAAATAACCAGGTGCACGGCGCATACCTTTTGCTTTCCCCTAAGTTACTGGAAGACGTTTATCACCATGGTTTTTATGTGTGTGTGTTTTTAACCTGAGACATTCTTTCAATTTCAAACCTGTCAAATGTATCTTCACTTTAGTTTCAGATAGTTTCCAGAGCGAAACATCTTATTTCAGTTTAGTTTTTATTGTTTGAAAATTATTTGTTTTGGTTTAGCTTTTATTAGTTTTTTAGGTTTGATATGTCAGATGCAAGATTTAAGAAAATTGATACAGGTATTACAGTATAAAAACAAAGAACTTTTCTGTAGAAGTTTCATAAAATCTCAAGAAACATGTCCATCAAGGCGAGTTAAAATGAAAATTCCCCCCAAAACTAACAAACACTGAATTAAGCACATTACCTCTTTATTTTTATTTCCTTTTAGTTCACAAAATCATTTCAGTTGGTTTAAATTTTCCTCAAAAGTCCATTTTTTTATTTTTATGTTGTTTTTGTTCACCTCTCGTTTCAGCTTAGTTTCCATTAACTACAGTACTGTAATAAAATGCAGCACAAACTGAAATGCATGAAGAAATGCATCACCTGTCACACAGACAGGAAACAAAGTGTGGACGTGCCAGTTGTCATGCTTTTATGACTTGCAGCACAACCCATAACAAACACTGCCAAATTCTTCAAGCAGAATAAACATGTCAGCAGAGCGAGGCATAAGAATGCAAACGCAACCTCAGGAAACAGCTCGAACTAGACATGCAACTTAATGTGAAAGCTGCTTAATGAAGAGCCTGAAACATGTTCGTGATGTGCAGCAGATGCTTTGTCGCTTACATTCAACATAAGAAGGCAGAGTTGGTTCATAAAAGCTTTTGGAAGTTCCTTACAATTGTTAATAGAGGAAGCTGCGCTGGAAGGAAACCCGTTACTGTAATTATATAGCCACTGCCAAGAAGTCACAGGTACGCCCACATAAGGCATTGTACGTAACATATGCTCTTAGGATAATGACTCCTCAAATGTGAGGCAATGCTGGCACTACCCTTGTAACTCACAGCTCCCGTATTATATCTGTCTGCATCTGTCTCCAGGCTGAGTCATTTGTGAACGCAAATTCCTCTGTTACAGCAACACATTAATCAACAGCCCCACCTTGTTTTTGTTTGACAGGCCGAAGGCTAAAACCTTCTTGTCTCAGGAGGAGTTATTTTAAACCACTTTTATCTCCATCGTTGTAGGCGTTTGGTTTAAGCTGAGAGTGCAGATGCTCTATTTATGGTGCATTTATGTCCCTCTGCTAAAAGGAGATCATGCTTACTTGCAAAGCTGCTGCTCTGAATGCAAAAGAGTAACACAGAAATCCATGATATATTAATACATCATGCAGTTTGCCTACAGACATTTCATTTGAACATTTCATTTGTAAACTTTTAACCATTGTGAGCTCATAAAGGTGACAGGCAATAAAAAAAAAGTCCTTCTTTAGTTATTGTTAAAGACACCTCCGCTAATCTGGATTGTCAGTGCAAGTAGAGACATTATAACATAATCGGGCTTGTGTCACTTGTGGTTGTGCAAAGCAAAAATCATCACTTGTCGTTTTATGAGGATGGCAACATTGCCTCGTATTGTTGACCCAGATGCTGATAATCACAGATGATTGAGCGCTTGGGTGTGGCTGTTGGTTTGAATGAAAAAAGAAGAAAAAGTCCAGTTACTTAGACAAAGTTTGGGTTCAAAGCCACAGATTGGAACTTTTGTGGATTAGTATGAAACTGTCCAGACGATGCTCACATTCCTGCCCTAAGACAGTTTTTTAAAATGCCAGGTAGGTCCAATCAGAGATGTCCTGGACTCTTAACTATACAGAGGAGTGACACTTTTCATAATCATCGTTATCTTCTCTTGCTGCCAACTTTAAGGCAGACTTTATGTCTGAGTGAGTGGGAAAAATCTAAGAATAATAAGCCAGTGTCACTGGCTCACATCCACCTACAGCATTTTTTGTTCCTGTCTTTGTAGGCGCTTCTTTTCCTAGAGTCACAACCACAATTGCGCAATACCACGTCATTCAATATTTAGTTTAACAATACGCACAATCCTAAAGCCACTTCTTATCTCTGCATACATCACCTTTAACTTTTTACCCATTCAGTGTTTGCTTTTTCCTCACATTTTTAATGGTCTTTTTTTAAGATTTTCTGAGAAAAGAGACTTAACCCTACTGCTTTAAACCAGTGAGGCCTTCCAGAAACAATAAAATCTGAACCTGTTGCTCCCCATGACAATGTCAGCTGCTAATAAACAACCAGCCACACTTTAAATCATGTCACTATGTACAAAAGGTGGCAAAAATGTGTAATGTACAACCCGATTTGCAGAATTTTATTACTGAAAAACTTATGAACATATGGATATGGGATGTTTGGCTTCTTTGGCCCCCCCCCCGGAAGTCACTGCATTGGATGAAACATATGGGAACATGAACCTGAAACACTAAATCACCAACCCTGAGTCCTCCTGACTATCTGCGATACTGTGGGGGAGCATACACGTTTTGGAGCAGCATTTCAAATCAAATCAAATCACTTTTATTGTCACATCACATGTGCGAGCTTCACAAGCAACAGAGGTGTGCAAAAAATACAATAACATAAAACAAGCAAAATATAAGAATGGCTAAATCTGAGAGTAATAAATATATGTACAATATAAGAGTGTATGCATTACTGGATGTGTATACTAAAAATGTTTTTCTACGTGTGTGTGTGTGTGTGTGTGTGTGTGTGTGTGTGTGTGTGTGTGTGTGTGTATACATGTTTTACAAATTAAATAGAGTAAACAATAAATAAAATATATAAAATATACAGCTACCTTTCAAATGCTGCTTTCTTATCAGAGAAGGCCTTGATTCATTTATCCAGCAAAGACAATACCAGGCTATAATTTTGCATTTAGTGCAGCATAATAGAAAACTGTGGGCGTTAAAAAGAATGCCTTGGATGATGACCAACTGCGAAACATTCAGCCAATTACGAAATAGTTAATATAACACAGGAGGCTTGTTGTAACATGTCTCAAAAACAAAACCGCATTGTTAATTGATTTAAATTAGAGAGAATATGCTGCAAAATAGAACGACTATGGAAGAAAACCAAACTTGACGCACACAGGCTCCATCTTCGAGATCTCATGCTCTCCTTAAATGACACGGTGAAAACTGTTAGATCAGAATATTTTTCTAGAGTCATAACAAAAAACAAGAGAAATCCCAAGTTTCTTTTTGACAAAATTAGTGCTATTGTCTCCCCAGATGTGGTACCTTTAGATGTACACTCTAAAGTAGATAGTAACAAACTCCTCCGATTTTTTGTTGATAAGATTAAAAACATCAGTGCTAAAATCTCCCCAAAGCTTTCTTGTTCTCCGAGTCAGGCACTAACTTTGTACTCCTGGTCGACTTTTACAACTGTAACATATGATGAAATAGCAGCCCTGGTGGACAAAATGAAGCCATCCTCAAGCCCCTCAGACATTATCCCCACTAAGCTTTTTATTAATGCCTTTGACACCAATGGTCCTTGGGTTGTGAACCTTTTTAATGTTTCTCTTCAGACTGGGGTGTTCCCCAGCTTTTTTAAACATGCCATTGTGGAACCAAGGCTCAAAAAACCCAACCTGGACCCAACACGACTTCAAAATTTAAGACCTATGTCAAAAACCCATTTATGTCAAAAATCCTTGAGAAGGCAGTAGCTGTCCACCTTACGGCATACTTGGAGAAATATAACATCCATGACCGTTTTCAATCTGGGTTCCGTAAATTGCACTCCACTGAGACAGCACTACTGAAAGTTACTAATGATATTATGATGTCAGCAGACTCCGGAGAATACACAGTCCTAGTCTTGTTAGCTTTACCTCAGCCTTTGATACAGTCAACCATACCATCCTGATAAACAGACAGAGACCTGGTTGGGATGTCTGGCTCTGTTCTAGACTGGTCTTCATCTTATATATCTGAAAGGAGTTTTAGCGTGTCTGCAAACCAGATCATGTCGGAATCTACAGAGTTGTTGTGTGGAGCTCCTCAGGGCTCTGTGCTGGGACCTATTCTGTTTTTAATATACATTCTTCCTTTAAGCCAGATAATACAGCAGTTTCCTGAAGTATCGTATCATCTTTTTGCTGACGATATTCAGCTATATTATTCTTTTAAGCCTGCTGAAGCTCATAAGCTCTCCAATCTGATTGACTGTTTAACCAACATTAAACAATGGTTGAACAGTAATTGCTCACAGCTAAACCCAGCCAAAACAGAAACTTTGATTATTGCACCAGGCAGTGCAATACCTGATATTAAACAGCAACTGGGTGACTTAGGTTCCTCACAGAAACATAACCTTAGAAACCTGGGAGTTATTTTTGATGAAGCTTTTTCTTTGGAGGGACATTTAAATCAGACAGTAAGAACCTGCTTTTTTCACTTGAGGAACATTTCTAAACATAGATCCATCGTGTCAACAAGTGAACTCGAGATGATAATACATGCTTTTATCTCTACAAGACTCGACTACTGTAACAGCCTGTTTACTTGTCTAAACATGAAAGGGCTAGCCTGCCTACAGGTTGTTCAAAACTCTGCAGCGAGGCTACTGACCCGCTCGAACAAGGGTGCTCATATGACCCATCCATCCATCCATCTTCATCCGCTTTATCCGGGGCCGGGTCGCGGGGGCAGCAGCCTAAGCAAAGAGGCCCAGACCTCCCTCTCCCCAGCCACCTCCTCCAGCTTATCCGGGGGAATACCAAGGCGTTCCCAGGCCAGCCGAGAGATATAATCTCTCCAGCGTGTCCTGGGTCTGCCCCGGGGCCTCCTCCCGGTGGGACATGCCTGGAACACCTCACCCAGGAGGCGCCCAGGGGGCATCCTTATCAAATGCCCGAACCACCTCAGCTGGCTCCTTTCGATGTGGAGCAGCAGCTGCTCTACTCTGAGCCCCTCCCGGATGGCCGAACTTCTCACCCTATCTCTAAGGGAGAGGCCAGCCACCCTTCGGAGGGAGCTCATTTCTGCCGCTTGTATCCGCGATCTCGTTCTTTCGGTCACTACCCACAGCTCGTGGCCATAGGTGAGGGTAGGGACGTAGATCGACCGGTAAATTGAGAGCTTCGCTTTTACACTCAGCTCCCTCTTCACCACGACGGACCGGTGCAGCATCCGCATTACTGCAGCTGCAGCCCCAATCTGTCTGTCGATCTCCGGCTCCCTTCTCCCATCACTCGCGAACAAGACCCCGAGATACTTGAACTCCTCCACTTGGGGCAGGAACTCATCCCCGACCCGGAGTGGGCACTCCACCCTTTTCCGGCTGAGAACCATGGCCTCAGATTTGGAGGTGCTGATCCTCATTCCCGCTGCTTCACACTCGGCTGCGAACCGTTCCAGTGCGAGCTGAAGGCCCTCACCCGATGAAGCCAACAGAACCACATCATCTGCAAAAATCAGAGATGAGATTCTGAGGCCACCAAAGCGAAAGCCCTCCGCCACTTGGCTGCGCCTAGAAATCCTGTCCATAAAAATTATGAACAGAACCGGAGACAAAGGGCAGCCCTGGCGGAGCCCATCACCCACCGGGAACGAGTCCGACTTATTGCTGGCAATGCGAACCAAGCTCTTGCAACGGTTGTATAGGGATCGAATGGCCCGTAGCAATGGGCCAGACACCCCATATTCCCGCAACACCTCCCACAGGACACCCCGAGGGACACGGTCGAATGCCTTCTCCAAGTCCACAAAACACATGTAGACTGGTTGGGCAAACTCCCATGCACCCTCAAGTATCCTACTGCGGTAAAGTGAGCCGTCATTTGTGAGCCGCGGTCAAGCCAGCCGCCTCCTATCCGCCGCATAAATTTCCTTGCGCTTTTACACCAGTCTTTACGGTAGCGCCTTTTCGCTTTATATCCTGATTGAAAGCCTAGACTTGCGCACACACGCACGCGCGTGAACAGTCACACGCACGCGCGCACACAAATTACAATGGAACAGCTCAATACAGCCATCGTGACAGTCTGGTTGCATATTCAAAAATTCATTAAAAATCATTCTTAAAAGTTGATGCCAAGCTTTCAACACAATCCTCTTCTCGGACACCTACTTTACCTCTGGGCCAGTTTTTACCCAGATTTACTGTAATATTACTCAGAAATCACAGTAAACTCATATTCAGTGCAATACAGTCAATGCACTACAATTATGTTTATTTCAAAAATTCATTAAAAGTCATCCTGAGTAGTTGAGGTCCAACTTTCAACACATCCCTCCTCTGGGACACCTCCTGTACCTGTGTGCCAATTTTCATCCAGATTTACTGTAGAATTCCTCAGAAATTAATGGAAACATTTATTCAATCTAATACAGCCAATACACTACAATTGTGTCAATTTTCAAAAATTCATTAAAAATCATCCTGAGTAGTTGATGTCCAACTTTCAACACATCCCTCCTCTAGGACACCTACTGTACCTGTGTGCCAAGTTTCATCCAGATTTACTGTAGAATTCCTCAGAAATTAATGGAAACATTTATTCAATCTAATACAGCCAATGCACTACAATTGTGTCAATTTTCAAAAATTCATTAAAAATCATCCTGAGTAGTTGATGTCCAACTTTCAACACATCCCTCCTCTAGGACACCTACTGTACCTGTGTGCCAAGTTTCAGCCAGATTTACTGTAGAATTCCTCAGAAATTAAAGGGTACTTGTATTCAATGCAGTCGGCCAATACACAACAATTATGTCAATTTTCAAAAATTCATTAAAAATCATCCTGAGTAGTTGATGTACAACTTTCAACACATCCCTCCTCTAGGACACCTACTGTACCTGTGTGCCAAGTTTCAGCCAGATTTACTGTAGAATTCCTCAGAAATTAAAGGGTACTTGTATCCAATGCAGTCAGCCAATACAATTTAATTATGTCAATTTTCAAAAATTCATGAAAAATCATCCTGAGTAGTTGATGTCCAACTTTCAACACATCCCCCCTCTGGGACACCTACTGTACCTGTGTGCCAAGTTTCATCCAGATTTACTGTAGAATTCCTCAGAAATTAATGGAAACATTTATTCAATCTAATACAGTCAGTACAATAGAATTATGTCAATTTTCAAAAATTCATTAAAAATCATCCTGATTAGTTGATGTCCAACTTTCAACACATCCCTTCTCTGGGACACCTACTGTACCTGTGTGCCAATTTTCATCCAGATTTACTGTAGAATTCCTCAGAAATTAAAGGAAACTTATATTCAATTCAATACAGTCAATACAATAGAATTATGTCAATTTTCAAAAATTCATTAAAAATCATCCTGAGTAGTTGATGTCCAACTTTCAACACATCCCTCCTCTAGGACACCTACTGTACCTGTGTGCCAAGTTTCATCCAGATTTACTGTAGAATTCCTCAGAAATTAATGGAGACATTTATTCAATCTAATACAGCCAATACACTAAAAATGTGTCAATTTTCAGAAATTAATTAAAAATCATCCTGAATAGTTGATGTCCAACTTTCAACACATCCCCCCTCTGGGACACCTACTGTACCTGTGTGCCAAGTTTCAGCCAGATTTACTGTAGAATTCCTCAGAAATTAATGGAAACATTTATTCAATCTAATACAGCCAACTACAATTGTGTCAATTTTCAAAAATGCATTAAAAATCATCCTGAGTAGTTGATGTCCAACTTTCAACACATTCCTCCTCAGGGACACCTACTGTACCTGTGTGCCAAGTTTCAGCCAGATTTACTGTAGAATTCCTCAGAAATTAAAGGGTACTTTATTCAATTCAATACAGTCAATACAATAGAATTATGTCAATTTTCAAAAATTCATTAAAAATCATCCTGAGTAGTTGATGTCCAACTTTCAACACATCCCTCCTCTAGGACACCTACTGTACCTGTGTGCCAAGTTTCAGCCAGATTTACTGTAGAATTCCTCAGAAATTAAAGGGTACTTTATTCAATTCAATACAGTCAATACAATAGAATTATGTCAATTTTCAAAAATTCATTAAAAATCATCCTGAGTAGTTGATGTCCAACTTTCAACACATCCCCCCTCTGGGACACCTACTGTACCTGTGTGCCAAGTTTCAGCCAGATTTACTGTAGAATTCCTCAGAAATTAATGGAAACATTTATTCAATCTAATACAGCCAATACACTACAATTGTGTCAATTTTCAAAAATTCATTAAAAATCATCCTGAGTAGTTGATGTCCAACTTTCAACACATTCCTCCTCAGGGACACCTACTGTACCTGTGTGCCAAGTTTCAGCCAGATTTACTGTAGAATTCCTCAGAAATTAAAGGGTACTTTATTCAATTCAATACAGTCAATACAATAGAATTATGTCAATTTTCAAAAATTCATTAAAAATCATCCTGAGTAGTTGATGTCCAACTTTCAACACATTCCTCCTCTAGGACACCTACTGTACCTGTGTGCCAAGTTTCATCCAGATTCACTGTAAAATTCCTCAGAAATTAAAGGACATTTATATGCAATTCAATACAGCCAATACACTACAATTATGGAAATTTCAAAAATTCATTAAAAATCATCCATAATAGTTGAGGTCCAACTTTCAACACTTTCTTACTCTGGGCGTCCTACCGTACCTCTGGGCCAAGTTACATCTCAATTCACTGTAATCTTTATCAAAAATTGAAAGAACAATTATATGTCAATGCTGGATGTGTGTCCTTTCAAAGTGACACTAAAGAACAGAACTCAGGCACATCAGGGAATAATCCAAAAGGCGGATTTATTAAACAAAAACAACATACAAAATATCTCTAACCCATACTACATAACCTAAAAAGAAACAAAGGGACACTTAGAAGCACAAGGAAACAATACTGAAAGGGCAAGAGACACAGTCCAAACATAATCCACAACTAAAATGCCAAAAGAACAAGTCATCCCACATAGCAGACGGGTCTTGCCTGGATCTGGTGTCAAGCCGGCACTGCTGGCTGACTTCTGGCATGGTAAGATGGCACTGTTTATGTGATGGCATGCCACATTTGGCCTGATTGGGTGAATGTGACATGTTGTATAGAGCACTTTGAGTAATATGGGTGAGTAAAAAAGTGCTGTATAAGAATCAGTCCATTCACTGTCTGAACAGAGTTTCGTCATGTTACTTTTGCACTATTATGTTCCAGCACATGTTGTTATTACATGGCTTACATGGCTAAGGTACACATTAGGCTGACATCTGGGGCCAGAGCTGAAACTGTTCTGGGCCAGCACAGGGCCAGCAGTGTGTCTGCAACTGGCCTTGTGCTGGCTCATGTGTGGGCCACCTCTGGTAAACCAGATCTGGGCCACCATAGGGCCGTCATTCTTTGCGGTACGCAGGCCATGTGTAAGCACATTGTGTGGGACAGATCCAGGCCATACCAATTTTGCTATGTGGGAGGAATTATATAAAAATAGAAACATCATAAAAATGAAAATGAACATAAAGTAAAATGTACTGAAAAGAACATCAGTATGGCCATCATTATTTGCTTGGAAAGTCTAAAGTTCCATGGCTTTGAACAGCCAGAGAACGCAATGCCCAGCTTACAATGACTAAAAGTAACTTCTTTTAACATTTTGTCATTCTGCTTCTATATCAAAAATCCACTAAAAATAGTCATTTGAAAAAAAATATTCGCCACTTTTCATCAGTTTGGGTTCCTCTGTTTATAGCAATTTTTAGAAAAGAACCCAATACCTTTGTCACTATACAGTTGTACAGTGAGATACAGAGCATCTCCTACTCATTGCAAACATGCTGGGAGGGTGGCTCTATCCGCCTTAGTGCAGCTGCTGTACCATACTGTGATGCAGTAAGTTAGTAGGCTCTCAATGGGCGAGTGGTGGAAGGGTGAGCTGTAGTCCACAAAGAGCATTCTGGCGTAGCTCTGCCGCTGTTCTAGGTGACTCAGCACCGAGTGGAGGGTGATGGCATCTTCTGTGAATCTGTTTGCACGGTATGCAAACTGGTGGGTGTCGAATTCTGGGGGGAGGTAATCCTTGGTGTGCTGAAGGACTAGTCTCTCAAAGCATTTCATGATTACCGGTGTGAGGGCCACAGGGCAATAATAGTTCAGGCTGGTGATGGGAGACTTCTTTGGTACTGGGATGATTGTGGCTGATTTTAGACAGGATGGGATGGCTGCTTCATCCAGTGAGAGGTTGAAGATTCTGGTGGAGATGAGGGTGAGCTGGTGGGCACATGGTCTTAGCACTTTACCACTTATTCCGTCTGGACGCCTTCCTGGGGTTCACTGCTAGGAACACTCATCTGACATCGTGCTCCGTTACAGTGAATGGAGCGGTGCAGGAACCAGGTGAGGATGAGGATGGGAGCAGGGCTGAGGCAGATGAATGCTGCTGTTGTGGTGTTTCAAAGCGGGCAAAGAAGCTGTTTATGTCCTCTGCTAGCTGCACACTCAGGTTTTCTGTTTTCACAGTTCTGCCTCTGTGGTTTATGATGTCTATTATTCCATGCCATGTGTTGTTGCTGGACAGGTGGGACCCCTTTTCAGGTCAGCTCGAGCAGACCTGTACAGAGCTCTGTCAACAGACCTACAGGGAGTGCAGAATTATTAGGCAAGTGTAGCACTTGGTAAAGTGTAAAGCTAAAATATGTCCAAAACATTGCATAAATCTGTTGGTATTTGTGTTATTCAACTATATGTTTGGATTTTTGGCTGCTACATGTTTTTCCACCAGTAGGGGGCAGTCACGAAAAAAGAAAAACTATGTTCGAAAAAGGAAAAGAAGAAGAGTGTATTTTTGGGCTCTGTATGTGAAAGCCACGGTTCTGAAGTACCCAAATAAACTCGGTTCTGCTGTTTACACCAAGTTGTCCTGGAGTGGTGTAACATTTTGGAGGTCCCACCGAGATAGTTTTTGGGACTACTTCACACAGAGGAACACAGTAAAGGAGCGTGACAGAGCAAAGGAGCTAATGCTAACGGATTGCGACAGTCTAGCTAATGCCACGGAAACTGTTTTCTCCGGTCGGATACACTGAGAGAGTTTTACTCGTCTTAGTTATCTTTCAAGCATGTCTGTGAACCGTGAAGATTTTTTGTTGGAATTGGAGCAGAAGTTATGTGGACTTTCTTTGGAAGAACTGCTCAGAGTATGTGAACTATGTAATATTACAGAAAAGGGCAGCAAAGAAATACAAAGCAAATCTCGCAGAGCTCTCGTTAAGCTTATTAGCCAGTTTTGTGAACGAGAAGAGCTTTTACAGCGAGAGGATGAAGGCATGCCGGTGCTTCTGGAGCTAAATGATGTGCTGGTTTTGCTGGTGGAGGCGCGGTCAGCGGCTGTCGGCGCAGGAGCGGTGGTCCGGTCTTCATCTTCAGACAGAGCGGAGATGACGGTGGAGGCTGTGCACGAGGAGCAACTGGCAGCGGCGCGGGCACCTCCGGAGCAGCGGACAGGGCCGATGACATCGCTAGAGCATCAGGCGGCTCAAGGGACATCAGCGGAGCAGCAGGTGGCCATGAGGACGTCGCTGGACGGCGAAACACAGCGCAAGGGGAGAGACTGTATTGGCAACAGCTGCTGTAATGTTTCATCAGGTGGATTCAGAAAAGACTTCAGGATAAGTGGACATGTGGGTGAGTCTACAGCTAAAGACACGCTGAGTTTCAGTAGCTTAGAGCACCAGATGGAAAGCGGCTTAAAAACGGGCTACTCTGAAGCTGAGATTGTGGAGGCTGTCATACGTGCCATCAGTCCTGGGTTAAAACTAAGGAGCTATTTGGAAGGGAAAGAAGATCTCACATTGACCAGCCTGAGACAAGTTCTAAAAGCCCATTATGCAGAAACGGATGCAACAGTACTGTACCAGCAATTAACCAAAGCTACACAGGGGGCAAATGAAACACCACTTGAGTTCCTGATTAGAGTGCTGGATTTGCGTCAAAAAATCCTTTTCGCATCTGAGCGCACCCAGTCTAGCCTAAAGTATAACAAAGAACTTGTTCAAAGTCAATGTTTTCAGTCCATTAGAACGGGTCTTCTAAATGACAATGTCAGAGCAGAAATGAGAGCATATTTGCAGGATGAAAACTGTAGCGATGAACTCTTATTAATGAAAATGCAAACAGCCCAGTACAATGAAAGCGAGAGAGCGTTAAAGGCAAAAGCCCACAGGTCATTTAGAACAGGACTAAATGTAGTTGAGCAGAATGTAGCGCTTACTGATCCCCGCACAAGCCAGCCTGACACAAAACCGGCTAAAACCCTCAAAGATAACTCCTTATTTGCAAAAATTGAGGAAAGTAACTCAGCAATTAGGGAACTCACAGGACAGGTAGCTTCACTAGTGCAAACTGTCCAACGAGATAGAAGTGGTGATGGTGGTAGACAAGTCAGGGCGTACAGAAAGGCAGCTCAGAGACCAAAAAGGCGATGCTCTGCATGTCAACAAGAAAACAGGGACTGTGACCATTGTTTCAAATGTGGCAGTGACTCTCACTGGGCAAAGGGATGTAAAGTAAGGGGAGCTCAGAAGCAGGAAAACTGGGCGGGGCTGTGACTGCGGGACAAGCCACAGCTTTACCACCAATGTCCCAATGTGATAACATTCCCAAGGCCCAAAGCTTATCCCTAGCATCACCAACTGACTCAGGAAATCCTAAAATTAGGAACCAACCCCCAAACGTGTTAAATTTAAGTACCAAAAAAAGAAAAGTAGCACAGCTCGTGGGCAGAAAGTGTCTAGTATGGTGTAGAATGAATAACTGCAAAACACAGGCACTGTGGGACACGGGAGCCCAAGTTTCAATAATGAGTGCATGCTGGAAATCAGACAATTTACCTCACTTAGAAGTTCACCCCATCAGCGATTTACTAAGTAAGGATGAACTTTTAGACTTGAGAGCTGTAAATGGATCTGAAGTCCCTTTCCAGGGTTGGGTAGAAGTTAGCCTTAGCCTTTGTGATTTGAGAGGAAAAGCTGTAGCTCAGAATGAGGTTCGGGTTCCAATCCTAGTAAGTCAGGATGTGATGCAAAAACCAATAATAGGGTTTAATGCTATTGAGGAACTGATAAAAAAAGAGCGCGCGCGGGTATAGTCTTTCAATCGGCACATAAAGCGAAAAGGCGCTACCGTAAAGACTGGTGTAAAAGCGCAAGGAAATTTATGCGGCGGATAGGAGGCGGCTGGCTTGACCGCGGCTCACAAATGACTGCTCACTTTACCGCGGTAGTATCCTGGAGAGGATAAAGAGCTGGTCCAGTGTTCCGCGACCAGGACGAAAACCGCATTGTTCCTCCTGTATCCGAGGTTCGACTAACGGACGAACTCTCCTTTCCAGCACCGTGGCATAGACTTTCCCAGGGAGGCTGAGGAGTGTGATCCCCCTGTAGTTGGAACACACCCTCCGGTCCCCCTTCTTAAAGATGGGGACCACCACCCCGGTCTGCCAGTCCACAGGTACTGCCCCTGATCTCCACGCAACATTGCAGAGGCGTGTCAACCAGGACAGCCCTACAACGTCCAGAGCCTTCAGGAACTCGGGGCGGACCTCATCAACACCAGGGGCTCTGCCACCAAGGAGTTGTTTAGCTGCCTCATATGACCCCTGGTTTAAAGTTGCTCCACTGCCTACCAATCAGATTCAGGTGCGATTTTAAAATTTTAATTAGACCAGGGTTTTTATGATGTATTTTATGATTGTATTATGTGTTTACCTTGTAAAGCACTTTGTGACATATGTCTGTGAAAGGTGCTATATAAATAAACTTTACTTACTTACTTAAATATATTCTGCATATTCTGATAAGTTGCATTAAAAAAAAGCTTCTGGGAAGCCAGAAATGTAGCTTTCACAATGCTAAGTGGCCTGTTGGACAAACCAAAATACTCTGTTCGATGAAATGAGTAGAGAAAGTGTGAAAGGAATAAAAAATGTGAAAGTGACCCAGCTCCACTCCTTCAGGGAAAGAATTCTGCACAACACATGCCATAAAACAAATACTTTGATCGCATATTGCAAAACTAGAATGGGAATGTTATTTGGTAACAAATCCCTGCCACTATTCTCGGAATTCTCAGGCACGCAAACCGCCCACATAGGTCAGGGTTCCCAGCCCTGTCCACCCTCAGACGGTATGCAGTCTTGGTACCAGACAAAGGGTCTACAGAGCAGACCAAGATCGTAAGTCACAATTATTCCAGCTAGCAACAGGGATAAAGAAGTTTTTTGGGTTTTTTTTTGCTTCCAAACAACCAGGCATTCATATACATTTTTTAAAAATGCACTTAAGTGGCAATTCTTGAGGCTTGTTTCCTCATTTTGGATCCAGTTCTTGTACCTAACCTCTTTTTTTTTTCATTTAAAATCAATCAAGCATAGAAAAGTCACCTACCTAACTCAGGGGATGAGCCAGTTTTAAATTGTACATTAAGGCACTTTGTTAAAGCAGGCTGTCACAAAAACACATCCATCCATCCATCCATGCATCCATCCACCCTATCAAAAAATCTGAGAATGCACATTTTGTCCTTTAGTTGATTCTGTGCAAAAAAATTGAAAAAAAATTTGGCAAAGATAATATAGAGTGACAGCTATAACCTCGTATTTTATAGTATTTTTGCACCATCAAATAAAATAATTCCTTGTTGTCTATCTTGGCACAGTTCTGCTTAAAAAAACTGGGATGTAGCATGACTAAAAAGCTATCTAAACTATCTACAGCAGAAAACAGTGTCCGAATGTCCTTAAAAAGGGAGGGGGGGGGAATCCACTAAAGACCTGGAACTTTTTATTAATGAATCTAAAGAAGAATTAGCAGGTATCGCGTCTTACAGTGACTGTAATAAATGCGCAAACAGCAAAATCAAGCTACCAAACTTCAAATAGGTCCTTTTATTTGGCACTGGTTATGGAAATTTTAATAATCTGTTTTTTTGACCTTGTTACGTAATTAACAGTGGTTTCCATTGTAGTGGCTAACTGCAAAACGGTGTCATTGGTATTAGGAAATGTTTTCTTACAACAAGATATTCATTGTCTTTGGCTGATCTACAGCTTTGTCCATTGCTGGTGATGCTTAAGACGAAGGAGCAGCAATATCTGTACCGGCTGCATAATAAATCACAGATGGGATGTAACGAATGTCATGCCGTGGAAGAAGAAGCAAAAAAACTGGATCACCTGAGGTTATGAAAACAAAAAAGGTCCTAGCTTCCGGATGACAAGAATTGGAACATTGCCAAAAAATGTAACATTGTCTACATTATTCTGAAAAACTGAAAGTTCAAAGCAGTGTGTTGTTTGGCAGTAGTCTGTAAGTATCCAAGGGCAATAATTAAAAGGTAATAATGCATTTTTTTTTTATTGCTTTTTGCCTATTGACATGTAACAGTGATCGTATTCAGCATTTCTTTTGCATGGCTTTTAGCACCATCCAGTGGTAGCTGTAATTAACAGGATGGGAGAGGAGTCGAGCTGGTGGTAAGGCGGTGAATACAGGGAAGGGTCTCTGAGGAAGCTTTGTTTGTGCTCGTGTGTTGATAGAGGAAGCATCACAGTACAACAATCCTTTGAATCTGTGCTCAAAACACCACAAAAATGGCTTCATCTGTATTGTCAGTTGCATTAACATGTTAGTTTATCCATTTTTGGGGCTTGAGTGCCTCTGATGGTGGTGGTCATTTGTATTATAAATATTTGACTGTTGTAATAACACTTATCTTTTTTCATATTTTTGCTTCTGTTGACAGTTTGACAAGTGTTCGTATTTTTCTCATCTATTCTTTGAAGGATGCAATGCTGAAGAATATGTTTAAATCAGGTGCACTACATTACCTGTAACAACAACTGTAGCGAAAGCAAATCTTTTAGATTGATGATACTACTCATTATTTTATTTACTCTTAGGGGAACCTAAAACATGGTGTTGGGGGATAACACTACAAAGTGCTGATAGGTTAGCTATCTTTCACCATTTCTAGTTTATTCCAATGAACACCTGCTTCTCACTGCAGTCACGTAGTGAAAATGATTTTGTTTATTCTGGGATGCTGCGGCCTCTAAACTAAAGAGAGGATAAACTGGAAAATGCAGTCCAGCCTGAGCTTAACACAACTACTCAGTTTCCCCATTTCTTAACCATCCGTAAGGCTTTCCTCTGTGTACTAACTGGATTGCTACATTGCAAGAATTCAGGCCAGCAGACAAGAAAAACAAACAATAATAATAATGAAAGGTGGGTAAATGTTAGCTAACAAATATATGTAATTAAAGCAGCTGCTTGATTCTCCTTAGGCGAGTAGAGCGTCTCTTTCTTACTTTTCAAACAATACTTTCTTTTTCAATAAAGGATGTGTGTTTGTGTCTCAGTCGGCTGAAAGCTGGTTTCTTTGCTGGGAAAATAAGAAATGAATACAGAAATGCATTCAAACATTTGCAAACATACAAGGAACAACATGGTGTGAACTCACTGAGACAGGTTTTCTGGTACTTTCTTTACTAATCTTGAGGAACAGTTCTCCAGGCTTTGTGTTCTTCATCCAGATGATCTCACACCGTTTCACAAATGTTGAAGTACAGACTCTGAGGAGGCCCATCCACAACCCACAGTGTTTGTTCTATTGTGTGTTTTTCTATCCAAACATGATTATACTGTGGAAAAGTTTGGGATCATTGTCACGCAAAAATCTATCATTCCTCCGTTTTTCCTACCTGCTTTCCTTTCATTGAGGCTTCTTCCACTGAGACCATTTCTGATGAGGTTTCGGTAGATGAAACAAAGGATCAAATGGATCTCTCAGATCCTGCGTCAGGTCTTTGCTGGATTGTTTTTTCCTGTTACTTACAGACATGACATTCAGATACTTTTCATCATCTGCAGATCTTTTTTAGTCCTGCAACTTCTTATTTTGTCCTCTACTTGCCCAGCTTAGTCAGATTTCTCACAGACACAATTTACACCATGCTGAGAAGTTTGTAGCTTTTTGTGAATCCTTTTGTTGGTGCAAAAATACGGTTTCCTCTCTGCCAAACTGTGTTTTAAATTCACATATTTATATCGATTCAACTAAAGAAATGTGACCAAAATGTGTTTTTTTAACAGACTGCCAGTAACAAAGTGTTTAAAGATTTAAAGTTGTCAACTGTTAAATTAACTGTGTTCGACACAACACTGGTTGATCCCTTGACTTAAGTGCCTTCTTTGTGCTTATGATTCATAGGCCAGTGGCTAAACGAACAAAAACAACCTTCTCTTAAAAATGGTTGTTTTTGCAGCCAAGCAGCAAACGTCCCAAAAAAAACCTTTAAAAGACCTTTGCAAGTGCGTCAAGACCTTTGCACAATGCTTCAAAACAAAGTCAGGGTCGATAAATCCTCAGGAAGGCTGCAACAAGTGTTTAGCGACACTAGAGGGCACCAGAGGGCAAGATGATCTTCCAGTTTATCACACCTTTCATCAGAGTTTGAAATGAACACGTACCACAACTTATTGTAAAGAGGTCAAACACATAAGACAGAACAAAGGGTGTTTTGAAATTGTTTTTTTTAAATCCATATTCCACTCTTTATAGTCACACCACCAATCAAATCCAATGTTAGTCTCAAACAAACACGTTTTGTTATAATACAACTCTAATAAGCTTTAAAAAGATGGCACCATCAAATAGAAGGGGAACATGATTAGGCAGGAGAGTGTTGTCACATATATTTATAACAAAAATATTTCCTTTTAATTAAGATAGTTCTTTTTCATATACTCTAAGGATAGAATCAAATTTTCCCTCTCACATATCAGGGCCTTACTTTTGGGGAGTGCTATCTTGAAAGTGTTGCATAGTTGAGGAGACAAATGTAGGGTGGTGGGGGGGGGTCTTAATTTAAAACGACACATGGGGAGTAAAAAGCTTTTCGTTTGATGCAGAGTGCAGGATAAAAAAATACTCTTCTGAATACTGTTATGGGATTGTACTGGCTCTAAAGCCTTCATGTAATAAAGAAAATGAAAAGTGTGAAACCTGCGGCCTTGAAGCTTGTGTACTGGGATGTAAGTGTAGAACGCTAACTGCAAGCATTTTAGTAACAAAAACAAAACCTGTGCAAACATAACTCAAAAGAATAAGATCCACAGCAATCCTATGTGATGATCTCCCAAGCGGTTTTATAAACACAGGGGAAAAGCTTGTGTCTCTCAGATTGTATCCATTTTTAAAAAATAAAGAAAGAAAAAGTGCCGCTCAGTGACCATCAGAGTAAAACAACATATACTCTTGGCAGGCAAACAAAGAACCAGCTTAGCTTAAAAATACTGACTTTCTAGCTTATGAGCTTATTAAAGCTCCAATTGTAAAACCTGATAAACCTAACCTTCTGTGTTGGCTTTCCTCCACCGACATGGTGATTTACTTCTTTAGAGATTGTGTTTATAAGAACAGAGTCCTGCAAGGAATCCTTGTCCGACGGTCGCCGAACCCGTTTATTCTGCTCATTCCAAGTGAATGAAAGCTGGATACGTTTCGATTTGCAAAATAAGAAGGGGAATTCCCAACTCAGCTTAAAGTGTCTCGAGATATTGTGCCAAGCATTTTTAAAGCCAGACATTAAAAGAAATGAAGAAAGGGGCACACTATATGAACCGCACCCAGTCTTTGCTGCTGGTTCTGACTTTACAAGCTCCAACCAGGGAGCACACCTGCACTTTCTTCCTTTCCAGCATTTCCATGCGTACATTCATTTGTCCCTTATATCCTGTATACTCATCTTCGTCTGTCCACCCACTGGTTGAGAACATGTAAAAGTTTGTACTGCTCCAAGTCCAAATCCCTAGTAGCGTCTGCAGACCTCTGCTTTGCTTTTAAGTCTTAGTCCAACAAAAGAAAGATCCACAACGCCGACCAGGGTCACCGGAACTCATAGATTGCGGCACTGTGCTCGGGAACATGGGTGAGGTTCAAAGACTGGTACCTGGTAGGAGATTGTATATGTCAGCATGTATATACATCAGCACTATGTGAGAAATACAGACATAAGAGTGAGAAGGCACATTTTTGTAGGTACAGGCTACAGAGCAGTGCTGCACTTCTGCGAATGCAATATTACAGCCAGACCTATATCAATCACCTATCTGATACTGGCTGGTCGCAAATATATTGGTATTGGCTTCAATTCTGTATAATATGAGGCAATATGAACATTTTTGCATAGGTACAACATACAGAAAGACTAAGGCAATGGTGCCAACAACCACACCTCAAAGACTTGGATGTTAGTTTAATTGGTGGCTGTAAATTGACTGTAGGTGTGAATTTCGTGAGATAAAAATGGCTTGGAGACTATTTTGAACAGCAACAGTTAAACTGCTACCACAGAATGCACAAAAACACTAGAGATGGAGTAAAAGTGGGGCTAAGTTTGCTTATAACCAGGCAGCATAACCACATAAATTAAACAGACCAAACTGCGGGTTGGACTGTTCTGCTTTGTTGTCAGAGATTTACAGTTAACAAACAGTCAGGTGAGTAAACAACACTGAGACACTTAAGATTGACAACGTGCGGCACGGGTGAAAAGCTGTCTGTGTGTGTAAGCTGTGTGTGTGTGTCACAAAGTATGTGTGTTGCAAGTCAATTTCTAAGAATAATATAATGCAAGTCAACTTCTGCGGATATGTATTTCTGTACTGGTCTCTTGTCAGTGTCACAGGGTCAGCTTCCTGTTTCAACAGAAAACTGAACAGAAAACAGAAATATGTGTAACATAACTTTTGAAGCATAAGCAAGTAAAACAATAAAAACTCCCTAACATTTGTGTATATAAAATTACACATTTTAAACTAGAGCTGTCTGCTAATTATCTGAGGAGCCACAATTGAGAAAACTTGAGAGAAGCTGACTGAATGAGTTTTCCCCAACCAGATTTTCAGCCAGTCTAGGATAAAGCAACTTTTCAGAGGTGAGCCAGCTGGTTAAAGCTCCTAATACAAGTCAACCTTGAATCACAATAACTTTTAGTGTGCTGCATCACCATTCGGAGCTCCTGTGGTAGTAGTAGCCCTCAATTGTTGCTGTGGATTTCTGGAAGCAGATGTAGTAGAATCCCGCAAAGGAAGCGCCGCTGATGTCCTTAATTGTGTGGTCAGGGACTAAAAACTGTTCCTAAGGCAGGCAGGTGAGAAAAACCAACAGAAATATAAGAGGCAACCTACTGCAGAATATAGTTAAGTTCACTGTTCGGTAATCGTACCTTCCACCTCATGAAAATATAGTCAGAGTTCTTCAGATCCTCGTAGTCAAAATCGTCAGAGTTGAATGTCTTTGCATACTGGTAGAAGGCCTGGAACTTGCCCTGGACACAAAAAATGTTTACAGGATAGGTCAGAATAAATCAGTCTGATGGAGAATAATTTTTGTAATTTACAAATAAAAGCGGTTTCACCATACCCAGTGCTTACGATCCACATCCTCATCTGCATCCCATTTCCGAGTGAGAAATGGCCGTTTCCTACTGATGATCTCTCCAGCAAAGAAAGTGGTCAGTGTTGGATATTCCTAAAACAACAACGAGAAGCAACTGAAGACACGTCTGGTCACTTCTACTCTTTGTAATTAAAAAGAAAGTAACATTAAATGATAACAAACGCATCGGTCTACTTAATGTTCAATTATATAAAAGACACTTCAATTCTAAAACACTACAGAAAGTGATCATTTAGAGACTGACAAATAAGAGGTATGTGTAATAAGCCAACACAATGTCACAGCTAGTTCACCACTGCATTCATACAGTGGGAATGTTCTGGATGCTCTGTACAGCAGGAACACAAAGACGTGAGCTGTTACCTAGTAATTACTTCTGTAATTCACTCGACCCGCTCCAGTTCGCATACAGAGCTAACAGATCAACTGAAGATGCCATTGCTACAACGCTCCACACCACCATCTCTCACCTGGAAGTGCAGGGCCGTTACGCCAGGCTGCTCTTTGTTGACTTTAGCTCTGCTTTCAATACGATACTCCCGGACAGACCAATAGTTAAACTGCTAGAAATTGGACTTCCTTCCACCACCTGCCGCTGGATCAGAGCCTTCCTCTCAGACCGTGTACAGAGAGTTAGAGTGGGGCCTCATCTTTCCTCAGCCCTCAGCCTCAACACCGGCTCTCCATAAGGCTGTGTACTGAGTCCCCTACTGTACACTCTGTACACACATTACTGTGTTAGTTCCCACCCAGACAACACAGTCATCAAGTTTGCAGATGATACCACCGTGGTGGGGCTCATCTCAGGGGGAGATGAGACGGCGTACAGAGCTGAAGTTCAGAGGCTGTCAGATTGGTGTGCAGATAACAACCTGGACCTCAATACCACCAAGACAAAAGAACTGGTAGTTGACTTCAGAAGGAGGAAGTCCGAGCTGCAGCCTGTCAGCATCAACGGGGAGTGCGTGGAAAGGGTCTCCAGTTTCAAGTTTCTGGGTGTGCACATAGACACAGACCTCCAATGGAGCTCTAACACCTCTGCGGTCTTAAAGAAGGCCCAACAGCGTCTCCACTTTCTGAGAATCCTCAGAAAAATGGAGCTGAAGAAGGAGCTGCTGACCGTCTTCTACCGCTGCTCCATTGAAAGTGTGCTGACATATTGCATCAGTGTGTGGTTCTCCAGCTGCACCACAGCACACAGAAAGGGACTCCAGAGGATCATCAATATGGCCCAAAAAAAATCATTGGACATTCTCTTCCCTCCCTGAAGGACCTGTACAGCACTCGCTGTCTTAGGAGGGCACGCAGCATCCTACGGGACTGCACACACCCAGGACACCGGGTGTTTAAGATGCTGCCGTCTGGCAGGAGGTTCAGGCTGCTGAGGTCCCGAACAAATAGACTCATGGACAGCTTTTACAACAGGGCAATAGCCCTGATCAATGTAAATGGCTGACCTGACTGGCTACCTCCCTGGACTTTTTTAGGGGGGAGGTAACAATGTTTAAAACAATAACAATAATAATATTTATATTTATAACAAGGTGCAATAATAATTAATGTGCAATAATAACAGTGTGCAATACACATACACTTATTCTTCTTTTTTATACTAAGTTAATATACTGTGTTGTGTTGTTTGTTGCGTTGTGATGTGTCATATCGTGTCGTGTTATATGTAGTGCCGACTAGGGCTGCCACAAACGATTATTTTGATAGTCGACTAGTCACCGATTATTTTTGCGATTAGTCGACTAATCAGATCATCATCCATTGGACATACAGCTTATTGCACCAGCAGCATCTGCTCTTATATAACTATCATTAGCTTACAGCTTTAAGTGTTTAAGGTATGTGCTAACTAAAAATAAAGACAAGATGATAGTTTATTAAATTTTAATGAAATCTGCAGATTGTTGTGGTTTAATAAACTCCTTGCTATCTAAAATATAACAGGACACCGGAGTAAATTCTTGAGCATCTCACACTTCTGATAATCAGCTGTCTGCTTGACGTTTATTCAGCTGTGTAAAAACTTTAATCTCAGCCAAACCGATTTACTCAGGAACAAATAAAATACTAAAAAAAAGCCAAACAATAACAGCTACATTCTCGCCTGAAAATATGTTAAACATTTATTTTGTGACCCAGAAAGCATAATAAGAGTAAAACCAACTAGCTGCCACCATTGTTGGAAACTGAGCTGGGCCGCGCTATGAATTCTGGGACACAGCTTCTTCTTCGGGGTTTAACGGCAGTTGGCATCCTTGTACATGCAGTGCTGCCATCTTCTGTTTCAGTCTGTTATTACACTCTTAAATCCTGCTACTTATTCCTGCGTCTTTCAGGATCTTACAAAGCTTCAAACGACACGTCGACTATCAAATCAGTCGTCGACGATTTTGATAGTCGACGTAATCGTGACTAGTCGACTAATCGTGGCAGCCCTAGGCCGACGTAGGACAGTTTTCCAATTTCATTGTACTACTGTACTATGTATGACTGTGCAATGACAATAAAGAGTTATCTTATCTTAATAACCGAGGACACTAATTATAGCATGTATTGCGTTAGCTGTAATTTACTCTGTGAAATAGATTTTAACACACCTCCTGCAGAGATAGTGTTATGGCCATTTTGCCAGTGTGCTGATAACATCTTATTCACACCATCTTTAAACGTTGCTATTAAGGCATGATTAGTAGTATAACATCCACCAATCAGAAGAAAGTTGAATTAAAATGACAAGGAAGAAGCAGAGGATGAACTAAAAGCCTAAATATAAGTTTTCAGGAAGTCATTTAACTTAACTACAGTCTTGTTTTGACTGTTTGTTTTCTTCTGGTTACGTGTGGCCATTCGAGTTCAACCTGTGATAAACGTTGCCTTTCCCGACACCTAGTGCACACAGCCTCAACACAAACTTAAACTGCCTGTTTGTGAGCTCAAAATGTAGCCTACTGAATAACACATGTTGGGTGTCTTATATCTTCTCTACCATTGCCATGAATCTGTCTGTGGCCGATCCCGACTACCCGCTCATTTCTGTAGGTATTAAGGTGTTCTGACTTTAAGCCGTTAACAAATTAAAACCTACAGGATTTCAAGAACCTGTGTGACAATCTCAAAACTACTTTTAAGTATTAAGCTAACAACATTTTTTTATTGATGAGACATGCATATTAGAACAATGTGTTCTCGACAGGCCAATCAAAAAGGAGTTGCACGGCCACAATAACTGGTGCGATCTGCCTCAGGGGAGGGTGCAGTCACTGATTCAACTATTTCAAAGAGCACTCAAAGAAAAGGTTCAATAGTTGAAATTAAACTAGAAATGTATATTTTATAGTGACCAGCAAATGAATTAGTAGATGTTTAATGGAAAGTGTGGACAGTATGTGCAAGAAAAACCTTTAAAAAAATGCAAAAAGCCTTCAAGAAGTTAGCCCTTCTACTCCTTTTGCTAAACAGCTGTACTTACGTTTCCCACTGTTTTAACATCGATTGATACTTTGGTTGAAAAGCCCAATACTCTTTGTGTTGTCTTATGTTATTGCCTTTTTCTCTTGGCACTGTTAGACATGTTTGCTACTACAAAAATAGTCACAACAATTTCCATGACAGCTGTGGCCAGACATGGTATAAATTATTTATGCTCATGCTTTAATGAAGGGAATCACCTCTCTCACCTCTGTTAGTCCTTTTATCTTCAGGTAGCCACATAAGTAGGAATCCTCCATGGTCACATGCTTTAAAAAGAAAGCAAGACATACAATAAACTACATCACATTGACATCAGTTCAGATCAAGTTATGGTTTTACAAAGCCAATGCTAAATATTTAATTTCTAACAGCAACCTCAAATACAAATAATTTTCTACTGAGGTAAATGTTTGTGTAGGCCTTTACACCAATTCTGAATGTCCTTATTAGTATTTATAGTAATAAATTACTTCAGCTGCATTAAAACATTGACAACAAATTTAAAATGTTTGTTTGTATTCAGTCGTGGGCACGGCTACGGGACAGGACAGGCTGATTTTAACACCTGTCAATCATCATGCCGCCCGTTTGACAGATGACCAAATGCCTCTGACATCTCGACTGAATAACGAAATAGCCGCTTCACTGCCCCACCTGCAAAACAACCTCCACGTCATAAGAGTTTCCTTTGCTTTTCTGGTGGCCTCTGAATTTGGAACCGCTGTACAGGAGCGAAGTGACAACACCGGGCTGCTGCGTGTTTATCGGGGGCGGCGGGATAAGTGAGGCCGAGGATGTGAAGGCCGCGGCGGTGGAGTCGCTGAGGTATCCAGCGGGGACAGGCATGGCTCCCGCTTCGCTGACCGGGCACCGACCACGGGCAATTGCCGTCGAGGAGAGGTACTCTGTCGGCGTCTACGAGGAGGTGGCAGAGAGCCGAAGAGGTCCAACAACATTCAAATTCCACTTAATTCCGCTACAGTTCAGTTTACCAGCAACCAAGCTCCCAAAGAAGTGGACTTCGACGCGGTGTTTTAGCGAGAAGTATCCGCCGCTCTCATTGGTCAACTGAGTCTGGCTTTCGAACATCTTCGAAGCTCATTGGTTCGACATGCGGAAGGTTTCGTGGAAATATTTGGGTGTAGTTTTCCAACTGTTGTGTAAGGATGTGTAGCGCACGTATAGAAGCGCTTTTTAAACTACATTTCCCAAAGAAACTAGAAGCCTCTACGCTGCTGTCAAGCGCCGAAGGTCACATGCGTGTTTTTGAACACAAGAGATGCTTAAGAATTGAGCAGCTGATAAATGGATTAAAAATAAGACTTGATGCTAATAGGAAACTATGCGTGCAGTGCTAACTCTTGTTAAATGAGGACGTTTCGGACACAGACATCTCGCAGGTGTGTTTTCTTCTCAGTCAGCCTTACTTAAAAGCATCACATCTTCACATACTTTCCGCTATGCTTAGGTGTATAGTTAGACTTCAGAGTCAGGTTGGGAATGCTTTTTCTCTCAGTAAAGTGTGCCCGAGAAATCAGTACTACGAATGTGTTGCGAGATACTCCGCAGCCACAGCAGGTAAGAGCAATAACCACATTGAATGAAAGCTCCCGTCATCTACAGAAGATTTGTGTCATTTCACCCTGATGTGGCGTTTTTCTGTTCACCAGAAAGGAAGAGATTTTATCAAGATGTCAGCATATCTCAAAGTGAAGGTATCTGTAGTTTTGTCATTAGTAATCCAGTCAAGTGTAGTATTGTAGTAGCAGGTTTTCCTGCCCCATCTTTATGATTGTGTCATTCTGGATATCTTTTGAAAAATATCTCTATATAGGTGGTTTATATGAGATAAACCTGGACCAAAGGAAGCTGAAAACTCCAGGAGGGAAGCTGTTCACGGTGCCAAATGAAGCCTTGGCCATCGCTGTTGCAACTGAGTGGGATGCTCAAAGGGACACACTCAAGTTCTACACTATGCACTTGGTAAAGCATTTGACATGGAGTTGTAGCAAAGTACTGGTGGCACCTACGTTACATAAAATAATGTTCAGAGAAAAGGAAAATTTGAGAGGAGTTTTATGATTTGATAGGTCATATTTATAAAAGGAATGTTACCCAGATCTTCCAACAACTTGCAGGACGTGTACCTTTAAAATAACTTTGCCATGATATTTATACAAAAATTTCACTGTAATATTAAGTTTGGGAAACTCTTTCCTCAGACTACCCTGTGCAACACGGCTCTCGACAATCCCACCCAACGCAGCAAAGAACAAATGATCACCGCTGCTCTCAAGTTTCTGGAGACTGACACCATCTGGTATGGCACTTGTTTATTTCTATTTATTTTAGGTTTGTTTAATTTTCTGAAACTTCAAACATAAACTCATATGCGAATGCATGTATATACATCTACATAGTCCGTATATCCTGTGAATGCCCATGTGCATTCAGAGATCCACGTATGCATCTGAGAATTATTTAAATTTGAATTTATACAAAATAAGACAGGAAATGAACTATTGTATGGTATTAATATCCAGTAACACTTATATTCGCCTTTTTCACCTTGGGAAAAAAATGTCCCTTTGCAGAGTGCTATGATACTTTAAGAACAGTTTGATTTGCACTACAGTTAATTGTTGTTTCTTTATAGCTTTAAATATGTATGCTTTCCTGATCATAATTATGATGGTATTCAGGTATTTTCCTTAAACAGCGTCACTTAAATCACAATTAAAGCCAACATTGTGTTGAAAGACAAATATGAAAAATTCTACAATTTGACTTAAAAAGAAAATTATTTTGTTACAGTAGCAGAATAAACTCCTGTACCTGCTTATAAAATCTACTTGTGTTACACTGTTAAATATCACATTTTTAAAGCATTTTCCTCATAGGAGCCACTCATTTGTTCATTTTATTAATAAAAAATCAGTGTTTTAACACCTATAAAGAGACATTGACACACTGTAGACAAACTTAGCTGGTTATTTTCTGAGTTGATGTTTTTTATGTTGCTTAGTTGCCACCAATTGATTGGAGTTATTGTGACTTTAATGTTGTAGGATTTATGTTTTGTGTAGTTACAGAGTAGATGAGCCCCATGGTTTAGTCGAGCTGCAGAGGAATGAATGGGACCCTGTGCTGCAGTGGATTGAAAAAAGGTAAGAACAGCTTTAGCTCTTGTTGTACATGCTGCAGATTTGAAGGTAAAATATTCGTGTTCTTTTCGGGGTATCCTTTCTTTTCCTAATAACAATAATTAGGTGTAAAAGGCCTCATCTGTGGTGTTCACATTGCTGTACTTAATACTTAATTCAAAATAGTTAAAGAAAATCTTGTGTATGTTCTCCTTATTTTAATAGTGATTTTTGTAGAAATACAGGCATATAAAGATTTTGTGTAATATTATTAACAGAATGTTACACAGATGATGTTGTGCAATAACATAAGCCTTATAATGAGCAGCGTATCTGATACACATCAGTTCAGTTGTATTTATATAGCTCAATTTGTAACAGTTACCATAAGACACTGTTGTAAGATAAAGACCTTGCAATATTAGAAAGAAACCCCAATAATCATGCCCATTGACCAAGCCCTTGGCGACCGTGGGAAGGAAAAACTCAGTTTAACAGGAAAAAAACCTCCTGCAGAACCAGGCTCAGGGTGGAGCAGCCATCTGTCATGTCACTACTCTGGCTGTGATATTCAGCAACTGAATGACTTTTCAAGGAACTTTTAAGGCAACCTTATGATAATAATGAGTACAGTATCAATAATAAATAATAATAAATTTGTTGGGATGTTTCTAATTTTAGGAATATTGCACAAATAAATGAAGTCATTCCTACATTTTTGTTTAATGTGCTCACTGAAGCACATGCTGTGATCAACAATGACTCCAAGATTCTTCATAGTGTTACCGAAGGCCAAGTTAAAACCATCTCAAGTAAATATCTGGTTACATGTAATGCTTCTAGGACAAAGTAAAAAAAACAACAAAAAAAAACACTTCAGTTTTGTCTGAATTTAGGAGGAAATTAGAGTTTGTAATGTAGTAGTTACTTCTTGTCTGTAGTTTAACTACTTGACCTGTATCACTAGGGATGGGTATCGTTTAGGTTTTATCCGATACCAGTACCAAACCGGTACTTTTGAAACGGTGCCGGTGTTTAAACGGTGCTCGAACCGGTGCTCGAACCGGTGCTTAAAGAATGGGGAACACAAAATTGGTCCAAAAACCTCTCATGTTCAGCTGGGTTTTTTTGTAAAAAGGTAACAATGTTAGCCTTTTCTGCAGCTATAGGGCATATATGGCATCACTCTTGGCTGGAAGCAGTGCTTAATCAATGGAAAGGGTGAAGGGAGTATCTGCCATCAAACAAGAAGACAGCTGCATGTAACTACAATGGTATTTGCTAGTTCACCTTACGTGCATTAATGTAATAACGTGGTTAGCATACTCAACGTAAATTACACACAAACAACATTAAGCTACTCACGCAGAGAAGAACGGCTGCTGCTGCCATCATCATCCATCACCATTTCTGCTACACTGGCAGGGCTAGGGGCCAGGACTCTCCTCTTCGGGTTTTTGGGGGATGTTGCTAACTCCGGGTCCGATAACAGACACCACACCCGCAGTAGATGTGCTCGGTGTGAGGTCTCGCAGCAAGCTATCAAATACGGCACATTTCTCGGCTTTTAACGTTGCCAGGTGTTTCATCAAATTCGAGGTGTTGCCTCCTTTGCACAGTATCACTGTATCACCTTAAAGCACTTGTTGCAGGCTGCTGAGTTTGCATCTTTTGCTGTGAAGTACAGCCAGACTTTTGACCGCTTCGCCTTGGTCATTTTTAATCTGTAGCTCTGCTCTAAAAGAACGTACGTACCTGGGCCCGCCTACTACGCTTGCAAAGGTAAAATGATTGGCTAGAATCTAAAGTGTATGACATCTCAGGGGAAAAAAGCACCGAAATAAAGCACCGAAATGTGCGCTGCTTTTCGGTCTGGTTACTACCGTTATGTCAGAACCGGTGCCATTATACCGGTACCCATCCCTATGTATCACCTGCATAGATAAATGAATTACTTGCTGTGGGGAGTAAATAAGTAAAGTAATGCAAAAAAGTCAACAGCAATTTCTAGTAATTATTTATTTATTTGAATACCAACCTGAACACTGGCCAGATTTGTTTCATGTTTCTTGACAGGTCTGGACTGTAGCCTGGCCAGTTTAACCAGTTTACAATCTTGCTACGGAGCCAGGCTGTTAGGGATTTCTGTGTTTCATTCATAACAAGCTGAATGAGCTTCTATTATCCATTTGGTCAGATTACAGAGTGTTTAGTGCTGTGATTTCTGGGAACTTTAAGCCATTTCATGTTGTTCTTTAGCCTTGTGCCATATATGCGGGTATTCCTTCTCTTCTAAGCAGAAAGTTATGCGTGAGAATGTGATATCTTTAGATACTGTAAATCTTTTAAATATGCTATATAACTGAGAAGAAATCCTGAGGTAGGTTGGCATGTTCGTCTGCTCTCTTATCTCCCAATGGCGCACCACACCAGATGTTAATTTGACACAGATCTTAAATGGATGCTGTGATGACACAATACTCCCATTTGTCTGGTGTTGGGAGTGACACTAGGAGTATGTTAAGGGTCTCCTTCTGGTCTTGAAGTGGCATGTAAGGCAAATGTGTTAACCACTAGAAAAATTACAACATGTTAAAAGTAGAAATTTGAAAATGAGTGCTGTTTTTATTTTTTTTTATTTTTTAAAGAACAATATTTTTTTACTCATGTTCAACACTTGATACTTTGTATTTGTTGTATATTTCAGTTAAATCTAAGGAGAAGTGATTCATATTTTACATTCTTTCCAACTTTTTAGCTTTTTCACCAAAGTGCTGATGAGCTTATGCTATGATGACGTCTCCATCTGTTCGTCTGTACAGTCATCTGCTCACAGTTCACAAGAATCACTATTCCTCCCAGAGTGCTTGTTAGCATTTAATTGCTTGTAATGTTCATAAAATGAGTTTTGTCATCTGTAAATGCCCTTCTTCTTCTTCTATTTCTTCTTCTTCTTCTTCTTCTTTTTTCAAAAATGTAGTCTTCTGAGCATGCTCAGGCCACAAAATCATTGCAGTTATGTTTTAAAATGATAAATTATAAAAAACAAGCCTGATGATTGAAAACAAGAACTAATAGGATGCCATTTGGCAAATTTCAGATGCTCAATTTGGGATTTCTCCAGTGTAACCTTCATGCACAGTGCTTACAGTTTCGCTAAAATCTCACTCCTGATGTGCTGAACAATATCCAGTTCGAACCATTTAGCGAAGCTGTTAACTTAATATTAAAGAAAGGACTACATGAAACACCACGTGATGTAATAGCTTGAAATATTGCTTAGTTGTGCACCACTTGTATCTTTTTAGGTGGTGCTGATCATGATCTTGTTGGTCATGATCAGGGAGGGAGTTGGTCCTGTTGGCTGACTCCACTCGAAGGTGTGGCTGGAACCTTTATAACACCATAAAGTCAGCATTATGATTAAATCTATGACATGCTGATATTTAATCATGTTTTTTTGTGGCCATAGTTACTACTGACCATGTAGTCATGGTACTCTTGAGCTCAAACACACACATTTGGTGCAGAATGAGACAAATTTTCCCTGGATATGACTTTTAAAATCTCATTAGTTTGTGCAATAAAACCAACCAGTGATACAGAAACAGCATCACTTTCTCACACATTACACTGACCTATGACATGCGATGGCGCGTGAGCTTGATGAGCTCCTACATCATCGACGTTCTCGTTTTGAAAGTGCTTTACTAATTTTTATTTTCCCCACAACTTCGCTGCAGATATAACGTCACTATTGGCTCCTCAGCCAGTATTTTGGGCCCTGAGATTCCAGAGGCAACCAAAGACACCTTACGGCAACATCTCAAGTCTCACAACTTCTGGTCTCTGACAGGTAACACAGACCTATATGCTTTTTTTGTTTTGTTTTGTTTTTTCACTCTTTTGACCTTGTTTTAGATGGGATTTGCCTGTATCTAACATGTTTTGCTTGTTTGGTAACTGTAATGGCACAGCTGATGATGAGGAAGGGTAATGCTGTTTGAAGTGGAGATGGTGTGATGTTTAAATCACATGGTTTGGTTGATATGTGATTTGACTAAATTTTACATGCGTGTTGTTGTTCCTGTGCAGGACTTGAATATGTGATCACCCAGCTCAAGTCTATTGTATTGTCACTGGGCATGATTGACAGGCACCTGAGCGTGGAGCAGGCGGTGTTGCTCTCCAGACTGGAGGAGGAATACCAGGTAGGGAATTGCTGAGTCATATGCTTTTTTTTTTATATTACTTGCATGAGGATTTTTGCCTTTTTCAGTCAGTTTATGTATTGGCTTAACTGAGGAGTTGGACAAAACTGGTTTTGTACCGGATTTGTCATTACGAGAAGCTTCTAAGATTTGTTGTTTTAGCTTTACTGACGCTCTTACATGACACCTACCCTGGGAGTATATAATGTATAAAACGTGAAAGTTTTGCTTGTTTTTTTGCAAATGTCTTGATTTATGATGCTCTTCTGGCCAACACTCTTAACATATTCTCTATTTAATCCTATTAACGTATTTCTTTCTTTCTTTTTCTCCCCCCCCCCCCCCCTTCACAGATTCGACGCTGGGGAAACGTGGAGTGGGCCCATGACTACGACATGTATGAGCTGAGGGCACGGACTGCTGCTGGTGCCCTTTTTGTTCACCTCACATCCGAGAGTTCGACTGTCAAACATAAACTTCTGCAGGACTGAAAAGGATTAGGATCAACTACTGAGAACATCCCCAGCACCTATGTTGTATAAATGTCTCTGCATTCACAAAAAGGCTGCATATTCTGTCTGTTCTGTTTAGCAGTGACAGCTGCTCTGTTGTGATCTGTTATGCAGTCATCTCACTCCAGTAAAACATGCTGGCTCTCCTTTTTGCAGTGTTTACATGTAGCAGCTGCCAAGTGTGACACCCTTCACAGAGTTTCCAGTGGGTTCTCAATCACCCGTGACATTTTGGACAGCGACACATTGCCTCAGAAGAATAGTGAAGGTTTTTGTTGTCTCTGTGGCAGTGGAGCAATAATTCTGCATTTGATTTTGTTTTGTTTTTTTTGCTTTCTTTGAGCCACAATGTCATTACTGGAAAGCAGATATGCTCATCTTAACTGCACACTATTCAGTCTGTACTGACTGCACTGTGTGCTGTCTGGCTCTGGCAATTACATGTGAAAAATATAAACTTCATTAAATTCTGAATTCTAATTATTTTTTGCTAATGAATTAACTATGTTCTGTATGTCACGGTGTTTTTCTTTGCTGGTGAAGTGTAAAACTGAAAATGTAGAGAGAACGCCTTTATTAGTAAAGCTTCTCTGCAAAGAGCAGTCTTCACAGGAATTGTTGTTATTACAGTTGATATAAATCAAGGAATGACATCATGCTTGTGGATATGATTCATATTCTTTTTTTCACAAAACATTTTCCCTTATGTCATATTTATCTGATAATGCACTTTATATAACACTTTTATAGTGATAAAGATAACTAAAGACAAATATTTTCTATAGTTAACTAATAAGCATCATCATAATAAATTAAAATAAATATATAGATATATATTTTTTAAAAATACCAGGAATGGGTAAAAACGTAAAATAACTATTCGAAGTTCGCATTAACCAACAGAAGAGCTAATGCTACTTCCATAAGATATCAGTTTGGTTTATAAAGGGAATTAAAGGTTCCCTTTATTTACAATCGCCCAACTCTCATAATGGTTGTTCTTGCTGTCCAATCACACTGGAGCATAGGATTTTTTCACCCAATTACGTTGATGCGTAGGCGGGACTTGCTGGACGTTTCCTCAAGTATCATCGTTATCAACCCATGGACTGACTTGTTTGTTGTCGAGCAAGATGGAGTTCATTTTGGGAAATCCTTACACTACGCCAGTGGGACATTGCATTGGTACGCAAATAATTATTTAGGGGAGGACATTGTGGAGAGATGTATGTGTATATCTTAGAGAGGTGTCTATTTTATGTAATAGTCATTTACGGGTTTGCTACCTTTAGCATGCTAATGTCCCTGAATGAGTTCTCTACAGCTGGAAAGCCACCGTTAGCCGCCTAGCTAACTATTACAACATTTGCTGTCACTGTGTAAGCTCTCTCGTTAACAAATTTAATGTGTGCTTTGTGCCATTACGCCATTACCTGTGTCGCACAAGCCGTTTACGTGTGCATCTGTAATAATGACAAGCAGCTAAGTTAGCTAACAGCTAGCCAACAGCCATCGTCATATATTCGGGGCGCAGTTTTTAAGACGTTATTAAGATGATTTCCTTATGTAAGTACGTGTGTGTGTGTTTTAGAGAGAGCCACTGATGGATCCCTACAAAGTGAAGACTGGACTCTCAACATGGAAATATGTGACATCATCAATGAAACAGAGGATGGGTGAGTACCTTGTGAAAATCAATGAATAACCACATAGGTGTTGATTAAATTCTGTTTAAACTGTGCACTGGTTTGGTTTTACCGTTTTACCGGCCTGTGATTTTTACATTGTGGAGTGCTGCAAACACGATCAAGTACTTCATCTTTTCCCCTTTTCTCTACCATCGAATCATAAGTGAGCCAGTCTAGCCCTGGCTGCATGAGGAAGATTTATGCGAGGCCTCACTTCTTATCTCTGTGCTTCATTAACCTTGTACAGAACGTGTGCAACTGGTGTGTGAAGTCCACGTTTGATCAGTGGATTGCACTTAAGATTAGGTGGCTCTAACCTACAGAAGTGTACTGTAATAAGAAGTCTGTTTGTCTTTTGTCTATGAGGAATGCAATGGGTGTAACACATCCACTTATGCAAGGCGTGTTTGCTCTGTTGGAAGTAGAGACAAAGTTAATAATTTACTTCTTTGATGCTGTAGCTGTTCTGCTCTAAGAATTATTGGCTCATGCTTCTGATATTCAACTTTCTAATGTTTGTCACAGTATCTGACATCTTGTCAGTGCCACTGAAAATGGCAGCTAAAGCTTTAATTTATCAGCTTATTAGAAATCATGTGTCCTTCCCTGTGGGACATGTTTTCGTAGTCCATTTAAAAGCACACCAGGCAGGCATGCTATAATGTGGTATTTTTGTGTGTTTAATGTGGGTTTTGACTTGTGTCTGTATGTGTGTATGCAGGCCAAAGGATGCCATTAGAGCAATGAAGAAAAGGCTAAATGGCAATCGGAACTATAGGGAAGTAATGCTGGCTTTAACAGTAAGTTCACATGAGCAGGAGGAGAGCAGCTAATGTATGCTTTTTATATAATATATTAGCATATAACGTTAATATCAGTTTTCCTTATATAACAGTCAGATGAATTGGTCAAAGGTGCTTTGTTTTGGCATTTATCGGTAACATAAATAAAAGTATTATGATTGCATTTATCAGTACTAAGTTGATTGCATAACATAATTTGCATTTGCAGTTTTTAGTCCAACACATTATGTCCATTTTGTATCTTGGCTCCAAAACTTCTGAACCTCTCTGTAAGAGGAGCTATTTCAATGATGGCGTCTGTGCATCTGTCAGGTTCTGGAGACGTGTGTGAAGAACTGTGGCCATCGTTTCCACGCTTTAGTGACTAGCAGAGACTTCGTTGATGGCGTGCTTGTTAAAATTATCTCTCCCAAGAACAACCCACCTACCATTGTTCAAGATAAAGTACTCGCCCTGATTCAGGTAAGAACGGCAGAACTGAATGCACAAAGTTTGCATTCTCGTGTATTTGTTTTTTCCCCCTGTTTTTATGACAATATATAACTTCCAGAGAGAGTGCACAGTGTATGTGGAGCTCTGCACAAAGGGAAAGTAGCATGTGTATATATGGGGGAGGACCAAATTATGTTTAACCTTGTTTAAATATTGCATTTTAATAAGATGACCTAGTAAATTCCCAACAAATATTGAGATTCACCTCAGCTGTGTTATATATGTAGACACTATGTGGTAGAAACCCTTAAAGAAAACTAAATGAGCATCAAATTATTATTTAAAACATCTGTATCATAAGGGCCCAAAATTTCACAAACCACGCATCCTTAATATATTTGCTTCTGCAACGATGTACGTCACTGTGAGAGACCTAATCATTTGTGACTCAGTCGGTTTGTGGATTTTGTTGCGACTGTGGTGGCTGCCCAGGTGGTCTTTCATCCCCAGGCACAGTCTCAGGTAAGGCACACTGTCTCCAGGGCTTCAGCCAGTAGCAGCTCTAGTTACCTGTCAGAGCTCAGATAACCCAGCAAGGTTTGTGTGTGTTGCTGTTATTTCTATCAGGGATGCTGTATGACCACAGCTTACAGCATGGAGGAGGAGCACGAGCATACAGTAGTTGTGAGAGAGAAGCTTGATGATTTCCTTTTTTTAAATTTTTTTTTTATTTTTTTTTATTTAGTAGTCAGAGAAACCAGTTTATGACTTGAAGGTCAACTGGGAAAAATGCATGGGAAACATTTATAGCGTAACACTCCCTTCATGCAGCAGCTGGAGTGTTGTTGACATTTTCATTAGTAAGAGAGGTAAAACCCAGCTGGGCAGCAGACTGTGGTTATGCTGGTGCATCTCACTAACCACCTGTTTCATCTCTTAGGGATGAATGTGTGCACTTTGGAGTTGATAAAAGTTGACAAGTGTGGACATTTCATAGCTTTTACAAGTTTAAAGTCAAAAGCGCTATGATCATTTTGGTAACCTGCATTTCTTTCGGGCTGTTGTGTTGTCTTGTATTTAAGCTGTTGTAATGGCTCGAGCCCAATTTACCCTCTGGTAAGAGCGAAGCCAAACGCTTTGTAGTTTGTTCGCCGAATGTATTCAGGGAAGACAAACAAATATCATCAGAGAACAGACTCCTTTTACTGTCTGCGCATCATTTGCTTTGTTTGCCTTTTCAGCCTTCCCTTTTATCCATTGTTTAAATTTCTTTTTTTTCAGTCAGTCACGCTCATTTCTCTTTTCTTTTAACTCTTTTTACTCTCTGTTATCTTTATCCAGGCGTGGGCCGATGCATTCAGGAGCAGTCCTGACCTCACGGGTGTGGTTCAAATCTACGAGGAGCTAAAGAGAAAAGGCATCGAGTTCCCAACATCAGAGCTGGAGACGCTGTCACCTATACATACACCTCAGCGTGTAGGAGAGCTCATGCTTGGCAGCCTAGTTTGCTAAAGTTTCTTTGCCAGAACTATTTGGTGTGGTTACGTTCCCAGGTAACATGTTGCCTAATGATATGTTTGTTATCACCTTCTCTGTTGTTTCTAGTCAGCCACTGCTCCGGAGGGTGACTCTACTTTACACAAGCACAGCAGCACTACTCAGCCCACACAACACTCTGTGCCACCAGTCTACACCACCCCTCAAGTCCCCAACATTCATGCCTCCGGAGCCATTAATCCCACACCTGAACAGGTACAGTGGTAATCCTATGACCACATTTTCTACAACCGTCCTACAAAACAACGATATTCTACGGTTTTCCTTTTAATATCCGCTCTCAAGTGTACACCATGAAGATTCCAAGAATCTGCCCAACTAACGATCTTTCTGTAATTTTGAATTGCCTCACCTCCAGTTTTCAAGGTCATCTTCTTATGCACCTCTGGACTGGTTTCAGTGCAGGTGATAAATATAGAGTACTTCCTAGAAGTCCTTTTGTGTCCCTTTGACTTTAAGCCTCTGCTGTGTCGCAGTGGTCATCCTTAAACTTGATTGTCAATCACATGGAGGTATATCTGGTGAGTGATGGGTCATGAGTATGTGTGTATCCAAAGGTCCCCCCACCCAACTTGAAAGCACGTTCACCATCATTGCTGTTCAGCCTGTTTCAGCTGAAGGTTACTATGCAAGGAATTCCCAGTTTACAATCTAATGAATGTCAGAAAAACAAGCACGTGTGCTGCCCTTCAAATGAAAACCACTCACTCTTGAAACAGAGGTTGGTGTTTGCTTTCAAAGCCCAAGAGTGAACAGTGGAAGCAGAGTGCAGAAAGCAGTCCAAATGTGCACAAAGAGATGATCTTGAAGGGGACACACCTTTATACTTTCGCAATTATCATTCTCTGGTGGTTTTCCTCGCTACCACAGTAATACTTGTGTTTTAAATTAAAATGTATGGAAATAATATAAAATTGACTTTTACTTAAGGTAATTTATGCTTTACTTTTTTAGTTTTTTGTTTTGTTTTTTTAAATCACCCAGTTTCCAAGTGCTAGCATTTAGGCTAACTTGCACTATTATCATGTAGATTTCCCGGCTACGCAGTGAGTTGGACATTGTTCGTGGAAACACTAAAGTGATGTCAGAGATGCTGACAGAAATGGTGCCAGGACAGGAGGATGCTTCAGACTACGAGTTGCTACAGGCAAGACACCACTTACATTTTTATTTGTGTGTTATGTGAGTATCTGTAAATTAACAAATGTAAAAACTTTATTTATTTAATTTTTTTTTTTTAGGCCGGCATGTACAAATGTGACTCAAAAGCAGACTGGGATCCGTTTGCATACGTGTGTTTTTGTAAGCATTTGTATTGTGTACATTTGTTTTGTGTAGGAGCTCAACAGGACTTGTAGAGCTATGCAGCAGAGAATAGTGGAGCTCATCTCCTGTGTTTCTAATGAGGCAGTAACGGAGGAGCTGCTGCATGTCAATGACGACCTCAACAACATTTTCCTCCGCTATGAAAGGTTAGAAAACGCAGGCAAACATGTTGCGCAAATGCAGGTGTAAACTTGTCTTTGGGTGCAAGAACGTGCACGTAGCCAAACTTGTTTTTACCCTCTCAGCACAAATTGAGTTTGGTAAACTACAGGTGTTTTGTTCCTTCCTTTCATGCTATCTCTTTGTTGCTTTTAGGTATGAGAGGTTCAGGTCTGGAAGGTCCTCAGCTCAGGGTGTAAACAATGGGGTGAGTCAGCTCATAGTGTGATTGCATCATACTTAAAATTCCTGGAGTTCCTCTCCGAATGTTTTGAGCTAATTTTCACTGTTTATTTTGGACATCCACACCTTTCAGTGTCTGCAGTGTGGATGTGCATGTTAACATTATCAGTCAGGCTTTCCTGTGCCGTCTTTATATGTCAAAACGTGTCAGCTGTTTACCAGATGTACATGCCTAATTAAATGGAAACCCAACAAAGACCCATGCAGTTGGTTTCACAATAAAATATAGAGACATCTTTGAAGACGTTTATATTTAGTTTAGATTTTCTGTTCTCATTCGAGTGTCAGATTGCATTTCTACACTATAGTTCAAGCAGACCTGCTGTATTTAAGTTCTGCGGAGTAAGTGAAACAAAGACCATGATTATACAGCAGAGAATGCAAATTTAATTGCTGTTGCGCTGGAGCTGGGCTGCTTGTATTTTATTCATTGCACATTACAATAAAACAAGCAGCCCAGTCATTGCTTTGCAAGACGCAAAGCAGTATGTTCCAGAACAATTTCTAACAGCAGTGTGTTGTTTATTTAAAGCTTGCATGTGTCTATAAATTACTGCCTTGCTGTGTTTCAAACCTATCAGTAAAAAAAAAACCAAAAAAAAAAAAAAACCTGTTTAAATAGCAAATTTATTTTCTGCTGCTTCCTTAACTTAATATGCCATCGATCACATGACTGGACCTGCTTATAGTAGAATGTAGGGTTGGGCAAGTATTGACACGATTGCACATTACGTTTAGAAACATCATCGATTTGTTCAGTTAAAACATTAAAAATATATCAAAGTGAATTAATAGACGTTATAAATGAACTGAATTAAACATAGAGCGAGTTTAGGCTTTTAAGGAGGGACACAAACAGTTGTAAAGGTGCATTTTTGGGGTACAGTGAGTTAGAACACTATTGTGAAACAGAATAATAGTTTATTTTTCATTAATTATAATCAATGGGATTCAAAATGAGAGCAGTGTGAGGCTGTAAACCGCTGCCAAAGCTGGAAATTTCCTGCATAGAAGAAATAATTGAATTTGGATTTGTTTATGTTTTCTGGAGAATTTCACATGATGTGACTTGAAATATCAAGTTGTTAAAAAGTCCTTTTGAATTTCCTGGATCCTGATTTATCCCAAACCTTTATTACACCCTCTAACTTCCATGCAAATCCTACTACAGTAACTAACTGACAGATCTGATAACGTAATATTTTGTGCTTAAAAAAAGGGAATCTTCTGTTGGAGAAGTATCACCACCTTAGTGGGTTTCAGATCGTTTAGGCATGATATATCTCCCACAGCTATCATGCCTTTACAGTCTGTCCATACACGGGCATGTTAATGGTATTCACTGTGTCTTCCTTTTCTGTTCTTTTCTGTTCTTCTGTTACTTTGGCTAGCTGAAACAGGCAAGTATGAAAATATTGTCACCCCCCCCCCCTTTAAATGATCAGTCACCCAACTGTGACATTCAATACATGACTAAAGAACATGGGGCCAGCATTCAGCGGTACCTTTTTAACCATATGGTATGTTTTCAGTCTGCAGCCAATGATATGTGAAACCTGGAGGCAGGCTGACAGCGACATGAGCTTAAGATGGCACCTAAATGAATGTATGCCCTAGAATCACTGTCATGTTGGCTTTCCGTCATCTCAGACCGTCAGGGTTTGAGATCTGCAAATTGGTCTTAACAGAGAAAGTTTCACAGAGCCCAAAGATTCAGTCTACCCTCCTCCCTGCCCGCTGTATTTCTGCCTTCTTAAGGGGGTTGTTTTCATCACTCTACGTTCATGATAAATGGCCTGATTGGCATTTTTCCTATATGAAGTGGAATTGAAGCATAACTATTTCTCTAGAATAAAACTGTATTGTTTTACCCCCTTAAGAAACTGTTTTGCAGAAATTGAGTTGATTTGCTGCTGCCCCGAGTCACAGACATTTTTCATGCTCTCCTGAAGCTAAACACTTTCGTGTTTTGTTTTTTTTCTCCACATTTGTTCTGTTAAACTAAAAAGCTAAGTACTGAATAACCCTGCCTTTAATAGCCTCCCCCCCCAAAAAATTATTTTGCTCCTCATATACGAAAAATCATAAATCCTTTGATTTTTACCTGAAACTGTTTCATCATTTCTCCTTCATCCAGGTCCTCAGTGAGGCTACAGAAGACAACCTGATAGATCTCGGCCCAGGCTCCCCTGCTGTGGTGAGCAATATGCCAAATGCAGCCCCAACCAGCTTGCCTCCCACTGTCACAGCCCCTGCAGGAAGGCCCTCCTCCCCAGCTACTCTGGCCTCCCGATTGGCTGGTCTCGGTATGCACTAAATCCCTCGAAACAGTTACATTTTTAGCTACAGCATTACACTGTATATTCAAATACAAATCTGTTCAGAACATATTGCTAAATTCATGTCAGGTAGACATATGGGCTTGGATTGGAGCAAAACTCAGAAACTTAATTTCCAAGTTAGCGATTGGTAGGTAGGTGGTTCAGCATCTAAAGCTTGAAGTATGGGGGGGGGGGTGTCTGGATCTGTTAGAGTTAATGTTGTTCTTCAGATAAGTGCTGTTGATTAACAAACTCCCGGTTCTCTTGTAATAATTTACACAACCAAATACAGGCCAGCCTCCGAACAAAGAACAGGTAAAGGCATCAGTCTACGGGCGATCGTGGCTCAAGGGCTGGCAGTTCGTCTTGTAATCGGAAGGTTGCCGGTTCGAGCCCCGGCTCGGACAGTCTCGGTCGTTGTGTCCTTGGGCAAGACACTTAACCCGTTGCCTACTGGTGGTGGTCAGAGGGCCCGGCAGCCTCGCCTCTGTCAGTGCGCCCCAGGGCAGCTGTGGCTACAATGTAGCTTTGTGTGAATGACTGAATGTAGTGTAAAGCGCTTTGGGGTCCTTAGGGACTAAGTAAAGCGCTATACAAATACAGGCCATTTACCATATAGTTATTTTTCTCATGTTGTGACACTGTGGGTGCAGTGGGTACCATACCCAGGGTTCCTTCAGGTAGGTGTGCAGAGAACTTCAAGCTGTCTCAGTAATCTCTCTCTGGAAAGACTTGCAGCTCACCACAATGTTAACAGTGTAATTCAAGGAAAAGCCCATTGTGTAAACCACTATAATATGGAGCCATTAACAGTGAAATTCAGTAACTCACAAAATTCGAGTTATCACTAATGTACCATATAACTCTTGTTCACCGTCAGTTGTTTTCCTGTACCTGCTGCTGTCAGTGCCACCACTCAGTCATGTGGGTGTCACTGAAGGCATCACTGCTGAGTCCACACACTCTGCTCTCCTATCTGCCTCAAAACAGGGGCAACTTTCTCCTTTTATATCTTCTGCAGCTTTTACTGTGTATACAAGCTAAAGCTTAATTTCTCCCATAGCACAAAGGGATCTGTGTGGTCTGATGCGATGGTACATGCACACACAGAACAGACAGTTTGATGTAAGACTGTCAAAAATAAATCAACAGATAACTTTAGTTCTCGATTGTTTGGATCCAAACTGTTCTTAAAATGAATCTCAGTAGAAACAACCTTTTTCTCTTTACTTTTATTTTTGTAAAGTCTGATTCTCTTCTGTGCAGTTTGTTAGCTTGATGTTAAGGTGGTTTGTTTGTTTGTTTTGCCTCTTCCAGACATGGGAGCAGACAGTGTGAGCAGTACTCTGAGCTCCCTGTCCAGCTGTAAGCCTCCACCTGCCCAGGATGACTTTGATGTGTTTGCTCAAACCAGAACCGGAACCATGTCAGAGCCACAGAAGGTGTAAGAATCCAATGAGGAGTGGCAAATTTAGTTTGGCATTTAACCTACTTCCTTTTTATTTCTGTTAAAAGTGGGCAAATAACATTTGCTTGTATGTGTTTTGTCTCAGTACTGCATCAGAAAACACCCAGGCCGCTGAAGGCCTTCCTCCCACTCTGGATGTTCTACAGACAGCTGCTGGAGGGGTGAGTCTCAGTGACAATTTGGGTCTTAATTCAAAGTCGGTGTTGTCATAGTCTGTCGGAGAATTTTGATACTGAATATTTGTGTTTGTGCGCTTTCTGACCCTGACATGCTTTTTCATCCTTGCACTGTTGCTGCTAGATGCGACTAATCCCTTGATTAAAAAAATAAATAAATTGAGAAATACAGTTTCTTTGTTTATTTACATCTTACAGCTTAACAGAGAGGGTTTGAACACTGGAGCTGTGCATCGTCTTCTTAATTTCTTTGATAAAATCAATAATTTTTTAAGCGGTGCGTAGGGAGATGGATCTTGTCTTTCATGCAGTACTAACTAGAGTTGTAAGTTGTTTTCAGCTTTGTCATCTTCTGAGAAAAAGGAAGGAAATGCTATGCTAGCTGTATTAATAGCTATGCTATAGAGCTTCCAGTTTGATTTTATTATTATTATTTTGTTATTTATTTTATGATGGGGTTTTTTTGGCCATGGCGTCTCTGCACCGCGGCTTGCTTTATTCATTTTCACCAGCATGGCTCTGTCTTCCCAGCTTAACCTGCACTTAGATTTGTTTTTGTATGACTTGCGCACTCATAGCTTTATCACAAACACTGATTTTGGTTTATTCATTTGTTTTTCTCACAACTGTATTAAGCTGCATTTGAGTTACCACTGACGTTTACTTAAGTCATTTTCTGTTGTGTTTGGGGCGGGATTTCATTTCTGTTTTTGTTCTGGCCACCTGTGGCGGTCTCGATGCTGCCCCCATAGGTTGTCGGAGGCCAGTCCTCTGTCATGGATGACATAGAGGAGTGGCTGAGTACTGACGTGGTGAGCCCATCATGATTTTTTTTTTTTTTTTTTTTTTTGGTTCATTTATGCTTGCTTCTTTACTTTTTTCACTCTGTCGTATCCCTTTTTAAAAATTTCATACTGGCTTTTGAAGCCTGAAATTAACACATTTACTCGATGGTGTTTTCCTGACTGATCAATCACATTTTAATTTAGTTCACTGAAATTTTACTAACAGTGTTGTGTGAGGGGCGACTGATATAATTATGGGAGACTGTGGCAAAATGGCATGAGGTCTTGAATGCAAATAATGTATGCAACATTTTGTTTATTTTGAGCTAAAGTGGACCTATTATGCATTTTCTTTTCTTCAGCATTGTTACTACACTTAAGTAGCTTTGCATTAGTTACAGTCACAAAATCCTTATTTAGCTTGGACTGGCTTACAGATATCTCCTTAGTTCATCTACTGTCCCTGAGAGCCCATCACCTGGCAGTGTGGCAGTTCAGAAAAAAAAACCTGATATAAAAACAGTTTCTCAGCTTTAAAGCAAAAGTCATGCTGTAATAAACATACTGCAGTCAACCCAGAGCCTTTTCCACCTTACTGAAGGTCCATTAGTGACATAAAAGGCTGCTTAGATATAAGCTCAAACTGTTTTGAAAGCTAAAATAGCCACACTAACAATACTGTTTAACTGCCTGAACAGTGATTTAAGCTACGTTGTATATGCCCAATTCAAATATTATTTAAAGTTTGGGCAACGATGAGGAAACAAAACCACAAACTTTGAGTCTAGCCGGTTGAAAACGTTTGTCAGGCCCATCAGGTGTTTGGAGGGTGCTGAGCTCAAAGCTTTTTCTTTGCTTCAGATGACTATATGAGGAAAACTGAATTTGTTATAGTGCAATCTGAAGCGTGAGCATTTGGCTCCAAGGATGACCTGTTTGTATGTTAACCTCATGATTTAAAAAACTTTTGCTATGCTATATATGACAATCCATCAGAATAGGTCTGCTTTAGCCAAAACATCTTAACTGCCAGAGCTGTTATAGAGTGATATTATTTATTTATCTAATCTGGGCGAGTGTTTGTGACCCAGAATGAGTAATAATGCATTCCAAGACTTTAGTGCTTATTTTGTGCAAATTTGTGCTTATGTTGCACAAATTTATCAGATTGTGTGCCGAGTGTTTTGGTTGGGGAGCAATGAAAGTGTATTAGAACTTCTAATATTACCGTCACAACCTTTGGTCCGTGCTAATGATGGGTAAGTGGCTCTTGTTATGAGTGAAATTTGACGGGTAAGTCAGTTTTGGGGTTTTGTGTTTTGTTTGTTTCTTAATGTGGTTTGAATCAGATTATTGGTCAAGGGGTCATAATTTGGCTTTTGGTTTGCAGTGGGTAATGTTTGTCACAGCGTGACATGGTGGGTTTTTCTTTTTCAACAGAAGGGAGATGAAGGTGAGGAAGGCGTCACAAGTGAAGGTACGACACTGTGATTCTTCTCTTCTAACACTTCCAGCTCCCCCAGCTGTATTTTGAACACATTTTATTTAATAAAAAAAAAAAAAATTTGTCTCTGCCCCCAGAATTTGACAAGTTCCTTGAGGAGAGAGCCAAAGCTGTTGAGAGGGTCCCCAGCCTACCGTCGCCCCCGAGTGGTAACCCAGGAGCAGTGCAAGGAACCCCTAGCCGCAAAAAGCCAGAAAGACCTGAGGACACTTTGTTTGCCGCGTAGACCTCCCAGCTTTGACCTCCGATTTCCCCTCCAGCCTTAGACCCGACCAGCTATGCAGCTTCACCTTAGGAGAGACCGACCTGACACTGAATCACACCCACCTCTGCTAACGATTGATCGCAGCGCTACTCGACCCACACTACAGGAAATTGCACATGAAATCAGTAGAATTATGTTAAGGCTCTCCGTTAATTTCTCACGCAAAGGGAAAAGAAAAAATCCTATTTTCATACGCCAAAATGAGATGGATCCCACTCGATGAGCAGTGTTAGAGACGGTGAGGCAGCAGGTCCCCCCCCCACCCCTCTTTGGTGTAAATCATCTCCTTCAGCCTGGTGTGGACTGCAGATTTGTATAAAAAAATAAAAAAGGGGGCAAAAAAAGAATCCTTGTCATAAGTAGGAATTCGTTTCCTAACTAGTCCCTCAACTCAAGACAAAGTTTGTACTGTTAAAGAAACCGCTGCAGAAACATTATGGATGTTGTTGCAGACTTATCCCCCTTAATTGCAGAAGCACTGATCATACCTACGAGGCTCTGGTTTTGGTGTTTGTATCGGTCCCTTTGCAAGTCTGTCTTAAGTTGAATTGTATATCTGTAAATGACAAATGTCGGGTTTATTAGTTGTGTGTATATTTTAGCTTACACAAGTATGTAAGAGATGGTAATTTAATGTAGTTTTTTGTTTGTTTTTTGAAAAAGGATATATGTTGCCCTTGCTTTGACAGTAGGGATGTACCTCATTGGGCTGAGCTTTTTCAAGAGAAGGGACAAAAATTGTACACATGTGATTATTTACAAAAGCTAAAAGAGACGAGGGTTAAGAAGGGATGTCGTTTTTTGCGGATTGGCGTCGTGGCGCACCGTACCCAGATACGTGTAGTCTTACCTTGCCTTCTCATTCCCCGTGACAGACGTACGTGCAGTTTTTCGGTGATTTGCTGGTCACAACAGATTTATTGAGATTATTTTGCTGAGATTCATTAGCCTGAAAGCTGCTATAGTTTTGTAAACTAAAGTTTAATTTTGATGGATTCTTATGGTAGTGTCATGGAGTTGTGGATGGGAGTGGTTTTCTGATGAGTGCTGTTTAAGGTGCACGCTCGGAGCTGAAGAGACGTTTTTACTCGCTGTAGGTTTTAACTGCGTTTTGAGGGAAGATTGTGCTATATGCGTTTTAATTTTAATAAGTTGGAGCTTAGAGGACCAAGTTTGTGATCTCATTTGGGATGTGGACGGAAGAATGTCCTAATAATTGTGTTCTTGTGTTTCATTAATTTTTAAAATCGAGGGTTTTTTCTTTTTTCTAAATTCACAGATGTCCTAAAGAATAAAAACAGAAGCAGTTTGCACATGATTTTTGTGCATTTCTCCTTTTTATTTCTTAACGCTGCCATCTTTAAAGGCCTGACCTTTCAAGCGTGATTTGTTTTTTCAGAAATGAGCTCGCTGCAGACGTCAGGCTACAAATTAGACTTTTTGCTCTCGACAATAACAAATGCAACATTAATCACAATCGTAACAAGTGTGCACTTTGATGGCCGCGTTTCAACTCGTACTGTAAATCAGCTGAATCTTAGCCTAATTTAATTAATGAGCATATGAATAATTTATTCAGCACTACTTCTTTTCCTTTGTTTTGTTTTTTTTGTTTTTTTTCTTAAAGATCAGTATTTTAAATCACTTTATTGTGAAAATTTTAAACGGGAAATTAGCTGTGTTAAGGGATGAGATGGGAAATTGTGTATGTTTTAGTGTTTCTGGCTTCTGTTTATGTAGTTAAGTTGTTTTTTTTTTTCTTGGTTTGTTTTATACGTTGTTGCTGGCTTGTGTATTTAATTTGTCATGATTGGGTTTATTGGGTATGTGGATATCCTCGGCGGCTGGAAGTGGAGGATGGTAAACACATGGAGGTGTTTTATCACTGGTCTGTAGCCGTTAAAGAATTACACTACTTGTCTCATTTTGTTTCATGAAGGATACATATTGAATAGATTTTATGTATTGACCAGCACGTGGGGGGGGAACTGACACAAAGTAACTTAGTTTGGACACTTTGAACAAAGCATCATCATTGCACATTTTGAAAGGGAAGCTTCCTTTCTTCCTCCTTTATGTCTCCTTGTTTTAGTGTTATGTGTCTGTTGTGTGACGCTGAAACATTTTAATCACAGTTAATTTTTTTTTTTTTTTTTTTAAACTAAGAAAGCTCCAAATGTGAGCTCAATGAATACATGTTATTCTCCTGTTTGGTTTTTTTCAGTGTGAGCTCTGTCAGTGATTTGTAACTGAACCCCAGCGTACTGATAACGTTGCCAGAGAGTCATCTCAGACCTGCTTTGCAGAAGAACAACGTGTTTCTTAGTCACTGGAATATACGAAAAGCAATGCCGATAATGGAGGCTGCGCTGTACGACTGCTAATTTTCCTCAGTTGCCTCATTTCTCTTTGTGTTGTTTGACTTATGCATGATCTCTAATAAAAGATTAGCAGTGTGATCTGCTGTGTGGTTTTTGTGTCTGCTGAAAATCCAGCACCTCAATCTCTTCCTAGAGTGCAATGGGCCCCACACTAATGGGGCTTTACCGCTGTTCATAGGGAATCCCCTCATCCCAAAACATGGCCCCTCATATTCTGCTTCAGTCACTGGAGCATTTCCTGGTCAAGAAACAAGGGTGTGTCTGTCACACAGTACACTGAAATATACAGGACGTCTTTGTAGCATTTTTACAGTGAGTGGCTAACTTAACAGTGGATTTCTCTCAGAGGCAAATGGATGTTTTTGTGTTGGAGACCTCTGGCTACACTTCACGACAAATTCACTGAAAAAATGTGGAAGACAGATATTCTAATATGGTGTAAATCGGTTATTTTTGTCAGTAGCACATACATGTGTTGGTCTCAGATGGTCATTTGTTTTGTGTGGAGGCATGTCACTACTTTGATTATGTATTTGACTGCCTTTCGAATACAAACTTAGAGTTAATTATACCACATTCACTTACATTTTTTCCCCCACATGCGTTGCCGAGGCTCTGTGTGCACAGCCACTGGGTCGGAAAGCTGAACTGAGGATCCAGTTTTCTTGGACTTAGCTGGCATTCAAATCTCCACAGACGGTTAGCTAGCACACCCTGGTGGCTGCACCGTGGAACCTCATGGCACACATGCTTGAGGTCAGGGCACAGGCAAAACCACTAAACGTCCACTTACCAAGAAAACAAACGCAAACGGTGGTCTGTTTAGCCGTATAAATTGCAGGAAGTGCTGACACAGTGCTGTGGCACGTTGTAGTTCCACTGCACGTTACAACAGTCTATCACAAACATGGTTATATGATAGCTCAGTCATTTTGCCAGCTTTATTTTAGTCCTCTTGGACCGTCAGCTCAGCAGCACTTTTGCTTTATGCCTAACTCTGGTCCCTGCAGTGATGTTGTGTAAAGTTTATCTTGAGGACAAATTCAAAATAATGAACAACCTGTGTACTCTAGGTTCAGAATATATTGTATTCCAGTAAGCTGGTATTAATCCATTTTCTCTGTACGGTTTTGTGTTTTGTTTCATAGACACTACATTAACAGTATTAAGTGGATATATGATGTCATTTTCCACATTCTCAAATCCCATTAAAACAAATGGTAAATGGCCTGTATTTATATAGCGCTTTACTAGTCCCTAAGGACCCCAAAGCGCTTTACATATCCAGTCATCCACCCATTCACACACACTGGTGATGGCAAGCTACATTGTAGCCACAGCCACCCTGGGGCGCACTGACAGAGGCGAGGCTGCCGAACACTGGCGCCACCTCTGACCACCACCAGTAGGCAACGGGTGAAGTGTCTTGCCCAAGGACACAACGACCGAGACTGTCCAAGCCGGGGCTCGAACCGACAACCTTCCGATTACAAGGCAAACTCCCAACTCTTGAGCCACGATCGCCCACAAAAGTTAATACTTGTCTACAGCTATTAAAAAACATTACAAACTACATTGTTGCTCCTTCATTATCTGAAAAAGTCTGTCCCAGATGCTGCTGCCTTAACAGTCATTAGAGACTACTGCTGCTGAATATGGGCTCCGTAAATGCACAATTTACTCCCACTACAGTAACATTTCCTTAAAACTACAATGCCTAGCTTCTTTCTTAATTATCTTGCCTTTGCTAAAAATGACAAACATCATCTATTTTTAAATGTCTTTAAATGCTTTCATTTAATGTTTATATGTATATATATGTATGTATGTATGTATGTATGTATATATATATATGAAAAAAAAAGATTTAAGTCTAATTTAGCATGTTAAGGGCTGATGTTTGGGACAGCAAATTTAAAATAAAAAAGAGAGAAACATGCGTATTTGGAAAGGTTACCAGGAGAAATTAATCTTTTGAGCATTTTACCAAAAGACTTTGGAAACCAAAGTGGAAATGTTTGGCCATAATGCACAACACCACATTGGATTAAATTGCCTGATATTGACTGTCCAGCATGGTGATAGAATGGCCACATGACCCGGACACCTTGCCACATAGAGTTGACCATGAACTCCTCTGTATGCTATAGTATTGTAGAATCAGATGTGAGGCCATCTGTCCAACAGCTAAAGCTCGGCTGAAACTGGATCATGCAATAGCATGGTCAAAATTCAGACCCCAACCTGTATGAAATTTTGCATTGGGGCATTTACAGAGCTGTGCATGAATAAATACCTGCAGACCTCAATGAACTGAAGCAATGTTGTAAAGAAGAGTGGGCCAAAAATCCTCCATAGTGATGTGAGAGACTGCTAAAAGTCAAATCATGCAATCATCATGCATTCTGCATTTTAGCTCAGTTCTTGTGAAATAGATAATGATCCAGTGTAATATGCCATGTGTTGTTATTCATGTGAGTTTCTGTTTAAATGTAAAACCTCATAAGAACCAGATGAAGTTTTTTGTTATGTCCTCATACATAAAACCTACCTAGCATACTTGGGTGCAATGCAATGCACCTACTTATTAGTGCTACAAAACAAGTGTATAAATCGGAAGAATTTAACTCATCAAAAAGCTTCCAAAGGGACCAGCAGCACTGTGGCTCAGCAACTGGAATAAGCAGAGGTGAGGCCTTGCAGACAGCAATCGGCAAAGAGCTCCCCGTGTACTGGCACACTTACAGCAGACACACCCCTAACTTGAAACCCTGACAAAAATCTGAGAAAGCGATTAAAGACACCCGGTGGTTATTTAACAGGGGCGGGGTGGATTAGGTATAGAAACCAAAGATATTTTTATGCAGCCTGAAATCAGACGTTTAAGCCTGTGGGGATTGACTTACTTTTGGAGCCAGCCACAAGTGACACTTAAAGTAACTGCAGCTTTGGCCACTTTATCATTGCTTCTCTTTTTTTTTAATTTTAGCACAAGAGATCGGTGTTTGGAGTGCTAAAAATAACAGCTTTAAATAGTACCTTAGTTAGGTTTAAAGTGTTGCTAAACCGCTGTATCTGAACACATTGTTCTCGGCTATGTCAAAATGCGCCCTGTTCTTTTTTATTTGTGCAATTTGTGCATATTTGTGCCTCCAACCAAACCTTTAACCCCCGCTGTCCCCAAAACTTCACTTAACTTGGCATGCATGCCACATGAGAACTGACATATTTAAACAGATATCTGGAAGATTCATGGCTTGCATTTTCATTAAAATGTCAAGCCCTTTACTACATTAAATTGCCTATTTTCCATTTTCTTTCCAAAAACCCTCCCGGTCACTTCCAGTCCTCCCACTTCTGCTGTATTCCTAGAAGGGGCATGCAGCCGAAATATAAACACGTCTCCCAACTGCAGCTGATTGACACGATATGTTGATTTTCTCATTGCTGACACTCACTTGAAGACATTTGAAAATAATAGCATATTCCAGTCTTAAAGCAGCTCTGCACACGTCACGAAACGACAAAAGGCAGAGGTGTGTGTATGTGCAGGTCCTCGGGCTATTTCACTGCTTTTCATTAGTTAGTATACCCTAATATGTCTTGGAAGTGTTTGCCCCACAATTCATTTGCACTTCTGCAACCATAGCTCAAGGAGAGTTTAGACAGTATGGTGCAAAATGCATTTAGATCAAAACACCTAAATTCATCTCCAATCCCATAATTCCCACCACAGCCTCAGTGAAATCCAGTTGCTGCGAACACTCAAGATTAAATGACCTATTTGTGTTTATAATTCACTTGTTACTGATGTTGCAGACCAGTGGTTTCCCAATTTCCTCTACCTGCAGTTCCACTGTTTCTCGCCCTCAGCTGCTCATTTCACCTGGCAGTACGGGCATAATGAAGTTTCAAACAAAATCGTACTTTGTAAATGGAAAATATTGTGGAATTAATTATAAATGACTGGTGCAAAATATTAAAAGGACTGAATGAGGCAAAGAGACGGATTCAGATATTATTATTTAATAGAGGCCATTCATTGGGACACCGCGCCAGTAGCTACACTTTCATATATTCACTGACAACATAATATGTGCATTGACTTTTCGGGCCTCACTGGTGCCTTTCTCTTTCCTCAGACTCCCTTAGCCTTGAAGCACTTTATGCTAAGTTAATTTACCCAAATATATCCGCGGCATCACGGCAGCCGCCTCAACATCAACAACTTTGTTAATGGAAACTTGCTGATCCATAAACGTTTGTGCCGCCACAGACTTTTTGCTGGGGGGCAGCTCACGTATGAATGTTAAAAACCATACAGATCGATGAGGGGCATTTGCAAAAGAGGCATAAGGTGTGTTTAATTATAACTGCGTCAGGGGTTTGTGGGTGTGCGCATGCTGCTGGGGGTGGTGTTGCCGTTTAAGCTTCAGAAGCAAGGGGGGTCTGGTATTTAAATAGGGTCACTCCTGGGCCTCACCTTGCAAGTGTTATGCTATATTAAATGCCACTCATGTTAAGTGTGTTGAAACCCTCCTTTGATGTAGTCAAGACATAATATAAAGGTTAAATTGAAAAATGTCCCCTTCCACAGCGCAGGAACATGCCATGATTGATCTCTCTTGTATAGGAAAGAAATGTTAGGCAGACCTGTTTAGTTAGGCCTCCTTTAAGTGTATGAATACAATATGCTGTAATAAGTGAGTGGATTAGAATTTAAGTGTCAGTCAATCAGGATTTCAAAAGGTCAGTGAAAACAGAATTTGCAAAATGCAGGCTGAAATTAGGTTTAAAATAACTGAATTCCAGCAGAACAGGCTTACTTGACAGCAGACACTTATCATAGTTGGGAAACCTTAGCTATTACTAATTACATTAGCAATGGTGCTAATCTAGTGCTTGTTTTTAACCCTTAAAAAAACATTTAAAAAATGCATATTAAATGTAAGCAGGTTTTGAGTGTACATACAGATAAACTGACCAATTAAAATGGACAGAAATCGGTGTCACGGATGCCAACAATCTACACAATGACTATCCAATGATCATCCTGTCTCCTGATAGGGTGTAGCATGTTAGCACGCTAACATTTAGCCTACTTAGCAACATAAAACTACGGAATACAATTATTATTTAGTGGGTATCAAAGCAATAAATGGAATATAAAATCAAGTTAAGTTTTTTTTTAAATAGTATATGAATCAAATTTAAGTGTATGAAATTGGGTATTTGTAATCTGGATTTGTTTAGAACACAAAGGATCCTGAAGCTAAAGCTAATTTGAGTCTAGCACTTACTTATTTACACCTATATGTCTTTCCGTGGTTATACTAAGGCCTGTTTGTAACTAAAAGAAAGACATTTTTTAGAGAGTTCACACGAGATTTTTTGAAAAAAAAAAGAAAAAAAAGAAAAGAAAAGATGCTCAAAAATAAATGTTTTTTTAATCAATATAAAATTAATTTGAAAAATGTTAACATTTCAACCAGAAATGTAATATACTTATTATTATGTTTTTACATGGATGTTAGAGCTTCTCTGATCAGATCAGTTTTTATGTAGAAAATAATAAGATAATTTATTAATTGAAGGTATTAAAAAATACCTATATTAATAAACAAAATATTTCAAAATATTTTGGGGATTAGTATTATTATCATTATTGTTATTTTCTTTTTGGGTAGGGATTTCAGATTGAGCTGGGGTGTAAATAGAGAAAAACAAATTGTGTAAGCCACATTAAAGGGTGTAAAAAAAAAAGGGAAACGCTTCAAAGAACAAACCATACAATTTTGGGTTTTTTTCCCCCTTTATATCAACTTTTGATCTGAACATAATCCAATAATTTCCTTTGTCTGATCCATTTTAAAGCAGTTTTACACACATCATAATTGTGCTCACAATTTCTGTGTATATACAGACAGACAAAAATCTATAAATGGTAAATGGCCTGTATTTGTATAACGCTTTACTAGTCCCTAAGGACCCCAAAGTGCTTTACACATCCAGTCATCCACCCATTCACACACACATTCACACACTATAAACCTAGTCTATGTCAGCACTAGACACCACAGACAGTATAATGATAATATCCTTTGCTGAAAGTTCAAAGTTAATCTCTTGGATGAATTCCCACATGTATTCTTAGACTTTTCGTTTAGATTCCACCACACAATACTGTACCTCCTTATTTTGTTTCTGCATTTACATTTTCAAGTAAAATTCCTCTTGGAATTCCTGTCCTCAGATGTCCTTGTACTTCCCAGTTTTAGACACAGACCGTGATGAAATAAGTTTAATGTCTGCTTCCCTCTCCTCTTACAGAGTCCAGAAGTGCAGGTTCAGGTGCTGTGGCTCCAGAACGTGTATCGGCGGCCCTGGGGGCCCTATATGCACGGGGCCATGGGAGGATCTAAGCCCAGACAGGGGCGGATCTGGAGTGGATAGGATGTAGTCAATGCTGAACTTGATCTCTGACTCTGGTTTCCCTTGCTGGGTGGGGTTAGGGATAAGGTGGTTATGTTGGGGACCGGGTCTTGGTCTCTCGGGGTTTAATGGGCAGAGGGTGGATTCGGGCTCAGGACGTCGAGCTGAGGGCGTGTGCTGGTTGCTGTGGCTCTCCAAAGAGTGGAAAGGGCTTTCTCTGGAATCACGGAGGCCAATTTTCATGTTTCTCCGGCGTCTGCGACGGCGAAAGTTGCCGTTTTCAAACAAATCGAGCATGGATTCACAGCCAGTGGCAAAAGTCCAGAAGTTTCCCTTTCCCTTCTCATTGCCCTCAGTCCGAGGAACCTGCGGAAAATAAGACAAAATATGTCCTTATTTACTATAATAATAATAATAATTATTATAATGATAATTGCAAAAGTAATTCTGCTGCTGTAATAGAAGGAACACATCTTCTGTCCTTTATCAGGAAAGTAAAAAATATGTATACGGAAGCTTCTTAATCATGACAACAGAATTGAATAGAACTAAAACCAATGATACAAATAACTGATGATTTCTTTCTTGAAAAAGCCTGATGGAAACTAAAAATCTGTGTGTGAGATGCACCATTTTTAGTTCTCCCTGCACGCTGTGCTGTGGGTCCTTACCTTGATGAAACAGCTGTTGAGAGACAGGTTGTGTCTGATGGAGTTCTGCCAGGCTCTCTGGTTGGATCGGTAGTAGGGGAATCTCCTCATGATGAACTCATAGATGCCGGACAGAGTGACCCGTTGGTCGGGGCTCTGCTGGATAGCCATGGCTATCAGAGCGATGTAGCTGACACACAAACACACACGCAAACTTTCATTAGGTGAAACATAGTAAGACGAAAAGAGGCAATCAAATGGGGAGAAGAAAAAATATTGACAATATTTTGTCAATATGTAAAAAAAAAAAATTCAATATATTCAATATTTTATCTTTGATATTTTATCTTTCATATTTTATCTTTGATTTTGATTTCATTTATTTTACAAAGATCAGAAAGTACATAGATCCTCTACTTGACCCTTTTTAGCAATGATTCTGTTAAAATAACAGTAATTTATATTGGAGAATAATAGTACTGTAAGCACCAATCATAGAAGGCTGTGAGCTCAACAAGACAAAATATAGTTTGTTTTTTCAGCGGTGCTGAAAAATAAATGTAAAAAATCCCCAAAAAAGAAGTCTGGTTTATTTTTCTGAGAAACATTTTGAGTATTATAATGAACTTCACTTTAAAGTTGCAGTTCTAGTTAAATTAAACCAGGTTATCATCAGTTTTGTGTCAGATTCATAGCACTGGGGAAATAAAAACAACAACAAAAAAACACAAGGCATTTTTCTAAGTAGCATTTTGTCTAACGACCTATTATTAAACTGCTTTTCTATGACTTTACATTGTAAAGAGAGACAAAAAGTCCCACTGGAAAACTGAACTGGACCTAAATGTAAAATATGTCTTTTTGTGTGTATGATTGTGTGTATAATGACTAATACACAAAAAATGGGGGAAAAGAAAAAGATTTATTAATAACCCTCCATACCTGTATGCCGGTCTGCACATTTTCTTCTCTTCGTCCGTGCTGGAAGAAGGGTATCCGTCACCATCGTAGTTGAAACAGTTGAAGGGGTAGTGAGAGTTGTCAAACATATCTACACTTTGACAAGTTTGACGTGTAATCCGAGGTGTTTGGCTCCTCTGAGTGTCCTGGCCAAGGCCCAGCAGCAACACCCTGTCCTGCTGCTCTGCTCTGCCACCATGCTCTGCTCAGCCGGCTGACACTCACTCCGAGCCCTGCTGATGATGGCTGCCTCCAGCCCCCCCCCCCTCCCTCTTTCCCTCCCCTCCTGGTCCCAGCTGCTCTCCAGGAACTGCTGCTGATCTCGAAACTCGCAGCCTCCTCTTACGAGGTCTTTGAACCCTTGCGACCCTCCGTTGTAACACCAGTATTTTCGGCAACCTCTTGAAAAGAACGCTTTTCCCCACCTTTCTTGTTTTTATTTTTGGGTCAGGGCCTGTTTCTAAGCCAGTCCCCTACCTCTGATCGCCATTTGTTTACACACTCTGCTTTAAGTGGTGGGTGTAGCACTCAAAATCTATGCAAACTCAGATGTAAATCATGCACCTGACTACACTGCAACAGTGTTGCTACAACACAGAGTAGTAGTTGACTTTTCAGAATAATGACTGGAGACTTGAAAGCACATGAAAGAGAATTATAGCTAAGGAGTTATAATATATACTATCTAAACTATATATTATACAGCAGAATGTTTCTCTGTATCAAAACTTGCACTCTACCTTTACCCCTAACCTCCACTCAGTTGTCCTGCATCTGGACACAGCCAGAGATGATGGATGCCCTGCAGGGTATTAAAATCTTTCAAATTTACACTCCCAGATTTTTCCTTGTAATCTCCAGCCCCATCTGACACAGACAAGCGGCATCTTGCGGCTCATTTTGGAGCAATGATACATATTCTCCATCACTTATTAGCAGACCAGTGTGTAAAATAAAGTTTAAATGTAACTCACTTCCAATCATGTAGGACAAATCGACAGCTCCTGGTTGGGGAACTAGTAAAGTGCAACTTTAGGTTTTCAGGTGAGCTTGGCTGTGTTTACTCCCTCCTGCGCGCTCACGCAGAGCCGCCACGTTACAGTGAGAATAACGTTGCTGTGAGCGAGACTCAGAAGAGACCGTCAGCTGTCACTGCAGCTTGACAAGTCTTGCGACTCGTACACAATCATATAAAATCAGTGCAACCTTCTGCTAAGCTCTTGCTGTGCTGATGCAGTCCACCCAGCCTCTCGCTGTACCCGGAGAGAACATACACAGGACAGACTGCTCCTCTCCCCCCTCCCCACCTTCAGCAGGATTCTGGGTGGTCTGCAGGGCTCGAAGGCCGCCTTCATGTTTTATTTTGCTTCTTTTTATAGCTTAATCTCTCCAAATGTACTTAAAACAGCAAAGCCCAAATCAACAAACAAAATCCTTTGCATCTTTGTTTTCTTTTTCTCTCCGTTAACTCTTTAGGGTGCATGTGTGTGTCCACTCTGGCAGACTTTTTAGCCAACAACGGGAAGTATTGTAGATGCTATCTATAATGTTCTTTAATGGCCATAAATTGTTTCCGTGTCTTTAAAACAGGGAGATGTGTATTCTGAAGGGCTCTTAACGGGGCAATTGGAGCTCTCCTGTGGGGCGACAGAGGCCGGGAAAACAGCCCCAAGGTCCGCCAAGCCTCTGTGTGTGGCCTTTCTGCTGTTGGAGTCACATATAGGTACGCTGGTGCGTACGCACAGACGTTAAAGCAGTGCTTGTGTTTATTTCTGCCGGCTGATCGAGCAGCTGAAAGGTCAAAACCGTGCTTAATTTTCTTGGAAAAAAACGTTGTTCTTTAGTCTTCATCCACAAAAGGATTCACAGTTTTGAAGTGAAGGTAAAAGCAAGATTAACCCTTGACGGTCAGTGTAAGGTGCTGAGCAGCAGATGCCAAGGCGGCACCTTTGTCTCATTAACAAATGTCCTTAAGCAAGTAAAGATATTGCTCTAAAACCTTTTTAATGTCCCCTCGTGTTTTTTTTTTAATTGTATGACTGATTTGAGCTCATTCAGGAGTAGAGCCAAGAAGAAAACGCAGAGCAGTTCAAACATGGCTGTAAACAGGACCGACGGAAGAAAAGGGGCGCAGAGGAGGAGAAGGAGAGGTCACAGTATCAGGCTGGTTTGAACTGAGATCTGATAAGCACCTCGTGGCTCGCTCCCATGACTAGGCTTCCTCTGGCGTCCTGTCTGCGGCCGGCCGCGGTGATTACGGCCCTCAGTAGTTCTCCTCTGGTCACTCTCTGTCCCTCTGATGGTTGTCTCAGATGCAGCTTCCTCCATTCATCACTCTGTCTGCCTCGGTCTGCGTATCTGCGTGTGCGTGCATGCATTTATGTAAACCAACCGAAGAGCCTTTCCGGGGGCTGTTCTGTGAGGAAAGGTTATCAAAACACAACCGTGCACTGGGAACTGTAAACATGGTTATGCACAGATCTGAGGCTGAGGGCCATTTTCTTTTGCACTGCACTGTGCAGCCATCCTCACTGCCACCACCTGACAAATTACACTGGATGATGTGGAGCTCTTCAGTATCACAGGGGTGCCGATTTTCCCCTTTTTAATCTGGCTTTTAACTGTATTTTCAGAAGTATTAGAGCTTGTCTTACTGATGAATACCTGCAAAGCAACAGTTAAACCCCTGTTTTTTCTACAATAGGAAATTCAGTTTTTTACATTGAGTTTACAGTAAAATAAATCTTACACATGTATTTATGTTTTTTACAATTTAAGCTCAAAGAGTCATGTTGATAGATTTCATTCATTAAATAGAGCAGCATTTCTTTTGTGTAGTAAAACTGAGATGCGCTGCTGAAATTGCACCTCTTTTTTTATATTGAGACGTTTCAGGGATGAAATATACAACTACACTTGTTTACACTCACAGAACTGTGTTTTTACTGGTCTGACCCACTTAAGTGTTTGTGGTACTTGATGTAAAATTAGTTTTACATCTCTGATCAAGAGGAACTGCAATTTACCCACTTCTGCCTTGGCTTCAAATAAATTTACTAACTTTCACAGGTCTCGCAAGTTTGGGGAAATGTTTGGGGCATTTTCAGGTAAAGTACCAACCAAGGAACATTTGCACATTTGTAACGAGTTCTGAAGATTTTTAAATGTTGTTGAAGCACATTATGTGTTTCGTGTAACATGAAAAGGAACAGAAATTACTCCCACAAAACCAAAGGATCCACATTAAAGTTGAACGGGCCAAATCTAATCCAATATCCTATCCTAACTATCCTGAGGACTGAAGGTCAGAAGAAAAAGAGAGAGCTCAGAAAGCTGCGAGGCACTGAGACGGATGAGGAGGTTCACTCTTCTTCTCGAGCTGAGTCAAAATGATCTGGCTCACTAAAAAGAGACGGAAGAGTGCTTGCATATGATTTGTTTAATGACATTTCACATTACGTTGCTTGCTTTGCTTTAGAGAATGAAAAAGACACATTGTTACTGTCAGGAAGAAGTGTGTACGGAGGAAAAAAAGACTCAAATTATGCTGATTTTGTTTTATTGCACTTTTACCATGATGCAAAAAAATTCAAGATAAAATCCACAGAAACGATGAGCGGAATAAAAACAAAAAGAAAGGGAAAAAAAAGAAGCATTTTCACTTCAAGGACACCATCTAAGGTTCTCCGTTGATCCACCCATACATCCATACACACTGTACCGCCCTGACACAGGACTATGGAAACTTAATAAAAACCCCTTATGGAACAGATGGAGTCAGCACACATATGTAGACCTCTGTGTCTTATCTATAGCTCGTACCCAGGAGGAGCTTAACCCTTTCTGCTATGAATCCAGACATTCAAGTATTTCTATCATTGCACAGGCACTAGATTTTTCCTAATGTAATATATTAAACTTTCAGCCAGTGACTGAATCATCGACACCAACAGTTAAGCTATGAGCTGCTGGTAATGAATGAAATATACATCCTGAAAAATAATCTCTCCACAACAGCAACATCTGGACATCAAATATATATTACAAAGAAACATTAGTGTCACATTTGGCTTTTGGTACCGTAACTCTAACCGCATGTCTGTTGCGCTGAAGGCAATAAAGTTGGGGGAACAAAAAAAATTGTAAATGCTGTAAACACAGGTGGCGATGTGTGGTGCCTGTAAAATGGGACTGCCAGTACCCGGCAGCTGGCCACCCTTTTCCCACGTGCTCAGGTTGCCCTCTTGTGGACAAATTAAGGAAATTCAGCTTTAAGACAAAGAAAAAAGGAAAAATATGTTACTGATTAGTATTCATTTTGAACAATAAATAATAAATACTCTCTTAAGGACATGTAACATTTATGGGCAATAATTCATGGGCTAATCCAGGAGTAAACCTGTACTCCACTCCAGTCGAATATTTTTCATCGTCCAACTATGAGATGCTGAAACGGCTCAGCAGGAATAAAGTTAAAAAATAAAAATCGCAGCAAATCAATATCATTTTCATAATGACAATAACAGGAAGTCCCCTTCTACCTCTTCCAGCCACCCTGATTGGTTAACCATGACGCTTGCAATATTCAACAGCAGGTAGAAACACATAATTCAGCATGTGAAGAGGAGGGGGCCGGATTCTTTTACGAGTCCCTCGGAATTCACTGAATTCAAAAAAACGGGTCCTGAACCAGAAAGGCGAGAGAAGGCGTCCTTTGCAAGACTTTAGCGGTTTGGTTGGTCGGCGGGGTCGGCTGTGGTGGTACACTAAACTCAGGGTTGGATTTTTCAAAGGAGTCTAGGTGGTGGGTTCGGTTCTGCTAAGCCCCGGATCGGTCCAGAAATCTTCAGCATGTCTCGGGCATCAGTACAGTTACAAGTTATTGCACTGTTCTTTTTTTCAGTGCTATCCAGCAGGCGTCCTCTTCTGCGCAGCCTATTACCTCGGGCAGGTGGGCTTTCCTGTAAGTTCAGCAGAATTTAAGCCCTCGGAGAAATTAAGCACAGATGGAGTTCATCTGCGTTACAGGATTCCAGTTCAGTTTAAAGGTAGACTGGGTTTGGTCCGTCCAGCCTCAAATCTCCAGGTAGTCAGTCCAAGTCCTGCCGCCAAGCGCCCCCCGCGGCAGCTACCTCCTTCTCGGGCCGTTGTGGGCGTGGTCTGTCCCTTGGTATCCCTGGAGGTCGTCCTCCACCACGTAGCTGTATCCCTCCTTTTCGATGCAATCTGACAGCACATTTAGCACCTGGTGACGAGAAAACGCCAAGCTTTTAGTACACGGTGAGCTTTTTTGTAACCACTACGTACTGACTAGCTTTTCCAAGAACAAGAGCACAGTGACACCACTCTCAGACCTCTGTGGTACTGCTGATGACTCGTCAAAGAGCCGAGACTTCCAGTTCGTGATCTCTTATTGTTTATGAATGAAAAGAAACGAGGGAAAATCTGGGATTAAGAATTTGAGACTGCATTTAAGCAAATGTGTTTCTCTTTTGTCCTCCAAACACACTTTCTACTGGTCAATGACTCCCGGAAATCAAAGTCTTCAGTCACTTCTAGCTGCTGAAAAACATTAAGTAATTATCAAATGAATGTGTTTACTGACTGTTTATAGTTTCAATTTATTACATTCAATAGACAATCCCAAGCAAACTGCTTTATGAGTGTGAAGCACTGACCTGGCGCAGTCGTCGGTCCATGGCGTCCAGATGTGGCTGGATGAGGATGGGAGAGAGGCGGTCCCTCACCAGGGACTCTGCCATGAGCACAGACAGCTTGTATTCTTCCTTAGCCAGCAGCTGCAGTCGCAAGTGGGTAGACTTCCTTACCCTGCAGAAAGAGAACAGCCGGGGGAAAAAAGAGTCAGCGCTGCCACACGCTTTACATCTCTGTCTCTGCTCAGCAACACTCACACCAAAATACAACAACACCCCACGTGCACCTTTACTAGCCTCATGCAGATTATAATTTTTAAATAGGTTTTTTTTCCTTCTATATTACACTATCCTTCCAGAACTATCAAAAATGAAGACCTCACCTGCAGCACTGGTTCAGTGGCACCAGGATGGACAGCTCATCATGCGAGTGTTTTCCAAAGCTGGGATGGAAAAGCATAAATAAGTGTGCAAAATGGGATGTGGTTCCAGATTTCTGTGCATCATGTCCACAACACCTGAGCATTCTTTTTTTGTTTCACTTATTTGGTTTAATTTGAATGGCCAGAAAAAATTAAACATAGCCTGTTACGATTTTCCTTAATTTATGTGTATACTGTTGCAATGGTGGATGCTCACATTTCATATACGAGCAAGTTTTAAATATGAAATCAAGTCTTATGAGCCAAAACTTCAACGCGATATAAATTTTTTCAGCTTACGACAGTTTTTTTAAATTACATTTTTTTGTTTTTTATGATGTCATTGAGAGCTGATATCCCTTATTCCTTATCTCAGATATACAGCGCTGTTTGTGGAGCTCCAGAGATGCTAACAGTTAATTATGCAAAGCTGCTCTAGTAGAGTCCAGAACTGAAATCATGGTGTCATAAATTAGTATAAGGACTTTAAACATCCATCCATTTTCTTCTCCTTATTCAGGGCCAGATCGCAGGGGGCCACAGCTTAAGCAACGAAGCTCAGGGCGTCCTCCCGATAGGACATGCCCGATACACCTCACTCTGGGGCAGTCAGGAGACATCATTGTTAGATAGCCAAACCACCTCGACCGGCCTACTGTGAGACCCTCTCAAATGACTGCACAACCTCAAACTAAGCGAGAGTTCAGCTGCCCTTTGGAGCACGCTCATTTATGACGCTTGTATCTGTGATCTCATTATTTCGGTCACTACCCAAAGCTCGTGATCATAGGTGAGGGTAGGAATGTAGATTAACCAATAAACTGACAGCTTTGCTTTTACGCTCTGCTCTCTCTTCACCACGATGCACCAGCGCAGCGTCTGCATCACTGCAGCCAAGCCCTCCTTCATGAACAAGACCCCACGATACTTAAACTCCTCTATTTAGAGCAACAACTCATCCCTGACCCGCAGCGGGCACTCACCCATTCTAAACTAAAGCTGCACTGACTCACCCTCTGCCATTGTCTAGATGGATGATGAAGGTCTCATTTCCAAACTTTTCAAATGTCTCATAATGGTGGCGATCCATGTTTCCTGTTAAGAAAGAGGAAAACAAAAAACAAATCAGCTAGTGGATGTTATGATATATGAGTAATATACCTGCTTATAAGGCTACATACTGTATAAAAGTACAAAAAAATAAAAACCACTGATGGCAGTAGAGTCGTGGATGATAACGTTCGCTCGACTGAACACTAAACAATCCGACTTTTCGGTGTTGGTAGAAAACTGATTCTCGTCTTATGTCAGACACTCACCCATGAGGAAGTCAAAGATGGTCATGTCCATAATGTCCAGCAGTCGTGTGCCGCTGTCATAAGGTGGAGTCTGTTTGACCTCCTCACAGTAGTCTGGGTCCACCTCCCATCTGAAGAAACGTTTAATACTTTTAATTTTTTTGCATCTGATTTGGAAAAATGTCTTTTAAACCCATTTCCCTTTTATGCTATGTACTTTTAGATCTAAGCGTTTTTTTCCTGCGTCGTAATAAGATTGAAATTAATGCTGTATAGCCAGCATTGACCTCTTGCACAGCTCTTACGAATTCATGCTGCTGGTAACTGTCAGTGACTTCAATAAACACCTCCTCATGCAGTGAATCGCTCAGTATTTGCTTCTACTGAACGCGTGCGAATGCAAGAGTGTCTGAACACGGGATCGACGTCTTACTCTGCCTTCTTCCGTTTGTGGTACGAGCGTCTCCATGGGTTCCTCCAGGTCTTGCGTTTGGCAAGGGCCAGATCCGGGAGGAAGGCGGCCAGAGATCCTTCTATCTGGTCAGGTTTACCACACAGAGCGTGCTCAGTGGAGCAGTAGTAGGAACACTCTCCATAGAAGCACACATTGTTGGCTAAAAGTCAGAAAAATAAAAGCAAACACATTCATATACTAATACTCTGATCAGCCACTCAGTGCTAAATACTTAAAGAGTCACTGCACTCTTCTTCTCTTTTTGTCAGTCGGTCCACATATATTTAAAGACCATTTTCCACCCGATTGAAATTACCTGGGGATGCTCGCTGACCTGTATTAATTGCTGAGATTGTCAGTAATTTTAATCCAGTGACAATTTTGCTCGTGTATAATATGTAAAGCTGCATTGCTAATTAACTGTCGTGCTTTGGCACAAGGTAAAGTCCCCTGATAATACTAATCCCATGCAAATGAATATCACAGCAATTCAGGCCAAAAGACTTGCTCTACATTATGATCAAGGAGGTGCTTGATTTTTGCTGTGCTTTTGCATTTTTTGAGGGGGGATGTTAAAAAATCTTTCAAGGTGTTCTTCTGACATCAACAATTCAGATCATCAGCAGACGTTTGGGAAACTGCACATGGACACGAGCGGTTTTTGGAAGAGAAGTTAAAAAAGTCTAGATGTGTACCTGGTGAAATGAAGAAGGTCCTCCAGAGCTTTTTATCTCGTGTAACATCGCGGATCTCTTTTGTCATGTTAGCTAGTCGGCCGGCTACAGGAGGGACACGACGGAAGTCCAAGATCCTACAGGATGGAGACAAATACTCAGGGTCATTTGACTTCAGAGGCAGCCCACCAAAAAAGTATGAAAGCGATGAGTGCACGCGTCCAAACAAAAGATGCATTAACCGTGGTTATTTGGATCTGGACCGTTCGTCAACAGTGTTGGTAGTTGCAGTAATTGCAACAAGACACAGGTCATTATTTTAACCTAATGTTTCACTCTATGCATGGACTATAATAATATAAGCAACAACTGAGTCATAATTGAGTAAAATCTAAAAGCACAAATGTGATTTAGTTAGTTCAACTTTTACTGTCAAACATCAACCTACAGGCCAGAATAGGGCTGCCAAAGGATACCAGATGACCCCTCCCTTCATTGTCCTTTGAAAATCTGCAGTGTATTGAACTTCTATGTGTGAACAGCAGCAACAGGGACCAGCTGTTTGTAATGCAGAAAAGCTTTTTCACACCAAATGGGAGGTGAACTTACAATCCCTCACTTAGAGGAATCACTACTTCATCCGTTATGCCACTGGAGCGAAATACCTGTACTGTCATAGAGAAACCTTATGTGATTGAACCTCACTACCAGAAGGGGGCACTGTGACACAAGTACCAGACAGTTAAGTCACATGCTGGTAAACCTCCCTGTGGTTTTCATGTGGCTGTGGTCCTACATTAAGCTATTTTTTAACTTTAGTGCAGCTTTTTATTGCCTTAATATGCTGAGAGATATAAGTTTCCAGTGCATTCTAATCTATTTCTGGGTTTGTGTTTTTGCATCATTTGACTGGAAACCAGCCCAGATGCGCATTTGAGAAAGGTTTAATATGGCGTGAATGTCTTCCTGCATGTATGCAGCCACCCAACTACAGCACCAGCATGGGCTCTTTAAAAATTGATACCTCTGACAACACCTAATGGCCAAAGCCCGAGGGCAGGGAGACACGAGGAGACAGACTGATTAAATGAAATGAAGGCGCGGGAATGAGAGAAGAGAGATGCAGCGATATGGGAGAACAAGCCCATCATACAAATGATGCCATCAAGTGTGTTGGCGGGTGCAGTGACACAGACACGTGCAGTCTCTTTCCTGCTCTCTGTCAAAGAGACAGAAGGACACAGGATGCGGTGTTGTACGGTGCTGTTTGGCCTGCTGGGCCTGGGCTTGCTGCCATGCTAAAGGGAACAGCTAGTGCTGGCTTCTGCCTCTTTTATCGCTCACACACATTTTCTTCCATCTTCGTCCCCTCTGATAAGCCCAATTCCCACAGTGCCCATTTCAAACTTGCGTTATATTTAGTTTGGGTTTAAGAGAACCTGCTAGAGCCATGAAATGAACAACAGTGGGAATCGCTGCTTCCCATATTCCCAGCTGAGAAAATGTATAAGACCCAAGTGGGTCTCGTGAGATTGGGGCTTATATGGTTTAATATTTTAAGGTCACATTTGGCCTTGTATGACTTTAAATCTGCTGACTACCTAATGCAGCACTTCCCAGTTAAATCCAATCACATTATTAATGATGCCTAAAGCAGTTTAGCCCATATAGGAAAAGTCATTGTCAATGTTGGTGTGTGTATGCGTGTGCGCGGCTGTGCTAGTGATGCTTTAAAAGTGCCTGTGCGTGTGTGTGTGTGTCTGTGGGCCCCCCTGGGAGGCAGTGTAGCCTCAGCCTCTGCACCAGCAGCAGCAGCTGCAGCCCTCTGGACAGGCTCTAATTTAGAACAGACAAAATAAGGAAAAAAATTAAGCGCTGCTTTTGGCAAACCCTGCCTGGCTTATATTTAGAATGGCACAGGGCCTTTCGTGCCTTTGGTTTCCTCTTCTTCCCCTTAACCCACACATATGCTGGAGCATATTTTCATGTGTGTATGTGGAGAGGAGGACCAGATGTGAAGCAGACTGGTGAAGAACGCCACTTCTAATGCAATTCCAGATGAACTGTGTCATTGTGCCTAAAGGAAAAGCAGATTCACCATCACGGCCTTCTATGGCCCTATTGTGTGTAGACGTGTGTGTGTTTGTGTGTAGGTGCGCAAGACCTCGGTATCATCTCGTGTCAGCACAGAGGAGCACCAGGATTCAGACTACAACACAAGCCCTCTGCTCGTAATAGCAAACAGCCACAGTGACGTCAGCACGACTTTAACAGCAACGCACTAAAACTCATTGCTCTCGCTCGTCGATCAGAGGCCCTCGTGAGGATTTCTCTTTTCATTAAAGTCTCTCCAGCAGCCGGGTGGGCCGTAAAGTACTAGCCTGGTAAAGGCAGTGAAGTCAGAGAGCTTGGTTGTTAGTTAAGCAAGGAGGCTGTAGTCATTGTTCAGTCAGATGCTAGCTGCAGGAGTTCAGCATTCATCCGTTATGACTCATGGCCTCTCGGAGCTCACAGCTTCTGCTGGATGGGTCAAACTCGCACAATTCACTGTGTTTGGGTGAAAAAAAAAAAGAGTTTCTGAGGGACAGGAAGCAAATGTGAAAATAAGTGCAGAAGAATATGGAAGGTTTTCATCCACACGGCGTAAAGACTATGTGTTGCTATACTTGGGGTGACTTCAATCGGCTATATTCTTTTTCCTCATTCAAACCTTTAAAAACAGGTAGAATGGCAACATTTTGATCTTTCTATCCTGTGATATTGTAATAACCAGATTATGCTAATCGAGCAATTATGTAAGAGAATTCACGCATTAATTAGCAAGGCTTCGCACGAAATATGGAGAATATTCACACGAGCACACGTGTCTTAAAGCGTTACTGTAAGACACCGGTACACGGATCTGGTGTTCCTCCCAGGCGGTTAATGAGCTGACACGAGGACAGGCAAAAAAGAAATAGCAATCAGGGAGGAACAAAGCCCTGCAGGATGTTGGCCCTCGCGGGTGGAAAAAATACTTGGGAGGTTAGTGTAAATTTAAGAACATGAGCTTTTTTTCTCCCCTCCTTATTAAGTCTGAAGTGTTTGTAGCAACAGGGCTGTTTCTGGGTGTTATGGTGCTCAAGGCCAGACACCCACTGCTGCCCCTGAAGGAAGAGGCCTTTTCACAGCTAATTCTTTAACGTTGTTTCAGTTAAATTGAGCTTTTGCCTTCTGGTTTGTGCCAAGCTGCATCTTTCCTTGTTTTAGCCACGTTCCAAACATGTTGGACCCAGGAAGCTGAATAAAAGTGTATTTTTATTGTGTTTCCTTTTGCTTTTTATAATGTGTTTTAATGAAGACGTTTATACATTTTACAAATAAAAATCTGCAACTCTGAATCCCTCTGCACTTTAATAAAGTTAAAGGCCTTACATTTGCTTTGCATGTCAGAATGAGGTGACTGCCTCATCGACACATGTTTAGGTTCAATCTGAATTCATCAGCTGGGTTATGGAAAAAGAAAAAGATGCCATTGTTTTACATTTTAAAAGTAAATAGGTAAGTTGGAATTTCACTGTTTGAATTGCTTTATGGTTTTATTCACTTTAAAAAAAAACAGATATCTTGCCTGTTTTTTTAAGGTTTTAACTGAAATGACTGGTTGGGCATGTCAATCTAGTGACAGTGATCTGTGCCTGTACAGGCACATAAAATTCAGAATAAAACATTTACATTGAAAAGGTCTATCTTCTCCTTTATGGTGATGTGTAGCTCGCCTGCGGCTGATAATCTTGTCCTTTGCAGCAAGGTACGGAAAAGCTAAAATCTTTTGATCTTCTGCTTTATATGAGGGACTGGTGGTTTTCAAAAAGTCTCAGAGCATTGTGCCAGGCTAGTGTTCACCTACTTGTCCAGATGAAAGGCTGCAATTTCAGCATTGTGTCTTTCAAAGTCAGAAAAATAGAAGAAATCTGGCGGCGTTTCCTGCTCCCGGGTCTGCCTGCAGGAACACAAGAAAGAAAAAAAGCACAGTTAGCTGAGGGGTTACACACACACACACACACACACACACACACACACACACACACACACACACACACACACACACACACACACACACACACACCTTATGCATAACCAGCAACCTGCAGCGATTTGACACTACGCATCAAGCTATGCATGCATTTCACTGTTCTCAATGATTAATTAGCATGGATACAGAAAGAATCGAGCTGCAGGCATGCAAAATGACCAGAATTCAGTGTCACAGTCTTTGACGGGTGCACTGAACATTAACCCATAACGCATTTCCACAGATGTCTCACTCCACAGCAGCCCAGTCAGTGATAATCCGCCCAGGCTTTACACCTGTACAGCTAATACTACAAACACCATTTGTGAGTAATAACATAGGCACAATAAACCAGTGTCCTTGCCTTACAAAAAGACCCTCGTCAGAGTTACCCAGGGTGTTTTGTGGGGCAGCGAGAAGGCGGGGACAACTCAAGGTCAAAGACTTTCTACTGAAGCATCCGCTCCTGTTCTCACCCTGTACCTATTTCTGTCCAGCTCTGATCCTTCCCTCTCTTAAAAAAACTGCATTCCATACACATTCTGCCTTAAAGCTCTTACTGGAGGGAAAAGAGGCTCTTAAAGGCTTAAATCCAAGAGCTGATGGAACATGGGCCAGGATGGAGAAGGACAGGCTGGATGGCTGCGGTAAAAATAAGAGGGGGAACGGGGGTCAAAGGAAGCAGAGGTGAAAAGAATTCCTGAGAAGATGCTGCTTATAGAAAATATGTAAATATATATAAAGAATTCAAAGAGAGCCATGAAACTTTCTTCTTTTATACACTCTGCCTTCTCTTTGGTATTTTTTTTGTTATTGACAACAGTAAATACTTTCCAGGAAGGCAGCTGAGTGTAATGATTTGGACTGCAGCCTCTGCCATTTCTACTTCAGCTAGTTGAGGGAGGATAAGAATGGAAACTATCTTGGCAACTTCTCTTTCTCTCCTTCGCTCTCTATTCCCTCTGGATGGCTCTCTCTGTTTATTTCACTCAAAATCCTCTATCTCACCTCCTCTGCTTCACTGCTCTCCCTCAGAACTGTTTTCTCTAGTTTCGTGTGTGTGTGTGTGTGTGTGTGTGTGCGCGCATTCACGGCTTAATACTTTCTATCTGTCTGCATCTCTCTTTTTCTCTCTCCAGTCCATCCGTCACTCCCTTCCTCAGCTGGCTGGCTGATTGTAGCTCCACAGCTGCGTGGCTGACATATGCACCAGTCATTAACTAACCCAACATGGAGCCCAGAAACACTCTCATCCACTAAACCCTCCCCACACCAATTTCCTCTCCTTCTTTATCTTTCTTGTTCTGTCTTTCTAAAATCTATCGCCATCCTCAATCTCCCCTGCGAACATTTGACAGGCAGCCTCGTGCAGATGGGTGGCCAAGTTTGACTGCAGCAAGCAGAAAAGTTTGAGAGTGAATCCTGCATCAAAACTGCCCAAAATACAAGAATATTGCTTTTTAAAAAGACGTTCGGCTTGTGTTTTCGCATTAGACGACTACGTTCAGCATCTAAAGTTAACATAAGCAGTCAGTTATTCCTCCTTTAACATTCTTCAGTCTTTGCTTCCTCACTCTCTGCCTCTCTTTTACTCTCGGCCTCACTCCCGAGCGGTCATTGAGACTCTGCCAGTAAAGGCCAACCGCTGTCTCTTGATTGTATCGCTCTCTCCTTCTGGATAGCCTCGCTTCAGGGACACAGCTCTCGCTCCACACGAAGGAAAAAAATGAAATGATGAAGGCGGAAAGCAGCGTCTATTTACCCCCAACGCTGCTCAGCAGCTCTGCGACACAAAAAAATATCATTCACGCCGACACATTAAGCAGCTACTTTATCAACAGCGGCGTAAAGTCAGGTGCTGAATCTATTGTTTGCCAAAACGACAGGGGGACCGGCCTCCAATGAATAAATGAATTTTGGAGACTAAAATGTGAAGAGGTAATGTTTACATGCACGCAGTTGGTCAGCAAAGCTTGGCATACAGAAGCAAAGGAAACAGGAAGGAACAACAACCAGTGCAATGCATCCACCTACCAAAAGTAAAGCTCACTAACAAAAACTATCTTTTTATTTACAACTGAACAACATAAAAGCTTTTTAAATGTACTTCAAGCGCTGCCTTGTTGTCCAAGTTCATTAACCAAAGAAAACCTATAACACTGGCACACTTGTAACTCAGTTAAACTGATGGCAAAACCCAAGCATGCATTTTCTATAAGAGGGATTCCAAACACATTGCTCTTTTACAATTTTATATTTCTTTTTGAATTTAAGGGTTTGTTTTGAGAGTTTTATATTATCTGAGGTGAAGCTGATAAATCCTTATTAGCTGTACTGGGCCAACCTGTATTCAAGTGGGTGGAAAACTGACCATTCAAGGCTGGCTGACGTGATAATCACCTGTTTAAAATGTATCAAAGTTTACAGTTATCAGTTAGTTGCATGTTTGCTTTAGGTGACAGGCGGATGCACCTCCACTATATTGAGTCAGTACCAGACCATTCTCACCATGTTTGCGGTGCTGTTTAGTCTTTTTAATGGAATTACACGACAAATGTATCTATCTGTGCATGCAGTTGCCCTAGCAACCTCGTCAAGAAGCCTGTGCTCCAATTTTGGCAAGTAGATATTTATTCATATAATACTAAATGCTGATTAGAAGACGGGTATAGACGCACCTTGCAAACCATATTCTCTTGTCTTGGCCGATATTATCAGCTGATATTACAGAACTGTCGATATATTGGTATCACCAAATATAATTATTTGAAAATGAATATAATTTCATATTTCAGTTTTTAGCAGATAAAGGCAAATGGCTTAATTAAGAATTGAGGTGCGGTATGGGGAAGGCTAAGCAGACTGAAAAAAAGTAACCTGCAACACATTTATTCTTAGCTGCACTGCCACATTATCTTAGTAAGGACTTGTAAATAACCACAAATAACAAGTGTAAGGGAAAAGAAAAAATATATCGGCTGATATATCAGATTTTTCAAATCCCCAAATACCTAGGCTCTAGTTTGGATGTAATCCTCTTTGGCTCCAAAGTTAACAAGATGGCGATGCCCAAAATCATAAACATTTTGAATGTTATGGGCACATTGTGATAAGATGAGAAAGCAGTAGATAAAATACCCCTTTAGAAGGAACGAAAGCTGATCCCCAGCCCTGTTTGGGAGACTGTTGTGTAGTTTAAAACAAAGATAATGTAAAAGAAAAAATACTACAAGGAAACGTGTGTTACTGTAGCCCTAACTTGCCAGTGTTTCATGACTGTGCTGACCATACAGGAGCGTAGTCATGGAGATTTCTTGGAGGATAAGAATGAACAAACATTCTAGTGCGATGATTCATGGCCACTCAGCCTTAAAGAAACTCACTAAAATACTTCACGTAGTCGTGCTACACTCCTCTCCCTGTATAGGGGAAGAAACCACAATAAGGTGCTTTATTCGTGAGTGCTCCACAGACCCAACAATAAAGCTTGTCCAAGGTGCATATGCTTGAATCACTGCTGTTCTCTATGATGGTGCGAATAAGAATATAAGAGCCCAGCAGTATATGTTTATACTTGAGACAAATATCTCTGCCTGTGGCCTGGCTTGATATGTGGCTTCACTGATGCTCTCCTCTCACTGAATGCCAGCCAGGAAGCAGGAAGGCTGGATAATTACCACAGTCCACAACCAATTCAAATGTCAATAAAGTTATTTAGAGCATGTCATTTTGCCCCCCCCTCTGCCCCGCCGCCGAGTGAGAGCGGGAGGAAAAAGGGTAAAGAGAGGAAGAAGTGAAGGAAGGACGCGAAATAAATTGCGACGAAAGGTTAAACAGGCAGATTAGCAGTGATGACACGGAGGACGAGCTACGGTACGTCTCTCAGGTACCTTTGAACTCACAAATACGCAGCTGTTTTGTATTATGTAACATTGTGTTTGAGTCGTGGAACACAAGCACCTGTGTTCTGGAAAATCTGCGCGCGTCCTGATCAAACAAACCATTAAGGGCACGTTACGAGGGAAGCGTTCCATCAAAGCATGGTAGAGGAAACATACATAAATGCATGACCACATAATAAAGTCTATAAATGTTTGAGTACACAGTATGCACTGAGTTCAAAGGAAACTGTGAGGAGGGCAGAGATGTCGGCTGCTCGAAAGCTACTCGCCCTTTTCATTTTGGACTGCCTGCTCGAGCCCAACCTTTAAAATATTTACAAATCCACGGCGGACTCGTGCTGAACGAATCGTAGATATCTACAGCATGCATTTCTTCTCCTCCTCAGCAAGAGAAAAGTAACAGTATATTTAGAACTAGCTGTCTTTCTACACCAAACATCAGCTCCTTTATCATCACAAGCAGGTGAGATGCACTGAGCCGAGCATGCCCACTGTGACCCTGGCCCTGCTGTAAACACATAGTTTACACTGAGTAGCCAGACAGTTTCTTGGCTCTGCTCCGAGGGGCCCCCGGCAGCCACCGGGGCAGCGAAAGTCTATTAGCAAACACACAGCAGTGTGAAAACATAAAGGTGAATGAAAGCGCTGCATCTGGAAAATCTACCTGTGCATACAGGACATAGTTGACCTGTGAAACACCAGCGAGACACAGAGGGGACCAAGGAGAATGGGGGGAAAAGGCGTTTCCATTTGACCTGCTATTGACATCAAGTCACAGTATTTTAATAAGATCTGCAAATAAAAATCTAATCATTAGATTTAATGATCAGTTGAAGCTGAAATAAACACACCGAGTAACCTTGATGTGATACACTATGACTATTTTATTGTACCCTTATGAGAATTTATTCTTCAGTAAATTTCCCTAAGGGTACAATAAAGTATATAGTATCGTATCATATTAGATCTCCTGCCCTGTGTAAAATTATCTCAGACCAGCCACTATTGCAAATTGTCTGAATGGCCACATAAGTGAGCTATTACAGGATTCCCTAAATTTCCCATGGTACAACTCAATACCAGCTCTCTTTTTAAAAGTTCTTCTGCGTGGTTAGTAACACGCAACAACCTCAGGGGTTTAATAATAAAGCCAGCATGAAGGCCCAAAACTGCAGTTCCTTAAATGGCCACTTGAGGCAGGCTGACATTAAAAGCAAGTCAGTCATAGTAGATTCACGTGGTAAAATAGCCATCTTGACAGTAGATATAAACATACAGTTGTCAAAGTTCATGAGAGTACACTAACAAAATTAATGTGTATGGTGTATTCAAAAGGAAAGGGGAAAGCCACATACAACAAACTTGCATCTGAAAAAAAACCACCAGCCTTATGTAACAATATCCTTTGGACAGTTGGGATGAAGCACGGTGGTGCAGGGATTTTAGCTTGTTTTGCTCTGTATACTTAAGTATACAGTGGTCCCTCGCTATGATGCGGTTCACCTTTCGTGGTCTTGCTGTTTCTCAGGTTTGTTTTTTTTGTTTGTTTTTTTACAGCGCATTGTGTTCTGTGTCCTGATTGGCTGTAGACCATTGTCAATCAATCTTGTGCCGTGTCTTCTGTACAGTACAGCATGTGTTCAGCTTGTCACATTTACATAAATCTTCGATTGCTAGCAGTGTGACTCTGAAGTGCTGTACTGTATATTTGTTTTTTCTCCCCAACAAACACAACAATGTCGACGAAACATTTTGCACCGTCAAAGGCAACCACAGGTGCATTTAGTTTCATTCTATAATACAGGGAGTGCAGAATTATTAGGCAAGTTGTATTATTGAGGAATAATTTTATTATTGAACAACCATGTTCTCAATGAACCCAAAAAACTCATTATTATCAAAACTGAATGTTTTTGGAAGTAGTTTTTAGTTTGTTTTTAGTTTTAGCTATTTTAGGGGGATATCTGTGTGTGCAGGTGACTATTACTGTGCATAATTATTAGGCAACTTAACAAAAAACAAATATATACCCATTTCAATTATTTATTTTTACCAGTGAAACCAATATAACATCTCCACATTCACAAATATACATTTCTGACATTCAAAAACAAAACAAAAACAAATCAGCGACCAATATAGCCACCTTTCTTTGCAAGGACACTCAAAAGCCTGCCATCCATGGATTCTGTCAGTGTTTTGATCTGTTCACTATCAACATTGCGTGCAGCAGCAACCACAGCCTCCCAGACACTGTTCAGAGAGGTGTACTGTTTTCCTTCCTTGTAAATCTCACATTTGATGATGGACCACAGGTTCTCAATGGGGTTCAGATCAGGTGAACAAGGAGGCCATGTCATTAGTTTTTCTTCTTTTATACCCTTTCTTGCCAGCCACGCTGTGGAGTACTTGGACGCGTGTGATGGAGCATTGTCCTGCATGAAAATCATGTTTTTCTTGAAGGATGCAGACTTCTTCCTGTACCACTGCTTGAAGAAGGTGTCTTCCAGAAACTGGCAGTAGGACTGGGAGTTGAGCTTGACTCCATCCTCAACCCGAAAAGGCCCCACAAGCTCATCTTTGATGATACCAGCCCAAACCAGTACTCCACCTCCACCTTGCTGGCGTCTGAGTCGGACTGGAGCTCTCTGCCCTTTACCAATCCAGCCACGGGCCCATCCATCTGGCCCATCAAGACTCACTCTCATTTCATCAGTCCATAAAACCTTAGAAAAACCAGTCTTGAGATATTTCTTGGCCCAGTCTTGACGTTTCAGCTTGTGTGTCTTGTTCAGTGGTGGTCGTCTTTCAGCCTTTCTTACCTTGGCCATGTCTCTGAGTATTGCACACCTTGTGCTTTTGGGCACTCCAGTGATGTTGCAGCTCTGAAATATGGCCAAACTGGTGGCAAGTGGCATCTTGGCAGCTGCACGCTTGACTTTTCTCAGTTCATGGGCAGTTATTTTGCTCCTTGGTTTTTCCACACGCTTCTTGCAACCCTGTTGACTATTTTGAATGAAACGCTTGATTGTTCGATGATCACGCTTCAGAAGCTTTGCAATTTTGAGACTGCTGCATCCCTCTGCAAGATATCTCACTATTTTTGACTTTTCTGAGCCTGTCAAGTCCTTCTTTTGACCCATTTTGCCAAAGGAAAGGAAGTTGCCTAATAATTATGCACACCTAATATAGGGTGTTGATGTCATTAGACCACACCCCTTCTCATTACAGAGATGCACATCACCTAATATGCTTAATTGGTAGTAGGCTTTCGAGCCTATACAGCTTGGAGTAAGACAACATGCATGAAGAGGATGATGTGGACAAAATACTCATTTGCCTAATAATTCTGCACTCCCTGTACTAGACTTACTTTTCTATAGTAGTGAGGGGTTTTGCAGCCTTAAAACATCTGTAATAATTGTAAAAAATAAAGTTGGCTACTTCGCGGATTTCACCTATCGCGGGTTATTTTTGGAACGTAACGCCCGCAATAATCAAGGGACCACTGTACAGCAAAAATTGAGTCATGCAACAGGACAATGATCCTGAGCACAGCAGCAAATCTACAACAACTGAAATCAAGGTGTTGGAACGACTCAGTCAAGTCCACACCGCAGCCTGACTGAAAGGCTGCGGTGTGGACTTTAAGAGAGCTGTGCATAAACCAGGGGTGTCCAACTCCAGGCCTCAAGGGCCGGTATCCTGAAGGTTTGAGGTCTCACCCTGGGTCAACACACCTGAATCAAATGATTAGTTCATTACCAGGCTTCTGGAGAACTTCAAGACATGTTGAGGAGGTAATTTAGCCATTTAAATCAGCTGTGTTGGATCAAGGACACATCTAAAACCTGCAGGACACCAGTCCTTGAGGCCTGGAGTTGGACACCCCTGGCATGCCCACAAACCTCAATGAACTGAAGCAACATTGTAAAGAAGAGTGAGCCATAATTCAGAGAGCGATCAAGTCATCCAGAAAAAAATTACATCAAGTTATTGTTGCTAAAAGTGGTTAAATCATGTAGTATACTTTGGTGCATATATATAGGAAAGTATAATCCCAGCCTACCTGTTAGGCACCACCTCTGAACTAGACTTTTCAAATGCAAACTTCTGACAAAGAAATATGATTTCCTGTGCTGTTACCTGCATTAACAGCCTGTTAGATGTCTTTGTTCTATTTATAATTAGCTACGTTACAGTATTTTATTTGCATGTCAGGCTAAATTCTGTGATCCATTCATACAATCCATAGATTGTAGCAAAGCAAAGGTGCTAACCAAGCTAGCTAGCATTAGCTGACAACTGAGAAATCTATCTCGCTGTCCATGTAAGGCCTCTCAAGGCTTTAGGAAGCAAAAGCTGCAGTTTTTAGCAAGTTTATGTATAATATGCATCTTGTTTAAACTCTGTGTTCTGGAGTCTAATACAAGCTTTGAGCTCCAGAAGAAAGCAGTGTTTACCGCAGTGTATTTCATCTGCTCCTTTATCTTTGAGAAGGTAAGATGTAAAAAACCAAAAAAAAAAAACCTCAAAAAACAAAATTTACTCTCTTAACTATTTGTTCACTTTTGCGTTTTCAAAGTTTAAAAAAAAGGTTCTCCTTTCTCAGAATGTTCCCTCGTTGAGTTTTTCCCCTTGCTCACAATCAAAATCCTTTTTAAGACATCAGCAATGCATCTCAGTGGCTTAAACGCATTCATTATGGAGAAAAATTCAAATGTGGTGACAGTCAAAATTATGCACAAAGCCGTTCACTGTGAATTCCTTCCACACAAATCACAATATATGCTTTTTTTTTCATTTGCATTTCATGTTTTTCATGGTCCAACTGCTCACTTTTGAGCAATTCTTGCTTGTGCTGCAGTATTGTTTCATCTGCAGCTGAGCTGAATTATGGAAACAAAACATCCCCAACATATCGTTTCATCTGACTTTACAACCGGAGTGAATATCCTATCCAAGGTGATGTGTAATAACCCGGGTGTCACCATGTCATGGTGCGTTTGGATATAGACCGGAGAGGATATTTTCTGTTGTTTCAAAGTCAAGCGGCCAATCGATCACCATAAGCCCACAGCTATGGTCGCAGGCCAAAGCATGAAGAGAAAAAAAGCAGACAGGAGTAAAAAGATATGCTGCAAAATATAAAAAGACAAGGGCATCTTCCAGCCCCAGCGGGTTCCCACCAAAGGGCTGACTCCACACACTTGTCACACATCATCTGTCAAACCCACGGGCATGGCGGGGAGAGCGCAAGATCGCGTGCACAAAAACGTATACGCTCGTACGTACACATCTGCATAAACAGAGCGTTAACATGCATACACACACATTCATAGAAAGAAGACGTAGCAGCTTAAATGATTTTCTAAACCCCGAGAGGGAGGAGCTGAACGCCAAGGCAGCAGGTAAGCTTTAAATGCATAAGAGGGTAAGATAGCGAATACCATTTATGGGTCAAAAAATACCATCAGAACCACGCGGAGATTGGGGATGAGAGGAGGCGGTGCATTGTTTTATCTCAAGCATAACACGTGTGAAAGCTGACCTTTCGCGCAATGACATTTGATAAATTGAGAAAAAAGGCTTTTACCAGCATATGAGACAGGCGCACCTGCGTGTTTGTATCTGACGATACGTGTTGCTGTTTACTGGCCTTTGCTGCTATAACCCTCTGCTGTAATCTTATGTCTGAGCACAGGTTTTACCGCACAAATGGGAAGATGTGACATCTTATTTTGTATGAGTAAGTGCTCCGCTCTGTGGGTGGTGCACTGAGAGGACATTTTGTGTGTGTGAAAGAAAGAAAGCTAGAATGCAAGAAAGAAAGAAAGATGGCAAGGGAGGAAGGAAGGAAGGAAGGAAGGAAGGAAAATGACAGAAAAGGGTGCAAGACAAGGAATGGAACGCAATGGAAAGAAGGAGAAAAGAAAGAAATGAAGGAAGGAAGGAAGTGGAGGGGAGAAAGAAGGAAAAGTTGCAAAACATTTTCTGTTTTTATATTTCCTTATATTTTAGGGAAGGTGACAGAAGGAAATGAAACCAATGGAAAGGAAAAGGCAGGAAAAAGGTGCAACACATTTGTCTCTTAATTTCCTTATAGTTTAATGGGGAAAAGAGGACTGAAGGAAAGAGAAGAGGAGGAAAAGAAAAGAAATGAAGGAAGGAAGAAAGAAAGGAAAAGGGAAAAAAGCCTTTTCATGTGACGTTAATGTGTTTTTTCTTTGAAATTCAAAATCATGATTTGACCTGCTGCACCTCGGTGCGCTCTCTTCTTTTAAAAGCATTTCAGGGCACCTCTTGAGTGAAAGGCCTTAATACTCCCATCACTGCTGAGCCCAACAGAAACGCCGCCTGTTTTTTTTCACACTGGCAATTACAAAATTTTAAAAATGAGCGTTTATAAAGACACAAAAAATCAGCATCAACCTTCAACACCTCGTAAAGTCCGAGCGTAGCAGCCATAATGAGTCAGGTAGTAAAAATTTCACTCAAGGATTTTTAACTAGCACACCGCAAACACTCAAGGGCTCTCTAAATAACCTTCACAGACCAATCCAGGTGCGTGTGTGTGCGTGTTTAACTTGTGTGTCACAGTTTCTAAGTGTGATAGCTGTCATGGCTCCCCAGGCACTGCAGTGCTCTTCATCCTCCACCTCCTCCTCCTTCTATACTCCTTTACCCCTTCAGATCCCAGGCCTGACATACAGAAAGACAGCTGCTTCCTTCTGGCAAAGCTCACTCTACCCCTCTCTCTCCGTAACACATTAACACACGCACACACACACACACAGAGGAAGGTGTGTAAACACATTTTTGAGGGGTGTAGGTAGAATGAACTACAAATAGGCACATATAGGCTTCACAGAATAGGACACACACACCCTTACGCACACACTGCGTAAGTAATGAAAGTATTGAGATAGCATGATGACAACTAGGTTAGCACACGCAAACAGTGCAAAAATCACTGTTACAGCTTGAGCTATTCCCTGTGGAAAACAGCTATGCGTGCGTGTTAAATGCATTCTCAACGTGTGTGCATGAAGCTAATGTCAATATAATGATTTATGCAATAAAACTGATTTTAAAAGAATCTGTATTCAGCTGCGAATTGAGCTTCTGTGTCCTCCGGGGCCAGCACCATGTAAATGCAGTCATCCTGAATAAATAGCCAATGCCTTTAGAACACAACAGCTTTTTTTTCCTCCTTTTTTTCCCGGTGCCACTTCAAAGAGGCCTGTGCTTAAGCAAAGAATAGCCCTAAATGAAAATCACTGAGCAAAACACAGCTATTAGAGGTTTATTGCGTGGCATGACACCATGAAGTCTGTTAGCTGTGAGAGGAGAAGGAGGAGGAGGAGTAGGAGGGAGACGCTGAAAGAAGGATGTTCAACTAGATTGTTATTGAGAGGCTTTTTTAGACTATGGCAAGAGACAAGGGACAGAAAAAGGTGAAACGTGCGCGCCATTAATTTTAAGACTTCTACTGGGATTATCTTCGCATTAATCCGTCATGGTAAGTGTGGATATTGTGCAAATATTCCATCCAGATAAACTGGCCATAAAGATGAAGTCGTCATTTCAGCATAACCCGAGAGAGATACTCACCACTCCCTCTGAGCAGGCATCATCTCCTTATCTGTGCAGGATACAGCAACAGCACACATCCTAATACAGCACCAGCGTTTAGCTCAACACCTCTACTTATCTATCGCTTTCTTCATTAGAGACAAAAAAACATGCCTTTCTCTTTTTGTATGTCAGAGGAGGAAGAAAAAGTAATATTTATGGAATGGCTGTGGATAGAAAACTGCCTGGGAGACACTTCCAGGAGTTGTCCTTTCAGTGCTGCAGTATTCCTTGGAAATAAACAGTCGGTTCTTACTTGGTTTTGAATGCGCCAAAGCCAGCAGGAAATCAGCAAGGGCTCCGACTTAATTAAATTGGCTTCGATTAAAAATTTAGTGAAATTCAATTAAGTATTGCAAAAACGTCTAATGCTTTTTCCTTCCACCTGGAAGCTGGAGTCAGAGGACTTAATCATAAAGAGTGAAAAGGAGGATGGATGGATGGATGGATGGATAAATTCTCTCCTTATGAAATCCTGCTCTCTATGTGAGAAACATAACATGAAGGCATAGTAAACATTCACAAGATCTGATTTTCAAACACAAATGCAAACATGCTTCAGTGGATTCCCTTATAAACCATATAAGAGCAAGACTGAACTGTTTTTAATTTCCATTTCTAAAGCAGGGTGGGATAATGTGTGTGTGTGTGTGTGTGTGTGTGTGTGTGTGTGTGTGTGTGTGTGTGTGTGTGTGTGTGTGTGTGTGTGTCTGCAAGTGGGAAGGAGAGATGATGAATTTCCCTGTACGGCATAAAAGATGATCCTTAATCTGCCGCATTCATTCAGCTTTCAAAGGAACAACATCAGTGAAGCGCTGCCACCATCAGTTGGCTCACACGGCGCTGCGTGAATGAGTAACATGCAGGGCCACATATTGACCGAATAATCACATTATGTTACACAACTGTACAGACTGCGAATATATCCGTGCCTTTGAAATGTGACACTTTACAGCGAGGATATGCTACGACATTTGTGGAGGAAATAAACGAGTGCAGCTTTTGTGATTCGCACAGTTGGAATTAGTGGGAGATTTCCACCCTTGCTTTTATTTTTTCAGTAAACCTTAGGTTTCTGATATACTCTGTCTCTATTTCTAAGGTTCTTCGAGTTCTGGTACTCCAGGTACTTTCAAGGAAACACAAGTGTTGCAAGCCTGGCGGGCTAATGCGTCTAAGTGCCCCCCCACTAAGCGTAAGCATCAGGGAATTATAACTTGCAAGTATTAAGTTACCTAATGTATCTTTATTAGCCTACTGTTACAGTTAATTATTATTACACATATAAAACAGCTTGAAAGACAGTTAAATTTCAACCTAACTCGAACACAACAAACAGCCTAACTGTGCTATTTCCACTGAAGGATACTAAAAAACCCCAACAAACTAAAGGGAAAGCGCACCACCTGCCATTTCTGGGGTTTCAATTAAAAATGATATGGTCTTAATGATATAAATCCAATCTGAGACAAATAACAATACATATTATATTATACTGTGCCATAATTCATTTAACAAAACTGAGCCAAAATGGAGAAGCAGTTGCAGAAAACTAGACTTCGACTGGACCATCTTTTTTCCCAAGTCATTCTGTTGTAGATTTGTTGCTTTGATTGGGATCACAGTCCTGTTGCATGACCCAGTTCACACCAAGCTTTAGCTGTCAGACAGATGCTCTCACATTTTACTTGAGGATACTTGGATATATGAAGGAGTTAATGGCTGAAGCAAAAAAAGAGTCAAAATCATCATCCCTCCGCCACCGTGCTTGACAGCTGACACGAGGCATTTACGCTAATATGCTATCTCTAATCGTGGCGCTGTGATTTAGCGCCAGACATCTCCACTTTGGTCTCGTCTGTCCAAAGCTCGCTGTTCCAGAAGTCTTGTGCTTTGGTCACATGTAACTCTGCAAACCTGAACTGTGCTGAAATATTCTTTTTAGAGAGAAGAGGCTTTCTCCTGGCAGTCCTTTCAAACAAGCCATACTTGTTCAGCCCTCTTCAAATTGTACTGTCATGAACTTTAACGTTTAGCATGCTAACTGAAGCCTTTTTGTAGTTGCTCAAACATTGCACTCTCTGACTTTGGGAGGAATTTGCTAAAATATCAGCTCCTGGGAAGACCTGGAACTGTTTTGAATGTTTTCCATATGTGAATATCTTCCTCACTGTCGACTTCAAATTCTTTGCAAATGCTCTCATAACTCTTCGCAGGTTGATGACCACTAGCAGGTGCTTCTCTAAAATTATTGCTGATGTCTTTTTTCCTTTGCTTTGTACTAAGACACACCTGAATGCTCTAGACCTACAGCTGCTAAAGCCTCTGCTTTTATAGAGGTCCTCAAACTTGCTGATGATCAATTAATCAAATGCATTTGATTATCAGCACCTGGCTGCTACTTCTACTCTTATTTCCTGTGGAAGCAAGAAGGGTGAAAGAGTTTTTCACACACTGCTTCTGCATTCTAGCTTCTTCTTCTTCTTCTTTAAAGAAGTAAGTAAAATAATAAGTGCTGTTGTCCAGGTGAAGCTCTTTATTGTGTCCTGATATGTAAAAAAAATTAGAACTGACAGATGGTGTACTTTCCTTTAGAGATGGACCGATCCGATATTACGTATCGGTATCGGTCCGATACTGACCTAAATTACTGGATCGGATATCGGAGAAAAATAAAAAATGTAATCCGATCCATTAAATATCACGAAAGCACCTCACAAAACTTGCAACACGCCGTAACTCGCCTCAGAACGTTAGCACGTCGGAGCAGTATGCATCACGTGATAGAGCGGCTGTGGCATGCGGGACCTGTCGGTGGTCTGGATAGCATTTGGAGCTTCGCTAGCAACCCGGCATTTCATCTCCGACAAAGTTATCCCGAGAGAAGTAAAGCAAGTGTGTAAGTCCATCTCTGAATGTTTGTAAAGCATTCCTGCGTTAAGCTTAACAAACGATATATGGAGCGACTGCCTCTTCTTGCTGCTACTTCAATCATGAAACTGCTTAATGATCAGCTGATCGGCTTTTCTGTCGCGAGTCTGTCTCTCTGGTTTGTTTTTGGCCCACTTTGCACCAGAAAGAGGAAACCAGCGGCTGAACAACAGCAGCACGTTTAAGCTTGATCAGCTGTTGTTAGAATTTATTTATTATTACTTTCTACTCGAGGATCTTTTTCTATGTAGCTGACGGCTGGTAACTGTGCAGGGGCGGATCTAGCAAAGTTTAGCCAGGGGGGCCGATAGGGCATTAACAGGGAAAAGGGGGCACAAAGACATACTTTTCTTTCTTATTCTCATTTAAAATGTCTAGCTTTTAATAAATAATTATCTGACACCCAAAGTTTTAATTTGATGTAAAATGAATAGAAGTCAATTACTGTATATAGTAACTATTAAGTCTAATATATATACCCTAGTAAGCTATAGTACTTTTTCCTTTGGGAAGGTACCATCTGTGCAGTCTGCAATTTTGTTGAAGAAAGATGTTGAATCTATTTAATATTTCTTGAAAAATTATTGATTCCTGTGCATTTTTTTTTCACACTGCATCAAATTAAGGTTGGTTACGTCGATTAAGCATCATGAGGTGGAGCGTGAGGGGTGGTTCCCTATTTTTTATTTATTTATTTTTGTTGTTGCTGGGAGTTGGAACCCTATTAGTTAGGCTGCTTAATATTTATGCTAAGTACTCTTTAAAATACCAGAATAGGGAGGATGGTGTAGGTCTAAGTTTATTAGATTGATCAGTATTGCTGAACTATAAAATATTTTTTTTTGCATACAGGTATAACAGAATAGCTTTAGTGTAGTTGTTGTTTTAAACTTGAGTATGAACTTATACAAAATGCAGCAAGATATTTAAAAAAAACTGTTTTGTTGATTAAAAAACACTATATCGGATTCATATCGGTATCGGCAGATATCCAAATTTATGATATCGGTATCGGTATCGGACATAAAAAAGTGGTATCGTGCCATCTCTAATTTCCTTTCATAATAACTATCTAAAATCTGTGATTCTTCTGCTACACACTTTTGGTTATAAAAGGCAGAAACACTTATTTATTGAGTGTGAACATCAAAGGATGACAGTTCAATCTCAAGCACTGGGATTATATCTGCTGTTAGTCTGACCTCGAGTCTGATCAGCTGCTATAACATTTGTACATCTCATACGTAGCACAATAAACAACCCGGACTCAAGTCCGATAAGGAATCCCATTCACTCACCCGTGTCTGTAATTTTTGCATATTTAACTTCATTCATATTTAACATCATTTAACTTCACTTGACGTGGCAATTTGTAAAAAATAACCTCCATTCAGAATAAAAATCTCCACTGGATGATTAGAAGACAGGCTCGGCTAAGACTGATTGCCGTGGCCTTTCCAGAGCTATTCTGGCTCTGCTGAGTGCGTGCCTTCCACTCACTATTGATCTATCGACCCACAGTCCAGTAAAACCTTGCTCAGACCAAAAGGTGAATCGGACACACACACACACACTACAGGCACGACCAAGCGTGCATATACACTCACACAGACACAGACTAACAGGCATGTTGATTTTTGATGACAAGATTGATGTAGCCTCTCTGAATTATGCTCACGTCAACAATAGTCACTCCAGCTCGCTCACTGTTTGCGATTCTTTAGTGTGTGGCGGCGGCGGTTAGGTGCCATTGACCAGCCTTTGTAAGCTTTTGTCACAGTGATGCAATCACCACAATGCAATTGGAATTGAGCAGCTCAGTAAATAGGGTTAGCAAGGTAAGAAAAGGATCAGTATTGTCTGCTGTAATAAGATGCAGGTGGATGCACTGGAGGTGCAACAGAACACATTGCCATATATATAAAAGTCAGTGCAAAGAGTGCAGAAAATAAATACTGCATGAATAAGGGAAGGAGTCTCACTACTGAGAGGAGTTTAATCCGAAAGTAAAAGGAGTCGCTCTCTTAAGTTTCAAGTCTTTCTGCAAACCATTGTGACTATGTGAGTGGCCCTCTCGGCTCAGCACTTGAGCCCATGCTCACTCACCCACACTGAACGTTTCTCTCCGGCGTGCAGCAACAAACGCTGGCGACTGCAGCTTGTGTGTAAGTACATAAAGAGCAGCTCCTTTACAGCTCTGTCATGGCCACTCTTTCTCTCCCTTTGTGTGTGTAACCCCACACACACACTCCACCCCACCTCACCCTGTGCACTCAAGTGTGCAGAGGGAAGCTTGCTTTTTACAGCTCTACATTTACAGCGCAAATGTGGCAGGCCCACATGCCAGTGCTGTACACAGTGCTTGGTCACGCGCTTTTGTTGTGCGGCGTTTACTTCCTAAGGCGTTCTTTTGATACTCTCACCATCAATGCAAAGCAGCACTTAAATGACAGCAGCTATCAAGTTTATTTCTCATACATGCAATCTACAGAATATCTAAGACATTAGGTTAACACCGTATACACCTATCAGGCATAGCATTCTGACCACTGACAGGTGATGTGAATACCTCTGATTATCTCTTCATCATGGCACCTGTTAGTGGGTGGGTTTGTTAGGGAGGAAGTGAACATTTTGTTCTCAAGGTTCACGGGTTAGAAGTGGGAAAAATGGGAAAACACAGGGATTTAAATGAGTTCGATAAAGGCCAAATTGTTATGGCTCCAAAACTGCAGCTCTTATGGGGTGTTCCCAATCTGCACTGGTCTATATCTATAAAAGGTGTCAGCAGCAGGGCCCCATCCATCCATCCATTCTTTCGCTTCCGCTTCTCCTTTTCAGGGTCACGGGGGGTGCTGGAGCCTATCCCAGCTGTCATAGGGCGAGAGGCGGGGTACACCCTGGACAGGTCGCCAATCTGTCGCAGGGCTAACACACAGGGACAGACAACCATTCGCGCTCACATTCACACCTAATGGCAATTTGGATTTTCCAATTAACCTATCCCCACAAGCTGCATGTCTTTGGACGGTGGGAGGAAGCCGGAGTACCCGGAGGGAACCCACACAAACATGGGGAGAACATGCAAACTCCACACAGAAAGACCCCGGCCTGATGTTGGAATTGAACATCAGGCCCATGTGGCTATATTCACTCTCACTGAAATCACTGAGATCTAAAAGCAGAAAACTGCCTGAAACCAAATATGTAAAGCAATCTGACACCTGAGCTTTTGGCTTTTATGGATTAATGAGACATGGACTCACCTCATTATTTGAAGCTTTGGCCTTGAAACAGCACACATATGACAGACATTCCCCTTTAATAACACTAATAACACGTTTTATAATGAATACCCAGACACCAGTTTAGTCTCTAGGAAGAAGATTTAAAAGAATATTTAACTACTTATTGATGTTTAACTGATCAACTGAAAAAATAATAAGCTGATGTGTTCATTGCATCTGTAATAAGAAAGAAAATCTTTGTCTAATGGTGCAATCACATGAAATATAATATGAAATCATTTAGAATAAACAAAGCGGGGAACAGAAGCACTGTGAAATTCTTTGAAACGCCTGATATGAAACCCAAACCAATTGCCTGATTTCCCTCCTGAACAACAATTACCGCTAATTATCAGCTTCTCTGCTCTTCTCCGCCTCTGCCCTTAGCACTCAAGGCACGTAACACATATCCATCCTCTCACTTCTTAGGCCATTCTTCTTCTGTTCCATCTCCCGCTCCCTTTCGCGCAAACAGCCTTCATCTGCCTGTAACCAAAACAGACGAAGCCGGGGTGTCGCCGGGCCCTGATGGGACAGCGTGAGCTCTGGCACTTTTCATTATTCATGCCCGCCTTCTTCCTCGTCGCAGTTTCCCTTCTTCCTCCCTCAATCCCCCTCATCCGCCCTTTTGCTCTCACAGCGTGCAACGGATTTATTAGAAGGTATTACCAAGAAGGCCCGACGTTACTGCGCTTCCATCCCAACAGACCCGAAGGATGGGGGAGAGGGGGTGGATACTGGGAGAGGGGTGGGACAAAAGCCAGAGGAAGGGAACAAGAGGCAACACAACAGCAATACTCGTGAGAGGAGATGTTCTTTCTTTAAAACGCATATTTTATAATCGGTGCCCGCAACAACAGACAGTTTTAATGTGGCTTCACTGAAACTGTCTTTTAAACCGCATGCATTGTTTCACGCTCTAAGGACTTGCATGTATACTCAGCATCTAGTTCCTGTATCAATCGTCAAACGTTTTTCTTTTTGTTTCTGTCTGTTGCGTTTTATAAACTGATGCGCACACTTAGACACACACATACATGTACATAAATGTGCATGTGCACATACTCCCAGAGGTGATTGTGTCACAGAGTGTGCAGGTGCACAAATGTATAAATGTGCCTTTTTTGCATTTGCAAATATGTCTACCAGTTAACTCGTTTATGTCTATGCAAACACATTTTAATGACATACGCGGCCACAACACGTTATTTTGTGTCATTTGTTGTATTAGAAGCAGAGCATGAAGCCCCAACAATGAAAAATAAATACAGAAAACGGGGCTCCTAAGCTCATCAAGCGCCTCTCAGAGCTGATAGACTTCGGCTTACAGCACCAGCGGTAGCTGCTGCTAGAGGCTACAGTGCAGAGAACAAAGCCAAGGCTCTGTGAAACATCACACAGGCCGGCGCCATCCAAACCCCCGAAGAACCTCTCCATCGCAAAGTTCATTGTGCTGCAGACTTATCAGGCCATTCCTGAATAGGACCCACTAATAGAATTATGTGGAGGGAATGAAAAGAGAGGAGAATGGCAGCAATGTTTCTGTTGAGAGGGGATTCATTTCCAAAGGAGGCGACGCTCTCATGGACATGTGTTGCAGATGTTGTCACGGTCAGTAACGCCAAAGCTGACACGGAATGAACTCTCGGGTGCAGAGTAAAATAAACCCAGAGAAGTTACATCTACTTCTCGGTTTGGGTAGCAGGCAACAGACAGAAAAAGAGGGAGAGATGAGACCTGCAGGCAAGACTGTTTCCAGTGAGGTCTGATGCTGAGCGAGCAGGTGGAAAAATAGAATCTCAAGTCTCTGTCTCACTCACACACACGCGCACACACACACACACACACACACACACACACACACACACACACACACACACACACACACACACACACACACACACGAGCTGATGTGGTTGATCAATGCTACTGCACAGCAGAAAGTCTCACTCTGGAGTCAAATCAGCACTTTTTTATGTCTATAACACACGTTGGTGTCTCATTGTAATTATTTTGTAATAAAGTGCACGAGGTTATTAAAAATTAATTCACAGTGCTGAATGAATTCCCCAAAAGCTCACTGAAAATCAACATGGCTCCTCAAAATAACGACTTCTACTGTAGCAGGAAAATTGGCGGTTCAGAGGTCATTGCTGAGTCCCTGCTACACAGTGCAAGCTGGCTCCTTTTATAAAGCCTGCTCTGTGATTCGCTCTCGGGTTTTCATTCATCTGTCATGCACGCTGAGAAGATTTCTCGCAAGCATCAATAATTTGGGCAAATGAGGCAAATTACCAAGTGTCAATTAGAGGGGGGACAGCGTGCTTTTCTCAATTGCAGTCATAATTTCAGTCTGATAAGATGGGTACATTTTCAAATAAAAAATTAAGTCTAGTCCATTTTCAAAATTCGCTGCTTTTTTCCCCCAAAAAATTGATTGAACCATTTTCATTTAAATTTTGTCATTTCTTTGAAATTGAATCATTTAGAGATAACTGCAGTAGTTTATATGCAACCCCGTGTTTCCATGTGCCAGCAGAGGTTGCCTGCTGCACTTGTGTTACTCGAGCTGACAGGCAAATGGCTGTATAAGCAACGGAAATTGTGAAGAGGACGGATCATCACATGTCTGTGCTTTGTGCACATGATCAGGCTTTATATGACTCACCGGTGCTCTTGGGCACATGAATATGGTAAATTGAAAATTTGGTTATCCAAATATGCCAATGGCCAGAGCGTCCGTGAAGGCTAATCTCATTGGAGAAGGCCTCGGCGAGCAGAAGGAGAGTGCAACATTTGTTGAGCTGATACATTACGTTGTAAATTGAAGCAAAGAGTTTTTGTTTGTTGGAGCAAAAATTTAGTTCATCTATTATTTGACTAATTGTTTTGGTCCAGAAACTATGGTGGCCCTGAGAGATCAAACACACTCCAACTTACGGAAACACCAGCAAACACAACGCAGATGTTTTTCTGGCTTTTTCCAGCGTTGTTTTAGACGAGTTCGTCAGACTAACTGGTGCATTGAGTCAGAGCCAGAGTTATTACAGTTTTGTATTTTCTAATTCTCTTTTTCATTTTGTTTTTGAGCTTTATTGTCGTTTCGTTTCGGTTCATTTTCAGAGCGGGGCTGAGGATTTCAATCTTGAAAATATTAACTTTTCATTCGTTTCAGTCGTTTTAGTTATAATACGGAGGGCATTTGTCAGGGGCAAGATTTCAGAAGTTGAGAACAAATATTAAAAAAACAACACTTTATTAAAGTAGTTGACTCACGGTCATGCAAACACTCATGCATATGCACCTAAGCCTCCTCGGGCTTGTTGGCTTGAAAACCTTAACCTAATTGAGAAAGACTAAAACCACAAACATTTTCTCCTTATTTTCAATTTTAGCTGAATATAAATGTACTGTGCAGAAGTCTTAAGTTATCCTTCATTTCCTTTTATTTTGCTTTCAATGAGCCATTTAGTAATTTTCCAGTAATAGTTTTCCAGGCTTTCTGAAGGTCATCAGATTTTTGACTCATTTTCAGTCCAGTCCTTGTACCTGATTTTCAGATGTTTTTTCCCCTTTGTTTGTTAAGCCACTTAAAAACTGACCTACAGTATGAATCCTTCAATCTCAAAAACAGTACCTACCTCCAGTGATGTATCTAGCAGCAAAGCAACTTTAAAATGGATCTTTTAGCACTTACTAGCAGCCTGTCACAAAACTCACAATTTGTTCCCATTTCTTTAGTTGAATCTAAAAAGATAACACCATTTGACGGGCATAAAAACAACCTTTTTGTATCACTGCAAATTTGGCACATCTCAGCAAGGTGTGCAGCGTGTTCTTAAAAAATTAACTGGACAAGTTCAGGACAAAAGTAGAAGCGGCATGCCGAAAAAAAAAAAGAAAAAAAATCTACAATCTACAGCAGATGAACGGTATCTGAAAGTCACGGCATCCGACCTGAGAGATGAATCTGGACCTTCAGTTGATCCATCTACTGTTCACTGAAGCGTCATGAGAAATGGTCTCAGCAGAAAGGTGACTGCCAAGAAGTCATTCTTAAAGAAGGGAAACAGGGAGACATGGCTGAGGTACGTATAATTACACTAGAACTGGACTGAAAATATGTGGCGACCTGTCTCATACAGTGTTTCAACAAATATGTGCAAAACATGGTGGAGGCTCTATCACGGAACGAAAGGCCGCCAACATTCAAGGAAGGGTTTTGGAGTATGGACCTACCTACTCAACCAGAAAGCTTGCCTGCAGCCAAATATTGACTTTTAAGCTCGTTAGAATTCTCTATTTTACTTTGGTGCTGGATCAAGACTTTTGCACAGTCCTATATGTAGAGTACTGTTGTTGGTCAGACAGTCCAAAAAACAGCCAAGACACATGCCGAGCAGCAGCCCTCTCCAAAAGAAAAAAGAATCCTATAACCTCGCTTTTGTCCAAACCTGAACATTTTGTGCAGTATGTATACCTCCCAACGTTACTGTGTGATCCAAATGGCAGCATAAGTGCTGGCCCGGATACACGTAGATGCCATCAGATTGCCTCTCATTGGGGATGAAGTCATCCTCCTCTTCTCTTCTCGTCTTTCATGTTTGCTACATTAGTGACAAGAGAGTAATCAAAGCAGCCATTAATGCCTGGCCATTTCCTCTGCCCTTGCCACGCAGGCCTACGGGGCGTGATATGCTTCCACTGGACTGGAGTAAAGACTACAGAGTGTGTGGGTGTGTGTAGGAGTGGGGGGTGAGTGGGTGCAGCTAAAACCACCACCCTAATGGATTTTCCTCATTTCCTGTGGCTTTAGTCTTAAAAGAACGAGGAAAAAAAAACATCTGAGATGCTGCTGGTGGTAAGACTTGTGATTTGTTAATGGTTCAAATTTAGAGATAAAGGGCGGGGGGGGGGGGGGGGGGGGGTGTCTATGTTTTAATCACAATTAACCAAATTCAGAAACATTTAGAGAAGCAGGCAAGTCAGTCTCACAGCATGGTTATGGGTTTTTAATGGGGAATGCTGGAGGATAATTAAACCCTCTTTGTGAAGTTTCCGTCTTAAATGACCACTAAATAAAAAGTAACACCGGTTAAAACTACAAATATGAGGGGCAAGATGGCGTCGTAGCGCGAACACCCGTCTCGCTGTGCTCCGGTGAGGTCCCCCGATTATCCGTCTAAAATACGTGTTCACCTGGTGAAACGTTACAAATGTGCGTGGGAGTAACTCTATAATGAGTCTGGACGACTATTTTTCTAAAATGCCTAACGTCAGGTCTAAGAAAAAGACAGCTCCGGTTGTGCAAGCTAGCGACATTGTGGGTCCTATGGCGGCTGAGCCTGAAGAAGCTAACGCCAGCGACACAGAAATCTCCGCTGACGCTGAGGAAACTGGGAGTGATATCGACCCGAATATCCTTGCGGCTCTGAGTAAGATAACTGACAGCATTACAACTTTATTGGATGTTAAAGTTGATACTGTGCTGGCCGCAATCCGTGAACAGACGTCTCGGATCCAGGCTCTGGCGACACGGGTGGGAGACGCCGAGATACGGATTTCAGGCGTGGAAGACACGGCAGGTGTATTGCAGGCGAAAGTGGCTCGACTCGAAAAACAAGTAACTGACATGGCAGACCACATGGACGATTTAGAGAACCGCAGCCGCAGATGTAACCTTCGCCTGGTCGGGCTTCCCGAGGGCACGGAGGGAAATGATGTTGTCGCCTTCATGGAGTCATGGCTCCCCTCCTATCTCGAGCTCACAACTAAAAATGGGAAGATCAAACTAGACCGCGCTCACCGCTCTCTAGCACCGAGGCCGGGCCCCAGCCAGCGCGCCAGACCCATCATTATGAAGCTTCACAACTTTGCTGATAAACAACGTGTGATGGCCGCAGCTCGACGCCTGGCTACGCAGCCGAACCAACCAACAAGTCGGATCAAAGTCTCCTTCTTTAATGATTATTCAGCGGCGGTAGCCAAGAAACGCAAGGCTTTCGACGAGGTGAAAAGCTGCCTGAGGAAGAAGAATGTGGATTATGCGCTTCTCTACCCCGCCACACTGAGGCTGTTTGCCAACGGCAAGGAGAAGAGATTTAACACACCGGAGGCAGCTGCGTCCTACGCGGACTCGCTGCCCTGAATCCCCGTAACCACCGGAGTACTCCTTTTCTTCACACTATGCCTTAATTAACCGGTGTGAGTACTTGCCGAATCTAGGCGTATATGACTCTTTTTTTTCGTCCTCGCTGCTTATAAGCGACCAGGTGAAATCTTCCACCCCTTCGGGCACCGGACGGACTGTGTTTTCGTCTATGGGTAGGCGTGAGTTACGCGCGTGCAATGCCCTTCGGCTTTCCCGACGGGCAGGAGGAGATTGGTTTTTCCCTACATGTTTAGTAGGGCTGTTGCCAAATCACTGTTCTTTGAATGTTCCGTCACACAGCTCTTTCATGCCTTTTTTATTTTTATTTTATTTATTTATTTTTTCAACCAGGGTGTGGTGAACCCTTTGGCTCAATATGCTTTGTGTGATACATGAATAAGTCTAATAATGAGTAGGCTGCGAATATGCACCTGGAATGTACGAGGGGTTCACAGCCCTATTAAGAGGAGGAAGATATTTACTTGTCTAAGAAAGGACGGTGTAGATGTTGCTATGTTACAAGAGACACATCTTGATAATAATGAACATTTGAAGTTGCAACAAGGATTATATGGACAAGTGTTTTTTTCATCTTTCACTACAAGAAGTAGAGGAGTGGCAGTGTTGATTAGGAAAAATGTACCTTTTGTAGTAACTGATTGCGTTAAGGATCTGAAGGGCCGCTACGCGATAGTCAAAGGGATTTTGCAAGGCCAAAATATCTTATTACTGAATGTTTATTTTCCACCTGCCCACCCAACTACCTTTCTTACCAAAATGTTTCTGGAATTAGCCCCATTTCTTCCTAACTCTACCGTTATTATTGGTGGTGATTTCAACTTAATGTTAAATCCGTTTATGGACAGATTTCCACACAGCATTGCAACTCCTTCTCCTCAGGCCAAAGCGCTTCATGCTCTATGCGACGAGTTTGGACTTGTGGATGCTTGGAGATATACTCACCCCTCCGATAAGCAATACACATTTTTTTCGGCTCCGCATAGGTCCCAAACTAGAATTGATTACTTTTTTCTCCCGAAAACTGACTTAGGTTCAGTAGTATCGTGCGACATAACAAGTATAATCATCTCAGATCACGCTAGGGTAATCATGGATCTCGATCTTAAAGCTGCGCTTCATAGGTCCCGCCACTGGAGGCTTAATACCATTATTCTTAAGGATGAGGAATTTACCTCTCACTTCTCTGCAGAATTTAAAGCGTTTTTGGATATCAACACCCCCTCAGCTACTACTGCCTCTGTTTTGTGGGAAACATGCAAAGCTTATGCGAGGGGCCTAATTATTTCGTATTCTGCGACAAAGAAGCGACAACGGATGGAGGAACAAAAATCTTTAGAGAGCGAATTGATGGATAAGGAGAAAACATATATTGCCTCCCCATCACCACCATTATGGCAAGAAATAACCGCACTCAGGTCAGCGCTGAATTGCCTTCTTACCAGAGATGCAGAGAAGAAACTTAAATACACCAGACAGAGGTTCTACGAGCATGGAGATAAGGCCGGTAAATGTCTGGCGTACTATGTTAAGAAGCGCGCAGAATCGAATACCATTGCAGCGATATCTGATGAAGGTGGCCACAAGATATATGAAAACAAACTGATAAATGACTGTGTTAAGAAGTTCTACGAAGCCTTGTACTCTTCTCAACAAGTCCCGGAGGGGGTGCAGCTGATGCATAATTTCTTCACCCAATTCGACTTACCAAATTTGTCAGAGGAACAGAAGACTGCCCTTAACAGCCCTATAACTAAGACCGAAGTGTTTAAGGCTATTAAATCACTGCGAAGTGGAAAGTCGCCAGGGCCTGATGGCTTCTGTTGTGAATTTTATAAACAGTTTCGGGATATTATTGTGGAACCGCTTCTTGATATGTTCAACCACTCCTTCATTACGGGTGAATTCCCGCAGACACTGAAGGAAGCCAACATTTCCCTAATTCTAAAGAAAGGGAAGTGTCCTGATTTGTGCGGATCCTATAGACCTATAGCCCTCTTGAATGTAGATAGGAAACTGCTTTCTAAAATTCTGGCCACCCGCTTAGAAAATTTTTTACCTGTGCTGATAAGGGAGGACCAGACAGGCTTTATAAAGGGTCGAAACTCAGCCACCAATGTTAGACGCTTACTGAACGCTATTGTAGCTTTCAAGCAAAAATCTAATGACGGCCTGGTGCTTTCTCTCGATGCGGAGAAAGCATTTGACAGAATTGAGTGGTCTTATTTGTTGTATACTCTGGGCAAATTCGGCTTAGGGGAGAATTTTATAAAATGGGTCAAAGTTATCTACAATAATCCACAGGCAGCAGTCCTGACTAATGGACTTAGGTCTGATTACTTCAACACTCATAGGGGAGTTATGCAGGGCTGCCCCTTATCGCCCCTTCTATTCGCTCTGGCCATAGAGCCTCTTGCTGAGGCCATAAGGGCGACGCCCACAATACGTAGTTTAGAGATTGGACAGCTGTGTCATAAAATAACCTTATACGCGGACGACATCTTGATTCTTTTGACTAACCCTGTAACATCCGTACCCAGTCTCATTGAGGTGATTGACAGGTTTAGCCATTTCTCTGGCTATAGAATCAATTTGGCTAAGTCAGAGGCCATGCCTCTCGGTACTCTTTTCACAATGCCGGCTACTGTTCCTTCCTTTCCTTTTAAATGGTCTCCTAATGGATTTGTGTATTTGGGGATCTTTATTACCCCGTCTTTCGACCAATTGTACAAAGCCAACCTCACACCCTTATTTGGCAAACTCAAACAGGACCTAGAGCGGTGGGCGTCACTTCCTGTCTCCTGGCTAGGACGCATTGCCCTGATCAAAATGAATGTGCTGCCCAGGCTATTGTATCCTATCCAAATGATCCCCGTCTTGTTCTCTAAGAGAGTACTGAAGGACATAAATGGTTGGCTCACCTCTTTCATCTGGAACAAGCGCAGACCCAGACTCAAGATGGCAGTGTTGCATCTGCCAAGCTCCAGGGGCGGCTTGGATCTACCTAATATTAGATTGTATCAGCTTTCTGCCCATTTAAGATTTGTGAGCGACTGGGTTAGGGGTAAAACCTCAATCTGGTCGGATATTGAGACAGCTCTGTCACAATGCAAACTGAGCGATCTATTATTTTGTAATGATTTTAACGGAATTAAGGCCCTTTGTACAAATCCTGTAACAATCAACACCCTAAAAGCGTGGCGAATTGTCCGCCGTCTTGAGGGAAGATCGAGAATAACATCAACCTTTACCCCTATAATGAATAACCCTGCTTTCCCTCCGGGTTCTTTGGACCCCGGCTTTCAACGATGGTCTGATAAGAATATTAAGTCTCTTGGTGACCTTTTCTCGGGTGGTGAACTCATGTCGTTTGAACAGCTTACCAACAGTTACGGCTTGCCTAGACAGGATTTCTCTCGTTTTTTGCAAATACGACACTATATCACTCACAATACAACCCTTGCTGAGCACCCTGAAGTATCTGATGTTGAGAGGGTTTTGTTTGGGCAACAGCTGACGGTGTCTCTGAGTTCATTTTACCATGTGCTTAATGCTTTGACTACCACTGATGCGCAGGGGATTAGAGGTGTGTGGGAGAGGGAACTGTCAGTAACCATAGATGAAGATAAGTGGGATACCGTTTGGTCTCTCGCAAAAAGGATTTCAATTTGTACTCGGACAAGAGCAATCCAATTTAAGATTTTACACAGATTACACGTATCCCCTCACCGCAGACACCTCTTCAGCCGCTCTCTTTCCCCTGTGTGTCTTAAGTGCAAAACTGATGTAGGGACTTTAACTCACTGTTTTTGGTCCTGTTACAAGCTTCAAGAATACTGGGCTGACATTACAGGTGAACTGGGGAAAATCTTCCACGTTGATATAGAGATGGACCCTTTGTCCCTGATTCTAGGTCTTCCAAGTGACCGCCTAAAAGCGGCGGCCAACAAAAGATTGTATAACACTCTAACATTTGCAGCCAGGAAAAATATCCTCTTACAATGGATCAACGATAGGACTCCCACTGTCTGTGGCTGGCGCAAAATAGTTTTTGAACTGATTCCTCTGGAATACCTCACACACGTTATACACCACAGTGTGGGTCAGTTCTATGGGATGTGGCACCCCTTTTTGGACTATATTGGACCGGACCTTTCCGCTATCTTATTCAAAGGACTACTACACACGTGATCACCACCCGGGCGCTGTAAGACTGACTCACCACCTCTTGTATGTTATATTTTGTATTTTGTATCTTGTATTATGCCTTATTTAAGAGCTGTTGTGTACGTTTTGTGTTTGTACTGTTTTGTTGTTCTGTGTCTACTGTCGAGACACTGTCGTGTTAAAGGAAAATCTGCAATAAAAACAATGATGAAAAAAAAACAAAAAAAAAACTACAAATATAAATCTTTGTTTAATGACTTCAAATAATGTTTTTCTGTTCACTATTCAAGAACAACAAAACAGCTGCTTCACTGTGTACACGAGACACATTTTGATTTTCCCATCTAACTCTTGATAAGAGTCCGAAACATCGTTTTCCGACCTTGCTGCATAGAAAATAGCACGGCCAGCTGCTTATGGAGTAACATTATTAACTAAATCAGCGGTCCCCAACCTTTTTTGCGCCACGGACCGGTTTGATGTCAGGCAATATTTTCACTGGTGGATAAATACAACAAAATAAAATGATCCAACCAAGACAAAAACGGTGGTATTTTGCAAATATATTAATAAAGGGTAATTCACTGTGTAATTGTTTAACTTCATTAGCAGCGTCCTCCTGAAATGCGCCAACAACAGAGAGTAACATCCTCCTCTCTGCCCCTTAATGCTCTCTGGTCGCTATGGTAACGTGTAAATATTTCTTTCAAAATAAGACACGGAACCACAACACGGGAAAAGACCGAGTTAACGATAAAAGCCCTGAAAACCATAAATTTCACACCCGAGCCTCAACTCTCGCGGCCCGGTAACAAACGACTCACGAACCGGTACCGGTACCAGCTGATTTATTTCTTAGGAAAAATTTGGGAACTATATAATGTCAAGCACGTGACTACTTTCAATAAAAGATGTCACCAAATCTTGTCGTGGCTCGTCCCCTTCTGAGAAGCCGAATTAGGCGTGAGGAGACAAACAGTTCATTCTGTCTACCTCCCAAGTCGTTTCTATCTCTGTCTCCTTCTCTCACTACTTCCAGCACACAGCGCACTACAAACAACCAACAAGGTTTTTTTTAATCATGTGCCTGCTGTGCACTATTTAATTTAACTCTGCCTCGACTTGTGAGTTTCTTTAATCAATTCTAGCTTAAAATTATCCACCATCCACCACTGTGCCAGTTCCTGACATTAAAGCTCTGTCTCTGTCCCAACACTCTGCAAACTATGCGAGTAATTAGTAATGCAGCCCCCTCCAAATTCTTTCATGTCTGAATTGAAATTTATTGCTGAGACAATTAGTGTAATTATACTGTTTGCCGCCTGCTTAAGAAGGTGGTGGCATGCCACTGTAGCAGGATCCAACTTGTGCGCTTATGTGCGTGTCTCCTCTTTGACTAATGTGTTGTTGCAAAATCATAAACATGGGAAAATGCACACTGACTTGATTTAGCAACATGCAACATGGTAGCTGACTAGCACGTGTGATTTATGGCACCCAAATCTCTGTTGATCCACAGCTCACACCTCATACCTAAAGCAATACGTGGTCGACAGGAATAGAAGAGCTGAGCGCTTAAGCAAGTTCTTTTCTGTAGTTCCTGGCAAAAAAAAACAAAACAAAACAAAAACAGGGGCAGCAAGGGATTGGGAGTCTGAGAGCAACGAACCTCTGTGAAACAGCAGAGCAGAACACTGACTAAGAAGGGAGAGGCAGAAAGCCAAGGAAGTGGGTTAGCAGGGAAAGATGGTAAAAGAAAGAAAAGTAATAAAAAAAATGGGTGTTGGGAAAAAGCATAAATAGGTATGGCACAAATCAAGGGATTTGGGAAAAGTTTTATTTATTTATTTTTAAATGAAAGACAGAGAGAACGGGGATCAAGGTCTGAGTGGCTGCAGCCAGGGCCTGTGGTGCCCTGAAATCCCAGGGCTGTGTCTGGTAAATTGGTGGGTGGGGTACATGGTGGCTGTTGATAAGCAGATAGAAAACAGTGCTCAGTGCCTATAAATACATAATAAATACACATAGGAAAACCCTGGAGCCATGGGACTAGCATGGCAAGGGTGCACAGGGAGGGAAGATGGACTCCCTACATAAAGATGTGGAGCACTGCTGCAGAGACGTTCAGTGAAAAACACAGAGATGGATACAGAAATATAGAAGAGGGTGAGAAACAGTGAAAGGGAACAAATTAGATGGAACGAGGAAATTATCCTGGAGAAACTGATGGGATCTCACTAACACGAGTCGTGTTGTTCTGTTTCATAAGACCAGAAAACAAAAAGAGGATGCATCTTACTCCTTCAACCTGTCAGGTTTCAACTTGTTTTTGCCATTGTGCCACCATTAAATCCTCACAGATACAAAAGGAAACCGCAGAAATGAAAAATGGTGGAAAGCAACAAAACTGAGCTCGTAAAGCATTTATAGGGGCCGTCTGAGAGGCTTTATGAGCAGAGGAAAACAAGTTTTTGCAAAAAGGAGGAACAATATATGACAGATTCAGATTTTCCAGAGATGTGAAAGCTGGGAGGGTAAGTGGGTCAGGAAACTCACAGGAGAGGAGCAGAGGGGCAGCAAATACGGCACACTGAGCCATTTCCTTCCAGCTGAATCACTCATATTATATCAGGAGAAAATGAGAGGATGGAGGTGTTGTTGGAGGGAGGGAAAGCAGGGCTCGCCTCTCGCTTTCAGTTCTCCCAAGACCAGAGATTGATGGGTGTGGCTGGAGGAAAGAGGAGTGATGGTTAAAAGAAGTGACGGGAAGAAAAAAAGGGACAGAGAAAAACAGGAAACAGCCTGGGGAGGGTTAGATACGAAGCAGAAGAGAGGCGAATGAGGAAATAAAACTGAAAAAGCTGGAAGAGGAATGAAGAGGTAAAGGAGAAATGCCTAAAAGGTGCTGTCAGAGTCCAGGTGTGGAACATCACGCTTACTGATTTTAGCATACCAAAGATATTAAAGGACAAAGTTAATGATATTAGTCATTTAAATATTAAATAAAAATTAGTAATAAAAAACAATTAATTCCGTATTTAAACATTAGGCTACATGGATGAAGTCGCTGTTTTCCTTCCTCCTCCTTTCTCATCAATCGATCAATCAGTTTATTCATATTGCACTTTTCACAGGATAAAATCCACAAAATGCTTCACAGTAATATAAAAACAGAAATACATAAAATACATCAAAAATCAAACATACAGAACAAATCTAATTAAAAGACAATCTAAATAAATGAGTCTTAAGCTGCTTTTTAAAAGAATAAATACGATCAAGGCAACGTAATGATGGAGGGAGAGCATTCCACAACCTGGGGGCCACCGCTCTAAAAGATCTATCACCTCTGGTCTTAAAACGGGTTCGTGGGACTACCAACAGCCTTTGATTAGATGATCTCAGGCTGCGAGAGGGAGCGTGGGGTTCTAAAGATCTGAAATGTAGGCAGGGGCATCACAATTCAAAGCTTTAAAAGTCAGTACTAAGATTTTAAAATGAATTCTGAAATGTACTGGAAGCCAGTGTAATGAACGTAACACTGGTGTAATGGGCTCTCTTTTTCGTGTTTTAGTTAAAATCCTTGCAGCAGCATTCTGGACTAACTGGAGACGGTCAAGATTCCTTTTGCTCAAACAAAGAAAAAGGCTGTTACAATAATCTAAGCGAGATGAAATAAAAGCATGAATAACCATTTCTAACTCAGATTTAGACAGCAAAGTTCGCAGTTTGGAGATGTTTCTTAGCTGAAAAAGGCAGTTCCTAATTAACTGGCGAGAGTGTTGTTCTAGGGACATGGTAGAATCAAACATCACACCGAGGTACCTGAGGCTCGGGTGAACAGATGAGCCAAGAGAACCAAGATGCTGTTTGATTAGAGATATCTGGTTGTCGGGGGAAATAATTAATGTTTCTGACTTCTCAGAGTTCAACAGTAGTTGTCACCAAGCCACTGTTCAATGGAAGCAAAACATTTATTAAAGAGGACAGTTTATGGACTTCCATCGGCTTAAAAGAGCAATAGAGCTTAATATCATCAGCATAGAAGTGATAAGACACCTCAGGGAACTGCCTAATTATAAGTCCTACATATACAAAAGAAAAAGAAGAGGACCCAGAACTGAACCCTGCGGTACCCCACATGTCAGATCCTAGAATGTGACATAAACTGATTTGCAAAAACACTAAAAGATCTGTTGGAGAGGTACGACTGAAACCACTTCAAAGCCAGACCGGACACACCGACTACGTCCCAGAGCCTGTTAATCAGGATGGTATGTCAATGGTGTCAAAGGCAGATGTCAAGTCCAACAAAACCATGACTGAGGATGCTCCGGAGTCAGCTGACACCATAATGTCACTAGAGACTTTAAGTAATGCGGTTTCTGTTGAGTGACTTTTACGGAAATCCGACTGAAATTTGTCATACATTTCATGTTTTTCTAAAAAAGTGGAAAGTTGATCTGCAACTACTTTTTCCAGAACTTTCGACAATAATGGAAGCTTAGAGATAGGCCTATAATTCTTCAGCTGAGCTGGATCCAAACTGCTCTTTTTTAATATCGGCTCAACAACAGCATGCTTACAGAAACTAGGGACCACAGAGAGGCATTGCATATCTCTACAATAGAGGGGCCAGTGGCAGAGAGAGCATTTTTAAACAGCCCAGCAGGTAGAATGTCATTTGCACAAGTGGTAATTTTCATTTTATCCAGCAGGAGTGAAAGGTCATGTATGTTCATTGGGTTAAACACTGACAGTAAATGAGGGGGAGGTGGCCCAGAGACACAAACAATATAGTGAGACACTCACTAGTTGCACTCCATATGACAAGAAAAGCAAACAGTGGATGGAAATGACCGTTGTGGTTACCTGGTGGGAAATTAGGACGAGAAAGATCAAGCCAAGATGTTACAAAGTTGTGCAGGCTCCACGTTCTGATCGGTTCCAAGATTAAGTTGCTTTTTTTTACTGTTAAACTAAAGCCTTAAGCATTTATTTTACATTTTTACTGCTTAAAGCGCTTTGGGTGACTTGAAAAGCGCTATATAAATCCAATCCATTATTATTATTATTATTATTACATTTGCCTTACTCTATGTCACTATGATTGCACTATAATGCTGCTGCTGCTGGCAACTTGCTTCAGTAGATTCACACTTCAAATTAGGAAGTGTGTCATCAGTGATAGCAGCTCATTGGAAAAGGATGGAAAAAGCCCTTCCCTTACATACACTTAAAAAAGCATGCGCTCTGCGAGCCACAAGCATCAATAAAACATTACTTTTTTCAGTATTTTCTTTCTTTTAGATTATCAGAAATATCATTATCACAAATCTTCGTGAAATATTGTATATATATTATAATTTTGAGGCTATATCACCCACTCCTACTTGGGAGCCACTTGTGGGGAGCATGTCTGTTTTCATGGTAATCAATTGAAAATGAGCAAAGCAACCAACTGACAGACCGGCGTTGCTTGGAGCAACATGGCTAACATTAGGAAAAGGCACTCAGTGTTAAAACCTCTTATTAGTTTTAGCTGAACCTTTGGGGTGCATTAGATTTAGTTCTGCATCTCCTACATTTAAATCCTATTATTAAGAGATCTCCAGAATCATGTATGGATAGGAGGAATGACTACAACAACCAAAAACAATTGGGAACACTGTCACAAATGGACCAGATAGACAGTTTCTTTATGAGTTAGGCTTACATATAAAATGTAAAACTATCTTCTAGATTCACAAAGAGAAAAGGAAAAAAGCTGAAAAGTGAAGAAGCCAAACTGGCCACTGAGACACAAACTGCCACTCAGTTCCTCGTGTACCGTCACGCATTTTCCTACAAGAGCACCGAGCAGCAAATCTTCATGTAACATGCCAATTTTTTTTCCTTCTTTCTTCAGCCTCGAGAAAAACTGGCTTCAAATACAGCAAGCTAACAGTAACTAATGATGTACACAGCATGACAGATGCATGCACGTTTAATTCAGCGTATAAAAAATACATGGGGGGGGGAAAAAAAGGAATCTGTGTATATTTGCATATTTAATGTGAAGCCTTTTCTTACATCTGCTGCACTTAACTGCAGCTTTTTCCATTTACTGCACAGCTGAGAGCGCAAACAAACTGCTTTTAATGTTTCCTTACACACTATGAAAGATGCGAAAGCCTCTCTTCAGACTGACTGATAAATTACGAGTTACACTCTTACATTTAGAGGAGGGAGTGTTGCGTGCTGCATGTTTAAGCGGTCTCCCTGCTTGAGTTGTTCATTGACAGTGAAGTAGGGGAGGACATGTAGAATTAAAGGTGAAAACCCTGCCTCGATTTAGACTCTAGGCTATGATTTTACCGGACCATTACTTTGAATGATGAGTCAGCCACGCCCCCTCTGAAGTTAGCTCGTGTGTGGGCAAGAACTGAAACTCCAAAGCTCATATTTGAATTGGCACTAGGCAAACACCGTAAATGCCCCCACCGCTACCACCACCCCTTGCCATTACCACCTCCCCCCTCCTCCATAGCCCTACACTGAGTTAAGCGAACACACAGCACATCATCACAGTTGGTAGAGAAGCACCATCGCTCGCAGCACACTAATCCGTGCAATTTTGCCAAGCTGCTTTCTCCTCGCAGGGCCTAACAATGCTGAAGTCACTTTTCCTGCCTCTCCCTCTCTTTTTCTTTTTTTTCTTTTTTGCAAACAACAACAAATCATAATCCTTTGGTGAGCTCAGCCATATGGTCTTTTCTTTATCCTTTCTTTATCCACACCCCACTGACATTAATAATCTGTGTGGCTGGGGAGATGGTATAGGGCCAAAACACTCCCAACATTCAAATAATCCCACTGTCATTTTTTTGTACTTCTTTTGGCTGAAAAAAACATTTGCTTTGAAACTGATGGGTTGATGTATCGTGATTCTCCTGCAAATGATGAGGACACAAAAAAACTGTCAGACTGTAAATCATTCACTGCTCAACTTCTAAATATATTTACGTTTTATAGCAACTGAGTTGTAAAGGGCAACAGAAAAACACTGACAACCTGAGAGGACTTGCCAATAAATCTATAGTGCTTCGTAGCTTTACAGTAATTTCAGCTCTTTGTTTAGCTGACTGCTGCAGGCGGCGGTTGTTTTCACAAAAATCTTTAAAATCAATTTGTGCTTTAACTGTTCAACACCAGCACAGTGAACAACTAGCTGGTGAACACAGTGGGGCCTCTCCGTATTTAAGACACAGCTCAAAACACATCTGTTTAAACTGGCTTATTCGCTTTAATGCTGATTTTATCTGTTGTCACGCTCTGTTTTGTAATTTTAACTTATTTTATGTATTTTATGACTATTGTTGCTTTTATTAATTGTGTTTTTTGTAAGGTGACCTTGGGTTTCTGAAAGGCGCCCTCAAATAAAATGTATTATTATTATTATTATTACATGCATGCAAAGCTGCAACCTAAGGCCCCAATCGCACAGGGCTAGAGACCAGTCAGTCACCCACAGCCACCAGTCTCTATGGAAAAAAAGTGTATTCTTTGACTGGTTGGTGAATGGTAAATGGAGGTTTCTACCAGTAAAACTTGCACCAAGAAACTCTTTGCGAGCTCCAGTCAATAGCAGGTTCCCAGTAGTTAGCATGGCAGACAGTGACTTGTCTTGCTAAGCAGCAGTCAAACTGATAGCTAAAAACATTTTTATTCAAAGTTAAATTTGTGTTGTTTGTAATGTGCTGTTTGCAGTGGTAAACTTTCAGTTTGAAAGCTAATATTCTCTATTGCAAATTTCAAGCTTCACTACAGCTTAGAGAGTTAATTAAAGTTAGTTAGTTAAAGTTTTTCTTGACAACTCAACTGCATCTTTTATGCAAACTACAGGCAACAGTGACACTGTGTTAGTGAGGAAACAATCACAATGAAGTATGCAGCGCAACCAGTTTTGTTACCAGTTTCACTTGGCAGCTGCCAGCAACTTGAATCAACCACTCGACAACCGGGAAATACTTATTTTTCCTTAGCAACCAGTGGCTGCCAGGTATTCTCTGACTAATCTTTAGGCCTGTGTGACTGAGGCCTAAGCAGAAGTTCCAAAAAACTGCAATTCACTGAATGACCACTTCAGGCTCCCATCAAAATGTTTGAGTAAAGATTTTGTTTATAATTCAGCAGGTAAAATTTGACTAAGGCTTAAAATTTACATTATAAGAGATGTGGCAGATTTGACTGGAAGGCGGTCGCCAATGCAAATACAGCCATCTGCTAGGCCTTCACTCATTTGGTTGCACAGCTCATTCAAGAAGTCTTCCATTGCAATCAGTTTTTGCGAGTGAAATTGTGTTATTGTATCTGTTGTATCCATGTAGCCATACAATGCAGCTTGCAAGCATCAGCCAGCAACAACAACTCCACACTTTTGTCTAAATATCTTCAAAAATAAAAGATATGGGCATGGTCATAAAAATAAATTTAAGGCATCAAAATGTGAGTCTGCATACCAGCCGGTCATGTAACTGTGGCTGCATCCGTCTTTTAAAATCTATGCTTGGTCCCTCCAGCACTAATGCAGGCAAGCAAGTCTTTCTTCCAGTAGATTTGTCTATTTTCTGAATGAGAAGCCTCCAAAGTCACATTACCGCACTTGTTGTCACTTTGTCAAATTATGTAACGATTGTCTTTGTTGTTTTTATTTCAGCAGAGAGCGCTAACATGCCAAGAGGGCCCCTATAAACTGTAATGAAACTGAAGTGTGGCCAGTAAAAAAACAAAAAAAGAGCAACTGAGAATATTATTGTGCCACTAAATCAGCACATCCCAGTGGAACAAATTACATGCTGTCATCACTTGTAAATTATGATCAGTTCTTAGACATCCATTCCTAAAAGGTGGAGAGAAAGACTCACAGTTCAGTATAGTTTTTTTCTCATTGCGATTCATGTTAGGCATCTATTCATGTTGAGACACGGGTGCTGTGTTTGACTTTTTAATCTTCCCATCTGAGACTAGCTGCTTCACTTGTATCTCAAGAAATGAGATAAATGCTGCAAAAAAAAACAACAAAAAAACAGCCAAGGACCTTGCAGTGCTATAATTAAACCTGACAATCAGGAATGCTGAAAAGCAATGGTTGATCATGGTATTTTACCTCCTGCTTCATTACAGTCTAAAGGTGTTTTTTCCTGACACTAACTGCAGCTTACAAAAGGGATCAGTTCCTGCTGCCAGGACAGTGTGATGAGACAATGAGCTTTAATGGCTATTGAAGGCAAGAAAAAAAAAAGAAGGAAGATCACAGAAGAGGCCTTGAGCTCTGCTGCAAACCAGAGCGGAGCTCCAACAAACGATAAAACGTTGGAAACTTTGCTAAAACCAGAGCTGTCCTGCACCATGGCAGGAGAACAGATTAGGTTTGTTTCCCCCCTTCAGAATAAGTCCAGAAATAAAGACTCCTTCTCCTTTAATTAAAACGACTAGCAACGCTTTCACCAGTACCTTGGCTTTGTTCATCCTGAGCACACAGGCTCAACTAACTGGACCGAGGCATGCCGTGCCGCTCCTTAGAAGCGAAACTGCATCTAGGCCTATCGCTGTAAACAGTCCAAATGTGCAAAGACCAAATTGCGAGATGAGCTGAGCAAAAGGAAAAAAAACTGCAAGGACTGATCCTCAGACTCAAGCGTTTTCTCCACACGCTCCTACGCTGGTATAAACAGCACAGCAAGTAAATTAGTCCACGATTCTTGGCTGGAGTTAAAGGGACTGAAGTTAAGATTTATTTAAAGTCGCCCTTCTGCCAGAATTTCTGTCTTGACAAGATGACAGCTTTCTAAAACTCTGTCCAGTAAAAAATGAGATGTGAGGAAGTGTGACTTTTGTTTACAGGTCCTGCTTGATTTGTATCTTGCGTCCTGAAAGCAAACGAACAACGAATACAAGCGTGGAAGCTTTAACGTGGATTGGCCCACGGAAAGAGAAGCAAAATCAAACAAACAAAATCAAAGGTGCGAAAAGCTTCTCTGAAGTTTATGCTTTGCAGTCCCAGATTGTAAAAGCGCGTACTCGACTTTCTACCCAAGTCGAGTACACAATACCAAACACAGGACACATGACACTGACTCTCAGAAGACATTAAGGGCTCATTTCCAGCCACCCTCTGTGCCTCTGCTTCCAGCATCTGGCTCGCAGTAATAGCACCGTGGAGGGGCCGGACTCAGGCCAGATGAATCAATACCTGCTGCCATTGTCACATCAGCTGCTGAGGTGTACTGTGTCCAGACAGAGACAGAGTAAAGCCTGCCTCTGAGTGACAGTCCCTTCAAAGCAAAGAGACAAGATGACAGATGGTATCAAAGCCTGCTTTCCCATAGAAATACAGAGCAGGATCAGGTTTTCTGAGGAGTTTATGCCCGAGTAATTAACTGCTTTTTTCTTCAATGAGTTTATCAGTGATGAACCGCAATTGTGACAGTCGAAAAAAACTTGCTTTTGAGACCGCAGAAAAATGGCAGCGCAGCACGCATTTAAAATGCATGTCTGTGCGTGAGCATGTGCAGCTCTGGCGATTGCTCGAACACACATACACACGCACACAAAAGCACACAGATGGCAGAGGAATTTAGCCGAGGCTTTGATATGCAGATTGGATGCTGGCTTGTCATCTCTGCTGGCTGCAACACTGTGTTATCGTTTCTTCAGCACAACATTAAGGCTGATAACATTTACCTGAAGGGGGCAGTTGACTGATAATATCGTCAAGACATTCCTGCTCCTGGAAGGCCTGGGAAAACACTACGTGGAACAGTATCGTAGAAGAGCCATGCTGTATGCACAGGGGCATGAGTAAAAACATACACACACAAACACACACAGACGCACACGGATCAGCACAAAAAGACAAAGAAATAGGAGCACACTTTTCTCCTTCTTGTCTCCTAGGCACCGACAGTATGAGTACTGTGACAGCTGGGACGCCTTCATGTCCAAAGTCATCAGAGGTGGCAGTAAAACTGTGACACACACATACACATACACAGACACACAGTGAGATTTCAATTGCAGCGACAGCAATGTATAGTGTGGAAGATGGGAGAAGAATGGATGCTGATGCTGGGACTGCTGAAAATTAACTGTAAATTACATAAAAGGAGTGAATGCCAGCGTCTAACAGACATGTCAATAGAATATGTTAGTGGAGGATAAAAAAGTATCTCAGGCTCACTAATACCTACATTCTACATACCGGTAAATCATGACGCCTGATTACTGTAGGTGGCAGAATGCCAGCAGTACATTAGTAGATTATTACAGTGGGACACTTGCTCATGTGCAGCTTCCTGCATCCCCGCTAGACCGTAGATTAGTTGCGTAAGCTTCTGCTGCTGAGTACTCATAGCAGGGTTGGCTATAGTGTAGCCTCTATGCTGTCTATGACATTGGCCCAAATTAAGAGATTATTTCAGAGGAGAGAGAGTTTATCCTTTAATTTTAATTATAGGGAATTTCACAGCAGATAAACTGAGTAATTAAATAGATTTAGTGGCATTATTTTTTTCTAAACTTCTTTTTATCACTGTTATTTTTTTCTTTTTGGGTTGATAAAACCAAAATATTTAAGGTGATTACTGATTACTCTCTACTTAAAGGTATGGGATTACTTATACAGTATCTACTATGTGCGTCTTCTATAGTCTGTACTTTTCCATTAGTATTAATATACGTGGTATACATAGAGTGGAAGTTCCAAGTTTGCAGTAGCAAATTACAGAGATTAGCTAAAATATTATGGATGCTATGATAATGAGTTCTTTTACAGCCTCTTACTGCCTCTAGGAAGTGGGTAAGTGGCAGCCAGGTGCTGTTAATCAAATGCAATTTAATAATTGATCAGCAAGTGACCACATCTGTAAAAGAAGTGGGTGTTGGTGGTTGCTGGTCTGAAGGACTCAGCTGTGTGTGTTACCACAATGCCACAGTTTTTCCAGGACTGGACGTCTCAACAAGATGTGAAGCACGGTGGTGGAGGGATGATGATTTGGGCTTGTTTAGCAGCCACAGCACCTGGATGCTTTGCAGTTTTTACGTCAACAATGAACTCCAAAGTATTCTAGAAATGTGAGGCCCTGTATGACAGCTAAAGCCTGGCCAGCACAATGAACCCAAGCACAGCTGCCAATCTACAACAGAATCGATGGAAAAGAAAAGGATCGGGGCATATCTCAAAAAAACTAAAGCAATGCTGCAGAGAAGAGCGGGTCAAAATTCCCCCTCAAAGACGTACAAGACTTCTAAAGTCACACAGAAAATGATTACTTCATGTTAGTGCTGCTGAAGGTGCTTTTACAAGTTACTGGCTCATAGGCTGTACTTAGTCATATGAAAAGGAAGTTTTTCACAGCACTCTATGCAGTGATGTGAACATTTTCTTTTTCATATGACTGCATTTCATTCGTTCAGCTGTTGTGTTTAATTTACCATTAATGTCATCGTAAGTGGTAACTATAACCTTAGATTTGGTGAAGGCCAAAGTTGTTCCTGTTCCTATTCTTCCCGGGGTTAGGGGTAAGGTTAGGGTTAGGGTTGGCACTCAAAGAGTTAATGTTTATCAGAAGGGTTGTGAGAGTGAGTTGCTGAGTTAATCATTCATACTGTGGTAGGACAGGGACAGGAATATGAAGACTGCTGCTCTGCTCATTGTAAAAAAAAAGTACATTTCAATCTGCCAAGCTGATATTTATCAAGAATTCCAGACAAAATGAAATATGATTGCATTTAATTAGCAGTAACTGCGGTATGTAATTTGAGAAGGTATAGTTAGATTAGTTGTACCTGCTGCACTGGCTTTGTGTAATTAAAATGAAAAAACAAGTGACTGAAAACTAAGTCAGTTAACTGGAAATATTTTAGATGACTTAATAAGCATTCCAATGTAACTGTAATCAAACTGCTGGTATACTTTCTGCTGACTGAAATAAACTGGGGAAGTGGGACCGGTGTACAGATTTTGGAGGGTTATTCATCAATAAGAATAAAAGCTGAAGGGGATGATTTTTCCCATGGAGTTAATTTTGTAGCCTCAATGAGCCAATAATGTTGAATAAAAAGCTCTTAATGTAAGCTATTGCTTTGCTTATATGCTTATATAAAGGAAGGGAAACTGAGTACATTCTTAGTGTTTCAGGGGTTATAAAAATAAAATAAAAAGCAGTGATTTACTGGAACCAGGCCGCAGCTGAACAGCACAGTGTGCATCACTGCCCCGCGGCACTACCTTGTCCAATATCGATCATTTCAGCCACGCTTCACTCTAGCAACAAAAAAAATCAAAAGTTCAAACATTTTTTTTTCAGGGCGTTCTGTCGACTGCCTCGTCTCAGACTACATCTGTTTTGTGATCGGCACTGTACTAATGCACCCAATCTTCTCCCTTCCCCTTATTCACCTCGGGACAACTGCAGGTGAGTTATAACCTGGCATCCCTGGCAACACTGAAGAAGAGTGAGATTATATTTGTAAGACTCCATGGCATCAGGGTGAATTACACCAAATTAGTTTTAGTCAGATTATTCCCATCTCGCTACATGTAGCAGTCAGACTAACACATTTAGTGGAAAACACAGAGCAGCTGCGTGATCCTGGCGCACAAGCAGCCCACAGTGTGTCACGGTCTCAGTGGGGAAGACAGAAAGGGGGTCAGATTACTAAGCCTAAGGGTTTCATTTGATCGTATGAATCATTCCGCTGCAGCGTACACTCAGCTACTGCAAATTTCTTCTACAGCACATGCAGAAGACTGGTGTGTGCGTTGTCCCTGCTTTGCTGGCGCGAGCACCTCTTTTAAATTGAGCACTCGTACACACTTTAATTTCAGCTTCGGCAAAGGCTGCACAATAATACCCTGGTGAAACAATTATAGCACTGGGGAAACAGTCAAAATATTAGCCAGAGAGAGAGAGAGAGAGCAGCGAAAGGCAGCGAGTGCTGCTAAATCACACATCGCACTGTGGCTATAATTTTAGATTAATTATTTAACAATCAAACAGAACCAGCGGTAACGCACAAAATGAATAGGCCTCAGATATTTCATAAGGGCGGTCATTGCTTTTACAAGCGTTTATAATATTCTGCTAATATTATATTGCGTTGCACCATTTCCAGACACGTTTCCCAGCAGTTTGGGGGTTAACGTGGAACTTTCAGCCCTGATGTTGCTTCTGTGCTGCTATGAATTTCCTCTGTTTCCAAACAGAGCTGCACTCATCATCCGCGCTCTGAATGACTTGTCCTCAGGCGCTTCATCCCTTTATTTCCTGACTCAAAGTCAAAGCACAGGCACAGAAGACCTTGTGAATACAATATCATACAGTAAACAAGAGCGCATGTACAAACAACCAAAAACCCGACTATAAGTCAAAATATATATAACAAAAATTGAGGGACAAATACAGAGCTTGGTCCGCGGAGGCGTTGTGTTTGCTTGGCACTGTCACAGTTTGAATACATGCTGGAACAATCGCTGAACTGTCCTGCTCCTTTTTTTCAGTCTTTGGTCATTTGCCTCTTTCAAGGACAAATCTGGGCAGCTTGCAGGACAAGGATAATAAGGACACATGCCCTTATTAAACAAAGCTCCTTCTATTTTATTCTTCCACCCTCCACAGCTTACGCACCTTGATGACACATCCCCCCCGCACACACAGGCAATTTCTCACTAATATTTCACATTTAACACAGACGTTTCCTGCGCGCTGTTATTTTGCGCTGCGGTCAATATGTTATCGACACAAACGAGGTGACGTGTGGCATCAGTCTCTTGTGTCCCCGGCGTGTCAATCAAAAATTACTCACGGACCCCGACTCGAGACAGATATAGATCTCTCGATGAGGAGGAGCAGCGGAAAGAGCGGATATCTCTTCGAGGAACACTGGAATTGATTTGCGTGCGACTGAGCCAACAGCCGGGCTGATTGACAAGCGATACAATTAAGTGGAAGCAAGAAGGAACGGAAGACCATCATTATATCAATCATCAGTCCTTCCCCCGCATCCCTTCGTCGATCATCTGCACTCATCATCTAATGGGCTTTGTGTGCTCTGAGACTAATTTCAGTGTAAATATTACAGTCACGTCTTTGCCGTTGACACTAGCACAAAGTCATGGTGACAGAAAGACAAAAGATAGGGGGAAAACACAAGAAGAGATGAAGATAAATAGAACAGAAGTGCTTGCTTTTGTTACCTAGTGCCTCAGGTTCAAAGTACAATCAAGCCCAGCAACAGCTGAACACACAAGTACTTGTACCAAAGGTCGCCCAGTCCATAGAGTATAACCTGCATACCTCTTTTTTAACTTCCACTAACAAGTACATGGACATTTGTGACAGGAAAAGGCATTATATGTATTACTGTTATTTGAACTTGAACGTAAGCTTTTGAAGGTACAAAATGTGTCATTGCTGGAGGGTTACTCCCAGTGAGACTGTTACCTTTTAAATGGACAATTTTTTGTTTTTTTGCCACCATGTACTACCAGTTCAGTCAACTGCAGTCTTTTTTTGCAGTTTCTGACCAGAACAGCTGTGATTAGTGATCCTTTGGAACTAATGTGAGATATTACAGAGCAGGACTTCACAGCTGCCAGTCCATCAAAGACAGAAAAAAAAGTGTTAAATTATCAGGGAACACAGGCATCCCGAGTGGTTTTTGGATTCATACAAACCCGGGTTGAACATGAAGTTAAAAAAATAAATCACAGTTTTCTGCTACCTGTTGGTGAGCCCCAAGGGCCTATCTGAGCTTGTCTTTGATGTAATACTGCTGCAGAAGCTGAAAATGTGATTTGTATACATGGTAATGGTAAATAGCAAAAGTCAGTTTTTGCAGTGTTTTGATCAAACGTGTGGATGGGAGGCTTTTCTGATATTAAAGTATCCTACGTTTCACGCAAAGGTGAGCTGAGCTAGGTTTGAGCATGGATGGATGGTTTGATGGTAAAAATGGACGATATCAAAGTTTACTGTAGTATTAAGTATAGCTCACAGTTACCATTCATTATTATTAGCTCAAAGCAGCTCATTTTGCCATTTAGACTATTTTTCAAGATTCTAGATCCTTTAAATATCACGTAATCCTACTCAAACAGGTCAGCTACACTTAACATACTAGCATTGTTTGGCTTGTTCGTGCTGTTGGCTGTGAATTGAAAACAATATAATGTTTTTATAGGTGCATAAATGCTAAAAGCAAATCATTTTATCCTGTTGCTATGTAGTTGCTTGGCAACGTGATGATTTCTAATACAGATTTAGAACCTTCAGGGGCCTAAAATGTACCTGTGTGCCACACTTTGGTTAAAAGATGTCATTTCATATATAAAACGACAGTGCAAAATGACTCAACCAGTCCTGGTGGAGAGGTTATCATCTCATATGCAGAAGCTTTTGTGGATGACTCTACCACAGTGCCACAGAAATGCAGTCCATTGTTTTGTTCAAGGCCAGCACGGCTGTAAAACATAAATAATAATAATAATAATGATGATGATAATAACAATAATAATAATAATAATTAAAAGAAAAAACAGCTCACTGGTTACTGGTTGATGTTAACTGTTAGACAACTTGGCACAATCTCCACAAACCTCCAACTTACAAGTGCAAAAGACACACCAAAAGTCTGTCTTTGTACCTCTTTGGAGGTTTGAATTTTATGTGTTTGAGGTCATTTTTCATCTATTTGCAGGTACCTCCATCATCTAATGATCATTTTGTGTTTCTTTGCTGTCATTTAGCATCTGTTTGTGCTCAAATGCATCTTTTTAAGGCTTTTTTGCTTTTGCTGATGTTTTGCATCTAGAAATGGTTTGCAGTAATTGTTGGAATGGTTTTGCATATAATACAAAACCAGTGTGACTATGTCTCATTTTGCTTTGTTCTACCTGTGAGGTGTTTATTCTTGGTTTTAAAAATTCTGATTTTAAAAACCACTTTACAGGAACCCTACAACATAACATACGATATAACCTTATGTGCTCCTCCTGGGAGCTGTAACTACACGTCGGTTTGAGGAATGCGATTAGCCTGTTCAGCACCCTCGATTCCTCCTGTACATTTCCAGCTACTTTTTTTGCTTCAGTTTTTTAATTTATCAGTGAGAGAAAAACAATCAGATCTCGGGATGAGAAATAATAATCATAGGTTCAATATAAGGACTCGCAAATTTCCTGAAATGAGATGTTAAGAATATTGGAATGGGGAATGTCCAAAAAAGCAGAAAAACTCGAGTCATAATTATATGTGCACCCCAAAACATTACCACAACAAAAGGGAGGGAATAAAGTCCTAGCATGTTATTTTTTCCTATCAGCTTCCATTGCATGTAAAACAACAGGACATAACGCACTAATTAACACATAAAGCACCAGGACAAGCATAAATGTAGGCAATTGCCTACGATGTAATCACTTACATAGGCTACACTGTAGACTCTAGAAAGATTCCCTATGAGTCTCAGGACCACAGGACCAGCTTTTGGCTCCTCATCCAACTTGAAAAGTTTTTTTTCTTTCTTTTTTTGCCGCACTAAAGGCAGAAATTGTAAAATTGCTGTAAATCAATGTTCTTTCAGTCCAGACCACAGACATAACGAAAGCAGAGGATGACAAAGATGATAATTGAGCTTACTCATCCAGCTGAATGGTGCTCAGGTTACAATGCAGTTGTTGTTACAGACATTGCACAAAGATGTTTTCATCTGTCTGCTTAAGCAACACAGGGCTGGGCATCAGCTGGGATTTTAGCCACATCCCGTGAAGCCTCTTCGATCCTCCAAGAGAGCACAGACTTAACAATTATTGCAAAAATAACCCTGGAGTTAGATTAGACTAGTTAAGACTGGGTTTATTTCATGTCTGGAAAGCTGGACCACAGACAGCAGATTTAATGGTCTGATTCATCCCTATTGCATCAGTACAGACAGATACTGTAGGCCACTTTGTGGTGACCCAGTACAGCAAGAAGCTAAATAAATATCTGCCACATTCAAGTACACACTGAGGCGTACTTTGCTTCTCCAAATGCATAAAGAAATACTGACTGTGGCATCTGATATTGACTCTAACTGAGGGGAAAAACAGGGGAAAGAATACCTAAAGGATCGATACAGAAGGCCTGTTAATGGATTTCTGCATTTCTGCTGTTCAGTAAAGAGAGAAAAACACACGGCAGACAGTGTTGCATGCACAGAGGAGGAGAATGATGGAGAATACTAAAAGTGAGAAAGAGACAGAAGAGCTGATAACCATATAGAGAGGAGGAGCGAGAGTGCAGTTTTACACAGATATGGATGGTTGGAGGGTCGATCGTTACCCCATACACTGCATGCATGCCTGCCTGCCTTTCGCTGCCTGATTGCCTGGCACACATTTGCATTAGAGCTGAGAGGAGTCGAGCAGAAGCGCGCAGCCAGAGAAGTCTTTGATCTCTCAGCCTCTGTCTCTTTGATGCACCGTGTGGAAACACACCAGCAGATTTGGGAACGACGGGATGATGTTGAGTGTTAAGTGGATGTGTGTGTGGGTTTTTTTTGAGTGTCTGTGTGTGTCATGTGTGATCTCTGTGAGGGAAATGGTGTACATAGCTGGAATGACTGTGCAAATCTGTCAAGAACTTGATTGCAGCCCAAATGAGCACACACACACGTACATGTCTGCATGGGTTGCCCTATTTTGTTAAGGACAAGTGCATTCAAGTTGGAGGAAATGAAATAGCTCCCCTTTGTTCCTGCCGTTCTTCAGGATTATCAAACATCACAGCGGCTCCGACAGCCACGAGTGTCAAGCAGCAGATTTACATCCAACACCATCGGCCCGTGCTTTTCTCGGAAAATGTCATTTCACATTTTGCGCCTGGGTTCAAATTCGAGGCAGTGCACCGAGATAATCTGTGGATTTGGACTCCGTGCATGTATTGACAACGCTCTCTCCCCACGTCTCTTCATCTGTCTCTCCTTCCCCAATCCGCCCCACCTCACCTCCCTAGACTCTCTCTCATCCTTTGCCTCCTCTCTCCTCATTCTTATCTCTGCTTTTCCCCCGCCTGTCAAGGATGATTTCAGGCTTGTTGCGTCTGGCCTGACTTTGTGGGGTGCGACCGAAACAGTAATTACAACAGTCTCTGAATAGCTTTTCCTCCCTCCCTCCTACCTATCATCCGCGGGCTTAACCCCGCTCTCCAAACTGACATGCAGGGGCCAGAAAAACAGCCCGCGTAGAGAACCATTAACCCACAATTAAATCACAATCACAACAGCAAAGGACGGGTGACATTTAAATCCATCAATTGATGTGGAATTAGGAGCACTCTTCACAAGATGCATTCTCTTCTAAATATGATGGTGCAGACAAAGGAAAAGTGAATTAATAAAATATTTCACAGTATGTGGGCCAAAGGGGGCAGCTGGGAACCACTGGGTAGACATTTACAGGTTAGGCCAAAGGGGTTTAAAATTGTCTGCACAGGTAAATACAGGTTACTGTAGTTCACTGATTCACAAGTGGAATAAGATTAAAAACAGAAATGAGGCAAAGAACAGAGGCTTTGTGGCTGAACCATAAGGCTCACAGGAATTGTGGCACCACTTCACATGGGCATGAAAGCCCATCGCCTTCAGTTTTATGATAGAAATATAAATATCTTCACATATAACCTGTTGGGTAGGTCCAAGCTTACAGTTTGGAGGTTAATGATGTCATTTTTAGCATGTTAGCTGACTTTTTCTACAAAAGAACCTAAGGAATAAATCTATGGACAGTACTGCTTCAAGACCGGCCTTGCTCTCAAGAACCAGTGAAGACGGAAAAGTGGCAGCTTATAACTTTATCACCACCCTTAAACTTGCTACTGGTATTAGTCTTGGAACAAATTGAAAAAAAGTTCTGACCTAATGAAGAAAGAAGGTTATCAAAGTAATTAAAGCTCATCATCAAAGAGAGGGGAGTGTCTGTACCCGCTTCATGGAGAAGGTAATGTGCACTTCAGTCCAAGAAGAAAAGAAGATGTCATGCAAACATCCAAAATATCCATCACGCTTTCTCTTACACGAATCATGACAGTAGGTTCTGTGGCAATTCAGTTAGTAGTTAGTACAAAAAAATTGACCTGCTGGTGTACTTTAGTGTGGATTTGTCATCTGGGAGCCATGGATGTTAGTAGTAGTCTTAGTATTTACAATTGCCTTGTTTAACCTTTGCTCTGGACCAAAGTTTGATCAAAGGGTGAACCAACCAACATTGCCACCCCTACAGCCATGATCCCGATCCCTACCTCGATCTTGCCAACAATCACCAACAATCTATTAAGATGAAATAGTCTAGACAGGCAAATATCAGCAACAATACATTTCTACTGGATTATGATAAGCTGGATCAACGGTGTCTGCTTACATGTGGATCACATGCTGAGAACAAGATAGGGGCATTTAGCTCGAGTAGATGGTGCGATAATATCTGGACACGGAAAACTAATCAGATGGAATCAGTAACAAAATGTCTCAGGCTGAGAGCCGAAGGCCTCCAACATGGCCACTGAAGAATGTGATGTGTCATCCTAAAGCTGCGAGAGGTGAAATGCCTATTCAACATTTGGCTCTGACACAGCAGAATGATGTCGGCCTTCAATCTAATATCAAGGTTGTGCTGAAATGAAAGCAATTTGATATTGCCAGAAAGGAGAATGAGGAAATGAGATTGATGTTGTGAGGAGAATGGGTAGGTGGTGAGATGCGGAAAAAAAGGAAGTGAGCCAAGGCAGAAAGCTGCACAGTTCGTGTTTTATGCTGAAATGGCACTCAAGCTTTAATACCATATGAAGAAGGTCGTTTTTTTTGTTTGGTTTTTATTTTCTTAAAGAGAGCAGGGTCAACGCTGCTTCATGTGTGGTCGAGCAGGAGAAATGTAAGGTTAGCAGGAACGCACATCTCAAAATGAGAAAAAAAACTTACTTCATGGGTTTGAATAGTGCCTGTCCGTAGTTCTGGAAGGTCATGATGAGCTTCAGCTGAGTGCCTCCAGATTTCATTGCTGTTGGAGTCAAACAGACAAGGTCGCTATTAACTTCAACTGATATTAGCTACACATGTTTTGCGGGTATGTTGAAGAAATGAGTCCTGCCCTGAGATAAACTGACCCACTGTATATCGGTTTTAGTTAAATCAAAAATTTCTCCCATTAAATTTCTGAATCATACCTTCTTGCTACTGTTTCTAAGTTTCTTTCTAAAATTTATAGCCCACATATTATTTATTAATGTTGTTTGCACTACTTTCTCGCACAATCTCACTCTTACTTTTTACTCTTTTTTTAACTTAACTTCACTTTTATTTTTTATTTTGGTTTTTAATAATCATTGTTGTGTATAAATAATTTTTTTTCAGGTATCTCACAGTATAAAAGCGCTCATTAAATGCCTGTGCACATGTATGGCTAGTAACACTGCCATACATGTGTATTAATGCAATTCCTTAACAGCAACAGACTTTGCACCCTTTGTTCTCATACATCATAAATTTGAAGTATGTTCTGCTTACATTTAGCAAACCTGTAGATGGATTAGGCATGATCTTGTTTTAAATGGGAATGATTTGATTTACACTTGAGCGACATCTCACAGCACAGCAGAAACATCAATCTCCTCTGCTATTTAAGTGAAGAGCCCCGCTGCATATGTAAGCTCATACACGAGTGGTGGCAATGTGTCTTTTCTAAGCCAGTTATGTTTGTGTGTTTGAACTCCAAAAAGACAGAGAGCTGATGTCACAGTGTTTGTTTGATGGCAAAGGATAGCGAGAGGGTGAAGGACACCCAGTGCGCATCCAGCGCTCGTTGCTCCTCTGCTGTTTACTCCCTCCCCAGTATTCTCCTGGGGGTCTGTCCCTCTGTTGCTGTTTCTGTGTGTGTGTGTGTGTGTGTGTGTGTGTCTTTGTGTTTTTTTATTCATCCTTCCATCTTTCATGTTCTCTCCCTTTTTGAACACGATAATGCAGTCTAAAGGCCCTCATGGGACTAGCTGGTGCCAGAATGACAGCAGAAAACCAAACTGAAATTCACCAAAAAAAAAAGGGAGCAGAGATGACAGAGTGCCCGTTATTTCCTACACACTGATCGACTGGAGGCTGTTTTTCGGTGGCGCGTTGCCAGAGAACGACCTCCTCTATCAATGTGTTCATTTATGTTTACATACATGAATCATGACGGCAAGCAGACTGTTTACAGAAAAATAGAGGCAGAAAGATCAGTGTCCATCTGCCCCCCCACCTGCTGCTGTGCAAAGCTGTGTGTGTGTGCTTATGCAGACATTTGGGATATCTCAAATAATGGATACCCCTGACTGTAGTCGCTAGGAACTCATGCATGCAAGGGGCCATGAAAATAATGTTTCAGCTTCCACTCTCAGCGAGCAAACCGTATTCACCGAGCCTGCCGTGTTGCAAAGCGTTTACCTGTGTCTCTGCTCGGGCTGTGAGCTTACAGGTTCATCCTATCAGCTTCGATATTGTCCTCTTTTCCATGCTCGGTCTTCATATAATACATCTAAGATCTCCTATGCCGAATTTGAGATAATAGATGACTACTGTTGGCTTCTATTGGTAGCCTGCCTGAGGCCTGTGCTAAGACTCTGTAATTACTGAGCCACCATGTATTCAGCTGGCAAGAGATGCTGAGAACTGCTTCCGCTATCCACCCAGGCCGACAGACAGAAAGCAAGAGGAAGAAAAATCTGAGAAAATTAGAGAGCGTCTTGACTAGAACAACAGAAAAGAAGGATATTCCTCTGCTAGTTATGCTGCATGAAGGCTAGTTTCATAAGTATACAGCATCCCCAACAATTTTTTAATCTTTGCTGCAGACCACTTAGATTTTAGTCACTGGCAGAAAAACCTGAAATCTGGGAATCTACCTTTTTTCAGCGAGCTAATGATAGGAGACCTTAGGTCAACAAGCACTCTTGGAATGAGGAAGCTAGACTGAGCCAAGCAGGAACAAAAAAAAAAAAAAAAACAGAGAAAGAAGGTAAAAAGAAAGATTTAGGTTCAGTATAGGCAGATGACGCAACACATTATCACCTCTATCAGGTATCTACTGACACTTTCTTCAAGTATTTGGGGGTTCTCTGCCGCTTGCTAGGTTTATGGCCCACCTGCCAATCAAATAAAAAGTCGGAGTTTGATTTGATTCAAACGGCAGTGTAGCTGTGTGATTTGCATCGAGACCAGGTGTTCTCTCGGGCTTGATGTATTCCACTGCGACGCTTTTGTGGAAATACATGAGAAGAGACCGGGGTGTTATATTATACCTTCAGCCTTGTGAGGCGGGAGCGTGCGAGCTGATCGGATTCAGCGCCCACAGCTCGCTTCCATCTTCATGCACGCTTGTGTGTACAACTTTGAGATCAAGGAGCACGCTTCGCAGTCAGTTAGCAGCCCCTCCTCACAACCGCCGGCCCAACTTGGGCTGCTTACGCGAGCGTGCAGAGGAAATTTGTTTTGTGCGGCTTGCTGTATTTTGGGCCTCGCCGATGAAATAATTTTAGATACAGTCGTCCCTTTTTCCGCTTCAGGTGGTGTTAAACAGTTGTTCACATAATAACTCCACCCAGTAGTGTAGAGGGAATCAGAGCTGAGCATTACAGAGCTGTCAGTTCAACAGGCTCAGCATGCAGCGACTGAAAAGTGATGATCAATAAAAGGCACTTCAGTCACAACTAGGCTTCGTTTTTATCCCAGCAAGTAGCCTTGAAGCTTTATCTGCTCCTGTAAGATTATTTTCTATCCACTGTGATCATGATTTTGGATTTCCAAAACTTAAACATGTATAATAGAAGTCCAGAGGATCATCACGCATACACTTAAATAAAAATTTCTTGCTTAAATAGAGGTTATTTAGGTTAAAGCTCTGTAAATGTTTGTGGAAAGACATCAGCATCGGTCGATGTTGGCCTTCTTAACCTGAAAGGAAAAGAGTTTTCTTGATTCTTAACATATCATTTTTTGTGCTAGCTTAACTTAGAAAGGAAGGACTTAAAAACTGTACTTATAATTTTCTCACCAGCAATATCGGCATCTGTTGTGTTTGCTTATCGCCATTGGCCACACTAGTTAAGCCATTTAATAACAGGTCATTATTTTAAAATGCCAGGAAAGAGGAGAACTGTGTAAACTGTAATTAAAAATGAGACATGTTTGTGATGATTGGGTGAGCTGACCCAGTCATCACAAGCGATATCTTTATTGGATTGCACAGGTTTTAAACCATGAGCACAACAATCGGTATCTGTGTCCATCAGTAGACACTGGCCTATCAGCCAGTTCTGAAGTAAGACACCGCACTCCCTATAATCTCGTTTTAGCGGTTCACCAAATGACACCGGAAAGGTGGCTGAGCTCTTTCACCTTCAGCTGCAAAATGCACAGATTTAATCCACACACGCTGCAGTGACGCATGTCAGCCCAAAATAAGTGAGAAACGTTTTCTGCAGTGTCAACATGGTGTCTTCAGACCAAATGTAATTTTGACCCTCCATCTGTTCACTGAAGCCCACCTACTGGTTTTTGTTTCGATCAAGCTGCCCCCCTGTGCTGACTTATATGACTCACCCACGCTGGTGATCCTCTGGGTAGCCAGGTCCTTCAGAAGAGCATCGATGACCGGGTTGTGTCTGGAGTACAACTCGTATCGATTAATCCCAATGTGGAAGCGGAGCCAGTTGGGGTAGGAATCGGCTGTCAGTTCCCCAGTCTGGCTGAACTCGTCTATGTTGCTCTCCCCAGCCCTGGAGAGAAGAAGAGGGACAAGGAGAGAACAGAGAGGTAGAGATTGTTATTATTAGTATTCCTGTTACTTGTAATGTTATTACTTTATTATTGCACATGACTGAACTTTACTGTAATGTTCAAAGAAATTATGAAATATTTATTTGTAGGTTTTGTTGCATTAAAGTTTGGCTTTAAACACTTTACCATGCCTGATCCTCCGCTGCTTTGGGGTCAAATCTAATGTCCGTGTTGACGTTGAACAGCGTGTCCTCGTCTGTCAAAGGCGGCAACGACGTTTTATATAAAGGATGGTCATACAGAGCTGACAGCCTTGAACCTTTAGCCGGCACGTTCTTGTCAACCCCGGCGTCCTGCATGAACTGCCTCTTCCTGTCACCACGTTGTCCGTGATGGTCAAGTCTCCTGAAAGCTTGGGATTTATCTCCTGCAACCGGGACCCTCTCCAGGGAGTGCAGGGAAACATTTGAGCTGGGCTCGTTGCTGAAGTCCTGGAGGATCCGCAGACTGTGTTTGTTAGGCCAACCCTGCTTGCCCCAGCTCTTTGGCTCCTCGCTCGGCGTGTGCGAGCAGGAGCAGCCGGTGCTGCCGTGCCTCTCCAGCTTTGGTAACAAGTCTATCATGATGTGCATGGAGCATGCAATTAGGAACACCATGAGGATCAAAACCCGGAATTTGCGCAGGAGAATCATCTTCATGGTCTCCCTTTTGAGTAGATGTGAGTACTTACTGCAAATGATCAGCACGCAGATGAACAGGCTGACTACATCGCTGATGATGTTTATCAGACTGGACGCCAATCTAATGAAATACACATTAAACACGTAGGACCCATCTTCGCTTGCCGTCTTGAGTAAAGGATTCAGTGTTCAGCCTTTGTATTTTCAACATCAGAGTCCTGCTTGTGGGTTTTAGGCGAGATCCCCGAAGCGCCAAACCATCCGCACGAGTCCAGGTAAAACAGGTCGAGTCGCTTCAGACCAACGGTCGATTTGCTCAAGCCTCATCCTCTTCGCACTGGCCCCGGTCTCCTTTCCTTGTCCGCCAGTAAAATTATCAGAGGGAATGCAGGCTACAAGACGAGTGAAGCAGCCGGGACAAGAAGAGAAAACGATCCGTTAAACGTCGGTGCCCGAGAGGTCCGACAGCGCGCATCGATCTCACCGACCAGCCTGCGCAAGGAAGAGTGGCCTGGGTTAGCCGGGACGTCAGCCCGGAACAGACACACGAGAAGTGCAGCTCTTCACATTTAAGTGTTGTTTCTGGGGGAAAGTCCCCGGGAAGTAGTCGACGTGTTTACTCCAATTCACCTATAAGCGATCCGGGATGCGTAATTCTGCCACATCGAGAGCCGTCAAACCACCAGAGGCGAGCCAAAGGAGTAAGGTAACAGGAGACCGAAATCTCCCTCCCTCCCGGGGCCGGGCAACCTTTAGGAGTACAGCGGGACAAGAGATCGCACCTCTTGTAGAATGTGTGAATCTGGGTGGGTGTGTTAAATATGATGATGAAGCCGAAGCTAGATCCTGCCTTTGCGCAGCGTCACAGTGCACAGATTGGCTGAGGAGAGAGAGAGAGAGAGAGAGAGAGGGTGAGGGAGGGAGGGAGGGAGGGAGAGCGAGAGAAGGGGGGAGGACAGTGAGACCATGTGAAGCATATAACTGCTTGTCTGTATTCCTCTTGGAATAAATCCTCATTGCACATCCCGGCTGCGCAAGAAGAGGGCGTCTTTCTCCTGGCCAATATCCAGGCTGGCTCACACGCAGCAGCAAAGTATTTTATTTTATTTATTTATTTATCTTTAAATCTCAAATTCATCTGCTGGAATCTCTCTGAAATGTCTCCTCCGAGACGGCACTCAATCCATCGATAATACATTAGACAGGCCTATTAGACCGCTCATCAGTCTGAGGATCCAGTTCCATCCTCCACTGCTGCCACTCAGCAGCAATCGCATCTTCAATAATGTTTAAAGGCTGCATGAAATGAAAACCACAAAGCACCTTTCAGCGCTGCATTCTGAAGGCAAAGAAATGACTTTGGCAGCAAAGAAAAATGAACAGGCTCCTTGCTTTCCTGCTGCCCTCACCTCAGACCTATATAGCATACCACAAAAAGTCCATTTACTAAATACTGAAATGAGAGATTCTTCTTCTCTCGGCCAAACTATTTGGTCAGCTGGGTAACGTTTCATCCTTATGGCTAATTGGAGTGGCATTAAGGTCCCCCACACCCTTCCCAGTGGCTGTAAATAGGTTCAAAGAAGCAATAAACTACTATATGTCATATATGCATATGTTTATGAGTAACTAATCATGCTGTCTGTGATTACCTCTCTAGATTGGTTTATAATTAAAAAGGGCCCAGAAGACAGAGGGAGGGGGGAGGTTGTGGCAGTGGCTGCTGCACTAACACTGATTCATAAGAAATGAAAGTGGAGATGACTTAAGAAAGGCTCTGTACGGGAATTTACCCAGTGGAACAAAGCATTAGTTGTGAATGTTAATGAAGCTGCTATAGAGGCAAAATTAAAACAACAGTGTAGAGATCTCTGCTAATCTGATGTGTGTGTGTGTTTGTGTGTGTGCGTGTGTGCTGGAGATACACTGAGGAGGAAGCAGGAAGAAAGACACTAACAATGGATTTATCCACCTATCCCCGCAGCATTGTCTATTGAGTCACATATAAGATTGCTGTAATTCCCCTGGAGGACCCTAAGGCGGACTTACCCCTATATTAGTGAGTAATGGAGGGTTAACGAATATAAGATACAATGACCAGTGACATTTTGGGGGCCCCTTTAACAGTGGCTGATTCACAACAAAGCAAAAAGGTCCATCAGATTGGCCTCTGTGGTGTTTGATGTCAGTCACGGCGTCAGCGCCGAAGACAAAGTGATGCTTGTTGTCCGCCCAGATCTCGTGCCAGCCACTGCAGCCTGTGGCCCACTAGCCTGAGGTGAAACAAGCAGAGATGAATGTGTATCGATGTCAGTCAGACATGGATCGCGGCAGTCGATGGGTCAGTGGTTCTTCGCGAGGCCTGTCATGCGCAATCATGGCTGAGCCCTTCAATTGGAATCCAAAGGAATGGTTGATTCTCCCACTTTTTCATTTTGTGTTGGTGTGTAAGGGGGGGTGATGTGTCAACACATTTTTCTTTACTTATTTTTGTGCTGTCACAGGACATTAACGCTTCGGCTGTGGTAATAGAAGTGGACTGTTGTGAGATGACAATTTGCAACACCCAATTATTGGCCTCACTCTATTATTGAGCAGAAACACGAGTTTAAACACAAACGAAGCGCAGCTCAAAAACAAGAAAAAAATCAACAACATAACAATAGCCAGACAAAGACACCTAAGTTTGGGGTTTCCAGTGTCAAATTTCAGCCTTTGTCTGGAACGCCATGCCTGAAAAAAAGAAAAACAAAACTTGTTTTTGACTGGTGTGCTTTCGGTGACAACCTATGATGCAACAGACTGATTGAGAAACACCATCCACTATCACATGCCATGTGGGAACACTATCAAAAGCACCTAGACCTTGCACAGACAAGATCAGGAGAAGTAGAGGGGCTGGGTATCCTAACAGATAGCTGACTACAGCAAAGGTCGTAAATATATAAGATTTATGTCCTCTACACTTCACAGTGTCTCTCAGCGAGATCACTCAGAAGATACTGAGATAGCGTGAGCCGCGCTCCTATCTGGACTATCGCAGTGAAGAGTGAGCTTCGCTACTGTACAAAGTCTGCCAAATCAATTCAGGGGAGAGGGGATTCAAGTCGAAATGATGTTTTCATTTTCTTAGCAGCTCTACCGTTTTATCGATTTCATGTAAAGAAAAAAATTAAGAAATAAAATAAAACAAAGATCTATATCAAAACAATCTGTGTCGTTAGGTTTTATTGCATTGTAAATAACAGAGACGCTGAATAGCAAAACAACAGCCAATCAGCTGCCACCTGAGGAAAATTATGAGCATGTCGTGTTGTTGTGCTAACACCTGCATGTTTATGAGGTTTCATTTATCTATTCATCATCTTGCTAAAGATGTTGGCAAGTGTATTTTGTTTTTTTTAGCATGGCCTGTGACTTTAACAGAAATAAGCACGGCATTTTGATCTAGATTGAGCAAATTTGCACATTTGCAGTAGCGCTCATGGGTTTGGCACACTTTTTAAGTAGTTTTAAGTGGTATAAGAAGGTGTTATGTCTGCCAATATAAATTATGTGTTTCTTTCTGTTCATTTAAGTACAGATTTGGCCTTGATAACCTGAAATAACTGCCCACAGGCGTTGCCAGGATGTCTGCCAGGTGCAAGACTTTCTTCTAGAAAGATTTTGTTCATGGTACACTAGATTAAACGAAAGTATTTTAAAACACTTTTGAAAAGAAGATATGATCCACGCGCCATGCTGGATTATGTCTCACACTCTTACAGAAAAGGGTGTATCAAAGGAATGGAGCCATTATAGGCTGGGAACTTTTTTCTTTTTAATTAATAATTATTATTTTTCTAGATTTCTATACCTGTTAAATCCAGAATCAAATTTAAAATCCTTCTCCTCATATACAAGGTCTTAAATAATCAGGCCATCATAGTACCTTTTGGTACCAAGGGTATTTAGAAGTAGAATGGGAAGCAGAGCCTTCAGCTTTCAGGCCCCTCTTCTGTAAAATCAGCTCCCAGTTTGGATTCGGGAGACAGACACCCTCTCTACTTTAAATATTAGGCTTAAAACGTCCCTTTTTGACAAAGCATATAGTTAGGGATGGATCACGTGACCCTGAATCCTCCCTTAGTTAGGCTGCAAAAGGCCTAGGCTGCTGGAAGCATCCCATGAATCACTGTATATTTTTTCTTCACTCTCTATGTGTTTATACACCACTTTAAATTGAATCATTAGTTATTATTAACCTCTGGTTCTCTTCCACAGCCTGTCTTTGCCCTTTCTTACTCCACTCAATTCTAAGTTGCTCACAGCAGGGCTGCCTCTCCCTCAGGGTCTCTTCCTGTAAAAGGGGTTTTTTCCTTCCCACTTTTGCCTTCCCCAGTGCAGATTAACATGCAACATGCAAGATTTGTTATCATTTGTTATTGTTGGCTTTAGTTTAGTTGTAGTCATTGTGTGATTTTCTCATGCCAGGAGCAGCCAAAACATGAAATTCACCCTGAAGCTGCACGGAAATGAAATGCTGACAGTTTTTTAGTTTTATGTGGACAGAAGTGAGATCAGGTTGAATCACAAACTGACAGGCGGCTCTCTCAAATCCCATCACTTTTTCAGCCATTCGCACGACCCTCTGTATCATCAGCGTTGCATATGTATTGTCTGCATAAATTCATTTGTCTGATGCGCCCTTGGTGTGACCAGGGCTGAGTGGGGAACAAGACTAATTTCCATCTCTGAGAAGCGCCGCACTCACTGCATCTGATACAGCACATGTGAATGGATATTATAGATAACAATACCCTCTGTTGGCCCCAATAAGCCTCACGACATCTTCGCTCCTCTCGCTCCTCAACCCTCCTCCTCGTCTTCTTCCCCTCCTCTCAGCCCCCACCCTCCTCATCTTCCATTAACAGTTGCCCAGCTTGGGAGTCCGATGTGTAAACACAAACACTTTTAAACTACTACAATAACATCTTAGGTTAGAAAAAAATCCCAAGAGAGCTGGTGAAATTTTTAAAATAATCAGATAGCTTCTGAATGAGTCACACCCAACGCAGCGCTCTCCTTTCAGTTTCAATACACTTGTGTACTCGGTGCGGGTTGTATTCTTTTGTTATCCCTTTTCATCTATTTCTCTATAATATTTGAATGAATGATGAGCTTTTTGTTTACACAATTATCACTTGTGGGTGTCAGCACAAAGCAAGCTTGACATTTTGCTTGATTGCATATTAAGGGTGTATGCGAGATATGTGTGTCCTCTTTGTGATCATCACTTTGTTCTTAGTTACAGAGGGATGGAAGTTGTTGATAAAAAAATAATAATTGGCATCTCATTTGTAAGAAATGTAATATTCATAGAGAATTCATTGTTCCTCAAGATGATGCCTGGGGGTTTTAAAAAAAAGCACATCTTGGCAGCCCTTTACACATCAGTACCTCTACACAAGCATTAGCGTATTTACAAAATATGCAGTGTATTCCTCCATGAATAATTATGACAAGATGGTAAACTAAAGTGGGCTGGGTTTTTTTTCTCATATTTAGCACTATCACAGTCACTGACCTGACAGCTAAAGCTACCTGTTGTCCTCCTGTTCCATATACAAAAAGCACCATAAATTAAACTAATAAATGAAGGGCTGTGTTTGTGTGTCATGCGTCTTGCCGGGGACACGAGGAAGTCCAGCACTGGGTTTGAACTCCTCGCTTAGAGGTGTTCGGTCATGCTTCAATAACAGTCAGATGTGAAAACATTAAGTGACCCTCGAGGGCTGACAGACTTTACAGCTGACCCCAGCCATCTCCAGCTTAATCAACTGATGGAGATTTTTTTTCCAAAGACGCTGCAGGTCACCCGCACGCTGGCCTGCTCTTGTATGAGATCTTTACCTGTGACTGCCAAGCCATCCATGCAACAAACACCATAAACATTTTTTGCAGAGGGCATTGTTATGCCCTCAATACCAGAAGGAACAAGTGGATCGCAGTGGCAGAAGAAAAGAACCGATCTGAGTCTCCAGCTTTAGATTGCTGGTAGCGAACACCACTGGAGTGCACACAGCTAACAACAAAACCTTTACTTGAATCAAACTTTCATGAGATCTCCTCCTCAATTTCTTCGAATTCACAGTGGAGAGCGTGCCGACTCAGGACATCACTGCACTGGTATACGGCAGCTGCACTGAGCAGGCCCACAGGGATTTGCAGTGTGGCGCACAGCTGCCTACAGTTGAGGAAATCTACTTGTCTAGATGTCAGAGAAGGGGACTCTAAGATTACTTGAGACCCCACTCATCCCCACTCACCACCCGCTTTGAACTGATCCCCTCTGGCAGATGTTACAGGACTTTGCACTCACACACCACAAGCATGCTGAGCAGCTCCCCCCCCCCCCCCCCCCCCCAAGCTGTTAGGCTCCCGAATCAGTGACCACCCCCCGTGTATTTATGTATTTATAGTTTACTACTGTTCAAATTTTTATTGCTACTTTTAAATCTCTCTTTTTTTTTGCCATTTAACTTATGTCTCTTTTTATTTTGTCTGCTTTTCTTTCTTTTTTTTAAACGGAGAACCACGGGATGCCTACCTAATTTTGTCATCTCTGCACTGCAGTACAACGGCACTAAAGTCTTTTTGAATCTCCAATCTAGAGATAGTGACAGCATGTTCAGTGAGCTGCAGCCAACGTCCTGTTGGTGTGTGTGTGTTCACAGACTGCAGTAAAACTTATTATTGCCCAATGTGAAGTTGTGTTGTACGCTGTCTTGCCTAAATACTGTTTTTTTATGTGTTTTTGTAACTGCAGTTATAGTGGCAAAAAAAGCAACTAATAAAAGTTGAGCTTTCCCTTAGTGTTTTTAACAATTCATCACACACACACACACACACACACACACACACACACACACACACACACACACACACACACACACACACACACACACACACACACACACAGGCATAAATAACAACAGACATGAGACAGCATGAAGGGAGGAGCTGGGGTGGATGTGAATGTGAATGAATCAGCCTGTCAGCTGATGTGGATTGGCTGAGCTCAATTTAACTAACACTTTGCTCACTGTATTTTTCTGATAGCTTTGCTTTAAAATTTCTCTTTTTTGCACTGGAAACTAGACTAGAGCCATGGCAGCAGGTCTGTGAAGCTAAAAATGGACATTGTTTAGATGCTAGCATCTTAGTATTTGCTAATTAAGAGCTCCAGGTTCTTATGTGCGAAAACTTTAATAATTTATTTCACATTACTGAAACCTAACTGAAATTTAGACTGAAGATGATGCACAATGAAAACAGTGAAAGGCTCACCAAAGCTGCCATCGTTGATTCTGAACATCCATACCATGCCAAATGTCACCACAAACATCTATAGGAATCACCCTGTTTAAACTACTGAAGTACAAAAAATATTGTAAAACATACATGATCTTACAGTGAGATACCAACCAACATCCCAAACACGCCATCACTGTCGTGTTTGTATAAAAGCTTAGAACCCATGAAAGTTTAAAGTCTTTGATTTCTACCTGCACAAACTACTCAGTGTGAATAATCAATGAGCCTGCAGCTCATTTACTTATCTGACCTCTAAGGGATGAGTCAAAAATGAGAGGAAGAAGAAATAAAAGAAGTCCCTAGCGGGCTAAAAAATCTGGAAAGTAGTAAAGGGAGGATGCGTCTTTCCCCTTTAAGACTGGTAAATGGTGACACCTCTACTCTGGGGGCATCACTTAAAACATCTTAAAAGCCCAGACTGTCTGTGGCTATAATAAGATGTTATTGAAAAGAGATCTCCTGACCCAGTCTACTACCCTCTGCTATCACACTTTGGTACTGACTCTCCTTGCTTTCTCTACCTTTGAGGTTATTTTTAAGTATGTTTAGGAGTCACGCAGTCAGCACTATACTTACCAGGTGTATGTCTTGTTTGGTTTGGGTGACTTCAGACTCCCGAGTCCTGTGGAGAGGAGGACAAAAATGGGTAGTGTATAAATGAGTGTTTTGAGCAGGAGTGTGTGTATGTGTGTGTGCTTGTGGGTGGATACCTGGGTCACTAGGTACAGTGATCTGGCGGCATCCAACCAGAGGCCCTCGCTGTGTCCTGCTGGCTGCTCTGTAATCCTATAATTAGAACTTGGGTGGACCACTTTAATGAAGGCTGGCTTGGATGGATTGCTGTTGCTGTTTGGATCATTTTGGTACGAGCGTGTGTTTATTTTAGAGTGTGTGGCTCTGTTGACTGCCAGGCCTCCCCAATATAGAGTTCACTGCTCGGGTCCAGATATAGTAGCGACCCTCGGCGCCCTTCCTGCTCCTTGTTAAAAACAGTCATCTGTGGGAAATTTGTTTGTTAGCTTTCGCTCTGATTGCCCGAGGTACTCCTTGACCTTAAGTTTAACCAGTGAAGTTGTGCTGCATTACAAAAGAGACCAGTGCATTTTGCAGGAAATGATCTCTCAGTCTGGGCAATCATGTTTCACTGCTAATGTGGCGAGTGCTAGATGAGAAGATTGTCACTGCTTTCATAGACGCTTTCATAGCTTAGCTTAGCTTAAAGACCAGGCCTCCGAAGATAATGAAATTCATTTACTTCTTGTGGTTTTATGGTGATTAGAGTTGAACTCTCGAGAGTCAACAAGGAACCACTGCATCACTTTGCAGGGTTGAATTAAACACCTCTGCTTAGCATTTTCTTCATATTTTTGAGAAAACAATATGGTGATAACATTTCAGCATCTGGAACTAGATGCAGGGATATTATTGGTGCAGACAATATCTTATTGTACCTTCTCATATATGATAAGCATTCCCTCTTTATTGGTGGTTCAGCCTCTATTCTTCCATGTTTTGCTCTTTCATAAATCTGGAACTTTAACCCATTTATTTCTACTAAAGTATTACTTTATACAGTCCTGTGCAAATGTTTTAAGCATCTCCAATTTCTTTATATTTTATAACAAATTGGAAATAAGTGCAGCAATTTATTGAAACATGCAAAGATTCACAGAATACTGTATATATACTGAGTTTGAAATTCAATCTTTGGTATGACCACCTTTATTTTTCATCGCAGTCTGAGCTCTTTTCAGCAACTTTCTTGCAATTTCTTTAAGTAGTCTTCAGGAATAGTTCTCCAGGCTTCTTAAAAGACATTCAAAGCTCTTCTTTGGATTTTGGCTGCCCTTTCCCCCCCCATTTTCTGTCAAGATGATAACACACTGCTTCAATAATGATGAGGTCCGGGCTCAAGGGAGGCCAGTACATGACTGATAGTGCTCCACTGAGTGTTTTTCTATCCAGGTATGCTTTTACTGCACTAGCAGTGTGTTTGCGATCATTGTTATGCTGAAAAACGAAGCTGTCGCCAATCATATGGGTTCCACCAGTTTCAACAAGATCCACAACAGCACAAACTATGACCGTTGTACCTCTCTCTTGTCCTCCTCTGTCATTCTGACAATTTGAACCAAACCAAAAAAAATCTAATTAGGTTCATCACTCCATAAAATCTGTTTTCATTACAGTTCTTCGTAATTTTCTCCCTGTTTCTCCTACCTTGAGTGTGTGTGTTTGCACATTGAATTTCAGAAGTCAGATATTCGTTTTTCATATTGTTTCAAAATTTAAGTAAGAATTTTCTTATTTTTACCTATTTAGAGTTTTGAACAACTTTTCCTAACTTTAATCTAAAATTTAATTTAAAGTTTTAAACATTGCTCAGTATGACATTTCCTCTCTGGTACATGGCACTTTTTCCATCTGCGTTAAACTGCTTACCCTCACTCAAATGTCTGTACCTTTCATTCTGAATCTTATTTTTCCACATGCCCACATATTCAATTTCATGCAAATATTTGAATTAATCAGAATCAGAATCAGAATCAGAATACTTTATTGATCCCTGGGGGAAATTATTTTTTGTTACAGTGCTCCATTTTAAACCAACATTAAGACAAGACAGACAATACGCTAACTAAGAATAGTACAATATATACACATATATATACATACATACATACATAAGTCACTTATAAATAAATAGTTGGAAAAGAAACATGTGTAGTTGTAGCAGCAAACAGTGTGTTAAGTGGATGCGTTGTACAGGGAGATGGCCACAGGCAGGAATGATTTCCTGTGTCGTTCAGTGGTGCTTTTCGGTAATCTCAGTCTCTCACTGAACGAGCTCCTGTGACTGACCAACATGTCATGGAGTGGGTGGGAGGTGTTATCCAACATTGTCTTTATCTTGGACAGTATCCGCCTCTCCGACACCACCTTGAGGGAGTCCAGCTCCATCCCCACAACATTGCTGGCCTTACGGATCAGTTTATTAAGTCTGTTGGCATCTGCGACCCTCAGCCTGCTCCCCCAGCATGCAACAGCATAGAGGATCGCACTGGCCACAACAGACTCATAGAAAATCCTCAGCATTTTCTGGCAGATGTTGAAGGACCTCAGTCGCCTCAAAAAATAGAGACGACTCTGGCCCTTCCTGTAAAGTGCTGTGGTGTTTTTAGCCCAGTCCAGTTTATTGTCAATGTGTACTCCAAGGTATTTATAGTCCTCCACAATGTCAACACTGACCCCCTGGATTGAAACAGGGGTCAAGTGTTTCCTGGTCTTCCTGAAGTCCACGATCAGTTCCTTGGTCTTTGCCACGTTGAGCTGCAGATGATTCTGCTCACACCACGTGACAAAGGAGTCGACCACAGCCCGGTACTCTGTCTCATCATCCCTGCTGATGCATCCAACCACCGCAGAGTCATCAGAAAACTTCTGAAGATGGCATGTCTCTGTGCAGTGGCTGAAGTCTGTGGTGTAGAGGGTGAAGAGGAAGGGGGAGAGGACAGTCCCCTGTGGTGCCCCTGTGTTGCTAATCATCTTGTCAGACACACACTGTGGGAGACGTACATATTGTGGTCTTCCTGTCAGGTAATCAACAATCCAGGACACCAGAGAAGCATCCACCTGCATCGCTGCTAACTTATCACCCAGGAGGGTCGGCCTGATGGTGTTGAAAGCACTGGAAAAGTCAAAAAACATGACCCTCACAGTGCTCGCCGGCTGGTCCAGATGGGTGTAGACACGATTGAGCAGGTAGATGATGGCGTCCTCTGTTCCGAGACGAGGCTGATAAGCGAACTGAAGGGGATCCAGGTGTGGTCTTACTATGGGTCGCAGCTGGTCCAGGATGAGCCTTTCCAGGGTCTTCATGATGTGGGAGGTCAGTGCCACGGGCCTGTAATCCTGGGGGCCACTGGGACGAGGCGTCTTTGGTACAGGGACGAGGCATGATGTCTTCCACATCACCGGGACCCTCTGCAGACTCAGACTCAGCATAAACAGTTTATGAAAGACTCCACACAGCTGGAGTCTTAATCACCGTAACTACCACGAGAGTGAAAAACATTCTTATCTTATGACATGCTCTTTTTGATAAACACTTTTTTTTACATTGTGCTTTTACGTGACCTCTTTCACAGATACCATCTCCTAAAATCAACATTTATATTACAACATTTTCTGAGTTTAGTGCCGACCGCCTTCACAAGGAGGTGGGCGTGCTCCAAGGGCAAAATTCTCATGTTAGGACATCAAAATAATGTAATCATCCAGATGGCTTTAAAACACTGAACTCTCGCTATTAATCCAGCCTTCAGACACATGTTTGTGTTTCTAATTGCAGCGGGAGTGAAAAAAATGGTTCTGCAGTAAATCTCAACAGTTATGACAGCTGAGCGAAAATAGTGCTAAATGGAGACAGATCCTGGAGTCATTAAGTCAAAATGAGAGAGAAAGAGATATCTCAAAGATTTGACTCACAGCCAATACCGTTAGGAGGATGATATATGAACCTATTCGATCTGGGATTTTCACTCATAGTGGATGGTGTACAATGTACCCACAAGCATGTGCGCATACACACTCAACTCGCTGCCGATTCCACCTGCTCCCTGCAGCCCTACCAAGAAGCCTCCACACAATCACCTATCTCCTGACTGCTGACTTTGCAACTCATCCCACCCTCTTCTTAGTTTTTTCTCTAACTCTTTATTTTGTTCTTCTCATTTTGGCACACTCCTATAGACCTGTCATACAACTCCTCTCCTCTCCTCTTTGCTCCTCTCCTCTCCTCTCCTCTGACTTCTCCTCTTTGTGCTCATCTCTTCACTGCTGTCGTGGCGTATCAACAAAGTCCCATCACTGTCAGCCAGCGAAACTGCCTCTGCTTTTCAGTGTGTTGCTTGTGTGTGTGTGCATATGTGTACTGCTGAGACACTTGTCTTTGTTTCTCTACAGGAGGTACAATCCTGGCTTTAGACTCACACAGTCTAAAGTTCGTAGGGTTATCGAAATTGGGCTAGCTGCCGTATAATCGTGTGCTACCTAGAGGCTAGCTATAGAGCTATGGCTAGGCTAGCTATGGCTAGGATAATATAAAAACATTAGCAGATCAAAGATTGAGGGCAATGCTAAATTTTTCTCCTAAAAGTCAAACTTCTGTCAAAAGACAGAAATGATACATAAACAACACAAGGTTAGTCATTAATATGTTGCTCGCTATGAAAAATTCCTCATCCTAAGCTAGTAGCCACAGACATTCCACTTAGTCTCAGAGTGATTCTCTGTTCTCAGATTTTGTTTCTTGTCTTTTCTGAAACTTTCAGATATTTTGGTTTCTGGCAAACTGAGCCCATGGTCTGACGTTACATTGGAAGATTTAAAAACTGAGCTTAAAGACAAGCTGCACATAAATAGTGCTAATAAAAAGCCAGAGAGGCTGACAATGATCACTGATTACTTTTAGGAGCTTGATTCTAATAAATAAAATAAGATACAAAGCCTTGTAACATGGTAAACAGACAACAACCTTAATGAATGCGAAGCTTGGACCCAGAAGCAGGGCTGATACGTCAGCACTTAAAAAGCAAAAGGAACCTTCTGCTGGCTGCACCAAGCATCAGCACCCAGGGTTATAAAAAAAAGTATATTCGGGAAGCACAGTGTAGAGTTAGGGTCATCAGTGATGATGACTTAGGCCTCCCAGGGTTAAGAGAAAAATATAAATGAACCAATCAAATGAACTTTGAGTCAGTGCAATTATTCCTTACTAATTACAATGTTTACAAATGAGTAAAGCGCCAATCTATGTGATGGGAGTTCCTATTAGTAATGAAGAGGGCTTTCATTACACTCTCATTTACCTAAGAGGCCAATTTCATGGAAGCAAGCAAAGTCCTTCTCTCTAGATTGTATCTTGTTTGTTTGTTTTTTGTCATCATATATTGTCAAGCAAACATTTGGTTGACATAGTTTGGCATGGAGCAGTAATACCTTGGATGCCAGGCATTACTCTGATGTCTGTAAACAGACAGAGGTATCATGTCTGTTCACCATATTCTCAGGACCATAACAATGGATTTGACACATTTTTAATTTACAGGAGGAGAAACCATCAGCATTTGTGGGTGTATCTTGTGTCTGTATACACTGTTGTGTGAAAAAGTATTTGTTCCTCTCCTGATTTCTTGATTATTATTATTTTGTCACACTTACTCGTATCAGATCATCAAACTAATGTTAATATCAGACAAAGATAACCAGAGTAAATACTAAATGCAATTTTATAAACAGTATTTGTTCTTCTCATTTATTAAGGAAAAACAGTTATCCAAACTTAAATGAATTAAATGTGATTAAACACATTTACCGTATTGGAAAGCCGAGTTCAATTTCACCAGCCACACTCGGGTTGGATTACTGTCAGAGTTGCTGAGTCAACAAAGCACTTAAATAGGACCTGGTTGACAGAGTGAAGCAGGCTAAACGATCTCAACAAGCAACACATTGTCACAATCTGAAAAGAAGAAGCTAAGAAACAACGTTACTGGCATTTATTGGTCTAGAAAGGATTACAAAAATGGCATTCATTGGGAGAGTTCCAACATGAAAACCACTGCTGATCAAAAAGAACACAAAGGCTCATTTGCCAAAACACATGCTGATGATCTCCAAGACTTTTGGTTAAATTTTCTGTGGGCTGAAGAAAGAAAAGTTTAACTTTTGAAGGTTTGAGTCCCGTTACATATGGCGTAAAACTAACATAGCATTTCATAAAAAGATCATCATACTAAACCTCAAACATGGAGGTGGTAGTGTGACGGTCTGGGGCTGCTTTGGTGCTTCAAGACAACTTGCTGCAAGTGATGGAACCGTGAATTCTGGTATCTGTCAGAAAATCTTGATGAAGATTTTCAGCTTGTGTGCTGAAGCTCAAGAGCACTCAGTTTACAGTGATCTGACTGAGAGAAAACAAAATTAAGTTATCATGAATGGCTGCATGCAGTTCTTGCTGCCAAAGGTGGCACAACCAGTTATTAGGTTCAGCAAACAATTACTTTTTCACAAGGGCTGTAGGTTTGGATAGCCTTTTTCCCTTAATAAATGATGTTTGATGATAGGAAACACACACACACACACACACACACACACACACACACACACACACACACACACACACACACACACACATATATATATACATAGAGAGAGAGATACTTAAATGTTAAAATTGAACATGTTACAGAGAGACACACATGCAGCAATGACACAGTGAAAGGGCACTGTAAATGTGAACGACACAGGTTATATTCCTGACATCAACAGAGTGTTAGATGCCCATCTGTATTCACAGCGATTAAAAGGTCAGAGCGTTGTCCTGACATTCTCTGCACCTCTGGAGCTCATATCCCCCCCCCCCCCCCCCCCCCCCCCGGCCAGGTTGTGGAAATGTTATTGTAACTGAGATGCTAGCTGGACAGGGCCCAGTACGACACAGGAAGTGTGTATCCTAAATGGAGTTTCCATGAGATTCGGAGCGGCTTGACCTTTCAGTGATGGCCTCGATGTGAAGTACCTTCCCCTCAGGGTAAAAAGAAAAGGTGCGTCTGCTGTTTTCCTTTCCTCAATGGGAGCTTTATTGAATGGGGGAGTGGGAGAAAGAAGGGCAGCTGTTTCTCGTACGCTTTCTTTATCGAATGTCGGACAAAATTGTGATAAAGTCTCCTCGCATTTCTCAACCCTGAAAAGCAAAAAGTTGTTTGTTTTTGTCTTCCTTTACAAAAACAGGTCTCTCTGTGCAAATTCAGTAGGAACAGAATAGGTATGAAGCCAGAGAGTAGGGGACGTATTGCAACACACTCCTTAATATTGGGTTTACTGGCCGTGAACCATGCCTGGCTTTATGTCTGCTCTGTCTGCCTTTATTATTACATAGCTTTTTGTGATTTGCAGGATTTTGTTTTATGATATCTGTTGCAGCAAAGGCAGTATAGGATATTATCAGTTGTTGTAAAATATCACATACCTTGAAATATTACAACCTCATAAAATATGCTATACATCAAACTCTATTACTGCGAACGCTGTCCAATAGATAGCACACACAAGACCTCTGTCGCCTGTGGTTTTGTCATTTAAAGGATATATTGATTTGGCCTTATGCCAAACCATTTCTGTGTTATTTCCCTTAAGGCTGCAGTGGCTAAAGCACCCGTATTAATTTTGTAGATATTGATACTCTTAATAGAGCAACACACACAGGCACTCACCTTTTGGCTTTCTCTACGTAACAACCCATCTGTGAGATGTTTTAAGTTATTGTGGGGTTCTCATATTATTCTCATATTAAACCAAAGGAAAAACAGAGATCATTTAAGTGTGTGTGTGTTTGCATTGGAAAGAATTTCTTTCCTTCAATCTAAATTCAGTTGTCCTGTCCCGTAAAAGGTGTTGGTTGGCAGGTGGCTGGTCTTGATTGCATTAGACTGATGACGTGCTCAAAGCAGCAAAGAGAGGGAAAAAAGGAGAAGGTCTGTTTTCTTGCCAGAGGTATAACAAAAAAAAAGGCGAAAACTCTTAAGTATGTGTGATACAGCAATCTGTGAGTGAGAGGATAGAGGTAGGATTAAGGGTGCAGACTGAGTAGAGAGCGAGATATGGCCGTGATAGAAATGATGATGTGAGAGAACACGAGCGGTGGGGGGAAAAGCACCTTCACAAAATATGAAATCAGTATCAGCATCTCCCAATCTCTTATTCCAACATCAAATAGCGGCGTTCCGACACTAATTTTCTGAACATAAAACAAACATTAAAGCCCTGGTTTTCTGTTTCCCTCAGATTATAGTGCCTTGGTGTGTCTCAATGAATCCCCCTCTATCTGATTCCCTGTTGTTCGCGCTCCCACCTGCCTGCCTGGGCTTTTTGCCTGAGCTTTGTTGGGCCCTGAGAGCAGCTTAATACCTGTGGCTGATCTTAAACCAGCAAAAAGCTTTCTCTCAGGCCTCCTGCTGCATCTCATTTCCTTCTACCGGAGGTCGTTTGCAGATGCAGAACACTAAAAGACAGAGGATGAAAACAAGGGATTGCTGTGTGTATAGGTCAGATGGGTTTTTGTGAGCCAACAAAGGCTGTATTGTTAAAAGACTGATTTGAATCCTAAGTAATCACGTGGGGATGACTGTCGCGTCGATGTCTAAATATCAGTGGTCTGACAACTGGTATAGAGCTCCTTGTTCTCAGTCAGCACAGAAATGGACAGCAAACAGCGGCCCTGTTTTGTTTGGGTATCACACATTTTCAAAGAGGCTTGAATTCAGAGGAAGTGCCTACAGCGTCCAGTTGGTTTCTTGGCCAGTGGATTTTGTGCCAAGATAAATACAGTAAAAAGCCAGCTGATTTGTAACAGCACTTGCCTAAATGGATACCACTCCAAAGTCTTTGTGACAAATTCAAAGCAAGTACAAATATACTCTGTGGCCAGTGATCAAAATCAAGCCTAAAGATACAGACACAGCCTCTCTCTATCCATCACTTAGCCCACTTAAATTAGGGAAAGCAAAGGAAAATGGTTCCTGGTCTTTTGGTAGATCTTAGTCAAATGTAGGGGGGGTATCAATGGGATTAGTGGTCTTCAATCATTCAAGCTTATTGATCCCCAGTCTGAGGAAATATCTGGAGGGCTAGTGCAGTATAGCTGAAGTGGGATTGATTGGGAAAATGGGACGGGTGATTTAGTTGATGCTTTCAATCTCTTTGAAGTTCAACAAACACACAACAGCCTCCATCACAAACACACATAGACACATGCACTACATTTAAAAGTATAGTAGCCATGCTAACAGCTCTTTCTAACAGCAGAAACTGTGTGAAAAAATGGGAGTTCCTCTAATGGCCAGCATAGACTTGTTCCAGAAGGTACTCAGTCCGTTTGGACACCCATGGAACAATGGCCAACTGTAGTGATTAAAATTAAAACCAAGAATACCAATCACAAAACAGCTTTTCTTTATTTCCCACTTCAACTCTATAACGGGTGAATTTCTTTTACACTCTATTTTGCTAAGACGCTAAGTTAGTGTGAGCCGACACAGGCAGCTCACACTAACAGAAACATCTAAGTGTGACAAAATCTGCAAAAATAAATAAATAAATAGAAAGAAAAATCAGAAAGGCAGCATTTAGTTATTCACAGCACTGTAGTGCCACTCAATCCTGCCTCCAGCATGAATTACAATGCAAAGATCAATAAAACACCTGCATGCTGAACAGTGCGTCGATTTGTTTGTATCACGCCGAACCTGTCTCCAGATTACAGCTCTGACAGCCTCCAAATCAGAAGGATGTCAAGATGCAAGCGAACACACCATCTGTGTGCTTGTTTTTAGCAACTGTGTAGCAGCAAGGGAGTGAAGGGCTGGGGGTAAACACAGGCCTATTGTGTTTACCACCTTAAAGGTGTTACCACCTTAAAAACCAACCTAAAATTTGATCATAATGCATTATGAATGATACCATTTTTCTCCCTTCACATAATTGTCAGCAGAACAGAAAATAATAGTATTTAAACACCTACTATAATTATCTCGTCTCACTTTAACTCAAAGGTGGGTTTTTAAGAAACGTACATTAACTCCAAATGTATCCATTCTCAATGACTTGCAACATACAACACGGAGTACATACACTGTACAACGTGATTAAAAATATGAATAAAAAATTTGCAATATTGTTCATGCTCATTTAATTTTTTAACTGACATTAGATAATTACAGAACACAGTTTAAACACAGTGAATTTCTGTTCTGTTTACAAGTTTGTGATGGAGAAAAATATTGCTTTCCATAATACATTATAATCATCTTTTCATAGTAATTATAGAATCAGTACCAATAATAAATATAGTGAATCCTTTCAGGATTTATTGTGGTTTGACCTCCTTCACTTCACTAACCACCCACAGAACTTATATATAGATTCGTTAGGCCGTGAAATATCAACATGCACAATATCGGCTTCATAACTCTGCCCCACTTTGCTTTTTGGCTGGAGAAGAAAAGCTTCTTAGACTTTGCGGTTGAGCAGTCACTGAGTCACTAGTATTGATCAACAGCCTCTATCGACCTCAGTTCATTTTGTTCTATGGAGCAATAAAAGTCTAACTTGTTAATCCTTTTAAGTGGAACTAAATGATTTCAGGAGGCATCTCGCAGCAGGACAGATCTGCTATTTGTGTCCAAGCATTGCAACTTTACGTGGTGGGACGAGATGAGCTGCGGCCACTGCAGCCGTCCTTCAGTCTGCCACACAGTGTGTAATGAAGCCCAGATTTTCATTCTTATTTGTCTTAGTTGAACCGCAGCCAGCGAGCAAGTCAAACGTGCATCATGTGTCCATTGGTTAAGGTGAATAAAGTCTTTAGTATTCCTGGCGTGAGTCTTCTCTGCCCGCACAATTATGAAAGCCTGATCCAGTGTTGAAAAGAGAAAAGGCTCAGTAACTTGTCTGATTTGACTGTCAGCATGTTTGTCCAGCAGCTGGAGGGACACAGTGAACAGAGCAACAGAACTTCAAAACGCGTATCAGGTTTTATATCATTGGTTAGTCCCTGTTTTATAATTTAATTCAATTTTAAGGCCTCTGTAGCTACCGTGTTGTTTACATCAGCCCCTCCGTCTTCTGTTCGGTTTGTTTAGACTGGACCTTGGTGAACGCTCTCTTCATCATATAACTGAAGCGAGCCATTTAGTACACATTTGTAAGGTTAATGTAGTCAATGTTCAGTTTTCTTTATTATTTAGAGGGAGAGATTATTACATTTTTCTTCTAAACTTAAAAAAAAATAGCTTCCAAATCATTATGCTTACTTTCAGGAAAATGGAAAGTAGACACATTAAACCTGTGGCATCTGTTATTTGATAACATACATGAAATATCACCATCATTATTGGCCACCCAGCACATCTGACAGATGGCACCCATCTCAAAATGGCTGTTGTTGTCTTATCTGGGCAGTGGCAGACTGAAATGTTAATGAGGCCTTTTGATCAACAGCAGCCCCGTCTGTCAAGCTAGCCTTTAAACTGATCGGTTTGTTTGTCCAGAAGATTACGGGGGAAAAAAGAAAAATACAACCTTCAGTCCATTGACCTCTTTGCTGAATTAAGAGATACAAATAGTTTTGTCTTTACTGCCAGTGATTGGTTTCATGGCCCCTGCTGTATCCAGGTATTGACTTGGTCTTAAAAAGAAAGACAGAAGAACAAGAAGTACTTTGATGGGGAAAAGGATTTGTACAAGAAATCCCAAATGGAGATGAGTACCGGAGAAAACTCCAACATCAGCAAGCAGAGAGTGACAGAGATTTAAGCCTGAAAGAAAAGCAGAAAGGAGAGAGGAACTGCCAAGAAAGAAAAGGAGGAAATTGAGAAGGGAATGAATATATTCATCTGAAGTTGCGAAAGAACAAAGAACACATCTTTGATGTTGCTCGTTCTCCACTGTGAAGATTATAACTTCATTATGAATCACAATAGAGATAGGGATGAACGGTTCTAGCTACGTGTCTGTCATCATAACTGAAACCCCCAGAGAGAGCATCCGCTGGTCAGTGTTAATATCAGAGATGATAGCAAATTGGTCCCGTGGGACGTTTTTAGAAATCCTGTTTAAGCTGCTCTGTTTAAGCTATTACGTTTGTAGAGTCAGGTGAAAAAGAAAGCTTTCACAGGACTCTGTGCAGTGCAGGGACTCAAGTCTGGATTTTGACAGCAACTTAATTTCATTGTCCTGTTTCATGACCAAATTCGGGTCAACGTATGGTTGTTTGACTGATGGCCTCACATTTGACTACAATACTCTACAATACAGAGGAGTTAATGGTTCACTTGAAGACTTCAAGGTGTCCAGGTCCTGTGGCTGCAAAACAAGCCCAAATTGTCACCCATCCACCATCGTGCTTCACAGTTGGTTTGAGGTATTTGTGCTTATATGCTGAATTAATTTTTCTCCATGTGCTGTTGTCCATTACTGCTTTTAATGTCATCCAATGTCCAAAGCACATTGTTCCAAAAGTCACACCAAGGAAAACTAGATCTCTGTGCAGCTGCAAGGGTAATGGACAATATTTTGGGGCTTCCTGCCTGGTTCAAGACATTCTGTTCAGTCCTCCAGCTCATTTAAGAAAAGGTAATAAACTGACAATAGTAGACAATAGCTAGTGGTTGTGAGACAGCATTTTGGCAAATGCAACTCTTCTAATTCTCTCTGCATGGACTGTTTCCCGGCATGCAAACAAACCCTGATCAAATGTGATGGATCTATAAAACTGGGTCTACAAGTAGGCCACATTATAAACAAAAAGCTTCCATACCCAAATCTTGTCCCTCACCTGTATACTCCACATACTCATATGAAAATATCTATTTATAGAAATGAGAAAAACCAAGCAAGATTAAAAGCCAATGCCAAAAAACTAGTGAAGAATTTTCAGACATCTGCATAATCTCCAGGAATCGTTAAAGACGCATTTCCAGTAAGAGAATAATAAACTTCCGTGACCAGCTTCCAATTACAACACCCAAGATGTCCTCGTAAACTGAAAACCAAGTCTGGAAATTAAATTAAGAAGAGTATTGGACAAGCTTCTAATTGAATACAAAAATATAGTGGTGGATTGCCTCCAGTGGAGCCAGAAGAACAAAGCCTTTTCAAAGCTTTAACAGGACCTAAACCTCAGAGAGAAAAGAAGATTTTACTGTGGGCAGAATACATTTCCAAAACAAGATTTGACATGTACCCAAGCATTCACCATGATATGCAACAACAGAACGTCACAGGGAGAAAAAGATGGTGCTACTGTCTAAACCACATCATCAACTTAACATCTTCTCTCCAGAAAAACACAAGTATGAACTCGCACTGGAGACACAGCGTAATTGGCTTCGCCTTGCCACGCTATCAGAGAGCTCAGCTGCCCAAGCTGTCATTTGACAACATGCTGAAAAAGAAATTCAGTAAAACCTCTCACTTTGGGTGTAAGGTGAGTTACATACATTTCATTTACAGCTGAAGTCACAATAAATACTGAATGCAATCTTATTTTAACCACCAGACTAGCTGTGGTTCCTATGCATCCATCCATATTATTTTATTTTACAGGCGCAGGTTTGCTTCATAGAATCTGATTTGCTTCTTGCAACAGAAATATTACAACATCTTATAAAATAAAATTTAACTTTAACTTTTAATTTAGCATTTTTCATGGACGTTGATCCAGTGGCTGAATGAATTTGAACCTTAGGTCATATCTCTGTGAACCTCTGTGCTATCTAAATATTTCAGTCATATTTCATCAAGCAGAGTGCATTTTTCTAATTTCATTTACAGTCCCTCTTGTATATGCATAATGCATGAGCTCCTATCCTTCACTTGCATAGACCGTATACAAAGTCCATGTTCATGTTGCAGGTTTTGAGAGCCCTAGTGTAGTGATTCACATATGAAAAGATACACCTGCCTCCTTTGGAAAAAGATCTCACAATTATTCCTATACTAAATAAATATAAAAAAGGTTTTCTATCTACACTGTTACAAAAAACATCTTAAAAAAACGATAATATTCCGGCAGCTGGGGCGCCAAAACACTACCGTAAAATAACAGAAAATAACTTCCTCATGAAAATACAGTTATTTCCAGTAATGAAAATAGAGTTTGTTGCGCTAATTTCACATGGGATTCTGCCTTTTCTAAGTGCTTTTAGACATTAAATTAGGAACATTTTAACGTGATCAAACAATGAAATTACCTATAAACAAGGTCACTGAATGTGGCAATATGAATCATAATACGTAAATGTACAGAAATATACAGTTAATTTAAATAATAATGAATTGCATGCCCTGGGACAGAGGCGAGGCTGCCATATCGCACCATCGGCCTCTCTGGCCATTACCAGTAGGTGAAGAGTCTTGACCACGGACACAATACCGAGAGCGTCTGAGTCGGGGCTTGAACCAGCAACCTTCTGAGCACAAGGCGAACTGCCAACTCTTGAGCCACAATCGCCCTAAATCACAAGGATAATAATACTTATGTGATGTAACACAAGCTTATAGGACTCATGTTATATACTTTTCCATAGCATTACATTTGAATTCAACAGTTCAATCTTTCATTTAACGGACAGATATTTGTGAAATCATGAAACATTTGTGAATGTATTTTTACAAACTAAATATGCATATGTAAAAAAATATATATTTAAAAAAACAAGTAAATTGTGTTTTACTATATGTGCAGTGATGTTATGTTATTTTACCTTTGACATGTAAAATCACAGTTTGCTTATGTAAATTTCATGATATTCTAGAAAGACAGTACAAAACTGTAAAATATACAGTAAGATATTTTGACATTACTATTTATTGGAACAGTGTACATATAAGTGAAGTACATTTTCAAATTGTGTATCCTTCTTTAAATATGTCCTTAAGCTAATGCCTCAGTCAACAATAAAATACAAGGTTTTCTCAGGTAATTTTACTTATGTCCACTGCTAATTCTTCAACTTCATTTCAGACAAATCCTGTTTTGTCCCTGAACATAGCTGGCTTTATAGATAAAGCCTGTCAGAGGCACGAGGCTGAGCAGCACAGATTAAAAACACTTCGCTGTTGAGTGTGTGAATAAAACACAGTGTCACGGTCGCTGGATTTCACACACACACAAAAAAAACAGAATCCAGAATTTACTGAAAATACAGGTTGTCATCGCTTTTTTCAGCATGGTTATGTTCAGCTTTAACCGTCCTCCCCATTCTATAATATCTTAAGCTTTCCGTGTTTACATTTTTTGCCAGTCTACATGACAGTGAGTTTAACACATTTAAACACATTACACATCCCTCTTAGGGTTTTATCCAGTTGTTAACATTTTGCACTAATGATTAAATCAAGAGAGCTTCATTTTAATTAAACTGATACAAGTACTCAGTTACTAGTAATGTAATGTTAAAACTAGCTGAGAACTTTAGAGTTGTTTGCTTCTCCTGAGGTGTCCTGGACGCTGATGATGAACTAGCTTGGCTTGTAAGGTGCATTTATAATTGCTGCAACTTTGGTAGCCGAAATTTAAAACACAATGTAATTACTGGAGATATTGATACACTGACTCTTTGGAGTGCAACGAACAGCTAAACAACACAATGTCAAGTAATATCATCTATGGAGAAATAAATGGGAATTTTATTTTACGATCAAAAGACCCCCTAAACACTTCCTTCCACTTTGCACTTGTATTGTAGCAAAGTGTAACGATGGTTCTCTTTATTACTTAGACACTTACACATGAGTATCTTAGATAGTATCTGAATAAAACCCATCGAAAGAGGTTTGTCATGTTTTATTGATTGATGTTTTCTGTACTTGATTCTTTGCTGGTAGCCTGTCAGTTGGTAGTGATGAAGCTCTGCCCTAGGACTAGAAATATAGATTAGTACAGCAAGTTTGGTAAGGCCAATTGAAAATAATAGTTTTAATACAGTGTTTTAATATTTATGTAGTAAATTACTATACTATATACTTTATAGAATCTACCTACAATAGGAGGCGAAGAGTCTCCAGACATCCTGAAAGGCTTTTACAGGTTCCAGTTATAACAAAGTGTAATTGAGGAGGGGATGGGACGGGCATATCAACCCTTATTTTACATTAAAGGTTGATCAAGGCCAGGTTAGGCAATATTTATTCAATAGTTGTTGCTTTTTCTGCAGTCATGATTTAATATTAATAAAGTTTTTTTTATGCAAGCTGTGTGTTAAGTATATCAGTTTAGTTCAGAAAGTAAGTTTTGTTATGATTTGGTGAATTAACACCCGATGGTCCGCATCTCATCTCTGCCTCCTACTTCAACGAGCCCGTCACTTCAGGATGGGCAGTCTCTACTTTCTTTGTCTTTCATTGAGTTTTGTTAAAACGAATCAAACCTCAAGTGCTCGCCTTACCACTATGGGGCACAGAGCTTTCAGTCGCTCTTCTCCTCGGCTCTGGAACTCACTTCCTTCAGCCTTAACCCTGGAGAACCCATGGGGTCAGAGCCGACCCCATGGGTTCTCCAGGGTTAAGAAATATAGATCACAACACAAGTTACAACTGAAAAGCTACTTTTTAAACTGGCTTACTCTCTTTAATATAAATTTTACTTGCTGTCAACTCTTGTTTATTTGTTGTTGTTTTTTTGGTTTGTTTTTATTCATTGTTTTTTGTATTTTGCTGTTTTTTTATATTTTAATTGATTAGAATCTGTTTTAATCTACTGTTTTATTGATATCTTTTTCTCTTTGTAAGGTGACCTTGGGTTTTAAAAAGGCACCCTCAAATAAAATTTATTATTATTATTTTATTATTATTACAAGTGACAGTAAATGCAAACATTAGTAAGAGAAAGCTCATAGCCCTCCTTATTAACTATATACAGTCATGTGAATGAAAAATGTTTGACAAGACTTGCAAAAAGCTAAGTCCACCAACTAAGTAACTAGCAGCCAGGTGTTGATCATCAAATGTACGAGATTAACTGATGATCAGCAAGTATGACACTCTCTATTTTGGCAGTTTGCTGGTGTGGAGCAGGAGACCAGGTATCTGCCACAGTTTTCAGAGGAATCAACATCCCAGGAAATTCACCATAAGCTCAGCAACATCGTAGACTCTACAGACCCTAGGTGGCATGTTAAAAAAACGAACATGGCTTAGATTATGCAGAACCTGAATGAATTCTGAGACTTCTAGAGCAATGTCCTTTGACCAGATGAAACCAAACCAAACATAGGCTCTCAGTACAAACACCTCATACCAACTATTAAGCACGGTAGTGGAGGGGTGATAATTTGGGTTTGTTTTACAGTCTCAGGAGCTGGGCGCCGTTCAATCACTGAACTCATCTGTACCACAAAGTAAATGGAGGCCATCTGTCTAATAGCTAAAGCTTTGCCAAAATTGGGTCATGTAACAGGACAGCGATCCCACACATTGAAGCGAAACAGAGTGGCTGAAAAAGTCCAGACCACAACCTGAAATCAGAAATAAAATTCTGTGGAAGGACCTTAAGAAAGCTGAGCATATACGAAAGTCCACAAACATTAATGAACTGAATCAATGCTGTGAAGAAGAGAGGGCCAAAATTCCTCCCTAACAGTGTGACAGGCTGGTGAAATCATATAGAAAGTGATTAATCCGAGTTATTGCTGCTAAAGATGGTTTTACAAGCCACTGAATGATGGAGTGCAATAGAGTCCTGGGAAACCTCCCATTTCAAATGACTGTATATATTGTAAATGGACAGACATCTCAAATTTGTATTACATGAGTCAAGGTTTGAAGGTTTTGCAAGGCTGTGTTAATACAGTTTCTTTTTATTTACACCAGAAAACCACTGAGGAGAGAGTCCAACAGTCCTCCAAAGTATTCCCAGCAATAAAATCAAGTGTACACATGCTATTTGTGTGCTCCTGGTGTAGAAACTGGTACTGGGTGTTAGATTAAAGGGTGAGGTGGCAGTGTCACAAGGTTATCAAAACTGACACCATGATTCATTGAATTAGCCACTGATATCCCCCCCTGTACATTCTGCCGGCCCGGAGCTGCCACTGTCCCTGCTTATTAGACCTAGATTATACTCATCCACCACCTCGGTGACACGCTGCACCTATACATAGCCTCACCATGTGTTTACGCAGTGAGCAACATGACTACCTCGTTGCTGTTGCCCATCACATTTCCTGCAAAGCTAGAGAATGCGCAGAGACATCCATAAATAGTAGCTTTTCATTACTGTGAAAAGCATCGGCCCATTTGACTGCTGTTACTAATGCTGTCGCCAGATGAGTATATTATGACTTAAAATTAAAGTGACATCCAATCTTTTTCACTGTCATTTGGTGACATTCCTGCTGCAGCTGGTGGGTGAAAAACCATGAGGCCATGAAGCCTGAGCTTTACAATTCCTTCAAACTCCACTATATAAATATCTTACGAGCAAGATAAAGAGAGAGTGGGAGGGTTATTTTTATGTCCCCGAATCGAACTTTTGAAGCCGAAAGATTTTCTTTTCTCTTGATGGTGACAATCTTTTATGTTTAATTGAAGGACTCTATATTCCCCCGAGGGTCCTGAACTTTGTTGAGCTCTTGGCTTTTGAAAACATTGATTCCCGGGATTGTTTGAAGCATGAGCTGGTTTTCACGATAAACAGAGAAGCGAGTAGGCCACAGTACCTATCGCTCGGGTACAAAGACCTAATCAGCACTCGGGAAAGGGAAATGATAACCTCTATTATCCCCATTCAAAAAACATTTTTAGCGATACCTCTTCAGTGCTGTTGGGATGGGTGGAGGGGTCATGGGGGAAGCAAATGCATCAAGTGCCCCTCAACTGCACATCTAATGTCACTCTATCATTGTTCCAACATTAGATATACAATGTCTCATTTATCTCACTGTGCACTCCTCATTAACCATGCTAGATTCTGAGATGGTCTCTGGAGGCCTAATAGCTGCAATTAGCAAAAAGAGCTGCTCTGTAGCTTGAGTATCATGGCGCAGAACTCCCAGGTCCTCCTCCACGGACACACACACACACTGAGGCTGGAAGCCTGTCACTGGGAATTGTAGCCCTGGTGTGTTGAGTGAGAGTAAGACGAGAGCGAGAGACATATCCAGCAGGCTAAGGCAGAGTTTCTTGTGCATTTGCTTATAATGTTGGGCTGAAGGTGCCAAGCTCGATTTCATTGGCTGTCAGGATGAGGAACACCAGGCCTGGATTAGCAGTGGGTGTAGAGGGTAGGAAGAAAAAAAACCCTAATGATTAATTAAAGCCTTTTTTTTTAACAAGGGCTTTTAAAATATTCACTTAAGTGGCCCCCATTAAACCACTTTATCCGTTTATATATAATCTCAGCCCTGATGGATAAACAATTGACTTTGTGAAGGCTGCTGGCACAGATTTTCCACAATTTTAGTTTCATTAGTTAATCCTCATTTCATTAAGTGCTTCTAATTCACAATAAAGGGAAGTGACAGGTCCGGGTGAACAATATAATCCGATTATGGAAGCCATGACCTGACTTTTAAGTGATCAGCATAGTTCCAGTGCTTGGGATCATTGATTTTTGATGCATTATTGGAGGTTTTTTTAAAATGTGAATTTATGTGTTTATTTGTAGATTGATCAACTGAAGAATCGGCTATCAGGCATAGCTCATTTATTTTACCTAAAACTGTGCAGTGAGAAGCACAGCAGTGTTAAACCCACAAACCAGTGTCTAATTAATGTGTTTCTAGCTATAGAAAATATTTACTTGGACAGCATTAGAATTTTTGTAATTTTCCCTATATTACACCACTATAGTAGAATTTAATGAAGAACAATGCAGATGGGATTGAAATGGAGACATTTAGCCTTATTGCAGCATGTATATTTGTCTCAGTCTAAGCTGCAGCTCTTTGTATGAGGACAGCAGTCACAGTCTGGCATAAAGGAGAAGGATAGAGGGGGCGCGAAGGGAGAAAGGGATGATAAGAAAAGGCAGAAGAAAAGAAAAAAGATGAGAGACTGATGCCCAATTTCTCTCTATCGGAAACCTTTGCAAGTCTGTACACAAGTCCTGAAACTGGAAGAAGGGAAAACGTGGAAGGGTGAGCAAAGGGAGAAATAAAAATAAAGGTGACAGAGGCAGTGACAGGAAGGGGATTTAATTGCTAGGACAACCTTACCAGTCAGGTTTAAAGCAGGAGCTGGAACAAGAGGAAAAACTAAAAGCTTGATGGGGACAGAACAAGGCCCAGTAATTTTCCATAGAAGCTCCTATTATCTGCCATGCTGTCTGCAGTGCATTTTGCTCTCTTTGAAGGGAAATATCAGCATGCTCATGTTCACAATCATGATGCATCAGAAGGATACAAAGTGATCTTCCCATACCATCAGAGATGCAGCCTTTTGAACACTAGCGCTGATAAGAAGAGGGGCCGTCTCCTTAGTGTGGAGGATGTGGCATCCATGCTTTCCAAAAAGAATTTGAAATTTCGATTAATCTGACAGCTCTTCTGCGGTCAGATGAATCATTTTGCCTCAGTCCATTTTAAATGAGCTTTAGCCCAGAGAGGACGGCAGCTTTTCATGTTCACATATGGCTTCTTTGCATGATCGAGCTTTAAACTGCATTTGTGGATGGCACGGTGAGTGTTCCTGAACCCATGACTATATAGAAAAAAGGGAAAAGCATAGTAGGTCCCCTTTAAATTTTTGATTGAAAAGTTGAGCTTTGAAAAAAAAAACTTTATATGAATTCAGAACATCAGCATCCCAGAATAATTTTACAATATTCTAAGAAGCTTCTTGTGAAGTGCGATGCTAGGCCTCCTCCGTTTGAGGTCAAGTGACTGTGGAGGAAAGTTCGTAACAGTCTGCACACGTTGGTGTTCTTTAGGTCTGAAGAAATTCTTGTAAACCTTTGAGGTGGGTGAGAACTCATTATTCTGCACCACAAAGATGCAAACCAAAGGGTGAAGCAAGTCTCTGAGGAATACAGTTCTGGATCTCCTTGATCTGAGTCGGGTCAATTCACTGTAGGTGTCCAACTCCAGAGTCACAAAATCTGAATATTTCCACCACTGCGGTTCGCTGAGAGTTTGCTGCGATATCATTTTCTCTGGTCTTAATCCCCTTACATACACCTTTCTGCTGCTGCCATGGATTGCAAACAAGGATCAGTTGATCATCCTTTTCTCTGGCAATCCACTGTAAAATCCCGTCATGTATAGTCTTATTTCCCCTCCTGAGAAAGTGTTTTATTAACCATGGCTCATGATTTGAGACACTCTCATCTCTTGATTCAAATCTTGGATTGGAATCTTGGGATGTTCTGGGTTTTTTTGAATTCAGTAAAGTCTGTACCTGTGATGAAGTTGCTTCCTTTCTAACTCTCAGAAAACAAAACCCATCTGCTGATGGTGCCCTCACTTTTGGTCTGCTTGATTGCGCTTTGGATAAAAGTGATCCAGTTTCCACAAAGTCTTTTAGAGGTCCATGCGCTGCCTCCTGAGAAGACCCTCACTTAGCCATGATTTGACACAGAGAATAAAATGTTGACTTTTGATACTTTAACGGATGCAATGCCGTGTTTCTCACTGTCACAATGCTACTTAGTGAGCATTGTTCTGCTGGAAACTTGAGGCGCAGCCAGGTGAACAATGGCGGTTGATTTATTTGAACAAGCCTTTGATGAGTAGATCTGAACCCCATTAGTCTCAAAATGTGAACTTGTTAACAAAAAAGTCAACATTATCGGTGGCATACATGAAATTAAATGTGATATTTCTTCTTCATAATACATGTAACTTTCAGCGAATGTAAGTGTGAGTGTTTGTTTCAAAACTCAGACTAATGGTGTCAAAGTCTGAACTTGAGATGATTATTCATGCTTTTATTTCCTCCCTTTTAGACTACTGTAACGGTCTTTTTACCTGTTTTAACAAATCAGCCTTAAATCGTCTTCAGACTGTGCAGAATGCTGCAGCACGTCTCTTAACAGGCACCAAGAGAAGATCTCATATTACTCCAGTTTCAGCCTCCCTTCCCTGGTTGCCTGTAAGTTTTAGGTTTCATTTTAAAATTTTAGTTCCGACCTTTAGGGCCCTACATGGTCAAGCTCCCAATATTTATCTGACCTGCTGAAACCACATTCATCCACACGCTCGTTTTAAAACTCGTGGTGATCGGGCCTTTCAGGCAGTGGCACCACTGTTGTGGAATTCTCTCCCACTGTCTCTTCGCTGCACGGACTCCATTGATTCTTTTAAAAAACAGCTGAAGACATTTTTATTTAGAAAAGCATTCCCCTTATGTTGTTTTTATCATTTTATCTATCTGTTGGAAATATTGTTTTATATTTCCATTTCTTGTGTTGTAAAGCACTTTGTGATTTTTATCTGTGAAAAGCGCGATATAAATACATTTTACTTTACTTACTTTACTTTGTTTGTCTTCCAGATGACAGCTGAGATAGGCTCCAGCTCCATGGTGCCCAAGTTGGATAATGATGGGTGGAAGTCTTCAACCTTTCTGATTATTCTCATCTTTATATGACAGATTGTTGATGTGGTCTCAGACACTATATATGATACCTTGCTTAACTCTCGTAATCACTTTTGTGCACACCATAATATGTAAATGGCCTCCACAAATTAGGGAGAATTACACAAGATTAAAATTAATCTCCTGTCTAAGTACCGTACGGGCTTAGAGGTAGGCGCAAGTTAGCTTAGCATAATGCCTGGAAGCAAAGTAACGTGGCTCTTTTCGAGTGTCTTTTAGAGGTGTCTTTTTTTGGTGGTGTTTTTTTTAAAAAACAAGTGGCTGACTCCTGGGCTGAAAAGTGTAAGTCAGTGTATAAGTGCCAAAAACTGCAGTTCCTAGAGTGAGACTCAAATATCAAACTGCCTGATTTAACAGCATTAAAAAAAAAGCTGTTTGCATGTTCTTAGTACATAAAATTACCTAGCACAAAGTAGGTAGCAGGTACACAGTACTGGGTCAACTACACATTACACCAACCAGCTGCTCAGCTCTCAGCACATGGTTTTTGCACTGATTTTAATGCTAGAGAAGGTTTGGAACGCTGCATTCATTCCATCATTTCTTACAGTTGATTGTGGAAGAAATTTCACAAACTCACGTATTACAATGGTGCCATCCTATTACAGTACATTCAAAGTGAGTGCGCTCTTTAGAACGACCTGTTCTTACAGAAATGTTTGTAAAGGCAGACAAGGCTAGGTGCTTGAGTTCATATGCCTGTGGCAATCGGACTAAAAACACTTTAATTAAAGGATTAATAGTGAAGAAAATATAATCTGATCAAACATTATTCAGCTTTAAATATTGTTCAGCTTTAAAGTTACTGTGCAACTGTGTAATAAAAATGTGTGCTCACGACTTTGGCCTTGAGAGCGATAAGAAGCGATCGCCTCATCCTGCAGGTGGAAGATATCTGCAAGCGAAGAGGCTAGAACACCCAAGGCCGATTTCCTTTTATGGAGTTGTTTTTCTGCTAATGCAGCACTTTCCTCACAACCCCCTCCTGTAAGTTTTAGAGAATATATACCCATCCTCACAGCAAATATTAGGAATCTCCTGATGTGAGCTGTGTTGAGAGATTGTCTCTGTCTCAATAAAAGTTCACTGATTCCCCATCTGCTGCAGGTGTCCGGTTGTCTTCATTCTCCGCCAGCCTGGTTAAGTCAATTCCTCCTTAACATCTAAAAGAACCTATTTAATGAAGGAAGACGGGTTCACTTTGTGTTTAATATTATTCTATTGCTGTTGTTTTTTTTTTATATCCTTCAATTGGCGTCACGAACAGGATCCGCTCCAGGCCAAACTGGAACGGGTGGGAGGACATCGGCAGTGGTCTGAGTGAACGGAGTTTGGACAAAAGCTGTGTGCACACAAAAACAAGGTAAGCAGACCTTTTATTTCTGCTATATTGAACATTATAAAAATACTTAGTGTCCAAACTCCTAGTAATTCATAACCAAAATTGTCTGGCTTACTTAAGGCTTGTTGAGAATCAGACAAGTGAATAAGAGATAAGTGAATAAGAAATAAGTGAATAAGTGAATAAAGATAAGAGTGAACTGAGGTCTGACCACGGTTGCAGCCGACGGGTTGCTCTCCGGTGTCGGATATATATACCTCAGTGCAGGTCTGGGACCTTGAAAGGGTTTATTAGTAACGCCTTTCTAAACAAATTAAAAGGTTAAAGGCCTTGAGAATATTTTTTAGTAATATTCTCTAAACTACAGAAGGGTTAGGAAGGCCCAGAGGACTTTATTAGAAAAGATCCTCTAAAACTTAAAAAGGAGAAGTACTGGTTGGAGTCCAAAGGAGGGGTCCCTTTGATCAATAGGAGAAAACGGATCTCTTCTTAAAACCCCGATGATTTTAGTGTTTTAAATGTTTTGATGTTCTGTTTGATATTGGACACACATAAATACACGCTGAATGCTTGCTGTGGAACACTGGGCAGGACAGTTTGGTTCTCCGTTGTTCACAGATTACACAATTAAAGGAACTAGGTTCCTCTTTTGGTTAAAATAATACACCACACATAGAATTTTTTTTTTACACATTTATTACATACATAAGGAGGGTAATGAGTGACTGCAGGTAATGTATGAAGTGTGAATGAGACGTGTGAACAAGGTGACAACCAACTAGCACCCCTATCAGGAAGCTCTAGGCAAGGTTACCCGCCAGACTCCGGTTTGGTAGAAGCCTGGTAACACCTGAAGGGATATTTCAGTGCTGACTCACCTTTAAAGCAGCGCCCCAGCTGTTAGTGCCTAACAGAGGCAGAAACCCAGCTGGCCCAAATTCTCCTTTAAAATCAATAAATAGAACATAAATTACCGGTGTGTGTAAATAAGTTGTATAAATCTGTTAGATCTGAAACTCCTGCTAAAAAACTTCCTCTCTACAACTCTTTTCTCTTGTCTCCCTATTTCTCTCAGTTGGGATTCTGTGTGTGTATGTGTGCTGGAGAAATAAAAAAAAAGGAAAAGGGTCTCTCTCTCTGTCTCTGTGAGAGGAAAAAGGTGGGGGCCGAGTGAGCCCGCGGGGCCGAGCGGGTCCGCGGGAGCGAGCGTGTATGCTGTATGAGGAAGAAGGGAGTGAGAGGGAGCGAGTGAAAAGAGTAATCGAGTATTTGGTGATTTTTTTTATTATTTCAGAGGCACTGGGTAAGAGTTTTGACTTTAGCTGTGAGAGTTGTGAAAAGAGCAGGTTTTTCTTTTGTTGTAGACTGTGAGTAATCGGTGTTTTTCTGCCTATTGTGCTGCGTGGAAGACACAGAAGTGTAGAAATGTTTGTGGTTTATCTTTGTTTGACGTTTTATATAGAGTTGGTTGATTCAGGGTGATTTCTCCCGTTTAAGGGAGGAGTTGCATTGTGGTTATGTTAAAGCTTTGCTGTAGGGGTATGTGTGTGATTTTGTGCTGGCTTCGCATGTTTAAATGGATGCATAGAAGTTTGTCAGTGAGAAATTGTTATGGTGGGGTTTTAAAGTTAGTAAAGAGTCAAACAACGCCCACTGTTTTAAAAAGGCCCAAAACATCATAAAAGACACCTCACATCCTGGCCACTCCCTGTTCGAACTGTTGCCCTAAGGCAGACGGTACAGGGCAATCAGAGCAAGGACTAATAGACTCAAACACAGCTGTTATCCAACTGCAATAACACATCTGAATACTACAAAAATGTCCACCATGCCACTCTTGTGTTAATCTATGCACGGTCTGAAGCATGACGGTGGGAATACTTAGTATTTTAAGTATTCTATCTATTTTATTGATTGAATTTTATTGTTTTTTTATATTTGATATTACTAGGGATGATGCAATGATCGGGGACCATTCTTAATGTCGTCGGTCTCATGACAATGACAATAAAGTTTTTGATTTTGATTCTGATTCTGAAATACACCCTCCTCAAGAGTTCAATGATTTAGGCAGTTATGTTTATACAAATACTAAATGTATGTTTAGTGTCTTCATACAGGTGTTTTTTCTTAACCTGGAAGCCTGAGTACGGCAGCAGAAGACAGGCCAAGCTTTGGCTAAAATTCACGGCTGGACACCAGAGTTGTCCTCACCCCTCCCGGTAAAACAAAAAAGAGAGAATGTAGTTTGAGGCGGGTTTTTCTCGCTGAACTGCTCTGGGTGCTGTGTCCCTGAATCTCACCAGTGTTAACCTCTGGCGGAAGACATGGAGAAAAGGAAAAGATGTTCCTGGTAAATCGCTGAAACAAATAAAACCACACACAACCAGAGAAAGATATGAGAAGGGTGAGGAACAGACACATGTGCGTGTTAGAGAAATGCCTCGTTTGAGAAAAAGTTAAAGTAACCCATATACAGACGCACCCATACATGCAATGAAGAAACAGCTTACATACATGTGCACGTACATGCAAGGTTAAAGTAGCGACACTTAACATACACCTGTTTTTAAATGATATAGTTTATACATTACTGACAATTAAACGCTTTGGGTTGCAGGACAACAACGTAACGTCAAAAGACAAAGACACTGGTCTGAGGATTAAGTGAGGACACGACAAATTTAGTGGTTAAAAGGGTCGACTTGGGACATGTTTTTGTTGATTGTTTAAGACAAATGACTACTGAATGATAGGAAATTCCTTTTTAGGTTTCTAAACAGGATCTTAAGAATTTTAACACGTACCTGTGTTGTCCTGTCAACTTGAGGGGTTATGAGTTGATTATATGGAAAAAAAAAAAAAAAAAAACAAAAACAAAAAAGGGGGGAGACGAGATCTCGTTGTTTCTCCCCTCTCGGGATAACACAGCCAACACAGCACAGCCAACACAACATCAGTTTCCTGTTCGCCTGTTTTGTTTTGTTTTTGTTTTTTCTGAGAGCCGAAGCTGACCTGGACTCCTACCCTCCCCTCTACCATCGTTGCCCTCTCCGCGACCATCTTTGACCCTTTGACCCCTGAAGGCCACAGCAGCTGGACTCACAACAACAACTTGAGGATGTCAACAGTGCTGCAAAAGAGTGATCTCATGCAGCAGAGACGGAGAGCACTAAACCTAAAGCCCGTTTCACTACACGGGGGAAATTCCCAGGCTGCGTCAGCTGACAGAGCTGTGACGAGACGCGCATTAAGCCCGGAGGAAAAGGGACGGTGAGCAGAAGGATGCTGACCTCTGAGAAGAGCCGAACAGCAGAGCTGCAGAAGGCCGTGGAGCAAAGTAAGCAAAAGGGTCAAGGTACAAGGAGAAGATGCAGGCAGCTGCAACAACGGATGAAAACAGACCCAAAGAGGAGGGGAGGACCCTAGGCCATGCGTCAGGCCGCTGGTTTACCTAAACTACAGAACAGGAAGGTGATGAACACAAACATATACCAACACACGAACACACACTTCTGCATGCGCCTACTTAGAATGAAGGGAAACACACACATGAACACTTATGCACTTGTTGAGGGAGTAAAAACTGATACATACCCATGCACTAAAATCAAAATGTTGATTTAATTTACTAAGAAGTGACACACAATGCTCCAGCTGCTGCAATGAAGAATGCTTTACTGACAAAGGCTCAATGCTGCACACAACAAAGTCAAATACAGAATTTGCTATAATAATAAGCCCAGAGGGCATTTGTGTGGTCTGGGGAGCAGAGTCCGGAGCGGTTTGGTTATGAAAATGATGCCCGTGCGAGATATCTGGGGCTTAAGGCCTCGACTTAATTGTTTACTCTACACTAAAAAGAAAAGAAAACACTCTGAGCAGTGGTGCAGAGTGAAAACGAGGAATTAACAGTGTGAGTTTTATTTCAGAGCGCCACGTCATTGTGATGGAGATTTAATAAAGGAGGAACACACGGACAAAGAAGAAGAGAAGGGGGGGGCAGCCCTTGAACGCGATTCCCTGAGGCATTAAAGTTCTGTACTAAATTCTGGTTTCCAGTGTGAGAAAAGTCACGCAGTGCCAGTAGTAGAGCTAGGTTGAGTGATGATTCTAAACTACTGTAAGTAAATCATCGTACACCGTTCAAGTTTCATGATAACGGGGATCTAGACTTTGTTGAACCCTAGGCAATTTGAACAGGTAAAAGTCGAGTGACCAAGTAGCAGTTGAATAAAAGTCATTGAATAAGTGTTGAAATAAACTGGCAGAATTAAGAGAATTAAAACATTTCAAGAGCTCAACTTACTTAATGGTTCAATTTTGTTTCACGAACGCAAAACATATAGGTTTATGAATATGAAAAGGTTGAGGTGGTGTTGATTTGACTCTGTGTAGGTTTAGGTTGGTATTTTTATTGATGGGAAGAATATTCAGTGACAAGTCCTAAGACCCGGGCGTCTGCATTTTGTTTTTGTTATTTTTCATTTTATTTTGTTTTATATTTACTGATTTTTGTTTGTGAATCTTTTCTTTAAGCAGATCTGCACATCGGAAATTACAAGCATTACACGTCGGCGAGAAAATTGTTGTAAGTGAGTTTCTCCGCATTGAAATGGGTTCTGGAGGAAACACTTGTGGGGACAATTAGAAACGAGAGTCCCTGTTTAAAAAAGGATTCAGCGAGGTAATCCAAACTCAAGTTCTTGTTTCTTTTTGAGATGACGTCATTTTGCTGAGTGTGGAAACTAGATGCGATGACAGGTTTCACTATCAGCAAAGAACGGATGAATGGATGAAAGACTGGGAATAAAAACAAACGGACTGACTGGTAAAAGATGACAAGACTTGACCATGACTCAAGGTTAACCACCTCCACCTAGATAGGATAAAAGGGTGGATGAATTTATGTGGGTTTCTTTTACAGGAGTAGAAGGATGACAAAATATTCGAGGATGAGTGAACCTGTAAATGCCATTTTTGTGTCTTGTGTTGCTTACAGAGGTAACTGCGCAGCGTTACCATTTACATTTTCTTCCCTACAGGGTTACAGTTTTAATGTTTTTCTATTACAGGATTTCTGGGCGGATGTATGAAGAAACGGTGTTTATGGGTTAGGAGTTGGGGATGCTATTACACTGTATTCTGGTGAGAGTGTTGGGGGAGACACACCCTGTCTTGAAAACTGTGATTCTTTTACAGGAAATGTTTTATAGCACCTATGGAATGAGGATGCCTGACTACGGTCAATGTGCTGCTAATGTTTGCTTTGCTTTGGTGAGAGGGGTGCAGTAGAAAACAGACAAGTGACATGAAAACAAGTAATAATAACAAATAACAAATTTGGGGACAGTTTGACCTAGAGCCCACTAACTGGCCATTAGGGGCTCTCTCTCTCTCTCTCTCTCTCTCTCTCTCTCTCTCTCTCTCTCTCTCTCTCTCTCTCTCTCTCTCTCTCTCTCTTGGAATAACATTGCCCAAAGGGTGAATAAAGCAAATTGTGGCAATAATAGTGATTTAATGATTGGAGAAACCTGAACATGATACTTGTCTGTTGAGCTGAATCGTTTATTACTCTTATGATTTTCCGGTGGGACTATGAAGATTTTTTGGTACAGATTGCAGGTTGTTGCTCTTTAACTCCTAGAACACGCCCTTGGCGAGGTGGGGGGAACTGGACCACCTTTCTCTGCCCCATCATCCTCTATTAGAAGACATCCAAGCTAAGTAAACATGTCTTGGCCCTTTCCCCCTGAAATGACAGGCAGGCAAAGATGTTGCGTCTTTGTTTGCTTCCTGGCCCTGGGTCTCGTTCCCATTGGCATAATCCTGATCTGTGAAGGGCCCCCGACACTTCTGACACCTTCAAGTTCAAAAGCTTCGCCCCCTTCTGACAGTCCCAATCTGACAAATGTAGCCCCTAGGGTCTTGCCCACCACTTCCTCTCCAGTTTTGCCCACGCCCGATCCATTTAGAAAGAAACGAGACACGGTTACCTCCTCGCCAACGGATGATGAAAACTCTGATCGTGAGGGTGACGGACATTATCGTCTTTCTCTTGTTTAAATGCTTCTAGAATGGTTGTTTCTCTGTGGTGTTTTGTATTAGGCTTGTTATTAATTGTTTCCCTCACCCACTTCCTCTTGAAGGATATATCTGGTTGAACTGTGTCTGGTCGGGTTGTGAGGGTTAAGCGATGTTCTCAGGGTCTCCGGACTTAAGCCTGAGCGAATGTGTACTCCCACCACTGGATATAAATTGTTTTTTTTTTTTTCCACACCCCTTCCTCACGTTTTACCATATTCACTTTTGAATGTCCTTAGCAGTTACCGTTCTGGGTTTATTTTACGATTGATTTATTCTTTCACATTTTCACGTTTATATCTCTCATTATTATAGTATACTCTGCACTCTCCACATTTTTATCATTACTTATGCTTTTTGGTTGCTGAGTTACAGGAACTGTTAATTTTGTGTCACTACCCTGGTTGCACTGACTCGTTGTATCCTTTTGTGCAGGACAGCTGTTACTGCTTTCATCGGGAACCGAGACTGCTTGCAGCCGACCCCTGGGCAGGGTGGTGCCTGGACTCTTTTCTCCTCATCTGCAATGACAGATAAAGACAAATGATAAGACCCGAGGAGTTTTTCGAGCCAGGCTTCGACACGTCTCTGTGTTCCTTTGAATGTTACTTATTTTTGTGTGTTGACCCATTTAAGATGGGTCAAAAGGGGGATTTGAAGAAAATATAATCTGATCAAACATTATTCAGCTTTAAATATTGTTCAGCTTTAAAGTTACTGTGCAACTGTGTAATAAAAATGTGTGCTCACGACTTTGGCCTTGAGAGCGATAAGAAGCGATCGCCTCATCCTGCAGGTGGAAGATATCTGCAAGCGAAGAGGCTAGAACACCCAAGGCCGATTTCCTTTTATGGAGTTGTTTTTCTGCTAATGCAGCACTTTCCTCACAACCCCCTCCTGTAAGTTTTAGAGAATATATACCCATCCTCACAGCAAATATTAGGAATCTCCTGATGTGAGCTGTGTTGAGAGATTGTCTCTGTCTCAATAAAAGTTCACTGATTCCCCATCTGCTGCAGGTGTCCGGTTGTCTTCATTCTCCGCCAGCCTGGTTAAGTCAATTCCTCCTTAACATCTAAAAGAACCTATTTAATGAAGGAAGACGGGTTCACTTTGTGTTTAATATTATTCTATTGCTGTTGTTTTTTTTTTATATCCTTCAATAGTTACTCAATACTCTTTTGTCTGTATAATCTATTTGTTTCTGCATGTTTCGCTAATCAAGATTGCTAACATTAGCACTACACCCTCTTGTTTTAAGATTATAAGGTTGGAGTCTTACCAATGTGGAGTCCACAAACCCCTGGTGGTTAAAAGCTGACCACAAATTTTACAAGTTGTTCAGTGTGTTACACAAATACTGAGCTTTTTTTAAGTTGTGCTTTTTAAACTTTAATATATGACCTAGCAGCAGTGGACATTACCAGACAAGCTAGTTCCCTGATCCATTCTCTTCCACTATCCTCCTGTGATATTTGACCCATGCAGCTGTGATCAGTCAGGTAATCTCAGAGTCCATCAGTATGAGTAATATCTTTCACATGTAATTAGTTATGTGACTAACTGAAAATGTAAAATTATGCATTATAACTACTACTTTGCTAGCCTGCCCTTAGAGCATTCCCCAAAAGCAGCAGAGTAGCAATTCATGGGGTCCTTTTGCTTTAAGTCTTAGACACAAAGTGCATGATGGAAGTTACCAGCATGTATATTTGTCTCAGTCTAAGCTGCAGCTCTTTGTATGAGGACAGCAGTCACAGTCTGGCATAAAGGAGAAGGATAGAGGGGGAGCGAAGGGAGAAAGGGATGATAAGAAAAGGCAGAAGAAAAGAAAAAAGATGAGAGACTGATGCCCAATTTCTCTCTATCGGAAACCTTTGCAAGTCTGTACACAAGTCCTGAAACTGGAAGAAGGGAAAACGTGGAAGGGTGAGCAAAGGGAGAAATAAAAATAAAGGTGACAGAGGCAGTGACAGGAAGGGGATTTAATTGCTAGGACAACCTTACCAGTCAGGTTTAAAGCAGGAGCTGGAACAAGAGGAAAAACTAAAAGCTTGATGGGGACAGAACAAGGCCCAGTAATTTTCCATAGAAGCTCCTATTATCTGCCATGCTGTCTCAGAGCCAAGAGTCCAATCCCTGGGGTATAGCTTGTGTCTCCCTTTAGACACACATGTGCACACACCAGGAGAAAACTCGCAAGCGGACAGACAGATAATCAAAGAAACACATGTGCAGCCATACAGAGAGACAGGCAGGCAGGTAGAGGTGGGCAGGTGGACAGACAGACAGGAGGGCAGGCCGGCAACGCTCAGGCACCCAATGTCCCCAAGCAGCTAGAGATATTGCTGCTCCACTGAACAGCATAATGACAGTCTCTTCTACTTCACATGGGCTGGCCGATGTGAAAATCTACTCATAGTCGTTCTTTGCTTCAATTCCATCAGGAGAATAGACTGCTGCTGCTGGCCCCTGAAAGGAGCAAATACGGCAGCATATGACTGTATGGCTAAATAGAGGGGAGGGGGGTGTCTAAGTAAACTTATTTGACGGCAGATTAGTTTGGATGGCATGTAGATTGGGTTAAATGAATAGACAATTTTTGTTTCTGTGTTTGGGCAGTACTGCTGGCTGGGTAGCTAATAAAGGATGAGGGTTTGTGTGGTGCAAATGAGCTCAAGAAGCACACTGCTCTCCACGGGGAGCTCGGAAAGCAGAGAGCTGTCTGCTAGTGAGGCCCCGCCACTACACGGCACACACACACTCACTGAAAAAACACAACTCATCCTCGATTAAGACTAATGGGTACTTTGTCAAAGCAGAGGTTTGAATCACAGCTCGAGATTCCTCCTGCATTCCACCTTAGACGTGCACACACCCACTCACATTTATGTCAGTCACTTCCTTGTTTCGTTATCCAGATGATTCACAGGGAAATTATATCATCTGACGCAATGATGCAGACTCCAGGGTGCGATAGCGCGTTTTATTTGGCCTGATAGGGTGGCAATTAGCCGCAAAATTGATGGGCAGCCAATCATACAAGGCTAATTAAACAGGCATTCACAGTATAGAAACTGGGCTTTGAGTTCACAGAGCTACCCAAACTGGTTAGCGCTGGTGCAAGGTGGAGGCTTTCATCATTTTTTTCATGTCCTTTTGCAGTGTTTTTACTTGCGGTGACCTGAATGCAAACTAGTCACGGCAGCCCTGTTTGATTTGCTCCTGCCTGCTGCTGGTTCATGGTAATTTCTGTTTACTTGGACGTATATTTGCTTAGAGTATGTTTCTCAGAAGGTAAGCGTGAACCCGCGAAATGACTGAAGAAGTATGAAATGAATCAATTAGGCTGCGACCACAGATGGGTAAATGTTACTCTTTCTTTGCCTTGTTTGAAGAAAAAGAAATTTTATGCACACTGCCCGAAGGCCTTTATTTTTCATTTTCAAGATTGCATAGAGGCTATTGTGGTTTTTAAATTACAGGAGTTGCAGGATAGTGTAAGCGTGTGGGTTTTTTTTTTTTTTTTTTGTGCAGAACAGACTCAAACTTTTAATGCACTATTCATTAATGTGCTTCTTCAGCAGATAGTGCGCTGAAGATAACCTCAGTCACTCACAGCTATGCCTCCTGCTTTTGGGAGGGAACCGAAAAAGACAAGAAAGCAATTATATCAGGTACTCTCTCTCTCTCTCTCTCTCTCTCTCTCTCTTTGTTCTCCCAGGCTGATGACAAATGGAGGAAGACGAGCAGAGCTGAAGGTGATGGTGTGCATGTGTGTGTGCTTATGTGGGTGATGGTAAGCGGCGGTGGTGGGGATCATGCTTCATTTCAGCTCATGTTATGGTGGGGGGAGTAGTGCTGACCAAGAGCACTGACAGTTTTTAGGGCTTTTAGCTTCCTCTCTTCCCCCTTAAACTCAGACTTAATGGCTACATTTTAGAGTGATGTAATGATGTGGGGGTTGTCTCTGTTTGGTGGTCAAGCTCTGCTTCCTAAGTGAGAACTTTTTCTGGTTATGCCGTGTACCTTGTGTGCCCTGCATCCCTGTAGCTGTGACTGCTTATCCCTGGAAATAAACCAATTAAAAGCAATGCTTGCCGAGAGATTAATATGTGCAGTGGATAAGAATTACACACCTACACGTGGTACTTAGGTGACTCCACTGTTGCCAGTTCACAAGACGGCATTACTCAGGCATCGTGTTGCACCTGCCAAACAAGACTGACCAGTTTGAAAAAATCTGATGTGTAATCACATGATTGCACAGGGGACACAACCCTGACCTTATTATGACTCTGTTTCCTCTTTCGTTTTCACCTAGTATAAAGCACTTAAGTCAGGACAGGTCACTCAAACATGTGAAGGCTATGCAGTCTTCACAGAGTAAGTCTTATGTTGTGTGCATTGTAATTCCCTCTGAGAGGATCTTGTGATCTGAGCTGCAAAACGCTGACAGGTGATACTGTGTGTGCAAAATGCTAGAAAAGCAGAACAGATAAAAAAAATGTTCAATGTTGTTTTCAAGCCTGGAAAAAGTATTTCTTTTTTATTTCTACGTTAAGCAGTTCCTGACATACTTTAAATAACTATTCAAGTCCTTAAAGGTGCAGTGTATAAAATCTCACCACTAGATGGCAGATTGCAGTCAGCTGATTTCTATCTGGTCTTTAAGTGATGATGTGATGAATCCTGCTTCTGGGCCCAAACTACCCTGCGTTTAATAGGGCTTTGTGTTTTTAACATGTTTTAATGCTTTGTGTCTTGTTCTATTTAATCTCAAAAAGCCTCTAATTACAGTCAGTGAAGTCAAGTTCTTACCGCTAATCATTTTAAAGCTCAGTTTTTAAAACCTTACGATGTAACAGCCCAGCCCATGCAGCAGTATATGAATGACTAACCTCTTATTGTGGATGGATTATCTCACTTATTCTCCTGACTGAAGTTCGGTCCATTTACAGCATCCTGCCATGCGATGCGATTGCATTTGTCCCTGACCACCAAGAATCCTCACGTTAACTTTTATCGAGTGGTTAGCGTTCATCCTCCAGCTGCATTGTGTCTATTATGCTGAATAAACCTGATTTACTGCAAATGTCTAAAAAAAAGTCTTGAGAATTAGTTTTCATTATTTATTGATTTTACTGATCTAAATAGGTCATCACTGCAGGCATACACGATGGAAGTAATGCAACCTTGCAAAATGGTTTAAAATTCACAAAAAGTTGATCCTGACTTCAAAGATTCTGTTAGTTTTATCAGAATTTTGCCCTGGACTGCACTTTTTTAATACAAAATTTACATTTTACAAAATGTCAGCTTGAAACATCTTTAAATTTTGCAACAAATCTGCAAGTTTAAAATTAAATAATAGAATTAGCACCTAGGTGTTAGCTGTTTTAATTTCATGTAACAAATTCCACCGTTGTTCGCTAGAAAGGAGAACCTTGCAGTCTTTTGAACAACATTCAATGAAAACAGAAAACACTGAAAACACCTGTGATTGGAGCTTTTGTATACCTTTGCTTCAGAAGCTCTTAAAACCAGAGTCAACAATGCGCTGCTGCTCTTGAATAATTTTCTGGCGGCTTTGGAAACATGAAAGATGCTTGTTGAACTGCTTTTGTACCCTGACTGAATGCGAGGCTCAGCAGAGAAGAATCAGCTTACTCCGTGCTTAAGATGCGGCACATTTATTTTCACAGATGTCGTACGCTAATGCAGCATTCACTCGACGACGATGCCGCATTGTTAGGAACATAAAGAAGATGCAAGATATCATATACTGGTACACATAAGGGGAGCTGTTGGCTTTTCATATCCGGTGTGACAGTGCAGTGATACTCTGCTCTTTGCTCAGAGAAGAGAGACTGAGAGAGAGAGAAAGAGAGATAGCTGGAAGAGTGCCTTTCATCTTGAAAAGATTTAGGGAAGCTTAGACAATGACTAAATTAAAATGATTTTTCTCTCTCTCTGTCTCTTCCACTCACTTCTTCTTTCTCATTTCTATCTTTCCTTCCAATCGTCTTTCAATCTATGTCTCTGTGTGTTTTCTGATTGATACACCCATTTCACAAAGATTTCATGCTTGAGGAATCCCAAATGGGTCTGGTCTCATGACAAACAGATCAATTTTTATAGACTTGAAAGTTGCTGGTCTTGAAAATTGTTTGACTATCTTCAAGACGGCCGCAGAATTTTGCAGCCGAGCTTTCTCGCGCGCTCTCTCTCTGAGTCATGGGCTTCATTTATTGTTCTTGTTGTTGTGTCGTTGTCATAAACCATGTGTGAAGGCACTAATATCCGGGACTCTACAGAACCTTTTGTGCTAAAAAGAATTTGCCAAGTTGAACTACAAAATGTATCAGGGGTTGGGGAAAAAATTAAAGGTTTCATTTTGAGGAGTCTGAACCACTGTTAAAAATGCTGATACAAAGACCTGCATGATGTGCTTAATGGTCTGGAGGCTTTTAATGTAAACAGCAGGTGGCAGAGGCTGTGAACATGGTGGCTGCTCAGGGGTGGGGGAAGATGTTTTGAAGCGATTCACCTGCCTCTTTGATATACCATTGGCAGCCTGGAGTCACACTTCAACCCTGTAACTTATGCACACACACCCATGTGCACCTGCACAGTCACTCACATACTGAATGCTTTTTAAATGTTTTTATATTGTTTTATAAAAACACATTCATTTGCATGCAAGTGTGTGCAAGCACCCGCAAACAATGTAATTAAAATGCCCCGTGTCTCCACCTGCAGTGATATTCTTCGGAGCAGATTTTCACAGTGAGCAGAGCAGTCATGTCTCTAAAAGTGCTTTGATCACAGCAGGGTTTGCAGTGGCAAGGTGAGCAGCACATTTACATCTCAGAGTACACAGCAAGGTGAGCCTCCAAGCCTCACTGCTCCTTTGTGTGTGTGTGTGTCCGTGCTGGCTTTTTATTCTCTTTATAATGTCACATTTCTTTTATTATTTGTATGTGTGTGTCAGGACCATTATATTTTATCAGGAGGGTTTCTACAGTGGGATTTCAAACATATCATCAAGTAGTTCCTGTAGAGTTGACACTTTTCTTTTCTGCTACAGTAGCCCCAAAATTTTCCAGTGCTTCAGACTGCACTCTTTTAGTTTTCCAGTCAAATAAAGCAGCGGTCCCCAACCTTTTTTGCGCCACGGACCGGTTTATGCCCGACAATATTTTCATGGACCGGCCTTTAAGGTGTCGCGGATAAATACAACAAAATAAAACTAGTACCGGTACCGAAAAAAAGAAAAAATATTCATAACACACGTGAAAAGACCCAGGAAAACCGATTAAACGATAAAAACGATAACAAAATAACGCTGAAAACCGATAAAAACCCTGAAAACTATACATTTCACACCTGAACCTCAACGACTCACGGACCGGTACCGGTCCGAGGCCCGGGGGTTGGGGGACCGCTGAAATAAAGGACTCGACCAGTGCAAAGAATTCTTGCATTCTTCACCCGGTGGGAACAGATCAATGAGTAATCAAAAAAAAATACAACTTTTAACCTGGACTTTTCCCAAGTGCTTCAACGACAACAATGTAACTCTTAAACAAAAGGAAACAACAATGAATACACTGCTCAAAAACATAAAAGGAACACTTGATCATCTGGATTGATGCCCTTCTACAGCCCTGCACAGCTCTCCTTATGTAACACCTGGTCTCCTGGTATTTCCCCTACACTCTTGATACTGTGCTGGGGAGAGACAACAAACCTTCTTGAGAAGGCACGTAATGGATGTGCCATCCGGGATAAGCAGGACTACCTGTGGAACCGGAATGAACTTCACATACTGCCTCATGCTTTCAGCAGCGACTAGGTCATTAACAAAAAGCTATATTGAAGAAAAATCAGAAGGAGGGATAAGAAGAGCGTTATGGTCTGTAGTCACCACCCGAAAAAACATTCCAGTTTTGAGGGTTTGTTTGATGTTGCCTCTTCAGTAACCAGCTGTTACTGTCTTTTATACCCAAGCAAGTGAAATGGATTCCTAACTTGAGAGACAGATTTTTTTTTCAAAATATTAACAGAAATAAAACACTGAAAAAGAACTTTTTAACATGTTAATGTTTTAACTGTTTCTAATCTAAAGTCTAAAATTCGAAATCGAAACTATTGCAGTGAAAGGATGGAGGAATAGAAGTTAGACAGTTAGTGGCATTTAGGAAAAAGTGTAACATCTGGACGGATCAATTAGTTGTGATTGTATTGATTTGTATTTCTGTACCTCACAACATTTTCATATGTTCCTCGTGAGCCAAGTGGCAATTCAAATTTTACGTCAATTCCCGACAGTTCATGGAAGATTTTTGCGCCACCTACAAAGTCATGTGGACAATCGTTAAAACGTCCACGGCGACTTGCTCTGCTGCTTACTGGCAAAGAGCAGTCTTTAAGGGGCATTTCTAGCACGACTAATTTCTGATGTGCTTTTTTTGTTCAGGCTCCGCTCGGAAGCGTGTTCGCAATCTCCAGCGCTGTAATCCTCCATCACTCTCACTAACAAGACTTTTGGATGCGACAAACAACAGAGGCCTTGAGTGTGTGTGCTTGTGTACCGTGGATGACAACATTTACCAGTCTACTAAATCCTGAGCGGGCAGCCACATAAGCAGCCAGAATGGTAGATTGTGCTCCTGAGAGCAATGACTCGTAACACTGATGGGGGGGGGGGGGGGGGGCAGTAGGTGGAAGGACAAGTTGAGGTTGATTTACTACTCAGTGGAGTTGCTCTCCCTGCTGAGATGCTAGCATTCATTTACAGTGTATGCTTTCATCTTGCTTGCAGTTAGGTAAGTTTTTTTTCTTTCTTTGCTTTCATATAGTGCACAATTTGGACGCAGTGGTAATATTTTAATGATTTTTGAAGGAAGAACAGATTAAAGAGAGACAGAGGTGCACATATCAGCTAACTTGCAAAAATAAAGGAGCAGCAGAAAGTCATAACGCTGGTTTATAGAGCAGAAGAAAACAGGTGCACAGTCCCATGGTGGGTATCTGCAACCAACCAGCTCTAATCAGACCAGGTAATCATTCTCTACTTGGTTTGTCCAGTCCCAGTTGGGGCCAAAAACAGGTGAGTCTGATTAATCAGCAAGCAGACGCAATTCATCTATCCCCGCATGACTGTTCTCAGCTGGACGGGATGGAGTTTATTCACCTTGAATCACTTCCATCTCTTTTAGAGTTCAACGATTTGTTGTGGTTGAGATTTTCTCCTTTGTTTGAAACGCTGCACTGTAGACACTTGAGGACATTTTAAATATTTTCCCATCATCCAGGCAAAAATCTCATCAACTGCTTCACAAGCCACTGACATCCAATACTACCCTTCAAGGCCAGTGGCACCACAAAAGTCACACAAATCTAACTTTTAAATACATTTCTTCCAAAAGAATAAGCAACGACATACGTACGTTATCAGGGAGAGGTTTTTGCATACTGAGCAGGTCTCCAAAGGCATATCAAAGGTGTAAAATATTGTAACATAATTCTCTGTATGTTCGCTTAATAGAGCCGAGGAAGTGCACAAATATGTATCTTGATATAGAGCAAACATCAATATGCCTAGTGGACATGCTTCCTGATTGATTTTCAGCTGCAGTGGATAGATGTGCACACAGGCACGCAAGGTTATAGTCAGACTGATGGCAACTACTTTTAATAGGAAACAAGAAGAAAAATTCTGCAGGTGCTGCTGAGGAGGAGGAGGTGTGCTTTATTTTCTGAATGTCACATGCCAAACAGAAGAATATCCAGACAATAAAATACTGCTTTTAATTAGATGCACTTCATCATAGTAACACCCCATGGACAAATTTTGCAATGCTCTGTCTCCTTATATAAACTACCTAAGCACATATGTCCTCCCTTATGAACCTCTATAAGAAAACAAGGTACAATTTATTTCCTTAAAGGTACCATGTGGAGTTCTTGGCCTTTACTTGTGCAGTGGATAAATTTCTTTACAGTGGGTACCCTGCTTTGTTAATGTTATGCAAGCATATGAGGATATATGTGTGCAACCTGTTTTATGTTGGCAGCGGTAATGCACAAAGAAAAGTAGCAAAGGAAAACAAAGAAGAGTGCAACTTAACAAGTATGAATAACTATCAGAGCTTCAAAATTTTTGCTTCATATATCAAAAAATGCTTCTTTTTTTTTTTTATGTGTCCAAACTTTACCACAAAAGTTTTATGTAAAGTGGAGCTGCTTGAGCAGAATTCAATTCAATTTTATTTATATGGCGCCAAATCACAGTAACAGTCACCTCAAGGCGCTTTATATTGTAAGCTAGACCCTACAATAATACAAAAAGAGAAAACCCCAACAATCATATGACCCCCTGAGCAAGCACTTTGGCAACAGCGGGAAGGAAAAACTCCCTTTTAACAGGAAGAAGCCTCCAGCAGAACCAGGCTCAGGGAGGGGCGGGGCCATCTGCTGCGACCGGCTGGGGAGAGAGAAGGAAGACAGGATAAAGACATGCTGTGGACGAGAGCCAGAGATTAATAACAAGTATGATTCGATGCAGAGAGGTGTGTTAAGACATAGTGAGTGAGAAAGGTGAGTGAAAAAGAAACACTCAATGCATCATGGGAGTCCCCCAGCAGTCTACACCTATTGCAGCATAACTAAGAAAGGATTCAGGGTAGCCTGATCCAGCCCTAACTATATGCTTTCGCAAAAAGGAAAGTTTTAAGCCTAATCTTAAAAGACTAGTACATTGAAAAAAATGTTTTGTTCAATTTACTCAATTTTTTTATGACAAGTGGTTGCACGAAATAAATTTGTTTGAATCCAGAAATATTTTTTAAGTACACTGAATTTAATTTAAGCGAGTAAAACCAACATATATTTTTAAGCTACTTTAACTTAACTGTTGTGGATACGTCTTAGTCAAATATTATTAGTAAGTCCAACTAAGGTCGTGTTAAATGTACCAGAATAATTTGTTTCCTTTACACTTATGTCCCAAACTTATATTCAAATCAATCAAATTGTTAATTTCTCTCTATTTCAATTAAGTTAAGTTTACTTAAAAAATATTGCTTACCCTGATTTGTAGTTTTTAAAAACGTCAATAATGAAAACTACAACATTCTTTCACATCATTTATTAATGCAAAATTTGTTGCAAACAGAATAAGAATCCACATCTCTAAGGGAAATTGCTGCAATTTGTATAATACAAATTACAAAACTTTTGCCTATGAACTAGTAGCTTTAAAAAGCTGTATTCAAACAAAACAGAAACAACAGACAAGAGAAATGTTAACCAATGTTTCTCTTCCTCTAAAAAAGAAAAAAAAAAAAAACTCCTTACATAAAAGAATAAAACACTACCAGCAGTATAATGTATCACAATTAGAAACTGATGCATCCACAAACTAACCAGTTTCAGACTTGCTGTTCTGCGATCCATATTTAGAAATTGCATTTTAATAAGGTAATTAGACTTAAAATTAAACTTGTGTTTTCCTTACTGCTTATTGACCACTGTCTTTCCATTCTAGTCCTTCCTTGAAGATTCTGAATGTTTTACATATTTTCTGACCTAACATACTCGCTTCAAAACAATTAATAGTCTTTAAAGTGTTACCAGTGTGCTGCAGTGTGGTAATCATGAATGTTTTTTTGTTTTTATTAATCCGGTTGAGTTAACACTGATTATACGCAGGGCAGCAGCTATAACTGAATAATTACAAAGTTGCTCTTCAAGCTACTCAAATGTACCACACGTGAAACATTCATTATTGAAAGTTAAAATGTTCAATCGAAACATAACACAGAACAAATGATGGTTGTACAAGAGTTTCACTCCTATTCACAAGAGCACCAGTCATTGGTAATTTACATAACAGCATTCTCTTGATGTGTTATTTTAGAAATCTTCCTATCCAGTAGCAATTTTGTTCTTCAGCCCAAAGACTTTGGGGGAGAGCTTTTCACCATCGAATCCCATCAACACTTTCTAAATGAATTCATAATAGTCCTTCAATTCCTTGGGGAAGGCTAGGTTTAGTGCATAGATTACTCCAAGCATCAATGCACAAGCTTGGGCCAGAGATCCAATGTTGTCCATGACTATCTCCCCTTCAACAAATATTCCAATGTCATCATAATGTCCATTTTGTCCATCCTCCCTGTTGATGACATAAATGCCCATGGTGTGCTTCTTCAGGTCTCTCTGGATATCATCTCCTTCAATGTCCTAAACATTTAATAAAAAGGTAAAAGAAAAAACAATTAACTCTACAATTAAATTCCAATCTAGTCGTTTGTGTGTGTGTGTGTGTGTGTGTGTGTGTGTGTGTGTAATACACACACACACAGATATCTATCTAAAAAGTGTGTGTATAGATGACTTGCTTACAATGACTTAAATGACTTACAAAGAACTCCCGAATAAGGCTTCCGTCCTCTTCACCAAGGTAGAGGCAAAGTGCCCTGAGAACTGCTTCCCTTTTCACTTTAACATCACTTTCAGCCTGTTTAAAGAGAGTTGCTGATTAAACCAATTTGGAAAAAAGAACAATGTCTGACATTCGCAATAAGTAAGTTTTATCATATGTCAGTTCAAACATAGTAAATAAAATTTATATATGAAATTTCAAAATTTAGATTGCTTGGCTGGTCACCTAAAACGGCTTATTGGACTCACCAGTGACCTGCCACTTAAGACAAAAGAAATCCAAATAGAATTTGCAATATTCAGATTTACCTCTTGCATGATCTGCAAGTGGTGGGCAAGTTTCTGCCCAGAAACACCGCCCTTCTTCTGGAAAACTGTCATCAACTGAGGTGTAATTCTGTCCAACTGTGCCGCGAAGGTCATCTCCAGTTGAAGTGTTGTAATACACTGGAATTCAGCATTTACCTGTATCTCTCACACACACACACACACACACACACACACACACACACACACAAAGAAGACTGGTGCTTAATCATTGGTATGATTATTTTGTTATTTCTTCATTAAATGCTACAATGCAATTGCCATCACTTCATAAAGCATGATTATCATATGGGTTAGTATACAGTGCATGAAGGATGTTACTACTGTTAATCAAAGAAGAAATGAATGGCATCAGTCCATTTAACGGGTTTAAAGGGTTTTAAAAAGCAGATATTTGTCTGTTTCAGGTGGTTGGCAACACATTTTCCTGTGCTCTTTGTCCACTGGTGGGATTGTCTCACCTGTGAGGTCAGCGGGGCAGAACTCTGCCATCAGCAACAGAGAGCAGAGAAAATTTAGATGTGCAACTAAAAACATGCTTGCCATGTAAGCCCCAAACATCTCTGAAATTGCTCTGCAAACTTCAGAGTACTTGTACTTCAGGAGTCCTGTGAGTACCGTAAAGACTCATGTATGCACACAAACCACATTTTTTTTTGCAATCTGATCCTTTTTCTCTTGGCTGTTTCCTTCAGGGATCACCACAGTGAATGATCCACCTCCATCTAACCCTATGCTCTGCATCCTCTTAACTCACAAGAACTAAATTCCTGTTTTTCATTTCACTTTCGCAAGTTTTTTTTTTCTTTTGTCCTGGATAAAAGAAATTTAATCATATATATTAATTGATATTAATTAATATCAATATTAATAATCACAAGAACCCTTAAGATGAGATAGTTAAACTTGTCCCTGCAATACTGTGACAAATACTGTTGTGATAAATATGTAAGGAATTTGCATGTACTTACCAAAATAACACCATCTTCTTGAATAAACAGTAACACATAAGGGGAAGAAAATCTGCCAGAAAAGGAAGACAAATAAAAAATAAAAAAAAACTTTAGAAAGACAAACAATTACCGTTTCCAAGCCATTAGTGCATTACTTCATGATACTCCCTTGTAACAAAACAAATCTTACTTGTGCCTCTGTGCAAACTACAGATGGCACGATACCACTTTTTTATGTCCGATACCGATATCATAAATTTGATTATCTGCCGATGCCGATATGAATCCGATATAGTGTATTTTATAATAAATAAAACTGTTTTTATAAATATTTTGCTGCATTTTGTATAAGTTCATACTCAGTTTTAAAAACAAAACATTAAAGCTATTCTGTTATACCTGTATGCAAAAAATACACTGCACCCAAAATATTTTATACTTCAGCAATACTGATCAACCTAAAAAACTTACACCATCCTCCTTATTCAGGTATTCTAAACAGTACATAGAAATATTAAACTAACTAATAGGACTGCCAACTCCCAGCAAAAATATTAGGAAACCACCCCGCACCCTCCGCCTGATAATGCTTAATTGACGTAATCTACTTTAATGCACAGAAATCAATTATTTTTCTATAATAATTTGATTCAACATTTTTCTTCAATACAGTTGCAGACAGCGCAGACAGCGTACCTTCCCAAAGGAAAAAGTGCTATATGTACTACTATTACTAGGGCATATATTAGACTTAATATTTACTACATACAATAATGGATCTCTGTACATTTAACCAGATCACCACTTTGGTAGTAAGATTTAGAATAATTATTTATTAAAAGCTAGACATTTTAAATGAGAATAAGAAAGAAAATTATGTCTTTGTGTCTCCCTTTCCCTGTTAATGCCCTACCTGGCCCCTGGCAAAACTTTGCTAGATCCGCACCTGCACAGTTACCAGCTGTCAGCTACCTAAAAAAGGATCCTGGAGTTATTTGTCTCTCAGAAACAGTTCATAACTTCCCTTCAACTCATTCATGTGACCTAAAATGTAAACCTGTTTCTTCATTACCTGTTCAGCTCTAATGATTCAGTAAAAACTTCTCCTGGTTTCACCTTCATGTTTCCTTCTCACCACATATCCAAACTATCATGACCAGCAGCTATTACGGCTGTGGCTCCAGAAAACATAAGCGGATACTAGAAGTAATATTAAAAAAATTCTAGCAACAGCTTATCAAGCTTAAACGTGCTGCTGTTGTTTATCTGCCGTTTTCCTCTTTCTAGCGCAAACTGGGCGATTAACAAATGAGAGAGACTAGCGACAGAAAAGCCGATCACCTGATAATCGATCAGTTTCATGATTGAAGTAGCAACAGGAGAGGGAGGGGGGAGAATGAGGGAAGAAGTTTTAGCTGTTCAGCATGAAGACACCGAATAACTCCAGCTTTGTGTCTTTTTTCATTCTAGCTGAAGTATAAAACAAATCGCTTCCTTTCCCCCTCAATACAAAACTCCGACAGCCAGTCCAGCTGTGGCTCCATACATCGGTTGTTAAGCTCAACATGGAAATACTATGCAAACATAAAGAGATGAACTTACACACTTGCTTTACTTCTCTGTGTTACTTTCTCTGAGATTAAATGCAGCGGTTTGGAAGCACGTAGCGAGGCTTTAAATGCTAAACCAGACCGCTGACAGGTCTTGCACTCAACAGCTCTATCAAGTGAAGCAACTTCTTTTCTGAGTTAATTTCAGTCCTGACAAACCTCACTCTCAGTGCCTTTTGATCTCACATTTTTGGCAACCACTGAGTTATTCTCCTCCACAGTTTACAACCATTATTTTTTTCTGCACAAAAGACGTTGTGCAACGCCAATCCTACTTATTTCCTACTGCACCCCTGACTGTGCAGGTGCGTTCAGAAGCCCCCTCCCCCGCCCGACTATTCCTTAATGCCAATGTTGTGGCGGGAGGGACGATTTCTCCACTTAAAACTGCAGGCGACTGTACAGTGAACTTTACAGCTAACTACAGAGAAATTGCCTCGTTCCATAATTTGTTAGTACAAAGTGTGCCACAAGAACTAAGCTAAAAACATATGACATTTTAACGCATCAATACAATTACTCTTTTAATAGAGCAGTAGCTAATAGAGCACATAGCTAGCTTAAGTCAAATTCATGACAAAGTTCAGAGGTGTACAACTACTTAGACTTCTTTCTCCATGTGCACACGTCTTAAAGAGTCAACATGCTTTGACTGAGGTAAAAAAATAAAACAAAAACGACCGTAAAAGGTTTACTTACCGAAGCTAGACCACCTTTATATGAAGTTGTGCGATTAACTTAAGCCCGCTTGCAGCACACAAAGAGTCCGCTTCTTCAGTCCGCGCGCAAAATGGTGGCCTGTCCTAACGCATGCGCAAAATGGCCCAGCAGGAGGCTATGAAAAACATACTTAAGCATTTTGAGCTACATTTAATTAACTAAAATTAATTGGATTAAAACGCAGGGAATGTATTCTGGAGTTACTCGAATTATATATGTAGACAGGAATTACTCATGTGAATTGAAAAGATATACCAAAATATAATATGCTATATTTAAAAGGAGACAATATCACTTTTTTCAGTGTAGAAGGCACATGTTGATCTAAAATCAGCCTTTCTCTGACCAACCCAGACTCTTTTCATCATATTCCTTTAAAAAAAATTGTACGCTTTCATCAAAACATTTTATAAATTCAGAAAAAAATAAAATCTCTGTGATTTTTTTGCTTCCTTTTTTATATACTTTAATTTTAAGACTTCCTTTTCTGTCATTAGTTGGTCAATTTAAAGCAACAAACACCAAAGTAAAGAATAAAGAATTATTTTTCTCAAGTGGAACAAGCTGGTTACCGTGGTTATACATCCCACCTTAATGATGAACAGAGGCCTGTTGGCTGCATTCACATCTACTTTACTACACGACACTACAGGAATCCCCAGTGTATGTTACAATGTGATGCCTAAGAGCGCAATGAGCTACACTCGCTCCAAATTTGGAACCATGTCAGTGCCCTCTTTTCATCATCAGCAACAGTTTCTGTTAAAGATTTGTCTCTGGCATCGAGCTGTAAATTACATACATGCACACAGCAACAATAACATAACCAGGTAGTGTCTCAAGTAGTAAATTGTCCAGATAGTATAGTACACCTCTTTGTCCCTTTAATTTCATGTGTCATACGGTCTTGTGGTGAATAGAGGATGATGAGCAGCCTGGTGTGACAAGTAACAGCACCTGAACTCCCATTACTGCTGTCATGAAGAGCATATTCCACTGTAATGTATGTCAAGACATAGTAAACTAGAAAGACTAGATAACTTGGGGCTGTGCCACGGGTAACAACATATTTCATAGGTTGCATCATGTGTTTCAACTCTAAATATATCACTGCTACTGGCAGCAGTGGTGCATTCTCTGCATTGCTGCATATTATATATATATCGCTGCAAAAAAAAAAGAAAAATGTTACATTGGGCTTTGATGGAAATGGCTTTTTTTACATGGAATATTTTAGGTTCAAAACTTGCATTGAGCTAAGCATGAAAAAATACAGAAATAGATGCCATGGTCAAAATCACGTAAAGGTAGGATTCAAACACCAGTCATGAGTAATACTGAGGCGCTCGCAGTCCTGCAGAATTTTAAGCTGTCCATAAAGGGATAGGATCATTTTGCGGATATGATCGCTCTCCATTTCCCAAAGATTTTCTGTCCAGGTTGGTGGATAACACAACTCCCATTATCTCCTGAAACTCAAGAGCACCACCATAAACGACAATTTCGCCAATCAATACAGTAATTCCATACAGGAATATGCAAAGAGTTACAAATGGGGTTGCAAAGGAGGGGGTGTGCAGGGAGCAATGTCACAATTTATTCCCAAGATGCATCGGATAAAAGCAGACATCAGTGCATCTGTCTGGCAGCGAGTATCAGCAGGAAAATGGACAGTTGGACATTTTTATCTCCTGGCTTTGATGTTGGTGAAGAGGCTGATGGACGTTCAAGGACAACTGCTGCACTGAGGGATGGGAGGGACTGAGAAGGGGTGGGACAGCATTGGGGGGGGGGGGGGGGGGGAGGTTAAAATATGGTGGTGTGTGAGAAGAAAAAGAGCAAGGGGTGGATGGGATAAAAGAGACACATTACAAAGAACGTGAGAAAGGAAGACATGGCTGCCTCAACACCTACTGGTCTTTAAACATTTACCTGTGCCTGCCTGTGCTGAGGGGGAGCAATGGCTGTTTGATTCCATTACACTTCTATTACAGCTGTAGTTAATGGCTGCGTCACAGTCTATTAACTGCATTCATCTTTGCCTCTGATATATAACAGGACATCAGCATTGAACAAAGACAGATGACTGTGGCTCCCTGCTACACCATTACCCTACATCCATGCACATGATGAGGTGGAGGACACGCGCGCACACACACACACACACACACACACACACACACACACACACACACACACACACACACACACACACACACACACACACACAAGATTTACTACAAACCAAGAGGAAATGCACATAGACCAAACACACATCGTAATACTGTACACTGTTACAAATGCTGTAACACAGACATTCATCTTTCTGTCCTCTCCTCACTAATGTAGCAGTGACAGCCACGCAGTCTAGTGTGATAACAGGAAATGGAGCGAGGTACTTTGAATCTAAAAAAACTGGCACAGATACATCTGTATCTGTGAAATCAGAAGACGCCAGTGTAAGCATATATTCAGTTTAGCAGATATGGCATAAACAAGAGAGGGGGGGGAAACAGAAGGTATGCATGAGTGAGCGTGTTAGCGTATGTGGATTTGAGTTTTCATTCACGGCTCAGTTCCAAACTGCTGCCTCTATCTGACTGATCTGAATTACGGAAATGAACGTATCTATTCCAGGGTGTAACCTACTCCATATCACAGCATATTAAAAACATTACAATGGTGATAAGAGGTATGCAGTGAGAGAGTAAAAACACAAATTTAAGCTTTTATTGAACTGAATAGCTGATATTTTCCTCTCAGTTTGCTGCTCTGTGAAATAAACTGAAAATAGATCCGAGCAATATGAGGACAGCTCAGCCTGAAAGAAATCCTGACAATAACACTGTATATGTAAAATCTGATTTCTGATATGACTTATATTACATTTCAGCTTTTGCCCTTTATTTTTCATGAACTGAGCCATGAAAAAAGTATTTGCCTCATTCCTGATTTTTTGTAGTTCTTATTTGTAACAGTTAAATGTTTTGGAATAACAAACCAATTTGAATATTAGACAAAAATAATCTTTTTTTTCTGCAAAACTCAGCTAAATTTCTGTAGCCACACCCATGCCTGATTGCTGCTGAAGAAACTCAACACCTGACAAATGAAATCACTGAGGGTTACAAAACCATTTGGTGTCCCAAAAGTGGTTTTGGAGTCCCAAAATCACTGGAAGTTTTGGGACTCCAGTGAACTACAAACGGAGAAAACTTGGAACAGTGGTGAACGTTCCCAGGAGTGGCTGGCCTACCAAAATAACTCCAAGAACTTAGGCTACATTCACACTGCAGGTCTTGATGCTCAATTCCAATTTTTTGATCAAATCCGATTTTTGTTTGTCTGCTTGTTCACACTACAAATAAAATGAGACAGCAAACGTGCTCTAGTGTGAACCCACAAAGCGGCCCGCATGCGCAAAAGAAGACGTCACACACAACACGCTCTGTTTAGATCCAGACCAAACAGTATTGTTTGACTGATGACTTTACATTTCCCAATTTTTGCTTTAAGTTATTTTGTTATTTACATAATAATGTATATAACCTAATAATTATCCTTATTGCTGTTTTGAGAGGAGCGGTGCTTCAAAGGATAGTTGCAGATTTCTGTCAGAATCTGCAGATTATACAGTACAAATAAAATGTTCACGTTTCTCCAACGTTGTCTTCCCAACAGTTTCACTAACATCTACACTGGATGGCCAGGAAGCGTTCACGATGTCTTATCGGGCGCTTCTCCGGAGCTGATAATTGGCGTCTGTCTTGTGTCGGTGATGTAAAAGACGGATTTAATGCGACTTGACCGTTCAAACAGCAGTCGCTTTCTAAAACATCGGACATGTATCGGATTCAGTACCACATACGAATGTGACCCAGATCGGATTTGAAAATATCGGATTTGTACCGTTCACACTGTCGTAGCATGATCGGATATGGGTCGCATAGGGTCAAAAAAATCGGATTTGATGTGCCTTCACCTGCAATGTGAACGTAGCCTTATTGAGGACTCATGCAGGAGGTCACAAACAACCCAGAACAACATCTAAAGAACTGCAGGACTCACTTCTCTAAGAAAAAGACTGGGCAGAAACGGCATCCGTGGGAAAGATCCAAGGCGAAAACCACTGCTGACCAAAAGGAACACAGAGGCTCATCTCAAGTTTTCCAAAACACATCTTGATGATCTCCAAGACTTATAAAATATTCTGTGTTGACGAAGCAAAAGCTGAACTCTTAAAGAGGTTTGTTACCTTTGATGTGAAACTAACACAGCATTGTATTCAAAGAACATCTACCGCTGGTTAAACATGGCGGTAGATGGCCGCTTCCTTTCCAATATCCAATATATTGGTTTCTGAAGCTTAAGGCCATTTTAGACAGTACAATGATCTGAAACACACCAGCAAGTCTATCTCTGAATGGCTTAAAAAATAAACAAAGTAAACATTTTAGAGTTAAAGTCTGGAGATGCTTTGACCTGACCTTAAACAGACAGAAAAAACAAAAAGCGGGCCAAAATTCCTCCACAGTGATGTGAAAGACTCATTGCCTGTTGCTGCAAAAGCTTGATTGCAGGCTTTGCTGCCAGGGTTGCAAAACCAGTCATTAGGTTTAGAGGACAAACAGAGTCAGGTAGGTTTGGATGCCTTCATGGAAAGTGGGCAAACACTTGTTCACGATGATGAGTGAAATTATTATAGTTTAAAAACAAGTGGAGCAGTAATTAGTAGCTATCACTGTCAATGCACGAGTACAGCCTTTTGACCCAGCCTGCTAACCAAGCTAGCTTGCATTAGCTGATGACTTAGGCCTCTATTATAGCTGCTAAATTTGGAGTTTCAATACCTAAGCCAACAAATCAATAGATTTAAAAAGCTACCGCCATCTTTCATATACAGATTATGATTGTGTGCACATTAAACTTTAATATCAACTATCTTTTTTGCACTGGTGGGAAAAAAAATTAAAAATCCAATTAGGAGTCAAATTGAGGCTTTAATTCTTAGTTGACTTAGTAGCAGTGTTCACATCGTACATGTCTGCACTGGGGTGAGACAAAGGTAGATCAGGAGCTCCCTGCACGTTTAGTTAATTTCATAAAGGGATTATTCATGGTCTCAGCAGTGCCTTAACCGAGCCACTCTGAGATGAGACTCTCATTGCTTCTCTCCTCCCTGCTGGTTCTCGCTCTCCAGCATTAACCTATTTAGGGGAGCTTTCAGACCTCTCCATCACCCCTATACTCTTTCACTATTTATGAGGCCTGATCAATACAGAGTGGAGCGCCTACATGAAAAATGCTTCTGGAGAAACCGCAGAGGAGAGCACATCAAAGACAGGCCTCCCTTGTTTCCAAGAGATACCACTCTCCAAATTAATATAACCTGATACACAACGTGAAGAGCCCAGACCCCACAATAAGAAAACAGAGCCCGGAGGCTAACACCCTGATAAAGCAGTTTTATATGACCCTTCTTCTTCCCTGCCTTCGTCTACACACCCCCTCATAAAGCTTTATCAAAAGCTAATTAAGCCAAAAACAATGAAATAACTCATAGGATGTCAGCCTCTACAGAGCTCATTGTATGAGCCTCTTGGCAATAGTACCCCACAAAAATTATATTGTCACTTACCTATTAATGAAGACAAGTTTGCATGCACTCTGTGGTCTATTTTAATTTATATTAATTCTCTGCCAGCCCTCATTATGAGCATTATTAAGCTGCACCCGGAAGCAAAACAAGGCTTTTGACCTGAGCAGGAGTTGGAATAAATCTCTCTTAATCATTTAGCAGCTCTGAGCAGGCAAAATACCTTAACAAACAACCTGACAGAAAGAGGTATGTGAGGAGAATTTAAAGGATAGTGTTTCTATTTATTTATTTAAAAGTAGGTCCAAATGGCAGAGAATGAAGCAGAATCTAGAGGACAGCTATACCAGGGATGATAAGTGAGTTGCGCTAATTTACTGAGAATTTCTGCACAAATTAATTAACTATAAATTAGAAAAACTGATTGCACCATCAGTAGTTATACTAGGTAGATAGGTAGCACTGCAACTTTGCAAGCTAGCAAAAGAGAGAATTTAACTGGCCACCTTTTTGTAAATGCAAGCATGACACACATGTGGTTCAGAGTCTACAGTATTTATTAGGTCTCAAAGCAAAATTATGCAATCAAAAACACAGCTTTGCTTCAGCATTTATCACATGATGCACACTGGCCTGAAATGCATTTTTCCCTCATACACAATCGCTGGAAGAGGAGCAGTGAAACAGCAAAGCACATTTTCTGAGACTGACAAAAATGTTTTCTTTTCATTGTCGGAACTGGGGCCATTCTGTCTGCTGGCATTTGAAATGCCACATGATTTAGGGTTGAATTCCTCTAGAATTAAATAAAATTTCTGCACATTTGATCTGAAATGATGAGGTACAGATAAGCGACTACACCCCTAAAAGTACAGCGTATTTTTATACAAAATGGGAGCAAGTTTGCTTGTGTTTCCACTAAATCATCTAAAAGTTAGAGAATTACGTAACATTACTTACAATATTTATTTCTTCTTTCCTGTAAAATAAAATTTAAGTTGTAATTTTTGTAATATTGCAGTTTTACTCACCAGTCTAAACAGGACAGACGAACTAACATTCATTTTGTCATGTTTCTAGTTAACTCAGCTCTGGTGCAATCACAGCTGGCAGTACAGCTGGCACAGCTGGGTGAAAAAACTGTAAAACATCTGTGCAAATTTTGCAAATGTAACAAGTTTTTACTAAAGAACTAGTTTTGGGGTGTTTGAATCCCCTATGTGCTAGTAGCCTTAGATCTGCTGCTTCCGTTTCCTTCTAATCTTGCTTCACTGAGGAAGCCTAATATATTTTTTATGAAAGCCTGATCATTAATGTTGTTGACAGTAAGGTCACAGATAATGTCCACACCAGAAACCACAACACAGATTCTAAAAGAATTAATGGGCAACGATTGGCTAATGAGGCTGAAACTGCATCATTCCAGTCAATTTAACCAAACTGCCCTGCCTCCGTTTTGCATTGTGATCACCCAAACTGCAAAATGCACCTCAAAGTGCACTCGAGATTTTCAACAGCCGATTCTTTTCCCTAACCGAGACAAGCCTCGCAGACGCTCTTTTCTCCATCTTTCACAGCAGTCAAATTAGTGAGCCTACCTCCGTCCACTACAGGAAGACGAACCTGTTGTTAAATGATCCATTCTTTCTTTGTGGGCGTCTGCTGTTTCCGGTCAGTGAAGAGTGTCTATTCTGCCGTGCTTTCTGAGTCTGTAGGAATGTAACAGGGCTGACTGAATGCGGGTGGTACTCTCTGATTAGAGCGCCTGTATGTCTCTCTGACTGGCACAGATATCCGCACTGCCCACCTAACTGGTGAATTGGCTGACCACCTGTCCGAGCACCTGATTGTGTCTAGTCTGACTGCATCAATGTGGAATTTCCTAAATGTTCGTCTCTCTGTGCAAAAAATTGAATTTCTGCCTGAAGGCAGATGTCTGTGACCTGTCTGTCTGACAGCTTGACTGCTTGACTCCCAAAAATGCCTGAATATTTGACCAGTCGCTTGGTTGCGAACACCTGCCTCGCCTCTCGCCTGCCACTCTCAATAGCTGTTTGCCTGCGTGAGCCAGAAAGTCAATCACAACACAATCACATCAAGTGACAGGAAAATTGGGATGCAAGGAACAGCCATTATTGATGGTTTTATTTTTGCGAGTGATTAACACATTCCGCAATCACCCATCAAATGTCAGAAATAAAATATTACGAAGCATCTGACAGCGCATATGCTATATCGCTCCGTTCAAATCGCTTCCAAACTTTTTGTCCTTCAAGCCAAAGTCATTAACTTTTTACATTACCTTTTACTGCAGATACCACTGGACATTCAAGGTTAAAAGCTCAGTGCCACTATGATAATCAGAGCAAGGGTAACTGGCCACAGTGTGGGCTGAAATAGATTTCTTGCTGAGCAAAAAAAAAATGCATATAGTACAGTATTATTTTTTATTAGGTCAAAAATGCTTTGTAAAGCATTTGCAATGAGAGACAATAGCAGGATGAATTTCTTACTGGGATAATGTGCAGCGGAGCTTCTTCCTCAGCGTGTCGTCTCTATAAATATTCAGAGCCACAGTCCCGGGGTCGTGTTTGGTGCTAGGAAAGCAGTGGTTGTTCAAACAGGGTTTTGCTAGCGTGTTGCAAAAGGTTGACAGAGGTCATGTTGACTGAGTGGCCCTCTGGCCTGCCTCATTTCTTCTGTACATAATATTTAAAAGTTTTCCTGTTTCGCTGTCTCTCACGCTTTACTTGGCTAAACCCTCTATCTCTTCATCTCTATGCTCATCTTACTGGCTACACGTTTTCTTTTAGTTTTCCCCTATTTAATAACCTCTCAGTGCTTATTCCTTGAATTCCACTTTGCCTTATGGGAGAATGCTTGGACAAACCAGAAGCATGTGAGTTTAGCACAATTAGTCACCTTAATACTCTGAGATGTCCCCTTTTCCAGTTTGTTTCTTTCATTAATCTATTAATTAATACGCTTCAGAGGTGCTAGTTGCCATTTTTTTTGCTGGACTGTATATAAAGCATGGATGTAGCCACTGTGATGTCACTCGTGTGTTCGTGAAATCCTATTCTGAAGCCTCAAGCTGAGAATTTTGGTCATGGACATCCAGTTTGTTTGTTTTTTAAACTTGATGTGAAGAACAAGAGCATGAAGACACTGCACTCACAGAATTTGTCCATTTCTCTAAAGCATACTGTGTTCACTATCTATTTCACATGAGATCATAATTTACCAAACAAATATAAAGACAGTTTTAATAAGACTTGAAACTAGAGGTGTAGGACATGAACTCCTCAGAAAAAATATTTACCTTTATCGTATAGCAACTGTAAAGTAGAGTAATTTCCCATAGATTTCTATATATCCAGAGGAGTCACCCTCTGCTGGCCATTAGAAGAAGTGCAGATTTAACTCATTTTGACACGGGTCATGTATCTCACAAGGAAGCTTAAGTTTTCTATCGGTTCAAAATGGTAGACGTATCTAAAACATCACCACACATCTATGAAAAAACTTGGACTGTAAAACTGAATTTATGAATTTATGATTCTAGATCAGCCCCTGTTTTAATCACCAGTGTGAACAGAACAGGCAAACTAACATTCATTTTGTCATTTTTCTAGTTATGTCAGCTCTGCAGCAGTTACAGCTGGAACAGCTGGGTGCAGATACTGTAAAAGTCTGTGCAAATGCTACAAATGTAACAACTTTCTGTAGCAATAAGCTAGTTTAAGCTAGTGTGTGGTGCAATCTTTAACTTTATTTGCTATCACAGCATCAAGTCATGTTTGGACATCAGCCAAAACATCTGAATCCCTCACATCACAGCGGCCTCACATCTGCTTCTATTTCTGTTTAATCTAACTTGACTAAGGAAATAGCTCTGAAGTGGGATTTCTTCCCATGCTATTCACTATATCCAGGGAAGTCGCCCTCTGCTGGCCATTAGAAAAAGCACGCTGACGCATTGACTCAAGTCTGGCATCTCATCAGGATGCTAAAGGGCTCGATATGTTCAAAATTGCTCTTTGTCATTGGCTTAATTTTCACTGACCAGAATTCTACGTCCATCTTTTATTTACAGCCTGTTATTAAGCTTCAATTGCTTAGCTATGAGATCCTTCTTAATATTGCTGCTGACTTCCTGTAAAAACCTGCACTCTTTATTCCTTCATTAGTCCTTCATTCCTCCCTTTGGCTATCCTTTGTCCCTCCGCTTCTCTTTTTTTCTTTTTTGGTTTGTTTGTTTGGGTGTTGTTTTTTCCAACCCCTGCTATCTGCCTTCTGAAAGCCTCGGTCCATTCAATTAGCCATCTGGTAGCCTGGCCGACAGCAACAGCAGCAGTGAGACCGGCCGGTTTGATGATGCGACCTCTGGGTTCAGGACAGGTGAATGGTCCACAATCAGCCACTTTGATTACTCCCTTAACCACTGCAGAGCAACCAATTTACCACAGGGTTACCACTGAACCTATTAACCTGTTAGCCCACACAGCCACAGTGAGGAAATTGGATGCTGAAGGAGAGGATGTAATGTGGTGTTTTCTAAAGGAAATCCTGTTTGATTTCCATTAGATTTGCCCTTCAGCTGTAGAAAAATAACAACAGGAGCCAGTTTGTGTCCATGTGATACACGATTATCTGCGCTACAGTCACCATATTTGCAGTAGGAATCTAATAGGTTACACTCATTCATTCAAACACCACTTTTGCCCTCACGTTAAATGATAAACACGTAAGTAATGTGGAATATCTTCAGCATGGATCAGGACACAACCCAAGAGTTTACCTCTGTGTAAGCACGTGTGATATTAAGGTGAGTAAGAACAGGAACCAGTTCGATTATGCTGCTATTTTTTTCAATTTTTTCAATTTGTTTTTACTTTTCAGTTACATGTTTGAAAGATTATTTTAGTGCTCCTAAGTACAAAATTGAAGATAACACCAATGCCCCCTAATAGCTTTACAATGATAGTTATTATTACTGCGAAGGATAGACTGAGACTGGCACTAGGTCATAGCTTAAGCTGTTATAAGATGAAACATTATAGAGCAACCATTATAAAACATTCCTCAAAAGCTGCAGAGAGCCAGGAAGCACCCACAGCAGGGAGCCAAACACACTGTAAAGGAGATGAAATGACCAAAAAAAGGAAAAATAAAGAAAAAGGAAATTAACTTCTGGGCTTTCGCCTGCCTGCAGTAATACTGGAAACTGTAGCTCTACTGTGAACAATTTCAGCTCTACTTTGCTCTTGGAGTCAATTACACTAAGCTACACTCCAATAGGATAAATGAGCCCGGGGGGGGGGGGAAAGAAAGCATGTCGGCGGAGATGTGCATGAAAGAAGGGACGGATCTGCTAGTTGTAGCAGGCGATCAGTGCTTTGTGAGAGATCTCACTGAATGCCAGATTAAGCTTCGAATGTTGGAAAACAAAATCCTGCTGTTACACCGATCCTGTGAGTGATGCCGTAACTTCAGCGACACATTTTCAGAAATCTCACACATAAAAGTTTCAAAGCGGCAGAAATATGATTGTTTGAAGCGACGACAGAGAGAACTTGAAAAAGTGGGTTTTTGTAATCACTGAGACAAAGAGTGGCAGCAGCACCTGCAGAAACTCTGAATTCAGGACAAATTTCAACACAAAGAGGCAATTATTTGGTATTATACTACTGGCTATTGTTTTAATGAAGGGTCATGTACCATGCATTTAAATGCCCTGTAACTTCCAAGAACTAAATACAGAATATGATAAGGCGGAGACATGACACATGGATATCCCAATCCCTCAAAGAGTCGGTTGTCTGTTCGGTGCACATATCTACTCGTTACCGTAATAAACACGCACATACGTACCCTTACTAATTATCTGTATCTGTAATGTGATGTGGCATTTGTCACATCCTCCGGAGTGTGAGTCACAGAAACGGATATTTTTGGAGGTTTCTTCCTCTTAAAAGGGAGTTTTTCTCCCCACCGTTGCCAAATGTTTACTCATAATGGGGCCATCTAATTGGGTTTTGGCTTTATTACTGTTCACCTAATAATATAAAATGCATTGAGGAGACTGTTGTTGTGATTTGTTGCTATATAAATAAAGTTGAATTGAAGTTAATCTGTGGAGGTGGAAAAAACGGCTTAAATTTTCTGTTTGAGCCCAGGTTGTAAAACCTTTAACCTTTAACAGATGATGATCAGTGAGGATTCTTCATGACCAGTTTAATGTCCCAGTGACCACTGAAGGTAAAGTTACATTGCTGTCCCCATTTGTTTAGACTGGAGCTTGGTCTTAAAACCCCTAAAGTTTCTGCTCAGAGTCGCGAGGGTGGCTGCTGAACAGCCAGACTTGTTTCTAAAAGCCTTTTGATCCAGTCCTCTTTAAAAGTGTCAAATTATTGACTGGAATGACCCCCACTAATATGTATGCGAGTGAACTTCAACACTCCCTAAATATAACTTCTATCTCCTGATCCTAACTGTGTCTTTGATCTCTAATCAGAAATAGATATTTCAGCGTCCTTAAAACACTCTCATACATATCCTATCTTGGAAAGATGAACTTATTAACTCTCAGTGTCCTGTTTTTCATATTGGTATAAAATTTAGAACGACACTATCCACTCTGTGCATGTCATGAATCCATAAGTGTCTCTAATTTAGGACGGAGGAAAAGGAGGGCTGCAGGAAGGTGACCCCAGCTGTGTTCTTAATCATCAGCTGGTCCAGATGAGGTTAAGAATGGAAATTGGCTTGGCTCTGTAGTGAATCTATTATCATATCTCCTCACCCTCATCTACCCTTCTTTCTTTGTTTCTCATCTCTGTTAGTCGCTGTTTTACATCTTCACTGCCTCGCCTCGTCTATCTGTCTCCTCATTTTCATTCACTCGTTTTCTTTACTCTCTTTTCCACCTTCATCTTTTTTTTCTCTTTGATGTTTAAAAAAATGCCTCAGCATATTGATAATGGGATTTATTTAAATAGTCTTTCCTAAAGCGAAGGACATTCTCTGTGACATCTGCAGTAATTATGTTGAATCATGTTGGTGATTGTCCCGCTGGCCTGTGTAATCCTAGAGACACTTACCGACCAACAGTCAGACTCTCGTGGTTTACTTTGGCTCCGAGCCGCCGCCAACTGTGGTCGGCATTATGTTGACCATGTGTTTGATACTTCTTCAGGGAATTTTGGCACTAGGAATGATGAAATCGTTAACATTTGGAAGTTAGAAGGTCAAACTACAAGGACATTGTGAATTCACACGTTTTTAGTACATTTGCACAAAACATTCGATCAGTGGTCATGAAAATTTGAATATTAATGATCAAGACACTGACCTCACAGCCCATTGTTCCTACAGTGGGCTAGTTTCAGTCATTGTGCAAATGTACTGTTTATAAGGTTGGAGAAAGATAAACAGAATCAACCTTTTGGGGACTAACAAAATGATAGTGATAGTTTTTATGGGTAACATATTTTTAGGGTGTAGTGCGTTCTAAGCCTAAATGCAAAACCTTTTTTTCAAAAAGCCTTTTGATTTATTGTATTGTATCTCAGTTGGCCTAAAGAGCTGCTTGTTGTTGTTTTAAGGCAAAAAACAAAGAATGTTTTTTTTTAAATAGTAAAAGAAAAAGTTTTCTTAACCTCCTAAGACCCGAACTCTTTCATGGCATGCATTTTTAATTTCACTTTGCTATTTGGCCTTATAGTGTTCGATAGAACATTATGAAGTCACAACTGAGTAATGACCAAAACTCTTTATTTGGTGTCTGAACACAGCAGCATTTTACCTGAGTACAAAAACAAAATGAGAAACAACAATTGTCCTCCTTTGAGCAATATGGCTCATTTGAAAGAACAAAATTTTGTATTGTAGTCTCGACAACTCAAAACATGATGTTCCCTTAAGTGGACACCAGGTCCTAGGAGGTTAAATCACTGATGATGTAGACGACTAAAAAATGCATGTATCAAATATAATAGTTTTGGTGTTACAGGTCTAACTGTATGTGCTGCTGTAGCGAATCAACTCGAAGGCTAGATTTTAGGAACGGTTTAGGCACAGGGCTCTAAAGTGCAAGACCACAAGGTAGAAAATGTTCTCCTCTTCCTTTTTTTAACAGCATAATCTTTGCCAATCTTATTTTTCAGAAAATTCAGCAAATTTTCCAGAAAGTCACGTCGCTCCCTTCCGCCGCTCAAAGGACTCAGAGGCTGTTCTCACACAGTATGAGATTTCCTTTCACTGCAAACACTTGTTGGTTCATTAGGAACCTGTTGGAATGACTGACTGCAGCTTGTTAGGCTGATTAAAACATCACGTTTAATTAGCGGCTGTATCACGGCTCACTTCACAGCTGCTGTAGCATCAGAAAGATACAGGATACACTGGAAGTGTTAAAGTCCCTGCGCTCTGTCTGCCATGTTGGCATGAAGCCTGACAGTCACGAGAGAAGTGAGTGACAACACACTCTACTCCTTGTTGTATGACTGTGCTAATAATCTATCCAGGGATTCCCAGAAGTCTGGACCTCCGGTTTTTCCTATTTAAGGCTGATTTTTCCCTAAAATGAGCAGTTATTAATCAATTACCAATCTGTAGGAAGTCAATAGGTTCATGTATGAAAAGTTTGATGCTTACAAAGAGGATGAACAATCAGGCATACTCATTATGTTGTAGGTACAAATTTTCTTTACTTTTTTTTACAAATTCTTATTTTCCAAGAAACTGGAATGTAGGAAACTGCAACGCTGAAAGTCAACTGTAAATCTCAGTTAAACCCTATCTGTCTGCAGCAATGCTGCAGGATACATTTTGATAATACATTAATATTCAATTCATTCCCTGAAGTTCATAGCTGTAGGTCAATCCACTTTATGTAAACACTAAATGATTTTTTTTTAATCAATAAAGAAATGTAATCAAGCAGTGCTACTAATTAGAGAGAGTTAGGGAAATGAGAAGCTTGCTGCAGGAAGTAAATAAAACATTTGATATAAATAACATTTTAACCTGTGGGGCTGCGTTAATTTGTTCACACCGATTATCCCTATATGCAGCCGGCATAGATTAATGAAAACTGTGGCAGGAAGAATGTGTTGAGCTGGAAGATTAGGCAGATAGCTTGTTATTGTATACTGAAAACACTGAAGGTTTTCAGGAACACAAAACATATCCTGCCATTGCATTCAATATTATTAACTATTGGTTTGTATTTTCCAATACTGATAATAACACACGGTCTTGGTCTGAGCAATCGTTCTCCAAACTTTCTGAAGGTCCTTCTTTGGACATTGGCTATTTATTCAGTCATTTTCAGTCTAGTCCTTGAACCAGACCATTTTCAGAGGAATGTGTTATCACTGACCTATGAATTATTCAAAAATGTATCTAAGTCAAGGAATGGCATTTTGTAACTAGCAGCCTGTAACAAAAACTATTTGTTTGTTCCCAATTTTTTCATTGAATCTATGAAAAATATCACAGACAAGACAGTTTAGCAAACATAAAATACTGTTTTTGCATTAACAAGGAAATTTACAAAGAGCAAATCTCAGCATGGTGTGCAGTGTGTCCTTACACCGCATTCCAAGTTATTATGCAAATTGTGTTTAAGTGTCATAAAGATTAAATAAGTTGTTTTTCAACTAAACCCATGGATGGAATTATGTCTCAGGGCTCTTTGGATCACTGAAATCAATCTCGGACACCTATGATCATTAGTTTGCCAGGTGTGTCCAATTAAAGGTAAAACAACTAAAGAAGGATGTTCCACATTATTAAGCAGACCATGATTTTCAAGCAATATAGGAAGGAAAAAGGATCTCTCTGCTGCTGAAAAGCGTGAAATAGTTGAATGCCTTGGACACGTAATGAAAACCTTAGATATTTCACAAAAACTTAAGCGTGATCACCATAATGTTAAGAGATTTGTGGCTGAGTCAGAGCACACATGGGTTCGTGCAGATAAAGGCACAATGAGGAAGGTTTCTGCCAGACAAATATATCAGATTAAGAGCGCAGCTGCTAAAAGGCCATCACAAAGCAGCAAACAGATATTTGAAGCTGCTGGTGCCTCTGGAGCCCTGCGAACATCAAGGTGTAGGATCCTCCAGAGATGTGCAGTTGTGCATAAACCTTATATTTGGCCACCCTTAACCAATGCTCACAAGCAGAAACGGCTGCAGTTGGCCCAGAACTACATGAAGACTAATTTTCAAAAAGTCCTGTTCACTGATGAGTGCAGTGCAACCCTTGATGGTCCAGATGAATGCAGTGGTGGACGGCCACCATGTCCCAAAAAAGGCTGCAACGTCAGCAAGGAGGTGGTGGAGTCTTGTTTTGGGTTGGAATCACAAGGAGAGAGCTGGTCGGCCCCTACCTGAAGGTGTGAAAATGACCTCTGCAAAGTATGTGGAGTTTCTGACTGACCACTTTCTTCCATGGTAGAAACAGAAGAAATGTGCCTTCCGCAACAAAACCATCTTCATGCAAGACAGTGCACCATCTCATGCTGCAAGGAATACCTCTGCATCATTGGCTGCTATCGACATAAAAGGAGAGAAACTCATGGTGTGGCCCCCATTTTTCCCTAACCTCAATCCTATTGAGAACCTTTGGAGCTTCCTCAAGCAAAAAAATATGAGGGTGGGAGGAAGTTCACATCCAAACAGCAGCTCTGGGAGACTCTTCTGACATCCTGCAAAGACATTTAAGTAGAAACTTTCCAAAACCCACAAGTTCCATGGATGCAAGAATTGTAAAACTGCTATCAAATAAGGGGTCCTATGTTAATATGTAACTTGACCTGTTTGCTTTTGATTGAAATAGCTTTTGACATCAATCGATAGAAAATCACACAATACGACACTATCAGTCATGGACTGGCCTCATCAGAGCCCAGACCTCAATGTTGTTGAAGCAGTGTGAGATCATCTTGCCAGACACAACAAAAAGCTGCAAACATCCAAAGAAGAGCTTTGAATGTCCTTCAAGAAGCTTGAGGCGGTCTGCCTCTCCCCACCGCAGGGAAAAGGGTAACACCACCTGGGTCTGGGTGCAGTTCCCCCCTCCAGGGGCAAGGGTACCTAGACCCGGTTAGTAGAGTACGCTTGGGGAGTGTGATCGTGTATACAGCGTCCCTTTATGTCTGTCTCCACGTCGGTTGAGTGTGAAGTACATATGAGAGCATGAGGGTGGGAATGGATGTTTGTGTCTGTGTGTGCCTGTATGTCTGTGTCTATATGTCAGGTTGGGTATCAGACGCCACCTCTCTGGGGACATCTCGGGCCCTCCAAGGTTTGGAGGCCTATCTCCACCCACCACCACTTCCCCTGCCGGTGGCGGACTCCCTCAGGTATCGGTGCGTTGGTGGTTCTTTGTATCTGGGGGTGGGTGTCCGGGTACACACCGGCTCACTCCTTGGCGGCCGCTTATTGGGGCTCGCTCGGGCCACTTTGGAGGTGGGGTGCCCCCGGCCTCTCGGCCTGGGGCTCGGTCACTCAGGCACAGCTGGCTGCCGGCGGAGCTCACGGGCGCGTCACTGCAACTCCCCCTGGCTTCTGCTCCGCGGCTGCTGAATGAGCTCTCATCTGGGACTCTCCTTAGCTCTTACTGGGACAGTGGCGCGGCTGCCCCTCTGTGGGTCTTCCTTGGTCTCTTGTGTTCTGGGTGCCTCTGGATGTCTGGAGTTTTGATCTCCTCCATACCTGCTTGATACCATAGAGGACAGGGCTGTGGCTCCCCACACTCTCTAGCAGATCATTACATGGAGAAACCTTTGGAATGCAAGCATGCTGATCCACACAGGTATGCACACAGGTGTACACATGGGTATTCACAGATGCGGACTACAGCTTTCTTGGCTGCTGCCTCAAAGCACACTGTGCGCTGTCTATCTTGCGTGCTGCACAATATCGTTTATTATTTAGTAACTATTTGTCATGGTCCTGGGCCATGTTGGCCCAGTGTTCTTAGTTTTCTTGTATGTTTGTATTTTGTTCCTTGCTTAGGCCATGTTTTCTGAGTTGCCCTGTTGTGTTGTTCCCTAAGTGTTTTCCCTTCATGGCTTTTACCCCCTGTGTGCCCCTCTGTGTATCTGTGAGCCCTTGTCTCTCCTTATGTTTTATTCCATGTTTCCCCTGCCCATTATGTCTAAGTTCTCCCCGTGCTCTCTCTTCCCCCTGTGTGCCCTCTATGTATTTATGAGCCCTCGTCTCCCTTTGTGGTTGTTTCATGTTTTCCCAGCCCGTTATGTCTGTGTTTTCCCCGTGCTCTCTCTCCTCCTGTCTGAACCTCTGTGCACTTCCTGTTTACTTTGTGACTCTCACGCCCGTACATGTCATGTTCAGTTCACCCCGCCCTGTCTCGTTATGATTATCAGTGTCACCTGTGTTCCCCGTGTGTTCCCACTTTCCTCGTTAACCCTCTGTGTATTTCTGTCTGCGTCTCCCTCTGTTCAGCGTGACGTCGTCCCTCATGTTGTGTGGATCTTCCTGTGCCTTCCTGCGAATGTTAGTTTACTTTTTCCCAGTTAGTTCTGTATTTCCTGTATTCTGCCGTGCCAGCATTAAAGCTGTGTTCTTTAAGTTTATCCCCGTGTCTGTGAGTCTGCATCCTGGGTCCTTCTCCTGCCTGCCGCACAGCGATTCATGACAGTACGACGTCACCACAACATGGACCCAGCGGATTCATCCCGGGAACATGACCTCTCCCGCATCCACCGCCTGATCGAGCGGGTTTCCCTCACTAAGGACGCTAAGACCATGGCAGTTGGGATTAACGCTATAGAAGCGATCCTGGAGGGGAATCCTCATTTGCGCACACTAAAGGGATTTATGGGCTTCATGGACCAGCTGCATGAAGCCCAGGAGGTGCTACAGGCTCGGGAGCTTGCAGCCTTTGTCCGTGCCCAGTATTCTTCGCCGAAGCCGCCGCATCGGCATCGGCCGCAACACAAGGAGCTCTCCGCGGAGTCGGCCGCCGTACAGCAGCAATTGCAACAGGGGAAAGGCGTTTCTGCACCGCGGCCACAGAGCTCCACTTCTTGCCGCTCAGGGCTTAATTCACCTGCCTCCTGCTTGGCGGCGATGTGGTCACAGGACGAGGACGTCTTTTCTCCATCGTCACCAGTTTCTCCTGTCGCCTCAGCCCCTGCCGCCAGGAGGAAGCGGCGCCACCGCCGTCATTCCTCACTACAACCGGAGCCCAATCACTCGTCAGAACAGCAGGCAATGGTGAGTGATGTTGACTGTACCCCTATTGCTTGTACCCCTATTGCTTCACCTGCAAATAGTAATGGGAACTGTTTTCTTCTCACGGCTAAGAGTAGTGAGGTGAAGGCGGTTTGTTCCATGGACATTCACCCCGGCCCAGTAGAAAGAAAAGACTCCCTGACTAATTATGTTGATGCTTTTTCCGCTGAAGAATCAGAATGCATGGGCAAAACTCTGATTGTGCACCCTCTGTTGGAGCCTGCTAAGAACTCTTCTGTCGATACAGAGTTAACCCCGGACAGTTTGAATTCAGTTTTGACATGTACTGCTGAATCTATGAATGACGCTGTGGGTTCGCAACCCAAGAATGGGGAGGGGGACTTAACGGGCTGTTTCTGCCCTGTTCTCTTAGAGCAGAGAAGCCTAAGCAGAACTGTTTCTTCTGAACTCGTTCAGCTAGTTAAACCGAGCCCTAGAGGCTCAGGGGAGCCTATACCACCCCCTGCATCACGCTCACTACAAACACCTCCTCAACCGTTAGCCCATTCAGCAGCCCAGCTCGCTGTTCAGCTGCCCTCAGCTCAGTCAGCTGCCCAGTTAGCTACTCCGTTACCTGCAGCTCAATCATCTGCTCCTTCACTAGTTTCATTCTCACCACAACGGTCACTTCAGTCTTTCTCAACCCAGTCTCCTGCTGAGCAGCCAACTTTTCTCACTCGTATTAAGCAGGAAAACATGCTCAACAGGACTGTTTTCGTCCCTCGAAAGCTGGCCCGATTAGAGACATTTACTACCTCCAGGGCCTCCCCAGAGTCCGAGTTTCAACCCGCAGTTGACTCTGGACCCCTGGGGGCTAAGGAGTCAGCCGAGGACTGCACCCAACTGTTGCCTCCTGAGCCTAACCTATGTGTTGCTCAGCCCCAGTCAGCATCAACGCTGCCAGAGGCCCGTGCGCCTGCTGGTCCTGCTCTGTCCCTGCCAGAGGCCCGTGCGCCTGCTAGTCCTGCTCTGCGTTTTCCAGAGGTCCCCGGGCCTGCTGGTTCTGAAACTGTTTTTGCTGGGGGGCCCGAGGAGCCCGTCCAGCCTTCTGCTTCGTCAGCTGGGGGGCCCGAGGAGCCCGTCCAGCACCATGCCACGTCTGCTGGAGGGCCCGAGGAGCCCGTTCAGCTTCCTTCCACGTCAGCTGTACAGGCTGGGAAGCAGCCTGCTAGGAATGGCGTGAGCTTTCTCTCCGCCTCGGACTGCTTTCTGCTTCAGCCGTCTCTTCCGGCTGGAGGGCCCGAGGAGCCCATCCGGCCTCAAGCCACGTCCGCTGGAGGGTCCGAGGGGCCCGTTCAGCCTCCTGTCTCCGCTGGAGGGTCCGAGGGGCCCGTTCAGCCTCCTGTCTCCGCTGGAGGGTCCGAGGGGCCTGTCCAGCCTCACGCCTTGTCAGCTGGAGGGTCCGAGGGGCCCGTTCAGCCTCCTGTCTCCGCTGGAGGGTCCGAGGGGCCCGTTCAGCCTCCTGTCTCCGCTGGAGGGTCCGAGGGGCCCGTTCAGCCTCACGCCGCATCCGCTGGAGGGTCCGAGGGGCCCGTTCAGCCTCACGCCGCATCAGCTGGAGGGCCCGAGGAGCCTGTCCAGCCGCCACCTGCGACCGCCTCGTCGTCGCCTGGTCCGGCTGCATCCGCCTGTGCTTCTGCTACGCCTGGGCCAGCCTCTGCCTGTGCTTCTGTTACGCCTGGTCCAGCCTCAGCCTCTGCAGCTCCGCCTGGTCCGGCCTCAGCCTCTGCAGCTCCGCCTGGTCCGGCCTCAGCCTCTGCAGCTCCGCCTGGTCTAGCCTCAGCCTCTGCAGCTCCGCCTGGTCCGGCCTCAGCCTCTGCAGCTCCGCCTGGTCCGGCCTCAGCCTCTGCAGCTCCGCCTGGTCCGGCCTCCGAGTCTTCGTCCTCGTCTGGTCCGGCCTCCGAGTCTTCGTCCTCGTCTGGTCCGGCCTCCGAGTCTTCGTCCTCGTCTGGTCCTGCCTCGTCTGGTCCTGCCTCGTCTGGTCCTGCCTCGACTGGTCCTGTGCCCACCAGGCCATGGCCAGCACGCCTGGGGCTGGAGGGCCGCCGCCGCCTTCCGCGCGGTCGGCCCCCTGAACTGCTCCGTCGTCTCCTTCGGCGCCGCCGCCACCTTCCGCGCGGTCGGCCCCCTGAACTGCTCCGTCGTCTCCTTCGCCGCCGCCGCCGCCGCCTTCCGCGCGGTCGGCCTCCTGAACTGCTCCGTTGTCTCCTTCGCCGCCGCCGTTGCCTTGCGCACGGCCGGCCTCCTGAACTGTTTCCACGTCGCCGCCGTTGCCTTGCGCACGGCCGGCCTCCTGAACTGTTTCCACGTCTCCGCCGTTGCCTTCCGCATGGTCGGCCCCCTGAACTGCTCTGTGTTTGGGTTGTTTTCTTGGGCTCCGGTGTTTGCTGTGCTCTTCTTTTGTTTTCTGTTCCGAGCCCTCCGTCCTGGGCCCCCGCCGCCCGCCCTGGGTTGTTTTCTGTTTGGTTTTGTTTTTCTGTGTTTGGGCTGTCTGGAGCCAGCCCTTGAGGGGGGGGTACTGTCATGGTCCTGGGCCATGTTGGCCCAGTGTTCTTAGTTTTCTTGTATGTTTGTATTTTGTTCCTTGCTTAGGCCATGTTTTCTGAGTTGCCCTGTTGTGTTGTTCCCTAAGTGTTTTCCCTTCATGGCTTTTACCCCCTGTGTGCCCCTCTGTGTATCTGTGAGCCCTCGTCTCTCCTTATGTTTTATTCCATGTTTCCCCTGCCCATTATGTCTAAGTTCTCCCCGTGCTCTCTCTTCCCCCTGTGTGCCCTCTATGTATTTATGAGCCCTCGTCTCCCTTTGTGGTTGTTTCATGTTTTCCCAGCCCGTTATGTCTGTGTTTTCCCCGTGCTCTCTCTCCTCCTGTCTGAACCTCTGTGCACTTCCTGTTTACTTTGTGACTCTCACGCCCGTACATGTCATGTTCAGTTCACCCCGCCCTGTCTCGTTATGATTATCAGTGTCACCTGTGTTCCCCGTGTGTTCCCACTTTCCTCGTTAACCCTCTGTGTATTTCTGTCTGCGTCTCCCTCTGTTCAGCGTGACGTCGTCCCTCATGTTGTGTGGATCTTCCTGTGCCTTCCTGCGAATGTTAGTTTACTTTTTCCCAGTTAGTTCTGTATTTCCTGTATTCTGCCGTGCCAGCATTAAAGCTGTGTTCTTTAAGTTTATCCCCGTGTCTGTGAGTCTGCATCCTGGGTCCTTCTCCTGCCTGCCGCACAGCGATTCATGACACTATTGATATCTATGACTAGCTAGTTTATTGTGATGGTGCTTTTTTTTTTATTATTATGTTGCTCTTTGTTGTTTGCTGTCTCCCCTGTTTTTTTTTTGTTTTTCTTTCTCTCCATACAGGTGACCCAGGAGTTTTTTGTTTTTTTTTTTGTTTTTTTTTTTCTCTCTTCCCCCCCTTCTCACCGTCTCTTCTCCCCTTTGGTTTTCTTTCTTCCTCTCCCCCTCTTTCTTTCATTCTTTCCCCCTGTCCTATTAAAAAAAAAAAAAAAAAAAAAAAAGGATGACAAAGGATGAACTGAAGCTCCGCCATCACGTGATGTCACATGCTGCTGTTTCTGATGTCACTTCCAAAAAAAAAAAAAAAAAAGCTTGAAATTACAAGAAACCTTCCTAAGAGAGTTTGGGCTGTGTTGAAGAACAAATGTGGTCATGCCAAAATATTGACTTTATGGTCATCTCAGGCACACAGCTCTGGCTGTGAGCAGAGAAGCCCCGCCCACTGTCAAATGTTCTAATGTGAGGGGCAGCCAATCAGAAGGAAGCTGAGTTAAATAGACAGGTGTTAAGCAGTGCATGAACTCTGCAGTTAAACTAAAGTTTAGTATAGGTTACTCTAGTATTCCAAAATGACTATAATTGATGCCATTTTTCCTATGATTCCTAAACACATTCATTTCTTTAAAAGCTAAAGGTCAATTTACATAACCTTTAACTGCTAGTCCTGTGATAGACTGTACCACCTCTTGCCCGGTGACAGCTGAACCGGATTTTAATGCTTGTTCCTAATTATTTATTTGAGGCAATCTTCAGCCCACAAGCAAAACCAACAATAGCAGATGTGCAGAGGATAAAAGATCCTGTTAGGATTAAAACTGCAGGTGATGAGTGAAGAATAGAAAACTGAGTTTTGTGCAGCACCAGTTTCATCTGTAGGAGAAACGGACAGCCCTGTCCAAACTAATGTTCTACTTTAAAACAGCAAAGACATTTTCTGATCTCACCTTCTTTAGAAGTTTGTTTTCCCCACAACATCACAGAAGTTTTCCCCCTAACTTTGCACATGTGATACTCACCTAATCAGACATTTTGAAAGCTCTGTTTTAGTTCACATCTACTGCGCTTGAGCAGTGAGAGGTTTTGCGGTGGTTTCTGAGTAATCGTTCTGGAGTCATAGTGTCAAGTGGAGGTGAGATACAACACTGACCTTTCGTGGCCTTTGCAAACACAGTTCTGCAAGGTGAAAAGGTTGCAAAACATAACTCAAAGGCTGTTGGTACGCACACGACCAAGGTTGTTTTTTGTTTCATTTGGAGTCCTCGGGGGTTTTTGACTGTTAGTTCACCTTAAGCCTCGTTTCTGAAACCAACAGGAATCCAAAAACAGCTAAAATTGTTCACATTTCTAGTTTAGAGTACAGCTTTCTACCAGGCCCCTGCAGCATGATAGCCAGTTAATCAATACATGACCTGATGTTAATTGTTACATTATATCCATTGATTTGGTGAGAGTTTCTCAGCCTCTACCAACATCTGATACAAGTGCAGAATTGATTCAAAAGTAAGTCAAAAGCAGCGAGTGAAGCACACAACCTGAACAGCTTCACAGCAGACTGAAACTAAAAGTTCTGCACATACAAAACATCTTTGACTGTTCAGACATGTTATAATCCAGAGACGTCAGATTCATTTTACATAGTGAGCCACATACAGCTCGATCCTAAATGAGCCAGACCAGTGAACTCCCCTTTCTGCCAGCGTAAAGTTTACCATTTAGAAAAAGATAAAGAAGGGCGATTTCAACAGTATTTCTTAGTGTTCTACATGATAAAGAAATCCTCCCATAGTAAATGAAAGAAATGTGTCAGTGATTTAAAATGTAAGAAATAAATGTGTAAAATTACAGAAAAAGAGAAGATTTCTGTTGTGTTTTTTTTAACTGTATCCACTGTAAAAAAAAACTGCACTCAGTAGATCATAAAAAACAGGAACCTTTCTGTCATTTAATTGTTTATCTGTTACTTAATTACTTTGGTGTCGGTGGCCATGGGCAGGGATGGACTGGGACAAAAAAATCGGCCCGGGCATTTTGACTAGAGACCAGGTATTAAAGCCGTAAAGCCTTTGAATGAAAACAAACGCCGTGGTGACAGTGATGTACGCTGTCTTTTTGGTATATGTATGATTTCTATACATTTTACGTCAGATAAAAACTTTGGCTGTAAGATTCAGATAATTATTTAATAAAAGCGAGACATTTTAAATGAGAATAGGAAAGAAAAGTATTTCTTTGTGCCCCCCTTTCCGTGTTAATGCCCGTGGTGGGGCATTAACAGGGGTGGTGCCCTGGCAACACTTTGCTAGACCCGCCCCTGCACAGTTACCAGCTGTCAGCTACATAGAAAAGGATCCTGGGGTTATTTGTCTCTCAGAAACTGTCATGGTCCCCGTGCCTGCCCAGCCGGCCTCACAAGGCTACACTTGTGTTTTTTCTCTCTTTCTCCCCCTATCTCTCTGCCTGGGCGGAGCTCACAGCTGGCTCCCACCCTTGGCTCTCACAGCTGTTGGCGATCAGCTGATTATCCGTCTTCTATTTGAGGCTGGGTCACAGATCCTCTCATCGCGGGATGATTGCGCTACTGACCTTATCTTCCCGGACCTGTGACCTCCCCGCGGTACGAACGTGTGTGTGAGGACGTGAGCGAGCGTGAGAGAGAGAGAGCCTTCCCCTAATCCCCTGGAACCCTGAATTTCCCGTCACTGTATATATTATTGCACGGGTGTGTAAATAAATCGTGTTCTGAGACATCAACCTGCTCTGCGCTTGAGTCCCTGCTTTCAGCTCGTGACAGAAACAGTTCATAACTTTCCTTCAACTCATTCATGTCACCTAAAAGGTAAACCTGTTTCTCCATCACCTGTTCAGCTCTGATGATTCAGTAAGAACATCTCCTGGTTTCATCCTCATGTTTCCCTCTCACCACATATCCAAACCGATATCATGACCAGCAGGTTTTACAGCTGTGGCTCCAGCAAACATCAGCTGATAGTAGAAATTAATGTTAAATAAATTCTAACAACAGCTGATCAAGCTTAAACATGCTGCTGTTGTTTAGCGCGACATCCGCTGGTTTCCTGTTTCTGGCGCAAAGTGGGCGATAAACAAACAAGAGAGAAAAGCCAATCAGCTGATCATTGATCAGTTTAATGATTGAAGTAGCAACAGGAGAGAGAGGGGGAGAGAATGTGAGAAGAAGAGGCAGCTGTGCAGCAAAGACACAGAATAACTCCAGCTTTGTCTTTTTTTCCATTGTAGCTGAAGTCCTGGACAAACTGTGTTCCTTCTCAGCTCAATACGAAACGCGTAATATTTTCTCTGAATACGAGACAATTCAGTTTTTTAAGGGGCGGTTGACAACTCTACTAACTAACCTTATGAATAAAATAAAGTTCAGTATCAGTAACATCAAAGCACCCACCCAGCTGTATAGAAACTCCGTCATGCTAGCTAGCACGCAGTACAAGTTATTGTAACTGACTGTAAAAAGTCAGCACGACAAAAATAAACTCCACCTAAACTTGGTTTATATCTGACCCAGATAGACTGCAGGTCATAACTTCTTAAGTTCAGTTCACTTGACACTCGGACCGGCTGCTCGGGTCTCTCCTCCTCCTGCCTCCCCTTTCCCTCATCCACCTGCTGGCCTCTGTGGAAGCTCCGGCATAGCCACCACCAAACAACTGACTTATTTTTACACACTGGCCAACATCTGGCCAATCCTCCATATGTTTCCACTGTGAACAGCAGGATTAACCGGGGACTCAAGGTCCGTGCATTTCTTATGTGAAGATGGAAACTCATTAGAGGGAACAGACTTACTGGTGAAAAATAGCAGAAGAAAAAACAAAACTAAAAAAAAAAAACAGCTGATGAAATTTAAACTGAGCTGATAAATATGATCTTAAAGCGGGAAGTGTTTTGATAAAGGCCTGAATGGTGGATTAAAAGACAAGTGATTTAGAAAAAGAAGATGCGATGTTTGATCAGAAGCAAATTAATCTGGAAAACATCCATATCTGAAATCTTTTCGCCGTTCATAAGCTTTAAATGTTTTTACTGGTGTACTTATGATCATCTCAATGATCAGATACTATCACACAGAAAGCTCCTGTTAATATGAATGAGCTAGGCCCCCTTCTTCTCCAACCTTACACATATGCATAAGTGGGAAGCTAGAGGTGTGGAGAGTGTTAGCAAACAAAACAGAGCAGGCATCAAATGTACTAACCCGGCATCTTTTAGCACTGCCTTAATTCTTCATGGCACAGATTCAACAAGGTGCTGGAAGCAGTCCTCTGACATTTTGGTCCATATTGATAGCATCAATGTAAATCTCCTGTTCTATCCCACAGGGGCTCTGGATTGAGATCTGATGATTTTAGAGGCCACCGGACTACAGCTACCTCACTGTCATGTACCAGTCCCCCTGATTTACATTGAGATTGAGTTTTGTGGCATGGTGTGATGTGGTTTGAAGCAGACATCAGCAGAATGGCCGATATTGAGACTCATCTGACAACCAGAAGATTTTTCCAAGCGTCTTTTGTCCAATTTTGGTCAACCTGTGTAAACTGTGGGCCCTGTTTCCTGTTCTTGAGCTGCAATAATTCATATTCAGCATTTTTACTCAGCTCCACGGGGTGCTTTAGTGCCTTTGAGCATCTCACAGATCTCAGAAGTGTTGTTTTCCCTCACAGTGTGGCAGTTACCAATTAGGTGGTGAATATACTGGAGCAAAACATTTTTTGAGAAGCTGGTGATGGCTTAAAAATAACTTTTAAAACTTTTAACAAATGCACTGATAACAGTTTACATTTTTCTTCTTCTTTAGCGTTTAACACAACGGACCATCTGCCTCCGTCTCACCCTATCCCTAGCATCCTCCTCTGTCACACCAACCTTCTTTTTTTCCACCTTCACTACATCCATGAAGCTCCTCTGAGATCTCCTCCTGGCTGACAGCTCCATATTCAGCATCCTTTGTTCAGTATATCCACCATCCCTCCTCCACACATGTCCAAACCACCTCAGCCTTGCCTCTCTAATTTTGTCTCCAAACTGCTTAACCTGAGCTGTAAACTGATAGCTAACAGAATATTAGAGGAGAGATTAAATAAAACTGTATTAACATTGTGCGATTATGGGGTCATGACTATTTGCTGGGAATGCACACGACAAGGATGAAAACAAAAGCCATTACTGAACAGTCAAAAAGAGGAGAGGGAAACATTGAGAGCAATAAAACACATAAATGGAGCATCACCAAAATTAAGGACCACATGTGGCAGTAATAGTGAGGCAGATCCCACTCGTTTTTATCTTATAGGGAAGCCCGGCCTAATCTAACCAAGCAGAATGTGAAAGTAAACAAGTCAATACAAAAAAAAACAAAAAACCCAGAACACAAACCAACAAACCACAGTATTTTGGTTGAACGTCTTTTAATTTCTAAAGCGGAGACTGATGCCTCCAAACCCATCTCCTTAAACCAACTCCTTCATTAGGTACACATCTTTAGCTGCTCGTTAACAAGTATCTAATCAGCCAGTTACATGGCAGGAACTCAGTGCATTTAGGCACGTAAACATCGTCAAGATGATGCTTTGAACGTGGCATGGTTGTTGATGCCACATGCTGGTCTTAGTACTTCAGAAACTGGTGATTTGCTGGGATTTTCACAACCAGCTCTAGAGTTTAAAAAGACTGGTCTGAGAAAAGTAAATGCCCATTGAGCGGTGGTTCTGTGGGTAGTTCTCTGCCTTGTTGACGGCAGAGCGCTTCATGCTGTCAGGAAGGCAACAGCAACTAAAACAACCACCCACTGCAGAAGAGCAGAACTGGATGGACAACACGTCGGGCGATGATATGGCAGCAGAAGACCGCACGTCGTAGCAGTTACATGTGCTTTCAAAACGTCATTTATTACTACCATCCAGATAATGTTCACAGATGCCTTACAAACCAAATACAAACAATTAAGGGACATTATTAATTATAATAATGGTGAAATAATTCATCTAAACTGGAGTTTAATCAGCTATGGCAACATTTATTATTAGAAACTGTCACTGATGCATTTACGATGACTTTATGTGGTCGCAATAATAGAATAAAAATGTAGACATTTTCACTTCATAATAACACACCGGGCATTTTTAGGTCCGTCACACATCATCCACAAAAAAAAGAGCCAATCAAATGACAGCAATCTCTCTTCTTTCTGCGCTTTGTTCTTCCAAATACAATTTTCTTCTCAGGAGTGAATGAGAATGCAATTGCAGCCCATTCACCGCTTCTCATTTCACTTTAGATTCGAGCTCACAGCTAAAAAAAAAAGTTGAGCCAAAATTATCCTCGGAGAACACATCACCTCCTCTGGATGATAAAAGGTAAAAATAAAAGAGGTTCTGAAAGGAATTTTTGAAAAGCAGTCATGAATAGCATGTTTAAAAAATATAAAATAAAAAATCTCTGGACCACATGGATGCAATCAGAGCCTCTCACACCTCCCATTACTGTGCATTACAGCAACACATTACGGAAGCAGCGTGAATGCACAGTAAGAAATTATCACAATTAACGCATTCATGTCTAAACCACAGTACAACAGCTTCGTTAAAGTGTTTGATGCAAAGTGCTTCTTTTTGCCTTTGAGGGGGATAATTTCCCATTATGCTATCTTGCTAGCATAGCAGCTAAGACACCCTGCCAAAATAGCCACGGTGAAGGAAAAAAAAGCATGCAGGCTGATAATACAAACAGATGCCACATGAAAGCGATCACATCCCAAACATCAGTTAGACACAATTTACTTGATTTCCTGCAACTGCCTGATTTTGTGAATAAGTCAGTGAGAATGTATCAATAGGAGGAAATAACATGATTCACTGCACTCTAATTAGAGATTCAGTGAGATGAAAAGGGAAGATTTGCTTTTTGACATGGGTCACCCACAGAGAAGCACAAATACTATCAAATACTGTCATCAGGCTCACTGTAGCCACAGAGTCTTTGCGCGATAATGCGCGCGGTGAATTCATTATTTTCATCTATTTTCATCTATGTGCCATTATAACTCCGTCAAAGGGAAGTGACTCACACGAGAAAGAGAAAGTGGAAAAGCAAAGTAAAAAGCCAGAGTTGAGGAACATCTCTCAAACACGATATGCTCTCCAGAATGAACGGGGTCTAACTTTAATATGTGTCCTCAGACTTTTTCTTTTTTCCAAGTGAGATCAAATGAGACGATCTCTTTACTGTATGTGACGACCTGATAGCTTGAAAACTATCCGCTCCTAAGACTCGGTGGCTAAAGCTATCGGAGCGCAGATCAGTAATTACTGCAGGTTGTCAACAATTTATCACAGTGGCCCCATGGGGCCCCCGCACGGAGAGGCCTGGACGGTGCTGCACACGCGCACGCCCGCGTTAACGGTCACTCGTGCAACGTGGCACAGCAGAGGCACACATGCACCCGCATGCATGGAGCCTCAAAGACACACAGTGACAGGACATTACCTTCTGTCCTACATGATAACGCCGAGCGCCTTCAGCATGGTTTTGTATGGCTCTTTGAAATGCTCACACACATAGCAGGAGCCATTCATTCACGGAACAGTTTATAGACCAGGAGGAAAAATTTTTCTATAAATATTCGTCTTTTTTTCTTCTATTAAGGTTTCATTCTGCAGGTAAACAAAGCTCTCACGTCTCTGCATTATCATAAAAACCAATTAAACAAATATCTTTTGTCCACTGATTTGTTTTTAACCTCGCAGGTTTATTAAGTGTAACACGAGTTTGGCTTTTGTTCCTCAATGAGCAAATCGAGGCATTATTTAGCATCTAGTGGCGCCGTCAATTGTCAGAAATTTATCGCAAACTATATAACAATCCATCATCAAACAGCTAAGGTCATGCTGTAAGTTTACCCCGCTCAGCATGCACACGAAAAACATGAAAATGCATGCTGACACCTGCACGCATAGCCTCCTTCACCAGACTGTTAAATGTGATTTATTAAAAGTGACAACAGCATCAGTGTTTTTAATTATTAATAGGGAAGAGTCCACGGGAGTCATCTCTCAATCCTCCCCACAAAGGTAATAGGGTTATTTGTTGTGGCGGAGGCCCGTATACTATGATTCATTTGACAACCGTCCCTTGTGTCAAGTGGAATTGCAACGGCACATAGATAAGGAGGCTATTCTCGGTGATCCAGTGACACTGACCTGCCTTACAGGAAGGCACACACACCTGCACACATCCACATTTACAAACACAAAGCCACACACTCACACACACGCACATTTAAACTGATTTGATCTGCCAGGCAGTATTACGCGTCCTCTTACCGAGATAGAGACACTATTACACAAGCTGAAGGTTAACATGTGACCTCTTTTGAATTGCACCTCGGCCGGACGGAATAAAACCAAACACATTAAGAGGTTAAATGAAGGTTAAGTGATGTTAGTCTAACTGTAATATCCGTGTGTGAATCTGAATGCCGATGCCAACGAATTCATATTTATTCAGATTTTAAAATGTGTCCGTGAATGCAATTTTGCATGGTTGCACACGGTGTTTATCATTCAAGACATCTGTCATGCTGCACAGGGGTATGCGCAGCATTTCAATCTGTGCTAATTACAACCCTCCTGTGAAGGAGCACTGTAGTCTGAAACCTTTTCACTGCTCTTTTTGCAGGACTGCAGGAGCCCAGAACAAATTAGTCTAATAGCCAGAAAGTGCCTCCGACGCAGCGGCAGAGGTCAACTAGTTGGGAAACGTAGTCAGCTCAGCTGGACAAGGACAAAGCAGAATGTTGCTCGTGTCACTTCATTTGGATCGGCCTCAAAGATGTTTCTGAACACCGGGCAAATGCAAATTAGAGGCGTAACATAAATATTTCATAAAATCTTTATTTAAAAGAGGAGCTACTATGTTCATTTTCAGATCCATATTTTAATTCTGCATTCTACTAAATAATTCAAATTTTATTTATATAGCACCAAATCAAATGTTTTATATTGTAAGGTAAAGACCCTACAATAAAAGCAAACTACACCATGTGTCTATTCTAAATCTTTCACATATCAGCACATAATTGAAAAAAAAAAAAAATCACCAGGCCTTAAAAATGGGTAAATACAATCTGACATGAACTACGACACACATGCAGCGAAAGTTCATGGAAGAAATTCACAAATCGATGGGGCTGCCTTCCCTAATTACCCATGGAAAACTTTGATTTTGGCAATAGTTTGGAGAAGAGGTGTAGCTAAGAAGTCCGGTTAATAGATCCTTTTCATCTCCTACAGCTAACGTCAGTATACAAAATTAAATAAATAATTACATTACTTTCCATCAACTTCCCTCAACCATCAAAGTATAAAATTTCCCATATTTTAAGCTTTAAAATGTAATTGGGATGGTTTTACTGCATGCTACATTAACAAATCTAAAGTAACCAGGAAATCCATCAGTGCCTGTGTCTAAGATCACGCCCCTGTGTATTTGTTTATCCCTCCAAATCCATCAGCCAACCAAATTAAAACTGATATCTTGGTGTTGCAGGTTTCCCAATATTATATCCAATCAGGGACAAAATTATTCAGCAAAGGTTGTCTGCTATAGTTGGAATAGGTGAGGTTGCATTACTGGGTGGGTACAGTGAGGGCATAATCAACTATAAAATGTGTAGTTATGTAAAAAATAGACTATGAATTAATGAAAAAAACACATGTATGTATAAATATACATATACATTTTAAAACTTTCTACTTAAAAAGAGTTTTAAAATGCGGTCACAAATTTAACATGATTTCACGAACGTGCAAAGAGCCATTCACAGTCAGAGCAGTACGCACAGTCGTAGACTGCCAAACACACCAACCTTAATCGCATTAGCTTGATAATTCACCACACTAACTCTACTCCAGCTTGGCACTAAATCTTTATGACCAGACATATTGCATATAGTTAACAGAAGCGACAGCTACTTACTAAACTGTTACCCCAATCTTCCCTCTTATAATAGATGAGAATGAGTTTGGTAGCAAAGCTAATGATTAAGGCACCGTTACCTTTTTGCACAATAGTTAGCGTTCAGCACACGTGCTTCTTTGGATGTAGGCAGATTTATTTATTCAGCTGTCAGATAGAGTTGGGGTTATTTGTTTGTTTTTCTTCTCTGTAGAGTCATTAAATGATTTATTGGTGACAGGGTTACACAAAAAGACGTACATATTACCACTGTACATGTTGTATTGCATGCTGTCTTTCATGGGTCATGTTTACCATTTACCACCATCATCTACTGTGTCTCACTGTGAGACTTTGTAGCGACCCTTTATATTTACTGTTATTATGCGATTATTGTATAGTATTGGTCTTAACAGGGGTAGTTCATGCGCGTGTTAAGTTTTCCAAATGAGGTATCGGCATTCAAGTAATTACGTTTTATTTATCCAGCAGTCCACATTTATAGCCGAGAAGACCATCAATGCATGTGCAAGTGCAAAAGGCTGTTTACCTAATAAAATGTACAGCTATTACATAGCTCACTCTTAAGTAAATATAATATAATTTCAAGCTACTTTAGAGCTACATAACCTCTTTAGACATGCACACTACTCTGATACTTAGTAACTTACAGACACCGCAAACATGCTGTTTGCCAAAATCTACTATTTTAGTGCTTTTATTGTTAATATAGAACATGTCTGTCACAGAGCAGTCCACATTTAACTACTCATTACTGATTGTGTTTGTGTTTTGTATCACAGATTCTTTTTCAAGATAAAATTCAGCAAAGGATCAAAAGTGGAGAAGAAGACTTCCAGAAAGCATCTGGCCATCAGTCTTTACTGGATAACAAAAAATGTGTGAACCTGCTCTCATCTGTAAAGATAATGGGGTGCCAGTGGCAGACCAGCCAGTTCCTGTATTCTCTGAGGAATGCCAATTGATCTACATGGTGCTGGGCTGTGAGCAAAAGTCCCGCTAAAGGACATCAGACCCTCATGGAATCCTCAGGGAGTCTGTTTCTGGCAGGCTGGTCATAAATATACACATGAGTAGCCCACTAGAGGTCATTTTGCAGTGGCTGTGGATGTTCTGTTCCTGTTTGCACAAAGGACTGGTCCTGCAGCTGGGCTGCTGCCCTTCTACAGCCTCATCCTACTCTCCTCGTGTAACGACCTGTCTCCCAGTACCTCCACCACATTCTTGCTAGTTGCTAAATTTTTTCATTTCATTTTCTGTTCTCGTTATTTGGCTCCTAAAAAGCCACTAAACTTTTTCATTTGTATAACAAATTGTACATAATTTTGAATTTTGTCATCAAGAATGTTGAAAGAAGGGGAAATATTTTCTCTTGTGTTCTATTTGTTAACAAGATTAAGTGTTGAGAACAGTGATGGAAGGTGGGATGAGGGTTTGAACCAGGAACCCTTTTGCTGTGATCGTGTGTAACCACGGTAACACAGTGCCATGCAAAAACACAACAACAACAAAAAAAGTATTTTAAATATTTGAATAATCTTACACTTCACATCATAGGTTTTATGCTCTCAGCTATAACAAGTCTCACTATCACACACTAAAACAAAGCTGCTTCACATTCATTCAGACATTTTCTAATCATTTCCTATATTTCCTCTCATGCTCATCCTTCAGCACCTTCGAAGTTAAAAAAATTTTTTCTGCAAATGTCACGGTGAGGAATATTGTCACCTGCCCTCCTTTCCTCCTACCCTGCCTCTGTCTCCATCTCCCACCGCGCTGCTTCGACAGGCAGCTGAGCCAGAATTACACAGGAGGTGAGGACTAATGAGCGGGTTTGGAGCACTTTCTCATATCTACCCAGATGAACCTGCAGGTCTCCTGCTTCTCCAAACCTCTCTTATTCTGTTGTTGTCTCAGGTTTTAAAAGGGGTTTCTTGTTGTCCTTGCTCTCACTCAAACTGAGACCCAAACGTCAGACTCTTAATAACATTAATAATAACATAACATAAAATTTTAGGTGTAAAACTAAGAGGCATCCAGGAATCCTGAATCGAGCCGTGACCTTTTAATAATAGAAGCAACAGCAGCAATTGTCACAATAAGGTTAGGGGTTTGGAAAGGACTGCTGCCTGATCATAGATAAATAAATATCAATTTCAGGGTTCCTGCTTCTGAACATTTTGATATTAACATTTTTTTATTCTGCCCCACTTAATAAAGACCTACAACCCCCCGTTTCCTCATCAAATGAATCACGCTTTTCTCTTTTACCAGCACTCTTGTGAAAGAGACATCATTGACTTTCAATTACTGAACGCAGGATATAACTGGCCTAATATGGAAATCTTGTAAAACGTTTCACTGGGGATTGCAAAATAGGATTTGTGCTAGATGTGAACATTGGACTTGCAAGGTAATGGAGGATATATCCTTCCGAATATCAGGCAGACAAAGGGATTTGCTTTCACAGAAAATCTTTCCGACCTTGTTCCAAACCCATTTGGAGGTGTAAATTCACCACGCTTCACTCTCACAAGTCAAATTTACCCCTACTCCCTTGATAATTTCTTCCGATCCATCACCCAGCATGCTGATGTGTTGTTAGTGTTTGTAGCTACCGTGCAGCTGTGTCTGCTGCAAAACATACAATCAGGCAGACCTAACAGACACAGAAGAATTTATTTGGTAAACAGGGTTTTATTTGATTTCCCGTTGTGCTGCGGCATACAGTGCAGGGGAACGATATTGTGTTCATTACTTTGTGTGCATTAGCAAAGGCATCTAATGGTTTATGCATACAAGACCAACAGCGGAGGGCTCGGATGATTTAAGATGATGCTCATTTTATGGAAATCAAAGCAAAAAATAAGAATAATTCTTGTAACGCACAGACGTTCTCCCTCCTTCTAGTTTTGTGTCTTGCGGTTGTCTCTGTCAAGACAATTCTCTGCCTTCCTCACCCTCTTCCTCCCCTGATCCTTCCTCACCTTCCCTCCATCCCTTTTTCTTGTTGCTGTCAGAACGCATTAGGACTTTGCTAACGAGTGACTTAAATTAGGATCCCCCACAGTCCTATCCAGGTGCGGGTAATGAGGTGGGAAGACAGGAGATTGGGGCTACCCCCCTAGTCCCCCCCAACCACCCTTCCACTCTTTGACTTGCTAAACAACAGAATAAGATTTTTCGCTGTGTTCCAGCAACACATCAAAATATTCCCCCATGTCCCTTAACAAGGTTATATGCTGGTGATGTGACAGACAAAATGAGCACGCCACAATTTTGGACATAAACTGATGAACAACACAAGCACTGACACTGGCGCATTTGTGACAGCCATTATTTGTTATGTATTGCTGTGGATTTATGGAAACTAGCACGGCAGACAGGCTTAATGATATGGAAATTGAAGTCGTAAGTTTGGGAAATGCAGTCATGAGTTCTCTTCTCAAGGCCATCAGTTAGATCTGAGCTCCGGTGGCTGATTGGCCGTGATCTGCTATCGTCCCTGTGGCCTGGCCTCTCACAGACAGGCTAAATAGGTGGTCTCCCTCCACTGGAGGTGGAAATGAATCTGGCCTCAGATCCCCACTCCTTTTCTGCTCCCTCTAACACCCTGCTTGTCTCCCCGTCTACCTATCTAGGCCATCTCACTTTGTTTGACGTGATGGATCCAAACGGAGAATATGTGTGTGTGTGTGTGTGTGTGTGTGTGTGTGTGTGTGTGTGTGTGTGTGTGTGTGTGTGTGTGTGTGTGTGTGTACCTCTGAGCCAAAGCTTCAACTTTCTAAAAGTACAGAATGATCGACTACAGCACAATTTTATTGAATCCAATTACCTTCAATTCTTTCTCAGGCTGATCTGATGCTCTGAAGCAGCAGTGTCAGCTAAACATTCAGGGACTCACATTTTTCCTGCTCTTCATCACTGTCCTTCAAGCCGCCGTGACTTATCAGAAGCAGCAGAGGCCTTGACAGAGTGACATAGTCGCAAATGATGGTCATGATCTGCCTTGCATGAAAGTTTTGAGAAAAACTAATCTTATTACCATCTCTCCTCGCTGCCTCAGCATGTTTCTGGTCCAGGAGCTTTTACTGTTTGAGTTACAGCAGGAGAAGAAGAGACGTGGAGCTGGACTTTCCATATATATATATATATATATATATATATATATATATATATATATATATATATATATATATATATTAAGGTTCACTTGTCTTTCTACCGGGTTGCTAAGCTGTCACTCCATATACAAGGCTTTGCCTCTTAGCCTCTGCACTCCTTTATTAAACTTTTTGCAGGAGGTCTGCTGTGTGGGGATAATAATGTTAAGTCAACTTGGAAGGTATCACTCACAATAATGCAGATGTCAAAGCTGAGAGCCCTGGATCTGAAGGAAGCTGCAGAGAAGTGGCCAAAAAAAAAAAAAAAAAAGGGTTAGCCAGAGAATAGAGTAGTAGATAGAAGCGCACTTGTGCATTTACATTAAGCTAGTTAGCTTGCCTTTCTGGATTCCTAGCTGTATTGTTGTTGTACTGCAGGACCACTTTTTCAGTAATTAGAATTGCTATTGTTTTTGCTTTATTAAATTAAACTAGTGGTTCAGTAACATTTACTCAAGTGTTGTACCAACTGGAGGCATCAGTACTAGGGTTTTTGCAATTTGTGCAACTTTATACTTCTATTCATCAGGCGCCAGGTTATCTTGGAGCTCTCTGCTCTCAGACTGCTGGCTTACTTGTGGTTCCTAAAGTATCTCAAATTACAATGGGAGGCGGAGCTTTCAGCTTTCAGGCCCCACCCTCAGCCTAGTTCTGCCAGAGGTTTCTTCCTGTTAAAAGGGAGTTTTTCCTTCTCACTGTTGCCAAGTGCTTGCACATAGGGGATCATCTGATTGTTGGGTTATCTCTCATTTATGCCTTACAATATAATGTGGCTTTGAGATAAGTGCTGTTGTTATTTGGTGCTATATTAATTGAATTTTATTCCCAATCACGCCCCTCTAGGTAGCACTGTTGTTGTCCACATAAACGTTGAAGTCTCCCAGTAAGACGACAGAGTTCCCAGATGGAGCACCCTCAAACACCCCATCCAGGAACTACAAGAAGGCTGGGTACTCTGAACTGCCATTTGGCGTATAGGCACAGACGATAGTCGAGACGCATTCCCCAACCTGAAGGTGCAGGGAACAAACCCTCTTGTCCTCCAGAAAAAAAACCCAACCCTACAGACAGAAAGCTGAGGGTATACTAAGATACCCACCCAAGCCCACCGCCCCACTAGACTGAGACAGAGTCCATATCCCAGTAGCTAGTCTCGGTAGATGGGATCAAGCCGCCAGGGGACGTCATTGGCTGAAAACATGGCACACATTACACCTGACCTCTACAGAGCCTCCTGTGGGTGGGCTAAGCCATATTTGTAATATTATTCAAGCACACAGACGCATGAGTGTTATTAATATCATCAATTTCCTTGTAGAGGAAAAAGAAAACGTGAGATTCCAAACAGTGTTTTGTATAATCAGTCTTTAGTGATATTTAAAAATCCTCATAATGAATCTGACTCAACCATGGATTAAAAAAAATCGATATCTGCTGCCACAGAATGCGAAGCATTGTGGAAATCTGTAAATAAGCCCTCTTGTACATATTCTGTGATCTCTAAATGCAAAGATTTGGACCTGATCAAATAGATATGAGAAATCTGTCACAGATAGAGGTAGATCTATCTATCTGTCAGGGTCTCACTGGAAGCTGACTGGACATACTGGACAAGCTCCAGCATGCTGTTGTGTAGAGAGTTGGTCCCCAGTAGCACCTGGTGCTTTGTCTTCACTTTGAACAGCTTCCGTCTTTGTAGCTGGCTCCCTTCCTTGACACAAATCTCCCCTGTGGAAAAGAGAGAAGTGAATTGGTGTCTGCCTTCCTCTCAGGTACATCCTTCTCCCACCTACACACTTCTCTTCCCTCCTCCTCCACTCTCCTGCAATCCGCTGCCCACTCAAGCAGCTGTCAAGGTGAGGCTGTTTTACATGGTGAGGCTCCAATGCCCTTGTCCAATTTCACTTTAGAGTGAAGCTGGGCTGAACATGCCAATCCTGATATTACCAAACAAATTAAATCACGCGGTTGGGCGCAGAGGAGAGGGAGAGTGCTGAGGATGCTGGGATGAAAGAGGGGAGGGAGGAGGGGGAGCAGTTGTCAACTGAGCTGAGCAGCTTTCTGCCTGCTCTGATCAGGACATCCTATGAGGAGAATCACTAATTGGCTTGGGATGGAGGGAAGCACTGGAGGGAGACCATTCAGGTACTGCTGGCCTTGTCCTTAACAAATCCATGATGGTCAGCAGTTAAAAAAAGAGCAAACTATTTCAGCTTGAGGGCCATAATATGCTTTAAATACCAAGTCTATCAAATCTTAAATGTTTACTACATCACGACCTACAAAGGTTGCACTCACATTGCGTGTGCAGTGCACTCTGGGCCTATGACATGAACCGGCTGCGCTCCAGAGCTATCATGACAAGTTCTCTAAAAGTCGGGATTATAAAAAGTATGAAAAAATGTCAGCGTGCGCTGCTCTTGGCTGAACTTCCAGGTCGAAGGAAACGAGTCCTCATTGCTTTCCTGTCAAGAAGAGCAGAACGGAGCGGGGAAGAACTTGGGGAGGGAGATAACTTTCAGAAAAACTCGTGTCTTCAGACAGCGACTAAACAATGGCTGTAAGAACCATGAATTTGACTAGGATTAAAATTTTTAAATGAAATTATTAGTAGAGTCCATGCATATTTTGGAATTAGGATGTTTTATCGAAAAAAAAGAGAAATTAGATCTGTACAATTACCTGCAACAGCTGCTGCCAGAAAGATGAGCTCTTTCTAAGAGACACCAAGGGTTTTGCACAGCGACTGCTAACATCCTGATTCTTTACCAGGCTCGTCTTAGTTTATGTGCTGGCATGCAAACATTTGCTTTGTACTTTTGGCTCAATTACAAAGTGAGCCTTTATATGAGGTTTTGCAAGCATTTCTAGCAACACCACCTAATAATAAAGCAATGAGTGAAGGAGATATAATGAATATCTTCCCCAGGTTCAATGTTAGCTTAGCTAATGGAGGCAAAACCAGGCAAACCATCGACGGAGATGACCTGATGTTTCCATTTGGGTCATTTTAAGTCCCTACCATGGCTAAAAGGCCACTTTTAAACTTTTGCCATGAAAGCCTTTTAATTCATCCTGAAATCCATTAAGAAACAGGGTTGTCGAATTCCCCACCAGAGTCGCATTCGGTGCAGAGCTTCCTGACTCCAGTCGTGCTGCTTTTTTATTTGAAGTGTCTAACAGGGAGTGAGTTTGAAGAGGAACAGCAGGTGTTTTCTATCTCTTATTAAAGGGCTGATTCTGGGAAAACAACAGAATGCGAAGACAGGCCATCACCACGTCCGAGGCTGTCTCTTGACTGGAAAACACGCTGCTTTGCCCTTACAACTTATCATCTATCATACAGAGTTTGCTGCCTCCTATAAGACACATACCAGGGTTGCTTATGGGAAAGTGGCAAATGTCTAATTTTAACTTGGAAGCAGATAAAACTGACGCACCAAAAAGTATACTAAGACACAGAAGAGCTCGTCTGATGACTCGATTGTAAGCTGGTGTATTTGGGGGTGAAATTTTCTTCAAGTAAATGTGGTGCACTATACTAGTAAATGTATCTCATCGTGGGACCATATCTCAAAGCTGATTATTATGTCTTCTATCCTTCTATTGTCTTTCTGCCACCCTCATTAACCTGCTCTCTCCTCTGATTGATCCCTAATTGGCTGATTGGCTTCAGTAAATGTATCATTGAGAGGGTGACCGGGTGAGTGTATGAGGCCAGACAAGGTGATGAAAGTTAGATCCGACTCGTTTCCTCTCACTTCTCCATCAGCTCTGGCATTGTCTTTCTGCTTTTGCATTTTTTGTTTATTAGTTAAGAGTTTATTGTTCATTTCCAGCAGTGCTGCTTTCAGTTTTGGTCCTATTAGTTGAGTTAACGAACACTAGTTTAGGGCAAAAAACAGAATCCACGACTCACTGTGGTTGGTTCTTCTTCTTGTTTTGTTTTCATTATTAAAGGTTTGTTGAACCACAGCAGTGTCGTGACATCTTATATGTTAAGTTCCTCTGAGCCATGGATTTAGGGAGTGTAACACTGGAGAAAGTGTGAAGGACTTTAAATTTTATTGGAACATATCTCATTGCTATAAAAATAATGGGAAGCCGTAGACTTTTCCATTAATTAAAATAATAACTGTGGTATGGAGCAAGAAAGCCGTTTGCAGAATCTGCAGCACTTGTTTGTGAGTATAAATGTGCTCATTCATAGCGCTGTGGAATTTTAAAAAAATAATATTAATAACTAAAAAAAAAAAAGTCTTCTGTTGCCATAAAGTGTACTTCAGCTTTTTTGCTACTGGAGCATTTCAGAGACCTCTCACTCATGGGTTCACACAGTCACCAAATCCATCACCACAACTTGCCTTACAGGTTTGAGAGCCTTTCTAGTGCCTTTCATGCCGCACTGCCAAGGGCAAGCACATTTCTAGCTTTGTACCTAATCAATGTGTCCAGCAGGAGCGGGACACCGATCGCTACTGCGCACAAATTGATTTCGGAAGCAGTGTGATGTGCTAAATAGTGTTTGACACCAGGAATCATGTAAACGGCGGTCAGGCAGTCACTTGTGTGATTAAAACAGGCTTGGATTTAAGGAGAAAATGGGCTTTTCTATTAAATGAAACTGAAGGGACACAAGAAAAGACAAACTGAGAGTGAAACAGGATTGAGTTAGAAGAAGCATGTTTAAAGGGAAAAGGCTCAGCGAGGCTCACTTTAGCACTACTACAAGTTCAGACGGTAAAAGAAGTAGAACAAGTATAAAACCAGATACAACGCGAAGGAGCGCAAACCTCCACCAGGGCAGCTCTCTCTCTGGGCAGTACTTACTTTTAAGGGAAGTGTAGTATGTTTAGAGATGCTCTTCTGCATACTGCCGTTGTAACTAGTGGTTATTGGAGTTACTGTCACCTTCCACATCATATTCAGAGCCACTTAGGTCACCTTTCTTAATCATTCTGATGCTCAGCTTAACTTTTAGCAGGTTGTCTTTACTATGTCTACATGCATAAATGCATTGAGCTGTTGCCATGTGATAGGCATGTTAGGTACGTATAGCTAACAAAGTGGGCAGGTACTCTGAATACAATAGAATACAACAGAATAGAATAGAAATATATACAATATATACAAAACAGCAGAAAGGCACACATTGAACAAAGTGCTTGAAAGTAGTGCAAAGGAGTATAGAGTCTGTATGTGAGTGGTCCGAGTGATGGGGGTTACTCAGGCTATGGCTCAGATGAGGTGGGTGGGCAGAGTTGGGGTGTATGTTAACAGTCTGAATGTAACAGGGGAAAAAGCTGTTTGTGAGTCTGGAGGTGTGGGACCTGATTTACCTGCAGCGCCGACCAGAGTCCAGCAGGTCAAACAGGTGGTGGGAGGGGTGCAAGGGGTGACCTGTGATGGTCCTGGTTTTCCTAGGACGGGAGGATTATGCGCTTCATGTCTGAAGTGTAGCTTCCCTTCATGCACACTTGTACTAACAACACTGAAGTGTGCTATTCAGGGCCGAGCATACTCCAAAATTAATCATCTTCTACTTTAACACACCAGCCAGAAGGCTTGTCTGTACTCCCTTTTTATTTTCGACTGAATTTTAAAAGAAATTACCGAGATACCGAGGATTCACAATACAGCACGCTGTAAATATAGAGCAACATGAAACACTGCACATGAAAAATTACAGACAGCTTAAATAAAAAACAAGGAATCAAAGAAGGTTTTGGCCCTTAACCTACTTTTAAAAAGCTTGAAATTCCACATACGTGCACCTAAGAGAACCTAGTTGATATTTTGTTTGTTTCTTTTTATTTCAACTTTGTTTTATTAATTTCAACAATGACATACAAAGTTAGCAACAGCTAAGTCCATCTTGATTTCAGAACAGTGGTATGTCCATTATACCCTCCAACCCCCCAACCCAAATTCTCCCCCTACCAGGTCTACAATAGACAAAACACTGCAGAAAACCAGTTTCTGCCCACACACACACACACACACACACACACACACACACACACACACACACACACAAAAACCCAAAAAATAAAATAAAAAAAAACAAAAAAAACCCCAACACCTCAGGACCCATACACATAACAAGCATAACCCCCAAAAAACAACAACAACCACAACTCCCCCCCCCCTCCCCCCGCCCCGTAACCAAACAGACAAACAAAAACAAACAAAACAAGAACAGAGAAAACAATAACAGAGAAAGGACCAAGCAAAACAAAAGGAAAAACAAATAGATAAGGTATAAATAAGATTTAAAAAAAAACAAAAAAACATTATAATGTAGCTTCACTCAGTTCACTGCAGACTCAGGAAGTAAAGTAATAGTGTCGACCAGCAAGAGAAATGATTTCCAGATTTTATTAAATTCCCTAATAGAACCTTTTAGAGAGAATCTAAGTTTTTCCAGCTTTAAGTTAAAGAGTACATCTCTCACCCAATGGTCATGAGTTGGGGGGTGGGGAAGCTTCCACTTCAACAGAATAAGCCTCCGGGCCAGTAAAGTGGTAAAGGCTATGGCCTGTTTGAGGGGACCAGATAAGTTCAAGTCAGGAGGAATGCCAAAAATTGCAGAGAGTGGGTTAGGAAGGACAGTCTGGCCATATGCTTGGCTAAGTGTGTTGAATATATTCCTCCAAAATGCACTCAGTTTCGAACATGACCAAAACATGTGGACATGGTTGGCAGGCGATAGTCCACATCTGCTACAGGCATCACTGATGGTTGGATAGATTTTAGATAATTTTGCGTTTGTATAGTGTACTTTATAGACCACCTTGCACTGAATCAAAGCATGACAAGCACAAATTGAAGACGAGTGAATCAATTTCAAAGCACGATCCCACTGCTGTTCTGGCAGGGTTGTCTGAAGCTCTTCCTCCCATCTCAGCTTAATATGAGAAATGGATTTGGGGACCAAAGCATCTAGTATTTTATACAAGGCTGATATCAGTCTGTTTTGATGAGGGTTCGTCTGCAGGATGATATCCAGATTTGTTTCTGGAGGCCGATTGGGAAAGTGAGGGAACTGCATTTTTACAAAATTTCTAGCCTGAAGATAGCGAAAAAAGTTGGAGTTAGGCAGGTCGTATTTGGACGATAGGTCAGCAAAAGATAGAAAGGTGTCCTGACTATACAAGTCCTTAACAGTCCTAAGTCCGTTATCTTTCCAACTACTAAAGGCCGCATCAGTGTTTGAAGGTGCAAAATTAAAATTTTTTGATAAAGGTGTTAGCAAAGACGGTCCAAGTAGCCCGAAGTATTTTCTGAACTGTCGCCAAATAGTTACTGTTTCCTTAGCTATTGGATTATCCCCAACAAAGGTTGGAGAAAAAGGGAGTGGTGAGCTGAGTATTGATGATAATGAGTAACAGCTAGATGCAGTTTCCATTTGTACCCAGGCTGTTACAGGGGGGTCGTTATGAACCCATTGTAAAAGTTTTTGTATGTTAGCTGCCCAATAGTAGTGTCTAAAATTGGGCAAACCAAGACCACCATCACTTTTAGAGGACTGAAGAATAGACTTGCAAATTCTAGCTTGTTTCCCTCCCCATATGAAATGTGACAGAATCTTTTCTAACTTGTCAAAAAATGCCTTGGTAAGAAAAATCGGGACATGTTGAAAAAGATACAAGAATTTTGGGAGGACACTCATCTTTATCAGGTTAACTCTCCCTGCCACTGACAATGGTAGAGAAGTCCAACGGTCACAATCTTTCCCAACATTTTCTAGTAGGGATAGAAAATTCTCCCTCATCATTTTATGTATAGAAGAGGAAATAAAAAACCCCAAATATCTAAATCCGGTTTCTGTCCACTTAAAAGGCACTATTGAGTGGGGAAGAGCACTGGCCAGGGAATTAAGGGGTTGCAACTCACTTTTTTGATAATTGACCTTATATCCTGACAGTGTACCATATTGGTCCAGTATGTCAAAAAGCACCGGGAATGAGTTTAGAGGGTCAGAAATGTACAGGAGCAAGTCATCTGCATAAAGGGAGAGTTTGTGAGTCACACCGAACCTTGTAATGCCTTTAAATCTATCCTCTGAACGCAGCCATATTGCAAGAGGCTCGATAGCAATGGCGAATAGGAGGGGTGAGAGAGGGCACCCTTGCCTAGTGCCCCTCTCAAGTGGAAAAGGCAAAGACAAGTTGTTGTTAGTACGAATACAGGTGGATGGCGAGGAATATAGTAGCTTAACCCAGAGAATAAAGTCAGCCCCCAAGCCAAACCTATCCATCACCTCATAGAGGAAGCTCCACTCGACGCGGTCGAAAGCTTTCTCCGCGTCAAGAGATACCACAACCTCTGGAATTGAGTTGCACGATGTATGGATAATATTCAAGAGGCGTCTTGAATTGTCATATGAGTGCCTGCCGGCCATAAACCCCGTCTGGTCAAAGGCGATAATTTGTGACAGAACACGTTGTAGCCTATTTGCGAGGATTTTAGATAGTATTTTAAAATCAATATTTAAAAGAGAAATTGGTCTGTAACTACTGCACAACAAAGGATCCTTATCCTTTTTCAAGATTAAACAAATAGTAGCTTCGGACAAAGTCTTGGGTAATTGACATTTTGAAAAGGCTTCATTATACATATCTTTCAACAACGGTGCCATAAGATCAGAATTGACTTTATAGTATTCTGCAGAGTAACCGTCAGGGCCCGGCGATTTACCTGTGTTTAAGGATTTAATGGCTTCTTGTACCTCTACTACAGTGATAGGTCCCCCTAATCCTTTCGTCAGATCTCTATCTATTCTTGGAAAATGTATATTTTGGAGAGTTTCTTCTGATAGAGGGGGAGAACTTGAAGTGTACAGATTGGAATAGAAACTTACAAATACTTCATTAATTCCCTCTGGGTCCGATATTATGTCACCAGCAGCAGACTTGACCTTTGGGATTAGCTTAGAGGTTGCTTCGGCACGGGCTTGATAAGCCAGAAGTTTCCCTGCCTTGTCGCCAGATTCAAAAAAGCGTTGCTTAGTCTTAATTAATTGAACCATAGCTGTTGCGGTGGTGGTTAAATTGAGACTGGCTTGAACTTTCACACGTTCTGTATAGAGGTTAGGATCTGGGTTTGATGCATATCTGCCATCTAGATCTTTGATCTTATTCAATAAACTGGACGTGTAAGTTAACTCTTTCTTCTTTAAATTTGACACAAATCCTATAAGCTGGCCTCTCATGTAGGCTTTCGACGTTTCCCATAATACACCTCTTGACACTTCAGTAGAATCGTTCAACTCAAGGAAAAGTGAGAACTGTGATCTCAAAAAATGTGTGTAGTCATCCCTTATCAACAGGCTAGAGTTAAATCTCCAATGTTTAATGGGTCGAGACGGGGTCGCTAATACCACATCAAAAGAAACTGGTGAATGATCTGAAATGGCGATAGCATGATACTGACAATGGCTAATTTTACAGAGAAACCTAATATCAACAAGAAAAAAGTCTATACGTGTATATGTACGGTGGGGATGAGAGAAAAAGGAAAATGCCTTAGTAGTGGGATTCGCATGTCGCCATGGATCCACGATCCCCAGCTGAGTTTTGAAAAATTCTAGGGTTTTAGCAGATTTATTCAGGGAACAGGCCTTAGTTGACGATCTATCCAGCAGAGTGTCCTGAACCAAGTTAAAATCACCTCCAATAATAAGATGATAGTTTTTCAGATTTGGAAGTGAAGAGAAAAGTTTAGCTATAAAAGAGTCGTCATCCCAGTTCGGCCCGTACACGCTAGCCAGTATCACAAGTGAGCCCTGCAAGTTTCCTGACACAAATGTGAAACGGCCATCTGGATCAGCAATAACTTTATGTTGCTCAAACAGAATATTATTACGAATAAGTATGGCTGTCCCTCTGGCCTTGGCGTTAAATTTGGAATGATATATATTGCCGATCCAGTTTCTCTTGAGTCGCCTCACTTCTCTGTTGCAGAGATGTGTCTCTTGAAGAAAAAACACATCTCCTTTAAGCTGCTGTAAATGCGCCATAACTTTGTTAACTTTGGTTGCATTCCTTTGGTTGCATTCCCCACCCCTCTCACATTCCAGGAGACAATTCTAAGACCATTGATTGTGCTCGACATACCTTACTATATTCAGACAGGTCTTTGGTTTGACAAGTTGACCGTGGCCAGGGGAAAGCTGGTGTCTGTATTTGAGGTAGTAGACTGTGAACAGAACAGAGGGGAAAAAAACAGAAAGAAAAATAAGTAAATAAAATAAAATAAAATAAAATAAATAAGACACAACAACAACAACAACAGAAAAAACATAAAACAAGGCAATACATACATGCAGATCGAACAACATAAATTGGACCTGGATACCCCCGAAAACAAAACTTGCAAGTGTCCATTGCACAGCAGGGTGTAAACATTCCCATGTGAAGACTTCGCCATCACAACTCTTATCAAATGGCTTGCTTCCCTGTGGCGGCAAGGTCTCACTATGAAAATATGCCTTGTCAATATTCTGCTAGAAAAAATTGAGGAACTAGGATGTATCTTACTATACAAAAACGGACAGAAGAAAAGCACAAAAAAGGCAGGCTGGGGTATTGTTGTCCCCCATTTGTACATGGCAGGAATCAAACTGTAGGAGAGGCAATAATAATGAAAAAATGTGTGTTTATATAAAGTAAAACAGTATATACATATATGTATACGTAGCAGACTAGCGTGCCAACAGTGATATTAGAACAAAATATAAACAGGTACGGTGGCTGGGAAGTGCAAAGCGCAACAAATTAAAAAACGGCAACAAATTAAAAATCCGCAACAAATTAAAAAACGGCAACAAATTAAAAATCCACAACAAATTAAAAAACGGCAACAAATTAAAAATCCACAACAAATTAAAAATCTACAACAAATTAAAAATCCACAACAAATTAAAAAACCACAACAAATTAAAAATCCACAACAAATTAAAAAACCGCAACAAATTAAAAATCCACAACAAATTAAAAATCCACAACAAATTAAAAAACCACAACAAATTAAAAATCCACAACAAATTAAAAAACCGCAACAAATTAAAAAACCACAACAAATTAAAAATCCACAACAAATTAAAAATCCTTGACGGAAAGGGATTGTCTGAAATACCGGAAGTCGAGAGTGATGTCACGAGAGGGGGCGTGGCCAGGATTTTTGGTTGAGGCGCCATGTTTCTGGGCCGAACAAAGCGCTAGCGAAAGAGGAGCGAAAGTACACGGATAACACCAGCTATGGTTCGTACTTGCTGTGCGGTCGGTTGTAAAGTTAGATCGCACGACCGGCAAGGGAATAAGGTTGAAAATGGTTTATCTTTTCATTCTTTCCCCACCTGGAAGCAACATGAGGCAGCTCATGTATCGGATGTTACCAAAAGAAGGCGTCTAGTCTGGATAGCAGCTGTGAGACCAGCTGATATCCAGTTCTCTTCCATCTCCAAATATCTGTTGGTGTGCTCCAGACATTTTCATTCCGGTAAGTTATAGATCTGTTCATATCACTCTTTATCGGTCTTTTAAGTCTGACATCACTAGCCGTGTCTTGGCTCAAACTCCCAAGAGCACCTGCAGGTCCATAAATCACACGATCACTGTGGCATCACTGAGTGTTGAAAAACTATCTAAAGTCTTTCATCTGTAATAAAATGATCAGCGTTCTGCTCTACCATGTGTAACAATTGAGTTTATCATCCAGGCATCCATGAAAACGAAATTAGCAGGAAGTTAGCTCGCTAGATTCCATCTAAATACAATATAGCATGTCCTAACTGAGGGATTTTGGAAACAAAGTCAAACGTACAGCTCTGCTATCACTTCCAACATAAATGAAGACAGAAAACTAAACAGCAGTGACGTTTGTAGGGTACTGAAGTTTGGCTAGCTGGTGTAAAACGATGTGCTACGTGACCGTTAGCGACACAGCTATGTTAGCATAATATAAACACTAACTTTTTCCACTTGATAAAAGTTATCGTGAGGATTCTCGGTGGTCAGGAACAACGGCGCTTCGTGTCCATCCCGTGTAGATGTTAGTGAAACTGTTGGGAAGACAACATGAACATTTTATTTATACTGTATAATCTGCAGATTCTGACAGAAATCTGCATATCCTTTGAAGCACCGCTCCTCTCTAAAATGGCAATAAGGATAATTATTAGGCCATATGTAAATAACAAAATAACTTAAAGCAAAGTCTGAAACAAGTCTTTATATTTGAGGGCCATCAGTCAAACAATACTGTTTGGTCTGGGTCTAAACGGAGCGTGTTGTGTGTGACATCTGCTTTTGCATATGTGGGCCACTTTGAGGGTTCACAAAGGAGCGCGTTTGCGGTCACATTTTATTTGTAGTGTGAACAAGCAGACAAAAAAATCGGAATTGAGCATTAAGATTTGCAGTGTGAACGTAGCCATAGTGAGTTCAGTGCATTGATGTGACATTGTCCTGAAGGATTTAGTTATTCTCAGTGGTTAAAGAAATTGCAATTATTTATTCATATTTATTAGAAATAATCCTAATTACATATCTTGCTTCCGTGTTTGTGTCCTTTGTCACAAAAATACATTTTTTACTATAATACATTGATTAATGACCTGCAGAATCTCCTTATCATATTACGTGTCCATAATTGTCACCTAAAGTCAAACTTTATGCTTTCTCCATAAAGTGATTACATACTTTAGTTTCATTTTCTGAAGTCAGGTTTCTGAAAGAGAACAGGCAGATTTGGAATATAACATGCAGCGTTCTATAGATGGATACATAAAAAAATGGAAAATTACATGTATGTGCTAACTTTCTAAACACTTTGTTACATTTATGATAAATGGATTTGAAAGTAGATAAAACACATTTATGTTGGCCTTAGCTCATTAGAGTCTTTGTCTTTAAATTAACTAGTAACTTGTATGTTTCAGGTACTGCACTCTCAAAGACTGAATGAACCAGCATTGCAGCCATGGGTCATTGTGAGCATCACAGGGAAGGTTGAAGCCGCCCACTGCACCTGTATGGCCGGAGTCGTGGAGACCTGCAGCCATGTCGCTGTTCTTCTTTTTAAAGTAGAAGCAACAATGCGGATCTGTGGCACAAGGGCTGTTACAGATGAACCTGCATACTGGGTTTTGCTGGGTAATATGACCAAGATACAGCCAGAGGTTGGCCATAAGATAGACTTCTCCTCTTCAGCTGCCCAAAAACGGCTCTGGATCAAAACATAAACAGACCATCCGTATTGACAGGTAAAAGGAGTCGTCCTCAAAAAAGAAAAATCCCACCTGCTACTGTGGAGGAGTTGTCACTGCTATTGGATACTTTGCTGGAGCACAGTAAAGCTGTGGGTTGTGGGAATGACCCATAATGTTTTATATAAGGGTCTAGATTTATGCCTGAAGTGCACTGCCATGTAAATAATTTGCATTTACTGAATATGTACTGACTGAGTACCACTGTTCAAAAGTTCAATAAAGAAACAAACTAATTTTTGCCTCTTTTTTATTATAGAACATCACATCAGTTACAATGTAGAATCCATGTCATTTATAGTTTATAAAAGACAAAATGTTTACACAAAATCATGACAGCATTTACACGATATCACCCACTACTAACACTACTTAATTTACTATCAATTACTTCAATTTATCTTCTGAAAAATTACCGCTATTTATACAGCACAAGACTTAAGAATATTTAACAGGAGCAAGTTTCATTTTCCCCTGGTTTTACTACCACACTGTTCATCAAAACGGCAGCAAACCTTCACCATCTTATCCAGAAGGGTCACCTCTTCACCCTCACATGGAAGAAGTAATCTGATTGGCATGGTGGTATGTTTGAAGCAGGTCCCTTGTGTAGCGCTGGAACCCAGTCACGATGTTTCATCCATTTCATTGGCTGGTCTGCTGCAATAATGCCAAATAATTAGCAAGTCTATAAATAGCACGTAGTTCTGCAAAATCACTCATTAGGATGTTTTTTTTTTTTCTAATTTGCTATGACCTCAGAGTGCATTGAAAAGAAAACTAATAGGCTATCTGGTCTTTAAGTGATGGCGTGACAAATCCTGCTTCCAGGCCTGAAGTAGTCTGCGTTTAATATGGGTTTTGTGTTGTTAACATGTTTAATGTTTTGTATTGTCTTCTATTTAATCTCAAAAAACTCCTAAAAACAGTAAGTGACCACTGTTGGCCTCCCACTGCTTCTATCACCACTAATCATTTGAAAGCTCAGTTTTTAAAACCTTACGATGTAGCTACAGCCCAGCCCATGCAGCAGTATATGAATGACTAATCCTATTCATCCTTGTGGATGGATTATCTCAGTTGTTCTCCTGGCTGAAGTTTGGTCCGTTTACAGCATCCTGCCATGCGATTACATTTGTTCCTGACCACCGAGAATCCTCACGATAACTTTTATCAAGTGGAAAAAGTTAGTGTTTATATTATGCTAACATAGCTGTGTCGCTAACGGTCACGTAGCACATCGTTTTACACCAGCTAGCCAAACTTCAGTACCCTACAAACGTCACTGCTGTTTAGTTTTCTGTCTTCATTTATGTTGGAAGTGATAGCAGAGCTGTACGTTTGACTTTGTTTCCAAAATCCCTCAGTTAGGACATGCTATATTGTATTTAGATGGAATCTAGCGAGCTAACTTCCTGCTAATTTCGTTTTCATGGATGCCTGGATGATAAACTCAATTGTTACACATGGTAGAGCAGAACGCTGATCATTTTATTACAGATGAAAGACTTTAGATAGTTTTTCAACACTCAGTGATGCCACAGTGATCGTGTGATTTATGGACCTGCAGGTGCTCTTGGGAGTTTGAGCCAAGACACGGCTAGTGATGTCAGACTTAAAAGACCGATAAAGAGTGATATGAACAGATCTATAACTTACCGGAATGAAAATGTCTGGAGCACACCAACAGATATTTGGAGATGGAAGAGAACTGGATATCAGCTGGTCTCACAGCTGCTATCCAGACTAGACGCCTTCTTTTGGTAACATCCGATACATGAGCTGCCTCATGTTGCTTCCAGGTGGGGAAAGAATGAAAAGATAAACCATTTTCAACCTTATTCCCTTGCCGGTCGTGCGATCTAACTTTACAACCGACCGCACAGCAAGTACGAACCATAGCTGGTGTTATCCGTGTACTTTCGCTCCTCTTTCGCTAGCGCTTTGTTCGGCCCAGAAACATGGCGCCTCAACCAAAAATCCTGGCCACGCCCCCTCTCGTGACATCACTCTCGACTTCCGGTATTTCAGACAATCCCTTTCCGTCAAGGATTTTTAATTTGTTGCGGTTTTTTAATTTGTTGTGGATTTTTAATTTGTTGCGGATTTTTAATTTGTTGTGGATTTTTAATTTGTTGTGGATTTTTAATTTGTTGCGGTTTTTTAATTTTAATTTGTTGTGGATTTTTAATTTGTTGCGGTTTTTAAATTTGTTGCGGTTTTTTAATTTGTTGTGGATTTTTAATTTGTTGCGTTTTTTTAATTTGTTGTGGATTTTTAATTTGTTGCGGTTTTTTAATTTGTTGCGGTTTTTTAATTTGTTGTGGATTTTTAATTTGTTGCGGTTTTTTAATTTGTTGTAGATTTTTAATTTGTTGCGTTTTTTTAATTTGTTGCGGTTTTTTAATTTGTTGTGGATTTTTAATTTGTTGCGGTTTTTTAATTTGTTGTAGATTTTTAATTTGTTGCGTTTTTTTTAATTTGTTGCGGTTTTTTAATTTGTTGCGGATTTTTAATTTGTTGCCGTTTTTTAATTTGTTGCCGTTTTTTAATTTGTTGCGCTTTGCACTTCCCAGCCACCGTAAACAGGGGTATTATAAAGGAAAATGAGAGAAAAACAGAAAAAACAATGAGGTTAGAATTACTCAAACCATGCTGTCCTCTAGGTACCAAACATCAAACTAAAATGTCATGAGCCCTTCTATGGAAGTGGCAGGATCCAACCATGACCCTCAGATCAGGTTTCCAGAATGTTAGAACTCAGGGGACGGTGTAAGGCGATATAGCTCCGAGCGTCGCCTGGTGACGCCAGTCGCTTCCGGTTCCCTTCGTCAGTCATAACGAACAGTTTGGCCGGGTAGCGAAGCTGAGGCTTGAGTCCAAGATCGTACAACTCCTTCATAACTCCGCGGTAAGCGGACCGTTGTTCCAGCACCTCAGGGCAATAGTCCTCGACAATATGGATGGGGGTGTCCTTATATTTCAGTTTACCCCGCATTTCCCGAGCTTTGCGCACAACGAGCTCACGGGTCTGGTAGCTATGGAAACAGACAACAACCGCTCGGGGTTTCGCGTTGGGGCCTGGTCTTGCCACCAGTGCCCGGTGGGCTCGATCCAACTCCGGGGCCGTTTTCAAAACGTCCACTCCAAATATGTCCACAAGCACCTGAGAAAAGAACACAGTTGGCCTGGGCCATTCATATTTTCAGGGACCCCCAAGAGGCGAATATTGTTGCGGCGGCTCCTGCTTTCAACGTCGATTAGCCTAGCTCTCAGCTTCTCGTTATCCTCCGCCACCACCGCTAACTTAGCCACCACGTTCTGGAGCTCTGCGCTCGTAGTTGTGGCCATAGTTTCCAAGGCTGTAATCCGTTGGTCATGGTTGTTGAGAGTCGTTTGGATGCTGTCCAGCTTGTTTTCAAGTCGCTGAACGGATGTCTTGAATTCTGCCGAAAGCGAGGCTTTGTGCTCGTCCAGCGTGGTCTGTTTGTTTCTTTTTAATCAAAGATGATTTGAGCTTTAAAGCTAATATAAGTTTTTTTTCTCTCTGAGATGAAGCCAAGTTTGTGCTGATGAAGCTAACTACCTACAGGCTCCCAGTCTCTATGCAATTCTATTGCCAAAAAAAGCACCGTTCACTCCAAAGCCCTCTGCTGTCCCTCTCTGCAAAATATATCAGAGCAAGTTTCATTCACAGAAGTGAGTCGTGGACGGGCCTGCCGCATCACTGTCACCCTGACAGAGAGAGTGACTTTGATTGCGTACCATGCTGCTGTGTGTACAGCTTGTGCAATTAAAATCATAATGGCAGATTTTCGAAACACAACTAATGAGCTCAACTCCTCTGAGTGGAAATGCCATTAGAGGTCCTAATGGGGCTCATTCTCCGAGCAACAAAACAAATCCTCAGCTGTTAGATATGAGCTGAGCTGCTTCCCTGGCTGGAGATCAGCACACAATCGTTTTTTGATTAATACTGTTTGTTTACATGAAGACACAAAGAATCGTCTCCCCCCACTGCGCTGCAAAGCCTGTGATATATAATTGAATGCTGGCTGCGAATCCTGTTCTTGAACGATAAATTGTGCAGCGAGGCAAGGAGTGGATTAGGCTGTTTGGTGAAGTACTTTTTCACCTCTGTCTTTTTTTCCTTTTCTTTTTACGCTCAGTACAGCTTCTCCCCAGACTCAACATCTACTGTACGTTTTCATTACGCCGTATCCAAATGTGTCTCTTGTGAAATATTATAGCAGCTTAGTTGCGACTTTGCTGAAAAATTTCCCTTCTTCCACTTCTCCGTTAAGCTCTTTCCCCTTCCCCTACCCTCCCTTCAGCCATCCTCCACGGGGCTGAGGATCATTGGAGAGGGGAAGATTTCATCATCTGGTCCTGCCAGGATCTATTCCTGCTTTGGCATGTCCTTTGAGAGATCTGTTCTGTGCCAGCACTGATGATGATCCAGGCTCTACACCTCCACTCCCAACGGAGCACATCAATCACCTCCACTCCTCACAGTTCTGGGGAAGGGAGGGAGGCGAGGGAGATTTTGTGTGGTGGCGGTGGTGAAGCCTTTGACTCCACTTCACTCATATGATGCGCAGGAAAAAGGGGAATAAAGGTGGAGACGGAGGTGTGGGTGCCGCAGCCGTCACCTCTGCTCCTGTGATGTCTGCCTGCACTCGCAGGATGCCGGGAAAAGAGCCCCAGGAGGCATTTTATGACACATCGCAGGGGAGGTGGTGGGGACGGAGGGTTGTGGGTTTTTGTATGTCTGTTGTGGATTTCATATGTCACGTAATCTCTTTAAAATCAGAACAGACACCTGAGGCGTGAAATAGATGCCTGTCCCTACAGAGGACACCCACAACTGCACACACACATAATTGTTCAAAGAGATTGGACCCCCCCCCCCAAAAAAAACGACTGAATGTGAGCCTGTCTCCACCTAAGTTAATCCTTTCATCATGTTTAGCATCTGAGACTTGACATAAATATCATTTTGTTTTTTGGAGAGCGTGATTAGTTTCAGGTCACTGAGTCCTGCCTGGATTCTGCCCAAACTGACGTGAGTCTGCTGGGAAGTGACGCAGCAGCTAGTGAGATGATGCAGCTGATGTTATGAGCTCTTATATCTAGAGATATATAGCTTATATTCTTATATAAAATCTTATATCTAGATATAAAACATATCTAGTTGTATATTAAATACAACTGTAATGAATATATATGCTGTTGTAAAGATAGCTGTGGTTTGTAGATGCACAAAAGCAAACAGTCATTATTAGAGCTGCTCAGCTTCTTTTTAATGCAAATATCTGATCAGTCAATCACATGGCTGGAGGTCAAGTATGCACTTATGCATGTAGACATGGTCAAGATGCCCTGACAGAGTTTAAATTAAGCATCAGAATGGGAGTAAAAATGGTGATTTATTAGTATTTGAGTGTGCCGTGGTTGTTTGTGCCAAACAAACTGGTGTGAGGATTTTCCCACACAGCCATTTCTAGGGTTTCCAGAGTCAGGAAAAATATCCAGTAATCGCCAGTTTTCTGAGTGAAAAGGTCAGAGCATGACCAGATAGAAAGGCAAACAGAAACTAAAATAACCACTTGTTACAATCAAGGTATGAAGAAGAACATCTCTGAATGCACAACACTGACAGCAGAAGAAGACCACACCGGGTGCCCCTCCTGTCAGCTAACAACAGGAAAGTTAGGCTACATTTTTTATAGGCCAACCAAAATGGGACAATACAAGATTTGAAAATGTTGCCCGTTCTGATTGTTTTGATTTTGATTGAAAGTATGGATCCATCCTGCTTGGGGGATCTTTTTGGCAGAGGGAGCAATTTGGGCTCCACAATACCAACTGAGCCACGACCTACATACAGTATTGTTGCTGACCATGTCCATCCTTTTATAATCAGAGTGTAGCCATCTTCTGATGGCTGTATATAGCAAGATAATGCACGATGTCACACAGCTCAGATCAGCTTACAGTTTTTTTTGTTTACTCTGCTGTGCAAATAGCCTTTGTAGTCACCAGATCTCAATAGAGCACCTTTGGGATGTGGTTAAATGAAGATTAACAACATTAACAACAACTATTTGGGCCTGACTAAGATGTCCTATGGAATTACCTAAAATATTTCAGATTCATGATACCCAAAGGACAAATCCTGTGTACTTAGATGATTGTGACATACCAGCTCAGTTAGACATTCATGGTTCCATGTGATCTATACTGATACTGGCTCAGCAACTATTGAATAAAATGCTTATAAAACTTGGTACATATATCCATACTTACCAGATACGCCCCCCTTCATCTTATCCAAAGGAATTACTCCAGTTTGCATTTTCCCCCTGCAAAACTAATTATGCAAGGATGCTAATTACAGCATGGCAAAGCCGGGTTTTGTAATGTCTGGAAATTCAGGAGCATCAAACATGTTACAGTTATTGTTTGAAAAGGAGAAATGAATTCTTCTTTAAACACGTCCTCTATCATGTTGTTAGCTTAACAAAAACTTAGTCACATTTGAGGGTTTGGGGGTTTAAGCATGGTTAGGGTTGGGTAGTTGCAGAGCTACATGACTTCAAACATCTGACTCACAATGCGAGGAAACAAGACAAGCTTCATTTCAGCTCGTCTTGAAAACATTTCCAAGAATGTGCTAAAGCCAAGAGAAATCCAACAGGGGGAGGGAAAAAAAATCCAACATTTGTATAAACGATCACAGATGCTTTCTGTGTGTACAAAAGCAAGCACCTACCAAAACACTGCAGCCTCTTATCCAAGACGCTTACTGAAATGACAGCTACAAAGAAGGATGTTCACGGTGAATGTTGGAAACTAGCAGCTGCTGCGACTCGCAGACCAAACGCTCTTTTCTTTTTCTTGTGTGGATCAGAAACCTTTGGAGGGAGTGTGTAAACACGTTGAGAGGCAGAGACTGTTTCTATAGAGGCAAACAGAGATATAACCTTTGTTTATGAGTGCAGGCGGGCCGGCTGACAGTGTGTATAAGTCAAGCGAGGCCAGCCCACTCGGAGATCTGCTGGCACGCATTAATCAAGCACCGGCGATGCCTCGCCACACCTCTGCAGGACTTTCTAACCAAAGCGAAGGGGAATGACCACAAGGTTACTGTACCTCCACGAGACAGAAGGCACGCTCTGATTCAACACTGCTGGGAAGAAATGCCTCCCCATAAAAGTCTGCTAACTGTGAACGGCGAGGATGACGGCAATAGACTTTAAACATCAGAGAACGGTTCGTCTGGAGTCATTTCACAGCAAGAGTTATTACAGCAATAATATCCAAGAGTGCGTCCTTCAGGGTGATTATGGCTGTGACAGTGATGCAATAGATGTGAGGCACAGAGGCACATTACTGGCTCTTATTTCTGTTTTACAACTCGTTTAAAAAAATGGGGAGAAGACTAATTGTTAGTTCTGCTTTATGGTAATTGTGAACACAGTTAAAACTCATTTTTGAGATTCATTGGTTTCTTTACAGTGTAAAGAAAACTGCAGGAGATTACAAGCAAAAGGAGCCAACACAGCTTCTCTATTAAAAAAATGAGCATTTTATTACAATAAAATGCTTATTTACAAGGCAAGAGAGAATTCTTCTGTTGGAAACGGTACAGTACCTCTAAAAAAATAAAAACAAAAATAAAGGGGTGGGGTCGGGGGTGCGAATAGCATTCACAGGCAGCTTGGGAATTACATATTTGCATTACAGTGGTCATATAGCTTACTACAACGCCAGCTGAATCCCAAAAAAAAAGAAGAAGTGGAGAACAGAAGCTTTTTACACAGGAATCCTCTGACATCTTAATACAGTTCAAGCAGTGGATGAAATAAAAGTCAAAGAGCAACATCTGTTATTCACAGGGCAACAATACTCCTCATTTAGAAGGTATAGCAAAGAAGCTACAGGTTTGGGAGGACACATGACCATCTGAGAAGAAAACAAATCAAAGTGGAAACGTTCCAAGATCTTGATGCGTGTAAAACACATCGCAAACAACAAACAAAGTGTTTTAATTAGAAACTTCCACAAGAGTAAAAGAGTGGGTACCTAAACAAATCCTTGTAATACCACTTTGTCACAGTAAAGAGAAGGGCCGCTGACATTACGCAGGATCCCTGTCATTCTGATACAAAAATAAATATACAATGAAGGAGGCTTGTGTGTTTTTTCTTCTTTTAAAATAAAAATAAAATAGTAACTGTTGAGAACACAGGCAAGCTCTGACAACCAGGGCTTTTGTCTCAATGTGAATTCACTTTCCAAAGAGCAACATAGATGTAACGACCCTTGTCTGTTTTAATCAAACTAAAAAAAAAAAAAAAAGTGTTTCCCCTTCATCCCGTGAACTCCGCTGTGCCTTTTCTCCTCTCTCGCCTCCGATTTCTCAGAGCCAGGGGTGCCAGGCTGGATCCATGCGACACAGATTGTCGAGGCTGTTTGCTGCAGCCACCAGAGTGTTGACCTTACTCTCGCCTCCCTCGAACTGAGCCAGGTTATGGAGGCGAGTCATGATTGCCGTGACGGCCTTCTGGACCAGCGAGACCAACTGCTGGGAGTCCATGTTCTCTGGCTGCCCGGCTGGGGACAGGGGAATGGACGTGTCCTCCTGGGTCTTTTTGTGCCACGCGATGATCTCATCACGAAGGACGGCCTTCAAGATTCCATCCACCTATGAGAGAAAGGAAATCAGGAGGTCACTTTCAGGAAACAGATTCATTTTTTAAGAAATATACGAGGTCTAGAATTTAAAACATCAACATCCTGATGATAAAACATTTGATTACTAAGGACTGACCACATCAGGATGCAAACAGACTTTCCCTTTTTATACTGCAATGCAACAAATGATGTAAAAACTGAAGTTTTTATACTGCAAACTACAGTCATAGAGTTTGTATGAAGCTCTCAAATATATGATTATATGCCAGTCTCCTGGGCAGTGTGTTCAAACAGTCTGCCGTGGAAATGAGAGCAGTGAAACGTGACAAAAACCTCAGTTTATTTAAAGTCCCTGCTAATTTCAAACATACATATAAAACAAAGCTGTTAACTCCAATTTAGGGCATGGCAGTCATCTGCAGGGAAATCTCTGAGATGTTAACAGCTCATTACGGTGACACAGATCTGAAACGCATAACCATCAAAACCAAGACCTGGCAATCATCGCCTGACTACGTACGCGCCGTTCCCTGCCCTCACCTAAAGTGTTTATTCGGTTTCAGACGGCACTAGACTGTTTAAATAGTTTAAGGCTTCACTATATCTGAGTGGATGATTGTTAAGTGTTTGTGTTTTCCTGTGCTCTGTGGTAATACCTCTCTGCTCTGGCCACAAGCAGCACTGGTCTCTGGCATTCAGTCCCAACTAGTTCACATGGTCAAGTGTTCTGTTTATTTGCATCTTAAGTGCTTCTGTGTCTGGAACATCAGTCAGACTTTAAGTATGAGCTTGACCCATACACAGACACTGCAGGCCTGTCATTACTGCCCTGCTTTACATATATTACACAACCCAACGGCTGCTACTGTTTTTCACTGCTTTGTTTTTAGTTAAGCCTCAGACCTAAACCCAGAGGAAGTTCACCAAGTTTAAGTGCCAGGCAATATCCGGAGAGCGCCGCAGGAGCTTAAATTTGACAACAAACCGCAACGCTCGAGTCACCGCGAGCAACAGCAATGGCAGCCGACTGACCCCACTTCTTCTAAAAGCTTCCAAGACTCATGTGAATAAGTTATATAAATTAAACAAATGTAATTCTTCAAATATATCTGAGATTTAAACGTAAACTCAACATTTTTGACAAGCTCGTGTTACTGAATGTTTTAACAGTGATGTGCTCCTTAATTTTCACGAGCCTAAAACTAACACAATGAGAGAGGTTTACAGTTAAGCTGTGATCTTTTGTGCGACGGTCAGTAGAAGCCAATCCTCTGTGCCATCTTCTGTGTTGTCTTATTAACAAACTAAGGCCAACATTGAAGCGACAAAAAGTGCAGTTCCTCAAATGACCACTTGAGGTTTGCTGCAGAAGTGAGTAAATCTCCTCAGGCTTGCATTTTAAAACAAACACCTTCAGGGATGAAGTTAACATGTTAGCCTCTGGAGATCATTTTTCACCCTCATAAGAACTGTTTAAGGCATAAAATTAGGGGCATGGCGGCACTAATAAACAGGCCGAGGTTGTAGCCAGAAGCAATGTGATAGACCTCACCTGTGCTGAATCACTGAACTGGATCTCACAAATATTATTCCAAGCTCTGAGGTACAGACCATCCAAAAAGCAACTGTACTGAACCGTTTTCAGCTCATAATTTAGCATTTTATTTGTTTGTCCAAGTAGGGTCGCTTCCAGCTCCATGGAAAAAAAACAACCTGGTTTGGATATGCATCATGAAAAGTGAAAGAGATTCAAAAGTGTCCCTCCCACTCGTCCACTAAAGTTAAACCTCCAATCAGAGGCTGTAATCAATCCATGTATTACTTGTTAAAGTACAGGATTTCAAAGTGCTGTGATTTTATGGCTGTTCACCTGTAACAATCAAAACACAGACTGTTAGAAAGAGCGGATTCATGAGCTTCATGTCGTTGGCAGGCAGTGTAACAGCAGCAGCGGCTGCAGTGACTCCAGACATGCTTGCAAAAGTATGATTATCGTATGGATGCATGCCGTGCGCCTGGAGGGGGAAACAATGAGCACTAGAGTTTTGTAAACTTCATATTCAGCCATTTAATTTCAAGTTCACTGCAAGCTTCTATGTCTATTACCCATTACTTTAAAAAGCCGTTCTGATACACTATGTAATGTATTTAAAAAGAAAAAAAGGAAGCAGACGTGGCACCTTAAAGTTTGGCTGTGCAAAGCACCGAGCCACAGCGATCATCGAGGCGGTGAGTGGGCCAGAGACGCCGATGGTGGTCAGGAACTCAGAGATGTTTGGCGTCAAGCGGAATGGAACGGGGCGATTAGCATCCAGGTCACCTGTGGCGTCATTGATGTCGAAGCGGAAGTAAGAAACGTTGAGCTTTCCTGTGTCCTGAAATCAGAGGAGGAAATAAACATAACTTTTATACAATGGCAAAAAACAGAAAATAATCAGGAAATATAATTTTCTGCAGTGTAGTCCACATTCCTTTAACCACATTAGCACCAAGAAAACAACTCCTCGTCTTCAGTAAAGCTGGGAGAGCTACAAAACAAGCTCATGCCAACAAAATGGCTGCAATTATTGATCTTCATGTCCCAGAAACAGTAACATGTCAAACTATCCGCAGCACAGCATCTATAATCCTTAACTCACCTCCACTGCCCCCTGTTCCCCTCCCCCTTTGCTCTCTGCTGACTTAAATATATACGGCCGAGTTTCATCTTTTAAGCCTGCATTTATGTGCGAGAAGGCCGCTACACAAGCGACAATTCCAGGAAAGATAAGCTCCCTTATATGAAAAAGTGAGTAGCTCTGACAGCTTTATAGCAGAGCATTTCATTCCAGCTTGCTCTCCTCCTCCTCTGTCTGGCCTCTTCCCTCCCTCCCTCTTTCTCCTTAACACCCCCCCCTCACCTACATTTCATTTGCTCCTCCAAGCCCCAGCAGAGGGCCTAGAGGCAGTGGGCTGAGACACCAGCAACTCCCAGAAGGGAGTTGCTGCAGACTGTTGGCTGTGAAGGCAGCGCTCAGAATGCTAAAGCACCAGACTAGTGGTCAGCGATGGCTTCATTTAGAGGCCGGTGTGAAAGGAATGATGCAACATTACTGTGCAACGTGAAGTGACTCGGGGCTGCGGGCTTGACGGTGAGAAACCTCAGTGGACAAATTCCACAACAAATGCCAAAGAGCGAAGACACTTAACACTATAAGGAAATTCAACTAATTCTCAAGGCATGATGGGATGCTTTTACTGACCCTTTTTTCCCACAATGGTGTAAAGTATCATATTGGATGATTTGTGATATTCTGGTGCAAAATGAAGATGCATGTTAAGAAAAGGAGGAGGGTTATTGTTGATATCTGGATACAACCTTTGCCTGCAAACTATAATGATGAAATAATGGCTCAAATGTCATTAAGACTGACTCATTTTTACGTTGTTCTGTCGTAAAAATGCTGCCATTGACGTCCATTTCTATCGTCACTGTATGAGCTCAATAATGGCACACGCCCACTGTGCTGCTCTGCACCATCCAGAAAATAATATAATTTCCTTGAGAAGCCCCTGTTCGTTTATTGAGCTGTTGATGTCATGTGTCATTGTGACTGGTGGAGCTGTTCCAGGGTGATTGACTGGTGGAGCTGTTCCAGGGTGATGATACAAGTGATCTGACTGACAAATAGCGAATTTATTAAGCACCACGCCCTCCAATTTATATTCAGTGTCAGTGAAGATGCCACACTGCCTGTGGTGTTTGTACTTGTTGTTGATGTGTAGTTAAATTTGGGCTTATAACTGAATTAAGGACCTATAAACATTGTTTAGCAGTATGCTTGGTGCTGATTCCTAATTGAGCTCTATATGAGTCAACCTTAAGTAAAATACGGTCTTTATTTAGTCAAGATGAGGCACTGCCGCGGGTTGTGATGTCCCGTCCTTGCACATACACTCTCAGTTTGTGTGTGTGTTTATATGTGCATACACTCTTCGCACTAAAATCCGCCTGTGTCTAATGGGATCTGTGGAGTGGAACAGGCAGAAAGGGGGCTTAATACTAGTGCTTAGCTGCCCGGAGGAACGCCTGTCAGCAAAGGCCGATTAGGATCAGAGGGGAGGGGTGGCCGACTGACACAATCATCTTTAATAATGACTTTGAGAAAGCCGCCTGCAGACCCTGAGCAGCAGACAGATGTGTGGAAGCGCACACAAACATGGCCTCTTCAAATTGAAACGTCTTTGATAGCTGAGCAGTGGGACTGAATATAACGCTCTGTCAAAACATCCTTTGCATTGACAGCGGCTGGCTGACTGATAGGCCTAGCGTGAATGTCATGGGGGAGAATGGTAATTCATACAGTCTGATATGGAGAGGGTAATGGAGATCTATTAATGCATCTAAGAGTGTGTATATCTATTGAATTTGCCCCTGTCAAACTGATTTCCCTTTCTCCTTCATAGGAAGTCCAACACATTGCTGTTTGTGTGTGTTTGCGTGCATTTCCCACCTGTGCTATCTGCAGCATCTCAGGGTTGAGTCTGTTGAGGTGGAGCATGAACTCTGCCAGACCAATGAGGGCCAGCTGGATGGTGAACATCTTTCGGAACGTCCAGTAATCAGTGGCGTTGGGGAATGTGTGGAGAGCCCACTCCTTCAGCATGCTGCGGGGAACCATGTTGCCCTGCACCTCTTTGAGAATGTCCCTCAGGACCTGGAAGTATACCATGAACAAGGATTGGAGGTTAGTTGGGCAGGGTCTTCTTTATTTGATACATCAATTGTCTTTTGCCATCATTATGAATTGCACCAGAGGTTTTAGTGGGTTCTCTTTAATAGCGTTATCTGACTATGGGAACGTCTCCTATGTGACCCCATCAGCAAGCTCAGCGATGGCCATGTTAGGAGAGGCTGCCCATGTTAGGAACCCCCTCCCTCATTTAACAGAGTGACATAGTGTGGGATGTCATTCGAAAACCACTTCTCAAATCTCAAGAACTCTGTTGGCAATTGGGCACTAAACTCAACTTTCAAAGGTTTTGAGCGCACCACTGGGACACTAGCACTTTGTTTCCAACATTTCAGTTCTACACGAGCTCACAGTACTAATACTGTTAGTGCTAGTGTTAAGTGGCAATGCTTGCATCCTGAAGAGCAAAAGATTTCCCAAAGTGAAGAAGCAACACTTCACTAATCATGGCTGCAGCTAACAACCCAAACGGAGGCTAGCTTGCTCGGCTAACCTGTCATCATTTTTCCTCCCTTAGCTGAGAGGGGATGGCCAGTGAGTGGCTCAACTTGTGCACAGCTCAATCAGGATCACAAACCATACTGTTGCAGTCGGTCTGTGGTGATTACTTTATCATTGCTTCAGGTCTTGGCTTAAAACTGTAAAGCCTTCTCAATGTGTATTTGGCAGCTATTTCATAAAGTCACAGTGGTTTTGAGGGAAGACCATAGGCTAGCATTTTGTGATACGGCATTTCATGAATGCTGCATGCCTTAAATTACTCACAGAAACAACCGGCTCCATTGTGAGACCTTCACGTAATATTAGCTGCCCTCTTCAGTTCCCCATTTGAACCCCTATAATAGGTTGATTAAAATTGCTTTCCTTGAAGACAGCTCTATTGATTACTTTAGCCTCAGCTAAGCGTGTAGGGGGGATCCATGCTCTCTCAGTGCATCAGACATGAATTCAGTTCTCTCTAGATAACACAAGGGTCAGCATGCAGCCTAACCCCACCTTTATCTTCAACGTTATAGGCATGCTCCCCTATAGATCTGCCTGCGTTTTAAGTGTGCATTAAGCTCAGCAGGTGTAGGAGAGAGTCAGGCTGAACCCAAGAGCTAACAATCTAATATTTTTGCAATTAGATGACATAACAGCTTGCAAAATCAATTTGTTCTTTTCACTTTATTTCATCACTTTTTAGAGAAAATCCTCCCCATCCAGGGAAAACTGAAATCTCAACAATTGCAGATTTTCAAATTAACTTGGGGTTTGAGGGTTTCTTTTCAGGCTGAGAAATTAGTGCATTTCTTATGCTACATTAATCATTTAATATCAATTATTTAAAAATACCCACAGAGCTGAAAACAATTTTCCCCTTAGATGATTAAAAGTTAAGTTTAGCTCAAGTGTGATGTGAAATTTCAAATCAGACACTCTGGATGCATGTTAATGCAGAACAGTACCACAACACAGTTACCTGGTGGCTAGCTTGTGTGCCTCTAGCCTGCACAGTGGCCAGGCGATCGTAGTACCGGGAGATAGGGTTGTCATGTTCGATGCCCTTCTTGGCACAGCGCTGCTTGTAGATTTCTACCAGTGACAGAGATGAAGGATTGTCCTCAACTAGCCGCATCTGAGGCGACACTGCCACCACTCGGGGCACTGAAGAGATGGAAGAAGGAAAAAAAGGTGGAAAACAGGCAAAGGAGAGCAGAGGAAGGAAGTAAAATAGAAAGAAGCACAAGAGAGAAAAATAAGTGGGAGGCAGTGATGGGAACACAGCCACATGAGTGACGCAGAAACTGTAAATATTTGTCTCCGCTTGCTAGATAAACTCCGAGTTACCATTGGAAACCATAAACCTGCAGCTAAAATACTCTGGAGTTTGGGAAAAACAACACTGAAGGCATGCCTTCAGTCAACACCAAGCAGGGTCAAAGAAGGTAAAAGGCTGTGCACAGGTCACACAGTAGAAGCAGTCCAAACATTTACATGCAGTGACACCTCAAATCAAATCAATACCAGCAATTCATGTTTGAAGGAACTGGGTTGGTTTGGGCTGTTTAATGTTGTGTGCAGATTTCCCCTTAAAGACACCAATGAGCAAATAAATGTGTAAAACAAACATCTGCAGAGAGGCAAACCTCTTATGTAATCTCCTCACATAAAGATACTCGAAGAAATTGGTTAAAAAGCAGTATTTTCCAATATTGGCCATGTTGACTGATAATGATATACTGACAAGACATAAGATTACATGTTTTTATGTCTCTGTTTTCATAGTATTTATATGAAGGCCACTTATTTTAATATTGAAGATGTCTTTGTTTTCCTGGCACTAAGGAGGAAAATAACAACTAACAGGAAAAATTATTGGGATTAGTTACCAGCCAAAATACTATTTTAAACATCAGTATCGAGCCACAATTTCACAATCAGCAAATCTCTAAACAAAATCATCCCCTTTCTATTCCTAAAATGCGCCCATGCCTCATTTTAGTCATACCAGTAAAGAAGAGGTGCCTCTTGGTGGTCTCCTTTCTCTTCTCAAGACAAGGGTTTAGGAGCCGGAGAAGCTGCAGGACTCTTTCCTCTCGACGTGACTCAGTCAAGCAGGCATCATTCATCACCAGGTAGGGGTAGATCTTTCCATTGTGGCCGCGGATGTAGAGACGGCGTGCCGCGGTATTGTGTTTCTGAACAATTTCCACTCTGGGCATGAATCTGTACAGCGTTTCAGAGGAACAGAATCAGAGCATTAAACAGTGTGGGAGAGAGGAAGGGTAGGAACAACTGCGATACAAGAATGGCACTGGAGTACATGTGGAAGCCAGAATTTAAAATGAAAGGCTTTAAGATCAGGATAAAATCCCCGGGGGGGAAGCTCCAGTAAAAACAGGTCAATCTGACAATCGTTAGCCACTTAAATAATTTACTAAGTACCAACCATGACTACAGCAAATTCCACATGTGCTTATTAGCCCGGCTGCACCCGTGTAGAATAATGATGTACCTTGCAATCTTGATGTAGTAGTGTGTGGGTTTGGGCATTAGGAATTCGCCCGGAATCTCAACTTCAGCTGTCTGTGCAGAGAAATTGCTGAGGAAGCGACACTTCTCCTCAATGAGGAAGAACTTGGGCAGCTGTTTGGTTTTCGCCTCCAAAATCTTGATCCACTTCTTTAGCTTGGAGATGAGATTGTGAAGCTTCATGGAGCCTGGCACACTGAAGTCAAAGTCTGTAAGGATGGAGAATAGTTATTTCCTATACCCATTCATAAAAAAACAAAAACAAACAAAACAACAGAAAAAAACCTTGACTTGTAGTGAAAGCAGCTTTTAAACAACAGGTCCTTTGACAATTTGATGTTAACTGTATAACTGTATAAAACCACATGCAACCTCTGAAAGTGGTCCGATATAATCTGCATGTGTGCATGGGGGAAAAAGGAGTATGTTACAGTTGTTCCTCCTAAATGAACTACCCTCAAATTCCCCCTTCGGCAAGACATTAATCCCTTAAGTGTTCCAGTGGACCCGCTTTACATCACCAGCAGGACAAGACTGTAAAACTGAGCAGTTTCCGTGTGTGTGACCTTTAACCACCTATATACAAAAAATGTAAAATCATTTTTAAAAGTTCGCTAAAGCTAGAAACTAGAGACCAATTTGCGCTCTGAGGACGTTCCTACTCAAAGCAACGTAAAACATAACTAAGAATAAAAAAAGAAAATATATTTCAAAGCTTATACATCAAATGACATTTCAGTGTTTGCAAGGTCTCTTTGAAACCACATATTAAGATTAATTGCAGTAAGATCTGGGTGTTGTTCTAATCCAGTAACTAAAAACACCTTGTTTTACTCTTATGGTCTACGGCAAGGCAGCGGTAACACACATTTACATCTGGGAAACGGCCTTTTTAAATATTATGTTGCACTGTTGCCCACTCCACTCCAGCAGTGCCTTGCTTAAGGGAACGTCACAGATAAGTTATTCATGGCAGCACAAGGAGAACTGTTTGCTCTATTGACTTAAAACTCCCTGTCGGAGGCCAGGAGCTGATTAAATTAGTGCCATAAAAATGAGAGTCTTGAAGTATTAAATTCCTGTTTCAAGTCACAACTCATATTGCACATAACATATTGAGATGAGCTGCAGCAATAACAACGGAAGGAGGGGAAGTGAGCCAAACAGGTTTTCCATTTTAGAGTAAAGCCCCTAGGACAATTCTGAAACACGAACACACACATACACACACACAGATGTGCACTCGACTACCTCTCCTATTTCAGTACACCCTGTTGTGCCGCCTGTTATAATGAATCCATGAAACTGCAAGGCCTTGCCATTTCAAACCCGTTCAATCTCTCCCAGAGTGAGACCTCCTAATACTTTAAATAAGCCCTTTAAAACAGCCAATGTTCTTTTCGAAGTGGCCCTATTTCGCTATCTGTCCGCCTGCAATTCACCTGCCTTGATAGGAGAGGTAAAATTGATACAGTCCTGTGAAAATTGCAGACCGACAACAATTCAGCACCATAAAAGTGTATAATGCTTACAAATAGAAAAGGTGAGGCACGCGCCACTGTTTCAAAGCCATGAGGAAATACAGTAATTTCACTCCATCTTCATCAAATATAAAACATTCCCTCTGTTTAAAACTGGAGAACCGTCACAATTCATTTAAAAAAAATGAATGAAAAAGCTTAGCGTTTAACATGTTATCATACATGAGCCATCTAATACTTTTCCTGATAGAATCAGAGATTAACATCTCACCTTTCATTATAAAATTTAACTGCTTCAATGTGGTAGTCATCTGCATTATGTTTAGGACTCAATGTGTGAACAGAGACTATACGAACAGAGACTATCGATAAAAAATCGACGCATTACTCATTTTGACTAAGATCCAAATCGGAAATATTTAGTGTCATTTGCAGGCCGTCATTAAAAGGCAAACAAGATACAAGTTGTACAAACTGTGATTACGCCAATTTTAAGAGTGGACATATTCCCTCCTTTTGTATTTAAATCCTGCTCCTCAGATGTGTGCCGACAATGTAAGTAGAGTCTGTTGCTGAGAAATAACGTTTGCTCTGTACCGGGTGCAATACTGAAAGTGAGTGGATAAGGGAATTATTTTCAGTCCCCCTGAACTTATATTTGACCCCTGCTTGGTGGGGAATAGGATGCTGAGAAAAAGAGTGCAGTGTGGAAAGTAGCCAGGCTGTTCTCTGACCTGTGTGTAGAAGTCAGTGCTGCTATTCTGCCTTACCTGGCTGTGCCAGATGGTCTACACTGCTGAAGCCAGGTTATAGATTGTGGAGCTGGAGGTGGGCCACCTTTCTATACAGAACCATCATTTCTTCATGTACTGTCCTGGCCCTGGCTTGTGCCTGGTTGACTTTTCTGTAGCGAGTAAATTCTGCTTTCTTATGGCAGACTGGTGAGCTAAAGTTTTAAAGGTTTCAGAGGTCACCAACATGCAGTATGTTTACACTTAAGACTTCTCACTAAAGACTATATAAAGTTACACAGGTGCTAAGCCAAACTGTTCAATTTAATCATAACACTTAGATTTAACTCTTTAAGTCTAACCAAGAGGCAAAAAAATTCAAAATCCAGGAAATGTGTGTGTTTTTGTTTTAAATATATTAAAAAACAAAACAAAAAACCTTTTCTAACAAAGGTCTCTGGAAAAGATCCACTGCTAAAACAGTAACTCATGCAAATAGCATTCTTCGTAATTGGATTTGAATGCCTCCCTGCTGCCAAATGTTATATGTGCACACATAAACCCATATTTTCCGGCCCACAAACCCTGTGAAAGCGAGTGAGCCACTAACGTGGTGCAGGGAATGGGAGCTTGGCTGCTCTGCAGTTCCGTAAACCCTGTTTGTTCCACTCTGGAGGGCTTGTGTGGTTTCGGTCTCTGTCGGCCCTGCTCCCGCGTAGCCGTGGGGACAGCTGTCTAGTGACGGTCGGCAGGCACCCTGCGAGGCAGAAGCCCTGGTGACGCCTAGCTGCGTGAGCACAGCTGGCGCCGTAACATCTGGTAAGATTCATCATCAAAGTGCTCATTCTGAGTCTGAGCTCTGTCTTGTTTGTGTTGTTCATTCAATCAGTCTGTACACAGCTCCCGAGCTTTTACCCGCCAAAGCCACCACACCTGTCTTCATGGTTTCTCACCGACTTCACATTAGTTTTCTCCTCTCTCTTCTTCCATCATGCGTATTAATCTCGGTCATTTTCTATGTTCATCAGGTCTGGTTAGCCTGCATTACTACTTCTTATTCTGTTTTAGTAAGAAGACATTTTCCCCCAGCTGCTTTTCATGCACTCGCTCTCCTTGTCCTCGGTCTCAGGGCCAAACACATTAGCCGCACTGGCCAGGCTCAGTACTAGTTAAACGGGAATAGCAGATGAGACTAAAGAGCAGGCAGGAGGAGTTGTTTGGAAATGCAACAAATAAAAGGAGGCGCGAGTTTACTGTGGATGCAATTCAGAAAGAAAGCAGAAGAAAACACAAAGGTTTATGTGAACACTGAAACCTGGAGGGGTCTTGCAGATGGTCCATGTTTGAACTGTGGTTCAACTCCCTTATGTAACACGGGAAAACAGACACGTGGCTTCCAAAAAAACAGGAGAATGATTGTTTTGAGGTAATGTCTCAGAGGGGGTCTTGGCTAAAATAAAACAGCACCTGCCTCGCTGCATTCCACAGCTTTCACATGAATCTGAACACGCAGGCCAAAAACTGACCACAGGTTTCATTTACTGCCTTATAAGCATACACAGTGCATGACAGGAATTCGTCTTTTTAAATGTGTTAATTCATAACTGGGAAAAGATCAGAGACTTCCTCTTGTTGCAGAGTCTCATTCAAGCCATTAGTGTCCATGTCTAAGCACTTCAGAGAAAACATCAGGAAAGTAGAACGAATTTTCCAAGGCTCCAGGATATAAAAAAATAGGGAATTATAAGAAATAAACTACATGCTGTCTAGAATTCAGCTGTTAATGGGCCATCTCAATTATGGCATTCTATTTGACATTAATGTGCCTGTAACTGGAGGTCTGCCATCAAGTAAAACAAAATACAGACAAAAAAAACAAAAGATAAAAACAAAGAAAAAAGATGCAACTGGACAAATTCAGTAAATTCTTTTCATTGCTGCTGTATCAGAGGACTTTAGTGAATCCACACTGACAGTAGTTATTTATGTTAGTAATTCACAACCAAATCTATTCCTCTGTAAGTTTTCTATAACAAGAACAAAAATGCCAACCACTATATATCAGGAAAAATGTTTTATCATTATGCTACAGCAGCAGAAGAGAAAGCAGACTTTTTAATTCACCTACTTGTGCCAATACTGTATGAGCTAGATTTAGTTTTGGCACAGCAGACACCTGGTAAACAATGCTCAACAACAACACAGCCAGTACAAGTTTCAACAACAAAGCACCTGACTACTTATGAAACATTTACATTTCAGTAAAATGCCTCGTTTAACCAACACAATTTTATGGAAAGAAATTTTACTCAACTTTTTGTGGTCTGTAAAACCTGAACTGAAAACCGGCTTCACCCTCATATAAAACCCTCGAAAGAAATAAAGTTGTTCATTACAGGGTATTTCAATAAGTTGATAGAGGGTTTTACAGAGTTTTGAAAACCCCCAATGAAACCAGAGAGAACTTGAAATGTTTTGCAGCTTCCAAAAGAGCAGGAGGAAAACAAGTCTTCTGCTTTAAGTCATCAAACTTTGACGAGTTGTTGATATCATCACCGCAATGCTGCACAAGCTTAGAATAGAAATGCTGCTGCCTTGTGTATAATCAAACCCGACGTGGGCGTGTGTACATGCAGTGTAATAAAGGCACAGACAGACACACATGCAAACACCTCTCTGACCAGTCACCAGCCCCAATCCCTCCCTAAAATCCAATCATCTACTTGGAAACTTTAATTACATTGTAGAGAGCCAGTGCTCCAGCTGCTCCGAGCGACAGCGGCAGCCTGCTCTAGCACAGATATGAGCTGCACGAGTGTCTGTGTAGATATAATGTGACCGGTTCAATATACTGTTACAAAAGCCAGCCATACACCTGACTTATCATTTAAATGAGTACAGACGTACAGTCGCACAAGTGCTGCTTTTGTTTGCTGAAGGGCGGCTGGTGTCTGGTGAGGGGCTTCAGTGAGGAGAGCTAGGAGGTGTTGTTGGTTTCACTACGTGGCCACTTGTCACACCTTGTCATACTCTCACAAAACAGCCCCCCCCCCCCACACACACACATTTTACGTCTTTTCATATTCACTCAATGGCTCTGACGAAGCTTGAAAACTGAAACTGAATGTAAACATGGAGAAACAACCTCAAACAAAAACTTCTTCAGTGTTTTGCCTTTTTGTATAGCTCTATTTGACAGTATTTATAAAAGCCAACCAACCTGTTGTGAACTGTCCCTTCATCTTTTGGAAAACAGGATCCTGGGCTGTGGCTTGGGCCCGGCGGGCCAGTGACTCAGAGGCAGCGCTGGAGAACATGTTGGAAACATTGGAAACGTTCTCCAAGCCGACTCCAAAGGTGCTAACGAGCTTCTTGACAAAGTTGAGTGTGTGGGGTGTGATCTTGGCATCAGACACTGCACCACTCTTTTCAAAGGCCACTGAGTAACATTTTGCCAGGCCCTGCTGAAGCTGCCTTAAAACCTGTAGAGAGAAGAAGGAAGAAAAAAGAATAAAGAAATGCTGTAATGATATGGGAATTATTAGAGACATCCTGTCCTTCTTACAGACTTAGACATAAGTCATTTCCTCAGGAAAAAAAAGATGCAGCAATGTGACCAAATTGAGGGAAAGAAGGAAGGCAATGACTATGTTTCCCCTGCTTGCCCAGTGGAATGATGCATAGAGCCTGCAGCTGCTGCCCAGTGCCCCTGATCATCACAGGTAATCACACAGATACACACTCATAGCATCCCTCGCCCCATCCTACACGCTCACAGCACCCATCCATCACTTGTCTTCTCCCCTCTTACTGCATCACCGTCTGCCAGACTTCCCCTACAGAACAGAATAGCTGCTGTGTGTGGAAGCTGCTTAGCAAGGCTAAAACTATTTAAAAGTGCATCAAGTTCAGTTTGGACAGACGCACCTCATTATGTGATGCATACATGCTTAGCTTTAGAGTTTCACATGACCCTTATATACAGAAGATGTTCAAACTGTCATACATGAAAATTCTCAATGGCAGCTGTAATATTTTCTCGCCTTCTGATCTTCTGCTGCAGCAAAATCTGTTCTGCACCTTTTATTACTATTTTTCCCTCACCTCTTCATGCCAGTTCTCTCTGAACCACACCATCTGGTCTACGATGCCCTCCAGGGAGGAAAGCAGTGTGGGGTGTAGCTCCCGCTGCATGTGCATTATACGGCTGCAGCGCCACATCGGGGCAGTGGCCCTGATTGGCCCTGGGTCTGAGGCCCCTGAGTGAGGCTGGGCCCCAATTGAACTGGGCTGCTGCTGTCCAGATGAATCTGGGAGAAAAGAGTGGAAAAGAGGAGAAAGCAACGGAGAAATGATGGATTAGAAGAATGCAGAAAATCAAAAAAAGTGGGGAAAACACAAGATGAGGCCAATTCAACACTGTCCTGATAAATTATTAATAGATAAGGACTTGTTAAAAAACAAAAAAAAACAACAACAACAAACCAGACAAACAAACAAACAAAACCCACCTTTTATTGTTCAAAGTGTGCTAAATCAGGCAACACACTACAGGCACTGTTTACTTACCGCTTTTGTAGCGTTCCCTCTGCTCGATCTTGAGAGTCAGGTAAAGGGTGCGGATGGGGAAGTAGACAGCCTGGGGGTACACTCGTCCCACCTAGCAGATAAAAGAGGGTCACAGATTACATTTCAAAGACTCCCCCTAAGGACTGCAAAGGAGAGAGAGGGGTGTGGATAGAGGTAAAGAGGGAAGCGATAGAAAGAGAGACAGTGAGAGAGGGACAGAGAGATACTGTATGCCTATATGTGTCAGGGTGAGAGAGTGAAAGAGAGAGATCATACAGATACTGCCAAAGACCTGTACTCTTACAGAGGGGGTGTTTGAAGCTTTGAGTCAGTGGAGTTAGGGGAGTTAAAAACATGTCATGGCTGAGCTACAAAACTCAATGTGACTGATGATGAAACTGCCTTCAAGACTTCCAAGAAAAGTCACTGACACCACTAGAAGAGTTAATGGTCAAAGTTGGGACATAAGAGGCTATGAGTTTTAAACGCACAGCAAATTTACCTTTAAGTTACTGGGGTGCAAATCCTTTGATAAGTAATACACCAGGTGAATTTAATGGTCGTCTTTTATTTAAATTTCATGGAAACCCCACGTCAGACACATAAAAACCAAAATTTCCAGAAGCCTCGCAGTTTTGAACAAAGTGAAACAATTCCTTGATAAAGATGCACTTCGTACTCTGTACTGTACCCTGGTTCTTCCATATCTTACATATTGTGTGGAAGTGTGGGGAAACACATATAAAAATACAACTAATCCATTAGTCACAGTACAGAAACGAGCACTGCGTATTATTCACAAGGCTGGTTATCTAGATCATACTCACAAATTCTTTCTTCAGGCAAAGTTACTTAAATTCCAGGATCTGGTTAATTACAATACATCCATAATTTTGTATAAAGCTCTTACTAAACTTTTACTGGCAAATTTACAAACTAGATTTGAAATTCGAGAAAAGGTTTATAATGTGAGAGGCTTTGGAGAATTCAAATTACCCAGAACTCGAACAACCCGTAAAGGTTTTTGTGTGTCTGTATGTGGTGTGAAAATCTGGAACAGTCTGAGTTTACAATTGAAACAATGCAAAAATATTCATAGATTTAAATTTCTCTACAAACAGTTGGTCTGGTCACAGTATACTCAATGATGCTTTTAGTGTGCTCTGTAATGTCTGTTCTCTTACCATTGCTGGTATGGATTCCAAAAAAAAAAAAAAAAAAAAAGTGTGCGTATGTATGTACATATATGTACATGTGTGTGTAGATATATATGTATGTATATGTATGTGTGTTTGTTACTTGTAGTTATTACTGCCTGTTACCTGTGGTAATGCAATTTATAATTTATATATTCTGTATTCAGTTATGAAGGCTCTAATTGTTGTTTGCGAGCTGCCGCTTAGATGCTTGTATGTGCCCGGGGCTGTTGATGGGTCTGTATGCAATGATGGGCGTAGCTGCGGGAAGTTTGTTTTTTTTGTTGATGAGTGAGTATAGGGGTGGGATTTAATAAGTTTTCTTCATCCCACTCCTTTTTCAGGCAATTTTTGTTTTTTGTTTTGTGCATTTTATGTTCAATATAGGTATTTGTTGTGCCTGAAAATGAACAAATAAATGAAATGAAATGTATCTGTTCTAAGCCACTAAGTCATCCATTCTACCATCAAAGTATTGTGTTTTTAAAAAACAAACAATCAGTGAACTCAAACTATTGATATGTGGAATAAATTCTTCTTGATGTTATGGTTTTCTTATATTCTTCCATTTATAATGAAACTACATGATTGGCTGTTTAAAGTAGCTTTACATTATTCATAATTCAAAATAACCCATTATAATCTTCTACTGGGCCTTGGGGCAGTCCTGCAGTTCATCTTCTGTCCCAAACAAGCTGTTTTAGTCCCCTTGCCCCTCCCCCTTTAAGACAACTTTATTTTAAGTGGCTGCCCCCTGTAAACAGAAGCTTTTAACAGCAGGTCAGTGGGACTATAGTTTGGTCATCTAACATAACTGAGATGACCATATTCTAGGTGCTGGCATCATAATTTGACACTGCCCATCTTTAATATGAACATCCACCATGTTATCAGGATACATTGGAGAGAGAATACGCATGACAGATGACAAATTATTGGGGGGGGGGGGGGGGAGAGAGACAAGTCAGTGTTTGTGAAAGCTTACGATGTACCAATGTGACTGAGCTTCAGTTAGCTTTTAAAGTTGGTCACACTGATTTTCTTAAGAAGACATTTCCCTCATTTGGTGTTTTAATAATAGTGGTAGGGAATACTGTCTAAGAAGTTTAAAAAAAACAAACAAACAAACAAAAGAAAAAAAAAAAAACACACCAAAGGTGTTAAATAGGGTGTAAGAAAGCATTCAGTGACCCCTCATACCCTATGGATGGGTGACCGTACTCCCACCAGCATAGGAATATTTCATCTTAGGATAAAGGCGATCACTCAGAACAGCTCTGTATTGATTTACTTTGACAACAAGACCCAAACCATGCCAGCAAAACACAATAACAAAGCCACCAGGTGCCCTTACTGCAGGGGTAAAGAGTTCAGCCTTTCCTTCAGCCTGTAGTTTGCAAATACAGTTCGCATTAACTTGTGACAGAAGATTCAGGTGAGTCTTCAACTAAAGAATCTTATTTTGTCACAGTTGCCCTTTCTCAGGGAGGAGGTAACACATACATTGTCCACTCACTTGCAGTTAATGCACTGAACCTTTAACTGTACACAGGAATCATCTGACATCGCACAGACGTTTTACTAACAAGCTGGCAGGTTGGACACTTGCGCGGTCACATGCACCTCAGCTGGGTGATGTCTGGAAAAGTTCAGGACTGCGGTGTGAATGTGCAAACAGCATCTGAAAGCTCAGATGGTGATATGAAAAGTGTTTGTTTCGATTCACACTGTTTAAACCCTAAAAGTCTTGAACATGCAGTAAAACCTCTGACCAAACATCCATCCACACATTTTCCCGTGGCTACAGTCTGAATTCAAGTCACATTTCACCAAATAACACCAGAATGAATGACAACCCGTGCAAATTGCAATGTAAAGGAATCTCTCTTTGGATGAGCACCGTAAACTTGACACTGATATATGACACATACTCCCTGTCACAGCACAAAGTGAGCGCTTCAAGGCAGAACATGAGTTGTGACAAACCTCACTAAATTTTTTTACAGTATTAAAAACTGTATGCCAAAGTAAAACAAGCCTAGCCACAGTTTTGCTGAACATTTCAAATACAGCCAAATTGGAGAATTGTTTTAAAAGTGCAGTGTAGCTGCCTGCAGGGCAGAAAAGAATCAATCCAAAAATCCAACAAAACTAAGCTCAATGTGGCTAACGGTGGGCCGAGGATCAGTGGTTACAGAGAGAGGGCTACAGTAGTGAGACAGAAGACGACTAGAAGACTGAGGATAAATGGATTTTGGAACCACTACGCTTTCTTTAGCTTGACCCACATTCCTGTGACATCTAGCTGTCTTTAGAAAGATTCTCAGATTGTACAAATCATGATTACATAAAACTGAGTTCAAGTTGAAAACGGATTAGCCTGTGGCTATGTAACACACACTTGTACATCTTCCTTAGGTTACCAAAAGAACCGTTCCAGATCTCAGCTGGTCTGAAAATCTTCAAGAGACGTGGCTCCCAAAAGGAATATAACTCTACACTGGCCCGAAGGTGGGGAAGAGAGAGAGACAGGAATAACAAGGTAGTGAAAGGCTGTGGCCGCTTTGGGTGGAAGCCTAGACATCTCAGACGTCTCATAAAGTCATAAAGGCAAACAAATGATTATTTAATTAGGAAAAACTCTCCACTTCCTCAACTTAATGTGACCCTTGCTCTTAAACAAACACATACATGGGAACTACATACACTATACATATCTAGCAACATTAGTATTCCCACTAATATTTACTAATTTTATATGTTGTACAAAGAGTAAATATCCTGTTTTCACATTTTTCTTTTTCAGTGTCCCTAAAACAGAGAAAATGACTTGAAATGAAAAGTACAATATGGAGCTGACAAGTGAGATGTCAAGAGCAAGTGGAAGAGGGAGTGCTAAGTGTCAGCTAACAGCTGTATTAAAGATGAAAGAGGAAGGAAGGCAAAGAGGAAGAGGAGGAACCAGAGATCACCGCACTAATGGGAAGATAGGAAATGTCATAATTTGGCACGGCTGAGGTGAACTAAGGGGAAGAGGGAGCACGGCAGACACGGTGCAGGCAACGAGGGAGGGAGCATGTGTGGGAAGGGGTGCTGAGATTCTCTGCTAACTTCTGATTCATCTTCCCGCCTGCCCCCAGGCGCTCTTCTCCTCACCTTCATCAATATTTCAACATACGTTTTTTTAAACATCCCGCCGCCACAGAGAAACTCTAAATAATTCAGTCAGGCGAGAGGGATAAAGAATGCCATGCATTAAAATGTGGTTTGTTCTTTACACAAAAGAGGCAGAGAAGAAACGGGTGTCAACCTTTTACACTTCAGTCATAATAGCATGAAAAGGCGGACCAAAAGGAAGAAGTGAGTCTCTATGGAAGGAGAATTTGTATAGTCACAGACTGACATCCATTTTATATACGTACAGAAGCGATTCGGGTTAACTGAGACATTAAAGCTAAGCTTTTTATCAGTCATGTGTCATGGTCTAATATATTTTAAAAAGATTTCCAAAAACCAAAACAGGAAAATGAGGGTTTAAATAATTGGGATTTCCATCAGTTGTTCTAGAACTGAAGAAGCCTCTTGGATGAGAATCATCTTTAAAAATAAAAAAACAAAGAACCTCCACAGACACTAAAGCAAATGAAAATAATGGAGCAAGTTTCTACAGTTGGGCCTATATTTAACTGTATAATATGTATCACAATTGATACATGGGTTTCTGAGAACTCTATTTCATCAACATGATCAATACTTGCCATAATTTCAAAATGTTATGGACAAAACCGTTTTTTGTTTGTCTAAAATTAACATTGTTGTTAACAAGAAGTTGCCAAAAACACCCAATGTATCAAATGCGATAAAAATTTTGAATAAATATATAATAAAAAATATATTATACACAACATGATATAGCAAAAACATTTTTGTGGATTTTGTCATAAGGGTTAATAAACATCTCAGTTCCCCCAAAATCTGAATTTTCTGGCTATTTTTTGATGGGTTGGGTCTTACAGGGTTAACGGCTGACTTTCATAAATGCTATTTCTTAATGGGCTTAACAACCAGCCATCAGTGACATGTTTCCTTTTAATCTGCATACTAAAAAAGTAAGAAAGACTGCTAAAGTAAAGCAATCTTCATTTCTTCACACTCACATGGCGATTATGATGCTACTACACACGTGCCCAAAGGCTAGAGGGGGCCTGTCAATGTAGGCCAATTTAAATTCTAATAAAATGCTTGGATTTGGGTTTATATACATTTTGTATTATATTTTCCTTCTAACCTCTAAGTATGTTTTTTTTATTCAGCTATCCAATGTGTGACACTTTTTAACTTTATCAAAGTCACTTTAAAACCTCGCCTTTTCACTCTCGTCTTTTTATCCTCCTTCACAGTTTCCCTCACATCCTCCATACAACATTCCAGCTCTGTTGAGAGGATGGCTGTTTGTTATAGCAGACTACTCTTTGAAGATCACCCTCTTCAAATTGTGCAGAAATAATACTCCATTAAGCAAAGCAAATTAGTCCTTGGTTTAATTACTAGCTCTGTTCCTGCAGTGCGGATGCATTCAATATTAACTTCATAATCATTTCTTGAACAAATAATTTAAAAACCAATTCACCAGGGACTAGTGGAAGCCAATAAATTGTTGTAAAAGGGGACACTAAAAGAATCTGGATGCTTAATTTGGTAAATAGAAAGCAGGAGAGAGACTACTTTGGCGTGAATGCAGTTAATTTATCTTGATTAGAAAGACGTGCATAAGGACTGACGCTTACACACTAAGCCAGATGTGCTGCCCCAAATGCATACAGAGAGCCAAGCAATACTAAGATTGATGGTGCAGCAAACATCCAGACCCACTGAGAGCTGACCACAAAGATTTTTGACTGAAGCACAAATAGAGTTTTGCAAAAGCCTCACCTGACTTATTAGGTTAAGCAAAGGCTTTCCTTCTGATCCAACCAGGCAGGTCAGAAGCTGTGGTATCCATGCCAACCACTGGATGGGTGGGACTCCAATACAGTACTTGTCAACAGCATCGGCCAGAGTGTTCTTGTCGTCAAAGCTGAGGAGCCACAAGACCTACGGGTGGAAAAAAAAAAAGGTGTTAGAAGGTGGGATGAAAGTCAAAGATAGTTGGGGAGAAAGGACAGAGGCAGAGAGAGAAGAAATAACAAATGTGAAAAAGGTCACATAAAGGTCAATAATAACAGTCACAATTATTTACCTACTGCAAAACACCAAATCGCAAGGTGCAACATTGCTACCACTAACCAGGCGATTGCTGTGCAGAGCAATATACAAGTGCATCTTGGCAATCCTCAGTATGATCAAAGCTGAGCCATGTGGTGGTGATCTCTCCTCCCCTGGTAAGCTTGTGTGTGTGCATTATGATGAAGACATTATCCCCCCACCCCCCTTCCTGTTTCTGAGTACACAGATTGTGCATAATTACTGATAATGACTGGTCATCTCGCTTCATCCATCAGGAGTAAGCGCTGCCAACCCACTTTGGCAGTACAATACTTATGGGTGGGGTCATCAGAAAAAAACAAAACAAAACCCCCCATTTAATATGAAGGTGAAGCTGGCATTAAATTATTTAAACAGAAATCAATAGTAACAGCCGATCTACACACACACACCAAGGTGGCTCTGTGCTGTGGCAACTTTTCGAGAGGCTACACTGAATGAGTTAGTGTCCATTTAAGAAGGTAGGATGGTTGTTAGCAAGAGGTTCCATCTCTTTACCTCCTAGGCACTGCCTGCAGAGTTGCTGTATGGGGGAAATCGGTCAGACTGTTAGAGAAAGGTCAATTCATGTAGAGGGTCATGAGATGCCATTAGTCTGTTGACCCCAAGTGCCAGAGGATGGCCTTCACTCCACCATCGATCTACTGTGGGAACCCATCCCTGCAGCCTACCCTGCTGCTAGACTGTAATCGATCAAATTACTACTCTACTTTTAACCATGGCTAAGCCTGAGAGGTGGAAAAAAGAATGGCTTTCTTCTCATTGGCAGCAATAATGTATGGGGTAGATGAGGTCAGGAAACTAGAGAATGAAAAGTGACTCCCTGTTGTAAAAAAACAAAACATGGCTTTAGGCAGGAAGGTTGCTGGTTTCATTATCAAGCAAACAAAACATTGACAACTGAAATCAAGAGATAAACAAGCAACCACAGAAATGTTGCCATTATCAGCATTTTGCAAGGAGTTTTACCAACCAAGATGATCATACAAATCCCTCCCCAGCATCCCACTTCTCTTATCACCTTTGCGAGGTACTTGCGGGACTTGCTCTCATTTTGGTGACGGCAAGCATGGAGGTAACAGGTGATGGCAGAGACTCCCAAGTGGAGCTGACGATCTTTAACGAAAATGTTCTCTAGGTAGTCGCCCCACATGGCCCAGGCTTTCACCAGAACGTCATGCATCTGTACTGCTGCTGAAAAAGCCTTATTTGCCTCCTCTGACCTAGAACAAGAAAGAAGGGAAAGGAAAAGTGTTAGAGGGTGAAGGGTATATTACCGTTAATGAGTGTCAAGGGCAAGTGAGAAAAGGGAGGTAGCTGGGGGAAAGGAAATAAAATTGAGTGAAAGGTGAATCAGAAGGGAAAAAAGAAAAGGAAATAGGTAGAGATGCTGAAGAGAGCAGGTGTTTACTCTGAATTCAAAATCATTAAGCATTCAAATTTGGTTTATATTGAATTGAATTTCCCGGTGGCTCCTTAAGCAAAATAGGGCGCTAAGAGAGGTTTAAATGCAGATGCCAGCCAAATGGACAGAACCATCTGCTGTATTCACATGAGAAAGAATTGGTCTCTTCATTTAAAAAAAAAAAAAAAAGATAGTTTGGTGGAGTTGTTTGTCATTTGACTTGGTCAGTTTATTGGATATGGTTTTGTTAATTGTTATTTTTCAGTATAGTTCTGTTAAGGTGACCTCTTTTGCTTATGGGGCCACTTATTTCTTAAAATAGCTTATTTTCTTGATGACGGACTCTTGATATCATCTTTGGGGCTTTTTTTGTGTGGGTATAATAAAATCCACATTTTATCTGTGTCTGCACTTATATTAACTATTTGTTCTCATGGTATTATGTAATATATCTTAAACCTAACTGTACAGATATAACTTCATATCTATCCATCCATCACTCCATCTTAATAAATTCTTGACAACTTCTATTGTGGTATTGCGGTCTAGCAATCACACACTTAAGATTCAATACACAAACTATTAAATAGCAGGCTATGAAACAGACAAGTAGACTCTGGCAACCGACCCGAGTTTTGACTGCAACATTTATGCTGACAGGGAAATATATTCTGAATCATCAGCTATTTTCACCATGCCAAGAAGCTTCTAACCGTTGGCACGCAGTCTGAATAATTTTTACACACCTTTCAGTCTCTGATTAATAAATAAGATGCAAGCGGCACCCCGAGACGCACTACCCTGCAGTCAAAACAAGGAGACAGGCCTGTCAATGAAAAAGTCTTACTGAGCTGAAGTTGGTGAATGGACCTCCATTTCAGGAGTGCTTCCAAAACAGCTCTGCCACTTACTTGCAGTGAAATGTCTCCCAAGCCAATCAATTAAAATGTGTTATTATAAAAGGCATTTGGCATGTGATTAAAAAACGGGAGCTTGATTGCTATGGGAGTCAGAGCCGAAGCCCCTCCAGTAATACTTAATGGGGTTTCCTCAGTCGCTTTGTGAGTGTTAAAGTACATTAACGCTTTCTGCTAGCCGGCTCAACAGGAGCACAGTCACCCAACAGACTGTCAAATATTTGACACCCGTTTAATTGACTGATCCCAAAATCCTTAGCACATGTGGTTGCACATGCACACGCACACACATAAGAATCTCTGAACCCCTCACCCCCACTCAGCTGTTAATTCTCCCCTGGTGCAGGGGAAACTTAATGATTGCAATAAACCCTGCTGAGGTGGAGGCAAGTTTTGCTGATCCCAGAGATTCCTGTAAATTGCCTAGAGTTAATTATTGAGCTGCATATACATTTAATAAGCCTTCCTCAATTTGTCTTTCACCCCTCAGGACGCCATGTCATGACAAAAGGACAGGCAAAAAAAAAAGAAAGAAAGAAAGAAAAAAAAAAGCTGGTGCTGAAGAGGAAGGAATGTTAAGGAGTCTGGCTGTGGGTGTGCAAGGCCCAGCTATACATGGAGAGAGCAGTTGTACACTCCACAGGCAAACCCTGCAGCGAGAAACAAATTACTGACACCTGATGGCAAAGATCTCATCTAAGCCATGTCACATGGGTTACCTGCTAACAGAGCTTTAGAGGTGGATTACTCTGAGGCAAGAATTGCCAAGTAAACATAACTGCTATGTACTGGCAGGATGAAACACCCACACAGTGTCAAGGGACCACTGACACAGTTTCAAGGCAATGTGATGATGAATAAAGGGAAGGCAGCGCCAGAAATATAAACTTGGATGTTGACAAAAAAAAAAAAAGCAAAAAAAAAAAAAGCACAATGCATGAAAGGCCATCAAAGACTAAACATCTGGTTAACGTACTTGTTGATTTGAGCCAAGAACATCCCCTTTAGAGCGTAGAACTCGGCCGTCATCTCCTTGGTGAAGTACTTCAGGTTGGTTGACTCTATCACTTCTAAACCCTGACAGACAGACGCCAGAACAACAAAAGTTAAACTTAAAACAAAACTGCAGCAGGTAAATTTTCATCTACGTTAGGCAGAAGATTTCTCAAGAAGTGCCGCAACGTTGTGTTTTAGACAGAGCCATAATCACAGGTGAAGAACAAACAAACTGCTCACTGTTCATTAAGAAGTAAGAGTAGAGGTGTTAAGGGAACTAAACTTCCATTACGGTGAGCCTCTGATTAGGTGTCCCCTATGTACTGCTGTGACAAACGATGTGTAGCAGGAGAAATAGACAGAGAGAACCACAGATGAGATAGAAGGGAGAGAGGGAGAGAAGAGTGTCTACTGGCACTTTTAATGACTTGTGGTGTGTTGAACTACTTCTATTAATCAGAGCACTCCATGGGCTTAAGAGCAAGCTCCTGAGTTACACACTCTCTTATAAGTCTCACTGCTATAACTTGTCACCTAGAGCCTGTGGAGCAGGGAAATTATTTTACTGCAAACACTTATTGCTCTTTCTATAGCTCCCACTCAAAGTACCTCTAACTATGCCTCGAGCTACTGCTGGCAGATATCAGCCCAAATACTTAAATTACTAACGCGTCAAATGCTTCCATGAAAGGTGAAAATGATATATGCAGAAGGTAGCAGTCGCTTCAATTTGATATAGAAGCAGAAAGCAGAACACATGGAGCTTTGTATCTCACCTGCATGCACTCATTCTTGCCCATGACACCTGCCAACTGCAGATAACACTTGACCTGCTGCCTGATCTTCTGGAAACAGTCAACAATGGGCACTGTGGGGATGGTATGGATACGACTCAGAATGTCCAGAGCCACATTCACCAAACCCTGGGGGAAAAAAGTGCGATAGGTTACAATTATTTTTCTTTAAAAGATGGATGCTAAACGTGACATTGATCTTTACAGATTGCATTTATTCATTTTAATAGAAGTCAGTTTGTCGGCTTGAACCAGTACCTGTTTGCGAGCTATCTTGCCGTACTGAATGATAGCAGAAGCTGAGGCATGAACTCCCAACATGGCGTTGTTGTTGTTGGGATCGTGTTGTGTGTTTGTCTCATATGCTGTCACAATGGCTGTGGACAGACAAAAAGACAAAGAAGCATTTTTTTCCCCTGCACAATTGATAAAGTTGATAAAGAAACCTAAAAGAGGGGAGCTTAGGGCAGTCTGAAGGGTGGGGAACTTCAAGCACTCTAAAGGCTCTGCTGTCATAACGCAGGGGAGGGCACTGGGGACACTAAACGTATTGAACAGTAAATGAACCATGGCGATGAATTTCATCAAGAAAATTCCATTTCACTTCAAGTTTGAAGGCTGTCATGTATAAATGAAGTGGATTTTATTGGCATGGTGCTGCAGAACCACCGCTATCATTATTTCAGTGCCTCTCAGTAAGAGTTGAAGCTCAAGTTGCTTGAGACATCACATTTTGCAGTGGCTGCCTTTCTGAATGGTTTCAAAGTCACTGCGGGAGAGAGCTGAGCACTGAGCAAGGTAAACATGTGTGTCTGAGTGTGTGTGTGTTGTGTCCTGCAGTGAAAGAGAGAGTGCTTTAGTGGGCTGACATTTGGCAAGGTACTGAGACCCTGAGGGGGTTCTGCACGTCATGGCCTTTTAAAGAAGAGCCCTTCATGGAAGTAGTGGACACCAAAGCAGCAATGTGAAAGTTTGTCTGCATGAGTGTGGCATCCTGTAACACGTGTACAATGGCTAAATTTATGTTTCAGTATATCATGGTCTTGCATTTAGATGCAGTTGTGTTAGAGCACGTGTCATACCTTGGTAGTGATGTTGGCGCCACATGAATATGCTGCTCCAGTGCGACAGGTCGTCCGAAACAATAGGCAGTCGGTTCCTCCATGTTTTCACCACAGTCTTCATGTCGTGGAGGCTGGTGTTGCGGCCGAGGTTAGCCGTCTGAAGCCCTGCATTAATTTGGGCCGCTTCTTGCAGCTCAATGATCTGCTGTGCAGCCTGGAGAGAAATGATAACTAAACCTTTTTTGTATTTACGATTCAATATTCATGATAAACTTAAACATGCCTGCCTGATTCTTTGACTATTCCTGCTGAAAGTTTTATAACTAAGAAGCTTTCAATAAGAATTTCTTTTACTATCTTATGATAAAATAAATGCTGACTGCATGAGAAAGTAAAGTTAAAAGTAGTTGAAAAGCAATTCTTATTTATTTAGCAAGGACAATGACATCAGGGTAAGTAACCCTCGCCATATTCTGATACCATAGGGAGGTAGGGTTACCGCAGAGGGTTCAAATAGAATGAGAAGAGGTTTGAGTGAGGGAGGACTGATGGAGCTGTACATTACCACTTTAAATTGAACATGTAGAATTTTATTTGAGCATTTGAAGTAGCAGAAATATATCAAATGGTTGTCTTGCTTACAATAACTTTTTCTTTGATGTCGAGTCAAAATTTTGTGTTGCCAGGTCTGCTCCTACAGTCAGCGTTAGAGATTTGGTCCAGAACGTACACCAGCTGATCTTAATCTTGTTAATATTTTGTCTACACACCTAAACAAATGTAAACATCCATCCAGACTTCCTTGCTTAGTTTGCTCTGCGAGATATACACATTGTCCATCTGTCATAAATAACCATCTTGTCAAGAGAATGTTTCGGGGGAGTTTTTCTCGTCTTTTCCTATTTTTTTAAATTTCACTTATTAGCTGTTATAAATGTGATGCTGATGGATCATTAAGTCGGTAATATCAACCCACCGATAAATTGACATTTAGAATTTCGTTAACAGAAAGACACGAGTAGAAGCCATAGCTCGAACAAGAAGGGTGATGGCAAGAAAGATGGCGTGACTGCTGTGTTAACGGAAAGGAGACGCTAATGTAAAAGCATGGAGATTAAAAAGGATGATTTAAAATGCAGCAGGATGAAGGACTGTTAGTCTATTGAGAGATAAGGTAAAAAAAACAAACAAAACAACATCACTTAATCTAACCACATCCAAGTCATTTTCTTGAAACTCATAGTCAAGTACGAGGTCTACAGGTTTGGGGAAAAAAAAAACAGCAATGCCTGCTCAAAACAGTGACACTCTTTATGTAGCAAATATCATCACATTATGAACTTTTACACTATTTATTTGTACATAATGCTTTCAGGCCAATATGCCTCAATTGTTATTGGTCAAAGAAACCTTGTGATACTGCAGATTGTTAAAATGTCACAGGAACAAGAACAAAACACATTGAGTACAATGCAGCAGTAGTTTTTTTTCATGGCAACAAAATTATTTTGCAGGCAAAATCATTATGCCTTCCTACATTATTCAATAGCTAATCTGCTTGGATGTGGCCAGAAAAAAAAGGGAAGAAAAAAAAAAAAAAAAGACACGGAGATGGGGAAAATGTGAAAATGATAAGCGAGGGCTTCTATCTCATTCTGTGAAAAGAGGCCTCATTGATTGGCCCAAAGCAGCATTGTGAACATATAATCAATCATTCTATTATAACTACTCATCAATCAATATTAATGCCAGCCCTCGTAATCAATAGTGTGGATGATAATCCATTGATCGTCAGCCACTGCTGAGAGCTGGGATTTGATGATAACTTGATTCAAATAGTAGTTGAACCTCACTGTATTTGCAGAGTCTGGGCTTCTTGGTCTGTAAGGCTCATGGAGTCGTGAATTTGAGATATAGAGTTTGGAATGGAGATTTACAACAGGCCGCTTGGCTGGGCAGAGGAATAAATAGCTTGTTTTCCCTCGGCTAGGCTAAATAATTGGACTCCACATATCCGAGCACATGCACGAGCATGAACACAAATACACACACACACACTAACGAGGAACATAGTTGCACAATTCAAATACCCATTTTGAAAAGATAAATGTAGTAAATCAGAGCAAGCTGAAGACTTAACCCCCCATTCCGGAATGAAATCTCCCAAAACAAAATAAATTAGGCCGTACAATATTTTTCACAATTATCTGTTAATATCAGCTGATGGCCCATTTCTAACCTTCATTCAGACTATCCCATTCATCATGTAAATGTAATTCTGCTGCAGGTATTTAATCAAATAGTATCTGATGGCAGGGAAGTAATTACAGCCGTTCTAAACTAACTCTTTATTCTTCACTCTTTCTCCCCGTGTTCCTCCATTCTGTTCACTCTCCACCTTTTTCAATTTTCAGTCCCTCAGTCTGCCGCCTTTTTTTCCACTCTCCTTTTTCATCTTTGCCTTGTCTATTGTAATCTCTTGTGGTGGAATCAGAGAGGCTTAAAGGGTTTTTGATTTTTTTTTTTTAATCATCTGTCTCAATTTTACAAGAATGGAGTGAGAAGGTGGGGAGGGGGCTTATCAGCATTTCTCAACAGCACAATGTCTTAGGGTCTAAATCCAAACTCTTTATGTGTTGGGTATACTGACCTGAAGCAATGGCGTGTGCACATGGGAAACAATGTGAGGCAATCTCCTCCACTCACGAATGGCCAGGCTGGAGGCCATCTCCACCAGCCGTTCTATGAAGTTGAGCTGCTGCTCCTCTGGGTTGCAGATTGCCAGGTAGCCACGGTGCATGTTCACCTTCCAAGCCATCTCCTTAGGGCAGCTTAGCTCCACCTGGAAATTCATACAGTAAGAAAATGAAATATTTAAACAAAAATTAATGGTAGCAACTTAGTAGAACAATCACAATTTTGATTCAAATTAGCATACTTTTGCTCAATAACAGTTAAAAGATGAGATCAGTCTCGTACAGCAATGGACTTTTACTATCATATACCTGCCACGATAATTTACAAGAACAGTGCGGTTGTTGAAAATCTATACGTTTCCTTTGTTCATCAGCATAAATGTGTGTTTTGAATCCATCTTATCGTCATTCTATAATCTACTATCTCTGGAAAATGACAATGAGAAACATCTTTCTCTTGCATTTTTTTATGTTGAAAATAAATCTACTTTTCTTTCCAAAAAAAAAAAATAAAAAAAAATAGAGGGAGAAACACAGGATAAAAAAAATCTTGTGAAAAGTGAGTATCAATTTCATTTTAATGTCATTTTCTTACAACGGGTAAAACACAGGCTATGTGAATAACAAGTGCACAACGTTATGCTTCAAATATAAATATACATATGCAATATAAATAGCTTGAAAGAATTAAGAATTTCACACATGAACTTTTGACAATTTTGTGCGTTAGGTTGGGAGGTTTAAGCAAACATCTACATTCTCACATGTACTGCTTTTAGGTAAATTCCAGAGGAGTTCATACTGAATTGCCTGTTTGTTTTCCTGTGTGTATTTGTCACCATAATGTCAAGTAGAACAGCGCACACTCTTCACAGTGCTGTAGCAGTTTTAATTACATGAAAACATCTGAGGGGAAAGGGCCTGTGACATTTTCCTTGTGCAATTTAGTACTTAGACAAATATACAACAATATTGGTTGCGATTTATTTTGTGAATGGGTTCGGCGGAACTTTTGTACTAATGACTAATAAATTTGACACTCCTGACACAGAGGCGAAGAAGCAGAAAGGGCCTTGCTATTGATTAATAAGCTCACCGCATTAGCATCAAACAAATAACACCCGCAGGGAGGCTCCTACGTCACACCTGTGGCCTGCTGTTGTGCGTTTATAAGTGAGCAAGAGACACAGAATGACAGAAGGCCAAAAGGATATAGAGTGAAAAGAGCAAGAGAGTGAGGAGGTATAGGTGTGTGCATTTGCGAAAGCTCTTCCGATGCTGGAGAAAATTACAGTGATCGGTCAAAGCGCACTTATCGGTGGTGACGCTTGATGAATATCCTGGAGACAGGGCCGCCCTTATCAAGAGCCAGCTTTAATTGAAAGCAGGGACATTTGGACTTCGCCTCTGAGCTGGTGAGGAGTGGGCATGCAGGAAACTGAAAGCCTTGCTCCTCTCCTCCACCATAAAACAAATCACCCTGCAGCAGATGCTGGGGTAATTATTCACACACACACAGCTGTCGTAAATATTAGCTGTTGCAGCCAGAGCTATGGAGCGAGGGATGAAGAGATGGGGGTGAAAGTAAAAGTAGGGTGGGCAGTAATAGTAGAAAGAAGACCAAGTAAAGAAGAGAGGTTGGGGAGGCATGAGACAAAAGAAAGAGGAATGAGTAAACAGAGGAGGCAAAAGAATGAAACAAGAAGGAGGGGATATAGTGAAGCTGGTGTTGGCATCCAGACAATTTAATTAGATGTCACCTTCGGACAGAGCTGCTCAATGGATTGGTTCCAAGTCTCCTTGAAAGAGCAAAGTAGGAGTATTTGTTATATGTCAAGTACTATCACACACCCGCCACCCATCTATACTTTGTTTTAGGAAAACATGAGGCCAATAAATTCATGGACTAAACAGCTTAACTGCATTTCCACAGCTTTATGGCCGCCACTCTTATTCTTCCAGGGTGTGTGAGGTTACAGAGAGGTCAGACAGCACCAATATCAAGTTTCTCTACCTCACACTAACATGAGGCCTGGGTTTAATATCCAGGACTGCACTAGTAACAGGAGTAAAAGAAAAAAAGAAAAAAAAGAAAAGTTTAGTGGAGTCTGTCTGGTTCATTGGGTTCATGCCTACAGGCTCCACTGTGTCTGTGACTTTGTTAGTGACAACTTGCAGTTACTGTTTCTATTTCCTGTGAAACTGTTATTGGTACCTTTTGAGGACAGTGAGAGAAGAAATCTACGTGAATGTGTGTAGAAAGAATTACACACACATATATATAAATACTTTTATATTGGAACTGTGCACCCCTCACCTGCACCAGAGCCTCCTTCATAGCAGCCCAGTTGGAAACCCTCCAAGCACACTCGAGCACCAGATAAGGGTTTGAATGGCCTTTAGACTGGCCGTATTCAGTCAGCGGTTCCCACTGGTTCAGTTCCTTAGAACAGCTAAAGACAAAGGAGATGAGAAGTTTAGCAAAGATTACATTTTCTATACTTGACGATAACATTTCTTCAGGTTTTTTTATTTGCTCAATCTACATTGCTATGCCATTTTTAAGGCCATGTTTTTAGCATCAACAGGCTGCTTTGCAACTCACATCCTCGACAGCTCCGCTTTTTCTTCCTGTCTCTCACTTAATCAACATGTCTGCTTTGTTTTCTACAAGTCTTTTTAAAAGTCACAATGTATCATTTAAAACCCTAAACATACTTTCCAAGCGTTACACATTTCTGTGTCCTTTTCATTTTAGGAATGATCTTCATTGTAAAATGCAGCAAACACCAAGTAAATTCACAGCACATTTTTTAAAAAGCACACATAAAAACACAAGAGACAGCTGGATTTGCAGGGAAGCATGAGGGTCATTTCTTGTCATGACTCTATCTTGTATGGACTTAAGAAACATAAATCTTACCGTATCCAGTGGTCCTCCCACAGCTGGTACTCTGGGAATACTGCCGGGGAAACATTGCTCCTCTCGTGCTCTTTTCTAGCCTTCTCCATTGCCTTCTCGTAGCTTTCCTGAGCCTGAATATATATGTTTTGGGTTAACAAAATAGACATTACAGCATAACAGCACCACAAATTACTACCTCAGTGAGTCTACTTTAAGCTTCCTCTCACCTGTTCAAAGAAGCCATGCTGCTCATAGGCAATGGCTGTTGCCGTCTCAGGAAACTTGCACCTCTTTTGCCACAGGCCTGCCCACATGTCCTCCTCTTGGAGTAGAGAGTAGAGCTCTGCCAGAGAGTCCAAAATCTCCTATACGGAAGAAGAACATAATATGGATAGAAGCAGAACAAATTGGATCATCTGCAGTGATCAAACTGTAAATTTAATGAGAGCAGATTTGCTAATGAGTCTAGTTCAGACAGGATAAGAGGGAGATTTTCCAGCTTCAAAGACGAGGCTGCAGTGACGTGACAAATATATGTTTAAACCCTCCACTGTGGAAAAGAACCACTAATGAAAGGAACAGCAGCAATAAGCATGAAAGAGCCAAGTTCATTTTATTTTGTTTAACGCCTGACTCATATCAGTCCACCGACTATGAGAGAGATATCTGCATATCTGTGACCCTACATAATTATAGACCATAATGCAAAAAAGATGCTTGGGTTAGAAATATACTTTATAGCACAATTTATCCAGCAGAGCAGATATCTTGAGCACATGTAGTAGAGCCTGCAAAGCTGAGAAAATGGCAATGACTTCAGGGTTGCGTTGATCGTGTTTCGCAATATCGGAGTTTATTTACTCAATAGAATTCCTGATTTTATTGGACTTTTCTTTGTCTTACAGAGTCCTGATTGTTTAAAAAGCCTTAAAAAGTCAACACACAATCTAAATGAAAACCCATTACCTGCTGAGGTGGCGTGATGCTCTCCTGTTCATAGAACTCTGTGCTCTGCTTGGGTTTACTGTGCAAACTAAGACCTTTTTCAAAGGCCTGCTGCTCCAGCATGAGAGTGGAACGTAGCCAGAGGTTGTGAGTCTTGCCCAAGTACTTCAGGACACAGGGACGGATGGGGATAGGAGGTACACACTGGGACATGGCTTCCACAAAGCAGTTTAGGGCACTCGGCTGGCAGTCCCTCTGGGCCTGGTGGCTGCCACTACAAAGGAAAGGACTCATCTCTCCGGACAAAGCCTGGAGAGGAGAAAAGGCGAGATCATCAACTACCCAGTATTACTTTAGCAGCAGTGCTCTGATACAACATATTGACGAAAGCATTGAATTGCATGTACGGGATGCAACATGATACCATTTTCCAGTAAGAGAGTGCTGTTCAGAAACAGGAAAAAAGAGGTAGAGGATAACACATAAGAGGAATGGCAAGGGACAAATGACACAACTGTATGCTGCTTTTCTGTATCACACCACATCATGATCAACAAGTTAGTCAAGACCAATCAGTGAACCATGTTGCACTTTTACATACATTATCTACGGTATTTTCTGCAATACTGCAAAAACATGGTTACTGCATTAGTAATTAAACCACTTTGTCCAGCTCTTTTTATAAGCTGTCCTTTTTTAAAGTAATGCAACTTTGAAGGAGGTATATATTTATTCAATACAATGTGAAAATCTGTGAAAATGCATGATATGCTAGCTTGAGTTGCATGCTACCACTCTTTGCAATCAGAGACTCACACATTTGGACAGAATAGACCTTGAGTATGATCATGGGGTTAGTGCTCTGAAAATCATGACTGACACACTCTGATGTATTGGTAATGAATGCAATTTTCGCTGCCCGATGACAGCATGGAGTAATTTATGCCTTAATGGTCACTTTAATTAGACTGGTGGTGAACGCCAACGTGTCATCAAAATCCTTCCGATGGAAAATATACTTTTCTGTCATTCCCTTGTAAGAGTCAACCCAGGGATAGAAAGCCTCAATTGCAGTAATCTTTCCATTTTTACCATAAGTTGGCATAATCGCTACATAAAATGCAGAGACAGGCATCAAAATAAATAACTTAAGTATTTGTGGCTTGAGGTCTGGCATAGGAATAAATTATTCAGAATCTGACCAGTGACTGCATCTCGTTTAAAAGTTGAATCACTTTTAATTATTTTGAGACAGAAATAAGACTCTGCCTGTTTGCACAAGTTATTGAAACAGTACAGAAAGGCATGTGTTTGTATATGATGACCACAAAAAGAAAATGTACACGTTAACTAGAAATAACATCTGTTGGTTTTAAGTCTCTACCTGCTAATCGAGCTGCAGTTTACATCTACTGACATTTAATAATAATGTGAACCCTTTAAAGGAATTTCATAGCGGACACAACAAGCCTAAGGGAGCATTTAAATAATATTTCTTTATGTCTTTGGATGTACATATTGCTATTGTTGAAGCTAAAAAGAAATCATCATGTAAATCACAATGCAGCATGCATGTCTTTCTCTTGACTATTCACAGGATATTGGATGGTTTGGTCATGCACGTCACACACTGTTTTTGTCCATTCTTGCTCTGGGAGCCAAAAAAAAAAAAAAAAAGAAGAAGAAGAAAGATGCTAATAAATTATACTTACATGCTGCTGTCTGTCAGACAGGATCTTCCAGAGGCGAGGGAAAAGCTGGACCCAGGTCCTTTCAGCCAGCGGTGTGGAGATGTGACAGAGCTGAACCAAGGCGTTTAAAAGTGCCCCCGTCTAACACAGAAAAGAGACAAATGAAAGCTTCTGGCTGCTGATTCTGCAAGGCACTGACTCTTAATTCATGCTTTTAGGGCTCAAGAATATTGCTGACATTTTCATCCTTCTTGGGGGTTAATGAATAATGCCACTGGAACATGAAAATGTTTTGAAACTATAATTAATTTAATACATAAAACATTGTTTTTGAACTGCAAGTAGTCAACCTTGGATGATCTCTGTAATTTTGCCTACACTCTATCAAAGTTCAATTCATTTCATCAGCCGGTCAAAACTGAAGGCGTGCCTTACCTTGACTTCCCGTAATGAATCAAGAAACTTGTCATGGCGGTTGGTGAGCATGTGCAGTTGGTTGCCTGTGTCTCTCTCTGCTTGCTCCTTAGTCTTGGGAATGGCTGTCTGGTCACCTGGTGCTAATTCTATGTCAATTTCTACATCCTACCAGGGGGTAAATGAGGAGAGGAAAAACATGTATTGTTGTTCAAGCTTTGACATTTAGTCTTCGTGTTGGGCTGTTTTTGAAAGACCATTTTATCAACAGCTTCTTGATAATGGACGAATGACGACAACAGAGACAATTTTTAAGACGAGCAAAGAGGCACAGCATTACTCTTTTCTTAGACCCACAGTATGTAAAAACTCCTAATGGGATAATGTGGCAATTTATGTGAGACACGTTGCGAGGCGTTGTGCGCCTGTCTGTGTATCTCACCTCCTCCTTGGTCTCGGTGTTTTCCCTTTCGCGAGGCTCCTGCTTGACGTGCGTTGCCATGGCAAAGGCGGCGCGGTCGTGGCTGTCAGCCAGGTTGATGACGTTTGTGATAGATGGCAGCATGGATCCCTGGCAGCTGGTGCCAATGATGGTGTTTCTTTCGCAAACTGCCAGTAACAACTATCAAATACACAAACAGGTGCAAAATACATAAAAGAAGATTGGTGACGGTTGGTGGCAGATAACCAGCACGTAGATGCCCGCAGGATAAAAACCTTACGAAGCCTGCAGAAAGACCCGAGACCCACTGCTTACCTCTATGCACTGTTTGATCCAGAAATGGCTGCCCATGGCCTCCCAGTTCTGAGAGCAGCAGATGTACAGTAGCCTCTCATAGACGCGCCGCTTCATAGAGGCATCAAACACCTCAAAAAACTTGGCTCTGATCATTGGCTGACTGCAGCGAAGCCCTGAAAGGAAGGCTGGTTCCAACTTTGATGTGATGTCGCTTCCTGAAAGGCTCTCATCCCTAAAGGGGCAAAAGTTTTGTGAGAAAGAATCTGAGATGCCCGTTACCAAAAATGTTCTTAAAAAATGGGATGTGTGGGCGTGGGGCGATTAGCGCCCGAGTTAGAAAATGTCACCATTAACTTGTAATACAGAGAACTGCACACACAGATAAAACTTGGTGCCCCGTGCACCTGAGAGCTGTTGGCAAAACATGTATATGCCACTGAAACAATGCAGGAATTTGCAACTTGGAAAATACTCTTGTTTTTACAACTTTTTGAACTATTTCTTACATTTGGTGTGGTTAAAACTGAATATTGGGCAAAAGTCTGCATCTTTGACAATAAGACTGATGTAACATTACCTACCTAACTATTGAAACAACAAATGCAATCGTTTCCACGTCATTCTACAGCACTGAATGTGCTCCGAAGCGATGATTCATAAAACAGAAGCAGTGAGAGAGTAGGTGGGATGAAAAGAATAACACGGTGCCACAGCTGCATGTTGCTCGTATTTACACCGTCCTCCTAATCACACTTTGCGCTGGCACAGCTGCTTTATCCTTCCATTATCATTACTTGCTGTCCATCATGGCTTTACTGCTCATTTTAAATCTTTTGGCATCAGGATGCGGATACACTGGGCTGATTAAATGTGTATGTGTAGAAGATGGAAAGGTGAGGAGGGCCACAGTTTGATGAATAGCCGGCAGAGGTGGTCTCTCGCCTTTGACCACCACCTGCTGGGTGTCCTGTCATCAGCTAGCTGAATACTGATAGTACTGTAACCCTATTATCAATCTTCATCAGTCAATCTTTTCGTGGCCATCTTAAATTTTCCAGCTTTTAATTGTTTTTTTGTTGTTTTTTTACAGCTACAATGATTCTAAATTAGTTCATCCAGTTCCTGAGTTTAACAATCTTATTATAATTATTACCATCGTTAATAATTAACTTTTCGTCATAAAAAAGGAAAGGTACACTTCTGGTACTTCAAGCTCTTCCTCTTCATCTTTATTTTCCTTTTTCCCCCTGACCCAACCTTCTGTGTCTTTTCCCCGCCTCAACCGCCCCCGACCTTCACTTCTCACGTTAAGATGGATGCAAGGGCGGTGTGGCGTCAGTGGCGTGGCCATTTAGCCATGTGATGAATGACAGTAATTACCTGTAGACGTAATTAACGAGGTCCAGGAACTGGGCGTTTAACTCAAGTTCATCAGGGAAACGCTTCTCTATGTAGGTCATCATCTTCACCAGCAAGATGGATTTCTCACGCAGGTTTGGCATCTGAAAGGGAAAGAAGAATCGGGTAGAAAGTAGGATAAAGAAAAAAAAAAAATTATGAACAATAGACAAATAGAAAGGTGTGAGAAAAGAAAAATAATCTATTCTCTATTCAGTTGTTTTTCGCAGCTGCACCTGTCTAGCTCAGCTGTGTACCGCTTGCTCTTCTTCAGCTTAAAAGAATATGAAGACCAGAGAGTCCTCTGTAGGTATTATGCTAATGCTAACCTTACTAGATTTAGAAAATGTGCTTCGCTTGTTGTTTGTCCAAAGGTTTCACACCTTTCACAACTTTGCTGATTCAGTTCTTAATTTACACCTGTTTTCATGAGAGGAATTATGCCAGGATCTCTTGAATACCACATTTGTTTTTGTTTTTTTCCTCACTTAATACTGTTTTACTGTCTCACACCTGAACAGTCCCCTCCTCCTTACCTGGTTGGCAGCCATTGGAGAATTGTTTTTCACCCACTCTTCCACGATCTTGACAACAGCACGGAGGATTTTGGGGTCGGGAGACTTCTCAATTAGGGAAGTGAGGATGACCTGGATAAAGTTCTTCCTCATTTCCATGCTCATGACGGACAATCGTGTCTTCACCAGGTCAAGACTGAGCATTATCAGCTCGCTGGTCACTATCAGAGCAAACACATGGAATTATTCAAAGGAAGGGCTGAGACAAACTACAGAACAGATGCATTTATCTGTGCATTTATCCATCTTCCTTCTATTGCAAATTTTCTGGCCTTCAATAAATTGAAATGACTTATCTATTTTTAAATGGTGGCAGCAGTCAGAACTTCACATTTTCAATACAATCAGGATGGAACTACTACAGTTAAGCTTATTAGATTACTGAAACGTGAATAATCTTTAGAGGAAAAAGCCTAATGGTCAGAAGGCCTTTGGTCTTAGTGACTAACTGTTCATGGTGGACAGTTAATGTCTGTGTTTCCCGATACAGTCATTAGGGACCCATTTAAAGCACTGATAGTATCTTACAGTCATTACCTCCTGTCTGAAGAGTAGCAACAGGAATTATGCACTGCCAGACTTTCTGAAGTTCAGAAAAGTAAATGAACAGGAAACCTAAACACGTGTTTTTTCCCTTTCACCCCCCTCACGGATTAATATAAAGGGCAAGTTGTCAAGAGGTTCTGTGTCAAACTGTGACTACCCTTTCAGACCCCACAGCAAAAGAGCACAAGGTGACCATCTGTTGATACAAAAAGAGCAGAAGACAATACAGACTGGGAACCAGAGCTGAGAAACATTTCCCGAGAAAGCATACTATCTGCACAAAGGATCTCTCCTGACCACAAGAGCTATTGAGAACACAGCTGGGGCTATTGATATACAAGTTTTGATACCGTCTTTCTACGGAAAGAGGCACTGGTGAGACACCTGGGATATATGAGCTTTAACAATCTGAGAAAGGCTGTGATGCGAGTGTACATTCATGTCTGTGTTGTGTCCACCTCACACACAGTCAGCTCCTTGTTGGACGTGGGCTGGGGGAAAGTACGAGCAAAAACTTCCCCAATAATGTCAGCCAGGTGTAACTGCAGCCAAGTAGAATAAGTTCAGCTGAAATAGTAGTGGTTATCTGGTGCCAAGTTTGGAGAATAATGGTGACTAATACGTTGTGAACTCAAAATACTGCACATCTTTCCTATGTGATTACTTTTTAAATTACATTTGCCACTGGCTTCCTCACATCTTTCCACTGTATTTATGTACCTGTGCTGGTTTCAGTCACCCCTGGGTTAGCCTGCTGGGGGCTCAGGTGTTCCCGCACCATCTTCTGTAGTGAGCGCATGAACACTGAGATGAGGCGGTCAATGTAGCTGGCATTGTAACTGCAGGCTGACTTCAGGATCATCAGTGTCCCTGTAAGACAAATGAAGGCAGAGGGATAAGAAGTATGGGAAATGGAACAGTTTGACAAGAAGCTTCACTTCTCTGGGGAGAGGTAACAGACACAGACACCTGCAGTCAGCTTGTGTTCATTCACGCAGCTTGATATATATATTTCCCCCCCCTCAAGAGTGTAACAGAGGCAGAAATAAGAATGAGTAATGTTCTTCTTTGTTGCTGTTCCCCAGAGAGGAGACAAATGTTAAAATGTCACCCCCTGGCCAGACGGATGCATCACATCGCTGCGACTTTACTGCAACAGCAGGATACAGAATGCTTTTTTTTATTTTATTGACCACCACTGTAATTTTAGGAAACTGCATAAAGCAGCATTACCTTTGGACTGCTCTCAAATAGCCATTTATCACCTTGAATGGCCTATATTTTGAAACCTACTACATATTTCATCTAAAAGAAAAAAAAAATCAAAGTCTCTTTGAAATAAGCTTCAATGAAAGCTTTTTCTATAAATACTCTGACATCTGGGTGGATAACAGTAATGTTTGTACAGGAAGAGGGGCGGAAAGCAGCAATCCTTCCCAAGACAATCTTTCCCAAACCGCTGGACTGTGGCCCCCATTTAAATAGACCAGATGTTAGCCCGAGCAGCAGAGCCCATCGGCTTGCATTTTAACGGCCCACTCAATGGCTTAACTGGTAAAAGTAACCGAGGGGCCGCTTGGTGCTGTAGTGAGAGTAGGAGATTGACTTTTTTTCACTTCTAAGTATATACCAACACAAGAGTAACCGAGGGCAAGAAAGGAGGAAAAAAAATAAATGTGAGAGTTGGTCTTACCAAAGAGCTGCGTGGGGTTAGTGTTGGTTGTTGCTTTTTCATAGTTGGTAAGCCCCTCGTAGATGACCTTGCCCACAGCAGCATATAGACACTCAAGTTCCTCATACTTAGATGCCACATTTGATGTGCCTAGAAAAACACAGCAATGTTTGTTTCAAACAAAGAACAGCTGAAAATCGAAATCACTGCCGTGCAAAGTGACGCAGTTATATTGCTGCAAGGAATCAGCATCATAATGTATTGATCACACTATGTTTCAAGCCCCTTTAGGCCTTTGTCGAAAGTGCTTTAAAACAATTCATACAATGACCTAAAACAGATGATGCTCTATTCATTTTGTATGGAAAGATGCGGGACAGTTATTCTCCCATAAGCATCTCTCCATATTTCAAAATGACACACAATCAATCACATTAAATTGCACATATATGTTAAAAACACAACCAATTACAACACTACAACAAAACATTAATTTAAACAATTACTTACAGAAATGGCACGTCTTATGAATAAAAATACAGGACTTGCAGCTTTTATAAGTCATAATTTTTTTTGTAATTATGCAAACAATTTTTGTTGGCTGTATCATAATTAGGTTTGTAAAATCCCCAAATCCCATGCCAATGAGTCTCAACACTTAATCCTTTTGGGGAAGCAAGTTTGTAAATTATATCGCCAGTATAATTCACTTCTATTTATAATTTTATCACAGTGTGGCATGACGATTTCTCAGAAATGAATCAGATATATAGTGTTTTTTCCTGTGTGCAGCTGGTCTGGCTTCCAGTGAGAATTTAGAAATAAATCATTGCAGCTTACTAGGCTCAGTTGGGAAGATACTCATGAGACGAGAAAGAAGGGAGTGGACAGCACGTAGCACTTTGGTATTGCCGCAGGTCATGCACGCAGCGATGCCCCGCTGGAGCGGCTTGAAGTGAGCCAGGACGGCTGGGGGCTGCAGCACTGTCAACAGGAAGCAGAGAATCTCCAGTCCTGTGCAGATGTTGGAGATGTTCGCTTGGGCTGGCTGCTCCTGAGAGGTCAAAAAGGAGTAGACATTATAAGTGGAAGGTCATTTTTTTTGGTATTGCTCTTAAAACAGATAGAAATCCATTTAGACTTTTCAATAAAAGCCTCATATCAAAAAAAAAAAAAAAAAATTATTGATATGTATCTTTTTAGCCAAGCGCCCAATGCTAAAACAAAGCAATATAGATAATAGTGCAATTTCATCTGCAGACAGATGAAACAACCGAGTTTTTTTTTTTTATTCCACTCAACTCAGAAATCAATACTGCTCACAAACACACACAAAAACAAGGCATTGTGATGGCTGTTAAACCAAAGATCAATGGGCAGCATCAGTTCCTAATTTTGTCTAAATTGCAAACAAGGTTTACAATGGCAGGGCCAAGAGGGTAATCTGGGACAGATCCATGGCACTGATCTTGCCTAATGAACAAGGTGACTCTGGTGATAAGGCTCCTGCTAGATATTAGGGTAGTATTGATTTGACAGTGCATTAACAGAAAAGGAACTTGTCGCTGCAGGAACCATGCAGATGCAGGCATGCCTGTGAGACTGTATATGTTTTGTGTGTCTCTCAAGTTACACTCCAAATACAACCTCCTCATGCCACTCCCCCCAGACTCTTAATCACTGCTGCGCCGAGACAATGAGATGATAAAAGGTAATCCGATTTACAGCATTGTTCATTAGTCTGAGTAAGGCAGCTAGGCAGGTAGAGCGAGGTCCCAAGGGGGTGGGCCTGCGTACATCTGCATAAAACCTACAGAAGGCCTTGTTTGTTAGACAATCCCCAAAGGGATATGGAAGGGCCGACTGAGTTTGTGTGAATGTGTGTGTGTAGGGAGAGAAAAGGGTGCGGCCGATGAAGTGATCCCCAAAAGAGAACAAGGGCAGTACGTGACAACTGGCAACGCGTGGTGATAACCTTGTCTGAACAGTGACGCCCAATCAGACCAGAGAGATGAGGAGGAAAGGAGACATGGATGAAAAGAAAGAAAGAGAATAAAAGCTGCGATAAGAGGCTGGATGGAAAAGAGATGAGAGGAGAAAGTGGTTAGACACAGAGGGAAAGGCGAGGACAGATGAACAGAGTCACAGTGGGGCGATACAGAAAGCAAGGATGAGGGCTTTAGGATGTAGAGGGGTTTTGGGGGGTTTGAATGAGAAGGCACAGGCCAACCCGGATAGAGTGCTGTTATCTCACCACTGTCATTATTTTGTCATTATGGTGGTTGGCGCCTCACTTCATGCATTACTGATAACAGACAAAGGACTCTGAGGTGTTAGAGCAAACACTAAGACGGAGCTTAAGCGGGGACAGGGAAAACTTCTCTGGGAAGCTATTAGTTATCCTCAGCTGTTTGCTGCTTATTGCTTGGAGCTTGAACAACAACACAAAGATTGAATATTTTGATTTTATTCAGACTAGTTTGACTGAAGTACTTTGAAAAATTCTTTTACTAGTAAGTCCAAATAACAAACTTACATGAATACTCTACACAGATATAGGTTTCTTTTTTAAACATACCCCAAACAGTAATATTCACCATGGTTAAATAGTAGAAACTTTTAGACCAATTATTACTTAGACGGGTCTGAACACAGTCAATGACAACTGATTACTCAGAAAGGCAGTGCAGAATAACAGCAGTACTGACAGGTTTCACACCTAAATTATCACCTTGTATGGATCTGGCAATATGAACCATGCATGAAGTCTAATGTAACAATCATTCTCAAAGTACATGCCATCTTACCACTGTCATTAGCAGCTTGTCAAACCATTGTAGCTTCAGCTCAGCACGAGGCCACATGTCAGGCCTCAAGGCTGTCTTCATCAGGCTGACACAACGGCGAGACAACAATTCCCCTGGAGATCCAGCCACATTGGTGCTATCGTTCACCTAGAAAAGAAAGGAACATATTTGTCTAGGCACTTAATTCATGCAGCTGGAGTTCAAAAGAGGCTGGATGGATACCATCCAGGATGGATACCATCTTTCAATCAACATTCCCTGTGCAAACCTTTATAGTGATAAGCATGCACTTTAGAGAGGTATCCTTGAAAAACACATTGAATCCCTATCAGCGCTAGGTGTGATGTCCTTTGGCTGATCACAATCCCTCGGGCCAGTGAGGACATAATTTTTCTACTGGGATCAATTCAGTATCACACTACACTGTTATCGAGAGGAATACAAAGAAAATATTATGTTGCTATAGAGTGTTCTGTGAGCACCGAGTGATCCCCAGTGGTTATAGGGAAGGTTATATTCAACAGAGATGCTTGGCTGAACAGTGAGAATGAAACTTGGCCCAAAAAATAAAGTAGGAAAAGTCAAGGTGAGTGAAATCTCAGCAGTCTATTTCAGGCCTAATAACCAAGGTCGTCAATGACTCTAGAGTGACTCCATGTGTGTGTGTTTGTGTGTGCGTTATCCTCACCCAAACGAGTGGTTAGAATAATTGTGCCTACTTGGAAGGACTAATGGATGGCAAAACACGTGTGTGTGTGTGTGTGTGTGTGGGGCTGAGGTCTTACCTGGCAAGCAATCCTGATGAGGAAGTTGACCACAGTGTCTGTATGTTGTTTCTCAACAGGTTTGTTGTGCATGCTCTCTGTGCCTGGCATGGACTGGCTGCGGCCAAATACCTACAAACACAAACATTATAATCTGTCAAATATAGATAAACTTTTTTCTTTTTTGACAAAAGAATGATTACAGAAAGTTGTCAAAAGGCAGAAATGCTGTACAAAGGGTTTTTCGGTCTACAAAGAGGAGGCTCCAGCCACAATAAGTCTGATAACTTTTCTGACAACTTTCTGGGCAATTAATGTTTCCTCAGCTTAAGCAGAAACAAATTCTGACAAGTTAAAAAGACGCATTTTTATCTTGACATCACAAGAAGAGGCACAAAAAACAGAAATTATAACAAGAGCACAAATATTTATTACAATAACCTTTAAGTATTTGTTTTACTTTTGTAAGTGTCATTCATCCTTCCATCCTCTTAAAGGTTTTTCCAGTTAAAGATTGTAGCTGGGCTGGAGCCTATTCTAGCTGTCACTGAGCGAGAGACAGGTTTTCACTCTGTTGCAGGGCTAATAAATCTGTGATCTGTAAATCGACATACTTTAAAGGACATTTACATTTTGGAATTCATTATGAACACTTTAATACATAAAACAAGCTTTCTTTAAAACGTGTAGTTACTGCCCAATTATGCCCTCTAATCTACGACATGCAGACATTAAGCTGATTGTGGCAGAACTCCAGATGTGTCAGGCACATCACGAGGCAATTTCAGAGTCTTTAATCTAAGTATAAACTGCCTTTTGAAAGATTGGCATTAGTGCAAATTAACAAATTTGATTAAAATTTTGAACAGGCGATTTTACAACAAAGGTATCCCAAAAGACCTCAAAACAAAAGACCACAGAGGGATATGATGAAGTATATGTGACGCTGCCATACTGCTGTAAGACAAGCTGGATAACAGCAACAACTCTGCTGTCAATCCTGTTAGCAATTTTTCCCCCTCAGACTCATTCAATAAATGACTGTGGAGACAAAAAAGTAAAACTGGCTGTCTTATTAGTAGCTTTCAAACTGCACAACAAACACCCTTAGAGAAGCAAGTAACACAGGGATATCAAGTGAGAACTCTCAAGGTAAGACATTCTGTCTGGGGCACGAGGGCCCATCAGTCACAGCCACATTCGTCTGGCATCTGACTAATTACTAACTGAGCTCACCGTGGAAGCCGCTCCAGTTGCTGTACGGAATCTCTTGACGTCCTGTCCAGCCCCGGCGGATTCTAGAGACAGGCCTCTTTTCACAGCAGCCCCACTGGTCCCTTCACCACCAGGACCTACCTCAGCCTCAGATTCTGGCTGTTGTGCCAAAGAAAGGTACACACAAGAAAGGAGGAGACAAATCCAATTGTTAACACAATATAACCACAGTATGTCTCTTTCTGTACAATGCAATAAAGCTGAAGTTTGTCACTAGCTCATATAGCAACATAAGTAATGAGCATTTATGGTACACGGCTCAAGAAACGCTTTAACTGCTATGATGAATAAGGTTTATTTTGTGACTTAATGAGCGTCTTCAGTCTGAAGGAAAAAGATTTTTGTGAGAAGTGAGAAACATAATTTGGTGACTCTGTATGTCAACATCCTAGACGACCATCCCAAACTGGTACTCCTGACATCAACAGAAGTCAGTAAAAATAATGTGGTTTACCTGCTGGTCTTTGATCCTCTGCAACTCCCACTTGATGACCACCTCAGCCAGGTCCACAGCCAGCTTCCTTTGCTCTATAGTCACACTTGGAGTGAAGCCCAAACGCTGCATTGCACTGATCATGTGCTGCACCAGGTGGTGTCGGACAGGGTAATACACCTGGGGGGGGAGCACCAGGTATAACTTTGAAAAAGTATCATAATGCTGAAGTACTATAAACAAGCAATATTTTCATATCCCTTGTTCTGCTAATATTCAATTGACATCATCCACTTTGACATCAGAGCACTCCAGATTATGCAAAACACAGGTTTGTATTGGTTTTGGTTTTTTGGTGTATGTGGTTTTTTTTTAAAAATTCTAATTATTTTGTAACTGTTAGAAAACAATTACTTAAGTCGCCCTTAAGTCCAAAAAGCCTCATAAGCCATTATTTCACCACAATACATTTGAAATCCTGCAATTACCATGTGATTGAAGTGGTGACTTAATGCAGTGCATCTGTTAAATCCCTTCAACAGTTTAGAAATTGCAGACAATGTTATAAACAGTCACTCCACACTCTTTAAAGAGCTAAATTTGTGTTACTGTTGAATAACCTATGGACCTAACTGTATGATTAAAAGATAGAGTGTCACAAAAGCTTATGTTTAATATTATATACAGAAGCTGTCAGGAGGGACTGGCGCATTTTTTCTTCCACAAAGCACCACAGACAGATAGCACCAATGGTAGAGTTTAAAAGAGGCACAAAAAGTGACTACAATAGCCCCTAAGGCTAACCAGACGAATTTAAACGTCAGTATAAATTGCACTGTGGCTTGGGGCGTGTGTTCCTTTCATCTGTATCTCTCACAACTTGAACCTTTACTCTGTAAAAACCAGATGAAGTCTGGAAGAGTGGAAAACTAGTGTGGATGACAAGATTACGGGTTTTAAAAAAAACAAGCTTGTTTTGCATGAAGTGGAACCACTTAAACTCTGCGAGACCAAAAAAAAACCCCATTACTCATACAAAAACAGTTCTCTGTCGTACTTGCAGCCCAAAAATGTGAGTCCAAAAAAACGTTCCTCAAAAAATTCTGAATATCTTGTCATATTGTGTTATGTTTGATACTTTGCTTAGATTTAATTAAAAAGTTGAGTTAGGTGCCTTTTGTATGCTTGAATATTCACAGGTCAGTGTTAAGAGGCTTTAACTTAAAAAACAAACAAACAGAAAGGCAGCCAACGTTGAAAGAAAAAACCTTCAGAAAGCCTGGAGAACTACTGCTCAAGCCCACTTAAAAAAGAAACAGGAAAATCCGGCTCCTTGGAAGCAAAAAAATAGAAGCAAGGACGAATGCCTCAAGACTTCTGCACAGTATTGTACGAGGCCTTCTTCCACTGCATTAGCAACAGAAGAAGCAACCAAACAATGGCCTACATATGTCATTTGCTGCAGCATCTTGTTCCTGCGCTTCTACTAGAATCACACAGAACGACTCCCAGGAAGCTTATCCTTGTGCTAGCTCCATCTGCTGCAAAACATCTAGTGTAAACCAGGGTGTCAAACTCCTTTTACATGGCGGGTCACATACAGCCCACTTTGATGTTAAAAACGGGCTGTACCAGTGAAGCCTCCTTTTCTATTAGTATAAAGAAGTTACATATTTAACTGTTTTTCTATATGATGAAGAAAACCTGCTGCGGCAAAGAAAGTAATCTGTCAGCGCAACTCTTTGAACTTAATTTGTAAGAAATAAAATGACAGAAATAAAATGAGCTCCTGGTAGCTCATTGCCCAGACTGTACAGATTAGTTTTTTGTTTTTTTCCCTTCCTTTTTCTTTTTTTGTTGTTTTGCCGAATGTGGACAGCGTACGTTTGACACCCCTAGTCTATGCACAATGCACTAATATATGGGAGGTGGACAAAAATAAAGGCAAGTCCACACATGTACAGGAAAAGTTTGTTTTTATGTACTCCAGACCTACCAGTTTAGATTTTAGAGTGATAACACATGCAAAGTTAAATGGGGTGTTCAATCACTTTGAAACTTTTAGTCAGAATAGGCAAACTCTGACATCAAATTCTTACTTAGTCTCAAGGACATGATGACACACACTTAGCCCAACTCAAGTGTCACGCTCAAGAGTCACTTAGCTTCCGAAAACTGAACTGGGACTCTCAAACACACATGCAGACAAAGGAGCTAGAGATGAGATGTCTATCTGAGGGCTTTTGTCAGTGTCAAAGAATATTAAAGCTTCTCACTTTGAGGGTAATTATAGTCGATAGAGCAGGACTTCACAGCCCCTCAATGACAGAGTGGCTAAGCCCTGTCCATCACATGTGCACACAGACAAACACGCACACAATCTCTCCATTTCTTTATCAAACGCACATGCACAAAGTCTCTCATCTGTCTGTCATTATCTCCTCCCCAGTGTAATTATGCTGATGTGATTACATTAGATTAGTCATCTGGCCCAGTGAGAGCGGCCTGTCAGTGAGATAGAGAGGGAAGCTGAGGGAAATGTCAGTCTTCTGCTAAAAGACTGTCGCTCTCTGACTGGTGAGGCGGTGAACATCAGCTGAAGAAGCGAGAGGGCACAAGTGTCTTTCAAGTTTATGGAGGAAAGCGAAAAGCAAGCTCGATGATCATTTGCTTTTGTTGATGACGAGTCCACATGAGCTGCTCTTTGACTCTACTGATCACTGCTGTGAAGGGTGTGTTTAATGCTGTATCTGCATTAAGTCAACTGTGGACACCAGGCGGTTGACATAATTAGACATGAGAGTCCAGCTTTTGACTTGATAACAGAGCAAAGTACAAATGATCTGGCTACAACCAATATAAAACTGAAATTAACAAAAAATCATAAACATTTTTAATTGGTCTGCATAAGATCATCTACATTTTAATGAGTATGCTCCTTTCCCATTAGGAAAGATGTGTCATGTAATTCAGAGCACTTAGATAATCAGTAAAATTAGCGTCTCAACAGTCTCCCCCCACGTGGTTCCCTGCAGTGAGCATGCTGAGAGGAGAGCCGGCAGAGACACTAAATGGATGTCTATGTGTGCACTTGAGTGGCACTTAACATCTCAGTATGTGTGGTGGCAGCTCACCTCGAAACACAAGAAATCATAAAACAGAAAACGCTGATATTTTACTGTCATCCTCAGAAGCATATTACTTTTGCTATTATTAAGTGGTATAACAAATCTGTCATAAATAATTTAAATGACAGAAGGAAGAGCTCCATCCATCCCAGGAGGATATCATGGGGACTCAATACTTTTGGTAGTAGTGGTCTGACATATGGAAGTCTGCTGCTGCCTAAGTTGCATTAATGTGTGTGCTTTTTTTTTTCTTTTTTAAATCTACTCACCCTGAAGTGTTGCACAATGAGATGCAGTATGTGAACCAGCTGTGGTACAGTATGCCCCTCCTCCACAATGATTTTGCGAGTCCAGTGCGTCAACATCTGGTGGCCGTCCTCCATGCGTGCAGGCACTGCCGGAGTCAAGATGGCCATAGCCTGGCGGACTATGGCCCGGGCCTCCATTGTGTGGGCTTTCAACAGGCTGTGGAAGACCTGTACAGAGCAGAGATCGCATGTCTAATTTACCAACATACCATATACTTGGCTAAAATTTACTGTCCCTTAAAAGTGCTGTTTTCCTGCCTACACATTTAGAGAAGATAGAAAAAGCACACAAACCCCACACACACACGCACACACACACACGCACACACACCTTCCTTACAGAGTTGGGAAAAAAATGAAAGAAGCTGATGACAGGCATAAATGCAAATGCTTCATCACTTGAGTTGTTAAGCTGGCTCCACAACTGCTAAACCCATCAACACAAGATACAAAATTTAAAAGTGGGGTAATCTAAGAAGTAGAGCTGGGCGATAGAACGATAACGATATGTATCGCGATATAACTTTTACTCGATAGAGAAATTAAGCTATCGCGATAGACCTCGCCGCTCTTGTCCTCTTAAAAAAAAAAAAAAAAAAGAAAAAGAAAAAGGTCAGCCAATCCAAATTAAGTAGCGCAGAGCCGAACCAATCACAGCCGCAGCGTCACGTCGCGTGACTTGTTACCTACAGCACAAGTGCCAAGCCGCACGTGTGTTTGTTTGGGAAGCAGCCAGCGGGTAATGGAGCCAGCGCGTAATGGAGGAAATGAGTGTGCCGACTAGAAAAATCAACCGAGCGTGACCGAAGAGAAAACAGATGATGGTTCCAATGCCGGAGAGATTGTCGAACGGAAGAGCCATAGAAGTTCCGTAGTGTGAAGGTATTTCGGCTATTTCAAGTCTGACAAAAAACAGAGTAGCGTGCACTGTAAATTGTGCCGAAAGCAAGTCTGGAAATACAATAAACTGGTGCATGCGTCACACTGCGCCACGTTATTGTTTCGGTGAAATGAATTTCTACAATACTGTTAATTCTACTCTCTGCAGTGTTTAAATGCTTACATATACACACAGTTACTGTCCCTCCACACATACGACTCTGTTCTGCTTCTATGCCCCAGCTTTGTTTACTTTTTCCCACCGAGGCTTCTAGACTTCTGATTGGCCAACATTTCTGCACGGTTAGGAATCTAGCGCCACCTGCTGCTTTGGCATGTTCATAGCAGCGTTTTCCTTCATTTCTGCCTTTATGTGTGGACGGGATTATTTTTTAAAACGAAAACGGAAAATCTCCGTTTTCAAAAATACCCGTGTACGTGTGGACGTAGCCTCAGTCTCTGACTGGAAGCGCTAATTCGTCATTCGGCTTTTGTCAGACTAAAGTAACTGTTAAAACTGTTTGAAAAGCTCAGCTATACAACAAGGAGAGATTGAGAATTTCCTTTTAGTTCTCAGTTTATTTGATATTGACAAAAGTTAGTCAGTTTTGTCTGTTCTTCTGTAAAACAAACTAAGATTTATTTTTAGAATTAATATTTTGTTTCTAAGTGGAATTGACAATTTAGTCTGTTTCGTTTGTTCTATTTTGAAACTTAAACGCTTTAGCGGCTGCCTTTTGTGTAGTTTGCAATATTTGCCTTTATTTATCTGAAAAAGTCTCATGTTCCTTAAGTACATCTACCCTGTTGAACTTATTATGGGAAATAAATATTTAAATAAAAACAAGCTGCTGATTATTTCACATTTTACTTGTGAGCAACGGCACATTTAAATCTTACAAATATAGTTATTTGGCTTATATCGTGATAGATATCGTTATCGCCTGAAATGAAAAAAACATATCGTGATATGAAAAAATCTCATATCGCCCAGCTCTACTAAGAAGTGATATTTCAAAAACTCAACATAAAACAAGACGCACAACTTATGAATAATAATATTGCCTTTTCACGCTCATCTGTTAGATGCATGAAAGCAGGCAATACATTAAGTAACATAATGCTGGATATCTAACTCGCAAAACAAAAGAAGATCAGGCCATGCAGATGGCACTCACAGCACTCAAGACTGCCATCTGCATGGCCTGTTCCTGCACTTCTTACTCCCTTGCCTCTTTGCTAACCCAGTCCTTTATATTCCCTCTACCTCTAGACGAAGACAGCCTTTGATTAAAATCTCTGTCCATGTCAGCCACAAGCCTGCACAGGATCTCAGAAGTCTGCCGATGAACGGATTTCTTTCTTAGTTCTTTCTTACATCAGTACATCATAATCTTCTGCAGGCTTGCTCTTTAATGTGACTGCATGCAGTTCAAGCTCCTGCAGCACTGAAAGTGATATGTAAATATTACTAAATCTGACATAGTAGGACCGTCGTCTGAAACTTTTACAGAAAAACCATTGAGGTGCTCATTTGGCCATGAAGCTGACACATTCAGAGGCCGACAGATTAATGGAAGTGCATGGCTGAAAGGGGCTTTAGTGAACCAGGGGCACCCAAAATAGTTCCTCTGACTTCACAACTACACAGCATTTTCTTCATAAGTGTGACTCAGAAAGCAAAGGTACCTTTCTAAGTGTACGCCGTTTTCTACTGTGAATTCATCTGCTATGTTCCATTTTCAAATCCATCTTTTGTCATTTTTCTGTTGTGTCCCTTTTCGGCATTGAAACATTTATTAGCTCTCACCTGCAGGACAATCTTCTTGTGAATGGCAAACTTTGCGATGATGTGGGCCAGCAGTAAGTGACCACTGTATTTACAGGCAGGATCAACGCAGGCTTTAGGCAGAAGGCACGGCCAGGCAAAAGTCATAAGACGACGCAGCTTGCTGTTGCGTGACTTGTTGTTGTCATGAATATGGTGGGGAGCGTGCTCCACTAGCAGGGTGGAGAACTGCAGTAGGCAGATTCGCAGAGAGTCCAGCAGGTCAGCCTGCTTCTCCGGGTCCAGAACCTTGGAGAGGGATAGGAAAGAAGTGCCATTAAAAATTGCTGGGCAATACAGGAAAATTATAACGTTTTTGCAATCTATAGCAGAATTGGCACAGAACATTTTCAGGAGCTTGACTTGGTGGGATGTTGTATTAACACTACTAAAACTTCTCACAAAAAATACTTTAGCCCTGTTATGCTAATTCTTAACAACTCCAGTTGGAGATCAATAAGTCTCCTCATATGTAGATAAACAATAAGCCGAAACTCACTCTATTGAATAATCTGTACTTAAATTTCTAGAGTGTAACACAGTTCATTGATTCTGAATGACACTTTACAACAACACAATCTAATTTTACATATACTGAAAACCTTGCATCACTCAAACCACCCAAATACCAATTCCCCAAAGAGAACGTACAGAAGACAGCACAGTACATAGGGAGACAGGGAGGTGAGGTAGGAAATCAGTTTTATCCAGACTGTAGAGGAGCTATTAGCAGCCATTAGGATTGGTGTTAGTCAGTGATGAGATCTGCCACAGTACAAACAAACATGCCGACCTTTAGCATGGTCACAATGTGACATTTACACCAGAAATTATAGTCTGATGAATCAAACGTGATAACAAACAGAGAGGAGCTTCTGGGAGGAAGAAAGAAAAATCAAAGACATGTAGGGAAAAAAAGGAAGAAGAAAGAGATGAAATGACAGTAATTAAAGTGTAAGGCCATGAGAGAAGAAGATGACTAAATAGGATGTAGCTGATGATGACTCAGAAAGGAGAGATGTTGGGCTGATAGGACATTATGAGAGGAAATGCAGCAGGTAATGAAATCAGAAACAGGAACACAAAGAGTCATGGAATAAACAGACAGCAAGGGTTGTCTGCTGACTGTGAGAAGAAAATGGTAAGAACGGTAAGAAGAGGAAAAATATGAATAACAAGATAATAAATCCATGTATTTTATGGATTTAGACAGATAGAGATAGCATGTGTACCTTGGTGATGAAGACACTGGTAATGCTTTCAGGGTTGTCTCCTTCAGGGTTGGGCGGTCCGAGCAGCTGCTCACCTTCTCCCTTCTCAAAGCTATACAGGAAGGCTGGATTCAAGATGTGCTGCAGCACCTATTAAAGAAGAAAAGTGGAGTTTACAGCTTTGACCCTTTCAAGAGAGATTACAATGGATGATTCCACCGATAGCACACTTTCAAGAAAGGAGAAACTAATCAGTGAAATCACCTAGTGTACCCTTTTCAAACCTACATTAAAGAAAACCCTGCACACAATCAGCCCTCAGTGGCAAATACATAAGTGATTACACAGAAAGGGGTAGGAACAAGAAGAGAATACTTTCCGGACTGATAATAACAGCAAAAAATAAATAATAAAAACAACTGGATTGTACAGAGAGAGAGAGAAAAAAGACACATTTGACCACAGCAATGTCAAATGTGGCACCAAATGATTGCAATAAATAATTTAAAGAGCAAAAAGAAAACAATTTCCTCTCTGAGGCAAAACTAAAGAAACAATGTATTTCCTTAATTAATCTACAAGCATTTAAAGCAAAAACAAAAGTCAATAAGATTTAGAGTATCTTAACAGGGAATGTGAATGAGGGCTTGATTAGTTTGTAAAATCCAACTAACCCAACCACTATACAGCTAACGACTGCATTTATTAAAGAAGCTGCTATCTATTAATGAACACCCCTATTCAATCCATCACTGGGAGGACAGGGCATCGCTCAGTGGAGAATGAGCTGTGGTAGCATATGTTCCATCTCCTCCATTAGCACAATATTCGCTCTCTTTCTCACACACTGAACACACACTGAGCATTACTCTGTTTTTCAGTGTCATCTATTCCTATTAATTCTAAGCTTCTCTGATATCAATCATTGTACGATAACAGCATCATTTTGTAATGCCACTGATGATGTGCTCCTGCAGGAGTTCTGGGCGAGTGGCCTAGATCACATTCTGCAGGTGTCTTAATTATCTTAAATTTCATTTTCAATTCACATATAACAAGTGTGTGTGTGTGTGTGCGCGTGTGTGTGTGTTGCAGTTAGGGCTGCTCAATTAATCTAATTTTAATCACGATTACGATCTGGGCTTTCAACGATCATTAAAAATGACCGAGCCGATTATTAGCCCCTCCCTAATTTATCCGCGACACCTTAAAGGCCGGTTCGTGAAAATATTGTCGGGCATAAACCGGTCCGTGGCGCAAAAAAGGTTGGAGACCGCTGATTAAGAGGACCCGAGGGAAGCTCGGAAAGCTAAGCAGAAGTTATTTGGAGAGTGACTGCCGTTGGTTGAAAAGAGAGTTTAAAAAAAAAAAAAACTTCAGTGGTGTTGCACACTATTTTATATTATTTTTTAAAGTCATTGTTAACCCTTTAAAGCCGGTCAGAGCAGCACGCTCCGTTTTGCGTAACTATTTTTAAATCCCTGTAGAACCTGAACCGTGTAAGCTAGCGCAATAATTTGTTTTGCATATGAAACCGGAGGAGTTGTACTTACATCTGATGCCATCAGCTTGTCCTCGGTCACGGTTTCGTTCCACATATAGCTTTGCAAAAATTGCATAAAAAGCGCTTGCAGGAACAAAAACATAATATTCCAGAAACACGCTTCGCCGTTCCTATCAGCTGTTCGTAACACTTCCCACAGTGAAATGATGCACCTGCTGTTTTCTTTGCAAATTTGCATCATAGGATTGTTTTTTGTTTTTCCTGCAGTATATAAAAATTGCTGTATCTCCAAAATAAAACTATGAAGACACTCAAAATAAATTTCCTGTGGTGGGAAACTATTTTTTGCAACTTTATTGTATTTAAAGTTTTGAGGGATAAGCCTCTTAAATTTCTCCAAGTAGAAATATATGTAAACAAAACAAAAGCGATTTTCAATTTTTTTTGTAGTTTATTGCACTTTTTTGCAATTTATGTAATTACTATGGACTTAATGCATACATATTATTAAAATATGGGCTATAACAGTTGTATTGATGTATAGCAACTTGAAATGCTCCCACAAATGGCACTACAGCATGTAAAAAAAATAATATAAGCTCTGGTGGACTTGGTTCTATAGTAGGTCTTAAAGGGTTAAATAAATATCGTCAAATAATCGTGATCTCAATTTCAGTGAAAATAATCGTGATTATCATTTTTGCCATAATCGAGCAGCCCTAGTTGCAGTGCCCATAGATTTCCTCTCTGAGCTCAATTAAGGGGAGCTGTGATAACTGGGGTGGTGAGTGATGGGTGGTTGAAGGGGGGTCTTTTAATGTCTTTATATAAACCAGAAAAAAATGAATGGCTCGAAGCCACAATGAATGTGTGATGACGACAATCACTACTAGATGTAAACAGTACATTCATTTTACACATGACTAGATAAAGAGATGCAGTCTCCCTTTGAGTGCACATAACCAAGGAGAGTAGATGAAGTTAAGAACTCGGCTTCAATAACGTGATTCACTTAAAATGGTTTGATTATTTGTTTGAATAATAATTATGTTAACTAAAAGACAATGTATGTTAGTAATAGAGTTGCTCAAGAACAATATTTTGAATGTGAAAAATCAAATTAATTTTTAACAATCGTCTTCCTTCATCTAAATGATGTAACTGTCAAGAATCCTTAATCTTCCTCATCGCTGTTTAGATTATTGTGCCAGACAGGGTACAGGTATTAAAAACTTGCACACGTGCTTACTGTTTAATGTCTCTACTCGGGGAAGGGATTAATCGTACATATTGTAAAAAAATGTTCTACTACACTCTTTCTCATGTTGGAACAAAGAAGCAGCAGAAAGCAAAACAGATGCACGGCACATCATAAATTTCATATATTTGTTTGTTTGCTCGTCGACTGGAGATGGATTCTGCAAATAATGAAACGCCTTTGAATAGAAGAGCAGCACAAAAATGGTTTTCTATAAGAAGTGTTTGGATAAAACAAAAAGAAGGAACACAGCAGCAGTACCAGCAGCTCGGGGTCAGCCTGCACTACCGTAGATGATTCATTGCTGCTGTCCCATTCTGCTGTCTCTCTCCTTCTCTCTCTCTAGACACTCCTCTGTTTGAAATACTCTCCTGGACCTTTCTGATGTTCTATACGAACCTGAATTTCTAACTCCCAGATTTCCCGAGAAACTGCAAGCGCACAGACTCACACACTTTCCTATGATAAATGCTACAGGCAATTATTTAAATGTCAATGGAGGCAACACCCACGCTCATTCTCATGCTCACTACTCGTACACCAATCAACACAAACATATTCGCACAGAAACACATCACGCCTGTCAGTCTGGGTCTCTGCCTCATCTGCACAGCCAGCATCTGCTGCACACCAGCGGAGGACAATTAAGGCGGAAAAACAACAATAGGAGCAAAATTTTGCTGGGGGGGGTGGGCTGAGCGTGGTGGGGTGCTGAAGCTCTGCTAGCTAAGAGAGTAAACCTTGCTGAAAATTCTAATGCAGCATTTCCACCCAAAAAGAAAAATACAGAGAAATGAGCTGGCTGAACTCTCTCTCCTCTGCCTTTATTCTGCCTCTCATTTTCAGAGCCCGTATGCAGCTCAAGGAATGCAAACTGAATACAAGCAAAAGGGACAGGTGCAGTGAGCAGCACCAGAAACACTGTTTGTCCTTGGATTTTAGTGGTGTGTGTGCACATGGCATGGTGTGCCTGTGAGTCTACAGTTTTGTGTGCCTACCACACAACCATTTGGGTATGTGCTATTGTGTGCCAGGACAGGCCTTCCCCACTGACCCGTTTGTACTTAACAGCAGTGCTGTTGCTTCTCTGTGCCAGGTTATGTGCCATTACAGCTGTTCGAAATATGTGTTTGTGGGTGTGGGTGTGTGTTTGTGCCGATGCCTGCATGTGGGAGAGGGAGCTTAATTAAAATGCAGCCTGAATGACTGTAATGCTTGCAGCAGCAGCAGCAGGTCAGGTAGAGACTACAGAAGCGTTCATCTGTGAGCCTCTGAGGTCCTAGAACCAGACAAAATGACCTTCCCCACTCTATCAAAGAACTTCTGGTACAAAACACTAACTATAAAAGTCACACAGATCAGGTCCCTAAATGCTGCATGTCCAATAGTTGAGAAGGAAAGTAATCGAGCCGTGGAGAACATAAATTTAGTGTTATTTTCAATGAGTTTTTTAAAAGGATCATATTTATCAAATGTGTTTTGTTTTATTTTTAATAAGGCTGCTTTATAGTATTAAAATTGCTGCATCAATGACAACAACATGTCCTTAGAGTCCCGTTTTAAATTGAAACATCTTGTTTTGCAAAATCCAGCTTTTGTGGACATGCAAACCTGAAGAACTCCACTACATAAAACAAAATAAAGTCCATGATTGCTTGTGCAGACACTGCATCATGAAGCAATAAAACCAAAACATGACACATAACATGCAGCAAAATATTTGCATTATGGCTCGATATCGTTCATTCTGGATGCGTGCCCACACATAATCAGTGTGTGCTATTCAGCCGTGGTCAGTATGGGTCACAGATGTTAAAGTATCTGACAGGAATGGTATTACATATCTACCATCATAATAATCCCTCAACACACACTGCCAAAGCACCTTCCATCCATCATTCGAGTGCCTATTCTACACCAGGCCAAAGGGGAGCTGCAGCCTGTTTTACTTCAGCATGGGGTGGATACATCTGGATGGGTCAGTCTTTCACAGGATTAATATGATGTTTGGTCAACAAATGTATTTAAAATGTGCAAATAGTATGAGATCTCTGGTCAGAGGTGGAGGGATGACTGTTTTAAATTGTCTTAATTGAATTAAACTACACCATTCAAACAAATATCCAATGAATTTCAGTTGATTAATCATTTATTGTCTTACATGTGTGTAACGATGAATACATAAAATTCCAAAATAAGCTTATATTTAATAATAACATAGTACCAATTTTAAAATCAGATATGCTGTCTTTGCATGATTTTCAGTTAAATAGAGGAATGGACTTATTTGCAAAATATTTCACTTTTTCTTTTTCCTTTTTTTTTTTTTTGTTAAATGGGTTATAGGCATTTATCCCCCTGACGCACAATATGTTGTAAGGAAGCGTAGGCAGAGGTTGGGATACTGTGCGTCGTGCTGATTATAGAGACAGAAGTGCTGACCTGAAAGCATATTTAAGTGCACCATCATCGCTAATGTGAGTTACTACATCTGGCCTTGTGGATGCTGCTCGTGTCATCATAAAAGAGTAGACAACCAGTCAGATACTTTAACTACAAACAGTATACCAACAGTATAGTGCTTGTTGTCATGTTATACATTTACTGATCGCGCTATTGGATCAGTTTAGGCTACACTGCTTTTTCAGCATGTCATACGCAAAACTGTATTCTACCTCCAGGCATCACTTCAATGTCAATTTCAAAAGAGGGTAAATATCTGCAGCCTGTACTTATAAACTAACGTTTTTCGTCTGATTGGATGTATACATACCTTTGCTTTAAGCTCATCGTTGAAGTGGGGATCATTAAACTCAACGAAACGGAAGAACAGGGCACGTTTCTGAGGAATGGAGTAATTCTTGGGAATTTCCTCCTCCATATACTCCTTCAGGAAGGTCATGTTGCACAGGAAGCGACCCGTAAAGGCCCTCAGCAGCTGGAACAGCAGCTCAATCTCAGAGTAGTTACGCCTATTAAGAGAGAGAGTGGATAAGTTCAGTGCACAGACACAAAGAGATGTGGCTAACGTTAACAACGGGGACACTATAAAACACAACTTTCAAATAACCTTAGAAACCAACGCACTGTTAATTAGCCACTTTTATATATATTTTTTTCTAAGCAGAACTTTGTTTGTCAAAGGAAGGTTGACTGAACTCATTACACTAAGCTAAAATTTCTGGCTGAAGTGTTTGGGGGTTAATTGCAAGGTCTGAAATAAACATCTGCTAAATGCCTAGTGCACCAAGTGTGCTAGCACTTTCTCAGTGCTCACACAGAAAGGAAAGGGTCAGAAGGTCATTTGTGATTGGAATGTCACTTGAGTAAAGTTGGAAAATGCAGTAACTTTAAAAATGTGCATTATTAACCTGTAGTGCTCACACTACTGAAACTATCAACTAACACTCTAATGGTCACTAAGTCTTCAACAAAGCTCATTAGCACTGCCTGGTTGCTGTTTTTGGGGTTTCACATCAGTCCACTGACAACATTTCATATCAACAGGCAAATTCAGTGTGCAACATCTATGAAAACTGCAACATTTCATTTTCATTACAATTTCAGCAAATCTACTTACTTGCAGTAGCTTAGCAAGCAATAGGCCAGCAGCTTTGGCTCCTTCCAGTTAGTGGCTGCCATGTTGTCTTTGCGATGTCTTTCCTGGAAGGCCTCGCTGACCCAGACTCGCCTCAGCTGGCTGACCAGGGAGTGCTGCCCTGCAAGCCAGCCCTCATCATTCTTCACTATGATGCTAATAATCTGAACAGATGTGAAGATGAACGAGGTTAAATTAGTTAAGGATAAATAACAGAAATATGAGTTAAGCTGTATATAGATTTGGATCAAAAACTGCCGAGACATCCCTGAGTATAACAACTGTGTGAATGTGAGTCCACCTTAAAGAACAGACTGAATTCTGCATACCTTAATAGCTTGAAACTGCAGGTCTAGTCTGGCGGTGGCAGTAGAGGGAGATCCAGGTCGAACAGTTGCTGCAGTGCCAGCAGAAACAAGCAGGGGGACGAAGCGGTTGGGATTAGAGGCCAACACGTCTCGTAATGGCTTGGCATCCTTGTGTTTCAAAAAACTCTGCATGTGAACAAAAACACCTACTGTAACTATAACACAAAAGAAAATGTATACTATAACAATAGACTACAAGGTCCACCCCATTCAATCACCAACAGTGCATAGCAGATATACAGACTTGTGATACTGAACGATGAAGAAAATTAGGAAATTTTACTGGAGCAATCCATCTCAATTCTGTGTTAATAGGACCACTGAGGCTCGAAACACTCAATACATTTCCGAATACAGCCCATTGCAAATGCAACAAAGAAGCAAAATACATTTTTAATGGCAAATGTGTCAATGAAAAGACTGAGGGGACGGCTACTTAGAGCTCCTATTGTCTGACCATGAACATGCGGCTCCACTGGGGGTCGTTGAGTGTAGCCTCCATCATGAAAAGCTCCACTGTCTGAGATGGGTGACGCGTCAGGAACTTGATCAAAGGCTCCCTGAACGGGCTGCCAGCCTAGTGCGAGACAAAATAATGAGGAAACTGAAGGAACATAAGCAAAGGAAACAGCCTGAAGAAGAAGGGATGAGAATTACTTCACAGTAAATATGGACTCCATCACTTCCTTGTGAAGATTTTGATTATAACATTTAATCCTGCATCCTCTAAATCACATATAAAGCATTTCTTTCCCTCTTTTATTGTATTTATTAAATAAGACCCAACACTTACTTTCTGGCCCCATTCACCCTCTTAAACATAACCGGAATAAGCAGAAAAGCATGTCTAATTTCTGACATGTGGCTCAGGGGGTTGGGAATCGCATCTGTAACCGGAAGGTTGCCAGTTCGATCCCTGGGCTCTCTGTCCTGGTCGTTGTGTCCTTGGGCAAGACACTTTACCCTACCGCCTACTGGTGTTGGCCAGAGGGGCCGATGGCGTGATATGGCAGCCGCGCTTCTGTCAGTCTGCCCCAGGGCAGCTGTGGCTACAACCGTAGCTGCCTCCACCAGTGTGTTAATGTGAGAGTGAATGAATAGTGTCATTGTAAAGTGCTTTGGGTGCCTTGAAAAGCGCTGTATAAATCCAATCCATTATTATTATGTCTAAATCCTTAATGATAGATACTTTGTTAATGGAAGAAACAACTAAAACCGCCCTCTTTTTGAACTGTTTGGGAGCGATCTATTTGCTAATCATCCAACTGCTTTCACTGCCTGCCCGATGCAGTTTTACACCACTGTTAGATATTACCTACAACTCCATCTACATAATGCAATTGGTTTCCTACCTCTATGAGCATGGCCCTCTCAGTCTTCATGACCACCTCTAGTAGAGGTTTGACTAGAGTCTGCGGTGCCGCTGGGATCAGGTGGAAAAGGTTAATGATGGCTGAACAGATCTTCATCTCCTACAGGAAGATTCAAAGACATACAACAAAGGGAACAAAGGAGTGGATGAAATTCTTGGACAGATGAGCTGCACACAAACATCATTCCTGACAGACAGTCTTGATCAACAGCCACTGTGGAAAGACGAGGATGAACCTCAGTCAAATGACTGAAAGTGCAATTCGTAATTAATAGGGTGTTAACTTCCCACAGGAAAGGTGCAGAGTACCACACACACCAGCTTTTGGATTAGACAGAGTAAAAACAAATAAAAGGAGCAACATGGTTATTTTATAAATCCTATGACTTTTGCGCTTCCAAGATGCCAGAAGGGAATAAAAGAGCAGAATTCAACATTTCTAGACACTCAAAATTAGAGTTAGAGTGAAGCTGAGATGATGGTAACAATTCTCGAGATGACAACAGACACATGGACACATAAATACAGGGCAACTCCACCACTACCATGACATTGGCTCAATTCACCAGCACGACACTGGATCAGACCAAATTTCAATCACTGACAAAGAGTTACCAACAGAGGGCGCAACACCGGGTCGCATCTCACCTCAACACCTTCCAACGCAGGCTGTGCCAGAATGGGAGACAATGATCAGAGTCAGCAGAACAGCATGTGTGCTTTTTTTGTGAGGCTATCTGTTGTCTGTCTTTGTTCAATATGGAAGGTGAGCTGATAAGATGGGATGATAATGGAGGGGCAGATTATCGCAACCTTTACAAGTGACCGCAGGAAAAACTTTTCTTAGCCTCCGGTGAATAAAAAGGCAAGGGCCACATTGGAAATAGAGGTCAGCTAACATACTGATCGAATGATTTTTTTGGCTTATCGACAACATACTTATATATGTTGCCTGATACACATGGACAAGCCCATCATTTTTAAATTCCAAGATAACTTTAATATACTGTGTATATATATATATTTTTTTTTATTTTAGTTGGGTAACACAGAATCAATGGAATAAATACTTAAGTAACTGAAACAAAGTCTAGAGAGTGAGGGCGAAAAGAAATAATCATATTTCATGCATGCACTGTGGTAAGTTTTGTTTTTTATCTGTCACAAAAACTCTTCCTCGTTACTACACCCCGTCAAAACCCACACATCTTCACACCATCCTCTTCGTCCCTGCTCTATTCCTCCTCCCACACTTTTCTTTTTCCTTTATCATAATTGACTCCCTGACCCTGGTTCTGCTTTCACTTCCAGGTCTGCTGTCAACGGGCACAAAGACCAAAATTTGGAGGGCATGAAAGACAAAAGGCCAATTTGCATCTAATTAAAACAGAACACTTTCAGATGGGTTAGGATGAAGTCACACAGAGTAGGGAGCAAAGAAAAAAAGGCAGGTGTTTTGGCCAATCTTTCTGTCACCTCTTCTCGCTGCCTTTTACAAGGTTATCTGCGGGGAGATAATGAGGAGACAGAGTACGAGGCCAACCACAGCCTGCCTGGTGCCTAATTAATCATTGATTGTAATATGGACACTCACAACTCATCTGGGAGGAGGCCACACAGAGAAGGGGCACTGCATGTGACTAAGGCTTTCTGAAAACAAGGGGCAATTTCTCATTCCCTATTGGTAATGGTATTTGCTTTGGACATAACAGATGACCTGAACAAATATGGCGCCAGCAGACGACCGTATCAACATGGTCCTAGTGGCCGTGAATGCTTTTGTACTACACTGAAGCAGGATTTTAAAATAAGACATACAAAAGAAAAGAAGACAAATACATGTCAAGACTGTACAAAGATTCCCATCTGTGGTATTTTTGCAGTTTTACACGTGGGCAGATCTGAAATGAGTTTACTTACGCTGCCATCGCTCCGCTGGCCTCCTTTGTGTGTTATTACAACTACCTCCATCCACTTCCGCAGGTGTTGCTGAGAAAGAAAAAGAAATAAGATGCCTGTGTTTAAGTAAGGTTTTGATAGCTGACTAAAACTAAACTAAAAACTAAGTGCCAAAAATTTTTAGTTAACTAAAATAAAATCAAAAACTAGTCTTTGAATAAATAAAAGCTGATGCCTTAGTATTAACCTGCCAGTTTTAACACAGAATTCGACTTAAGTTTCTCACCATCATCTGGTCACAGAATTTGTCATTGAAGGAGTTGGGGAAAAGTCGTGTGACAGAGGTCAGGCGGTTCACCACATTGAGAGTCAGGCTGCGGTAATCACCCAGCATCATCAGTAATGGGCGCATGTGAGTGTGGATCTGATCAACCTCAATCGTGGCACCTTCCAAAAACTACAAGAGGAGAATGGACAAAGTAGAAATGTTCAGCAACAAGACAAAGTGACGAGTGGTTTGTTTGCCTTGATTAATAATATAACACGTATACAACACTCAAATATTATTCAGATTTGTGTGGTGATGTTTACTAAAGTTTTGGACACAGTGATTTTAATTTCACCTCTATATTTTTCCCCCTAATCATGAGACTTTTCAGGTTTTCTAGCCCCGTGAACTGGTCACTACCCCTTGTGTCTCCATTAAAGTAATAAGGCCACTCAAATGACAGCATGTTGAGCTGTAAACGAGCACACATGCCAACCAAACACTGATGACGCACACCCACACACCCTCACACACACGGGAGGGAATGATGCATGGCAGCCACATTCATTTTCCTCTCAGCGTTGAGAACAAACACTCCATCCTGTATCGATCTGGCCATGGCAACGCTCATTAGTGCTAGCAGGGCAGAGATGAAAGAAGGGAGAGAACAGAAAATGGCAAGGAAAAAAAAATATCACAGGATAGTGAAAAGGAGTGATGGTGGCAGAAAAAATAAATAAATAAAATAATAAGGACACATAAATTGATAGGAGAGGGGACAAAGAGCTTGGAGTAAATAGATAGAGGCTAAGATGGCATGGATACTTTAATGAAGTATCCAGAGCTGGTTCAGGGACAGTGTGATAAAGCTGACGGGGGTCCACATAAAGATGGAAGTGGGTGCGGAAATGATATGAGGAGAGAATTAACAAAGACCTTACAAATAAAAAACTATGTGTAAAGCAAGAAATGAGAAGAATGGAAAACAAGATAATATACAAACAGAAAAATAAAGAGGAAAAAGTGACACGGTAGAAGGCCATTTCAAAGGTGCAGAAAACCTGACTCTGAAATCAAATAAACGATTGTGACTACATTTAATTATCAGTTCGTGGGTAGATCACCTCATAGTTTAACCAAACAGATTAATGCATATTTTAAAAGGTTACGGCGTCAAGTCTAAGCTCTGTTGTGGCTCCAAGGTAACTGCAGTTAAATTAGGTGCTGTAACACAGATACAAGCTTTCTCAGTAATCGATAAAGTCTTGAAATTAATTCCAAACAATTCAAAAACAAAGCAGTTGCCAGGATAAAGAGCTCTAAATAGAAGAAGTTAAATAAAGACGGTCTCACAAGCAGAAAAACACAACTAAAAGTAGGAGACATTTAGCCTTGCTGAAAATTTGCACCACATTGTGATACTGTAAATTAACAACATGAACCTGGCATCATGATTTCTAACAGCAATATTGAGAACATAAAAAGTTATTCATCTCTTAGAAAAGCATTTTTTTTATATATCTAAAACTACTACAAAAAAGGAAATTTAATTGAGGTGAAAAAATTAACATGAAATGATGTAACACTGACCTTCCTCATGCATCCCTCACCCGCCTCCTGTAGCTCATTGTTGGTGGAGTTGAGGGCTTTGAACAAGGCAGCAATGATCTTCTCTCTGGACTGTGGCAAGTAGTTACAGGCTGCCAGGGCATCTAATGAGGATAAAGAATATTAATGACACTCTACACTTGCATGAATAGACTATAATAATAGTCTTAAGATGTGGTCTACAGTACTGATTTAGACAGGGATTTTAAGAAGGTTTAAATCTGACACGCACACGCACACTCACACATGCACACGAACACAAAAGAAGAGTAACCATCCCTGGTACACTAACAAACAATGCAGAATGGGGCCTACTTACTGAGGGCTGCTATACGGAGGGGAACCAAAGAGGGAAGGCTCTTGTAACAGGGCAGCTTCATCAAAGCAGCATCCTCTGCCTCACATAGGTTCAACAGCTGGATAGTGGAAAAAGCATAAATATGACATAAAGAGCAGAGGTGAACAGGTCAGTGATCCATTAAATTAGATCAAGCTTATATGCACCGTGTAAAAGGATAAATACTTAAAACAGATGAGCCAAAGCCAAGCAGCAAGTTTGAACCCACAATATTGTTTCTTTCAAGGTTAAAGTCCTAACAGTTGCATTACTGTGCAGTTCACAATTAAGAAAGTCAAAATGCTCTATGCTAATGACTCACCTCTGTGTAGAAGACCTTGTGTTCCATGACATTAAGGTCCATTGTAAAGAGGCGGGGCTGCAGAGTAGTGCAGAAAGTGTTACCCTCCATCAGGCCGATTTGGGCGTTGGCAGGCTGGTGACGCAGCAGGTGTTTCTTGGGAGGAACCATATCTTGCAAAACCTAAAGAAAAGACAAACCCATGAAAAAGGCCCTTGTGTTGTCATTACATTTATATTTCAACACTCATCTTTAGATAGAGATAAAAAATTGGCCATGTGTACACCTGCTGCTGACAGAAAGTAATACTGCAGCTTTTTATTGGAGGTCCTTCTATTCATGAATGCATTGCATTTAAGAAGCAACAGCAGCAAAGTATTAATCCGAATTTAAGGTTTAGAGAAAACTGTTAAGACTTTTACCTCTTTGTGTGGTTCCATGATCACAGTAACACTCTTGCCAGTGACCTGGGCTAGCACCTGCAGGGAGTGCATTGCCTGCTTTCTAACAGTCGAGTTGGGGGAGGTGACCTCTCGGACCAAGTCATGGGTGACCATGTGAAAAGACTTGTCCTGTGCAGCTAGCAACTCCTCTGTCTTTTCTTCATCTTTCAGTGGAGTGGCACAGCGCACCAGCAACTGCTCCAGGGTGGTCTTCGCCATGGCTACTGCTCCATTTGACACCTGTGGATAAAAAATAAAATAAAAAAATAAAAAAATTTAAAAAAAAACAGGGGAAAAAAGAAAAATCAGTAACTTAATAAATACAAATGCCTGAACAGGAAGAAAAAAGACATGACAAGTTATACAGTATACAGGGCTTACAAAAAAGCACAACCAGGTAAATCTTTGCAACCACAGTTATTTAATAAATAAAATAAATGCATAACAAGTTGTAATCAATTGCTCTCACCTCTCCTGTAAGGTCCATCATGACAAACAGCAGTGCTTTGAGAAAGGTGAGCTGGTTTTGTAGCACCCAAATCAGAGGCAGTCTCTCCATAAGGAACTTGATTGACACAACACCACCAAGCTTGGCATACCAAGCTTGTTCATAGCAGCAGGCACACAGACGCTCCACTATGTAGGAGAAGAGGGGCAGCTGGCATGCCTGGGGATGTAGAAGCCAGGGTAATTAAGGGCGATTCCCATTTAAAAACTATACACGTAACACAGAGTCATTATTGCAAGATGCTAAAAAATGAATTGAATTTGATCAGAGGCTAGTTGGATATAGAGTTCAAATTTCAATATGAAAATGAGAGTAATCAATTTGGCAGAGTATTCATTTTTACGAGGATGACAGAATGAAGTCTTAGCTGGGTTAGTTTACCACAAATTTGCAGAAAAACAATTCATGCTTTTGTTAGACTGCTAAATAAGTGAACCATATAATGCCCTCCTCTTAGTAACGTACCCTCTCCTTAGACCCAAGGATGATGCTGGCCACGTCAAAGATTACGGCCAGGGCGACTTCCCCGATCTTACACAGCTCCTTCTCCTCGTAGGCCATGCAGATAGCTATGGCGTCAATCAGAACAAGTGGATCCATGCCCTGTGAGCCATTCTCCTCGCTGTGGAACATAGCTGTGCTTGGCTGGCTGCCCAGCTGGTAGCACGGCAGCAGGAAAGGGCCTGGGTTGAAAGAGTAGGACAAGAGGAAAGGATCATGTTTCATGTCAAACATAAGAATGCTACAACTTTACGATAAAGTATGTGTAGATTTTAAACGTCAATTACAAGCATATGTATCACAGGAAACCGGAAATGAACTAATTTTTTTGAACAGCCGAGAATAAAATGTTGATCACAGGGCAAAAGTGAACACTGTTAAATATTAGATCTATATTATCTACTATTAAATCTATAGTACAAAGATTACCAGTCCCTTACCACACTGCTGAGCCACAGCAACCATAGTATAATGGCGAATCAGGCTGGCTACGAAGGGCAGCGCACTGGGCCTCAGGTCTTTTATCACAGCAGACATGAATGCTCCAGTCAGGGCCTGTTCAAAAGTTCGGCGGGCAGGTGTGTCTTGTGCCTTATAGCGGTGAGAAATGATGACACTGGGGATCCACTTCTCAGTAAAGCTAATGAAGGAGAAAACCAAACAATGAATGGGATGTCTACAGATTAAAAAGGATGACATATTGTGGCAGTGGCATGCAAATTTTTTCAAAAAGCCCAAAAGCAATGTAATATGCATTCACACAACATTTAAATGTATATATCAATATCTATTGCCTGTTCTTAAATTTTCTGTCTCCTTTCTGTTCCTTCTGAATTCTTTTTGTCCCGGTTGGTATTTTTGTTATTTAATGCAGCTGAAGGCAACTGAGCCATGATGTGATTGAGCGGCTGCTTTCTCCATGCTTGAGCTTGTGTTTTATAATGCCACATGCCAGGGGCAGACCTGATGGATCGTCTCATTTTATTATTGCCATTTAAAAAAACTGCTCTTTGGAGAACGAGGGAGAAGGAGCGTATGATGCTGTGGGAGGGAAGATGGCAGCGGGCATGGTCTACAGAATGTCAGATCAATTGCCCTTCACTCATTCTGGGGCATGCCACAGTATCACTGCTTCGTTCTTCCAATTTGGCATTTCATGAATTGCAGTGGGGGGGGGGGGGGGTCTCCCATTCTTCTATAGGGCTTTGGAGCGTGATGTCACGGGGGTGGGCGTGGAAAGGATTTTGGCCCGATCCGCCATTTTGGGGGTCTAAGTAAGGAGCGAAAGCATAGCCATGGTTCGTACTTGCTGTGTGGTCGGCTGCAATGTTCGATCTTACGACCGGCACGGGAATAAGTTTCGATTGTCTTTTTATGCTTTCCCAACCTGGAAGCAACATGAAGGAGCTCATGTATCGGATATTACCAAACGAAGGCGTCTAGCCTGGATAGAAGCCGTGAGACGAGCTGATATCAAGTTCTGTTACGTCTCCAGATATATCAGCTGGTGTGCTCAAGACATTTTCATTCCGGTAAGTTCTAAATATGTTCACATCACACTTTATAGCTGAATAATATCATCGTTGGTGGTCTCGGAAGTTATAGAAATTGCGATCAAACATAGAATGGAGTGACTTGATTGGTTGATGTAAAGACAATAAATGAAATGAGACAGGAAGGACACAAATTGGCGTTAATAATTTACCCGATTATCAATGTGTTAATTTGCATGTACTTTACAATTATGGGCATATAATATGATAACGATATTTTAGCAGTTCAATGATAAATGTGTAACATTAATTATGGTGGGGGGTGGAAAATGGCTATTTCACTCGATGCACTCCAGCTGACTTACTTTGACGACGTACTCAGAGTTTGGCGGCTTGAAAATAGCCAAATCTTGCGCCCAGCCATTTGTAAATTGGATGTGCGCCTCCAGTGACTTGTAATTACGAAACTGGTTCGCTGTGTAAGCGCTTACTCCACAAACAAGATACGTGAAGATATCAGGGTAGGACAGTGGCGGTAAGTCGTCTGGGTCTTTACTCCACTGCCGTATTTCATATGGGTCCAGATTTGCGATGCACTCTATTTTTTTTCCAAGTACCGCTGCTTCGCCTCTGGACGCAATCGGTCTCTATACCGTCCGTTTTCTTTTGAGCTGCTTTTAAGCATGTTTCTTGTCGTCGTTGTTCCAACACAGTGTGTTTGTTTTGATTCGTAGACCCCGAAAATGGAGCTGCGCTCCCACAATGCATTGCGGCGTGACGTCAACTCCAAAGCCCTATACTTAGATTGAACAAACACTGAGGCAAAGAGAGATGTTTGAATGATGATGAAGGGAGGGGGAGAAAAAGAGAGAAAATCTTTCAAGTGAGAGAAAAGACAATGCAAATCGAGACGACTGAAGAGGCGATGGCACAGCCCCCGTGATCGTAACTGACACACTTCATTACCCCCATGTGCACAAAGACGTATTTGTGGGCATATGTGTGTTAGTGCATAATGACAGGAGAGTGTAAGGGGCATGGTGTAGAATAAACAGACAGGGGAAAGTCAATTAGCCCCTGCCCGGGGATCAATGATGGTAATGTGACTAACCCACCCGACAACAACCTTCTTTCCTGTTTGTCTGTTCATATATGGGTTTCCGCCTTGCAGCAGAGCCTGCCAGAGGGTGTGTCTGCAAATGTGTAATTAGCAATGCCTGCCCTTGAGAGGGAATTGATGAAGCAGTGTGGGGTGAAGACATCAAGGAGGAAAGAGAAAGTGGGACATGTCAGCAGGTAGCAAGACAGTTGGAGGCGGTGGAGGTAATGTACATAAAAACCTCGTGTGAGTGGGAGAGGGCAGACAGGAAAGGTGAAGTAGATGGCAAGGTCAACTTGTGCCAAGTGAAGGTAGAAAAAGGTAGGTGATTAATCAGAGTCTGGCTGTGTATGTACTCGAAAGTGTAATTTTATCACTTAAGTGGAAAACCAGTGTAGCAGATACAGCACCGTTTGTCAACTCATTTATTCTAGATAAAACTAAGTGAATGTAAACACTTCCTTAGGTAGTGTCAATGATTTTTCTTTGGTATAAACTCCAACACATCTATAATAGAGCAAATAATTTATTACATCAGGAATGGTACCCAGGTGCCATGTGGCAACAATATTAAAGTGTATGCTCCAGTCAAATCAAAGCAAGAATGTTTACTCACTTGGGATGAGACAGAAGCTGGTAGAGCGAGTGCTTGTTGTCATCCAGACTTGTCATGGCCACCAGGAAACACTTAATGACCTCCCAGGCCTGTCGTCTGTAGTATGGCTCAGTGTTGGCACTCTTCAGGCAATCTAGGGCTGTCTCAATCGCCTTAGAGGAAATGCAGCAAATGTTACTTCAAAATCTTCAACATTTTCATTCAGAAACTGCAGATTTCTCCGACTCACAATTCCAATATCCTTAAAATTATTAAAATGGGAATTAAATTGCATATGCTACATATGTGATTAATTGGGAGAAGTAACACAGAGCACCATCTGGTTGAGCAAAGGTCATTATCATTTCTACATTATGGGCTGTCAAGCCACGGCAGCCAGGCACTTAAAGGGAGAAAATGAACTAATTAATGCCACTCAGAACAGGGAAGAGAACATGAGGAGGAATACAACAACTGAGAGAGCATGAGAGGAAATGAAGGCACAAGCAAAACCGAACTGTCGACCTGTCAGTGGATTACTATAACCAGATGTGTTAGTCAGGACTGGGCCTCTAACAAATCCTTTAGTAATTAGATATAACATTTAAAAGTAAGATGTGTTAGAGAAGATTTCTCAGCTGATATGGTAAAAGACAGTTGGACAAGAGCTAAAGAAGACAAATAAAAGCTAGAAAATACAAATATATTAAATTCAGTTACAATGTGCCATTTCTACCTGTTGTACCACAGCAAGTTATGCATACTTGTATTTTTTTTTTTTTTATCTCAGTCTATATAACAGCACCTTCAGTTGCCCTTCCCTAATGTGGCAGCAAACCGCATGGCTGCATCTCAAGCCTGCCAGAGATTTATGCCTTTAGCCATAACATGTGGCTGTGCAGCATGTGACAGTCTGTGTGGGTTTCTGTCGGCTGCCTGCGCCCATGATGATGATGGCAAACACGCAGACTGATAGCCAAAAAGAAGGAGCAGCCATTAGTGAGAGTAAATAATGCCGTCATGGTGGCCCACACTAGATTGATGATTACTGACTGGGGATGAGGAGGAGAAACAAGAGATGAATTTAATTACCTGGAGGACACACACATCTCCTCACTCACTTTCTCTTTCACACACACAAAACTGTGACAAAGACATATTGCTCCCAGTGGAGAACAATAATGAGGAATATCAAACTCTTTTACGTTTAATTCTTTCCTTCTAAAAGTAAATCAAAAAAGGAAAAAAGGGGAAGAAAGAGTCCAACTGGTATAAGAAAGTGCTATAAAGTGAAATACTCCCAAATCTTTTCTCTCTGGCAAAAAGCTAAACAACACTGAGGATAGCATAAGGCCTTTTCCTGGCTCAAAATCGACCTGTGCCGGGGTAATTACGCACATAAAAATATGACATATTTTAACGCAAAATCTATGCATTTTCTTCACATTACAGTTATTGGGGTTAATGTTTTCTGCTCTTTAGAAATATCTACAAAGAAAAGAAAAGGGCACAAAAAGACCTGATCATATTTTACCTTCTCCATGGGTAGCTGTATGGATGCTTTGCAGTCAGTGAATTCAGCCTTGATGCTGGGCCCCTGGACCTCAGTCACTACATAATGTAGTCTCTGAGACTCCTTGAGCATCTTCCTGTTGCTGCCTCCAAACTTTCCCAACACCCGATACGCTACATGGGAGATGCTTTCTGCTGGATTACGGAGAGTACGCCACAAAGCCTAGAGCAAAGAGTAGGAAGGGAATAAACTATAAGTTTAAGAAAAAACACACCAGGTACATTGAGGGGGAACGTGGCTATATGGAAGCTTTTGAGTTATCCTTGTATATAATCAATAAAACATTTTCATTCTCTTCTATGAGAAGAGAAAAAACTGTAATCATTATCACAAAAACAACGCCCTACCTGCATGAGTTCAGCCCTGACAGGTTGGATGTGATCGTAAAGGAAGTCAGGTTGTAGGTTGTCCACACACAGCTCCAGGGTACGAAGGCCTTGGCTGACCAAAGTCTGAGAGCCATTGAGTGCAGATACCAGTGGATCCATTAGCATGGGTAAATATGGCAACAAGGAGCTCAGACGCACTGGCACTGTCAGACAGAGCTCCACAAACAGGTCCTTCATGTGCTGCTTGTGAAGGCCACTCTGAAGCATGTTCAATCCTAATAGAAATGGAAATAGGTGCTTACAATATTTCATACATGAGTTGTCTGTAATTCAGAGTAATGCTGTGTGCGGTTTTTACCTTGTAGCAGGTTAGGCAGAAGGGGTAGAAACTCTTGGTACAGAAGGTCGTGGCTGCCTCCACCAATGGAACGGAAGAGAGCACGGAGAAGCAGGAAGTAGTTGTAGGGCTCCTTAGCTGATTGAGCCAGTTCCATGGAGCTGTTTACTATCTTGTGGAGGTGCGGCTGATGAAAAGGTAAAGTCTTATCAGTAAAACATGGCAATGGTACAGTGAAATAAGTGAAATAGTCTGCCACTACGCCCCCCAAAAAAAACTAAAAGAAATATCCATTTACCTTGAGCATCTGCTCATTCTCAGCAGCAAACAGTGATACTGAGCCAAAAACAAGTTTAAAGAGCTTGAGGTAGAGGTTTGACAGCTCAACATTGGAGCCCATCTCTGGCAGTCTTTCAAGAAGATACTCTACTAGGATCGTGGCAAACAGAGCAGACGTTGAGATGTTGGCCAGGAACGAATTTGCCACGATCTAGAAAACAAAAGAGAACAAGAATTGGAATTTGAGCAAGTGATTAATCAAGACCAAAGACCTTATCCCATGTTATTTTCTCTTGATAGGGGAGACAAGACATACCTGCAGTGCGTAGTTCTTCGAGATCCTCTCCACCATGTAGGGAACGGTGGTCTGAAAAATCTCTTTAAATGTAAGAGGGTTCATCATGGTGAAGACCCCAGCAAAGTGCTCCAAAACTTCCTTCTCCTCCTTCATGCGTACAGTCTGGCAGTTAGCCACCCTGATGTATGTCTGCTGATTATTTGCCACCTGCACCTGGTCATGATACACATGAATTATACCACTACTCCATGATTGTCTGTTATGAGACACCATCACCCCTGCAGTACAGTCAGTTTTTATTAGGTTGTACCTGGTAGATGTCCAAAGCCTGCATGGCATATTTGACCAGCTTAATGTAGATCTGAGTCTCCTTAGGCTGGAGCTGCTTGTTAGGAATGAATTGAGCCTCTGTTAAGGGAGGGGGGGGGGAAATCACATTTTGAGATGATAAAATCTTGAATTTCCTTATGAAATTATTGTTACGTGTGCATTTATACATTTTTCTAGATGCTTTTTAATCAGGCAAGAATAGTCGAGCATGTGGGATTTTATTAGATATCAATAGGTTTGCAATAAGTGCCACTTGTGTGTCCCCACTCACCTCCAGGTGCCTTGCAAGAGGTGATACCCCAAGTAATTGTCTTCACTCCACACACTAAGGTCTTGACCAAACTGCGGCAATCCGACACCTGAAAGGTCTGCTTGTCTTCCTTTTCACCACCTCGGTCAAAGGGCGTTGCAGGTGGTTGCGGTGTCACAGTAACAGGAGTTGGAGGAGCAGGTGGTGGGATGGCAGGGGTGGTGGATGGAGTGGGTGTGGCTGGCACCGCAGGTATCGCCCCTGGATCAACAACACCCATCTCTGACTGAGGTTTGCATTTCTTGAAGATGGACACAAGCTGGTACCGTGCAATGGTGTGAAATTTAAGTACAAACACCTGTTGATAACGATAAGGAAAGAGGGAAAATTTTCAATATTTATCTAGCCATATGTCTATTGAAATAAATAAGACTTTTCAATTGAGCCTTGTGCAACCCACCTCCAGCATCCTCATCAGGATGTCTCGCCCATTTCCGTTCTCCTGCTCTGATTTCGAGCGGATACAATCCACCAGGTTGAGCAGCAGCTTGCAGGACATGGTCTGAATGTTACTGGGAAGTGACTCGTCATCAATGTTTTTAGCAAAGAGCTGCACAGCTAGAGATAAATCTGTCAGGGTCAAGTTCTGGCGCACATGATGCACCAGGTCTGCTAGTGTGCTGTAGGCCAAGGGTCTAGAAAATAAGACAGATATGTAACTGTGACATTTGGAGGTGAATCATAATCATATTTCATTACTAAATAGTGGTACAAACTGAACAGACTGGCTTAGTGAGGAAGCCGTATTTTCTAAAAGGCAGAGAAAAGCAATCAAAGAGGCTGAAAGAACAAAAGGATATGGAAAGTAGCTTTGGGATGAAGAGAGAAAGGGAGAGAGAAGACAAGCTAATGAGTGACAATGATAATCCTGCCAGATCTCATCCAGCTGCCGTGCTTCCTATGTATTACTAATGTGAAATGACAGGCATTTTGTTGATGAGGTGAGCTAGTTTGGCAACTGAGGCGGGTCAAGGAGGTTTTGCAATCCAACTAAAGGAGGATGTGCAAGCAGCCTGCACTCTGGAGACGAGGTTGTACATGACAACTTGACAGTGCCTTCTGTGCTGCAGTGTTTTCAGTCAGCTTCCTTGAGAATTTTGCAGTACTGAGAACTACCTGATTAATATGCTAGGACACTTAACATGCACCTGGCTGAGAAATCATCCATGAGAAAGAGGCTGTTCTGACACAGAGGAGTTCGAATGATCGTGACTACACATACAAAGAACTTACCTAAGCGTCTCCCGAGCAGTGTAGCCAGAACCGATGAGGATGGACTCATCAAAAAGTTTGTCCATACATGGGATAAACTCTGAAACACAATGAAGTAGATATTGTGAATTCAGAGCTGATAGTTGCACCTGAAACAGCAGCTGATGGGTGACAGAATTAAATAAAAGCAGTAAAAGAATATATTAAGAGGGTGTTACTGGAAATGCTTTTATTTGTGATTAATACACGAAAAAAAAACTACATGCCATTTGGTTTATTTAATATTATAAATTTAGCACTGTGCCTGACACTGCTTTGTCAGCAGGAGGTTAACAGCAAACACCTAACAGCGTTGGTAAATCTGTCACAGAAAATAAGCCAAAATCAGTAAAAGTGGTTTGACCTGCAGCAGAAGAAGTAACTTGCAGTAAAATGCAGAAAATCATCCAAAATGTGTCGTGCTATGTCAAGGCTTCACTGATGGATGGTTGTGCTTTCATTCCATTTCATCTACAGTCTCACTTTTAACCTCTCAGTCACCAATTCAAAATGAGGTTCTATAGCTACATTTTGACAGCTAATAAAAATTTTATTTTGGAAAGAGTGAAATGTGTAAGCTCAAGTATGCTTTGGAAAGGATCCAGGCTGCTGGTGTTTTTGACTAGAACAAACACATTAAGTAACACTTAGCATTAACGTTTTAGAAAAAGGCAAAACATGTCTAGTGCCAAAAAAAAGAAAAAAAAAAGAAAAAAGACTTTAAGACTGTAAAAAATATTTTCGAGACATCAAATCATTCTTTGTTAGGATGGATTACACAGAATGTGTTTGTGTCCATATACGTACGGCTACGCAGGTCAGTTGTGAGGATGTGCTTGGCTGCAATCAGCAGTTCTTTGCGGAGATGAGCGGTCTCAGAGGGGCAATTGGTCAGCAACTGCAGCATACCCTTTACCATCTGTTGAGAGTACTTTGCTACCAAGTCCTAATATGGTAGACAAACACATACAGTATGATTAATGATTAGGATTATTTTAAAATGGATTATTCTGAGGGCAGTCACACACCAAAAAACAAACAAAAACAAAACAAAAAAAGAAGGCAGTAATAATACAAAGAAAATCTTTTTCAAGCTCTTTCTTTGCAATGCGGACACACACACACACACACACACACACACACACAAATATAATTCCTGTAAGTGGGTTCTAATTTCTGTCAGTGTTTTTGAAATCAGTACAAGTTGTCTCAGAATGTTTACACACAGTGAATAAAGCAGGTGGTAAATTCAGAGAAGCTATTTGTGCTATTATTATTTATTATTATTATTATTTTGGTTCAAGAAACTAAAGCAAGTGTAACTCAGTTTTAGCTTTGTTTTTCCATTGTCTTCCAATTACTAAACAGAAAATAGTACACCTTTTCCTGCCAATCACAACAGCTATGTGCAGAAACAAAATTCAAACACGTGCAAATGATTCACAACATCATGACACATACAAAGATGCATCTGAAATTACATTTATGTTACTTCACTCAGCAGGATCAAATGACACGGTTTTGCAGTGTCATTAACCATCAATAAGAAGTACCTGGTAGATTCGAATGATGTAGGCCAGGAATGACAGTGTCTTGATCTGGGCAGCAATGAAGTCTGCATACAGCTCCTTGTTATAAAGCTTGTGTTGTCTAAAAAAAAGAAACAAAAAAGTCATTTAGTCCCATCAAAACACTGATGACAGTGTTAATGATGATGTATGCCTGCAGTAATTACAGAGGTTAAAATCGTGGGAGTCAATTCTACAAGGGTGACTTATTTGCTTGCGTCATAGCAGAAACTGTTTCTCTGTATCTGCTAGAGACTGCTCAGGTATTTTGTGTTAAATTAATTCTGCTCCATTTCCCTTCTGTTCAGAATGCTTAACAAAACCCTCTCCCCACCCAGAAAGGTCTCGTATCTTACTAAAACAACAATTTTTTTAAAACAATTTTACCTTCCCCAAGTAGGTTTTAGCAAGCAAGCAAAGAGCCAAGCAACACTGTCAGCTAACTTGGCATTAGCAAAAAAAAAAAAAAAGAAAGAAAAAAAAAAAAGGAGGAAAATGAAATCAGTTCCTCAAACCCATTTCAAAGGCTGTAAATTGGAAATAAAAGTTATTACTCAAACTCGTATCTGAGATACACTCCCACGGCTCACATAGATGCTTTTAGCCGGATATACTTTACCTGGCCTGGGGAGACACTTGAAGCATGATGGTGTTCATGATGAGAGGCACAAATTCTGACACCACATTGTGAATGTTTAGTTTGTACAGCTGAGGAGACAGAGCAAACATACAACCTGAGTTACTACACAAAAAAAACCCTCCAACATTTTGATATACACATTGTAATGTATATACCAAAAATACATTGCTGTTATTTAGTGTTTCCTTTGCATTTAGATTACAAGTTTTAAACATAATATATTATAAAATGTTTTATAAGCAAGAAAACGTCCCATTTTGAAGCAACCTTCATTCTTTTTTTCTCATTCTGGAACAACATTGCCTTATTTTCCTGTGTGAACAGATGTGTATATTACAAAAGTTCAAGAGTATTACACTCACTTGATACATCAGCACCACTATGATAGGCAGCTCTGCTAGCACCTTGAGAGACAAAGAACCCCGCGGGATGATGGTGTGCTTGAGGCAGAAAGAAAAGGACAAATGTGAGTCCTGAGTGACACAAAAGCTGGACATAAAAACTGTTTCCAGGAAATGCAATACTGCTGCATAAAGAGGAGGTAAATAGCTCAGTGGAGTAATAACAACTACTGTTTGCGTTCACATTTTCTGGATTTTTGGAGTTATGCTTCCACTGTCATTTTTGTCCAATGAAGACCAGAACTCATTTTAAGGAAAAGAGTTTATGAAATTTACATTTAATAATGGACAAAGTTTCCTAGCGAGACAAAAATTATATGCAGCATCAGATTAAACTGACAAAACTGTATGGCTTATAAATGTTCAGTTTACCCGGAGCAGAGAATTCATTACTCTAATAATGCTGAAAATGTAAAACAGGTCGCTGCTTTAAAAATAAGAGCACAATGTATTATTTAATACATTTTATATCATGGTATTGTTGCAGTTGCTCTTATTGTATCAAAACAGTGCACTACTACCCTCCACTGGCTGCAGGCAGTACTGTAAAAAGTAGACAGTATTAAGTAGAAACAACAGCTAGAAAGGGGCGGTTAGCTCACTGTTCGTGTTTCACTATCTTCCCTCTCAGGTGCAGTCTTAACCAGCACTGATGTGATCATCCCCACCATTTCTGGTGAGGGAACTGTGTTCTCTGCTATCACCTGTGGATTCTCAAAATACCTCGCCTAGAAGAAAGTAGAAATAGAAGGAAATTACGACTTGATAAAGATACAGGTGGCAAGGAAGGCGAGCAGTGAGAGAAAACAATGGCAACTTAAAAGTGCTTTCACTAAAAACAGAGTCACATCAGAAACAACACTTTTACTATCACTATACCCAAAACCACCTGCTGAAAAGCCTTTACTTACAACAACTTTAGGAAGGTCTTTGTAAATCTGCTTCACAAAGTCCAAAAAGTGGTGAATCTGGGAAGAGAAGAATACAGTAAACATGTTGCTCTAATACACACAAACTACTTAAATGTTCTATTTTTCATGAAAAGTTACACAAGTACTTCTGTCGCTGGTGTCTCTCATTCAAGTCTTGTTCTTCTAAACATGTTTAGTTTGCTAGTCATATTTTTATTGATCACTGTGTGTTTTAAGAGATAAAGTATTTACTGTATTTGTTAATTATGACTCATCACATCTAATGGCCATTTATAAAAAAAAAGTGTCCTTCAAGAGATCATAATATTTCTTCATTAAGGACAGCATTTATGGTAAATGGCCTGCTTTACTTAGTCCCTAAGGACCCCAAAGCGTTTTACACTACATTCAGTCATTCACCCATTCATACACACATTCACACACAGGTGATGGCAAGCTTTATTGTAGCCACAGCTGCCCTGGGGCGCACTGACAGAGGCAAGGCTGCCAGACACTGGCGCCACCGGGCCCTCTGACTAGGGCTGCTCGGTTATGGCAAAAATGATAATCACGATTATTTTCACTGAAATTGAGATCTCGATTATTTGACGATATTTATTTAACAATAACAATGTATTGAATAATGGCTTTAAAGATTGTCAAAAAATAATATAAAATAGTGTGCAAATACTGATAACAGTGCAAATGTTTGCAATATAAAAAATAAATGAAAAATGCAACTTAAAGAAGTCCAGACGCTTTTCTTTGCAAGCTCCTTTGACTACGATGACCTGGATGACTGAGAACCTTCACAGACATGAAAAATGTAAACATCTATGTTTAGTGAACTTTGTTACACGGAGCAGCGTGAGAGTAAAGCACGAGGGAGGTGCTAATAATCGGCTCAGTCATTTTTAATGATCGTTGAAAGCCCAGATCGTAATTTAGATTAAAATTCGATTAATTGAGCAGCCCTACCTCTGACCACCACCGGGTGAAGTGTCTTGCCCAAGGACACAACGACCGAGACTGTTGGAGCCGGGGCTCGAACCGGCAACCTTCCGATTACAAGACGAACTGCCAACTCTTGAGCCACGATCATTATGACCAATGATCAGGGTTTTTTTTAACTGATTATTAGTTAACTAAGAATTCAGACTGAAGACACACATAATATCAGCATCATCACTTTCTCAACTGTCATTACAATGCCCAACAAACTTTAAACACAGAACACAAAGATGCTCACCTCCTGAGAGATTGGAGGCCGGAACTGTTTGTGTAGCTCAATAATGATGCGAAGGCATATCAGCACATTTTCCTCACTTTCAATCTAGAAAAACAAAAAAACAAACAAAGGGGGAAATATAAACATAAAAAGCAGCCACCTGACTTCATGTGTGCAATGCATAATTACATATATGATAAATTACTAATTCCTACTATTCACAGTGAGTGGTAAAAATCAAACATCAAGATGCAAAATATTTACAGTAAGAATATTGACAATATAATTTTAAAGCACCTGACAGGTATAAAACCATAAAAAAAATCACGATGTTGTAAGAAAACAGGGGTTCATACCTCCAGGAAGCGGAACATCACAGAGAGGATGTTCTTGGTGTGGGGACGAAGGTGCTCATTTGTTGGAATGCGATGGATGATTTCCAGCACTAGCTTTCGCAATTGCTTAAAAAATTAAAATAAAATAAATAACAGGTAATCACGTTTAAATTAAGAATTCAAACTTCATTACACTCATATCATTTCAATTCAATTCAGTTCAATTTTATTTATATAGCGTCAAATCACAACAGTTGCCTCAAGGTGCTTTATATTGTAAGGTAAATATCCTACAATAATACAACTTTGATTAAATCCAACAGTCACTAAATTCATTAGATGTGTTATAATGAATTTCATTGACTAATGTACCACAAACATTTAACAGCTCTGTAAGGGGGGGAAATCCATGCTAAACAGTAAGTTTGGGTAACTCAATCAATTCATGCAGCTTTCTCTGGTTCTGTTCATCCTTCTACACTGTTGTGCTGTCAGGCGATAAGCTTTGTTGATATTAGCTGTAGATTTTTCTGCACACTACTGAATATAACGGAAATAAGTTAAAGTAACTCAGTCACTCAATTTGTGCATTTTGCTGTTCATCCATGTAGATTGTTTTGGTGTGAATTGATTAGCTTTGGTGTTATCAGTTGTAGAGATGTCTGCATTTGAAAAACACTTGCCTTGTGGTGCTCTAAGCAAAACCTCATGACTCAATTACTGAAAAGTAGGCACAAGTCATCATCTTCAGGGTCACTGAAGGAGCGACTTTTTCTAATGTTTACATAGAACAACCAAAAGATGCAGCTAGCTAACAGTACAGCTCAGAGACCGCTATCCAATTGATGGGTCTAGTTCAGTTATCCATTGATTAACATTTCAGTAATCGTGTCCTGTTGATTTAATCAAGTGGTGCTTTATGTAGCAAAAAGATGTGATATTAGTTCTATTATAACAAAGAGAAACCAGACACCTTTACAACAGGTATGTTAAAGACTCACACCAATCTAGATAGATAACACATCTTTTTAAAGTTACCTGTGTTGGTTTTTCTTGAAGAAACTGCACCTCTCCATCCTGAAGAAATGTAAGGAAGCGAGGGATGATATGTTCTAAGAAGGTGGAGTACTGAGGTGAAGAGGTCACATTCTGAAATAGTCAAGTACAAAAAAAAAACAACAACTTTGTTACAAGCGTTTTCGTGTTTCTGCAGGCTTACATTAATACATTAGAAGTTCTCATCTGATAACCTAACATCCCATGGTAATGACCAATAGGGCTTCTGGTGTAGCCTGCATTACCAAGCTAATAGACAATATTACCTATACCAATACTTTACTTTATATTCCATCTGTGGGTCTTTGTTTACAGTACAAATATGAAGGCAAGTCAATTTTAAATAACAAAACTGTGTTATAGACAGTTATTTGGAGATTTCCTTTTTCAAAGTTTGTTTACCTACATGCATCCAAAACCAACTCAGATATAACTTCTCATTACTAATGGTGCCACAAATAGATTACAAGTATAAATCCAAAAGTTTCCTGTATCAAAGCATTTTCATCTCTGCAAATATTCTCAACATTTATAATACCAACATTTTTAAGGTTAGGATTCCAGTTACCACTCAAAATCTCACACAATTACATTTTAGTAAGATCCATAAAAACTACCAAAAATCCACCATAATCTATCTTTAGAGACAAAGAAAATGAATCTACTCCATCACAGATTGGAAACATTCATCAAACTCACCTCAAAGTTCTCGCTGACCTCCTGCATCATCTTCAGTTTAGTTTCATCAGCTGGAAGTTGAAGGACAAGAGTGTCACCATTAATCAAACTTGCTAATGATACAGTTCCAGGTGTCATTGTTATCTCCATGTGCTCAGCAGGGGCTCTCAGATCTTATCAGTTTTACTTTCAGCGTCCAGGCTAATCAAAAGGTTCATCAAGAATCACACAGACACACACGCACACACTCACAAGCACTCTCCCACACATACGTACCTTTGACTGGACTAAAGCATATCGCTCTCATCACATCGCTCATGCTAAGCACAGGGACCTCATCTGAGCAATTTTGGACACACCAAACAGGAGTAACGAGCTGCATCTAATAACTAATGTGCATAAGAAATGTGCCTTTCTCACATTAACTATTCCCTTGCCCATCAAAAAATATGTACATTTATTATTTCATATACTAATTGCAAAATTCTGGGTGGACCCTGAAGTTTAAAGGAACAATTTTGCCAACAGCCACTGCTACTGATATTTCAGGGTTTTGTTGTTAATGTCATCTATCTCGCTCTTTATAAACAAGGAATCAAGGAAATCTGCACCGTATAAGATAACTGAATCTTTTAAAGTTGCTCAGCTCCTCATCACATTACCTATGAACATTTAGCTTGTGCAAAATTGATTACCGTTAACTATTGTCATTGGCAAATGTCACTCCCTTTTTGATTAATGGCAAATATCAGTGAACAAGGCCAAAATCAACTGACATGTCCACAACACTTTTATAAAAAAAAAAACTAATGCACACACATCTTCCTCCTAATAACCGTTAAATATGTATGCCAAGTATCCATACTTAAATTGGATAATGCCTCTAAATCCCAACAATTTATCTGTAACTGCTGGATTACTGTTGGATAAAACCTTTTAAACCCATAAGGGCATTTAAGTGTTTAGAGGCTTAAAAATACATGCAGCTATTCAAACAATAAATCTGCATTTTGAAACAGTAATCCTCACAAAAACAAATAGATATTTTCTAAAACTAAGTAATTTTTTCCAGATTTTTCAAACATCTGACACCAAAAAATACACAGCAAGGTTTATGAACTTACGTGTGTTCGCATCTGTTAGAGCTGCCACAAATTGCAGGTACTTCTTCATAAGTGTGGTCTGGTCCACCACAGTGGGACTGGGCGCGGGTACAAAGGCCATGGTGGCAGCACGGACAGACTGGGATGCAGTCTGCACAGGTCTACGCGATCACTTTGAGCTCATGTACACTACCTGCAAGAGGAGATAAATTACTTATCTTTGCATGCAAAAAAAAACAACAGAAGATGTATCTGATGAGCATTCAGGTAAAATTAGTTTGTAACAGGAAACCTGCTGCGTCCCACCAACAAACCGGTAACGTCCATAATAAATAACATGCCAATAAATGGGCGCAGAGTGATGACATCATTATGCATCAGCTAGCACAATTTCTGTGCACTCTAATAGCGTTTGAAAATTTAAATGAACAAACTTGGGGTTTCGGCATAAAACTGGAACCAATGTTTTGTTAAGACGCATTGCAATCTTAATGATTTACTCAATGAAACACAAATTTATACACATTTATTTTAGAGAACCAGCTGTCGAACGGCAATGCTAAGCTAGTTTCGTTAAAGAAAGAAAGCGCTCGCGCATCCCAGAACATTAAACTCCTTTAAGGAGACTATAAACAAGAGCCACAAAAAAATAAAGCACATTTGCTTCAACTAAAACCTACCCCAAAACACCAGTATCTAAGACTCCCCAAAACTGCTTATATTTATCCAAAGTTTGTAAGAGAGAGCGGATCTTTCACTTACCAAACGCCACAGACAGGAAACTGTCCCTCGCCTGTATGCGCCGTGCTCGCGCTCCCGTTTGCGCCCAACGATGTGTGATATCTCTCCGCGCAATGCATATTATAGCTTCTTTTTTAACAATGAAATATGGTATTATGATATCTGTTTAGCATTTATATGTGCATAATAGTGACAAATTCGTTATTAAGCTCTATAATAATGCATTTTTTAAATGAAAAGCTGTTATCCTAGTACCCGCGGAAGAATATACAGTGTAAAACAGTAGCTATAAGACCATCATTTTCGATGGTCTTCTGGCTCCTAGGCTTCTACAGTAGAGGAAGTAGTAGGCTAAGTAACATGGTTCCTGGAGGTAATAGGCTTCCCAGTGGGGCAGACGTTTCACCTTGAATAAATATAATATAAGTGGTCTTTGTGCAAACAATATATATTCAAATATAAGCAATCATTAATAGAGGACTTAAAATAGAAGTTTGTACTGATGACTTCGTTTTAAAAAAATAGGCAATTTGAAGCTTTTTTTTTAGTTATATGGATACCTGCTTGCCATGCTATTCCACAATACTGATGGGACAATACAATACAATAAATAACTACTGTAATTAATAACAGGTCGTGAGTTTGCATTTTGGAAAGCCAACACACATGTAGATGCCTTTCAAATGTTAGTAAAATAATGTTTTAAGGGATGTGTTTACACGGAGTTGAACAGATTTTGCATCAGTAGCAGTGCTGGAGGACAGTAAACGTTGTCCAGGGGGATATTGCTCTACATAGCAAAAGATCAATAGATAATATTAATAACTAATCACTAGTGTATGCGGAATTGTATTTAATTGGCCATGGGATGGAGTGATATTTAATCTGAATTAAGTTTATTGACTAATTTGTTCCATGTCTTTGCGTTGCTTTAGTTAGTTATCGTGAGCTGTTTTAACCACAAGATGGCAGCCTACTGAAGCTGTTTCTGGAGTCTATCCATGTTCTGAAATTACCAGTGCTCAAAGTAAAGTGAATGTGATGCCATCCAGGTCATTGCTGGGGGGGAATCCAGCAATGACCTGACACTGACATGAAAAATCAATCTGGCCCTTCAGTTGAACTCTCACCTGTTCACTGAAGCCTCAATAGAAATGCTCTCAATGGAAGACAGTCAAGCTCATTTGAATAATACAAACTCTGTTTTTGCCTGTATTCCCTTCACCTATTTCCCATTTTCCCAGCAAAATATATTTAAAAAACTAAAGATGCCCCCATACTTTGCCACCTTAAAAAGTTATACATTTTGCAATGAATGTTAACAGTGTTCATTGATCCTCTTGACTCTGTGAAGCGAGTCACAAGCTAAACAGTTATTCTATGAGATCAGAGCATGTAACCTTTTCAAGATCATTTTTAAAACAGCCCCCGACTTTCATTTTGACCACATTAAGTTGCTGTCATGCACGCTTTTGTGGTTCACAAATGACAGTGTAGGGATAAGACTTGAGATTTCTTTCTTTTTTTCATAATGCTTGTTTTAATAGCTCTGGAAATAATGAAGTCTGGTTGAAAGATGATCATTATTTATCTTGCATAATCTATCAAGCATGTGTCCTACCCACAAGCTTTGCTAATGGGTTTTAATTCCCTCCTTCACAGCCCTCCTCCTCCTCCTCCTTCCATAGACTGGAGCCACTGGCACAAAGACTGCAGAATGAGATATCCCTCTCACTGAATGCCACATATGATGTAAGAGTTAATCTGACATATAATATGACTTTCTCATTCTCCTTTGCACTCTATGTTCCCTAAGTAATAATGATCTGCTAAAAGATGTTTGTCTCTGGCTTATTGCGCTGTCCTGTTTGTTTCATCAGTGTTTTTTTTTCTTTCTCTCCCTGATGGGGGCTTTATCCTGAGAGGGAAGAGTGGATGACACACTGGTTTCCAAAACCACTCATCTGTCCATTAGATATGTGTTTTTCTCAGTGCTCTGCAGCGACTGGTGATGCCCTTATGATGAAGCCGCATCGCCCCTGCATTATTTCTTCCATAGAAAGAAGTGCACTTTCCTTGAGACTGGTTCTGAATCATCAACAATACCCAAAAATCTATTCATGCATCTGAAGCGCCCGTGGACATTCACTCTTTTTTTTTTTTTTTAAATCACTCCTGAGGTCTGTATGAATAAGACACATGTTCTCTGTGACACAGGCAAACACTCACAGCAGAATCTCCTCCACGGTGAATATGCTTGTTAATGAAAATCATAATTTTGTAACAGCACTGACGTCCCAAGTTTGTTGGCCATTGCCGGTAGGTGAGTTATGTCTTTATCCTATAGTAAACACAAAGTAGATAGTGAGAGTCAGCGTTAAAGCGTTTGTGTTTAATCAAGACGTGTGCACGAGCACAAGCAACTGAACCCCATGGGCAAACTAACAGCGTTGATGGTCAGTCCCTGCTGTCCATTACTGCTTAAATCATCAAACAGATTTGCAGTAATATTCTCTGAAGGTTTTGGGGCCATCGTCCTGCTGAGCTTTGCACTGACATGAACTAAAACTACGAAAGGTGCCAAGTATCAAACTTTAATTGCTTTAATAATATTAAACCAGTGAGTTCTAACTTTTATGGCCTATGAACCCTTATAAAAAGAAGCTGTGTCTGGACTGGTTGAAACCTCCGTGACACAGTTCAAATGTCCGGGGTGTTAGATGTTTTATTGAAAAGAAAGAAGAGGATCAAGCCCAGTGATTTAAAAAATGTTCTAGACAAAAAACAGAACAATCCGGGTACCACACTTATTTTTTTCTCCACAGTTTTCACTTCCATGTTGATTTTTTGAACGTTAAGTTGCCTCTTGGTTGGAAACCTGACTATATCTAACCGTACTTATATACTGTATGTTGTAATGTTACCCCTAACTATACTAAAGCTTGCATGGCAATTAAAAATTGTTCCAACTAAAGTTCCAAGAGTGACAATAATTGTTGCTCTTAATGAGAATTTTTCACAAATCTGGCTGGAAGACAGCCATGAGTTCTCTGATTCATGTGCTTCCTAATGAGAGCGTGATGAGTCAGACGTGACAGCTTGCGATGCCTTCATTTTATTTAACATGAAAATAATTGTAAAATGTTTAGTCTTTTACCAACTCTGCATGTAATTATCTAAGTCTTTGATCATATCTTTGGAGAAAATCAAAATCTCCACGAGCTTCATTTCTGCTGTTTTAAATCCCAGAATTGAACAGTTTTTGCTCAGCACTGCTTCCATTTTATCATCCCCTAGTGTAAAACAGCTTTGATTGACTTTGTGGTTTGGATCATGGTTGGATGCCATCTTCAAAGCACAGTGGTAGGCCTTCCAGTCAGCACAACAGGCTTTATTGACCTTTTGCAACTAGGCAGGCAACTGTTGCTAATTGTTTACCACCACATCCTGTTTCTCCACCGTTGGCTTTATTGAAGAGACTCACCTGCATTGGGAATCATTTGTTATGTTTTTTCGCAGCTGCAATTCAGTCTCTAAATTGCCTTGAGGCCACGTGTGTTGGTGCAATGTTTGAAAAATTTATGCATCCAAACTCAAATCGATTCTTCTTCTTTTTAAAATTTTTTTTATTGATTTTATTGCAGGACTTCCATAAATGTGTTCTGAAGTTATTCTATTGTTTATTATCCATATACCTCAAATTCTACCACATACAGCGCACGCTCACACATATGTCTGGGGATGGGAACCGGGTAAAAAATAAAGCATGATAACGTGTTGGAAGGCATCCGTATGAAAATAACCACGCCTTCTAATCGACCACACCTTTCAATCCTATCAATTTCCGACAACGACTTCGAGTCTTAGAGTCTTAATCAGCTCAACAAATCACCATTTAACCTTCCTCTCGTGTTAGCTTTCTGTTATCATCTCTTATGTTAGCGGGTCGGTTTTGACCCGTGAATTAAATCAGCTATAAAATATACTAAAAACAATAAGTTATCATCCAATTTGTTTCTCATCTCTTGGTTACCTTGTTAGGCTTCCTTATCCATGAAAATGTTGGTTTTAATACTTTTGGTGTGGGCCTCTGGGTCTTTTTTTGTCACTATACCCCTCGATTTCAATTAAAAAAAAATTGTAAAATTAACCTCAAGAGAATCATATTAATAAATAAAAGGTTTCTGTGTTACCTGAGTATTACTGAGGGGTATAGGACACATCTCTTAAATAAATCTGTTTTATTGATTTTTTTCATTTTAAGATTAATAACTAAAATGACATCGATGGTGTTACGGGTCAATTTCGACCCATAGACATTTACATCAAGAAAAGACAAAAAAAGTTTTTTTTTTTCAGCAGTAGACCTTTAATATAGACTGAAAAAAAGAAAAAGTCCTCTCCTCCTTTGTTTTGGTTATAGCCGTGGGTAATTGTGGGCTTTTTATCACTTCCCAATGATACAGCTTCACCTCAGTTTCCTTTGTGAAGTTCTTGTCCAAGGTCATATCTGGTAAAAAATAAAATAAAATAAAATATCACAGCTGATATTGTGATCTTGCAGTCCAGTGGTCATATGGAGGACCACACATTTTAATTGTTTCTTCTCAGGGGTGCCACTCGCAGCTTTGACTGTGAAAATCTGTACATTCCAGGCATAGTTGGTTTTTGCATCACAGGCTTCCCAGATTTTTCTGCCGTTTTTCCCTTGCTTACTGGGTATATATTGCCGGAAGGGGCATTTTCCTCAAAAAGTGGACAAGACGTTCATCCACTGTCACTGGCCCTGGGATGAACATCAGTGGAAGAAGCTGCACCCATCTCTCCCAGACATCCCTGATGGGAGCAAGTTTGTCAGACCTCGGTCTGGTCTCTCTGTTGTCAAATCTGAGGACTCTTGAATCAAAATGATATCAAATGTGTGAAGTGACATCGTTGCCCAGAAAATGTTTCTGCCTGTCGACGCATCCCATAGACGATCAGTGGCCTCATTGCAGCATCTGTACACTCCAGCAAGAACAATGAAAGCATCCAGGTATTCCTCATCATGTCGCCATGGACTTTTTTTCCTTCAAGGTTTATCATAGTAATGATGATTCTTTCTAGTGACAATGGCATAAATATCTCAAAACATCTCTTGATGTCACTGACTTTGGTCAGAGCAAACCTTGTGATTCCAGGGGTCATTTTGATGACATTTGCAGCAGCTGCCCTGCCATGTACATCATGAGGTACTGAGCTCCAAAAGATCTTACCATTTTTGGACTTGAATCTTTCAGCAGGAGTAGCTTCAGCACCAGCGACCTCCACCTCTGATCAGATGTGTCTGTGTCTTCTGGATGATAGTCCACATTGTCTTCCTCCTTAGAAACCTGCCCATCTGAATCGCTATGCTGCTCTGTGTCCTCTCCTTCATTTTCACCAAAAATATGATCCAGAACTTAGCTCACTGTGAATCTTCTTCTCATTTTTTGTATGCTGCAAATTGTAAATGTGCACTCTGGAAGTCAAATGGCCACTCAAATAGTGAATTCACCTCACATGCCCGTGTTTATTTTGTTTTGTTTTTGTGCAGGTATACTGCAAAAAATATGCAAAATAAGAATCCCCTAAAGCTCATATGATTAGGAGAGGCGCTTGCTGTAAGTGTTTTAGCTGACAGTGCACTTATGATTTCAGTTTTGGCTTTAATTATTGCTTTATACTCATAATATTATACCTGGGTCGAAACCGACCCTAACAACACAAAGGTCATAATTTCAACTAGGGCATTTTATAATTTAGTGAAAATAATTTTTTTTATTTTATTTTGTAGAAATAGAGGTTCCTGACAAAGTCAAAAAGCCTTGATACAATAAACAAATGTATGTGATTTTTTTATGCATTTGAAATTTAAAATGGGTCGGTGCCGACCCTAACACGAGAGGAGGGTTAAGCCTAGACTCGGTGACGTCAGCCTACTACAACACATCCAGGACTTTTCACAGACACCTTTTTTTGGTAATCCTCTTTATCGAGAGGAGCTGTCTGATCAGCACCACACTGTGAGCTCCGTTCGTGCCAGGAATAGTTCCGTTATCACAAGCCACATTAATGGGCTTACACTCCCCTGATCGCATTTTCCACTCCTGATTTTGCCGGTCGCACATCATGTCGCTACTTTGTAAAGATAGTTATACATGATGCTTTTTGCGCAGACCCGTTTGGAGTACACTTTTACGCACTGAACTCAACATCGGGCTCGCGTTGGAGTGCTGAGAATTTAACTGTGAGGTTTTCACCTCTTTCTTGACCTCTCTGAGCGACACAAGCCGCCGGTATGTTTTCACTCTTGTCCGGGATGTTATGTTTTTGTGCTCTGGGATGTGGTCAGCTAACAAACAGGCAGGCGGACGATGGAAAGCGCTACATTTGCCGGGCAATACCCCTCACGGGCGATGCCAGTTGCCCTGTGACTTTGCTACCCGAGTTAAATGCCGGGGGTCAGGAAGAAGAGCTCAGAAACACGGTCATGCAGCTAAGGGAGACGATTTTACAACAGAAAGAAACGATTTCCAAACAGATTGGCACCATCAACGAGCTTACCACCAAGCTGTCTCTGTGCGCGTCAGCAACCACCGATAGAAAGTACGACAAAGGGGGAACATGGGGCAAAGACAAACAAAACACGATGGGGGACGTTCCCGGGGATCCAAATGAAAGTATCGACAATCTTGGAAAAACCATGCAGGGGCTCAAGGACCGACTGGAAAACCTTGAGGTAAGAGTCATTGCGCAAAGCATTGTGCCAAAGCCCGAACCTAAAAACCTGGTTTGCTTACGGATTACGGATTTAAGGGGATTAAAACAAACTGTCGATTCGCACAAAAGCAGAGCGTGACTTCTAAGAATTGTTACTGAGTTTATCGTGGAGAATCAAAGCAGTATGTGGGAAGAGATTATACAGCTAACTGGTTAATTTCTCGTGTGACCTGCCTTCACTTTGCTTGCGCTTTCAATAAATTGAATAGTCTTTTGTTCCTAGTCTTACCATGACTACCACACAGTATGAAAATACTCAGTTTCAAGCCCAGTATGTGCCTCCCACATTAAAATAAATGAGTGGATTCTCCTGACAGGAGAGGAAAACTGACTGAAAGACTTTTATTTAAACTCAATCTGTAAACCTGCCAATCAGTCACACAGAAGCTCACAGCTCTCAGGGGGGCTTAGTGCACATCCTGCTTATGATAACTGGTGATGTTGATCCTTCCTTAGCAACAGCAAATGAGGGCCAACATATCTGGAGCCTCGTTCCCCAGTGAGCTCCGTGACCTGCTGCAGCAACGTCTTGGAGAACTGGAGAAACAGCTCCTGAAAAAAGTCAGCACCTTGGAGGCGGAAAAGAGCATGCTGTCCAATGCCACAGCTGCCTACAGGCTGAAAACAGAGAGCACTCTAAACGCATTGGTAGAGAGGATCAATGAGTTGGAGAAAGGTACAGCCAAGCACAAACTCACATATTTACATTACAATAGCTGTAGAGAACAAATCAAGAGGAAATGTTATTTTGAGATATAAATAGGTTTCAATGACATACAGCCCATTTAACAGATTGGATGACTACACAGAGAATAGTCCCACACGAAAGGAAAATTACAAGAGTGGAGAAAGGCTGCTGCCCTCTGCACTCAGAATAGTCAAGATGATCTTATGAATCACCAAAGGTGAAATAACGGGTGAGAAGATTAGCCTCATGGGTCACCTCTCCCTCCTTACACCACGGGTCTTTTCTGCCGATCTTATTACAGGCGGAGGAGACTTCATATCCCCAGAACAGTTTAAGCTGTCCCTGCCCCAGCGTACCAATTACCTGTATGGCCGTATCACCAAGAGCTTGCCAGAGATGTATGCTTTCACTCTCTGCATGTGGATCAAGTCCAGCGCCAGCCCTGGCATAGGCACGCCTTTTTCTTACGGTGTACCAGGGCAAGCAAATGAGATTGTGCTGATTGAATGGGGCAACAACCCAATTGAGCTTCTCATTAATGACAAGGCAAGTAATTAAATCGGATTGAAATAGTGATTTAGTAAAAATCATATTTGTACCAAAACACACGTTTCAAAATTATAATGTCTTTTTGACCCTAGGTTGCTCAGCTTCCCCTGGAGGTTCGCGACGGCAGGTGGCACCACATCTGCATCTCTTGGACCACGCGAGATGGTCAGTGGGAGGCTTACCAAGACGGGGAGAAGCTGGGAGCTGGTGACAACCTGGCAGCCTGGCACCCCATCAAACCTGGAGGAGTGATCATCCTGGGGCAGGAGCAGGTGAAATGATACAGTAAAATCTTTGATGAATGTCTTTTTTTTTTTAGATTCATCGTCAAAAAAAGAATGTGTTGCAGCTATGTGCACTCAACTCAACACGCTCACATTACTGCAAGAAGAAAATAACTTGAAAATGCTGTACCAAGCGCTTCGACTAATAAGACGCACTATTTATGAGGTGTCTCTGCAAATTGCAGATGGAAAGAAGAAAATTACCCAGATTTAAAGCGGCACAAATGAGATCCAGGCTGATTATCAGAACAAAACAATTAACAGAAACAACAGTGAATCTATCACTGCCCACAGCTGCTGAGGTCGCTAAATGAATCAATGTATTATTACCTCTGCCAAGCAGGTAATAACGCATGTTTTTATTGACGTTTGTTTGTGTCCCTTTTAATGGCTTTACACAAAACCTGCCCAGTCTATTTTCGTGACACTTCGTGTTGAGGGAAGAAGCCATTAAATATTTGGTGTGCATCCAGATCCCTCTTTAAAAGGCATGAATGGCCGTTTGCTGAGGCTTGTGGTCTTTGAGTGCTGTTATCGTTTAAAAAAAAATCATATTACTGTTCAGTTCTGCAGGGAACATTTGGTATCCAAATCACTGCTAATCAAAGTTTACATAGCAGCATGCAGAATATTTATGTGATTGAAGGGAACCTAATTTCCACTTCCATATTTATATTCTTGGTTTCTGTTAGAGTAGCTTTGCATGATTCACAGTACAAAATAACTCCTCAGTTCCTCCTCTACCTGAGACGAGCCTTTTTACTCCTCTCCCTTTATAACCAGACTCCTTTTAAGCCAGCTTTCTTCTGAATGGCTGCCCCTTGCACTCAAAACAGTAGATCGGTTGGGACTGCTATTCTCACAGCCAGAGTTGTGTGTCTGAAATGACCATATTTAGTATATCCACTGTCTTTGACATCATACAGATTCAAGACTAGAAGAGTACATACATCACCAAAGCCGATGTCAGTTCTCTATCTTAATAATAATAATGGATTGCATTTATATAGTGCTTTTCGAGACCCTTAACGCGCTTTACAATTCCACTATTCATTCACTCTCACACACTGGTGGAGGCAAGCTACAGTTGTAGCCACAGCTGCCCTGGGGCAGACTGACAGAAGCAAGGCTGCCATATTGCACCATCGGCCCCTCTGGCCATCACCAGTAGGCGGTAGGTGAAGTGTCTTGCCCAAGAACACAACAACCAAGACAGACAGAGCTGGGGATCGATCGATAGGATTCATGAAATTTAGCTTGGTAGTTTTATCATACTCTTGATTGCAAACACATAAAACCACTGGACTTTATAGACTACACCTAACAAGGATTGCAACTGCAGTGCAGACAGATGACTGTGTCAGATGATTGCTTCAGGTCTTCAGGTCAAGCTTCTCAAAATTGTGTGAAGATGGTGTGAAAAGGTGCTTCAGCTGTAACAAGGACCAGCTTGACCAAGGTCAGGAGAATTGTTTGTCTAAGGACTTTGCACTCTTATCTGTCTACCACAAATTTTCTACCAGATATGACTAATAAATATTAAGTATTTTTCATATTTTCATTTTGAAATCAACAGTTTTAAAATCCGTTTCCTAAGTTTTGTTTCTCAAGCAGTTTATCCGTCAAGGGAGAGAGATTGAGTGAGAATCTGAATGTGAGGCAGAGGCTTAAATAACTGAAGGCGAGCCACAGGAGATCACAGCAGGTGGCACACAGGGAAGCATGATAGATGCTTTGCCAAAGTGACAAAGGAAAAACAGGACTATATAAACACAGAGGGCACAGCGGGAACTAAAAGAATAAAAATGAAGGCATGAACCAAAAAACAAACAACTGTAAAACTGAAAATTAAAAGAGAAGAAAAAAGTCAATAATATCACAAGAAAAAAAACTCAACCTCTGTTAAAATAATAAATTAATCAAATCAGGAATTCAACCATTCAGTGAACACATAATCAAGATTACAAATGCTAGAAGAACAATAAAAGCCAAACAAAAACCAAATATATTAACCGTGAATCTAAAGTTCAAATCAACATGAATACCCATGATGCTCTCACGTGATCGCTTAGTGTTACTAAATTATGAAACATAAAGTCTTTAAAAAATGACACATTTCTTAGAAAACAGATAAAGGACTTGACCTCGTGTCCAAGAGTACTTTAAAAGACAGTACAAAAGTTTAATGAGCAGTTCATTCCCACTGACTGGCTCTTCCTCCGCACTGGAACAGGTAATTACGTTTGATGATGTTGTTGTCGATGCGGTTTAAATTCACATCCTGCTGTTTATGGCTCTTCCAGGACGTGGTGGGCGGGCGCTTTGATGCCGGACAGGCTTTCGTGGGCGAGCTGAGTCAGGTGAACATTTGGGATCGCGTTCTGAAGCCCGTCGAGATCCAGTCTATGGCCAACTGCACTTCGTACGTCCCTGGGAATGTCGTCTCCTGGCTGGCGAGCAACGTCGAAGTTTTCGGGAGGGGAGCGTTCAAGCGGCCCTTGGAGATATGCCAGGAGAGGTTGCCCAACGCTTAAAAAAACCTCTCAGCCTGTCATTTGATTTGTTAATGTTTCCATCCATTCAACTTTTTTTATTTTAAGTAGTCTGTTCATACTGTGAGGCAGCTTGTTCATTTTATTTTTTTATAGTTGGATGCTTTTCGTAGTCTGGTTTACATTTACAGCTTTGAGATTACTGAACCAATTCTGAAAAAGACCCCCTGAGATTACAGCTGTGACATTTTGACCGTTTGGTGTGATCCAGCGTTCAGGGCCACACATCTAAGTGTGTATTGTTTCGCCCAGGCTGATCACAATCACCTCTGCTTGCGGTTTCCAGTGGCAATTAGAGCGCTCCTTAGTGACAGCAGTTTCTTCATCACGATTAGGATACTTGGCTTCAACAGCCGTAGTAACATAAGGCCGTAGGTATTGGTGCTAAGACGTAAAATGACCCCCCCCCACACACACACACACACACACACTCACTCTGAAGCTCTGAAGTAAAGAAAATCCACTCTAGTGCAGCACACTTGTAGTATGACAAACACATTAAGGTTCAGACCGACGTTGCCATTAACATGTGAGCGAGTGTTGCGTGCTGTGTAGGAGGAAAGATTAAAAGGGTGGCTAATGTTATGCCACCTCTTTAACCAAGCAATAGCACTGAGCCAACAGCAATCTGATCCTCACATGTTTGGCTCTTTTAAAGGGATAATACTAAAAAAAACAAAACAGAAAAACCCAAAGACCATATTTCATGTGGCGCTGATGGATGAAGCACATCAGCGATTGAAATAAATCTGTGTAAGACATGCTGCTGATTTCATTTTATAGCTTACGTGGTGAAAAACAAAAGTGGGATGCATATCTGTCACCAGTGCTGCTGCTCATCACTGTTCTCTCTTCCTGGCTTTTTCCATCACAGGAAATGGTGAATCATTTTGAAAACATACACACAGCTTCTGTGTTGTGATGACAAAGAGTGAAAAAAAAATTTAAAACCTTATAACATGTGCTTGAATGTAAATTTGAATGTAACTTTCCATTATGTAACGTCTCTGTCCAGAAAAAAAAGTATTTTTTTAATGTGGTCTGTTTTTAGCACATTTGTAAGGCTTTCTCCACCTTGTCCTGTGGCCTTTTCATAGAAGTGCCATTAAATGTTTTCTAAGTGTTTCCAAATGTTTACCATGTACAGAAAATGTGGAAAATAAAGATAATTATTCCTGCAAAATGAATTTACAAGTGAACACGAGTACTCTCTGTGAGACTGTTTAAAAAAAATCATATGAATCTTATATGCCAGTTTTAAAACCATCTTGTTTGTTAGGCGTCACACGAGTAAGACAGACTTACTGTCTTACGGCTGTTCAGACTCTGATGGCTTCAGTCAAACAGCAACAGATGTCCCGGGTGGATTTAGCAACTCTTAACAGATGAGAAAGGTCAGGGGTGACATCACGGACACTCTCTATTAGACAAGTCTGCCACAGCCTTGAAACTACATGACACACATTCATTATTTGAGTTATTTAAGTTTAAGTTTCACTAAAATCCAGAATTATGAAATCATATAGAATACCATCTTTTTATATGTTAGCTTAGCCGCCCAGCTTGAGCAAAACAAAGCAATCGGTTAAGTTTGACAGGTGAAAAATATTTTTTGCATTTCTCAAAACCAAGAATTGTCAAAACCTGTTATACTCTAAGGGTCTTTGAAGATGGGAATATTAACTGTGCTCTTGTGGATTAGTAGCGAAGAATAATTTATATAATTCACACAGGTTGTTTTCAGGAGAGGTAAGCATTTAAGAAGCTTAGGCTGGTCAAAAGAAAGCAAACCCTTAAAGGTTCAGGACATAATAAAAATAAGCTGGTTCTTAGCAGGTCTTAAAAATGTAATAGACACACAGAAGTAGTGTGTAAAAACTAAGTACACCCTTCCTGCTTCCACAGGAATTAAGAGGGTAAGTATCAGCCAGATGCTGCTTGATGAATCCACTTGATTAACTGATCATCAGAAAGTGTGGCCATTTCTATGAAAGCAGAAGCTTTTGCAGTTCGCTGCTCTGGAGCATTCAGGTATTTGGTAACACAATGCCAAGGAGGAAAAGCATCAGCAAGGATCCTAGTAGAAACAACTATTGCTGCCCATCAATCAGGGAGGGGTTATAAGGCCAACAGATTGAAGTCCATTATCTGCCAATCTTCTCAGGACTGTGCAGACCCCAGGTGCAGGCTGTGTAAAGATGCCCCTGAGACAATCCAGCACATAACAGAAGGATGCAAGATGCTAGCAGGCAGAGTATACATGGAACTCCATAAATAAGTGGCCAGCATAGTATACAGGAACATCTATGCAGAATATGGCCTGGAAGTTCTGAAGTCAAAATGGAAGAGGCACCCAGTGGTGGTCAAGAATGACTGAGGTAAGATCCTGTGGGACTTCCAGATACAGACGGACAATCTGGTGGACAAACGGACAAACTGGACATAGTAGTGGTAGACAAGCAGAGGAAGACAGCCGTAGAGATAGATGTAGCGATACCAAATGACAGCAACATCAAAAAGAAGGAACACGAAAAAGTGGAGAAGTACCAAGAGCTCAGAGAAGAGCTCGAGAAGATGTGCAGGGTGAAGGTAACAATGGTCTAAATGGTAATCGGAGCACTTGGTGCAGTGACCCCCAAGCTAGGGGAGTGACTCCAGCAGATCCCAGGAACAACTTCCGAGATCTCTGTCTGGAAGAGCGCAGTCCTAGGAAAAGCTAAGATACTGCAATGGACCCTCAAGCTCCCAGGCCTCTGATAGAGGACCTGAGCTTATTAGGGCCCGAGCACCGAGAGTGCGAAGGCCCTATTGTATCTGCTCCGTTTCTTATTATTAGGGCCCGAGCACCGAGAGTGCGAAGGCCCTATTGTATCTGCTCCGTTTCTTATTATTAGGGCCCGAGCACTGACTGTGCGAAGGCCCTATTGTATCTGCTCCGTTTCTTATTATTATTAGGGCCCGAGCACTGACAGTGCGAAGGCCCTATTGTAATTGCTCTGTTTATTATTATTATTATTATTATTAGGGCCCGAGCACCGAGAGTGCGAAGGCCCTATTGTATCTGCTCCGTTTCTTATTAGGGCCCGAGCACTGACTGTGCGAAGGCCCTATTGTATCTGCTCTGTTTCTTATTAGGGCCCGAGCACCGAGAGTGCGAAGGCCCTATTGTATCTGCTCCGTTTCTTATTATTATTAGGGCCCGAGCACCGAGAGTGCGAAGGCCCTATTGTATCTGCTCCGTTTCTTATTAGGGCCCGAGCACCGAGAGTGCGAAGGCCCTATTGTATCTGCTCCGTTTCTTATTATTATTAGGGCCCGAGCACTGAGAGTGCGAAGGCCCTATTGTATCTGCTCCGTTTCTTATTAGGGCCCGAGCACTGACTGTGCGAAGGCCCTATTGTATCTGCTCCGTTTCTTATTATTATTATTATTATTATTATTATTATTATTATTATTATTATTATTATTATTCAGGCAAAACAAGGGCCTTTTTGAGGGCCTAAACATGCTCAAAAACTCATGAAATTTTGCACACATGCCAGGTCTGGTGAAAAATTTTGTATTTTAATGGTTTTACATATGAGCACTGGGAAATGGCTCTACAGCGCCACCTATGCCTTGTAAAATGCAGCCCTACGACCACATCGTTTGTGCTACATGTATGAAATTTGGCACACATGTGTATCATGCCAAGACGAACAAAAAAGTCAGTGGGCCCATTGATGCAAACCCAACAGGAAGTCCGCCATTTGGAAGAGAAGGTGACATTTTGGCTCTAATTTTGCCATTTCCATGCCTCGAACTTTTGCGAACTCCTCCTTGGGATTTGGTTGTATAAGCTTCATCTTTGGTCAGTGTCAACTACACACCTGGGCCATGTTAAATTGCGGAGCTTTTGAGTTTTCACAATACTATGAGGCCGTGGCGCCATGGCGAATTTCGATGACTCGCCATGAAAATCTTATTGCCTCTCATTTTGTCATACATTTTCTGACCTTGACCAAAGTGAACACATATGATAAGGCTCCACCCCTGAACATATTTCAACTGCCATATTTGACACCAGGGACAGCGCCACCTAGTGGGAACAGGAAATGTCATGTTTTACACTTTGGGGTACAGTATAGTGATGGGTGACACCTGCAGCCTCAAATTTCTCCAGGAAAGCCTTAAGGAGTTGGTCTTGGCTTACAGTGAAAACTGTGACTTTTCGCAAAAGGGTGTGACCCCAGCAGCATGGCGAACTTTGATGTCACGCCATGAAGAAACAAATTAGTATAACTCAATGAAATCCAGTCTGTTCAGTACCAGACTTTACAGGCATGATGTCAGACCCGCCCTGAACAGATTGATGTGCCCATTGTCGGGAATACGTACAGCGCCACCTAGTGGCAACAGGAAATGTCATGGCTTTAATTTTGTTGTACTGATTTTCACAGGTTCATCGTGGCCACCTCAAAAGCGGTGAATATCAACATCAGTCCCTCGTGATGCTTTAGTGCAAAAATTGTGACTTTAAACTGAACGGCGCACCCTGGTGGCAACGCTGTTCACCGTGAAAAATGAAGTGGCTTTTGAGGGGCTTGGAAAGTTTATAGAGGCTTGAAATTTGCCGCACACCTCCATTGTGCTTAAGGCTTTGTTGTTATGTGATCATTTTCATTGAATAGCGCAAAATGGCTCCACAGCGCCCCCTACAAAATTTCAAAACATCAGCCCCAGCTCTGTGTTTTATCTATGAGTCTGAAACCTGGTAAGCTTATAGGAGATATCAAGATGTACAAAAAAGTCTCTTGGAGCAATATCCCAAATCCAACAGGAAGTCAGCCATTTTAAAATTAATGTGTAATTTTGATGACATTTTCCCCCCTTTTCAGGCCTCATACTTTGACGAACTCCTCCAAGGGATTTCATCATATTGAAGCATTCTTCAGTGTGTAGAATCTAAAGACCTTTGTGATGTTAAATTGCGAAGCTTTTTCCGTTCAGGGAAACGGGGTGGTCATGGCGGCACGTAGAGTTTCAATCACTCGCAAAAAGCAGTAATCTGCTGTCACTAAAAAACACAATGTCCAATCTCTCCCAAAGGTCGCAGGTGTGATGAGACTCGAGCTTGGAAATGTTTGTTATGCTATTTGTCAATAATGGTTAGAGCGCCACCTAGTGGCATGACTATAATCCTGGTTGAATAAGATGAAATGTTAGCTGGTGATTAAAAGCATGAAATCCATCAATGTGACATCACATCGGACGTGCCGGTTTGAGGTGTTGGCAGTGGCTCGACGTGCCGGGGGTGCGAGGGCCCTCATAACGCTGCTTGCAGCTTTAATTATTATTATTATTATTATTAGGGCCCGAGCACTGACAGTGCGAAGGCCCTATTGTAATTGCTCTGTTTATTATTATTATTATTATTATTATTAGGGCCCGAGCACCGAGAGTGCGAAGGCCCTATTGTATCTGCTCCGTTTCTTATTATTATTATTATTATTATTATTATTATTATTATTATTATTATTCACCCCAAACAAGGGCCTTTTTGAGGGCCTAAACATGCTCAAAAACTCATGAAATTTTGCACACATGCCAGGTCTGGTGAAAAATTTTGTATTTTAATGGTTTTACTTATGAGCACTGGGAAATGGCTCTAGAGCGCCACCTATGCCTTGTTAAATGCAGCCCTAGGACCACATCGTTTGAGCTACATGTATGAAATTTGGCACACATGTGTATCATGCCAATACGAACAAAAAAGTCTGTGGGCCCATTGACGCGAACCCAACAGGAAGTCCGCCATTTGGAAGAGAAGGTGACATTTTGGCTCTAATTTTGCCATTTCCATGCCTCGAACTTTTGCGAACTCCTCCTTGGGGTTTCATTTCATAACCTTCATATTTGGTCAGTGTCAACTACACCCTTGTGCCATGTTAAATTGCGGAGCTTTTGAGTTTTCACAATACTATGAGGCCGTGGCGCCATGGCGAATTTCGATGACTCGCCATGAAAATCTTATTGCCTCTCATTTTGTCATACATTTTCTGACCTTGACCAAAGTCAAGACATATGATAAGGCTCCACCCCTGAATATATTTCAACTGCCATATTTGACCTCAAGGACAGCGCCACCTAGTGGGAACAGGAAATGTCATGTTTTACACTTTGGGGTACAGTATAGTGATGGGTGACATCTGCAGCCTCAAATTTCTCCAGGAAAGCCTTAAGGAGTTGGTCTTGGGTTACAGTGAAAACTGTGACTTTTCGCAAAAGGGTGTGACCCCAGCAGCATGGCGAACTTTGATGTCACGCCATGAAGAAACAAATTAGTATAACTCAATGAAATCCAGTCTGATTAGTACCAGACTTTACAGGCATGATGTCAGACCCGCCCTGAACAGATTGATGTGCCCATTGTCGGAAATACGGACAGCGCCACCTAGTGGGAACAGGAAATGTCATGGCTTTAATTTTGTTGTACTGATTTTCACAGGTTCATCGTGGCCACCTCAAAAGCGGTGAATATCACCATCAGTCCCTTGTGATGCTTCAGTGCAAAAATTGTGACTTTAAACTGAACGGCGCACCCTGGTGGCAACGCGGTTCACCATGAAAGATGAAGTGGCTTTTGAGGGTCTTGGAAAGTTTATAGAGGCTTGAAATTTGGCACACACCTCCAAATGGATGTAGGCTTTGTTGTCATGTGATCATTTTCATTGAATAGCGCGAATTTGCTCCACAGCGCCCCCTACAAAATTTCAAAACAACAGCCCCTGCTCTGTGTTTCATCTATGAGTCTGAAACCTGGTAAGCTTATGGAAAATATCAAGATGTACAAAAAAGTCTCTTGGAGCAATATCCCAAATCCAACAGGAAGTCAGCCATTTTAAAATTAATGTGCAATTTTGGCGACATTTTCCCCTCTTTTCAGGCTTCATACTTTGACGAACTCCTCCAAGGGATTTCATCATATTGAACCATTCTCCAGTGTGTGGAATCTAAAGACCTTTGTGATGTTAAATTGCGAAGCTTTTTACGTTCAAGGAAACGGGGTGGTCATGGCGGCACGTGGAGTTTCAATCACTCGCCAAAAAGCAGTAATATGCTGTCACTCAAAGACACAAAGTCCAATCTCTCCCAAAGGTCGCAGGCGTGATGAGACTCGAGCTCGGAAATGTTTGTTATGCCCTTTGTCTATAATGGTTAGAGCGCCACCTAGTGGGACGACTATACTCATGGTTGAGCCAAATGAAATGTTAACTGGTGGTTAAATGCATGAATTCCATCAATGTGACATCAGATCGGAGGTGCTGGTTTTAGGTGTTGGGCGTGGCTCGACGCGCCGGGGGTGCGAGGGCCCTCATAACGCTGCTTGCAGCTTTAATTATTATTATTATTATTCCGGCAAATGAATTGGCCGTTTGAGGGCCTAAACATGCTCGAAAACTCATGAAATTTTGCACACGCGTCAGGTCTGGTGAAAATTTACGTATTTTAATGTTCTCAGATATGGCCAGGGAAAATTAGCTCAGTAGCGCCACCTAGAAAAATGAAAAACGCGAGCCCCCGGTATGGGTATGACCTACATGTTTGAAAGTCGGTACACCTATATAACGTTCAGAGTCGAACAAAAAAGTCTATTATGGCAATGTCCTAAACCCAACAGGAAGTCCGCCATTTTGGATTGAAGGTGACATTTTGGCTCTGATTTTACCATTTCCATGCCTCGAACTTTAACGAACTCCTCCTTGGGGTTTGATTTCATAACCTTCATATTTGGTCAGTGCCAACTACACCCTTGTGCCATGTTAAATTGCGGAGCTTTTGAGTTTTCACAATACTATGAGGCCGTGGCGCCATGGCGAATTTCGATGACTCGCCATGAAAATCTTATTGCCTCTCATTCTGTCATACATGTTCCGATCTGGACCAAAGAGCACACATATGATAAGGCTCCACCCCTGAACATATTTCAACTGCCATATTTGACATCAAGGACAGCGCCACCTAGTGGGAACAGGAAATGTCATGTTTTACACTTTGGGGTACAGTATAGTGAAGGGTGACATCTGCAGCCTCAAATTTCTCCAGGAAAGCCTTAAGGAGTTGGTCTTGGGTTACAGTGAAAACTGTGAGTTTTCGCGAAAGGGTGTGACCCCAGCAGTATGGCGAACTTTGATGTCACGCCATGAAGAAACAAATTAGTATAACTCAATGAAATCCAGTCTGATCAGTACCAGACTTTACAGGCATGATGTCAGACCCGCCCTGAACAGATTGATGTGCCCATTGTCGGAAATACGGACAGCGCCACCTAGTGGCAACAGGAAATGTCATGGCTTTAATTTTGTTGTACTGATTTTCACAGGTTCATCTTGGCCACCTCAAAAGCGGTGAATATCACCATCAGTCCCTCGTGATGCTTCAGTGCAAAAATTGTGAGTTTAAACTGAACGGCGCACCCTGGTGGCAACGCTGTTCAACATGAAAGATGAAGTGGCTTTTGAGGGTCTTGGCAAGTTTATAGAGGCTTGAAATTTGGCACACACCTCCAAATGGATGAAGGCTTTGTTGGCATGTGATCATTTTCATTGAATAGCGCGAAATTGCTCCACAGCGCCCCCTACAAAATTTCAAAACCACAGCCCCTGCTCTGTGTTCTATGTATGATTCTGAAACCTGGTAAGCTTATAGGAGATATCAAGATGTACAAAAAAGTCTCTTGGTGCAATATCCCAAATCCAACAGGAAGTCAGCCATTTTAAAATTAATGTGCAATTTTGGCGACATTTTCCCCTCTTTTCAGGCTTCATACTTTGACGAACTCCTCCAAGGGATTTCATCATATTGAACCATTCTCCAGTGTGTGGAATCTAAAGACCTTTGTGATGTTAAATTGCGAAGCTTTTTACGTTCAAGGAAACGGGGTGGTTATGGCGGCACTTAGAGTTTGAATCACTCGCCAAAAAGCAGTAATCTGCTGTCACTCAAAAACACAATGTCCAATCTCTCCCAAAGGTCGCAGGTGTGATGAGACTTGAGCTTGGAAGTGTTTGTTATGCCATTTGTACATAATGGTTAGAGCGCCACCTAGTGGAACGACTAACTAATCATGAATGAATGAGTTGAAATGTTAGCTGGTGGTTAAATGCATGAATTCCATCAATGTGACATCAGATCGGACGTGCTGGTTTTAGGTGTTGGGCGTGGCTCGACGCGCCGGGGGTGCGAGGGCCCTCATAACGCTGCTTGCAGCTTTAATTATTATTATTATTATTATTCACCCCAAACAAGGGCCTTTTTGAGGGCCTAAACATGCTCAAAAACTCATGAAATTTTGCACACATGCCAGGTCTGGTGAAAAATTTTGTATTTTAATGGTTTTACATATGAGCACTGGGAAATGGCTCTACAGCGCCACCTATGCCTTGTTAAATGCAGCCCTACGACCACATCCTTTGGGCTACATGTATGAAATTTGGCACACATGTGTATCATGCCAAGACGAACAAAAAAGTCAGTGGGCCCATTGACGCAAACCCAACAGGAAGTCCGCCATTTGGAAGAGAAGGTGACATTTTGGCTCTAATTTTGCCATTTCCATGCCTCGAACTTTTGCGAACTCCTCCTTGGGATTTGGGCGTATAAGCTTCAAATTTGGACAGTGTCAACTACACCCTTGTGCCATGTTAAATTGCGGAGCTTTTGAGTTTTCACAATACTATGAGGCCGTGGCGCCATGGCGAATTTTGATGACTCGCCATGAAAATCTTATTGCCTCTCATTTTGTCATACATTTTCTGACCTTGACCAAAGTGAACACATATGATAAGGCTCCACCCCTGAACATATTTCAACTGCCATATTTGACACCAGGGACAGCGCCACCTAGTGGGAACAGGAAATGTCATGTTTTACACTTTGGGGTACAGTATTGTGATGGGTGACATCTGCAGCCTCAAATTTCTCCAGGAAAGCCTTAAGGAGTTGGTCTTGGGTTACAGTGAAAACTGTGACTTTTCACGAAAGGGTGTGACCCCAGCAGCATGGCGAACTTTGATGTCACGCCATGAAGAAACAAATTAGTATAACTCAATGAAATCCAGTCTGATCAGTACCAGACTTTACAGGCATGATGTCAGACCCGCCCTGAACAGATTGATGTGCCCATTGTCGGAAATACGGACAGCGCCACCTAGTGGCAACAGGAAATGTCATGGCTTTAATTTTGTTGTACTGATTTTCACAGGTTCATCGTGGCCACCTCAAAAGCGGTGAATATCACCATCAGTCCCTCGTGATGCTTCAGTGCAAAAATTGTGACTTTAAACTGAACGGCGCACCCTGGTGGCAACGCGGTTCATCATGAAAGATGAAGTGGCTTTTGAGGGGCTTGGAAAGTTTATAGAGGCTTGAAATTTGGCGCACACCTCCAAATGGATGAAGGCATTGTTGTTATGTAACCATTTTCCTTGAATAGGGCAAAATGGCTCCACAGCGCCCCCTACAATATTTCAAAACATCAGCCCCTGCTCTGTGTTTCATCTATGAGTCTGACACTTGGTAAGCTTGTGTAAGATATCAAGATGTACAAAAAAGTCTCTTGGAGCAATATCCCAAATCCAACAGGAAGTCAGCCATTTTAAAATTAATGTGTAATTTTGATGACATTTTCCCCCCTTTTCAGGCCTCATACTTTGACGAACTCCTCCAAGGGATTTCATCATATTGAAGCATTCTTCAGTGTGTAGAATCTAAAGACCTTTGTGATGTTAAATTGCGAAGCTTTTTCCGTTCAGGGAAACGGGGTGGTCATGGCGGCACGTAGAGTTTCATTCACTCGCAAAAAGCAGTAATCTGCTGTCACTAAAAAACACAATGTCCAATCTCTCCCAAAGGTCGCAGGTGTGATGAGACTCGAGCTTGGAAATGTTTGTTATGCTATTTGTCAATAATGGTTAGAGCGCCACCTAGTGGCATGACTATAATCCTGGTTGAATAAGATGAAATGTTAGCTGGTGATTAAAAGCATGAAATCCATCAATGTGACATCACATCGGACGTGCCGGTTTGAGGTGTTGGCAGTGGCTCGACGTGCCGGGGGTGCGAGGGCCCTCATAACGCTGCTTGCAGCTTTAATTAGGGCCCGAGCACCGAGAGTGCGAAGGCCCTATTGTATCTGCTCCGTTTCTTATTATTATTATTATTATTATTATTATTATTATTAGGGCCCGAGCACCGAGAGTGCGAAGGCCCTATTGTATCTGCTCCGTTTCTTATTATTAGGGCCCGAGCACCGAGAGTGCGAAGGCCCTATTGTATCTGCTCCGTTTCTTATTATTATTATTATTATTATTATTATTATTATTATTATTATTATTATTATTATTATTATTATTCAGGCGAAACAAGGGCCTTTTTGAGGGCCTAAACATGCTCAAAAACTCATGAAATTTTGCACACATGCCAGGTCTGGTGAAAAATTTTGTATTTTAATGGTTTTACATATGAGCACAGGGAAATGGCTCTAGAGCGCCACCTATGCCTTGTTAAATGCAGCCCTACGACCACATCGTTTGAGCTACATGTATGAAATTTGGCACACATATGTATCATGCCAAGACGAACAAAAAAGTCTGTGGGCCCATTGACGCAAACCCAACAGGAAGTCCGCCATTTGGAAGAGAAGGTGACATTTTGGCTCTAATTTTGCCATTTCCATGCCTCGAACTTTTGCGAACTCCTCCTTGGGGTTTGATTTCATAACCTTCATATTTGGTCAGTGTCAACTACACCCTTGTGCCATGTTAAATTGCGGAGCTTTTGAGTTTTCACAATACGGTGAGGCCGTGGCGCCATGGCGAATTTCGATGACTCGCCATGAAAATCTTATTGCCTCTCATTTTGTCATACATTTTCTGACCTTGACCAAAGTGAACACATATGATAAGGCTCCACCCCTGAACATATTTCAACTGCCATATTTGACACCAGGGACAGCGCCACCTAGTGGGAACAGGAAATGTCATGTTTTACACTTTGGGGTACAGTATTGTGATGGGTGACATCTGCAGCCTCAAATTTCTCCAGGAAAGCCTTAAGGAGTTGGTCTTGGGTTACAGTGAAAACTGTGACTTTTCACGAAAGGGTGTGACCCCAGCAGCATGGCGAACTTTGATGTCACGCCATGAAGAAACAAATTAGTATAACTCAATGAAATCCAGTCTGATCAGTACCAGACTTTACAGGCATGATGTCAGACCCGCCCTGAACAAATTGATATGCCCATTGTCGGAAATACGGACAGCGCCACCTAGTGGCAACAGGACATGTCATGGCTTTAACTTTGTTGTACTGATTTTCACAGGTTGATCGTGGCCACCTCAAAAGCGGTGAATATCACCATCAGTCCCTCGTGATGCTTCAGTGCAAAAATTGTGACTTTAAACTGAACGGCGCACCCTGGTGGCAACGCAGTTCATCATGAAAGATGAAGTGGCTTTTGAGGGGCTTGGAAAGTTTATAGAGGCTTGAAATTTGGCACACACCTCCAAATGGATGAAAGCATTGTTGTTATGTAACCATTTTACTTGAATAGCGCAAAATGGCTCCACAGCGCCCCCTACAATATTTCAAAACATCAGCCCCTGCTCTGTGTTTCATCTATGAGTCTGACACTTGGTAAGCTTGTGTAAGATATCAAGATGTACAAAAAAGTCTCTTGGAGCAATATCCCCAATCCAACAGGAAGTCAGCCATTTTAAAATTAATGTGTAATTTTGATGACATTTTCCCCTCTTTTCAGGCTTCATACTTTGACGAACTCCTCCAAGGGATTTCATCATATTGAAGCATTCTTCAGTGTGTAGAATCTAAAGACCTTTGTGATGTTAAATTGCGAAGCTTTTTCCGTTCAGGGAAATGGGGTGGTCATGGCGGCACGTAGAGTTTCAATCACTCGCAAAAAGCAGTAATCTGCTGTCACTAAAAAACACAATGTCCAATCTCTCCCAAAGGTCGCAGGTGTGATGAGACTCGAGCTTGGAAATGTTTGTTATGCTATTTGTCAATAATGGTTAGAGCGCCACCTAGTGGCATGACTATAATCCTGGTTGAATAAGATGAAATGTTAGCTGGTGATTAAAAGCATGAAATCCATCAATGTGACATCACATCGGAGGTGCTGGTTTTAGGTGTTGGGCGTGGCTCGACGTGCCGGGGGTGCGAGGGCCCTCATAACGCTGCTTGCAGCTTTAATTAGGGCCCGAGCACTGACAGTGCGAAGGCCCTATTGTAATTGCTCTGTTTATTATTATTAGGGCCCGAGCACTGAGAGTGCGAAGGCCCTATTGTATCTGCTCCGTTTCTTATTAGGGCCCGAGCACTGACTGTGCGAAGGCCCTATTGTATCTGCTCCGTTTCTTATTATTATTATTATTCACCCCAAACAAGGGCCTTTTTGAGGGCCTAAACATGCTCAAAAACTCATGAAATTTTGCAGACATGCCAGGTCTGGTGAAAAATTTTGTATTTTAATGGTTTTACTTATGAGCACTGGGAAATGGCTCTAGAGCGCCACCTATGCCTTGTTAAATGCAGCCCTACAACCACATAGTTTGAGCTACATGTATGAAATTTGGCACACATGTGTATCATGACGAGCCGAACAAAAAAGTCAGTGGGCCCATTGATGCAAACCCAACAGGAAGTCCGCAATTTAGAAGTGAAGGTGACATTTTGGCTCTAATTTTGTCGTTTCCATGCCTCGAACTTTAACGAACTCCTCCTTGGAAATTGGTCGTATAAGCTTCATATTTGGTCAGTGCCAACTACACCCTTGTGCCATGTTAAATTGCGGAGCTTTTGAGTTTTCACAATACTATGAGGCCGTGGCGCCATGGCGAATTTCGATGACTCGCCATGAAAATCTTATTGCCTCTCATTCTGTCATACATTGTCCGATCTGGACCAAAGAGCACACATATGATAAGGCTCCAGCCCTGAACATATTTCAACTGCCATATTTGACGTCAGCGACAGCGCCACCTAGTGGGAACAGGAAATGTCATGTTTTACACTTTGGGGTACAGTATTGTGATGGGTGACATCTGCAGCCTCAAATTTCTCCAGGAAAGGCGTAAGGAGTTGGTCTTGGGGTACAGTGAAAACTGTGACTTTTCACGAAAGGGTGTGACCTCAGCAGCATGGCGAACTTTGATATCTCGCCATGAAGAAACAAATTAGTATAACTCCATGAAATCCAGTCTGATTAGTACCAGACTTTACAGGCATGATATCAGACCCGCCCTGAACAAATTGATGTGCCCATTGTCAGGAATATGAAGAGCGCCACCTAGTGGGAACAGGAAATGTCATGTCTTACACTTTGTTGTACTGATTTTCACAGGTTCATTGTGGATACCTCAAAAGCGGTGAATGTCACCGTCAGTCCTTCATGATGCTGCAGTGCGAAAATTGTGACTTTATACTGAACGGTGCACCCTGGTGGCAACGCTGTTCACCATGAAAGATGAAGTGGTTTTTGAGGGGCTTGGAAAGTTTAAAAAGTCTTGAAATTTGGCCCACACCTCCATTGTGCTTAAGGCTTTGTTGTTATGTGATCATTTTCATTGAATATCCCAAAATGGCTCCACAGCGCCCCCTACAAAATTTCAAAACCACAGCCCCAGCTCTGTGTTTTATGTATGAGTCTGAAACCTGGTAAGCTTATAGGAGATATCAAGATGTACAAAAAAGTCTCTTGGAGCAATATCCCAAATACAACAGGAAGTCAGCCATTTTAAAATTAATGTGCAATTTTGGCAACATTTCCCCCTCTTTCCAGGCACCGTTCTTTGACGAACTCCTCCAAGGGATTTCATCATATTGAACCAATCTCCAGTGTGTGGAATCTAAAGACCTTTGTGATGTTAAATTGCGAAGCTTTTTACGTTCAGGGAAACGGGGTTGTCATGGCGGCACGTGGAGTTTCAATCACTCGCCAAAAAGCAGTAATCTGCTGTCACTCAAAATCAAAATGTCCAAACTCTCCCAAAGGTCGCAGGCGTGATGAGACACGAGCTAGGAAATGTTTGTTATGCCATTTGTCAGTAATGGTTAGAGCGCCACCTAGTGGAACGACTAACTAATCATAAATGAATGAGTTGAAATGTTAGCTGGTGGTTAAATGCATGAATTCCATCAATGTGACATCAGATCGGAGGTGCTGGTTTTAGGTGTTGGGCGTGGCTCGACGCGCCGGGGGTGCGAGGGCCCTCATAACGCTGCTTGCAGCTTTAATTATTATTATTATTATTATTCACCCCAAACAAGGGCCTTTTTGAGGGCCTAAACATGCTCAAAAACTCATGAAATTTTGCACACATGCCAGGTCTGGTGAAAAATTTTGTATTTTAATGGTTTTACATATGAGCACTGGGAAATGGCTCTACAGCGCCACCTATGCCTTGTTAAATGCAGCCCTACGACCACATGGTTTGAGCTACATGTATGAAATTTGGCACACATGTGTATCATGCCAAGACGAACAAAAAAGTCTGTGGGCCCATTGACGCAAACCCAACAGGAAGTCCGCCATTTGGAAGAGAAGGTGACATTTTGGCTCTAATTTTGCCATTTCCATGCCTCGAACTTTTGCGAACTCCTCCTTGGGGTTTGATTTCATAACCTTCAAATTTGGACAGTGTCAACTACACCCTTGTGCCATGTTAAATTGCGGAGCTTTTGAGTTTTCACAATACTATGAGGCCGTGGCGCCATGGCGAATTTCGATGACTCGCCATCAAAATCTTATTGCCTCTCATTTTGTCATACATTTTCTGACCTTGACCAAAGTGAACACATATGATAAGGCTCCACCCCTGAACATATTTCAACTGCCATATTTGACACCAGGGACAGCGCCACCTAGTGGGAACAGGAAATGTCATGTTTTACACTTTGGGGTACAGTATAGTGATGGGTGACATCTGCAGCCTCAAATTTCTCCAGGAAAGCCTTAAGGAGTTGGTCTTGGGTTACAGTGAAAACTGTGAGTTTTCGCGAAAGGGTGTGACCCCAGCAGCATGGCGAACTTTGATGTCACGCCATGAAGAAACAAATTAGTATAACTCAATGAAATCCAGTCTGATTAGTACCAGACTTTACAGGCATGATGTCACACCCGCCCTGAACAGATTGATGTGCCCATTGTCAGGAATATGAAGAGCGCCACCTAGTGGGAAGAGGAAATGTCATGTCTTACACTTTGTTGTACTGATTTTCACAGGTTCATCGTGGCCACCTCAAAAGCGGTGAATATCACCATCAGTCCCTCGTGATGCTTCAGTGCAAAAATTGTGACTTTAAACTGAACGGCGCACCCTGGTGGCAACGCTGTTCACCATGAAAGATGAAGTGGCTTTTGAGGGTCTTGGCAAGTGTATAGAGGCTTGAAATTTGGCCCACACCTCCAATGTGCTTAAGGCTTTGTTGTCATGTGATAATTTTCATTGAATATCCCAAAATGGCTCCACAGCGCCCCCTACAAAATTTCAAAACCACAGCCCCAGCTCTGTGTTTTATGTATGAATCTGAAACCTGGTAGGCTTATAGGAGATATCAAAATGTACAAAAAAGTCTCTTGGAGCAATATCCCAAATCCAACAGGAAGTCAGCCATTTTAAAATTAATGTGTAATTTTGGCGACATTTTCCCCTCTTTTCAGGCTTCATACTTTGACGAACTCCTCCAAGGGATTTCATCAGATTGGACCGATCTGAATTTTGTGGAATCTAAAGACCTTTGTGATGTTAAATTGCGAAGCTTTTTACGTTCAGGGAAACGGGGTGGTCATGGCGGCACTTAGAGTTTCAATCACTCACCAAAAAGCAGTAATCTGCTGTCACTCAAAAACACAATATCCAATCTCTCCCAAACGTCGCAGGTGTGATGAGACTCGAGCTCGGAAATGTTTGTTATGCCATTTGTCGGTAATAGTTAGAGCGCCACCTAGTGGGACGACTATAATCATGGTTCAATGAGATGAAATGTTAGCTGGTGGTTAAATGCATGAATTCCATCAATGTGACATCACATCGGACGTGCTGGTTTTAGGTGTTGGGCGTGGCTCGACACGCCAGGGTGCGAGGGCCCTCATAACGCTGCTTGCAGCTTTAATTATTATTATTATTATTATTATTATTATTATTATTCAGGCGAAACAAGGGCCTTTTTGAGGGCCTAAACATGCTCAAAAACTCATGAAATTTTGCACACATGCCAGGTCTGGTGAAAAATTTTGTATTTTAATGGTTTTACATATGAGCACTGGGAAATGGCTCTAGAGCGCCACCTATGCCTTGTTAAATGCAGCCCTACGACCACATCGTTTGAGCTACATGTATGAAATTTGGCACACATATGTATCATGCCAAGACGAACAAAAAAGTCTGTGGGCCCATTGACGCAAACCCAACAGGAAGTCCGCCATTTGGAAGAGAAGGTGACATTTTGGCTCTAATTTTGCCATTTCCATGCCTCGAACTTTTGCGAACTCCTCCTTGGGGTTTGATTTCATAACCTTCATATTTGGTCAGTGTCAACTACACCCTTGTGCCATGTTAAATTGCGGAGCTTTTGAGTTTTCACAATACTATGAGGCCGTGGCGCCATGGCGAATTTCGATGACTCGCCATGAAAATCGTATTGCCTCTCATTTTGTCATACATTTTCTGACCTTGACCAAAGTGAACACATATGATAAGGCTCCACCCCTGAACATATTTCAACTGCCATATTTGACACCAGGTACAGCGCCACCTAGTGGGAACAGGAAATGTCATGTTTTACACTTTGGGGTACAGTATTGTGATGGGTGACATCTGCAGCCTCAAATTTCTCCAGGAAAGCCTTAAGGAGTTGGTCTTGGGTTACAGTGAAAACTGTGACTTTTCACGAAAGGGTGTGACCCCAGCAGCATGGCGAACTTTGATGTCACGCCATGAAGAAACAAATTAGTATAACTCAATGAAATCCAGTCTGATCAGTACCAGACTTTACAGGCATGATGTCAGACCCGCCCTGAACAGATTGATGTGCCCATTGTCGGAAATACGGACAGCGCCACCTAGTGGCAACAGGAAATGTCATGGCTTTAATTTTGTTGTACTGATTTTCACAGGTTCATCGTGGCCACCTCAAAAGCGGTGAATATCAACATCAGTCCCTCGTGATGCTTCAGTGCAAAAATTGTGACTTTAAACTGAACGGCGCACCCTGGTGGTAACGCGGTTCACCATGAAAGATGAAGTGGCTTTTGAGGGGCTTGGAAAGTTTATAGAGGCTTGAAATTTGGCACACACCTCCAAATGGATGAACGCTTTGTTGGCATGTGATCATTTTCATTGAATAGCGCGAAATGGCTCCACAGCGCCCCCTACAATATTTCAAAACATCAGCCCCTGCTCTGTGTTTCATCTATGAGTCTGACACTTGGTAAGCTTGTGTAAGATATCAAGATGTACAAAAAAGTCTCTTGGAGCAATATCCCAAATCCAACAGGAAGTCAGCCATTTTAAAATTAATGTGTAATTTTGATGACATTTTCCCCCCTTTTCAGGCCTCATACTTTGACGAACTCCTCCAAGGGATTTCATCATATTGAAGCATTCTTCAGTGTGTAGAATCTAAAGACCTTTGTGATGTTAAATTGCGAAGCTTTTTCCGTTCAGGGAAACGGGGTGGTCATGGCGGCACGTAGAGTTTCAATCACTCGCAAAAAGCAGTAATCTGCTGTCACTAAAAAACACAATGTCCAATCTCTCCCAAAGGTCGCAGGTGTGATGAGACTCGAGCTTGGAAATGTTTGTTATGCTATTTGTCAATAATAGTTAGAGCGCCACCTAGTGGCATGACTATAATCCTGGTTGAATAAGATGAAATGTTAGCTGGTGATTAAAAGCATGAAATCCATCAATGTGACATCACATCGGACGTGCCGGTTTGAGGTGTTGGCAGTGGCTCGACGTGCCGGGGGTGCGAGGGCCCTCATAACGCTGCTTGCAGCTTTAATTATTAGGGCCCGAGCACCGAGAGTGCGAAGGCCCTATTGTATCTGCTCCGTTTCTTATTATTATTATTATTATTATTATTAGGGCCCGAGCACCGAGAGTGCGAAGGCCCTATTGTATCTGCTCCGTTTCTTATTATTATTATTATTATTATTATTATTATTATTATTATTATTATTATTATTATTCACCCCAAACAAGGGCCTTTTTGAGGGCCTAAACATGCTCAAAAACTCATGAAATTTTGCACACATGCCAGGTCTGGTGAAAAATTTTGTATTTTAATGGTTTTACATATGAGCACTGGGAAATGGCTCTAGAGCGCCACCTATGCCTTGTTAAATGCAGCCCTACGACCACATCGTTTGAGCTACATGTATGAAATTTGGCACACATGTGTATCATGCCAAGACGAACAAAAAAGTCTTGGGGCCCATTGACGCAAACCCAACAGGAAGTCCGCCATTTGGAAGAGAAGGTGACATTTTGGCTCTAATTTTGCCATTTCCATGCCTCGAACTTTAACGAACTCCTCCTTGGGATTTGGTCGTATAATCTTCATATTTGGTCAGTGTCAACTACACACCTGGGCCATGTTAAATTGCGGAGCTTTTGAGTTTTCACAATACTATGAGGCCGTGGCGCCATGGCGAATTTCGATGACTCGCCATGAAAATCTTATTGCCTCTCATTTTGTCATACATTTTCTGACCTTGACCAAAGTGAACACATATGATAAGGCTCCACCCCTGAACATATTTCAACTGCCATATTTGACATCAAGGACAGCGCCACCTAGTGGGAACAGGAAATGTCATGTTTTACACTTTGGGGTACAGTATAGTGATGGGTGACATCTGCAGCCTCAAATTTCTCCAGGAAAGCCTTAAGGAGTTGGTCTTGGGTTACAGTGAAAACTGTGAGTTTTCGCGAAAGGGTGTGACCCCAGCAGCATGGCGAACTTTGATGTCACGCCATGAAGAAACAAATTAGTATAACTCAATGAAATCCAGTCTGATCAGTACCAGACTTTACAGGCATGATGTCAGACCCGCCCTGAACAGATTGATGTGCCCATTGTCGGAAATACGGACAGCGCCACCTAGTGGCAACAGGAAATGTCATGGCTTTAACTTTGTTGTACTGATTTTCACAGGTTGATCGTGGCCACCTCAAAAGCGGTGAATATCACCATCAGTCCCTCGTGATGCTTCAGTGCAAAAATTGTGACTTTAAACTGAACGGCGCACCCTGGTGGCAACGCGGTTCATCATGAAAGATGAAGTGGCTTTTGAAGGGCTTGGAAAGTTTATAGAGGCTTGAAATTTGGCACACACCTCCAAATGGATGAAGGCATTGTTGTTATATAACCATTTTCCTTGAATAGCGCAAAATGGCTCCACAGCGCCCCCTACAATATTTCAAAACATCAGCCCCTGCTCTGTGTTTCATCTATGAGTCTGACACTTGGTAAGCTTGTGTAAGATATCAAGATGTACAAAAAAGTCTCTTGGAGCAATATCCCAAATCCAACAGGAAGTCAGCCATTTTAAAATTAATGTGTAATTTTGATGACATTTTCCCCCCTTTTCAGGCCTCATACTTTGACGAACTCCTACAAGGGATTTCATCATATTGAAGCATTCTTCAGTGTGTAGAATCTAAAGACCTTTGTGATGTTAAATTGCGAAGCTTTTTCCGTTCAGGGAAACGGGGTGGTCATGGCGGCACGTAGAGTTTCAATCACTCGCAAAAAGCAGTAATCTGCTGTCACTAAAAAACACAATGTCCAATCTCTCCCAAAGGTCGCAGGTGTGATGAGACTCGAGCTTGGAAATGTTTGTTATGCTATTTGTCAATAATGGTTAGAGCGCCACCTAGTGGCATGACTATAATCCTGGTTGAATAAGATGAAATGTTAGCTGGTGATTAAAAGCATGAAATCCATCAATGTGACATCACATCGGACGTGCCGGTTTGAGGTGTTGGCAGTGGCGAGACGTGCCGGGGGTGCGAGGGCCCTCATAACGCTGCTTGCAGCTTTAATTATTATTATTATTATTCACCCCAAACAAGGGCCTTTTTGAGGGCCTAAACATGCTCAAAAACTCATGAAATTTTGCACACATGCCAGGTCTGGTGAAAAATTTTGTATTTTAATGGTTTTACATATGAGCACTGGGAAATGGCTCTACAGCGCCACCTATGCCTTGTTAAATGCAGCCCTACGACCACATCGTTTGAGCTACATGAATGAAATTTGGCACACATGTGTATCATGCCAAGACGAACAAAAAAGTCAGTGGGCCCATTGACGCAAACCCAACAGGAAGTCCGCCATTTGGAAGAGAAGGTGACATTTTGGCTCTAATTTTGCCATTTCCATGCCTCGAACTTTAACGAACTCCTCCTTGGGATTTGGTCGTATAAGCTTCATATTTGGTCAGTGCCAACTACACCCTTGTGCCATGTTAAATTGCGGAGCTTTTGAGTTTTCACAATACTATGAGGCCGTGGCGCCATGGCGAATTTCGATGACTCGCCATGAAAATCTTATTGCCTCTCATTTTGTCATACAATTTCTGACCTTGACCAAAGTGAACACATATGATAAGGCTCCACCCCTGAACATATTTCAACTGCCATATTTGACATCAAGGACAGCGCCACCTAGTGGGAACAGGAAATGTCATGTTTTACACTTTGGGGTACAGTATAGTGATGGGTGACATCTGCAGCCTCAAATTTCTCCAGGAAAGCCTTAAGGAGTTGGTCTTGGGTTACAGTGAAAACTGTGAGTTTTCGCGAAAGGGTGTGACCCCAGCAGCATGGCGAACTTTGATGTCACGCCATGAAGAAACAAATTAGTATAACTCAATGAAATCCAGTCTGATCAGTACCAGACTTTACAGGCATGATGTCAGACGCGCCCTGAACAGATTGATGTGCCCATTGTCAGGAATATGAAGAGCGCCACCTAGTGGGAACAGGAAATGTCATGTCTTACACTTTGTTGTACTGATTTTCACAGGTTCATTGTGGACACCTCAAAAGCGGTGAATATCACCATCAGTCCTTCATGATGCTGCAGTGCGAATATTGTGACTTTATACTGAACGGCGCACCCTGGTGGCAACGCTGTTCACCATGAAAAATGAAGTGGCTTTTGAGGGGCTTGGAAAGTTTAAAAAGTCTTGAAATTTGGCGCACACCTCCAATGTGCATAAGGCTTTGTTGTTATGTGATCATTTTCATTGAATAGCGCAAAATGGCTCCACAGCGCCCCCTACGAAATTTCAAAACATCAGCCCCAGCTCTGTGTTTTATGTATGAGTCTTAAACCTGGTAAGCTTATAGGAGATATCAAGATGTACAAAAAAGTCTCTTGGAGCAATATCCCAAATCCAACAGGAAGTCAGCCATTTTAAAATTAATGTGTAATTTTGATGACATTTTCCCCCCTTTTCAGGCCTCATACTTTGACGAACTCCTCCAAGGGATTTCATCAGATTGGACCGATCTGCAGTTTGTGGAATCTAAAGACCTTTGTGATGTTAAATTGCGAAGCTTTTTACGTCCAGGGAAACGGGGTGGTTATGGCGGCACTTAGAATTTCAATCACTCGCCAAAAAGCAGTAATCTGCTGTCACTCAAAAACACAATGTCCAATCTCTCCCAAACGTCTCAGGTGTGATGAGACTCGAGCTTGGAAGTGTTTGTTATGCCATTTGTACATAATGGTTAGAGCGCCACCTAGTGGAACGACTAACTAATCATGAATGAATGAGTTGAAATGTTAGCTGGTGGTTAAATGCATGAATTCCATCAATGTGACATCAGATCGGACGTGCTGGTTGTAGGTGTTGGGTGTGGCTCGACACGCCGGGGTGCGAGGGCCCTCATAACGCTGCTTGCAGCTTTAATTATTATTATTATTATTATTATTATTCACCCCAAACAAGGGCCTTTTTGAGGGCCTAAACATGCTCAAAAACTCATGAAATTTTGCACACATGCCAGGTCTGGTGAAAAATTTTGTATTTTAATGGTTTTACATATGAGCACTGGGAAATGGCTCTACAGCGCCACCTATGCCTTGTTAAATGCAGCCCTACGACCACATCGTTTGAGCTACATGTATGAAATTTGGCACATATGTGTATCATGCCAAGACGAACAAAAAAGTCTGTGGGCCCATTGACGCAAACCCAACAGGAAGTCCGCCATTTGGAAGAGAAGGTGACATTTTGGCTCTAATTTTGCCATTTCCATGCCTCGAACTTTTGCGAACTCCTCCTTGGGGTTTCATTTCATAACCTTCAAATTTGGACAGTGTCAACTACACCCTTGTGCCATGTTAAATTGCGGAGCTTTTGAGTTTTCACAATACTATGAGGCCGTGGCGCCATGGCGAATTTCGATGACTCGCCATGAAAATCTTATTGCCTCTCATTTTGTCATACATTTTCTGACCTTGACCAAAGTGAACACATATGATAAGGCTCCACCCCTGAACATATTTCAACTGCCATATTTGACACCAGGGACAGCGCCACCTAGTGGGAACAGGAAATGTCATGTTTTACACTTTGGGGTACAGTATAGTGATGGGTGACACCTGCAGCCTCAAATTTCTCCAGGAAAGCCTTAAGGAGTTGGTCTTGGGTTACAGTGAAAACTGTGAGTTTTCGCAAAAGGGTGTGACCCCAGCAGCATGGCGAACTTTGATGTCACGCCATGAAGAAACAAATTAGTATAACTCAATGAAATCCAGTCTGTTCAGTACCAGACTTTACAGGCATGATGTCAGACCCGCCCTGAACAGATTGATGTGCCTATTGTCGGGAATACGTACAGCGCCACCTAGTGGCAACAGGAAATGTCATGGCTTTAATTTTGTTGTACTGATTTTCACAGGTTCATCGTGGCCACCTCAAAAGCGGTGAATATCAACATCAGTCCCTCGTGATGCTTCAGTGCAAAAATTGTGACTTTAAACTGAACGGCGCACCCTGGTGGCAACGCTGTTCAACATGAAAGATGAAGTGGCTTTTGAGGGGCTTGGAAAGTTTATAGAGGCTTGAAATTTGGCCCACACCTCCAAATGGATGAAGGCTTTGTTGTCATGTGATCATTTTCATTGAATAGCGCGAAATGGCTCCACAGCGCCCCCTACAATATTTCAAAACCACAGCCCCTGCTCTGTGTTCTATGTATGATTCTGAAACCTGGTAAGCTTATAGGAGATATCAAGATGTACAAAAAAGTCTCTTGGAGCAATATCCCAAATCCAACAGGAAGTCAGCCATTTTAAAATTAATGTGTAATTTTGATGACATTTTCCCCCCTTTTCAGGCCTCATACTTTGACGAACTCCTCCAAGGGATTTCATCATATTGAAGCATTCTTCAGTGTGTAGAATCTAAAGACCTTTGTGATGTTAAATTGCGAAGCTTTTTCCGTTCAGGGAAACGGGGTGGTCATGGCGGCACGTAGAGTTTCAATCACTCGCAAAAAGCAGTAATCTGCTGTCACTAAAAAACACAATGTCCAATCTCTCCCAAAGGTCGCAGGTGTGATGAGACTCGAGCTTGGAAATGTTTGTTATGCTATTTGTCAATAATGATTAGAGCGCCACCTAGTGGCATGACTATAATCCTGGTTGAATAAGATGAAATGTTAGCTGGTGATTAAAAGCATGAAATCCATCAATGTGACATCACATCGGACGTGCCGGTTTGAGGTGTTGGCAGTGGCTCGACGTGCCGGGGGTGCGAGGGCCCTCATAACGCTGCTTGCAGCTTTAATTAGGGCCCGAGCACCGAGAGTGCGAAGGCCCTATTGTATCTGCTCCGTTTCTTATTATTATTATTATTATTATTATTATTATTATTATTCACCCCAAACAAGGGCCTTTTTGAGGGCCTAAACATGCTCAAAAACTCATGAAATTTTGCACACATGCCAGGTCTGGTGAAAAATTTTGTATTTTAATGGTTTTACATATGAGCACTGGGAAATGGCTCTACAGCGCCACCTATGCCTTGTTAAATGCAGCCCTACGACCACATCGTTTGAGCTACATGTATGAAATTTGGCACATATGTGTATCATGCCAAGACGAACAAAAAAGTCTGTGGGCCCATTGACGCAAACCCAACAGGAAGTCCGCCATTTGGAAGAGAAGGTGACATTTTGGCTCTAATTTTGCCATTTCCATGCCTCGAACTTTTGCGAACTCCTCCTTGGGGTTTCATTTCATAACCTTCAAATTTGGACAGTGTCAACTACACCCTTGTGCCATGTTAAATTGCGGAGCTTTTGAGTTTTCACAATACTATGAGGCCGTGGCGCCATGGCGAATTTCGATGACTCGCCATGAAAATCTTATTGCCTCTCATTTTGTCATACATTTTCTGACCTTGACCAAAGTGAACACATATGATAAGGCTCCACCCCTGAACATATTTCAACTGCCATATTTGACACCAGGGACAGCGCCACCTAGTGGGAACAGGAAATGTCATGTTTTACACTTTGGGGTACAGTATAGTGATGGGTGACACCTGCAGCCTCAAATTTCTCCAGGAAAGCCTTAAGGAGTTGGTCTTGGGTTACAGTGAAAACTGTGAGTTTTCGCAAAAGGGTGTGACCCCAGCAGCATGGCGAACTTTGATGTCACGCCATGAAGAAACAAATTAGTATAACTCAATGAAATCCAGTCTGTTCAGTACCAGACTTTACAGGCATGATGTCAGACCCGCCCTGAACAGATTGATGTGCCTATTGTCGGGAATACGTACAGCGCCACCTAGTGGCAACAGGAAATGTCATGGCTTTAATTTTGTTGTACTGATTTTCACAGGTTCATCGTGGCCACCTCAAAAGCGGTGAATATCAACATCAGTCCCTCGTGATGCTTCAGTGCAAAAATTGTGACTTTAAACTGAACAGCGCACCCTGGTGGCAACGCTGTTCAACATGAAAGATGAAGTGGCTTTTGAGGGGCTTGGAAAGTTTATAGAGGCTTGAAATTTGGCCCACACCTCCAAATGGATGAAGGCTTTGTTGTCATGTGATCATTTTCATTGAATAGCGCGAAATGGCTCCACAGCGCCCCCTACAATATTTCAAAACCACAGCCCCTGCTCTGTGTTCTATGTATGATTCTGAAACCTGGTAAGCTTATAGGAGATATCAAGATGTACAAAAAAGTCTCTTGGAGCAATATCCCAAATCCAACAGGAAGTCAGCCATTTTAAAATTAATGTGTAATTTTGATGACATTTTCCCCCCTTTTCAGGCCTCATACTTTGACGAACTCCTCCAAGGGATTTCATCATATTGAAGCATTCTTCAGTGTGTAGAATCTAAAGACCTTTGTGATGTTAAATTGCGAAGCTTTTTCCGTTCAGGGAAACGGGGTGGTCATGGCGGCACGTAGAGTTTCAATCACTCGCAAAAAGCAGTAATCTGCTGTCACTAAAAAACACAATGTCCAATCTCTCCCAAAGGTCGCAGGTGTGATGAGACTCGAGCTTGGAAATGTTTGTTATGCTATTTGTCAATAATGATTAGAGCGCCACCTAGTGGCATGACTATAATCCTGGTTGAATAAGATGAAATGTTAGCTGGTGATTAAAAGCATGAAATCCATCAATGTGACATCACATCGGACGTGCCGGTTTGAGGTGTTGGCAGTGGCTCGACGTGCCGGGGGTGCGAGGGCCCTCATAACGCTGCTTGCAGCTTTAATTATTATTATTATTATTATTATTCACCCCAAACAAGGGCCTTTTTGAGGGCCTAAACATGCTCAAAAACTCATGAAATTTTGCACACATGCCAGGTCTGGTGAAAAATTTTGTATTTTAATGGTTTTACATATGAGCACTGGGAAATGGCTCTAGAGCGCCACCTATGCCTTGTTAAATGCAGCCCTACGACCACATCGTTTGAGCTACATGTATGAAATTTGGCACACATGTGTATCATGCGAAGACGAACAAAAAAGTCGGTGGGCCCATTGACGCAAACCCAACAGGAAGTCCGCCATTTGGAAGAGAAGGTGACATTTTGGCTCTAATTTTGCCATTTCCATGCCTCGAACTTTAACGAACTCCTCCTTGGGATTTGGTCCTATAAGCTTCAAATTTGGACAGTGTCAACTACACCCTTGTGCCATGTTAAATTGCGGAGCTTTTGAGTTTTCACAATAGTATGAGGCCGTGGCGCCATGGCGAATTTTGATGACTCGCCATGAAAATCTTATTGCCTCTCATTCTGTCATACATGTTCCGATCTGGACCAAAGAGCACACATATGATAAGGCTCCACCCCTGAACATATTTCAACTGCCATATTTGACATCAAGGACAGCGCCACCTAGTGGGAACAGGAAATGTCATGTTTTACACTTTGGGGTACAGTATTGTGATGGGTGACATCTGCAGCCTCAAATTTCTCCAGGAAAGCCTTAAGGAGTTGGTCTTGGGTTACAGTGAAAACTGTGACTTTTCACGAAAGGGTGTGACCCCAGCAGCATGGCGAACTTTGATGTCACGCCATGAAGAAACAAATTAGTATAACTCAATGAAATCCAGTCTGATCAGTACCAGACTTTACAGGCATGATGTCAGACCCGCCCTGAACAGATTGATATGCCCATTGTCGGAAATACGGACAGCGTAACCTAGTGGCGACAGGAAATGTCATGGCTTTAACTTTGTTGTACTGATTTTCACAGGTTGATCGTGGCCACCTCAAAAGCGGTGAATATCACCATCAGTCCCTTGTGATGCTTCAGTGCAAAAATTGTGACTTTAAACTGAACGGCGCACCCTGGTGGCAACGCGGTTCATCATGAAAGATGAAGTGGCTTTTGAGGGGCTTGGAAAGTTTATAGAGGCTTGAAATTTGGCACACACCTCCAAATGGATGAAGGCATTGTTGTTATGTAACCATTTTCCTTGAATAGCGCAAAATGGCTCCACAGCGCCCCCTACAATATTTCAAAACATCAGCCCCTGCTCTGTGTTTCATCTATGAGTCTGACACTTGGTAAGCTTGTGTAAGATATCAAGATGTACAAAAAAGTCTCTTGGAGCAATATCCCAAATCCAACAGGAAGTCAGCCATTTTAAAATTAATGTGTAATTTTGATGACATTTTCCCCCCTTTTCAGGCCTCATACTTTGACGAACTCCTCCAAGGGATTTCATCATATTGAAGCATTCTTCAGTGTGTAGAATCTAAAGACCTTTGTGATGTTAAATTGCGAAGCTTTTTCCGTTCAGGGAAACGGGGTGGTCATGGCGGCACGTAGAGTTTCAATCACTCGCAAAAAGCAGTAATCTGCTGTCACTAAAAAACACAATGTCCAATCTCTCCCAAAGGTCGCAGGTGTGATGAGACTCGAGCTTGGAAATGTTTGTTATGCTATTTGTCAATAATGGTTAGAGCGCCACCTAGTGGCATGACTATAATACTGGTTGAATAAGATGAAATGTTAGCTGGTGATTAAAAGCATGAAATCCATCAATGTGACATCACATCGGACGTGCCGGTTTGAGGTGTTGGCAGTGGCTCGACGTGCCGGGGGTGCGAGGGCCCTCATAACGCTGCTTGCAGCTTTAATTAGGGCCCGAGCACCGAGAGTGCGAAGGCCCTATTGTATCTGCTCCGTTTCTTATTATTATTATTATTATTATTATTATTATTATTATTATTATTATTATTATTATTATTATTATTCAGGCAAAACAAGGGCCTTTTTGAGGGCCTAAACATGCTCAAAAACTCATGAAATTTTGCACACATGCCAGGTCTGGTGAAAAATTTTGTATTTTAATGGTTTTACATATGAGCACTGGGAAATGGCTCTACAGCGCCACCTATGCCTTGTTAAATGCAGCCCTACGACCACATCGTTTCAGCTACATGTATGAAATTTGGCACACATGTGTATCATGCCAAGACGAACAAAAAAGTCTGTGGGCCCATTGATGCAAACCCAACAGGAAGTCCGCCATTTGGAAGAGAAGGTGACATTTTGGCTCTAATTTTGCCATTTCCATGCCTCGAACTTTTGCGAACTCCTCCTTGGGATTTGGTTGTATAAGCTTCATCTTTGGTCAGTGTCAACTACACACCTGGGCCATGTTAAATTGCGGAGCTTTTGAGTTTTCACAATACTATGAGGCCGTGGCGCCATGGCGAATTTCGATGACTCGCCATGAAAATCTTATTGCCTCTCATTTTGTCATACATTTTCTGACCTTGACCAAAGTGAACACATATGATAAGGCTCCACCCCTGAACATATTTCAACTGCCATATTTGACACCAGGGACAGCGCCACCTAGTGGGAACAGGAAATGTCATGTTTTACACTTTGGGGTACAGTATAGTGATGGGTGACACCTGCAGCCTCAAATTTCTCCAGGAAAGCCTTAAGGAGTTGGTCTTGGGTTACAGTGAAAACTGTGACTTTTCGCAAAAGGGTGTGACCCCAGCAGCATGGCGAACTTTGATGTCACGCCATGAAGAAACAAATTAGTATAACTCAATGAAATCCAGTCTGTTCAGTACCAGACTTTACAGGCATGATGTCAGACCCGCCCTGAACAGATTGATGTGCCCATTGTCGGGAATACGTACAGCGCCACCTAGTGGCAACAGGAAATGTCATGGCTTTAATTTTGTTGTACTGATTTTCACAGGTTCATCGTGGCCACCTCAAAAGCGGTGAATATCAACATCAGTCCCTCGTGATGCTTCAGTGCAAAAATTGTGACTTTAAACTGAACGGCGCACCCTGGTGGCAACGCTGTTCACCATGAAAGATGAAGTGGCTTTTGAGGGGCTTGGAAAGTATATAGAGGCTTTAAATTTAGCACACCCCTCCAAATCGATGAAGGCTTTGTTGTCATGTGATCATTTTTATTGAATAGCGCGAAATGGCTCCACAGCGCCCCCTACAAAATTTCAAAACCACAGCCCCAGCTCTGTGTTTTATGTATAAGTCTGAAACCTGGTAAGCTTATAGGAGATATCAAGATGTACAAAAAAGTCTCTTGGAGCAATATCCAAAATCCAACAGGAAGTCAGCCATTTTAAAATTAATGTGCAATTTTGGCGACATTTTCCCCTCTTTTCAGGCTTCATACTTTGACGAACTCCTCCAAGGGATTTCATCATATTGAACCATTCTCCAGTGTGTGGAATCTAAAGACCTTTGTGATGTTAAATTGCGAAGCTTTTTACGTTCAAGGAAACGGGGTGGTCATGGCGGCACGTGGAGTTTCAATCACTCGCCAAAAAGCAGTAATATGCTGTCACTCAAAGACACAAAGTCCAATCTCTCCCAAAGGTCGCAGGCGTGATGAGACTCGAGCTCGGAAATGTTTGTTATGCCATTTGTGCATAAGGGTTAGAGCGCCACCTAGTGGAAAGACTAACAAATCATGAATGAATGAGTTGAAATGTTAGCTGGTGGTTAAATGCATGAATTCCATCAATGTGACATCACATTGGACGTGCTGGTTTTAGGTGTTGGGCGTGGCTCGACACGCCGGGGGTGCGAGGGCCCTCATAACGCTGCTTGCAGCTTTAATTATTATTAGGGCCCGAGCACCGAGAGTGCGAAGGCCCTATTGTATCTGCTCCGTTTCTTATTATTATTATTATTATTATTATTATTATTATTATTATTCAGGCAAAACAAGGGCCTTTTTGAGGGCCTAAACATGCTCAAAAACTCATGAAATTTTGCACACATGCCAGGTCTGGTGAAAAATTTTGTATTTTAATGGTTTTACATATGAGCACTGGGAAATGGCTATACAGCGCCACCTATGCCTTGTTAAATGCAGCCCTACGACCACCTCGTTTGAGCTACATGTATGAAATTTGGCACACATGTGTATCATGCCAAGACGAACAAAAAAGTCTGTGGGCCCATTGACGCAAACCCAACAGGAAGTCCGCCATTTGGAAGAGAAGGTGACATTTTGGCTCTAATTTTGCCATTTCCATGCCTCGAACTTTTGCGAACTCCTCCTTGGGGTTTGATTTCATAACCTTCATATTTGGTCAGTGTCAACTACACCCTTGTGCCATGTTAAATTGCGGAGCTTTTGAGTTTTCACAATACGGTGAGGCCGTGGCGCCATGGCGAATTTCGATGACTCGCCATGAAAATCTTATTGCCTCTCATTTTGTCATACATTTTCTGACCTTGACCAAAGAGCACACATATGATAAGGCTCCACCCCTGAACATATTTCAAGTGCCATATTTGACATAAGGGCCAGCGCCACCTAGTGGGAACAGGAAATGTCATGTTTTACACTTTGGGGTACAGTATAGTGATGGGTGGCATCTGCAGCCTCAAATTTCTCCAGAAAAGCCTTAAGGAGTTGGTCTTGGGTTACAGTGAAAACTGTGACTTTTCGCAAAAGGGTGTGACCCCAGCAGCATGGCGAACTTTGATGTCACGCCATGAAGAAACAAATTAGTATAACTCAATGAAATCCAGTCTGATCAGTACCAGACTTTACAGGCATGATGTCAGACCCGCCCTGAACAGATTGATGTGTCCATTGTCGGAAATACGGACAGCGCCACCTAGTGGCAACAGGAAATGTCATGGCTTTAATTTTGTTGTACTGATTTTCACAGGTTCATCGTGGCCACCTCAAAAGCGGTGAATATCACCATCAGTCCCTCGTGATGCTTCAGTGCAAAAATTGTGACTTTAAACTGAACGGCGCACCCTGGTGGCAACGCGGTTCACCATGAAAGATGAAGTGGCTTTTGAGGGGCTTGGAAAGTTTATAGAGGCTTGAAATTTGGCACACACCTCCAAATGGATGTAGGCTTTGTTGTCATGTGATCATTTTCATTGAATAGCGCGAAATTGCTCCACAGCGCCCCCTACAAAATTTCAAAACATCAGCCCCAGCTCTGTGTTTCATCTATGAGTCTGAAACCTGGTAAGCTTATGGAAAATATCAAGATGTACAAAAAAGTCTCTTGGAGCAATATCCCAAATCCAACAGGAAGTCAGCCATTTTAAAATTAATGTGTAATTTTGGCGGCATTTTCCCCTCTTTTCAGGCTTCATACTTTGACGAACTCCTCCAAGGGATTTCATCATATTGAACCATTCTCCAGTGTGTGGAATCTAAAGACCTTTGTGATGTTAAATTGCGAAGCTTTTTACGTTCTAGGAAACGGGGTGGTCATGGCGGCACGTGGAGTTTCAATCACTCGCCAAAAAGCAGTAATATGCTGTCACTCAAAGACACAAAGTCCAATCTCTCCCAAAGGTCGCAGGCGTGATGAGACTCGAGCTCGGAAATGTTTGTTATGCCCTTTGTCTATAATGGTTAGAGCGCCACCTAGTGGGACGACTATACTCATGGTTGAACCAAATGAAATGTTAACTGGTGGTTAAATGCATGAATTCCATCAATGTGACATCAGATCGGAGATGCTGGTTTTAGGTGTTGGGCATGGCTCGACACGCCGGGGGTGCGAGGGCCCTCATAACGCTGCTTGCAGCTTTAATTAGGGCCCGAGCACCGAGAGTGCGAAGGCCCTATTGTATCTGCTCCGTTTCTTATTATTATTATTATTATTATTATTATTATTATTATTATTATTATTATTATTATTATTATTCAGGCGAAACAAGGGCCTTTTTGAGGGCCTAAACATGCTCAAAAACTCATGAAATTTTGCACACATGCCAGGTTTGGTGAAAAATTTTGTATTTTAATGGTTTTACATATGAGCACTGGGAAATGGCTCTACAGCGCCACCTATGCCTTGTTAAATGCAGCCCTACGACCACATCGTTTGAGCTACATGTATGAAATTTGGCACACATGTGTATCATGCCAAGACGAACAAAAAAGTCTGGGGGCCCATTGACGCAAACCCAACAGGAAGTCCGCCATTTGGAAGAGAAGGTGACATTTTGGCTCTAATTTTGCCATTTCCATGCCTCGAACTTTAACGAACTCCTCCTTGGGATTTGGTCCTATAAGCTTCAAATTTGGACAGTGTCAACTACACCCTTGTGCCATGTTAAATTGCGGAGCTTTTGAGTTTTCACAATAGTATGAGGCCGTGGCGCCATGGCGAATTTTGATGACTCGCCATGAAAATCTTATTGCCTCTCATTCTGTCATACATGTTCCGATCTGGACCAAAGAGCACACATATGATAAGGCTCCACCCCTGAACATATTTCAACTGCCATATTTGACATCAAGGACAGCGCCACCTAGTGGGAACAGGAAATGTCATGTTTTACACTTTGGGGTACAGTATTGTGATGGGTGACATCTGCAGCCTCAAATTTCTCCAGGAAAGCCTTAAGGAGTTGGTCTTGGGTTACAGTGAAAACTGTGACTTTTCACGAAAGGGTGTGACCCCAGCAGCATGGCGAACTTTGATGTCACGCCATGAAGAAACAAATTAGTATAACTCAATGAAATCCAGTCTGATCAGTACCAGACTTTACAGGCATGATGTCAGACCCGCCCTGAACAGATTGATATGCCCATTGTCGGAAATACGGACAGCGCCACCTAGTGGCAACAGGAAATGTCATGGCTTTAACTTTGTTGTACTGATTTTCACAGGTTGATCGTGGCCACCTCAAAAGCGGTGAATATCACCATCAGTCCCTCGTGATGCTTCAGTGCAAAAATTGTGACTTTAAACTGAACGGCGCACCCTGGTGGCAACGCGGTTCATCATGAAAGATGAAGTGGCTTTTGAGGGGCTTGGAAAGTTTATAGAGGCTTGAAATTTGGCACACACCTCCAAATGGATGAAGGCATTGTTGTTATGTAACCATTTTCCTTGAATAGCGCAAAATGGCTCCACAGCGCCCCCTACAATATTTCAAAACATCAGCCCCTGCTCTGTGTTTCATCTATGAGTCTGACACTTGGTAAGCTTGTGTAAGATATCAAGATGTACAAAAAAGTCTCTTGGAGCAATATCCCAAATCCAACAGGAAGTCAGCCATTTTAAAATTAATGTGTAATTTTGATGACATTTTCCCCCCTTTTCAGGCCTCATACTTTGACGAACTCCTCCAAGGGATTTCATCATATTGAAGCATTCTTCAGTGTGTAGAATCTAAAGACCTTTGTGATGTTAAATTGCGAAGCTTTTTCCGTTCAGGGAAACGGGGTGGTCATGGCGGCACGTAGAGTTTCAATCACTCGCAAAAAGCAGTAATCTGCTGTCACTAAAAAACACAATGTCCAATCTCTCCCAAAGGTCGCAGGTGTGATGAGACTCGAGCTTGGAAATGTTTGTTATGCTATTTGTCAATAATGGTTAGAGCGCCACCTAGTGGCATGACTATAATCCTGGTTGAATAAGATGAAATGTTAGCTGGTGATTAAAAGCATGAAATCCATCAATGTGACATCACATCGGACGTGCCGGTTTGAGGTGTTGGCAGTGGCTCGACGTGCCGGGGGTGCGAGGGCCCTCATAACGCTGCTTGCAGCTTTAATTATTATTATTATTATTATTCACCCCAAACAAGGGCCTTTTTGAGGGCCTAAACATGCTCAAAAACTCATGAAATTTTGCACACATGCCAGGTCTGGTGAAAAATTTTGTATTTTAATGGTTCTACATATGAGCACTGGGAAATGGCTCTACAGCGCCACCTATGCCTTGTTAAATGCAGCCCTACGACCACATCGTTTGAGCTACATGTATGAAATTTGGCACACATGTGTATCATGCCAAGACGAACAAAAAAGTCTGTGGGCCCATTGACGCAAACCCAACAGGAAGTCCGCCATTTGGAAGAGAAGGTGACATTTTGGCTCTAATTTTGCCATTTCCATGCCTCGAACTTTTGCGAACTCCTCCTTGGGGTTTCATTTCATAACCTTCAAATTTGGACAGTGTCAACTACACCCTTGTGCCATGTTAAATTGCGGAGCTTTTGAGTTTTCACAATAGTATGAGGCCGTGGCGCCATGGCGAATTTTGATGACTCGCCATGAAAATCTTATTGCCTCTCATTCTGTCATACATGTTCCGATCTGGACCAAAGAGCACACATATGATAAGGCTCCACCCCTGAACATATTTCAACTGCCATATTTGACATCAAGGACAGCGCCACCTAGTGGGAACAGGAAATGGCATGTTTTACACTTTGGGGTACAGTATTGTGATGGGTGACATCTGCAGCCTCAAATTTCTCCAGGAAAGCCTTAAGGAGTTGGTCTTGGGTTACAGTGAAAACTGTGACTTTTCACGAAAGGGTGTGACCCCAGCAGCATGGCGAACTTTGATGTCACGCCATGAAGAAACAAATTAGTATAACTCAATGAAATCCAGTCTGATCAGTACCAGACTTTACAGGCATGATGTCAGACCCGCCCTGAACAGATTGATATGCCCATTGTCGGAAATACGGACAGCGCCACCTAGTGGCAACAGGAAATGTCATGGCTTTAACTTTGTTGTACTGATTTTCACAGGTTGATCGTGGCCACCTCAAAAGCGGTGAATATCACCATCAGTCCTTGATGATGCTTCAGTGCAAAAATTGTGACTTTAAACTGAACGGCGCACCCTGGTGGCAACGCGGTTCATCATGAAAGATGAAGTGGCTTTTGAGGGGCTTGGAAAGTGTATAGAGGCTTGAAATTTGGCACACACCTCCAAATGGATGACGGCATTGTTGTTATGTAACCATTTTCCTTGAATAGCGCAAAATGGCTCCACAGCGCCCCCTACAATATTTCAAAACATCAGCCCCTGCTCTGTGTTTCATCTATGAGTCTGACACTTGGTAAGCTTGTGTAAGATATCAAGGTGTACAAAAAAGTCTCTTGGAGCAATATCCCAAATCCAACAGGAAGTCAGCCATTTTAAAATTAATGTGTAATTTTGATGACATTTTCCCCCCTTTTCAGGCCTCATACTTTGACGAACTCCTCCAAGGGATTTCATCATATTGAAGCATTCTTCAGTGTGTAGAATCTAAAGACCTTTGTGATGTTAAATTGCGAAGCTTTTTCCGTTCAGGGAAACGGGGTGGTCATGGCGGCACGTAGAGTTTCAATCACTCGCAAAAAGCAGTAATCTGCTGTCACTAAAAAACACAATGTCCAATCTCTCCCAAAGGTCGCAGGTGTGATGAGACTCGAGCTTGGAAATGTTTGTTATGCTATTTGTCAATAATGGTTAGAGCGCCACCTAGTGGCATGACTATAATCCTGGTTGAATAAGATGAAATGTTAGCTGGTGATTAAAAGCATGAAATCCATCAATGTGACATCACATCGGACGTGCCGGTTTGAGGTGTTGGCAGTGGCTCGACGTGCCGGGGGTGCGAGGGCCCTCATAACGCTGCTTGCAGCTTTAATTATTATTATTATTCACCCCAAACAAGGGCCTTTTTGAGGGCCAAAACATGCTCAAAAACTCATGAAATTTTGCACACATGCCAGGTCTGGTGAAAAATTTTGTATTTTAATGGTTTTACATATGAGCACTGGGAAATGGCTCTACAGCGCCACCTATGCCTTGTTAAATGCAGCCCTACGACCACATCGTTTGAGCTACATGTATGAAATTTGGCACACATGTGTATCATGCCAAGACGAACAAAAAAGTCTGTGGGCCCATTGACGCAAACCCAACAGGAAGTCTGCCATTTGGAAGAGAAGGTGACATTTTGGCTCTAATTTTGCCATTTCCATGCCTCGAACTTTTGCGAACTCCTCCTTGGGGTTTCATTTCATAACCTTCAAATTTGGACAGTGTCAACTACACCCTTGTGCCATGTTAAATTGCGGAGCTTTTGAGTTTTCACAATACTATGAGGCCGTGGCGCCATGGCGAATTTCGATGACTCGCCATGAAAATCTTATTGCCTCTCATTTTGTCATACATTTTCTGACCTTGACCAAAGTGAACACATATGACAAGGCTCCACCCCTGAACATATTTCAACTGCCATATTTGACACCAGGGACAGCGCCACCTAGTGGGAACAGGAAATGTCATGTTTTACACTTTGGGGTACAGTATAGTGATGGGTGACATCTGCAGCCTCAGATTTCTCCAGGAAAGCCTTAAGGAGTTGGTCTTGGGTTACAGTGAAAACTGTGACTTTTCGCAAAAGGGTGTGACCCCAGCAGCATGGCGAACTTTGATGTCACGCCATGAAGAAACAAATTAGTATAACTCAATGAAATCCAGTCTGTTCAGTACCAGACTTTACAGGCATGATGTCAGACCCGCCCTGAACAGATTGATGTGCCCATTGTCGGGAATACGTACAGCGCCACCTAGTGGCAACAGGAAATGTCATGGCTTTAATTTTGTTGTACTGATTTTCACAGGTTCATCGTGGCCACCTCAAAAGCAGTGAATATCAACATCAGTCCCTCGTGATGCTTCAGTGCAAAAATTGTGACTTTAAACTGAACGGCGCACCCTGGTGGCAACGCGGTCCACCAGGAAAGATGAAGTGGCTTTTGAGGGGCTTGGAAAGTATATAGAGGCTTTAAATTTAGCACACCCCTCCAAATGGATGAAGGCTTTGTTGTCATGTGATCATTTTCATTGAATAGCGCGAAATGGCTCCACAGCGCCCCCTACAAAATTTCAAAACCACAGCCCCAGCTCTGTGTTTTATGTATGAGTCTGAAACCTGGTAAGCTTATAGGAGATATCAAGATGTACAAAAAAGTCTCTTGGAGCAATATCCAAAATCCAACAGGAAGTCAGCCATTTTAAAATTAATGTTTAATTTTGGCAACATTTTCCCCTCTTTCCAGGCATCGTTCGTTGACGTACTCCTGCAAGGGATTTCATCAGATTGATGCGATCTCCTGTGTGTGGAATCTAAAGACCTTTGTGATGTTAAATTGCGAAGCTTTTTCCGTTCAGGGAAACGGGGTGGTCATGGCGGCACGTAGAGTTTCAATCACTCGCAAAAAGCAGTAATCTGCTGTCACTAAAAAACACAATGTCCAATCTCTCCCAAAGGTCGCAGGTGTGATGAGACTCGAGCTTGGAAATGTTTGTTATGCTATTTGTCAATAATGGTTAGAGCGCCACCTAGTGGCATGACTATAATCCTGGTTGAATAAGATGAAATGTTAGCTGGTGATTAAAAGCATGAAATCCATCAATGTGACATCACATCGGACGTGCCGGTTTGAGGTGTTGGCAGTGGCTCGACGTGCCGGGGGTGCGAGGGCCCTCATAACGCTGCTTGCAGCTTTAATTATTAGGGCCCGAGCACCGAGAGTGCGAAGGCCCTATTGTATCTGCTCCGTTTCTTATTATTATTATTATTATTATTATTATTATTATTATTATTCAGGCGAAACAAGGGCCTTTTTGAGGGCCTAAACATGCTCAAAAACTCATGAAATTTTGCACAAATGCCAGGTCTGGTGAAAAATTTTGTATTTTAATGGTTTTACATATGAGCACTGGGAAATGGCTCTAGAGCGCCACCTATGCCTTGTTAAATGCAGCCCTACGACCACATCGTTTGAGCTACATGTATGAAATTTGGCACACATATGTATCATGCCAAGACGAACAAAAAAGTCTGTGGGCCCATTGACGCAAACCCAACAGGAAGTCCGCCATTTGGAAGAGAAAGTGACATTTTGGCTCTAATTTTGCCATTTCCATGCCTCGAACTTTTGCGAACTCCTCCTTGGGGTTTGATTTCATAACCTTCATATTTGGTCAGTGTCAACTACACCCTTGTGCCATGTTAAATTGCGGAGCTTTTGAGTTTTCACAATACTATGAGGCCGTGGCGCCATGGCGAATTTCGATGACTCGCCATGAAAATCTTATTGCCTCTCATTTTGTCATACATTTTCTGACCTTGACCAAAGTGAACACATATGATAAGGCTCCACCCCTGAACATATTTCAACTGCCATATTTGACATCAAGGACAGCGCCACCTAGTGGGAACAGGAAATGTCATGTTTTACACTTTGGGGTACAGTATAGTGATGGGTGACATCTGCAGCCTCAAATTTCTCCAGGAAAGCCTTAAGGAGTTGGTCTTGGGTTACAGTGAAAACTGTGAGTTTTCGCGAAAGGGTGTGACCCCAGCAGCATGGCGAACTTTGATGTCACGCCATGAAGAAACAAATTAGTATAACTCAATGAAATCCAGTCTGATCAGTACCAGACTTTACAGGCATGATGTCAGACCCGCCCTGAACAGATTGATGTGCCCACTGTCGGAAATACGGACAGCGCCACCTAGTGGCAACAGGAAATGTCATGGCTTTAATTTTGTTGTACTGATTTTCACAGGTTCATCGTGGCCACCTCAAAAGCGGTGAATATCAACATCAGTCCCTCGTGATGCTTCAGTGCAAAAATTGTGACTTTAAACTGAACGGCGCACCCTGGTGGTAACGCGGTTCACCATGAAAGATGAAGTGGCTTTTGAGGGGCTTGGAAAGTTTATAGAGGCTTGAAATTTGGCACACACCTCCAAATGGATGAACGCTTTGTTGGCATGTGATCATTTTCATTGAATAGCGCGAAATGGCTCCACAGCGCCCCCTACAATATTTCAAAACATCAGCCCCTGCTCTGTGTTTCATCCATGAGTCTGACACTTGGTAAGCTTGTGTAAGATATCAAGATGTACAAAAAAGTCTCTTGGAGCAATATCCCAAATCCAACAGGAAGTCAGCCATTTTAAAATTAATGTGTAATTTTGATGACATTTTCCCCCCTTTTCAGGCCTCATACTTTGACGAACTCCTCCAAGGGATTTCATCATATTGAAGCATTCTTCAGTGTGTAGAATCTAAAGACCTTTGTGATGTTAAATTGCGAAGCTTTTTACGTTCAGGGAAACGGGGTGGTCATGGCGGCACGTAGAGTTTCAATCACTCGCAAAAAGCAGTAATCTGCTGTCAGTAAAAAACACAATGTCCAATCTCTCCCAAAGGTCGCAGGTGTGATGAGACTCGAGCTTGGAAATGTTTGTTATGCTATTTGTCAATAATGGTTAGAGCGCCACCTAGTGGCATGACTATAATCCTGGTTGAATAAGATGAAATGTTAGCTGGTGATTAAAAGCATGAAATCCATCAATGTGACATCACATCGGACGTGCCGGTTTGAGGTGTTGGCAGTGGCTCGACGTGCCGGGGGTGCGAGGGCCCTCATAACGCTGCTTGCAGCTTTAATTATTATTATTATTATTCAGGCGAAACAAGGGCCTTTTTGAGGGCCTAAACATGCTCAAAAACTCATGAAATTTTGCACAAATGCCAGGTCTGGTGAAAAATTTTGTATTTTAATGGTTTTACATATGAGCACTGGGAAATGGCTCTAGAGCGCCACCTATGCCTTGTTAAATGCAGCCCTACGACCACATCGTTTGAGCTACATGTATGAAATTTGGCACACATATGTATCATGCCAAGACGAACAAAAAAGTCTGTGGGCCCATTGACGCAAACCCAACAGGAAGTCCGCCATTTGGAAGAGAAAGTGACATTTTGGCTCTAATTTTGCCATTTCCATGCCTCGAACTTTTGCGAACTCCTCCTTGGGGTTTGATTTCATAACCTTCATATTTGGTCAGTGTCAACTACACCCTTGTGCCATGTTAAATTGCGGAGCTTTTGAGTTTTCACAATACTATGAGGCCGTGGCGCCATGGCGAATTTCGATGACTCGCCATGAAAATCTTATTGCCTCTCATTTTGTCATACATTTTCTGACCTTGACCAAAGTGAACACATATGATAAGGCTCCACCCCTGAACATATTTCAACTGCCATATTTGACATGAAGGACAGCGCCACCTAGTGGGAACAGGAAATGTCATGTTTTACACTTTGGGGTACAGTATAGTGATGGGTGACATCTGCAGCCTCAAATTTCTCCAGGAAAGCCTTAAGGAGTTGGTCTTGGGTTACAGTGAAAACTGTGAGTTTTCGCGAAAGGGTGTGACCCCAGCAGCATGGCGAACTTTGATGTCACGCCATGAAGAAACAAATTAGTATAACTCAATGAAATCCAGTCTGATCAGTACCAGACTTTACAGGCATGATGTCAGACCCGCCCTGAACAGATTGATGTGCCCACTGTCGGAAATACGGACAGCGCCACCTAGTGGCAACAGGAAATGTCATGGCTTTAATTTTGTTGTACTGATTTTCACAGGTTCATCGTGGCCACCTCAAAAGCGGTGAATATCAACATCAGTCCCTCGTGATGCTTCAGTGCAAAAATTGTGACTTTAAACTGAACGGCGCACCCTGGTGGTAACGCGGTTCACCATGAAAGATGAAGTGGCTTTTGAGGGGCTTGGAAAGTTTATAGAGGCTTGAAATTTGGCACACACCTCCAAATGGATGAACGCTTTGTTGGCATGTGATCATTTTCATTGAATAGCGCGAAATGGCTCCACAGCGCCCCCTACAATATTTCAAAACATCAGCCCCTGCTCTGTGTTTCATCCATGAGTCTGACACTTGGTAAGCTTGTGTAAGATATCAAGATGTACAAAAAAGTCTCTTGGAGCAATATCCCAAATCCAACAGGAAGTCAGCCATTTTAAAATTAATGTGTAATTTTGATGACATTTTCCCCCCTTTTCAGGCCTCATACTTTGACGAACTCCTCCAAGGGATTTCATCATATTGAAGCATTCTTCAGTGTGTAGAATCTAAAGACCTTTGTGATGTTAAATTGCGAAGCTTTTTCCGTTCAGGGAAACGGGGTGGTCATGGCGGCACGTAGAGTTTCAATCACTCGCAAAAAGCAGTAATCTGCTGTCACTAAAAAACACAATGTCCAATCTCTCCCAAAGGTCGCAGGTGTGATGAGACTCGAGCTTGGAAATGTTTGTTATGCTATTTGTCAATAATGGTTAGAGCGCCACCTAGTGGCATGACTATAATCCTGGTTGAATAAGATGAAATGTTAGCTGGTGATTAAAAGCATGAAATCCATCAATGTGACATCACATCGGACGTGCCGGTTTGAGGTGTTGGCAGTGGCTCGACGTGCCGGGGGTGCGAGGGCCCTCATAACGCTGCTTGCAGCTTTAATTAGGGCCCGAGCACCGAGAGTGCGAAGGCCCTATTGTATCTGCTCCGTTTCTTATTATTATTATTATTATTATTCACCCCAAACAAGGGCCTTTTTGAGGGCCTAAACATGCTCAAAAACTCATGAAATTTTGCACACATGCCAGGTCTGGTGAAAAATTTTGTATTTTAATGGTTTTACATATGAGCACTGGGAAATGGCTCTACAGCGCCACCTATGCCTTGTTAAATGCAGCCCTACGACCACATCGTTTGAGCTACATGTATGGAATTTGGCACACATGTGTATCATGCCAAGACGAACAAAAAAGTCTGTGGGCCCATTGACGCAAACCCAACAGGAAGTCCGCCATTTGGAAGAGAAGGTGACATTTTGGCTCTAATTTTGCCATTTCCATGCCTCGAACTTTTGCGAACTCCTCCTTGGGATTTGGTTGTATAAGCTTCATCTTTGGTCAGTGTCAACTACACACCTGGGCCATGTTAAATTGCGGAGCTTTTGAGTTTTCACAATACTATGAGGCCGTGGCGCCATGGCGAATTTCGATGACTCGCCATGAAAATCTTATTGCCTCTCATTTTGTCATACATTTTCTGACCTTGACCAAAGTGAACACATATGATAAGGCTCCACCCCTGAACATATTTCAACTGCCATATTTGACACCAGGGACAGCGCCACCTAGTGGGAACAGGAAATGTCATGTTTTACACTTTGGGGTACAGTATAGTGATGGGTGACACCTGCAGCCTCAAATTTCTCCAGGAAAGCCTTAAGGAGTTGGTCTTGGGTTACAGTGAAAACTGTGACTTTTCGCAAAAGGGTGTGACCCCAGTAGCATGGCGAACTTTGATGTCACGCCATGAAGAAACAAATTAGTATAACTCAATGAAATCCAGTCTGATCAGTACCAGACTTTACAGGCATGATGTCAGACCCGCCCTGAACAGATTGACGTGCCCATTGTCGGAAATACGGACAGCGCCACCTAGTGGCCACAGGAAATGTCATGGCTTTAATTTTGTTGTACTGATTTTCACAGGTTCATCGTGGCCACCTCAAAAGCGGTGAATATCACCATCAGTCCCTCGTGATGCTTCAGTGCAAAAATTGTGACTTTACACTGAACGGCGCACCCTGGTGGCAACGCGGTTCAACATGAAAGATGAAGTGGCTTTTGAGGGGCTTGGAAAGTTTATAGAGGCTTGAAATTTGGCACACACCTCCAAATGGATGAAGGCTTTGTTGTCATGTGATCATTTTCATTGAATAGCGCGAAATTGCTCCACAGCGCCCCCTACAAAGTTTCAAAATATCAGCCCCTGCTCTGTGTTTTATCTATGAGTCTGAAACCTGGTAAGCTCATGGAAGATATTAAGATGTACAAAAAAGTCTCTTGGAGCAATATCCCAAATCCAACAGGAAGTCAGCCATTTTAAAATGAATGTGTAATTTTGGCGACATTTTCCCCTCTTTTCAGGCTTCATACTTTGACGAACTCCTCCAAGGGATTTCATCATATTGAACCAATCTCCAGTGTGTGGAATCTAAAGACCTTTGTGATGTTAAATTGCGAAGGTTTTTACGTTCAGGGAAACGGGGTGGTCATGGCGGCATGTGGAGTTTCAGTCACTCGCCAAAAAGCAGTAATCTGCTGTCACTCAAAATCAAAATGTCCAATATGTCCCAAAGGTCGCAGGCGTGATGAGACTCGAGCTCGGAAATGTTTGTTATGCCATTTGTCAGTAATGGTTAGAGCGCCACCTAGTGGGACGACTATAATCATGATTGAATGAGATGAAATGTTAGCTGGTGGTTGAATGCATGAATTTCATCAATGTGACATCAGATCGGAGGTGCTGGTTGTAGGTGTTGGGCGTAGCTCGACGCGCCGGGGGTGCGAGGGCCCTCATAACGCTGCTTGCAGCTTTAATTATTATTATTATTATTATTATTATTATTATTCACCCCAAACAAGGGCCTTTTTGAGGGCCTAAACATGCTCAAAAACTCATGAAATTTTGCACACATGCCAGGTCTGGTGAAAAATTTTGTATTTTAATGGTTTTACATATGAGCACTGGGAAATGGCTCTACAGCGCCACCTATGCCTTGTTAAATGCAGCCCTACGACCACATCGTTTGAGCTACATGTATGAAATTTGGCACACATGTGTATCATGCCAAGACGAACAAAAAAGTCAGTGGGCCCATTGACGCAAACCCAACAGGAAGTCCGCCATTTGGAAGAGAAGGTGACATTTTGGCTCTAATTTTGCCATTTCCATGCCTCGAACTTTAACGAACTCCTCCTTGGGATTTGGTCCTATAAGCTTCAAATTTGGACAGTGTCAACTACACCCTTGTGCCATGTTAAATTGCGGAGCTTTTGAGTTTTCACAATAGTATGAGGCCGTGGCGCCATGGCGAATTTTGATGACTCGCCATGAAAATCTTATTGCCTCTCATTCTGTCATACATGTTCCGATCTGGACCAACGAGCACACATATGATAAGGCTCCACCCCTGAACATATTTCAATTGCCATATTTGACATCAAGGACAGCGCCACCTAGTGGGAACAGGAAATGTCATGTTTTACACTTTGGGGTACAGTATTGTGATGGGTGACATCTGCAGCCTCAAATTTCTCCAGGAAAGCCTTAAGGAGTTGGTCTTGGGTTACAATGAAAACTGTGACTTTTCACGAAAGGGTGTGACCCCAGCAGCATGGCGAACTTTGATGTCACGCCATGAAGAAACAAATTAGTATAACTCAATGAAATCCAGTCTGATCAGTACCAGACTTTACAGGCATGATGTCAGACCCGCCCTGAACAGATTGATATGCCCATTGTCGGAAATACGGACAGCGCCACCTAGTGGCAACAGGAAATGTCATGGCTTTAACTTTGTTGTACTGATTTTCACAGGTTGATCGTGGCCACCTCAAAAGCGGTGAATATCACCATCAGTCCCTCGTGATGCTTCAGTGCAAAAATTGTGACTTTAAACTGAACGGCGCACCCTGGTGGCAACGCGGTTCATCATGAAAGATGAAGTGGCTTTTGAGGGGCTTGGAAAGTTTATAGAGGCTTGAAATTTGGCACACACCTCCAAATGGATGAAGGCATTGTTGTTATGTAACCATTTTCCTTGAATAGCGCAAAATGGCTCCACAGCGCCCCCTACAATATTTCAAAACATCAGCCCCTGCTCTGTGTTTCATCTATGAGTCTGACACTTGGTAAGCTTGTGTAAGATATCAAGGTGTACAAAAAAGTCTCTTGGAGCAATATCCCAAATCCAACAGGAAGTCAGCCATTTTAAAATTAATGTGTAATTTTGATGACATTTTCCCCCCTTTTCAGGCCTCATACTTTGACGAACTCCTCCAAGGGATTTCATCATATTGAAGCATTCTTCAGTGTGTAGAATCTAAAGACCTTTGTGATGTTAAATTGCGAAGCTTTTTCCGTTCAGGGAAACGGGGTGGTCATGGCGGCACGTAGAGTTTCAATCACTCGCAAAAAGCAGTAATCTGCTGTCACTAAAAAACACAATGTCCAATCTCTCCCAAAGGTCGCAGGTGTGATGAGACTCGAGCTTGGAAATGTTTGTTATGCTATTTGTCAATAATGGTTAGAGCGCCACCTAGTGGCATGACTATAATCCTGGTTGAATAAGATAAAATGTTAGCTGGTGATTAAAAGCATGAAATCCATCAATGTGACATCACATCGGACGTGCCGGTTTGAGGTGTTGGCAGTGGCTCGACGTGCCGGGGGTGCGAGGGCCCTCATAACGCTGCTTGCAGCTTTAATTAGGGCCCGAGCACCGAGAGTGCGAAGGCCCTATTGTATCTGCTCCGTTTCTTCTTCTTATTATTATTATTATTATTATTATTATTATTATTATTATTAGGGCCCGAGCACTGAGAGTGCGAAGGCCCTATTGTATCTGCTCCGTTTCTTATTATTATTATTATTATTATTATTCACCCCAAACAAGGGCCTTTTTGAGGGCCTAAACATGCTCAAAAACTCATGAAATTTTGCACACATGCCAGGTTTGGTGAAAAATTTTGTATTTTAATGGTTTTACATATGAGCACTGGGAAATGGCTCTACAGCGCCACCTATGCCTTGTAAAATGCAGCCCTACGACCACATCGTTTGAGCTACATGTATGAAATTTGGCACACATGTGTATCATGCCAAGACGAACAAAAAAGTCTGTGGGCCCATTGACGCAAACCCAACAGGAAGTCCGCCATTTGGAAGAGAAGGTGACATTTTGGCTCTAATTTTGCCATTTCCATGCCTCGAACTTTAACGAACTCCTCCTTCGGATTTGGTCCTATAAGCTTCAAATTTGGACAGTGTCAACTACACCCTTGTGCCATGTTAAATTGCGGAGCTTTTGAGTTTTCACAATAGTATGAGGCCGTGGCGCCATGGCGAATTTTGATGACTCGCCATGAAAATCTTATTGCCTCTCATTCTGTCATACATGTTCCGATCTGGACCAAAGAGCACACATATGATAAGGCTCCACCCCTGAACATATTTCAACTGCCATATTTGACATCAAGGACAGCGCCACCTAGTGGGAACAGGAAATGTCATGTTTTACACTTTGGGGTACAGTATAGTGATGGGTGACATCTGCAGCCTCAAATTTCTCCAGGAAAGCCTTAAGGAGTTGGTCTTGGGTTACAGTGAAAACTGTGAGTTTTCGCGAAAGGGTGTGACCCCAGCAGCATGGCGAACTTTGATGTCACGCCATGAAGAAACAAATTAGTATAACTCAATGAAATCCAGTCTGATCAGTACCAGACTTTACAGGCATGATGTCAGAACCGCCCTGAACAGATTGATTTGCCCATTGTCGGAAATACGGACAGCGCCACCTAGTGGCAACAGGAAATGTCATGGCTTTAATTTTGTTGTACTGATTTTCACAGGTTCATCGTGGCCACCTCAAAAGCGGTGAATATCAACATCAGTCCCTCGTGATGCTTCAGTGCAAAAATTGTGACTTTAAACTGAACGGCGCACCCTGGTGGCAACGCGGTTCATCATGAAAGATGAAGTGGCTTTTGAGGGGCTTGGAAAGTTTATAGAGGCTTGAAATTTGGCACACACCTCCAAATGGATGAAGGCATTGTTGTTATGTAACCATTTTCCGTGAATAGCGCAAAATGGCTCCACAGCGCCCCCTACAATATTTCAAAACATCAGCCCCTGCTCTGTGTTTCATCTATGAGTCTGACACTTGGTAAGCTTGTGTAAGATATCAAGGTGTACAAAAAAGTCTCTTGGAGCAATATCCCAAATCCAACAGGAAGTCAGCCATTTTAAAATTAATGTGTAATTTTGATGACATTTTCCGCCCTTTTCAGGCCTCATACTTTGACGAACTCCTCCAAGGGATTTCATCATATTGAGGCATTCTTTAGTGTGTAGAATCTAAAGACCTTTGTGATGTTAAATTGCGAAGCTTTTTCCGTTCAGGGAACCGGGGTGGTCATGGCGGCACGTAGAGTTTCAATCACTCGCAAAAAGCAGTAATCTGCTGTCACTAAAAAACACAATGTCCAATCTCTCCCAAAGGTCGCAGGTGTGATGAGACTCGAGCTTGGAAATGTTTGTTATGCTATTTGTCAATAATGGTTAGAGCGCCACCTAGTGGCATGACTATAATCCTTGTTGAATAAGATGAAATGTTAGCTGGTGATTAAAAGCATGAAATCCATCAATGTGACATCACATCGGACGTGCCGGTTTGAGGTGTTGGCAGTGGCTCGACGTGCCGGGGGTGCGAGGGCCCTCATAACGCTGCTTGCAGCTTTAATTATTATTATTATTATTCAGGCGAAACAAGGGCCTTTTTGAGGGCCTAAATATGCTCAAAAACTCATGAAATTTTGCACACATGCCAGGTCTGGTGAAAAATTTTGTATTTTAATGGTTTTACATATGAGCACTGGGAAATGGCTCTACAGCGCCACCTATGCCTTGTTAAATGCAGCCCTACGACCACATCGTTTGAGCTACATGTATGAAATTTGGCACACATGTGTATCATGCCAAGACGAACAAAAAAGTCAGTGGGCCCATTGACGCAAACCCAACAGGAAGTCCGCCATTTGGAAGAGAAGGTGACATTTTGGCTCTAATTTTGCCATTTCCATGCCTCGAACTTTTGCGAACTCCTCCTTGGGGTTTCATTTCATAACCTTCAAATTTGGACAGTGTCAACTACACCCTTGTGCCATGTTAAATTGCGGAGCTTTTGAGTTTTCACAATACTATGAGGCCGTGGCGCCATGGCGAATTTCGATGACTCGCCATCAAAATCTTATTGCCTCTCATTTTGTCATACATTTTCTGACCTTGACCAAAGTGAACACATATGATAAGGCTCCACCCCTGAACATATTTCAACTGCCATATTTGACCTCAAGGACAGCGCCACCTAGTGGGAACAGGAATTGTCATGTTTTACACTTTGGGGTACAGTATAGTGATGGGTGACATCTGCAGCCTCAAATTTCTCCAGAAAAGCCTTAAGGAGTTGGTCTTGGGTTACAGTGAAAACTGTGAGTTTTCGCGAAAGGGTGTGACCCCAGCAGCATGGCGAACTTTGATGTCACGCCATGAAGAAACAACTTAGTATAACTCAATGAAATCCAGTCTGATCAGTACCAGACTTTACAGGCATGATGTCAGACCCGCCCTGAACAGATTGATGTGCCCATTGTCAGGAATATGAAGAGCGCCACCTAGTGGGAACAGGAAATGTCATGTCTTACACTTTGTTGTACTGATTTTCACAGGTTCATTGTGGACACCTCAAAAGCGGTGAATATCACCATCAGTCCCTCGTGATGCTTCAGTGCAAAAATTGTGAGTTTAAACTGAACGGCGCACCCTGGTGGCAACGCTGTTCAACATGAAAGATGAAGTGGCTTTTGAGGGGCTTGGAAAGTTTAAAAAGTCTTGAAATTTGGCGCACACCTCCAATGTGCATAAGGCTTTGTTGTTATGTGATCATTTTCATTGAATAGCGCAAAATGGCTCCACAGCGCCCCCTACGAAATTTCAAAACATCAGCCCCAGCTCTGTGTTTTATGTATGAGTCTTAAACCTGGTAAGCTTATAGGAGATATCAAGATGTACAAAAAAGTCTCTTGGAGCAATATCCCAAATCCAACAGGAAGTCAGCCATTTTAAAATTAATGTGTAATTTTGGCAACATTTTCCCCTCTTTCCAGGCACCGTTCTTTGACGTACTCCTCCAAGGGATTTCATCATATTGAACCAATCTCCAGTGTGTGGAATCTAAAGACCTTTGTCATGTTAAATTGCGAAGCTTTTTACGTTCAGGGAAACGGGGTTGTCATGGTGGCACGTGGAGTTTCAATCACTCGCCAAAAAGCAGTAATCTGCTGTCACTCATAATCTAAATGTCCAAATTCTCCCAAAGGTCGCAGGCGTGATGAGACTCGAGCTTGGAAATGTTTGTTATGCCATTTGTCAGTAATGGTTAGAGCGCCACCTAGTGGGACGACTATAATGATGATTGAATGAGATGAAATGTTAGCTGGTGGTTAAATGCATGAATTCCATCAATGTGACATCAGATCGGAGGTGCTGGTTGTAGGTGTTGGGCGTGGCTCGACGCGATGGGGTGCGAGGGCCCTCATAACGCTGCTTGCAGCTTTAATTATTATTATTATTATTCAGGCAAAACAAGGGCCTTTTTGAGGGCCTAAACATGCTCAAAAACTCATGAAATTTTGCACACATGCCAGGTCTGGTGAAAAATTTTGTATTTTAATGGTTTTACATATGAGCACTGGGAAATGGCTCTACAGCGCCACCTATGCCTTGTTAAATGCAGCCCTACGACCACATCGTTTGAGCTACATGTATGAAATTTGGCACACATGTGTATCATGCCAAGACGAACAAAAAAGTCTGGGGGCCCATTGACGCAAACCCAACAGGAAGTCCGCCATTTGGAAGAGAAGGTGACATTTTGGCTCTAATTTTGCCATTTCCATGCCTCGAACTTTTGCGAACTCCTCCTTGGGGTTTGATTTCATAACCTTCATATTTGGTCAGTGTCAACTACACCCTTGTGCCATGTTAAATTGCGGAGCTTTTGAGTTTTCACAATACTATGAGGCCGTGGCGCCATGGCGAATTTCGATGACTCGCCATGAAAATCTTATTGCCTCTCATTCTGTCATACATGTTCCGATCTGGACCAAAGAGCACACATATGATAAGGCTCCACCCCTGAACATATTTCAACTGCCATATTTGACATCAAGGACAGCGCCACCTAGTGGGAACAGGAAATGTCATGTTTTACACTTTGGGGTACAGTATAGTGATGGGTGACATCTGCAGCCTCAAATTTCTCCAGGAAAGCCTTAAGGAGTTGGTCTTGGGTTACAGTGAAAACTGTGAGTTTTCGCAAAAGGGTGTGACCCCAGCAGCATGGCGAACTTTGATGTCACGCCATGAAGAAACAAATTAGTATAACTCAATGAAATCCAGTCTGATTAGTACCAGACTTTACAGGCATGATGTCACACCCGCCCTGAACAGATTGATGTGCCCATTGTCAGGAATATGAAGAGCGCCACCTAGTGGGAACAGGAAATGTCATGTCTTACACTTTGTTGTACTGATTTTCACAGGTTCATAGTGGCCACCTCAAAAGCGGTGTATATCACCATCAGTCCTTGATGATGCTTTAGTGCAAAAATTGTGACTTTAAACTGAACGGCGCACCCTGGTGGCAACGCTGTTCACCATGAAAGATGAAGTGGCTTTTGAGGGTCTTGGCAAGTTTATAGAGGCTTGAAATTTGGCACACACCTCCAATGTGATGATGGCTTTGTTGTCATGTGATCATTTTCATTGAATATCCCAAAATGGCTCCACAGCGCCCCCTACAAAATTTCAAAACCACAGCCCCAGCTCTGTGTTTTATGTATGAATCTGAAACCTGGTAGGCTTATAGGAGATATCAAGATGTACAAAAAAGTCTCTTGGAGCAATATCCCAAATCCAACAGGAAGTCAGCCATTTTAAAATTAATGTGCAATTTTGGCAACATTTTCCCCTCTTTTCAGGCATCGTTCTTTGACGAACTCCTCCAAGGGATTTCATCAGATTGGACCGATCTGCAGTTTGTGGAATCTAAAGACCTTTGTGATGTTAAATTGCGAAGCTTTTTACGTCCAGGGAAACGGGGTGGTTATGGCGGCACTTAGAGTTTGAATCACTCGCCAAAAAGCAGTAATCTGCTGTCACTCAAAAACACAATGTCCAATCTCTCCCAAACGTCTCAGGTGTGATTAGACTCGAGCTCGGAAGTGTTTGTTATGCCATTTGTACATAATGGTTAGAGCGCCACCTAGTGGAACGACTAACTAATCATGAATGAATGAGTTGAAATGTTAGCTGGTGGTTAAATGCATGAATTCCATCAATGTGACATCACATCGGACGTGCTGGTTTTAGGTGTTGGGCGTGGCTCGACGCGCCGGGGGTGCGAGGGCCCTCATAACGCTGCTTGCAGCTTTAATTAGGGCCCGAGCACTGAGAGTGCGAAGGCCCTATTGTATCTGCTCCGTTTCTTATTATTATTATTATTATTATTATTATTATTATTATTATTAGGGCCCGAGCACTGAGAGTGCGAAGGCCCTATTGTATCTGCTCCGTTTCTTATTATTATTATTATTATTATTATTCACCCCAAACAAGGGCCTTTTTGAGGGCCTAAACATGCTCAAAAACTCATGAAATTTTGCACACATGCCAGGTTTGGTGAAAAATTTTGTATTTTAATGGTTTTACATATGAGCACTGGGAAATGGCTCTACAGCGCCACCTATGCCTTGTAAAATGCAGCCCTACGACCACATCGTTTGAGCTACATGTATGAAATTTGGCACACATGTGTATCATGCCAAGACGAACAAAAAAGTCTGTGGGCCCATTGACGCAAACCCAACAGGAAGTCCGCCATTTGGAAGAGAAGGTGACATTTTGGCTCTAATTTTGCCATTTCCATGCCTCGAACTTTAACGAACTCCTCCTTCGGATTTGGTCCTATAAGCTTCAAATTTGGACAGTGTCAACTACACCCTTGTGCCATGTTAAATTGCGGAGCTTTTGAGTTTTCACAATAGTATGAGGCCGTGGCGCCATGGCGAATTTTGATGACTCGCCATGAAAATCTTATTGCCTCTCATTCTGTCATACATGTTCCGATCTGGACCAAAGAGCACACATATGATAAGGCTCCACCCCTGAACATATTTCAACTGCCATATTTGACATCAAGGACAGCGCCACCTAGTGGGAACAGGAAATGTCATGTTTTACACTTTGGGGTACAGTATAGTGATGGGTGACATCTGCAGCCTCAAATTTCTCCAGGAAAGCCTTAAGGAGTTGGTCTTGGGTTACAGTGAAAACTGTGAGTTTTCGCGAAAGGGTGTGACCCCAGCAGCATGGCGAACTTTGATGTCACGCCATGAAGAAACAAATTAGTATAACTCAATGAAATCCAGTCTGATCAGTACCAGACTTTACAGGCATGATGTCAGAACCGCCCTGAACAGATTGATTTGCCCATTGTCGGAAATACGGACAGCGCCACCTAGTGGCAACAGGAAATGTCATGGCTTTAATTTTGTTGTACTGATTTTCACAGGTTCATCGTGGCCACCTCAAAAGCGGTGAATATCAACATCAGTCCCTCGTGATGCTTCAGTGCAAAAATTGTGACTTTAAACTGAACGGCGCACCCTGGTGGCAACGCGGTTCATCATGAAAGATGAAGTGGCTTTTGAGGGGCTTGGAAAGTTTATAGAGGCTTGAAATTTGGCACACACCTCCAAATGGATGAAGGCATTGTTGTTATGTAACCATTTTCCGTGAATAGCGCAAAATGGCTCCACAGCGCCCCCTACAATATTTCAAAACATCAGCCCCTGCTCTGTGTTTCATCTATGAGTCTGACACTTGGTAAGCTTGTGTAAGATATCAAGGTGTACAAAAAAGTCTCTTGGAGCAATATCCCAAATCCAACAGGAAGTCAGCCATTTTAAAATTAATGTGTAATTTTGATGACATTTTCCGCCCTTTTCAGGCCTCATACTTTGACGAACTCCTCCAAGGGATTTCATCATATTGAGGCATTCTTTAGTGTGTAGAATCTAAAGACCTTTGTGATGTTAAATTGCGAAGCTTTTTCCGTTCAGGGAACCGGGGTGGTCATGGCGGCACGTAGAGTTTCAATCACTCGCAAAAAGCAGTAATCTGCTGTCACTAAAAAACACAATGTCCAATCTCTCCCAAAGGTCGCAGGTGTGATGAGACTCGAGCTTGGAAATGTTTGTTATGCTATTTGTCAATAATGGTTAGAGCGCCACCTAGTGGCATGACTATAATCCTTGTTGAATAAGATGAAATGTTAGCTGGTGATTAAAAGCATGAAATCCATCAATGTGACATCACATCGGACGTGCCGGTTTGAGGTGTTGGCAGTGGCTCGACGTGCCGGGGGTGCGAGGGCCCTCATAACGCTGCTTGCAGCTTTAATTATTATTATTATTATTCACCCCAAACAAGGGCCTTTTTGAGGGCCTAAACATGCTCAAAAACTCATGAAATTTTGCACACATGCCAGGTCTGGTGAAAAATTTTGTATTTTAATGGTTTTACATATGAGCACTGGGAAATGGTTCTACAGCGCCACCTATGCCTTGTTAAATGCAGCCCTACGACCACATCGTTTGAGCTACATGTATGAAATTTGGCACACATGTGTATCATGCCAAGACGAACAAAAAAGTCTGTGGGCCCATTGACGCAAACCCAACAGGAAGTCCGCCATTTGGAAGAGAAGGTGACATTTTGGCTCTAATTTTGCCATTTCCATGCCTCGAACTTTTGCGAACTCCTCCTTGGGGTTTGATTTCATAACCTTCAAATTTGGACAGTGTCAACTACACCCTTGTGCCATGTTAAATTGCGGAGCTTTTGAGTTTTCACAATACTATGAGGCCGTGGCGCCATGGCGAATTTCGATGACTCGCCATGAAAATCTTATTGCCTCTCATTTTGTCATACATTTTCTGATCTTGACCAAAGTGAACACATATGATAAGGCTCCACCCCTGAACATATTTCAACTGCCATATTTGACATTAAGGACAGCGCCACCTAGTGGGAACAGGAAATGTCATGTTTTACACTTTGGGGTACAGTATAGTGATGGGTGACATCTGCAGCCTCAAATTTCTCCAGGAAAGCCTTAAGGAGTTGGTCTTGGGTTACAGTGAAAACTGTGACTTTTTGCAAAAGGGTGTGACCCCAGCAGCATGGCGAACTTTGATGTCACGCCATGAAGAAACAAATTAGTATAACTCAATGAAATCCAGTCTGATCAGTACCAGACTTTACAGGCGTGATGTCAGACCCGCCCTGAACAGATTGATGTGCCCATTGTCAGGAATTTGAAGAGCGCCACCTAGTGGGAACAGGAAATGTCATGTCTTACACTTTGTTGTACTGATTTTCACAGGTTCATCGTGGCCACCTCAAAAGCGGTGAATATCAACATCAGTCCCTCGTGATGTTTCCGTGCAAAAATTGTGACTTTAAACTGAACGGCGCACCCTGGTGGCAACGCTGTTCACCATGAAAGATGAAGTGGCTTTTGAGGGTCTTGGCAAGTTTATAGAGGCTTGAAATTTGGCACACACCTCCAATGTGATGAAGGCTTTGTTGTCATGTGATCATTTTCATTGAATATCCCAAAATGGCTCCACAGCGCCCCCTACAAAATTTCAAAACCACAGCCCCAGCTCTGTGTTTTATGTATGAATCTGAAACCTGGTAGGCTTATAGGAGATATCAAGATGTACAAAAAAGTCTCTTGGAGCAATATCCCAAATCCAACAGGAAGTCAGCCATTTTAAAATTAATGTGCAATTTTGGCAACATTTTCCCCTCTTTTCAGGCACCGTGCTTTGACGTACTCCTCCAAGGGATTTCATCAGATTGAACCAATCTCCTGTGTGTGGAATCTAAAGACCTTTGTGATGTTAAATTGCGAAGCTTTTTACATTCAGGGAAACGGGGTGGTCATGGCGGCACGTAGAGTTTCAGTCACTCGCCAAAAAGCACTAATCTGCTGTCACTCAAAAACACAATGTCCAATCTCTCCCAAAGCTCATAGGCGTGATGAGACTCGAGCTCGGAAATGTTTGTTATGCCATTTGTACATAATGGTTAGAGCGCCACCTAGTGGAATGACTAACTAATCACGAATGAATGAGTTGAAATGTTAGCTGGTGGTTAAATGCATGAATTCCATCAATGTGACATCAGATCGGACGTGCTGGTTTTAGGTGTTGGGCGTGGCTCGACGCGCCGGGGGTGCGAGGGCCCTCATAACGCTGCTTGCAGCTTTAATTATTATTATTATTATTCAGGCAAAACAAGGGCCTTTTTGAGGGCCTAAACATGCTCAAAAACTCATGAAATTTTGCACACATGCCAGGTCTGGTGAAAAATTTTGTATTTTAATGGTTTTACATATGAGCACTGGGAAATGGCTCTACAGCGCCACCTATGCCTTGTTAAATGCAGCCCTACGACCACATCGTTTGAGCTACATGTATGAAATTTGGCACACATGTGTATCATGCCAAGACGAACAAAAAAGTCTGTGGGCCCATTGACGCAAACCCAACAGGAAGTCCGCCATTTGGAAGAGAAGGTGACATTTTGGCTCTAATTTTGCCATTTCCATGCCTCGAACTTTTGCGAACTCCTCCTTGGGGTTTGATTTCATAACCTTCATATTTGGTCAGTGTCAACTACACCCTTGTGCCATGTTAAATTGCGGAGCTTTTGAGTTTTCACAATACTATGAGGCCGTGGCGCCATGGCGAATTTCGATGACTCGCCATGAAAATCTTATTGCCTCTCATTTTGTCATACATTTTCTGACCTTGACCAAAGTGAACACATATGATAAGGCTCCACCCCTGAACATATTTCAACTGCCATATTTGACACCAGGGACAGCGCCACCTAGTGGGAACAGGAAATGTCATGTTTTACACTTTGGGGTACAGTATAGTGATGGGTGACACCTGCAGCCTCAAATTTCTCCAGGAAAGCCTTAAGGAGTTGGTCTTGGGTTACCGTGAAAACTGTGACTTTTCGCAAAAGGGTGTGACCCCAGCAGCATGGCGAACTTTGATGTCACGCCATGAAGAAACAAATTAGTATAACTCAATGAAATCCAGTCTGATCAGTACCAGACTTTACAGGCATGATGTCAGACCCGCCCTGAACAGATTGACGTGCCCATTGTCGGAAATACGGACAGCGCCACCTAGTGGCCACAGGAAATGTCATGGCTTTAATTTTGTTGTACTGATTTTCACAGGTTCATCGTGGCCACCTCAAAAGCGGTGAATATCACCATCAGTCCCTCGTGATGCTTCAGTGCAAAAATTGTGACTTTACACTGAACGGCGCACCCTGGTGGCAACGCGGTTCAACATGAAAGATGAAGTGGCTTTTGAGGGGCTTGGAAAGTTTATAGAGGCTTTAAATTTGGCACACACCCCCAAATGTATGAAGGCTTTGTTGTCATGTGATCATTTTCATTGAATAGCGCGAAATTGCTCCACAGCGCCCCCTACAAAGATTCAAAATATCAGCCCCTGCTCTGTGTTTTATCTATGAGTCTGAAACTTGGTAAGCTCATGGAAGATATTAAGATGTACAAAAAAGTCTCTTGGAGCAATATCCCAAATCCATCAGGAAGTCAGCCATTTTAAAGTTAATGTGTAATTTTGGCGACATTTTCCCATCTTTTCAGGCACCGTACTTTGACGAACTCCTCCAAGGGATTTCATCAGATTGGACCGATCTGCAGTTTGTGGAATCTAAAGACCTTTGTGATGTTAAATTGCGAAGCTTTTTACGTCCAGGGAAACGGGGTGGTTATGGCGGCACTTAGAGTTTGAATCACTCGCCAAAAAGCAGTAATCTGCTGTCACTCAAAAACACAATGTCCAATCTCTCCCAAACGTCTCAGGTGTGATGAGACTCGAGCTTGGAAGTGTTTGTTATGCCATTTGTACATAATGGTTAGAGCGCCACCTAGTGGAACGACTAACTAATCATAAATGAATGAGTTGAAATGTTAGCTGGTGGTTAAATGCATGAATTCCATCAATGTGACATCACATCGGACGTGCTGGTTTTAGGTGTTGGGCGTGGCTCGACGCGCCGGGGGTGCGAGGGCCCTCATAACGCTGCTTGCAGCTTTAATTAGGGCCCGAGCACCGAGAGTGCGAAGGCCCTATTGTATCTGCTCCGTTTCTTATTATTATTATTATTATTAGGGCCCGAGCACTGACAGTGCGAAGGCCCTATTGTAATTGCTCTGTTTATTATTATTATTATTATTATTATTATTATTATTATTATTATTATTATTATTAGGGCCCGAGCACTGACTGTGCGAAGGCCCTATTGTATCTGCTCCGTTTCTTATTATTATTATTATTCACCCCAAACAAGGGCCTTTTTGAGGGCCTAAACATGCTCAAAAACTCATGAAATTTTGCAGACATGCCAGGTCTGGTGAAAAATTTTGTATTTTAATGGTTTTACTTATGAGCACTGGGAAATGGCTCTAGAGCGCCACCTATGCCTTGTTAAATGCAGCCCTACAACCACATAGTTTGAGCTACATGTATGAAATTTGGCACACATGTGTATCATGACGAGCCGAACAAAAAAGTCAGTGGGCCCATTGATGCAAACCCAACAGGAAGTCCGCAATTTAGAAGTGAAGGTGACATTTTGGCTCTAATTTTGTCGTTTCCATGCCTCGAACTTTAACGAACTCCTCCTTGGAAATTGGTCGTATAAGCTTCATATTTGGTCAGTGCCAACTACACCCTTGTGCCATGTTAAATTGCGGAGCTTTTGAGTTTTCACAATACTATGAGGCCGTGGCGCCATGGCGAATTTCGATGACTCGCCATGAAAATCTTATTGCCTCTCATTCTGTCATACATTGTCCGATCTGGACCAAAGAGCACACATATGATAAGGCTCCAGCCCTGAACATATTTCAACTGCCATATTTGACGTCAGCGACAGCGCCACCTAGTGGGAACAGGAAATGTCATGTTTTACACTTTGGGGTACAGTATTGTGATGGGTGACATCTGCAGCCTCAAATTTCTCCAGGAAAGGCGTAAGGAGTTGGTCTTGGGGTACAGTGAAAACTGTGACTTTTCACGAAAGGGTGTGACCTCAGCAGCATGGCGAACTTTGATATCTCGCCATGAAGAAACAAATTAGTATAACTCCATGAAATCCAGTCTGATTAGTACCAGACTTTACAGGCATGATATCAGACCCGCCCTGAACAAATTGATGTGCCCATTGTCAGGAATATGAAGAGCGCCACCTAGTGGGAACAGGAAATGTCATGTCTTACACTTTGTTGTACTGATTTTCACAGGTTCATTGTGGATACCTCAAAAGCGGTGAATGTCACCGTCAGTCCTTCATGATGCTGCAGTGCGAAAATTGTGACTTTATACTGAACGGTGCACCCTGGTGGCAACGCTGTTCACCATGAAAGATGAAGTGGTTTTTGAGGGGCTTGGAAAGTTTAAAAAGTCTTGAAATTTGGCCCACACCTCCATTGTGCTTAAGGCTTTGTTGTTATGTGATCATTTTCATTGAATATCCCAAAATGGCTCCACAGCGCCCCCTACAAAATTTCAAAACCACAGCCCCAGCTCTGTGTTTTATGTATGAGTCTGAAACCTGGTAAGCTTATAGGAGATATCAAGATGTACAAAAAAGTCTCTTGGAGCAATATCCCAAATACAACAGGAAGTCAGCCATTTTAAAATTAATGTGCAATTTTGGCAACATTTCCCCCTCTTTCCAGGCACCGTTCTTTGACGAACTCCTCCAAGGGATTTCATCATATTGAACCAATCTCCAGTGTGTGGAATCTAAAGACCTTTGTGATGTTAAATTGCGAAGCTTTTTACGTTCAGGGAAACGGGGTTGTCATGGCGGCACGTGGAGTTTCAATCACTCGCCAAAAAGCAGTAATCTGCTGTCACTCAAAATCAAAATGTCCAAACTCTCCCAAAGGTCGCAGGCGTGATGAGACACGAGCTAGGAAATGTTTGTTATGCCATTTGTCAGTAATGGTTAGAGCGCCACCTAGTGGAACGACTAACTAATCATAAATGAATGAGTTGAAATGTTAGCTGGTGGTTAAATGCATGAATTCCATCAATGTGACATCAGATCGGAGGTGCTGGTTTTAGGTGTTGGGCGTGGCTCGACGCGCCGGGGGTGCGAGGGCCCTCATAACGCTGCTTGCAGCTTTAATTATTATTATTATTATTATTATTATTATTATTCCGGCAAATGAATTGGCCGTTTGAGGGCCTAAACATGCTCGAAAACTCATGAAATTTTGCACACGCGTCAGGTCTGGTGAAAATTTACGTATTTTAATGTTCTCAGACATGGCCAGGGAAAATTAGCTCTAGAGCGCCACCTAGAAAAATGAAAAACGCGAGCCCCCGGTATGGGTATGGTCTATAAGTTTGAAAGTCGGTACACCTATATAACGTTCAGAGTCGAACAAAAAAGTCTATTATGGCAATGTCCTAAACCCAACAGGAAGTCCGCCATTTTGGATTGAAGGTGACATTTTGGGTCTGATTTTACCGTTTCCATGCCTTGTACTTTAACGAACTCCTCCTTGGGATTTGGTCCTATAAACTTCAAATTTGGACAGTGTCAACTACACCCGTGTGCCATGTTAAATTGCGGAGCTTTTGAGTTTTCACAGTAGTATGAGGCCGTGGCGCCATGGCGAATTTTGATGACTCGCCATGAAAATCTTATTGCCTCTCATTCTGTCATACATGTTCCGATCTTGACCAAAGTGAACACATATGATAAGGCTCCACCCCTGAACATATTTCAACTGCCATATTTGACATCAGGGACAGCGCCACCTAGTGGGAACAGGAAATGTCATGTTTTACACTTTGGGGTACAGTATTGTGATGGGTGACATCTGCAGCCTCAAATTTCTCCAGGAAAGCCTTAAGGAGTTGGTCTTGGGTTACAGTGAAAACTGTGACTTTTCGCGAAAGGGTGTGACCCCAGCGGCATGGCGAACTTTGATGTCACGCCATGAAGAAACAAATTAGTATAACTCAATGAAATCCAGTCTGATCAGTACCAGACTTTACAGGCATGATGTCAGACCCGCCCTGAACAGATTGATGTGCCCATTGTCGGGAATACGCACAGCGCCACCTAGTGGCAACAGGAAATGTCATGGCTTTAATTTTGTTGTACTGATTTTCACAGGTTCATCTTGGCCACCTCAAAAGCGGTGAATACCACCATCAGTCCCTCGTGATGCTTCAGTGCAAAAATTGTGACTTTAAACTGAACGGCGCACCCTGGTGGCAACGCGGTCCACCATGAAAGATGAAGTGGCTTTTGAGGGTCTTGGAAAGTATATAGAGGCTTTAAATTTGGCACACACCTCCAAATGGATGAAGGCTTTGTTGTCATGTGATCATTTTCCTTGAATAGCACGAAATGGCTCCACAGCGCCCCCTACAAAATTTCAAAACCACAGCCCCTGCTCTGTGTTTTATGTATGAGTCTGAAACCTGGTAAGCTTATAGGAGATATCAAGATGTACAAAAAAGTCTCTTGGAGCAATATCCCAAATCCAACAGGAAGCCAGCCATTTTAAAATTAATGTGCAATTTTGGCGACATTTCCCCCTCTTTTCAAGCACCGTACTTTGACGAACTCCTCCAAGGGATTTCATCAGATTGGACCGATCTGAAGTTTGTGGAATCTAAAGACCTTTGTGATGTTAAATTGCGAAGCTTTTTACGTTCAGGGAAACGGGGTGGTCATGGCGGCACGTAGAGTTTCAATCACTCGCCAAAAAGCAGAAATCTGCTGTCACTCCAAAACACAATGTCCAATCTCTCCCAAACATCGCAGGCATGAGTCGAGAGTCAAGCTCAGAAATATTTGATATGCCATTTGCCAGTAATGTTAGAGCGCCACCTAGTGGGACAAAAATAATGATTGTTGAATGAGATTAAATGTTAGCTAGTGGTTTGGCCATGGTGCCACAGTGAGTTTTGATATATTGCCATACAAATGATCTGTTTTCCTATTTTATTCATCTTTTATGGTTAATGTCAGGGATCAATGCAAACATTTTTGCATGTTTTTGACTTTAAAATGTGATTCTTTCAGCATTCTGTTTCACATTTTAGGCCTTGTAATTTCCCTCATGTAACATTGTAACACACACAAAATTGTGTTAGAAATGTGCCCTCAACCAGAATTTAGTGTTCCATTTGGAATTTTTTTGGTCATTATGACACATTTTTGCAATTTCCAGGTTGTATACTTTTGTACTCATTGTAGAGGTCTGCGAGTCACATGGAGTTCCTTTCCCTTTCAGCTGTGGCTTCTACAAGAATTGGGTGAAAAACATAAAAACAAATAAAAAACAAATAAAAACAAATTAATTAATAGCCTTGAAACATAATATAATCTGTGCCACAGATTCAATGTGGTAGAGAAGACAAGGACAACCTCTCTTTGTGTGGTGTTTGCACATTAGCGAGTGAGAGTTTGCAGTTAAAGTTTACAGAGAGTGACAAAAAGAAAAGTTACTGTAGAGTTTCTCAAGAGCCCGTTTTGGGTGAAATATTAGTGTTCAGCTGTATATTGTGTTCACTGCCTCAAAAGGAATAAAGTTCTGCTGGTGCATTCTTACGTCATTCCTCTCCATCTGTCTGCTAAGGTTTCGCAATTTGATGATATGGGCGATTTATTTATTTGCCCATAAGTAAGTTTGCTAATAATGATGGAGCTAATAGAAGCAGTTAACAGGATAGAAATTACAGCACTGTTTGAACACCACCTTTTTTGCACTCTCCTCAGAGTGTGCAGCGATTCAATTACTGAAATTCAAAACAGACACAAAGAAAGGCACGAGCCTATGTTAGAAAAAATGTTTGGATGGTGGACACATACATGCTCATGCAAGTTAGTCGTGTTTGATTCCTTTGCTTGCATTATACATCTGCACAAGTAGCACACTGTTTTGGTAGTCAAATAAAATCCTAAATTGGTGACTTTATTTTTTATGGCAATTAGTTTGGACTTCTTTGTTGTAAACGTTCAAATCAGTCTGTGCATGATTACATTGCCCCGCCCATCAAAAAGTATGCACATGCATGTATATATATTTTATATTGTTGATTGTTGGACTTAAAATTGTTGGTTGGCAAATCTTTACATATCACTTAACCCTACTTTACACTTTGCTATTAGACTTTATTTGCCCAGACCAGAAAGCTAATTACAAGCTACAAACCAAACTCGAAGCACTAATCATCAATCAGAAGCACCCTCGATATAGATGTAACTGGATCGACATGGTTGTTTATTACTTTAATGTAAATGTAATGGTCAATAGCATGTATTAGTCCGTTATAGCCATAAGCAAGGACACCACAGGGAGTCGAACCCTATCCCAGTAAACCAGGAGTACCATTACCAGTGTCTTTTTGCTTTTTAAGGCTAAGTGGATAAAGCAAAACCTGCATTAACAACATGTGAGCATGACTACTCTGTTTGATAGCACAACTGTACTATGTGCTATTTAAAAGTGAATACTTACTGCTATCTTTAGCAAATTGTACATTTTATTTTTCTATGTGTGATGCATACATTGTATCTGAAAGATGAATGAAAAAACAGTTACAGTTATTTAGAAGTCTATGGACAGAATTTCCTCATGTGCACAAGAACCCAGTAAATTATTGTGAAATACCCAAAGATATCTACAAAAAACTTTAAAATATTGCGTTTATTAATTAATGGTAAAGTCACTTAATGCAGGAAAAAAAAACCACTGTAATAGCAATTGGCTGAGGTTAGTCATTAAGAATGAGTGTGCACAGAATTGGGCTGACTAACATATAAAGCATAGCTAGAAGTGAGGTGTAACCTTTCCACTTCCCTCCCTTACTAAGGACTAGATATTACAGTCCCTGATAATGCATTGCTTTAGGATAGGAGAGAGCAGAGAGGAGAGCTAGAAGGGGGGCTGCACCAAGACACCAGACGTTCAACCTCCCTCCTGTAGGCAGACTCGTCCCCGTCCGAGATGAGTCCAATAACGGTGGTGTCATCTGCAAACTTGATTAGCTTGACAGACTGGTGGGTGGAGGTGCAGCAGTTGGTGTACAGGGAGAAGAGCAGAGGAGAAAGAACACAGCCCTGAGGGGAGCCGGTGCTGATGGTCCGGGAGTCCGAGACATTCTTTCCCAGCCTCACATGCTGCTTCCTGTCCGTCAGGAAGTCAGTGATCCACCGGCAGATGGGATCAGGCACATTCATCTGGGAAAGCTTGTCTCGGAGATGGTCTGGAAGGATGGTGTTGAAGGCAGAGCTGAAGTCCACAAACAGGATCCTGGCGTAGGTTCCTGGGGAGTCCAGATGCTGCAGGATGAAGTGTAGGGCCATGTTGATGGCGTCGTCTACAGACCTGTTGGCTCTATATGCAAACTGCAGGGGGTCCAGGAGGGGGGCGTCCGAGATGAGTCCAATAACGGTGGTGTCATCTGCAAACTTGATTAGCTTGACAGACTGGTGGGTGGTGGTGTCATCTGCAAACTTGATTAGCTTGACAGACTGGTGGGTGGAGGTGCAGCAGTTGGTGTACAGGGAGAAGAGCAGAGGAGAAAGAACACAGCCCTGAGGGGAGCCGGTGCTGATGGTCCGGGAGTCCGAGACATTCTTTCCCAGCCTCACATGCTGCTTCCTGTCCGTCAGGAAGTCAGTGATCCACCGGCAGATGGGATCAGGCACATTCATCTGGGAAAGCTTGTCTCGGAGATGGTCTGGAAGGATGGTGTTGAAGGCAGAGCTGAAGTCCACAAACAGGATCCTGGCGTAGGTTCCTGGGGAGTCCAGATGCTGCAGGATGAAGTGTAGGGCCATGTTGATGGCGTCGTCTACAGACCTGTTGGCTCTATATGCAAACTGCAGGGGGTCCAGGAGGGGGGCGTCCGAGATGAGTCCAATAACGGTGGTGTCATCTGCAAACTTGATTAGCTTGACAGACTGGTGGGTGGTGGTGTCATCTGCAAACTTGATTAGCTTGACAGACTGGTGGGTGGAGGTGCAGCAGTTGGTGTACAGGGAGAAGAGCAGAGGAGAAAGAACACAGCCCTGAGGGGAGCCGGTGCTGATGGTCCGGGAGTCCGAGACATTCTTTCCCAGCCTCACATGCTGCTTCCTGTCCGTCAGGAAGTCAGTGATCCACCGGCAGATGGGATCAGGCACATTCATCTGGGAAAGCTTGTCTCGGAGATGGTCTGGAAGGATGGTGTTGAAGGCAGAGCTGAAGTCCACAAACAGGATCCTGGCGTAGGTTCCTGGGGAGTCCAGATGCTGCAGGATGAAGTGTAGGGCCATGTTGATGGCGTCGTCTACAGACCTGTTGGCTCTATATGCAAACTGCAGGGGGTCCAGGAGGGGGGCCGTGAGGGTCTTGAGATGGGAGAGAACTAGGCGCTCAAATGACTTCATGACCACAGATGTCAGAGCCACGGGTCTGTAGTCATTTAGTCCAGTGATCCTAGGTTTCTTGGGGACAGGGATTATGGTAGAGGACTTGAAGCAGGCAGGCACATGACATGCCTGCAGTGAGGAGTTGAAGATGCCATGAGTCCACAGAGGTGATGGGGGTGTCAGTCAGGATGATGGGGGGGAGTGGGGCTGTGTGCTTCCTGAAGTCCACAATAATCTCCACTGTCTTCTGGGCATTCAGCACCAGGTTGTTGTGGCTGCACCAAGACACCAGACGTTCAACCTCCCTCCTGTAGGCAGACTCGTCCCCGTCCGAGATGAGTCCAATAACGGTGGTGTCATCTGCAAACTTGATTAGCTTGACAGACTGGTGGGTGGTGGTGTCATCTGCAAACTTGATTAGCTTGACAGACTGGTGGGTGGAGGTGCAGCAGTTGGTGTACAGGGAGAAGAGCAGAGGAGAAAGAACACAGCCCTGAGGGGAGCCGGTGCTGATGGTCCGGGAGTCCGAGACATTCTTTCCCAGCCTCACATGCTGCTTCCTGTCCGTCAGGAAGTCAGTGATCCACCGGCAGATGGGATCAGGCACATTCATCTGGGAAAGCTTGTCTCGGAGATGGTCTGGAAGGATGGTGTTGAAGGCAGAGCTGAAGTCCACAAACAGGATCCTGGCGTAGGTTCCTGGGGAGTCCAGATGCTGCAGGATGAAGTGTAGGGCCATGTTGATGGCGTCGTCTACAGACCTGTTGGCTCTATATGCAAACTGCAGGGGGTCCAGGAGGGGGGCGTCCGAGATGAGTCCAATAACGGTGGTGTCATCTGCAAACTTGATTAGCTTGACAGACTGGTGGGTGGTGGTGTCATCTGCAAACTTGATTAGCTTGACAGACTGGTGGGTGGAGGTGCAGCAGTTGGTGTACAGGGAGAAGAGCAGAGGAGAAAGAACACAGCCCTGAGGGGAGCCGGTGCTGATGGTCCGGGAGTCCGAGACATTCTTTCCCAGCCTCACATGCTGCTTCCTGTCCGTCAGGAAGTCAGTGATCCACCGGCAGATGGGATCAGGCACATTCATCTGGGAAAGCTTGTCTCGGAGATGGTCTGGAAGGATGGTGTTGAAGGCAGAGCTGAAGTCCACAAACAGGATCCTGGCGTAGGTTCCTGGGGAGTCCAGATGCTGCAGGATGAAGTGTAGGGCCATGTTGATGGCGTCGTCTACAGACCTGTTGGCTCTATATGCAAACTGCAGGGGGTCCAGGAGGGGGGCCGTGAGGGTCTTGAGATGGGAGAGAACTAGGCGCTCAAATGACTTCATGACCACAGATGTCAGAGCCACGGGTCTGTAGTCATTTAGTCCAGTGATCCTAGGTTTCTTGGGGACAGGGATTATGGTAGAGGACTTGAAGCAGGCAGGCACATGACATGCCTGCAGTGAGGAGTTGAAGATGCCAGAAAACACTGGGGCCAGCTCGTTTGCACAGTGTCTGAGGGTGGCAGGAGACACACCGTCTGGGCCGGGAGCTTTCCGAGCATTCAGACTCTTAAACTGCTTCCTCACATCTGCTTCATGATTTACGGAGGATTTACGGAGGATAACTTCTTCAACGGGATAGAATAGGTGATAGAGAGAAGTAAGACAAAAGGGACAAGATAGGAGAGAGCAGAGAGGAGAGCTAGAAGGGGGGCGCCTGGTCTGGCTTCCCACACCTCCCCGCCGGTTTAGGCTGTACGCTCTACCTCCCCACTGCGTTCCAGAAAAGGGAAGAAGAGTAGAGGGGAGAAGAGCGGAATATTTCTTTTCTCTTTAGCATTTACGGAGGATAACTTCTTCAACGGGATAGAATAGGTGATAGAGAGAAGTAAGACAAAAGGGACAAGATAGGAGAGAGCAGAGAGGAGAGCTAGAAGGGGGGCGCCTGGTCTGGCTTCCCACACCTCCCCGCCGGTTTAGGCTGTACGCTCTACCTCCCCACTGCGTTCCAGAAAAGGGAAGAAGAGAAGAGAGGAGAAGAGCGGAATATTTCTTTTCTCTCATGGTTAGCTGTGCTTTTTGTACTTTTAGGTCATTATTTACATAAATTTACACACACACACACACACACACACACACACACACTGCTGCTCACTGCCCTTTTGTCATGTAGGAGTCTTGGATTTAAACGTACAAAAAATCCCTTCATGGTCACTAAAATATGTTGGAAAGACTACAGCTTTTACATTATAATGTGTTGTTTTAACATACACATGATCAATTAATGTGCCCTTCTCTGTGGTGGGCTGTGTTACATGTTGAATGAATCCTTTGTCTGTGACAAACTTGCAAATACTTGAAGATTTTAGAACATTGTCATTAAAATCTCCCATTACTACTACTGTATTACTTTTTTTATCTAGCCAATCAAGTAACTTTCCTAGGTTTTGTTTAAACAGTGCCATGGTATAAGAAGGAGGCCGATAAATAACTGCTATTAAAATGTTCAATGTACAATAGTTGCAAAGTAAACATTCTAAATTGGCATCTGGTATAGCTATAATTTCAGATGTCAAACTGTCTGCAGTATACATGCCAACGCCACCATGCTGTTGGCTTTGTATTTCAATAAATGTTGGGTTACTTCTAGTGTAAGATGCACTTCGTGGATTATGCTGAAACCCATAACCGTCAATTTTTACAGTGTCTAATGAAGAATCGGCAGACATCCATGTCTCTGTAACAGCAATACAGTTAGGCTGCAAATGCTGTGTGCACAATACCAGATCAGCTACATGTAGAGTTAAATTCTGCACATTCATTAACACTACTGTGAAATCACGTGTCTTAGTACATGCTGTATTTTCAGACAAAAATTGGGGCATTCTTTCGATTACATCCTTTACACCACCTTTAGAGTAAATAGCTTTTTCATTGAAATCTTGAATTATTAAACCTGACAGACTCCTAACACGACTTAAGGCAACATATGCCTGTCCTGGAGCAAACACATTTTTAAGAGACACTACTGCATCATCAACAGTAACTCCTTGTACCTTATGTACTGTACAAGCCCATGCAAGTTTCAGTGGAAACTGCCGTCGCAATCCACCTTTCTCAGTTACCTTTTCTTCTTCTGCTTCAATACCTGTAGAGCCTATTTCAACTGCTGGGTAATACACACAGTTTTTCCTCCTTTGTGCACCTATATGATTGTCATCAAATTTTACATAAATGGTTTTGGGAAGCTTCTTGTCCTCAGTAACATAAACTATGTGTGTTACCGTACCACATACACCATTAACAAGACCATCCATTACATCTACATTTTTACACAACATTACACGGGCACCTTTCCCCAAGAGAAGCTTTTCATTCAAACATGTGTTATATGTTTTGGCATGATGTCCAGTTTTTAACTCCAGTTTCCCTGTTTTCCTACTATTGACAAAATCCTGAGCAGGTATCTCAACATAATCAGGACACAACTTAAACAACTGCTGCATATTATGCTCATTTACTTGTTTGTTTGTTGGAAAAATGTGTAAAGCTGAGCTAACTTCACCAGTTTCACAATGCTTCAAGCTTTTAATGTCCTTTTCTAATAATGGAGCCCCTTTAATGTGAGTTCTTAACCTGTTTAATAATTCTGCAAACCCAACATCGCTCTGCCTTACTATTTTATTTAGTTCAACAACCCTAAATAGACTAGACCACAAGTTCATACCAACATCCTCAACATACAGGGGTTTTCCTTTTACTGGAGGCAACTGAAAAAAGTCTCCAACAGTAATAACACTAACATTTCCAAAAGGCGAAAAATCTCCAATTTGTTTAATCTGTCTTAATCTACCATGGATGTAAGCCATTAGTCTCTGATCAACCATGGAGATTTCATCAATTATCAGGATCTGCAGATCACAATATTTAGCACGTAGGCAATTTAACTTTTCCTCACCCAGAGGGGTGTAAGGTAAGCGGACATCTTTACCAATGCTAAATGTGTTGTGGATTGTTGTTGCATGTAAGTTATATGCAGCAATCCCAGTAGGCGCAGTTAATAAAACACAAACATTTTCAGGATGACGACACATTGGTGACAATAACCTTGCTGCTTCATAGTGAATTGCTTTAATCAAATGGCTTTTCCCTGTTCCTGCACCTCCAGTAATAAATACATGCAATGGATCTGGGTTTTTGCCTACTGTCTTATCCAAGCACCACTGCCTAATCTGATAAAAGACTGAAAGCTGTGTCTCATTTAGAGATCTAATTAAAGCCAAACCGTCTCTTCTGGGCATAATGTCATTTCTCTTTTCTAAATGTGAAACCTGTTGGCTGCACACAGCTAAATCTGGAATATTCTCATTGTCTTCTTCCCCTATTTGCTCTTTATCTTTCCATTCCTGCTCACACTCTAAACGCTCCAACTCCTGTTCTGGACAAAGCTCACACCAGGCATCTTCTGTTACACCATCCAAATCAATTGTATTTTGAATGTTATCCAGTTTATCTGCGTTTATTTCAAACTTACGTCTATTTGCATCAACAACTGATTTCACTGAATGCAGAAATCCATCGCTAAACTTCACAATGCCATTCTTGTAAAACTGTTCAAATGTTGTATAGTTTGAAGGCTTTAGTTCCTGATCTACACGATATGGCAAAAACAACTGCATGATACTATGATAAAACAATTCAGCATTTTTAGTCTCTGAAAATCGCGCATAACGAACAACTGCAGGTTGTGATCGTGTTCTCTTAGTAACAAAACCACATCTATTGTTCAACTGTATTGGCTTAGTGGATTTTTCACTTTTACTCAAAACACGATATTCGGAGGCAAATGTGGCCATACACATATCATTAAAATCAATGTTTTTTGGTCTATTCTTATACCGGTCTACAATACTAGTCATCCACATGTCCTCTGCTGTTAAATCCTGTGATGTTGCTTTTTGTCTTAACACTTTTAAGGGCAAACTCATTTTAACTACATTGTCCCCTGTTGGCACAAACACAACTTTCCTAGAACATTCTTTTAGATGCATATTTGTTAATCTATACACAGCCTCCTGAGCACTAACATCTCTGTTATGAAGGTATACACTGCCTAATGACTTCAAAGCCTCCCTTGCACTAACATTTCCATCTTTATATGCTTCCTTCTGAGTATTACTTAACAACAAACCCATCTCTTTTTCAGATTTTGACATGTAAGAAATTATATAAACACAGCAGGCATAAGCATCAATTACAAATTGAATATCCAAATTAGCATTGTAACATTTCAACAGTGGCTTATTATATTGATTTATCCAAACCTCGTTTAACTTCCTTTTCAACACAACATGTGTATTTCGACTAAAGCATTTGTATGCCTCCTCAAAAGTTGCCTGATTCATACCTAAACTCTGAAACAAATGCTCCACACTTTCAAAACTCCTACTCTCATCTGAAAGAGCCTTCTTGATTGTTGTTAAGATATCACTTGCCTGCTTTCTTCTCATCTTAATAGAGTCTTGCTGACGCTGACTTTCACAGGCACATTGTTGTAAATCATCTTCTCTCTTATCGACTTGACACTTGCATTTTTGCTCGGAAACATCACTTTTCCTACGACATATAAATGTTCGACTAGATGGTGGCCTGGGAAAATTAAACCGGCAAACTGTGTTCTTTTTTTTGCAAGTTTTAGAATGCCGCTTTGAATGCTGTTGTACAGATGAGACAATGTCCAATAAAGTCTCATCTTGTGAAGGCAATTCACATGTTACATATTCATCTATAAACTGAATCACCTCTTCATCTGTATTTTTATCAATCTGCGGAGCATTCTCTATCCAAAACAGACAGTGCACATGTGGTGAACCTCGCTGTTGAAATTCCACTCTGTAAAAGTAATCCTTAATCTTACCAATCGGATGCAATGGAGACATGAGTACCTCCTTCAGAAAACAATGCCACCGAAAGTCAAACATCCTTGCTGCAGTCACAGGATTTCGACGCAGCAAATCACACCTGTCTGCCCACTCTAACTGTTCAACTGTTTCTGTTCTACCTTGCTGATTCAAAATACTATAAAGAAGATTTGTCCATCGCATGTCAGCTGACGAAAATGAACAAAACCAAGTGGGTATACCAAGCTGACGAACACAAGCTAAGAGGTCACGCTGTGCTGCCTGCCAAAAAGCTGGAGTACCTCTAATAGGCTTAAGAAAACGGTACCCATCATCAAACTCCAACAACTTCTTCAAAGACTCTTCATCTTTCAACAACTCATGGCTAACATTCTGATATGTACAATCACCTTTTCCTTTTCGCAATGCTATTGAAACATTTGAGATAACCTGTTCAATCTCAGACATATACTGAGCAAAAAAGATATATTCGACATTTTGTGCAAACCTACCATCAGCATGTAAAATCCGGTTATTAAAATAACGGGACAATGTCAAACGCTTCTCTCTGTTTTCATGATACGTATTCAACCCATTTGGAAACAACACTGGGAAACATTTGGCTTCATTTGCATGATCTGAAAGTAATTTTACAGGATTATTCCCTTCTGCTGGAGCTAGATTTAATATGTTAGTAAAATATTGATCTAGTGCTTCCTGTCCAATATCAACAGGCATGAGACATGTGTCCTGAAACATACAGTGCTGCTGTCTGTCATGCAAAAGCTCATCATCAACATTTGAAGATGCAACACCGCTTACTGCATTTTTATCACTCTCCTCTTCCACAGCTTCCTCTTGCTGCATACAAAACTGATTTTGCCAACTTTTATTGAACTCTACATCTTTATAATGCACATTTGACCCTTTTAAATATTGCAAAGCCTGTCTTATGTGGATAGTGTCAACAAACTGGTATTGATAATGGCCTTTATAAGTTAACTTGCGCTTTAGTTTTACTGGTAATAAAGAGCCTTCCATGCTAGAACGGGGTAAGACATTGGTGGTTTCTACAATGTTTGCTGGAACACATGTCACTGGTCCATGTACTCCATTTTGTCCACCCTTAGGTAAGGCTAGCATTTTCATAAATGGTATATGTAAAGCTATTAAATGTTGTTCTAAGCTATTTAAACATGCCAATTCAGGTGGAATTGGATGCACTTCTAAATTATTTTTTACAGACTCTGGAGGCACTTCATTTTTATTAATTTTATAATGGCATGTATAACAGATCCACAGTTTAGCTTTAGCTGTGTCCAACCAGTGACATGGATTTATACAATCTTTATTACATTTGTGTAAATAGTCTTCAGTTATACATTTTTCTGCAATCAGTACTGCAGTTTTAGTTTTGTTATAATAGTTTTTTTGACAATGTAACACCTGATGTCTAAATAACAACCTATGGCAGACACAGCAAACAAAATCTGGTCCATCTTTTACTTTATCTAAAAAAAATTCCATCACAAAATCAAACTGCTCTGCCTTTTCTTTCATTTGCTGCCTTTTTAATTTGACACCAGCAATAACACGCATCTTATGTTCTGGATTTCCATGATACTTTCTAGCTGCCATTGCATTTATTTTTTTCCTGTGCAACTCATTTGATCTGTATTTACTAATGCTCATTTGTTTTACCTTTTCTTTATGTGACACATTTTGTTGATATTTACTAATGCTCATTTGCCTTACCTTTTCTTTATGTGACATGTTTTGTTGATATTTACTAATGCTCATTTGTTTTACCTTTTCTTTATGCGACACATTTTGTTGATATTTACTAATGCTCATTTGCCTTACCTTTTCTTTATGTGACATGTTTTGTTTATATTTACTAATGCTCATTTGTTTTACGTTTTCTTTATGCGACATGTTTTGTTGATATTTACTAATGCTCATTTGTTTGACCTTTTCTTTATGCGACATGTTTTGTTGATATTTACTAATGCTCATTTGTTTTACCTTTTCTTTATGCGACATGTTTTGTTTATATTTACTAATGCTCATTTGTTTTACGTTTTCTTTATGCGACATGTTTTGTTGATATTTACTAATGCTCATTTGTTTGACCTTTTCTTTATGCGACATGTTTTGTTGATATTTACTAATGCTCATTTGCCTTACCTTTTCTTTATGCGACATGTTTTGTTGATATTTACTAATGCTCATTTGCCTTACCTTTTCTTTATGCGACATGTTTTGTTGATATTTACTAATGCTCATTTGCCTTACCTTTTCTTTATGCGACATGTTTTGTTGATATTTACTAATGCTCATTTGCCTTACCTTTTCTTTATGCGACATGTTTTGTTGATATTTACTAATGCTCATTTGCCTTACCTTTTCTTTATGCGACATGTTTTGTTGATATTTACTAATGCTCATTTGCCTTACCTTTTCTTTATGTGACATGTTTTGTTGATATTTACTAATGCTCATTTGTTTGACCTTTTCTTTATGCGACATGTTTTGTTGATATTTACTAATGCTCATTTGCCTTACCTTTTCTTTATGCGACATGTTTTGTTGATATTTACTAATGCTCATTTGCCTTACCTTTTCTTTATGCGACATGTTTTGTTGATATTTACTAATGCTCATTTGCCTTACCTTTTCTTTATGTGACATGTTTTGTTGATATTTACTAATGCTCATTTGTTTTACCTTTTCTTTATGCGACATGTTTTGTTGATATTTACTAATGCTCATTTGCCTTACCTTTTCTTTATGTGACATGTTTTGTTGATATTTACTAATGCTCATTTGTTTTACCTTTTCTTTATGCGACATGTTTTGTTGATATTTACTAATGCTCATTTGTTTGACCTTTTCTTTATGCAACATGTTTTGTTTATATTTACTAATGCTTTTTTGTTTTGATCTTGCTTTACACATGACATGTTCATTGTAGGTCAGTTGACTGTGTAAACATCGTTTAGTTTTTAAATACTTTGAAAAACAATAGTTAGTATTTGAACTAAAGGTATCTGAATTATCCTTTGCTTGTTCTTTTGTTTTTATTCTACACATATTCTGTTGTGCAGATGAATTAGTCTTGCTACATAAACCAAAACAAACAGCCTTATGAACATCTTGCACACAAATTACTGGCTCAAAATGACCATTTTGACACGTTAAATATATCCCTTCATTTATGACAACAGGAGTCGTGCAGCTGTACTTTTTCCATTTGTCACCATTATATATTAATATGTCCAATCCACAAGCATTTGCTGCAGCCTGAAATTCTGTGTCAGTAGCAGAATGTCCAACATACTTTATCTTTGACTTTAAAACATACTCTGATATTGAAGCATAATCTTTTCCCACAAACTTCATGTACTTTTCACCATTATTCTCTATATACTTTACAACAGCAAGCCTTATCTTCCTATGACTCTTCTGAGAACCACTGATTATATGAGACAGAGCCCTGAAGAAACTATTTCCATCCTTTACAACCTTATCTGTTTCACAAACAACACCTAAAGGACCATACACAGAATGAACATTTTTATCCTGCTTCTCAAATTCAACATTAAATTTGCAGCATAAAGTATGTGCAACTCCATTAGAAAGAGGACTAAAGCTAATCTTTTTCTGACCTTCATCATTCAAAACCTCAACATCAGCATCTGTATCTAGTACTACTGCATCTGCACAAAATGTGTGATCCTGTGTTTTCTCAAAAGTACTTTTATCCTTACTGTGAGACCTAGTGCTGTATCTTCCGATAACAGATGGACTGGTTTTGCAGTAGCCATAACAGGTCTGCTCTTCGGGCTTAAGAACACAAACCACCGTCTCATAATGATTCCCATGACGATTTTCTAAATAGATTCCCTTTTCTGACAAAAGCTTGCCATTACAGCCATATTTTAGCCAACGCTCATCATGAAATGTAAATACATCAACTCCTAAACAATTAGCAGTTGCTTGGATTTCAACTTCTGTAGCCCAGCTGTTAACATTTCTCATTTTAGATTTCTGAATGTAGTCTGCAACTGTTGAATACTCTGATCTTAAAATATTTCTATATATTGCAGCATTCCTCTCCAACTCTTTCACAATGGCAAGTCTTATCTTGCGATGGTGCTTTTGTGTGCCAGTCACAACCTGAGAAATAGCTCTGAAGAAACAGTTCCCATCAGCCACTATACTTTCATTTTTGCATGGAACACCTAACAAACCAACACATGTAGACGCTGGTACACTAATTTTTTCAAACTCCACATTTAACTGTGTGCACAAAGCCTGACAAACCCACTCAGAAATGGGACTAAACACCAGCTTGTTGTTTGTCACTTCACTAACAAATTCAACATCTGAATTCACCTGAGACACATCATACTGTTTTAACTTCTTAGCTTCACTGTGACCCACTGAAATCTTGCGCTTTCTTGTTGCATCATTACATAATAACCCCAAATTATACTCAGAACAACTCAAGGTCTTTCCAGACATTTTGCAACTCTCTGCCTCTATTAAAGACTCCACGATGATAACATCTCTGATGTTTGGTTCATTCTGGATTGAATCACAACTTGATTCTGGTGTAAAGGTTTTGCACCTTTTTTCACAACTGTCTTTGGGTGTGGCACTATCAGACACCATAAGGTACCTAACACAAACACCAGCTACTTCAAAAGGCTTTTGCTTCTGACTCAGGCCCGTTGCCAGCTGGCAGATGTGTCTGACCACATCTTCAAGTGACCTGAAGCACAAAACAACACTTCTTCCCTGCTCACTGACCAAACCCACAGCACTGCGTGCATGAGAATCAACTAGTGCATATTGTCCATTCTCAGAAATGACTGCACATGTACTGCCACACAATGTCAGAAGACATGTATTATACATGGCACAGATCTTTTGCAGCCCAGTCTGCAGGGTAGTGTAGACACCACTCTCAATGAGTTCCCCTTCAAGCACATCAATATCCCCACTGACAAAATCTCCATACTCAAACTCAAAGTTTTGCCCATCAATACAATACTTTTTAGGCAAATCAGGGACACACAACACACTGGATGAGTTGCTTATCATGTTGCAGTCTCTCAAATTGGTGTACAAAAGGTCACCTAAAACTACAACTCTGTCAAGAACTTTTGTCTCCCATGAAAAGACGCTATCAACTTTATGTTTTGCCAGGCTAACCAGACCTATAGCCATACACTGAACTCCTCCATATTTAAATCGATCATCAGCCTGGTGAAATGATCCTCTCACACTCTTTATAATGCAACAGCTATCCTCTGCTCCAACTCCTGTGACAGCATTAACAGTTTCAAGGTTGACAGAAGTGTTATCAACTTTAGCTGTAAGATTCGTGTCAACATCCCTGTCCACAAACACTGCACTGCTCTCCACGTCAACATCAACTTGACCTGCCTGCACAGAAATGCTGCTAACAGCATACCATTGTGCATCTAAAGACGTCTGTAAATTTCTGATGTGAAGCATCAGGTCGTCAAGGCATGTGTTAAAAACAGCCACAGCTGTGCCAATCTCAGATGCCAGCCCAGCTGCATTACGTGTGCCACAATCAACAACAACAAAATAATTCTTGTGATGAATGATGACACTAACTGCAGTGTGAAGATCCAACAGACACATGCCATCCCTCAACAGATGTTCCTGCAGCTTTTCATACAACACAGCCTCCCCTTCCGACAGCCCAAAATCTATGTAAACTGGCGGGCCAATATCAACTTTCCATTTTTGGCCAAACACAGTGTGCTGTCCAATCAGCCTGCAAACGCTATGCTTGCTGCCAATGTCCTGTCTTGCCTTAGCTATATACCTAACTAATTGGCACCCCTCTACACATATATCATCAACATCCTCCGGTTTCCATGTACACACTGGAGCTATCATATGCTTGATTGCAGCCACAACACTGCAGGCAATTAAGGCATTCACATCTGAAGTGGATGGTGCACATTGAACAGCAGTCCCAGCAACAATGGATGCTTGCAACTTCTCTGCACAAATGCAAACATTTGGGTTAGCATTGGACTTACCAGAGGGGATTCTTGGTGTGCGCCGCATGCGAAAACCCTTTTTTCTTGGCATCTACAATAAAAAGAGAAAAAAAATATATTAAACAAACATCCACACTCCAGCTCACATGTTAGTTTGCTCCAAGCATTTACACAAAGGTCAGTGTTTTGTAGTAGCTAATATGTCATTCTTCATAACAGAATTGTTGATATAGGTTACAAGCAAGTCTGGCGCTGAACAGAAATTGTCGCGCTATGCGCCTGTGTTTATTGTGCATAAATACTGAATTGTCCTGACACAATATTGCGTTTCGTTTCTTTTATTACCATGGTACATTAACAAAAACATATACTTTTATTCACAGGATAAAACTTTTTTTTTGTATCACTAATTGCCCAGTACGATTACAGCATACAATATTATTGTCACTGCTACATTTCTGTAATGAACCAGAAAATATTTCCACTACTAATTAATTACCGTTGAGCTTAAAGGTCCTATTAATAAATGGTTAACGAATGTGTATTTATGAAGACGATTTGTGAGACTGGTAAACTTATGATAGGTACGATGGTCTTTCATTCTACACGGTGCATTTCAAGGTCCTGTACCCATCTGTCGGTAAACTAGACCTGGGCTTGTTAAAGTGACCTGAAGTTACTAAAAACTTCATGAGTGTATGCACTCACTCCAAGAACCGTATGATTATCAATTTGAGCGTGGTGAAAGTTGGGCTCTCGCTAACTCTTTTGTCCACTCTGTGTGCTCGTAAGGGTCTAACCCTTTCACTCTTTTGATTTTTTTCCTCGTATCTTTTCTTTGACTTTTCATCAAGTTTGTCTTTGTACGGAGCGGTATTGTTCTCCTTCGTTTTTGTACATACCTCTTTTGGGGGGCAAAGTAAAAGCAAGAAGGTATTAGAACCGGAGAATGAACGTTTTGCGGTGCTGCAAATGCTTGCATTTGATGCATTGCTTTAATTGTTTTGCCACTAGTGCCCGGCATGCAATGCATGAAAGTCATGTGGTCTGTCAATCTCTATTATGACTACGAACACTAAAGTAAGGGGGTGGAACATGACCTTCCAGTCATGTTCAAATCAAACCTGACCATTTTAAAACTTAAGACACTCATAAATATTGTCATTTACATTTGATTGCCTAAAGGCTTTATGAGATTCTCCACACTATTAACTTATACAAGTGATGTGGGGGGGGGGGGGGGGGGGGGTGAGTGCATTGAGATTAGAATCTCACCCCCCCTGCCATTGACTGAACAAACGACTGAATAGCCCACTGAACGACTACTTAACGACCCACTGAACAATACTGGAGAACATTTTTTAAACCTTCTCTTTCCACTTTTTGCTCTTAACAGGAAGCATCAAAAAACGTCAAAAAACCCTTGTTAAAACCTCAAGCATGTAAGGCTATAGTCAGCATTTTTAATAACTTACCTTGGTTCACACCAAATCCAGCTGTTCTGCTGAAAGTTCACAGCAAGCCTTCTGAAGTATCTGTACGTGATGTCCCTTAGGAAGTTTGATCTCCTAATACAAAAAAGATATTGTACAATTAAACATTATTGACATAAGATCAGAAAAAGGTCATTTTCAGACTGAAACAGAAATAAAGAAACCTTAACCCTAGCAATTAAAATTGTGACAAAGACAAAACCCCACCCATAAATGGCATGGTTTTTTTAATGACCAGTTATGCTCAGGTTAAAATCTATACCTGTGCACCTACCAAAAATAATTAAACATCAGATTCACAAGGCTAAAATAAATGTGAGACAATAACAAAATTTTCTCAATACCTGCATAATTAGCATGATGCAAATTTAACAACTCACAATGAACGCACAACAAATCACAGCTATGTGAAAAATTACAATTATCCTCTTACGCTCTATAGCCACCAGTACTGTGGCTCAAGAGTTATGCAAAAACCTCCATGCAAATATCACGTAGTATCCACAGAAGCCTTATAATTTTAGCTAAATGGTCATATAAACCATTTCTAAAACTACCAAAGACAGCAGAAACAAGCATGATTGAAATAGCAGTTACTAAACTGCTTAAAATCTGCTAAACACACATAAACCAGCCAAAAATGTTCCACACTTCATGTATTTCATTATATTCATGTTGTGCTTTACTTGTAATAAGAAATCAGTGGCTAATTACCCGGCCTAGCTTTCACAGATTTCAGTCTTTCAAAAAAGACCACAAAATGGCTTAATGGCCCAAATTCACTAAAACAGAAAACCAAACCAAAGACTTTTCACCGGTACCCCTCCCACAAACAATAAAAAAATAACTTAAATACAAAGTAAATTCTGTTACTGAAATTTAAAATGTGGTTTTACACCAAAAATAAAATTCAATTTACAACAAATAAAACTTACCAAGAATTGCACAAGGGCAGGGTTTTTCAAAAATAATCTCTTGTGATGTTTGTTATAGTGGTCTAAAATAATGTCCTCGAATCCTCAGAATGTTAAAATCCAAAGCTCTCCTCTTCTCGTTTGCTAAAAGCAAAGTGGCTTACAAACCAGTGGCACAGGTATTTATTGAAATCATGAGGGACATTCAAAAAACTTCAAATGATCTTTTGTCTCAGTCTAACCTTTTCAACAGTGTCACTTGCCCCCCCCCCCCCTTGCTTGCCCTTCACACATGAAAACAAAAGACAGCCATTGATAGTCTCTGCCACCAACTGTCTCACCACACCTAATTCTGAATTAACAATTACCCAAAGTGACCTAAAACTTTTGGGTCACTTTAGGTCACAGTCCCAGTGGGTGACAGCATATAAAAGTAAGAAAGCTTAGCAAGTACCTGATGCTGTCAAATCATAAGAAATTAGCAGAAATATCGTAAAACCAAAACAGTCAAATGAAAAAGCAGCATAAGCCAAAGTTCCTTCAGAAGTACAGTATCAGAGAATGGTGAAAGACTGTTGGAATAATTGGCAGTGGATTTTATCGTGTGGTCTCTGTGTTTTTCTGTCAGTTAATCAGGCTGAATCTGCCAAACTGCTAGATCATTGAAAGGCCCACAACGAATAGACACAACGAAGGTTAAATCAATTTGGTAGCAAAAGACTGTTATTTAGCATCTTCATTGATGTCAATGACAAACAAAGAAGAATAGTTCATTCTGGTGAAAAACCAGCACGAGTTATCTACACAAATCTTCCATAGCTCTAAGGATTAACGGCAAGTCTTGTTCCTTACTGTTCATATTGAGCTTCTGTTTAATACATTGGCAGTGCAATAGCATAGTGTTTAGGTTTATATCAACAAAATACAGGAATCTTAATAGAACAACTAGAGAATGAGAAGAATACATAAATATGAAAAAATATATTTCAGCTTCTCCTCTCTGTTGTGTTGCAACATAGCCATTCGACATGGAAAATGAAGTAGCTTTCAAGAAAGAGAAAGCTTGAAAAACTTACAAATACTGACAATCAACTAGTGTACAGCTTTCAAGTGTAATTTATACATTTTAATAGTAATGTCTTTAAAACTATCAGTGACATTGAAAGGAGTTATTAGTTATTATCAAAACATCAAATTGTTCATAAAACATAAGTTCGCTTTTTTTTATTTTAAAGCCAAAATGACACCAGTGACACCACTAGTGTTTTATAAATCTTGATTCATAAACAATTATGTTAGAAACTTATTTCCTATTCACAATACTTGTTATTATTAAACATTTAATGTGAAAAAGTTTCATCCTCCTCTTAGTCTTCATACATCTCTTTTTTTTAAACTTGTAGAGTTGTAGAATTTAAACTAATAACACATATACCATAAGGATGAATAAACAGTCAAAGAAAACCAAAATTTAAAACAGGAACATTTATTATAAAATATTTACACATCTGTCACAACTCTTTGTCTGTCTGACTGGAGTCCTCTGTCACATATGTACAAAACAAACCAAAACAATATTTTTCACAGTTGAGTATTCACAGTATTTATAAAGCAATTGTAAAAGAATTGAGTAGTTAAAATCTTTATTCAGCAGTACACTAATTTCCATAGCTGTTGTCCACACCCTTGGCCTTGCCAAAAGATGGCCTTGCCAAAAGAAACCAAGGTGAGACTCAGTCTCACCTTGGTTTCACAGCCTTACAACTTATTCATTCAACAGTGTGACCTCAAGTTTGCCCCCCCCCCCCCCCCCCGCTTCCCCTTCACACATGAAAACAAAAGACAGCCATTGATAGTCTTTACCACTAACTGTCTCACCACACCTATTTCTGAATTAAAAATTACCCAAAGTGACCTAAAACATGCCACTTTGGGTCAAATGTGAAAAAATATATTAATCTAAGAAAACTTAGCATTATTATAAAACATCTGTCACAAGTCTTCGTCTGTCTGAGTGGTGGCCTCTGTCACATCTGAACAAAACAAAAACAAATAATATTTTTTGACAGTTAGTATTTATAAACAACTTTAACAAATATACATGGGTAAAACAGACATTTGCATATATCTAATCCTTATAAAATCACAAATGAAGAAAAAACATGATACTAATCATGGATTTAATATTTTCTCCAAATGATTTATCATAAACTAAAATAAATAATTCGCATTCATGTTTATTTGTATGTAGACAGTCGTTCAATAGTAATTCATAGAGTATTTTTTCTAAGTCCCATTTCTTAAAATAAGACACTGAAGCCAACATTCACTGTTTATACCATCCAAACAATACATTAAGACTTACCATCACGTGCGAATGTAATCGAAGCTTGCAATGCATCCAGCTCCTGGGCAGTGTTATTCAGCATTTCTTTTTCAGCATCCAGCTGTTCTTTTAAAACAGAAATCTTTCTTTCGGCTGCACGCCTGAGCCGCACCTGCCGAACCAAGAGGTCCATTGCCTTGGCATGAAGTTGCAAGCACCTTGTATATAGATCCTCTCTGCTGACCCCTGGGTCCAAGCAGGCATACTGAAATTACAAAATATTTTGGATCATAACAAAATTAGAAAACAGTTATTCGCTTCAATCTATGCTGCCGCTACAATGTAATGTTTGTAGTGCCAGATCACAACAACAGCTGTATAAAAGTCTCAGCTTAACCTTGTGCCATCCTTTAAAAAACTTACGTTGATCACCCTGGGGACCCAAAAAGGCCCCAGTATGGCACAAGGGTTAACAGTGACTTATATGAAAGAGCAAACAAACAAACAAACAAACACAAGAAACACTAAACACAGCATCCTGCCCAGCTCTGTAACAGGTAATGTAGCGTAAAAACAAATTTTTCTACACTATAAATAAAATTTAAGAAATATTTGTTACTTACAGTTGATAGTTGAAATTCTTGACGCAATGATTCAACTTCAGGATCATTAATCCCAGCAAACTTCGTTGGGGAAGCATATGCCATTCTCTATTTATGATAAAGTATGAGGTTAATTAGTTACATTTTACACAACATTCAAACAATATACAAACATGAGAGCATCAAAGAGACTTTACTTACACATAAACATGTAGTTAGTTCACAATAATGATCAGTAATGCAATTACATTCATTCAAAAAACACAAAACATATATATAAATGGTAAATGGCCTGTATTTCTATATCGCTTTACTAGTCCCTAAGGACCCCAAAGCGCTTTACACATCCAGAATGAAGGTGTAAATTAGTCAATGTATGACATTAAGATAATGCTCACCAACTCTTGCTGTCTGCTGCTCAAATTTGCTTAAAGAAAAGGATTGAACGCACAACAAATCACAGCTATGTGAAAAATTACAATTATCCTCTTACGCTCTATAGCCACCAGTACTGTGGCTCAAGAGTTATGCAAAAACCTCCATGCAAATATCACGTAGTATCCACAGAAGCCTTATAATTTTAGCTAAATGGTCATATAAACCATTTCTAAAACTACCAAAGACAGCAGAAACAAGCATGATTGAAATAGCAGTTACTAAACTGCTTAAAATCTGCTAAACACACATAAACCAGCCAAAAATGTTCCACACTTCATGTATTTCATTATATTCATGTTGTGCTTTACTTGTAATAAGAAATCAGTGGCTAATTACCCGGCCTAGCTTTCACAGATTTCAGTCTTTCAAAAAAGACCACAAAATGGCTTAATGGCCCAAATTCACTAAAACAGAAAACCAAACCAAAGACTTTTCACCGGTACCCCTCCCACAAACAATAAAAAAATAACTTAAATACAAAGTAAATTCTGTTACTGAAATTTAAAATGTGGTTTTACACCAAAAATAAAATTCAATTTACAACAAATAAAACTTACCAAGAATTGCACAAGGGCAGGGTTTTTCAAAAATAATATCTTGTGATGTTTGTTATAGTGGTCTAAAATAATGTCCTCGAATCCTCAGAATGTTAAAATCCAAAGCTCTCCTCTTCTCGTTTGCTAAAAGCAAAGTGGCTTACAAACCAGTGGCACAGGTATTTATTGAAATCATGAGGGACATTCAAAAAACTTCAAATGATCTTTTGTCTCAGTCTAACCTTTTCAACAGTGTCACTTGCCCCCCCCCGTTCAGGGAAACGGGGTTGTCATGGTGGCACGTGGAGTTTCAATCACTCGCCAAAAAGCAGTAATCTGCTGTCACTCAAAATCAAAATGTCCAATATGTCCCAAAGGTCGCAGGCGTGATGAGACTCGAGCTCGGAAATGTTTGTTATGCCATTTGTCAGTAATGGTTAGAGTGCCACCTAGTGGAACGACTATAATCATGATTGAATGAGATGAAATGTTAGCTGGTGGTTGAATGCATGAATTCCATCAATGTGACATGAGATCGGAGGTGCTGGTTGTAGGTGTTGGGCGTAGCTCGACGCGATGGGGTGCGAGGGACCTCATAACGCTGCTTGCAGCTTTAATTAGGGCCCGAGCACCGAGAGTGCGAAGGCCCTATTGTATCTGCTCCGTTTCTTATTATTATTATTATTATTCAGGCAAAACAAGGGCCTTTTTGAGGGCCTAAACATGCTCAAAAACTCATGAAATTTTGCACACATCCCAGGTCTGGTGAAAAATTTTGTATTTTAATGGTTTTACATATGAGCACTGGGAAATGGCTCTACAGCGCCACCTATGCCTTGTTAAATGCAGCCCTACGACCACATCGTTTGAGCTACATGTATGAAATTTGGCACACATATGTATCATGCCAAGACGAACAAAAAAGTCTGTGGGCCCATTGACGCAAACCCAACAGGAAGTCCGCCATTTGGAAGAGAAGGTGACATTTTGGCTCTAATTTTGCCATTTCCATGCCTCGAACTTTTGCGAACTCCTCCTTGGGGTTTCATTTCATAACCTTCAAATTTGGACAGTGTCAACTACACCCTTGTGCCATGTTAAATTGCGGAGCTTTTGAGTTTTCACAATACTATGAGGCCGTGGCGCCATGGCGAATTTCGATGACTCGCCATGAAAATCTTATTGCCTCTCATTCTGTCATACATGTTCCGATCTGGACCAAAGAGCACACATATGATAAGGCTCCACCCCTGAACATATGTCAACTGCCATATTTGACACCAGGGACAGCGCCACCTAGTGGGAACAGGAAATGTCATGTTTTACACTTTGGGGTACAGTATTGTGATGGGTGACATCTGCAGCCTCAAATTTCTCCAGGAAAGCCTTAAGGAGTTGGTCTTGGGTTACAGTGAAAACTGTGACTTTTCACGAAAGGGTGTGACCCCAGCAGCATGGCGAACTTTGATGTCACGCCATGAAGAAACAAATTAGTATAACTCAATGAAATCCAGTCTGATCAGTACCAGACTTTACAGGCATGATGTCAGACCCGCCCTGAACAGATTGATATGCCCATTGTCGGAAATACGGACAGCGCCACCTAGTGGCAACAGGAAATGTCATGGCTTTAACTTTGTTGTACTGATTTTCACAGGTTGATCGTGGCCACCTCAAAAGCGGTGAATATCACCATCAGTCCCTCGTGATGCTTCAGTGCAAAAATTGTGACTTTAAACTGAACGGCGCACCCTGGTGGCAACGCGGTTCATCATGAAAGATGAAGTGGCTTTTGAGGGGCTTGGAAAGTTTATAGAGGCTTGAAATTTGGCACACACCTCCAAATGGATGAAGGCATTGTTGTTATGTAACCATTTTCCTTGAATAGCGCAAAATGGCTCCACAGCGCCCCCTACAAAATTTCAAAACCACAGCCCCTGCTCTGTGTTTTATGTATGAATCTGAAATCTGGTAGGCTTATAGGAGATATCAAGATGTACAAAAAAGTCTCTTGGAGCAATATCCCAAATCCAACAGGAAGTCAGCCATTTTAAAATTAATGTGCAATTTTGGCAAGATTTTCCCCTCTTTTCAGGCACCGTGCTTTGACGTACTCCTCCAAGGGATTTCATCACATTGATGCAATCTCCTGTGTGTGGAATCTAAAGACCTTTGTGATGTTAAATTGCGAAGCTTTTTCCGTTCAGGGAAACGGGGTGGTCATGGGGGCACATAGAGTTTCAATCACTCGCCAAAAAGCAGTAATCTGCTGTCACTCAAAAACACAATGTCCAATCTCTCCCAAAGCTCATAGGCGTGATGAGACTCGAGCTCGGAAATGTTTGTTATGCCATTTGTGCATAAGGGTTAGAGCGCCACCTAATGGAACGACTAACAAATCATGAATGAATGAGTTGAAATGTTAGCTGGTGGTTAAATGCATGAATTCCATCAATGTGACATCAGATCGGAGGTGCTGGTTTTAGGTGTTGGGCGTGGCTCGACGTGCCGGGGGTGCGAGGGCCCTCATAACGCTGCTTGCAGCTTTAATTATTATTATTATTATTATTCAGGCGAAACAAGGGCCTTTTTGAGGGCCTAAACATGCTCAAAAACTCATGAAATTTTGCACACATGCCAGGTCTGGTGAAAAATTTTGTATTTTAATGGTTTTACATATGAGCACTGGGAAATGGCTCTAGAGCGCCACCTATGCCTTGTTAAATGCAGCCCTACGACCACATCGTTTGAGCTACATGTATGAAATTTGGCACACATATGTATCATGCCAAGACGAACAAAAAAGTCTGTGGGCCCATTGACGCAAACCCAACAGGAAGTCCGCCATTTGGAAGAGAAGGTGACATTTTGGCTCTAATTTTGCCATTTCCATGCCTCGAACTTTTGCGAACTCCTCCTTGGGGTTTGATTTCATAACCTTCATATTTGGTCAGTGTCAACTACACCCTTGTGCCATGTTAAATTGCGGAGCTTTTGAGTTTTCACAATACTATGAGGCCGTGGCGCCATGGCGAATTTCGATGACTCGCCATGAAAATCTTATTGCCTCTCATTTTGTCATACATGTTCCGATCTGGACCAAAGAGCACACATATGATAAGGCTCCACCCCTGAACATATTTCAACTGCCATATTTGACATCAAGGACAGCGCCACCTAGTGGGAACAGGAAATGTCATGTTTTACACTTTGGGGTACAGTATAGTGAAGGGTGACATCTGAAGCCTCAAATTTCTCCAGGAAAGCCTTAAGGAGTTGGTCTTGGGTTACAGTGAAAACTGTGAGTTTTCGCGAAAGGGTGTGACCCCAGCAGCATGGCGAACTTTGATGTCACGCCATGAAGAAACAAATTAGTATAACTCAATGAAATCCAGTCTGATCAGTACCAGACTTTACAGGCATGATGTCAGACCCGCCCTGAACAGATTGATGTGCCCATTGTCGGAAATACGGACAGCGCCACCTAGTGGCAACAGGAAATGTCATGGCTTTAATTTTGTTGTACTGATGTTCACAGGTTCATCGTGGCCACCTCAAAAGCGGTGAATATCAACATCAGTCCCTCGTGATGCTTCAGTGCAAAAATTGTGACTTTAAACTGAACGGCGCACCCTGGTGGCAACGCGGTTCACCATGAAAGATGAAGTGGCTTTTGAGGGGCTTGGAAAGTTTATAGAGGCTTGAAATTTGGCACACACCTCCAAATGGATGTAGGCTTTGTTGTCATGTGATCATTTTCATTGAATAGCGCGAAATTGCTCCACAGCGCCCCCTACAAAATTTCAAAACATCAGCCCCTGCTCTGTGTTTCATCTATGAGTCTGAAACCTGGTAAGCTTATGGAAAGTATCAAGATGTACAAAAAAGTCTCTTGGAGCAATATCCCAAATCCAACAGGAAGTCAGCCATTTTAAAATTAATGTGTAATTTTGGCGGCATTTTCCCCTCTTTTCAGGCTTCATACTTTGACGAACTCCTCCAAGGGATTTCATCATATTGAACCATTCTCCAGTGTGTGGAATCTAAAGACCTTTGTGATGTTAAATTGCGAAGCTTTTTACGTTCAAGGAAACGGGGTGGTCATGGCGGCACGTGGAGTTTCAATCACTCGCCAAAAAGCAGTAATATGCTGTCACTCAAAGACACAAAGTCCAATCTCTCCCAAAGGTCGCAGGCGTGATGAGACTCGAGCTCGGAAATGTTTGTTATGCCCTCTGTCTATAATGGTTAGAGCGCCACCTAGTGGGACGACTATACTCATGGTTGAACCAAATGAAATGTTAACTGGTGGTTAAATGCATGAATTCCATCAATGTGACATCAGATCGGAGGTGCTGGTTTCAGGTGTTGGGCATGGCTCGACACGCCGGGGGTGCGAGGGCCCTCATAACGCTGCTTGCAGCTTTAATTAGGGCCCGAGCACCGAGAGTGCGAAGGCCCTATTGTATCTGCTCCGTTTCTTATTATTATTATTATTATTAGGGCCCGAGCACCGAGAGTGCGAAGGCCCTATTGTATCTGCTCCGTTTCTTATTAGGGCCCGAGCACCGAGAGTGCGAAGGCCCTATTGTATCTGCTCCGTTTCTTATTAGGGCCCGAGCACTGACAGTGCGAAGGCCCTATTGTAATTGCTCTGTTTATTATTATTATTATTATTATTATTATTATTTCGGCAAATGAATTGGCCGTTTGAGGGCCTAAACATGCTCAAAAACTCATGAAATTTTGCACACGCGTCAGGTCTGGTGAAAATTTACGTATTTTAATGTTCTCAGACATGGCCTGGGAAAATTAGCTCAGTAGCGCCACCTAGAAAAATGAAAAACGCGAGCCCCCGGTATGGGTATGACCTACATGTTTGAAAGTCGGTACACCTATAAAATGTTCAGAGTCGAACAAAAAAGTCTATTATGGCAATGTCCTAAACCCAACAGGAAGTCCGCCATTTTGGATTGAAGGTGACATTTTGGCTCTGATTTTACCATTTCCATGCCTCGAACTTTTGCGAACTCCTCCTTGGGGTTTCATTTCATAACCTTCAAATTTGGACAGTGTCAACTACACCCTTGTGCCATGTTAAATTGCGGAGCTTTTGAGTTTTCACAATACCATGAGGCCGTGGCGCCATGGCGAATTTCGATGACTCGCCATGAAAATCTTATTGCCTCTCATTCTGTCATACATGTTCCGATCTGGACCAAAGAGCACACATATGATAAGGCTCCACCCCTGAACATATTTCAACTGCCATATTTGACATCAAGGACAGCGCCACCTAGTGGGAACAGGAAATGTCATGTTTTACACTTTGGGGTACAGTATAGTGATGGGTGACATCTGCAGCCTCAAATTTCTCCAGGAAAGCCTTAAGGAGTTGGTCTTGGGTTACAGTGAAAACTGTGAGTTTTCGCGAAAGGGTGTGACCCCAGCAGCATGGCGAACTTTGATGTCACGCCATGAAGAAACAAATTAGTATAACTCAATGAAATCCAGTCTGATCAGTACCAGACTTTACAGGCATGATGTCAGACCCGCCCTGAACAGATTGATGTGCCCATTGTCAGGAATATGAAGAGCGCCACCTAGTGGGAACAGGAAATGTCATGTCTTACACTTTGTTGTACTGATTTTCACAGGTTCATTGTGGACACCTCAAAAGCGGTGAATATCACCGTCAGTCCTTCATGATGCTGCAGTGCGAATATTGTGACTTTATACTGAACGGCGCACCCTGGTGGCAACGCTGTTCACCATGAAAGATGAAGTGGCTTTTGAGGGGCTTGGAAAGTTTAAAAAGTCTTGAAATTTGGCGCACACCTCCAATGTGTATAAGGCTTTGTTGTTATGTGATCATTTTCATTGAATAGCGCAAAATGGCTCCACAGCGCCCCCTACAAAATTTCAAAACATCAGCCCCAGCTCTGTGTTTTATGTATGAGTCTGAAACCTGGTAAGCTTATAGGAGATATCAAGATGTACAAAAAAGTCTCTTGGAGCAATATCCCAAATCCAACAGGAAGTCAGCCATTTTAAAATTAATGTGTAATTTTTGTGACATTTTCCCCTCTTTCCAGGCACCGTTCTTTGACGAACTCCTCCAAGGGATTTCATCATATTGAACCAATCTCCAGTGTGTGGAATCTAAAGACCTTTGTGATGTTAAATTGCGAAGCTTTTTACGTTCAGGGAAACGGGGTGGTCATGGCGGCATGTGGAGTTTCAGTCATTCGCCAAAAAGCAGTAATCTGCTGTCACTCAAAATCAAAATGTCCAATATGTCCCAAAGGTCGCAGGCGTGATGAGACTCGAGCTCGGAAATGTTTGTTATGCCATTTGTCAGTAATGGTTAGAGCGCCACCTAGTGGGACGACTATAATCATGATTGAATGAGATGAAATGTTAGCTGGTGGTTGAATGCATGAATTTCATCAATGTGACATCAGATCGGAGGTGCTGGTTGTAGGTGTTGGGCGTAGCTCGACGCGATGGGGTGCGAGGGCCCTCATAACGCTGCTTGCAGCTTTAATTATTATTATTATTATTATTCACCCCAAACAAGGGCCTTTTTGAGGGCCTAAACATGCTCAAAAACTCATGAAATTTTGCACACATGCCAGGTCTGGTGAAAAATTTTGTATTTTAATGGTTTTACATATGAGCACTGGGAAATGGCTCTAGAGCGCCACCTATGCCTTGTTAAATGCAGCCCTACGACCACATCGTTTCAGCTACATGTATGAAATTTGGCACACATGTGTATCATGCCAAGACGAACAAAAAAGTCTATGGGCCCATTGACGCAAACCCAACAGGAAGTCCGCCATTTGGAAGTGAAGGTGACATTTTGGCTCTAATTTTGCCATTTCCATGCCTCGAACTTTAACGAACTCCTCCTTGGGATTTGGTCGTATAAGCTTCATATTTGGTCAGTGTCAACTACACCCTTGTGCCATGTTAAATTGCGGAGCTTTTGAGTTTTCACAATACTATGAGGCCGTGGCGCCATGGCGAATTTCGATGACTCGCCATGAAAATCTTATTGCCTCTCATTTTGTCATACATTTTCTGACCTTGACCAAAGTGAACACATATGATAAGGCTCCACCCCTGAACATATTTCAACTGCCATATTTGACGTCAAGGACAGCGCCACCTAGTGGGAACAGGAAATGTCATGTTTTACACTTTGGGGTACAGTATAGTGATGGGTGACATCTGCAGCCTCAAATTTCTCCAGGAAAGCCTTAAGGAGTTGGTCTTGGGTTACAGTGAAAACTGTGAGTTTTCGCGAAAGGGTGTGACCCCAGCAGCATGGCGAACTTTGATGTCACGCCATGAAGAAACAAATTAGTATAACTCAATGAAATCCAGTCTGATCAGTACCAGACTTTACAGGCATGATGTCAGACCCGCCCTGAACAGATTGATGTGCCCATTGTCAGGAATATGAAGAGCGCCACCTAGTGGGAACAGGAAATGTCACGTCTTACACTTTGTTGTACTGATTTTCACAGGTTCATAGTGGCCACCTCAAAAGCGGTGAATATCACCATCAGTCCCTCGTGATGCTTTAGTGCAAAAATTGTGACTTTAAACTGAACGGCGCACCCTGGTGGCAACGCGGTTCACCATGAAAAATGAAGTGGCTTTTGAGGGGCTTGGAAAGTTTATAGAGGCTTGAAATTTGGCGCACACCTCCATTGTGCTTAAGGCTTTGTTGTCATGTGATCATTTTCATTGAATAGCGCGAAATGGCTCCACAGCGCCCCCTACAAAATTTCAAAACCACAGCCCCTGCTCTGTGTTTTATGTATGAGTCTGAAACCTGGTAAGCTTATAGGAGATATCAAGATGTACAAAAACGTCTCTTGGAGCAATATCCCAAATCCAACAGGAAGTCAGCCATTTTAAAATGAATGTGCAATTTTGGCAACATTTTGCCCTCTTTCCAGGCACCGTTCTTTGACGAACTCCTCCAAGGGATTTCATCAGATTGAACCAATCTCCAGTGTGTGGAATCTAAAGACCTTTGTGATGTTAAATTGCGAAGCTTTTTACGTTCACGGAAACGGGGTTGTCATGGCGGCACGTGGAGTTTGAATCACTCGCCAAAAAGCAGTAATCTGCTGTCACTCAAAAACACCATATCAAATCTCTCCCAAAGCTCATAGGCATGATGAGACTCGAGCTCGGAAATGTTTGTTACGCTATTTGTCAGTAATGGTTAGAGCGCCACCTAGTGGAACGACTAACTAATCATAAATGAATGAGTTGAAATGTTAGCTGGTGGTTAAATGCATGAATTCCATCAATGTGACATCAGATCGGAGGTGCTGGTTTTAGGTGTTGGGCGTGGCTCGACGCGCCGGGGGTGCGAGGGCCCTCATAACGCTGCTTGCAGCTTTAATTATTATTATTATTATTATTCACCCCAAACAAGGGCCTTTTTGAGGGCCTAAACATGCTCAAAAACTCATGAAATTTTGCACACATGCCAGGTCTGGTGAAAAATTTTGTATTTTAATGGTTTTACATATGAGCACTGGGAAATGGCTCTACAGCGCCACCTATGCCTTGTTAAATGCAGCCCTACGACCACATGGTTTGAGCTACATGTATGAAATTTGGCACACATGTGTATCATGCCAAGACGAACAAAAAAGTCTGTGGGCCCATTGACGCAAACCCAACAGGAAGTCCGCCATTTGGAAGAGAAGGTGACATTTTGGCTCTAATTTTGCCATTTCCATGCCTCGAACTTTTGCGAACTCCTCCTTGGGGTTTCATTTCATAACCTTCAAATTTGGACAGTGTCAACTACACCCTTGTGCCATGTTAAATTGCGGAGCTTTTGAGTTTTCACAATACTATGAGGCCGTGGCGCCATGGCGAATTTCGATGACTCGCCATGAAAATCTTATTGCCTCTCATTTTGTCATACATTTTCTGACCTTGACCAAAGTGAACACATATGATAAGGCTCCACCCCTGAACATATTTCAACTGCCATATTTGACACCAGGGACAGCGCCACCTAGTGGGAACAGGAAATGTCATGTTTTACACTTTGGGGTACAGTATAGTGATGGGTGACATCTGCAGCCTCAAATTTCTCCAGGAAAGCCTTAAGGAGTTGGTCTTGGGTTACAGTGAAAACTGTGACTTTTCACGAAAGGGTGTGACCCCAGCAGCATGGCGAACTTTGATGTCACGCCATGAAGAAACAAATTAGTATAACTCAATGAAATCCAGTCTGATCAGTACCAGACTTTACAGGCATGATGTCAGACCCGCCCTGAACAGATTGATGTGCCCATTGTCGGAAATACGGACAGCGCCACCTAGTGGCAACAGGAAATGTCATGGCTTTAACTTTGTTGTACTGATTTTCACAGGTTGATCGTGGCCACCTCAAAAGCGGTGAATATCACCATCAGTCCCTCGTGATAATTCAGTGCAAAAATTGTGACTTTAAACTGAACGGCGCACCCTGGTGGCAACGCGGTTCATCATGAAAGATGAAGTGGCTTTTGAGGGGCTTGGAAAGTTTATAGAGGCTTGAAATTTGGCACACACCTCCAAATGGATGAAGGCATTGTTGTCATGTAACCATTTTCCTTGAATAGCGCAAAATGGCTCCACAGCGCCCCCTACAATATTTCAAAACATCAGCCCCTGCTCTGTGTTTCATCTATGAGTCTGACACTTGGTAAGCTTGTGTAAGATATCAAGATGTACAAAAAAGTCTCTTGGAGCAATATCCCAAATCCAACAGGAAGTCAGCCATTTTAAAATTAATGTGTAATTTTGATGACATTTTCCCCCCTTTTCAGGCCTCATACTTTGACGAACTCCTCCAAGGGATTTCATCATATTGAAGCATTCTTCAGTGTGTAGAATCTAAAGACCTTTGTGATGTTAAATTGCGAAGCTTTTTCCGTTCAGGGAAACGGGGTGGTCATGGCGGCACGTAGAGTTTCAATCACTCGCAAAAAGCAGTAATCTGCTGTCACTAAAAAACACAATGTCCAATCTCTCCCAAAGGTCGCAGGTGTGATGAGACTCGAGCTTGGAAATGTTTGTTATGCTATTTGTCAATAATGGTTAGAGCGCCACCTAGTGGCATGACTATAATCCTGGTTGAATAAGATGAAATGTTAGCTGGTGATTAAAAGCATGAAATCCATCAATGTGACATCACATCGGACGTGCCGGTTTGAGGTGTTGGCAGTGGCTCGACGTGCCGGGGGTGCGAGGGCCCTCATAACGCTGCTTGCAGCTTTAATTATTATTATTATTATTATTATTATTCACCCCAAACAAGGGCCTTTTTGAGGGCCTAAACATGCTCAAAAACTCATGAAATTTTGCACACATGCCAGGTCTGGTGAAAAATTTTGTATTTTAATGGTTTTACATATGAGCACTGGGAAATGGCTCTACAGCGCCACCTATGCCTTGTTAAATGCAGCCCTACGACCACATCGTTTGAGCTACATGTATGAAATTTGGCACACATGTGTATCATGCCAAGACGAACAAAAAAGTCTGTGGGCCCATTGACGCAAACCCAACAGGAAGTCCGCCATTTGGAAGAGAAGGTGACATTTTGGCTCTAATTTTGCCATTTCCATGCCTCGAACTTTTGCGAACTCCTCCTTGGGGTTTCATTTCATAACCTTCAAATTTGGACAGTGTCAACTACACCCTTGTGCCATGTTAAATTGCGGAGCTTTTGAGTTTTCACAATACTATGAGGCCGTGGCGCCATGGCGAATTTCGATGACTCGCCATGAAAATCTTATTGCCTCTCATTCTGTCATACATGTTCCGATCTGGACCAAAGAGCACACATATGATAAGGCTCCACCCCTGAACATATTTCAACTGCCATATTTGACATCAAGGACAGCGCCACCTAGTGGGAACAGGAAATGTCATGTTTTACACTTTGGGGTACAGTATAGTGATGGGTGACATCTGCAGCCTCAAATTTCTCCAGGAAAGCCTTAAGGAGTTGGTCTTGGGTTACAGTGAAAACTGTGACTTTTCGCAAAAGGGTGTGACCCCAGCGGCGTGGCGAACTTTGATGTCACGCCATGAAGAAACAAATTAGTATAACTCAATGAAATCCAGTCTGATCAGTACCAGACTTTACAGGCATGATGTCAGACCCGCCCTGAACAGATTGATGTGCCCATTGTCGGAAATACGGACAGCGCCACCTAGTGGCAACAGGAAATGTCATGGCTTTAATTTTGTTGTACTGATTTTCACAGGTTCATCTTGGCCACCTCAAAAGCGGTGAATATCACCATCAGTCCCTCGTGATGCTTCAGTGCAAAAATTGTGACTTTAAACTGAACGGCGCACCCTGGTGGCAACGCTGTTCAACATGAAAGATGAAGTGGCTTTTGAGGGTCTTGGCAAGTTTATAGAGGCTTGAAATTTGGCACACACCTCCAAATGGATGAAGGCTTTGTTGGCATGTGATCATTTTCATTGAATAGCGCGAAATTGCTCCACAGCGCCCCCTACAAAATTTCAAAACCACAGCCCCAGCTCTGTGTTTTATCTATGAATCTGAAACCTGGTAGGCTTATAGGAGATATCAAGATGTACAAAAAAGTCTCTTGGAGCAATATCCCAAATCCAACAGGAAGTCAGCCATTTTAAAATTAATGTGCAATTTTGGCAACATTTTCCCCTCTTTTCAGGCATCGTTCTTTGACGAACTCCTCCAAGGGATTTCATCAGATTGATGCAATCTCCTGTGTGTGGAATCTTAAGACCTTTGTGATGTTAAATTGCGAAGCTTTTTACATTCAGGGAAATGGGGTGGTCATGGCGGCACGTGGAGTTTCAATCACTCGCCAAAAAGCAGTAATCTGTGGTCACTCAAAATCAAAATATTCAATCTCTCCCAAAGGTCGCAGGCGTGATGAGACTCGAGCTCGGAAATGTTTGGTATGCCATTTGTACATAATGGTTAGAGTGCCACCTAGTGGAACGACTAGCTAATCATGAATGAATGAGTTGAAATGTTAGCTGGTGGTTAAATGCATGAATTCCATCAATGTGACATCGATCGGACGTGCTGGTTTTAGGTGTTGGGCGTGGCTCGACGCGCCGGGGGTGCTCGGGCCCTCATAACGCTGCTTGCAGCTTTAATTATTATTATTATTATTATTCACCCCAAACAAGGGCCTTTTTGAGGGCCTAAACATGCTCAAAAACTCATGAAATTTTGCACACATGCCAGGTCTGGTGAAAAATTTTGTATTTTAATGGTTTTACTTATGAGCACTGGGAAATGGCTCTAGAGCGCCACCTATGCCTTGTTAAATGCAGCCCTACGACCACATGGTTTGAGCTACATGTATGAAATTTGGCACACATGTGTATCATTCCAAGACGAACAAAAAAGTCTGTGGGCCCATTGACGCAAACCCAACAGGAAGTCCGCCATTTGGAAGAGAAGGTGACATTTTGGCTCTAATTTTGCCATTTCCATGCCTCGAACTTTAACGAACTCCTCCTTGGGATTTGGTCCTATAAGCTTCAAATTTGGACAGTGTCAACTACACCCTTGTGCCATGTTAAATTGCGGAGCTTTTGAGTTTTCACAATAGTATGAGGCCGTGGCGCCATGGCGAATTTTGATGACTCGCCATGAAAATCTTATTGCCTCTCATTCTGTCATACATGTTCCGATCTGGACCAAAGAGCACACATATGATAAGGCTCCACCCCTGAACATATTTCAACTGCCATATTTGACATCAAGGACAGCGCCACCTAGTGGGAACAGGAAATGTCATGTTTTACACTTTGGGGTACAGTATTGTGATGGGTGACATCTGCAGCCTCAAATTTCTCCAGGAAAGCCTTAAGGAGTTGGTCTTGGGTTACAGTGAAAACTGTGACTTTTCGCAAAAGGGTGTGACCCCAGCAGCATGGCGAACTTTGATGTCACGCCATGAAGAAACAAATTAGTATAACTCAATGAAATCCAGTCTGATCAGTACCAGACTTTACAGGCATGATGTCAGACCCGCCCTGAACAGATTGATATGCCCATTGTCGGAAATACGGACAGCGCCACCTAGTGGCAACAGGAAATGTCATGGCTTTAACTTTGTTGTACTGATTTTCACAGGTTGATCGTGGCCACCTCAAAAGCGGTGAATATCACCATCAGTCCCTCGTGATGCTTCAGTGCAAAAATTGTGACTTTAAACTGAACGGCGCACCCTGGTGGCAACGCGGTTCATCATGAAAGATGAAGTGGCTTTTGAGGGGCTTGGAAAGTTTATAGAGGCTTGAAATTTGGCACACACCTCCAAATGGATGAAGGCATTGTTGTTATGTAACCATTTTCCTTGAATAGCGCAAAATGGCTCCACAGCGCCCCCTACAATATTTCAAAACATCAGCCCCTGCTCTGTGTTTCATCTATGAGTGTGACACTTGGTAAGCTTGTGTAAGATATCAAGGTGTACAAAAAAGTCTCTTGGAGCAATATCCCAAATCCAACAGGAAGTCAGCCATTTTAAAATTAATGTGTAATTTTGATGACATTTTCCCCCCTTTTCAGGCCTCATACTTTGACGAACTCCTCCAAGGGATTTCATCATATTGAAGCATTCTTCAGTGTGTAGAATCTAAAGACCTTTGTGATGTTAAATTGCGAAGCTTTTTCCGTTCAGGGAAACGGGGTGGTCATGGCGGCACGTAGAGTTTCAATCACTCGCAAAAAGCAGTAATCTGCTGTCACTAAAAAACACAATGTCCAATCTCTCCCAAAGGTCGCAGGTGTGATGAGACTCGAGCTTGGAAATGTTTGTTATGCTATTTGTCAATAATGGTTAGAGCGCCACCTAGTGGCATGACTATAATCCTGGTTGAATAAGATGAAATGTTAGCTGGTGATTAAAAGCATGAAATCCATCAATGTGACATCACATCCGACGTGCCGGTTTGAGGTGTTGGCAGTGGCTCAACGTGCCGGGGGTGCGAGGGCCCTCATAACGCTGCTTGCAGCTTTAATTATTATTATTATTATTATTATTCACCCCAAACAAGGGCCTTTTTGAGGGCCTAAACATGCTCAAAAACTCATGAAATTTTGCACACATGCCAGGTCTGGTGAAAAATTTTGTATTTTAATGGTTTTACATATGAGCACTGGGAAATGGCTCTAGAGCGCCACCTATGCCTTGTTAAATGCAGCCCTACGACCACATCGTTTGAGCTACACGTATGAAATTTGGCACACATGTGTATCATGCCAAGACGAACAAAAAAGTCTGTGGGCCCATTGACGCAAACCCAACAGGAAGTCCGCCATTTGGAAGAGAAGGTGACATTTTGGCTCTAATTTTGCCATTTCCATGCCTCGAACTTTTGCGAACTCCTCCTTGGGGTTTCATTTCATAACCTTCAAATTTGGACAGTGTCAACTACACCCTTGTGCCATGTTAAATTGCGGAGCTTTTGAGTTTTCACAATACTATGAGGCCGTGGCGCCATGGCGAATTTCGATGACTCGCCATGAAAATCTTATTGCCTCTCATTTTGTCATACATTTTCTGACCTTGACCAAAGTGAACACATATGATAAGGCTCCACCCCTGAACATATTTCAACTGCCATATTTGACCTCAAGGACAGCGCCACCTAGTGGGAACAGGAAATGTTATGTTTTACACTTTGGGGTACAGTATAGTGATGGGTGACATCTGCAGCCTCAAATTTCTCCAGAAAAGCCTTAAGGAGTTGGTCTTGGGTTACAGTGAAAACTGTGAGTTTTCGCGAAAGGGTGTGACCCCAGCAGCATGGCGAACTTTGATGTCACGCCATGAAGAAACAAATTAGTATAACTCAATGAAATCCAGTCTTATCAGTACCAGACTTTACAGGCATGATGTCAGACCCGCCCTGAACAGATTGATGTGCCCATTGTCGGAAATACGGACAGCGCCACCTAGTGGCAACAGGAAATGTCATGGCTTTAATTTTGTTGTACTGATTTTCACAGGTTCATCGTGGCCACCTCAAAAGCGGTGAATATCACCATCAGTCCTTGATGATGCTTTAGTGCAAAAATTGTGACTTTAAACGGAACGGTGCACCCTGGTGGCAATGCTGTTCACCGTGAAAAATGAAGTGGCTTTTGAGGGGCTTGGAAAGTTTATAGAGGCTTGAAATTTGGCGCACACCTCCATTGTGCTTAAGGCTTTGTTGTTATGTGATCATTTTCATTGAATAGCGCAAAATGGCTCCACAGCGCCCCCTACAATATTTCAAAACATCAGCCCCAGCTCTGTTTTTTATCTATGAGTCTGAAACCTGGTAAGCTTATAGGAGATATCAAGATGTACAAAAAAGTCTCTTGGAGCAATATCCCAAATCCAACAGGAAGTCAGCCATTTTAAAATTAATGTGCAATTTTGGCAACATTTTCCCCTCTTTTCAGGCATCGTTCTTTGACGAACTCCTCCAAGGGATTTCATCAGATTGAACTATTCTTCAGTGTGTGGAATCTAAAGACCTTTGTGATGTTAAATTGCGAAGCTTTTTACATTCAGGGAAACGGGATGGTCATGGCGGCACGTGGAGTTTCAATCACTCGCCAAAAAGCAGTAATCTGCTGTCACTCAAAAACACAATGTCCAATCTCTCCCAAAGCTCATAGGCGGGATGAGACTCGAGCTCGGAAATGTTTGTTATGCCATTTGTACATAATGGTTAGAGCGCCACCTAGTGGAACGACTAACTAATCACGAATGAATGAGTTGAAATGTTAGCTGGTGGTTAAATGCATGAATTCCATCAATGTGACATCAGATCGAAGGTGCTGGTTTTAGGTGTTGGGCGTGACTCGACGCGCCGGGGGTGCGAGGGCCCTCATAACGCTGCTTGCAGCTTTAATTATTATTATTATTATTATTTCGGCAAATGAATTGGCCGTTTGAGGGCCTAAACATGCTCGAAAACTCATGAAATTTTGCACACGCGTCAGGTCTGGTGAAAATTTACGTATTTTAATGTTCTCAGACATGGCCAGGGAAAATTAGCTCAGTAGCGCCACCTAGAAAAATGAAAAACGCGAGCCCCCGGTATGGGTATGACCTACACGTTTGAAAGTCGGTACACCTATATAACGTTGAGAGTCGAACAAAAAAGTCTATTATGGCAATGTCCTAAACCCAACAGGAAGTCCGCCATTTTGGATTGAAGGTGACATTTTGGGTCTGATTTTACCGTTTCCATGCCTTGTACTTTAACGAACTCCTCCTTGGGATTTGGTCCTATAAGCTTCAAATTTGGACAGTGTCAACTACACCCTTGTGCCATGTTAAATTGCGGAGCTTTTGAGTTTTCACAATACTATGAGGCCGTGGCGCCATGGCGAATTTCGATGACTCGCCATGAAAATCTTATTGCCTCTCATTCTGTCATACATGTTCCGATCTGGACCAAAGAGCACACATATGATAAGGCTCCACCCCTGAACATATTTCAACTGCCATATTTGACATCAAGGACAGCGCCACCTAGTGGGAACAGGAAATGTCATGTTTTACACTTTGGGGTACAGTATAGTGATGGGTGACATCTGCAGCCTCAAATTTCTCCAGGAAAGCCTTAAGGAGTTGGTCTTGGGTTACAGTGAAAACTGTGACTTTTCGCAAAAGGGTGTGACCCCAGCAGCATGGCGAACTTTGATGTCACGCCATGAAGAAACAAATTAGTATAACTCAATGAAATCCAGTCTGATCAGTACCAGACTTTACAGGCATGATGTCAGACCCGCCCTGAACAGATTGACGTGCCCATTGTCGGAAATACGGACAGCGCCACCTAGTGGCCACAGGAAATGTCATGGCTTTAATTTTGTTGTACTGATTTTCACAGGTTCATCGTGGCCACCTCAAAAGCGGTGAATATCACCATCAGTCCCTCGTGATGCTTCAGTGCAAAAATTGTGACTTTAAACTGAACGGCGCACCCTGGTGGCAACGCGGTTCAACATGAAAGATGAAGTGGCTTTTGAGGGGCTTGGAAAGTTTATAGAGGCTTGAAATTTGGCACACACCTCCAAATGGATGAAGGCTTTGTTGTCATGTGATCATTTTCATTGAATAGCGCGAAATTGCTCCACAGCGCCCCCTACAAAGTTTCAAAATATCAGCCCCTGCTCTGTGTTTTATCTATGAGTCTGAAACTTGGTAAGCTCATGGAAGATATTAAGATGTACAAAAAAGTCTCTTGGAGCAATATCCCAAATCCAACAGGAAGTCAGCCATTTTAAAATTCATGTGTAATTTTGGCGACATTTTCCCCTCTTTTCAGGCTTCATACTTTGACGAACTCCTCCAAGGGATTTCATCAGATTGGACCGATCTGAAGTTTGTGGAATCTAAAGACCTTTGTGATGTTAAATTGCGAAGCTTTTTACGTTCAGGGAAACGGGGTGGTCATGGCGGCACTTAGAGTTTCAATCACTCGCCAAAAAGCAGTAATCTGCTGTCACTCAAAAACACAATATCCAATCTCTCCCAAACGTCGCAGGTGTGATGAGACTCGAGCTCGGAAATGTTTGTTATGCCATTTGTCAGTAATAGTTAGAGCGCCACCTAGTGGGACGACTATAATCATGGTTCAATGAGATGAAATGTTAGCTGGTGGTTAAATGCATGAATTCCATCAATGTGACATCACATTGGACGTGCTGGTTTTAGGTGTTGGGCGTGGCTCGACACGCCAGGGTGCGAGGGCCCTCATAACGCTGCTTGCAGCTTTAATTAGGGCCCGAGCACCGAGAGTGCGAAGGCCCTATTGTATCTGCTCCGTTTCTTATTATTATTAGGGCCCGAGCACCGAGAGTGCGAAGGCCCTATTGTATCTGCTCCGTTTCTTATTATTATTATTATTATTATTATTATTATTATTATTATTATTATTCACCCCAAACAAGGGCCTTTTTGAGGGCCTAAACATGCTCAAAAACTCATGAAATTTTGCACACATGCCAGGTCTGGTGAAAAATTTTGTATTTTAATGGTTTTACATATGAGCACTGGGAAATGGCTCTACAGCGCCACCTATGCCTTGTTAAATGCAGCCCTACGACCACATGGTTTGAGCTACATGTATGAAATTTGGCACACATGTGTATCATGCCAAGACGAACAAAAAAGTCTGTGGGCCCATTGACGCAAACCCAACAGGAAGTCCGCCATTTGGAAGAGAAGGTGACATTTTGGCTCTAATTTTGCCATTTCCATGCCTCGAACTTTTGCGAACTCCTCCTTGGGGTTTCATTTCATAACCTTCAAATTTGGACAGTGTCAACTACACCCTTGTGCCATGTTAAATTGCGGAGCTTTTGAGTTTTCACAATACTATGAGGCCGTGGCGCCATGGCGAATTTCGATGACTCGCCATGAAAATCTTATTGCCTCTCATTTTGTCATACATTTTCTGACCTTGACCAAAGTGAACACATATGATAAGGCTCCACCCCTGAACATATTTCAACTGCCATATTTGACACCAGGTACAGCGCCACCTAGTGGGAACAGGAAATGTCATGTTTTACACTTTGGGGTACAGTATTGTGATGGGTGACATCTGCAGCCTCAAATTTCTCCAGGAAAGCCTTAAGGAGTTGGTCTTGGGTTACAGTGAAAACTGTGACTTTTCACGAAAGGGTGTGACCCCAGCAGCATGGCGAACTTTGATGTCACGCCATGAAGAAACAAATTAGTATAACTCAATGAAATCCAGTCTGATCAGTACCAGACTTTACAGGCATGATGTCAGACCCGCCCTGAACAGATTGATGTGCCCATTGTCGGAAATACGGACAGCGCCACCTAGTGGCAACAGGAAATGTCATGGCTTTAATTTTGTTGTACTGATTTTCACAGGTTCATCGTGGCCACCTCAAAAGCGGTGAATATCAACATCAGTCCCTCGTGATGCTTCAGTGCAAAAATTGTGACTTTAAACTGAACGGCGCACCCTGGTGGTAACGCGGTTCACCACGAAAGATGAAGTGGCTTTTGAGGGGCTTGGAAAGTTTATAGAGGCTTGAAATTTGGCACACACCTCCAAATGGATGAACGCTTTGTTGGCATGTGATCATTTTCATTGAATAGCGCGAAATGGCTCCACAGCGCCCCCTACAATATTTCAAAACATCAGCCCCTGCTCTGTGTTTCATCTATGAGTCTGACACTTGGTAAGCTTGTGTAAGATATCAAGATGTACAAAAAAGTCTCTTGGAGCAATATCCCAAATCCAACAGGAAGTCAGCCATTTTTAAATTAATGTGTAATTTTGATGACATTTTCCCCCCTTTTCAGGCCTCATACTTTGACGAACTCCTCCAAGGGATTTCATCATATTGAAGCATTCTTCAGTGTGTAGAATCTAAAGACCTTTGTGATGTTAAATTGCGAAGCTTTTTCCGTTCAGGGAAACGGGGTGGTCATGGCGGCACGTAGAGTTTCAATCACTCGCAAAAAGCAGTAATCTGCTGTCACTAAAAAACACAATGTCCAATCTCTCCCAAAGGTCGCAGGTGTGATGAGACTCGAGCTTGGAAATGTTTGTTATGCTATTTGTCAATAATGGTTAGAGCGCCACCTAGTGGCATGACTATAATCCTGGTTGAATAAGATGAAATGTTAGCTGGTGATTAAAAGCATGAAATCCATCAATGTGACATCACATCGGACGTGCCGGTTTGAGGTGTTGGCAGTGGCTCGACGTGCCGGGGGTGCGAGGGCCCTCATAACGCTGCTTGCAGCTTTAATTATTATTATTATTATTATTATTATTATTATTCACCCCAAACAAGGGCCTTTTTGAGGGCCTAAACATGCTCAAAAACTCATGAAATTTTGCACACATGCCAGGTCTGGTGAAAAATTTTGTATTTTAATGGTTTTACATATGAGCACTGGGAAATGGCTCTACAGCGCCACCTATGCCTTGTTAAATGCAGCCCTACGACCACATCGTTTGAGCTACATGTATGAAATTTGGCACATATGTGTATCATGCCAAGACGAACAAAAAAGTCTGTGGGCCCATTGACGCAAACCCAACAGGAAGTCCGCCATTTGGAAGAGAAGGTGACATTTTGGCTCTAATTTTGCCATTTCCATGCCTCGAACTTTTGCGAACTCCTCCTTGGGGTTTCATTTCATAACCTTCAAATTTGGACAGTGTCAACTACACCCTTGTGCCATGTTAAATTGCGGAGCTTTTGAGTTTTCACAATACTATGAGGCCGTGGCGCCATGGCGAATTTCGATGACTCGCCATGAAAATCTTATTGCCTCTCATTTTGTCATACATTTTCTGACCTTGACCAAAGTGAACACATATGATAAGGCTCCACCCCTGAACATATTTCAACTGCCATATTTGACACCAGGGACAGCGCCACCTAGTGGGAACAGGAAATGTCATGTTTTACACTTTGGGGTACAGTATAGTGATGGGTGACACCTGCAGCCTCAAATTTCTCCAGGAAAGCCTTAAGGAGTTGGTCTTGGGTTACAGTGAAAACTGTGACTTTTCGCAAAAGGGTGTGACCCCAGCAGCATGGCGAACTTTGATGTCACGCCATGAAGAAACAAATTAGTATAACTCAATGAAATCCAGTCTGTTCAGTACCAGACTTTACAGGCATGATGTCAGACCCGCCCTGAACAGATTGATGTGCCCATTGTCGGGAATACGTACAGCGCCACCTAGTGGCAACAGGAAATGTCATGGCTTTAATTTTGTTGTACTGATTTTCACAGGTTCATCGTGGCCACCTCAAAAGCGGTGAATATCAACATCAGTCCCTCGTGATCAGTGCTTTAAGTGGGCCGGTACGCGCCGGTACTCAGTACCGCCACTTCTAAATATAGCTCTTGAGAGTACCGCCACCTCTCCATGCGCCCAGGACGTGCTTTTAGCGTACCGGTACTCTCATTTGCACATCTGTTATAATCGTTTGGCTGCGCTGCCGCTTTTCAGAGCGCCCTTCACAAGCACGCTTCCTAATTCGTCCCACCGAGAGCAGAGACTACATTACCCATACACCAATGTGTTTTACAAGTGAAAAGCGCATGCGTCGCTTTTGCCGTTGTCATGTCAACAACTCAACGTGGTCCGGAGAGGGTGTGTAAAACGCGCAAACAGCTGCTCGTTAAAATACAAAAACAATGAACACTTAATATGCTCTCCTGGCATCAGACTCTGAGTAGTAAAAGAACAAGGTCAGAATCAGAGGACTCGCTGGCTGACACCCCACCAAGCCAGAATGATATCGCTGCAGGTCAGACGCAAGCTAATGAAAGCTGCACTAGTGCCGCAGCCGCGGACGACGGCACTTTTTGCGACGACGACGACGAGAATGACACCATTTCTACCGACGACAACAGCCGCGTTAGCGAGCATGAGTGGCCAGAATGTTGGTCCCAAGCACAAGTCCCGTATTTCTCCACAAATTACAAGTGGCTGATCAGCAGAAATCAAAAGTTGGGTTGTAGTGTGTGTAGTCAAGTTTGTGCTCGCGTGGACATGCAGCAAGGGCAGAGAGTGTCGCAGGAGTGGAGTGGGTGCTTAATCTCGTCTTTTGGAAGGGACAAGGCTGCACAACAAAACTCACTACGAAAGAAAATAAAAGAGCAGAGAGACTCAATTTATCACAAGAAAGCAGTTGAAATAAAAGAGAAGGCAACACAAAATACAATGCAAAAACACACTGAAGATATGAGAAAGGCTGACTACGCTTCAACTTCAATGTGTTTAGAACAGCTTATAAGATTGGCAAGCATGGGCGTCCCTTTACAGACATGCCAATAGATGTCCAGTTGCAAGTTTTAAATGGTGTCAAGATGGGCAGAGTTTTGCACTCTAATAACTCATGTGCAAATATACTGGATCACATTGCAGCTGAAATGAAAAAGAAGGTAGTCAATGACATAGTGATGAATGAAAGAAAATTGTGTGTGCTCATTGATGAATCCACTACAATAAGTGGAAAGTCTGTGCTTGTCGTGTGCCTGCGGTCAGCTATTTCCAGTGAAAATCCAGACACAATACTTTTTGAACTGATTGAGCTGCAGGGGACCACAGCAAAGGACATCACTGAAGCACTGTTAGGATGTCTTCATAATAATGGCTTTGACCCTCACTACCTACAGGAACATTTGTTGGCATTTGCTTGTGATGGAGCCTCGGTGATGCTTGGGAGGAAAGCAGGAGTTGCTGCGCAGCTTTGTTCCAAATTCTCTTACCTGTTTGTCTGGCATTGTTCCAATCACAGACTGGAACTGGCAGTTTGTGATGTTTTGAAGGAGGTAGGAGGAATCAACCACTTTAAAATATTCTTAGATCAGCTTTACTCCCTCTACCATGCATCACCAAAAAACCAAAGGGAGTTAACCGAGAGTGCTCACAATGTTGGACAACGTCTCCTTGTGATAGGCCGTGTTTTATCAGTGCGTTGGGTTGCTTCAAGTGAGAGAAAGCAGTATGGGAGAACTACCAAGCTCTGCAGGTACACTTTACAAGTGCTGCTGCTGATAGCAGCAGGGACTCAAGAGAGAGCAAAATACAAATTAGTTTATAATTTATTTTATGTACATTTTGTTAAAAAAAAATTTCAATACCTTTTTGCACATTTTATTTATGTTCAGTAGCTCTTTCTAGCCCAAGCAAATCCACAAACTAATAAAATGATTTATTATTTTGTATAAGGTTGTCTGTTGACTGTTGTATATAAAACCCATTCAATATAGTTGTTGTTACCTCAGGGGAGGCGGAAAAAAAATAGAGTACCGGCACCTCTTTTGGGCCACTTAAAGCACTGCTCGTGATGCTTCAGTGCAAAAATTGTGACTTTAAACTGAACGGCACACCCTGGTGGCAACGCTGTTCAACATGAAAGATGAAGTGGCTTTTGAGGGGCTTGCAAGTTTATAGAGGCTTGAAATTTGGCCCACACCTCCAAATTGATGAAGGCTTTGTTGTCATGTGATCATTTTCATTGAATAGCGCGAAATTGCTCCACAGCGCCCCCTACAATATTTCAAAACCACAGCCCCTGCTCTGTGTTCTATGTATGATTCTGAAACCTGGTAAGCTTATAGGAGATATCAAGATGTACAAAAAAGTCTCTTGGAGCAATATCCCAAATCCAACAGGAAGTCAGCCATTTTAAAATTAATGTGTAATTTTGATGACATTTTCCCCCCTTTTCAGGCCTCATACTTTGACGAACTCCTCCAAGGGATTTCATCATATTGAAGCATTCTTCAGTGTGTAGAATCTAAAGACCTTTGTGATGTTAAATTGCGAAGCTTTTTCCGTTCAGGGAAACGGGGTGGTCATGGCGGCACGTAGAGTTTCAATCACTCGCAAAAAGCAGTAATCTGCTGTCACTAAAAAACACAATGTCCAATCTCTCCCAAAGGTCGCAGGTGTGATGCGACTCGAGCTTGGAAATGTTTGTTATGCTATTTGTCAATAATGGTTAGAGCGCCACCTAGTGGCATGACTATAATCCTGGTTGAATAAGATGAAATGTTAGCTGGTGATTAAAAGCATGAAATCCATCAATGTGACATCACATCGGACGTGCCGGTTTGAGGTGTTGGCAGTGGCTCGACGTGCCGGGGGTGCGAGGGCCCTCATAACGCTGCTTGCAGCTTTAATTAGGGCCCGAGCACCGAGAGTGCGAAGGCCCTATTGTATCTGCTCCGTTTCTTATTATTATTATTATTATTATTATTATTATTATTATTATTATTATTATTATTATTATTATTATTATTATTATTATTCAGGCGAAACAAGGGCCTTTTTGAGGGCCTAAACATGCTCAAAAACTCATGAAATTTTGCACACATGCCAGGTCTGGTGAAAAATTTTGTATTTTAATGGTTTTACATATGAGCACTGGGAAATGGCTCTAGAGCGCCACCTATGCCTTGTTAAATGCAGCCCTACGACCACATCGTTTGAACTACATGTATGAAATTTGGCACACATGTGTATCATGCCAAGACGAACAAAAAAGTCAGTGGGCCCATTGACGCAAACCCAACAGGAAGTCCGCCATTTGGAAGAGAAGGTGACATTTTGGCTCTAATTTTGCCATTTCCATGCCTCGAACTTTTGCAAACTCCTCCTTGGGGTTTGATTTCATAACCTTCATATTTGGTCAGTGTCAACTACACCCTTGTGCCATGTTAAATTGCGGAGCTTTTGAGTTTTCACAATACGGTGAGGCCGTGGCGCCATGGCGAATTTCGATGACTCGCCATGAAAATCTTATTGCCTCTCATTTTGTCATACATTTTCTGACCTTGACCAAAGTGAACACATATGATAAGGCTCCACCCCTGAACATATTTCAACTGCCATATTTGACACCAGGGACAGCGCCACCTAGTGGGAACAGGAAATGTCATGTTTTACACTTTGGGGTACAGTATTGTGATGGGTGACATCTGCAGCCTCAAATTTCTCCAGGAAAGCCTTAAGGAGTTGGTCTTGGGTTACAGTGAAAACTGTGAGTTTTCACGAAAGGGTGTGACCCCAGCAGCATGGCGAACTTTGATGTCACGCCATGAAGAAACAAATTAGTATAACTCAATGAAATCCAGTCTGATCAGTACCAGACTTTACAGGCATGATGTCAGACCCGCCCTGAACAAATTGATATGCCCATTGTCGGAAATACGGACAGCGCCACCTAGTGGCAACAGGAAATGTCATGGCTTTAACTTTGTTGTACTGATTTTCACAGGTTGATCGTGGCCACCTCAAAAGCGGTGAATATCACCATCAGTCCCTCGTGATGCTTCAGTGCAAAAATTGTGACTTTAAACTGAACGGCGCACCCTGGTGGCAACGCAGTTCATCATGAAAGATGAAGTGGCTTTTGAGGGGCTTGGAAAGTTTATAGAGGCTTGAAATTTGGCACACACCTCCAAATGGATGAAAGCATTGTTGTTATGTAACCATTTTCCTTGAATAGCGCAAAATGGCTCCACAGCGCCCCCTTCAATATTTCAAAACATCAGCCCCTGCTCTGTGTTTCATCTATGAGTCTGACACTTGGTAAGCTTGTGTAAGATATCAAGATGTACAAAAAAGTCTCTTGGAGCAATATCCCAAATCCAACAGGAAGTCAGCCATTTTAAAATTAATGTGTAATTTTGATGACATTTTCCCCTCTTTTCAGGCTTCATACTTTGACGAACTCCTCCAAGGGATTTCATCATATTGAAGCATTCTTCAGTGTGTAGAATCTAAAGACCTTTGTGATGTTAAATTGCGAAGCTTTTTCCGTTCAGGGAAACGGGGTGGTCATGGCGGCACGTAGAGTTTCAATCACTCGCAAAAAGCAGTAATCTGCTGTCACTAAAAAACACAATGTCCAATCTCTCCCAAAGGTCGCAGGTGTGATGAGACTCGAGCTTGGAAATGTTTGTTATGCTATTTGTAAATAATGGTTAGAGCGCCACCTAGTGGCATGACTATAATCCTGGTTGAATAAGATGAAATGTTAGCTGGTGATTAAAAGCATGAAATCCATCAATGTGACATCACATCGGACGTGCCGGTTTGAGGTGTTGGCAGTGGCTCGACGTGCCGGGGGTGCGAGGGCCCTCATAACGCTGCTTGCAGCTTTAATTATTATTATTATTATTATTATTATTATTCACCCCAAACAAGGGCCTTTTTGAGGGCCTAAACATGCTCAAAAACTCATGAAATTTTGCACACATGCCAGGTCTGGTGAAAAATTTTGTATTTTAATGGTTTTACATATGAGCACTGGGAAATGGCTCTACAGCGCCACCTATGCCTTGTTAAATGCAGCCCTACGACCACATCGTTTGAGCTACATGTATGAAATTTGGCACACATGTGTATCATGCCAAGACGAACAAAAAAGTCAGTGGGCCCATTGACGCAAACCCAACAGGAAGTCCGCCATTTGGAAGAGAAGGTGACATTTTGGCTCTAATTTTGCCATTTCCATGCCTCGAACTTTTGCGAACTCCTCCTTGGGGTTTCATTTCATAACCTTCAAATTTGGACAGTGTCAACTACACCCTTGTGCCATGTTAAATTGCGGAGCTTTTGAGTTTTCACAATACTATGAGGCCGTGGCGCCATGGCGAATTTCGATGACTCGCCATGAAAATCTTATTGCCTCTCATTTTGTCATACATTTTCTGACCTTGACCAAAGTGAACACATATGATAAGGCTCCACCCCTGAACATATTTCAACTGCCATATTTGACATCAAGGACAGCGCCACCTAGTGGGAACAGGAAATGTCATGTTTTACACTTTGGGGTACAGTATAGTGATGGGTGACATCTGCAGCCTCAAATTTCTCCAGAAAAGCCTTAAGGAGTTGGTCTTGGGTTACAGTGAAAACTGTGAGTTTTCGCAAAAGGGTGTGACCCCAGCAGCATGGCGAACTTTGATGTCACGCCATGAAGAAACAAATTAGTATAACTCAATGAAATCCAGTCTGATCAGTACCAGACTTTACAGGCATGATGTCAGACCCGCCCTGAACAGATTGATGTGCCCATTGTCGGGAATACGGACAGCGCCACCTAGTGGGAACAGGAAATGTCATGGCTTTAATTTTGTTGTACTGATTTTCACAGGTTCATCGTGGCCACCTCAAAAGCGGTGAATATCACCATCAGTCCCTTGTGATGCTTCAGTGCAAAAATTGTGACTTTAAACTGAACGGCGCACCCTGGTGGCAACGCGGTTCACCATGAAAGATGAAGTGGCTTTTGAGGGGCTTGGAAAGTTTAAAAAGTCTTGAAATTTGGCGCACACCTCCAATGTGGTTAAGGCTTTGTTGTTATGTGATCATTTTCATTGAATATCCCAAAATGGCTCCACAGCGCCCCCTACAATATTTCAAAATCACAGCCCCTGCTCTGTGTTTTATGTATGAGTCTGAAACCTGGTAAGCTTATAGGAGATATCAAGATGTACAAAAAAGTCTCTTGGAGCAATATCCCAAATCCAACAGGAAGTCAGCCATTTTAAAATTAATGTGCAATTTTGGCAACATTTTCCCTTCTTTTCAGGCATCGTTCTTTGACGAACTCCTCCAAGGGATTTCATCATATTGCACTATTCTTCAGTGTGTGGAATCCAAAGACCTTTGTGTTGTTAAATTGCGAAGCTTTTTACGTTCAGGGAAACGGGGTGGTTATGGCGGCACGTAGACTCTCAATCACTCGCCAAAACGCAGTAATCTGCTGTTACTCAAAAACACAATGTCCAATCTCACCCAAAGGTCGCAGGCATAATGAGACTCGAGTTCGGAAATGTTTGTTATGCCATTTGTACATAATGGTTAGAGTGCCACCTAGTGGAACGACTAGCTAATCATGAATGAATGAGTTGAAATGTTAGCTGGTGGTTAAATGCATGAATTCCATCAATGTGACATCGATCGGACGTGCTGGTTTTAGGTGTTGGGCGTGGCTCGACGCGCCAGGGGTGCTCGGGCCCTCATAACGCTGCTTGCAGCTTTAATTATTATTATTATTATTATTTCGGCAAATGAATTGGCCGTTTGAGGGCCTAAACATGCTCGAAAACTCATGAAATTTTGCACACGCGTCAGGTCTGGTGAAAATTTACGTATTTTAATGTTCCCAGACATGGCCAGGGAAAATTAGCTCAGTAGCGCCACCTAGAAAAATGAAAAACGCGAGCCCCCGGTATGGGTATGGCCTACAAGTTTGAAAGTCGGTACACCTATATAACGTTCAGAGTCGAACAAAAAAGTCTATTATGGCAATGTCCTAAACCCAACAGGAAGTCAGCCATTTTGGATTGAAGGTGACATTTTGGCTCTGATTTTACCGTTTCCATGCCTTGTACTTTAACGAACTCCTCCTTGGGATTTGGTCCTATAAACTTCAAATTTGGACAGTGTCAACTACACCCTTGTGCCATGTTAAATTGCGGAGCTTTTGAGTTTTCACAATACTATGAAGCCGTGGCGCCATGGCGAATTTCGATGACTCGGCATGAAAATCTTATTGCCTCTCATTTTGTCATACATTTTCTGACCTTGACCAAAGTGAACACATATGATAAGGCTCCACCCCTGAACATATTTCAACTGCCATATTTGACACCAGGGACAGCGCCACCTAGTGGGAACAGGAAATGTCATGTTTTACACTTTGGGGTACAGTATAGTGATGGGTGACACCTGCAGCCTCAAATTTCTCCAGGAAAGCCTTAAGGAGTTGGTCTTGGGTTACAGTGAAAACTGTGACTTTTCGCAAAAGGGTGTGACCCCAGCAGCATGGCGAACTTTGATGTCACGCCATGAAGAAACAAATTAGTATAACTCAATGAAATCCAGTCTGATCAGTACCAGACTTTACAGGCATGATGTCAGACCCGCCCTGAACAGATTGATGTGCCCATTGTCGGAAATACGGACAGCGCCACCTAGTGGCCACAGGAAATGTCATGGCTTTAATTTTGTTGTACTGATTTTCACAGGTTCATCGTGGCCACCTCAAAAGCGGTGAATATCACCATCAGTCCCTCGTGATGCTTCAGTGCAAAAATTGTGACTTTACACTGAACGGCGCACCCTGGTGGCAACGCGGTTCAACATGAAAGATGAAGTGGCTTTTGAGGGGCTTGGAAAGTTTATAGAGGCTTGAAATTTGGCACACACCCCCAAATGGATGAAGGCTTTGTTGTCATGTGATCATTTTCATTGAATAGTGCGAAATTGCTCCACAGCGCCCCCTACAAAGTTTCAAAATATCAGCCCCTGCTCTGTGTTTTATCTATGAGTCTGAAACTTGGTAAGCTCATGGAAGATATTAAGATGTACAAAAAAGTCTCTTGGAGCAATATCCCAAATCCAACAGGAAGTCAGCCATTTTAAAATTCATGTGTAATTTTGGCGACATTTTCCCCTCTTTTCAGGCTTCATACTTTGACGAACTCCTCCAAGGGATTTCATCAGATTGGACCGATCTGAAGTTTGTGGAATCTAAAGACCTTTGTGATGTTAAATTGCGAAGCTTTTTACGTTCAGGGAAACGGGGTGGTCATGGCGGCACTTAGAGTTTCAATCACTCGCCAAAAAGCAGTAATCTGCTGTCACTCAAAAACACAATATCCAATCTCTCCCAAACGTCGCAGGTGTGATGAGACTCGAGCTCGGAAATGTTTGTTATGCCATTTGTCAGTAATAGTTAGAGCGCCACCTAGTGGGACGACTATAATCATGGTTCAATGAGATGAAATGTTAGCTGGTGGTTAAATGCATGAATTCCATCAATGTGACATCACATTGGACGTGCTGGTTTTAGGTGTTGGGCGTGGCTCGACACGCCAGGGTGCGAGGGCCCTCATAACGCTGCTTGCAGCTTTAATTATTATTATTATTAGGGCCCGAGCACTGAGAGTGCGAAGGCCCTATTGTATCTGCTCCGTTTCTTATTATTATTATTATTAGGGCCCGAGCACTGAGAGTGCGAAGGCCCTATTGTATCTGCTCCGTTTCTTATTATTATTATTATTATTATTATTATTATTATTATTATTCACCCCAAACAAGGGCCTTTTTGAGGGCCTAAACATGCTCAAAAACTCATGAAATTTTGCACACTTGCCAGGTCTGGTGAAAAATTTTGTATTTTAATGGTTTTACATATGAGCACTGGGAAATGGCTCTACAGCGCCACCTATGCCTTGTTAAATGCAGCCCTACGACCACATCGTTTCAGCTACATGTATGAAATTTGGCACACATGTGTATCATGCCGAGTCGAACAAAAAAGTCTGTGGGCCCATTGATGCAAACCCAACAGGAAGTCCGCCATTTGGAAGAGAAGGTGACATTTTGGCTCTAATTTTGCCATTTCCATGCCTCGAACTTTTGCGAACTCCTCCTTGGGATTTGGTTGTATAAGCTTCATCTTTGGTCAGTGTCAACTACACACCTGGGCCATGTTAAATTGCGGAGCTTTTGAGTTTTCACAATACTATGAGGCCGTGGCGCCATGGCGAATTTCGATGACTCGCCATGAAAATCTTATTGCCTCTCATTTTGTCATACGTTTTCTGACCTTGACCAAAGTGAACACATATGATAAGGCTCCACCCCTGAACATATTTCAACTGCCATATTTGACACCAGGGACAGCGCCACCTAGTGGGAACAGGAAATGTCATGTTTTACACTTTGGGGTACAGTATAGTGATGGGTGACACCTGCAGCCTCAAATTTCTCCAGGAAAGCCTTAAGGAGTTGGTCTTGGGTTACAGTGAAAACTGTGACTTTTCGCAAAAGGATGTGACCCCAGCAGCATGGCGAACTTTGATGTCACGCCATGAAGAAACAAATTAGTATAACTCAATGAAATCCAGTCTGTTCAGTACCAGACTTTACAGGCATGATGTCAGACCCGCCCTGAACAGATTGATGTGCCCATTGTCGGGAATACGTACAGCGCCACCTAGTGGCAACAGGAAATGTCATGGCTTTAATTTTGTTGTACTGATTTTCACAGGTTCATCGTGGCCACCTCAAAAGCGGTGAATATCAACATCAGTCCCTCGTGATGCTTCAGTGCAAAAATTGTGACTTTAAACTGAACGGCGCACCCTGGTGGCAACGCGGTCCACCATGAAAGATGAAGTGGCTTTTGAGGGGCTTGGAAAGTATATAGAGGCTTTAAATTTAGCACACCCCTCCAAATGGATGAAGGCTTTGTTGTCATGTGATCATTTTTATTGAATAGCGCGAAATGGCTCCACAGCGCCCCCTACAAAATTTCAAAACCACAGCCCCAGCTCTGTGTTTTATGTATGAGTCTGAAACCTGGTAAGCTTATAGGAGATATCAAGATGTACAAAAAAGTCTCTTGGAGCAATATCCAAAATCCAACAGGAAGTCAGCCATTTTAAAATTAATGTGCAATTTTGGCAACATTTTCCCCTCTTTCCAGGCACCGTTCTTTGACGAACTCCTCCAAGGGATTTCATCAGATTGATGCGATCTCCTGTGTGTGGAATCTAAAGACCTTTGTGATGTTAAATTGCGAAGCTTTTTACATTCAGGGAAACGGGGTGGTTATGGCGGCACGTGGAGTTTCAATCACTCGCCAAAAAGCAGTTATCTGCTGTCACTCAAAAACACAATGTCCAATCTCTCCCAAAGCTCATAGGCGTGATGAGACTCGAGCTCGGAAATGTTTGTTATGCCATTTGTGCATAAGGGTTAGAGCGCCACCTAGTGGAACGACTAACTAATCATGAATGAATGAGTTGAAATGTTAGCTGGTGGTTAAATGCATAAATTCCATCAATGTGACATCACATCGGACGTGCTGGTTTTAGGTGTTGGGCGTGGCTCGACACGCCAGGGTGCGAGGGCCCTCATAACGCTGCTTGCAGCTTTAATTAGGGCCCGAGCACCGAGAGTGCGAAGGCCCTATTGTATCTGCTCCGTTTCTTATTATTATTATTATTATTATTATTATTATTATTATTATTATTATTATTATTATTATTATTCAGGCGAAACAAGGGCCTTTTTGAGGGCCTAAATATGCTCAAAAACTCATGAAATTTTGCACACATGCCAGGTCTGGTGAAAAATTTTGTATTTTAATGGTTTTACATATGAGCACTGGGAAATGGCTCTACAGCGCCACCTATGCCTTGTTAAATGCAGCCCTACGACCACATCGTTTGAGCTACATGTATGAAATTTGGCACACATGTGTATCATGCCAAGACGAACAAAAAAGTCAGTGGGCCCATTGACGCAAACCCAACAGGAAGTCCGCCATTTGGAAGAGAAGGTGACATTTTGGCTCTAATTTTGCCATTTCCATGCCTCGAACTTTTGCGAACTCCTCCTTGGGGTTTCATTTCATAACCTTCAAATTTGGACAGTGTCAACTACACCCTTGTGCCATGTTAAATTGCGGAGCTTTTGAGTTTTCACAATACTATGAGGCCGTGGCGCCATGGCGAATTTCGATGACTCGCCATCAAAATCTTATTGCCTCTCATTTTGTCATACATTTTCTGACCTTGACCAAAGTGAACACATATGATAAGGCTCCACCCCTGAACATATTTCAACTGCCATATTTGACCTCAAGGACAGCGCCACCTAGTGGGAACAGGAAATGTCATGTTTTACACTTTGGGGTACAGTATAGTGATGGGTGACATCTGCAGCCTCAAATTTCTCCAGAAAAGCCTTAAGGAGTTGGTCTTGGGTTACAGTGAAAACTGTGAGTTTTCGCGAAAGGGTGTGACCCCAGCAGCATGGCGAACTTTGATGTCACGCCATGAAGAAACAACTTAGTATAACTCAATGAAATCCAGTCTGATCAGTACCAGACTTTACAGGCATGATGTCAGACCCGCCCTGAACAGATTGATGTGCCCATTGTCAGGAATATGAAGAGCGCCACCTAGTGGGAACAGGAAATGTCATGTCTTACACTTTGTTGTACTGATTTTCACAGGTTCATTGTGGACACCTCAAAAGCGGTGAATATCACCGTCAGTCCCTCGTGATGCTTTAGTGCAAAAATTGTGACTTTATACTGAACGGCGCACCCTGGTGGCAACGCTGTTCACCATGAAAAATGAAGTGGCTTTTGAGGGGCTTGGAAAGTTTAAAAAGTCTTGAAATTTGGCGCACACCTCCAATGTGCATAAGGCTTTGTTGTTATGTGATCATTTTCATTGAATAGCGCAAAATGGCTCCACAGCGCCCCCTACGAAATTTCAAAACATCAGCCCCAGCTCTGTGTTTTATGTATGAGTCTTAAACCTGGTAAGCTTATAGGAGATATCAAGATGTACAAAAAAGTCTCTTGGAGCAATATCCCAAATCCAACAGGAAGTCAGCCATTTTAAAATTAATGTGTAATTTTGGCAACATTTTCCCCTCTTTCCAGGCACCGTTCTTTGACGTACTCCTCCAAGGGATTTCATCATATTGAACCAATCTCCAGTGTGTGGAATCTAAAGACCTTTGTCATGTTAAATTGCGAAGCTTTTTACGTTCAGGGAAACGGGGTTGTCATGGTGGCACGTGGAGTTTCAATCACTCGCCAAAAAGCAGTAATCTGCTGTCACTCAAAATCTAAATGTCCAAATTCTCCCAAAGGTCGCAGGCGTGATGAGACTCGAGCTTGGAAATGTTTGTTATGCCATTTGTCAGTAATGGTTAGAGCGCCACCTAGTGGGACGACTATAATGATGATTGAATGAGATGAAATGTTAGCTGGTGGTTAAATGCATGAATTCCATCAATGTGACATCAGATCGGAGGTGCTGGTTGTAGGTGTTGGGCGTGGCTCGACGCGATGGGGTGCGAGGGCCCTCATAACGCTGCTTGCAGCTTTAATTATTAGGGCCCGAGCACTGACTGTGCGAAGGCCCTATTGTATCTGCTCCGTTTCTTATTATTATTATTATTATTATTATTATTATTATTATTATTATTATTATTATTATTATTATTATTATTATTATTCAGGCAAAACAAGGGCCTTTTTGAGGGCCTAAACATGCTCAAAAACTCATGAAATTTTGCACACATGCCAGGTCTGGTGAAAAATTTTGTATTTTAATGGTTTTACATATGAGCACTGGGAAATGGCTCTACAGCGCCACCTATGCCTTGTAAAATGCAGCCCTACGACCACATCGTTTGTGCTACATGTATGAAATTTGGCACACATGTGTATCATGCCAAGACGAACAAAAAAGTCAGTGGGCCCATTGATGCAAACCCAACAGGAAGTCCGCCATTTGGAAGAGAAGGTGACATTTTGGCTCTAATTTTGCCATTTCCATGCCTCGAACTTTTGCGAACTCCTCCTTGGGATTTGGTTGTATAAGCTTCATCTTTGGTCAGTGTCAACTACACACCTGGGCCATGTTAAATTGCGGAGCTTTTGAGTTTTCACAATACTATGAGGCCGTGGCGCCATGGCGAATTTCGATGACTCGCCATGAAAATCTTATTGCCTCTCATTTTGTCATACATTTTCTGACCTTGACCAAAGTGAACACATATGATAAGGCTCCACCCCTGAACATATTTCAACTGCCATATTTGACACCAGGGACAGCGCCACCTAGTGGGAACAGGAAATGTCATGTTTTACACTTTGGGGTACAGTATAGTGATGGGTGACACCTGCAGCCTCAAATTTCTCCAGGAAAGCCTTAAGGAGTTGGTCTTGGCTTACAGTGAAAACTGTGACTTTTCGCAAAAGGGTGTGACCCCAGCAGCATGGCGAACTTTGATGTCACGCCATGAAGAAACAAATTAGTATAACTCAATGAAATCCAGTCTGTTCAGTACCAGACTTTACAGGCATGATGTCAGACCCGCCCTGAACAGATTGATGTGCCCATTGTCGGGAATACGTACAGCGCCACCTAGTGGCAACAGGAAATGTCATGGCTTTAATTTTGTTGTACTGATTTTCACAGGTTCATCGTGGCCACCTCAAAAGCGGTGAATATCAACATCAGTCCCTCGTGATGCTTTAGTGCAAAAATTGTGACTTTAAACTGAACGGCGCACCCTGGTGGCAACGCTGTTCACCGTGAAAAATGAAGTGGCTTTTGAGGGGCTTGGAAAGTTTATAGAGGCTTGAAATTTGCCGCACACCTCCATTGTGCTTAAGGCTTTGTTGTTATGTGATCATTTTCATTGAATAGCGCAAAATGGCTCCACAGCGCCCCCTACAAAATTTCAAAACATCAGCCCCAGCTCTGTGTTTTATCTATGAGTCTGAAACCTGGTAAGCTTATAGGAGATATCAAGATGTACAAAAAAGTCTCTTGGAGCAATATCCCAAATCCAACAGGAAGTCAGCCATTTTAAAATTAATGTGTAATTTTGATGACATTTTCCCCCCTTTTCAGGCCTCATACTTTGACGAACTCCTCCAAGGGATTTCATCATATTGAAGCATTCTTCAGTGTGTAGAATCTAAAGACCTTTGTGATGTTAAATTGCGAAGCTTTTTCCGTTCAGGGAAACGGGGTGGTCATGGCGGCACGTAGAGTTTCAATCACTCGCAAAAAGCAGTAATCTGCTGTCACTAAAAAACACAATGTCCAATCTCTCCCAAAGGTCGCAGGTGTGATGAGACTCGAGCTTGGAAATGTTTGTTATGCTATTTGTCAATAATGGTTAGAGCGCCACCTAGTGGCATGACTATAATCCTGGTTGAATAAGATGAAATGTTAGCTGGTGATTAAAAGCATGAAATCCATCAATGTGACATCACATCGGACGTGCCGGTTTGAGGTGTTGGCAGTGGCTCGACGTGCCGGGGGTGCGAGGGCCCTCATAACGCTGCTTGCAGCTTTAATTAGGGCCCGAGCACTGACAGTGCGAAGGCCCTATTGTAATTGCTCTGTTTATTAGGGCCCGAGCACCGAGAGTGCGAAGGCCCTATTGTATCTGCTCCGTTTCTTATTATTATTATTAGGGCCCGAGCACTGACAGTGCGAAGGCCCTATTGTAATTGCTCTGTTTATTATTATTATTATTATTATTATTATTCCGGCAAATGAATTGGCCGTTTGAGGGCCTAAACATGCTCGAAAACTCTTGAAATTTTGCACACGCGTCAGGTCTGGTGAAAATTTACGTATTTTAATGTTCTCAGACATGGCCAGGGAAAATTAGCTCAGTAGCGCCACCTAGAAAAATGAAAAACGCGAGCCCCCGGTATGGGTATGACCTACATGTTTGAAAGTCGGTACACCTATATAACATTCAGAGTCGAACAAAAAAGTCTATTATGGCAATGTCCTAAACCCAACAGGAAGTCCGCCATTTTGGATTGAAGGTGACATTTTGGGTCTGATTTTACCGTTTCCATGCCTTGTACTTTAACGAACTCCTCCTTGGGATTTGGTCCTATAAACTTCAAATTTGGACAGTGTCAACTACACCCTTGTGCCATGTTAAATTGCGGAGCTTTTGAGTTTTCACAATACTATGAGGCCGTGGCGCCATGGCGAATTTCGATGACTCGCCATGAAAATCTTATTGCCTCTCATTTTGTCATACATGTTCCGATCTGGACCAAAGAGCACACATATGATAAGGCTCCACCCCTGAACATATTTCAACTGCCATATTTGACATCAAGGACAGCGCCACCTAGTGGGAACAGGAAATGTCATGTTTTACACTTTGGGGTACAGTATAGTGATGGGTGACATCTGCAGCCTCAAATTTCTCCAGGAAAGCCTTAAGGAGTTGGTCTTGGGTTACAGTGAAAACTGTGAGTTTTCGCGAAAGGGTGTGACCCCAGCAGCATGGCGAACTTTGATGTCACGCCATGAAGAAACAAATTAGTATAACTCAATGAAATCCAGTCTGATCAGTACCAGACTTTACAGGCATGATGTCAGACCCGCCCTGAACAGATTGATGTGCCCATTGTCGGAAATACGGACAGCGCCACCTAGTGGCAACAGGAAATGTCATGGCTTTAATTTTGTTGTACTGATTTTCACAGGTTCATCGTGGCCACCTCAAAAGCGGTGAATATCCCCATCAGTCCCTCGTGATGCTTCAGTGCAAAAATTGTGACTTTAAACTGAACGGCGCACCCTGGTGGCAACGCGGTTCATCATGAAAGATGAAGTGGCTTTTGAGGGGCTTGGAAAGTATATAGAGGCTTGAAATTTGGCACACACCTCCAAATGGATGAAGGCTTTGTTGTCATGTGATCATTTTCATTGAATAGCGCGAAATGGCTCCACAGCGCCCCCTACGAAATTTCAAAACCACAGCCCCAGCTCTGTGTTTCATCTATGAGTCTGAAACCTGGTAAGCTTATAGGAGATATCAAGATGTACAAAAAAGTCTCTTGGAGCAATATCCCAAATCCAACAGGAAGTCAGCCATTTTAAAATTAATGTGCAATTTTGGCAACATTTTCCCCTCTTTTCAGGCATCGTTCTTTGACGAACTCCTCCAAGGGATTTCATCAGATTGCACTATTCTTCAGTGTGTGGAATCCAAAGACCTTTGTGTTGTTAAATTGCGAAGCTTTTTACGTTCAGGGAAACGGGGTGGTTATGGCGGCACGTAGACTCTCAATCACTCGCCAAAACGCAGTAATCTGCTGTTACTCAAAAACACAATGTCCAATCTTACCCAAAGGTCGCAGGCATAATGAGACTCGAGTTCGGAAATGTTTGTTATGCCATTTGTACATAATGGTTAGAGTGCCACCTAGTGGAACGACTAGCTAATCATGAATGAATGAGTTGAAATGTTAGCTGGTGGTTAAATGCATGAATTCCATCAATGTGACATCAGATTGGACGTGCTGGTTTTAGGTGTTGGCAGTGGCTCGACGTGCCGGGGGTGCGAGGGCCCTCATAACGCTGCTTGCAGCTTTAATTAGGGCCCGAGCACTGAGAGTGCGAAGGCCCTATTGTATCTGCTCCGTTTCTTATTATTATTATTAGGGCCCGAGCACTGACAGTGCGAAGGCCCTATTGTAATTGCTCTGTTTATTATTATTATTATTATTATTATTCCGGCAAATGAATTGGCCTTTTTAGGGCCTAAACATGCTCGAAAACTCATGAAATTTTGCACACGCGTCAGGTCTGGTGAAAATTTACGTATTTTAATGTTCTCAGACATGGCCAGGGAAAATTAGCTCAGTAGCGCCACCTAGAAAAATGAAAAACGCGAGCCCCCGGTATGGGTATGGCCTACAAGTTTGAAAGTCAGTACACCTATATAACGTTCGGAGTCGAACAAAAAAGTCTATTATGGCAATGTCCTAAACCCAACAGGAATTCCGCCATTTTGGATTGAAGGTGACATTTTGGCTCTGATTTTACCGTTTCCATGCCTTGTACTTTAACGAACTCCTCCTTGGGATTTGGTCCTATAAACTTCAAATTTGGACAGTGCCAACTACACCCTTGTGCCATGTTAAATTGCGGAGCTTTTGAGTTTTCACAATACTATGAGGCCGTGGCGCCATGGCGAATTTCGATGACTCGCCATGAAAATCTTATTGCCTCTCATTTTGTCATACATTTTCTGACCTTGACCAAAGTGAACACATATGATAAGGCTCCACCCCTGAACATATTTCAACTGCCATATTTTACATCAAGGACAGCGCCACCTAGTGGGAACAGGAAATGTCATGTTTTACACTTTGGGGTACAGTATAGTGATGGGTGACATCTGCAGCCTCAAATTTCTCCAGGAAAGCCTTAAGGAGTTGGTCTTGGGTTACAGTGAAAACTGTGAGTTTTCGCGAAAGGGTGTGACCCCAGCAGCATGGCGAACTTTGATGTCACGCCATGAAGAAACAAATTAGTATAACTCAATGAAATCCAGTCTGATCAGTACCAGACTTTACAGGCATGATGTCAGACCCGCCCTGAACAGATTGATGTGCCCATTGTCGGAAATACGGACAGCGCCACCTAGTGGCAACAGGAAATGTCATGGCTTAAATTTTGTTGTACTGATTTTCACAGGTTCATCGTGGCCACCTCAAAAGCGGTGAATATCACCATCAGTCCCTCGTGATGCTTCAGTGCAAAAATTGTGACTTTAAACTGAACGGCGCACCCTGGTGGCAACGCGGTTCACCATGAAAGATGAAGTTGCTTTTGAGGGGCTTGGAAAGTTTATAGAGGCTTGAAATTTTGCACACACCTCCAAATGGATGAAGGCTTTGTTGTCATGTGATCATTTTCATTGAATAGCGCGAAATTGCTCCACAGCGCCCCCTACGAAATTTAAAAACCACAGCCCCTGCTCTGTGTTCTATGTATGAGTCTGAAACCTGGTAAGCTTATAGGAGATATCAAGATGTACAAAAAAGTCTCCTGGTGCAATATCCCAAATCCAACAGGAAGTCAGCCATTTTAAAATGAATGTGTAATTTTGGCGACATTTTCCCCTCTTTTCAGGCACCGTTCTTTGACGTACTCCTCCAAGGGATTTCATCAGATTGATGCAATCTCCTGTGTGTGGAATCTAAAGACCTTTGTGATGTTAAATTGCGAAGCTTTTTACATTCAGGGAAACGGGGTGGTCATGGCGGCACGTAGAGTTTCAATCACTCGCCAAAAAGCAGAAATCTGCTGTCACTCCAAAACACAATGTCCAATCTCTCCCAAACATCGCAGGCATGAGTCGAGAGTCAAGCTCAGAAATATTTGATATGCCATTTGCCAGTAATGTTAGAGCGCCACCTAGTGGGACAAAAATAATGATTGTTGAATGAGATTAAATGTTAGCTAGTGGTTTGGCCATGGTGCCACAGTGAGTTTTGATATATTGCCATACAAATGATCTGTTTTCCTATTTTATTCATCTTTTATGGTTAATGTCAGGGATCAATGCAAACATTTTTGCATGTTTTTGACTTTAAAATGTGATTCTTTCAGCATTCTGTTTCACATTTTAGGCCTTGTAATTTCCCTCATGTAACATCCTAACACACACAAAATTGTGTTAGAAATGTGCCCTCAACCAGAATTTAGTGTTCCATTTGGAATTTTTTTGGTCATTATGACACATTTTTGCAATTTCCAGGTTGTATACTTTTGTACTCATTGTAGAGGTCTGCGAGTCACATGGAGTTCCTTTCCCTTTCAGCTGTGGCTTCTACAAGAATTGGGTGAAAAACATAAAAACAAATAAAAAACAAATAAAAAACAAATTAATTAATAGCCTTGAAACATAATATAATCTGTGCCACAGATTCAATGTGGTAGAGAAGACAAGGACAACCTCTCTTTGTGTGGTGTTTGCACATTAGCGAGTGAGAGTTTGCAGTTAAAGTTTACAGAGAGTGACAAAAAGAAAAGTTACTGTAGAGTTTCTCAAGAGCCCGTTTTGGGTGAAATATTAGTGTTCAGCTGTATATTGTGTTCACTGCCTCAAAAGGAATAAAGTTCTGCTGGTGCATTCTTACGTCATTCCTCTCCATCTGTCTGCTAAGGTTTTGCAATTTGATGATATGGGCGATTTATTTATTTGCCCATAAGTAAGTTTGCTAATAATGATGGAGCTAATAGAAGCAGTTAACAGGATAGAAATTACAGCACTGTTTGAACACCACCTTTTTTGCACTCTCCTCAGAGTGTGCCGAAGTGCAGTGATTTAATTACTGAAATTCAAAACAGACACAAAGAAAGGCACGAGCCTATGTTAGAAAAAATGTTTGGATGGTGGACACATACATGCTCATGCAAGTTAGTCGTGTTTGATTCCTTTGCTTGCATTATACATCTGCACAAGTAGCACACTGTTTTGGTAGTCAAATAAAATCCTAAATTGGTGACTTTATTTTTTATGGCAATTAGTTTGGACTTCTTTGTTGTAAACGTTCAAATCAGTCTGTGCATGATTACATTGCCCCGCCCATCAAAAAGTATGCACATGCATGTATATATATCTTATATTGTTGATTGTTGGACTTAAAATTGTTGGTTGGCAAATTTTTACATATCACTTAACCCTACTTTACACTTTGCTATTAGACTTTATTTGCCCAGACCAGAAAGCTAATTACAAGCTACAAACCAAACTCGAAGCACTAATCATCAATCAGAAGCACCCTCGATATAGATGTAACTGGATCGACATGGTTGTTTATTACTTTAATGTAAATGTAATGGTCAATAGCATGTATTAGTCCGTTATAGCCATAAGCAAGGACACCACAGGGAGTCGAACCCTATCCCAGTAAACCAGGAGTACCATTACCAGTGTCTTTTTGCTTTTTAAGGCTAAGTGGATAAAGCAAAACCTGCATTAACAACATGTGAGCATGACTACTCTGTTTGATAGCACAACTGTACTATGTGCTATTTAAAAGTGAATACTTACTGCTATCTTTAGCAAATTGTACATTTTATTTTTCTATGTGTGATGCATACGTTGTATCTGAAAGATGAATGAAAAAACAGTTACAGTAATTTAGAAGTCTATGGACAGAATTTCCTCATGTGCACAAGAACCCAGTAAATTATTGTGAAATACCCAAAGATATCTACAAAAAACTTTAAAATATTGCGTTTATTAATTAATGGTAAAGTCACTTAATGCAGGAAAAAAAAACCACTGTAATAGCAATTGGCTGAGGTTAGTCATTAAGAATGAGTGTGCACAGAATTGGGCTGACTAACATATAAAGCATAGCTAGAAGTGAGGTGTAACCTTTCCACTTCCCTCCCTTACTCAGCCATTGTGATTCAGTTAAAGGACTAGATATTACAGTCCCTGATAATGCATTGCTTTAGGATAGGAGAGAGCAGAGAGGAGAGCTAGAAGGGGGGCTGCACCAAGACACCAGACGTTCAACCTCCCTCCTGTAGGCAGACTCGTCCCCGTCCGAGATGAGTCCAATAACGGTGGTGTCATCTGCAAACTTGATTAGCTTGACAGACTGGTGGGTGGTGGTGTCATCTGCAAACTTGATTAGCTTGACAGACTGGTGGGTGGAGGTGCAGCAGTTGGTGTACAGGGAGAAGAGCAGAGGAGAAAGAACACAGCCCTGAGGGGAGCCGGTGCTGATGGTCCGGGAGTCCGAGACATTCTTTCCCAGCCTCACATGCTGCTTCCTGTCCGTCAGGAAGTCAGTGATCCACCGGCAGATGGGATCAGGCACATTCATCTGGGAAAGCTTGTCTCGGAGATGGTCTGGAAGGATGGTGTTGAAGGCAGAGCTGAAGTCCACAAACAGGATCCTGGCGTAGGTTCCTGGGGAGTCCAGATGCTGCAGGATGAAGTGTAGGGCCATGTTGATGGCGTCGTCTACAGACCTGTTGGCTCTATATGCAAACTGCAGGGGGTCCAGGAGGGGGGCGTCCGAGATGAGTCCAATAACGGTGGTGTCATCTGCAAACTTGATTAGCTTGACAGACTGGTGGGTGGTGGTGTCATCTGCAAACTTGATTAGCTTGACAGACTGGTGGGTGGAGGTGCAGCAGTTGGTGTACAGGGAGAAGAGCAGAGGAGAAAGAACACAGCCCTGAGGGGAGCCGGTGCTGATGGTCCGGGAGTCCGAGACATTCTTTCCCAGCCTCACATGCTGCTTCCTGTCCGTCAGGAAGTCAGTGATCCACCGGCAGATGGGATCAGGCACATTCATCTGGGAAAGCTTGTCTCGGAGATGGTCTGGAAGGATGGTGTTGAAGGCAGAGCTGAAGTCCACAAACAGGATCCTGGCGTAGGTTCCTGGGGAGTCCAGATGCTGCAGGATGAAGTGTAGGGCCATGTTGATGGCGTCGTCTACAGACCTGTTGGCTCTATATGCAAACTGCAGGGGGTCCAGGAGGGGGGCGTCCGAGATGAGTCCAATAACGGTGGTGTCATCTGCAAACTTGATTAGCTTGACAGACTGGTGGGTGGTGGTGTCATCTGCAAACTTGATTAGCTTGACAGACTGGTGGGTGGAGGTGCAGCAGTTGGTGTACAGGGAGAAGAGCAGAGGAGAAAGAACACAGCCCTGAGGGGAGCCGGTGCTGATGGTCCGGGAGTCCGAGACATTCTTTCCCAGCCTCACATGCTGCTTCCTGTCCGTCAGGAAGTCAGTGATCCACCGGCAGATGGGATCAGGCACATTCATCTGGGAAAGCTTGTCTCGGAGATGGTCTGGAAGGATGGTGTTGAAGGCAGAGCTGAAGTCCACAAACAGGATCCTGGCGTAGGTTCCTGGGGAGTCCAGATGCTGCAGGATGAAGTGTAGGGCCATGTTGATGGCGTCGTCTACAGACCTGTTGGCTCTATATGCAAACTGCAGGGGGTCCAGGAGGGGGGCGTCCGAGATGAGTCCAATAACGGTGGTGTCATCTGCAAACTTGATTAGCTTGACAGACTGGTGGGTGGTGGTGTCATCTGCAAACTTGATTAGCTTGACAGACTGGTGGGTGGAGGTGCAGCAGTTGGTGTACAGGGAGAAGAGCAGAGGAGAAAGAACACAGCCCTGAGGGGAGCCGGTGCTGATGGTCCGGGAGTCCGAGACATTCTTTCCCAGCCTCACATGCTGCTTCCTGTCCGTCAGGAAGTCAGTGATCCACCGGCAGATGGGATCAGGCACATTCATCTGGGAAAGCTTGTCTCGGAGATGGTCTGGAAGGATGGTGTTGAAGGCAGAGCTGAAGTCCACAAACAGGATCCTGGCGTAGGTTCCTGGGGAGTCCAGATGCTGCAGGATGAAGTGTAGGGCCATGTTGATGGCGTCGTCTACAGACCTGTTGGCTCTATATGCAAACTGCAGGGGGTCCAGGAGGGGGGGCGTGAGGGTCTTGAGATGGGAGAGAACTAGGCGCTCAAATGACTTCATGACCACAGATGTCAGAGCCACGGGTCTGTAGTCATTTAGTCCAGTGATCCTAGGTTTCTTGGGGACAGGGATTATGGTAGAGGACTTGAAGCAGGCAGGCACATGACATGCCTGCAGTGAGGAGTTGAAGATGCCAGAAAACACTGGGGCCAGCTCGTTTGCACAGTGTCTGAGGGTGGCAGGAGACACACCGTCTGGGCCGGGAGCTTTCCGAGCATTCAGACTCTTAAACTGCTTCCTCACATCTGCTTCATGATTTACGGAGGATTTACGGAGGATAACTTCTTCAACGGGATAGAATAGGTGATAGAGAGAAGTAAGACAAAAGGGACAAGATAGGAGAGAGCAGAGAGGAGAGCTAGAAGGGGGGCGCCTGGTCTGGCTTCCCACACCTCCCCGCCGGTTTAGGCTGTACGCTCTACCTCCCCACTGCGTTCCAGAAAAGGGAAGAAGAGTAGAGGGGAGAAGAGCGGAATATTTCTTTTCTCTTTAGCATTTACGGAGGATAACTTCTTCAACGGGATAGAATAGGTGATAGAGAGAAGTAAGTCAAAAGGGACAAGATAGGAGAGAGCACAGAGGAGAGCTAGAAGGGGGGCGCCTGGTCTGGCTTCCCACACCTCCCCGCCGGTTTAGGCTGTACGCTCTACCTCCCCACTGCGTTCCAGAAAAGGGAAGAAGAGAAGAGAGGAGAAGAGCGGAATATTTCTTTTCTCTCATGGTTAGCTGTGCTTTTTGTACTTTTAGGTCATTATTTACATAAATTTACACACACACACACACACACACACACTGCTGCTCACTGCCCTTTTGTCATGTAGGAGTCTTGGATTTAAACGTACACAAAATCCCTTCATGGTCACTAAAATATGTTGGAAAGACTACAGCTTTTACATTATAATGTGTTGTTTTAACATACACATGATCAATTAATGTGCCCTTCTCTGTGGTGGGCTGTGTTACATGTTGAATGAATCCTTTGTCTGTGACAAACTTGCAAATACTTGAAGATTTTAGAACATTGTCATTAAAATCTCCCATTACTACTACTGTATTACTTTTTTTATCTAGCCAATCAAGTAACTTTCCTAGGTTTTGTTTAAACAGTGTCATGGTATAAGAAGGAGGCCGATAAATAACTGCTATTAAAATGTTCAATGTACAATAGTTGCAAAGTAAACATTCTAAATTGGCATCTGGTATAGCTATAATTTCAGATGTCAAACTGTCTGCAGTATACATGCCAACGCCACCATGCTGTTGGCTTTGTATTTCAATAAATGTTGGGTTACTTCTAGTGTAAGATGCACTTCGTGGATTATGCTGAAACCCATAACCGTCAATTTTTACAGTGTCTAATGAAGAATCGGCAGACATCCATGTCTCTGTAACAGCAATACAGTTAGGCTGCAAATGCTGTGTGCACAATACCAGATCAGCTACATGTAGAGTTAAATTCTGCACATTCATTAACACTACTGTGAAATCACGTGTCTTAGTACATGCTGTATTTTCAGACAAAAATTGGGGCATTCTTTCGATTACATCCTTTACACCACCTTTAGAGTAAATAGCTTTTTCATTGAAATCTTGAATTATTAAACCTGACAGACTCCTAACACGACTTAAGGCAACATATGCCTGTCCTGGAGCAAACACATTTTTAAGAGACACTACTGCATCATCAACAGTAACTCCTTGTACCTTATGTACTGTACAAGCCCATGCAAGTTTCAGTGGAAACTGCCGTCGCAATCCACCTTTCTCAGTTACCTTTTCTTCTTCTGCTTCAATACCTGTAGAGCCTATTTCAACTGCTGGGTAATACACACAGTTTTTCCTCCTTTGTGCACCTATATGATTGTCATCGAATTTTACATAAATGGTTTTGGGAAGCTTCTTGTCCTCAGTAACATAAACTATGTGTGTTACCGTACCACATACACCATTAACAAGACCATCCATTACATCTACATTTTTACACAACATTACGCGGGCACCTTTCCCCAAGAGAAGCTTTTCATTCAAACACGTGTTATATGTTTTGGCATGATGTCCAGTTTTTAACTCCAGTTTCCCTGTTTTCTTACTATTGACAAAATCCTGAGCAGGTATCTCAACATAATCAGGACACATCTTAAACAACTGCTGCATATTATGCTCATTTACTTGTTTGTTTGTTGGAAAAATGTGTAAAGCTGAGCTAACTTCACCAGTTTCACAATGCTTCAAGCTTTTAATGTCCTTTTCTAATAATGGAGCCCCTTTAATGTGAGTTCTTAACCTGTTTAATAATTCTGCAAACCCAACATCGCTCTGCCTTACTATTTTATTTAGTTCAACAACCCTAAATAGACTAGACCACAAGTTCATACCAACATCCTCAACATACAGGGGTTTTCCTTTTACTGGAGGCAACTGAAAAAAGTCTCCAACAGTAATAACACTAACATTTCCAAAAGGCGAAAAATCTCCAATTTGTTTAATCTGTCTTAATCTACCATGGATGTAAGCCATTAGTCTCTGATCAACCATGGAGATTTCATCAATTATCAGGATCTGCAGATCACAATATTTAGCACGTAGGCAATTTAACTTTTCTTCACCCAGAGGGGTGTAAGGTAAGCGGACATCTTTACCAATGCTAAATGTGTTGTGGATTGTTGTTGCATGTAAGTTATATGCAGCAATCCCAGTAGGCGCAGTTAATAAAACACAAACATTTTCAGGATGACGACACATTGGTGACAATAACCTTGCTGCTTCATAGTGAATTGCTTTAATCAAATGGCTTTTCCCTGTTCCTGCACCTCCAGTAATAAATACATGCAATGGATCTGGGTTTTTGCCTACTGTCTTATCCAAGCACCACTGCCTAATCTGATAAAAGACTGAAAGCTGTGTCTCATTTAGAGATCTAATTAAAGCCAAACCGTCTCTTCTGGGCATAATGTCATTTCTCTTTTCTAAATGTGAAACCTGTTGGCTGCACACAGCTAAATCTGGAATATTCTCATTGTCTTCTTCCCCTATTTGCTCTTTATCTTTCCATTCCTGCTCACACTCTAAACGCTCCAACTCCTGTTCTGGACAAAGCTCACACCAGGCATCTTCTGTTACACCATCCAAATCAATTGTATTTTGAATGTTATCCAGTTTATCTGCGTTTATTTCAAACTTACGTCTATTTGCATCAACAACTGATTTCACTGAATGCAGAAATCCATCGCTAAACTTCACAACGCCATTCTTGTAAAACTGTTCAAATGTTGTATAGTTTGAAGGCTTTAGTTCCTGATCTACACGATATGGCAAAAACAACTGCATGATACTATGATAAAACAATTCAGCATTTTTAGTCTCTGAAAATCGTGCATAACGAACAACTGCAGGTTGTGACCGTGTTCTCTTAGTAACAAAACCACATCTATTGTTCAACTGTATTGGCTTAGTGGATTTTTCACTTTTACTCAAAACACGATATTCGGAGGCAAATGTGGCCATACACATATCATTAAAATCAATGTTTTTTGGTCTATTCTTATACCGGTCTACAATACTAGTCATCCACATGTCCTCTGCTGTTAAATCCTGTGATGTTGCTTTTTGTCTTAACACTTTTAAGGGCAAACTCATTTTAACTACACTGTCCCCTGTTGGCACAAACACAACTTTCCTAGAACATTCTTTTAGATGCATATTTGTTAATCTATACACAGCCTCCTGAGCACTAACATCTCTGTTATGAAGGTATACACTGCCTAATGACTTCAAAGCCTCCCTTGCACTAACATTTCCATCTTTATATGCTTCCTTCTGAGTATTACTTAACAACAAACCCATCTCTTTTTCAGATTTTGACATGTAAGAAATTATATAAACACAGCAGGCATAAGCATCAATTACAAATTGAATATCCAAATTAGCATTGTAACATTTCAACAGTGGCTTATTATATTGATTTATCCAAACCTCGTTTAACTTCCTTTTCAACACAACATGTGTATTTCGACTAAAGCATTTGTATGCCTCCTCAAAAGTTGCCTGATTCATACCTAAACTCTGAAACAAATGCTCCACACTTTCAAAACTCCTACTCTCATCTGAAAGAGCCTTCTTGATTGTTGTTAAGATATCACTTGCCTGCTTTCTTCTCATCTTAATAGAGTCTTGCTGACGCTGACTTTCACAGGCACATTGTTGTAAATCATCTTCTCTCTTATCGACTTGACACTTGCATTTTTGCTCGGAAACATCACTTTTCCTACGACATATAAATGTTCGACTAGATGGTGGCCTGGGAAAATTAAACCGGCAAACTGTGTTCTTTTTTTTGCAAGTTTTAGAATGCCGCTTTGAATGCTGTTGTACAGATGAGACAATGTCCAATAAAGTCTCATCTTGTGAAGGCAATTCACATGTTACATATTCATCTATAAACTGAATCACCTCTTCATCTGTATTTTTATCAATCTGCGGAGCATTCTCTATCCAAAACAGACAGTGCACATGTGGTGAACCTCGCTGTTGAAATTCCACTCTGTAAAAGTAATCCTTAATCTTACCAATCGGATGCAATGGAGACATGAGTACCTCCTTCAGAAAACAATGCCACCGAAAGTCAAACATCCTTGCTGCAGTCACAGGATTTCGACGCAGCAAATCACACCTGTCTGCCCACTCTAACTGTTCAACTGTTTCTGTTCTACCTTGCTGATTCAAAATACTATAAAGAAGATTTGTCCATCGCATGTCAGCTGACGAAAATGAACAAAACCAAGTGGGGATACCAAGCTGACGAACACAAGCTAAGAGGTCACGCTGTGCTGCCTGCCAAAAAGCTGGAGTACCTCTAATAGGCTTAAGAAAACGGTACCCATCATCAAACTCCAACAACTTCTTCAAAGACTCTTCATCTTTCAACAACTCATGGCTAACATTCTGATATGTACAATCACCTTTTCCTTTTCGCAATGCTATTGAAACATTTGAGATAACCTGTTCAATCTCAGACATATACTGAGCAAAAAAGATATATTCGACATTTTGTGCAAACCTACCATCAGCGTGTAAAATCCGGTTATTAAAATAACGGGACAATGTCAAACGCTTCTCTCTGTTTTCATGATACGTATTCAACCCATTTGGAAACAACACTGGGAAACATTTGGCTTCATTTGCATGATCTGAAAGTAATTTTACAGGATTATTCCCTTCTGCTGGAGCTAGATTTAATATGTTAGTAAAATATTGATCTAGTGCTTCCTGTCCAATATCAACAGGCATGAGACATGTGTCCTGAAACATACAGTGCTGCTGTCTGTCATGCAAAAGCTCATCATCAACATTTGAAGATGCAACACCGCTTACTGCATTTTTATCACTCTCCTCTTCCACAGCTTCCTCTTGCTGCATACAAAACTGATTTTGCCAACTTTTATTGAACTCTACATCTTTATAATGCACATTTGACCCTTTTAAATATTGCAAAGCCTGTCTTATGTGGATAGTGTCAACAAACTGGTATTGATAGTGGCCTTTATAAGTTAACTTGCGCTTCAGTTTTACTGGTAATAAAGAGCCTTCCATGCTAGAACGGGGTAAGACATTGGTGGTTTCTACAATGTTTGCTGGAACACATGTCACTGGTCCATGTACTCCATTTTGTCCACCCTTAGGTAAGGCTAGCATTTTCATAAATGGTATATGTAAAGCTATTAAATGTTGTTCTAAGCTATTTAAACATGCCAATTCAGGTGGAATTGGATGCACTTCTAAATTATTTTTTACAGACTCTGGAGGCACTTCATTTTTATTAATTTTATAATGGCATGTATAACAGATCCACAGTTTAGCTTTAGCTGTGTCCAACCAGTGACATGGATTTATACAATCTTTATTACATTTGTGTAAATAGTCTTCAGTTATACATTTTTCTGCAATCAGTGCTGCAGTTTTAGTTTTGTTATAATAGTTTTTTTGACAATGTAACACCTGATGTCTAAATAACAACCTATGGCAGACACAGCAAACAAAATCTGGTCCATCTTTTACTTTATCTAAAAAAAATTCCATCACAAAATCAAACTGCTCTGCCTTTTCTTTCATTTGCTGCCTTTTTAATTTGACACCAGCAATAACACGCATCTTATGTTCTGGATTTCCATGATACTTTCTAGCTGCCATTGCATTTATTTTTTTCCTGTGCAACTCATTTGATCTGTATTTACTAATGCTCATTTGTTTTACCTTTTCTTTATGCGACACATTTTGTTGATATTTACTAATGCTCATTTGCCTTACCTTTTCTTTATGTGACATGTTTTGTTTATATTTACTAATGCTCATTTGTTTGACCTTTTCTTTATGCGACATGTTTTGTTGATATTTACTAATGCTCATTTGTTTGACCTTTTCTTTATGCGACATGTTTTGTTGATATTTACTAATGCTCATTTGTTTTACCTTTTCTTTATGTGACATGTTTTGTTTATATTTACTAATGCTCATTTGTTTTACCTTTTCTTTATGCGACATGTTTTGTTTATATTTACTAATGCTTTTTTGTTTTGATCTTGCTTTACACATGACATGTTCATTGTAGGTCAGTTGACTGTGTAAACATCGTTTAGTTTTTAAATACTTTGAAAAACAATAGTTAGTATTTGAACTAAAGGTATCTGAATTATCCTTTGCTTGTTCTTTTGTTTTTATTCTACACATATTCTGTTGTGCAGATGAATTAGTCTTGCTACATAAACCAAAACAAACAGCCTTATGAACATCTTGCACACAAATTACTGGCTCAAAATGACCATTTTGACACGTTAAATATATCCCTTCATTTATGACAACAGGAGTCGTGCAGCTGTACTTTTTCCATTTGTCACCATTATATATTAATATGTCCAATCCACAAGCATTTGCTGCAGCCTGAAATTCTGTGTCAGTAGCAGAATGTCCAACATACTTTATCTTTGACTTTAAAACATACTCTGATATTGAAGCATAATCTTTTCCCACAAACTTCATGTACTTTTCACCATTATTCTCTATATACTTTACAACAGCAAGCCTTATCTTCCTATGACTCTTCTGAGAACCACTGATTATATGAGACAGAGCCCTGAAGAAACTATTTCCATCCTTTACAACCTTATCTGTTTCACAAACAACACCTAAAGGACCATACACAGAATGAACATTTTTATCCTGCTTCTCAAATTCAACATTAAATTTGCAGCATAAAGTATGTGCAACTCCATTAGAAAGAGGACTAAAGCTAATCTTTTTCTGACCTTCATCATTCAAAACCTCAACATCAGCATCTGTATCTAGTACTACTGCATCTGCACAAAATGTGTGATCCTGTGTTTTCTCAAAAGTACTTTTATCCTTACTGTGAGACCTAGTGCTGTATCTTCCGATAACAGATGGACTGGTTTTGCAGTAGCCATAACAGGTCTGCTCTTCGGGCTTAAGAACACAAACCACCGTCTCATAATGATTCCCATGACGATTTTCTAAATAGATTCCCTTTTCTGACAAAAGCTTGCCATTACAGCCATATTTTAGCCAACGCTCATCATGAAATGTAAATACATCAACTCCTAAACAATTAGCAGTTGCTTGGATTTCAACTTCTGTAGCCCAGCTGTTAACATTTCTCATTTTAGATTTCTGAATGTAGTCTGCAACTGTTGAATACTCTGATCTTAAAATATTTCTATATATTGCAGCATTCCTCTCCAACTCTTTCACAATGGCAAGTCTTATCTTGCGATGGTGCTTTTGTGTGCCAGTCACAACCTGAGAAATAGCTCTGAAGAAACAGTTCCCATCAGCCACTATACTTTCATTTTTGCATGGAACACCTAACAAACCAACACATGTAGACGCTGGTACACTAATTTTTTCAAACTCCACATTTAACTGTGTGCACAAAGCCTGACAAACCCACTCAGAAATGGGACTAAACACCAGCTTGTTGTTTGTCACTTCACTAACAAATTCAACATCTGAATTCACCTGAGACACATCATACTGTTTTAACTTCTTAGCTTCACTGTGACCCACTGAAATCTTGCGCTTTCTTGTTGCATCATTACATAATAACCCCAAATTATACTCAGAACAACTCAAGGTCTTTCCAGACATTTTGCAACTCTCTGCCTCTATTAAAGACTCCACGATGATAACATCTCTGATGTTTGGTTCATTCTGGATTGAATCACAACTTGATTCTGGTGTAAAGGTTTTGCACGTTTTTTCACAACTGTCTTTGGGTGTGGCACTATCAGACACCATAAGGTACCTAACACAAACACCAGCTACTTCAAAAGGCTTTTGCTTCTGACTCAGGCCCGTTGCCAGCTGGCAGATGTGTCTGACCACATCTTCAAGTGACCTGAAGCACAAAACAACACTTCTTCCCTGCTCACTGACCAAACCCACAGCACTGCGTGCATGAGAATCAACTAGTGCATATTGTCCATTCTCAGAAATGACTGCACATGTACTGCCACACAATGTCAGAAGACATGTATTATACATGGCACAGATCTTTTGCAGCCCAGTCTGCAGGGTAGTGTAGACACCACTCTCAATGAGTTCCCCTTCAAGCACATCAATATCCCCACTGACAAAATCTCCATACTCAAACTCAAAGTTTTGCCCATCAATACAATACTTTTTAGGCAAATCAGGGACACACAACACACTGGATGAGTTGCTTATCATGTTGCAGTCTCTCAAATTGGTGTACAAAAGGTCACCTAAAACTACAACTCTGTCAAGAACTTTTGTCTCCCATGAAAAGACGCTATCAACTTTATGTTTTGCCAGGCTAACCAGACCTATAGCCATACACTGAACTCCTCCATATTTAAATCGATCATCAGCCTGGTGAAATGATCCTCTCACACTCTTTATAATGCAACAGCTATCCTCTGCTCCAACTCCTGTGACAGCATTAACAGTTTCAAGGTTGACAGAAGTGTTATCAACTTTAGCTGTAAGATTCGTGTCAACATCCCTGTCCACAAACACTGCACTGCTCTCCACGTCAACATCAACTTGACCTGCCTGCACAGAAATGCTGCTAACAGCATACCATTGTGCATCTAAAGACGTCTGTAAATTTCTGATGTGAAGCATCAGGTCGTCAAGGCATGTGTTAAAAACAGCCACAGCTGTGCCAATCTCAGATGCCAGCCCAGCTGCATTACGTGTGCCACAATCAACAACAACAAAATAATTCTTGTGATGAATGATGACACTAACTGCAGTGTGAAGATCCAACAGACACATGCCATCCCTCAACAGATGTTCCTGCAGCTTTTCATACAACACAGCCTCCCCTTCCGACAGCCCAAAATCTATGTAAACTGGCGGGCCAATATCAACTTTCCATTTTTGGCCAAACACAGTGTGCTGTCCAATCAGCCTGCAAACGCTATGCTTGCTGCCAATGTCCTGTCTTGCCTTAGCTATATACCTAACTAATTGGCACCCCTCTACACATATATCATCAACATCCTCCGGTTTCCATGTACACACTGGAGCTATCATATGCTTGATTGCAGCCACAACACTGCAGGCAATTAAGGCATTCACATCTGAAGTGGATGGTGCACATTGAACAGCAGTCCCAGCAACAATGGATGCTTGCAACTTCTCTGCACAAATGCAAACATTTGGGTTAGCATTGGACTTACCAGAGGGGATTCTTGGTGTGCGCCGCATGCGAAAACCCTTTTTTCTTGGCATCTACAATAAAAAGAGAAAAAAAATATATTAAACAAACATCCACACTCCAGCTCACATGTTAGTTTGCTCCAAGCATTTACACAAAGGTCAGTGTTTTGTAGTAGCTAATATGTCATTCTTCATAACAGAATTGTTGATATAGGTTACAAGCAAGTCTGGCGCTGAACAGAAATTGTCGCGCTATGCGCCTGTGTTTATTGTGCATAAATACTGAATTGTCCTGACACAATATTGCGTTTCGTTTCTTTTATTACCATGGTACATTAACAAAAACATATACTTTTATTCACAGGATAAAACTTTTTTTTTGTATCACTAATTGCCCAGTACGATTACAGCATACAATATTATTGTCACTGCTACATTTCTGTAATGAACCAGAAAATATTTCCACTACTAATTAATTACCGTTGAGCTTAAAGGTCCTATTAATAAATGGTTAACGAATGTGTATTTATGAAGACGATTTGTGAGACTGGTAAACTTATGATAGGTACGATGGTCTTTCATTCTACACGGTGCATTTCAAGGTCCTGTACCCATCTGTCGGTAAACTAGACCTGGGCTTGTTAAAGTGACCTGAAGTTACTAAAAACTTCATGAGTGTATGCACTCACTCCAAGAACCGTATGATTATCAATTTGAGCGTGGTGAAAGTTGGGCTCTCGCTAACTCTTTTGTCCACTCTGTGTGCTCGTAAGGGTCTAACCCTTTCACTCTTTTGATTTTTTTCCTCGTATCTTTTCTTTGACTTTTCATCAAGTTTGTCTTTGTACGGAGCGGTATTGTTCTCCTTCGTTTTTGTACATACCTCTTTTGGGGGGCAAAGTAAAAGCAAGAAGGTATTAGAACCGGAGAATGAACGTTTTGCGGTGCTGCAAATGCTTGCATTTGATGCATTGCTTTAATTGTTTTGCCACTAGTGCCCGGCATGCAATGCATGAAAGTCATGTGGTCTGTCAATCTCTATTATGACTACGAACACTAAAGTAAGGGGGTGGAACATGACCTTCCAGTCATGTTCAAATCAAACCTGACCATTTTAAAACTTAAGACACTCATAAATATTGTCATTTACATTTGATTGCCTAAAGGCTTTATGAGATTCTCCACACTATTAACTTATACAAGTGATGTGGGGGGGGGGGGGGGGGTGAGTGCATTGAGATTAGAATCTCACCCCCCCTGCCATTGACTGAACAAACGACTGAATAGCCCACTGAACGACTACTTAACGACCCACTGAACAATACTGGAGAACATTTTTTAAACCTTCTCTTTCCACTTTTTGCTCTTAACAGGAAGCATCAAAAAACGTCAAAAAACCCTTGTTAAAACCTCAAGCATGTAAGGCTATAGTCAGCATTTTTAATAACTTACCTTGGTTCACACCAAATCCAGCTGTTCTGCTGAAAGTTCACAGCAAGCCTTCTGAAGTATCTGTACGTGATGTCCCTTAGGAAGTTTGATCTCCTAATACAAAAAAGATATTGTACAATTAAACATTATTGACATAAGATCAGAAAAAGGTCATTTTCAGACTGAAACAGAAATAAAGAAACCTTAACCCTAGCAATTAAAATTGTGACAAAGACAAAACCCCACCCATAAATGGCATGGTTTTTTTAATGACCAGTTATGCTCAGGTTAAAATCTATACCTGTGCACCTACCAAAAATAATTAAACATCAGATTCACAAGGCTAAAATAAATGTGAGACAATAACAAAATTTTCTCAATACCTGCATAATTAGCATGATGCAAATTTAACAACTCACAATGAACGCACAACAAATCACAGCTATGTGAAAAATTACAATTATCCTCTTACGCTCTATAGCCACCAGTACTGTGGCTCAAGAGTTATGCAAAAACCTCCATGTATCACACCTTTCATGCAAATATCACGTAGTATCCACAGAAGCCTTATAATTTTAGCTAAATGGTCATATAAACCATTTCTAAAACTACCAAAGACAGCAGAAACAAGCATGATTGAAATAGCAGTTACTAAATTGCTTAAAATCTGCTAAACACACATAAACCAGCCAAAAATGTTCCACACTTCATGTATTTCATTATATTCATGTTGTGCTTTACTTGAAATAAGAAATCAGTGGCTAATTACCCGGCCTAGCTTTCACAGATTTCAGTCTTTCAAAAAAGACCACAAAATGGCTTAATGGCCCAAATTCACTAAAACAGAAAACCAAACCAAAGACTTTTCACCGGTAACCCTCCCACAAACAATAAAAAAATAACTTAAATACAAAGTAAATTCTGTTACTGAAATTTAAAATGTGGTTTTACACCAAAAATAAAATTCAATTTACAACAAATAAAACTTACCAAGAATTGCACAAGGGCAGGGTTTTTCAAAAATAATCTCTTGTGATGTTTGTTATAGTGGTCTAAAATGATGTCCTCGAATCCTCAGAATGTTAAAATCCAAAGCTCTCCTCTTCTCGTTTGCTAAAAGCAAAGTGGCTTACAAACCAGTGGCACAGGTATTTATTGAAATCATGAGGGACATTCAAAAAACTTCAAATGATCCAATCACAGAAGCCAACAGGGGAGGGACTGTCACAAAGTAACCAGTGAAGTTACAATGCAATAAACAGTACTCAACACCTTTTTTCCCTTGAGTAGTTAAAACCTTTATTCAGCAGTACACTAATTTCCATAGCTGTTGTCCACACCCTTGGCCTTGCCAAAAGACACAATCCAATCTTTTGTCTCAAACTCAGTCTCACCTTCGTTTCACAGCCTTACAACTTATTCATTTCAACAGTGTGACCTCAAGTTTGCCCCCCGCTTCCCCTTCACACATGAAAACAAAAGACAGCCATTGATAGTCTCTACCACTAACTGTCTCACCACACCTATTTCTGAATTAAAAATTACCCAAAGTGACCTAAAACATGCCACTTTGGGTCAAATGTGAAAAAATATATTAATCTAAGAAAACTTAGCATTATTATAAAACATCTGTCACAAGTCTTCGTCTGTCTGAGTGGTGGCCTCTGTCACATCTGAACAAAACAAAAACAAAGGGGGAAAGGTGAGGGGTTATACTTTTCTACATCACTGGTTGTTTGTTGTTGGCTTTAAACAAAATAACCAATAATTATTACAACAATTAAGCAGCATTACTCAATTTCTTCCTATTATATAAAAATGAAGCCAATATCTGGATGAGCTCTAATTACATGAATTAGCCGTGATATATGCCAATATGTCAATATGTATGAGAAATACAATATGTCAACATAATTTAAAAAACACAATCAATGAAGATTATTCCAGAGTCTCGGGCATGCCAGGGCATGTCAGGGTAAACTTCATTCAACTACAGAGGATACTTGCAGTCAAACTAAAAGAAGCTGTCAAAATGGACAGCAAAGTTGCTTTCATGTTTTAATTAAAAACAGTCTGGAAACACAACAAACAGTAGTCAAGACCTTTTTTCCCCTTTAGTAGTTAAAAGCTTTAATCGGCAGGGCACTAATTTCCACATCTGTAGTCCACATCTTGACCTTCTCAATAGACAGTTTTAACAGCTTCTCGCCCCCCCCCCCCCCCCCCCCCCCCGCTTCCCCTTCACACATGAAAACAAAAGACAGCCATTGATAGTCTCTACCACTAACTGTCTCACCACACCTATTTCTGAATTAAAAATTACCCAAAGTGACCTAAAACATGCCACTTTGGGTCAAATGTGAAAAAATATATTAATCTAAGAAAACTTAGCATTATTATAAAACATCTGTCACAAGTCTTCGTCTGTCTGAGTGGTGGCCTCTGTCACATCTGAACAAAACAAAAACAAAGGGGGAAAGGTGAGGGGTTATACTTTTCTACATCACTGGTTGTTTGTTGTTGGCTTTAAACAAAATAACCAATAATTATTACAACAATTAAGCAGCATTACTCAATTTCTTCCTATTATATAAAAATGAAGCCAATATCTGGATGAGCTCTAATTACATGAATTAGCCGTGATATATGCCAATATGTCAATATGTATGAGAAATACAATATGTCAACATAATTTAAAAAACACAATCAATGAAGATTATTCCAGAGTCTCGGGCATGCCAGGGCATGTCAGGGTAAACTTCATTCAACTACAGAGGATACTTGCAGTCAAACTAAAAGAAGCTGTCAAAATGGACAGCAAAGTTGCTTTCATGTTTTAATTAAAAACAGTCTGGAAACACAACAAACAGTAGTCAAGACCTTTTTTCCCCTTTAGTAGTTAAAAGCTTTAATCGGCAGGGCACTAATTTCCACATCTGTAGTCCACATCTTGACCTTCTCAATAGACAGTTTTAACAGCTTCTCCCCCCCCCCCCCGCTTCCCCTTCACACATGAAAACAAAAGACAGCCATTGATAGTCTCTACCACTAACTGTCTCACCACACCTATTTCTGAATTAAAAATTACCCAAAGTGACCTAAAACATGCCACTTTGGGTCAAATGTGAAAAAATATATTAATCTAAGAAAACTTAGCATTATTATAAAAAATCTGTCACAAGTCTTCGTCTGTCTGAGTGGTGGCCCCTGTCACATCTGAACAAAACAAAAACAAATAATATTTTTTGACAGTTAGTATTTATAAACAACTTTAACAAATATACATGGGTAAAACAGACATTTGCATATATCTAATCCTTATAAAATCACAAATGAAGAAAACAAAACATGATACTAATCATGGATTTAATATTTTCTCCAAATGATTTATCATAAACTAAAATAAATAATTCGCATTTATGTTTATTTGTATGTAGACAGTCGTTCAATAGTAATTCATAGAGTATTTTTTCTAAGTCCCATTTCTTAAAATAAGACACTGAAGCCAACATTCACTGTTTATACCATCCAAACAATACATTAAGACTTACCATCACGTGCGAATGTAATCGAAGCTTGCAATGCATCCAGCTCCTGGGCAGTGTTATTCAGCATTTCTTTTTCAGCATCCAGCTGTTCTTTTAAAACAGAAATCTTTCTTTCGGCTGCACGCCTGAGCCGCACCTGCCGAACCAAGAGGTCCATTGCCTTGGCATGAAGTTGCAAGCACCTTGTATATAGATCCTCTCTGCTGACCCCTGGGTCCAAGCAGGCATACTGAAATTACAAAATATTTTGGATCATAACAAAATTAGAAAACAGTTATTCGCTTCAATCTATGCTGCCGCTACAATGTAATGTTTGTAGTGCCAGATCACAACAACAGCTGTATAAAAGTCTCAGCTTAACCTTGTGCCATCCTTTAAAAAACTTACGTTGATCACCCTGGGGACCCAAAAAGGCCCCAGTATGGCACAAGGGTTAACAGTGACTTATATGAAAGAGCAAACAAACAAACAAACAAACAAACACAAGAAACACTAAACACAGCATCCTGCCCAGCTCTGTAACAGGTAATGTAGCGTAAAAACAAATTTTTCTACACTATAAATAAAATTTAAGAAATATTTGTTACTTACAGTTGATAGTTGAAATTCTTGACGCAATGATTCAACTTCAGGATCATTAATCCCAGCAAACTTCGTTGGGGAAGCATATGCCATTCTCTATTTATGATAAAGTATGAGGTTAATTAGTTACATTTTACACAACATTCAAACAATATACAAACATGAGAGCATCAAAGAGACTTTACTTACACATAAACATGTAGTTAGTTCACAATAATGATCAGTAATGCAATTACATTCATTCAAAAAACACAAAACATATATATAAATGGTAAATGGCCTGTATTTGTATAGCGCTTTACTAATCCCTAAGGACCCCAAAGCGCTTTACACATCCAGAATGAAGGTGTAAATTAGTCAATGTATGACATTAAGATAATGCTCACCAACTCTTGCTGTCTGCTGCTCAAATTTGCTTAAAGAAAAGGATTGAACGCACAACAAATCACAGCTATGTGAAAAATTACAATTATCCTCTTACGCTCTATAGCCACCAGTACTGTGGCTCAAGAGGTATTTATTGAAATCATGAGGGACATTCAAAAAACTTCAAATGATCCAATCACAGAAGCCAACAGGGGAGGGACTGTCACAAAGTAACCAGTGAAGTTACAATACAATAAACAGTACTCAACACCTTTTTTCCCTTGAGTAGTTAAAACCTTTATTCAGCAGTACACTAATTTTCATAGCTGTTGTCCACACCCTTGGCTTTGCCAAAAGACACAATTCAATCTTTTGTCTCAAACTCAGTCTCACCTTCGTTTCACAGCCTTACAACTTATTCATTTCAACAGTGTGACCTCAAGTTTGCCCCCCGCTTCCCCTTCACACATGAAAACAAAAGACAGCCATTGATAGTCTCTACCACTAACTGTCTCACCACACCTATTTCTGAATTAAAAATTACCCAAAGTGACCTAAAACATGCCACTTTGGGTCAAATGTGAAAAAATATATTAATCTAAGAAAACTTAGCATTATTATAAAACATCTGTCACAAGTCTTCGTCTGTCTGAGTGGTGACCTCTGTCACATCTGAACAACACAAAAACAAAGGGGGAAAGGTGAGGGGTTATACTTTTCTACATCACTGGTTGTTTGTTGTTGGCTTTAAACAAAATAACCAATAATTATTACAACAATTAAGCAGCATTACTCAATTTCTTCCTATTATATAAAAATGAAGCCAATATCTGGATGAGCTCTAATTACATGAATTAGCCGTGATATATGCCAATATGTCAATATGTATGAGAAATACAATATGTCAACATAATTTAAAAAACACAATCAATGAAGATTATTCCAGAGTCTCGGGCATGCCAGGGCATGTCAGGGTAAACTTCATTCAACTACAGAGGATACTTGCAGTCAAACTAAAAGAAGCTGTCAAAATGGACAGCAAAGTTGCTTTCATGTTTTAATTAAAAACAGTCTGGAAACACAACAAACAGTAGTCAAGACCTTTTTTCCCCTTTAGTAGTTAAAAGCTTTAATCGGCAGGGCACTAATTTCCACATCTGTAGTCCACATCTTGACCTTCTCAATAGACAGTTTTAACAGCTTCTCCCCCCCCCCCCCCCCCCCCGCTTCCCCTTCACACATGAAAACAAAAGACAGCCATTGATAGTCTCTACCACTAACTGTCTCACCACACCTATTTCTGAATTAAAAATTACCCAAAGTGACCTAAAACATGCCACTTTGGGTCAAATGTGAAAAAATATATTAATCTAAGAAAACTTAGCATTATTATAAAACATCTGTCACAAGTCTTCGTCTGTCTGAGTGGTGGCCTCTGTCACATCTGAACAAAACAAAAACAAATAATATTTTTTGACAGTTAGTATTTATAAACAACTTTAACAAATATACATGGGTAAAACAGACATTTGCATATATCTAATCCTTATAAAATCACAAATGAAGAAAACAAAACATGATACTAATCATGGATTTAATATTTTCTCCAAATGATTTATCATAAACTAAAATAAATAATTCGCATTCATGTTTATTTGTATGTAGACAGTCGTTCAATAGTAATTCATAGAGTATTTTTTCTAAGTCCCATTTCTTAAAATAAGACACTGAAGCCAACATTCACTGTTTATACCATCCAAACAATACATTAAGACTTACCATCACGTGCGAATGTAATCGAAGCTTGCAATGCATCCAGCTCCTGGGCAGTGTTATTCAGCATTTCTTTTTCAGCATCCAGCTGTTCTTTTAAAACAGAAATCTTTCTTTCGGCTGCACGCCTGAGCCGCACCTGCCGAACCAAGAGGTCCATTGCCTTGGCATGAAGTTGCAAGCACCTTGTATATAGATCCTCTCTGCTGACCCCTGGGTCCAAGCAGGCATACTGAAATTACAAAATATTTTGGATCATAACAAAATTAGAAAACAGTTATTCGCTTCAATCTATGCTGCCGCTACAATGTAATGTTTGTAGTGCCAGATCACAACAACAGCTGTATAAAAGTCTCAGCTTAACCTTGTGCCATCCTTTAAAAAACTTACGTTGATCACCCTGGGGACCCAAAAAGGCCCCAGTATGGCACAAGGGTTAACAGTGACTTATATGAAAGAGCAAACAAACAAACAAACAAACAAACAAACACAAGAAACACTAAACACAGCATCCTGCCCAGCTCTGTAACAGGTAATGTAGCGTAAAAACAAATTTTTCTACACTATAAATACAATTTAAGAAATATTTGTTACTTACAGTTGATAGTTGAAATTCTTGACGCAATGATTCAACTTCAGGATCATTAATCCCAGCAAACTTCGTTGGGGAAGCATATGCCATTCTCTATTTATGATAAAGTATGAGGTTAATTAGTTACATTTTACACAACATTCAAACAATATACAAACATGAGAGCATCAAAGAGACTTTACTTACACATAAACATGTAGTTAGTTCACAATAATGATCAGTAATGCAATTACATTCATTCAAAAAACACAAAACATATATATAAATGGTAAATGGCCTGTATTTCTATATCGCTTTACTAGTCCCTAAGGACCCCAAAGCGCTTTACACATCCAGAATGAAGGTGTAAATTAGTCAATGTATGACATTAAGATAATGCTCACCAACTCTTGCTGTCTGCTGCTCAAATTTGCTTAAAGAAAAGGATTGAACGCACAACAAATCACAGCTATGTGAAAAATTACAATTATCCTCTTACGCTCTATAGCCACCAGTACTGTGGCTCAAGAGTTATGCAAAAACCTCCATGCAAATATCACGTAGTATCCACAGAAGCCTTATAATTTTAGCTAAATGGTCATATAAACCATTTCTAAAACTACCAAAGACAGCAGAAACAAGCATGATTGAAATAGCAGTTACTAAACTGCTTAAAATCTGCTAAACACACATAAACCAGCCAAAAATGTTCCACACTTCATGTATTTCATTATATTCATGTTGTGCTTTACTTGTAATAAGAAATCAGTGGCTAATTACCCGGCCTAGCTTTCACAGATTTCAGTCTTTCAAAAAAGACCACAAAATGGCTTAATGGCCCAAATTCACTAAAACAGAAAACCAAACCAAAGACTTTTCACCGGTACCCCTCCCACAAACAATAAAAAAATAACTTAAATACAAAGTAAATTCTGTTACTGAAATTTAAAATGTGGTTTTACACCAAAAATAAAATTCAATTTACAACAAATAAAACTTACCAAGAATTGCACAAGGGCAGGGTTTTTCAAAAATAATCTCTTGTGATGTTTGTTATAGTGGTCTAAAATAATGTCCTCGAATCCTCAGAATGTTAAAATCCAAAGCTCTCCTCTTCTCGTTTGCTAAAAGCAAAGTGGCTTAAAAACCAGTGGCTTAAAAACCAGTGGCACAGATATTTATTGAAATCATGAGGGACATTCAAAAAACTTCAAATGATCTTTTGTCTCAGTCTAACCTTTTCAACAGTGTCACTTGCCCCCCCCCCCCCTTGCTTGCCCTTCACACATGAAAACAAAAGACAGCCATTGATAGTCTCTGCCACCAACTGTCTCACCACACCTAATTCTGAATTAACAATTACCCAAAGTGACCTAAAACATGCCACTTTTGGGTCACTTTAGGTCACAGTCCCAGTGGGTGACAGCATATAAAAGTAAGAAAGCTTAGCAAGTACCTGATGCTGTCAAATCATAAGAAATTAGCAGAAATATCGTAAAACCAAAACAGTCAAATGAAAAAGCAGCATAAGCCAAAGTTCCTTCAGAAGTACAGTATCAGAGAATGGTGAAAGACTGTTGGAATAATTGGCAGTGGATTTTATCGTGTGGTCTCTGTGTTTTTCTGTCAGTTAATCAGGCTGAATCTGCCAAACTGCGAGATCATTGAAAGGCCCACAACGAATAGACACAACGAAGGTTAAATCAATTTGGTAGCAAAAGACTGTTATTTAGCATCTTCATTGATGTCAATGACAAACAAAGAAGAATAGTTCATTCTGGTGAAAAACCAGCACGAGTTATCTACACAAATCTTCCATAGCTCTAAGGATTAACGGCAAGTCTTGTTCCTTACTGTTCATATTGAGCTTCTGTTTAATACATTGGCAGTGCAATAGCATAGTGTTTAGGTTTATATCAACAAAATACAGGAATCTTAATAGAACAACTAGAGAATGAGAAGAATACATAAATATGAAAAAATATATTTCAGCTTCTCCTCTCTGTTGTGTTGCAACATAGCCATTCGACATGGAAAATGAAGTAGCTTTCAAGAAAGAGAAAGCTTGAAAAACTTACAAACACTGACAATCAACTAGTGTACAGCTTTCAAGTGTAATTTATACATTTTAATAGTAATGTCTTTAAAACTATCAGTGACATTGAAAGGAGTTATTAGTTATTATCAAAACATCAAATTGTTCATAAAACATAAGTTCGCTTTTTTTTATTTTAAAGCCAAAATGACACCAGTGACACCACTAGTGTTTTATAAATCTTGATTCATAAACAATTATGTTAGAAACTTATTTCCTATTCACAATACTTGTTATTATTAAACATTTAATGTGAAAAAGTTTCATCCTCCTCTTAGTCTTCATACATCTCTTTTTTTAAACTTGTAGAGTTGTAGAATTTAAACTAATAACACATATACCATAAGGATGAATAAACAGTCAAAGAAAACCAAAATTTAAAACAGGAACATTTATTATAAAATATTTACACATCTGTCACAACTCTTTGTCTGTCTGACTGGAGTCCTCTGTCACATATGTACAAAACAAACCAAAACAATATTTTTCACAGTTGAGTATTCACAGTATTTATAAAGCAATTGTAAAAAAATTGAGTAGTTAAAATCTTTATTCAGCAGTACACTAATTTCCATAGCTGTTGTCACCTTGGTTTCACAGCCTTACAACTTATTCATTCAACAGTGTGACCTCAAGTTTGCCCCCCGCTTCCCCTTCACACATGAAAACAAAAGACAGCCATTGATAGTCTCTACCACTAACTGTCTCACCACACCTATTTCTGAATTAAAAATTACCCAAAGTGACCTAAAACATGCCACTTTGGGTCAAATGTGAAAAAATATATTAATCTAAGAAAACTTAGCATTATTATAAAACATCTGTCACAAGTCTTCGTCTGTCTGAGTGGTGGCCTCTGTCACATCTGAACAAAACAAAAACAAATAATATTTTTTGACAGTTAGTATTTATAAACAACTTTAACAAATATACATGGGTAAAACAGACATTTGCATATATCTAATCCTTATAAAATCACAAATGAAGAAAACAAAACATGATACTAATCATGGATTTAATATTTTCTCCAAATGATTTATCATAAACTAAAATAAATAATTCGCATTCATGTTTATTTGTATGTAGACAGTCGTTCAATAGTAATTCATAGAGTATTTTTTCTAAGTCCCATTTCTTAAAATAAGACACTGAAGCCAACATTCACTGTTTATACCATCCAAACAATACATTAAGACTTACCATCACGTGCGAATGTAATCGAAGCTTGCAATGCATCCAGCTCCTGGGCAGTGTTATTCAGCATTTCTTTTTCAGCATCCAGCTGTTCTTTTAAAACAGAAATCTTTCTTTCGGCTGCACGCCTGAGCCGCACCTGCCGAACCAAGAGGTCCATTGCCTTGGCATGAAGTTGCAAGCACCTTGTATATAGATCCTCTCTGCTGACCCCTGGGTCCAAGCAGGCATACTGAAATTACAAAATATTTTGGATCATAACAAAATTAGAAAACAGTTATTCGCTTCAATCTATGCTGCCGCTACAATGTAATGTTTGTAGTGCCAGATCACAACAACAGCTGTATAAAAGTCTCAGCTTAACCTTGTGCCATCCTTTAAAAAACTTACGTTGATCACCCTGGGGACCCAAAAAGGCCCCAGTATGGCACAAGGGTTAACAGTGACTTATATGAAAGAGCAAACAAACAAACAAACAAACACAAGAAACACTAAACACAGCATCCTGCCCAGCTCTGTAACAGGTAATGTAGCGTAAAAACAAATTTTTCTACACTATAAATAAAATTTAAGAAATATTTGTTACTTACAGTTGATAGTTGAAATTCTTGACGCAATGATTCAACTTCAGGATCATTAATCCCAGCAAACTTCGTTGGGGAAGCATATGCCATTCTCTATTTATGATAAAGTATGAGGTTAATTAGTTACATTTTACACAACATTCAAACAATATACAAACATGAGAGCATCAAAGAGACTTTACTTACACATAAACATGTAGTTAGTTCACAATAATGATCAGTAATGCAATTACATTCATTCAAAAAACACAAAACATATATATAAATGGTAAATGGCCTGTATTTGTATAGCGCTTTACTAGTCCCTAAGGACCCCAAAGCGCTTTACACATCCAGAATGAAGGTGTAAATTAGTCAATGTATGACATTAAGATAATGCTCACCAACTCTTGCTGTCTGCTGCTCAAATTTGCTTAAAGAAAAGGATTGAACGCACAACAAATCACAGCTATGTGAAAAATTACAATTATCCTCTTACGCTCTATAGCCACCAGTACTGTGGCTCAAGAGTTATGCAAAAACCTCCATGCAAATATCACGTAGTATCCACAGAAGCCTTATAATTTTAGCTAAATGGTCATGTAAACCATTTCTAAAACTACCAAAGACAGCAGAAACAAGCATGATTGAAATAGCAGTTACTAAACTGCTTAAAATCTGCTAAACACACATAAACCAGCCAAAAATGTTCCACACTTCATGTATTTCATTATATTCATGTTGTGCTTTACTTGTAATAAGAAATCAGTGGCTAATTACCCGGCCTAGCTTTCACAGATTTCAGTCTTTCAAAAAAGACCACAAAATGGCTTAATGGCCCAAATTCACTAAAACAGAAAACCAAACCAAAGACTTTTCACCGGTAACCCTCCCACAAACAATAAAAAAATAACTTAAATACAAAGTAAATTCTGTTACTGAAATTTAAAATGTGGTTTTACACCAAAAATAAAATTCAATTTACAACAAATAAAACTTACCAAGAATTGCACAAGGGCAGGGTTTTTCAAAAATAATCTCTTGTGATGTTTGTTATAGTGGTCTAAAATAATGTCCTCGAATCCTCAGAATGTTAAAATCCAAAGCTCTCCTCTTCTCGTTTGCTAAAAGCAAAGTGGCTTACAAACCAGTGGCACAGGTATTTATTGAAATCATGAGGGACATTCAAAAAACTTCAAATGATCCAATCACAGAAGCCAACAGGGGAGGGACTGTCACAAAGTAACCAGTGAAGTTACAATACAATAAACAGTACTCAACACCTTTTTTCCCTTGAGTAGTTAAAACCTTTATTCAGCAGTACACTAATTTTCATAGCTGTTGTCCACACCCTTGGCTTTGCCAAAAGACACAATTCAATCTTTTGTCTCAAACTCAGTCTCACCTTCGTTTCACAGCCTTACAACTTATTCATTTCAACAGTGTGACCTCAAGTTTGCCCCCCGCTTCCCCTTCACACATGAAAACAAAAGACAGCCATTGATAGTCTCTACCACTAACTGTCTCACCACACCTATTTCTGAATTAAAAATTACCCAAAGTGACCTAAAACATGCCACTTTGGGTCAAATGTGAAAAAATATATTAATCTAAGAAAACTTAGCATTATTATAAAACATCTGTCACAAGTCTTCGTCTGTCTGAGTGGTGACCTCTGTCACATCTGAACAACACAAAAACAAAGGGGGAAAGGTGAGGGGTTATACTTTTCTACATCACTGGTTGTTTGTTGTTGGCTTTAAACAAAATAACCAATAATTATTACAACAATTAAGCAGCATTACTCAATTTCTTCCTATTATATAAAAATGAAGCCAATATCTGGATGAGCTCTAATTACATGAATTAGCCGTGATATATGCCAATATGTCAATATGTATGAGAAATACAATATGTCAACATAATTTAAAAAACACAATCAATGAAGATTATTCCAGAGTCTCGGGCATGCCAGGGCATGTCAGGGTAAACTTCATTCAACTACAGAGGATACTTGCAGTCAAACTAAAAGAAGCTGTCAAAATGGACAGCAAAGTTGCTTTCATGTTTTAATTAAAAACAGTCTGGAAACACAACAAACAGTAGTCAAGACCTTTTTTCCCCTTTAGTAGTTAAAAGCTTTAATCGGCAGGGCACTAATTTCCACATCTGTAGTCCACATCTTGACCTTCTCAATAGACAGTTTTAACAGCTTCTCCCCCCCCCCCGCTTCCCCTTCACACATGAAAACAAAAGACAGCCATTGATAGTCTCTACCACTAACTGTCTCACCACACCTATTTCTGAATTAAAAATTACCCAAAGTGACCTAAAACATGCCACTTTGGGTCAAATGTGAAAAAATATATTAATCTAAGAAAACTTAGCATTATTATAAAACATCTGTCACAAGTCTTCGTCTGTCTGAGTGGTGGCCTCTGTCACATCTGAACAAAACAAAAACAAAGGGGGAAAGGTGAGGGGTTATACTTTTCTACATCACTGGTTGTTTGTTGTTGGCTTTAAACAAAATAACCAATAATTATTACAACAATTAAGCAGCATTACTCAATTTCTTCCTATTATATAAAAATGAAGCCAATATCTGGATGAGCTCTAATTACATGAATTAGCCGTGATATATGCCAATATGTCAATATGTATGAGAAATACAATATGTCAACATAATTTAAAAAACACAATCAATGAAGATTATTCCAGAGTCTCGGGCATGCCAGGGCATGTCAGGGTAAACTTCATTCAACTACAGAGGATACTTGCAGTCAAACTAAAAGAAGCTGTCAAAATGGACAGCAAAGTTGCTTTCATGTTTTAATTAAAAACAGTCTGGAAACACAACAAACAGTAGTCAAGACCTTTTTTCCCCTTTAGTAGTTAAAAGCTTTAATCGGCAGGGCACTAATTTCCACATCTGTAGTCCACATCTTGACCTTCTCAATAGACAGTTTTAACAGCTTCTCCCCCCCCCCCCCCCCCCCCCCGCTTCCCCTTCACACATGAAAACAAAAGACAGCCATTGATAGTCTCTACCACTAACTGTCTCACCACACCTATTTCTGAATTAAAAATTACCCAAAGTGACCTAAAACATGCCACTTTGGGTCAAATGTGAAAAAATATATTAATCTAAGAAAACTTAGCATTATTATAAAACATCTGTCACAAGTCTTCGTCTGTCTGAGTGGTGGCCTCTGTCACATCTGAACAAAACAAAAACAAATAATATTTTTTGACAGTTAGTATTTATAAACAACTTTAACAAATATACATGGGTAAAACAGACATTTGCATATATCTAATCCTTATAAAATCACAAATGAAGAAAACAAAACATGATACTAATCATGGATTTAATATTTTCTCCAAATGATTTATCATAAACTAAAATAAATAATTCGCATTCATGTTTATTTGTATGTAGACAGTCGTTCAATAGTAATTCATAGAGTATTTTTTCTAAGTCCCATTTCTTAAAATAAGACACTGAAGCCAACATTCACTGTTTATACCATCCAAACAATACATTAAGACTTACCATCACGTGCGAATGTAATCGAAGCTTGCAATGCATCCAGCTCCTGGGCAGTGTTATTCAGCATTTCTTTTTCAGCATCCAGCTGTTCTTTTAAAACAGAAATCTTTCTTTCGGCTGCACGCCTGAGCCGCACCTGCCGAACCAAGAGGTCCATTGCCTTGGCATGAAGTTGCAAGCACCTTGTATATAGATCCTCTCTGCTGACCCCTGGGTCCAAGCAGGCATACTGAAATTACAAAATATTTTGGATCATAACAAAATTAGAAAACAGTTATTCGCTTCAATCTATGCTGCCGCTACAATGTAATGTTTGTAGTGCCAGATCACAACAACAGCTGTATAAAAGTCTCAGCTTAACCTTGTGCCATCCTTTAAAAAACTTACGTTGATCACCCTGGGGACCCAAAAAGGCCCCAGTATGGCACAAGGGTTAACAGTGACTTATATGAAAGAGCAAACAAACAAACAAACAAACAAACACAAGAAACACTAAACACAGCATCCTGCCCAGCTCTGTAACAGGTAATGTAGCGTAAAAACAAATTTTTCTACACTATAAATAAAATTTAAGAAATATTTGTTACTTACAGTTGATAGTTGAAATTCTTGACGCAATGATTCAACTTCAGGATCATTAATCCCAGCAAACTTCGTTGGGGAAGCATATGCCATTCTCTATTTATGATAAAGTATGAGGTTAATTAGTTACATTTTACACAACATTCAAACAATATACAAACATGAGAGCATCAAAGAGACTTTACTTACACATAAACATGTAGTTAGTTCACAATAATGATCAGTAATGCAATTACATTCATTCAAAAAACACAAAACATATATATAAATGGTAAATGGCCTGTATTTGTATAGCGCTTTACTAATCCCTAAGGACCCCAAAGCGCTTTACACATCCAGAATGAAGGTGTAAATTAGTCAATGTATGACATTAAGATAATGCTCACCAACTCTTGCTGTCTGCTGCTCAAATTTGCTTAAAGAAAAGGATTGAACGCACAACAAATCACAGCTATGTGAAAAATTACAATTATCCTCTTACGCTCTATAGCCACCAGTACTGTGGCTCAAGAGTTATGCAAAAACCTCCATGCAAATATCACGTAGTATCCACAGAAGCCTTATAATATTAGCTAAATGGTCATATAAACCATTTCTAAAACTACCAAAGACAGCAGAAACAAGCATGATTGAAATAGCAGTTACTAAACTGCTTAAAATCTGCTAAACACACATAAACCAGCCAAAAATGTTCCACACTTCATGTATTTCATTATATTCATGTTGTGCTTTACTTGTAATAAGAAATCAGTGGCTAATTACCCGGCCTAGCTTTCACAGATTTCAGTCTTTCAAAAAAGACCACAAAATGGCTTAATGGCCCAAATTCACTAAAACAGAAAACCAAACCAAAGACTTTTCACCGGTACCCCTCCCACAAACAATAAAAAAATAACTTAAATACAAAGTAAATTCTGTTACTGAAATTTAAAATGTGGTTTTACACCAAAAATAAAATTCAATTTACAACAAATAAAACTTACCAAGAATTGCACAAGGGCAGGGTTTTTCAAAAATAATCTCTTGTGATGTTTGTTATAGTGGTCTAAAATAATGTCCTCGAATCCTCAGAATGTTAAAATCCAAAGCTCTCCTCTTCTCGTTTGCTAAAAGCAAAGTGGCTTAAAAACCAGTGGCACAGGTATTTATTGAAATCATGAGGGACATTCAAAAAACTTCAAATGATCTTTTGTCTCAGTCTAACCTTTTCAACAGTGTCACTTGCCCCCCCCCCCGTTCAGGGAAACGGGGTTGTCATGGTGGCACGTGGAGTTTCAGTCACTCGCCAAAAAGCAGTAATCTGCTGTCACTCAAAATCAAAATGTCCAATATGTCCCAAAGCTCGCAGGCGTGATGAGACTCGAGCTCGGAAATGTTTGTTATGCCATTTGTCAGTAATGGTTAGAGCGCCACCTAGTGGGACGACTATAATCATGGTTCAATGAGATGAAATGTTAGCTGGTGGTTAAATGCATGAATTCCATCAATGTGACATCACATCGGACGTGCTGGTTTTAGGTGTTGGGCGTGGCTCGACACGCCGGGGTGCGAGGGCCCTCATAACGCTGCTTGCAGCTTTAATTATTATTATTATTCACCCCAAACAAGGGCCTTTTTGAGGGCCTAAACATGCTCAAAAACTCATGAAATTTTGCACACATGCCAGGTCTGGTGAAAAATTTTGTATTTTAATGGTTTTACATATGAGCACTGGGAAATGGCTCTACAGCGCCACCTATGCCTTGTTAAATGCAGCCCTACGACCACATCGTTTGAGCTACATGTATGAAATTTGGCACACATGTGTATCATGCCAAGACGAACAAAAAAGTCAGTGGGCCCATTGACGCAAACCCAACAGGAAGTCCGCCATTTGGAAGAGAAGGTGACATTTTGTCTCTAATTTTGCCATTTCCATGCCTCGAAGTTTTTCGAACTCCTCCTTGGGATTTGGTCGTATAAGCTTCAAATTTGGACAGTGTCAACTACACCCTTGTGCCATGTTAAATTGCGGAGCTTTTGAGTTTTCACAGTACTATGAGGCCGTGGCGCCATGGCGAATTTCGATGACTCGCCATGAAAATCTTATTGCCTCTCATTCTGTCATACATGTTCCGATCTGGACCAAAGAGCACACATATGATAAGGCTCCACCCCTGAACATATTTCAACTGCCATATTTGACATCAAGGACAGCGCCACCTAGTGGGAACAGGAAATGTCATGTTTTACACTTTGGGGTACAGTATAGTGATGGGTGACATCTGCAGCCTCAAATTTCTCCAGGAAAGCCTTAAGGAGTTGGTCTTGGGTTACAGTGAAAACTGTGAGTTTTCGCGAAAGGGTGTGACCCCAGCAGCATGGCGAACTTTGATGTCACGCCATGAAGAAACAAATTAGTATAACTCAATGAAATCCAGTCTGATCAGTACCAGACTTTACAGGCATGATGTCAGACCCGCCCTGAACAGATTGATGTGCCCATTGTCGGAAATACGGACAGCGCCACCTAGTGGCAACAGGAAATGTCATGGCTTTAATTTTGTTGTACTGATTTTCACAGGTTCATCTTGGCCACCTCAAAAGCGGTGAATATCACCATCAGTCCCTCGTGATGCTTCAGTGCAAAAATTGTGAGTTTAAACTGAACGGCGCACCCTGGTGGCAACGCTGTTCAACATGAAAGATGAAGTGGCTTTTGAGGGTCTTGGCAAGTTTATAGAGGCTTGAAATTTGGCACACACCTCCAAATGGATGAAGGCTTTGTTGGCATGTGATCATTTTCATTGAATAGCGCGAAATTGCTCCACAGCGCCCCCTACAAAATTTCAAAACCACAGCCCCTGCTCTGTGTTCTATGTATGATTCTGAAACCTGGTAAGCTTATAGGAGATATCAAGATGTACAAAAAAGTCTCTTGGTGCAATATCCAAAATCCAACAGGAAGTCAGCCATTTTAATATTAATGTGTAATTTTGGCAACATTTTCCCCTCTTTCCAGGCACCGTTCTTTGACGAACTCCTCCAAGGGATTTCATCATATTGAACCAATCTCCAGTGTGTGGAATCTAAAGACCTTTGTGATGTTAAATTGCGAAGCTTTTTACGTTCAGGGAAACGGGGTTGTCATGGCGGCACGTGGAGTTTCAATCACTCGCCAAAAAGCAGTAATCTGCTGTCACTCAAAATCAAAATGTCCAAACTCTCCCAAAGGTCGCAGGCGTGATGAGACTCGAGCTAGGAAATGTTTGTTATGCCATTTGTCAGTAATGGTTAGAGCGCCACCTAGTGGGACGACTATAATGATGACTGAATGAGATGAAATGTTAGCTGGTGGTTAAATGCATGAATTCCATCAATGTGACATCAGATCGGAGGTGCTGGTTGTAGGTGTTGGGCGTGGCTCGACGCGATGGGGTGCGAGGGCCCTCATAACGCTGCTTGCAGCTTTAATTATTATTATTATTATTATTCAGGCGAAACAAGGGCCTTTTTGAGGGCCTAAACATGCTCAAAAACTCATGAAATTTTGCACACATGCCAGGTCTGGTGAAAAATTTTGTATTTTAATGGTTTTACATATGAGCACTGGGAAATGGCTCTAGAGCGCCACCTATGCCTTGTTAAATGCAGCCCTACGACCACATCGTTTGAGCTACATGTATGAAATTTGGCACACATATGTATCATGCCAAGACGAACAAAAAAGTCTGTGGGCCCATTGACGCAAACCCAACAGGAAGTCCGCCATTTGGAAGAGAAGGTGACATTTTGGCTCTAATTTTGCCATTTCCATGCCTCGAACTTTTGCGAACTCCTCCTTGGGGTTTGATTTCATAACCTTCATATTTGGTCAGTGTCAACTACACCCTTGTGCCATGTTAAATTGCGGAGCTTTTGAGTTTTCACAATACTATGAGGCCGTGGCGCCATGGCGAATTTCGATGACTCGCCATGAAAATCTTATTGCCTCTCATTTTGTCATACATTTTCTGACCTTGACCAAAGTGAACACATATGATAAGGCTCCACCCCTGAACATATTTCAACTGCCATATTTGACCTCAAGGACAGCGCCACCTAGTGGGAACAGGAAATGTCATGTTTTACACTTTGGGGTACAGTATAGTGATGGGTGACATCTGCAGCCTCAAATTTCTCCAGGAAAGCCTTAAGGAGTTGGTCTTGGGTTACAGTGAAAACTGTGACTTTTCGCAAAAGGGTGTGACCCCAGCGGCATGACGAACTTTGATGTCACGCCATGAAGAAACAAATTAGTATAACTCAATGAAATCCAGCCTGATCAGTACCAGACTTTACAGGCATGATGTCAGACCCGCCCTGAACAGATTGATGTGCCCATTGTCGGGAATACGGACAGCGCCACCTAGTGGCAACAGGAAATGTCATGGCTTTAATTTTGTTGTACTGATTTTCACAGGTTCATCGTGGCCACCTCAAAAGCGGTGAATATCACCATCAGTCCCTCATGATGCTTCAGTGCAAAAATTGTGACTTTAAACTGAACGGCGCACCCTGGTGGCAACGCTGTTCACCATGAAAGATGAAGTGGCTTTTGAGGGTCTTGGCAAGTTTATAGAGGCTTGAAATTTGGCACACACCTCCAATGTGACGAAGGCTTTGTTGTCATCTGATCATTTTCATTGAATATCCCAAAATGGCTCCACAGCGCCCCCTACAAAATTTCAAAACCACAGCCCCAGCTCTGTGTTTTATGTATGAGTCTGAAACCTGGTAGGCTTATAGGAGATATCAAGATGTACAAAAAAGTCTCTTGGAGCAATATCCCAAATCCAACAGGAAGTCAGCCATTTTAAAATTAATGTGTAATTTTGGCAACATTTTCCCCTCTTTTCAGGCTTCATACTTTGACGAACTCCTCCAAGGGATTTCATCATATTGAACCATTCTCCAGTGTGTGGAATCTAAAGACCTTTGTGTTGTTAAATTGCGAAGCTTTTTACGTCCAGGGAAACGGGGTGGTTATGGCGGCACTTAGAGTTTGAATCACTCGCCAAAAAGCAGTAATCTGCTGTCACTCAAAAACACAATGTCCAATCTCTCCCAAACGTCTCAGGTGTGATGAGACTCGAGCTTGGAAGTGTTTGTTATGCCATTTGTACATAATGGTTAGAGTGCCACCTAGTGGAACGACTAACTAATCATGAATGAATGAGTTGAAATGTTAGCTGGTGGTTAAATGCATGAATTCCATCAATGTGACATCAGATCGGATGTGCTGGTTTTAGGTGTTGGGCGTGGCTCGACGCGCCGGGGGTGCGAGGGCCCTCATAACGCTGCTTGCAGCTTTAATTAGGGCCCGAGCACTGATAGTGCGAAGGCCCTATTGTATCTGCTCCGTTTCTTATTATTATTATTATTATTATTATTCAGGCAAAACAAGGGCCTTTTTGAGGGCCTAAACATGCTCAAAAACTCATGAAATTTTGCACACATGCCAGGTCTGGTGAAAAATTTTGTATTTTAATGGTTTTACATATGAGCACTGGGAAATGGCTCTACAGCGCCACCTATGCCTTGTAAAATGCAGCCCTACGACCACATCGTTTGTGCTACATGTATGAAATTTGGCACACATGTGTATCATGCCAAGACGAACAAAAAAGTCTGTGGGCCCATTGACGCAAACCCAACAGGAAGTCCGCCATTTGGAAGAGAAGGTGACATTTTGGCTCTAATTTTGCCGTTTCCATGCCTCGAACTTTTGCGAACTCCTCCTTGGGGTTTCATTTCATAACCTTCAAATTTGGACAGTGTCAACTACACCCTAGTGCCATGTTAAATTGCGGAGCTTTTGAGTTTTCACAATACTATGAGGCCGTGGCGCCATGGCGAATTTTGATGACTCGCCATCAAAATCTTATTGCCTCTCATTTTGTCATACATTTTCTGACCTTGACCAAAGTGAACACATATGATAAGGCTCCACCCCTGAACATATTTCAACTGCCATATTTGACACCAGGGACAGCGCCACCTAGTGGGAACAGGAAATGTCATGTTTTACACTTTGGGGTACAGTATAGTGATAGGTGACACCTGCAGCCTCAAATTTCTCCAGGAAAGCCTTAAGGAGTTGGTCTTGGGTTACAGTGAAAACTGTGACTTTTCGCAAAAGGGTGTGACCCCAGCAGCATGGCGAACTTTGATGTCACACCATGAAGAAACAAATTAGTATAACTCAATGAAATCCAGTCTGATCAGTACCAGACTTTACAGGCATGATGTCAGACCCGTCCTGAACAGATTGATGTGCCCATTGTCGGAAATACGGACAGCGCCACCTAGTGGCAACAGGAAATGTCATGGCTTTAACTTTGTTGTACTGATTTTCACAGGTTGATCGTGGCCACCTCAAAAGCGGTGAATATCACCATCAGTCCCTCGTGATGCTTCAGTGCAAAAATTGTGACTTTAAACTGAACGGCGCACCCTGGTGGCAACGCGGTTCATCATGAAAGATGAAGTGGCTTTTGAGGGGCTTGGAAAGTTTATAGAGGCTTGAAATTTGGCACACACCTCCAAATGCATGAAGGCATTGTTGTTATGTAACCATTTTCCTTGAATAGCGCAAAATGGCTCCACAGCGCCCCCTACAATATTTCAAAACATCAGCCCCTGCTCTGTGTTTCATCTATGAGTCTGACACTTGGTAAGCTTGTGTAAGATATCAAGATGTACAAAAAAGTCTCTTGGAGCAATGTCCCAAATCCAACAGGAAGTCAGCCATTTTAAAATTAATGTGTAATTTTGATGACATTTTCCCCCCTTTTCAGGCCTCATACTTTGACGAACTCCTCCAAGGGATTTCATCATATTGAAGCATTCTTCAGTGTGTAGAATCTAAAGACCTTTGTGATGTTAAATTGCGAAGCTTTTTCCGTTCAGGGAAACGGGGTGGTCATGGCGGCACGTAGAGTTTCAATCACTCGCAAAAAGCAGTAATCTGCTGTCACTAAAAAACACAATGTCCAATCTCTCCCAAAGGTCGCAGGTGTGATGAGACTCGAGCTTGGAAATGTTTGTTATGCTATTTGTCAATAATGGTTAGAGCGCCACCTAGTGGCATGACTATAATCCTGGTTGAATAAGATGAAATGTTAGCTGGTGATTAAAAGCATGAAATCCATCAATGTGACATCACATTGGACGTGCCGGTTTGAGGTGTTGGCAGTGGCTCGACGTGCCGGGGGTGCGAGGGCCCTCATAACGCTGCTTGCAGCTTTAATTATTATTATTATTATTATTATTATTATTATTATTATTATTATTATTATTATTATTTCGGCAAATGAATCGGCCTTTTGAGGACCTAAACATGCTCGAAAACTCATGAAATTTTGCACACGCGTCAGGTCTGGTGAAAATTTACGTATTTTAATGTTCTCAGACATGGCCAGGGAAAATTAGCTCAGTAGCGCCACCTAGAAAAATGAAAAACGCGAGCCCCCGGTATGGGTATCACCTACATGTTTGAAAGTCGGTACACCTATATAACGTTCAGAGTCGAACAAAAAAGTCTATTATGGCAATGTCCTAAACCCAACAGGAAGTCCGCCATTTTGGATTGAATGTGACATTTTGGGTCTGATTTTACCGTTTCCATGCCTCGAACTTTAACGAACTCCTCCTTGGGGTTTGATTTCATAACCTTCATATTTGGTCAGTGCCAACTACACCCTTATGCCATGTTAAATTGCGGAGCTTTTGAGTTTTCACAATACTATGAGGCCGTGGCGCCACGGCGAATTTCGATGACTCGCCATGAAAATCTTATTGCCTCTCATTCTGTCATAGACTTTCTGACCTTGACCAAAGTGAACACATATGATAAGGCTCCACCCCTGAACATATTACAACTGCCATATTTTACATCAGGGACAGCGCCACCTAGTGGGAACAGGAAATGTCATGTTTTACATTTTGGGGTACAGTATTGTGATGGGTTACATCTGCAGCCTCAAATTTCTCCAGGAAAGCCTTAAGGAGTTGGTCTTGGGTTACAGTGAAAACTGTGACTTTTCGCAAAAGGGTGTGACCCCAGCGGCATGGCGAACTTTGATGTCACGCCATGAAGAAACAAATTAGTATAACTCAATGAAATCCAGTCTGATCAGTACCAGACTTTACAGGCATGATGTCAGACGCGCCCTGAACAGATTGATGTGCCCATTGTCAGAAATACGGACAGCGCCACCTAGTGGCAACAGGAAATGTCATGGCTTTAATTTTGTTGTACTGATTTTCACAGGTTCATCTTGGCCACCTCAAAAGCGGTGAATATCACCATCAGTCCCTCGTGATGCTTCAGTGCAAAAATTGTGACTTTAAACTGAACGGCGCACCCTGGTGGCAACGCGGTCCACCATGAAAGATGAAGTGGCTTTTGAGGGGCTTGGAAAGTTTATAGAGGCTTTAAATTTAGCACACACCTCCAAATGGATCAAGGCTTTGTTGTCATGTGACCATTTTCCTTGAATAGCGCAAAATGGCTCCACGGCGCCCCCTACAAAATTCCAAAATATCAGCCCCTGCTCTGTGTTTTATCTATGAGTCTGAAACTTGGTAAGCTTATAGGAGATATCAAGATCTACAAAAAAGTCTCTTGGAGCAATATCCCAAATCCAACAGGAAGTCAGTCATTTTAAAATTAATGTGTAATTTTGGCGACATTTTCTCCTCTTTTCAGGCCTCATACTTTCACGAACTCCTCCAAGGGATTTCATCAGATTGAACTATTCTTCAGTGTGTCGAATCCAAAGACCTTTGTGTTGTTAAATTGCGAAGCTTTTTACGTCCAGGGAAACGGGGTGGTTATGGCGGCACGTGGAGTCTCAATCACTCGCCAAAACGCAGTAATCTGCTGTCACTCAAAAAAACAATGTCCAATCTCTCCCAAAGGTCGCAGGCATGATGAAACTCGAGCTCGGAAATGTTTGTTATGCCATTTGTACATAATGGTTTGAGCGCCACCTAGTGGAACGACTAACTAATCATGAATGAATGAGTTGAAATGTTAGCTGGTGGTTAAATGCATGAATTCCATCAATGTGACATCAGATCAGAGGTGCTGGTTTTAGGTGTTGGGCGTAGCTCGACGCGATGGGGTGCGAGGGCCCTCAAAACGCTGCTTGCAGCTTTAATTATTATTATTATTCACCCCAAACAAGGGCCTTTTTGAGGGCCTAAACATGCTCAAAAACTCATGAAATTTTGCACACATGCCAGGTTTGGTGAAAAATTTTGTATTTTAATGGTTTTACATATGAGCACTGGGAAATGGCTCTACAGCGCCACCTATGCCTTGTTAAATGCAGCCCTACGACCACATCGTTTGAGCTACATGTATGAAATTTGGCACACATGTGTATCATGCCAAGACGAACAAAAAAGTCTGGGGGCCCATTGACGCAAACCCAACAGGAAGTCCGCCATTTGGAAGAGAAGGTGACATTTTGGCTCTAATTTTGCCATTTCCATGCCTCGAACTTTAACGAACTCCTCCTTGGGATTTGGTCCTATAAGCTTCAAATTTGGACAGTGTCAACTACACCCTTGTGCCATGTTAAATTGCGGAGCTTTTGAGTTTTCACAATAGTATGAGGCCGTGGCGCCATGGCGAATTTTGATGACTCGCCATGAAAATCTTATTGCCTCTCATTCTGTCATACATGTTCCGATCTGGACCAAAGAGCACACATATGATAAGGCTCCACCCCTGAACAGATTTCAACTGCCATATTTGACATCAAGGACAGCGCCACCTAGTGGGAACAGGAAATGTCATGTTTTACACTTTGGGGTACAGTATTGTGATGGGTGACATCTGCAGCCTCAAATTTCTCCAGGAAAGCCTTAAGGAGTTGGTCTTGGGTTACAGTGAAAACTGTGACTTTTCACGAAAGGGTGTGACCCCAGCAGCATGGCGAACTTTGATGTCACGCCATGAAGAAACAAATTAGTATAACTCAATGAAATCCAGTCTGATCAGTACCAGACTTTACAGGCATGATGTCAGACCCGCCCTGAACAGATTGATATGCCCATTGTCGGAAATACGGACAGCGCCACCTAGTGGCAACAGGAAATGTCATGGCTTTAACTTTGTTGTACTGATTTTCACAGGTTCATCGTGGCCACCTCAAAAGCGGTGAATATCACCATCAGTCCCTCGTGATGCTTCAGTGCAAAAATTGTGACTTTAAACTGAACGGCGCACCCTGGTGGCAACGCTGTTCATCATGAAAGATGAAGTGGCTTTTGAGGGGCTTGGAAAGTTTATAGAGGCTTGAAATTTGGCACACACCTCCAAATGGATGAAGGCATTGTTGTTATGTAACCATTTTCCTTGAATAGCGCAAAATGGCTCCACAGCGCCCCCTACAATATTTCAAAACATCAGCCCCTGCTCTGTGTTTCATCTATGAGTCTGACACTTGGTAAGCTTGTGTAAGATATCAAGATGTACAAAAAAGTCTCTTGGAGCAATATCCCAAATCCAACAGGAAGTCAGCCATTTTAAAATTAATGTGTAATTTTGATGACATTTTCCCCCCTTTTCAGGCCTCATACTTTGACGAACTCCTCCAAGGGATTTCATCATATTGAAGCATTCTTCAGTGTGTAGAATCTAAAGACCTTTGTGATGTTAAATTGCGAAGCTTTTTCCGTTCAGGGAAACGGGGTGGTCATGGCGGCACGTAGAGTTTCAATCACTCGCAAAAAGCAGTAATCTGCTGTCACTAAAAAACACAATGTCCAATCTCTCCCAAAGGTCGCAGGTGTGATGAGACTCGAGCTTGGAAATGTTTGTTATGCTATTTGTCAATAATGGTTAGAGCGCCACCTAGTGGCATGACTATAATCCTGGTTGAATAAGATGAAATGTTAGCTGGTGATTAAAAGCATGAAATCCATCAATGTGACATCACATCGGACGTGCCGGTTTGAGGTGTTGGCAGTAGCTCGACGTGCCGGGGGTGCGAGGGCCCTCATAACGCTGCTTGCAGCTTTAATTAGGGCCCGAGCACCGAGAGTGCGAAGGCCCTATTGTATCTGCTCCGTTTCTTATTAGGGCCCGAGCACTGACAGTGCGAAGGCCCTATTGTAATTGCTCTGTTTATTATTATTATTATTATTATTATTAGGGCCCGAGCACTGAGAGTGCGAAGGCCCTATTGTAATTGCTCTGTTTCTTATTATTATTATTATTATTTCGGCAAATGAATCGGCCTTTTGAGGACCTAAACATGCTCTAAAACTCATGAAATTTTGCACACGCGTCAGGTCTGGTGAAAATTTACGTATTTTAATGTTCTCAGACATGACCAGGGAAAATTAGCTCAGTAGCGCCACCTAGAAAAATGAAAAACGCGAGCCCCCGGTATGAGTATGACCTACATGTATGAAATTTGGCACACATATGTATCATGCCAAGACAAACAAAAAAGTCTGTGGGCCCATTGACGCAAACCCAACAGGAAGTCCGCCATTTGGAAGAGAAGGTGACATTTTGGCTCTAATTTTGCCATTTCCATGCCTCGAACTTTTGCGAACTCCTCCTTGGGGTTTGATTTCATAACCTTCATATTTGGTCAGTGTCAACTACACCCTTGTGCCATGTTAAATTGCGGAGCTTTTGAGTTTTCACAATACTATGAGGCCGTGGCGCCATGGCGAATTTCGATGACTCGCCATGAAAATCTTATTGCCTCTCATTTTGTCATACATTTTCTGACCTTGACCAAAGTGAACACATATGATAAGGCTCCACCCCTGAACATATTTCAACTGCCATATTTGACACCAGGTACAGCGCCACCTAGTGGGAACAGGAAATGTCATGTTTTACACTTTGGGGTACAGTATAGTGATGGGTGACATCTGCAGCCTCAAATTTCTCCAGGAAAGCCTTAAGGAGTTGGTCTTGGGTTACAGTGAAAACTGTGAGTTTTCGCGAAAGGGTGTGACCCCAGCAGCATGGCGAACTTTGATGTCACGCCATGAAGAAACAAATTAGTATAACTCAATGAAATCCAGTCTGTTCAGTACCAGACTTTACAGGCATGATGTCAGAGCCGCCCTGAACAGATTGATGTGCCCATTGTCGGAAATACGGACAGCGCCACCTAGTGGCAACAGGAAATGTCATGGCTTTAATTTTGTTGTACTGATTTTCACAGGTTCATCTTGGCCACCTCAAAAGCGGTGAATATCACCATCAGTCCCTCGTGATGCTTCAGTGCAAAAATTGTGACTTTAAACTGAACGGCGCACCCTGGTGGCAACGCTGTTCAACATGAAAGATGAAGTGGCTTTTGAGGGTCTTGGCAAGTTTATAGAGGCTTGAAATTTGGCAGGCACACACCTCCAATGTGATGAAGGCTTTGTTGTCATGTGATCATTTTCATTGAATAGCGCGAAATGGCTCCACAGCGCCCCCTACAATATTTCAAAACATCAGCCCTTGCTCTGTGTTTTATCTATGAGTCTGAAACCTGGTAAGCTTATGGAAGATATTAAGATGTACAAAAAAGTCTCTTGGAGCAATATCCCAAATCCAACAGGAAGTCAGCCATTTTAAAATTCATGTGTAATTTTGGCGACATTTTCCCCTCTTTTCAGGCACCGTACTTTGACGAACTCCTCCAAGGGATTTCATCAGATTGGACCGATCTGAAGTTTGTGGAATCTAAAGACCTTTGTGATGTTAAATTGCGAAGCTTTTTACGTTCAGGGAAAAGGGGTGGTTATGGCGGCACTTAGAGTTTGAATCACTCGCCAAAAAGCAGTAATCTGCTGTCACTCAAAAACACAATATCCAATCTCTCCCAAAGGTCGCAGGCGTGATGAGACTCGAGCTCGGAAATGTTTGTCATGCCATTTGTACATAATGGTTAGAGCGCCACCTAGTGGAACGACTAACTAATCATGAATGAATGAGTTTAAATGTTAGCTGATGGTTAAATGCATGAATTCCATCAATGTGACATCAGATCGGACGTGCTGGTTTTAGGTGTTGGGCGTGGCTCGACGCCCCGGGGGTGCGAGGGCCCTCATAACGCTGCTTGCAGCTTTAATTATTATTATTATTATTATTCCGGCAAATGAATTGGCCGTTTGAGGGCCTAAACATGCTCGAAAACTCATGAAATTTTGCACACGCGTCAGGTCTGGTGAAAATTTACGTATTTTAATGTTCCCAGACATGGCCAGGGAAAATTAGCTCAGTAGCGCCACCTAGAAAAATTAAAAACGCGAGCCCCCGGTATGGGTATGACCTACACGTTTGAAAGTCGGTACACCTATATAACGTTCAGAGTCGAACAAAAAAGTCTATTATGGCAATGTCGTAAACCCAACAGGAAGTCCGCCATTTTGGATTGAAGGTGACATTTTGGGTCTGATTTTACCGTTTCCATGCCTTGTACTTTAACGAACTCCTCCTTGGGATTTGGTCCTATAAACTTCAAATTTGGACAGTGTCAACTACACCCTTGTGCCATGTCAAATTGCGGAGCTTTTGAGTTTTCACAATACTATGAGGCCGTGGCGCCATGGCGAATTTCGATGACTCGCCATGAAAATCTTATTGCCTCTCATTTTGTCATACATTTTCTGACCTTGACCAAAGTGAACACATATGATAAGGCTCCACCCCTGAACATATTTCAACTGCCATATTTGACATCAGCGACAGCGCCACCCAGTGGGAACAGGAAATGTCATGTTTTACACTTTGGGGTACAGTATAGTGATGGGTGACACCTGCAGCCTCAAATTTCTCCAGGAAAGCCTTAAGGAGTTGGTCTTGGGTTACAGTGAAAACTGTGACTTTTCGCAAAAGGGTGTGACCCCAGCAGCATGGCGAACTTTGATGTCACGCCATGAAGAAACAAATTAGTATAACTCAATGAAATCCGGTCTGTTCAGTACCAGACTTTACAGGCATGATGTCAGACCCGCCCTGAACAGATTGATGTGCCCATTGTCGGGAATACGTACAGCGCCACCTAGTGGCAACAGGAAATGTCATGGCTTTAATTTTGTTGTACTGATTTTCACAGGTTCATCGTGGCCACCTCAAAAGCGGTGAATATCAACATCAGTCCCTCGTGATGCTTCAGTGCAAAAATTGTGACTTTAAACTGAACGGCGCACCCTGGTGGCAACGCTGTTCAACATGAAAGATGAAGTGGCTTTTGAGGGACTTGGAAAGTTTATAGAGGCTTGAAATTTGGCACACACCTCCAAATGGATGTAGGCTTTGTTGTCATGTGATCATTTTCATTGAATAGCTCGAAATTGCTCCACAACGCCCCCTACAAAATTTCAAAACAACAGCCCCTGCTCTGTGTTTCATCTATGAGTCTGAAACCTGGTAAGCTTATGGAAAATATCAAGATGTACAAAAAAGTCTCTTGGAGCAATATCCCAAATCCAACAGGAAGTCAGCCATTTTAAAATTAATGTGTAATTTTGGCGACATTTTCCCCTCTTTTCAGGCTTCATACTTTGACGAACTCCTCCAAGGGATTTCATCATATTGAACCATTCTCCAGTGTGTGGAATCTAAAGACCTTTGTGATGTTAAATTGCGAAGCTTTTTACGTTCAAGGAAACGGGGTGGTCATGGCGGCACGTGGAGTTTCAATCACTGGCCAAAAAGCAGTAATATGCTGTCACTCAAAGACACAAAGTCCAATCTCTCCCAAAGGTCGCAGGCGTGATGAGACTCGAGCTCGGAAATGTTTGTTATTCCCTTTGTCTATAATGGTTAGAGCGCCACCTAGTGGGACGACTATACTCATGGTTGAACCAAATGAAATGTTAACTGGTGGTTAAATGCATGAATTCCATCAATGTGACATCAGATCGGAGGTGCTGGTTTCAGGTGTTGGGCATGGCTCGACACGCCGGGGGTGCGAGGGCCCTCATAACGCTGCTTGCAGCTTTAATTAGGGCCCGAGCACTGACAGTGCGAAGGCCCTATTGTAATTGCTCTGTTTATTATTATTATTATTATTATTATTCCGGCAAATGAATTGGCCGTTTGAGGGCCTAAACATGCTCGAAAACTCATGAAATTTTGCACACGCGTCAGGTCTGGTGAAAATTTACGTATTTTAATGTTCTCAGACATGGCCAGGGAAAATTAGCTCAGTAGCGCCACCTAGAAAAATGAAAAACGCGAGCCCCCGGTATGGGTATGACCTACATGTTTGAAAGTCGGTACACCTATATAACTTTCAGAGTCGAACAAAAAAGTCTATTATGGCAATGTCCTAAACCCAAAAGGAAGTCCGCCATTTTGGATTGAAGGTGACATTTTGGCTCTGATTTTACCGTTTCCATGCCTCGAACTTTAACGAACTCCTCCTTGGGATTTGGTCCTATAAGCTTCAAATTTGGACAGTGTCAACTACACCCTTGTGCCATGTTAAATTGCGGAGCTTTTGAGTTTTCACAATACTATGAGGCCGTGGCGCCATGGCGAATTTCAATGACTCGCCATGAAAATCTTATTGCCTCTCATTTTGTCATACATTTTCTGACCTTGACCAAAGTGAACACATATGATAAGGCTCCACCCCTGAACATATTTCAACTGCCATATTTGACCTCAAGGACAGCGCCACCTAGTGGGAACAGGAAATGTCATGTTTAACACTTTGGGGTACAGTATAGTAATGGGTGACATCTGCAGCCTCAAATTTCTCCAGGAAAGCCTTAAGGAGTTGGTCTTGGGTTACAGTGAAAACTGTGAGTTTTCGCGAAAGGGTGTGACCCCAGCAGCATGGCGAACTTTGATGTCACGCCATGAAGAAAGAAATTAGTATAACTCAATGAAATCCAGTCTGATCAGTACCAGACTTTACAGGCATGATGTCACACCCGCCCTGAACAGATTGATGTGCCCATTGTCAGAAATACGGACAGCGCCACCTAGTGGCAACAGGAAATGTCATGGCTTTAATTTTGTTGTACTGATTTTCACAGGTTCATCGTGGCCACCTCAAAAGCGGTGAATATCACCATCAGTCCCTCGTGATGCTTCAGTGCAAAAATTGTGACTTTAAACTGAACGGCGCACCCTGGTGGCAACGCTGTTCACGATGAAAGATGAAGTGGCTTTTGAGGGTCTTGGCAAGTTTATAGAGGCTTGAAATTTGGCACACACCTCCAATGTCACGAAGGCTTTGTTGTTATGTGATCATTTTCATTGAATATCCCAAACTGGCTCCACAGCGCCCCCTACAAAATTTCAAAACCACAGCCCCAGCTCTGTGTATTATGTATGAATCTGAAACCTGGTAGGCTTATAGGAGATATCAAGATGTACAAAAAAGTCTCTTGGAGCAATATCCCAAATCCAACAGGAAGTCAGCCATTTTAAAATTAATGTGCAATTTTGGCGACATTTTCTCCTCTTTTCAGGCTTCATACTTTGACGAACTCCTCCAAGGGATTTCATCATATTGAACCATTCTCCAGTGTGTGGAATCTAAAGACCTTTGTGATGTTAAATTGCGAAGCTTTTTACGTCCAGGGAAACGGGGTGGTCATGGCGGCACTTAGAGTTTGAATCACTCGCCAAAAAGCAGTAATCTGCTGTCACTCAAAAACACAATGTCCAATCTCTCCCAAACGTCTCAGGTGTGATGAGACTCGAGCTTGGAAGTGTTTGTTATGCCATTTGTCAGTAATGGTTAGAGCGCCACCTAGTGGGACGACTATAATGACGATTGAATGAGATGAAATGTTAGCTGGTGGTTAAATGCATGAATTCCATCAATGTGACATCAGATCGGAGGTGCTGGTTGTAGGTGTTGGGCGTGGCTCGACGCGATGGGGTGCGAGGGCCCTCATAACGCTGCTTGCAGCTTTAATTATTATTATTATTATTATTCAGGCGAAACAAGGGCCTTTTTGAGGGCCTAAACATCCTCAAAAACTCATGAAATTTTGCACACATGCCAGGTCTGGTGAAAAATTTTGTATTTTAATGGTTTTACATATGAGCACTGGGAAATGGCTCTACAGCGCCACCTATGCCTTGTTAAATGCAGCCCTACGACCACATCGTTTGAGCTACATGTATGAAATTTGGCACATATGTGTATCATGCCAAGACGAACAAAAAAGTCTGTGGGCCCATTGACGCAAACCCAACAGGAAGTCCGCCATTTGGAAGAGAAGGTGACATTTTGGCTCTAATTTTGCCATTTCCATGCCTCGAACTTTTGCGAACTCCTCCTTGGGGTTTCATTTCATAACCTTCAAATTTGGACAGTGTCAACTACACCCTTGTGCCATGTTAAATTGCGGAGCTTTTGAGTTTTCACAATACTATGAGGCCGTGGCGCCATGGCGAATTTCGATGACTCGCCATGAAAATCTTATTGCCTCTCATTTTGTCATACATTTTCTGACCTTGACCAAAGTGAACACATATGATAAGGCTCCACCCCTGAACATATTTCAACTGCCATATTTGACACCAGGGACAGCGCCACCTAGTGGGAACAGGAAATGTCATGTTTTACACTTTGGGGTACAGTATAGTGATGGGTGACACCTGCAGCCTCAAATTTCTCCAGGAAAGCCTTAAGGAGTTGGTCTTGGGTTACAGTGAAAACTGTGAGTTTTCGCAAAAGGGTGTGACCCCAGCAGCATGGCGAACTTTGATGTCACGCCATGAAGAAACAAATTAGTATAACTCAATGAAATCCAGTCTGTTCAGTACCAGACTTTACAGGCATGATGTCAGACCCGCCCTGAACAGATTGATGTGCCTATTGTCGGGAATACGTACAGCGCCACCTAGTGGCAACAGGAAATGTCATGGCTTTAATTTTGTTGTACTGATTTTCACAGGTTCATCGTGGCCACCTCAAAAGCGGTGAATATCAACATCAGTCCCTCGTGATGCTTCAGTGCAAAAATTGTGACTTTAAACTGAACGGCGCACCCTGGTGGCAACGCTGTTCAACATGAAAGATGAAGTGGCTTTTGAGGGGCTTGGAAAGTTTATAGAGGCTTGAAATTTGGCCCACACCTCCAAATGGATGAAGGCTTTGTTGTCATGTGATCATTTTCATTGAATAGCGCGAAATGGCTCCACAGCGCCCCCTACAATATTTCAAAACCACAGCCCCTGCTCTGTGTTCTATGTATGATTCTGAAACCTGGTAAGCTTATAGGAGATATCAAGATGTACAAAAAAGTCTCTTGGAGCAATATCCCAAATCCAACAGGAAGTCAGCCATTTTAAAATTAATGTGTAATTTTGATGACATTTTCCCCCCTTTTCAGGCCTCATACTTTGACGAACTCCTCCAAGGGATTTCATCATATTGAAGCATTCTTCAGTGTGTAGAATCTAAAGACCTTTGTGATGTTAAATTGCGAAGCTTTTTCCGTTCAGGGAAACGGGGTGGTCATGGCGGCACGTAGAGTTTCAATCACTCGCAAAAAGCAGTAATCTGCTGTCACTAAAAAACACAATGTCCAATCTCTCCCAAAGGTCGCAGGTGTGATGAGACTCGAGCTTGGAAATGTTTGTTATGCTATTTGTCAATAATGATTAGAGCGCCACCTAGTGGCATGACTATAATCCTGGTTGAATAAGATGAAATGTTAGCTGGTGATTAAAAGCATGAAATCCATCAATGTGACATCACATCGGACGTGCCGGTTTGAGGTGTTGGCAGTGGCTCGACGTGCCGGGGGTGCGAGGGCCCTCATAACGCTGCTTGCAGCTTTAATTATTATTATTATTATTAGGGCCCGAGCACCGAGAGTGCGAAGGCCCTATTGTATCTGCTCCGTTTCTTATTATTATTATTATTATTATTAGGGCCCGAGCACCGAGAGTGCGAAGGCCCTATTGTATCTGCTCCGTTTCTTATTATTATTATTATTATTATTATTATTATTATTATTATTATTATTATTCAGGCGAAACAAGGGCCTTTTTGAGGGCCTAAACATGCTCAAAAACTCATGAAATTTTGCACACATGCCAGGTCTGGTGAAAAATTTTGTATTTTAATGGTTTTACATATGAGCACTGGGAAATGGCTCTAGAGCGCCACCTATGCCTTGTTAAATGCAGCCCTACGACCACATCGTTTGAGCTACATGTATGAAATTTGGCACACATGTGTATCATGCCAAGACGAACAAAAAAGTCTGTGGGCCCATTGACGCAAACCCAACAGGAAGTCCGCCATTTGGAAGAGAAGGTGACATTTTGGCTCTAATTTTGCCATTTCCATGCCTCGAACTTTTGCGAACTCCTCCTTGGGGTTTGATTTCATAACCTTCATATTTGGTCAGTGTCAACTACACCCTTGTGCCATGTTAAATTGCGGAGCTTTTGAGTTTTCACAATACTATGAGGCCGTGGCGCCATGGCGAATTTCGATGACTCGCCATGAAAATCTTATTGCCTCTCATTTTGTCATACATTTTCTGACCTTGACCAAAGTGAACACATATGATAAGGCTCCACCCCTAAACATATTTCAACTGCCATATTTGACATCAAGGACAGCGCCACCTAGTGGGAACAGGAAATGTCATGTTTTACACTTTGGGGTACAGTATTGTGATGGGTGACATCTGCAGCCTCAAATTTCTCCAGAAAAGCCTTAAGGAGTTGGTCTTGGGTTACAGTGAAAACTGTGACTTTTCGCAAAAGGGTGTGACCCCAGCAGCATGGCGAACTTTGATGTCACGCCATGAAGAAACAAATTAGTATAACTCAATGAAATCCAGTCTGATCAGTACCAGACTTTACAGGCATGATGTCAGACGCGCCCTGAACAGATTGATATGCCTATTGTTGGTAATACGGACAGCGCCACCTAGTGGCAACAGGAAATGTCATGGCTTTAATTTTGTTGTACTGATTTTCACAGGTTCATCGTGGCCACCTCAAAAGCAGTGAATGTCACCATCAGTCCCTCGTGATGCTTCAGTGCAAAAATTGTGACTTTAAACTGAACGGCGCACCCTGGTGGCAACGCTGTTCACGATGAAAGATGAAGTGGCTTTTGAGGGTCTTGGGAAGTTTATAGAGGCTTGAAATTTGGCACACACCTCCAAATGGATTAAGGCTTTGTTGGCATGTGATTATTTTCATTGAATAGCGCGAAATTGCTCGACAGCGCCCCCTACAAAATTTCAAAACCACAGCCCCTGCTCTGTGTTCTATGTATGATTCTGAAACCTGGTAAGCTTATAGGAGATATCAAGATGTACAAAAAAGTCTCTTGGAGCAATATCCCAAATCCAACAGGAAGTCAGCCATTTTAAAATTAATGTGCAATTTTGGCAACATTTTCCCCTCTTTCCAGGCACCGTTCTTTGACGAACTCCTCCAAGGGATTTCATCATATTGAACCAATCTCCAGTGTGTGGAATCTAAAGACCTTTGTGATGTTAAATTGCGAAGCTTTTTACGTTCAGTGAAACGGGGTGGTTATGGTGGCACTTAGAGTTTGAATCACTCGCCAAAAAGCACTAATCTGCTGTCACTCAAAAACACAATGTCCAATCTCTCCCAAACGTCTCAGGTGTGATGAGACTCGAGCTCGGAAGTGTTTGTTATGCCATTTGTACATAATGGTTAGAGCGCCACCTAGTGGAAGAACTAACTAATCACGAATGAATGAGTTGAAATGTTAGCTGGTGGTTAAATGCATGAATTCCATCAATGTGACATCAGATCGGAGGTGCTGGTTTTAGGTGTTCGGCGTGACTCGACGCGCCGGGGGTGCGAGGGCCCTCATAACGCTGCTTGCAGCTTTAATTATTATTATTATTATTATTCAGGCGAAACAAGGGCCTTTTTGAGGGCCTAAACATGCTCAAAAACTCATGAAATTTTGCACACATGCCAGGTCTGGTGAAAAATTTTGTATTTTAATGGTTTTACATATGAGCACTGGGAAATGGCTCTAGAGCGCCACCTATGCCTTGTTAAATGCAGCCCTACGACCACATCGTTTGAGCTACATGTATGAAATTTGGCACACATGTGTATCATGCCAAGACGAACAAAAAAGTCTGTGGGCCCATTGACGCAAACCCAACAGGAAGTCCGCCATTTGGAAGAGAAGGTGACATTTTGGCTCTAATTTTGCCATTTCCATGCCTCGAACTTTTGCGAACTCCTCCTTGGGGTTTCATTTCATAACCTTCAAATTTGGACAGTGTCAACTACACCCTTGTGCCATGTTAAATTGCGGAGCTTTTGAGTTTTCACAATACTATGAGGCCGTGGCGCCATGGCGAATTTCGATGACTCGCCATGAAAATCTTATTGCCTCTCATTTTGTCATACATTTTCTGACCTTGACCAAAGTGAACACATATGATAAGGCTCCACCCCTGAACATATTTCAACTGCCATATTTGACACCAGGGACAGCGCCACCTAGTGGGAACAGGAAATGTCATGTTTTACACTTTGGGGTACAGTATAGTGATGGGTGACACCTGCAGCCTCAAATTTCTCCAGGAAAGCCTTAAGGAGTTGGTCTTGGGTTACAGTGAAAACTGTGAGTTTTCGCGAAAGGGTGTGACCCCAGCAGCATGGCGAACTTTGATGTCTCGCCATGAAGAAACAAATTAGTATAACTCAATGAAATCCAGTCTGATCAGTACCAGACTTTACAGGCATGATGTCAGACCCGCCCTGAACAGATTGATGTGCCCATTGTCGGAAATACGGACAGCGCCACCTAGTGGCAACAGGAAATGTCATGGCTTTAATTTTGTTGTACTGATTTTCACAGGTTCATCGTGGCCACCTCAAAAGCGGTGAATATCACCATCAGTCCTTCATGATGCTGCAGTGCGAAAATTGTGACTTTAAACTGAACGGCGCACCCTGGTGGCAACGCTGTTCACCATGAAAAATGAAGTGGCTTTTGAGGGGCTTGGAAAGTTTAAAAAGTCTTGAAATTTGGCACACACCTCCAATGTGCTTAAGGCTTTGTTGTTATGTGATCATTTTCATTGAATAGCGCAAAATGGCTCCACAGCGCCCCCTACAAAATTTCAAAACATCAGCCCCAGCTCTGTGTTTGATCTATGAGTCTGAAACCTGGTAAGCTTATAGGAGATATCAAGATGTACAAAAAAGTCTCTTGGAGCAATATCCCAAATCCAACAGGAAGTCAGCCATTTTAAAATTAATGTGTAATTTTGGCGACATTTTCCCCTCTTTTCAGGCTTCATACTTTGACGAACTCCTCCAAGGGATTTCATCAGATTGGACCGATCTGAAGTTTGTGGAATCTAAAGACCTTTGTGATGTTAAATTGCGAAGCTTTTTACATTCAAGGAAACGGGGTGGTCATGGCGGCACTTAGAGTTTCAATCACTCGCCAAAAAGCAGTAATCTGCTGTCACTCAAAAACACAATATCCATTCTCTCCCAAACGTCGCAGGTGTGATGAGACTCGAGCTCGGAAATGTTTGTTATGCCATTTGTCGGTAATAGTTAGAGCGCCACCTAGTGGAACGACTAACTAATCATGAATGAATGAGTTGAAATGTTAGCTGATGGTTAAATGCATGAATTCCATCAATGTGACATCACATCGGACGTGCTGGTTTTAGGTGTTGGGCGTGGCTCGACGCGCCGGGGGTGCGAGGGCCCTCATAACGCTGCTTGCAGCTTTAATTATTATTATTATTATTAGGGCCCGAGCACTGAGAGTGCGAAGGCCCTATTGTATCTGCTCCGTTTCTTATTATTATTATTATTATTATTATTATTATTATTATTATTCACCCCAAACAAGGGCCTTTTTGAGGGCCTAAACATGCTCAAAAACTCATGAAATTTTGCACACATGCCAGGTTTGGTGAAAAATTTTGTATTTTAATGGTTTTACATATGAGCACTGGGAAATGGCTCTAGAGCGCCACCTATGCCTTGTTAAATGCAACCCTACGACCACATCGTTTGAGCTACATGTATGAAATTTGGCACACATGTGTATCATGCCAAGACGAACAAAAAAGTCTGTGGGCCCATTGACGCAAACCCAACAGGAAGTCCGCCATTTGGAAGAGAAGGTGACATTTTGGCTCTAATTTTGCCATTTCCATGCCTTGTACTTTAACGAACTCCTCCTTGGGATTTGGTCCTATAAACTTCAAATTTGGTCAGTGTCAAATACACCCTTGTGCCATGTTAAATTGCGGAGCTTTTGAGTTTTCACAATACTATGAGGCCGTGGCGCCATGGCGAATTTCGATGACTCGCCATGAAAATCTTATTGCCTCTCATTTTGTCATACATTTTCTGACCTTGACCAAAGTGAACACATATGATAAGGCTCCACCCCTGAACATATTTCAACTGCCATATTTGACATCAAGGACAGCGCCACCTAGTGGGAACAGGAAATGTCATGTTTTACACTTTGGGGTACAGTATAGTGATGGGTGACATCTGTAGCCTCAAATTTCTCCAGAAAAGCCTTAAGGAGTTGGTCTTGGGTTACAGTGAAAACTGTGACTTTTCGCAAAAGGGTGTGACCTCAGCAGCATGGCGAACTTTGATGTCACGCCATGAAGAAACAAATTAGTATAACTCAATGAAATCCAGTCTGATCAGTACCAGACTTTACAGGCATGATGTCAGACCCGCCCTGAACAGATTGATGTGCCCATTGTCGGAAATACGGACAGCGCCACCTAGTGGCAACAGGAAATGTCATGGCTTTAACTTTGTTGTACTGATTTTCACAGGTTGATCGTGGCCACCTCAAAAGCGGTGAATATCACCATCAGTCCCTCGTGATGCTTCAGTGCAAAAATTGTGACTTTAAACTGAACGGCGCACACTGGTGGCAACGCGGTTCATCATGAAAGATGAAGTGGCTTTTGAGGGGCTTGGAAAGTTTATAGAGGCTTGAAATTTGGCACACACCTCCAAATGGATGAAGGCATTGTTGTTATGTAACCATTTTCCTTGAATAGCGCAAAATGGCTCTGCAGCGCCCCCTACAATATTTCAAAACATCAGCCCCTGCTCTGTGTTTCATCTATGAGTCTGACACTTGGTAAGCTTGTGTAAGATATCAAGATGTACAAAAAAGTCTCTTGGAGCAATATCCCAAATCCAACAGGAAGTCAGCCATTTTAAAATTAATGTGTAATTTTGATGACATTTCCCCCCCTTTTCAGGCCTCATACTTTGACGAACTCCTCCAAGGGATTTCATCATATTGAAGCATTCTTCAGTGTGTAGAATCTAAAGACCTTTGTGATGTTAAATTGCGAAGCTTTTTCCGTTCAGGGAAACGGGGTGGTCATGGCGGCACGTAGAGTTTCAATCACTCGCAAAAAGCAGTAATCTGCTGTCACTAAAAAACACAATGTCCAATCTCTCCCAAAGGTCGCAGGTGTGATGAGACTCGAGCTTGGAAATGTTTGTTATGCTATTTGTCAATAATGGTTAGAGCGCCACCTAGTGGCATGACTATAATCCTGGTTGAATAAGATGAAATGTTAGCTGGTGATTAAAAGCATGAAATCCATCAATGTGACATCACATCGGACGTGCCGGTTTGAGGTGTTGGCAGTGGCTCGACGTGCCGGGGGTGCGAGGGCCCTCATAACGCTGCTTGCAGCTTTAATTATTATTATTATTATTATTCACCCCAAACAAGGGCCTTTTTGAGGGCCTAAACATGCTCAAAAACTCATGAAATTTTGCACACATGCCAGGTCTGGTGAAAAATTTTGTATTTTAATGGTTTTACATATGAGCACTGGGAAATGGCTCTACAGCGCCACCTATGCCTTGTTAAATGCAGCCCTACGACCACATCGTTTCAGCTACATGTATGAAATTTGGCACACATGTGTATCATGCCAAGACGAACAAAAAAGTCTATGGGCCCATTGATGCAAACCCAACAGGAAGTCCGCCATTTGGAAGAGAAGGTGACATTTTGGCTCTAATTTTGCCATTTCCATGCCTCGAACTTTTGCAAACTCCTCCTTGGGGTTTCATTTCATAACCTTCATATTTGGTCAGTGTCAACTACACCCTTGTGCAATGTTAAATTGCGGAGCTTTTGAGTTTTCACAATACTATGAGGCCGTGGCGCCATGGCGAATTTCGATGACTCGCCATGAAAATCTTATTGCCTCTCATTTTGTCATACATTTTCTGACCTTGACCAAAGTGAACACATATGATAAGGCTCCACCCCTGAACATATTTCAACTGCCATATTTGACATCAAGGACAGCGCCACCTAGTGGGAACAGGAAATGTCATGTTTTACACTTTGGGGTACAGTATAGTGATGGGTGACATCTGCAGCCTCAAATTTCTCCAGGAAAGCCTTAAGGAGTTGGTCTTGGGTTACAGTGAAAACTGTGAGTTTTCGCGAAAGGGTGTGACCCCAGCAGCATGGCGAACTTTGATGTCACGCCATGAAGAAACAAATTAGTATAACTCAATGAAATCCAGTCTGATCAGTACCAGACTTTACAGGCATGATGTCAGACCCGCCCTGAACAGATTGATGTGCCCATTGTCGGAAATACGGACAGCGCCACCTAGTGGCAACAGGAAATGTCATGGCTTTAACTTTGTTGTACTGATTTTCACAGGTTGATCGTGGCCACCTCAAAAGCGGTGAATATCAACATCAGTCCCTCGTGATGCTTCAGTGCAAAAATTGTGACTTTAAACTGAACGGCGCACCCTGGTGGCAACGCGGTTCATCATGAAAGATGAAGTGGCTTTTGAGGGGCTTGGAAAGTTTATAGAGGCTTGAAATTTGGCACACACCTCCAAATTGATGAAGGCATTGTTGTTATGTAACCATTTTCCTTGAATATCCCAAAATGGCTCCACAGCGCCCCCTACAATATTTCAAAACATCAGCCCCTGCTCTGTGTTTCATCTATGAGTCTGACACTTGGTAAGCTTGTGTAAGATATCAAGATGTACAAAAAAGTCTCTTGGAGCAATATCCCAAATCCAACAGGAAGTCAGCCATTTTAAAATTAATGTGCAATTTTGGCAACATTTTCCCCTCTTTTCAGGCATCGTTCTTTGACGAACTCCTCCAAGGGATTTCATCATATTGCACTATTCTTCAGTGTGTGGAATCCAAAGACCTTTGTGTTGTTAAATTGCGAAGCTTTTTCCGTTCAGGGAAACGGGGTGGTCATGGCGGCACGTAGAGTTTCAATCACTCGCAAAAAGCAGTAATCTGCTGTCACTCAAAAACACAATGTCCAATCTCTCCCAAAGGTCGCAGGTGTGATGAGACTCGAGCTTGGAAATGTTTGTTATGCTATTTGTCAATAATGGTTAGAGCGCCACCTAGTGGAACGACTATAATCCTGGTTGAATAAGATGAAATTTTAGCTGGTGATTAAAAGCATGAAATCCATCAATGTGACATCACATCGGACGTGCCGGTTTGAGGTGTTGGCAGTGGCTCGACGTGCCGGGGGTGCGAGGGCCCTCATAACGCTGCTTGCAGCTTTAATTATTATTATTAGGGCCCGAGCACTGACAGTGCGAAGGCCCTATTGTAATTGCTCTGTTTATTATTATTATTATTATTATTATTATTATTATTATTATTATTATTATTTCGGCAAATGAATTGGCCGTTTGAGGGCCTAAACATGCTCGAAAACTCATGAAATTTTGCACACGCGTCAGGTCTGGTGAAAATTTACGTATTTTAATGTTCTCAGACATGGCCAGGGAAAATTAGCTCAGTAGCGCCACCTAGAAAAATGAAAAACGCGAGCCCCCGGTATGGGTATGACCTACATGTTTGAAAGTCGGTACACCTATATAACGTTCAGAGTCGAACAAAAAAGTCTATTATGGCAATGTCCTAAACCCAACAGGAAGTCCGCCATTTTGGATTGAAGGTGACATTTTGGCTCTGATTTTACCATTTCCATGCCTCGAACTTTAACGAACTCCTCCTTGGGGTTTGATTTCATAACCTTCATATTTGGTCAGTGCCAACTACACCCTTATGCCATGTTAAATTGCGGAGCTTTTGAGTTTTCACAATACTATGAGGCCGTGGCGCCACGGCGAATTTCGATGACTCGCCATGAAAATCTTATTGCCTCTCATTTTGTCATACATTTTCTGACCTTGACCAAAGAGAACACATATGATAAGGCTCCACCCCTGAACATATTTCAACTGCCATATTTGACATCAAGGACAGCGCCACCTAGTGGGAACAGGAAATGTCATGTTTTACACTTTGGGGTACAGTATAGTGATGGGTGACATCTGCAGCCTCAAATTTCTCCAGGAAAGCCTTAAGGAGTTGGTCTTGGGTTACAGTGAAAACTGTGACTTTTCGCAAAAGGGTGTGACCCCAGCAGCATGGCGAACTTTGATGTCACGCCATGAAGAAACAAATTAGTATAACTCAATGAAATCCAGTCTGATCAGTACCAGACTTTACAGGCATGATGTCAGACCCGCCCTGAACAGATTGATGTGCCCATTGTCGGAAATACGGACAGCGCCACCTAGTGGCAACAGGAAATGTCATGGCTTTCATTTTGTTGTACTGATTTTCACAGGTTCATCTTGGCCACCTCAAAAGCGGTGAATATCACCATCAGTCCCTCGTGATGCTTCAGTGCAAAAATTGTGACTTTAAACTGAACGGCGCACCCTGGTGGCAACGCTGTTCAACATGAAAGATGAAGTGGCTTTTGAGGGTCTTGGCAAGTTTATAGAGGCTTGAAATTTGGCACACACCTCCAAATGGATGAACGCTTTGTTGGCATGTGATCATTTTCATTGAATAGCGCGAAGTGGCTCCACAGCGCCCCCTACAAAATTTCAAAACCACAGCCCCTGCTCTGTGTTCTATGTATGATTCTGAAACCTGGTAAGCGTATAGGAGATATCACGATGTACAAAAAAGTCTCTTGGTGCAATATCCCAAATCCAACAGGAAGTCAGCCATTTTAAAATTAATGTGTAATTTTGGCAACATTTTCCCCTCTTTCCAGGCACCGTTCTTTGACGAACTCCTCCAAGGGATTTCATCATATTGAACCAATCTCCAGTGTGTGGAATCTAAAGACCTTTGTGATGTTAAATTGCGAAGCTTTTTACGTTCAGTGAAACGGGGTGGTTATGGTGGCACTTAGAGTTTGAATCACTTGCCAAAAAGCAGTAATCTGCTGTCACTCAAAAACACAATGTCCAATCTCTCCCAAACCTCTCAGGTGTGATGAGACTCGAGCTCGGAAGTGTTTGTTATGCCATTTGTACATAATGGTTAGAGCGCCACCTAGTGGAACGACTAACTAATCATGAATGAATGAGTTGAAATGTTAGCTGGTGGTTAAATGCATGAATTCCATCAATGTGACATCAGATCGGACGTGCTGGTTTTAGGTGTTGGGCGTGGCTGGAGGCGCCGGGGGTGCGAGGGCCCTCATAACGCTGCTTGCAGCTTTAATTATTATTATTATTCACCCCAAACAAGGGCCTTTTTGAGGGCCTAAACATGCTCAAAAACTCATGAAATTTTGCACACATGCCAGGTTTGGTGAAAAATTTTGTATTTTAATGGTTTTACATATGAGCACTGGGAAATGGCTCTACAGCGCCACCTATGCCTTGTTAAATGCAGCCCTACGACCACATCGTTTGAGCTACATGTATGAAATTTGGCACACATGTGTATCATGCCAAGACGAACAAAAAAGTCTGGGGGCCCATTGACGCAAACCCAACAGGAAGTCCGCCATTTGGAAGAGAAGGTGACATTTTGGCTCTAATTTTGCCATTTCCATGCCTCGAACTTTAACGAACTCCTCCTTGGGATTTGGTCCTATAAGCTTCAAATTTGGACAGTGTCAACTACACCCTTGTGCCATGTTAAATTGCGGAGCTTTTGAGTTTTCACAATAGTATGAGGCCGTGGCGCCATGGCGAATTTTGATGACTCGCCATGAAAATCTTATTGCCTCTCATTCTGTCATACATGTTCCGATCTGGACCAAAGAGCACACATATGATAAGGCTCCACCCCTGAACATATTTCAACTGCCATATTTGACATCAAGGACAGCGCCACCTAGTGGGAACAGGAAATGTCATGTTTTACACTTTGGGGTACAGTATAGTGATGGGTGACATCTGCAGCCTCAAATTTCTCCAGGAAAGCCTTAAGGAGTTGGTCTTGGGTTACAGTGAAAACTGTGAGTTTTCGCGAAAGGGTGTGACCCCAGCAGCATGGCGAACTTTGATGTCACGCCATGAAGAAACAAATTAGTATAACTCAATGAAATCCAGTCTGATCAGTACCAGACTTTACAGGCATGATGTCAGACCCGCCCTGAACAGATTGATGTGCCCATTGTCGGAAATACGGACAGCGCCACCTAGTGGCAACAGGAAATGTCATGGCTTTAATTTTGTTGTACTGATTTTCACAGGTTCATCTTGGCCACCTCAAAAGCGGTGAATATCACCATCAGTCCCTCGTGATGCTTCAGTGCAAAAATTGTGAGTTTAAACTGAACGGCGCACCCTGGTGGCAATGCTGTTCAACATGAAAGATGAAGTGGCTTTTGAGGGTCTTGGCAAGTTTAGGCTTGAAATTTGGCACACACCTCCAAATGGATGAAGGCTTTGTTGGCATGTGATCATTTTCAAAAAATAGCGCGAAATTGCTCCACAGCGCCCCCTACAAAATTTCAAAACCACAGCCCCTGCTCTGTGTTCTATGTATGATTCTGAAACCTGGTAAGCGTATAGGAGATATCACGATGTACAAAAAAGTCTCTTGGTGCAATATCCCAAATCCAACAGGAAGTCAGCCATTTTAAAATTAATGTGTAATTTTGGCAACATTTTCCCCTCTTTCCAGGCACCGTTCTTTGACGAACTCCTCCAAGGGATTTCATCATATTGAACCAATCTCCAGTGTGTGGAATCTAAAGACCTTTGTGATGTTAAATTGCGAAGCTTTTTACGTTCAGTGAAACGGGGTGGTTATGGTGGCACTTAGAGTTTGCATCAATCGCCAAAAAGCAGTAATCTGCTGTCACTCAAAAACACAATGTCCAATCTCTCCCAAAGCTCATAGGCGTGATGAGACTCGAGCTCGGAAATGTTTGTTATGCCATTTGTACATAATGGTTAGAGCGCCACCTAGTGGGACGACTATACTCATGGTTGAAGCAAATGAAATGTTAACTGGTGGTTAAATGCATGAATTCCATCAATGTGACATCAGATCGGACGTGCTGGTTTTAGGTGTTGGGCGTGGCTCGACGCGCCGGGGGTGCGAGGGCCCTCATAACGCTGCTTGCAGCTTTAATTATTAGGGCCCGAGCACCGAGAGTGCGAAGGCCCTATTGTATCTGCTCCGTTTCTTATTATTATTATTATTATTATTATTATTATTATTATTATTATTCACCCCAAACAAGGGCCTTTTTGAGGGCCTAAACATGCTCAAAAACTCATGAAATTTTGCACACATGCCAGGTCTGGTGAAAAATTTTGTATTTTAATGGTTTTACATATGAGCACTGGGAAATGGCTCTACAGCGCCACCTATGCCTTGTTAAATGCAGCCCTACGACCACATCGTTTCAGCTACATGTATGAAATTTGGCACACATGTGTATCATGCCGAGTCGAACAAAAAAGTCTGTGGGCCCATTGATGCAAACCCAACAGGAAGTCCGCCATTTGGAAGAGAAGGTGACATTTTGGCTCTAATTTTGCCATTTCCATGCCTCGAACTTTTGCGAACTCCTCCTTGGGATTTGGTTGTATAAGCTTCATCTTTGGTCAGTGTCAACTACACACCTGGGCCATGTTAAATTGCGGAGCTTTTGAGTTTTCACAATACTATGAGGCCGTGGCGCCATGGCGAATTTCGATGACTCGCCATGAAAATCTTATTGCCTCTCATTTTGTCATACATTTTCTGACCTTGACCAAAGTGAACACATATGATAAGGCTCCACCCCTGAACATATTTCAACTGCCATATTTGACACCAGGGACAGCGCCACCTAGTGGGAACAGGAAATGTCATGTTTTACACTTTGGGGTACAGTATAGTGATGGGTGACACCTGCAGCCTCAAATTTCTCCAGGAAAGCCTTAAGGAGTTGGTCTTGGGTTACAGTGAAAACTGTGACTTTTCGCAAAAGGGTGTGACCCCAGCAGCATGGTGAACTTTGATGTCACGCCATGAAGAAACAAATTAGTATAACTCAATGAAATCCAGTCTGATCAGTACCAGACTTTACAGGCATGATGTCAGACCCGCCCTGAACAGATTGACGTGCCCATTGTCGGAAATACGGACAGCGCCACCTAGTGGCAACAGGAAATGTCATGGCTTTAATTTTGTTGTACTGATTTTCACAGGTTCATCGTGGCCACCTCAAAAGCGGTGAATATCACCATCAGTCCCTCGTGATGCTTCAGTGCAAAAATTGTGACTTTACACTGAACGGCGCACCCTGGTGGCAACGCGGTTCACCATGAAAGATGAAGTGGCTTTTGAGGGGCTTGGAAAGTTTATAGAGGCTTGAAATTTGGCACACACCCCCAAATGGATGAAGGCTTTGTTGTCATGTGATCATTTTCATTGAATAGCGCGAAATTGCTCCACAGCGCCCCCTACAAAGTTTCAAAATATCAGCCCCTGCTCTGTGTTTTATCTATGAGTCTGAAACTTGGTAAGCTCATGGAAGATATTAAGATGTACAAAAAAGTCTCTTGGAGCAATATCCCAAATCCAACAGGAAGTCAGCCATTTTAAAATTCATGTGCAATTTTGGCGACATTTTCCCCTCTTTTCAGGCTTCATACTTTGACGAACTCCTCCAAGGGATTTCATCAGATTGGACCGATCTGAAGTTTGTGGAATCTAAAGACCTTTGTGATGTTAAATTGCGAAGCTTTTTACGTTCAGGGAAACGGGGTGGTCATGGCGGCACGTAGAGTTTCAATCACTCGCCAAAAAGCAGTAATCTGCTGTCACTCAAAAACACAATATCCAATCTCTCCCAAACGTCGCAGGTGTGATGAGACTCGAGCTCGGAAATGTTTGTTATGCCATTTGTCAGTAATAGTTAGAGCGCCACCTAGTGGGACGACTATAATCATGGTTCAATGAGATGAAATGTTAGCTGGTGGTTAAATGCATGAATTCCATCAATGTGACATCACATTGGACGTGCTGGTTTTAGGTGTTGGGCGTGGCTCGACACGCCAGGGTGCGAGGGCCCTCATAACGCTGCTTGCAGCTTTAATTATTATTATTATTATTATTCAGGCGAAACAAGGGCCTTTTTGAGGGCCTAAACATGCTCAAAAACTCATGAAATTTTGCACACATGCCAGGTCTGGTGAAAAATTTTGTATTTTAATGGTTTTACATATGAGCACTGGGAAATGGCTCTAGAGCGCCACCTATGCCTTGTTAAATGCAGCCCTACGACCACATCGTTTGAGCTACATGTATGAAATTTGGCACACATGTGTATCATGCCAAGACGAACAAAAAAGTCAGTGGGCCCATTGACGCAAACCCAACAGGAAGTCCGCCATTTGGAAGAGAAGGTGACATTTTGGCTCTAATTTTGTCATTTCCATGCCTCGAACTTTTGCGAACTCCTCCTTGGGGTTTGATTTCATAACCTTCATATTTGGTCAGTGTCAACTACACCCTTGTGCCATGTTAAATTGCGGAGCTTTTGAGTTTTCACAATACTATGAGGCCGTGGCGCCATGGCGAATTTCGATGACTCGCCATGAAAATCTTATTGCCTCTCATTTTGTCATACATTTTCTGACCTTGACCAAAGTGAACACATATGATAAGGCTCCACCCCTGAACATATTTCAAGTGCCATATTTGACGTAAGGGACAGCGCCACCTAGTGGGAACAGGAAATGTCATGTTTTACACTTTGGGGTACAGTATTGTGATGGGTGACATCTGCAGCCTCAAATTTCTCCAGGAAAGCCTTAAGGAGTTGGTCTTGGGTTACAGTGAAAACTGTGACTTTTCACGAAAGGGTGTGACCCCAGCAGCATGGCGAACTTTGATGTCACGCCATGAAGAAACAAATTAGTATAACTCAATGAAATCCAGTCTGATCAGTACCAGACTTTACAGGCATGATGTCAGACCCGCCCTGAACAGATTGATATGCCCATTGTCGGAAATACGGACAGCGCCACCTAGTGGCAACAGGAAATGTCATGGCTTTAACTTTGTTGTACTGATTTTCACAGGTTGATCGTGGCCACCTCAAAAGCGGTGAATATCACCATCAGTCCCTCGTGATGCTTCAGTGCAAAAATTGTGACTTTAAACTGAACGGCGCACCCTGGTGGCAACGCGGTTCATCATGAAAGATGAAGTGGCTTTTGAGGGGCTTGGAAAGTTTATAGAGGCTTGAAATTTGGCACACACCTCCAAATGGATGAAGGCATTGTTGTTATGTAACCATTTTCCTTGAATAGCGCAAAATGGCTCCACAGCGCCCCCTACAATATTTCAAAACATCAGCCCCTGCTCTGTGTTTCATCTATGAGTCTGACACTTGGTAAGCTTGTGTAAGATATCAAGATGTACAAAAAAGTCTCTTGGAGCAATATCCCAAATCCAACAGGAAGTCAGCCATTTTAAAATTAATGTGTAATTTTGATGACATTTTCCCCCCTTTTCAGGCCTCATACTTTGACGAACTCCTCCAAGGGATTTCATCATATTGAAGCATTCTTCAGTGTGTAGAATCTAAAGACCTTTGTGATGTTAAATTGCGAAGCTTTTTCCGTTCAGGGAAACGGGGTGGTCATGGCGGCACGTAGAGTTTCAATCACTCGCAAAAAGCAGTAATCTGCTGTCACTAAAAAACACAATGTCCAATCTCTCCCAAAGGTCGCAGGTGTGATGAGACTCGAGCTTGGAAATGTTTGTTATGCTATTTGTCAATAATGGTTAGAGTGCCACCTAGTGGCATGACTATAATCCTGGTTGAATAAAATGAAATGTTAGCTGGTGATTAAAAGCATGAAATCCATCAATGTGACATCACATCGGACGTGCTGGTTTGAGGTGTTGGCAGTGGCTCGACGTGCCGGGGGTGCGAGGGCCCTCATAACGCTGCTTGCAGCTTTAATTATTATTATTATTATTATTATTATTATTCACCCCAAACAAGGGCCTTTTTGAGGGCCTAAACATGCTCAAAAACTCATGAAATTTTGCACACATGCCAGGTCTGGTGAAAAATTTTGTATTTTAATGGTTTTACTTATGAGCACTGGGAAATGGCTCTAGAGCGCCACCTATGCCTTGTTAAATGCAGCCCTACGACCACATGGTTTGAGCTACATGTATGAAATTTGGCACACATGTGTATCATTCCAAGACGAACAAAAAAGTCTGTGGGCCCATTGACGCAAACCCAACAGGAAGTCCGCCATTTGGAAGAGAAGGTGACATTTTGGCTCTAATTTTGCCATTTCCATGCCTCGAACTTTAACGAACTCCTCCTTGGGATTTGGTCCTATAAGCTTCAAATTTGGACAGTGTCAACTACACCCTTGTGCCATGTTAAATTGCGGAGCTTTTGAGTTTTCACAATAGTATGAGGCCGTGGCGCCATGGCGAATTTTGATGACTCGCCATGAAAATCTTATTGCCTCTCATTCTGTCATACATGTTCCGATCTGGACCAAAGAGCACACATATGATAAGGCTCCACCCCTGAACATATTTCAACTGCCATATTTGACATCAAGGACAGCGCCACCTAGTGGGAACAGGAAATGTCATGTTTTACACTTTGGGGTACAGTATTGTGATGGGTGACATCTGCAGCCTCAAATTTCTCCAGGAAAGCCTTAAGGAGTTGGTCTTGGGTTACAGTGAAAACTGTGACTTTTCGCAAAAGGGTGTGACCCCAGCAGCATGGCGAACTTTGATGTCACGCCATGAAGAAACAAATTAGTATAACTCAATGAAATCCAGTCTGATCAGTACCAGACTTTACAGGCATGATGTCAGACCCGCCCTGAACAGATTGATATGCCCATTGTCGGAAATACGGACAGCGCCACCTAGTGGCAACAGGAAATGTCATGGCTTTAACTTTGTTGTACTGATTTTCACAGGTTGATCGTGGCCACCTCAAAAGCGGTGAATATCACCATCAGTCCCTCGTGATGCTTCAGTGCAAAAATTGTGACTTTAAACTGAACGGCGCACCCTGGTGGCAACGCGGTTCATCATGAAAGATGAAGTGGCTTTTGAGGGGCTTGGAAAGTTTATAGAGGCTTGAAATTTGGCACACACCTCCAAATGGATGAAGGCATTGTTGTTATGTAACCATTTTCCTTGAATAGCGCAAAATGGCTCCACAGCGCCCCCTACAATATTTCAAAACATCAGCCCCTGCTCTGTGTTTCATCTATGAGTGTGACACTTGGTAAGCTTGTGTAAGATATCAAGGTGTACAAAAAAGTCTCTTGGAGCAATATCCCAAATCCAACAGGAAGTCAGCCATTTTAAAATTAATGTGTAATTTTGATGACATTTTCCCCCCTTTTCAGGCCTCATACTTTGACGAACTCCTCCAAGGGATTTCATCATATTGAAGCATTCTTCAGTGTGTAGAATCTAAAGACCTTTGTGATGTTAAATTGCGAAGCTTTTTCCGTTCAGGGAAACGGGGTGGTCATGGCGGCACGTAGAGTTTCAATCACTCGCAAAAAGCAGTAATCTGCTGTCACTAAAAAACACAATGTCCAATCTCTCCCAAAGGTCGCAGGTGCGATGAGACTCGAGCTTGGAAATGTTTGTTATGCTATTTGTCAATAATAGTTAGAGCGCCACCTAGTGGCATGACTATAATCCTGGTTGAATACGATGAAATGTTAGCTGGTGATTAAAAGCATGAAATCCATCAATGGGACATCACATCGGACGTGCCGGTTTGAGGTGTTGGCAGTGGCTCGACGTGCCGGGGGTGCGAGGGCCCTCATAACGCTGCTTGCAGCTTTAATTATTATTATTATTATTATTCAGGCAAAACAAGGGCCTTTTTGAGGGCCTAAACATGCTCAAAAACTCATGAAATTTTGCACACATGCCAGGTCTGGTGAAAAATTTTGTATTTTAATGGTTTTACATATGAGCACTGGGAAATGGCTCTACAGCGCCACCTATGCCTTGTTAAATGCAGCCCTACGACCACATCGTTTGAGCTACATGTATGAAATTTGGCACACATGTGTATCATGCCAAGACGAACAAAAAAGTCTGTGGGCCCATTGACGCAAACCCAACAGGAAGTCCGCCATTTGGAAGAGAAGGTGACATTTTGGCTCTAATTTTGCCATTTCCATGCCTCGAACTTTAACGAACTCCTCCTTGGAAATTGGTCGTATAAGTTTCATATTTGGTCAGTGCCAACTACACCCTTGTGCCATGTTAAATTGCGGAGCTTTTGAGTTTTCACAATACGGTGAGGCCGTGGCGCCACGGCGAATTTCGATGACTCGCCATGAAAATCTTATTGCCTCTCATTCTGTCATACATGTTCCGATCTGGACCAAAGTGAACACATATGATAAGGCTCCACCCCTGAACATATTTCAACTGCCATATTTGACATCAAGGACAGCGCCACCTAGTGGGAACAGGAAATGTCATGTTTTACACTTTGGGGTACAGTATAGTGATGGGTGACATCTGCAGCCTCAAATTTCTCCAGAAAAGCCTTAAGGAGTTGGTCTTGGGTTACAGTGAAAACTGTGAGTTTTCGCAAAAGGGTGTGACCCCAGCAGCATGGCGAACTTTGATGTCACGCCATGAAGAAACAAATTAGTATAACTCAATGAAATCCAGTCTGATCAGTACCAGACTTTACAGGCATGATGTCAGACCCGCCCTGAACAGATTGATGTGCCCATTGTCGGGAATACGGACAGCGCCACCTAGTGGGAACAGGAAATGTCATGGCTTTAATTTTGTTGTACTGATTTTCACAGGTTGATCGTGGCCACCTCAAAAGCGGTGAATGTCACCATCAGTCCCTTGTGATGCTTCAGTGCAAAAATTGTGACTTTAAACTGAACGCCGCACCCTGGTGGCAACGCGGTTCACCATGAAAGATGAAGTGGCTTTTGAGGGGCTTGGCAAGTTTATAGAGGCTTGAAATTTGGCACACACCTCCAAATGGATGAAGGCTTTGTTGGCATGTGATCATTTTCATTGAATAGTGCGAAATGGCTCCACAGCGCCCCCTACAAACATTCAAAACCACAGCCCCTTCTCTGTGTTTTATGTATGAGTCTGAAACCTGGTAAGCTTATAGGAGATATTAAGATGTACAAAAAAGTCTCTTAGAGCAATATCCCAAATCCAACAGGAAGTCAGCCATTTTAAAATTAATGTGTAATTTTTGTGACATTTTCCCCTCTTTCCAGCCACCGTTCTTTGACGAACTCCTCCAAGGGATTTCATCATATTGAACCAATCTCCAGTGTGTGGAATCTAAAGACCTTTGTGATGTTAAATTGCGAAGCTTTTTACGTTCAGTGAAACGGGGTGGTTATGGTGGCACTTAGAGTTTGAATCACTCGCCAAAAAGCAGTAATCTGCTGTCACTCAAAAACACAATGTCCAATCTCTCCCAAACGTCAGATCGGAGGTGCTGGTTTTAGGTGTTGGGCTTGGCTCGACGCGCCGGGGGTGCGAGGGCCCTCGTAACGCTGCTTGCAGCTTTAATTATTATTATTATTATTATTATTATTATTATTTCGGCAAATGAATTGGCCGTTTGAGGGCCTAAACATGCTCGAAAACTCATGAAATTTTGCACACGCGTCAGGTCTGGTGAAAATTTACGTATTTTAATGTTCTCAGATATGGCCAGGGAAAATTAGCTCAGTAGCGCCACCTAGAAAAATGAAAAATGCGAGCCCCCGGTATGGGTATGACCTACATGTTTGAAAGTCGGTAGACCTATATAATGTTCAGAGTCGAACAAAAAAGTCTATTATGGCAATGTCCTAAACCCAACAGGAAGTCCGCCATTTTGGATTGAAGGTGACATTTTGGCTCTGATTTTACCATTTCCATGCCTCGAACGTTGACGAACTCCTCCTTGGGGTTTGATTTCATAACCTTCATATTTGGTCAGTGCCAACTACACCCTTATGCCATGTGAAATTGCGGAGCTTTTGAGTTTTCACAATACTATGAGGCCGTGGCGCCATGGCGAATTTCGATGACTCGCCATGAAAATCTTATTGCCTCTCATTCTGTCATAGATTTTCTGACCTTGACCAAAGTGAACACATATGATAAGGCTCCACCCCTGAACATATTTCAACTGCCATATTTTACATCAGGGACAGCGCCACCTAGTGGGAACAGGAAATGTCATGTTTTACACTTTGGGGTACAGTATTGTGATGGGTGACATCTGCAGCCTCAAATTTCTCCAGGAAAGCCTTAAGGAGTTGGTCTTGGGTTACAGTGAAAACTGTGACTTTTCGCAAAAGGGTGTGACACCAGCGGCATGGCGAACTTTGATGTCACGCCATGAAGAAACAAATTAGTATAACTCCATGAAATCCAGTCTGATTAGTACCAGACTTTACAGGCATGATATCAGACCCGCCCTGAACAAATTGATGTGCCCATTGTCAGGAATATGAAGAGCGCCACCTAGTGGGAACAGGAAATGTCATGTCTTACACTTTGTTGTACTGATTTTCACAGGTTCATTGTGGATACCTCAAAAGCGGTGAATGTCACCGTCAGTCCTTCATGATGCTGCAGTGCGAAAATTGTGACTTTATACTGAACGGTGCACCCTGGTGGCAACGCTGTTCACCATGAAAAATGAAGTGGCTTTTGAGGGTCTTGGCAAGTTTATAGAGGCTTGAAATTTGGCACACACCTCCAAATGGATGAAGGCATTGTTGTTATGTAACCATTTTCATTGAATAGCGCAAAATGGCTCCACAGCGCCCCCTACAAAATTTCAAAACATCAGCCCCAGCTCTGTGTTTTATGTATGAGTCTGAAACCTGTTAAGCTTATAGGAGATATCAGGATGTACAAAAAAGTCTCTTGGAGCAATATCCCAAATCCAACAGGAACTCAGCCATTTTAAAATTAATGTGTAATTTTGGAGACATTTTCCCCTCTTTCCAGGCATTGTTCTTTGACGAACTCCTCCAAGGGATTTCATCATATTGAACCAATCTCCTGTGTGTGGAATCTAAAGACCTTTGTGATGTTAAATTGCGAAGCTTTTTACGTTCAGGGAAACGGGGTGGTCATGGCGGCACGTGGAGTTTGAATCACTCTCCAAAAAGCAGTAATCTGCTGTCACTCAAAAACACAATGTCCAATCTCTCCCAAACGTCTCAGGTGTGATGAGACTCGAGCTCGGAAATGTTTGGTATGCCATTTGTCGGTAATAGTTAGAGCGCCACCTATTGGGACGACTATAATCATGGTTCAATGAGATGAAATGTTAGCTGGTGGTTAAATGCATGAATTCCATCAATGTGACATCACATCGGACGTGCTGGTTTTAGGTGTTGGGCGTGGCTCGACACGCCGGGGGTGCGAGGGCCCTCATAACGCTGCTTGCAGCTTTAATTAGGGCCCGAGCACTGAGAGTGCGAAGGCCCTATTGTATCTGCTCCGTTTCTTATTATTATTAGGGCCCGAGCACCGAGAGTGCGAAGGCCCTATTGTATCTGCTCCGTTTCTTATTATTATTATTATTATTATTATTATTATTCAGGCGAAACAAGGGCCTTTTTGAGGGCCTAAACATGCTCAAAAACTCATGAAATTTTGCACACATGCCAGGTCTGGTGAAAAATTTTGTATTTTAATGGTTTTACATATGAGCACTGGGAAATGGCTCTAGAGCGCCACCTATGCCTTGTTAAATGCAGCCCTACGACCACATCGTTTGAGCTACATGTATGAAATTTGGCACACATGTGTATCATGCCAAGACGAACAAAAAAGTCTGTGGGCCCATTGACGCAAACCCAACAGGAAGTCCGCCATTTGGAAGAGAAGGTGACATTTTGGCTCTAATTTTGCCATTTCCATGCCTCGAACTTTTGCGAACTCCTCCTTGGGGTTTCATTTCATAACCTTCATATTTGGTCAGTGTCAACTACACCCTTGTGCCATGTTAAATTGCGGAGCTTTTGAGTTTTCACAATACCATGAGGCCGTGGCGCCATGGCGAATTTCGATGACTCGCCATGAAAATCTTATTGCCTCTCATTCTGTCATACATGTTCCGATCTGGACCAAAGAGCACACATATGATAAGGCTCCACCCCTGAACATATTTCAACTGCCATATTTGACATCAAGGACAGCGCCACCTAGTGGGAACAGGAAATGTCATGTTTTACACTTTGGGGTACAGTATAGTGATGGGTGACATCTGCAGCCTCAAATTTCTCCAGGAAAGGCGTAAGGAGTTGGTCTTGGGTTACAGTGAAAACTGTGACTTTTCGCAAAAGGGTGTGACCCCAGCGGCGTGGCGAACTTTGATGTCACGCCATGAAGAAACAAATTAGTATAACTCAATGAAATCCAGTCTGATCAGTACCAGACTTTACAGGCATGATGTCAGACCCGCCCTGAACAGATTGATGTGCCCATTGTCGGAAATACGGACAGCGCCACCTAGTGGCAACAGGAAATGTCATGGCTTTAATTTTGTTGTACTGATTTTCACAGGTTCATCTTGGCCACCTCAAAAGCGGTGAATATCACCATCAGTCCCTCGTGATGCTTCAGTGCAAAAATTGTGAGTTTAAACTGAACGGCGCACCCTGGTGGCAACGCTGTTCAACATGAAAGATGAAGTGGCTTTTGAGGGGCTTGGCAAGTTTATAGAGGCTTGAAATTTGGCCCACACCTCCAAGTGGATGAAGGCTTTGTTGTCATGTGATCATTTTCATTGAATAGCGCGAAATTGCTCCACAGCGCCCCCTACAAAATTTCAAAACAACAGCCCCTGCTCTGTGTTTCATCTATGAGTCTGAAACCTGGTAAGCTTATGGAAAATATCAAGATGTACAAAAAAGTCTCTTGGAGCAATATCCCAAATCCAACAGGAAGTCAGCCATTTTAAAATTAATGTGCAATTTTGGCGACATTTTCCCCTCTTTTCAGGCTTCATACTTTGACGAACTCCTCCAAGGGATTTCATCATATTAAACCATTCTCCAGTGTGTGGAATCTAAAGACCTTTGTGATGTTAAATTGCGAAGCTTTTTACGTTCAAGGAAATGGGGTGGTCATGGCGGCACGTAGAGTTTCAATCACTCGCCAAAAAGCAGTAATCTGCTGTCACTCAAAAACACAATGTCCAATCTCTCCCAAAGCTCATAGGCGTGATGAGACTCGAGCTCGGAAACGTTTGTTATGCCATTTGTGCATAAGGGTTAGAGCGCCACCTATTGGAACGACTAACAAATCATGAATGAATGAGTTGAATTGTTAGCTGGTGGTTAAATGCATGAATTCCATCAATGTGACATGAGATCGGAGGTGCTGGTTTTAGGTGTTGGGCGTGGCTCGACACGCCGGGGGTGCGAGGGCCCTCATAACGCTGCTTGCAGCTTTAATTATTATTATTATTATTAGGGCCCGAGCACTGAGAGTGCGAAGGCCCTATTGTATCTGCTCCGTTTCTTATTATTAGGGCCCGAGCACTGAGAGTGCGAAGGCCCTATTGTATCTGCTCCGTTTCTTATTATTATTATTATTATTATTATTATTATTATTATTCACCCCAAACAAGGGCCTTTTTGAGGGCCTAAACATGCTCAAAAACTCATGAAATTTTGCACACATGCCAGGTCTGGTGAAAAATTTTGTATTTTAATGGTTTTACTTATGAGCACTGGGAAATGGCTCTAGAGCGCCACCTATGCCTTGTTAAATGCAGCCCTACGACCACATGGTTTGAGCTACATGTATGAAATTTGGCACACATGTGTATCATGCCAAGACGAACAAAAAAGTCAGTGGGCCCATTGACGCAAACCCAACAGGAAGTCCGCCATTTGGAAGAGAAGGTGACATTTTGGCTCTAATTTTGCCATTTCCATGCCTCGAACTTTAACGAACTCCTCCTTGGGATTTGGTCCTATAAGCTTCAAATTTGGACAGTGTCAACTACACCCTTGTGCCATGTTAAATTGCGGAGCTTTTGAGTTTTCACAATAGTATGAGGCCGTGGCGCCATGGCGAATTTTGATGACTCGCCATGAAAATCTTATTGCCTCTCATTCTGTCATACATGTTCCGATCTGGACCAAAGAGCACACATATGATAAGGCTCCACCCCTGAACATATTTCAACTGCCATATTTGACATCAAGGACAGCGCCACCTAGTGGGAACAGGAAATGTCATGTTTTACACTTTGGGGTACAGTATTGTGATGGGTGACATCTGCAGCCTCAAATTTCTCCAGGAAAGCCTTAAGGAGTTGGTCTTGGGTTATAGTGAAAACTGTGACTTTTCACGAAAGGGTGTGACCCCAGCAGCATGGCGAACTTTGATGTCACGCCATGAAGAAACAAATTAGTATAACTCAATGAAATCCAGTCTGATCAGTACCAGACTTTACAGGCATGATGTCAGACCTGCCCTGAACAGATTGATATGCCCATTGTCGGAAATACGGACAGCGCCACCTAGTGGCAACAGGAAATGTCATGGCTTTAACTTTGTTGTACTGATTTTCACAGGTTCATCGTGGCCACCTCAAAAGCGGTGAATATCACCATCAGTCCCTCGTGATGCTTCAGTGCAAAAATTGTGACTTTAAACTGAACGGCGCACCCTGGTGGCAACGCGGTTCATCATGAAAGATGAAGTGGCTTTTGAGGGTCTTGGCAAGTTTATAGAGGCTTGTAATTTGGCACACACCTCCAATGTGATGAAGGCATTGTTGTTATGTAACCATTTTCCTTGAATAGCGCAAAATGGCTCCACAGCGCCCCCTACAATATTTCAAAACATCAGCCCCTGCTCTGTGTTTCATCTATGAGTCTGACACTTGGTAAGCTTGTGTAAGATATCAAGATGTACAAAAAAGTCTCTTGGAGCAATATCCCAAATCCAACAGGAAGTCAGCCATTTTAAAATTAATGTGCAATTTTGATGACATTTTCCCCCCTTTTCAGGCCTCATACTTTGACGAACTCCTCCAAGGGATTTCATCATATTGAAGCATTCTTCAGTGTGTAGAATCTAAAGACCTTTGTGATGTTAAATTGCGAAGCTTTTTCCGTTCAGGGAAACGGGGTGGTCATGGCGGCACGTAGAGTTTCAATCACTCGCAAAAAGCAGTAATCTGCTGTCACTAAAAAACACAATGTCCAATCTCTCCCAAAGGTCGCAGGTGTGATGAGACTCGAGCTTGGAAATGTTTGTTATGCTATTTGTCAATAATGGTTAGAGCGCCACCTAGTGGCATGACTATAATCCTGGTTGAATAAGATGAAATGTTAGCTGGTGATTAAAAGCATGAAATCCATCAATGTGACATCACATCGGACGTGCCGGTTTGAGGTGTTGGCAGTGGCTCGACGTGCCGGGGGTGCGAGGGCCCTCATAACGCTGCTTGCAGCTTTAATTATTATTATTATTATTATTATTATTATTATTATTCACCCCAAACAAGGGCCTTTTTGAGGGCCTAAACATGCTCAAAAACTCATGAAATTTTGCACACATGCCAGGTCTGGTGAAAAATTTTGTATTTTAATGGTTTTACATATGAGCACTGGGAAATGGCTCTACAGCGCCACCTATGCCTTGTTAAATGCAGCCCTACGACCACATCGTTTCAGCTACATGTATGAAATTTGGCACACATGTGTATCATGCCAAGACGAACAAAAAAGTCTGGGGGCCCATTGACGCAAACCCAACAGGAAGTCCGCCATTTGGAAGAGAAGGTGACATTTTGGCTCTAATTTTGCCATTTCCATGCCTCGAACTTTTGCGAACTCCTCCTTGGGGTTTCATTTCATAACCTTCAAATTTGGACAGTGTCAACTACACCCTTGTGCCATGTTAAATTGCGGAGCTTTTGAGTTTTCACAATACTATGAGGCCGTGGCGCCATGGCGAATTTCGATGACTCGCCATGAAAATCTTATTGCCTCTCATTTTGTCATACATTTTCTGACCTTGACCAAAGTGAACACATATGATAAGGCTCCACCCCTGAACATATTTCAACTGCCATATTTGACACCAGGGACAGCGCCACCTAGTGGGAACAGGAAATGTCATGTTTTACACTTTGGGGTACAGTATAGTGATGGGTGACATCTGCAGCCTCAAATTTCTCCAGGAAAGCCTTAAGGAGTTGGTCTTGGGTTACAGTGAAAACTGTGAGTTTTCGCGAAAGGGTGTGACCCCAGCAGCATGGCGAACTTTGATGTCACGCCATGAAGAAACAAATTAGTATAACTCAATGAAATCCAGTCTGATCAGTACCAGACTTTACAGGCATGATGTCAGACCCGCCCTGAACAGATTGATGTGCCCATTGTCGGAAATACGGACAGCGCCACCTAGTGGCAACAGGAAATGTCATGGCTTTAACTTTGTTGTACTGATTTTCACAGGTTCATCGTGGCCACCTCAAAAGCGGTGAATATCACCATCAGTCCCTCGTGATGCTTCAGTGCAAAAATTGTGACTTTAAACTGAACGGCGCACCCTGGTGGCAACGCGGTCCACCATGAAAGATGAAGTGGCTTTTGAGGGGCTTGGAAAGTTTATAGAGGCTTGAAATTTGGCACACACCTCCAAATGGATGAAGGCATTGTTGTTATGTAAGCATTTTCCTTGAATAGCGCAAAATGGCTCCACAGCGCCCCCTACAATATTTCAAAACATCAGCCCCTGCTCTGTGTTTCATCTATGAGTCTGACACTTGGTAAGCTTGTGTAAGATTTCAAGAAGTACAAAAAAGTCTCTTGGAGCAATATCCCAAATCCAACAGGAAGTCAGCCATTTTAAAATGAATGTGTAATTTTGATGACATTTTCCCCCCTTTTCAGGCCTCATACTTTGACGAACTCCTCCAAGGGATTTCATCATATTGAAGCATTCTTCAGTGTGTAGAATCTAAAGACCTTTGTGATGTTAAATTGCGAAGCTTTTTCCGTTCAGGGAAACGGGGTGGTCATGGCGGCACGTAGAGTTTCAATCACTCGCAAAAAGCAGTAATCTGCTGTCACTAAAAAACACAATGTCCAATCTCTCCCAAAGGTCGCAGGTGTGATGAGACTCGAGCTTGGAAATGTTTGTTATGCTATTTGTCAATAATGGTTAGAGCGCCACCTAGTGGCATGACTATAATCCTGGTTGAATAAGATGAAATGTTAGCTGGTGATTAAAAGCATGAAATCCATCAATGTGACATCACATCGGACGTGCCGGTTTGAGGTGTTGGCAGTGGCTCGACGTGCCGGGGGTGCGAGGGCCCTCATAACGCTGCTTGCAGCTTTAATTATTATTATTATTATTATTCACCCCAAACAAGGGCCTTTTTGAGGGCCTAAACATGCTCAAAAACTCATGAAATTTTGCACACATGCCAGGTCTGGTGAAAAATTTTGTATTTTAATGGTTTTACATATGAGCACTGGGAAATGGCTCTACAGCGCCACCTATGCCTTGTTAAATGCAGCCCTACGACCACATCGTTTGAGCTACATGTATGAAATTTGGCACACATGTGTATCATGCCAAGACGAACAAAAAAGTCTGTGGGCCCATTGACGCAAACCCAACAGGAAGTCCGCCATTTGGAAGAGAAGGTGACATTTTGGCTCTAATTTTGCCATTTCCATGCCTCGAACTTTTGCGAACTCCTCCTTGGGGTTTCATTTCATAACCTTCAAATTTGGACAGTGTCAACTACACCCTTGTGCCATGTTAAATTGCGGAGCTTTTGAGTTTTCACAATACTATGAGGCCGTGGCGCCATGGCGAATTTCGATGACTCGCCATGAAAATCTTATTGCCTCTCATTTTGTCATAGAAGTTCTGACCTTGACCAAAGTGAACACATATGATAAGGCTCCACCCCTGAACATATTTCAACTGCCATATTTGACACCAGGGACAGCGCCACCTAGTGGGAACAGGAAATGTCATGTTTTACACTTTGGGGTACAGTATAGTGATGGGTGACATCTGCAGCCTCAAATTTCTCCAGGAAAGCCTTAAGGAGTTGGTCTTGGGTTACAGTGAAAACTGTGACTTTTCGCGAAAGGGTGTGACCCCAGCAGCATGGCGAACTTTGATGTCACGCCATGAAGAAACAAATTAGTATAACTCAATGAAATCCAGTCTGATCAGTACCAGACTTTACAGGCATGATGTCAGACCCGCCCTGAACAGATTGATGTGCCCATTGTCGGAAATACGGACAGCGCCACCTAGTGGCAACAGGAAATGTCATGGCTTTAACTTTGTTGTACTGATTTTCACAGGTTGATCGTGGCCACCTCAAAAGCGGTGAATATCACCATCAGTCCCTCGTGATGCTTCAGTGCAAAAATTGTGACTTTAAACTGAACGGCGCACCCTGGTGGCAACGCGGTTCATCATGAAAGATGAAGTGGCTTTTGAGGGGCTTGGAAAGTTTATAGAGGCTTGAAATTTGGCACACACCTCTAAATGGATGAAGGCATTGTTGTTATGTAACCATTTTCCTTGAATAGCGCAAAATGGCTCCACAGCACCCCCTACAATATTTCAAAACATCAGCCCCTGCTCTGTGTTTCATCTATGAGTCTGACACTTGGTAAGCTTGTGTAAGATATCAAGATGTACAAAAAAGTCTCTTGGAGCAATATCCCAAATCCAACAGGAAGTCAGCCATTTTAAAATTAATGTGCAATTTTGATGACATTTTCCCCTCTTTTCAGGCCTCATACTTTGACGAACTCCTCCAAGGGATTTCATCATATTGAAGCATTCTTCAGTGTGTGGAATCCAAAGACCTTTGTGTTGTTAAATTGCGAAGCTTTTTACGTCCAGGGAAACGGGGTGGTTATGGCGGCACTTAGAGTTTGAATCACTCGCCAAAAAGCAGTAATCTGCTGTCACTCAAAAACACAATGTCCAATCTCTCCCAAACGTCTCAGGTGTGATGAGACTCGAGCTTGGAAGTGTTTGTTATGCCATTTGTACATAATGGTTAGAGCGCCACCTAGTGGAACGACTAACTAATCATGAATGAATGAGTTGAAATGTTAGCTGGTGGTTAAATGCATGAATTCCATCAATGTGACATCAGATCGGACGTGCTGGTTTTAGGTGTTGGGTGTGGCTCGACGTGCCGGGGGTGCGAGGGCCCTCATAACGCTGCTTGCAGCTTTAATTATTAGGGCCCGAGCACCGAGAGTGCGAAGGCCCTATTGTATCTGCTCCGTTTCTTATTATTATTATTATTATTATTATTATTATTATTATTCACCCCAAACAAGGGCCTTTTTGAGGGCCTAAACATGCTCAAAAACTCATGAAATTTTGCACACATGCCAGGTCTGGTGAAAAATTTTGTATTTTAATGGTTTTACATATGAGCACTGGGAAATGGCTCTACAGCGCCACCTATGCCTTGTTAAATGCAGCCCTACGACCACATGGTTTGAGCTACATGTATGAAATTTGGCACACATGTGTATCATGCCAAGACGAACAAAAAAGTCTGTGGGCCCATTGACGCAAACCCAACAGGAAGTCCGCCATTTGGAAGAGAAGGTGACATTTTGGCTCTAATTTTGCCATTTCCATGCCTCGAACTTTTGCGAACTCCTCCTTGGGGTTTCATTACATAACCTTCAAATTTGGACAGTGTCAACTACACCCTTGTGCCATGTTAAATTGCGGAGCTTTTGAGTTTTCACAATACTATGAGGCCGTGGCGCCATGGCGAATTTCGATGACTCGCCATGAAAATCTTATTGCCTCTCATTTTGTCATACATGTTCCGATCTGGACCAAAGAGCACACATATGATAAGGCTCCACCCCTGAACATATTTCAACTGCCATATTTGACATCAAGGACAGCGCCACCTAGTGGGAACAGGAAATGTCATGTTTTACACTTTGGGGTACAGTATAGTGATGGGTGACATCTGCAGCCTCAAATTTCTCCAGGAAAGCCTTAAGGAGTTGGTCTTGGGTTACAGTGAAAACTGTGACTTTTCACGAAAGGGTGTGACCCCAGCAGCATGGCGAACTTTGATGTCACGCCATGAAGAAACAAATTAGTATAACTCCATGAAATCCAGTCTGATCAGTACCAGACTTTACAGGCATGAAGTCAGACCCGCCCTGAACAGATTGATGTGCCCATTGTCGGGAATACGGACAGCGCCACCTAGTGGGAACAGGAAATGTCATGGCTTTAATTTTGTTGTACTGATTTTCACAGGTTCATCGTGGCCACCTCAAAAGCGGTGAATATCACCATCAGTCCCTTGTGATGCTTCAGTGCAAAAATTGTGACTTTAAACTGAACGCCGCACCCTGGTGGCAACGCGGTTCACCATGAAAGATGAAGTGGCTTTTGAGGGGCTTGGAAAGTTTAAAAAGTCTTGAAATTTGGCGCACACCTCCAATGTGGTTAAGGCTTTGTTGTTATGTGATCATTTTCATTGAATATCCCAAAATGGCTCCACAGCGCCCCCTACAAAATTTCAAAATCACAGCCCCTGCTCTGTGTTTTATGTATGAGTCTGAAACCTGGTAAGCTTATAGGAGATATCAAGATGTACAAAAAAGTCTCTTGGAGCAATATCCCAAATCCAACAGGAAGTCAGCCATTTTAAAATTAATGTGCAATTTTGGCAACATTTTCCCCTCTTTTCAGGCATCGTTCTTTGACGAACTCCTCCAAGGGATTTCATCATATTGCACTATTCTTCAGTGTGTGGAATCCAAAGACCTTTGTGTTGTTAAATTGCGAAGCTTTTTACGTTCAGGGAAACGGGGTGGTTATGGCGGCACGTAGACTCTCAATCACTCGCCAAAACGCAGTAATCTGCTGTTACTCAAAAACACAATGTCCAATCTCACCCAAAGGTCGCAGGCATAATGAGACTCGAGTTCGGAAATGTTTGTTATGCCATTTGTACATAATGGTTAGAGTGCCACCTAGTGGAACGACTAGCTAATCATGAATGAATGAGTTGAAATGTTAGCTGGTGGTTAAATGCATGAATTCCATCAATGTGACATCGATCGGACGTGCTGGTTTTAGGTGTTGGGCGTGGCTCGACGCGCCGGGGGTGCGAGGGCCCTCATAACGCTGCTTGCAGCTTTAATTATTATTATTATTATTATTCACCCCAAACAAGGGCCTTTTTGAGGGCCTAAACATGCTCAAAAACTCATGAAATTTTGCACACATGCCAGGTCTGGTGAAAAATTTTGTATTTTAATGGTTTTACTTATGAGCACTGGGAAATGGCTCTACAGCGCCACCTATGCCTTGTTAAATGCAGCCCTACGACCACATCGTTTGAGCTACATGTATGAAATTTGGCACACATGTGTATCATGCCAAGACGAACAAAAAAGTCTGTGGGCCCATTGACGCAAACCCAACAGGAAGTCCGCCATTTGGAAGAGAAGGTGACATTTTGGCTCTAATTTTGCCATTTCCATGCCTCGAACTTTTGCGAACTCCTCCTTGGGGTTTCATTTCATAACCTTCAAATTTGGACAGTGTCAACTACACCCTTGTGCCATGTTAAATTGCGGAGCTTTTGAGTTTTCACAATACTATGAGGCCGTGGCGCCATGGCGAATTTCGATGACTTGCCATGAAAATCTTATTGCCTCTCATTTTGTCATACATTTTCTGACCTTGACCAAAGTGAACACATATGATAAGGCTCCACCCCTGAACATATTTCAACTGCCATATTTGACATCAAGGACAGCGCCACCTAGTGGGAACAGGAAATGTCATGTTTTACACTTTGGGGTACAGTATAGTGATGGGTGACATCTGCAGCCTCAAATTTCTCCAGGAAAGCCTTAAGGAGTTGGTCTTGGGTTACAGTGAAAACTGTGAGTTTTCGCGAAAGGGTGTGACCCCAGCAGCATGGCGAACTTTGATGTCACGCCATGAAGAAACAAATTAGTATAACTCAATGAAATCCAGTCTGATCAGTACCAGACTTTACAGGCATGATGTCAGACCCGCCCTGAACAGATTGATGTGCCCATTGTCGGAAATACGGACAGCGCCACCTAGTGGGAACAGGAAATGTCATGGCTTTCATTTTGTTGTACTGATTTTCACAGGTTCATCGTGGCCACCTGAAAAGCGGTGAATATCACCATCAGTCCCTCGTGATGCTTCAGTGCAAAAATTGTGACTTTAAACTGAACGGCGCACCCTGGTGGCAACGCTGTTCACCATGAAAGATGAAGTGGCTTTTGAGGGTCTTGGCAAGTGTATAGAGGCTTGAAATTTGGCACACACCTCCAATGTGATGAAGACTTTGTTGTCATGTGATAATTTTCATTGAATATCCCAAAATGGCTCCACAGCGCCCCCTACAATATTTCAAAACCACAGCCCCAGCTCTGTGTTTTATGTATGAATCTGAAACCTGGTAGGCTTATAGGAGATATCAAGATGTACAAAAAAGTCTCTTGGAGCAATATCCCAAATCCAACAGGAAGTCAGCCATTTTAAAATTAATGTGTAATTTTGGCGACATTTTCCCCTCTTTTCAGGCTTCATACTTTGACGAACTCCTCCAAGGGATTTCATCAGATTGGACCGATCTGAAGTTTGTGGAATCTAAAGACCTTTGTGATGTTAAATTGCGAAGCTTTTTACGTTCAGGGAAACGGGGTGGTCATGGCGGCACTTAGAGTTTCAATCACTCACCAAAAAGCAGTAATCTGCTGTCACTCAAAAACACAATATCCAATCTCTCCCAAACGTCGCAGGTGTGATGAGACTCGAGCTCGGAAATGTTTGTTATGCCATTTGTCGGTAATAGTTAGAGCGCCACCTAGTGGGACGACTATAATCATGGTTCAATGAGATGAAATGTTAGCTGGTGGTTAAATGCATGAATTCCATCAATGTGACATCACATCGGACGTGCTGGTTTTAGGTGTTGGGCATGGCTCGACACGCCAGGGTGCGAGGGCCCTCATAACGCTGCTTGCAGCTTTAATTATTATTATTATTATTATTAGGGCCCGAGCACTGACTGTGCGAAGGCCCTATTGTATCTGCTCTGTTTCTTATTATTATTAGGGCCCGAGCACTGACAGTGCGAAGGCCCTATTGTAATTGCTCCGTTTATTAGGGCCCGAGCACCGAGAGTGCGAAGGCCCTATTGTATCTGCTCCGTTTCTTATTATTATTATTATTATTATTATTATTATTATTATTATTATTATTATTATTATTATTATTCAGGCGAAACAAGGGCCTTTTTGAGGGCCTAAACATGCTCAAAAACTCATGAAATTTTGCACACATGCCAGGTTTGGTGAAAAATTTTGTATTTTAATGGTTTTACATATGAGCACTGGGAAATGGCTCTAGAGCGCCACCTATGCCTTGTTAAATGCAGCCCTACGACCACATCGTTTGAGCTACATGTATGAAATTTGGCACACATATGTATCATGCCAAGACGAACAAAAAAGTCTGTGGGCCCATTGACGCAAACCCAACAGGAAGTCCGCCATTTGGAAGAGAAGGTGACATTTTGGCTCAAATTTTGCCATTTCCATGCCTCGAACTTTTGCGAACTCCTCCTTGGGGTTTGATTTCATAACCTTCATATTTGGTCAGTGTCAACTACACCCTTGTGCCATGTTAAATTGCGGAGCTTTTGAGTTTTCACAATACTATGAGGCCGTGGCGCCATGGCGAATTTCGATGACTCGCCATGAAAATCTTATTGCCTCTCATTTTGTCATACATTTTCTGACCTTGACCAAAGTGAACACATATGATAAGGCTCCACCCCTGAACATATTTCAACTGCCATATTTGACACCAGGTACAGCGCCACCTAGTGGGAACAGGAAATGTCATGTTTTACACTTTGGGGTACAGTATTGTGATGGGTGACATCTGCAGCCTCAAATTTCTCCAGGAAAGCCTTAAGGAGTTGGTCTTGGGTTACAGTGAAAACTGTGACTTTTCATGAAAGGGTGTGACCCCAGCAGCATGGCGAACTTTGATGTCACGCCATGAAGAAACAAATTAGTATAACTCAATGAAATCCAGTCTGATCAGTACCAGACTTTACAGGCATGATGTCAGACCCGCCCTGAACAGATTGATGTGCCCATTGTCGGAAATACGGACAGCGCCACCTAGTGGCAACAGGAAATGTCATGGCTTTAATTTTGTTGTACTGATTTTCACAGGTTCATCGTGGCCACCTCAAAAGCGGTGAATATCAACATCAGTCCCTCGTGATGCTTCAGTGCAAAAATTGTGACTTTAAACTGAACGGCGCACCCTGGTGGTAACGCGGTTCACCATGAAAGATGAAGTGGCTTTTGAGGGGCTTGGAAAGTTTATAGAGGCTTGAAATTTGGCACACACCTCCAAATGGATGTAGGCTTTGTTGTCATGTGATCATTTTCATTGAATAGCGCGAAATGGCTCCACAGCGCCCCCTACAATATTTCAAAACATCAGCCCCTGCTCTGTGTTTCATCTATGAGTCTGACACTTGGTAAGCTTGTGTAAGATATCAAGATGTACAAAAAAGTCTCTTGGAGCAATATCCCAAATCCAACAGGAAGTCAGCCATTTTAAAATTAATGTGTAATTTTGATGACATTTTCCCCCCTTTTCAGGCCTCATACTTTGACGAACTCCTCCAAGGGATTTCATCATATTGAAGCATTCTTCAGGGTGTAGAATCTAAAGACCTTTGTGATGTTAAATTGCGAAGGCTTTTACGTTCAGGGAAACGGGGTGGTCATGGCGGCACGTGGAGTTTCAATCACTCGCAAAAAGCAGTAATCTGCTGTCACTAAAAAACACAATGTCCAATCTCTCCCAAAGGTCGCAGGTGTGATGAGACTCGAGCTTGGAAATGTTTGTTATGCTATTTGTCAATAATGGTTAGAGCGCCACCTAGTGGCATGACTATAATCCTGGTTGAATAAGATGAAATGTTAGCTGGTGATTAAAAGCATGAAATCCATCAATGTGACATCACATCGGACGTGCCGGTTTGAGGGGTTGGCAGTGGCTCGACGTGCCGGGGGTGCGAGGGCCCTCATAACGCTGCTTGCAGCTTTAATTATTATTATTATTATTATTATTATTTCGGCAAATGAATCGGCCTTTTGAGGACCTAAACATGCTCGAAAACTCATGAAATTTTGCACACGCGTCAGGTCTGGTGAAAATTTACGTATTTTAATGTTCTCAGACATGGCCAGGGAAAATTAGCTCAGTAGCGCCACCTAGAAAAATGAAAAACGCGAGCCCCCGGTATGGGTATGACCTACATGTTTGAAAGTCGGTACACCTATATAATGTTCAGAGTCGAACAAAAAAGTCTATTATGGCAATGTCCTAAACCCAACAGGAAGTCCGCCATTTTGGATTGAAGGTGACATTTTGGCTCTGATTTTACCATTTCCATGCCTCGAACTTTGACGAACTCCTCCTTGGGGTTTGATTTCATAACCTTCATATTTGGTCAGTGCCAACTACACCCTTATGCCATGTTAAATTGCGGAGCTTTTGAGTTTTCACAATACCATGAGGCCGTGGCGCCATGGCGAATTTCGATGACTCGCCATGAAAATCTTATTGCCTCTCATTCTGTCATAGATTTTCTGACCTTGACCAAAGTGAACACATATGATAAGGCTCCATCCCTGAACATATTTCAACTGCCATATTTTACATCAGGGACAGCGCCACCTAGTGGGAACAGGAAATGTCATGTTTTACACTTTGGGGTACAGTATTGTGATGGGTGACATCTGCAGCCTCAAATTTCTCCAGGAAAGCCTTAAGGAGTTGGTCTTGGGTTACAGTGAAAACTGTGACTTTTCGCAAAAGGGTGTGACACCAGCGGCATGGCGAACTTTGATGTCACGCCATGAAGAAACAAATTAGTATAACTCAATGAAATCCAGTCTGATCAGTACCAGACTTTACAGGCATGATGTCAGACCCGCCCTGAACAGATTGATGTGCCCATTGTCGGGAATACGGACAGCGCCACCTAGTGGCAACAGGAAATGTCATGGCTTTAATTTTGTTGTACTGATTTTCACAGGTTCATCGTGGCCACCTCAAAAGCGGAGAATATCACCATCAGTCCCTCGTGATGCTTCAGTGCAAAAATTGTGACTTTAAACTGAACGGCGCACCCTGGTGGCAACGCGGTCCACCATGAAAGATGAAGTGGCTTTTGAGGGGCTTGGAAAGTTTATAGAGGCTTGAAATTTGGCACACACCTCCAATGTGATGAAGGCTTTGTTGTTATGTGATCATTTTCATTGAATAGCGCGAAATGGCTCCACAGCGCCCCCTACAATATTTCAAAATATCAGCCCCTGCTCTGTGTTTTATGTATGATTCTGAAACCTGGTAAGCTTATAGGAGATATCAAGATGTACAAAAAAGTCTCTTGGAGCAATATCCCAAATCCAACAGGAAGTCAGCCATTTTAAAATTAATGTGCAATTTTGGCAACATTTTCCCCTCTTTTCAGGCACCCTTCTTTGACGAACTCCTCCAAGGAATTTCATCAGATTGATGCGATCTCCTGTGTGTGGAATCTAAAGACCTTTGTGATGTTAAATTGCGAAGCTTTTTACATTCAGGGAAACGGGGTGGTCATGGCGGCACGTAGAGTTTCAATCACTCGCCAAAAAGCAGTAATCTGCTGTCACTCAAAGACACAATGTCCAATCTCTCCCAAAGCTCATAGGCGTGATGAGACTCGAGCTCGGAAATGTTTGTTATGCCATTTGTACATGATGGTTAGAGCGCCACCTAGTGGAACGACTAACTAATCATAAATGAATGAGTTGAAATGTTAGCTGGTGGTTAAATGCATGAATTCCATCAATGTGACATCAGATCGGAGTTGCTGGTTTTAGGTGTTGGGCGTGGCTCGACGCGCCGGGGGTGCGAGGGCCCTCATAACGCTGCTTGCAGCTTTAATTATTATTATTATTATTATTATTATTATTATTCAGGCAAAACAAGGGCCTTTTTGAGGGCCTAAACATGCTCAAAAACTCATGAAATTTTGCACACATGCCAGGTCTGGTGAAAAATTTTGTATTTTAATGGTTTTACATATGAGCACTGGGAAATGGCTCTACAGCGCCACCTATGCCTTGTTAAATGCAGCCCTACGACCACATCGTTTGAGCTACATGTATGAAATTTGGCACACATGTGTATCATGCCAAGACGAACAAAAAAGTCTGTGGGCCCATTGACGCAAACCCAACAGGAAGTCCGCCATTTGGAAGAGAAGGTGACATTTTGGCTCTAATTTTGCCATTTCCATGCCTCGAACTTTTGCGAACTCCTCCTTGGGGTTTCATTTCATAACCTTCAAATTTGGACAGTGTCAACTACACCCTTGTGCCATGTTAAATTGCGGAGCTTTTGAGTTTTCACAATACTATGAGGCCGTGGCGCCATGGCGAATTTCGATGACTCGCCATGAAAATCTTATTGCCTCTCATTTTGTCATACATTTTCTGACCTTGACCAAAGTGAACACATATGATAAGGCTCCACCCCTGAACATATTTCAACTGCCATATTTGACATCAAGGACAGCGCCACCTAGTGGGAACAGGAAATGTCATGTTTTACACTTTGGGGTACAGTATAGTGATGGGTGACATCTGCAGCCTCAAATTTCTCCAGGAAAGCCTTAAGGAGTTGGTCTTGGGTTACAGTGAAAACTGTGGCTTTTCACAAAAGGGTGTGACCCCAGCAGCATGGCGAACTTTGATGTCACGCCATGAAGAAACAAATTAGTATAACTCAATGAAATCCAGTCTGATCAGTACCAGACTTTACAGGCATGATGTCAGACCCGTCCTGAACAGATTGATGTGCCCATTGTCGGAAATACGGACAGCGCCACCTAGTGGCAACAGGAAATGTCATGGCTTTAATTTTGTTGTACTGATTTTCACAGGTTCATCGTGGCCACCTCAAAAGCGGTGAATATCACCATCAGTCCCTCGTGATGCTTCAGTGCAAAAAATGTGACTTTAAACTGAACGGCGCACCCTGGTGGCAACGCTGTTCAACATGAAAGATGAAGTTACTTTTGAGGGGCTTGGAAAGTTTATAGAGGCTTTAAACTTGGCACACACCTCCAATGTGGTGACGGCTTTGTTGTTATGTGATCATTTTCATTGAATAGGGCAAAATGGCTCCACAGCGCCCCCTACAAAATTTCAAAATCACAGCCCCTGCTCTGTGTTTTATGTATGAGTCTGAAACCTGGTAAGCTTATAGGAGATATCAAGATGTACAAAAAAGTCTCTTGGAGCAATATCCCAAATCCAACAGGAAGTCAGCCATTTTAAAATTAATGTGCAATTTTGGCAACATTTTCCCATCTTTTCAGGCATCGTTCTTTGACGAACTCCTCCAAGGGATTTCATCAGATTGCACTATTCTTCAGTGTGTGGAATCCAAAGACCTTTGTGTTGTTAAATTGCGAAGCTTTTTACGTTCAGGGAAACGGGGTGGTTATGGCGGCATGTAGACTCTCAATCACTCGCCAAAACGCAGTAATCTGCTGTTACTCAAAAACACAATGTCCAATCTCACCCAAAGGTCGCAGGCATAATGAGACTCGAGTTCGGAAATGTTTGTTATGCCATTTGTACATAATGGTTAGAGCGCCACCTAGTGGAACGACTAGCTAATCATGAATGAATGAGTTGAAATGTTAGCTGGTGGTTAAATGCATGAATTCCATCAATGTGACATCGATCGGACGTGCTGGTTTTAGGTGTTGGGCGTGGCTCGACGCGATGGGGTGCGAGGGCCCTCATAACGCTGCTTGCAGCTTTAATTATTAGGGCCCGAGCACTGACAGTGCGAAGGCCCTATTGTAATTGCTCTGTTTATTAGGGCCCGAGCACCGAGAGTGCGAAGGCCCTATTGTATCTGCTCCGTTTCTTATTATTATTATTAGGGCCCGAGCACTGACAGTGCGAAGGCCCTATTGTAATTGCTCTGTTTATTATTATTATTATTATTATTAGGGCCCGAGCACCGAGAGTGCGAAGGCCCTATTGTATCTGCTCCGTTTCTTATTATTATTATTATTATTATTATTATTATTATTATTATTATTATTATTATTATTATTCAGGCAAAACAAGGGCCTTTTTGAGGGCCTAAACATGCTCAAAAACTCATGAAATTTTGCAGACATGCCAGGTCTGGTGAAAAATTTTGTATTTTAATGGTTTTACTTATGAGCACTGGGAAATGGCTCTAGAGCGCCACCTATGCCTTGTTAAATGCAGCCCTACGACCACATAGTTTGAGCTACATGTATGAAATTTGGCACACATGTGTATCATGACGAGCCGAACAAAAAAGTCAGTGGGCCCATTGATGCAAACCCAACAGGAAGTCCGCAATTTAGAAGTGAAGGTGACATTTTGGCTCTAATTTTGTCGTTTCCATGCCTCGAACTTTAACGAACTCCTCCTTGGAAATTGGTCGTATAAGCTTCATATTTGGTCAGTGCCAACTACACCCTTGTGCCATGTTAAATTGCGGAGCTTTTGAGTTTTCACAATACCATGAGGCCGTGGCGCCACGGCGAATTTCGATGACTCGCCATGAAAATCTTATTGCCTCTCATTCTGTCATACATTGTCCGATCTGGACCAAAGAGCACACATATGATAAGGCTCCAGCCCTGAACATATTTCAACTGCCATATTTGACGTCAGCAACAGCGCCACCTAGTGGGAACAGGAAATGTCATGTTTTACACTTTGGGGTACAGTATTGTGATGGGTGACATCTGCAGCCTCAAATTTCTCCAGGAAAGGCGTAAGGAGTTGGTCTTGGGGTACAGTGAAAACTGTGACTTTTCACGAAAGGGTTTGACCTCAGCAGCATGGCGAACTTTGATATCTCGCCATGAAGAAACAAATTAGTATAACTCCATGAAATCCAGTCTGATTAGTACCAGACTTTACAGGCATGATATCAGACCCGCCCTGAACAAATTGATGTGCCCATTGTCAGGAATATGAAGAGCGCCACCTAGTGGCAACAGGAAATGTCATGTCTTACACTTTGTTGTACTGATTTTCACAGGTTCATTGTGGATACCTCAAAAGCGGTGAATGTCACCGTCAGTCCTTCATGATGCTGCAGTGCGAAAATTGTGACTTTATACTGAACGGTGCACCCTGGTAGCAACGCTGTTCACCATGAAAGATGAAGTGGCTTTTGAGGGGCTTGGAAAGTTTATAGAGGCTTGAAATTTGGCACACACCTCCAAATGGATGTAGGCTTTGTTGTCATGTGATCATTTTCATTGAATAGCGCGAAATTGCTCCACAGCGCCCCCTACAAAATTTCAAAACCACAGCCCCAGCTCTGTGTTTTATGTATGAGTCTGAAACCTGGTAAGCTTATAGGAGATATCAAGATGTACAAAAAAGTCTCTTGGAGCAATATCCAAAATCCAACAGGAAGTCAGCCATTTTAAAATTAATGTGCAATTTTGGCAACATTTTCCCCTCTTTCCAGGCACCGTTCTTTGACGAACTCCTCCAAGGGATTTCATCATATTGAACCAATCTCCAGTGTGTGGAATCTAAAGACCTTTGTGATGTTAAATTGCGAAGCTTTTTACGTTCAGTGAAACGGGGTGGTTATGGTGGCACTTAGAGTTTGAATCACTCGCCAAAAAGCAGTAATCTGCTGTCACTCAAAAACACAATGTCCAATCTCTCCCAAAGCTCATAGGCGTGATGAGACTCGAGCTCGGAAATGTTTGTTATGCCATTTGTGCATAAGGGTTAGAGTGGAACGACTAACAAATCATGAATGAATGAGTTGAAATGTTAGCTGGTGGTTAAATGCATGAATTCCATCAATGTGACATGAGATCGGAGGTGCTGGTTTTAGGTGTTGGGCGTGGCTCGACGCGCCGGGGGTGCGAGGGCCCTCATAACGCTGCTTGCAGCTTTAATTATTATTATTATTATTATTATTCACCCCAAACAAGGGCCTTTTTGAGGGCCTAAACATGCTCAAAAACTCATGAAATTTTGCACACATGCCAGGTCTGGTGAAAAATTTTGTATTTTAATGGTTTTACATATGAGCACTGGGAAATGGCTCTACAGCGCCACCTATGCCTTGTTAAATGCAGCCCTACGACCACATCGTTTGAGCTACATGTATGAAATTTGGCACACATGTGTATCATGCCAAGACGAATAAAAAAGTCTGTGGGCCCATTGACGCAAACCCAACAGGAAGTCCGCCATTTGGAAGAGAAGGTGACATTTTGGCTCTAATTTTGCCATTTCCATGCCTCGAACTTTAACGAACTCCTCCTTGGAAATTGGTCGTATAAGCTTCATATTTGGTCAGTGCCAACTACACCCTTGTGCCATGTTAAATTGCGGAGCTTTTGAGTTTTCACAATACCATGAGGCCGTGGCGCCACGGCGAATTTCGATGACTCGCCATGAAAATCTTATTGCCTCTCATTCTGTCATACATTGTCCGATCTGGACCAAGGAGCACACATATGATAAGGCTCCAGCCCTGAACATATTTCAACTGCCATATTTGACGTCAGCAACAGCGCCACCTAGTGGGAACAGGAAATGTCATGTTTTACACTTTGGGGTACAGTATTGTGATGGGTGACATCTGCAGCCTCAAATTTCTCCAGGAAAGGCGTAAGGAGTTGGTCTTGGGGTACAGTGAAAACTGTGACTTTTCACGAAAGGGTGTGACCTCAGCAGCATGGCGAACTTTGATATCTCGCCATGAAGAAACAAATTAGTATAACTCCATGAAATCCAGTCTGATTAGTACCAGACTTTACAGGCATGATGTCAGACCCGCCCTGAACAAATTGATGTGCCCATTGTCAGGAATATGAAGAGCGCCACCTAGTGGCAAAAGGAAATGTCATGTCTTACACTTTGTTGTACTGATTTTCACAGGTTCGTTGTGGATACCTCAAAAGCGGTGAATGTCACCGTCAGTCCTTCATGATGCTGCAGTGCGAAAATTGTGACTTTATACTGAACGGTGCACCCTGGTGGCAACGCGGTCCACCATGAAAGATGAAGTGGCTTTTGAGGGGCTTGGAAAGTTTATAGAGGCTTGAAATTTGGCACACACCTCCAATGTGATGAAGGCTTTGTTGTTATGTGATCATTTTCATTGAATAGCGCGAAATGGCTCCACAGCGCCCCCTACAATATTTCAAAACATCAGCCCCTGCTCTGTGTTTTATCTATGAGTCTGAAACCTGGTAAGCTTATGGAAGATATTAAGATGTACAAAAAAGTCTCTTGGAGCAATATCCCAAATCCAACAGGAAGTCAGCCATTTTAAAATTAATGTGTAATTTTGGCAACATTTTCCCCTCTTTCCAGGCACCGTTCTTTGACGAACTCCTCCAAGGGATTTCATCATATTGAACCATTCTCCAGTGTGTGGAATCTAAAGACCTTTGTGATGTTAAATTGCGAAGCTTTTTACGTTCAGGGAAACGGGATGGTCATGGCGCCACGTGGAGTTTGAATCACTCGCCAAAAAGCAGTAATCTGCTGTCACTCAAAAACACAATGTCCAATCTCTCCCAAAGGTCGCAGGCATGATGAGACTCAAGCTCGGAAATGTTTGTTATGCCATTTGTCATTAATGGTTAGAGCGCCACCTAGTGGGATGACTATAATCATGATTGAATGAGATGAAATGTTAGCTGTTGGTTAAATGCATGAATTCCATCAATGTGACATCAGATCGGACGTGCTGGTTTTAGGTGTTGGGTGTGGCTCGACACGCCGGGGTGCGAGGGCCCTCATAACGCTGCTTGCAGCTTTAATTATTATTATTATTATTATTATTATTATTCCGGCAAATGAATTGGCCTTTTGAGGGCCTAAACATGCTCGAAAACTCATGAAATTTTGCACACGCGTCAGGTCTGGTGAAAATTTACGTATTTTAATGTTCTCAGACATGGCCAGGGAAAATTAGCTCAGTAGCGCCACCTAGAAAAATGAAAAATGCGAGCCCCCGGTATGGGTATGACCTACATATTTGAAAGTCGGTACACCTATATAACGTTGAGAGTCGAACAAAAAAGTCTATTATGGCAATGTCCTAAACTCAACAGGAAGTCCGCCATTTTGGATTGAAGGTGACATTTTGGGTCTGATTTTACCGTTTCCATGCGTTGTACTTTAACGAACTCCTCCTTGGGATTTGGTCCTATAAGCTTCAAATTTGGACAGTGTCAACTACACCCTTGTGCCATGTTAAATTGCGGAGCTTTTGAGTTTTCACAATAGTATGAGGCCGTGGCGCCATGGCGAATTTTGATGACTCGCCATGAAAATCTTATTGCCTCTCATTCTGTCATACATGTTCCGATCTGGACTAAAGTGAACACATATGATAAGGCTCCACCCCTGAACATATTTCAACTGCCATATTTGACATCAAGGACAGCGCCACCTAGTGGGAACAGGAAATGTCATGTTTTACACTTTGGGGTACAGTATAGTGATGGGTGACATCTGCAGCCTCAAATTTCTCCAGGAAAGCCTTAAGGAGTTGGTCTTGGGTTACAGTGAAAACTGTGACTTTTTGCAAAAGGGTGTGACCCCAGCAGCATGGCGAACTTTGATGTCACGCCATGAAGAAACAAATTAGTATAACTCAATGAAATCCAGTCTGATCAGTACCAGACTTTACAGGCATGATGTCAGACCCGCCCTGAACAGATTGATGTGCCCATTGTCGGAAATACGGACAGCGCCACCTAGTGGCAACAGGAAATGTCATGGCTTTAATTTTGTTGTACTGATTTTCACAGGTTCATCTTGGCCACCTCAAAAGCGGTGAATATCACCATCAGTCCCTCGTGATGCTTCAGTGCAAAAATTGTGACTTTAAACTGAACGGCGCACCCTGGTGGCAACGCTGTTCAACATGAAAGATGAAGTGGCTTTTGAGGGTCTTGGCAAGTTTATAGAGGCTTGAAATTTGGCACACACCTCCAAATGGATGAAGGCTTTGTTGGCATGTGATCATTTTCATTGAATAGCGCGAAATTGCTCCACAGCGCCCCCTACAAAATTTCAAAACCACAGCCCCTGCTCTGTGTTCTATGTATGATTCTGAAACCTGGTAAGCTTATAGGAGATATCAAGATGTACAAAAAAGTCTCTTGGTGCAATATCCCAAATCCAACAGGAAGTCAGCCATTTTAAAATTAATGTGTAATTTTGGCAACATTTTCCCCTCTTTCCAGGCACCGTTCTTTGACGAACTCCTCCAAGGGATTTCATCATATTGAACCAATCTCCAGTGTGTGGAATCTAAAGACCTTTGTGATGTTAAATTGCGAAGCTTTTTACGTTTAGTGAAACGGGGTGGTTATGGTGGAACTTAGAGTTTGAATCACTCGCAGAAAAGCAGTAATCTGCTGTCACTCAAAAACACAATGTCCAATCTCTCCCAAACGTCTCAGGTGTGATAAGACTCGAGCTCGGAAGTGTTTGTTATGCCATTTGTACATAATGGTTAGAGCGCCACCTAGTGGAACGACTAACAAATCATGAATGAATGAGTTGAAATGTTAGCTGGTGGTTAAATGCATGAATTCCATCAATGTGACATCAGATCGGAGGTGCTGGTTTTAGGTGTTGGGCTTGGCTCGACGCGCCGGGGGTGCGAGGGCCCTCGTAACGCTGCTTGCAGCTTTAATTATTAGGGCCCGAGCACTGACAGTGCGAAGGCCCTATTGTATCTGCTCCGTTTCTTATTATTATTATTATTCACCCCAAACAAGGGCCTTTTTGAGGGCCTAAACATGCTCAAAAACTCATGAAATTTTGCACACATGCCAGGTCTGGTGAAAAATTTTGTATTTTAATGGTTTTACATATGAGCACTGGGAAATGGCTCTACAGCGCCACCTATGCCTTGTAAAATGCAGCCCTACGACCACATCGTTTGGGCTACATGTATGAAATTTGGCACACATGTGTATCATGCCAAGACGAACAAAAAAGTCAGTGGGCCCATTGACGCAAACCCAACAGGAAGTCCGCAATTTAGAAGTGAAGGTGACATTTTGGCTCTAATTTTGCCATTTCCATGCCTCGAACTTTTGCGAACTCCTCCTTGGGATTTGGTTGTATAAGCTTCATCTTTGGTCAGTGTCAACTACACACCTTGGCCATGTTAAATTGCGGAGCTTTTGAGTTTTCACAATACTATGAGGCCGTGGCGCCATGGCGAATTTCGATGACTCGCCATGAAAATCTTATTGCCTCTCATTTTGTCATAGATTTTCTGACCTTGACCAAAGTGAACACATATGATAAGACTCCACCCCTGAACATATTTCAACTGCCATATTTGACACCAGGGACAGCGCCACCTAGTGGGAACAGGAAATGTCATGTTTTACACTTTGGGGTACAGTATAGTGATGGGTGACATCTGCAGCCTCAAATTTCTCCAGGAAAGCCTTAAGGAGTTGGTCTTGGGTTACAGTGAAAACTGTGACTTTTCGCAAAAGGGTGTGACCCCAGCAGCATGGCGAACTTTGATGTCACGCCATGAAGAAACAAATTAGTATAACTCAATGAAATCCAGTCTGTTCAGTACCAGACTTTACAGGCATGATGTCAGACCCGCCCTGAACAGATTGATGTGCCCATTGTCGGAAATACGGACAGCGCCACCTAGTGGCAACAGGAAATGTCATGGCTTTAATTTTGTTGTACTGATTTTCAAAGGTTCATCGTGGCCACCTCAAAAGCGGTGAATATCACCATCAGTCCCTCGTGATGCTTCAGTGCAAAAATTGTGACTTTAAACTGAACAGCGCACCCTGGTGGCAACGCGGTTCACCATGAAAGATGAAGTGGCTTTTGAGGGGCTTGGCAAGTTTATAGAGGCTTGAAATTTGGCACACACCTCCAAATGGATGTAGGCTTTGTTGTCATGTGATCATTTTCATTGAATAGCGCGAAATTGCTCCACAGCGCCCCCTACAAAATTTCAAAACAACAGCCCCAGCTCTGTGTTTCATCTATGAGTCTGAAACCTGGTAAGCTTATGGAAAATATCAAGATGTACAAAAAAGTCTCTTGGAGCAATATCCCAAATCCAACAGGAAGTCAGCCATTTTAAAATTAATGTGTAATTTTGGCGACATTTTCCCCTCTTTCCAGGCTTCATACTTTGACGAACTCCTCCAAGGGATTTCATCATATTGAACCATTCTCCAGTGTGTGGAATCTAAAGACCTTTGTGATGTTAAATTGCGAAGCTTTTTACGTTCAAGGAAACGGGGTGGTCATGGCGGCACGTGGAGTTTCAATCACTGGCCAAAAAGTAGTAATATGCTGTCACTCAAAGACACAAAGTCCAATCTCTCCCAAAGGTCGCAGGCGTGATGAGACTCGAGCTCGGAAATGTTTGTTATGCCCTTTGTCTATAATGGTTAGAGCGCCACCTAGTGGAACGACTATACTCATGGTTGAACCAAATGAAATGTTAACTGGTGGTTAAATGCATGAATTCCATCAATGTGACATCAGATCGGACGTGCTGGTTTTAGGTGTTGGGCGTGGCTCGACGCGCCGGGGGTGCGAGGGCCCTCATAACGCTGCTTGCAGCTTTAATTATTATTATTATTATTATTATTATTATTATTCAGGCGAAACAAGGGCCTTTTTGAGGGCCTAAATATGCTCAAAAACTCATGAAATTTTGCACACATGCCAGGTCTGGTGAAAAATTTTGTATTTTAATGGTTTTACATATGAGCACTGGGAAATGGCTCTACAGCGCCACCTATGCCTTGTTAAATGCAGCCCTACGACCACATCGTTTGAGCTACATGTATGAAATTTGGCACACATGTGTATCATGCCAAGACGAACAAAAAAGTCAGTGGGCCCATTGACGCAAACCCAACAGGAAGTCCGCCATTTGGAAGAGAAGGTGACATTTTGGCTCTAATTTTGCCATTTCCATGCCTCGAACTTTTGCGAACTCCTCCTTGGGGTTTCATTTCATAACCTTCAAATTTGGACAGTGTCAACTACACCCTTGTGCCATGTTAAATTGCGGAGCTTTTGAGTTTTCACAATACTATGAGGCCGTGGCGCCATGGCGAATTTCGATGACTCGCCATCAAAATCTTATTGCCTCTCATTTTGTCATACATTTTCTGACCTTGACCAAAGTGAACACATATGATAAGGCTCCACCCCTGAACATATTTCAACTGCCATATTTGACCTCAAGGACAGCGCCACCTAGTGGGAACAGGAAATGTCATGTTTTACACTTTGGGGTACAGTATAGTGATGGGTGACATCTGCAGCCTCAAATTTCTCCAGAAAAGCCTTAAGGAGTTGGTCTTGGGTTACAGTGAAAACTGTGAGTTTTCGCGAAAGGGTGTGACCCCAGCAGCATGGCGAACTTTGATGTCACGCCATGAAGAAACAACTTAGTATAACTCAATGAAATCCAGTCTGATCAGTACCAGACTTTACAGGCATGATGTCAGACCCGCCCTGAACAGATTGATGTGCCCATTGTCAGGAATATGAAGAGCGCCACCTAGTGGCAACAGGAAATGTCATGTCTTACACTTTGTTGTACTGATTTTCACAGGTTCATTGTGGACACCTCAAAAGCGGTGAATATCACCGTCAGTCCCTCGTGATGCTTTAGTGCAAAAATTGTGACTTTATACTGAACGGCGCACCCTGGTGGCAACGCTGTTCACCATGAAAAATGAAGTGGCTTTTGAGGGGCTTGGAAAGTTTAAAAAGTCTTGAAATTTGGCGCACACCTCCAATGTGCATAAGGCTTTGTTGTTATGTGATCATTTTCATTGAATAGCGCAAAATGGCTCCACAGCGCCCCCTACGAAATTTCAAAACATCAGCCCCAGCTCTGTGTTTTATGTATGAGTCTTAAACCTGGTAAGCTTATAGGAGATATCAAGATGTACAAAAAAGTCTCTTGGAGCAATATCCCAAATCCAACAGGAAGTCAGCCATTTTAAAATTAATGTGTAATTTTGGCAACATTTTCCCCTCTTTCCAGGCACCGTTCTTTGACGTACTCCTCCAAGGGATTTCATCATATTGAACCAATCTCCAGTGTGTGGAATCTAAAGACCTTTGTCATGTTAAATTGCGAAGCTTTTTACGTTCAGGGAAACGGGGTTGTCATGGTGGCACGTGGAGTTTCAATCACTCGCCAAAAAGCAGTAATCTGCTGTCACTCAAAATCTAAATGTCCAAATTCTCCCAAAGGTCGCAGGCGTGATGAGACTCGAGCTTGGAAATGTTTGTTATGCCATTTGTCAGTAATGGTTAGAGCGCCACCTAGTGGGACGACTATAATGATGATTGAATGAGATGAAATGTTAGCTGGTGGTTAAATGCATGAATTCCATCAATGTGACATCAGATCGGAGGTGCTGGTTGTAGGTGTTGGGCGTGGCTCGACGCGATGGGGTGCGAGGGCCCTCATAACGCTGCTTGCAGCTTTAATTAGGGCCCGAGCACTGAGAGTGCGAAGGCCCTATTGTATCTGCTCCGTTTCTTATTATTATTATTATTCAGGCAAAACAAGGGCCTTTTTGAGGGCCTAAACATGCTCAAAAACTCATGAAATTTTGCACACATGCCAGGTCTGGTGAAAAATTTTGTATTTTAATGGTTTTACATATGAGCACTGGGAAATGGCTCTACAGCGCCACCTATGCCTTGTTAAATGCAGCCCTACGACCACATGGTTTGAGCTACATGTATGAAATTTGGCACACATGTGTATCATGCCAAGACGAACAAAAAAGTCTGTGGGCCCATTGACGCAAACCCAACAGGAAGTCCGCCATTTGGAAGAGAAGGTGACATTTTGGCTCTAATTTTGCCATTTCCATGCCTCGAACTATTGCGAACTCCTCCTTGGGATTTGGTTGTATAAGCTTCATCTTTGGTCAGTGTCAACTACACACCTGGGCCATGTTAAATTGCGGAGCTTTTGAGTTTTCACAATACTATGAGGCCGTGGCGCCATGGCGAATTTCGATGACTCGCCATGAAAATCTTATTGCCTCTCATTTTGTCATACATTTTCTGACCTTGACCAAAGTGAACACATATGATAAGGCTCCACCCCTGAACATATTTCAACTGCCATATTTGACACCAGGGACAGCGCCACCTAGTGGGAACAGGAAATGTCATGTTTTACACTTTGGGGTACAGTATAGTGATGGGTGACACCTGCAGCCTCAAATTTCTCCAGGAAAGCCTTAAGGAGTTGGTCTTGGATTACAGTGAAAACTGTGACTTTTCGCAAAAGGGTGTGACCCCAGCAGCATGGCGAACTTTGATGTCACGCCATGAAGAAACAAATTAATATAACTCAATGAAATCCAGTCTGATCAGTACCAGACTTTACAGGCATGATGTCAGACCCGCCCTGAACAGATTGACGTGCCCATTGTCGGAAATACGGACAGCGCCACCTAGTGGGAACAGGAAATGTCATGGCTTTAATTTTGTTGTACTGATTTTCACAGGTTCATCGTGGCCACCTCAAAAGCGGTGAATATCACCATCAGTCCCTCGTGATGCTTCAGTGCAAAAATTGTGACTTTACACTGAACGGCGCACCCTGGTGGCAACGCGGTTCAACATGAAAGATGAAGTGACTTTTGAGGGGCTTGGAAAGTTTATAGAGGCTTGAAATTTGGCACACACCCCCAAATGGATGAAGGCTTTGTTGTCATGTGATCATTTTCATTGAATAGCTCGAAATTGCTCCACAGCGCCCCCTACAAAGTTTCAAAATATCAGCCCCTGCTCTGTGTTTTATCTATGAGTCTGAAACTTGGTAAGCTCATGGAAGATATTAAGATGTACAAAAAAGTCTCTTGGAGCAATATCCCAAATCCAACAGGAAGTCAGCCATTTTAAAATTCATGTGTAATTTTGATGACATTTTCCCCTCTTTTCAGGCTTCATACTTTGACGAACTCCTCCAAGGGATTTCATCAGATTGGACCGATCTGAAGTTTGTGGAATCTAAAGACCTTTGTGATGTTAAATTGCGAAGCTTTTTCCGTTCAGGGAAACGGGGTGGTCATGGCGGCACGTAGAGTTTCAATCACTCGCAAAAAGCAGTAATCTGCTGTCACTAAAAAACACAATGTCCAATCTCTCCCAAAGGTCGCAGGTGTGATGAGACTCGAGCTTGGAAATGTTTGTTATGCTATTTGTCAATAATGGTTAGAGCGCCACCTAGTGGCATGACTATAATCCTGGTTGAATAAGATGAAATGTTAGCTGGTGATTAAAAGCATGAAATCCATCAATGTGACATCACATCGGACGTGCCGGTTTGAGGTGTTGGCAGTGGCTCGACGTGCCGGGGGTGCGAGGGCCCTCATAACGCTGCTTGCAGCTTTAATTATTATTATTATTATTATTTCGGCAAATGAATTGGCCGTTTGAGGGCCTAAACATGCTCGAAAACTCATGAAATTTTGCACACGCGTCAGGTCTGGTGAAAATTTACGTATTTTAATGTTCTCAGACATGGCCAGGGAAAATTAGCTCAGTAGCGCCACCTAGAAAAATGAAAAACGCGAGCCCCCGGTATGGGTATGACCTACATGTTTGAAAGTCGGTACACCTATATAACGTTCAGAGTCGAACAAAAAAGTCTATTATGGCAGTGTCCTAAACCCAACAGGAAGTCCGCCATTTTGGATTGAAGGTGACATTTTGGCTCTGATTTTACCATTTCCATGCCTCGAACTTTGACGAACTCCTCCTTGTGATTTGGTTGTATAAGCTTCATCTTTGGTCAGTGTCAACTACATACCTGGGCCATGTTAAATTGCGGAGCTTTTGAGTTTTCACAATACCATGAGGCCGTGGCGCCATGGCGAATTTCGATGACTCGCCATGAAAATCTTATTGCCTCTCATTTTGTCATACATTTTCTGACCTTGACCAACGTGAACACATATGATAAGGCTCCACCCCTGAACATATTTCAACTGCCATATTTGACACCAGGGACAGCGCCACCTAGTGGGAACAGGAAATGTCATGTTTTACACTTTGGGGTACAGTATTGTGATGGGTGACATCTGCAGCCTCAAATTTCTCCAGGAAAGCCTTAAGGAGTTGGTCTTGGGTTACAGTGAAAACTGTGAGTTTTCGCAAAAGGGTGTGACACCAGCGGCATGGCGAACTTTGATGTCACGCCATGAAGAAACAAATTAGTATAACTCAATGAAATCCAGTCTGATCAGTACCAGACTTTACAGGCATGATGTCAGACCCGCCCTGAACAGATTGATGTGCCCATTGTCGGGAATACGGACAGCGCCACCTAGTGGCAACAGGAAATGTCATGGCTTTAATTTTGTTGTACTGATTTTCACAGGTTCATCGTGGCCACCTCAAAAGCGGAGAATATCACCATCAGTCCCTCATGATGCTTCAGTGCAAAAATTGTGACTTTAAACTGAACGGCGCACCCTGGTGGCAACGCGGTCCACCATGAAAGATGAAGTGGCTTTTGAGGGTCTTGGCAAGTTTATAGAGGCTTGAAATTTGGCACACACCTCCAATGTGATGAAGGCTTTGTTGTTATGTGATCATTTTCATTGAATAGCGCGAAATGGCTCCACAGCGCCCCCTACAATATTTCAAAATATCAGCCCCTGCTCTGTGTTTTATGTATGATTCTGAAACCTGGTAAGCTTATAGGAGATATCAAGATGTACAAAAAAGTCTCTTGGAGCAATATCCCAAATCCAACAGGAAGTCAGCCATTTTAAAATTAATGTGCAATTTTGGCAACATTTTCCCCTCTTTTCAGGCACCCTTCTTTGACGAACTCCTCCAAGGGATTTCATCAGATTGATGCGATCTCCTGTGTGTGGAATCTAAAGACCTTTGTGATGTTAAATTGCGAAGCTTTTTACATTCAGGGAAACGGGGTGGTCATGGCGGTACGTAGAGTTTCAATCACTCGCCAAAAAGCAGTAATCTGCTGTCACTCAAAGACACAATGTCCAATCTCTCCCAAAGCTCATAGGCGTGATGAGACTCGAGCTCGGAAATGTTTGTTATGCCATTTGTACATGATGGTTAGAGCGCCACCTAGTGGAACGACTAACTAATCATGAATGAATGAGTTGAAATGTTAGCTGGTGGTTAAATGCATGAATTCCATCAATGTGACATCAGATCGGACGTGCTGGTTTTAGGTGTTGGGCGTGGCTCGACGCGCCGGGGGTGCGAGGGCCCTCATAACGCTGCTTGCAGCTTTAATTATTAGGGCCCGAGCACTGAGAGTGCGAAGGCCCTATTGTATCTGCTCCGTTTCTTATTATTATTATTATTATTAGGGCCCGAGCACCGAGAGTGCGAAGGCCCTATTGTATCTGCTCCGTTTCTTATTATTATTATTAGGGCCCGAGCACCGAGAGTGCGAAGGCCCTATTGTATCTGCTCCGTTTCTTCTTCTTATTATTATTATTATTATTATTATTATTATTATTATTATTATTATTATTATTCAGGCGAAACAAGGGCCTTTTTGAGGGCCTAAACATGCTCAAAAACTCATGAAATTTTGCACACATGCCAGGTCTGGTGAAAAATTTTGTATTTTAATGGTTTTACATATGAGCACAGGGAAATGGCTCTAGAGCGCCACCTATGCCTTGTTAAATGCAGCCCTACGACCACATCGTTTGAGCTACATGTATGAAATTTGGCACACATATGTATCATGCCAAGACGAACAAAAAAGTCTGTGGGCCCATTGACGCAAACCCAACAGGAAGTCCGCCATTTGGAAGAGAAGGTGACATTTTGGCTCTAATTTTGCCATTTCCATGCCTCGAACTTTTGCGAACTCCTCCTTGGGGTTTGATTTCATAACCTTCAAATTTGGACAGTGTCAACTACACCCTTGTGCCATGTTAAATTGCGGAGCTTTTGAGTTTTCACAATACTATGAGGCCGTGGCGCCATGGCGAATTTCGATGACTCGCCATGAAAATCTTATTGCCTCTCATTTTGTCATACATTTTCTGACCTTGACCAAAGTGAACACATATGATAAGGCTCCACCCCTGAACATATTTCAACTGCCATATTTGACACCAGGTACAGCGCCACCTAGTGGGAACAGGAAATGTCATGTTTTACACTTTGGGGTACAGTATTGTGATGGGTGACATCTGCAGCCTCAAATTTCTCCAGGAAAGCCTTAAGGAGTTGGTCTTGGGTTACAGTGAAAACTGTGACTTTTCACGAAAGGGTGTGACCCCAGCAGCATGGTGAACTTTGATGTCACGCCATGAAGAAACAAATTAGTATAACTCAATGAAATCCAGTCTGATCAGTACCAGACTTTACAGGCATGATGTCAGACCCGCCCTGAACAGATTGATGTGCCCATTGTCGGAAATACGGACAGCGCCACCTAGTGGCAACAGGAAATGTCATGGCTTTAATTTTGTTGTACTGATTTTCACAGGTTCATCGTGGCCACCTCAAAAGCGGTGAATATCAACATCAGTCCCTCGTGATGCTTCAGTGCAAAAATTGTGACTTTAAACTGAACGGCGCACCCTGGTGGTAACGCGGTTCACCATGAAAGATGAAGTGGCTTTTGAGGGGCTTGGAAAGTTTATAGAGGCTTGAAATTTGGCACACACCTCCAAATGGATGAACGCTTTGTTGGCATGTGATCATTTTCATTGAATAGCGCGAAATGGCTCCACAGCGCCCCCTACAATATTTCAAAACATCAGCCCCTGCTCTGTGTTTCATCTATGAGTCTGACACTTGGTAAGCTTGTGTAAGATATCAAGATGTACAAAAAAGTCTCTTGGAGCAATATCCCAAATCCAACAGGAAGTCAGCCATTTTAAAATTAATGTGTAATTTTGATGACATTTTCCCCCCTTTTCAGGCCTCATACTTTGACGAACTCCTCCAAGGGATTTCATCATATTGAAGCATTCTTCAGTGTGTAGAATCTAAAGACCTTTGTGATGTTAAATTGCGAAGCTTTTTCCGTTCAGGGAAACGGGGTGGTCATGGCGGCACGTAGAGTTTCAATCACTCGCAAAAAGCAGTAATCTGCTGTCACTAAAAAACACAATGTCCAATCTCTCCCAAAGGTCGCAGGTGTGATGAGACTCGAGCTTGGAAATGTTTGTTATGCTATTTGTCAATAATGGTTAGAGCGCCACCTAGTGGCATGACTATAATCCTGGTTGAATAAGATGAAATGTTAGCTGGTGATTAAAAGCATGAAATCCATCAATGTGACATCACATCGGACGTGCCGGTTTGAGGTGTTGGCAGTGGCTCGACGTGCCGGGGGTGCGAGGGCCCTCATAACGCTGCTTGCAGCTTTAATTATTATTATTAGGGCCCGAGCACTGACAGTGCGAAGGCCCTATTGTAATTGCTCTGTTTATTATTATTATTATTATTATTATTCCGGCAAATGAATTGGCCGTTTGAGGGCCTAAACATGCTCGAAAACTCATGAAATTTTGCACACGCGTCAGGTCTGGTGAAAATTTACGTATTTTAATGTTCTCAGACATGGCCAGGGAAAATTAGCTCAGTAGCGCCACCTAGAAAAATGAAAAACGCGAGCTCCCGGTATGGGTATGACCTACATGTTTGAAAGTCGGTACACCTATATAACTTTCAGAGTCGAACAAAAAAGTCTATTATGGCAATGTCCTAAACCCAAAAGGAAGTCCGCCATTTTGGATTGAAGGTGACATTTTGGCTCTGATTTTACCGTTTCCATGCCTCGAACTTTAACGAACTCCTCCTTGGGATTTGGTCCTATAAGCTTCAAATTTGGACAGTGTCAACTACACCCTTGTGCCATGTTAAATTGCGGAGCTTTTGAGTTTTCACAATACTATGAGGCCGTGGCGCCATGGCGAATTTCGATGACTCGCCATGAAAATCTTATTGCCTCTCATTTTGTCATACATTTTCTGACCTTGACCAAAGTGAACACATATGATAAGGCTCCACCCCTGAACATATTTCAACTGCCATATTTGACCTCAAGGACAGCGCCACCTAGTGGGAACAGGAAATGTCATGTTTAACACTTTGGGGTACAGTATAGTAATGGGTGACATCTGCAGCCTCAAATTTCTCCAGGAAAGCCTTAAGGAGTTGGTCTTGGGTTACAGTGAAAACTGTGAGTTTTCGCGAAAGGGTGTGACCCCAGCAGCATGGCGAACTTTGATGTCACGCCATGAAGAAAGAAATTAGTATAACTCAATGAAATCCAGTCTGATCAGTACCAGACTTTACAGGCATGATGTCAGACCCGCCCTGAACAGATTGATGTGCCCATTGTCAGAAATACGGACAGCGCCACCTAGTGGCAACAGGAAATGTCATGGCTTTAATTTTGTTGTACTGATTTTCACAGGTTCATCGTGGCCACCTCAAAAGCGGTGAATATCACCATCAGTCCCTCGTGATGCTTCAGTGCAAAAATTGTGACTTTAAACTGAACGGCGCACCCTGGTGGCAACGCTGTTCACGATGAAAGATGAAGTGGCTTTTGAGGGTCTTGGCAAGTTTATAGAGGCTTGAAATTTGGCACACACCTCCAATGTCACGAAGGCTTTGTTGTTATGTGATCATTTTCATTGAATATCCCAAACTGGCTCCACAGCGCCCCCTACAAAATTTCAAAACCACAGCCCCAGCTCTGTGTATTATGTATGAATCTGAAACCTGGTAGGCTTATAGGAGATATCAAGATGTACAAAAAAGTCTCTTGGAGCAATATCCCAAATCCAACAGGAAGTCAGCCATTTTAAAATTAATGTGCAATTTTGGCGACATTTTCTCCTCTTTTCAGGCTTCATACTTTGACGAACTCCTCCAAGGGATTTCATCATATTGAACCATTCTCCAGTGTGTGGAATCTAAAGACCTTTGTGATGTTAAATTGCGAAGCTTTTTACGTCCAGGGAAACGGGGTGGTCATGGCGGCACTTAGAGTTTGAATCACTCGCCAAAAAGCAGTAATCTGCTGTCACTCAAAAACACAATGTCCAATCTCTCCCAAACGTCTCAGGTGTGATGAGACTCGAGCTTGGAAGTGTTTGTTATGCCATTTGTCAGTAATGGTTAGAGCGCCACCTAGTGGGACGACTATAATGATGATTGAATGAGATGAAATGTTAGCTGGTGGTTAAATGCATGAATTCCATCAATGTGACATCAGATCGGAGGTGCTGGTTGTAGGTGTTGGGCGTGGCTCGACGCAATGGGGTGCGAGGGCCCTCATAACGCTGCTTGCAGCTTTAATTATTATTATTATTATTATTATTATTATTATTCAGGCGAAACAAGGGCCTTTTTGAGGGCCTAAACATGCTCAAAAACTCATGAAATTTTGCACACATGCCAGGTCTGGTGAAAAATTTTGTATTTTAATGGTTTTACATATGAGCACTGGGAAATGGCTCTAGAGCGCCACCTATGCCTTGTTAAATGCAGCCCTACGACCACATCGTTTGAGCTACATGTATGAAATTTGGCACACATATGTATCATGCCAAGACGAACAAAAAAGTCTGTGGGCCCATTGACGCAAACCCAACAGGAAGTCCGCCATTTGGAAGAGAAGGTGACATTTTGGCTCTAATTTTGCCATTTCCATGCCTCGAACTTTTGCGAACTCCTCCTTGGGGTTTGATTTCATAACCTTCATATTTGGTCAGTGTCAACTACACCCTTGTGCCATGTTAAATTGCGGAGCTTTTGAGTTTTCACAATACTATGAGGCCGTGGCGCCATGGCGAATTTCGATGACTCGCCATGAAAATCTTATTGCCTCTCATTTTGTCATACATTTTCTGACCTTGACCAAAGTGAACACATATGATAAGGCTCCACCCCTGAACATATTTCAACTGCCATATTTGACACCAGGTACAGCGCCACCTAGTGGGAACAGGAAATGTCATGTTTTACACTTTGGGGTACAGTATTGTGATGGGTGACATCTGCAGCCTCAAATTTCTCCAGGAAAGCCTTAAGGAGTTGGTCTTGGGTTACAGTGAAAACTGTGACTTTTCACGAAAGGGTGTGACCCCAGCAGCATGGCGAACTTTGATGTCACGCCATGAAGAAACAAATTAGTATAACTCAATGAAATCCAGTCTGATCAGTACCAGACTTTACAGGCATGATGTCAGACCCGCCCTGAACAGATTGATGTGCCCATTGTCGGAAATACGGACAGCGCCACCTAGTGGCAACAGGAAATGTCATGGCTTTAATTTTGTTGTACTGATTTTCACAGGTTCATCGTGGCCACCTCAAAAGCGGTGAATATCAACATCAGTCCCTCGTGATGCTTCAGTGCAAAAATTGTGACTTTAAACTGAACGGCGCACCCTGGTGGTAACGCGGTTCACCATGAAAGATGAAGTGGCTTTTGAGGGGCTTGGAAAGTTTATAGAGGCTTGAAATTTGGCACACACCTCCAAATGGATGAACGCTTTGTTGGCATGTGATCATTTTCATTGAATAGCGCGAAATGGCTCCACAGCGCCCCCTACAATATTTCAAAACATCAGCCCCTGCTCTGTGTTTCATCTATGAGTCTGACACTTGGTAAGCTTGTGTAAGATATCAAGATGTACAAAAAAGTCTCTTGGAGCAATATCCCAAATCCAACAGGAAGTCAGCCATTTTAAAATTAATGTGTAATTTTGATGACATTTTCTCCCCTTTTCAGGCCTCATACTTTGACGAACTCCTCCAAGGGATTTCATCATATTGAAGCATTCTTCAGTGTGTAGAATCTAAAGACCTTTGTGATGTTAAATTACGAAGCTTTTTCCGTTCAGGGAAACGGGGTGGTCATGGCGGCACGTAGAGTTTCAATCACTCGCAAAAAGCAGTAATCTGCTGTCACTAAAAAACACAATGTCCAATCTCTCCCAAAGGTCGCAGGTGTGATGAGACTCGAGCTTGGAAATGTTTGTTATGCTATTTGTCAATAATGGTTAGAGCGCCACCTAGTGGCATGACTATAATCCTGGTTGAATAAGATGAAATGTTAGCTGGTGATTAAAAGCATGAAATCCATCAATGTGACATCACATCGGACGTGCCGGTTTGAGGTGTTGGCAGTGGCTCGACGTGCCGGGGGTGCGAGGGCCCTCATAACGCTGCTTGCAGCTTTAATTATTATTATTATTATTCAGGCGAAACAAGGGCCTTTTTGAGGGCCTAAACATGCTCAAAAACTCATGAAATTTTGCACACATGCCAGGTCTGGTGAAAAATTTTGTATTTTAATGGTTTTACATATGAGCACTGGGAAATGGCTCTAGAGCGCCACCTATGCCTTGTTAAATGCAGCCCTACGACCACATCGTTTGAGCTACATGTATGAAATTTGGCACACATATGTATCATGCCAAGACGAACAAAAAAGTCTGTGGGCCCATTGACGCAAACCCAACAGGAAGTCCGCCATTTGGAAGAGAAGGTGACATTTTGGCTCTAATTTTGCCATTTCCATGCCTCGAACTTTTGCGAACTCCTCCTTGGGGTTTGATTTCATAACCTTCATATTTGGTCAGTGTCAACTACACCCTTGTGCCATGTTAAATTGCGGAGCTTTTGAGTTTTCACAATACTATGAGGCCGTGGCGCCATGGCGAATTTCGATGACTCGCCATGAAAATCTTATTGCCTCTCATTTTGTCATACATGTTCCGATCTGGACCAAAGAGCACACATATGATAAGGCTCCACCCCTGAACATATTTCAACTGCCATATTTGACATCAAGGACAGCGCCACCTAGTGGGAACAGGAAATGTCATGTTTTACACTTTGGGGTACAGTATAGTGAAGGGTGACATCTGAAGCCTCAAATTTCTCCAGGAAAGCCTTAAGGAGTTGGTCTTGGGTTACAGTGAAAACTGTGAGTTTTCGCGAAAGGGTGTGACCCCAGCAGCATGGCGAACTTTGATGTCACGCCATGAAGAAACAAATTAGTATAACTCAATGAAATCCAGTCTGATCAGTACCAGACTTTACAGGCATGATGTCAGACCCGCCCTGAACAGATTGATGTGCCCATTGTCGGAAATACGGACAGCGCCACCTAGTGGCAACAGGAAATGTCATGGCTTTAATTTTGTTGTACTGATGTTCACAGGTTCATCGTGGCCACCTCAAAAGCGGTGAATATCAACATCAGTCCCTCGTGATGCTTCAGTGCAAAAATTGTGACTTTAAACTGAACGGCGCACCCTGGTGGCAACGCGGTTCACCATGAAAGATGAAGTGGCTTTTGAGGGGCTTGGAAAGTTTATAGAGGCTTGAAATTTGGCACACACCTCCAAATGGATGTAGGCTTTGTTGTCATGTGATCATTTTCATTGAATAGCGCGAAATTGCTCCACAGCGCCCCCTACAAAATTTCAAAACATCAGCCCCTGCTCTGTGTTTCATCTATGAGTCTGAAACCTGGTAAGCTTATGGAAAGTATCAAGATGTACAAAAAAGTCTCTTGGAGCAATATCCCAAATCCAACAGGAAGTCAGCCATTTTAAAATTAATGTGTAATTTTGGCGGCATTTTCCCCTCTTTTCAGGCTTCATACTTTGACGAACTCCTCCAAGGGATTTCATCATATTGAACCATTCTCCAGTGTGTGGAATCTAAAGACCTTTGTGATGTTAAATTGCGAAGCTTTTTACGTTCAAGGAAACGGGGTGGTCATGGCGGCACGTGGAGTTTCAATCACTCGCCAAAAAGCAGTAATATGCTGTCACTCAAAGACACAAAGTCCAATCTCTCCCAAAGGTCGCAGGCGTGATGAGACTCGAGCTCGGAAATGTTTGTTATGCCCTCTGTCTATAATGGTTAGAGCGCCACCTAGTGGGACGACTATACTCATGGTTGAACCAAATGAAATGTTAACTGGTGGTTAAATGCATGAATTCCATCAATGTGACATCAGATCGGAGGTGCTGGTTTCAGGTGTTGGGCATGGCTCGACACGCCGGGGGTGCGAGGGCCCTCATAACGCTGCTTGCAGCTTTAATTAGGGCCCGAGCACTGATAGTGCGAAGGCCCTATTGTATCTGCTCCGTTTCTTATTATTATTATTATTATTATTATTATTATTATTATTCAGGCGAAACAAGGGCCTTTTTGAGGGCCTAAACATGCTCAAAAACTCATGAAATTTTGCACACATGCCAGATCTGGTGAAAAATTTTGTATTTTAATGGTTTTACATATGAGCACTGGGAAATGGCTCTAGAGCGCCACCTATGCCTTGTTAAATGCAGCCCTACGACCACATCGTTTGAGCTACATGTATGAAATTTGGCACACATGTGTATCATGCCAAGACGAACAAAAAAGTCAGTGGGCCCATTGACGCAAACCCAACAGGAAGTCCGCCATTTGGAAGAGAAGGTGACATTTTGGCTCTAATTTTGCCATTTCCATGCCTCGAACTTTTGCGAACTCCTCCTTGGGGTTTGATTTCATAACCTTCATATTTGGTCAGTGTCAACTACACCCTTGTGCCATGTTAAATTGCGGAGCTTTTGAGTTTTCACAATACGGTGAGGCCGTGGCGCCATGGCGAATTTCGATGACTCGCCATGAAAATCTTATTGCCTCTCATTTTGTCATACATTTTCTGACCTTGACCAAAGTGAACACATATGATAAGGCTCCACCCCTGAACATATTTCAACTGCCATATTTGACACCAGGGACAGCGCCACCTAGTGGGAACAGGAAATGTCATGTTTTACACTTTGGGGTACAGTATAGTGATGGGTGACATCTGCAGCCTCAAATTTCTCCAGGAAAGCCTTAAGGAGTTGGTCTTGGGTTACAGTGAAAACTGTGACTTTTCACGAAAGGGTGTGACCCCAGCAGCATGGCGAACTTTGATGTCACGCCATGAAGAAACAAATTAGTATAACTCAATGAAATCCAGTCTGATCAGTACCAGACTTTACAGGCATGATGTCAGACCCGCCCTGAACAAATTGATATGCCCATTGTCGGAAATACGGACAGCGCCACCTAGTGGCAACAGGAAATGTCATGGCTTTAACTTTGTTGTACTGATTTTCACAGGTTGATCGTGGCCACCTCAAAAGCGGTGAATATCACCATCAGTCCCTCGTGATGCTTCAGTGCAAAAATTGTGACTTTAAACTGAACGGCGCACCCTGGTGGCAACGCAGTTCATCATGAAAGATGAAGTGGCTTTTGAGGGGCTTGGAAAGTTTATAGAGGCTTGAAATTTGGCACACACCTCCAAATGGATGAAAGCATTGTTGTTATGTAACCATTTTCCTTGAATAGCGCAAAATGGCTCCACAGCGCCCCCTACAATATTTCAAAACATCAGCCCCTGCTCTGTGTTTCATCTATGAGTCTGACACTTGGTAAGCTTGTGTAAGATATCAAGATGTACAAAAAAGTCTCTTGGAGCAATATCCCAAATCCAACAGGAAGTCAGCCATTTTAAAATTAATGTGTAATTTTGATGACATTTTCCCCTCTTTTCAGGCTTCATACTTTGACGAACTCCTCCAAGGGATTTCATCATATTGAAGCATTCTTCAGTGTGTAGAATCTAAAGACCTTTGTGATGTTAAATTGCGAAGCTTTTTCCGTTCAGGGAAACGGGGTGGTCATGGCGGCACGTAGAGTTTCAATCACTCGCAAAAAGCAGTAATCTGCTGTCACTAAAAAACACAATGTCCAATCTCTCCCAAAGGTCGCAGGTGTGATGAGACTCGAGCTTGGAAATGTTTGTTATGCTATTTGTCAATAATGGTTAGAGCGCCACCTAGTGGCATGACTATAATCCTGGTTGAATAAGATGAAATGTTAGCTGGTGATTAAAAGCATGAAATCCATCAATGTGACATCACATCGGACGTGCCGGTTTGAGGTGTTGGCAGTGGCTCGACGTGCCGGGGGTGCGAGGGCCCTCATAACGCTGCTTGCAGCTTTAATTATTATTATTATTATTATTATTATTCAGGCGAAACAAGGGCCTTTTTGAGGGCCTAAACATGCTCAAAAACTCATGAAATTTTGCACACATGCCAGGTCTGGTGAAAAATTTTGTATTTTAATGGTTTTACATATGAGCACTGGGAAATGGCTCTAGAGCGCCACCTATGCCTTGTTAAATGCAGCCCTACGACCACATCGTTTGAGCTACATGTATGAAATTTGGCACACATGTGTATCATGCCAAGACGAACAAAAAAGTCAGTGGGCCCATTGACGCAAACCCAACAGGAAGTCCGCCATTTGGAAGAGAAGGTGACATTTTGGCTCTAATTTTGCCATTTCCATGCCTCGAACTTTTGCGAACTCCTCCTTGGGGTTTCATTTCATAACCTTCATATTTGGTCAGTGTCAACTACACCCTTGTGCCATGTTAAATTGCGGAGCTTTTGAGTTTTCACAATACTATGAGGCCGTGGCGCCATGGCGAATTTTGATGACTCGCCATGAAAATCTTATTGCCTCTCATTTTGTCATACATTTTCTGACCTTGACCAAAGTGAACACATATGATAAGGCTCCACCCCTGAACATATTTCAACTGCCATATTTGACATAAGGGCCAGCGCCACCTAGTGGGAACAGGAAATGTCATGTTTTACACTTTGGGGTACAGTATAGTGATGGGTGACATCTGCAGTCTCAAATTTCTCCAGAAAAGCCTTAAGGAGTTGGTCTTGGGTTACAGTGAAAACTGTGACTTTTCGCAAAAGGGTGTGACCCCAGCAGCATGGCGAACTTTGATGTCACGCCATGAAGAAACAAATTAGTATAACTCAATGAAATCCAGTCTGATCAGTACCAGACTTTACAGGCATGATGACAGACCCGCCCTGAACAGATTGATGTGCCCATTGTCGGGAATACGGACAGCGCCACCTAGTGGCAACAGGAAATGTCATGGCTTTAATTTTGTTGTACTGATTTTCACAGGTTCATCGTGGCCACCTCAAAAGCGGTGAATATCACCATCAGTCCCTTGTGATGCTTCAGTGCAAAAATTGTGACTTTAAACTGAACGGCGCACCCTGGTGGCAACGTGGTTCACCATGAAAGATGAAGTGGCTTTTGAGGGGCTTGGAAAGTTTAAAAAGTCTTGAAATTTGGCGCACACCTCCAATGTTTTTAAGGCTTTGTTGTTATCTGATCATTTTCATTGAATATCCCAAAATGGCTCCACAGCGCCCCCTACAAAATTTCAAAATCACAGCCCCTGCTCTGTGTTTTATGTATGAGTCTGAAACCTGGTAAGCTTATAGGAGATATCAAGATGTACAAAAAAGTCTCTTGGAGCAATATCCCAAATCCAACAGGAAGTCAGCCATTTTAAAATTAATGTGCAATTTTGGCAACATTTTCCCCTCTTTTCAGGCATCGTTCTTTGACGAACTCCTCCAAGGGATTTCATCAGATTGGACCGATCTGCAGTTTGTGGAATCTAAAGACCTTTGTGATGTTAAATTGCGAAGCTTTTTACGTCCAGGGAAACGGGGTGGTTATGGCGGCACGTGGAGTTTCAATCACTCGCCAAAAAGCAGTAATCTGCTGTCACTCAAAAACACAATGTCCAATCTCTCCCAAACGTCTCAGGTGTGATGAGACTCGAGCTTGGAAGTGTTTGTTATGCCATTTGTACATAATGGTTAGAGCGCCACCTAGTGGAACGACTAACTAATCATGAATGAATGAGTTGAAATGTTAGCTGGTGGTTAAATGCATGAATTCCATCAATGTGACATCAGATCGGACGTGCTGGTTTTAGGTGTTGGGCGTGGCTTGACGCGCCGGGGGTGCGAGGGCCCTCATAACGCTGCTTGCAGCTTTAATTAGGGCCCGAGCACTGAGAGTGCGAAGGCCCTATTGTATCTGCTCCGTTTCTTATTATTATTAGGGCCCGAGCACCGAGAGTGCGAAGGCCCTATTGTATCTGCTCCGTTTCTTATTATTATTATTATTATTATTAGGGCCCGAGCACCGAGAGTGCGAAGGCCCTATTGTATCTGCTCCGTTTCTTATTATTATTATTATTATTATTATTATTATTAGGGCCCGAGCACTGAGAGTGCGAAGGCCCTATTGTATCTGCTCCGTTTCTTATTAGGGCCCGAGCACTGACAGTGCGAAGGCCCTATTGTATCTGCTCCGTTTCTTATTATTATTATTATTCACCCCAAACAAGGGCCTTTTTGAGGGCCTAAACATGCTCAAAAACTCATGAAATTTTGCACACATGCCAGGTCTGGTGAAAAATTTTGTATTTTAATGGTTTTACATATGAGCACTGGGAAATGGCTCTACAGCGCCACCTATGCCTTGTAAAATGCAGCCCTACGACCACATCGTTTGGGCTACATGTATGAAATTTGGCACACATGTGTATCATGCCAAGACGAACAAAAAAGTCAGTGGGCCCATTGATGCAAACCCAACAGGAAGTCCGAAATTTAGAAGTGAAGGTGACATTTTGGCTCTAATTTTGCCATTTCCATGCCTCGAACTTTTGCGAACTCCTCCTTGGGATTTGGTTGTATAAGCTTCATCTTTGGTCAGTGTCAACTACACACCTGGGCCATGTTAAATTGCGGAGCTTTTGAGTTTTCACAATACTATGAGGCCGTGGCGCCATGGCGAATTTCGATGACTCGCCATGAAAATCTTATTGCCTCTCATTTTGTCATACATTTTCTGACCTTGACCAAAGTGAACACATATGATAAGACTCCACCCCTGAACATATTTCAACTGCCATATTTGACACCAGGGACAGCGCCACCTAGTGGGAACAGGAAATGTCATGTTTTACACTTTGGGGTACAGTATAGTGATGGGTGACATCTGCAGCCTCAAATTTCTCCAGAAAAGCCTTAAGGAGTTGGTCTTGGGTTACAGTGAAAACTGTGACTTTTCGCAAAAGGGTGTGACCCCAGCAGCATGGCGAACTTTGATGTCACGCCATGAAGAAAGAAATTAGTATAACTCAATGAAATCCAGTCTGTTCAGTACCAGACTTTACAGGCATGATGTCAGACCCGCCCTGAACAGATTGATGTGCCCATTGTCGGAAATACGGACAGCGCCACCTAGTGGCAACAGGAAATGTCATGGCTTTAATTTTATTGTACTGATTTTCACAGGTTCATCGTGGCCACCTCAAAAGCGGTGAATATCACCATCAGTCCCTCGTGATGCTTCAGTGCAAAAATTGTGACTTTAAACTGAACAGCGCACCCTGGTGGCAACGCGGTTCACCATGAAAGATGAAGTGGCTTTTGAGGGGCTTGGCAAGTTTATAGAGGCTTGAAATTTGGCACACACCTCCAAATGGATGTAGGCTTTGTTGTCATGTGATCATTTTCATTGAATAGCGCGAAATTGCTCCACAGCGCCCCCTACAAAATTTCAAAACAACAGCCCCTGCTCTGTGTTTCATCTATGAGTCTGAAACCTGGTAAGCTTATGGAAAATATCAAGATGTACAAAAAAGTCTCTTGGAGCAATATCCCAAATCCAACAGGAAGTCAGCCATTTTAAAATTAATGTGTAATTTTGGCGACATTTTCCCCTCTTTTCAGGCTTCATACTTTGACGAACTCCTCCAAGGGATTTCATCATATTGAACCATTCTCCAGTGTGTGGAATCTAAAGACCTTTGTGATGTTAAATTGCGAAGCTTTTTACGTTCAAGGAAACAGGGTGGTCATGGCGGCACGTGGAGTTTCAATCACTGGCCAAAAAGCAGTAATATGCTGTCACTAAAAGACACAAAGTCCAATCTCTCCCAAAGGTCGCAGGCGTGATGAGACTCGAGCTCGGAAATGTTTGTTATGCCCTTTGTCTATAATGGTTAGAGCGCCACCTAGTGGGACGACTATACTCATGGTTGAACCAAATGAAATGTTAACTGGTGGTTAAATGCATGAATTCCATCAATGTGACATCAGATCGGACGTGCTGGTTTTAGGTGTTGGGCGTGGCTCGACGCGCCGGGGGTGCGAGGGCCCTCATAACGCTGCTTGCAGCTTTAATTATTATTATTATTCAGGCGAAACAAGGGCCTTTTTGAGGGCCTAAACATGCTCAAAAACTCATGAAATTTTGCACACATGCCAGGTCTGGTGAAAAATTTTGTATTTTAATGGTTTTACATATGAGCACTGGGAAATGGCTCTAGAGCGCCACCTATGCCTTGTTAAATGCAGCCCTACGACCACATCGTTTGAGCTACATGTATGAAATTTGGCACACATATGTATCATGCCAAGACGAACAAAAAAGTCTGTGGGCCCATTGACGCAAACCCAACAGGAAGTCCGCCATTTGGAAGAGAAGGTGACATTTTGGCTCTAATTTTGCCATTTCCATGCCTCGAACTTTTGCGAACTCCTCCTTGGGGTTTGATTTCATAACCTTCATATTTGGTCAGTGTCAACTACACCCTTGTGCCATGTTAAATTGCGGAGCTTTTGAGTTTTCACAATACTATGAGGCCGTGGCGCCATGGCGAATTTCGATGACTCGCCATGAAAATCTTATTGCCTCTCATTTTGTCATAGATTTTCTGACCTTGACCAAAGTGAACACATATGATAAGGCTCCACCCCTGAACATATTTCAACTGCCATATTTGACACCAGGTACAGCGCCACCTAGTGGGAACAGGAAATGTCATGTTTTACACTTTGGGGTACAGTATTGTGATGGGTGACATCTGCAGCCTCAAATTTCTCCAGGAAAGCCTTAAGGAGTTGGTCTTGGGTTACAGTGAAAACTGTGACTTTTCACGAAAGGGTGTGACCCCAGCAGCATGGCGAACTTTGATGTCACGCCATGAAGAAACAAATTAGTATAACTCAATGAAATCCAGTCTGATCAGTACCAGACTTTACAGGCATGATGTCAGACCCGCCCTGAACAGATTGATGTGCCCATTGTCGGAAATACGGACAGCGCCACCTAGTGGCAACAGGAAATGTCATGGCTTTAATTTTGTTGTACTGATTTTCACAGGTTCATCGTGGCCACCTCAAAAGCGGTGAATATCAACATCAGTCCCTCGTGATGCTTCAGTGCAAAAATTGTGACTTTAAACTGAACGGCGCACCCTGGTGGCAACGCGGTCCACCATGAAAGATGAAGTGGCTTTTGAGGGGCTTGGAAAGTTTATAGAGGCTTGAAAGTTGGCACACACCTCCAATGTGCTTAAGGCTTTGTTGTTATGTGATCATTTTCATTGAATAGCGCAAAATAACTCCACAGCGCCCCCTACAAAATTTCAAAACATCAGCCCCAGCTCTGTGTTTTATGTATGAGTCTGAAACCTGGTACGCTTATAGGAGATATCAAGATGTACAAAAAAGTCTCTTGGAGCAATATCCCAAATCCAACAGGAAGTCAGCCATTTTAAAATTAATGTGTAATTTTGGCGACATTTTCCCCTCTTTTCAGGCTTCATACTTTGACGAACTCCTCCAAGGGATTTCATCAGATTGGACCGATCTGAAGTTTGTGGAATCTAAAGACCTTTGTTATGTTAAATTGCGAAGCTTTTTACATTCAGGGAAACGGGGTGGTTATGGCGGCACTTAGAGTTTGAATCACTCTCCAAAACGCAGTAATCTGCTGTCACTCGAAAACACAATGTCCAATCTCTCCCAAACGTCTCAGGTGTGATGAGACTCGAGCTTGGAAGTGTTTGTTATGCCATTTGTACATAATGGTTAGAGCGCCACCTAGTGGAACGACTAACTAATCATGAATGAATGAGTTGAAATGTTAGCTGGTGGTTAAATGCATGAATTCCATCAATGTGACATCAGATTGGACGTGCTGGTTTTAGGTGTTGGGCGTGGCTCGACGCGCCGGGTGTGCGAGGGCCCTCATAACGCTGCTTGCAGCTTTAATTATTATTATTATTATTATTATTATTATTATTCAGGCGAAACAAGGGCCTTTTTGAGGGCCTAAACATGCTCAAAAACTCATGAAATTTTGCACACATGCCAGGTCTGGTGAAAAATTTTGTATTTTAATGGTTTTACATATGAGCACTGGGAAATGGCTCTAGAGCGCCACCTATGCCTTGTTAAATGCAGCCCTACGACCACATCGTTTGAGCTACATGTATGAAATTTGGCACACATATGTATCATGCCAAGACGAACAAAAAAGTCTGTGGGCCCATTGACGCAAACCCAACAGGAAGTCCGCCATTTGGAAGAGAAGGTGACATTTTGGCTCTAATTTTGCCATTTCCATGCCTCGAACTTTTGCGAACTCCTCCTTGGGGTTTGATTTCATAACCTTCATATTTGGTCAGTGTCAACTACACCCTTGTGCCATGTTAAATTGCGGAGCTTTTGAGTTTTCACAATACTATGAGGCCGTGGCGCCATGGCGAATTTCGATGACTCGCCATGAAAATCTTATTGCCTCTCATTTTGTCATACATGTTCCGATCTGGACCAAAGAGCACACATATGATAAGGCTCCACCCCTGAACATATTTCAACTGCCATATTTGACATCAAGGACAGCGCCACCTAGTGGGAACAGGAAATGTCATGTTTTACACTTTGGGGTACAGTATAGTGAAGGGTGACATCTGAAGCCTCAAATTTCTCCAGGAAAGCCTTAAGGAGTTGGTCTTGGGTTACAGTGAAAACTGTGAGTTTTCGCGAAAGGGTGTGACCCCAGCAGCATGGCGAACTTTGATGTCACGCCATGAAGAAACAAATTAGTATAACTCAATGAAATCCAGTCTGATCAGTACCAGACTTTACAGGCATGATGTCAGACCCGCCCTGAACAGATTGATGTGCCCATTGTCGGAAATACGGACAGCGCCACCTAGTGGCAACAGGAAATGTCATGGCTTTAATTTTGTTGTACTGATGTTCACAGGTTCATCGTGGCCACCTCAAAAGCGGTGAATATCAACATCAGTCCCTCGTGATGCTTCAGTGCAAAAATTGTGACTTTAAACTGAACGGCGCACCCTGGTGGCAACGCGGTTCACCATGAAAGATGAAGTGGCTTTTGAGGGGCTTGGAAAGTTTATAGAGGCTTGAAATTTGGCACACACCTCCAAATGGATGTAGGCTTTGTTGTCATGTGATCATTTTCATTGAATAGCGCGAAATTGCTCCACAGCGCCCCCTACAAAATTTCAAAACATCAGCCCCTGCTCTGTGTTTCATCTATGAGTCTGAAACCTGGTAAGCTTATGGAAAGTATCAAGATGTACAAAAAAGTCTCTTGGAGCAATATCCCAAATCCAACAGGAAGTCAGCCATTTTAAAATTAATGTGTAATTTTGGCGGCATTTTCCCCTCTTTTCAGGCTTCATACTTTGACGAACTCCTCCAAGGGATTTCATCATATTGAACCATTCTCCAGTGTGTGGAATCTAAAGACCTTTGTGATGTTAAATTGCGAAGCTTTTTACGTTCAAGGAAACGGGGTGGTCATGGCGGCACGTGGAGTTTCAATCACTCGCCAAAAAGCAGTAATATGCTGTCACTCAAAGACACAAAGTCCAATCTCTCCCAAAGGTCGCAGGCGTGATGAGACTCGAGCTCGGAAATGTTTGTTATGCCCTCTGTCTATACTGGTTAGAGCGCCACCTAGTGGGACGACTATACTCATGGTTGAACCAAATGAAATGTTAACTGGTGGTTAAATGCATGAATTCCATCAATGTGACATCAGATCGGAGGTGCTGGTTTCAGGTGTTGGGCATGGCTCGACACGCCGGGGGTGCGAGGGCCCTCATAACGCTGCTTGCAGCTTTAATTATTATTATTATTATTATTATTATTATTATTCAGGCAAAACAAGGGCTTTTTTGAGGGCCTAAACATGCTCAAAAACTCATGAAATTTTGCACACATGCCAGGTCTGGTGAAAAATTTTGTATTTTAATGGTTTTACTTATGAGCACTGGGAAATGGCTCTACAGCGCCACCTATGCCTTGTTAAATGCAGCCCTACGACCACATCGTTTGAGCTACATGTATGAAATTTGGCACACATGTGTATCATGCCAAGACGAACAAAAAAGTCTGTGGGCCCATTGACGCAAACCCAACAGGAAGTCCGCCATTTGGAAGAGAAGGTGACATTTTGGCTCTAATTTTGCCATTTCCATGCCTCGAACTTTTGCGAACTCCTCCTTGGGGTTTCATTTCATAACCTTCAAATTTGGACAGTGTCAACTACACCCTTGTGCCATGTTAAATTGCGGAGCTTTTGAGTTTTCACAATACTATGAGGCCGTGGCGCCATGGCGAATTTCGATGACTCGCCATGAAAATCTTATTGCCTCTCATTTTGTCATACATTTTCTGACCTTGACCAAAGTGAACACATATGATAAGGCTCCACCCCTGAACATATTTCAACTGCCATATTTCACATCAAGGACAGCGCCACCTAGTGGGAACAGGAAATGTCATGTTTTACACTTTGGGGTACAGTATTGTGATGGGTGACATCTGCAGCCTCAAATTTCTCCAGGAAAGCCTTAAGGAGTTGGTCTTGGGTTACAGTGAAAACTGTGACTTTTCACAAAAGGGTGTGACCCCAGCAGCATGGCGAACTTTGATGTCACGCCATGAAGAAACAAATTAGTATAACTCAATGAAATCCAGTCTGATCAGTACCAGACTTTACAGGCATGATGTCAGACCCGCCCTGAACAGATTGATGTGCCCATTGTCAGGAATATGAAGAGCGCCACCTAGTGGGAACAGGAAATGTCATGTCTTACACTTTGTTGTACTGATTTTCACAGGTTCATCGTGCCCACCTCAAAAGCGGTGAATATCAACATCAGTCCCTCGTGATGCTTCAGTGCAAAAATTGTGACTTTAAACTGAATGGCGCACCCTGGTGGCAACGCGGTTCACCATGAAAGATGAAGTGGCTTTTGAGGGGCTTGGAAAGTTTATAGAGGCCTTAAATTTAGCACACTCCTCCAAATGGATGAAGGCTTTGTTGGCATGTGATCATTTTCATTGAATAGCGCGAAATGGCTCCACAGCGCCCCCTACAAAATTTCAAAACCACAGCCCCAGCTCTGTGTTTTATGTATGAGTCTGAAACCTGGTAAGCTTATGGGGGATCCCAAGATGTACAAAAAAGTCTCTTGGAGCAATATCCCAAATCCAACAGGAAGTCAGCCATTTTAAAATTAATGTGTAATTTTGGCGACATTTTCCCCTCTTTTCAGGCTTCATACTTTGACGAACTCCTCCAAGGGATTTCATCAGATTGGACCGATCTGAAGTTTGTGGAATCTAAAGACCTTTGTGATGTTAAATTGCGAAGCTTTTTACATTCAGGGAAACGGGGTGGTCATGGCGGCACGTAGAGTTTCAATCACTCGCCAAAAAGCAGTAATCTGCTGTCACTCAAAAACACAATGTCCAATCTCTCCCAAACATCGCAGGCATGAGTCGAGAGTCAAGCTCAGAAATTTTTGATATGCCATTTATCAGTAATGTTAGAGCGCCACCTAGTGGGACAAAAATAATGATTGTTGAATGAGATTAAATGTTAGCTAGTTGTTTCGCCATGGTGCCACAGTGAGTTTTGATATATTGCCATAAAAATTATCTGTTTTCCTATTTTATTCATGTTTTATGGTCAGTGTCATGGATCAATGCAAACATTTTTGCATGTTTTTGACTTTAAAATGTGATTCTTGCAGCATTCTGTTTCACATTTTAGGTCTTGTAATTTCCCTCATGTAACATCCTAACACATATACAAAATTGTGTTAGAAATGTGCCCTCAACCAGAATTTAGTGTTCCATTTGGAATTTTTTTGGTCATTATGACACATTTTTGCAATTTCCAGATTGTATACTTTTATACTCATTGTAGAGGTCTGCGAGTCACATGGAGTTCCTTTCCCTTTCAGCTGTGGCTTCTACAAGAATTGGGTGAAAAACATAAAAAGAAATAAAAAACAAATTAATTAATAGCCTTGAAACATAATATAATCTGTGCCACAGGTTCAATGTGGTAGAGAAGACAAGGACAACCTCTCTTTGTGTGGTGTTTGCACATTAGTGAGTGAGAGTTTGAAGTTAAAGTTTACAGAGAGTGACAAAAAGAAAAGTTACTGTAGAGTTTCTCAAGAGCCCGTTTTGGGTGAAATATTAGTGTTCAGCTGTATATTGTGTTCACTGCCTCCACAGGAATAAAGTTCTGCTGGTGCATTCTTACGTCATCCCTCTCCATCTGTCTGCTAAGGTTTCGCAATTCGATGATATGGGCGATTTATTTATTTGCCCATAAGTAAGTTTGCTAACAATGATGGAGCTAATAGAAGCAGTTAACAGGATAGAAATTACAGCACTGTTTGAACACCACCTTTTTTGCACTCTCCTCAGAGTGTGCCGAAGTGCAGCAATTCAATTACTGAAATTCAAAACAGACACAAAGAAAGGCACGAGCCTATGTTAGAAAAAATGTTTGGATGGTGGACACATACATGCTCATGCAAGTTAGTCGTGTTTGATTCCTTTGCTTGCATTATACATCTGCACAAGTAGCACACTGTTTTGGTAGTCACATAAAATCCTTAATTGGTGACTTTATTTTTTATGGCAATTAGTTTGGACTTCTTTGTTGTAAACGTTCAAATCCGTCTGTGCATGATTACATTGCCCCGCCCATCAAAAAGTATGCACATGCATGTATATATATCTTATATTGTTGATTGTTGGACTTAAAATTTTTACATATCACTTAACCCTACTTTACACTTTGCTATTAGACTTTATTTGCCCAGACCAGAAAGCTAATTACAAGCTACAAACCAAACTCGAAGCACTAATCATCAATCAGAAGCACCCTCGATATAGATGTAACTGGATTGACATGGTTGTTTATTACTTTAATGTAAATGTAATGGTCAATAGCATGTATTAGTCCGTTATAGCCATAAGCAAGGACACCACAGGGAGTCGAACCCTATCCCAGTAAACCAGGAGTACCATTACCAGTGTCTTTTTGCTTTTTAAGGCTAAGTGGATAAAGCAAAACCTGCATTAACAACATGTGAGCATGACTACTCTGTTTGATAGCACAACTGTACTATGTGCTATTTAAAAGTGAATACTTACTGCTATCTTTAGCAAATTGTACATTTTATTTTTCTATGTGTGATGCATACATTGTATCTGAAAGATGAATGAAAAAACAGTTACAGTTATTTAGAAGTCTATGGACAGAATTTCCTCATGTGCACAAGAACCCAGTAAATTATTGTGAAATACCCAAAGATATCTACAAAAAACTTTAAAATATTGCGTTTATTAATTAATGGTAAAGTCACTTAATGCAGGAAAAAAAAACCACTGTAATAGCAATTGGCTGAGGTTAGTCATTAAGAATGAGTGTGCACAGAATTGGGCTGACTAACATATAAAGCATAGCTAGAAGTGAGGTGTAACCTTTCCACTTCCCTCCCTTACTCAGCCATTGTGATTCAGTTAAAGGACTAGATATTACAGTCCCTGATAATGCATTGCTTTAGGATAGGAGAGAGCAGAGAGGAGAGCTAGAAGGGGGGCTGCACCAAGACACCAGACGTTCAACCTCCCTCCTGTAGGCAGACTCGTCCCCGTCCGAGATGAGTCCAATAACGGTGGTGTCATCTGCAAACTTGATTAGCTTGACAGACTGGTGGGTGGAGGTGCAGCAGTTGGTGTACAGGGAGAAGAGCAGAGGAGAAAGAACACAGCCCTGAGGGGAGCCGGTGCTGATGGTCCGGGAGTCCGAGACATTCTTTCCCAGCCTCACATGCTGCTTCCTGTCCGTCAGGAAGTCAGTGATCCACCGGCAGATGGGATCAGGCACATTCATCTGGGAAAGCTTGTCTCGGAGATGGTCTGGAAGGATGGTGTTGAAGGCAGAGCTGAAGTCCACAAACAGGATCCTGGCGTAGGTTCCTGGGGAGTCCAGATGCTGCAGGATGAAGTGTAGGGCCATGTTGATGGCGTCGTCTACAGACCTGTTGGCTCTATATGCAAACTGCAGGGGGTCCAGGAGGGGGGCGTCCGAGATGAGTCCAATAACGGTGGTGTCATCTGCAAACTTGATTAGCTTGACAGACTGGTGGGTGGTGGTGTCATCTGCAAACTTGATTAGCTTGACAGACTGGTGGGTGGAGGTGCAGCAGTTGGTGTACAGGGAGAAGAGCAGAGGAGAAAGAACACAGCCCTGAGGGGAGCCGGTGCTGATGGTCCGGGAGTCCGAGACATTCTTTCCCAGCCTCACATGCTGCTTCCTGTCCGTCAGGAAGTCAGTGATCCACCGGCAGATGGGATCAGGCACATTCATCTGGGAAAGCTTGTCTCGGAGATGGTCTGGAAGGATGGTGTTGAAGGCAGAGCTGAAGTCCACAAACAGGATCCTGGCGTAGGTTCCTGGGGAGTCCAGATGCTGCAGGATGAAGTGTAGGGCCATGTTGATGGCGTCGTCTACAGACCTGTTGGCTCTATATGCAAACTGCAGGGGGTCCAGGAGGGGGGCCGTGAGGGTCTTGAGATGGGAGAGAACTAGGCGCTCAAATGACTTCATGACCACAGATGTCAGAGCCACGGGTCTGTAGTCATTTAGTCCAGTGATCCTAGGTTTCTTGGGGACAGGGATTATGGTAGAGGACTTGAAGCAGGCAGGCACATGACATGCCTGCAGTGAGGAGTTGAAGATGCCATGAGTCCACAGAGGTGATGGGGGTGTCAGTCAGGATGATGGGGGGGAGTGGGGCTGTGTGCTTCCTGAAGTCCACAATAATCTCCACTGTCTTCTGGGCATTCAGCACCAGGTTGTTGTGGCTGCACCAAGACACCAGACGTTCAACCTCCCTCCTGTAGGCAGACTCGTCCCCGTCCGAGATGAGTCCAATAACGGTGGTGTCATCTGCAAACTTGATTAGCTTGACAGACTGGTGGGTGGAGGTGCAGCAGTTGGTGTACAGGGAGAAGAGCAGAGGAGAAAGAACACAGCCCTGAGGGGAGCCGGTGCTGATGGTCCGGGAGTCCGAGACATTCTTTCCCAGCCTCACATGCTGCTTCCTGTCCGTCAGGAAGTCAGTGATCCACCGGCAGATGGGATCAGGCACATTCATCTGGGAAAGCTTGCCTCGGAGATGGTCTGGAAGGATGGTGTTGAAGGCAGAGCTGAAGTCCACAAACAGGATCCTGGCGTAGGTTCCTGGGGAGCCCAGATGCTGCAGGATGAAGTGTAGGGCCATGTTGATGGCGTCGTCTACAGACCTGTTGGCTCTATATGCAAACTGCAGGGGGTCCAGGAGGGGGGCCGTGAGGGTCTTGAGATGGGAGAGAACTAGGCGCTCAAATGACTTCATGACCACAGATGTCAGAGCCACGGGTCTGTAGTCATTTAGTCCAGTGATCCTAGGTTTCTTGGGGACAGGGATTATGGTAGAGGACTTGAAGCAGGCAGGCACATGACATGCCTGCAGTGAGGAGTTGAAGATGCCAGAAAACACTGGGGCCAGCTCGTTTGCACAGTGTCTGAGGGTGGCAGGAGACACACCGTCTGGGCCGGGAGCTTTCCGAGCATTCAGACTCTTAAACTGCTTCCTCACATCTGCTTCATGATTTACGGAGGATTTACGGAGGATAACTTCTTCAACGGGATAGAATAGGTGATAGAGAGAAGTAAGACAAAAGGGACAAGATAGGAGAGAGCAGAGAGGAGAGCTAGAAGGGGGGCGCCTGGTCTGGCTTCCCACACCTCCCCGCCGGTTTAGGCTGTACGCTCTACCTCCCCACTGCGTTCCAGAAAAGGGAAGAAGAGTAGAGAGGAGAAGAGCGGAATATTTCTTTTCTCCTTAGCATTTACGGAGGATAACTTCTTCAACGGGATAGAATAGGTGATAGAGAGAAGTAAGACAAAAGGGACAAGATAGGAGAGAGCAGAGAGGAGAGCTAGAAGGGGGGCGCCTGGTCTGGCTTCCCACACCTCCCCGCCGGTTTAGGCTGTACGCTCTACCTCCCCACTGCGTTCCAGAAAAGGGAAGAAGAGTAGAGAGGAGAAGAGCGGAATATTTCTTTTCTCCTTAGCATTTACGGAGGATAACTTCTTCAACGGGATAGAATAGGTGATAGAGAGAAGTAAGACAAAAGGGACAAGATAGGAGAGAGCAGAGAGGAGAGCTAGAAGGGGGGCGCCTGGTCTGGCTTCCCACACCTCCCCGCCGGTTTAGGCTGTACGCTCTACCTCCCCACTGCATCCCAGAAAAGGGAAGAAGAGTAGAGAGGAGAAGAGCGGAATATTTCTTTTCTCTCATGGTTAGCTGTGCTTTTTGTACTTTTAGGTCATTATTTACATAAATTTACACACACACACACACACACACACACACTGCTGCTCACTGCCCTTTTGTCATGTAGGAGTCTTGGATTTAAACGTACAAAAAATCCCTTCATGGTCACTAAAATATGTTGGAAAGACTACAGCTTTTACATCATAATGTGTTGTTTTAACATACACATGATCAATTAATGTGCCCTTCTCCGTGGTGGGCTGTGTTACATGTTGAATGAATCCTTTGTCTGTGACAAACTTGCAAATACTTGAAGATTTTAGAACATTGTCATTAAAATCTCCCATTACTACTACTGTATTACTTTTTTTATCTAGCCAATCAAGTAACTTTCCTAGGTTTTGTTTAAACAGTGCCATGGTATAAGAAGGAGGCCGATAAATAACTGCTATTAAAATGTTCCATGTACAATAGTTGCAAAGTAAACATTCTAAATTGGCATCTGGTATAGCTATAATTTCAGATGTCAAACTGTCTGCAGTATACATGCCAACGCCACCATGCTGTTGGCTTTGTATTTCAATAAATGTTGGGTTACTTCTAGTGTAAGATGCACTTCGTGGATTATGCTGAAACCCATAACCGTCAATTTTTACAGTGTCTAATGAAGAATCGGCAGACATCCATGTCTCTGTAACAGCAATACAGTTAGGCTGCAAATGCTGTGTGCACAATACCAGATCAGCTACATGTAGAGTTAAATTCTGCACATTCATTAACACTATTGTGAAATCGTGTGTCTTAGTACATGCTGTATTTTCAGACAAAAATTGGGGCATTCTTTCGATTACATCCTTTACACCACCTTTAGAGTAAATAGCTTTTTCATTGAAATCTTGAATTATTAAACCTGACAAACTCCTAACACGACTTAAGGCAACATATGCCTGTCCTGGAGCAAACACATTTTTAAGAGACACTACTGCATCATCAACAGTAACTCCTTGTACCTTATGTACTGTACAAGCCCATGCAAGTTTCAGTGGAAACTGCCGCCGCAATCCACCTTTCTCAGTTACCTTTTCTTCTTCTGCTTCAATACCTGTAGAGCCTATTTCAAGTGCTGGGTAATACACACAGTTTTTCCTCCTTTGTGCACCTATATGATTGTCATCGAATTTTACGTAAATGGTTTTGGGAAGCTTCTTGTCCTCAGTAAGATAAACTATGTGTGTTACCGTACCACATACACCATTAACAAGACCATCCATTACATCTACATTTTTACACAACATTACGCGGGCACCTTTCCCCAAGAGAAGCTTTTCATTCAAACATGTGTTATATGTTTTGGCATGATGTCCAGTTTTTAACTCCAGTTTCCCTGTTTTCCTACTATTGACAAAATCCTGAGCAGGTATCTCAACATAATCAGGACACATCTTAAACAACTGCTGCATATTATGCTCATTTACTTGTTTGTTTGTTGGAAAAATGTGTAAAGCTGAGCTAACTTCACCAGTTTCACAATGCTTTAAGCTTTTAATGTCCTTTTCTAATAATGGAGCCCCTTTAATGTGAGTTCTTAACCTGTTTAATAATTCTGCAAACCCAACATCGCTCTGCCTTACTATTTTATTTAGTTCAACAACCCTAAATAGACTAGACCACAAGTTCATACCAACATCCTCAACATACAGGGGTTTTCCTTTTACTGGAGGCAACTGAAAAAAGTCTCCAACAGTAATAACACTAACATTTCCAAAAGGCGAAAAATCTCCAATTTGTTTAATCTGTCTTAATCTACCATGGATGTAAGCCATTAGTCTCTGATCAACCATGGAGATTTCATCAATTATCAGGATCTGCAGATCACAATATTTAGCACGTAGGCAATTTAACTTTTCCTCACCCAGAGGGGTGTAAGGTAAGCGGACATCTTTACCAATGCTAAATGTGTTGTGGATTGTTGTTGCATGTAAGTTATATGCAGCAATCCCAGTAGGCGCAGTTAATAAAACACAAACATTTTCAGGATGACGACACATTGGTGACAATAACCTTGCTGCTTCATAGTGAATTGCTTTAATCAAATGGCTTTTCCCTGTTCCTGCACCTCCAGTAATAAATACATGCAATGGATCTGGGTTTTTGCCTACTGTCTTATCCAAGCACCACTGCCTAATCTGATAAAAGACTGAAAGCTGTGTCTCATTTAGAGATCTAATTAAAGCCAAACCGTCTCTTCTGGGCATAATGTCATTTCTCTTTTCTAAATGTGAAACCTGTTGGCTGCACACAGCTAAATCTGGAATATTCTCATTGTCTTCTTCCCCTATTTGCTCTTTATCTTTCCATTCCTGCTCACACTCTAAACGCTCCAACTCCTGTTCTGGACAAAGCTCACACCAGGCATCTTCTGTTACACCATCCAAATCAATTGTATTTTGAACATTATCCAGTTTATCTGCGTTTATTTCAAACTTACGTCTATTTGCATCAACAACTGATTTCACTGAATGCAGAAATCCATCGCTAAACTTCACAACACCATTCTTGTAAAACTGTTCAAATGTTGTATAGTTTGAAGGCTTTAGTTCCTGATCTACACGATATGGCAAAAACAACTGCATAATACTCTGATAAAACAATTCAGTATTTTTAGTCTCTGAAAATCGTGCATAACGAACAACTGCAGGTTGTGACCGTGTTCTCTTAGTAACAAAACCACATCTATTGTTCAACTGTATTGGCTTAGTGGATTTTTCATTTTTACTCAAAACACGATATTCGGAGGCAAATGTGGCCATACACATATCATTAAAATCACTGCTTTTTGGTCTATTTGTATACCGGTCTACAATACTAGTCATCCACATGTCCTCTGCTGTTAAATCCTGTGATGTTGCTTTTTGTCTTAACACTTTTAAGGGCAAACTCATTTTAACTACATTGTCCCCTGTTGGCACAAACACAACTTTCCTAGAACATTCTTTTAGATGCATATTTGTTAGCCTATACACAGCCTCCTGAGCACTAACATCTCTGTTATGAAGGTATACGCTGCCTAATGACTTCAAAGCCTCCCTTGCACTAACATTTCCATCTTTATATGCTTCCTTCTGAGCATTACCTAACAACAAACCCATCTCTTTTTCAGATTTTGACATGTAAGAAATTATGTAAACACAGCAGGCATAAGCATCAATTACAAATTGAATATCCAAATTAGCATTGTAACATTTCAACAGTGGCTTACTGTATTGATTTATCCAAACCTCGTTTACCTGCCTTTTCAACACAACATGTGTATTTCGACTAAAGCATTTGTATGCCTCCTCAAAAGTTGCCTGATTCATACCTAAACTCTGAAACAAATGCTCCACACTTTCAAAACTCCTACTCTCATCTGAAAGAGCTTTCTTGATTGTTGTTAAGATATCACTTGCCTGCTTTCTTCTCATCTTAAAAGAGTCTTGCTGACGCTGACTTTCACAGGCACATTGTTGTAAATCATCTTCTCTCTTATCCACTTGACACTTGCATATTTGCTCGGAAATATCACTTTTCCTATGACATATAAATGTTCGACTGGATGGTGGCCTGGGAAAATTAAACCGGCAAACTGTGTTTTTTTTTTTGCAAGTTTTAGAATGCCGCTTTGAATGCTGTTGTACAGATGAGACAATGTCCAATAAAGTCTCATCTTGTGAAGGCAATTCACAAGTTACATATTCATCAATAAACTGAATCACCTCTTCATCTGTATTTTTATCAATCTGTGGAGCATTCTCAATCCAAAACAGACAGTGCACATGAGGTGAACCTCGCTGTTGAAATTCCACTCTGTAAAAGTAATCCTTAATTTTACCAATCGGATGCAATGGAGACATGAGTACCTCCTTCAAAAAACAATGCCACCGAAAGTCAAACATCCTTGCTGCAGTCACAGGATTTCGACGCAGCAGATCACACCTGTCTGCCCACTCTAACTGTTCAACTGTTTCTGTTCTACCTTGCTGTTTCAAAATACTATAAAGAAGATTTGTCCATCGCATGTCAGCTGACGAAAATGAACAAAACCAAGTGGGTATACCAAGCTGACGAACACAAGCTAAGAGGTCACGCTGTGCTGCCTGCCAAAAAGCTGGAGTACCTCTAATAGGTTTAAGAAAACGGTACCCATCATCAAACTCCAACAACTTCTTCAAAGACTCTTCATCTTTCAACAACTCATGGCTAACATTCTGATATGTACAATCACCTTTTCCTTTTCGCAATGCTATTGACACATTAGAGATAACCTGTTCAATCTCAGACATATACTGAGCAAAAAAGATATATTCAACATTTTGTGCAAACCTGCCATCAGCATGTAAAATCCGGTTATTAAAATAACGGGACAGTGTCAAACGCTTCTCTCTGTTTTCATGATATGTATTCACCCCCTTTGGAAATAACACTGGGAAACATTTGGCTTCATTTGCATGATCAGAAAGTAATTTTACAGGATTATTCCCTTCTGCTGGAGCTAGATTTAATATGTTAGTAAAATATTGATCTAGTGCTTCCTGACCAATATCAACAGGCATGAGACATGTGTCCTGAAACATACAGTGCTGCTGTCTGTCATGTAAAAGCTCGTCATCAACATTTGAAGATATAACACCGCTTACTGCATTTTTATCACTCTCCTCTTCCACAGCTTCCTCTTGATGCATACAAAACTGATTTTGCCAACTTTCATTGAATTCTACATCTTTATAATGCACATTTGACTCTTTTAAATATTGTAAAGCCTGTCTTATGTGGATAGTGTCAACAAACTGGTATTGATAGTGGCCTTTGTAAGTTAACTTGCGCTTTAGCTTTACTGGTAATAAAGATCCTTCCATGCTAGAACGGGGTAAGACATTGGTGGTTTCCACAATGTTTGCTGGTACACATGTCACGGGTCCATGTACTCCATTTTGTCCACCCTTAGGTAAGGCTAGCATTTTCATAAATGGTATATGTAAAGCTATTAAATGTTGTTCTAAGCTATTTAAACATGCCAATTCAGGTGGAATGGGATGAACTTCTAAATGGTTTTTTACAGACTCTGGAGGAACTTCATTTTTATTAATTTTATAATGGCATGTATAACAGATCCATAGTTTAGCTTTAACTGTCTCCAACCAGTGACATGGATTTGTACAATCTTTATTACATTTGTGTAAATAGTCTTCAGTTAAACATTTTTCTGCAATCAGTGCTGCAGTTTTAGTTTTGTTATAATAGTTTTTTTGACAATGTAACACCTGATGTCTAAATAACAACCTATGGCAGACACAGCAAACAAAATCTGGTCCATCTTTTATTTTATCTAAAAAATTTGTCATCACAAAATCAAACTGCTCTCCCTTTTCTTTCCTTTGCTGCCTTTTCAAGCTGACACCAGCAATAGCACGCCTTTTATATTCTAGATTTCCATGATACTTTTTAAAACTTACTGCTTTTAAATTTTGCCTATGCAACTCATTTAATTTGTATTTCCTTATACTGATTTCTTTTAGCTTTTCTTTATGAGATACATTTTGCTTGTATTTCCCGATGCTCATTTCTTTAACCTTTTCTCTATGAGATACATTTTGCTTATATTTCCTGATGCTCATTTCTTTAACCTTTTCTTTATGAGATACATTTTGCTTGTATTTCCTGATGCTCATTTCTTTAACCTTTTCTTTATGAGATACATTTTGCTTGTATTTCCTGATGCTCATTTCTTTAACCTTTTCTTTATGAGATACATTTTGCTTGTATTTCCTGATGCTCATTTCTTTAACCTTTTCTTTATGAGATACATTTTGCTTGTATTTCCTGATGCTATTTTCTTTAACCTTTTCTTTGTGAGATACATTTTTCTTGTATTTCCTGATGCTATTTTCTTTAACCTTTTCTTTGTGAGATACATTTTTCTTGTATTTCCTGATGCTCATTTCTTTAACCTTTTCTTTGTGAGATACATTTTTCTTGTATTTCCTGATGCTCATTTCTTTAACCTTTTCTTTGTGAGATACATTTTTCTTATATTTCCTGATGCTCATTTCTTTAACCTTTTCTTTATGAGATACATTTTTCTTGTATTTCCTGATGCTCATTTCTTTAACCTTTTCTTTGTGAGATACATTTTTCTTATATTTCCTGATGCTCATTTCTTTAACCTTTTCTTTATGAGATACATTTTGCTTGTATTTCCTGATGCTCATTTCTTTAACCTTTTCTTTATGAGATACATTTTTCTTGTATTTCCTGATGCTCATTTCTTTAACCTTTTCTTTGTGAGATACATTTTTCTTGTATTTCCTGATGCTCATTTCTTTAACCTTTTCTTTATGAGATACATTTTGCTTGTATTTCCTGATGCTCATTTCTTTAACCTTTTCTTTATGAGATACATTTTGCTTGTATTTCCTGATGCTATTTTCTTTAACCTTTTCTTTATGAGATACATTTTGCTTATATTTCCAGGTGCTTATTTCTTTTACCTTTTGCCTATGCAACAAATCTTTTTGATATTTTTTTATGCTCCTTGCCTTCACCTTTTCCTTATGTAATGCATTTACTTGGTATGCAATTTGATTTTTAAAATACTTTTTCTTTTTTGAATGCTTAGAAACCATATGTTTAGTTGATGAACTACATATATTTAATGTATCCTTCATTGCTTCTTTTGTTTTTCCTCTACACATGTGCTGTGGTGTAGATAAATTAGTCGCTCTGCATAAACCAAAACAACCCTCCTTATTAAAATGTTGCACACAAATTACTGGCACAAAATGACTATTTTCACATTTCAAGTATATCCCTTCATTTGTGGTATCTGTACTTGTGCAGCTATACTTGTGCCATTTATCTCCATTAAACATAAATATGTCCAATCCAAAAGCATTTGCTGCAGCCTGAAATTCTGTGTCAGTAGCAGGATTCCCAACATACTTCATTTGTGACTTTGAAATATACTCAGATATTGAAACATAATCTTTTACCACGAACTTCATGTGCTCTTCACCATTGTTTTCCATATACTTCAAAACAGCAAGCCTTATTTTTCTATGACTTTTCTCAGAACCACTGATTACTTCAGATAAAGCCCTAAAGAAACTATTGCTGTCCTCTATAACCTTATTTGTTTTACAAACAACACCTAAATGACCATAAACAGTGTGAACTTTGTTATCCTGCTTCTGAAAGTCAACATTAAATTTATAGCATAAACTTTGTGCAACTCCATTGGAAATGGGACTGAAGCTAAACTGACTTGCGTCATTCAAAACCTCACCATCAGCATGTGTATCTAACACTACTTCATCTGCACAAAATGTGTGATCCTGTGTTTTGTCAAAAAAAAAACTATCCTTACTCTTTAACCTAGTGCTGTATCCTTTGATAACAGATGCACTGATTTTGCAGTAGCCATAACAGGTCTGCAGTTGAGGCTTATGAACACAGACCACCGTCTCATAATGATTCCCATGACGATTTTCTAAATAGATTCCCTTTTCTGACAAAAGCTTGCCATTACAGCCATATTTTAGCCAACGCTCATCATGAAATGTAAATACATCAACTCCTAAACAATTAGCAGTTGCTTGGATTTCAACTTCTGTAGCCCAGCTGTTAACATTTCTCATTTTAGATTTCTGAATGTAGTCTGCAACTGTTGAATACTCTGATCTTAAAATATTTCTATATATTGCAGCATTCCTCTCCAACTCTTTCACAATGGCAAGTCTTATCTTGCGATGGTGCTTTTGTGTGCCAGTCACAACCTGAGAAATAGCTCTGAAGAAACAGTTCCCATCAGCCACTATACTTTCATTTTTGCATGGAACACCTAACAAACCAACACATGTAGACGCTGGTACACTAATTTTTTCAAACTCCACATTTAACTGTGTGCACAAAGCCTGACAAACCCACTCAGAAATGGGACTAAACACCAGCTTGTTGTTTGTCACTTCACTAACAAATTCAACATCTGAATTCACCTGAGACACATCATACTGTTTTAACTTCTTAGCTTCACTGTGACCCACTGAAATCTTGCGCTTTCTTGTTGCATCATTACATAATAACCCCAAATTATACTCAGAACAACTCAAGGTCTTTCCAGACATTTTGCAACTCTCTGCCTCTATTAAAGACTCCACGATGATAACATCTCTGATGTTTGGTTCATTCTGGATTGAATCACAACTTGATTCTGGTGTAAAGGTTTTGCACCTTTTTTCACAACTGTCTTTGGGTGTGGCACTATCAGACACCATAAGGTACCTAACACAAACACCAGCTACTTCAAAAGGCTTTTGCTTCTGACTCAGGCCCGTTGCCAGCTGGCAGATGTGTCTGACCACATCTTCAAGTGACCTGAAGCACAAAACAACACTTCTTCCCTGCTCACTGACCAAACCCACAGCACTGCGTGCATGAGAATCAACTAGTGCATATTGTCCATTCTCAGAAATGACTGCACATGTACTGCCACACAATGTCAGAAGACATGTATTATACATGGCACAGATCTTTTGCAGCCCAGTCTGCAGGGTAGTGTAGACACCACTCTCAATGAGTTCCCCTTCAAGCACATCAATATCCCCACTGACAAAATCTCCATACTCAAACTCAAAGTTTTGCCCATCAATACAATACTTTTTAGGCAAATCAGGGACACACAACACACTGGATGAGTTGCTTATCATGTTGCAGTCTCTCAAATTGGTGTACAAAAGGTCACCTAAAACTACAACTCTGTCAAGAACTTTTGTCTCCCATGAAAAGACGCTATCAACTTTATGTTTTGCCAGGCTAACCAGACCTATAGCCATACACTGAACTCCTCCATATTTAAATCGATCATCAGCCTGGTGAAATGATCCTCTCACACTCTTTATAATGCAACAGCTATCCTCTGCTCCAACTCCTGTGACAGCATTAACAGTTTCAAGGTTGACAGAAGTGTTATCAACTTTAGCTGTAAGATTCGTGTCAACATCCCTGTCCACAAACACTGCACTGCTCTCCACGTCAACATCAACTTGACCTGCCTGCACAGAAATGCTGCTAACAGCATACCATTGTGCATCTAAAGACGTCTGTAAATTTCTGATGTGAAGCATCAGGTCGTCAAGGCATGTGTTAAAAACAGCCACAGCTGTGCCAATCTCAGATGCCAGCCCAGCTGCATTACGTGTGCCACAATCAACAACAACAAAATAATTCTTGTGATGAATGATGACACTAACTGCAGTGTGAAGATCCAACAGACACATGCCATCCCTCAACAGATGTTCCTGCAGCTTTTCATACAACACAGCCTCCCCTTCCGACAGCCCAAAATCTATGTAAACTGGCGGGCCAATATCAACTTTCCATTTTTGGCCAAACACAGTGTGCTGTCCAATCAGCCTGCAAACGCTATGCTTGCTGCCAATGTCCTGTCTTGCCTTAGCTATATACCTAACTAATTGGCACCCCTCTACACATATATCATCAACATCCTCCGGTTTCCATGTACACACTGGAGCTATCATATGCTTGATTGCAGCCACAACACTGCAGGCAATTAAGGCATTCACATCTGAAGTGGATGGTGCACATTGAACAGCAGTCCCAGCAACAATGGATGCTTGCAACTTCTCTGCACAAATGCAAACATTTGGGTTAGCATTGGACTTACCAGAGGGGATTCTTGGTGTGCGCCGCATGCGAAAACCCTTTTTTCTTGGCATCTACAATAAAAAGAGAAAAAAAATATATTAAACAAACATCCACACTCCAGCTCACATGTTAGTTTGCTCCAAGCATTTACACAAAGGTCAGTGTTTTGTAGTAGCTAATATGTCATTCTTCATAACAGAATTGTTGATATAGGTTACAAGCAAGTCTGGCGCTGAACAGAAATTGTCGCGCTATGCGCCTGTGTTTATTGTGCATAAATACTGAATTGTCCTGACACAATATTGCGTTTCGTTTCTTTTATTACCATGGTACATTAACAAAAACATATACTTTTATTCACAGGATAAAACTTTTTTTTTGTATCACTAATTGCCCAGTACGATTACAGCATACAATATTATTGTCACTGCTACATTTCTGTAATGAACCAGAAAATATTTCCACTACTAATTAATTACCGTTGAGCTTAAAGGTCCTATTAATAAATGGTTAACGAATGTGTATTTATGAAGACGATTTGTGAGACTGGTAAACTTATGATAGGTACGATGGTCTTTCATTCTACACGGTGCATTTCAAGGTCCTGTACCCATCTGTCGGTAAACTAGACCTGGGCTTGTTAAAGTGACCTGAAGTTACTAAAAACTTCATGAGTGTATGCACTCACTCCAAGAACCGTATGATTATCAATTTGAGCGTGGTGAAAGTTGGGCTCTCGCTAACTCTTTTGTCCACTCTGTGTGCTCGTAAGGGTCTAACCCTTTCACTCTTTTGATTTTTTTCCTCGTATCTTTTCTTTGACTTTTCATCAAGTTTGTCTTTGTACGGAGCGGTATTGTTCTCCTTCGTTTTTGTACATACCTCTTTTGGGGGGCAAAGTAAAAGCAAGAAGGTATTAGAACCGGAGAATGAACGTTTTGCGGTGCTGCAAATGCTTGCATTTGATGCATTGCTTTAATTGTTTTGCCACTAGTGCCCGGCATGCAATGCATGAAAGTCATGTGGTCTGTCAATCTCTATTATGACTACGAACACTAAAGTAAGGGGGTGGAACATGACCTTCCAGTCATGTTCAAATCAAACCTGACCATTTTAAAACTTAAGACACTCATAAATATTGTCATTTACATTTGATTGCCTAAAGGCTTTATGAGATTCTCCACACTATTAACTTATACAAGTGATGTGGGGGGGGGGGGGGGGGGTGAGTGCATTGAGATTAGAATCTCACCCCCCCTGCCATTGACTGAACAAACGACTGAATAGCCCACTGAACGACTACTTAACGACCCACTGAACAATACTGGAGAACATTTTTTAAACCTTCTCTTTCCACTTTTTGCTCTTAACAGGAAGCATCAAAAAACGTCAAAAAACCCTTGTTAAAACCTCAAGCATGTAAGGCTATAGTCAGCATTTTTAATAACTTACCTTGGTTCACACCAAATCCAGCTGTTCTGCTGAAAGTTCACAGCAAGCCTTCTGAAGTATCTGTACGTGATGTCCCTTAGGAAGTTTGATCTCCTAATACAAAAAAGATATTGTACAATTAAACATTATTGACATAAGATCAGAAAAAGGTCATTTTCAGACTGAAACAGAAATAAAGAAACCTTAACCCTAGCAATTAAAATTGTGACAAAGACAAAACCCCACCCATAAATGGCATGGTTTTTTTAATGACCAGTTATGCTCAGGTTAAAATCTATACCTGTGCACCTACCAAAAATAATTAAACATCAGATTCACAAGGCTAAAATAAATGTGAGACAATAACAAAATTTTCTCAATACCTGCATAATTAGCATGATGCAAATTTAACAACTCACAATGAACGCACAACAAATCACAGCTATGTGAAAAATTACAATTATCCTCTTACGCTCTATAGCCACCAGTACTGTGGCTCAAGAGTTATGCAAAAACCTCCATGCAAATATCACGTAGTATCCACAGAAGCCTTATAATTTTAGCTAAATGGTCATATAAACCATTTCTAAAACTACCAAAGACAGCAGAAACAAGCATGATTGAAATAGCAGTTACTAAACTGCTTAAAATCTGCTAAACACACATAAACCAGCCAAAAATGTTCCACACTTCATGTATTTCATTATATTCATGTTGTGCTTTACTTGTAATAAGAAATCAGTGGCTAATTACCCGGCCTAGCTTTCACAGATTTCAGTCTTTCAAAAAAGACCACAAAATGGCTTAATGGCCCAAATTCACTAAAACAGAAAACCAAACCAAAGACTTTTCACCGGTACCCCTCCCACAAACAATAAAAAAATAACTTAAATACAAAGTAAATTCTGTTACTGAAATTTAAAATGTGGTTTTACACCAAAAATAAAATTCAATTTACAACAAATAAAACTTACCAAGAATTGCACAAGGGCAGGGTTTTTCAAAAATAATCTCTTGTGATGTTTGTTATAGTGGTCTAAAATAATGTCCTCGAATCCTCAGAATGTTAAAATCCAAAGCTCTCCTCTTCTCGTTTGCTAAAAGCAAAGTGGCTTACAAACCAGTGGCACAGGTATTTATTGAAATCATGAGGGACATTCAAAAAACTTCAAATGATCCAATCACAGAAGCCAACAGGGGAGGGACTGTCACAAAGTAACCAGTGAAGTTACAATGCAATAAACAGTACTCAACACCTTTTTTCCCTTGAGTAGTTAAAACCTTTATTCAGCAGTACACTAATTTTCATAGCTGTTGTCCACACCCTTGGCTTTGCCAAAAGACACAATTCAATCTTTTGTCTCAGTCTAACCTTTTCAACAGTGTCACTTGCCCCCCCTTGCTTGCCCTTCACACATGAAAACAAAAGACAGCCATTGATAGTCTCTGCCACCAACTGTCTCACCACACCTAATTCTGAATTAACAATTACTCAAAGTGACCTAAAACTTTTGGGTCACTTTAGGTCACAGTCCCAGTGGGTGACAGCATATAAAAGTAAGAAAGCTTAGCAAGTACCTGATGCTGTCAAATCATAAGAAATTAGCAGAAATATCGTAAAACCAAAACAGTCAAATGAAAAAGCAGCATAAGCCAAAGTTCCTTCAGAAGTACAGTATCAGAGAATGGTGAAAGACTGTTGGAATAATTGGCAGTGGATTTTATCGTGTGGTCTCTGTGTTTTTCTGTCAGTTAATCAGGCTGAATCTGCCAAACTGCTAGATCATTGAAAGGCCCACAACGAATAGACACAACGAAGGTTAAATCAATTTGGTAGCAAAAGACTGTTATTTAGCATCTTCATTGATGTCAATGACAAACAAAGAAGAATAGTTCATTCTGGTGAAAAACCAGCACGAGTTATCTACACAAATCTTCCATAGCTCTAAGGATTAACGGCAAGTCTTGTTCCTTACTGTTCATATTGAGCTTCTGTTTAATACATTGGCAGTGCAATAGCATAGTGTTTAGGTTTATATCAACAAAATACAGGAATCTTAATAGAACAACTAGAGAATGAGAAGAATACATAAATATGAAAAAATATATTTCAGCTTCTCCTCTCTGTTGTGTTGCAACATAGCCATTCGACATGGAAAATGAAGTAGCTTTCAAGAAAGAGAAAGCTTGAAAAACTTACAAACACTGACAATCAACTAGTGTACAGCTTTCAAGTGTAATTTATACATTTTAATAGTAATGTCTTTAAAACTATCAGTGACATTGAAAGGAGTTATTAGTTATTATCAAAACATCAAATTGTTCATAAAACATAAGTTCGCTTTTTTTTATTTTAAAGCCAAAATGACACCAGTGACACCACTAGTGTTTTATAAATCTTGATTCATAAACAATTATGTTAGAAACTTATTTCCTATTCACAATACTTGTTATTATTAAACATTTAATGTGAAAAAGTTTCATCCTCCTCTTAGTCTTCATACATCTCTTTTTTTTAAACTTGTAGAGTTGTAGAATTTAAACTAATAACACATATACCATAAGGATGAATAAACAGTCAAAGAAAACCAAAATTTAAAACAGGAACATTTATTATAAAATATTTACACATCTGTCACAACTCTTTGTCTGTCTGACTGGAGTCCTCTGTCACATATGTACAAAACAAACCAAAACAATATTTTTCACAGTTGAGTATTCACAGTATTTATAAAGCAATTGTAAAAGAATTGAGTAGTTAAAATCTTTATTCAGCAGTACACTAATTTCCATAGCTGTTGTCCACACCCTTGGCCTTGCCAAAAGATGGCCTTGCCAAAAGAAACCAAGGTGAGACTCAGTCTCACCTTGGTTTCACAGCCTTACAACTTATTCATTCAACAGTGTGACCTCAAGTTTGCCCCCCCCCCCCCCCCGCTTCCCCTTCACACATGAAAACAAAAGACAGCCATTGATAGTCTTTACCACTAACTGTCTCACCACACCTATTTCTGAATTAAAAATTACCCAAAGTGACCTAAAACATGCCACTTTGGGTCAAATGTGAAAAAATATATTAATCTAAGAAAACTTAGCATTATTATAAAACATCTGTCACAAGTCTTCGTCTGTCTGAGTGGTGGCCTCTGTCACATCTGAACAAAACAAAAACAAATAATATTTTTTGACAGTTAGTATTTATAAACAACTTTAACAAATATACATGGGTAAAACAGACATTTGCATATATCTAATCCTTATAAAATCACAAATGAAGAAAACAAAACATGATACTAATCATGGATTTAATATTTTCTCCAAATGATTTATCATAAACTAAAATAAATAATTCGCATTCATGTTTATTTGTATGTAGACAGTCGTTCAATAGTAATTCATAGAGTATTTTTTCTAAGTCCCATTTCTTAAAATAAGACACTGAAGCCAACATTCACTGTTTATACCATCCAAACAATACATTAAGACTTACCATCACGTGCGAATGTAATCGAAGCTTGCAATGCATCCAGCTCCTGGGCAGTGTTATTCAGCATTTCTTTTTCAGCATCCAGCTGTTCTTTTAAAACAGAAATCTTTCTTTCGGCTGCACGCCTGAGCCGCACCTGCCGAACCAAGAGGTCCATTGCCTTGGCATGAAGTTGCAAGCACCTTGTATATAGATCCTCTCTGCTGACCCCTGGGTCCAAGCAGGCATACTGAAATTACAAAATATTTTGGATCATAACAAAATTAGAAAACAGTTATTCGCTTCAATCTATGCTGCCGCTACAATGTAATGTTTGTAGTGCCAGATCACAACAACAGCTGTATAAAAGTCTCAGCTTAACCTTGTGCCATCCTTTAAAAAACTTACGTTGATCACCCTGGGGACCCAAAAAGGCCCCAGTATGGCACAAGGGTTAACAGTGACTTATATGAAAGAGCAAACAAACAAACAAACAAACACAAGAAACACTAAACACAGCATCCTTCCCAGCTCTGTAACAGGTAATGTAGCGTAAAAACAAATTTTTCTACACTATAAATAAAATTTAAGAAATATTTGTTACTTACAGTTGATAGTTGAAATTCTTGACGCAATGATTCAACTTCAGGATCATTAATCCCAGCAAACTTCGTTGGGGAAGCATATGCCATTCTCTATTTATGATAAAGTATGAGGTTAATTAGTTACATTTTACACAACATTCAAACAATATACAAACATGAGAGCATCAAAGAGACTTTACTTACACATAAACATGTAGTTAGTTCACAATAATGATCAGTAATGCAATTACATTCATTCAAAAAACACAAAACATATATATAAATGGTAAATGGCCTGTATTTCTATATCGCTTTACTAGTCCCTAAGGACCCCAAAGCGCTTTACACATCCAGAATGAAGGTGTAAATTAGTCAATGTATGACATTAAGATAATGCTCACCAACTCTTGCTGTCTGCTGCTCAAATTTGCTTAAAGAAAAGGATTGAACGCACAACAAATCACAGCTATGTGAAAAATTACAATTATCCTCTTACGCTCTATAGCCACCAGTACTGTGGCTCAAGAGTTATGCAAAAACCTCCATGCAAATATCACGTAGTATCCACAGAAGCCTTATAATTTTAGCTAAATGGTCATATAAACCATTTCTAAAACTACCAAAGACAGCAGAAACAAGCATGATTGAAATAGCAGTTACTAAACTGCTTAAAATCTGCTAAACACACATAAACCAGCCAAAAATGTTCCACACTTCATGTATTTCATTATATTCATGTTGTGCTTTACTTGTAATAAGAAATCAGTGGCTAATTACCCGGCCTAGCTTTCACAGATTTCAATCTTTCAAAAAAGACCACAAAATGGCTTAATGGCCCAAATTCACTAAAACAGAAAACCAAACCAAAGACTTTTCACCGGTACCCCTCCCACAAACAATAAAAAAATAACTTAAATACAAAGTAAATTCTGTTACTGAAATTTAAAATGTGGTTTTACACCAAAAATAAAATTCAATTTACAACAAATAAAACTTACCAAGAATTGCACAAGGGCAGGGTTTTTCAAAAATAATATCTTGTGATGTTTGTTATAGTGGTCTAAAACAATGTCCTCGAATCCTCAGAATGTTAAAATCCAAAGCTCTCCTCTTCTCGTTTGCTAAAAGCAAAGTGGCTTACAAACCAGTGGCACAGGTATTTATTGAAATCATGAGGGACATTCAAAAAACTTCAAATGATCTTTTGTCTCAGTCTAACCTTTTCAACAGTGTCACTTGCCCCCCCCCCCCCCCCCCCTTGCTTGCCCTTCACACATGAAAACAAAAGACAGCCATTGATAGTCTCTGCCACCAACTGTCTCACCACACCTAATTCTGAATTAACAATTACCCAAAGTGACCTAAAACTTTTGGGTCACTTTAGGTCACAGTCCCAGTGGGTGACAGCATATAAAAGTAAGAAAGCTTAGCAAGTACCTGATGCTGTCAAATCATAAGAAATTAGCAGAAATATCGTAAAACCAAAACAGTCAAATGAAAAAGCAGCATAAGCCAAAGTTCCTTCAGAAGTACAGTATCAGAGAATGGTGAAAGACTGTTGGAATAATTGGCAGTGGATTTTATCGTGTGGTCTCTGTGTTTTTCTGTCAGTTAATCAGGCTGAATCTGCCAAACTGCTAGATCATTGAAAGGCCCACAACGAATAGACACAACGAAGGTTAAATCAATTTGGTAGCAAAAGACTGTTATTTAGCATCTTCATTGATGTCAATGACAAACAAAGAAGAATAGTTCATTCTGGTGAAAAACCAGCACGAGTTATCTACACAAATCTTCCATAGCTCTAAGGATTAACGGCAAGTCTTGTTCCTTACTGTTCATATTGAGCTTCTGTTTAATACATTGGCAGTGCAATAGCATAGTGTTTAGGTTTATATCAACAAAATACAGGAATCTTAATAGAACAACTAGAGAATGAGAAGAATACATAAATATGAAAAAATATATTTCAGCTTCTCCTCTCTGTTGTGTTGCAACATAGCCATTCGACATGGAAAATGAAGTAGCTTTCAAGAAAGAGAAAGCTTGAAAAACTTACAAACACTGACAATCAACTAGTGTACAGCTTTCAAGTGTAATTTATACATTTTAATAGTAATGTCTTTAAAACTATCAGTGACATTGAAAGGAGTTATTAGTTATTATCAAAACATCAAATTGTTCATAAAACATAAGTTCGCTTTTTTTTATTTTAAAGCCAAAATGACACCAGTGACACCACTAGTGTTTTATAAATCTTGATTCATAAACAATTATGTTAGAAACTTATTTCCTATTCACAATACTTGTTATTATTAAACATTTAATGTGAAAAAGTTTCATCCTCCTCTTAGTCTTCATACATCTCTTTTTTTTAAACTTGTAGAGTTGTAGAATTTAAACTAATAACACATATACCATAAGGATGAATAAACAGTCAAAGAAAACCAAAATTTAAAACAGGAACATTTATTATAAAATATTTACACATCTGTCACAACTCTTTGTCTGTCTGACTGGAGTCCTCTGTCACATATGTACAAAACAAACCAAAACAATATTTTTCACAGTTGAGTATTCACAGTATTTATAAAGCAATTGTAAAAGAATTGAGTAGTTAAAATCTTTATTCAGCAGTACACTAATTTCCATAGCTGTTGTCCACACCCTTGGCCTTGCCAAAAGATGGCCTTGCCAAAAGAAACCAAGGTGAGACTCAGTCTCACCTTGGTTTCACAGCCTTACAACTTATTCATTCAACAGTGTGACCTCAAGTTTGCCCCCCCCCCCCCCCCCCCCCCCCCCCCCGCTTCCCCTTCACACATGAAAACAAAAGACAGCCATTGATAGTCTTTACCACTAACTGTCTCACCACACCTATTTCTGAATTAAAAATTACCCAAAGTGACCTAAAACATGCCACTTTGGGTCAAATGTGAAAAAATATATTAATCTAAGAAAACTTAGCATTATTATAAAACATCTGTCACAAGTCTTCGTCTGTCTGAGTGGTGGCCTCTGTCACATCTGAACAAAACAAAAACAAATAATATTTTTTGACAGTTAGTATTTATAAACAACTTTAACAAATATACATGGGTAAAACAGACATTTGCATATATCTAATCCTTATAAAATCACAAATGAAGAAAACAAAACATGATACTAATCATGGATTTAATATTTTCTCCAAATGATTTATCATAAACTAAAATAAATAATTCGCATTCATGTTTATTTGTATGTAGACAGTCGTTCAATAGTAATTCATAGAGTATTTTTTCTAAGTCCCATTTCTTAAAATAAGACACTGAAGCCAACATTCACTGTTTATACCATCCAAACAATACATTAAGACTTACCATCACGTGCGAATGTAATCGAAGCTTGCAATGCATCCAGCTCCTGGGCAGTGTTATTCAGCATTTCTTTTTCAGCATCCAGCTGTTCTTTTAAAACAGAAATCTTTCTTTCGGCTGCACGCCTGAGCCGCACCTGCCGAACCAAGAGGTCCATTGCCTTGGCATGAAGTTGCAAGCACCTTGTATATAGATCCTCTCTGCTGACCCCTGGGTCCAAGCAGGCATACTGAAATTACAAAATATTTTGGATCATAACAAAATTAGAAAACAGTTATTCGCTTCAATCTATGCTGCCGCTACAATGTAATGTTTGTAGTGCCAGATCACAACAACAGCTGTATAAAAGTCTCAGCTTAACCTTGTGCCATCCTTTAAAAAACTTACGTTGATCACCCTGGGGACCCAAAAAGGCCCCAGTATGGCACAAGGGTTAACAGTGACTTATATGAAAGAGCAAACAAACAAACAAACAAACAAACACAAGAAACACTAAACACAGCATCCTGCCCAGCTCTGTAACAGGTAATGTAGCGTAAAAACAAATTTTTCTACACTATAAATAAAATTTAAGAAATATTTGTTACTTACAGTTGATAGTTGAAATTCTTGACGCAATGATTCAACTTCAGGATCATTAATCCCAGCAAACTTCGTTGGGGAAGCATATGCCATTCTCTATTTATGATAAAGTATGAGGTTAATTAGTTACATTTTACACAACATTCAAACAATATACAAACATGAGAGCATCAAAGAGACTTTACTTACACATAAACATGTAGTTAGTTCACAATAATGATCAGTAATGCAATTACATTCATTCAAAAAACACAAAACATATATATAAATGGTAAATGGCCTGTATTTCTATATCGCTTTACTAGTCCCTAAGGACCCCAAAGCGCTTTACACATCCAGAATGAAGGTGTAAATTAGTCAATGTATGACATTAAGATAATGCTCACCAACTCTTGCTGTCTGCTGCTCAAATTTGCTTAAAGAAAAGGATTGAACGCACAACAAATCACAGCTATGTGAAAAATTACAATTATCCTCTTACGCTCTATAGCCACCAGTACTGTGGCTCAAGAGTTATGCAAAAACCTCCATGCAAATATCACGTAGTATCCACAGAAGCCTTATAATTTTAGCTAAATGGTCATATAAACCATTTCTAAAACTACCAAAGACAGCAGAAACAAGCATGATTGAAATAGCAGTTACTAAACTGCTTAAAATCTGCTAAACACACATAAACCAGCCAAAAATGTTCCACACTTCATGTATTTCATTATATTCATGTTGTGCTTTACTTGTAATAAGAAATCAGTGGCTAATTACCCGGCCTAGCTTTCACAGATTTCAATCTTTCAAAAAAGACCACAAAATGGCTTAATGGCCCAAATTCACTAAAACAGAAAACCAAACCAAAGACTTTTCACCGGTACCCCTCCCACAAACAATAAAAAAATAACTTAAATACAAAGTAAATTCTGTTACTGAAATTTAAAATGTGGTTTTACACCAAAAATAAAATTCAATTTACAACAAATAAAACTTACCAAGAATTGCACAAGGGCAGGGTTTTTCAAAAATAATATCTTGTGATGTTTGTTATAGTGGTCTAAAATAATGTCCTCGAATCCTCAGAATGTTAAAATCCAAAGCTCTCCTCTTCTCGTTTGCTAAAAGCAAAGTGGCTTACAAACCAGTGGCACAGGTATTTATTGAAATCATGAGGGACATTCAAAAAACTTCAAATGATCTTTTGTCTCAGTCTAACCTTTTCAACAGTGTCACTTGCCCCCCCCGTTCAGGGAAACGGGGTTGTCATGGTGGCACGTGGAGTTTCAATCACTCGCCAAAAAGCAGTAATCTGCTGTCACTCAAAATCAAAATGTCCAATATGTCCCAAAGGTCGCAGGCGTGATGAGACTCGAGCTCGGAAATGTTTGTTATGCCATTTGTCAGTAATGGTTAGAGTGCCACCTAGTGGAACGACTATAATCATGATTGAATGAGATGAAATGTTAGCTGGTGGTTGAATGCATGAATTCCATCAATGTGACATCAGATCGGACGTGCTGGTTTCAGGTGTTGGGCATGGCTCGACACGCCGGGTGTGCGAGGGCCCTCATAACGCTGCTTGCAGCTTTAATTATTATTATTATTATTATTATTATTATTATTCACCCCAAACAAGGGCCTTTTTGAGGGCCTAAACATGCTCAAAAACTCATGAAATTTTGCACACATGCCAGGTCTGGTGAAAAATTTTGTATTTTAATGGTTTTACATATGAGCACTGGGAAATGGCTCTACAGCGCCACCTATGCCTTGTTAAATGCAGCCCTACGACCACATCGTTTGAGCTACATGTATGAAATTTGGCACACATGTGTATCATGCCAAGACGAACAAAAAAGTCTGTGGGCCCATTGACGCAAACCCAACAGGAAGTCCGCCATTTGGAAGAGAAGGTGACATTTTGGCTCTAATTTTGCCATTTCCATGCCTCGAACTTTTGCGAACTCCTCCTTGGGGTTTCATTTCATAACCTTCAAATTTGGACAGTGTCAACTACACCCTTGTGCCATGTTAAATTGCGGAGCTTTTGAGTTTTCACAATACTATGAGGCCGTGGCGCCATGGCGAATTTCGATGACTCGCCATGAAAATCTTATTGCCTCTCATTTTGTCATACATTTTCTGACCTTGACCAAAGTGAACACATATGATAAGGCTCCACCCCTGAACATATTTCAACTGCCATATTTGACCTCAACGACAGCGCCACCTAGTGGGAACAGGAAATGTCATGTTTTACACTTTGGGGTACAGTATAGTGATGGGTGACATCTGCAGCCTCAAATTTCTCCAGGAAAGCCTTAAGGAGTTGGTCTTGGGTTACAGTGAAAACTGTGAGTTTTCGCCAAAGGGTGTGACCCCAGCAGCATGGCGAACTTTGATGTCACGCCATGAAGAAACAAATTAGTATAACTCAATGAAATCCAGTCTGTTCAGTACCAGACTTTACAGGCATGATGTCAGACCCGCCCTGAACAGATTGATGTGCCCATTGTCGGAAATACGGACAGCGCCACCTAGTGGCAACAGGAAATGTCATGGCTTTAATTTTGTTGTACTGATTTTCACAGGCTCATCGTGGCCACCTCAAAAGCGGTGAATATCACCATCAGTCCCTCGTGATGCTTCGGTGCAAAAATTGTGACTTTAAACTGAACGGCGCACCCTGGTGGCAACACGGTTCAACATGAAAGATGAAGTGGCTTTTGAGGGGCTTGGAAAGTTTATAGAGGCTTGAAATTTGGCACACACCTCCAAATGGATGAAGGCTTTGTTGTCATGTGATCATTTTCATTGAATATCCCAAAATGGCTCCACAGCGCCCCCTACAAAATTTCAAAACCACAGCCCCTGCTCTGTGTTCTATGTATGAGTCTGAAACCTGGTAAGATTATAGGAGATATCAAGATGTACAAAAAAGTCTCTTGGAGCAATATCCCAAATCCAACAGGAAGTCAGCCATTTTAAAATTAATGTGTAATTTTGGCGACATTTTCCCATCTTTTCAGGCACCGTACTTTGACGAACTCCTCCAAGGGATTTCATCAGATTGGACCGATCTGCAGTTTGTGGAATCTAAAGACCTTTGTGTTGTTAAATTGCGAAGCTTTTTACGTCCAGGGAAACGGGGTGGTCATGGCGGCACTTAGAGTTTGAATCACTCGCCAAAAAGCAGTAATCTGCTGTCACTCAAAAACACAATGTCCAATCTCTCCCAAACGTCTCAGGTGTGATGAGACTCGAGCTTGGAAGTGTTTGTTATGCCATTTGTACATAATGGTTAGAGCGCCACCTAGTGGAACAACTAACTAATCATGAATGAATGAGTTGAAATGTTAGCTGGTGGTTAAATGCATGAATTCCATCAATGTGACATCAGATCGGACGTGCTGGTTTTAGGTGTTGGGCGTGGCTCGACGCGCCGGGGGTGCGAGGGCCCTCATAACGCTGCTTGCAGCTTTAATTATTATTATTATTATTATTCACCCCAAACAAGGGCCTTTTTGAGGGCCTAAACATGCTCAAAAACTCATGAAATTTTGCACACATGCCAGGTCTCGTGAAAAATTTTGTATTTTAATGGTTTTACATATGAGCACTGGGGAATGGCTCTACAGCGCCACCTATGCTTTGTTAAATGCAGCCCTACGACCACATCGTTTGAGCTACATGTATGAAATTTGGCACACATGTGTATCATGCCAAGACGAACAAAAAAGTCAGTGGGCCCATTGACGCAAACCCAACAGGAAGTCCGCCATTTGGAAGAGAAGGTGACATTTTGGCTCTAATTTTGCCATTTCCATGCCTCGAACTTTTGCGAACTCCTCCTTGGGGTTTCATTTCATAACCTTCAAATTTGGACAGTGTCAACTACACCCTTGTGCCATGTTAAATTGCGGAGCTTTTGAGTTTTCACAATACTATGAGGCCGTGGCGCCATGGCGAATTTCGATGACTCGCCATGAAAATCTTATTGCCTCTCATTTTGTCATACATTTTCTGACCTTGACCAAAGTGAACACATATGATAAGGCTCCACCCCTGAACATATTTCAACTGCCATATTTGACATCAAGGACAGCGCCACCTAGTGGGAACAGGAAATGTCATGTTTTACACTTTGGGGTACAGTATAGTGATGGGTGACATCTGCAGCCTCAAATTTCTCCAGAAAAGCCTTAAGGAGTTGGTCTTGGGTTACAGTGAAAACTGTGACTTTTCACGAAAGGGTGTGACCCCAGCAGCATGGCGAACTTTGATGTCACGCCATGAAGAAACAAATTAGTATAACTCAATGAAATCCAGTCTGATCAGTACCAGACTTTACAGGCATGATGTCAGACCCGCCCTGAACAGATTGATATGCCCATTGTCGGAAATACGGACAGCGCCACCTAGTGGCAACAGGAAATGTCATGGCTTTAACTTTGTTGTACTGATTTTCACAGGTTGATCGTGGCCACCTCAAAAGTGGTGAATATCACCATCAGTCCCTCGTGATGCTTCAGTGCAAAAATTGTGACTTTAAACTGAACGGCGCACCCTGGTGGCAACGCGGTTCATCATGAAAGATGAAGTGGCTTTTGAGGGGCTTGGAAAGTTTATAGAGGCTTGAAATTTGGCACACACCTCCAAATGGATGAAGGCATTGTTGTTATGTAACCATTTTCCTTGAATAGCGCAAAATGGCTCCACAGCGCCCCCTACAATATTTCAAAACATCAGCCCCTGCTCTGTGTTTCATCTATGAGTCTGACACTTGGTAAGCTTGTGTAAGATATCAAGGTGTACAAAAAAGTCTCTTGGAGCAATATCCCAAATCCAACAGGAAGTCAGCCATTTTAAAATTAATGTGTAATTTTGGCGGCATTTTCCCCTCTTTTCAGGCTTCATACTTTGACGAACTCCTCCAAGGGATTTCATCATATTGAACCATTCTCCAGTGTGTGGAATCTAAAGACCTTTGTGATGTTAAATTGCGAAGCTTTTTACGTTCAAGGAAACGGGGTGGTCATGGCGGCACGTGGAGTTTCAATCACTCGCCAAAAAGCAGTAATATGCTGTCACTCAAAGACACAAAGTCCAATCTCTCCCAAAGGTCGCAGGCGTGATGAGACTCGAGCTCGGAAATGTTTGTTATGCCCTCTGTCTATAATGGTTAGAGCGCCACCTAGTGGGACGACTATACTCATGGTTGAACCAAATGAAATGTTAACTGGTGGTTAAATGCATGAATTCCATCAATGTGACATCAGATCGGAGGTGCTGGTTTCAGGTGTTGGGCATGGCTCGACACGCCGGGGGTGCGAGGGCCCTCATAACGCTGCTTGCAGCTTTAATTATTATTATTATTATTATTATTATTTCGGCAAATGAATTGGCCGTTTGAGGGCCTAAACATGCTCGAAAACTCATGAAATTTTGCACACGCGTCAGGTCTGGTGAAAATTTACGTATTTTAATGTTCTCAGACATGGCCAGGGAAAATTAGCTCAGTAGCGCCACCTAGAAAAATGAAAAACGCGAGCCCCCGGTATGGGTATGACCTACACGTTTGAAAGTCGGTACACCTATATAACGTTGAGAGTCGAACAAAAAAGTCTATTATGGCAATGTCCTAAACCCAACAGGAAGTCCGCCATTTTGGATTGAAGGTGACATTTTGGGTCTGATTTTACCGTTTCCATGCCTTGTACTTTAACGAACTCCTCCTTGGGATTTGGTCCTATAAGCTTCAAATTTGGACAGTGTCAACTACACCCTTGTGCCATGTTAAATTGCGGAGCTTTTGAGTTTTCACAATACTATGAGGCCGTGGCGCCATGGCGAATTTCGATGACTCGCCATGAAAATCTTATTGCCTCTCATTCTGTCATACATGTTCCGATCTGGACCAAAGAGCACACATATGATAAGGCTCCACCCCTGAACATATTTCAACTGCCATATTTGACATCAAGGACAGCGCCACCTAGTGGGAACAGGAAATGTCATGTTTTACACTTTGGGGTACAGTATAGTGATGGGTGACATCTGCAGCCTCAAATTTCTCCAGGAAAGCCTTAAGGAGTTGGTCTTGGGTTACAGTGAAAACTGTGACTTTTCGCAAAAGGGTGTGACCCCAGCAGCATGGCGAACTTTGATGTCACGCCATGAAGAAACAAATTAGTATAACTCAATGAAATCCAGTCTGATCAGTACCAGACTTTACAGGCATGATCTCAGACCCGCCCTGAACAGATTGATGTGCCCATTGTCGGAAATACGGACAGCGCCACCTAGTGGCCACAGGAAATGTCATGGCTTTAATTTTGTTGTACTGATTTTCACAGGTTCATCGTGGCCACCTCAAAAGCGGTGAATATCACCATCAGTCCCTCGTGATGCTTCAGTGCAAAAATTGTGACTTTAAACTGAACGGCGCACCCTGGTGGCAACGCGGTTCAACATGAAAGATGAAGTGGCTTTTGAGGGGCTTGGAAAGTTTATAGAGGCTTGAAATTTGGCACACACCTCCAAATGGATGAAGGCTTTGTTGTCATGTGATCATTTTCATTGAATAGCGCGAAATTGCTCCACAGCGCCCCCTACAAAGTTTCAAAATATCAGCCCCTGCTCTGTGTTTTATCTATGAGTCTGAAACTTGGTAAGCTCATGGAAGATATTAAGATGTACAAAAAAGTCTCTTGGAGCAATATCCCAAATCCAACAGGAAGTCAGCCATTTTAAAATTCATGTGTAATTTTGGCGACATTTTCCCCTCTTTTCAGGCTTCATACTTTGACGAACTCCTCCAAGGGATTTCATCAGATTGGACCGATCTGAAGTTTGTGGAATCTAAAGACCTTTGTGATGTTAAATTGCGAAGCTTTTTACGTTCAGGGAAACGGGGTGGTCATGGCGGCACTTAGAGTTTCAATCACTCGCCAAAAAGCAGTAATCTGCTGTCACTCAAAAACACAATATCCAATCTCTCCCAAACGTCGCAGGTGTGATGAGACTCGAGCTCGGAAATGTTTGTTATGCCATTTGTCAGTAATAGTTAGAGCGCCACCTAGTGGGACGACTATAATCATGGTTCAATGAGATGAAATGTTAGCTGGTGGTTAAATGCATGAATTCCATCAATGTGACATCACATTGGACGTGCTGGTTTTAGGTGTTGGGCGTGGCTCGACACGCCAGGGTGCGAGGGCCCTCATAACGCTGCTTGCAGCTTTAATTAGGGCCCGAGCACCGAGAGTGCGAAGGCCCTATTGTATCTGCTCCGTTTCTTATTATTATTATTATTATTATTATTATTATTCAGGCAAAACAAGGGCCTTTTTGAGGGCCTAAACATGCTCAAAAACTCATGAAATTTTGCACACATGCCAGGTCTGGTGAAAAATTTTGTATTTTAATGGTTTTACATATGAGCACTGGGAAATGGCTCTACAGCGCCACCTATGCCTTGTTAAATGCAGCCCTACGACCACATCGTTTGGGCTACATGTATGAAATTTGGCACACATGTGTATCATGCCAAGACGAACAAAAAAGTCTGTGGGCCCATTGACGCAAACCCAACAGGAAGTCCGCCATTTGGAAGAGAAGGTGACATTTTGGCTCTAATTTTGCCATTTCCATGCCTCGAACTTTTGCGAACTCCTCCTTGGGATTTGGTTGTATAAGCTTCATCTTTGGTCAGTGGCAACTACACACCTGGGCCATGTTAAATTGCGGAGCTTTTGAGTTTTCACAATACTATGAGGCCGTGGCGCCATGGCGAATTTCGATGACTCGCCATGAAAATCTTATTGCCTCTCATTTTGTCATACATTTTCTGACCTTGACCAAAGTGAACACATATGATAAGGCTCCACCCCTGAACATATTTCAACTGCCATATTTGACACCAGGGACAGCGCCACCTAGTGGGAACAGGAAATGTCATGTTTTACACTTTGGGGTACAGTATAGTGATGGGTGACACCTGCAGCCTCAAATTTCTCCAGGAAAGCCTTAAGGAGTTGGTCTTGGGTTACAGTGAAAACTGTGACTTTTCGCAAAAGGGTGTGACCCCAGCAGCATGGCGAACTTTAATGTCACGCCATGAAGAAACAAATTAGTATAACTCAATGAAATCCAGTCTGATCAGTACCAGACTTTACAGGCATGATGTCAGACCCGCCCTGAACAGATTGATGTGCCCATTGTCGGAAATACGTACAGCGCCACCTAGTGGCAACAGGAAATGTCATGGCTTTAATTTTGTTGTACTGATTTTCACAGGTTCATCGTGGCCACCTCAAAAGCGGTGAATATCAACATCAGTCCCTCGTGATGCTTCAGTGCAAAAATTGTGACTTTAAACTGAACGGCGCACCCTGGTGGCAACGCGGTCCACCATGAAAGATGAAGTGGCTTTTGAGGGGCTTGGAAAGTATATAGAGGCTTTAAATTTAGCACACCCCTCCAAATGGATGAAGGCTTTGTTGTCATGTGATCATTTTTCATTGAATAGCGCGAAATGGCTCCACAGCGCCCCCTACAAAATTTCAAAACCACAGCCCCAGCTCTGTGTTTTATGTATGAGTCTGAAACCTGGTAAGCTTATAGGAGATATCAAGATGTACAAAAAAGTCTCTTGGAGCAATATCCAAAATCCAACAGGAAGTCAGCCATTTTAAAATTAATGTGCAATTTTGGCGACATTTTCCCCTCTTTTCAGGCTTCATACTTTGACGAACTCCTCCAAGGGATTTCATCATATTGAACCATTCTCCAGTGTGTGGAATCTAAAGACCTTTGTGATGTTAAATTGCGAAGCTTTTTACGTTCAAGGAAACGGGGTGGTCATGGCGGCACGTGGAGTTTCAATCACTCGCCAAAAAGCAGTAATATGCTGTCACTCAAAGACACAAAGTCCAATCTCTCCCAAAGGTCATAGGCGTGATGAGACTCGAGCTCGGAAATGTTTGTTATGCCATTTGTACATAATGGTTAGAGCGCCACCTAGTGGAACGACTAACTAATCATGAATGAATAAGTTGAAATGTTAGCTGGTGGTTAAATGCATGAATTCCATCAATGTGACATCAGATCGGACGTGCTGGTTTCAGGTGTTGGGCATGGCTCGACACGCCGGGGGTGCGAGGGCCCTCATAACGCTGCTTGCAGCTTTAATTATTATTATTATTATTCAGGCGAAACAAGGGCCTTTTTGAGGGCCTAAACATGCTCAAAAACTCATGAAATTTTGCACACATGCCAGGTCTGGTGAAAAATTTTGTATTTTAATGGTTTTACATATGAGCACTGGGAAATGGCTCTAGAGCGCCACCTATGCCTTGTTAAATGCAGCCCTACGACCACATCGTTTGAGCTACATGTATGAAATTTGGCACACATGTGTATCATGCCAAGACGAACAAAAAAGTCTGGGGGCCCATTGACGCAAACCCAACAGGAAGTCCGCCATTTGGAAGAGAAGGTGACATTTTGGCTCTAATTTTGCCATTTCCATGCCTCGAACTTTAACGAACTCCTCCTTGGGATTTGGTCCTATAAGCTTCAAATTTGGACAGTGTCAACTACACCCTTGTGCCATGTTAAATTGCGGAGCTTTTGAGTTTTCACAATAGTATGAGGCCGTGGCGCCATGGCGAATTTTGATGACTCGCCATGAAAATCTTATTGCCTCTCATTCTGTCATACATGTTCCGATCTGGACCAAAGAGCACACATATGATAAGGCTCCACCCCTGAACATATTTCAACTGCCATATTTGACATCAAGGACAGCGCCACCTAGTGGGAACAGGAAATGTCATGTTTTACACTTTGGGGTACAGTATAGTGATGGGTGACATCTGCAGCCTCAAATTTCTCCAGGAAAGCCTTAAGGAGTTGGTCTTGGGTTACAGTGAAAACTGTGACTTTTCACGAAAGGGTGTGACCCCAGCAGCATGGCGAACTTTGATGTCACGCCATGAAGAAACAAATTAGTATAACTCAATGAAATCCAGTCTGATCAGTACCAGACTTTACAGGCATGATGTCAGACGCGCCCTGAACAGATTGATGTGCCCATTGTCGGGAATACGGACAGCGCCACCTAGTGGCAACAGGAAATGTCATGTCTTACACTTTGTTGTACTGATTTTCACAGGTTCATCGTGGCCACCTCAAAAGCGGTGAATATCACCATCAGTCCCTCGTGATGCTTCAGTGCAAAAATTGTGACTTTAAACTGAACGGCGCACCCTGGTGGCAACGCTGTTCACGATGAAAGATGAAGTGGCTTTTGAGGGTCTTGGCAAGTTTATAGAGGCTTGAAATTTGGCACACACCTCCAATGTGACGAAGGCTTTGTTGTTATGTGATCATTTTCATTGAATATCCCAAAATGGCTCCACAGCGCCCCCTACAAAATTTCAAAACCACAGCCCCAGCTCTGTGTTTTATGTATGAATCTGAAACCTGGTAGGCTTATAGGAGATATCAAGATGTACAAAAAAGTCTCTTGGAGCAATATCCCAAATCCAACAGGAAGTCAGCCATTTTAAAATTAATGTGCAATTTTGGCGACATTTTCTCCTCTTTTCAGGCTTCATACTTTGACGAACTCCTCCAAGGGATTTCATCAGATTGAACCAATCTCCAGTGTGAGGAATCTAAAGACCTTTGTGATGTTAAATTGCGAAGCTTTTTACATTAAGGGAAATGGGGTGGTCATGGCGGCACGTGGAGTTTCAATCACTCGCCAAAAAGCAGTAATCTGCTGTCACTCAAAATCAAAATGTTCAATCTCTCCCAAAGGTCGCAGGCGTGATGAGACTCGAGCTAGGAAATGTTTGTTATGCCATTTGTCAGTAATGGTTAGAGCGCCACCTAGTGGGACAACTATACTCATGGTTGAACCAAATGAAATGTTAGCTGGTGGTTAAATGCATGAATTACATCAATGTGACATCAGATCGGAGGTGCTGGTTTTAGGTGTTGGGCGTGGCTCCACGCGCCGGGGGTGCGAGGGCCCTCATAACGCTGCTTGCAGCTTTAATTATTATTATTAGGGCCCGAGCACCGAGAGTGCGAAGGCCCTATTGTATCTGCTCCGTTTCTTATTACTATTATTCAGGCAAAACAAGGGCCTTTTTGAGGGCCTAAACATGCTCAAAAACTCATGAAATTTTGCACACATGCCAGGTCTGGTGAAAAAATTTGTATTTTAATGGTTTTACATATGAGCACTGGGAAATGGCTCTACAGCGCCACCTATGCCTTGTTAAATGCAGCCCTACGACCACATAGTTTGAGCTACATGTATGAAATCTGGCACACATGTGTATCATGCCGAGTCAAACAAAAAAGTCTGATGCAAACCCAACAGGAAGTCCGCAATTTAGAAGTGAAGGTGACATTTTGGCTCTAATTTTACCGTTTCCATGCCTCGAACTTTTTCGAACTCCTCCTTGGGATTTGGTCGTATAAGCTTCATCTTTGGACAGTGTCAACTACACCCTTGTGCCATGTTAAATTGCGGAGCTTTTGAGTTTTCACAATACGGTGAGGCCGTGGCGCCATGGCGAATTTCGATGACTCGCCATGAAAATCTTATTGCCTCTCATTTTGTCATACATTTCCTGACCTTGACCAAAGTGAACACATATGATAAGGCTCCACCCCTGAACATATTTCTACTGCCATATTTGACATCAAGGACAGCGCCACCTAGTGGGAACAGGAAATGTCATGTTTTACACTTTGGGGTACAGTATTGTGATGGGTGACATTTAGAGCCTCAAATTTCTCCAGGAAAGCCTTAAGGAGTTGGTCTTGGGTTACAGTGAAAACTGTGACTTTTAGCAAAAGGGTGTGACCCCAGCAGCATGGCGAACTTTGATGTCTCGCCATGAAGAAACAAATTAGTGTAACTCAATGAAATCCAGTCTGATCAGTACCAGACTTTACAGGCATGATGTCAGACCCACCCTGAACAAATTGATGTGCCCATTGTCAGGAATACGCAGAGCGCCACCTAGTGGGAACAGGAAATGTCATGTCTTACACTTTGTTTTACTGATTTTCACAGGTTCATCGTGGCCACCTCAAAAGCGGTGAATATCACCATCAGTCCTTCATGATGCTTCAGTGCGAAAATTGTGACTTTAAACTGAACGGCGCACCCTGGTGGCAACGCTGTTCACCATGAACAATGAAGTGGCTTTTGAGGGGCTTGGAAAGTTTAAAAAGCCTTGAAATTTGGTGCACACCTCCAATGGGACGAAGGCTTTGTTGTTATGTGATCACCTTCCTTGAATAGCGCAAAATGGCTCCACAGCGCCCCCTACAAACTTTCAAATCATCAGCCCCTGCTCTGTGTTTTGTGTATGAGTCTGAAATCTGGGAAGCTTATAGGAGAGATCAAGTTGTACAAAAAAGTCTCTTAGAGCAATATCCCAAATCCAACAGGAAGTCAGCCATTTTAAAATGAATGTGTAATTTCGGCGACATTTTCCCCTCTTTTCAGGCACCGTTCTTTGATGAACTCCTCCAAGGGATTTCATCAGATTGATGCGATTTCCTCTGTGTGGAATCTAAAGACCTTTGTGATGTTAAATTGCGAAGCTTTTTACGTTCAGGGAAACGGGGTGGTCATGGCGGCACCTGGTTTCAATCACTTGCCAAAAAGCAGTAATCTGCTGTCACTCGAAAACAAAATTTGTCCAATCTCTCCCAAACTTCACAGGCGTGATGAGACTCGAGCTCGGAAATGTTTGTTATGCCATTTGTCAGTAATGGTTAGAGCGCCACCTAGTGGGACGACTATAATCATGGTTGAATAAGGTGAAATGTTAGCTGGTGATTAAATGCATGAATTCCATCAATGTGACATCAGATCGGACGTGCTGGTTTTATGTGTTGGGCGTGGCTCGACATGCCGGGGTGCGAGGGCCCTCATAACGCTGCTTGCAGCTTTAATTATTAGGGCCCGAGCACCGAGAGTGCGAAGGCCCTATTGTATCTGCTCCGTTTCTTATTATTATTATTATTATTATTATTATTAATATTATTATTCACCCCAAACAAGGGCCTTTTTGAGGGCCTAAACATGCTCAAAAACTCATGAAATTTTGCACACATGCCAGGTCTGGTGAAAAATTTTGTATTTTAATGGTTTTACATATGAGCACTGGGAAATGGCTCTACAGCGCCACCTATGCCTTGTTAAATGCAGCCCTACGACCACATGGTTTGAGCTACATGTATGAAATTTGGCACACATGTGTATCATGCCAAGACGAACAAAAAAGTCTGTGGGCCCATTGACGCAAACCCAACAGGAAGTCCGCCATTTGGAAGAGAAGGTGACATTTTGGCTCTAATTTTGCCATTTCCATGCCTTGTACTTTAACGAACTCCTCCTTGGGATTTGGTCCTATAAACTTCAAATTTGGACAGTGTCAACTACACCCTTGTGCCATGTTAAATTGCGGAGCTTTTGAGTTTTCACAATACTATGAGGCCGTGGCGCCATGGCGAATTTCGATGACTCGCCATGAAAATCTTATTGCCTCTCATTTTGTCATACATTTTCTGACCTTGACCAAAGTGAACACATATGATAAGGCTCCACCCCTGAATATATTTCAACTGCCATATTTGACACCAGGGACAGCGCCACCTAGTGCGAACAGGAAATGTCATGTTTTACACTTTGGGGTACAGTATTGTGATGGGTGACATCTGCAGCCTCAAATTTCTCCAGGAAAGCCTTAAGGAGTTGGTCTTGGGTTACAGTGAAAACTGTGAGTTTTCGCAAAAGGGTGTGACCCCAGCAGCATGGCGAACTTTGATGTCACGCCATGAAGAAACAAATTAGTATAACTCAATGAAATCCAGTCTGTTCAGTACCAGACTTTACAGGCATGATGTCAGACCCGCCCTGAACAGATTGATGTGCCCATTGTCGGGAATACGTACAGCGCCACCTAGTGGCAACAGGAAATGTCATGGCTTTAATTTTGTTGTACTGATTTTCACAGGTTCATCGTGGCCACCTCAAAAGCGGTGACTATCAACATCAGTCCCTCGTGATGCTTCAGTGCAAAAATTGTGACTTTAAACTGAACGGCGCACCCTGGTGGCAACGCGGTCCACCATGAAAGATGAAGTGGCTTTTGAGGGGCTTGGATAGTATATAGAGGCTTTAAATTTAGCACACCCCTCCAAATGGATGAAGGCTTTGTTGTCATGTGATCATTTTTATTGAATAGCGCGAAATGGCTCCACAGCGCCCCCTACAAAATTTCAAAACCACAGCCCCAGCTCTGTGTTTTATGTATGAGTCTGAAACCTGGTAAGCTTATAGGAGATATCAAGATGTACAAAAAAGTCTCTTGGAGCAATATCCAAAATCCAACAGGAAGTCAGCCATTTTAAAATTAATGTGCAATTTTGGCAACATTTTCCCCTCTTTCCAGGCACCGTTCTTTGACGAACTCCTCCAAGGGATTTCATCATATTGAACCAATCTCCAGTGTGTGGAATCTAAAGACCTTTGTGATGTTAAATTGCGAAGCTTTTTACGTTCAGTGAAACGGGGTGGTTATGGTGGCACTTAGAGTTTGAATCACTCGCCAAAAAGCAGTAATCTGCTGTCACTCAAAAACACAATGTCCAATCTCTCCCAAAGCTCATAGGCGTGATGAGACTCGAGCTCGGAAATGTTTGTTATGCCATTTGTGCATAAGGGTTAGAGCGCCACCTAGTGGAACGACTAACAAATCATGAATGAATGAGTTGAAATGTTAGCTGGTGGTTAAATGCATGAATTCCATCAATGTGACATGAGATCGGAGGTGCTGGTTTTAGGTGTTGGGCGTGGCTCGACGCGCCGGGGGTGCGAGGGCCCTCATAACGCTGCTTGCAGCTTTAATTATTATTATTATTAGGGCCCGAGCACTGAGAGTGCGAAGGCCCTATTGTATCTGCTCCGTTTCTTATTATTATTATTATTCAGGCGAAACAAGGGCCTTTTTGAGGGCCTAAACATGCTCAAAAACTCATGAAATTTTGCACACATGCCAGGTCTGGTGAAAAATTTTGTATTTTAATGGTTTTACATATGAGCACTGGGAAATGGCTCTAGAGCGCCACCTATGCCTTGTTAAATGCAGCCCTACGACCACATCGTTTGAGCTACATGTATGAAATTTGGCACACATATGTATCATGCCAAGACGAACAAAAAAGTCTGTGGGCCCATTGACGCAAACCCAACAGGAAGTCCGCCATTTGGAAGAGAAGGTGACATTTTGGCTCTAATTTTGCCATTTCCATGCCTCGAACTTTTGCGAACTCCTCCTTGGGGTTTGATTTCATAACCTTCATATTTGGTCAGTGTCAACTACACCCTTGTGCCATGTTAAATTGCGGAGCTTTTGAGTTTTCACAATACTATGAGGCCGTGGCGCCATGGCGAATTTCGATGACTCGCCATGAAAATCTTATTGCCTCTCATTTTGTCATACATTTTCTGACCTTGACCAAAGTGAACACATATGATAAGGCTCCACCCCTGAACATATTTCAACTGCCATATTTGACACCAGGTACAGCGCCACCTAGTGGGAACAGGAAATGTCATGTTTTACACTTTGGGGTACAGTATTGTGATGGGTGACATCTGCAGCCTCAAATTTCTCCAGGAAAGCCTTAAGGAGTTGGTCTTGGGTTACAGTGAAAACTGTGACTTTTCACGAAAGGGTGTGACCCCAGCAGCATGGCGAACTTTGATGTCACGCCATGAAGAAACAAATTAGTATAACTCAATGAAATCCAGTCTGATCAGTACCAGACTTTACAGGCATGATGTCAGACCCGCCCTGAACAGATTGATGTGCCCATTGTCGGGAATACGGACAGCGCCACCTAGTGGCAACAGGAAATGTCATGGCTTTAATTTTGTTGTACTGATTTTCACAGGTTCATCGTGGCCACCTCAAAAGCGGTGAATATCAACATCAGTCCCTCGTGATGCTTCAGTGCAAAAATTGTGACTTTAAACTGAACGGCGCACCCTGGTGGTAACGCGGTTCACCATGAAAGATGAAGTGGCTTTTGAGGGGCTTGGAAAGTTTATAGAGGCTTGAAATTTGGCACACACCTCCAAATGGATGAACGCTTTGTTGGCATGTGATCATTTTCATTGAATAGCGCGAAATGGCTCCACAGCGCCCCCTACAAAATTTCAAAACCACAGCCCCAGCTCTGTGTTTCATCTATGAGTCTGACACTTGGTAAGCTTGTGTAAGATATCAAGATGTACAAAAAAGTCTCTTGGAGCAATATCCCAAATCCAACAGGAAGTCAGCCATTTTAAAATTAATGTGTAATTTTGATGACATTTTCCCCCCTTTTCAGGCCTCATACTTTGACGAACTCCTCCAAGGGATTTCATCATATTGAAGCATTCTTCAGTGTGTAGAATCTAAAGACCTTTGTGATGTTAAATTGCGAAGCTTTTTCCGTTCAGGGAAACGGGGTGGTCATGGCGGCACGTAGAGTTTCAATCACTCGCAAAAAGCAGTAATCTGCTGTCACTAAAAAACACAATGTCCAATCTCTCCCAAAGGTCGCAGGTGTGATGAGACTCGAGCTTGGAAATGTTTGTTATGCTATTTGTCAATAATAGTTAGAGCGCCACCTAGTGGCATGACTATAATCCTGGTTGAATAAGATGAAATGTTAGCTGGTGATTAAAAGCATGAAATCCATCAATGTGACATCACATCGGACGTGCCGGTTTGAGGTGTTGGCAGTGGCTCGACGTGCCGGGGGTGCGAGGGCCCTCATAATGCTGCTTGCAGCTTTAATTATTAGGGCCCGAGCACTGAGAGTGCGAAGGCCCTATTGTATCTGCTCCGTTTCTTATTATTATTATTATTATTCAGGCAAAACAAGGGCCTTTTTGAGGGCCCAAACATGCTCAAAAACTCATGAAATTTTGCACACATGCCAGGTCTGGTGAAAAATTTTGTATTTTAATGGTTTTACATATGAGCACTGGGAAATGGCTCTACAGCGCCACCTATGCCTTGTTAAATGCAGCCCTACGACCACATCATTTGAGCTACATGTATGAAATTTGGCACACATGTGTATCATGCCAAGACGAACAAAAAAGTCTGGGGGCCCATTGACGCAAACCCAACAGGAAGTCCGCCATTTGGAAGAGAAGGTGACATTTTGGCTCTAATTTTGCCATTTCCATGCCTCGAACTTTTGCGAACTCCTCCTTGGGATTTGATCGTATAAGCTTCATCTTTGGTCAGTGTCAACTACACACCTGGGCGATGTTAAATTGCGGAGCTTTTGAGTTTTCACAATACCATGAGGCCGTGGCGCCACGGCGAATTTCGATGACTCGCCATGAAAATCTTATTGCCTCTCAATTTGTCATACATTTTCTGACCTTGACCAAAGTGAACACATATGATAAGGCTCCACCCCTGAACATATTTCAACTGCCATATTTGACATTAGCGACAGCGCCACCTAGTGGGAACAGGAAATGTCATGTTTTACACTTTGGGGTACAGTATAGTGATGGGTGACATCTGCAGCCTCAAATTTCTCCAGGAAAGGCGTAAGGAGTTGGTCTTGGGGTACAGTGAAAACTGTGACTTTTCACGAAAGGGTGTGACCTCAGCAGCATGGCGAACTTTGATATCTCGCCATGAATAAACAAATTAGTATAACTCCATGAAATCCAGTCTGATTAGTACCAGACTTTACAGGCATGATGTCAGACCCGCCCTGAACAGATTGATGTGCCCATTGTCAGGAATACGTACAGCGCCACCTAGTGGCAACAGGAAATGTCATGGCTTTAATTTTGTTGTACTGATTTTCACAGGTTCATCGTGGCCACCTCAAAAGCGGTGAATATCACCATCAGTCCTTCATGATGGTTTAGTGCAAAAATTGTGACTTTAAACTGAATGGCGCACCCTGGTGGCAGTGCAGTCCACCATGAAAGATGAAGTGGCTTTTGAGGGTCTTGGCAAGTTTATAGAGGCTTGAAATTTGGCACACACCTCCAATGTGATGAAGGCTTTGTTGTCATGTGATCATTTTCATTGAATATCCCAAAATGGCTCCACAGCGCCCCCTACAAAATTTCAAAACCACAGCCCCAGCTCTGTGTTTTATGTATGAATCTGAAACCTGGTAGGCTTATAGGAGATATCAAGATGTACAAAAAAGTCTCTTGGAGCAATATCCCAAATCCAACAGGAAGTCAGCCATTTTAAAATTAATGTGCAATTTTGGCAACATTTTCCCCTCTTTCCAGGCATCGTTCTTTGACGAACTCCTCCAAGGGATTTCATCATATTGCACTATTCTTCAGTGTGTGGAATCCAAAGACCTTTGTGTTGTTAAATTGCGAAGCTTTTTACGTCCAGGGAAACGGGGTGGTTATGGCGGCACGTAGACTCTCAATCACTCGCCAAAACGCAGTAATATGCTGTCACTCAAAAACACAATGTCCAATCTCACCCAAAGGTCGCAGGCATAATGAGACTCGAGTTCGGAAATGTTTGTTATGCCATTTGTACATAATGGTTAGAGTGCCACCTAGTGGACCGACTAGCTAATCATGAATGAATGAGTTGAAATGTTAGCTGGTGGTTAAATGCATGAATTCCATCAATGTGACATCGATCGGACGTGCTGGTTTTAGGTGTTGGGCGTGGCTCGACGCGCCGGGGGTGCGAGGGCCCTCATAACGCTGCTTGCAGCTTTAATTATTATTATTATTCACCCCAAACAAGGGCCTTTTTGAGGGCCTAAACATGCTCAAAAACTCATGAAATTTTGCACACATGCCAGGTCTGGTGAAAAATTTTGTATTTTAATGGTTTTACATATGAGCACTGGGAAATGGCTCTAGAGCGCCACCTATGCCTTGTTAAATGCAGCCCTACGACCACATGGTTTGAGCTACATGTATGAAATTTGGCACACATGTGTATCATGCCAAGACGAACAAAAAAGTCTGTGGGCCCATTGACGCAAACCCAACAGGAAGTCCGCCATTTGGAAGAGAAGGTGACATTTTGGCTCTAATTTTGCCATTTCCATGCCTCGAACTTTAACGAACTCCTCCTTGGGGTTTCATTTCATAACCTTCAAATTTGGACAGTGTCAACTACACCCTTGTGCCATGTTAAATTGCGGAGCTTTTGAGTTTTCACAATACTATGAGGCCGTGGCGCCATGGCGAATTTCGATGACTCGCCATGAAAATCTTATTGCCTCTCATTTTGTCATACATTTTCTGACCTTGACCAAAGTGAACACATATGATAAGGCTCCACCCCTAAACATATTTCAACTGCCATATTTGACATGAAGGACAGCGCCACCTAGTGGGAACAGGAAATGTCATGTTTTACACTTTGGGGTACAGTATAGTGATGGGTGACATCTGCAGCCTCAAATTTCTCCAGAAAACCCTTAAGGAGTTGGTCTTGGGTTACAGTGAAAACTGTGACTTTTCGCAAAAGGGTGTGACCCCAGCAGCATGGCGAACTTTGATGTCACGCCATGAAGAAACAAATTAGTATAACTCCATGAAATCCAGTCTGATCAGTACCAGACTTTACAGGCATGAAGTCAGACCCGCCCTGAACAGATTGATGTGCCCATTGTCGGGAATACGGACAGCGCCACCTAGTGGGAACAGGAAATGTCATGGCTTTAATTTTGTTGTACTGATTTTCACAGGTTCATCGTGGCCACCTCAAAAGCGGTGAATATCACCATCAGTCCCTTGTGATGCTTCAGTGCAAAAATTGTGACTTTAAACTGAACGCCGCACCCTGGTGGCAACGCAGTTCACCATGAAAGATGAAGTGGCTTTTGAGGGGCTTGGAAAGTTTAAAAAGTCTTGAAATTTGGCGCACACCTCCAATGTGGTTAAGGCTTTGTTGTTATGTGATCATTTTCATTGAATATCCCAAAATGGCTCCACAGCGCCCCCTACAAAATTTCAAAATCACAGCCCCTGCTCTGTGTTTTATGTATGAGTCTGAAACCTGGTAAGCTTATAGGAGATATCAAGATGTACAAAAAAGTCTCTTGGAGCAATATCCCAAATCACACAGGAAGTCAGCCATTTTAAAATTAATGTGCAATTTTGGCAACATTTTCCCCTCTTTTCAGGCATCGTTCTTTGACGAACTCCTCCAAGGGATTTCATCATATTGCACTATTCTTCAGTGTGTGGAATCCAAAGACCTTTGTGTTGTTAAATTGCGAAGCTTTTTACGTTCAGGGAAACGGGGTGGTTATGGCGGCACGTAGACTCTCAATCACTCGCCAAAACGCAGTAATCTGCTGTTACTCAAAAACACAATGTCCAATCTCACCCAAAGGTCGCAGGCATAATGAGACTCGAGTTCGGAAATGTTTGTTATGCCATTTGTACATAATGGTTAGAGTGCCACCTAGTGGAACGACTAGCTAATCATGAATGAATGAGTTGAAATGTTAGCTGGTGGTTAAATGCATGAATTCCATCAATGTGACATCGATCGGACGTGCTGGTTTTAGGTGTTGGGCGTGGCTCGACGCGCCGGGGGTGCGAGGGCCCTCATAACGCTGCTTGCAGCTTTAATTAGGGCCCGAGCACTGACTGTGCGAAGGCCCTATTGTATCTGCTCCGTTTCTTATTAGGGCCCGAGCACTGAGAGTGCGAAGGCCCTATTGTATCTGCTCCGTTTCTTATTATTATTATTATTAGGGCCCGAGCACTGAGAGTGCGAAGGCCCTATTGTATCTGCTCCGTTTCTTATTATTATTATTATTATTCACCCCAAACAAGGGCCTTTTTGAGGGCCTAAACATGCTCAAAAACTCATGAAATTTTGCACACATGCCAGGTTTGGTGAAAAATTTTGTATTTTAATGGTTTTACATATGAGCACTGGGAAATGGCTCTACAGCGCCACCTATGCCTTGTTAAATGCAGCCCTACGACCACATCGTTTGAGCTACATGTATGAAATTTGGCACACATGTGTATCATGCCAAGACGAACAAAAAAGTCTGTGGGCCCATTGACGCAAACCCAACAGGAAGTCCGCCATTTGGAAGAGAAGGTGACATTTTGGCTCTAATTTTGCCATTTCCATGCCTCGAACTTTAACGAACTCCTCCTTGGGATTTGGTCCTATAAGCTTCAAATTTGGACAGTGTCAACTACACCCTTGTGCCATGTTAAATTGCGGAGCTTTTGAGTTTTCACAATAGTATGAGGCCGTGGCGCCATGGCGAATTTTGATGACTCGCCATGAAAATCTTATTGCCTCTCATTCTGTCATACATGTTCCGATCTGGACCAAAGAGCACACATATGATAAGGCTCCACCCCTGAACATATTTCAACTGCCATATTTGACATCAAGGACAGCGCCACCTAGTGGGAACAGGAAATGTCATGTTTTACACTTTGGGGTACAGTATTGTGATGGGTGACATCTGCAGCCTCAAATTTCTCCAGGAAAGCCTTAAGGAGTTGGTCTTGGGTTACAGTGAAAACTGTGACTTTTCACAAAAGGGTGTGACCCCAGCAGCATGGCGAACTTTGATGTCACGCCATGAAGAAACAAATTAGTATAACTCAATGAAATCCAGTCTGATCAGTACCAGACTTTACAGGCATGATGTCAGACCCGCCCTGAACAGATTGATATGCCCATTGTCGGAAATACGGACAGCGCCACCTAGTGGGAACAGGAAATGTCATGGCTTTAACTTTGTTGTACTGATTTTCACAGGTTGATCGTGGCCACCTCAAAAGCGGTGAATATCACCATCAGTCCCTCGTGATGCTTCAGTGCAAAAATTGTGACTTTAAACTGAACGGCGTACCCTGGTGGCAACGCTGTTCACCATGAAAAATGAAGTGGCTTTTGAGGGGCTTGGAAAGTTTATAGAGGCTTGAAATTTGGCACACACCTCCAAATGGATGAAGGCATTGTTGTTATGTAACCATTTTCCTTGAATAGCGCAAAATGGCTCCACAGCGCCCCCTACAATATTTCAAAACATCAGCCCCTGCTCTGTGTTTCATCTATGAGTCTGACACTTGGTAAGCTTGTGTAAGATATCAAGATGTACAAAAAAGTCTCTTGGAGCAATATCCCAAATCCAACAGGAAGTCAGCCATTTTAAAATTAATGTGTAATTTTGATGACATTTTCCCCCCTTTTCAGGCCTCATACTTTGACGAACTCCTCCAAGGGATTTCATCATATTGAAGCATTCTTCAGTGTGTAGAATCTAAAGACCTTTGTGATGTTAAATTGCGAAGCTTTTTCCGTTCAGGGAAACGGGGTGGTCATGGCGGCACGTAGAGTTTCAATCACTCGCAAAAAGCAGTAATCTGCTGTCACTAAAAAACACAATGTCCAATCTCTCCCAAAGGTCGCAGGTGTGATGAGACTCGAGCTTGGAAATGTTTGTTATGCTATTTGTCAATAATGGTTAGAGCGCCACCTAGTGGCATGACTATAATCCTGGTTGAATAAGATGAAATGTTAGCTGGTGATTAAAAGCATGAAATCCATCAATGTGACATCACATCGGACGTGCCGGTTTGAGGTGTTGGCAGTGGCTCGACGTGCCGGGGGTGCGAGGGCCCTCATAACGCTGCTTGCAGCTTTAATTATTATTATTATTATTATTATTATTATTATTCACCCCAAACAAGGGCCTTTTTGAGGGCCTAAACATGCTCAAAAACTCATGAAATTTTGCACACATGCCAGGTCTGGTGAAAAATTTTGTATTTTAATGGTTTTACATATGAGCACTGGGAAATGGCTCTAGAGCGCCACCTATGCCTTGTTAAATGCAGCCCTACGACCACATGGTTTGAGCTACATGTATGAAATTTGGCACACATGTGTATCATGCCAAGACGAACAAAAAAGTCTGTGGGCCCATTGACGCAAACCCAACAGGAAGTCCGCCATTTGGAAGAGAAGGTGACATTTTGGCTCTAATTTTGCCATTTCCATGCCTCGAACTTTAACGAACTCCTCCTTGGGGTTTCATTTCATAACCTTCAAATTTGGACAGTGTCAACTACACCCTTGTGCCATGTTAAATTGCGGAGCTTTTGAGTTTTCACAATACTATGAGGCCGTGGCGCCATGGCGAATTTCGATGACTCGCCATGAAAATCTTATTGCCTCTCATTTTGTCATACATTTTCTGACCTTGACCAAAGTGAACACATATGATAAGGCTCCACCCCTAAACATATTTCAACTGCCATATTTGACATGAAGGACAGCGCCACCTAGTGGGAACAGGAAATGTCATGTTTTACACTTTGGGGTACAGTATAGTGATGGGTGACATCTGCAGCCTCAAATTTCTCCAGAAAACCCTTAAGGAGTTGGTCTTGGGTTACAGTGAAAACTGTGACTTTTCGCAAAAGGGTGTGACCCCAGCAGCATGGCGAACTTTGATGTCACGCCATGAAGAAACAAATTAGTATAACTCCATGAAATCCAGTCTGATCAGTACCAGACTTTACAGGCATGAAGTCAGACCCGCCCTGAACAGATTGATGTGCCCATTGTCGGGAATACGGACAGCGCCACCTAGTGGGAACAGGAAATGTCATGGCTTTAATTTTGTTGTACTGATTTTCACAGGTTCATCGTGGCCACCTCAAAAGCGGTGAATATCACCATCAGTCCCTTGTGATGCTTCAGTGCAAAAATTGTGACTTTAAACTGAACGCCGCACCCTGGTGGCAACGCAGTTCACCATGAAAGATGAAGTGGCTTTTGAGGGGCTTGGAAAGTTTAAAAAGTCTTGAAATTTGGCGCACACCTCCAATGTGGTTAAGGCTTTGTTGTTATGTGATCATTTTCATTGAATATCCCAAAATGGCTCCACAGCGCCCCCTACAAAATTTCAAAATCACAGCCCCTGCTCTGTGTTTTATGTATGAGTCTGAAACCTGGTAAGCTTATAGGAGATATCAAGATGTACAAAAAAGTCTCTTGGAGCAATATCCCAAATCACACAGGAAGTCAGCCATTTTAAAATTAATGTGCAATTTTGGCAACATTTTCCCCTCTTTTCAGGCATCGTTCTTTGACGAACTCCTCCAAGGGATTTCATCATATTGCACTATTCTTCAGTGTGTGGAATCCAAAGACCTTTGTGTTGTTAAATTGCGAAGCTTTTTACGTTCAGGGAAACGGGGTGGTTATGGCGGCACGTAGACTCTCAATCACTCGCCAAAACGCAGTAATCTGCTGTTACTCAAAAACACAATGTCCAATCTCACCCAAAGGTCGCAGGCATAATGAGACTCGAGTTCGGAAATGTTTGTTATGCCATTTGTACATAATGGTTAGAGTGCCACCTAGTGGAACGACTAGCTAATCATGAATGAATGAGTTGAAATGTTAGCTGGTGGTTAAATGCATGAATTCCATCAATGTGACATCGATCGGACGTGCTGGTTTTAGGTGTTGGGCGTGGCTCGACGCGCCGGGGGTGCGAGGGCCCTCATAACGCTGCTTGCAGCTTTAATTATTATTATTATTATTATTCACCCCAAACAAGGGCCTTTTTGAGGGCCTAAACATGCTCAAAAACTCATGAAATTTTGCACACATGCCAGGTCTGGTGAAAAATTTTGTATTTTAATGGTTTTACATATGAGCACTGGGAAATGGCTCTACAGCGCCACCTATGCCTTGTTAAATGCAGCCCTACGACCACATCGTTTGAGCTACATGTATGAAATTTGGCACACATGTGTATCATGCCAAGACGAACAAAAAAGTCTGTGGGCCCATTGACGCAAACCCAACAGGAAGTCCGCCATTTGGAAGAGAAGGTGACATTTTGGCTCTAATTTTGCCATTTCCATGCCTCGAACTTTTGCGAACTCCTCCTTGGGGTTTCATTTCATAACCTTCAAATTTGGACAGTGTCAACTACACCCTTGTGCCATGTTAAATTGCGGAGCTTTTGAGTTTTCACAATACTATGAGGCCGTGGCGCCATGGCGAATTTCGATGACTCGCCATGAAAATCTTATTGCCTCTCATTTTGTCATACATTTTCTGACCTTGACCAAAGTGAACACATATGACAAGGCTCCACCCCTGAACATATTTCAACTGCCATATTTGACACCAGGGACAGCGCCACCTAGTGGGAACAGGAAATGTCATGTTTTACACTTTGGGGTACAGTATAGTGATGGGTGACACCTGCAGCCTCAAATTTCTCCAGGAAAGCCTTAAGGAGTTGGTCTTGGGTTACAGTGAAAACTGTGACTTTTCGCAAAAGGGTGTGACCCCAGCAGCATGGCGAACTTTGATGTCACGCCATGAAGAAAGAAATTAGTATAACTCAATGAAATCCAGTCTGATCAGTACCAGACTTTACAGGCATGATGTCAGACCCGCCCTGAACAGATTGACGTGCCCATTGTCGGAAATACGGACAGCGCCACCTAGTGGCCACAGGAAATGTCATGGCTTTAATTTTGTTGTACTGATTTTCACAGGTTCATCGTGGCCACCTCAAAAGCGGTGAATATCACCATCAGTCCCTCGTGATGCTTCAGTGCAAAAATTGTGACTTTACACTGAACGGCGCACCCTGGTGGCAACGCTGTTCAACATGAAAGATGAAGTGGCTTTTGAGGGGCTTGGAAAGTTTATAGAGGCTTGAAATTTGGCACACACCCCCAAATGGATGAAGGCTTTGTTGTCATGTGATCATTTTCATTGAATAGCGCGAAATTGCTCCACAGCGCCCCCTACAAAATTTCAAAACCACAGCCCCAGCTCTGTGTTTTATGTATGAATCTGAAACCTGGTAGGCTTATAGGAGATATCAAGATGTACAAAAAAGTCTCTTGGAGCAATATCCCAAATCCAACAGGAAGTCAGCCATTTTAAAATTAATGTGTAATTTTGGCGACATTTTCCCCTCTTTTCAGGCTTCATACTTTGACGAACTCCTCCAAGGGATTTCATCAGATTGGACCGATCTGAAGTTTGTGGAATCTAAAGACCTTTGTGATGTTAAATTGCGAAGCTTTTTACGTTCAGGGAAACGGGGTGGTCATGGCGGCACTTAGAGTTTGAATCACTCGCCAAAAAGCAGTAATCTGCTGTCACTCAAAAACACAATATCCAATCTCTCCCAAACGTCGCAGGTGTGATGAGACTCGAGCTCGGAAATGTTTGTTATGCCATTTGTCGGTAATAGTTAGAGCGCCACCTAGTGGGACGACTATAATCATGATTGAATGAGATGAAATGTTAGCTGGTGGTTAAATGCATGAATTCCATCAATGTGACATCAGATCGGAGGTGCTGGTTTTAGGTGTTGGGCGTGGCTCGACACGCCAGGGTGCGAGGGCCCTCGTAACGCTGCTTGCAGCTTTAATTTTATTTTATTTTTTGTTGCTTTCTGTTGGTTTCTTTGTATTTTACCATGCCTGCATCTGTGCATGCATCCATATCAGTTATGGCACCTTGCCAATCAAGCTTCGTCGTGTTAGTTTATAACTTAGCAATTCACTCTTTGGTCACTCTAGCAGCTAAAACACAGACCTTGAAGTTACAAAAAGATGGTGATGAAAAAAGAATCAAAGTTTGAAATTTGAAAAGAGAAGAAAAGAAGCAAAAACAAACAAAAAGCAAGTCCCACATGTCTAATTAAGTCATTAAAGTTTTTTTACATCAGTGATATGATCCATACTGTATGTATATTACATATATGTTCATATGTTTACATTACCACATCCAAACCTCAAACGTTGGTTTCAGTAGATATGAGTGAATATAACAGAGCTGAAATTTAATGACAGATTTTTCTCTTAAAAAATGCGAACAGCTGCAGACGTTAACTTTTTTTTAGCTCAAGGTCAGCCTGATATTCATCTTAGCATCTGCATCTCCCCGCAGTGTCTTTGACAACCAGCATTCATCAAAACACTCACAATTAATAATGCTGACGTCTCTAACAGAGAACACACTATCATTAAACACCATCAAGGTAAAAAACTGAATAAAAATAACGTGACTGATGCTAGAGGAGTTAGAAAAGATTCAAAGACTTTATGTAAGGTTAACTTTTACAACTCTTCCTGTTTTTCTACTGAATTTGAATCTATCCTTTCTTTCATCTCAGGCTGATGCTTCATTTTGCAGTAATTAGAAACAATATTGCTTTATATTTTTGTGTTTCTATCACAAAGTTGAATTTAAATAATTTTGATTTGTTTTGGTTATGATAAAGTTTTATTAAAAGAAGGTAATATGGCTCTGTGGAGGACTGGTCAGTCATTACCTCAGTAACTGCTGATGACACCACATTCATATTTGTGGCATTGATTTCTCAACAACAACTGGGTAATGGCTTAATCAGTAATGAAGAGAAAACAAACAAACCTGCATTCTGGTTTTACACAGGACTCAAACCCTGCCTTTCCAGGTGAAGGTCTTTTGTTGCCTAACCATGCCGTATCACTACTCTGCTTTTTAAACAAGTTTTTGCTATGCTCACTAGATCTGGCTTGAAAGAACTTGTCTCAAGCCTCGTGAGCTAAGCCTAAAAACAAAACCAGAGGAGGCGATTGAGTCTAGAGCCATATGAAAAACAAAGTACACCCTCTTTTTATTCTAAAATATAGCACATTAGTACACACTCAAAAACAATCTGTCAGGGTTCGGGTCCGTGACCCAGTGTCTTGAGTTTATTTTGGATTTTCTTACGTTATTGTAAAAATGCTAGTTCTTGTTCTTGTGCTATTATTTAGTCTTCTCCTCTTTGTTTAACGTTTAGTTATGCCCATGCTTGCATCTCCCTGTGCTTCATGTCTACCCAGTCTGTCATGTTTCTTGTCTGTGTGTTTCATGTTGTCAAGCTTGTGTTATTACCTCTTCGTCTCTCCATGCTTCCTGTTTTATTTTGAAAGGCCTGGTGGTTCCATGTTTAGTGTGTTAGGGTTTTACTTTTCCCTGTGGCGTCATGATCATTTGTGTCAGCTGTGTCTCCTCAGGTGTTTCCACTTCCCTCATTACCCTTCTGTCCTCATGCCCTGATAGAGTTTTTCATGTTCCAGTTCAGGCCCTGTTCATGTCACAGTTTTCATGTTTTAGTTTTTCTCAGTTTAGGTTTCCAGATTAGTTTTTCTCCAGTTTGCCTTGCCTTGTTTTTTTTTGTTACACTTCGTTTGTCTCCCGTGTCTGCATTTTTGTCCACACCTCAAACACACCGGCCTGCTCGGCTGTGACAAATCTGGTCCATACCAGGTTCTACAACTGCTTAAAGACAGATGAATAAGATGTGACGTATTATATTAGGTATTTATTTAATAAAATAGCACTGTGTGTGTTAAACTAAGTACACCTCACCACATGGTTCACTGGTACAAGCTAATGAAGTAATGGTTTTCTGTATGACTTTCTCACATTGTTAGGAAGTTTGGCCCACTTTTCTTTGCAGCAGTTCTTCACTTGTCCAGTTTTCTCATTTTAAAAATCTAGGTAAAGCAAATAAGTGGAAGACAAAGGAAGAAGTAAATCAAGAACTAAATGCTATGTCCTTAAAAATATGACAAAAACTGAGCAAAGACCTAAAAGAGGACCCAGAGATACATTTGGAAGGCTGTAAAGAAGTCATTCATACAGAAAGGAAACAGATCAAATTGTCATTAATATATATGCAGGACGTCAGAGAGCTGTACAACAGTGAGTGTCTACAGCCATCTGTAAGATGGGTTGGAAGCACAGAGTCCAGAGCCCGGACCTCAACATTATTGAAGCAGCCTGGGATCATCTTGACAGAACTGAACAAAAGGCACCCAACAGCTAAAGAAGGGCTTTGAACAGGGGTGGGCAACTCCAGGCCTCGAGGGCCGGTGTCCCTGCAGGTTTTAGATGTGTCCTTGAACCAACACAGCTGATTTAAATGGCTAAATTAGCTCCTCAACATGTCCTGAAGTTCTCCAGAGGCCTGGTAACGAACTAATCATGTGATTCAGGTGTTGACCTGGCTTTGAATGTCCTTCAAGAAACCTAGAGAATGATTCTTGAAGACCAACTCAAGAGTATGAAAAAATGTGTTTTTGTATAGAGTTAGCATTTTCTCGCCGTGTTTACATGGTTACTCTCATGGTCTGTCTGTGGACTCAGTGGTTTTGGTTTTGATTATTATCTTATGTTTTAGGTTCATTCTTGTTAGGAATTTCTTGTTCTCAGGTTTAGTTTCTGTTTTGTATTTCGAGCTCCTTTTGTTCTGTCTCTCTGCCTGTCTGGTCCCGCGTCTTTGTGCTCCCTCCCTGTTGCCATGTCTTGTGTTAATTCTCGTGTCTGTGCATACCTGTTGTATTTCCTGTTTTATTTTGAAGGTCCTTGTCTCGTCAGCCTGTCACCTCCTGTATCCCATTCCCGGATTGCCCCTGTGTGTATATAAGCCCTGTGTTTTCTCCTGCTTGTTGCTGCTCCGTCTGCGTTGTCTCCTCGAGACTCCCTGTGTTTCTGCCGTATGATAGTTTCAGGTCAGTTTTGTTAGTTTTCTCAGTTTAGGTTTATCTGTATGCCCTTCTCCGTTCCTCCTGTATTGTGTTCACCTCACAAAATAAAGCTCAATCTCTGCATCTACGTCAGTGCCTGCATTTGGGTCCTTACCTCACCTCCACACGGCCTGCCTCGCCAGCCGTGACAGTTTCTCTCTAGCTTTCTCCCACAGTACAAAGACACATATGGCATTAGGTTAATTGGTGATTCTCAATTGACCATAGGTGTGACCGTGAGTGATGTGTTTTGTGTTAGCACTGCAGCAGCTGACAGATTAGCAACCTGTCCAGGGTGTTGCCTGCCTATTGCCCTAAGACAGCTGTGATAGAAACTCTTGAATTGGTTAGATGAAAGAAAATGGATGAACAGGTTGATTTCCTGTCCAGTGACACCAAAAACATGTTACCTACCACAACCTTATTGAAATTCAGTTCATGTTCATGACATGACCCAAATTTCAATGTAACATTCATTCATAGTACATTGTATTGTGTCAATATAACTGATACAAAACACAAGGTTTATAAAAGATAAAGAGCTTCACATGTACTTTCTGTAAAGTTCAAAGTAGAAGTTGTTCAGATAAATATGCTCATTTGAATTGTGAACCTGAGCATCATGCATGATAGGACAGAGTCGAGTATTAGCTCTCTGCAAAAAAATATATCTTGTGCAGCTGTGCCTCAGCGTTTAGGAGTGCAAGATAAAGGCCAAAACAAATATTTAATTGTTTTTCTAGAAAGTAACACCGACGCAAGGCCTCGATTCATACATCAATTAAAAACATGGAATAAATGAGTGGTCCAATCCATTCACAGCATGATCATTAACACTCATTGTTTAAACATGACCTGCGCTTGAGCTGTTAATTTTTTATGAGTTTATTTGAATGTCAACCTGAGTTCTGTGACTCATCAGTTGATCGCCATCATTATTTTATGACAAACGCAGTGTTTGACCTATTAGCCTACTGAACATTTGCGGTGAAACCACCAATTAACCCAGCTTAGAGGATAGTTCTAAATACATACAGGCACTTTATTTCTTCTTCTTTTTTCAAAATACAATATCAAGCTACTTGATCATGCACATATTAGCAAAATATATCTATAATCACACATGCAAGATATGCAGGGTCACAGTTATTAGTAGTTTTAGATTTTTCTTTGCCAAACACATGTGTATGCAGCCACAATAAGAGGGCAGAAAGAGAAGCAGTGTGCTGGTTAAGAGCGGCCTTGAGTCCCATATTGCAACAGGAGTGGCTCTTTCTCTGCTTTCTCAATGTTGGAGAGCTTTAAAAGAATTAAGCTTTGACCATCAGATTCTTGGTTCTTCAGAAATACGGCATTACTGGAAGCAGCAATCTGCAAAATGACATTTATCAGAAAAACATCAGCCAGCTTCAAAGTTGCTTTTAGATAAAAATGCAGTGTCACAGTTAAGTAGGTTCAAATATCTGAGCTTATGTGGTTTATAGTTTGTTGTTGTTCAAGTGTGATTTATTTCTGGAAATAGGCAGCCTCCTTGTGGTCATACACAGCAATTAACTGCAATCACTGGCACTCATTGAGCTACTGAAAACTAGGATAACAGGCTATTTGCTTAAACTCTAACCAGTGGGATACACAGTATTGATGAAGTACACAATTTTATAATCATTTACTAATATGGCCCTTAAGGTTTTTGAAGGTTTTGCATTGTGCCTTTATCTTGTTAATATGTGGTTAATGAACCACAAACATGTGTACCTTAAGTTTGCTGTGAAGATGAGGGTGACAGGCGATGACTGCGATGAAGGAGAATGTTGCCACAAGAATGGCAGCACATGACAGGATGAAGAAAATTTGAGCACCATCTATAATTAAGGAAGAAAGAAGCAGACAGAGTGTGGGTCTGTTGTTAAAGATGCAGTAAAAACAATTATAAGCAAATGAAACAAATATATCTCATATACTTATTCTATGAGTCTCTACTCTCCATGCTACACACTGTAGCTAGGATGCTGTGTTGTAAATGAATATGGTGGTTTTAGCAAGCGTACAATTTTCTTACTGGCTTTATGACCCTGTTTGGTATAATGATAGAAGAAAGTGAGGCACTCTGTTGTGTGTTAAGTAGCACAACACACTCTAAAACTGAGTCAAAAGTTCCAAATTTGTCCCAGAAAATCTGTGTTTCTGAGTAAGTAGGAAGCAGACGCTAATTTTGGCTCAATAGAAACTTTAGTAAAATCACAACAACGAATCGATTGAGGACAGCAGACATGTTCGGACCCGCCTACTCTGATACGCTTGGATTCCTCCATTTTCACTCTTTCATCTGTGTCTGTGGAACTAACACAGCTAAACAGCACATGAAACACCTCATGACACAGCACAGCTGACCTTTGTTTCAAAAGATTTTGCTGTGTTTATTTAGATTTATTGTGATTGAGTCAAACTTTATTAAAGCAGAAGGTACACGATGACTAATACAAAAATAGTTCATATTTAGAGCCAAGAGAACTTTGCAAATGGCCTTAAACTTGCTAATTCATCTTACAACTCCAGTTTCAAAAAAGGTGCTGGTCTAGTTTTGTTTCATTGTGTTCAGTAGCATGTGTGAGTGTATATGTTCTGATGCTGACGACCAATAAGCAGCATTAACATTGCAAATGGTTTTGCATGTGATGTCTGCAGGCAGTTCACTTTAGGCTACTAAAAAATCTTTCTAATAGAAATTTCGAGACCAACATTGCATTGAAAAATGCATTAAAAGGGAAAATAATTGACATGAACATCAGTTCAAAATTCACAGTAAGGTAAAGCATGTGAAAGTATTCATCTGAAATTTACAAACATTGTCCAAATATGCTTATCAATGTGTTTACAACCTGAAACGTTTGGACCAGCTATGACGCATTTAAAGTGCAGTTTCTGTGCAATTTCTATGAGCTAAAGGAGCAATGGTAAAAAAAAAAAGAAAAAAAAGGCAAAAATGCTTTAAGGATTTTTATTAGTAAATGTTAAAAGTTGCAATGCTGGATAAAATGTGAATAAAAATAGAATGCAGTGATTTGAAAATCTCATAAACCCACACATTATTCATAATAAAACTCATTAAAAGTACTGGTTTATTTTGAATTTGATCGCAGCAGAGCATCTCAAAAAAGTTAGTTCCGGAACAGTAAACGGATGGAAAAATAAGTGGTAATAAAAGAAACCGCTGGAAGAACATTTTGCAACTAATTAGGTTGATAGCGGTTCACCAGTAAGCCAAAACTGCATCAAGAAATTGTGGAACGTTCCTCAATGTAAAATTGTGAACATTTTGAATCATCAATATCTTTAAAGGATAGTGAGAATCCGGAGAAATCTATGCATAATGCAGATCTTGTCTTTAGGCAGGATCATTGGACGGGCTGAGGAAGCTCTATCATGCATGAAGACGACATATGTAAAAATTAAGTCAAATCAAGAAACGCTGCCATCTTCTCTGAGCCATTTAACATGAACTGAAGCAAAGTGAAAAAGTGCTCCGTTATAAGACAAATCCATTTTCTTTCACTTCTCTGATTCAGGGTTGTAGGTGGCTGGAGCCAATCCCAGCTGTCATGGGGCAGAAGGCAGGGTACATCCCAACACAGGTTGCCCCTCTGTCACAGACTAATTGGCTAACAAAGAGAGGCAAACATACATTCACACTCACATTCATGCCTATGATCAGTTTAAAATCATCAGTAAGCCTAAACTGAAGCATAACTTTGTATTCTGGGGGGAAGCTGGAATACCTGGACAGAACCCAGACAAACACAGGGAGAACAGGCGTACTCCACACTCAAAAGGTCCCAAACTGCAACAGCGAGGCAACAGTGTGTCGCCCATCATACAAATCAAAGTTGACAGCTGTTTTTGTAAAACATGGATTTCACGTTCTCTGGACTGAAAAGGAAAGAGACCTTCTGGCCTGTTATCAGCACTCAAGCCTGCATCTCTGATGGAGCTGCAATAGTGCCTATGGAATTGTTAGCTGCACATCTGGAAAGGCACCATCAGTGCTGAAAGGTATGTAACATATGATCCATCCAGAAGGTGTCTTTTTTGGAGAAGGCGTTTCTTATTCAACAACACTGTGCTAAACCCTCACTGCATCTCTTACAGTAGCATGGCTTTGTAGTAGAAGAGCACAGGTGCTGAATGGCCTGTCTGCAGTCAAGACTTTTCACTGGTTAAAAACATTTGGCACATAATGAAATAAAGAATGCAACAGAGTAGAGGACTGTTGAGCAGCTAGAATCCAATGCAAGAATGGAGCAATGTTCCTCTCCCAAAGCTCCAGCAGCTGCTCTCATCAATTCCCAGATGTTTACAGACTGTTGTTAAAAGAAGACGGAACTCTACACAGTGTTGAAGATGGCCAACGTTAAATATCACCTCATATCTTTCTTAACATTGAGCGTTTTCTCAGTTTAAACATCCGTATGTTAGAGTGTGAATGGAATATGTGATTTAAAAATCTTTGCATTATGTTTTTATGTACATTTCACACAGCACCCCAACCTTTTTATTGATGTATAAAAAGTAAAACAGTAAAAAGTAGATTGAGTAAATTTGCAAATTTAGGGGGTGCGGGGGACTGATGATATTTGGCATTTCTGACAGTTCATTCAGAAAAGAAAACAGACAAGATATCAAATATTTGCTGTGCTTTTGTTTCAGTTATGTCTCCCATTCCTTTAGTTATCCGGTAACCTTTTTAATTAACTCTGAGTTAATAAGTGAAAATGAAACCTCTTACTACAGGCTGCCACAAAGAGAGGAAAATGCAGCTTTTGCATTTTGTGTTCCATGTTGTACTTTTTGAACAGTAAAAATATGGTTTTCTACACAGGGTGAAGTGATTTGTCATGCGGCATAAACAGATTGTAAATGTTATGGGAGTAATTAGGGAGTCTTAAGGTTTGATCATATGTGAAATTTCAACCTGCCTCCCTTGTTTTAGATTAGTAAAGCTGGCCTGAACACCTTGGATGTCCCCTTTTTTCCCAGGTTGGCCCTTCAGGTTTACCTATAGCAGCAGTCAGTTGGCTTCCTGTTAGGTGCATTTAGAAGTCATTAAGCAGAATCCATTCTCAGCACTCAAAACTGAATATGCTGCTGAATCGTGAGCTCCTCTGTGTCATTTATGATCAAGTAGCTTGGTTCCGCTAACTTTCCCAATAAATTCATCTCCCGACTCCTCGGTACTCTGTAGTACTAATGAAGCTATTAGGAAGATACAGTCTTATGTTGATGAATGGGGCCAGCTTTCCAAAGTTTTCCGGCTTTCTTAACTTTTATTTCTGTTCTTTCTTTATTCTTTTGTATTTTTCAGCTGTGCTTTGGTTAGGCTTTGATTAGGTTCTGGTTTTGGTTAGGGTGTGAAAAGTTTACTGCTCGAGTTAAAAAACAATGATTAAATCCAGCAGAGCAAGTCTGGCAGGGAGCACTGAACGTACACTTTTCCCATGTGAGTTTCAGCTGTGTTTTCTGATATCATGACAGTGTATTTTTTTACGTTATCCAACACATTTTGTAACAAGGTTTCCCCTAAACGATCCTCTGCCCTAAAAGCATTTCGCTGCCACATCAGTTTATGTCTTTTCTTTCTCTTCTTCCCTATGTCCTCTGCTTTAATGTCACAGAAAGCAACATGTCTGCAGGTATTTCTGCTGGTGTTGTGGGTGGATACTCACTGTTTCTCCTGACGTAGAGGCTGAAGGAGGTCTGCAGCTTACTGATTTCGTTCCGGACACTGATGTCCAGACAGTGGTAGCCAGCAGAGGCGAAGGTGAGGTTCAGTTTCAACATGTTGTCATACAACATGGTCAGCGTGCAGCCCTCTGTCACGTCCGGCATGCAGTTGGGGAGAAAACGCCAGCAAACCCATAAGGGAGGACTAAAATCACACACAAACACAGGGTTGAGGAGCTTTTCTTTATAATACAATAACAAAATTAATATTAAATAAAAAGCTGAATGCAAAAGAAAGGGCACTATTCAGGGTCACGCTATTTTAAACTTGCATTGATCTAATATATAGCAATGTTCCTGGTAAATGCAGCTCACCTTCCATCAACATGAAAAATCAGACTGGCGTCCTGTGACACCTCATATTCTGATGGCCCCTTCAGCTCGATGTTCTTGATGGCATCTACAAATAAGTTTTAGCTATTAGTCATTTCGTTCTTTATTGGGAAAACTTTACAGAAGTGTTCTAGTTTCCCCACACAAAGACCACAAAATCAAGATGATAGCATTTTGGAAATTTTTCCCTACATAAATCACATTAATTCAACTTAATTTTACTCTACGCCCCGTCTGCACCATGAACTCCCTCCCTCAAGTTTAAGAAGTACTACTTTGAAACCACCTTAACTTAGAATTGCTACCAAATCTGCTTTCTTATGAATCCTGATAGTTACATCAGGTCATCACGTCACAGTTCAAATTAAATTTTCCAGAAATGTTGAGCCTACAGCAGACTGCTTTTTCCTATTGAAAATGACTGAAAATAATTTATACAGGAATATATTAATGCATATATGAATTCAAAGCCACAAACCAAGCACTTGAACCTCTGTGGAGTAGACTTTGGTCACCGGAGGTGAATATTTGGTCACATTTGCTCCCACTTTCAACCACATTGTGTAGTTTCCTGATTCTGGGTAATAATAGCGAACAACCGGCTCAGTGCCGTTAATCACTTGTCTGTATCAAAGATCAAAAAAGAATATGAGACAAAGAAAATCATCTCTAACATTTTTTTTAATCTATATTTAAAAATGTAAGAAATCATACCCGTTCCCTAAGTCCCAAGTATAGGTGAACTTTGCTGAGCTGAAATTCTTTTGGGGATCAAAGAGTTCAAACATAGTCTCTGTGGGAACATCTGACGCCAGTTCACCTCTGTCTCTCACGTAGGTGGCATTTCCCTCCATTTGATAGAAAACAAGCTTCCCTTCAATATTTTCTGGTCAAAAGAGAAGCTGTATTTAGTTGCGGAGTCAAGAAGAATGAACAGTAAAAGAGAGACAGATAGAAAATGGATGACATACTCAAATCTATCAAAGACTCTGTAGTCTCTGTTCCACCCAGGAGAACCAGTATGGGAAGCATCAACATCCACACGATGTGTTTTCTGGAAGCACGCGTATGAAAGTTTGAAAACGTGTCAGTTCATGATGTTAATGTGGTGGATGTTCAACTTACCCGTCCATATCTGCTCGTCCTCTCACAGTATGAAGTTAGTTCTGAAAACAGGAGTCGAGTGACATTGGGGAGAAAGGATGGAAGGCTGTTACTTCTGGTCAGTGAGATTCAGAGATAAGCGCCGTAAAGGCTTGAAATCATAACCATGCGTTTCAATCACATGGATGATGAGCAACAATCGGCTGTTGAGTAGGTGGTTCCGGCCTGGGTCACATTACTGTCAGTTACATGGGACAACTTCTTAAATGTGGTGGGTTTATCTCTGTGTTTATCAGATCTGGAAATTATCATCAGCTCAACAAAAATTGCACAACTACTGACTTGTTACTGGGACAGTACTTAAATTGAGTTAACCCTAAAGAAGACTGAAGCATGAAATAATTGCCTGAAAATTTTCATTTTTATTTTTTTGAACTTTAGTGTTCATCAAACCTTCTGACATTTTTTTAAAGAGAGAAGTTAATTTGTATCATTTTTGCTTCATTTGGCCTTTTTTTGCAATTGTAAGAGGGTTACAAAAACAAATCACAAAGACGTACGAGATATACGTATGAGATATGACACACTGGATGTTACAGGGCTAGGTTTACTGTTGATTTTCTTTTTTTCTTTATTTCTTTGTTGTTGTTTTTTTAAAGTTTCTCTTACATGGAATCTGGTCAAATTACATACTTGGTTATTTTCCTAAATGATTAAATATTCAAATACATAAACCTTTCATTTAACATTTTTATGAGGGTAAAACATCAGTTATTTAGTGTAATTTAACTAACTTATAGATAAAATCCTAAAGGTCTTGCTTCACTTAGAGTTTAATTTTTCCCTCTTTATTTTGCACACTCTGTCACCAGTAGCAGTCAGGCTGTTAAGGTTGCAATAAAATGTAAAAAATGTATAGAAAATAATTTAACTTTTCATTTTTCCATTTTTTCACACACTTGTGTTTTAAAAATGTTGGTACAGAAACAAAATCACTAATGTGTAGCAAGATGACATGCTGCTGAGACCTATTGTTCTGGAAACTATACAAAGGTGGGTTTGAGTTCATCTGCAGGTGTAGTGCTGCATGTCTCTGGGCAAATTTTACCATGACAAAAGATACAGTTATGCAACTTTACAAGTCCATTGTTGATATCTAAATGAAGGCTAGTTTCAATGATGGGCGTGGTTTGCAACTCACTGGCATTGAGATTGCTGTGATTACGTCACAGAAGGTTCAGATAGTTTTAAAGCTTGTTAGTGTGGTGGGAGATCTTAGACCATTTTTAAGCACTGAGAAAGCAACAGGCTCAGTGTAAATCAGCATAAATTGTACCTGCTTTGAACTTAACTGCACATAAAGTGAATACTCAACTGGAGTGTGACAGTTGCATTCACCTCTTAGTATTCATGTTTATAACTTCCATGCATCCATCCTCTTCCACTAATTCAATTCAGGGTCATGGGGGAGTAAATATGTCAACAGCACATGCATGTACTTAAACAGAGCATGCTGGTTTGTGAACTATAGACATATTGTGTATAAATAAAGATACATAACGCAAGAGAATGGTGCAAATTGCATTGTTAAATAATATGTACATTACCTGAAGGTTTACAAGCTGATCCTGAACATTGATATAGTATGTGTCAAAATATGGCAGTGTATTTTTAACTGTAAATCAGTCCGGATTTACCACTACTAGGCTTGTGATTCATTATATCTTTCAGAGTCTAATAAAGTCCTAGTGTTTTGTACTACTGCTTTGGATGGATAGGTCTTCCTAATTACTCATTAAAATCCCCAAACATATAGCCAATCGTTTAAGAACTCATAGGTTGATGGGATATTGATGATGAATCACAATTATATAGCCCACATAACATAAAAAATATACCCACTGACCTTTCATGTACAAAGATAATATTCTGATGCATTTCACCTGTTGAGAGCTACTGATGGTGTATTCAGCATTAGAGGTTAAAAATCGCGACTAACTAAAGTTTAAAGAGAAGACTAGTTTGAGTTGAGAAATAATACGAGTTCTCGTTAAAGTACAGATTTCCAGTAAACCTTCTACGATTTATTCATGGTGCAAAACTTCCTTCGTCACTGTGACTGTACTAATTATTGTACAGCAGCGCCCTCTCCAGGCCAAAAGCAATATTATATCTAAAACCCACTGACAAAATACGTCACATTTCTATGGTGTTTTTCGCTAACAGTCCTGAGAATCAACAGCCCACAGCTTTCTAACTCACCAGCTGAGAACTTTGACCTGTGTAACACCTCTTGTGACGTCACCCTCCTCCACCACCACCACCCTTCCGCGCTGCCCCCCTCCCCCCCTCTTCGCCCCTAAAGGCACGGGGAAGTCTCTCGGTGTCCCAGTCAGTTCGTCCGCCGCCGGCTGCACGAGCGTTTCAGCTTGCTCGCGTGCAGTGTACAGACACGGAGCAGGATTCGCTGTGGGATTTATTACTCGGACCGAGACAACTCCTGGATTACCAAGTGTCTTTTTGTTCTCCGCTTTGTTGTTATTTTTTTAAATATAATATTTATATTGTGTGTATATATATTTTTCTTTTTTTTATTTCATTTTTTTTAATTCTGAGATTAAGAAACAACCTGCCGTGATGGCTCGGGATCCGGAGCATGTGAGCAAGCTCACTGAAAGTACTTTTAAGGTGAGTGATGCATTCAACATTTAAGGAAATACCTGTTGTTGTTTTTTTGGGAGGGGTCGCTTTTTTAATGTAGTTCACTTCAGGTGTAATCAGAAATTTATAGTTCAGCGAGTCTGCTTTGTTGCTTTTCAACAGTGGCTGTAAACCACAGGTAAAGTACCATAAAATAATGAAGTGTTTCCCTTACCCTTTGTTACCTCTTGTTTCAAGGACCTGTTTTGTGAGGGGGTGGGAAAAAGAGAAACTGATCGAGCAACTGAAACTTTCTGTTGTTTACCAGGGGAAAAGAAAATTCAACAATGCCACTGCCACAGCAGGGACACTCCCTGTTATTAAATAATTTCGTAAATCACAGTGAACCACAGAAGTGTTAAAGCTTCTCACAGCTCAATCAATCTGCTGTGGCTTTATCAGAACATCTGAAATCACTGGAGCAATAATTTGAGTGTAATCTTGATTGGTTGTTCCTGGCTAATCTAATCAACATTATACTTCTACCTCTCAATGGTGATAAGCAGTGAGCCTTCACTGTCTATGACCTGAAGTAGAAATAGACAACAGTTTAGAGTAAAAGTTTAAGTACGACAGTTAGGTTGAATTTCGGTGCATTTTGAAGTGCCCTCTCTGGTTTGGGGAGCAGGGAAAAAGAGACTGAACTAGTCCTACCTGTAGTTTACAGTAGTTTACTGTTTTTCCTCTCAGCTGCCCCCCACTCATGTAAAGCCATACCTGCCCCCCTTCATTGTTCTATTGAGAGTGTGCCAGGGGAATAGAGGCAGGGGGTGAGCAGTGCTTGATTATTGGGAGATTACAATAGAGGGAGGGGGAGATGGGTGGTTTGGTGAGAGTGATGAAGTTGGTGCTGCAAATAGCTGGGACTTTGTGTGGGACTTCGCTCTTTCGAGGGAGTTGCATGACATACGTGAGGGGTCAAGTTAAAGATTGAAAGTTTTATTGTTCTCACATGGAGATATTTATAGAGCAACTGCACAAACACTTGCTCTTGTTTTCATGGATTTCTCTTCTCCACCCACTCCCACAAAAATAGCCTTATGAGGGTTTTATTGTTAATGACGAGACCTTTCAAAAAGGGGAAAACAAGTCTTAAAGTTAAAGTTGTTTGTTTGCTTTTTCTTGCTTTTATTCACAATAATAAGACTCTGCTCTTTACCCCAGAATGTAATGGAGCAGTTCAACCCAGGCCTGAGGAACCTGGTCAACCTCGGAAAGAGCTATGAGAAATCAGTCACAGGTAAACACAGTTTTCACCCTCATGAGGGACAAAAGGGCATAAACCCGTAATGGTCCATAACCGCTACAATGAATTTTGGTGTACCTCAGCTGTTTTTACACTGGCAGCACTTTTAAATGGTCGAAGCAGAGCTATAAATGATCCTGGAAATCGTCTGGAGCTTAACAGTGTCTTGTCTGTCTGCCCGCACAGCAATGGCTCTTGCTGGAAAGGCTTATTTTGATGCAGTGTCAAAGATCGGAGAAACTGCTATCGTGTCTCCAGTCTCCAGAGAGCTCGGTGAGTATTATGCAAGTCTACTTTAAATCTACCTGCAATGTGGGAGCTCTCGAGAGGGTCTGTCTGATATCCATGCTAGAAATGTCTCTGCTGTGAGATCGAAGCTTTTAAAAGAATGTGACTCTAAACTTCCTCTTATGTTTAAATACAATTAAAGGAATAGTTGGAGATCGTGGAATAATTCTTTTATTAAAATTAATTTTAAGTTAATGTCTCTACACGAAAGTAAGAATATAGCCAGAAGCCATTAGCTTATTATAGACCTTGAAAATAAACTAAACCAACAAAATCCACTTTGCTACCCCAAAGAACAATTCACAAATATTCTGTGTTACTAATGTGCAAAAACACCAATTTGTATCTTTGCAGCAGGGTTATGTGCCTCGTTGTTGTCAACAATTAGTTTGTGAAAGACCATTTTGAAGCCTCAGTTTGAGTATTTTTACAGTCACCATGAAAGACCTTGAAAGTGTGTACTCATACAGTAGAAACTAGCCGGAAAATGTCTGTTTAACAGATTATAATACCTGTACCCTGAATCATACCTTGTTCAGTTGTCCCTGTTAGGGTATTCATGTAAGTCGAGGAAGTTGAACACATTTTACATGGATCCCACTTTAATCTTAAGTGTTCTGGTAGTTTAACTGCACATTTAATCCCAGAGAGGACTTGATATATGCTAAAGAAGTGCGCGTCTCAGTTTTTCTACATGATACATACTATATAGGAGTAAATTGTAAGAAATAAATGAAATAAATTACAAAACATTTTCTGGTAGCTCGTTGCCCAGATTGTGCTGTAATTAACAACAATTACTGTTAATGCGTTAATTCACAAAAAATGTCCTTTTTTATTTATGCATTTTACTGTGAAGACATTGTAAAACATAAGGCCCAGGGCTGATTCTGGCTGCTGCTCAAAATGATAATTTTTCAAAATAAGCATTGTGCTCTATTAAATAAGACTTAAAATTAGTAACTGAGACCTTAAACACATTAGTAAAGTGCGTAGTCATGTCATAAATCAAGTGCAAAGTAACTTCATTTTCTCATAAATCTATATACAAGCAAAGTTCTTTTTACCAACCAGACAAGTCGCCCCCTGGTGGCTAGAATGTAGGTTTAAAGTACTGTAGCAATGGATTGACTTTGCAGACTTGAAGTTTAACACTTGTGCTTTGATTAATATCAGTGTGACAGATTTATTTTTGTTAGCTTGGGAAAGGGCAAGCTAACAAGTATAGGCTTCCTGTTTTCTTCTTGATTACTCTATTTGTACTAGCTGTGCAAAAAAACCCCACAAACCCTACACCTGTACAGGTTGACAACATTTGATAAGAAACCACTTTGTTCCCAAACATTTTACTTTCCACATGGTTGAAGTTTCTCTTGAAATGATGCTAAACTCTCTCACATCCTGCCAGTATTACGTGAGCTGGACACGTATCAAAATGCTCTTTCCTGCAGTTTCAGCGTAATAGTGACACGTTCTGCTTGCATCACCCAATATGCAAGTTAAATATACAAGCATCTGAAAATAACAACGGTTCAACCCTGGAGGTGAGGTACTTAGCAGAAATTCATTATGTCCTGTCTATCTCTCACTCCAACTGAAGCACTTTCTCTTTTCAGCCTCCTCTGAGTCATCTCCAATTATTCTATTAGTGCTGAAATTTGGAGCCGACCCGCTTTGTTCGGGGGTGTGGGGGGGGGGGGGTCATATTGCAATTCATTAAGTTGCTTTTTGTATTCTGCTGCATCACTCTGTAACGCCGGGCTTTGCAGTTCGGCCTTTTTATGAATCAGAGTGATGTGACAGGAAATCAGAGCAGGGTAGTTAAAAGATGATGCTCTGTCAGTGTGTTGTTGGGGGTTTTTTTGTTGTTGTTTTTTGTAAAGGACTATTGTGATGACAGTGGTTGTCCCCTGTGTTGTGATTTCTTCGCTGTTATTTCTGAACAAGTTTTCTTATTTTAAATCAAATCTGCTTTCCTTTAAGCCTTTATTAAGCTTTGATAAGATTTTAGACTAAAGATCAAAGAATTTTTAGAAGAAAATAAAAATTTCAGTGAAGGACAAAAGCAGTCGTGGTAAAACACAGAGATGAAGAATGCGTTTTAATGCTGAAGTAGACTCCCAGACAAGATTCTCAGACTTTTCTTGCTCAGTTTCTTTTTCTGAATTTTGAGGATAAAACTCATAAAATAAAAAATCAGAAAAAAGCATAGACTGAAAAAGAATAGTGCAGCCCGTCTAGCTACAAAGTGGCAACGCACACAATGGAAATTTGTATTTTGACATTCTGACGAGGGCTGAAATGTTTTAATGTAATCGGAGACGTCTCATACTGCGCTGTTATGAAATGCTGCCCATGTTTGTTAAGGCGCTCTTGTCAGCGAACAATAGCAGTTTTCATTTCTTCATTTAACAATATGTTGGTGTTACGTAGCATTGTCTGAGCATACCAGAACCGCTGAAGTGAAACGGCTTTACGAGCACTAAATTCTACTTTTTCTTTTTTGTTCTCTTTCCTGTTGTGGAAAGTCACAGATGGGAGGACTCTGCGCTTTCTAGTCAAATCTAGCCTTATTGAAACAGACCCCTTCTGGTTAACAAATGCTCAAGAATAGAGTTTGTGCTACATGGTTTGTGTATTCTTCCTTTAGGTGCATTCGTCTGTATGTACTCCCATCACGTTATGTGACTTCAGTCATAAAAAAAATCAATTCGACTTTGAATAAGAATGAATGCAGAAATGGCAGGTGAAGTGTTGAACTCCAGGCTCCGTGGCCGTTCCTTCACCGCCTGGCGTAGACGACATGGTGGTGTGAATTCTCTCACCCACTGCAGCACGTAGAGTTGCAAACGTGCTGAACAAACAGACAGACAGGCAGATAGACAGAGGAGACCGTCTACCCACCGCTGATCCTCATCCTCATCCCCCTATCCCTCCATCTGCCTCTCCAAACGGTCTGAAAAAGACGATGCGAGTGTTTAATCTTTATTTACTCTAAGCAGCACGACTCTTCAGAATGAGGCACCTGATAGATTACTCTGCACTTCTCTGCTGCAGACACCTGTAAAGATCTTTTCTCTGTAGTCATAGATTGTGTTGTTTTTTTTTTTTCTCTTCCTCCCTCAGTGAATGGCACAAAGCTTGTGCGTCACAGAGGTTAGCAGGTATTTGCTGAAAGCTTCCCGAGGCTTTTACTTGGGTGCTGCTCAATTTCTCAGATTCTTGCTGTGACGGATGTGAAAGTAATAAGAAAAGTTTTTTTTTTTCTTTTTGAAGAAACACTAAGTGCTCAGATGAGTGAAAGCCTTTAACCTGTGTCACTCTTCTTGCACTCCTTTAATTTCATTTAGTGGATTCATAAAAGGCAGCACTGTGGGGAATTCACTTTATCAGTAAGTTCCTTGGATAATGAGCTTTTCAGCCATGCACTCTTTTTGTCCCACATCTCCTTCCATCTGTGATCATTCAGTGCACTGCTGCTACTAACTACTGCTGTCTGTCTCTGCATAGCTGGTTTGCAGACTTCTATAGCTGTCACCTGCTTTTGCTAGTCCTAAATTACATTTCAGCAGGTCATTACAAAAAGATTTCTTTTGATTGATGAATGTCATATCCAGTGGGTTTACATTTTGAAATTGCCTATGCATGAGCAAACGGCCGGACTCCACAGGGAGCTATTCCACTTTGAAAAGCAGCAGGTATCGAAAGGCTGAAAATGTTACAGGCGAATGAATAGCACGAACCGCACCCTTTCCACCTTTTCTCTGCACTGTTTGTCAAGCCTTAGTTCATTTAAAAAAATAAATAAATATTGACGTAAACTGTCTGCAATAGAAAAATGGTTATGTCAGCCAGAATGATTTTTCTTTCACTTTAGAGAGTGAGAATTCAGAGCTGGGAGTCTGAGTGTGTCCTGCTGATAGCTTTTGTAGCAGGTTTCTGCTTTTGAGAGGCACCATTTCTTCTGGAGGCTGGTTAATGTTATGGTGAATAAGACTTTCTGGCACTTCAAATATCTTTTTTTGTAGCTGTTTCAGAGGATGGCTTTAATCTTTAGACAAGCCTATGTAGTCAGTGTGCAATTAAGCGGTTTATTTTTACTAACAAGCAGAAATGATTCAGAAAAGTCAAAAATGTATCTTGTTTGGAAGAAATCCTGCCCCTCAAAAAAGAAAAAGAAAACACGTTGCAAACTTAGGCCTACAATATTCTGCAGTGTTGAACTTTAATGAGCAAAAATGTGTTTCTCCTTATCAAATGTATTTTTATGATGCACGTTTTAGCTGGAGTGATGGTTCAGCTTCTTTAAGTGTCTCAGAAAGGTATGCTGGTGAGTCAGCGTGCACTTTACCATGACCCTGGAACCTGATCAGCTTAAAAGGAGCAGTCATTTTAAGTCATTAGTAATACCTGTGTCTTTCCTTTGGTGACATACCAACATTTTTTTTTTCTCCTGTGGAGAATCATCTGTGATGGCGTTTCTTTTTTGCCTGGCTTTTTCAGGTCAGCTGTGTTTTAAAAGCGCTGTTCTCAAAACAGTGGTGCTGTGATACATTATTTACGCCCATTTTGAAAAATCAAAATCATTGCCATCATGATTGTGAAGTAATAATGGAATAACAGAAAATTATAGAAGTTGAGGTAAAACAAAAGTTTAATATTTCTTGAGAAAATGTGTTTGTTTCGTTCTGGGGGTTTAGCAAAACGATTGATGTCCTCTTTTAATTCAAATGCTATAACTTGGAGGAAATGGTTGGGTATAGCATGACTAAATTTGTTGTGACCACGTGCAATGAACTTGCAATCTCATTGCAAATGGCTGATGAGTTGTGATAATTAGCATAGACTGACTGAGATTGGAGCGTCCTGTCTGTCTGTGTTTAAAAAATTAGACAGCACTTACTTGCAAACCTTTACCAGTCTGTGAGCGACTGCAGACAGTCCAAGTCAGACTGCAATTGTGTGGAGACAGGTTGCTTCATCCCAGGTAACCTGTGGAATCGCCTTGCCTTCAAAAGTGGTCCCCCAGAGGCTCTCTGGCAATTTAGCTGACACAGGTACTAGCTGTTTGTCCCCAAGTGTAGAAATGTCCAGTTCAATCAGTGGATTTTTTTTTTTTTTCCAATTTCTTCTTCCCTGGAGACAAGGAGGTTGCTGTCCTATTTTTATTCTAGTGTGACTGCGCCATTAATTTACAATACAGCAGCCGGAGATCGTTAACTTATTTAGTTTAAAGACTGTAAATGAGAACATTGCTAACACTGTCAAGAGGTTAAAAAAATCTACCAGCCTACACCTCAAAATCACATTTGGACTACTTTTACATAACATTTTATTTGTGTTATCTTTCTTACTCTCATACAGAGATTGGCTAAGATGAGAAATTGAGGCTGAAAGTTCTTTACGTTTATTTGCAGACATGGTATACAGTGGGGCAAAAAAGTATTTAGTCAGCCACCGATTGTGCAAGTTCCCCCACTTAAAATGATGACAGAGGTCAGTAATTTGCACCAGAGGTACACTTCAACTGTGAGAGACAGAATGTGAAAAAAAAATCCATGAATCCACATGGTAGGATTTGTAAAGAATTTATTCGTAAATTAGGGTGGAAAATAAGTATTTGGTCACCTCAAACAAGGAAAATCTCTGGCTCTCACAGACCTGTAACGTCTTCTGTAAGAAGCTTTTCTGTCCCCCACTCGTTACCTGTATGAATGGCACCTGTTTGAACTCATCATCTGTATAAAAGACACCTGTCCACAGCCTCAAACAGTCAGACTCCAAACTCCGCCATGGCCAAGACCAAAGAGCTTTCGAAGGACACCAGGAAAAGTATTGTAGACCTGCACCAGACTGGGAAGAGTGAATCTACAATAGGCAAGCAGCTTGGTGTGAAAAAATCAACTGTGGGAGCAATCATCAGAAAATGGAAGACATACAAGACCACTGATAATCTCCCTCGATCTGGGGCTCCACGCAAGATCTCATCCCGTGGGGTCAAAATGATCATGAGAACGGTGAGCAAAGATCCCAGAACCACACGGGGGGACCTGGTGAATGACCTGCAGAGAGCTGGGACCAAAGTAACAAAGGTCACCATCAGTAACACACTACAACGGCTGGGAACCAAATCCCGCAGTGCCAGACGTGTTCCGCTGCTGAAGCCAGTGCATGTCCAGGCCCGTCTGAAGTTTGCCAGAGAGCACATGGATGATACAGCAGAGGATTGGGAGAATGTCATGTGGTCAGATGAAGCCAAAGTAGAACTTTTTGGTATAAACTCAACTCGTCGTGTTTGGAGGAAGAAGAATACTGAGTTGCATCCCAAGAACACCATACCTACTGTGAAGCATGGGGGTGGAAACATCATGCTATGGGGCTGTTTTTCTGCCAAGGGGACAGGACGACTGATCCGTGTTAAGGACAGAATGAATGGGGCCATGTATCGTGAGATTTTGAGCCAAAACCTCCTTCCATCAGTGAGAACTCTGAAGATGAAACGAGGCTGGGTCTTCCAACATGACAATGATCCAAAACACACCGCCCGGGCAACAAAGGAGTGGCTCCGTAAGAAGCATTTGGAAGTCCTGGAGTGGCCTAGCCAGTCTCCAGACCTCAACCCCATAGAAAATCTGTGGCGGGAGTCAGTGTTGCTCGGCGACAGCCCCAAAGCATCACTGCTCTCGAGAAGATCTGCATGGAGGAATGGGCCAAAATACCAGCTACTGTGTGTGCAAACCTGGTAAAGACCTATAGTAAACGTTTGACCTCTGTTATTGCCAACAAAGGTTATGTTACAAAGTATTGAGTTGTATTTTTGTTATTGACCAAATACTTATTTTCCACCCTGATTTACGAATAAATTCTTTACAAATCCTACCATGTGGATTCATGGATTTTTTTTTTTTTCACATTCTGTCTCTCACAGTTGAAGTGTACCTCTGGTGCAAATTACTGACCTCTGTCATCATTTTAGGTGGGGGAACTTGCACAATCGGTGGCTGACTAAATACTTTTTTGCCCCACTGTATATCCTACTGTCTAACCATGGGCGTGATTGAACTAATGAATCATCCAAATTAAAGTCTTAAAACCTAATATCACAGTGTATGAGAAACTAAACAGCTGACATTGTGCTTGATATGAAACTTCAATTGTGTATACTGTACATATGATGATTGTTTTTATGTAACAACCTCAACTAACCTCATCTAACCTTTAGAAGTCCTTTGAAGCTGGTGTTTAATTTAATCTATTAGGAAAATTGAGACTCATTGTGCTCGGGGTATTATTGGCTCTGGTATTAATAAATGATATTCTGTACTCTATGTGACGGCAAGTCATTGCTCTTTGTCAAGTCAACTTACACTGATATTTATTGTCCACAGACCAAGTAGATATTTATTCACTGTAACTACTCAAACCATTAAACAACATTCAACCAAAAAATGTTACTGTGGGTGATTGTTATTGAATAGAAACTTACAATCAACACCCAAAATTGCCTTATGTAAATGATGATGATGACTGAAAGATTCAATCCATAATGCACTAAGCAGATAAGCACCTTCATACGTGTGAACTTTGAAGAATTTTAGGGGGGAATCAGACTACGAAATATTTTAAGTACACAGGAGGAAGCAGTCAAACTCAGAACTGTTCCTGCTACTTGAGATCTCAGTGTGTGTTAAAGGAAAGGAAGAGATCTGGTCAGAAAGTGTGTGTGTGTGTGTGTGTGTGTGTGTGTGTGTATAATCATCTAGAAATCAGGCTTCCATTAAAGAAATCTCTCACAAGTCGGCTGGAGAATATTTGTTTGATTTTATGCCGGAGGTTTTTTTTTTTGTTTTTTTTTTTTTTTTTTTTGGAGGTGGGGTTGACAAAACTGCCTCACTTTAAGTGCCATTTGTTTAGTCATTCTGAAGCTTTTGATCTCTTAAAAAAAACAAAGGATATTATAGTAATCAGTAAATGTTTGCCAAGCTATCATATCTGTATTTTCCTGAGAAGAAAAAATGTAAGCACATTTTCTATAATTTATTTTATTTGTAATGCAACTATTTGCTTTCTATTCATTACTTACTACTTTAAAAAATGTCTTCTTTGTTTCTGGCAAACCTTCAGCTGGCAGTGCCTAAAGAATCTACCTTGGTGGATTATGCCAACACCCAGCCGGCAGTGTGAAGGGAAATCACGTGAAACACTAGACGTACTTCATTTAATGTAGTCTACAGTTGCACTTTGTTCATGTAGTCATCTGGATGGATGAACTGCATATTGCGGTTCTCATTATCATCCTCGTTATCATTGATTACAGTGACATCATTATGTTGATATTAAGGGAGTAGCTCCTCCATGGCAACCCCCAAACACAATCCTTGTCCCACCTTCATTGCGATGTTTATAACTTGGATCCTGATTCACACAGGAGGCGGCCATGATTCACTGCAGACACTGCATGCTTGCTGGAACAAGCCCAGTGATGTGTCTCAGTGATCAAACCGCGTTGTGAGACGATGGCCGATGACTGGGGACACTTCCTGAGCTAGTTGATTGCTGTGTACACTCGTTGAATGGGTGAAACATTAGTTTGATCAAACTTTCAAACAAAGAGAGTCTATGCTAGAAAAGTCAGTGCCGCTGTTTGCCATGCCAACATCACCTCATGTTCCTTATCTAACTCCACATAGGCGGGATTTTTTTTTTTTTTTTGCTTTTTTGTTGGCACAGGCCATATCCGTCTCATAAAAGTCACCTGTCGACAGTGTCTAAGGCCTTGTCTACTCTGCCATGTATCAGCAGTTATTCAATAGTGCCAGTTGTGTGGAAACATGGTGCTGTTTGAAGTTTAACATAATCTCAAAGAAATGTCTCTTTAGGGGTTCATTTCAGCCTTTGCTTTGTTTTACAGCGCAGTTGGGTTATAGTTTTTCTTGCTTTGTTTAAGCTTCAGATCCTCCAAACAACATGTGTTTGATTAAAATCCAAAGGTCATTTAATGGCGTCGTAAGACACCTTATCTGTAATATACAGGCTAGAGTAAATTCTACATGGACTCAGCGGGTGTTGAATGAGGGGTTCGGCATTAATAATAGTGAATCACAGGTGTGAATCATGTGTGCTTTTTCCACAAGGATCTTTTCTCAAACTTGTATTAACCTGCAAAAAAAAAAAAAAAAAAATGAACGTGGAGTTGTTCATTTGAAAAATTTGAGGGGAAGTTACACTGATATTCAGACACAGATATTCAGATTAACTGAAAAGCCCTGTTTTCTGTTAAAATTATGTAGTCACAGACTTTTTTTTTTTTTCTTTACCTGCACTTAAAAAAAATGAAAAAATTACAGACGTCATACATTGTGCTGTTTTTCTTAACTCTGATTCAGCCGTCAGTTGTTCATGTGATAGGCTCATGCACCCTCTGATGACTTTCTGTAGCATTTATCCTCACTGAGGCAGGCTTTCACACCTTGTTCACCCCAAAGGTGAAACTTGCAGGTGTACAATGGCCTCTTTGAACCCCGCCGCCTCCCCCTCCTGGCCTTTCTCAGCCTCCCCCTTCCACCCCATGTGGTCTGTTGTTGAGGCTGTGCAAACAGCTCAACATCCAGTGGCCACCCCCCACCAACCCCCGGGTCGAAACACAAAGGCAGCATTTACCAGTACGTTCTGGTGACCTTCAGAGGGCAATGTTGTTGTAGCTGGATGCTGCCTGCTGGACACAGACGTACACTTATGTATCGTTACGTTTGTTTGCTCTGAGCTGGGGAGGGGGTGTCATATAAAGAGGAATGTCAGGTGTTGGATCGAATGTATATGAGTAGGTGTTCAAAGGTGGAGTGTGCTGAACAGGGTGACTTATAGAGATTTTTTTGCTTTCACCTAAAAATGACAAAGTGAAACTGATGCTTGTGCTTTGTACACTTTCTTCACAAGGTGTTGAAATCCATGTAGGTCATTCACTTTTGCCCTTTTCCCTCATTGACTATCACATGTTCAGAAATGAGGTAGAGGGTGGGGGGTGAGGTGTGCTGTGCATGTTTTGCCGGTTTCACCAGAGCATTTTGCCCTGTAATAAACCTCGACTCTAGATTTCACCCAATTGTGATAGATGTAGCAGTATAAACTGCTTAGCTATGATTGTCCCCTTCTGTTTACAGTATTGAGTCACTCCCATTGTTTCATGTCATATGCTGCTCGGTCTGTGCTTTAGCCTGTCTGTGAATGGAGACTGTTCTGTAATTGACTGCACAATACCAGAATGTTTCATAGGAGATTACTTATTGACAGCTGTTCAAATATTGAAACACGAGAGGTCATCTGTAAAATATGGACTGTAACAAATGTATGACAGGCTCGATGGATTTATACACAAAGTTTCTGAAAAAGTAATAACTGTTGATATTATGTTTTCGGATCTGTGCCTGCTGGTATCCAATGCTGTCTCCTACCCCTCATAAAGAAACAGGTTAAGATTCATGGTATTTAATATTTGAGGATTTGCTGCGCAAATTTTGATTAAATGATCGGCTATCTTCTTGTGTCCCTATAGTAAATGAAGTTAGAACCAGCAGTAAAAAATAAAAACAAGGTACTTTTTTGTGGGTGTAGAGCAAAATAATTCTGTCAAAGGGTGTTCTAACAATAAATCTCTGCCAGCAACTTTAAAGCTCAGTAAACCTTTTGTTAGTAAATCATTTTTAGAAATATGTACAAACCTTGTTTGGGACCAAGGATTGCATGTGGAACCCCACATGATACACAAATCAATGATTAGCTGTAATTACTGAAATACTAAATCTTCTCCTGAATTTTTCCTCAGGTGTGGTTCTGATGGAGATTGCAGAAGCCCAGAAGAAGGTCCATAATGACCTGGAAGATAACGTAAGTACCTTTTTAAAGAAGTCATATTTTTATAATTACTGTCAAGTCTCTCACATAGCATTTTTAAAATATGAGTATCAAAGACGGAGTCACAAAGTAAGGAAGTATTGCAGGGCAAAAACACAATATGTGCTGGCCTTATCCTGAGCAAGCTATTAATTACATTAATTACTAGCTAGAAGTATTTATGGTCACAAATGCTTATCTCTAAATGTTAGTGAACAAATGCAGAACTTTTTTTTTTTCCCCTCTGTACTCTCGCTATCACAAGCCTCTACAAACTTTTGAGTTTAAAATCGTTGTAAGCAAAAGTGTCAGAACTGCCGACAAAGTAGAAAAGCCACATGATTATTTTCCGGACCTGACGCCTTAGGGCAGGGGTGTCGAGCTCCAGGCCTCGAGGGCCGGTGTCCTGCAGGTTTTTGATATCACCCTGGATCAACACACCTGAATCAAATGATTAGTTCATTACCAGGCCTCTGGAGAACTTAAAGACATGTTGAGGAGGTAATTTAGCCTTTTAAATCAGCTGTGTTGGATCAAGGACACATCTAAAACCTGCAGGACACCGACCCTCGAGGCCTGAGAAGATGCAGCAGCAGATCTCAGAGAATGACTCGGCCTCTGTGTGGAAAGGTTTTAGGAATATCACCAACTACAAGCCTAAAACCCCCCACTCCACTGATGACTTGCTCTTGGCCAACACCCTCAACGACTTTTACTGCCGTTTTGACGAGCCATCAGACAACTTTCACACCTTCAACGGCCCCAACAATAGAGACACTTTGGACACGAATTCCCCCACCTCTCCCCCCTCCATAGAGCCATCACCACCTTCAAACACGTCACCTACAACACCCCCCTCCTCACCCCACACAAAAGAGGATTTCACACCACCTCCTCCCACCACAACTCTTCATATTCATGAAGTAGGTGTGAGGAAGCAGTTTAAGTCTGAATGCTCGAAAAGCTCCCGGCCCAGACGGTGTGTCTCCTGCCACCCTCAGACACTGTGCAAACAAGCTGGCCCCAGTGTTTTCTGGCATTTTCAACTCCTCACTGCAGGTATGTCATGTGCCTGCCTGCTTCAAGTCCTCTACCATAATCCCTGTCCCCAAGAAACCTAGGATCACTGGACTAAATGACTACAGACCCGTGGCTCTGACATCTGTGGTCATGAAGTCATTTGAGCGTCTGGTTCTCGCCTATCTCAAGACCCTCACGGCCCCCCTCCTGGACCCCCTGCAGTTTGCATATAGAGCCAACAGGTCTGTAGACGACGCCATCAACATGGCCCTACACTTCATAGAATAGAATAGAATAGAATAGAATTCAACTTTATTGTCATTGCACATGCACAGGTACAGGGCAACGAAATGCAGTTTGCATCCATCCAGAAGTGCTTTAGTGATATAGATATATTACAATATATATTAGCAATAATATAGATATGTGAGTATATTACAGAAATGGGTCTATTATGGTATGTTATAATGTACACGGTATGAAGTATGTTGTGAATATTCTATAACTATAAGTATGTACAGGCTGTAGTGAGTACAAGCTATGTACAGGATATGAACAGGATATAAATATGAAAAACTATACAGAATATGAAATAAATAACTTTACAGAATCTGGGATATACAGCTATACAGAAATGGGAACTATGCAAGTTGTAAACAGTTGTAGGATTAAAGATTATCGAATGTACAGAATGATTATTTACACAGAGCTATACATTAGTGCAGTTAAGATAAGTGAGGGTGTAGATAGTTTCTACAGAGGCTATATAAAGTGCTAGTGGTTGTGAGTGGTGGTTCAGTCCATGTTATTATTGTGTTTGAGGGTACAGTTGTCCATTGTGGGTGTGTGTATGTTCAGTCCATGAGTTTAACGTGGGTCAGATGTCAGGAGGCAGAGTTCAGGAGTCTGACAGCTGTGGGGAAGAAGCTGTTCCGGTACCTGGTGGTCTTAGTCCGGAGGCTCCTGTGGCGCCTCCCAGAGGGCAGGAGGGTGAAGAGTCCATGTGATGGGTGACTGGGGTCTTTGATGATTTTCCCAGCCCTTTTCAGACACCGCTTCCTGTAGATGTCTTTTATGGCAGGAAGTGGTGCTCCGGCGATGCGCTGGGCAGTTTTCACGACCCTCTGCAACGCCTTCCGGTCCGAGGCAGAGCAGTTCCCGTACCAGACTGTTATACAGTTGGTCAGGATGCTCTCGATGGTGCAGCAATAGAAGTTCACCAGGATGTCTGAGGACAGGTGGTTCTTCCTCAGAGTCCTCAAGAAGAAGAGGCGCTGGTGAGCCTTCTTGACCAGCTTGGAGCAGTTGGTCGTCCAGGTGAGATCCTCGGAGATGTGGACTCCCAGGAACTTGAAGCTGCTCACACGCTCCACAGCCGTCCCCTTAATGTGGATGGGTGGATGTGGGTCAGCATTCCTCCTGTAGTCCACGATGAGCTCCTTGGTCTTCTCGGTGTTAAGCAGCAGGTTGTTTCTGTCGCACCACTCAGCCAGACGATCCACCTCCTCCCTGTAGGCGGCCTCATCGTTGTCACTGATGAGGCCAATCACCGTGGTGTCATCTGCAAACTTAATGATGGTGTTGGAACCATCAGCAGGTCTGCAGTCGTGGGTGAAGAGGGAGTAGAGGAAAGGGCTCATCACACAGCCTTGTGGTACACCGGTGTTCATTGTGATGGTAGATGAGCAGCGGTTATCCAGCCGGACATGTTGGGGGCGGTTGGTCAGGAAGTCCAGTAACCATTTGCAGATGAGGGAACTGATACCCAGGTCTGTCAGTTTCCTGATGAGTTGTGAGGGGTGGATTGTATTGAATGCTGAACTGAAGTCTATAAACAGCATTCTGGCGTAGGTGTTGTTGTTGTCCAGGTGTGAGAGGACAGAGTGCATTGCGATGGAGACTGCATCCTCTGTGCTCCTGTTCCGGCGGTATGCGAATTGGTGGGGGTCCAGGGTGGGGGGGAGACAGGATTTGAAGTGTGCTAGGACCAGTCGCTCTAAGCATTTAGTGATGATGGGGGTGAGTGCTACTGGGCGGTAATCATTGAGGCAAGATGGGTTGGAGTTTTTGGGTATCGGGACGATGGAGGTGGATTTGAAGCAGGCCGGTACCACAGCGTGGGCCAAGGACAGATTGAATATGTCTGTGAGCACTCCTGCAAGCTCCCCAGAACACGCTCTGAGAACACGCCCGGGGATGCCATCAGGGCCTGCAGCCTTGTGGACATTGATCCTGCTCAGCACCGCTCCTACATCGGTGGGGGAGAGAGTCATAGGTTGGTGGTCTGGCGTCATGTCTGCTTTGGTTGTGGTTGTGGGGTTCCCTCGCTCAAAACGAGCATAAAAGTTGTTGAGCTCGTTTAGGAAGGAGACATCAGAGGATGCGGGAGAGGGTTTGGTGGTCCTGTAGTCTGTGATGGTCTGGAGTCCTTGCCACATGCGTCGGGGGTTGGAGTTGGAGAAGTGTTCTTCTACCTTCTTTTTGTAATGGTGTTTGGCTTTTTTGATGCCCTTCTTTAGATTAGCCCTGGCTGTACTGTAGGCGTGTGCATCTCCTGACCTAAAGGCAGTGTTGCGGGCCTTCAGGAGGAGACGAACATCCCGGTTCATCCAAGGCTTCTGGTTGGGGTACATGGTGATCCGTTTCTGGGTGGTGACACTGTCTGTGGTTTTGGAGATGTAATCCAGTACAGATGAGGCGTACTGGTCCAGGTCTGTGTGGGTGAACATATTCCAGTCTGTGTTTTTAAATCTGTCCTGGAGCACTGCGTCTGTCCCCTCTGGCCACACTTTAATTGTCCTCACAGCAGGTTTCACACGTTGGATGAGTGGTGAATACCGAGGTGTGAGGAACAGGGAGAGATGGTCCGATTGTCCAATGTGGGGGAGGGGTGTGGCTTTGTAGGCTCCAGCCAGGTTGGAATACACATGGTCTAAAGTCTTGTCTCCTCTGGTGTGGCAGGAGACATGTTGGTGGAATCTGGGGAGGACTGTCTTTAAGTTGGTGTGGTTGAAGTCGCCAGCAACAATAAAAGCAGCCTCGGGGTGTTTATTCTGGTGTTTGTTAATGGCTGCAGAAAGTTCTTTCATGGCCAACCTAGCATTAGCGTCGGGGGGTATATACACGGCAGTGAGTATGATCGAAGTGAATTCTCTGGGGAGATAATAAGGTCTGCATTTGACCATTAAAAACTCCGCATTAGGTGAGCAGTGACTCTCAGTAGTAGTGGAGTTCATGCACCAAGCATTGTTAATATAAATGCACAAACCTCCACCTCTGGTCTTGCCGGAGTCATCTGCTAGCCTGTCGGCTCGGTGTGTGTGGCGTCCTGCTAACTCGATAGCATTGTCCGGGCAGCTGTTGTTCAGCCATGTTCGGTGAAAAACATGACATTTGAGTCCATAATCCGTCTGTTGTTAGTGATGGAGAGCCGTATCTCATCCATTTTGTTTGCCAGAGAACGGACATTGGCGAGAAAAATACTGGGTAAAGGCAGCCGGCGTGGTGTTAGCTTTAGCTTAGCCCGTAGCCCTCCGCGCCTACCTCGCCTTTGTTTACGATCTCGGCGCCGTCTGCGTGCACTTCCGCCCAGCCGGGGAGAGTGGGCAGCCTCCGGTGTTCTGGAGATCTCTGGGGTGAGTCGGAGATCGGCGATAAAACTGTTGGAGTTGTGAGTCCAGATGTCCAGAAGCTCTTGTCTGCTGTAGGTCAGCAACGCACAGCAATTCTGGACGAATAATCCGGTTAAAAGTAGATAAAAAACCGCTAAATAGCAGATTCTGGAGAGACACTGAGCCTCGCGTTGTTCACGCGCCGCCATCTTCATCCTGCAGCATCTGGACTCCCCAGGAACCTACGCCAGGATCCTGTTTGTGGACTTCAGCTCTGCCTTCAACACCATCCTTCCAGACCATCTCCGAGACAAGCTTTCCCAGATGAATGTGCCTGATCCCATCTGCCGGTGGATCACTGACTTCCTGACGGACAGGAAGCAGCATGTGAGGCTGGGAAAGAATGTCTCGGACTCCCGGACCATCAGCACCGGCTCCCCTCAGGGCTGTGTTCTTTCTCCTCTGCTCTTCTCCCTGTACACCAACTGCTGCACCTCAACCCACCAGTCTGTCAAGCTAATCAAGTTTGCAGATGACACCACCGTTATTGGGCTCATCTCTGATGGGGATGAGTCTGCCTACAGGAGGGAGGTTGAACGTCTGGTGTCCTGGTGCAGCCACAACAACCTGGTGCTGAATGCCCAGAAGACAGTGGAGATTATTGTGGACTTCAGGAAGCACACAGCCCCACTCCCCCCCATCATCCTGACTGACACCCCCATCACCTCTGTGGACTCATTACGCTTCCTGGGTACCACCATCACCCAGGACCTGAAGTGGGAGCCCACCATCACCTCCGTCATCAAGAAAGCCCAGCAGAGGATGTACTTCCTGAGGCAGCTGAAAAAATTCAACCTGCCAACACGGACGATGATGCAGTTCTACACTGCAATCATCGAGTCCATCCTCACCTCCTCCATCACCGTGTGGTACGCTGGAGCCACTATCAGGGACAAACAGAGACTGCAGCGTGTTGTGCGCTCTGCTGAGAAGGTGATTGGCTGCAGACTCCCATCTCTGCAGGACCTGTACACCTCCAGGACACTGGGGCGTGCAGCTCGGATCTCAGCTGACCCGTCTCACCCTGGACACAGTCTGTTTGACCTGCTCCCCTCAGGCAGGAGCCTCCGGTCCATTCGCACCAGAACCTCTCGCCATAAGAACAGTTTCTTCCCCTCTGCTGTTGGACACATGAACAATAACCGTATGACTGTACCCACCACTAACACATGACCCTACGCTGTGTTCACTGCATCATTCCATGTTTGGCACTGATCACCACCTGCACTCATGTATATATCTATCTACTTAGCACTTTTAATTCTTATTCTTATTTTTATTTTCATGTCTATTTAAGCTTAATTTATGACAGTATCTTTGCACTGAAGCACCGCAGCAATTTCCCAATGTTGTAAACCTGCTCAACATTTGGCAATAAAACCCTTTCTGACACTTGTGCCTTAGGGTAAAATGCTTCAGATACCTTGTGACAACATATAAACGGAAGACAAGTATTCCCAAATGAAATATGTCAACAACTGAAGCCATTATCAAATATTCCAGAAGATCAATCCATGCTTACTGTACACAACGAGTGATGTGACTGAACTGAACTGTAACTTTGATGTATGTATCAACAAATTCGTGATGTTTCCTATCTGCAGTTCAAGAGATTCCACAGAGATGTTATTATCGAGCTGGAGAAGAAGACAGAGATGGATGTCAAATACATGAACGTACGTGTCTCCATAGAGAAAACAGCGTTTTTCTGTCTCTAAGAGATAGGCATGGCGACCCTGACATCAACAAGTATTTTTAGATATCACATTTTGAACCCTTAATTTTAGCATTTTGATCATAACCAGTAGTTTGGAACACAGGGTATACTGCTATGTTATCAGAAATGTGTACCAGAGTTTAAGCTTGGATGGTCTAGTAGTACAAATAACCACAGTGCAAGGCATATTTGTATATAATAACTGCATTACAAATCTTCCAAAATCATCAACACAGGTCGAGAGTTCAGTGGTTCTAATGATCTGAGGAGAAGCCCAGCAGGAAGCTACTAGCGACAAGCACCTGTCAAGAGGTCTACATGTACTTAATGTGGCCACACTCTAATAGTACACAACATTAAGCTTTTATTACAATTAAAGCTTTAGTTGGAAGTTAAAAAGAGCGGTTGGTATAAAAAGAATTTTATACCAGCCTTTTCATACCACATGTTGAGTTCTGTTGGAAAGATCACTTTTGGAGCCAACTAAATTGATTATTTCAGCAAATGCAGTTTTAGGCATTTCTACTTCTTCTTTTTTCCAGAAGTTTCCTCTTGCATACATCTTGTTTATGTAACTATATTTCATGGAAGCTAAGCGTCCCTAAGGGAAGCATTGATGATGGTTTAGTTCTTCTTGTTTGTGTAGTGAAATGCCTGTTTTCCTCTTGTTAAATGACTCCTGCAGGCCACCTTCAAGCGCTATCAGTCAGAGCACAAGGTGAAACAGGAATCCCTAGACCGTTCTCAGACAGACCTGAAGAAGCTCAGGAGGAAAAGCCAGGGAAAGCACTCATCCAAATATGACCTCAGAGAGAACGAGGTGAGCTTGAAACAAAACCAGCTCCAATCTTTCCTGAACATTAAAAGGCGACTGTGTGCTAATACTTTGGATGTTTTTTAAAGTATGTGGAGTTTGAATGCTGACACTCGGCTGGCTGTGAAGACTGGATGACTAGTATAACATTTATTTGACAGGGTAATGAATTGAGGCCAAGGCTTCTCGTGATAGGGATTAGTTTGCCTGTAATATTAGGGCAACTCATTGGAATGAAATTCCATGTTTGCTTTTTTTTCTTTTGTATTACATAATAGCGCCACTGATGACAGGCGTTTGAGAAAGGACACCCTTGGTGTCTTCAAATGTTTTGACTTATGTGGGATAAAAGGGCATTTTAAAAACCTTTCATGTAGTAATAAAACTATCAAAGAAGTCACCGTGGTCAAAGCTGCGTGCAGTTCACCTGTTTTTACATGGTGCACAATAGAACAATCATATGGCTTAAATGACTGTTTTCATAGAAGGTACACACACCCATTTTTTGTACAAAGGAAAGCATGCATACAGGCACAGATTCAAACCCTGTTGAGATTCAGGTTGTATTGGATGCAGCACATCTGATTGGTCTACTAATAAGTTTCATTCATGTAAACCACAAATGTAAGCAGTGATTAAATAAATACAATTCCATTTAGAAAAACCTACAAAAACAGTCAAAATACTGTTGTTTTAAATATCCAGTTATTACTGACTGATGGACTAGTTAATTTGATTAACTTTGAATGCACTCAGGTGTGTGTGGGTGTTGTGTTGGTATATAAATACTACCCCTCCATCATTCTTATCGTTGATTTGCATTCTGCTCAGAAAGTTTCCATCCTGTAAATATGTTTTCTTATGACAACAACAATCATTTCTGTGGCTTTTTAACCTTCAGTCCACTCTGGAAAAAGTGGACTGATATGCTTATTGTGCAACGTAGTGTGATGCATTTATCTAAGTACGGAAACTTAAAGTGGAGTCCACAGTAGTGTCTACAGGTATAAGCTATTTACATTTAAGTATTTGAAGATCCTTTTTAATAAAATGTTCACAACCAACACCAAAAGTGAAAATTATTAAAATGAATGTCAGTTCAAAGTCCACAGTAATCGAAGGCAAAGTAAGGAAAGTGTGTAGCTGAATATTCAAATATGCTCACTAAGGCTTTTATTATTATTGCTAGCATAATGCTTCATAGTTGGTACTGTACAGTGCTGTTCATCTGCATTGTATAAAGACAATGCTAATGCTAAACTGGATCTACAATGACAGCATGGCTTCATAGTAAAAGTAGAAGAGTCTGGGAACTTGCATGCCTGCAGTCCAGACCTAAAACTTGTGTATTATGAGATTCTTTAAGGAGTAAAAACCAAGAGCAAAAGAGATCTAAGTGTTCTAGGTTTGCTCTGTTGTGTTTTCCTGCTGCTAAACTCTGTATCAGTCCTCTGTTTATCTTTGCATTTGAATGGCACTGTTTAAAAGACACCCATACAATAAGCCGTGTTGTCTGGGTGGAGCTTGATAGCCTGATCCTGTTTCTCAAGCCAGGTTGAAACTGGGGCCTTTCTTTCCACAGAATGGACTTTTTCATTATCTGATAAAAATGACACCAGTGAGCTACATGCGAGATGAGTCTAACTGCCCAGCTTTCTAATAATGTGTAGGGCTTGAGTAAGGGGCCAGTAATGAGCTCAGCCCTGTCGGCCTGCTCTTCCACCTCACGTCTGGGAAATTTTAGTGGTGAAAATGGGAAATAAAGAGCTTTGATTCCGTGTCTGAGAGAGAGACACACATAGAGGGAATGAGACCAGACAGTAGGGGATGGTCTTTGACAGAGCCCTTAGAGATAGGCTGCTTTACCATCACCATGACAACCTGGGGAAAATGAAAAAGATTGGGGGAGTAGGCGTTGAATAAAAAAGGGATGGAGTGAAGGTTGGGAAGTTTATTTTAAAGGGTTCAGTGTGCCTTGTGTCAGGGTCCAGCTGCCCGTGTGTGCGGCGTGACGCGTAGACTCAGTCTCAGGCTCTCTGTGGGGAAGGGGAAGACTGATTTGGTCTCCCGCTGAGCTAAGATTGATCCAGGGGCAGCAGGAGACTCAAATAAACTTGTCCCTAAGTGCAGGGACTTTGACTACAAAGCTCATTAGGAGCGTGATTTGTGCATCTAACCTGAGGACCCAAACAGCTTTTGCTCACAGGGAGCCATCAAGAGTCAGTTTTCCCAATCTTGGGTGTTAAAGCAACAAAAGTCCCCCGATCAGAGGCGTTGGCACCTGGTAGCAAAGAATTAAATAAAATAAAATAAACAGCAAGTATTTTGAATAGTCACCTTACTCCATTTAAAAGAGGATTTTATTTATGTTGCAATTATGGCCTGATACAGATGTGACTGAATATATGTGTATATATAAATGCAAAGTTTAAAAAAACAAAAGGGATAATGCATGTTAAAAAATTGCAAAAATACTTAATTAAATGGACCTATATTAATACTACAATAAATAAACTACAAATAGAATAAATAAATGTACATCAATATTAATGATAGTAATTAAGTTAATAGCTCCACCCACATGTGGTTAAACCCTTGTTTGTCATAATCTTTCTTCTGACATTTTTTGAACTGAGATAAAGATTATTTTGAACTGTGAATCATGCAAAGCTACTCTAATACAGCCAAACAAAACTATGGAGCTGAAAATTGGCTAAATAGATCCTCTTAACTATAAGCTCATCAATGCATTTAATGAACCCAATGAAGCACAGATTAAATTGTTGTTATTCACCCTATTCTGTAACCTCTTGTCCTGTGACCACCTTCTGCAGTACTTGCAGACTATCTCATCACGCCAGATGGACATGCAGAAGTTCATTGCTGACGGCTGCAGAGAGGCTTTGCTGGAAGAAAAGCGACGCTTCTGTTTCCTGGCGGACAAACACTGCATGTTCTCCGGTCAAATTAGCAACTTCTATGAGAACGTAAGCAAGGACTGAGATGAACATCCAGCACAGCCGCATCACACCTTCTATAATGGATCATTTAACTTGCTCTCATTCTCTGGTGCTTCCAGGCCAAAGAAATACTGTCGGTGAAGATCCCCACCTGGCAGGAAAAGTGCAGCGACATCACCAAGGTGCCAGACTCTGTGGTGAGCATGATAGAAGGGCTGTCCGTCGTTCCACAACAATCACCGCTGGTTGATCACTGTAACAGGGTTAGTTTGATTTTATTATTTGATTTGTAAGTGTGAAATCTGTAGATGTTAAGCATTCTTCTGTCATGTATTACCTTGTTCTATCACATATTCTCATCGTACCATGGGGGTAGTTTAGATTAAAACTGAGGATAGAGCATGCTGTAGTGCATAAGGAGAACAAAGCATTTGTAAAAGACTGGCCCTGCGGGGTTTTTATCTTCTCAAGTTGTTGTGTTGTAGTTTATCTTGTTAAAGTAATGAAATCTGTTGTATCAGATGAAAGCTGTTGTGTAAAGTAGTAAGACATGGGTGATTGTTATCAGCAGGAATTCTCAGATGTGTTGTTGCTGTTGTGTGGTGTTAAGGTCCAGTGAGGCAACAGCTGTTTAGTGCTTCGCACTTCACTTTGTGACTGTTTGATTATAGCACTAAGGACCTGTTGAGATCTGAATAATGCCAATTCACTTTGTCATATTGATGCATCCGCTAATCAGTCTTTGTGATCTCTTCAGGTCAATGTGGACTCTGGCCCTCCTCCAGCACCACCCCTCAAAGCTCAGTTCAGCCCACTTGCCAACATGTTTAATCAAGAGCCCACATTTCCATTTAACTCCTCTTCAGACCACAGCTCAGGTAAAGTTGGCTTATGTGAACTGCATAAATAAATATATAATCTTTATTGGTGAAGACTAAATCAACTTTGTTATCTACATGATGTGTGATTTTTATTTTTTTTCTGTCTAAAATAGGCCAGACTCGCTCATATTTCCTGTATATGTGTAAAGGAAACATTCTCATGCCAGAGCTGTCCATTAAATAGCTGCAGAAACAGCTAGCCATCCCCCCAAATTAAAAAAAACAAAACAAAACTTCGTTTACAACGGTTCAACAGAAATCTGGCAAAGTCTCATTTCTAGTCTCTTCTGCCTCCAGATCAGGGCAGTATTGGAGATGGCAGCCTGTCGAGATCTACATCCCAGTCATCTGGTCTGAACGTGAGCAAGAAGTTCCGGGTTAGAACAATTTTCCCTCACACAGCAGGCAACAACGACACGCTCCTGAGCTTCGATGAAGGCGACATCATCACTCTGCTCATCCAGGACGAGAAGGACGGCTGGTTGTACGGAGAGCTGGAGAAGACGCAGCAGTGAGTCTTCATCTGCTTTTGTATTCAGGGCTGTGTTAACGGCTAAGAAAACCTGAGCTTAGTCTCCACAATCTCATTTAAAGTTACATTTTGTAATCTAGTTATCGTTCATTTTATTCACTCAATAGATTTGTTGTCTACAAATCCCAAATATCTCTAGTTGAATATTATTTTTATTTATTCCTTTATTTATTCATTTTTAGGCAATATCAAAACATTAAAGGTACAGTTTGTAAAATCTCACCATTAGATGTCAGTGAATTGCAGATTGCAGTCAACTGAATTCTGTTTTCTTGTCCCTACCAGTCAAGTGCATAATCTTAGCTACGGTGGGCGTTTTAGCGTTTTAAAAAAATGTTAACTTGTTGGTACACCTAAGACAGGAATGATACTTCCATTACAAGAAAGACGTAGCAGTCGTGGCACACGGGTGGTTTTTTTTCCCCACATAACTCAGCTGACAGTACAAGTTTCTCTTTTGTGCTTTTGCTGCTTTGTCATGCTAGTACCACATGCCTCAAAATACAGAGTACGGTATGTCCGGTATGTTCAACACGACATTCGTAAAGCCTGATCTTAGCTCACTCACGTACACATGCAGAAAAATGGGTGCAAACATGCAAAAAAACCCAAAACAAAACAAACCAGGAGGCATCTTCTCATGTAGATTATACAACAACAACATTTTCCTTCCCCAAACACAAGGAAGGAAAATATTTTAGCTGGAACTTTTATAAATTCCAATGAAGTCAGACCTTTTTAGCAGCTGTGATTACATGTCACCTCCAGAGAAGGTGGAAAAATGTTCACAGGTGCTAAATGAAAGATCTCCCTGCTTTTTATTCCCTTAGACAAACATAGCACCTGTTAGCTTTGCATCCACTTGTACAAAGGATCAGGCTTGTTTATGTACAGCAGGCTGTGTTTGCATATGTGGCTGCAGCAGCATTACCCTCCTTCTGTGTATAATTACGTTCATATTCATCCTTGCCAGATCACTTAGGGCTCATCATGCAGGATTATGGAGTGCTTTCAGTTTGCGTTTGTCCCACTTTGAAAGAATTTACACGAGCCTTATCTGCTTGTTGTGCGTGGCATTAGGCGGCCTTTTTAATTTCAAGTGATTTTAATGCAGTCAATGGCTTTTTTTTTTTTCCTTTTCTTTTTTTCCCCCAAGAAGAGGCCGTGTTGGGAGAAATCAGTGCTTTCTGTTTCTTAGCAACAAATCCACTGCATTGGTCTGATAAGCCATCGTTTTCTCCAGACGTGACTTGGAGACAACTTCTATTCTGTGTCTGATGTTAGAATTTTATTCAAGTGTTTTGTCTGCTGCGGTGATTCTCTATCGTGATGGATTCCAGATGACTGCTAAGAAATTGCATGACTCGTTATGTAATTTTATTTTGACGTTTTTTTTAAAGATGAAACTATGTGCTTCTGTTCCCAGGCGGGGCTGGTTTCCCTCATCTTATTGTCGAACTTACACTGAGTCGGTGGTATCAAATAGGTAAGAGGTGTCAGAGCCAAGCATTGAATCAATAACTTTTTTTTTTTTTTTTTTTTAAATTTCACAGCTGCTGTTGGATAACTGAAGCTTTATGTAATGTGTCTCAGTAGTAATCTAGGCACGCCGGTGCATTGTCTTAGTACGATTAGCCTGCCAGAGACTGAGGAGGAGGAGGACGAAACAGTGTTGCTGCCACCACCAGACTACAGCGACGACGCCCCCTCCCGCCCAGTCATCCTCTCAATGCCTTCGCCAGTAAACACGGTCAGTATCAGCACTCGATCAAGTAAACCACCTGTCATCAGCTGTATCAGGAGCATTTCCAGAGCGTGACCTGATATCTTTTTTTCCTCATGTTTTGATAATTCGGGTTGATATGACGTATCTTTAGGTGGCAATGCTTTGAAATAGTGCTGCAGTTAAGCAATTTGAGTTTTGTAGGTATTACCAAGAACACGTGCTCTAGAAGAAAACTGATAAACAACATGCCTTTACACTGGATGTTTTGCTGTAACACAACAAGCATGTATGGAATTTGTGCAATTTCACAAATGATTGATTTATTATGATGATCAGGGTTGTCATTTAGGGAAGCTGTTCAGTGAGTGTGCTACTCAGCATTTTTCTGAATCTGCTCTGTAGTTTTCCATTACATTGTAAAACAATAAGTATACTTTTTTTTCTGTGTATTTCACACTGCTTATAACAATCTTTCACATTATCATTTCTGCTCTTGGCTTTGTATGGCTGCAGCTATCCTTGATACGGTCTAATTCACACATCTCTTGGTGTGAGCACAGAAGCTGCTGTTAAAACCTTTTGCTTGTGAGAGGTAGCCAATTGCAGGAAAGCTAGCCAAGGGAAGCTAAAACAGCTTTATTGAAAAATGAGCATAAGCATTTATTTTGAAAAAAGACCTATGCAAATGATCAAAGACCCCGCAGTGGCAAAAAACAGCCCCTTGAGATCATGATCTATCCAGCAAATTCAGTAATCATTTCCAGGTGCCTTGAAAGCTAGTGCAAGACCTGCCTTTGCCATTCAAGTCCATTCAAGCAGCGTCTCACTGAGCCACCTTTTAAAAACAGGGAGGTGATGTCGATTTCCAGTCCAATAAAAGTAGTCTGTTTGCACCAATCACGCCTTCCCTCAGGGCTTTTCTTTGATGGGCCTTGTTCCATCAGATACTAACATGCTGTTAAGTTTAATATTAGGCACCAACACAAAGAACAGCTAAGAGTGACCGTTGAAAGCTTGGAGCGAAAAGAGTAGCTGCTCGTCATCTTCAGCCCTCTTTGCTATTAGAAATAGGTCTGAGCTAACTGCAACCCCATATCTCACACATGCCCTCCCCTCTCTCTGTTTTGACACCCAGTCTGTGAACAGAAAGGAGTTAGTCTGCTGAAAAATCCAGAATGCAGTACTTGTCAAAGGATTGTCAAATACGACATGGTATGCTGTTCAGAACAGCTGTGCCTCAAGCACAAGCAAGTTTTTAGTTACTGATTTCAGTCAGATTTAAAGAAAGGGGTTTTTTTGGGGGGTGGTTTTTGGTCAGCTGTGGTTCTCTCTTCCACTTTGGACCACTCTGAACCACATGTCAAACTCTAGGCTACTTGGAGATAAAGAAAAAGAACCACCAGAGTCATTGTGATTCACAAAAATGAATTTCTGCAAAGTTTGCATGGGAGTCTTGATATATTTAAGTCCTCAGCAAACATTGCACTTTGTAGAGACATTATAAAAGCTAATATCCTGCAGCTGCTCTGTAATGTGACATGCATTTCTCCCCGGCTGCTGCTCATTGGCGAAGTTTAATGGCTGAAGTTTGTGGAGTTAGTCATCATTTTAACACAAGGTTATTTCTTCCTGATGGGACACGTGCCCTTGCTGGGTCGTCACTCCACACATGCACCATAAATGCCATCATGCAGGCAGAACTTTTAAGTCGAACTGATCGCGTCTTATCAACATCTCCTTAGTGCGCAGTCACCGGCTCCACGCCCTTGAAATGGCACAGCTAGAAGCACACCTGTGTTCTGTAAACAAGGTTCAAGGAAATGCGCTATATTTATTAAGACTATAGTTTCCACGAAGTATGTTTAATCTTCAGAGAAGTCACATTCAGTAGGGGCCTGTTTGTAATTTTGACAGATACAGGCATGACCACGGTACCTAGAAGAAAAGTGTAAAACAAATCAGAGAGGAGAAAAAGGTGGTAAAATACTCCCAGACAGGTTTTGACTAGAGAAGAGTTACAGAGGGAAGCATAAAAGATGAGAGAGTACAGTCTCAATTTAATTTTGTGACTGTGCTGTGCTGCCTGACTGGAAATGAACTATCTGTTGAGCCAGCAGGCAAGCCCAGGCACACTTCTTTCTCATCACCTTCCTTTCTGTTCTGGACTGTCTGTACTGTCCTCTGAGTTTGCTGCGTCAGGGTTTCACTATGAAATATACGACAGTGGGGGAAATGCCAGCTCAGCGTACCCCAAAATTTTACATCCTGTTTGAGAAAGTAGGAGCTACAAATTTACCACCAAAAAAGTGTTTATGTTCAGATCAGCCCTATCAGCTAGCTATCAGTTACAATAATAGAACCCCCTGGGTGTCCTGTGAATTGTGGGAGGTAGGACTTCTTCCAGCACATCCCAAAAACGATCAGTTCATTTGGGATCTGGGGCTTTTTGAGGTGGGGTTAGTTTGTGTTCCACTACAAAAGCAATTCAGGAGTGTCTCAAGGAACACATTGCCCTTCCTTCTTACCATATCCACTGCTAGGAAGTGCTGTTGCCATGGGGGTGTGTACATTGCCTGGTATGTGACAAAGGAAAAGCTGTGCATTATTCTAACAGTGCACAGTCACAATGGTCAGGGGTCACTTTACATCATAGTTGATCAGTGTGTGTTGGACACAATTATATTCTGTGCTGTTTGAGGGGGGGAATTGCAGGACACCTTTAAGCAAGGTTAGGGTGGGGTTTTTTTGTGACATAATCAGTTGAACTGGAGAAGAAATTCTGTTTTTTAACACAAATTTGATTGAGGTTTTCTCTTTGTGAAGCAAATCTGTGCTCATTTATTTGTGATTCATCTAATCAGAAGTAAAAGTTTGCTGAGAACTACAAAAAAGCCAGGATGTTTCAAACAATGAATGATGAATGTAATGCCTTCAAAGCCCGTCTGTGGCTTTAAGAACTGTCACATTTTTTTTTTTTGTTGACACCTGGTGTTTCCTGCTCTCTAGGGGAAAAGATGGGTAATGTCTGTTTCCTACAAAAAACGACAACAAAAAAGGCCTTCTCATACACATAATAAAATTATCTGCATGAGCTGATGTGACCTACCATGAAAAACAGAAACCACTGATGGTTCATTTTAAAACCTTTTGTCACGGGACATATTGTGAGACTACGGCAGCCCTCGGGGCATGCAGCTCAGAGATTTCTGCTCCTGAACCTCGTTGTTTTCCATGCTCACCTTTCACTCTGCTGGCAGTAAGATTATCACCAACCTAAGGTGAGAGAGGGTAAAAAAAAAAAGTGTTTCAATTGCCAGCCTTTCTAGATTGTCTAGATTACAGGTTCAGTGAGTTCTGAGTTTTGTGGTGTAATTATATGTCAAAGGAAGGCGGGGGGGGGGGGGGGGGACAACTGTTGATGGGAAGTCTGATCAAACTAGTCCGACAACTAGTGCTTTCTTAATAGCTGGAGGCAGTTTTTGGAGATTGCAATGATGCCTGTTGAACTTTGTGTTGTTTCCATTTTGGTGACTTGAAGTTAAAGAGTCATTTCTTCTGCTTTTTCTTTAATAACAGGTTTCTTTAGTCAACGGGACTCCAAAGGCTCCTTTTCTTGCGTGAGTGACACAGCTGGCAGATTTTCACATATCCATATGACTAATTAAAAATCTATTTGACAATAACCTCATACATCTTTGTTCATTTTCTTTCCGCAGAGGAGGGAACCCCTTTGCCATGGTCAAGCTGAAGCCGACTGTCACAAATGACAGATCTGCACCACTCATCTAACTCTAAGCTTATTAGGGTGGTGGTGGGGTTCTTCACCGCTGTTATGCCTTCAGGGGACTCTTGTACTGGAATCATACAACCCCCTCTGCGACACACTGACTATCTCCCCAACCCAACATCTCACTAGCCTGCATGCTAGTTTTTTTTTCCTCAGTACCAGCGCGTGTTTTATCATCAACAAAATGAACATTTAGACTTCCCTCTGATCCATATCGTTTTAGTAAAAGTAGCATTTAAATTGGTGAACGTGTTGCATTTCCTGTGGCTGCTTTGCAGTGAAAGCCGCCATGTGATCTGCAGTGCCATTAGAAAGTATTTGCTTTACGTTGTTTACCAGGAACTTAATATGACTGCTGATACTGAGCGGAGACAGAAAACTGTAAACAGTGAGGCTGTTATCAAAGTAATCAAATTGTACTGAATTGCAGTCATGCGTCTTTAAAGCAGTCCAGAGAAATCCACTAGAAGATTTTCCTCTGTCACTACCAGGAAAAAGTGCACATACACAGCTACTCCAAGTAAACAGGTTGAACGACATTGCTTTTTACTCCTCAGTCGTAAAAGGCTGATGGGGTATTGTTGTCTACAAAATTGTTGTTACTGATATGCTATTTGGTAGATGAAGTCTTTGTTTTCATTTTGGAATGAACCAGTCTCTTTATTGCTTTGTAAGACACTCGGTCAGGCTTGTTTCAATGAAAAATGATGAGATCCAGATGTAAACCTTTGCTACCTGATACTGATGAAACAGACAAGCATACAGGTTGTCTTCCTGACTTGCCAAAATATCTGTATCTTTAGTTCTTTCTTTTTTTACTAGTTATTTTACTAGTTTTGTTTTTTTGTTTTTTTTAATTTGTCGAGGTATTTAGTTGTGAGAATGAAGGGAGAGTGATATTGGGAAAGAAGGGGTTTGTCATTGGATTAAAGGCAAAAACACTAAGTCACAGTTTTGAATGACAAAGGTATTTATATATAAAATAAGTTTGTATGAAATATTTAATAAATCTGTAAACAAAAGTCAGACACAGCAGTCACCACGCTCAGTCCAAGCCATGGATGCTACTTTCTTTTGTTGTTTTTTTTTTTTGTTAGGCCTGACTGCTGCTTTTGCATATTAAATGGATAAGATGACCTTTTGATGAAGGGAATTATTTCACTCCTCATTGTTTGTTTCGTAGTTGTTATATGTAGCTTCTGTGCACAACACAGTTTATGCAAAATGAGAATGTACTTTAACGGCAATCATTTGAAATGTGCATAAGTAAAATAACTCATTGTTTGAAATATTCAAAGTGTTATTTTGTGAGGAAAATGACTTTTCCCCCCATGAATTAGCTTTTCTGAGTTCAGCTGTATGATGAGCAAGTGATTCATAAGACAGTTGATTGAATCGTATTAACTCACTGATGTAAGTGAACCCATCACACTGCCATAATGAAACATGCTTTTCTTCCGAGTACCTTGCCACTGTGTTGACCGATAGTCTTTTTTTTTTTTTTTTTCAATAAAACATAAAGCCTGAATGTTCATTTTCTGTTGTCTTCTCGCTAATTTAACTGTCTGTTAGCTGAAATGAAAGAAAGTGATTATAATCATAACTTAAGGACTGGAGTGAAAACAAGTGAAAAAGCAGCCAATGCCCAAAGAAAGACTGGAGAACTATTGCTCAATGAAGTCTGGCTCCTTAGAAGCAAAATATAAATACAAGAGAACTCGGGATATTTGCACAGTACTACTCCTGAACAGCCTGAACATGAATTATAGCTTTACAGCGCCCTCTGCTGCTTGTCTGCTAAACAGCACCTCTACAAGCGCCTGCTGCCACGGAAACTGCCAGTGGGAACAGAAGTAACAGCACTTCCTGTTTCAAACTGAATCATTTCTGCCGTGAGTGAGCAGCTACGGCACACAGAATTACTCGGACAGCTTACGATCCTTCTCCACTGGATGAATGAACAGCTGTGACTTCTCACCACCGCCGACAGCCGCTTTATGAGAGGAGGCTCAAGGTTGGCTGCTTGAACTCTTTCTGTTTGCTATTTCTATCCGGCTAAGCCCGTAAGCCTGTACCAAAACAAACTGAGCATCGTTAAATCATAGAGCTGGCTTTACTGCACACCTTCGTTTGGGGGCATTTCATTTCACATGTCCCTCTCCTGTCAGTCGCCTCTACAGAAAATAGTCCAATATTTCAAGCTAATCTTACACCGTTGCTAATAGGCAGCTACGTACTTTATTACTTGGTAGTAAGCCCCACGGGTGAACAAGCGCAGTCGCTTCAAACGTGTGTGTGTGTGATATCTCTATGTATTTTATTGTTACCATCAACCTGGTGTGTGCTGCATGTACAGCTGTGAGTGACAGGATACGCCTTGTAGCAGCAGCAGCGTCCCTACTTGTTACGAGATGCTGTGAAACAGTTGACTGCCACTTAGCTAGCCCAGAGCCCACTCTGTGATCTGTGTACATTTCACATACAAGCTTGGTTATTACAAATGCCACACGTATAGTGTGTTAAATGTGGGTCAGCAAATTGCGCTGAGTAGACATCGAGCAACGCAGTGCAAAGGTCATCGCCACTACAGCGCATGATCCAAACAACTAGTTTACAGATGGGTAAACAACTGTTCTCTAAGGAGGCCATTTGGCCCTTATCTCCCTATTTTCCACACACACTTTGTTCATATTTGTGTATAATTGTGGCCTGCTTTTTCCTTCTGTACTGTTGGTGGGTTATGTCTTCAGGCTCCTGCTCATTTTAAATTGTGTAGTATGCTTTGCTTGATATGCAGTGGTCATGAAAAATATATTTATATTAATCAAGCATGACATTCTGACCACAGACAGGTGAAGTGAATAACTCTGATTATCTCTTCATTATGGCACCTGTTAGTGGGTGGGTATGCTAGGGAGCAAGTGAACATTTTGTCCTCATAGTTGACATTTTAGAAGCAATAAAAATGGGGAAGCAAACAAACAAAATCGAGTCCATCACAGTTTGTTGCATATGGGGCTCCATAGCTGCGGACCAGTCAGGGTGCCCATGCTGACCCCTGTCTACGCCTGAAAGCACCACCAGTGAGCATGTGAGCCACAAAAGATGTGCCTAATCTGATGAAGCATGTTTATTTGATATCATGTGGACGGCCAGGTGCATGTGGGTGTTTTGCTGGGGAACACCTGATACGACGATGGACTATGGGAAGAAGGCAAGCCGGCTAAGGCAGTGTGATGCTTTGAGAAATGTTCTGCTGGGCAACATTGGGTCCATGTGGATGTTACTTTGACACATAACACATATCTAAGCATTGTTATAGACCACGTACATGCTTTCATGGAAACGGCAGGATAATGCGAGAGGCCTGAGTACAGAAAACATTCAAAAATTGAGACAGATAAATAATAAAAGACATGATCACATATTAAGAAAAAGATATGCAAAAGTAGTTGCAGATAGACAGATGCAACCATTTAAAATATTCCGCTGAAATCAGAGAGTACAGCTGCATTTTTAAATTTCTTTGTAGCTCTTTATCAGCAGTGAAGTATTTCAATCCAGGTTTTCTAAGTTCAGACTGATCAGGAGGTACAGCTAATGCTAAAATGTCCCATGAACTGACATTGTAAGTACTGGTTTAAATTCAATCAAGGAGCAATGGTAAGCTAAGGGAATCTTGGGAGCAGAGCCTTGTAAACAAACATCATACATTGCTGCTCTCTGCGATTTGCTAGGGAACACCATCCCACTTTTTCATATAAGATATAGTGTTGAGGAAGAAAAGAATCACTTGTGATAAAATCATAATGCACTGCGATACAGTGAGGGAGATTGGTGGGGGAGGCAGATGGACCGGTATAGTGTCTGCAGTATTGTAGAATCACTGTATCCATCTGTTGTGATAAAGAGACTGTTTACTGTGAAAGCAAAACTGTCAGTTTTACTGGCTGATCGATGTTCCTGCTTTTATTTATAGTCATGTATGGTTTGGAGTGACTGAAAAAATGAGATTGCAGATAGAAGCAGCTGAAACGTGTTTCCTCCAAAGTGTTTCTGGGCTCAGCTTTAGAGAAAGTGTCAGGAACTCACTCATTTACAAGGGGATTTAAGGTGTTTTAACCATCTGACTAGGATGATGTTTCACACATGTCTAAAAGGGAGGGACAAATCCCATGCTGGCATCGGAACACCATGGTGTCTCCCAAGAGAACTAGAGGAGACGGCCAGGAAGTGGGAGTTCTAGACTGCCGGCTCCACGTACAAATCCACGCATGGACCAACTGTGAAGGATTCAAATTGAGTTTTTACTGATCTGCTTAAAGTGTCCAACCCTATCTCTGAGCCAATTTCGCTTATTTTTGCCATGTCCAAAACATTTTTATGAGGCCCAGTGTTTTTAAACACATACTTCAGCATATTTACACAGCAGCTGATGCCAAATGTTGTGGCACACGTCTCAGTGTTTTAGCCATTCATTCTGGGAAATTGTACAACGTAATTTCAAAGCCACATTATCAGCATTAACCCATTTTCTTCGTCAGGTTCCAGGTGCAGCCATGCCCGTCTCACTGCTGTGGGCTGTGGACGTCTATGGGCGGGTCTACGGCCTGTCCACGGCGGGGCAGCAGTGGGATCAGTGCCGCGATGCCCAGATGGAGTTCAAGCGGGTCACGGCGGCACAGCAGTGCTGCTGGGGCATCGCCTGCGACAACAACATCTACCTGAACGTTCACGCTTCCGACCTGTCCATCCGCTACCAAGAGGAGACCTATGAAAATCAAGTGGGTCTCTGTGACTAGTCGGGGGCTGTCATTCTTTAATGACTGTAATTACATTAAAATAAGTTATTGTAAAAGCCAAGAAATATGTAATAAGGAACCCACATTATTTGTCTGTCTTTAAGCAAGTTTGTAATACATTTTCTTTTTATTATTATTGCACAAGTAAAATTGAAAGTTAAAGTTCCCCATTATATGTTCAGCATCCTCATATGGCAGAGTCCCACTTCTCTGTTGCTAAATCCACAAGCCATTAGGCTACGTGCTTTAACAAGTGAACCTTAGAAGCATCCTAAACCAGTTTTTAATGGGAAAAAATTCTCACAGTGCAAGATCACGAAACCTTTTTTTAACACTGCTCTTTCAGATTATCCCCATTAGGTCGACACTCAGTCATTTTCATTCTTGTGGCTACATCTTCATGGGATATCTCACTAAAAGTGCTCTTGTTTTCCCTTAATATGAAATAAAAGGCAACACCACCGGCTTTAACGCAGTTCACTTTCTCTGCCCAACTTTTTGTCAGCGTTGGAATCCCGTAGACGGTTTTTCTGAACGTTTGCTGCCAAGCGACCGCTGGCAGTGGAGTGACGTCACAGGTCTGCAGCACCAACCTCTGGACAGCTTCCAGCTGCCCTCCAGCAGCTGGGAGTGGGAGGGTGACTGGTATGTGGATGAAAACTTTGAGGGAGAGCCCACAGAGAAAGGGGTGAGTTTAAAAAATGCGTGTCTGCTTCAGTTACTGCCCTTTTTTCCTTTCTCTGGTGTGACCTGTTCAGATGTTTGTTTCCAGGGATGGACCTATGCCATCGATTTCCCTGCCACCTATACTAAAGACAAGAAGTGGAACTCCTGTGTCCGTCGCAGGCGATGGCTCCGCTACAGGAAGTACAAAGCAATGGACACCTGGGCTAAGGTGGGTGTTACTGCATAACATATGCATGTAATGAGTGCTGATGGGTGAATGTGCATTTTAAGTTCTTGTTTTCCTTGTGTGCATGGCAGATCCCCTCACAGCACACAACTCTACCAGATCCCTTCAGCGACATCAGCTGTGGAGGTTGGGAAATTAGTGAGGAACCCAGGGGCCGTCTGTGTCTGTGGGCTGTATCCCTGCAGGGCAAGGTATAGATTATATATACAGGGCAGCACCTACCTTGTTTTAGGTATCAGTGGCAATGTTATTATGCTGCTATATGCTCAGATTGAGAATTTCTTGACTGTTGAAGTAATTCGTGTTTATTAACTGTGTATGCTTCAAATCATTTGCTATTAAAAGCAGAGTTAGACGTTAGCAGCATGGTAACTACTTTAAAATGATCCTGTCTCACACATACATTCGTGTCACACCAAAATTGTTTGATAGCAGCTCTTAATTTTCGGAATCTGTCTTTGTCACTGTTCAGGTGTGGTTTAGAGAGGGAATCTATCACCATAATCCTGAGGGCGCTTCATGGGAGGAGGTGCTTCTACCTGGAGAGGTGGTCCAGATCAGCTGTGGCCCAGCAGACCTGGTCTGGGCTGTGCTCTGGGAGGGGCAGCTCATTGTCAGGGAGGGCATAAGCAGAGACTGCCCTAAAGGTACAAATAGGCTCACTGATGGGAGGGTGACGTAGTGTTTCTGAGTAAATGTTTGAGAATTAATATTTCCTGCAATCCAGGTGCCTCTTGGGCAATAGTGGAGTCTCCCAGCTCCGATGTGGGAGCTACACACGTAGCCGTGGGAAACAACGTGGTCTGGGTTGTGACGAAGGACAATAAAGTAAGAAAGTGCTGCAGTCACGTAAAAAAAATCTGCTTTTAATCAGTGGAAGTACTTCCAAGATTTAGCATTTTCCTTTGTCAGTGGCTAATTCTGTTGGTCAGTTTGCACTAGCTGAATGTGCAAAGATGGCAGTGTGACCAAGCTAAAGCTTTCAAATGTTTCACTTATTTATTTATAATGAAGATTTCTTTCTTTCCTCAGCTCAGTAAATGGAGCATAAAGACCAACAAATGCGAAGTAAAAGAACAGAAACAAATATTAGGAGCTGCTCTGCCAATCTTTTACTTTAATAATCTGTGTTGGCACTTCACAGTTCACTCCTAATTTCAACACTGTGACTGACACAACATGAAAAATGTCTAAACATAGTTAAACAGGCTTGTAACAGCTTGTTGTTAAAACTGCAGGGATTAAACCTGCGATGTCTTCAGAATACCTCTCACTCTACGCTCCTGCTTTACCAGGTGTGGTTCAGGCGTGGCGTGAATTCTCATAACCCGTGTGGCTCCGGCTGGATCAGCATGGTTGGAGAAATGATCATGATCAACGTAGGACAGAACGACCAGGTGATTCAGTGTGTCCTCAGTGTAACTGCTGGGAATCTTATAAGGACTGCTACATGGCTTTATTACTGCATGTTTGCAAGTGATGCAGTCATGCTGAGGTTTTCTGAAAGTTGCTGGTGTTCATAGGTGTGGGCTATCAGCTCTGAGGACCGAGCTGTGTACTTCAGACAAGGCGTGACCTCAAGTGAGCTGAGTGGGAAAACTTGGAAGGCTATTACCGTTCCCCGAGACGGAGACCGATCCCACTCCAGCGCCAGCGCAAACAGCCTGCAGAGGTAGATGCGCCTCAGAGGACACACACTCTAGTTAGCTTTTTAAAAATGTAATATTAAAGTTAATTCTCTCTCTGTCTGTGTTTCTCAGTGCCGGATGTTTTTTCTGTGGTGAGGTGCGTGCTCCGTCAGTAGCAAGTGATGCAGAATCAGACCTAGAGAAAGGATCTGCAGATGGGCCCGGTTGCCTGGTCACCTCCACCTCCCCGGATACCTTTGTGGACGCCCCATCTGACCCGCCCACTGACACTCCCAAACCCCGTATCCCCAAGGTCACCAGCGACAGCTTCATCTCTGAACTCGTCTCCGATCGAGAATCGGGGAAGACCTCGAGAGATGTTGGAAAAGCCACTCCCACTGTCCTAGAGGAGGACACCATCTCACACGAAGGAGATGCCAAAGCCCCCTGCGCTGGTGTTGCTCTCTCTCCTAGCCAGTCTGGCAGCCCTCTTGATACCCAGTGGAGTAATGTGGATCTGGAGGAGGCACAGAGCCAGCAGGCTCAAACTGGAGCAGTGCTGGACTCAGCTGACACCTGCAGCTTGTCCTCAGTAGCCACTTACACCCTTGCCATGGAGGATCCTTATGGTGGAGACGAGCACCCTCTGTGGGCCTGGGTCAGTGGAGGAGGCTGCTCTGTGGACAGTCACTCCCAGCTCAGCTGGTTTAACTCTGTGAACACTGCATGTGAGTTCAGTGAGCTAACTCACCGGTGATTGAACGTTTAGATTTTTATGTAACTTTAAGTAACATGTAACTTGTATAAAAGGATGATAAGTCAGTGCTTATGCTCAGTTTCAATGAAGCAGCATTGATGTCATTATTTTTGTCTTTTTATTCATCCAGCCTTAGTCCAGTCAGTCCAGTCCATGAGTTTGTCAGTCAGTCCAGCCCAGACGGCAGCTTGGCGAAAACAAATCTTTGAGCAACTCAGCGAGCGGACCAGGAGAGAGATTGATAATTTCAAACATTATGAACAAGCCATAGAACAGGTACCTTCTCAACCATGCACTTTACCACCCGTTTCTTTCATTAGCATGTCATTTGATTCGTTCACTTGATCCAATCCTGTTGCAGTCTGTGTGGGTGAAGAAGGGAAGCATGCAGTGGTGGAGAGACTGGAAGCCACATAAGTGGATAGATGTTCATTTTGCCTTGGAGCAGTTCTCAGGACCGGAGGGCAACAAGGACGGCATCCTGTTCATCTATTACAACTATTATGAGGAAAAGAAGGTTAGACGGAAGTGTGCGTTTGTTTAGTAAAAAAGTGTCTTCCTTAAGTTTCATGTGTTAACTTTTCTTTGATTATCATTTACCGCTGGCTGCGACATAACACCAAAGCAGACTGGCTTACTGAAGGCTTACTGTATATTTCAACTTCTCTTTTCTAACACTTCTTTTAGTACCTGCATGCCTTTATCAATGAAGTTACCATCCTGGTTCCTGTGCTAAATGACTCCAAACACACTTTTGCCATCTATACTCCTGAGCGGACCAAACAGAGGTGGCCTATTCGATTAGCGGCTGCCACAGAGCTGGAAATGCATGATTGGGTGGGTATGGAAAGAAAAAATAGCACAGTGGAAAGTAATAATGTAATACTATGCAGCATTTATTCATGTATATCATCTAAAAATGTCATTTGTTTCTCCATCTTTGCCTCCCTCCACCTGCTCTGTCCTGCTCTTCAGCTGGCATTGTTGAGTGTGTCATGCTGTGACTCAAGGGGGATCCAGGGTCCTCCCGCCAAACAGGCCATCTGGTCCATTACCTGTAAAGGGGACATCTTTGTCAGTGAGCCCTCACCTGGCCTAGAGGCCGTGCCTTACCCGACACCCTGCGACCAGATGTAAGAATGAGCTGCACGTCACTAGACTGATGGCTTTAACCTTCTGCTATATGACTTTCTATTCTAACCACTTAGCTTTATTTCTTTCCTCTCTGCAGGTTCTGGCGGCAGGTTGGAGGCCATCTGCATATAGTGGAGTGTAACAGTGTTGGGATAGTGTGGGGGATCGGCTTTGACCACACAGCCTGGATCTACACCGGGGGCTACGGAGGAGGGTTCTTCCAGGGATTGGCAAGCAGCACAGATAATATTTACACCCAGACGGACGTTAAGAGCGTTTACATTTATGAGAATCAGCGGTGGAACCCCGTTACTGGCTACACCAACAGGTACTGTGCAAGAGTGGAGCTTCTGTCGCTTTATTGTTGGAAAGTGTTGTCAGAATATATGCGATAATTTGTTTTGTAGAGTTAATTCTGCTATGTCAAGGACACAGAAATATCCAGTCTAATACCTAGCTGTACAATATGTCCACTGTGTAACACAAAGTCAGTTAAACTCCAGGGATACCAATCTGTCCTTTTAGGAACCATAAGAATTAAATTAATCTAAGCTGGTGCAAGTACAGGAGCAGGTGCACCGGAGAAGCAACAGTTCAATTCACTTGTATTTATGTAGCACAAATTCACATCAACAGTCACCTCAAGATGGTTTATTTTATATGGTAAAAACCCTACAGTAATACAGAGATAACCCCAACAATCCCACAACCCCCTATAAGTAATCACTTGGTGACAATGGGAAGGAAAAACTCCCTTTTAACAGGAAGAAACCTCCAGCAGAATCAAGTTCAGGGAGAGGCGGCCGTTCCCATGACCATTTGGGGGGTGAGCGGAGGGAGACGGGACAAAATAATTTAATGATTACTAATGGTTAAATGCAATCGAATATAAACATAAAGAGGTAAGTGAAGAAGAAATACTCACCCACTACAGCCTATTGCAACTAAGTTATGGTTCAGGCTTAACTATAAGCTTTACCTAAAAGGAACGTTTTAAGCCTGATCTTGAAAATAGAGAGGGTGTCTGTCTCCCAAATCCAAACTGGGACCTGGTTGCACAGAAGAGGGGCCTGAAAGCTTACTTGAAAACTCAAGTAAGCCAGCAGTCTCAGAGTGATGTGCTCTGTTAGGATACTGTGAAGTCTCTAAGATCGGAATTTTAGAAAAGGATTTTAAGAGGGAGCCAATGAAGAGAAGCCAGTACGAGAGAAATATATTCTAACTGCTTCCTGTCAGTGCTCTCGCTGCAGCATTCAGCTGAAGGCTTTTCACCGAGATTTCAGAGAAACATGATAATAATGAATTACGATAGTCCAACCTAGAGGAAATAAATGCATGAAATAATTTTTTAGCATCACTCGAAACAGGATGTTTGTAATTTTAGTGATTGCACAAATGTATGAAGGCAGTTCTACATATTTGTTTTATGTGATCACTCCTGACTGAATTTACTCTAGTTTTGCTTTTTGGCATTTACATTGCACTGGTAGTACAGCTTGTCTAACATAGTACACGCATAAGTAAAATTGCAAGAATGTTTTGAGAGAGACAGAGCGTCAACCCAACAGCAGGACCGGTATTTGCTCCTTTGTGCATGGAGAAAAAGGAGCCCTACAAAAATACTTCTAATAGGCATGTTCATGTTTCTGAGCAAAACTGCCCAAAACAGACTCTGTGACGGTTTCATCCTTTAGTGGGACCTGTGCTCATACCAGTCCTGCTTCTGTGTTGATGCTCTTCTAGGGCCCTATCCAGCACTCCTCCTGTAACAGCCCATCTCCTGTTATCTCCTCTGCACTCAGACAAATATAACTGTAAAGAGGGGAAATTTTCACATGTAATAAATGTAATAAATCTCATGCATTTGTAAAAGCTGCAGTAGGTAGGTGTCATTTTTTTAGTCTCTCCCTGCCAACACCAGCAGGTGCAGGTGTTTCACTAAAAATAAGTTAATCGAGAATTTCTGATCCCATTCTCTTCCACTTTAACTGTTACAACAGTGGATTTTAGTTGTTTGTTTTTTTTACATTAATATATGTGTGATTCTTATTTTATTTTTGTATTTTGGGGGGAGACGGAGCCCAGAAAAGAAACAGGATCCTAGTTTCCACAAAGACCAGCTGATGAACAGTGTACTGAAAGGTTGCCTAGCTACACCAAAAGCCAACATCTCATCAAGTCCATTTGAGATTTCTTTATTTTATTTTATTATTATTATGTTTACATAAACCGAGCAATTGTGGAAACATTTAAAACTTTGCCATTGCACTCTGATGTGACAAATAGACAATATATTTTAACAGTCATTTCAGCTGAATCACATGTTGTTTTGATTTGTGTGTGTTTTCTGTCATTGAACGTTGCTATTCTTTCTTTTAGAGGCTTACCAACAGACCGCTACATGTGGAGTGATGCTTCAGGGCTACACGAGTGCACCAAAGCAAATACAAAACCTCCCTCCCCTCAGTGGACATGGGTAGGCAAACACACCCACAGTGGGAGATTCCCCGTGTTGATCTGTAACCTTCTCTGTGATAATTACAGTAGCTGCTATTCTTGCCTTCTAACCATTAGTTTGAAAAATACTACTATCTTTTCTTAAATATATCACACATAAGGGGTGTGGCCAGATCTGCAGGTGCGTTGAGTGTTTCACTTCCCCTGTTTGCTGTTTTCAGGTGTCAGAATGGGCTATCGACTACAGCGTGTCTGGCGGGACGGACAGAGAAGGCTGGCAGTATGCAGCTGATTTTCCAGCGTAGGTTTCATATGCTGTTCCTGAAACCCCACCTGCTGCTTCACTTGGTTCAAACTATGATCTTGATTTATTTATCTTTCCTTTAATTCATTCTTTCGCTTCCCCATGTGTCTGTGCAGGTCATATCATGGCTATAAAACGATGAAGGACTTTGTGCGTCGTAGGCGATGGGCAAGGTACTATAAAAAGCATTGGTCTGTGCACTATTTATTCAGCAGGTACACAGCACTCTGAAAGTTGCCATCCCTGTGTTTGTTTTTTAATCAGACTGGGACAAATGGGCCATAATCAGCACAATATATTATGGTGTTAATCATATAACGTTTGTTACTGTAGAATTTTAAATTCTGGAGAGAATCTGAAATAATGTGCAGGAAGGTATTTAACTGAAGAGATTTGTTGTCAAGGACACCTGTTTATTTGGCCTTAATGCGCAGGAAGTGTAAACTGACCACTACAGGACCTTGGCAAGAAGTTCCCCCCATCGCACTAAGTGATGTGACCATCCTGCCATGTGCAGCTCAGAGCACCGTGGACATGGTTCCTGTGTGGGCGATCAGTAACAAGGGCGACGTGCTTTGCCGACTGGGAGTCACCGCCCTGACGCCTGCTGTGAGTCATTAATAATATGCAAGCGGACACCAAATGAACTGGTTTAACATCTTTGGAGAGCAACCATTAAAGCTTATTGTCATTTTTTCCGCTTGCATAACAAATGCACGCAAAGTACAGAGAGGTGCATTAGCACGTTGTCACTTATTTTTACTGTGGAGGTTCTTTTAGTTCTAATGTGGGCTTCTAGTGTGGAGAGTTTGAGAGATATTTGCATTTATTTCAAATACAACCACTTCAGTCAAAAGAAGATTGTAATTTCTATCAGCAGGGCATTAATGACAAGAAATATGATATGATGATAATGATGACTGACTAAGTCAGACGTTCCATGAATAGGAGCTGGTTGTGGGTTGAAAAGCGGCTTGCAGCATGCAGATTTGCCAGAGTTAGGGTAGCTATATTTGGCTTAATTTCTCATTTGGAGAAAGATAATTCTTGTATTATTTTATGCTAAATTTATTAGTGCTTCTAAAGACAAAAAAGGAAAGGGGGAAAAAAAAGAAATGATGTTTATCAATGGACCAAAAACCTCCAAAGTTTCTTTTATTTCTGTTTATGAACATCTGAATATGGAGAAGCAGGTTTTTGAGAGGCAGTGCTTTCTCTGTCTGCTCTCTCAGGGATCTTCATGGCTCCACGTGGGAACAGACCAGCCTTTCAAGTCCATCTCCATTGGGGCTGCCAGCCAGGTGTGGGCTATTGCCAGGGACGGAGCTGCCTTCTACAGGGGATCTGTGTCACCACAGAACCCGGCAGGTCAGTGGGGAAAAAATGAAAACTGACAGTGAAGGCTGAAAATTTTAATTGCATTTGTCATGTCTGCATATTGAAATAAAATTTACTCAAGCAGATGCATTTTACCTGTGTTTTATGTGTGCGGGTGTCTCCCTCTGCAGGAGATTGTTGGTACCACATCCCATCTCCAGCCAAACAGAAGCTGAAGCAGGTATCTGTGGGAAGAACATCGGTCTACACTGTAGATGAGAACGGTAAAGCACAAAACGCAGCACAGATTTTTATTTACAGCTTAGGTTTATAAGTTACTTTTATAGATGAATGATGTAGTGTGTTCTGTTTATAGTTCCTGGTATGTATTTTTACGAGATGTCTGATGTGGGTGTTTTTCTATCAAGGTAACCTGTGGTACCGACAGGGTGTGACCCCCAGCTACCCTCAGGGCTCCTCCTGGGAACATGTATCTAACAATGTCCGCAAAGTCTCTGTAGGCCCTCTGGACCAGGTAGGACATTATGGCACCACCTTCATCCATTTCATCCTTAAAAGCTGAATGCAGTTAACAGATTTTACCTCACATATTTATAGGCATGGAGGTTCAGACTTCTTGTCTTTCTAATTTGTGGCGCTTGTAATGTAAAAGTGATTCAGTTCAGGGAACACGTACCACACCGCGTGTTTATTTGTGGGTGATTTTGTTGCTTTTGTTTTGGGGCTGCAGGTATGGATCATAGCAGACAAGGTGCAGGGCAGCCACAGTCTAAGCTGCGGGACGGTGTGCCATCGACTCGCAGTCCAACCCATGCAGCCCAAAGGACAGTCCTGGGACTATGGCATTGGGGTAAAGAAACCGAACAGTATGACTGGAAAATAACAGTTTCTGAACAGTTTCTAACTTCTATGCTAGTTTCATTTTAGTGGAGAGAAAGAATATCAACCAAAAAACACATGATCTCGATTTATTTATCAAGATCCTCAGTGTGCTGAAGTCGTCATGTACCCTTTGCAGAAAAACAGCTCCAATATGAAAGCAATTCAGTTTCCATCCAGGTGATCAGGAGTATTTGCGATTGACTGGACTGATTGTAATCTGTAATCTTAGTTCAGTCAGTGATTTGCAAATCAATTTATAACTTTTAACGTAATATGTTTTTTCTGGATTTTTGGTTGATATATATCTCTTTCCAGTAAAGTAAAACTACCATAACAAATTAGAAACTACTTGTTTCTTCGTGAGTGAGCAAACTTATTCAACATGAGGTCCAATAATTTCCTCTACTGTATATGTGTCATGAGTGAATTGTCACCATTTTTTTTACTGATCCTGTCCTTCCCAAAATGCAACAAAATAAAGGCATATTGTTATCACAGTAATGCAGCATTTTATTGGTAGTTGTTGATATTTTGAGCACGGCAGTCTCCAGCAGATATATTTATACATCACATTTTCCCACAGACTTAGATTTTTTTTCTGTTATCTGCTGAAGTTTGTCTCCTTGTTTTTTAATGCTAAAAAGCATCATCAAGCATCCTGTGCAGCTTGTTCAAGTAAAGTAAACGCTGCACATAATCTGGGGTGTGTTCAACATGCTAATTGTAATATTATTTTCTTTTGGCTTGTTTATTTTTTTCATTAAAAAAGAGGGGTCACATTTTATATATGCAGTTTTTATGGGGGATTTTTTTTAATATGAGTTGGATGGGAGGTGTTGAAAACTACAATTACCAACACAAAGTATATCAAGCTTATTGCCGTTTGAAAAAAACAAGAACAGTAGAGTAAATATTAGTTGCTGGAACACTTCAGTCTTCATGTGCAAACTGCAGTAGAACAACAACAGAAAGGTGTGGCTCCCAGTTTTCAAGGCTTTGTTTAGTGCTTATAGACAGATGGTAAACAAGCTTATCCTCAGTAATAATAATTATCACCCCTGTGTCACTGTTTTTAGGGTGGATGGGACCATATCACAGTCAGAGGGAACTCTGTAGAACCGCCCCACATCCGTTTTCCCTCTCTAACAGACACCTCATCCCCTCGGAGCCTGCTGGAAGTCAGGAACACGGAGGTCGACAGCAGTACTTCAGGATGTTAGACAAACACAAATTTGTGCACACAAACTGTATAAAAAGAAACAAAACTCAGATTACCTTTGTAGTATTTTTTTAAAGCACAGCTTATTTTAACACTGGAATAGCAAGGTGATCCTTAAATCCTGAGGTTGGAGTTTTCACACCTTGTGAGCCGGTGAAACAGAGCAATGGATCTCAGACAATCAGAGCCATCTCTGATGACAAACATGCTTATCTGATCTGTCCCTGTGTTGTTTTTCATTTGTACTAGGCATTCATGTGATGGTCACGGCATTTTTGTGTCTGTTTCTGTAAGTGCGGTTAGTCTTTTGCCATTGAACTTAGTGGTCTTAATTCATTTTTGTCCTTATTTATTAATCAGGATGTGATGTTCATGATATGTGTGGTTTTTGTGTATAGATTACCACAACAAGTTAAGGTTAAGATGGTAGGGGGGGTTTATATGAAAGATGTATATTTTTTAAAATGTGCTTGAATTGTAGTTGAATAGTTGCTGGACCACCAGCTTCAGAATGAGTGTTATTTTGCATTTTATCCTGTGAGCAACAAGTCAATAGGGCCAGTTAATCTGAAGTTTTATCTTTGTTTACTTGTCTGCTCCTTTTGTCTGCTGATCTGGCACAGCATCTGCACTACTGAATACTTTTATGTGCATCTATGTGTCATCATTTGGATTCTGAAGACAAGAATTGGACATTATTGCATGTAAAAAGTCAGCTTGTGAGGTAAACTGAACCCACTGTTAGCTGAATGACACTGGCTGAGAGAATTGTAAAACTACACTCCAAAACACGCTGTGTAATTAGCATTAGTCACTTCTAATCAGTCAAGTATTGTTTCTAGACAGATCGTAGAGGTTTACCCATGGACTGCTATTTGGTGCCAGGATGTAGCAGCTGTTAGAACACCTACACTGGTTTAAACTTACACATGCCTTGTGCAAAGACTTCTGATGTTATTACCTAAAAAAAAATCTATCATTATCATGAAGCATGTACACTGGTGAATATTGTAAAAAAGAGGAAAATTACTGTAGTCTTATAGCTGAAACGCTCAAACTGAACCTTCCTCTTTCTCAGGAGTGCTGCATGCTGTTAACTTCCTTTGACATAATGGTTGTAGAATGACTGAGCAGTAAGGGGGAAAAAAACATTATCTTTTGTTGCAAGATTGCAAAATACTAGTATCTACTCAGTTGTTATATTACACGGACTACTAAACATCATGCACGGGCATCAGTTTATGTCAATAGCTGCTTAAATGCACCTTCGCTGTCTAAACCTGCTGAACTACTTGTAAATGTTGCAAGTGAGATCTCTATTATCTGTGAATACTGAACATTGTGTGTGGTCAAAAAAAGAAACAGTCTGTGTCAATAATAAATACATGTATTTATTAATAACAACTTCTCAAATGTTTTTTTTCCCCCGTTATGATGTTTCACACAAAGTTTGCAGCTTAAACACACATGGAAACACAGCAGGGAGAGGGGATAAGCAAGTAACATACACGTTAAATAGCATCTGTGCCTTTAAGAACTCTTCTGTGTGCAGAAGAAGAGAAATGAGCTACGCGTTCAGATCAAGGGTGGATTATCATTGTGAGCGCTTTCTTGCAACAACACCTCAATATTTAAGCCTTCTGCTTGGTTGTCTTTCTTTCATGGATGCAACAGTTATGGCTCGAGGTTACACTGAGCAGGTTTCTCAAGAGTCGATACAAGAAGATGGCAAGATAACACAAAAGAGAACAATCCCCTTCCCCAGTTTAAACCACAACACGCAAGAAGAAGAAGGAAAAAAAACATGAGGGTGAAAAAAAAGCAGCCCTTCTTTCCTGGGCACATACATTACACAACTATGGTCCATTTGGTTTCACTTTCCAGTCTGCATTCTTCATGTCTGCTGTATAAAATCCTTCCATATTTTGCATGGAGTTCTGCACAGCTCACCTCTTGCTAGCATTTATTAGAGGTCTATGATCTGGGGGGGAGGAGCCCACTTCCTACAGAAAACACAGCTGAACGTCTCTAAGAGTGTGACTGTAGGAAGTGGGTAATGTTTGATTTGTCCAGCCCTCCTCCTGGTGGCTCCCCTTGCTTTAATCTTACTGTTAGCTTTGCTGGCTGAAGCTATGCATACTGGTGAGGTATTGGGTGAGACCTTCCTCCCCCTCTTCCTCCAGGTGCTGCTGGTAGCACTGGAGGAGCTTGGCAGCGCTGGCCTCTGAAGGGACCCCGCCAGCAGGCAGGCAGCCCCCTGACATATCCAGGATGATGGTGGTCAAAGCTTTGATGTAATTCTTAGCCAGGGTCAGCGTTTCGATCTTGGACAGCTTCTTCTCGGTTTTCACATGCGGGATGGCCTCGCGCAGTGCTTGGAAGGCGTTGTTGAGTTTGTGCATGCGCTGGCGTTCCCTTTCGTTGCTTTCCAGTCGACGGATGCTGCGCTCTTTGGTGCTGGAGCCGTGCTTGCGTCGCCGGCCTCCTCCCTGCCTCTTGCCATTGCCGCTCCTCAGAGAGCCCCTCCAGGAGCCACGGATCCGGACCGAGGCCTCTGAGCCTTCCTGCTCACTGGAGCCCGGCTCTGTGTCTGGCTCGAATTCCGGCTCCGGGTCGGACCAGTTCCTTCTGGATGGCTTCACAGCCTTCCCTTTGGATTTCATCTTGCTACTCCCCTTATCTCTGACAGAACAGATCTCAGGTTCAACAAACCTGGAAGACAAGATAGGAGTGTTAAGGACAAGAAAAAAAGGATATAAAGTGGCCCGCTTCATAGTTTTCCTTCAGTCAGCTCCAGTTTAAACAACTTGGCATCCTGTTGTATCTAATCAGACTTTTGCAGTGTGAAAACTCCATGATGTTGGTCTGTTACTCCACACTTCTTACCCCACAGTTCAGAGATAATACCCATGTCAAGGTTACACTCACAAAAACAGACCTGGCAGCTCACAGCAACAGCAAAGCTTTTTAACTTCACTTTAACTCACTGCATAGTTTGGTTTCACATAATAAGACTAAACCATCAGCTCCTAAACTTATTTAAGAAGAGGTTCTATTACTATTATATATTTTAAATGTGAATTTACAAACAGTGACAGTTTAAACTATACTATCACACGCTGTCAGATAAAGCTGTTTTACATAGATAAGTACGCACAATAAAAAAAAACGTGTATGTCTCCATCATCGTCATTATTTCCCTAACCTCAGCTTAATCACACCAACGGCAGTGCTGTGACCGATATGAAGATGAGCAGACACAAGTCAAATTCACTCACAACACAAATGGAAGGGAACTAAAAGCCTTACCTGGGAAATTATACTAATATTCTCCTTCCTGTTTCTTTTTACAGAAAAGGCGTCAGCATGCAGCCGGACATGATCAGCGACATAAAGTCAATTAAAGGAGCAGTGGGAATGAAGGAGCGCGAGAGCAGCACATCAGCGCGAGGCTCACAGATAACTGTCACACGTGAACGGCTACCTGTTGCTAACAGATGTACACGTCGCGCTGTTCAGCCAATCAGAGAGACAGCCCTTTCCCCCGCTAGCTCCGCCCTCAACCCTAAACCTCCCAACAACCTGCTGCTGTTGCTGCAGAAAGCCACAGATGTGCAAGAATTATACTGAACTTACATTTATACTAGGATGTTTTTGATTTTGATTTTTGGGGGATTCAGATTAACTTTGGCTCCCACTAATGTTTTCCAACGATACTTAGTAGTTGGTGGAAGCAGCATTCAAATCCAGGGATCATCTTATATAGACATGGTTAGGGAGACAGATCTAAGTGTCCTGCAGGCTGTGTGCTTTAATATCTGTGCTGTTCATTTGAGAAAAAGCACAAATAGCAGTCAGAACACGACTATTCAGTTCAGAAAGTGAAATACGTGGAGTACTTTTATAAAATATTAACTAAATAATTGGTTGAATATGCGTACTTACCATTCACAAGTTCCAGCTGACATTTGCATAGATTCTGAGAACAGTGAAAATTTGTGTGCAGTAGTTCAGTGATGAAAAAAATATTTAATTGAAACCCTTTCAGTGTTAGTTTGGCCAGTTTACCTGGTGAATTAGGAATATTCTGATGTGATATTTTTGCGTTTCCTGCTTCCCATTTCTAGAAAGTGTAGTCGTTTTGCAGTTGACAAGCAAAATGTTAAGGATTTACTGGCTAACTAATGTAACTGAGGAGTTTTACTTTACTGTATTTCATTTAAAAAAACAATTAAGGCAATATAATGAGATTGCAGTGGTGGAATTGAGTGGTATGGTCTAATATTTTAAAAACCCTTACAAAAACTGCTCTTTTTTCCATACTGATATGCTGATAACACACTCAGCAACAGCATTTCCAACTGTGAAATGCTTTTTTATTCATTCAGGTGAATGCAAGTAAACCTTCTTCTTTTTCTGTTAAGCTGCAGACGTGCTCTTACCTTTAAGACAACTGTAGTAAAGTTAGTTCGTCTGAACAGTTAACATATTTTCCATTGTGACTTATCACCTTCTGCTGCTTCATTTGAATACAGTCCTCCAGGCTACAGCTGAATGTAGGCCTCGTTTAAACTTTGCTCCAATATTTGCTTTTCAACAGACAAACTTTTTGAGCTGCATTTTTTGCATTGCATTACTTCTGATGGACAGCCTCAGGCCACTAGAAAACTAAAAAAAAACACACACATTACAAAAAACATGCCATAAAAGAAAAGCAGAACAACTGCAATTATTAACACGCTCCTTCTTCACATGGAAATGTGATCTGCAGTAATCCAACTGTTTAACTTGGCAGCCTAATGCAGCTGTTGGCAGTTGGGATTACCTTATGTTGTGGTAGCAAGACTACAAAGACAGGGAGGAGTCACTACGGTGAGGTATACTGACTGTTCATCAGTGACTGCATTTGCAGTGTCTGCAAACATCTGGAAGATTATTGACAAACCCTGATGGTTTTCAATTCCACATTTTGCTTCAGTGACACATATACACAGGCAGAGAGACTCACAAGGTTAAATGATTGCAGTTATGCTATCGCAGTGCATAGATACTGGATGTTTATATATCAGGTGATGATTCCTCATTTGGGTAGGTAGGAATACATAAAAATTTAAAACGATGTTGGGGAAGGGCTTAAAGTAATGGGGCAATGGGCTTGTCGCTTCAAGCTACCTGCTTTTAACATTTGAGTTTTGGTGTTTTGAAATTCAATGTGGCGAATGAGAGGTGACTCTGACTGTGAATCTGAGACACAGTGCAGGCTCGTGGGATAGCAATTTGTCAGTCATAAGACTGACCCTGCTTTATCCTCCCTTTCGACTCTAAAGGCACCCATAATTTCCAGAATTAACATCACGTTTGATTTGGGGAGGTCTGAAGCTAGTGATGGAGAACATAATCTGATTAGAAAGGTGTTTACTGAGTTCAAAGGTCAGGAGTGCCCGAGGGCTGTTTTCTCATAGACTTCTACAGTATCAGCACAGTATTCAACAGTATCTATCTTTTAGAAACCACAGGAGTTGCTCCTGACTGGCCTCCACATATGTGGACATCACATTTTGGGTTATTTAGACCAAAATACTAAATTTTGCTCTACAAGGGCCTGATATCTTGGCTCTTATTTTTCTTAAAAACAAAAATAAGGTAAAAAAATCCCCAATCAGCCCAAATATCAAAGAGAAATTAAAAATGTGTGCCGTGGAAGAGTTCGGGTCTTAGGAGGTTAAGACACATCCACATTGGCCTCACTTTTCAGATCTGGACACTATGAACCAGTTATGCGTTCATAGCTTTGTGTGCTTATTCTTACTATATGGCCTACACACTCACAAGACCTAAACAATGGTGTTGCTGTTTGTGACGAAACAAATCTCTAGAAAACATACAAAACCTCATGTCTATACACAGAAACCACACTGCTTCATGGCAGTTGGCCACTACATTTTTTCTATTCAACAAGTTAATGGCTAATGGATTTCTTATTATTTTAGTTACTCCCTTTAGGGGTCACAGTGGATTATCAGCCTCTATCTCACTCTATTTCTATCATCCACCTTGGTCACTTCAACCCACTACTTGTCTTCCTTTTCTCCATCCATGAATCTTCTCTGAGGTCTTCCTCCTTTCCTCCTGCCTGGGAGCTTCATCTTCAACATCTTTGGTCCAATCTTTCCTCTGCACATGCCCAAACCATCTCAGCCTCACCTCTCTAACTTTTTCTCCAAACCTCTTAGTCTGAGCATTAACAACATTAGCACAGTGTTGGGATGTCACAGACACAGCAACGTTACAGGTGTGAAGCTCCCAGCTTTTAGAAGCAAACACTTCCAGCGTTTGATGCCCTTGAGCAGCTTGTGTGCGTTTGTGTGTGTGTGTGTGTGTGTACTTCTATTACTCGTGTTGTGGGAACATAAACCTGTTTACACAGTCACACAGTGGGGACTCGCCTCCCATATAAGGACAAAAGCCCCAAAAGTCCACATAATGTCAATCATTAGAGGATATTTAGGAGGACGCTTGGCTTAAGGTTACTATAAGTCTCATATAAATGAATATAAATGAATGGGATTTATTTTGATATCTTCTAAAGAGTGTGTGTGTGTGTGTGTGTGTGTGTGTGTGTGTGTGTGTGTGTGTGTGTGTGTGTGTGTGTGTTTGTGAACAGTAAGACAGGTCCTGCCAGGTTTCCTTCCCTCCTCAGCTACATTGTATCTAATCAACCAAACCTTGCTGAAGTTGCCTCTGTGGAAATATTATCTTTGCGCTTTAGTGTGCACAGTTTCTGCCTCCATTGGCCCTAAGGCTTACACTGTTTATTTTACCACAGCCGCTGATATGTTCTGAGCTCAACACACTTCAGTAATGAGGCAAGCAAACAGGGCCCCCGCAAGCATGCTCTGTTTGAGCAAAACAAACCATATAAACAACATATTTTCTTCAACACCAACATTAGCCTGAAAACTACAGCAATTTAAAGATAAAGTGCGACTGCAGAAGCACACAGGAGTTTGTTAAACACACGTAAGTTTCTGTTTCTGTTTCCTACATCGAGTCCAAGGACGCAACCTGGCATAAAGAGTAGCTTCCAAAGCAGTTTGCAGCTGGAAAGGCACCAGCACTCTTATGCAACTCTTATTTACCGTTATTTGACATCATGGGCAGTAATCGTGTCATACCAACAACTGTGAAAACTGAATGCGCTGTCAGAGAGTCCTGCTCGGCTGTGATGTCATGAATGGCAAGTGCGCTGAATCTATTTGGAGCAAAGACGGAGTGAAAAAAAAGCTATTAAAATCCCTGACTCATCATAAAAGGGGGAGGGCGGGTAGGAGATGAGTTAGGGTGAAGAGGAGAGATCTGGACGATTAGTCAGTTTTTCCATTAGGCCAAGGCTGGCTCTCTGAAAGAAAAACAAGTGTGGATGTCACATTAGGCCATGGCGACAGTGAGATGGCCTTAGGCTGAAGGCAGACATTCTGATAGAAAGGCTGTCTTTACTTTACCACGTTTCATAAAAATCACCACATGCAGCTCAGTATGTGTGTGCATTTGCGTGTCACTCACCCTTATCTCACTCGAGGTCGGACTCAGTGACATAGGTGAGGAAAAGGCAGGTTTGGGGTAGACAGCCATTCTCTGGTCTGGACTGGGCAGTCCGGTTATGTGTCTGCAGTAGGCTGTAGGGATGAGAGTGCCCGTCATACTGAAAATGGCAGCTCTTCTCCAAAGCCGAGAAGTCATCCTCCCATTCGAAGGCTGCACGCAAAACCAACCACATGTATAATTAGCCACACTGACAACTGTGTGATATCCTGCAGTGCACGGTGCAACCCTTGGTCTTTTTACATTGTCATAAGCCTTTTGTTTGATACAGATAAAAAGATAAAACTGTTAATAACACTGCCAAATATTATTTAGAATTATACTGCTGTTGCTGATGGTGATAACATCACCATCATATTTTATGAGCTCATTGTTCCATCTCTCTGTAAATAAAAAGGAAAAAGTAATGTAAAAAAAAACACAGTAACTTCAGTGTAGCATTACTTCAGTCAAACTGATGACATGGCTGATACCCTTATCTCCGTCAAATTGATAACTGTCATGTACGTCAGCCTTTCTACAGCTTCATCTGCAAGCCACTTTGCAACCCACCTCGAGCCCAGCTCCTTCTTTTCATGCCGACCCCAATTTTGTTGCTATGGATACCTGCAATAGTGAGGTATTGCTACTGCTCTCTCTGGCTCAGCTTTACATGATGATACTACTAAATATAAATTACAGCATGAATGAAGGTGTTAAGTAAAAGTGCAATATGTTTCACTGGTACATTGTGTGTTTTGCTCTTTTTCTAAATAATGGCATACAATCTACAAAATCACTTGTGTAATTCTTGAAGACATTACCATTATCTTCTAATGTGACGCCTGGCAGGTTGGAGGAATAGCTGCTCATCAGAGACGTGTAAGACTCAAAGTGCATGTCCAGAGTTGGACTCTCCTAAGAATAAACAGGAAGTATTCAGTATTCAGTAACATGGTTGAAACAGTCCTGTTAAAAACATTTAATAAACACATTATTAGCTACAAAAAGATAAAAAGCCTCAAAATGCATTAAAATAAAGGTTAAAGTAGAACAGGAAATCAGTACCTGATCAAACAGGTAGACAATGACATCATCATCAAATGACACACTCTTCCTTATTTTCACTTTCCTGTCCCGTCCACATGATTCTCCTGGATGATTGTAGTTTTGAGAGGATGTTGGAAGTCTTCTTTGGTTGGCAGTATTTAAATTGTCTCTGTCAACATTTTCCCTCTGGTCATTCTCAGAGTTAGTGTTCGGACAGAAGGGGCATTGGGCAGTGGAGCTTTTCATAGCTGTCGTATTGTTGTTGTCACTGATAAGACAATCACTATTCCCAAGAAAAGTATTGCAATTCTGCAAGGAGTAAATGTCATTAAAAAGTTGTGCTGGCATACAGTCATCGCTGAAACTGATAAACTTATTGTGGTGATCTTGGCGGGCGGCCATATTGAAATTTTTTGTGTTAAAACTGTGTCCCACACATTTAAACTAAGTCTTGTCCAAGTGGGGAATCTGTACCAAAAAGATCAAGCAAAGCAAACGCTAGTTGCTTGATCCGTCGGCGCTGGCGACAGAGGGAGAAGGATGATGATGCTGTTACCAAGCTTGATCTGGAGTCAGTGCTCCTCCACGGTTTACAGGTTGAGCAGCATCTTTGAAAGCAGAAGCAGGTGACTGGTAGTCCCTCCTCGTCATCCTGTATCATCTGACCTGAGGACATCCACAAATGAAGCTCTTCATCCCTGTATGAATGATTCACAATGACTCAAACAGCTTTACCTCAAACGAATTAACGCACTAACCTACTGTCTGACCACCTACATGTGTTTCTTGCCTTGGTGTTGTTGTGGTGATGTTTGTGCTCTCAGCATATTCACAGATTGGCAAATACTTCAATGAATACAGAGATAATACAAATTATATTAAAATAAAATTCATTATGTAGGCCAATACACTCACTATGTTATAGTTATAATTAAAAAAAAACCCCAATCTATATAGAATATAATTTTACTGTTTGCTCATTTTGTAAATTCTTGTAGCCAAACTGATTTTACCAGCTACAGAGTACCAATGTTTGTTCCACTTATTTACAGGTTTATTTACCTAAGAATGTATTTATTTACCTTGAGAATCTTAAAAAGCATATAGTGAAATGATAGTTGGGAGTGGAACAATTTATTATATTTTGTACATTTAGCATACACTAAATCCAGACATGTGACTAATGAAAGAAAGAATCTTGAACTTGTGACTCCCTAAGTTCTACTTGGAGTATTAGAGGGAGGGGGCACTGCAAATCATCATAAAGTGATTTACCTTTATCCTATGATGTAATATTTCTATCCTATTAGAAGACTTTACACTCCTACATAGCACCTACTTGAGGTGGTGCATTGATTTAAATACAGAAGTTTCACCCTTGCAAATATTTTTGCAAGGAAGCACCCCCCCCCCCCCCCCAAATTCATGCAGCATGACGAAAGATTTGATTCTGCAGTCATGACAGAATAAAGATGGGAAGAAAGAAGTAGTGTGAGGACCAAGCTACAACACGCATGCCTTTATTTACACCTCCAAATAAGTCCATATAACAACATTGGACCGTCACTGCAGTCCAGTAGGGTTGGAGAGGCATGTAGCAAAGGAAGAGTCTGAAAATTATGTGAATAACATGTTTGAAGTCATCAGATTTTTATTATTAATCCTTTATTTATCCAGGTAAAAAATCTCATTGAGATTAAAAATCTCATTTCCAAGAGAGACCTGGCATCATGGCAACAAAAGTCACATACCACATAGGTATATAACATTTAAAACAAATGTCAACCCAAGATCTCACTTGAGAGACTGGTGGCTTCTTTTTCTTTCTTTTTTTTTTTAAAGAATGGCGCACTGTCGTTCCTGAATAGTTCGAGAAACAAAGAAAATCAATTGCAAGGAACAATGAGGCTGTTCTGGAGGTCATGCTGGTACACTTAATATTGGGTTTTCCTTTAATATGTCACCAATCTCCACAGTTTCATCACCTACCACCTAACGGTGTTGATGGCACATGCCAGTTAAAATTAAGTAGTCAGTGCTCAGGCTCAAATTGCCTTTTAAAAATTATGCCCCAGTAGCTTAAATATTGAAATGGACTTTTTATCGCCTGGCCAAAAACATTTGGATGTTGATGGTGTGAGAATGGAACCTGTCGCAATTTTAAAAATATGACTAAAAATGACATGCATGCTTTTTCTAATTAGGATTCTCTTTTGCGTCTCCTCTAAATACAATTCCTTGGCAGTGTCAGCTTATTAAGGGTTCAGTTGCGGTACCCAGACATCCATTCAGTGTCTCTCAATAACAGGATGTGCTGAAACTGATTTGTCAGCCTTTGCCCGTTGGCTGAAGCAGCAACCGCAGATGCACGCATGCACACAAACACGTACATTATTTGAACACTCACTCCTGAGCCTGAATAAATATCGAAGCCCATCCGTCCACGGAGACAAAGACGCAATAGGAAACTTTCACCGCTCTGCAGTAACCAAGCAACCACTGGATGAGTGACTCAGGAAAGGAAGAGAGGAGCTGACTCACAGCAGCTGTGACGTAAACGATGTGAAAAGACACACACACACTCTCATGGTCGCACACACACGTATGCAGCAGGCCGTAAAGCCTGTAATCTGCCCTGTTTCGGGTAAATTAACACCTCACTGTGTAACAGGTGGACAGACTCGGGATAAGATTATAAAACTTCCAACCAGCCAAACCATGAACAGATACCTCAGTAAGAAAAGGAAAACACTGCACATTACACCCTTAGTGTCTCCAATTACTACACAGACTCCAAGGCATTATTAAAAAGCAAATGATACCTTTTCCTTATTCCTTTGTTAGTGCATTTCCTCTTAGAAAGCAAGTTTAAACTATCCAATGAAATCACCAGTGCGGCTCCACCCCCGAAATGTTTTAACTCCGTAAAAATAAAGAGAAGAACCTGTTTATCAATTTATATGCGTTGCTGCATCATGACACTGCATAATGTGTTGCACCATAATCTCTGAGCAGCAGCAGCAGGCATGCACAGTACCAGCACATGTCTTTTCTTACCTTGCATTCAGTCGGCCCAAGTAAGTCCCCTGATTTTAATGCATTGCAGGAACCTTATCGAGGAAAAAACAAGAGAGATAAGCTAAGCATACTGAGACGAGAGAGAGAGAGAGAAGAGACGGAGAGATGCACAGAAAAGCAGTTGGTGGGGGTTGGATGTGCAGTACACTCTTCCGGGAGAATTCCCGGCAGCAGAGTGCAGGACGGGGATCAATAACTTATCCCGTCTAATGTAACACATCTGTCCTTGCTGATGGAGAATAGCAGCAGAGTGAATGTCACAGTGACATGTAGACTTATAGAAAATCTGTGATACTTTGTGGCTGTTACATTATTCTCAAAGATGTTACAGCATAAAATATGTAAACACGTGTGTGTTGGCAGCATTTCTTTACACTTTAAAATAAAACGATAAAGCATTTCTTTATGTTTTCCTAGGGAAATGGAAAATGGGTGCAATGATTTGTTGAATTATGTGCAAACATATATGGAGAAACAGTACATAAAGAGCCTTTTGTTCTGTCCTCTGTCGAGATGATCCCACAATGCTTGAATAATGTTGATGTCCAGGCTCTGAGGATGCCAATTCATTTTTTTGTCCAGGTGCGCCTTTAATGCACTGGCAAGGTTTTTGCAACCACTGTCATGTTGAAAAACGAAACTATGAAACTGTTGTCAGTCAAACTCTTCTAAGATGTATTACAGTATTGAATAGTGGATCAAAACCTGACGGTACTTTTATATGTTCACAGTTACACAACTTTTAACAAGACCCTCAACATCACTGGCAAAAAGCAAAAAACGCAACTCCAAACCATCACAGTGTTTTCACGTGGTTGTACCTCTCACTTTCCTCTCTCCTGAAAAAGAGCAGTGCAGCATTTTCCAAGATTTACATGAGAAGTAATTTTGTGACACACTACACTGCTGACATGCACACAAAGTAGGGCAAGTCAAATCTCAGAAGTAGAACCATTTACAGCTTAACCTTAATATTTGCATATTTGCCAACAAAAGTGTTTCCCTTGAAAAAGGAGTTTCAAATAAAAACACAACATGACCAAAAGATAACTTCATGCATTAGAATAAAGTGTCCAGTTTGTGTCTGACCTGCTGAAGATAAAAAAAAAAAACAAAACCTGTCTCCTTAGCAGTGATCCTAAGAGTATATATTCCACGCATTTGTAAGGCCAAATACTTGGAAAGACCCCGACAGTCTCATGAGTATTGTTTCAACAATGAATAGCGCTCCCTCTAGAGGTTGGAAGCAGAATAGCAGGCAGTTTTAGGAGCCGTTCCTACTGAAAACTGGAGACCTGGCATAAAAAATAAATACATTCAAACCCCGATATGAAATACACTTCCTACTTTATACATATTAGACTGCTAATGTTGCTGTAGGCTATAATATGTTTCACCTAAAGATGGAAATAATATTAAAGCTGCTTCTGCTGGATCATTGCAGCTATAAATAATATGTTTACCACAGCTGTTGACACTGCTTCTGCACATTGTTCCCCTTTTTTTCTGGTTTTACTTTTTATTATCACCATACAGCTTTTCTGTTGACTTAGTCCTCCCCTTGGCAACAAAATCACTGATGCTGGAGTTCTGCTTTACACACCCAGACAGCATCAGGATGTTGTTCCCAGGAGGAAACAGCATTCACCATTCAGTCCATCTCTGCTTTTCAATAGGAAAAAAAAAAGGATGTGAACCAAGCCAAAGAGACGGACAGATGGTGTTTCCATACAGAATCCATCCTTTTTGCTTATTGCCAAACTCCTCCTTCCGCTCATTTCACCAGTGTAGAGTCGTCTTCCCGGGAATCATGTCGCACGGCAACCTTCATCCATATCAGGTCAGCCAGGGCACCCTGACTGCTTACAGTACAGTGTTTCAGTACAGTCAACGTTTTATTTGACTGGACTTAGCAGTACATATGAGAATGTGATGGAGTGGCAGAGCTGAAAGCCTTCTCACTGGCACAAAATGCGAGCTTGTTCCGCTCTATTTCACGTTCTATTTTCACATTGGAGCAATGATGAATGTGTCCTGTCTGAGTTTCCCATAATCAGATATGTCGACAGCTTCTGCATCCAAATGTCAGATGTATGATGCAGCTTTAGTTTCGATCAAACAGGAAGAAGGCCGGTAGCTGTATTTTATTATTTGCTGTAGTTTATTATTTCTCTAAAGTACTGGAGAAGTGATGATAGTCAAGCTGGCTTATTTTGGGCCAACTCATCATGGCACAACCTGTGACATCGTTTGGAGCAGGCATCAAGAAGTGAAGGAAAGGAAAGACAAGAATTAGAACTGTGTTAAGCTCAAAAGGGGGGACACAGTACAACACTGACTTGACACATGTGACTTGAAGAGCTTTTGAAATTCATAATTGGCTAGTTTGGACTGGCTTTGGGTCACCGCTCCAATTGAGTTGTAAGGAGCACAGTGCATGCCAAGAGATCTGTGCGACTATCCTTTTACACTGTAGGCGCAGAATCATCATATTCAGCCGGCAGACGGCAAGTGACACCAAACAATCCGTGAGAGGAGGGTAATTGGAGATCACTGGGCTTATTCTGAGCATGCCAAGTACACGGTGCTCAAGACCCCTGAGAGAAACATATGGAGCTCCAGTCCCTAAAACCACTGTCTTGGCAGCCGTGGAATGAGACACGGCAAAGCACTGTGGGTAATGTACAGCAGCATCGAATGCCGCTGGTGCTCTTTGCAGCCTTTATTTGGACACGGCTCGGTCTCATGGGCGCAGATGAGAGAAGCTGAGAGGGAGTGAAATGCTACACTAAAAAAACATCATAAAACGTAATAAATATGTCACCCTGTTGGTTTAAGGTGTGCAGTCCTAGCAGTAATAAAACTGTAACATCCTCTTTTTTTGGAAAACTGTTTGAAGGAAAAGCCGGTGTGCCAGCTCTGCATCTGTGAAATGAATGACTAAGCTGCTTCGCATCAGCTGTACAGTGCACAGCTCCCTTTGCAGAGAGAAAATATTTTAATAGTGGCTTTTATATGAACACATGAGTGTGTAATCTGTCTCAGATCATAGGCCCTCTGTTGACAGCAGTACACCTGCTCTTCCAGATCTCTGAGAACACTGCCAGTCTGTCTGAACTAGCCAGTGCCAGGGGGCATACTGCATTGGGGAAGGCGTGACTGTGTGTTTGAATAAAAAAGAAGCGGACAGACAGATATAGGATCAGACAGGAGTGTATGAGAAGCTCGGATCTTTGTCAGCTGGGTAGGGATGAGGTGGAGTTGGGTGGGATCTATCTGAACTCATTCTTTGGTGATATGAGGACATAAAGTGTAATATATTAGTCTAAAAACTGTAGGCTACTTCAAGAATGACTTGCACAGGATGGGAAATGTGAATCATTTTAATATATCCATACTTTAATTAGATATTTAAGCCACGAGCCCATTATTGTTCTATTTTGGGCATGTCAAACATTTGGCCTCCAATCTGATACCCAAATCTGGCTCTAGCTTTTTCAGTAAATTTAAACATTTGTTTATGCCATTTTAAGCTTAAATAGTTGAGATATTTCTTTCGTTTACTACAGAAGCATTTCTTTCTCATGTAGAAAAACTGGTGTATACTGTTGAAACTGAACCGCTTTATCTCATATTAAGATCTCTGACAGATTAAATGTGTGATTAAACTTCTTTGCACTGAAAGCAGGGGGGTTTCGCCGATCTGGCCCACTTAAGGTCAAAAGTGGCGCATGGTGCAGAATTGCTTTGACATCCCTGTTCTACTTCCTTGGGATTACTAATTAGACCTGGCCTCTGAATTTGACTCCATAACCACTAAATAAAGGAAGAAGTGAAAAATATGAAGTGAAAAAAAGTTGAATGACTTTGTTTAAGGAAAATGACATAAAAACACAAGTTTGCTGATGCAAAGGAGCTGACCTTTATTAAAATAAACTTTACCTTTAACATTTTTTTTCTTAGTGATTAAAGAAAATCACACATTTAGGCTTAAAAAATGTTCATCTTATGAAGTGGATGTTTTTTTTTAAATACTGGTACAGATCATAAGAAACATTGAAAACAGGAGAATAGTCCAGCCTCCTACCACTTGGTGGCAGTAGAGTGTAAAAGTTAGCCTCAAGTGGCGTATTAAAAATTGCTAAGTACTTTATTTCACACACTAACACACAAACTGTAAAGCATCCTAGCAGGGAAAATTGGTGATGCTACATTTGCGATATTTGATTTTCCAGACATTCAGAGCAAGGAGGAGAGCAGCTTTTATCACTTAAACCGCTACATCAGCCGGTTGGTGCAACCAACAAACCAAGTGGTGAAAGGCCTGACCTGTCTGTCACTTGGTAGCTGTCGCACTTATCCATGTAAACACTTACCTCATCCAGTGCTGTAATCAAAGTGCTGCTAAGGGCTCAGCTCAGCAGGGCAAAGTGATACTTCAGCATTAAAAAAAGTGAACATGCAGAGTTCATACATGTGAGAAGGAATTTCCTTAAACTGTCAGGACTGCTGGCGAGCCAACGACAGAGAGAAAAACTGTTAAAAGGCTTGACTGTGACCTCTGACCTGTACATACACACTCACATTTAGGCACACATACTTGATCACAGCTGCGGTGCTCCTCGACTGGTTTGAAGTGTTTTTGAAGGAGCTGAGTTCAAGCACTCGTTGACAGAGCTCTAATTTACACACACACACACAGGCACACAGACAGCCCTGATCAGATAAGAGCAGATCTGTTTCAGCGGCTAATCTTACATGTGATGAGATTTACAGGGGCTTGTGGCATTGGAATATACATAACTATCTTTATTTGGGAATCAAGCTCTGCCCAGGGCTATATCCTCTATCTCACACTATAGGAACAGGAAACAGGACACTATGCTTTCATGATGAATCCTTTTATATAGTGGCTTGTTTTGGTCTGTGGTTCTCAGCAGTTTTTGGTTAGACCCTGTAGCAAACAATAAAGCCTGGAACACTTACATAAATCACTGTCTGTGAACACAGTTCACCGTGCCATCCTCGAATCCAGGTTAAAGCTCTGTAATGCAATGAAGCTATGTGTTGGCCGATTCAGAGACAAACCTCACTTAAAATGGACTGAGGCAAAGTGGAAATAGTGAAATGCCTCAGTTTAAACATTTGAGATGTCTTCTAAAATATGGGTTTTTGCAAATCAATGCATTCTCTTTTTAATTACATTTTGTGCAGCTTCTCTACTTTTTTGGAATTCTGTTTGTATATAATTACATTACCATAGACTATAAAGCATTGTTCAGTCCACTTGAAACACTGTTATATTAAAAGGCTACAGTGTTAACCAGTTACCACCTCCAAGCAATTTTTAGGTTGCTACTTTGCACTAAAACGAACACCATGCGACACAAACTGCCAACATGTAACTGAAAGTCAAGGGCTGTGCTTTGGCCAAAATTATATGTAAAACTGCTCCTCAGACAGACCACGCAAAAGAGTGTCTCATGTCTGCTCCCACATGACCTGGGCTGCTCCCACTGGCTGCCACTTGCTGTCACTGAGACACTTCCTAACAGGGCGTGGGCAGCTCATTAGCAGTAAAACAGCTGATTTGAAACAGGGTTAAAACCAGGGACATTGTAGAGATAGCATAACAGACAATTTATAAAGGATTTCCACCTGAAGATATTTAATTTATGTCATTTCCTTATTTAAACAAATGTCCCCTTTAAAACGTAATTGTTTACGTGTCACACAATAGGTATGTTATGTAGTGCTGTGCATCCATACATAGACCTACTTTAATCAGGAGGCAAATCAAGTTCAGGTGGCACTGGTCTGTATTCACCTGAAGCCTGAGAAAGGGAACACTCTAGTATAATATCCACACTGGAGTTAGTTGGTTGTGGTTGCTAGGTGTACTAACATGGGCTAGAGTAAGCTCATACTGCAGTGCTTAGACCAGGGTGACACCCCAATATGTACATTATAAATGTCAATAAGTCTTTGAAGCATCACAGTTTACTTACTGATTACCCCACAGGGTACCTTTCTTGTTCTTCATTATAAACATATTACATGTATGTGTGAGTTTTATAGCTTTAAGCAACTTAAAGGCAGCAACATGAACACACACTCAAGCAATATGCTTTGGGTTCATTCAAAATTGCGCACACTGTCTCATTGTACTGCATACGCACACTAACCAGTTGCACAAGAGTGCATCAAAACAGTGCATGGATGAAATAGAATGGCATGCACACATGCACATGCACACTGAATGCCACAGACAATCACACATTTAGTGCTGAAAGACAGGTGCCAAAACAGAAGCACAAGACTAAACTGTTCCAAAGACAGAGGGTGGTGAGCAGTCCTGGAGGGTGGAGTTTAAGAGTACTTTTGAAGGGCTGGACTTGGCTGAATTTCAGAGTGTCTCTGACATGCCCACACCGCAGCTGGTCAGATAGAAATAGTCAAAGGTGTAACTGAGCCCAAAAAGAGGAGGAGTGACCACTTTCCCTGGACGGAAGGACGAACAGGGTGCCTCTCTCACTCATGTCTGAGAGGCCGAGCATTGCAGGCATTAGTGGGGGACTTAAAGATTTAGTTTAGCATCAGTGGAACATCAAGTCTAACCTGATGAGCCATCATAAATAAATAAAGCAGATACATGATGTCAGGATTTGATATCAAGACTGTAAAGTGCTTAATAAAATATATAAACATGATTAATAGTACATTTAGCGAGTGATTCAACTGATCAGTCCAGATTTGATCAACCCTCTGACTCTTCAAACCTTTTGGTAACATTCAAGAATTATACTACAACTAACTACAACTGAAAATTAGGCTTCATGACAAAGTAAAATGACATCAAGAAAAAATGTGTCCAGGGCCAAAAGAAAAAGGAAACTAGCCAAAGGTCCTGCGGGAGGTGCAGGAAGCCGTAGAAGAGCAGGGAGCGCATTGTTTCACCTGCACTGCGGAGAGCCTTCCTGCAAAGTCATCATAAAAATCCATCATCTAACGCATGCACCTGGATAAGCCAGGACCATGATGGAAATAAGTCTGTTGTTGGGAAAGAAAAACTGTGGAAATAGTCTGCTTCGGGTAAACCTGTGCACTTTTCGGTGGTGCAGAAAGTGCAAACGTCTGCAGATGTCAAAATTACTGCTTATTGTCACAGATTTGCAAACTTTGCATAAAGCTGTTTGTAGTATGTCATCATGAGACACTAAAAACGGGGGGTGAGAAAAAAAATTCTTGCTCTGTAACAAAAAATTGTGAAAAATTGTAAAATCCAGAACTGCAGTACATTTTATTACAGTCCATGTCTGATAAAAAGCAAGTGTTACAATTTTCAAGGTGATGGCACATGTTTAACATAAAGGATATTTACATATTCAAGTGTATGGTAGACACATTATGGCTAAAGCTGTAAATAAACAGCTGGTGTTGGTTCGCCTGGTAAATGCAATTAGCTAACTATTGCAGATTTGTTCAGGAAAAGCATTATATGTTATATGGATTCCACTTTCACAGCCAGTGGCACCAGAGGCTCCCATAAACCACCCATCTTCATTTAAGCTTTTTACTCAGGGATACTTGTGCATGCATGTCGAAGGAGCCCAGGTTTGAACCACCTGCCCTACAAATCAATCAAAAGCCCACTCATCCACCCGTGCCGCAGTCATTAAATCACTCGTACTGAGACTTTATGAGCAAGATTCACAGAAAAAGCCAATGATGGGACAAAACTGAGAGTCGGGGATGCTGATAAAGTGAAAGTGAGAAGAAAATATTGAGAGAGACAAAGAGAAAAAACAGAAAATCATGAGCATTACATGTCAGCTGACTGCACCCAAGGATACAAATTTCCAAAGCTATAAAACTGAATACAACTGTCATGATGATGGTGAGATGATGCCCATTTAAAAAGTTTCATATTTGTATAGTTTTAGATTTTCATTTAAATCATAATGCCAAATCTCCGTGGTTGTTTATGCTAATAAATTAGATGCAGATACACAAAGAGAAAATGCTGTTTTTCTGCCTATCAAAGGTGAAGTGCAACCTACCTTCTGTTAATGGGAGCTTTACCTCTTCTTGTTTCCAGTCCTTTTGCTGGTTGTCCCATTATTCAGTGTTTCTCATTTTTGAAGGGAAAAAGGGGGAAAAGGCAAATATTGCTTTTTTGATTTGTGAGTGCACAATGTTCAAATCCAAGTCCAAAAAACGAACTTGTTAGTACCCGTGAGAACTGATTGCCTTGAATAAATCCTTGTAGCTCATCAGACCACTCCCTGCTAAGCTGCCTTACATGAGACAAGACTTTTTGCAGGTGCAGTAGACAAAAGGTAAAAGCATGAAACGTAGCAAAAGATCTGCATTGTAATTTTCTCTTCTCTTGTTGCTTGAACTCCCTTACAGCTGCTCGTCTGTCAGGAAAAGAAAAAAGAAACAAAATGCCCCAAATCACAATGTGTTTTGGACTGATGCCTCATCCCTATCTGTCTCGCTCTGTCTGTCTTTTCCTGTCTATCCCATCCCCCTCTTCCTCCTCTCATCCATTGCTCCATCACACAGGAAGTCTGGTCTTCCTGAAAACAAGTCTCCGAGCATGAAAAGGGACAAGGACAAGGGGGGCAGGTACGTGTGGGGGCGCAGAGGATGTTTTTGTCATTCCACTGCCCCTCTGGTTACTGCAAGCCTCAATGTAGTCCATCCTGAGGAAGCCAAGCCCTCGTAATTCTGGTCAGGCCTTGGGCCCACACGTGCTCCCTCGTAGGGCCGGTGTGACGCAGTAACTGTAGCGCTGGAGTAATCCCTCCAAACAAACGCTGTTTCTTAAAAATCATAAAAGCTTTAACAAGCAGGAAAAAGTCAGCAACAATCACAGCAGACGATCAAATGTAGCATACAGCAGCGCTGTGTGGTGAGGCTCAGTGTTAGAACAAAAGTCGAAGACTTTGCCATCTATCCAGCCTCCATTTCCTGTATGTAATCACTGCAATCTGCCAAGCCACCTGCAAGTGTGGGAATTTATCTGCACATGGTTTTCCACAGAGTCCCACTGACTGATTTACAGTGTAACAAAAAAATGGACACATTGTCCAAAATGGGAAGTTTTAGTAATAATCGTCAAAAGTAAAAACATTTACTAACGTAGCTATGCTTTTACAGTTCGGGTGAAAAAAACTGAATACGTTTCATGCTCTGTAAAAAGCTGGATATTAAAGGTGCAGAGAAGTCAGGCTGCTTTAAATGCAACAATTCAAATCATTTCAACGACATATTAAAGTGATAAAGGGAAAAAGAAAACATTTAGCTGGAAATAATTAAGAACAATAAAGAAATCCTAGAGTGGGCACAGAAACACCTCCGTCAGTGACTCTGCTTCATCTCTGCATCCACAAATATAAGTGAAATCTGCAGCCTGAAAAGAAAAAAAAAAAAAATATTTAGAAGCACAAACGTACCGCATTACTGCAGTTATTACCTCTGCCATGTTTTTGGTAATGTTTACGAGTCTGTGTGTGCGTCAATCTGTCTGTAACACATAGTAACAGCTTAGCAGTCCAATAACATTTGCCTTACATCCACCAAAGTCTTCGAGGTCAAACTATGGTGGGTCAAATTGACAGAAAGCCTTATAACTTAGAAACTATGATTCTTGTAAGTGTAGTGTGCATTGTCAGCATATAGAAAGTATCATATAAAGATTTAAATATCATGACACATTTGACGTGTGACCTCTCATTCAATGTCAATAGATTGAGCTGAAAGTCAAAGTGATAATAATGCCAAACAGAGTGTTTATTCAAAGGTAAAATTATAGCCATTGTTTGTGCCGACAACATATAGACATATAGAAAATAATATTATGGGATTCTAAATATTACATTACTTTGGACCTCTGATCTCTTCAAGGTCGAATAAGGTCAAACTTTTTTTAAAAGCATTTTATTTTGAAAACTATGCTTAAAATTCTACTTCCTTTGTTTGCATAAAAATCACGTTGTCACAATTTACCTCTGACCTTACTTTACGATTTCACATCTGCCTTAAAGAAACTATTTGGAAAGAAGTTTAAAGTACAGTGTAATTAATTTCAAGTAGAGTGTAATTTAGCCGAAGAACAATGATCTTATATTGTAAGTACACTGTACTTTTCAGGATGTGTTATGGAGCAACCTGCCTTTTTATATCATGATGTTTTACATTGTTATTTAATATTTATTCTGCGGATGCACACGATGAATAGTGTATTATTTAATTCATCTTTTCTTAAGATTACTTAATTTACAAATAAGTTACATATCATTTGCTTCTGCTTTCTTGTATAATACCTGGAAGTTAGGCAAGGTTAAGACACTTCATAATGCGTCACATGCAGAGAAAATTAAGATGCTTTTACCAATTACCAGGAAATTAAGCCGTTTTTAAAAATGCTTACAGTATAATTATTTTTTATTTCTTTGTAAAAACCTAGTGTACCTATTTTTAAGTATTCGTAACAGCTATAACTATGTTGCAATGTGCATATTAATACAATTACACCTTTAATGCATCGTATCTAAAAAATAATAGTACTCAAAATTATCTCATGTGTATTAAAGTATATTAAAGAATTAAATTAAAATTATTATTTTTTAAACAGGGCAAATAACAAAAGCCTGTACTGCAAACTTCTTATAGTCAGTTTAAAACAAAGAAAACAAAATTATTATGCATACAAAATGCATTACTATTCCCTTAAAAGCAAATACTGCAGAGAGTGTGAGCTGCCTGGGCAAATGTTTGTAGTTTGCAGTGTTTTGCCAGAGTAATACTGTGTGAATATAATAGAGGGGGGAAAAAATCTTACTTTAAGACGTGCGCTTCTCTTTATTCTCTGAACACAGTAAGAAAACGTTCGTGCGACGTGTCAGTATATATGCTAGTATTTCTGAAACACATATCATACTTCTCCAATGTATGCTCAATCATCCAACTATGTCCCACTTTTTGGGGCATACTTTTCCAAGCTTGTGAGAAAAGGCACAGCGATCCATACAAAACTAAATGCATTTATATAATGTAAGTCTAGTGTGAATGTCTATTGTATGTTCCTCATTTTCTAAATGCTAAATGTAGTATTGCTGGAAACAGTGTGGCTGTGAGCGGAGACAGCTCCATGGAGCAGAGCCTGAAAGTGACAGACTCCATAATAACAGGATGTTTACAGCATGCGGAAGCCCTGCCAGGGACAACCACAAGCAGGCAGCAACTTTGGCTGTGGCTGGAAACACGAGTGAAGAGGAAATGCAGGCCGGCCAGATTCCCTCCAGATGCACCGAATATAACCTCACTGACTGCTGTTTTGTTTACACAGAGTCTCTACCTGCTTGGGGTCTGTTTAAGTCTTTCTTTTTTCCACAGTGACCCCTGGAGAAAGAAAACACAGCTGTATGATGGCACACAGTGATGGCTGATGGGGTCAGCTGCAGGTGACAGTGGTGGTTTCTGACATTTAGGGTGGGTTGAAGCTTGTTCACTGTCACCAGCTGTTTCTTTTCGACCATCAGTGTTCAAATTTTGCACCAGACATCACTTCTCCAATGAGCACTTGTGAACTTGAGTAAATAGTAGTGTAGGGTGTGAATACTTCCTGTTTGCCATAGGACAAAAAGGCCTTCTGTCACCTGGTGGGTATCATCATTTCATCTGAGTTGATCTGATCAGATTCCTTTGGTGTAAAGAATTTTATCAAAACAGTTATAAAAGAGAGCTTGAGTGTGTCTTTAAGCTTTTTGGACCAGGACAGAAGTGGCTACATAGAACAGGGTGAGTTAAAGTTGAGTCACATGCACAGAAAGCATTCTGATCTGATATATAAAATCACCTTTTGCCAAGACAATTTTAGTGTGTTGTTCGTTTCTGTGTTTCTTGTTCACTTGTCACTTCACTGCTCTCGGTCAGGCTCTTCTTGGAGAACTCTGTGAAGGAGCAAGACCTCTGACCCCAGCAGACACCAGAGCTTTCCTCCTGGAGGGAGACTTGGATGGTGACGGTGAGATCGGCTGGGAAGGTCAGTGTGTCTGAGTACAACTAACCAAAGATATAGAGTTCACATTTTTATTTTTGTGCTTTTTCAGGAATGTGTATTTGATTTGATGCCATAGTCACACATCTGTCTGCTTCCCAGGTGTTGCTGCCCATTCTAAGCTTGACATCACTTCCGCTTTCCCACGATGTAAAGCTGATTGTGACATCACTAGTCTCGTCCAATCAGCTTTTTGCCAGCCTTCTTCGGGCCAATCAGCTGTGATTCTGTGTACTTTAAATCTCACTGGACATTAGTCATTGTCCCTTGCAGATGCCTTCATGCAACCCACCTCCTCCCCATCATCACCTCTCGCTCATCTTTCAGGCTCCATTCAAGCCTTCATCTTCATCTCCACCACCAGCATCTAGACTCCAGGGGGTCCTACCATAATCCCTATAACTGCTGGGATTTCGTTCAGTGACGCGCCATCGGAGTCTAACCACCAAATACCTCAAACTGAATTCTGTATATTAATAAATTATGTTCAGTTCCATCATAAATGATCCCTCCTTATTGAAATGAAGACAAGCACTCCTATAGAAAACAGTAGGAACAGCTTTAAAAATAGGTCTTTAGTCATCACATGTTTATTATATAATTCAATTCTAATTTATATTGTACCATTATATTTATTCACCAGCCTTGTGGTCAGGTCTTATTCTGAAAAAACAAAAATCATTTTCACACTTTTTTTTCTTTTTGTGGTTTCTTTGTTTATGAAAATAATACAGCGCACTCATCATTAACAACAATGAGCAGTGATTGCAAAGAAAAATCTTTTCCCGATTATGTCCGTTGTCATTTTGAATCCCAGATCCCAGGTGCTGGTATCAGTGGCAGTCACCAGCTATAACATGATCTCTTGAGAGTGATCTGTCAACCTTACACTGTCTTTTACTTTGCAAAGCTAAAATGTAGCTGGTGTCTTCATCTAATATTTTTATTTTTCAGAGTTCTGGTCAAGTCTGCACAAGATCTGAATGATTTACTGCATGGGGATGATCCTTTTCCTACAGTAAACCCCAAGTTAGATCTCGCTTCTCTGCTTTGTGTCCCTGCTAGAATATATGTTTCTTCATGGTGTGACTTTTACTAGCCAGTGAGAGACACAGATGAGTAGTTACAGTAAAACCTATTGTTTTGATGTTATATTGAGCACTGGGTCACATCCAGGCTAGCCAAGGGGGTTGGGGAGGAGTACACAGGAGACTTTTGAGTCTCCACTTAACCGCACGTGCAATTTTCCAATCAGCAAATGAAGTCGCCCCAGTTTAACACTCCGTGCGCAGTAATTGGTGTGAATATGTTTACATTTAGATTCCATGTGTTCAGTATTTATCCCGTGTTCCTTGAAATCAAGGAATCATTTAGAGGTGATTGATTTGCTATAGATGCCAAAAAAAAAAAAAAATCATCAAGACTACAGATGAGCCATTAGAAGAAATGGTTTCTTCTGCCTTTACATTTTACATTCTCGTACAGCTAATGCAGCACAAGGCTCTGGGTTAATATAACTCCTTATTTTAACAGATCGACTGCATGCATTCATTCCTACACCGGGTCTTTAGTATCTATGGAGAATATTAACAATTAAGGTGGGGATCGTGCAGTTTAATTTTCACTTAAAGTTTAACGTTACAAGAAAAGATATTCAGCCAGCATGCAACCAGCTTCAGTTAGAAAACAGTTTCCCAAGCATATCACATCTATTTGGTTTTTTCTTATTGTCTTTATAGATGAATGCTGGACAAAAAAGCTAACTTGTTACAGTTCGATGGTGAGGGCTCAAGCGCAGGACTCCAGAATCAGCTGTACACAATAATTTATTTGCAGAATCCACATTGTGTGTTTATGGGAAGTGCAGGGCAGTGCTATATACAATTAGGTGAGGGACGGGGCTCCGGGGAAATCCACGGGGGTAGTCACGCATTCTCCAACTCTCCACACTCACAGCCACAGGTTCACTCTTCCACACTTGACACAAAGAATCGCACGGGGAGGGAATCCAGGAGGTCTGTAGACGGGGAGACGAGGATTAGTTACACAGTTCACTTTTAAACACTTGAGCTTAGCTTAGCTGTAGACTTGACATTCACTAACGCCTGGCAGACAACAATCCAGCGAAGAACAGCAGTCACCTCCTGGCTTAAATGCTGACCGCCCTGATTAGGCTCACCGACGGCGTGAACCCACAATGACTTCCGCCTCGGCGATAGAGAAGAGGAGAGAGAGAGAGTGGAAGTTGGAGAGAAAGACAGAAAAAACCTCAGATCAGCTGGACGACATAACTACATTATCACCAAAAGGAATTCAGATTGTTAAGAGTATAAATGGTCGTGTAAAATGGTGCTTTACCACTAAAAGTCCTGCATTTATTTGTAAGTAACAGAAAAATGTTCATCAGCTGTTAGTAAATTACTCATTAATCGTGGATAATGGAAGTAAGATATACCAGTGTAATCACAGACACATGACTACAGAAAATAAAATAATGAAAAAATGAATAAAATTGCACTTTTAAAAAGCTAGAGATAGAAAATTTCACTAAACTTTTGTTCATAGTGAAAAAAAATTGTATTACATTTCCACCAAACTGTTTCACTGCAGTAGTAAGACGCAGGGCCAGATAGGTTGGATCAATACTAGTCTAACTTTATTTCTTCTTCTTCTTCTTCTTCTTCTTCTTTTTTTTTTATCTTACTTCAAACACTACAGACTAAAAAAAGCTTATTGGTGCAAATTGCACCAGGGGTGCACAAGCAGGGCACAGTTGGCTCATGCAACTGATCTCTGGCAAACAGGAAAGTGGCTGTGAGGTGACTGGGTGTCTGGCAGAGCTTCGGAGTACCTGCATGACCCAGCAGAGAAACTCTGCGACGGGATTAAATTTCTGATCCGACGCATTTACAGTTCTGTCAATGATGCACATTTATTTGCAACTTTCTCCCAGACGGCGAGTCACTCACCTGACTGGCAGAGGACAGAGCGACAGGAAACAAGGGTCACTTCTATTTCTGCTGCAGCACCAAAGAGCGACCTTCTGCTCTCAGGCGGAGATATTGATTCAATATGTGCACTCTTCTGCACACAGAAGGCAAAATATCTCTGTGGCCTAAACCCATTTCACAGGATTTTCTGAAATGTACATTTCAGAAGACGTCCTATGATCATTCGTTGCTGCTTCAGATTACAGGCTTGATGGGTTTCATTCCTGCTGTGAGATATTTGTAATTTAAGCCTGATATTGAAGAAGGGCAGAAATAGTTACAGTATCTATGGCTGAGTCGTTTGAGGTGAGAGACCTCATTTGACCACAGCAGATGTTAAACGCCAAAGATTAGTTTTTCCAGAGTTTTTAAGAAGTAAATAAAAAGCCCAGTGAAACACATTTTAAGTACAATTTGTGGCTTCTTGGACAACCTATGCCTGAAGACATTTCTGTGAAAGACTTATGGAGAACTGTAGCAGCAGCTAAACTAACAACGTATTACGTGTCCAGAGCTTGAAATTAAATATGTTTAATATAGATTCTGTTATGATTTGTACACACAATTAAATTCTGCTGGTATTTCAATAAAACTCCTCATCATCTCAATACTGCCACCTGATGTAGAATTACTGCATAACACCTGGCTATCCTAAAAAAAAGCAAACATGATAAGGAAAGTCCCCAGGACTATCCCCGTTTAATTGTCATTTGTTTTGATAGTACGTGAGAACTCGGTGTCATTATGCAACCATCCGGTGCCAAACTGGATTAGTTAAAAGGATGATGATGATGATAATGGGTGCGATGATACCGAGGGTATCAGCTTTCAGCGTGTCCCCAAATAGCACCACAAATAGTTTCATCGCCATATGGAGAAATGGTTTGAATGGATGTAAGAGGTCCAGAAATAAGTTCCGGCATGAGAGCCGGTGGCTGTATGTAGGTGCATGATGATAGTGGTGATGTACTATTAAATTAAAGCGTTTCAATTAATCCCTGGAGCTCCCCACTTCATATAAACGTCTTCCTCCTATTCATAAGACTATAACTCACAGTTTGGCGTGGAAAATTATCATAACATTGTTTTAGTTCAGTATTGCTATTATATACAAGTCCCCTCTACGCATTCACGGCAATAAAAATGAATGAAACTTCAAAAAATGGGGCACAATGTGCATAAACATACATACGAATTAGGAAGATAGAAATCATAAAGACTCATAGAAACCGTAGTCCATAAGTTTGACGTAGATTTATATATATATTAATAATTCATATAACAATCATACAATATCAAGGGAATAGATAAGCAGGACAATGTTTTTCTCCATAATATAGTAGTATAATAGCTGATCAGCCTAGTGTTCTCAATGTTGCCATTATGTGAAGCTAAGAACAGCTGGAATAGGGAAAAGTGTTAAAGGCATTCCCCTGTTGTGGGCTAAAAATCCAAAGAACAAATAAAGAAATGAACGTTTACATTTTGAACGTGGTGCTTTAACTTACGTAGGTTTTCGACTACAACGTCCCTACCTGCAGTGATCAATCAGACCAATCAGCCTGTTCTGACATTGGAAGGTCAGCAAAGTCATCGCAGACGTTTTACGCACGCCAGTTACGCACAAGCGCCGTTTCAACCAAACCGTGATCAGCGATGATGGTGTAAAAGCACAGAGATAATATTACCAAAATGTACTGAGTGTTTGGGGGGGTTTACAAAAAAACAACAACAACAAAAACACATTGCTTTATTAAAGGAACTTTTCTGAAGGTTATTTAGAACCAAAGCTGGTGAAGATAGCTATTTAAGGTCATTTAAAGAGTTCATAATCAACACAACGCTTTTTCACATTAATACATTTGTCATTTAAACATGATTAAAGACAGCGTTTGAAACGACATTCATTAAAGCGCAGTCAACAAGTGAAATTACATAAACACAGGGCAGGGATAGCTCAGTAGGTAGAGTGGTGGCCCCATGATCGGAAGGTCGGGGGTTCGACTCCACTGAACGGCTACCCTGAGGTACCCCTGAGCAAGGTACCGTCCCTACACACTGCTCCCCGGGCGCTGCACTGGCGGCTGCCCACTGCTTCACTGGGTGAATGGGTTAAATGCAGAGGAACTATTTCCCTATGGGGACTAACACGCACACTTTACACACTTTACACAAAGCAAAAACAAAAAAATAATAACAGTATTAAGTACGGTTGACTTGGAATAAGACTTTCTGGCTGTCAAAGATAATATAAAAGTTTACCCCAGCTTTCACTCTGACGTGTTCTGCACACTTTAACAGGCTGCAGAGTATGTTTCAACCAAATCAGCAACATATATTATTAGCCTTATGCAATATTAAGCACTTTCACATAGGCCTACGCTTAGCCTACCATTTAAGCATCTTCATTTATGTTCATATAAATAGAACAGCTCTGTCTACTGGACACATTTTTTGACTGACTGCTTTGCACACAGTGTCTGTTACATAGCCTATGCATCATATTTCGGGTGAGACAAGGTATATAAGCTGGTGAGAGTCGCTGGGGGCTTTACTGCAGTCACCAGATTCATCTGAGCGAATCCACTCTAGTCTTAGCCAGACTCTAAGGTGAGTTTCACTGAAGAGTTGCAGACCTGTAGGCAAGTCCACTTCCTGACTCAGAGAGTTACAGGGCTTCTACTTCTTCATGCAATGGGATGTAAATCATGTCCAGATTTTGAACATCACAAGGCCAGATTTCAGCTTTGGACTAACAGAGGAACGAAACGGAGAAAGAGAAAAAAAATTCAACTACAGATGCAAAGGAGATTTAATCTTTTGCCTTTTGGAAGGCTTTATTTTGGAGAAATTGGACTACCTTTTGTGGCTTGGAAGACTCACAGAGAGGGACTGTGAATTATACTGCATGGCATAATGAGTATTGCATGAAGCTCTGTAACTCTGAGCAGTGCACTACAAAGTGCACTGAGGGAAGTTAAAAGGTGGCCTTAGATTGAGAGTAAAGCTGCTTCATCGTGTCAGATTTCCCCACAGCCTGACTGACTAACCGATGACTTGTCCTCTTCTCTCCTCCCTCAGTTAAAAAATGGCATTCGCCGGAGTCCTGACCGAAGCTGACATCACTGCAGCCCTTGCAGCTTGCCAAGGTAAACATGATGAAACTCATAGCATTTTAACCTAGGGAAAGCCTAGACAACAGCCAAACTGTGACTGCAAAAACTTCGCATCCAGTTGCAAAATATTATAAAAAAAAGAAAAAAAAATCTCAGGTGTCTGCCAGTAGTATAGAGAGCTTTAAATGGCTGTATGTCTCAGCATAAAGCATGCACCAGTGCATCTACTGTAAGAAAAGCTGACCTGCACATTAGAAAAAAAGCTGAGTGATGGTCAGGAAGGGAAAGTGGATACAACCAAATGCCAGGCCTTACATGCAGAAACTACAGCCTCTGCAAAACACACCACAGCCTGTGTTTGTGCTATAACCTCCCTCTGTCCATCTTTCCACAGCTGCCGATTCCTTCAAGCACAAGGAGTTCTTTGCTAAGGTCGGCCTGGCAGCCAAGTCCGCCGATGAGATCAAGAAGGCCTTTGCCATCATTGACCAGGACAAGAGTGGCTTCATTGAGGAGGATGAGCTGAAGTAGGCACCCTCTCTTAAATTTCACCCACAAGCTCCTCAAAGCTCTTGTAGCACTGGGATCATCTTTCTCTGGCTCACAGTGAAATCAGAATGATGTCAGAGGCCCAAAAGCATCTGAGAAGCTCGGGCTACTGGGTGTTCTCCTAGACTGCAACTCAATACCAGTTCTCTCCTTCAGTGCCTCTCGCTGTAGGGTGACGTAGAACAGAGGACAAAGGAAAGGAATTGTAGCCTGCTTACATTTTTTTCATGACAAAGCCCAAAAACCTCAGCATCCAATAGAACAAGAAGCATTCAGTTAGAGATATTTAATATGCTTTTTGAATAGATGATCGGTTTAGCACAAAATATTCACTGTGATCCCAGAAAACAACTGTTCAAAGAAAGGCTTCTCTTTTAAAAATAAAAAAAAGCTCATCTTTTGTCTCTGATTACCCTCTCCAGGCTGTTCCTGCAGAACTTCTCTGCCAGTGCCAGAGCTCTGACTGATGCTGAGACAAAGACATTTCTTCAGGCCGGTGACTCTGATGGCGATGGCAAGATCGGAGTTGATGGTGAGGAAATCTTTACCTCCAGAAGAACAATGTAAAGGCCATCCAACAAAAGCAAAACAATAACCTTCTTTCTTTCTTTCTTTCTCCCTCTACAGAGTTCGCTGCCATGGTCAAGTCTTAAATGAATGAACTGACCAACTGACTGACTTCACAACTCTAAAGGAACAACTTGAATCAAGACATCCTTTTCCTCTCTTCTTCTCCTCTTCCCATTCACTCTCTCTCTCTCTGTCTCTCTTCAGTTCTCCACACCACTTTTATACACTCAACCTTTCACCCCTGACCATGGACAAACTGCTCCCTCTCTTTCTTTCTCTGGCAGTGCAGACCCCAATGCTGTCCACGATGAATGTAACCAACTAAGTGTATAGCGTGGTTGACTCGTGTCTTTCTCTCTCTCTCTCACTTCTGTCGTCGTTTTACTGTGACTTCTGCTTTCTGTGAGATCAGTGATGATGCACTTTTAGGGCAAACGGACGGACGATGAGAAAACAATAAAGGTTCTTTTTTCAGTAAGACAAGTCTGACCCTGTTCTTTGCTATTCAGTTGTGAAGTAGTAAATCAATGATAGCTTCTTTTTTTTTTAAAGAAATTCAAAAACATTCTTTTAAATGCATGAGAAAACTTCTACATGTAACATCCACCCACCCACCTATCAATTCCCCCATTGCCTGTGAATTGGCTCTTTAGGTAATCTTTAGGTAATATGGCTCAGATGTGCCTATTTTAAGAAAATAAATCAATGCTAAACTTTTAACTAAAATGCTAAACAAGTAGGCGAATGTCACACAGACAGGTAATTGACTCTGTATAAATGATGATCATAGCCAACATAATGTCACCCCCATGGGTTTGTATAGTCCTGTATTGAAGTCACGAGTTCAGAATTTTGCATCACCGTCTGAGATTTTGGAGCCAAACGTTGAATAGGTGATGGATGGGTTAAGGGGGATTGTAACATGTAGTTCTTTTATTGAATCGGTTGCTAAGACCATAAAAGAAGGGGCATTTTCTCTTGTACATCCAGAAGAATGCAGTTTTAAAGCACATCTGCAACAGCATGTATCTTCTGTGAACAATTCATGGAAGTGATATGATATGCAATGTTCAGAAATCAACCCACCTAAAACACTTCAAAAATATCTATGTGCAAACTGACTTTAAATCATTTGATTACGTGTAGATTTTACATGTAGTTTTATTACAAGTACAATGTAAACCTGTGAATTTAATGGACTCTGTTCAAATGAAATGTACTTGATTTGTATGCATTCAGTTTATACTATATTTTCCTTAATGAGTCATTATTTAAATAAACAAACCTTTTTATTTTACTCAAAATTATCTATTATTTATTAAGTGCCAGTAGTTATATCAGACCAAATAAGCCTGTTGCAGCAGACCAGTTGAGTGCACATACTGTATATGCAAAATTTTCCACTATAATGCGCTCAGTTTTTGATTTGTGTGAGGTGTAAGGTCCTGTTTTGGTTGCTTAAATGCATTTTTTTTAATTGACTTTTGCACTATTAATGCATTACAAGTACGTCCAGCTGTGCTGATGTGAGACTTACATAACCTCTTAATCTAGATTCACTAATACGCTGACACACACCTGACTCCTGCTCTACATAATCCAGCTCTTATCTCTTACAGTATCTGGTAATGCTTAAATTCCACCTCCCTTCCAAAGTGGGAGAAAAACCAACAACAACATACAAGAGCAAAACTTGATTGATAATCGCAATAATAGTAAGCAACCACAAGGTGTCGCCATGTAAAATAAATAAATACAAAGAGGGTTTTCAGATGCTTGATGGTTAAAGTTGCAAACGTCGAGGCTTGGAGATAAAGAGGTGGAGTTACTCTTGGGGTAAATAGTTCATCTTTTTGTGTAACAAGTAGGTGAGACTGATGAAAATGCTGTTACTTGCAAAGTGTTAAGTCAGAGATTTGCAGCAATTGAAAGTTTGAAAAAAATAATTAGATTTATTCCCCCTGGTTCTAGTTACAGAAAGCACCCGTCCCCCCCTCTTTCCTAAAGCCATTAGTGCTGACTGGATTCACCAGAGACGCTGCTGCGTCAGATGGTTTGGAAGGCTTCCCCCTTTGCAGGAAACAAATTCATCAGTTTAGAGTGGCAGGCTGCCAGCAGGCTCTTCAGCACAGGCCCCACCCAGCCTCTCACCTTTTAGCACAGGTGCATGAGTGAGAGCTTCAAAACCTCTGACAGTAACAAATGATATGCATATATCTAAATTCTCACTAAAGAAACTTGTAATCTTCATGTTAACTTGTTAGGCAGGTTGATGGCTCACTTGCAACAAACACTGAGGTTTTGACTTCTGAATTTTTACTATCAGAGCATGCGTAATGGAGTATTTCTGATAAATTACGACCTGCTTGAGTCATCCAAATCAAAGAGACTCTTCATTAAAGAAACAAAACAAAACAAAGAAATGATGCCAGACTGATTATTGGATACTTTTAAGGTTTCAAATGCACCTGCAGGGAGAGAGAGAGAGAAGAGAAGAGATGGGATGGGGAAAATGTAAGGGAGGGGGAGAGAGGGAGAGCAGTGTAACACAGGGGGAGAAAGTTGATTGGACGAACCACACGCTGCCATATGAGTAACGGGGGAAAGGGAGAGAGAGTAGGAGAATGTGCAGCGGATATAAACCGTATAGGTTAATTGGACAGGTGAGCGGGTGAGGAACACGAGACGGAGGCGGCTGGCTGCGGGAGAATTTGATCCTCGGACAGATTGGAAACTCAAGCATCGCACTCGTCGTATATAAGGCAGAGCCAGCTGTCGGCAGCCACCAAAGAGTCTTATTTGCTGCTGCTGCTGCTGCTGCTGCTTTTGGACCCGGACCGAGGCAACTGCGGTGAGTAGCCCACAGCTGCACAGGTAAACTCTCAGTACAGGTGTGGTATCTGTCTGGTGTGGTCTGTTGGTGCAGTGGCACAGCCTTTAGACTATTTGGGTTACTTTTTCAGGGACGTGACGAAAGTTTTAAATTCGTCTAGCACTGCTTAATTCCTCCAAACATGACAGAAAGGTGAGATTTTTGACCAAAATACAGGTTCGGGCTGTTTCTGCTCATGCTTTTAACAGATTCCCCTAAAACAACCTGATAAAAACTTGCAGATCATTTTTTATCTACGTTTATTTTTTGTTTAAAGACAGCAAGCTGTCTAGCGCTCAGGGGAGGGTGTTTTAACTTTTCCGCTTTTCCTAGTTCTCTTTTTTATTCGTTCTGAAATGGAAGTTTAAGTATCACAAATTTTACTCCTTCCCTCCCTCTGTTGATTTTTTTTCTTGTAAAGTCCCTAAGTGCCAATTATTTTTGCACAGAGCCAATTAAGCACTTCAAACAAGGCCAAAAAAAAAAAAAGCCCATTAACAAGCTCGCAGGGGAGATCCAATCAAAAAGCACAATTAACCTGGCATCAACGATAAGACAGAAAATATGTTTGGAGTTTTTTGATAAAATAGAGATTGTACATAAAACACATGAAGCCCACTCATCAAAAACTCATAACCTGAGGTCTTATGGGATGATGATATTAACCTAGATACCACTACAGATATTAAAAAAGGTAATCCAGTGTGATACAAAAGTGGGCTGAGAGGATATCAAACAGCCAAATGTAGGTTAAGATCATTAGAAAAAAGAAAAATACAGACCTATGTGTGTTTCTTTAAGACTTTTCTTCTATTTTGCAGGACCAACATGTCACTCACATCCATTCTTTCCGCTGACGACATCCAAAATGCCATTAAGGACTGTGAAGGTAGGATGTCAACTTATGCACACTGGACCACACAATAACTAAACATGATCAATTATGACGGTTGTATGACTTATATGCAAAATAAAATACATTAAATGCCGAATAAACGGTTGCTGTAGTCGAGTTCTTTGGTTTTGTTTTTGTTTTTGCAGAAAGGTGCATAATCTTCTCCACAGCTTTTCAATATTGTACAGTGTCCTCGCTACTAAAGTCGCACCCGCTTTAAATCGGAATTTATTTATTTATTTACTTTAAAAAGGGGGTTTTAATAATCTTCTCTGTTTTTTATATTTGTGGGGGCATGGCTGCTGGCTTTAAAAGTTTAAAAAAAGAAAGAAAAAAAGGGGGGAGGGAAGAGGAAAATCCCTCCCTCCGTCGCTGCAGACACATGCCGTTTTAATCTCCACATCACCTCCCGGCCCGGTGAACCTCACGGGTCAGCTCTGTTTCTGTATTTGTTTCTCTTTTTTTCAACATTTGTATGCTTTCAGCTCCGGACACTTTCTGCTACAAGAAGTTCTTTAAGCTGTGCGGCCTGTCCTCAAAGACACCCAAGGAGGTCAAAGATGTGTTCCAGATCCTCGACGAGGACAACAGCGGCTACATCGAGCACTCTGAGCTCAAGTGCGTAAAAGGATACGGGGTGTCTGCTCTCCCAGAGGCGCTGAATCTTAGGCTTTTCTTTTCAATATGCACTTTTGTTCCTCTACCTGGATTTACTCCGTCAACTAACTGACCCAGTGCGGTGTGGCTTCATATTTAATGTGAATCTATCTCGTATTATTTCTCTGATAGAAAGAAAAAAAGAAAGAAGGAGGCTCGGTACATTAAATCACACAGTAGTACTCTATTACTGTGATGAATGTTAAGCTGTCTCGCAGTAATCCACTGTGAGTGGTGTTTTCATTTCATTTCTGTTACACAATTCATCCTTTTTTTGATAAGAGGTTTGACTTGTGCAGTCCAGTTTAGGAAGTGGTGTCTTTCTCCATGTTCTTATTATTTTCTGTTTTTAAAACATGCCGTATATTGTCATCCATAAATATCAGTCATGGATAAATATCATTGTGTTGCATTGTGTGTGTGCGTCTAGGTTTTTTCTGCAGCGGTTTATCCCCAGTGCACGGACACTGACTGACGCAGAAACCAAGAGCTTCATCTCAGCAGCTGATGATGACAGCGATGGCAAAATTGGAGTAGACGGTTGGTATCTGGTTTCTCACAAAAAAATCAGCATGTGGGCAGAAATGATCTTATTAGTTGGATTAAGACTCAGCTGGTGGAAATGAACCAACACAGGCTGTGCCAAAAGAGACGAACTGGGTGATATATGAGATTTAGTGTGTGTGTGTGTGTTTGTGTGTGGGAGGGGGTGTCTTTCACAAAGAATCAGAAAACATCAGAAAACCTTAAATGCACTATACATCTATGAGGTGAGAGAAGGTATTGTTTTTCTATAATGTTGAAATCCTGGGAATGTTTCATTGGTGTATTTTCTGATCCCTATTTAACCATTATGCCATGTGTGAACCACACATGTTGATATTAAGGTCATCATCATGCTCGATCATTTGCCCCAGTTTTACCCATTATCCATTTGCAAACAAAAAAGTTGTCTTAGTTAATAGGATGAAGGATTTAGGCGATCCAAAATGGACCGCTTTAGTCTGTGTTTATTGTTTATTTACCAGCTCTTCCCTAATCCTGGAGGGAATTGACACAAGATTTAGATTTGCTTGTTTTCTTGATTTTTGTCACGTGGCACATGCAGAGCTATGATTAATTCTGAGTATTCCTTTATTTGTTTATTCTTTTCCCCAGAATTCCAATCCATGGTCCTATCCTGAGTTTTCAGATGAAAAAAGTTCAAGCATTCAGGTCCTTTGGTCACTTTCCCACATCTGGAGTCTTCTGATCCACTTCCAGGGATTAAATATGTTTTCTATTAATGTCTGTGTGCACAAATTGCTTTAAAAAAGGCCTTTTTTTAATTTTAAAGGCATCACAACTTAATGTGTCTTTTCATTATATTGGTATGTGGTTTCTCGTCTGTAGCATTCCCCCCTGACAATGAATGTGGTAAATAAACATGTGGAAACACACACACTTGTGAACTGACTGTGTATATATTAAACGAACTCATATTATGGTGTTTAGTATGCTTTGATGATAAAGTTATACATAAAGCAGTGCTTAGCACTGGTGCATCATATCAAGACGTTTGTGGGTCTAAATTTCCCTGTCAAATGTCAGCCTTTGTTACAGAAAAGGCCTCTCCATGTGTTGCTCAAAGTCCAGAAGACATGCCTGTTAGATTATTTGGCTGTAGGTGTAGAAAAAAGGAAGATAAAGAAGCTTAAATTTATAGAATAAAATGGATATATGTAAATATTTGGACACAACTTGTAGTGTAAAGCACATTGTTGTCGGTAAGACCCGAAACACAACATATAAATGGCAGTCTAAATCAAAAACAAATACACACAAGATTACAGCTTTACTGGAGGTCAAAGGAGCTTGCAAAGAAAAGCATCTGGACTTCTTTAAGTTGCTTGAAGACGTTTCACCTCTCATCCGAGAAGCTTCTTCAGTTCATGAGAGGTGAAACGTCTTCAAGCAATCAAAATAAGTCCAGACGCTTTTCTTTGCAAGCTCCTTTGACTACGATGACCTGGATGACTGAGAACCTTCACAGACAGCTTTACTGGAGAATCAAAAGAAAAACAGTCTGGGTGCAGGCATGTTTTGGTGGCACTAATTCCTAAGTATCAACTGTACTATTCATCATTTATAACCTGAAATGTCCGTAATTAAGAAATGTATGTTTTAAAGATTTAATTTTATATAAAGATAAGATATAAAGGGTGCAAATTAAGAAAAAAAAACATTTTAAAACGAAAAAGACAAACTTTGTATCTTGCTATTATGTATTTAAAAATTCTAATTCTGTAATATTATTGCACAGCAGTATGCTTACTCAGCAAAACGTGTTGTGGTCAGTTAAACTGGAGCACCCCACAGATCATTTGAACCCCCTATTTGGAGAGTAGGAAACTTTGTTTGAAAGCGGTTTGACCCGAGCGACTGAGCTTGTAGCACCTCGTAACTAAAAGCAGGAAGTTAAGGATGTGAAGTAGAATGCAAGCGGCTTCGCTTCCCATTAACACCATTTACGCATTAGTTCTTTTAATTTTCACTGTCTGTATCAGCGAGTACATGGACGTGTTGTGTTTATCTTCTGTAAGGTGAGTGTTACTGTCACGGTTCACTGACGGTTCCTCCGACAGCCAACACAAGCCTACAGCTAGCAGAGCCAAGCTAACAAGCTAGCTGCTCTGAGTGACTCCGGCTGGTCGCTGACTGGATGTTTGTCAATAGTAGTACACAATCACATAAATTTCCTTATGTGTTTGTTTTGTAGTTTATTATAACACATATTGTATAAAAATATCCAAGTATTTCTCTCTGCCGGCTAAAGTACAGTAGTAGCATTTCATTTGCAGTACCGTATGTGTACGAGACAATAATGACAAAATGTAAAACGAGTAGAAAACAAACACACCCCTTAAATGTAGAGGTGTAAGCGTCTGAACTATATCACTTTTATCTCCAGTAAATGAAGTGAACTGCTAAAATTTTACCTTGCGTGACCTAGTGCCTCTAACTTTAACCAAAATGGTCAAAAACTGGTACACCGTTTTATTATTATACACAGCAACATGGCTGCTAACTTTTAAATGCAAATATCTAATAAGCAAATCGCATGGCAGCAGTTCAGTGCATTTAGACACGTAGACATGATCAAGACGACCTGCTGAAGTTCAAACTGAAAATTAGAATGGAAAAGAAAGATGATTTTAAGTGGCTTTGAACGCAGCATCGTTGTTGATGCCAGACAAGCTGTTCTGAGCATTTCAGAAACTGCTGATCCACCGTCTCTAGGGTTTCCAGGGAAAGCGAAAATATCCAGTGAGCATCCAATTTTGGAATTAAAATGACTTGTTGATGGCAGAGGGGAATGTTTCTAGGTGATAGAAAGGCAAACTTATACAAATAACCACTAGTTTACAACCAAGGTATGCAGAAGAGCATTTTTGAAGGCATGACACGCCAAAGCTTGAATTGGGGGCTACAGCAGCAGAAGACCACACCAGGTACCACTACTGTCAACTAAGAACAGGAAATTGAAGCTGCAGTTCACACATGCTCGCCTAAATTTTGATTTCTCCTGCATCATTCAGAGGGTAGGCTTAGATTTTGGTGTAAACAACATGCTTTGTATCAACAGTTCAGGTTGCTATTGATGGTGTAATGGTGGGTGGAATATTGTCTTGGCACTCTCTTTGCCCCTCGACCATTGCTTAAACACTACAGTCTACTGTAGCATTCTTGCTGACCATGTTCATTACTTTATGACAACAGTGTAGCCATCTTCTGATGGCTTCTTCCAGCAGGGTAACAGAAAATACTCTGTGGAGGCCATTTAAGTACAGTAAGCGCAATCTTTAGATCTCAGTGAAATAGAGAACTAATGGAGTGAGAGATTCCCACCATGTATGTGTAGGCAACAAGTCTGCAGCAACTGTGTGATGCTATCATGTCAGTATTGGCCAGAATTTCTTAGGAATGTTTCCAGCGCCTTTTAAAATGTGTACCTTACCAGTAGTGTATTATTACCAATGGATTTGTGTCACTATATAACTGGATGTTGTTGTCTTTGTTTTGTAGGAACACGGCATGCTAACCAAACGGCCACTGGAGCAAAGGAAAGGCAGACACAAGTTACACTAATGCTGATGATCAGGTGAGTTTAGGTGACTGAATATTTTGGTCTTCCCTTTTTCCATGCAGTATTTTGGCCCCTATGCAATGTTTTGGTCTCTGTGACCTTACCATTCCCATCCTAAATGATCATAGCCCCTCCACCCTTATTTATTTATTATATTATATTACTGCCCTTGTATACACCCCCACACTGCTTCTGTTTCAGTGTTTCTACATACACCGTGTATAGTCAGGGGTGCACATACGTGGTTCGCAGGTGCGCATTCGTTGTCAAAATAAAAGACGCGCACCAGATAAGAAGTTGCAATGCGCATTTGCGTACATATAAAAGCCACTGTTTTTGTCCGCTAGAGTGGGATTTTCACAGCATATTCTGCACTACATCTGTGTGCGTTCATCATTTGTTTGAAGCCAGTTCACCTCCTGCAACCACGTTTCCGAGTATACGCACTTCTTTTGCGGTTCGGACTCTTTCTGGCATTTCTTTGGAGGTGGAGGACCACCAAAGTAATTGCTTAAAGGAGCTTGCTTCTTCGACATCTTCAAGAGTTCTAGTCAAAGGTCTGTCCTCCTCCAGAAAATCTTATGTACGCAAACTGGCGTTGCAACTTCTTATCTGATGCACATCTTTTATTTTGTTAGCGAATGTGCACCTGCAGACCACTTATGTGCACCCCCATATTTAGTTTAATCACTCACACACACACACACACACACACACACACACTCACACACACACACACACGTATGTGTATTTATATATATATATATATATGAAAATATGAAATATACTGCTTTTTCTTCTTTGTATATTATTTTCTTTACTTTTGCACCTTTGTGGTCTTGCTACCCAATTTCGCTGTGCAAAAAAGTGCACAATGACAATAAAAGGTCCAAGTCTAAGTATTACATAAGAGCAACTTGGATGGAGTCTAGAGGTATGTCACCTTTCTCTTTGTGTGCCACAGCCCCAAAATGGCCTCAGGAATGCAAGAGAAACAGTACACACCATCTTTACTCAGTTTTTTCATTTACAACCCCACGTTTGGACCTCGAGAAGGAGAGGTGAGTGAGACTCCCTGATAAAGAGTTCTTATGCAAACCTTTTTAGCCTTTAGATGAAAAAAGCATGCCTAATGCAAATATTTTTGTTTTAGGAAGAGAAAAAGATTCTGTTTTACCACCCCAGTGATGTTGAGAAGAACGAGAAGATCCGAAATGTCGGCCTTTGTGAGGCCATTGTGCAATTCACCAGGTATCAGTATTATGGTGTATATATTACTGCAGCAGCATCATGGCTGTATTTGCAGTCTATTTATTTGTACTTTGAGCATAAATTTAAGCGTTTGTAGCCGTGATGAAGCAAAAGGAAGCCTGAAGCACAATAGAAAAGGGAAATGTTGCAATAAGTGGTCAGATGCACACTGATAAATATCTAGTGTAAATACAGACAGAAATTTAAGAGCCGTGCGTGTTGTTTGGGTGTGTCGCCCTTCTTCACTGTCACATCCCCTTTGTTCCAGGACGTTCTGTCCAACAAAACCAGCTAAATCCCTGCACACACAGAAGAACCGGCAGTTTTTCTTTGAGCCCGAGGAAAATTTCTGGATGGTCATGGTATCTTGCAAGCTTATGTGTACATCACCTTCCCAGTATTTAGTCTTTGTCCAGAGTTTGTCTCCTTCATTTTAAATATCATTCTGCTCTTAACTCTTTAATGCTCCTTTGTGCTGTTTTATTAAAAAAAAATCCATCCTCAGGTGGTTCGAAATCCAATGATTGAGAAACCAAACAAAGATGGCAAACCACCTACAGTAGAATATCAGGAAGAGGAAATGCTTGTGAGTACTGAAAAGTATTCGTGTATGTCTTCATTGTTTATCTCTGAGTATTGCCAGTTGTACTTAGCTTCCCTCTTGCCTTTTGTAGGATACTGTTTATGGTGCAGTGGTAAGGCAGTGCTACAGCATGTATAAGGTGAGTTTGAGTGCGGTTTTAGAATTTGCCATACTTTTTAACATTTACAACACAAAAATCACTTAAACCACCAGTGTGATAAGTTGTTATTTAGCAACACAGACCCAAACCATGACACAGCCACCATCATGTTTTACAGATGAGGAAAAGGTTTTTATACTGGAATGCACTTTTTTTTAATGCATTCCATTTTAAGTCTCTTCTTTTTCTCTTCTTCAGAACAAAATGTTTATCATTCACATCAAAACGTCCTTTTTAAAATTATTTAGTCATTAAACATTCTCGCTTGTCAGCATGACTTTGAACAGAGTGCAGATGAGCTGTGGTGATGTTTTCAAGTTCAAGTTCAAGGTTCTTTATTTGTCACATGCATAGTTATACAAGTATAACACACAGTGAAATGTAGCCTGACACGCTCCTCGACATGTGCAAAAATTTGGGGGGGGGGGTGTAGAGGAAGAACATTTTATATATATATATATATATAGTATATACACTGGGTGAATGTGCAGTAGTAGCAGCAAGCAGGTGAATTCTGTACATTAATATGAATAGACATCTGACTATTTTACAGGATAGACAATATAAACATATTTAAAATTAAAGGAATTGAAATGTACATTGTGCCTTGGTTTAGAGTGTCTGGAAGAGAGTCCTGTCTCAGTCAATTATAGATGATGTGAGAGGGCGGGTGTGTGTGTTTAGGGCACGGATGGCTTGGGGATAGAAGCTCCTCTTGAGTCTCTCTGTCCTTGCCCGGAAGATGCGGAACCTTCTACCAGATTGCAGAAGTTGGAACAGTTTGTTGCCTGGATGGGACGGGTCCTTCAGTATCTGCGCTGCTCTAGTCCGGCATCTCCTGGTGTAGGTGTCCTGAAGCGGGGGGAGAGCAATCCTGCAGCAGCGTTCTGCTGTACGGATCACTCTCTGGAGAGCTTTTTGGTCCTTCACACAGCTGTTCCCAAACCACGATGTCATGTTCTGTGTGAGGATGCTCTCCACAGCGCCTGTATAGAAAATCCTGAGGATCTTTGGAGAGACCCTGAACTTCCTCAGTTGTCGTAGGTGATACAGGCGCTGCCTAGCCTTTTTGGTCTGGACCTGAATGTGGGCAGCCCATGTCAGGTCTGAGGAGATGTGGACACCAAGTTTTGACACAAACATCGTTGCTGTTCATTGTTCTTCTGCCGATGAGCTACTTAGCAAATTTGAAAGCGTCCTAGAGTGTGTGCTAGCTTACCATCTTCATAATGGTGATTCGTAAATAGTAAAATAGTTGTTATATATCACTGATCTATTCTTATCTTTCTCAAAGCGCTTTATACAACGTGGCTCATTCACACACATTCATACTCTGAGCAACGCATTGTGGAGCACGACTTGGGGTTCGGTATCTATCTGTAGTCAAATGACTACTCTATTAAATCTTAAAATAATTTAAATAAATATGTAATTAATGTTAAATTACTAATGCTAGAGGTTCACAAACATTTCCCCTCACAAATACACATTTCACGGCTCTTGAAATGACATGAAATAGTACAATATATATTTGTTTGACTTGTTAAGAAATATAGAAAATGTCAAAGGGTTCCTGCTGCTGTGTGTAGTGATACATTTATCTTCTGGATGAAGAAATCTTTGACTTAAAGTTTAGTAAAGTAATTAAAATAAATGTCATTGCTTTTATCACATTTGTGTTAAAATTGTATTTTACTGCATTGGAGGCTTATTCTAATAAAAAGACCTTATTCGCTCAAAGCCATGTAATGACACCCTAGAGTAGTGTTTCTCAACTCTGCACCCCCAGAGGTACTCTGAAGTGTTGCAGGGGATTTTTTTTTTTGTTCATTTATTAGATGTGTTCTTAATTCCCGAAATTATTCCTGAAATAAATAGTATTTTAAGTTCCTATTATTACTATTTTAAGGTTAATCTATAAGAGAAAAATGACAGACAAAATGTAAAAGTTGCAATCAGCTGAAAACACAGGAAGAAATTAAAAAGAAGGCAACATGGAGTCAGTAAAATACTGTTGTTTCATTTAAATTTAGTGCTGGTCTTTTCCGGTTGTAACACTTCTCATGAAGTCAGGTCTGTGCATTATGTTGAGGGAATTTTGCTTGAAATACGTAATGAAAGGATTACATTACTGGGGGGAATGTTGAATCATTGCTCTTGAGTGTCACACATTACTAATTTATACCTGTATGATGCCAAAATAAGTCATGTTTTAACAATGCTCATTTTCCTCATGCTGTAGCTCTTCAATGGCACCTTTTCCAGAGCAATGCAAGCTGGCGGAGTGGAGCTGCTCATGCAGAAACTTGAGAAATTCTTCTACAGGGTAATAAATACTCACAAGCCATAACATTTTTGTTGCTAGGCGGATATGTTTTGAGTTCAGATCATGCATGCATGTATATTGACCTTGCTTTGACAGGATGATTCCCTTAGAATGCCGGCATGTGTGTTTTTAACAGAACTCATTCGAGCCTGACTGTCCTTTTTATCACAAGGGTTTCCCTCACTGATGACAGTTGTCATAGGGACACTGTTTATTTGTGAATGCTCCCGTTACTCTTGGAAAGCTGTAAGATGTTTGCAGTCATGGTTGACGTCTTGATCGTTGTCTTGCCCCCATTATTTGTCTTCACGTCACACTTCTGTCAACTAGCTGGAACATTGCTTTTAAGGAGCTGCTTTAAAAATTAATTTCTAATTAGGGAATACCCTTCATCCATTAACACGGGCTTCCCTGTCCACCATGAAATCTAAAGACGGGGAGAAAGAGAGAGGCTGTGGTGTGCTTGTCAGAGGTTGAATGTCAATGCGGTACAAGTCAAAGAGTTTCTTATATCCTCTTTTCTGTATTGAACTGTAAGCAAGCACTTGTGGGCAGGTAAACTAAACCCTTTCTTTTTTGCGTCTCCTGTGTCTGTGTGTGTCCGTGTGTTATCACGCTGGGGTTTCCAGTATCTGCAGACTCTCCACTTGCAGTCCTGCGACCTGCTCGATGTATTCGGAGGCATCAGCTTCTTCCCATTGGACAAGATGACCTACCTGAAGATCCAGTCTTTTGTCAACAGAGTGGAGGAGAGCCTCAGTCTGATCAAATACACAGCCTTCCTGTATAATGACCAACTTATCTGGTATACAACACTTGTTGATGCTGTGCTTTAAACTGTATGTTTGTCCATCAAACCCACCATCTGTCAAATTTGACTGAGCCTCACTCAAAATCCTGTGCTGGCATCAGCACACGAATAATGGCATGCTGGGTAAACAGTGGTGGTTCTAAACACAGCAGTTAATCCTCTTTGTGGTTTATGCGCTCCCTGACATGTCACTTGTTTTTAATTGTGCTGTCGGCCACCGGCTCTGTGTGTAAGCACAGGGGGAATTACATGATCGCTAATGAAATTACTTGAGAGCAGCATAATCGTTCACTGTGAACTGAAGATGGACAAACAGGAAGGAATATTTAATTACTGTGCAAATTAAGCAGCTGCATCTGCTGCACAGCACTCATTGAATCCCATTTATAGCCACTGCTGAACAGCAAATAGTAAGGCATTTTCTCTTAATATCTATCCAGTGATCCATAACACATTTGACAGCACACCTGATAAAAATGAATCCATGCATTTAGTTTTTTTTTTTTTTTCATTAGTGCAATGTGACGTTTACAAGGTGTCATTTTTGGCATCGTGGTCGTGTTTACAGGAGCGGGCTGGAACAAGATGACATGAGGATCCTGTACAAATATCTGACCACCTCGCTTTTCCCCAGACACTCAGAACCAGAGGTAGGTGGAGTGAAAAAAGTGGACTTCTGCAGAACTCCAGCCCACTAGATTATTTTAAGGGCAAATCGAGGAATGGTCAAAGGAGGTGTCATGACTGTAGAGAAGAGGACCACTGCTTCACGATATTGCATAGTGTATATCATATGACAACATGGCTAACTTGTCTTGATAAATCTGTACAGCTAATGCTAAGCTTTTTATATAATTTGTAAAACAGGTCTGTGTCCATGGTTTTGTTAGTTTCCATAGAAGGATCCACCGTCATTAAAACATACAAAGCTACTGTAGCATTTAGAGCAGTGTGGCTCACTGGGATCATTTGCGCAAACGTTGACCCCATTATCTGAAACTTTGGCTGTGTTTAATATAAATATCTGACACTTTAGTAATATAATGATTATTTTCTGACAGAAAATATGACCTAAAATAAGGAAAGCATAATAGATCTACTTAAATAATTGGCTAAACAATCCATAATTTTACTCTCTTGTATTTGCTTGTTTCAGTTGGCTGGCAGGGACTCCCCAATGAGACCAGAAGTTGCTGGAAATTTGTTGCACTATGGGAGGTAAGTCTATGATCCCTGCGCCCATCTCTTTTAATCCAACCCCCTGCAGTGGTGCGGTTACTAGAGTAATGTCATTCGTGGGCCAAGGCATCCCAGATACGTCAAAAGGCATGTTCTGGATGCACATATGAATGATAAGATACAGATGCATGTGTGTGTGACACCATGTGTGATTTCGACCCACTGACAAGCAAATTAGATAACGAGGTAACTCCCTTGGCTAACACACCGTACTGTTAGCCAAGGGGTGGAGTATCACTCCAGCCTCGAGACGTTTCAACTTTCTATTTGGTTTCCGTGTCCATGTGTAACAGGAGAAAGTTTGCTCAGGTGTTGCCTCCCTGTCTGCATGCTGCTTAAATAACTTGTGTCTCACGATGATGTAAAGTTGCTACAGTGGTCCGAGTGTGACTCTTGCTGAAATTACACGGGACAGACGACACAGCATTTCTTGAAAAATGCTGAGAAATGTTTTTTAAATCAAGACAAGGTATTGCAGTAATGGAAGTTGCATAGGATTGCAGAGTCTGTTGGACAACACTACACAATAGACGTGCATTTAATTGGAAACATTAAATTGTTACACATAATTTTCAATTCAATTCAATAAAACTTTATTGATCCTGAAGGTTGACCCTGAAGGAAATTGGGTTAAGGCTGCCGACCTTTGCCAGCGCTGACTTACCCTTCTGACCATACATGCATTACACAAACATCACATGGGGAAGACAGGTCAGAGAGGTATAACAATGGAAAATGCACCACATAAGGAAAGATAAGGAGAAAAAAATAACTCCCCCCAGACTGAGCTCCAACAGGGAGACCAGTTTGAGAACAGAAAAAAACACCTCTGCACATGAAAAAAACTCTAAATACACCAAAGAAACACATGACAAGCAACAGGGGTGTGTAAAGGGTGAGAGACAGCCGATTTAGACAGTGCATCCGGGCCTGCGTGCGCTGGTCTCCTTGATCCACCGTCAGCATCGGAAGGGAATAAGCGTCGAAGGCGTTTGGAAAGGGAGGGGGGATGAGTGTGTGCATATCAGTGTATATGTATGTGTGTGCGTGTCCAGAGTTCAGCTGAGACAGTGTCCTTTGCCCTGCTAGGCTAAGTAAACAGTCTTCCAGCCAACCCAGGTGGCCTTGGAATGGGAAGGAACAGACTAAACACAGTCGTTATCAGGGTGTTTTTTGTTCGGCTCCAGCCTTGCGACCGCAGCTGGCGCCGAGAGGGTATCCGCATGAAGTGATGGTGCTTTTTACTTTAGTGCGAACAACTCATATGAATTTCAAAGCTGTTCTAACAGTCCAACACTGGTCTCTCAATCTCCCGTTGGAGAGCCGCGAGCTTTCTATGATGTTATCCAAACTTACGTTCTGTGATGTTGTCGTTTTTTTTGCTCAAAGAGCAGGTTCTGAGAACTCACGACCGCAGTTTAAGTGGTTTCTCTAAATTCCTGTGTAACTATATAACAGTGAATTCGTTGTTCTGTTGTGAACAAAAGAGGCATAAACGGTTTTTGCTCCTGAGAACATTAAGCTCATATTTGTGTGGTAAATTCCTGATTAGATTTGGTGCCATCCATTATTGGCTTTAGGCTAATATGCTACTTTACTACAACTGTTGATTATTATGGAGAAACGTGCACTGTGATGATTCATAACACATCAGTCAAAACAAATAAATACTTCATCTTCCGGAGATTACAAATACATCTACGCAATTTCAGGGCCATCCATCCAACAGATGTTGAGATAGTAGATAGATTCATAGAAATCTAATGTGATTAGAAATAATACCTTAACTGCTTCTCAGAGGATGAGCTTTTCCTGTTTTGGAAACCTCATGTGCTCCCAGCATCACGCATATCTTAATATTTTCATTCCCATCATTCTTCAGGTTCATTTCTTAACTCTTTCCCCCATAAAGATGACATTTGATGACCTCCCCTGTACCCTTAATGACGAGTTTATATCAGTATATTTTAATAAAGATGTGGTTTGATAACCATTAAAATAGTTTCCAGGTTTTTCTAAGGGAAGCTGCATTGGCAGAGACCACCCTCTCACATCCAGTCATGTTGTTCTATAAACAGGCCTGAAATATGATAGAAACTGTTCAGCTCAGGGTTACTCCTGGTTTCAAGGGGTAAAGAGTCAATAGCATCGTGTGCTTTTGTTTTTTGGTGTGTTTTGGGCACCAATTGAGCTTTCTGATTTTCAGTCATTTGGTTTTGAGTAATTAGATCATCTGTTTTGATTTTGATACCTGGTCTGTGAATATGAACCCAGGCACACTGCGTCTGTCTTTTTCAGGTTTTTGACAGGACCTACAAATCTGAAAGATCCGGAGGCCAAATTCCGATTTCCAAAAATATTCGTCTCTGCAGAGGACGGCTACGAGGAGCTGCATCTGATTGTTTACAAGGTACAGTAGGTTAAATGCAACACTCTGGCATGACAGGCTTGTTTCATTTCTCTTGATTTATTTAGTTTTGATTCTTTTTTTTTTTTTTCTAATGCATTAAAAATGAGTGGGCAGTTGTTATTCATTTTTAGGAGGATTCTTGTAATCTGTGACTGGGGGGGATTTAACCTTTTTTTCTGTTTATGAATAGTAGATTTGGGATAAAATATATTCCACTGCTCTGTCAAATGATGTGGACTTCAGGGATTAGTGCGCGGAATTTTAAAATGATGAAGTATATCCCGCACATTAGTGTGATTCCTGGCCTGTGTGACCTTGATTTTAACCTGCAGTGATCTGCTTTGATCTCCAGGCAATGAGCGCAGCAGCTTGTTTTATGATCAGTGGTAAGTGTGTGTGCCCTCCCGGTTTAATGATGAAAGTTCACTTTCATTTTGCTTTTTTCAGTTCGGCATTTTGATGTTTTTGCTGCTCTTATAAAACGTAATTATTACATTTTCCTCACCTTATGTCCAGTAACAGCTGACAGTTCACTCGTCTGTTTCCTAATAGCCTCTGTGGAGCTGACGAGGGAGTTCTGTGAGCAGTTGGACAGCTTGGTGGGCCCTCAGCTTACTTTGCTGGCTTCTGATATTTGTGAACAGTTCACAATCAACCGCAGGATATCAGGGTTTGTTGCAATTTCTCCTCTTTCCTAGCTTTTAGCTTGGCATGTTCCTGATCTAATCTCTATGTGGTGCTGCTACGCTTACCTCAGCTTCATTTTACAGAGAATACAGGGCATAATGATGCACCTCTGGGCAAATTACAAATATTGTTGATATAAAAAGTGATACGGACAAAATGCCATACCTACAGCAGATATTTATTCATTTTATTTTAAAATTATACATAAAGATTGCAACACAAAACCAGGGTTTAGAAACTAGACATACATCTTATTGTTTGTAGCTCAAGAGTTTAATATTATATGTTTACGACATTGAAGGACTATTTGTGTGCTTACAGTATTGTGCAAAAATCTTGAGCCACCCCTTATTTATTTATTATATTTTGCTTCCAAGCAGCCAGACTTTCTTGTAATATTATAACATATAAAACTGCATCTTTAGATACTTTGTTACTAGCAGCCTGCCACAAAAACACATCAACGTTTTCCCAATTCCTTAGTTAAATCTTCAAAAATGGCAAAGAGAACACAGTTTGAAATGCATGAAATTGTATTTTTGCACCAAGTAGTTTGATTTTGTGCAGTGTTATGAAGAAATGTGGAGAAACTTTACAAGTGGATGTCAAGAAGTCATTTTTAAAGAACTGCAGTGAAAATCAGTGGCGACTAACTAGAGTGATGAATCCACATTTGAAATGTTTGGTTCAACTTTTCATCAGTATGTACTGAGGAGTCAGGTGAACAGTATAACCCTGAGTGTCTGCTTGGTGGAGGCTTTATCATGGTTTGGGCTTCATTGCAGCCAGTGGGGATCTTGCCAAAATTGATGGAATCCAGAAAAGTACCAGCAGGTTTGGTCCACCATAAAATACCATCTAGAAAGTATTTGATTGGCTCCAGTGTCATTTTTCAGCAATGATAGTGATCCCAGACCCAAGGCCAAAGCATACCTGGGTAGAAAAACACGAGACTTTTGCACATTACTGTATTCAAAATAAATCAAATAGTTTTTTTCTACTTGTGCCTTTGTACAGTATCAGGAAGACTGGGAGGATATTTAAAGGCAATCTGAACTCCAAAATTAGAAAATGAGGCTAGAAAAGAGCGGTCTCAGGTCTCTTTTCAGAATAACGTACCTTAATGTCATTTGTGCGTCATATTTGTAAGTATCGATGACATTCATGTTTCTGTCAGTCAGTCTGCTATAACTAGAAAGCTGATTGATTTGTGTGCTTGGTGATTACACTTCCCACTTTGCTTGTCATTGGCCTGTAGCATTAGCTCTGCCTGGCTGGCAGTGATAGATGAGACTCTTACTATCACTGGGTAGCATCATGTCACTACTTAGGGGTAACTCAAGCAGTACAGCTTTAAGGACTGGCATCCTGGTCAACGCTCCTTTAATTCCAGCAGTTAGCTTCAGACACGGCCCGGCAGGTAATCCAAACCTGACCGAGGCAGTTTGATGGGCTCCTTTTTAATCACCCTAGTGAAGAATCCACTCAATAAATAATGCCACTGCAAATTTATCAGCTAGCTTTCAGGTCTGTGTCCTGGTTTGGCCTCGTCCAATGGTAAATAATTACACACATCATGTATAAAAATCACCTATTTGAATACATTCACACACATGTCCATAGATGCAGTTTAGGCACTTTTGTTAAGTAAACTCCAGCTCATTAACTTGGCACAGCGTGGGTAACCAATGAAGCAGGGATAAGTAAAATGATACCTTGGTTTAAGGCTTCATTTGGTAACAGTATGATTTTAGAGACTGGCCCAGCCTCTTTAACTTTGTTTGTCTCTTACTCTAACCGATCTTACTGGATATCAAGGTAACACACATTTCATGCAGATTTTGAAAAGCTGTGCTGGCACCTTAAAGTCATAAATCCCAGGTTCTCTAAACTATCAGGTATAAAGGATAATTTGTAATACTAACATTTTATCGGCACTTTTTATAAGTTGCTTAACTTTTGCTTACTTTTGTTACTTTCAGGCCAGAAAAGGAGCCCCAGTTTAAGTTCATTTACTTCAACCACATGAACCTGGCAGAGAAGAGCACTATCCACATGAGGAAGACCGCCAGTGTTTGCCTCACCTCTGTCCATCCTGACCTCATGAAGATCCTGGGAGATATCAATTGTGACTTTGCCAGGTAAAATCAGAGGACACTTTAGTGAAACTTAAGCTATATTTACTAAGTGCCATCAGGCATTTCTTCGAGAGTTCTCTAATGACAGTTCACAGATGGTACTGCTGGTGTTCCTAATGGTGACCAGAGAGGATAAAGAATTGATTAGTTTTGGTTTATATAAAAATAAATAATAATAATAATAATAATAATAATAATAATAAGAGTGATCACAGCAGCATTAGACCATCTTTAGTTGTGTATTTTAGAATCAAACAAAGAAGATGTGTACAAGTACAAACTCATTTTCCCAGCGTTTCAGCACAGCCGTGTAATTTTCAGTTTTATTACGACACTCCTGGGATCTTTGCATATCCACATTCTTTCCGTCTTCGAAACAACTTATTACACTGCAATCCTGCAGTGTAATAAGTTGGGGGGTTTTGAGTAGGTTAAAATGTTCTCTGGTACATTACATGATCTCTCAAGCAACAAAGAGCCCACTGTGAATGTGGTGAACACCTTCGTTTGAAACATGTAGTTCTTTCTGTCTTTCAGGGTTGACGAAGATGAGGAAATCATCGTAAAAGCTATGACAGACTACTGGGTAGTCGGCAAAAAGTCAGACCAGAGAGAACTGTACGTGATCCTGAATCAGAAGAACGCCAATCTGATCGAAGTAAACGGTACGTCTCCCCTATTTGGCATAAAGCAAATGTATGTCATTCTTACCAAAAGTACACCATCTGTCCCAGTAATCTCCTCTTCTCCTTACGTTGACCCTTGTCTTTTTTTTTTCCCTTTTTCTTTTTTTTTTTTTACTACAGAGGAAGTTAAGCGGCTTTGTGCGACGCAGTTCAACAACATATTTTTCTTGGATTAATGGTGAAGACACTAAAAACTGTTGCAGGGTATCTTGACAGCATCAGCGTAATGCAATAATTGCATCGTGAAATTAACAATAACAATGAAAAGATTCCTCACATCGATTTGGTTTTTTTATTTAACCTTGAAAAATTGTAATTTTTCTTCTGTAATTAAGTGTAAAAAAAAGAGAAAAAAATCCAGGTTTTGACTGTATGTGTAATTTTCTTTCTTTCATTTTCTTTGTACATACTTGAGCGATTTGAAACAATTTTCTTTCGCATTAAAATGTGTTCATACACTTTTATAATGAACATATGACACTTTTTCAAATATATTTAAAAACTGACATGCTCATACTCCGGCTTTATTTGATGATTCCGATGCCATGTCAAAAGATTTGTGGTTTGTAAACAACTGCCCTAACTTCAAATAAATTAAGAACCAATTTTCTGCAGTGTACTGAATATTTTAAGTCTCTTTGGCTTTAGACACAAAAGCGAGTAAAGGTTTTGGAAACTCCACAACATCATTCTGATCATGAGTCACTGAAGTCAGGAAAACTCATTAAAATGTAAAGAATAATAAGGTGTGGGTCACCTCTTTGATAACTGTTCAGTGCAAATTAATTGAAGGTAAGTGAGTAGATGGTAGCATTACTTAGGTTTTTGTGGCCTGTTTTCTTTGTTTTGCTTTGTTGTTTGTTTTTTTTTTACATTTTATAACAAAGACATCTGTTCAAAATAATTAATTCCAGTTACTTTAAAAATAAAAAGGATGAGGATGGGCTAGAATAACACAAATATTAACTTGTGATGAACTCCTGGAGCACTTGAAACATGCCAGAGATCATAGAAATCTACTGTTCCGTGGTTCTTGGTAAATAACAGAGAGCACTGAATTCTTGGCACCTATGACATATTAAGCTTGTAATATCTTTTTTTGGTGCTTTTACAGGAAATGTAGTTAGCAAAATCTTACAAAAAATCTCATGAATTAGGCTTGAACAGCTTTTTCTTTTGGTTTTGTCTGAACTACATCCTAACTTGTACTTCGTCCTTTGTCCTGCAGGGGAAAAGGACAGAAAATGTGATGACATATTATCTCTTAAAAACACAGTTGCGAGTTTTGTTGACAGAGAGGTTAGAAATGTAATATTTAGTCAGGTTTTTTTAATGACCTTTAAAACACAAGTGTTGTTACTATTTTAGGACTTAAATCCACCATAAAACAAAAATGATCATGACTCAAAAATGTATTTGTGTTGATGTTACTTCATTTGGTTGTTGAACTACACTACACAGAGTTTCATGTGGAGAGAAAAAAAGGTGTGTACATTTATATATGCTGTTGGAAATTTTCTCACCTGTTTATGCTCTCCTTGTTTGAGTTATGACTTTGTCGCTGGTCTCAGAGTCAATTCTGGTCTAACAGGCAAGTTACACAAGAGTGATGTGGACACTGAAGTCTGCATAAGGTACACAAAGGAGTAAATGGAGTGTGTATAGCACTTGGTGCAGTGGCCCCCTGCCCCCAAGCTAGGCAACTGGCTCCAGCAGATCCTAGGAACAACATCAAGATCTCTGTCCAGAAGAGTGCAGTCCTAGAAACAGCTACTGCGCAGGACCCTGAAGCTCCCAGGTCCCAAGCTTGAAGGATAAAAATCACCTGCAGGGGGAAGAGGAGGGAAAAAAAACAGAGATATTATAATTTATTTGGCTTCAAAATATCACTTTTTAAATCTTCTGTCTAATTGAGAAATGTATTAAACTTATTTATGATGAACACTTTTATTTGCATCACATTGTACAATCATTTCATTAGTTTTCTGTGGATGCATGTGTATTTTTATTTTAGGTTGCTTTGCAAAGTAACAAATAATGATTTACAGTTCATTTCATTCCACATGGATTTAACCCACATAGCTGATTGCTGATTATAAATAATTCCCGTGTTCAACTATATCAGCTAAACAACTTAATATTAATACTAATTGTTACCCTTCCTACTGTAAATGCCTGATTTTATCAGACACATGCATATTGTGTAATTATACAGGGTTTGACCTTTAAAAAAAAAAAAAAAAAAGAATTTATTCCAAGCAAACGTTTTTATACAATTTTTTTCTCCACTTTTCTGGACTAATTTCAGCACACAATGGAAAGTTGTTACAACAGCAACAAAATAATCAGAAGAAGAAGAAAAGAAACTAACCAATCAGGGCTCACGTACGACTTGCAGCCAATCAGCGTAAACTTGGACAAATTTTAAAAACTCACCCGCCATGATTGTTATGTTTCTGCACTGAGCGTGTACGTTGCGCTGTCAGGTTTTAGTAAGTAGACAAAAAAGAAAAGAAAAATATTGTACCTCTTTGGAAAAAGAAAAAAGGTAAGTTGGGTTTTTAATCATAAAAGTTGTTCACTTAGATATATTTGTTAACGGAACGTTGAACTCTGCGCGAGTCCTTCTGTCAACAGTCGCGGTGGAGTGGGTTACAAAACTAGCATTGGTTGAATAATTAGCTCGTGTTCCTGGTTCGCCTTTGAAAGTATCTATTTCTACTCACTACACTTTTTAGTAGCAGTAGAACAAAACACTGTGCTGGCTCACGTTTATTTTCTCCAATTTTTGCCTTATTATATTTTGCTTTTACTCAGGTATGTAGTTGGTGTAAGGTTCACGTCTCCTTCAAATCATACTTTAATCCAGTAACACTGACGTTGACATTTGTTTGCAGAGAAACCACCAAGGAAAAAATTAAGCCATCGCGACGCCATTCCTGTCGTTGTTTTAACGCAATTGTTTGAATTTCCGGAGAATAAGAAAAGCGGGAGGGGAAAAAACACAGCGTCAATATTTTTGATCTGTTGGTTGTTGCGTCTGCAAGCTTGTAGCTAAACAGGCCAAAATGAAGCCGTTTTTGCCGTGTTACCATTTATAGTGCCTAGCCTATACCACATACTAAGAAGTGTTTTTTTTTTTTTTTTTTTGTTGTTGTTTTTTCCCCTGACAGCTCTTGCTCAGTACATTGTCCATGTTTTGGGAATTATTTTTGTGTGGTTTTAAAATTGCCACCACATGAATAATGACACTAATACGTTTAAAAACTGCCTAATTTCTATTCTTATAGCTGATTACAACACAAAAAACGAAAAAATTTTGCCATTCAGTTTTTGATCCCTCTCGTTTTTATCTAATATGACAAATGTCTCCTAATGTCTGTAATATCTATTGCATGCAATCTGCAGTACCTTTCAAAACATTATGTTTCCCTTCTTGAAAAATCCAGATACCTGATTATGGAGTCACGATTTGCTCACCTGCGGCAGCGGGACACCAGTGTGTCGATGCTTAGGGTAAAAATGTCTCGGAGAAGGTCTCATTCCCAGAAGGAGAATCGAGAACGTACTGTGAACACCCGGAGGCAGCTGGATAAACTCCCAGAGCTGGAAATGTCCTCCCTGAATGCCTCTATTGCAGTGGCCAATATGTCAACCATACAAGAGAAGACGAAAAACAATGAAAAACCTGCTAAAGGTATGGCTTCACAGTTTAAAAAAAAAATGGACTGCTCTAGCTCTAGCTGATTTGTGCCCTTTCCGATACTTGTTACTCCACAGCAAAAGCAGTGGAAGATAGGCTGAAACAGCTCGAGCGCTGGAAGGAGCGGAAGGCTCTTGAGAAGGAGAAAGAGAAGAGGGAAAGGGAACGTAAAGGGGTGTTTAAGATTGGTCTGTATCATCCAACGGGAACCATTACCTCACTACCTGCTGTCCCAGATGCCTCAGCAAAAATCCAAGAGGTAAGAGGGGACTTATCAAAAAACACTTTAGGTAACTTATTATAAAACAAGTCTGTGAATCACATCCCTATCTTTTTGTTGGTTCTTTCATAACTGTGATGACCACATGATATCAGAGGATATTCTTTTTGGTCTCAGTGGAATTTATTTATTTATTTTTGGTTATGTTTTCAGAAAAAGGCGAACACGGCTCCATCCCAAAGTATTAGAGTCACTCGTTCAATGAAACAGCAGCAGCAAGTGGAGAAGGTACTGTTTTCTTCCACGCATGCACCATTGTTTTCACAAGTTTCGTATTTAACTATTTAAAACAAAAAACTAATACTTTGTTCATTTGTTTTTCTATTGCCTCAATTTCTGCAGCCTCTGAAGATACAAGATCCAAATACTGGACTGAAGAAGGGTAAATTAACTGAATGCCCCTTAACTGAATTTTTATTTTTTTAAATGCAGCTTTTGATTAGAAGCAGTTTTAGTAATGACCTTCTTCTCTTTCTGTAGGACAACCTGCTGTGGAAAGATCAACAAGGACCCGGCTAGCTTCTGCCAAGCCTGCATCAACTACGACCAAGACCAAAGGTACAAATAATTTTAAAAAAAAACTGCCCTTGAAACCAGCCATTGAGCTTTGTTTGTTTTGCAGTACTGCAATCCTGTGTTTAGCTCTTAATTTGTGTCTGTATTATCCCATTCTACCATAGAAGCACCTGCCGTACGAGCTTTGTCAACCAGATCTGCCAACAGACCTCCAGTTCCTGTGGTAAAAGGCAAACCTAAGGACAAGACTGCAGGTATTGTCTGGTTTGGAAGCTCATTTCATATCGAAACTGGGAAGGGAAGTTAAGAAATGGCGTTGAGGGATTAAAACAAATGGATATTTGTTTGTGTTTAATGTCTCTCACCAGTGTCCGATGCAAGAACCACAAGGAGCCGAGCAAATCTTAATCCTGTGGCTCCCCTGTCTGGTGCACAAAGGAACTGTAAAGGTATCATGAACCATAAAACCAAAACAAAATTTGTTCCAAATGTGTCTGCCTCACTTTACATTGTGAACAGTTGTTGGAATTTCTCTCACCATTTTTGTCCTTCTTTATGAAACACAGAAGCAGGCAATGACACTATCCATCATGCTGTCTCAGAGGTGAGCAGTTCAGTGAAACACACGACAAACTAAACTTGTGAAACTTTTAAGTAACTTGGAGTTTAATTGCTTTGCTGCTCCTGTCGTGTGCAGGAACCTGAGCTGACAGTGCCTGAGATGCAGGACATTGAGAAAAGACCTAGTCCTCCCAGCCCGACACCATGTGCTGAGGAAGAAGACATGGTGGTGGATCAATCTCCAGCCAAGCCTGTTTCTGCTGATCTCGTCCCATCGACATCCTCATTTGCTCCAGAAGGTTTTCTCTTCCAGGCTCCGACTGGCTTGTCATCCTTCAAGTTTGAGCCTCTCACACCTCGTTCAGCAGACTCCTTCCTTACACCAAGGTCTGCTTCTTTTTTCCGTTTCATCTGCTCAAATTTTCCTTTTGCTAAATATGTACTGAAACACTGATGTTGGCCACAGTATTGCAAAACACCAATTAATAGATGTGTTTACTGCTGTTGTTACTCAGCATTACTGTGACGAGTCAGGCAGTAGTATCTTTTCTTTTTTCTTTTGGGCCCTTTTTAAAGAAAATATGTAGGCTTTAGAATTTCAGTCAATCTAAAAGCAGTGCTGTTCTTTCCATCCAGCTCCAGCTTCAACCTTCCACCAGCCCCCGTATTCAGTGATGAGCAGAGCGAATCGTGTCCACCTAAATCTCCTCTGCGCTCTCCTCCTCATACCTCTCCCACGGTTGCCCCTCCAAGTCCAGGTGGATCAGTGGAAACCAAGCACGACGTACCATATTTCAGGTACTTTTCATATTGTTTAGTCTTTCAAAAAAGAACGCCTTTTTTTTTTTTTTTTTTTTTTCTTTTAAAAACATTTTCTTTTAAATGCTTCAGATCAGAAATGGCCAATGAGACAGAGAGACTGATGAGCTTGTCTCTCCACTGGGAGTCTAAAGTGGAGGATGAGTCCATCCCAGAAGAAAGTGAGTTTATCTTCTACACCAATTGATTATTAAAACCTTGAATATTTAATTTTGGTTCTGTAGATAGTGGTTGTTTTTCATATGAGGAAAATGGTGGATTTCTCTGACTAATAGTAATTTTGTTATCTTCTTTCTCATCGTGTTCAGTGAGAGATCGCATGCGCACAGCTGTTGGCCAAGCACGGCTGTTGATGAAAGAACGCTTCAACCAATTCAGCGGTCTGGTGGACGACTGTGAGCTAGGCCGAGGGGAGAAGATCACCACCTGCACTGACCTGCAGGGGTTCTGGGACATGGTTTATTACCAGGTGATGCCTCGAGAGGTGCAACACACACATTAACACGCAAACAAGGAGAAGTGACCTAACATCTGTTTTGCACTCTTTCCGCATTCCAGGTCGAGGATGTCAACAAGAAGTTTGACGCTCTGAAAGAAGCGGAGGAGCGAGGCTGGGTGGAGGAGCACAAGCCTCCACCACGACAGAAGAAAGTAGTTAAGGTAAAGATTCCTAATTTAAGCTTTGGTTCAATAACACTGCTTTACTTTTGTCAACACACAGCTGTGCCATCATAAAACTAATTGAGTTTTATGGTTGCTGTTTCTGTAGTCATTTGCATATGAAGGCCTCCGTGTTTAAGAAAACAGCTTGTCCCGTCTTTTTCACAGAAACAGCTAGCAGCATCTGCCAAGCCTGCAGGAACTAATGCAGCAGCTAAGGCTCGTCTGGCTGCCGCAAAAGCAGCCATGAAAGCCAAAAAGCAGGCAGCTGAGGCAGAGAAGGCAGCCGGTGCTGCTAACACTGAAGACTGTCTCGTCTTGAGCTCTCAGAATCCACACCCACAAGCAGGGGCTCAAAGGCAGGACACAGTGGTCTTTGATGGAGGCTTCTTCCAGGTGGAGAGCCCAGCTAAACAATCAGGTGACTTGCATGCCAAAAGTTTGGACTTTGGATGACTCTGGATTTGGTCTAATCATATTGCACATGTTGGGTTTTTTCTTTGTTCAGTTAGGAGATCCAGCCATTTAAATGCTGCTGTGCTGCCTGGGGTCTCTCCCTACTCCACATATCTCTCACCTAGAAGGGTCACCCGGCGCTCCCTTGCGTTGGCTCAGACACCTGTTCAACATGTTCACGCACCCGCACACCTCCGCCTCACTCTCAGACAAACCCCAGAACCAAAGTCTCAGTGCGGCACTCCTCAGGCGACCCAGAGCAGAAGGGACATCGTGAACATCTCAATGGATTTCTCACCTGTCAAGGAAGTGATTTCAGATGACACCCAACCTGACGGATGCCCTGCACAAGTGTCAGAAAAAGTCTTCACAGACATTCCCTCTGTTCCACAACTCCTTCCAGCAATCCTCGAGCCAGCCGAGGATGTAACTGTTGATAACCCTGTCAGTCCAGCAGTTCCAGGCTCTCCGTGCAAACAACCTGCCGTGCCCCCAGCTCCTGAGCCCTCATCAGCCCCGAGCTTTACACTGTCGCCCTGTGCAACTCCTAGCCAACCTTCCGTCTCTTCATCTGCTGTGCAGGGCCTAGTGGAGACTCTGTGTCACACACCAGACAGCACAGTCGTTGAGGTAAAATAAATTTCCCTCAATTCTGTTTTGTGCTTCAGAACAAAATTTTTTTTTTTTTTTTTTTTTTGGGGGGGGGTGTTTTCTAGCCATGTAATGAATATATTATTCTCTCGTAATTTTAGGAAATTTCTGGACTGGATTTTGAGAGATACCTCCAGCCCTCAGACAGATGCAGCCTGTCACCAAGGGACACAGTTGCGACAGAGACACTGTCACCCATGGCAGTGGATGTAGCGATGGAGAGTCCTAGAGGACAAGCTACGAACTTTCTTACTGAGAAAGAGGCTGGTAAGACTAATGTTTTATAACTTGGCAACACTAACTAATGAAAGAGATTTTTATGTTAAAGTGTTGTTGTTGTTTTTTTTGGGGGGGGGGGGTTTGTCACCACATTTTTAAAAACTACACATTTTCACCATTTTATTCATTCTTTTGCTCACTTCTGTCACGACAGCACTGCCAGTGGTGTCTTCGGTGTTAACTCGTCACTCACGACAGGTCAAAGTTTTTCCACTTTTCTTCTAAACACTAGGGTTTTATGGAGTGGTTAAGTAGATAGATCGATCCTAATGTTTTGTCCAAAATTGTCTTTGTGATTTTTCTCTTTGGATTTTTTTTTTTTTCCCCTTTTTATTCTTTAGGTACAGACAGCAGAGTCTGCCTTGCTTCTCTTCACCCCAGACCTGAAGGACAAGATACGCCAGTCAGTCTGTCCGAGTGACCTCATGGTCTTCACCCCTCCTAATATTTAGTAAAGAGACTGAAGAAAGTAAAGAAGTGTTTATTTTTGACTTGTTTTAGCAACTTTTTACACTTTTTAATATTAAAAAAAAAAAAAAAAAAAAAGATTTTTGACGTTCTTAGATGAGTAGAAAAGTTTTCTCACGCAAAGTTCTAATTAAAGTTTTGGTTACAACCAATAAAGTGTGTGTGAGGTCATTGTATTAATATTTTCACTTCATAATGCTCTAAACTGAACCAACAAAACTAAGGACATGATAGCTCCATGTTGTTCTGACAGCATTATTTGGCTTTTGTTTCATCTTATCTAGAGCAACCTGAGATTCTGGGTGGTGCTTTTATTCCATTATGTTTCTTGTGACCAGCTGGTAATAGTCAGAGGCTGGGAAGAAAAAGTGGTTGAAGAATTCATCGACAGTCTTCATCTTAAGTTCCAATTTGCAGTCTTTAGTGTTGTTTTCTGCTGGTCTGCACATGATTTCACCTTCAGGATCGTCTGTGTACTCTAAAGGAAATAAACATGTTAGGCATTTTAGTTCTGACACAATCATTCTGAGAATTTGAAAGTACAAACCAGTTTTAAATATGTGATTTGTGAAGTGTGTATTTACTGTGCATGTCTAGCTTACATTGAATACAATAAATGTCCCTTCATTTTCTGAACCATTCTTATGTAAAACTTTGGGTCTATGAAATTTTGAATCTGTAATGATGACAGTAGGATAACATCAAGGGAAAAGAATTTAAGCTTTCTTAGGTGGTCAGTCTGCAAAACATTTAAGCATTTTCAAGGCGAAGTTATGGACTCGGTTTACATCCCAGTCACCACTGAAATGAAAGGTTATTGGTTTAAGTTCTTCAAAAAAACCCTGCCCAGGCAAGATAAGACCTGCTTCTAGAAGGCCTGAAGTCCTATTTAAATATACACACACAGGCATGCATACACTGAAACTATAAACCAAACCTGCAGGCTCGGGTATCTCGTTGGCTTCCGTCTTGACATCCCACTGACTTCCATCCTGAGCACTGGAAATCCCAGTCTGCAATAAAGATGGGATTTTATCTTATTAAATATTTTAGCAAAGTTACTGCCAGTTTTGTGGCATATTCCAGAATCACCCTTCACAGATGCAGCCCCAGTCATCTTTTTGTGCATATAGTGTTGGTTGTTTTGTCAACCAATACTGGCCTGTATCGGCTAGTAAAACTGCCAGAAGGAAAAATGAGTAACACTGAAAGTAAATGAATAGGGGAAAAAATACAGGAGCTTGTTAATTTTGAAATATATAATTATGTCACAGCTTGCAAAAATATGTTTGGTCCTTAATATGTTTGAACAACTACATATTTTACATGTGACATGACATTACAAGGTTAGCAGATACAGAGATTATGAAAGCGTTGAGACAGGATCTGACCAACTGGAAGGGGCTGTTTTTTGTCTGTATCATCTCTTCACTGACCTCCACCTCAGGCGAATCCTTCCTGGTTTCAGTGTTGGACCCAAAAACCCGATGGTCCTCCTTCAGTGTTTCAGAAACCTGCTCACATGTAACTTCTGCGCAGCCCAGAAGCACCTCAAAAAACTCAAGGAACGTAATCTGCAATGGAAAGAACAGAACAACAGCTCTCATGATTCAAAAAGAGTAATATTGTACCAAAAAACAGCTGAATGAGTTTACTGATGTAAACAGACCTCCAGATCAACACTGGCAGAAAGGTTGTCGGAGTTGTGGCTTTCTGTATTGATGATCTCCAATAACCTCCTTGTGGTCAGCTTATGGTCCAACAAATGGAAATCCTGCAAGTGGTTACAACATGAGGTTTTAACTTTGATTAATTGTTTTTGTGATAAATAGGCATGTCATTCATCCTATCTGCTGTTGTTGTTGATAAAGACATTTAAATCAGATTTGTTTGACCATAAATCCACTTTAATTTTTTTAAAGTATTGTATTAATGTCAAATCTGGGACATAAAACTTTCATTCAGTTTTATTTATATAGTGCCAAATTACAACAACAGTTGTTTCTGTGTGCTTTATAATATAAGGGAAAGACGATGCAATAATACAGGGTTAACCCAAACAATCAGATAACTTCTAACAACAAGCACTTGGTTATAGTGGGAAGGAAAAATTCCCATTTAACAGGAAGGAAGAAACCTCCAACAGAACCAGGAGGAAGAGCCACCTGCCGTGACCAGCTGGGAGTGAAGGGAAAGAGGGAATAGAGCAGCAGTAATCATTTAATACTGAGAAGCTTTTAGTTTGCACTGATGAAACAGGCAGCAAAAATGTAATGTACTATTTATACAAGCAAAGAAAAGTGTTACAGTTTGTTGCACCTTGAACATCCACAGCAGGTGATGGCAGGTCATGGTCTGTTCATCCCTGGTGGCTGTGCAGAAAAGCTGAAAGACTTCCCAGCACCTCTTCATATAGTTCATAGCCACCACTCCAACGTCTGGCTGCCTAAACAGAAAGCCTGGACAGACGCAACTATTGTTAATGAACAGTTAGTACTACATACTATAGAGTTAAGCAAGAGTGTTAAACACTACAACATCAGGATTCTACAGGAGTATCAAAACCTGTGAAGAAACCCAATTGAGGAACCAACAAACTACTAAACCAAAACACTTTTCTTTCACCGATTTGCTCTTTTAGTTCTGATTACAGTGTCGTTTGCTGTTACCTAGCAGTACCGCTGATGAACGGATTGTCTCTGAAGTTCACCAGCTAGTGAAATACAATTTAAATGAATCACATACAATTGGGTCTGTAGCATGTGTAAGCACCTTTTACATTCTTAGCATTTGGAAGGATGTCATCTGTCATCAGTTTGGAAAAACAGGCAGCCAGAAGGTGCTTTGGTGACCTGTAAATAGAGAAAAAAATGAATTATTACAGATAACTGATCATGATTAATCCCGATTAAACAAAGTTTTCTTGAGTATAAACAAACTGATTTTATTAAGTTTATTAAGGGACACCCCAGGCAGTTTCATTGTGATATCTTCTGATAAAGATAGGAACAGGTTCCCTTACACCATGTCTTTACTGTGGATGTGGTGGGCCACAATGACAAGATAGCTGATGAGCTTGCGAAGCAGCACAGGCGTGAAAGGCGAGTGTATCTCTGCTGGATCAACATCCTCTGAAACACACAGAGTGAAAGCGGTTAAAATAACCTATAAATACTCTCAGAGGATCATTCAGTGTCTGCTGTGGAGCAGTCCCTTTCACCTCTGATAAGACGGTCTATCTGTGTCAGAGTTATGCCGTGATGATGAATGTTACAGTCTTTGAGCAGGCGCCAGAACTGAAGACGGGACAGCAGGAGGGTGTTCACCGGGGAGTGGGCATAACCAAGCCTGCTGTAGAAACTACAAATTGACCTCAGCTCTCTTTCTTGCCTCAGCACCACAAACTCCACCTGTTACACATGATACACGGTTTCAGGGTGGGAACACGGCTGTAAATGAGGACGCTGGGCTGAGGACTGACCTGTTTGCGCTCTGTGTCACGTTTTCTTTCCGGGATCATGTCCAGGAGACAGTCAATGTTCAGAGCCATGTCTGGTCCCAGTAAAGATGAGTTACTATGTGACAGTGGGAACGCACCTATGACAAATTTCAGAAGGATTTCAAGACTGCAGGATTGCTTATTTCCTCCTTTACTATTTTGAACATACTCTTGAATACTGTTGCTCCTTACCGAGAGGAGCACTATGTGCTCTCAGGTTGGGTGTGATAATTTGGTCATCCACAAAGTGTCCCTCGAATGCACGCCCGTCACTCAGTGTGAATTTTCCCTAACAAAGGTGACATTTTTCTGAATTTTACAATCAGAGTTGATTCATTCTGCACTTTTAATACATCAATAAGAAAGCATACTGTGGATTTCTCTAAACTTTTTCCAGCTGACAGTGAAACACACCTGCCCGTGCTTTTTATTGTTCTTCCATTCTCCTTCATAGATCGCACCACCAGCGTAGTAAAAGGTTCCCCATCCATGCCTCTGACCCTGAGCAAATTCCCCTGTGTATCGATTGCTCTGGGAATACTGAGATCCATCTTTTCGTCTTAAATTCCAGACATGTGTGCCTTGGCCATGCTGCCGCAGGAGCAACCAAAACATAAATCTGATTCAAGAATTAATTTTTTTTAAGCTTTATAACTTCATATATAATTAAACTAGGGTTTTCTTTCATACCTGCACTCCATCCTGCCATGCCCCAACATACTTCTGTCCCAGATTCAGCCACCGCATCGTGCCCTTTCCATGCCTCTGGTTGGTCTTCCACTCACCAGAGTAAGTGTTCCCAGAAGGGTAGCTATCAGGAACAGATGTTATTGCAGGGTAATTCAAATACAACACCAGATGAGGAGATATATTCACCTGATGCATACCATCTCAGTCCACATCCTTCTCTGTTGTTCCTCACCCAATCTCCTTTGTACCAAGAGTTTTTTTCCTCGTTATAATACGCCGTACCCTAGCACAAACGAGACCAATTAAAAAGAGACAACCAAATTCCTAAAAAATGACAAAATCAATGGTAAATCATACCTTTCCATGTCTCTTGCCCTGATGCCACTGCCCGCTGTAAAACAAGCTGTTTTGGGTACATTTGTAGGTTCCTGTCCCATGTGGTATACCGTTGTAAACCTCCCCCTTATAGGTGCTGCCATCTGCCCATGTATAAGTGCCCTGGCCCATGGGAATATTGTGTACAAACTCTCCCTATTAGATAAATTCAATTCAGTATTTTGCCTGCATTCCTTTATCAAAGACTTTGCCTCCACATTATGTTTCATTACACCTTACTGACCTGTATTTTTATGAGTGTGTATATAAAGGATGGCTGTTTTTAGAAATGTTACATATACATTGACTTTTCAAAAACCCTGCTTAAGAAAGGATACTGTACAGTTAGTTTTTAATGCATAATTTCTGTATGCTACCTCATATTTTAGTCCAGCTGCCTGTGTGAATGTGCCGAATCCATCCATAAGTCCTTTGGAAAACATGCCCTTCACAAAAATACAATTCAAACATACATTTTTGTTATTTGTTTGATGCATTTTTTTTGGAAGGATATAAACACATTTCAAAATATATTATAATATAATAAATCCTTAATTGATTTATGAAATTAGGTCATTATTTGTATTTGAAATTCATTTGTAAAGCTGTACCTTGTACACATGGCCTCCTTCAAAATAAGCTACACCTTGTCCATGAAACTGCCCTTCACAGGTTTCCCCTTCATATCTGTCAGAAAGACACCAAACCTCACACCCTGAGTAACTTATACGTTCTCTAAAAACAATTCACGTCGTGAATAACAATGTACCTCTGTTCAGTTAAGATAACAAGTGGGGGAAGTTCATAGTTGCCTTCGTCCTCGGGCTGCTCGTCACTGTCAGGATGATTCTGGAGCTTGATTTGGCTCATCGTCATCGACTTTTAAGATCGTCTACCCTCCTCCGTTTTGGATGTCATACCCAACTGTTATTGTTTTCCCTTTTTATTATTATTTTTCCCAATCAAACATTTTCCTTAGCCTCTTTTCTATTTCTCATCTTGTCTCAAGTACTGCACAAGCTGGGAATAGGAACTTAACCATGGCAACGGACGCTTACAACTACGGAAGCCTGAAAGAAAGCCTTCATTTGAGTTTGCTAGGCTAATCCTTGGTCACACCCTGACCTGGTGGGCTTTGAATGCGCAACTGATCTAGTATTTACGATAACCTTAATAAAAGGCATTTTGTGAGCGCAAATAAGTAAATAATAAAACATATTTTCCAGATACAGCAGTCGGACACTTTCAAGCGTCATTAAACACTCATTATGGATTTCAAAGTAATGGAAAATACATTATTTCCATTGTTAAATTACTTCTGCTAATCTTAAATCGGCATTTGCTACTGGAAATTTAGATAGTCTGATGTGTATAACGTTTACAAATCCAGTGGCTGATAAAACGATCCCAAATCTTGTGGTCCTAAAGTGACGATATTTACAGATCGTTTGCTTTTCTGCATTTGCCTTCAGTAATTTTACCACTCAGGTGTGAATCTAGGTTGACCTCACTCCAGTAGCAGACCCATTCAGTCAACACAACACAATGCAAACCTGTAAATAAATGATTTAAAGTAACAGAGACAGAATACATATATTTTTCCAGTATCTTTTTTTATTGTTCTGTGTAGTGTATATTAAAATAAAAAAATATAATATGTAATATACATTTTTAAAATCTAAACACAACTAAACATGACATTAAATCAATAACAAACCATTTAACTCTACAATATACCATAAGAGTGGTTTGACAGAAGTAATCTGGAGTGAGGACACATTTGAGTTATCTTAAATCAGTTACTCCAACAGTTCCTTCCTTTGCAGACTCAGTATTGTGAGATGACGTCCAGGTTAGCGAGGTGCCTCATGGTTGGCCTGCCGTGAGGACAGTTCCATGGATGCTCGAGCTCCCCCATGTGAACCACGAGCTTCTTCATCTCATTAACACTCAGAGCAGTGCCGATCATCACCTGATGAGCAGAAAATGTATCAAAAAGCATTTTTAAAATAATGTTATGCAATTTCCCTATAATGACATTTTTAAAAGATCTTAGATAACTACAAATTACTAGCATTACTAACAGGGTGTATCATACCATATAGTTTATGTATGTAGCTTTCCAAATCAAGCTTCCTCAAAGATGAATATCATTTCTGAGTCCAAAAAAAACGTAATATCACGATGGGCAAAACAATCTAGAAATCGAGACTTCAAAAGTGGACTTTAGAAACCAATAAGTGGCCACGTCCATCCTTTATATACAGTCAATGCTGCAATCTATGACTATCCAGTCAAAACTTGAGTGAGCACTTAAAAACAACGTCACAGTGATATAAACTCACAGATTTCCGACAAGCTCTGGAGGCGAACATCTGCCTGACTCTGGATGGTCGACACATAACCCCTGGACTGTCGCTCAGCATGAAGATCAGTTCTTCGATGTCTGATGGACCGAATGTCCAGTTTTTACTGGTGGGCAGTGAGACCAACTTCACTCTCTCCATCACCTGAGCTGCAGTCCCCAAAAAATAAACAACAAATATAAGCTTCATATTTGTAACTGTCAAAATAATCAGATCACTTTTAATCCCTGGTGCAAATTGTATTACCGTCCTCATCAATCAGAAATTCAAAGCCATTGCCCTTGAAAATCTCGATGTTCTCTATGAGTACGTTCTCACTGACTGCAGTGAGGTGAAGTTTTTGTGGGCTGCAAACGGAAAAAGAAAATAAATAAAAACATACTCGGATTGCCATTGGAAACATTCCAAACACAGTTTTACTCAGTGATTTACACTCTTACACAATGAGCTTCTGCCCTTGGAGTACTGTGTGCTGCTGTAGCATCTCAAAGTTGTACTTCTCATCTGTGGCATGCTGATCAATCATGAAAAGGTCCGACTTGAGTTTTGTGATAATGAAGCCCAGGTTAAACTGACCGATGATCTCCATTTCTTTAAACATTTCTTTACTGAAGGGATTAAAAACATTTTTCTTTTAATTATTTGTTTGAAAATTGCACACCGACAGTTAAGTCCATACCTCTAAAATCTACCTGATCTCCTTCTTGAGCTCTTCTTCTGCACTCTGGTTTTCTCCTGGATTGATCTTGGCTCTGAAGCGTCTGTACAGCAGCTCTTCCCCGGCCCTTTGTTTCTGCTGGTCATGTAACCTCCTCATCTTCTTTGCAAGCTCTGCTAAAGAGAACTGAAGATGCACAGTCCTCCTCTGCAGGGAGACTGGAGCATCCACTGTCAAGGGAGGTTTCTCACCAGCGTTTGAAAAAGTGCTGGATTCTTCTTCTGAAGGGAAATGTGGATCGTCTTTCCTGGCCCTCTTGGCCTCTGGACTGACAGCAGAGTCCTCATAAGGAGTGCATGCTTCAGTCTCTAACTCTGGATCTTCGGGAACAGTGTGAATGTTGCCTGATGTCTCTTTAAAAGTTTCATTATTAACACTCGTTCTGTCCACTTTTGGAGGACTGGACTCCAGGTCAGAACACTGAATATCGGGTTTTGCTTCAGCTGTGTTACAACTGGACCCAGCACTGTCTTTTTGAGAATCAGTGTCCTCGCAGGACATCACTCGGTACCTAAACCCATCTAGCACCGACTTCCCTGCCGACGAGCATTTATCCAGCTGTCTTGTGTATTTTAATGGAGATTTTAAACTTGAGTTGCAGGAAGTTTTTACAGGATCCTTAAAAAAAGACTGCAGTGTTTTCTGTGTTGTGCCACTGCCGGAAGCTTTTTCCTTACTCGACTTCCCAGAACTGGAACTGTAATGACTTGAAAAAGCAGCTTTTAGGCCGGCCAGATTCAGGGATGACTTTGGGCTCAGAATAACAGATTCGGTGTCCTCCTCACGTTCTGCCTTGTTCTCGTTAGACAAGACAGTTCGGCAAGGTTCAGATGTTGATGTTGCATCTATGAAGAAGCACAGAAACAAAATGAAACTTTTAAGAACAGCTAATAAAAATACCATTCATTGGAAAAGGGATAATTAAATACTGAACACAAAATGTGCTGATTTGATTAAACCTGGCAGGGTCCATATGCCTATGATATCCCATGAAGTAACTGTACATTATTGTCTTGGTAGGACATTTCTGAAAATAATATATGAATCCATGCTTCATTTGATAATACTTTGTAATACTTTATGGACTTCTCCCATAAAGTAAACAGATTTTGTAAAAAGATTCTACACGTGGCCATGCATTATTAGAAGATAAATACTATGTAGCTCTCATGCTCCCACACTTAATTAACTCATAACCATGGCGTTATTTCCTCCTTCCCTTACATTACTAACCAGTGAGCGCAAGGACAAATATTCCTAAAAACCTCTCAGTGTTGCTATTTTACCGTATTATTAATGTAAAGATATGAGGGTCTACATGTAAAGGTGTATTCTTACTGGTGCTGGGTGCAGGTGTATAGTTCAGGCTGATCTTATTGACTCCACCCTCATATATGGCGATGAGAGAGGTCTTCAGAATAGCCAACAGGAGTTTCTCCTCCTGAAGGAAAATCTGTCGCTTGTCCGGGGTTACATTCACATCCACACACTCTGAAAACACAACGCACATGCACTCAGGGAAATCGAACGGGTTCCATAAATTACATCAGCTTGATTAATCCCCATTTTCTCACCTGAAGCAACAGCTACGTTCAAGGCAACAAATGGATACTGATGTCTGTTGTACATGTGATACACTTCGTTTACGAGTTTGGTCACCTGCAGGGTGGGAATAACCAGAGTTCAGGCAGGAATGATGAATTCTGACACCTCCTCATAAAGCCACTCAGCAGGAATTACCTTCAGGGGGTCACAAGGCCGACTGTTAATGAAAAAGAACTGCCTGTCTGTGGTGCTTCTCCCAACACCGTGGTCACCTTGAGACACAAAACCTGTGATCCTGTCAAAAGCAAACAAAATAATAATAATTACAAAAAAGAAAATAATAACAAGAATTGTGCAAAAAGGTCTTCCTATAAAACACTCACGAGAAAAGCTGTTTGGGTAGATCTGCACCCTTGAGTCCATATTCTTCAATAACATTTTCAGTGGGAGAAACTTGCTGGAAAGGTAGAAGACTCTGCAGCTGCAAGATGTACAGCCAGCACATAATCACAGAAAAAAAAATTAATATGAAATAAAACATTTAGCAAGCACATGAACCGCTTTTTGACAAGCCTCTTTTATGAAGTATCAGGCCAGTGGCTTTGTTGTTATTAGCAACAGCATATTAACCTGCTTTGGTCCAAATATGGCTCCAATGTTGTCTCTCATACTTTGGCTGCCAGTAGTGCTGAGGACTGTGCTGCGCTTTCCCTGCCCATTTTGGTTGGAGCAGGTAATGCGCACTCCTGTAGAAATGATACAGTAGGACTGCAGCACATGTATCATTTTGGCATACTCCTAAAAACACAGAACAAGATAATAGCCGTTATTAAGGTCTGTTGACATTGTTGATCTAATTTGTTACTTTAAAGTTAAACTTGGCATAGAAAATACCCACTCTTGCCGCCGCCTCTCATCTAGGACAACTCCAGAGTAGAACAAAGCCCAGGAAACTGGCTCTGGAGCCCGAGTTGTATGTTGAGGCGAACCAGCCCATCTCAGAGATGTGACCTACCACGTACCACAAGCTAGTTTTGAAAGCCACGGATCAACACACCAGGACCTTGTCCCTGATCACCGCTCACCGCACTGGGACTGGCTCACGGGTGGAACCCTGGTAACCCTGAGTTTTTAACCCTTGATTTTTTTTTGGACTTCATAGGGGTTGTTAGAATCGCTCTTTGTCTGGCTCCTCACCCAGGACCAATTTGCCTTGGGAGACCCTACCAGGGACAAACTGCCCCTGACAACATAACTCCTGGGATCACCGGAACGCACAAACCCCTCCACCGCGATAAGGTGGCGATTCACAGAGGGGGCACCTGAAGCCCACTTTTGGAAAACTCAGTATGTGAAGAAAGACAATGAAAGAGACGACTGAATGCCCGACCTTCTTAATATTGCGTTGAAACTCCTTGTGTCGAACAGGCAGGGTGGAAAAGAGCTGCTGCAGGCTGACCGTGGTGCCCTGTTGCCGAGGATGAGGGGTCCTCTGCACTAGGTGGCCTTTGTGGTCAAAAACCAACTTTGTGCCCACCTGGCTGGACTCGTGGCAGGTAATGACACTTAAGTCACTACAATAAGGAGCAAGAGCAAATTTTAGCTGGCAAATAATTTAGTTTTATATCTAAAATTACCGCAGAACGTGAAATACTTTACCTCAGAGCACATAAAGAGCTCAGGGCTTCACCTCTGAAGCCAAATGTTTCCACGTGGATGAGGTCAGAGAAATCCCTCAGCTTTGATGTGTGATGCTTCAGTGCTGTGGAACACACAGATGATTTCTTCTTAACAAACAAGCACAGGCAGATATTGTCTAATTACACAGATACAAAGGTGACACTTACTCAGTCCTTCAAAGTTGGCCTCCTCAACACCTTTGCCATTGTCTGCCACCTCCACTTGTTCAGCTCCACTCTCCTTCAGCTTGACATCTGCAGCATGCAAACATGTGATACATTAAACTATATCTAACAATGCAAAACAGTATTATTAGGCAAACGGGACTCTATCGAAAAATACTTTGGGTAAATATTTAATTACCAATGTTGGTGGCTCCTGCATCAATGCTATTCTCCACCAGCTCTTTGACAGCAGTGGCCAAAGTCAGCACCACCTGTCCCGAGCAAATCTGATGCACCGAGTGCTTATCAATAGCTCTGATGGCCCCGGCAGGTTCAGAGCTGCAGCAAAGAAAAGCAATGTTGAATTCCAGTGTACAAGGTAACAAAAGTTTAAAAAACACAAATATATGCATATGAACAAATGCTCTCGCTAGCTTACCATGCATCAGACATCTTCGAAGAGTGGAGTGACTTGAGAGTTTAAATTTGTTTTTTTCTGTAAAACACCGAATAGTTAGTCCCTGCCGTCCCTTCTGTCAAATAGTATCATTGGCACTGCTTGCCAGTACATCCACTACCCGACACCATGCTGTAAACACAAACCTAAAGCAAGTCCCGCGCGAACTGCGCAGATTGCTCGCGAGCGTCACGTGTGCGCAGAACAGCGCAGCTTCCTATTAAAAGCAGCAAAACAGTAATATAATGAGTGCGTAAGAACACAGCCTCAAAAATAAATACAATAGTAGCAAAAAAAGTAAAATAAATGGCACTGTTAGAGTAAGTATTTTCAAAGCTGTTGCCTAAAGCTTAGTATTATTTCATCACCAAACCGACTCCGTAACGTGTCAGGGCGAATGTGCAATTATCCAGTTTTTAAAAACGAAAAGACGACTTTTTAACTACAGGGACCACCTCAGTGTCTTGACTTTTTAGTTTCATATTTTTCAAATGCGCTTATGTTAATTTTACTTTAAGTTTTTATTTTATTTTATTTTTTTATTTTACAAAAACATAGATTAAATAGAATAAATAAGTTAACCTTTTGGCTTAATACGCTTATTGTCAGACGGTCCCTGTAAGGCTGGGGAACGCAAAACATGGCTGTCCATTGACATGGTGAACCTTATGGCATTTTTCATACAGCTTTTCGGACTTTTCTGCCGTTGTACATTTTCACAAACTGGGATTTAACGTAGAGTTTGACTCATCTTATTGCAGACATGGGGCAGCTTTTTTATTTTTATTTTTTGTCGGGCAGCGTGGTGAATTAAGCGTTTTATTTTGCCATGTCATCGTTATTTCCCGTACTAAAATGTACAGCTCACCGTCCGACAACGGACTCGTGCAGTCGGAGGAATGTTCTGGCAGCAGCGGCCTTTTGCTTCGGCATAACCGTAAACCCAGCTGGAGGCAGGAGGCAGACAGTATCGTTAGCCTGCTAAACTTGGCGACTGAAGAGGACGACGAAGTCCAGTTTGACAGTAAGCAGATTTTCGTTGCTGTGTTTTACAACTGCTAAACTCAAAGGTTTTGTTTACACCGGTGTCAACCAAACGTCCGTGACGGTTGTCCACATTGATTGAGTGAAATGTGAGTTTTGGAGTTGTCGAAAGTCCACACCTGCATTTTTACTTATGTAATATAGCAGGGGCGTAGCTAAGAAGTTAAGAGTCCGTGTGACAAGCCATCCTCTGAGAGACCGTTTATTTTAACTGCATGAACAATTTTAAGGATCAGCTTTAGTCTTCAGCAGAGGCGGAGCCAGACATTTGAAACACCCGGGGCTTAGCCCTAAAGGGTAGTATGCATGTGGTATTTTTTTTTTTTTTTTTTTTTGGGGGGGTGGGGTTAGAAATGACTGAAAGATTAATAGGCTCTGTTTTGAGTTTTGTTCAAAAAAGAATGACTTCATATAGGGAAAAATATATATCACATGTGCAGGACATCTTAAACTAGTTTTTTAATTAAGCAGCAAGGCAGAACAAAGTCGGGGCTGTATCAAGACACAGGGACTAAACCCCAATTCAACCAGGCAGAACTGATCCTGAATTAAAACAGGACTACAACAGTTCAAAATCAGGACTACTGAGGACTTAACCAAGACAGAACCAGAATCAGAACTAGATGATAGTAGCACTAAAAATCATCATAGACCTGCACTACACTTATTTTTTTAATTCTACCAAAGTACAATATTTAGATTGAGAAAAGTTTATATAATTATTTATCCTTGTTGTGCGAACAAGCCTGCATAACTTAATAAATATAGAATTTGAAAAATAGCAAACCTAAAAAGAAACACTAGGTACGAGATACATGAGGACCTATGATACGGTGATACTTTTGACAAATGACCATTTGACTAACATGTGTGTCTCACCTGCTCTTGTTCATCTCTGTTCTGTCCTCATTCTCCATCTCCCTCTCTGTTCCTCTCTCTCCCCCTTTGTGCTGACAATCATCAAATATACAGTTGAAACCACATATTTATGTACTGTTCAGATCAAAACACAAACACTTTTTAATTGTAACATCAAATCGGACTAAATGTTTATTTTTTTAGATTGATAAATATAAAAAACATATTTGTTAACTTTAAGAGTAAAGAGAGAAACTATCTGTATTTCTTAATTGCAAATGGCACCAAATTGTATTCAAACTGAGCCACACTTATGGAGCTCCACAGTTCTTTTCCTGGTGTTTTGGTTGACATCTCTTGATTTTCCCATTTCAAAAAAACAGGCTCTGTGTTTTGCCTTATATGCATCCACAGCTGTGCCACCAGTTTACTCACATGGACTCTACTAACCTATCAGAAGCTTCTTCAGCTCAGAATGGAATCGTCTGGAGTTTTCTTATTAATTAACAATAAACTTAGTGTATATGTACTCCTAAATTTGATCAAAGTGATAAAAAATAGACAGCTCTGTCTCTCTTTATTCTGACATTTAACTAATTCAAAAGATATTTCAATATTTATCTAAAACAAAAGTTTACTCTAAATTGATGTTGTACAGTAAAAATGTTTTAGGTTTTCTCCCTAAAGTGTATGTAAATATCTGGTTACAAATGTGAATATCCTGCTGTGTACTGAAATCCCTCTTGTTTTGCATAGAAATATACTGAACAACATACAAAGCATAATATATAAAATAACATTTACCTGAGTTTTTTCTTTGAAAGAAGCCTCTAATGTCCATTCTTATATTTCAGTACATAACTGAAACCGATTTAGTCGGGGAGGGTAAGAACTGAAAATATGAAATAAACACACGTAAGCTAAGACTCTAAAAAAATAGCATTTGTTCGGCTTTTCATTTCGCCATTTGTTGATTCACTTGAAGAGCGAGTAACGTAATATTGGTCAAGTGATCAGTTTGATATCAATCTTTCGTGATGCACCGTCATATTTACATTATTTGTACGGTATGAATGATTTTCTTTGGTAACTGGTCAAACTTAAGCTCTCCTTAGTATGCCTGGCTCCGTTTCTCCAACAGCGCACACAGGCAGCAGCTGCCCCGCCCCCTCGCTCAGTCACTTAGTGCCTGAGCTCGGATCATACCAATATCAGGGGGGATTCACGCACAGTCGTAAATTCCCACAGTGTGCACTATGTGCTTCGAATATTGTGTGTACTTTTTGTTTTATACAGTTGTCAGCCAGGCATCTAACTATGAAAAAATTACACTCCAAAAGACCCCGGGCTTCTGACAAAACAACCCGGGCTTCTGACAAAACAACCCGGGCTTAAGCCCAGTAAGCCACCCCCACGCTCCGCCCCTGGTCTTCAGCCTCAGCCTCCAGTCATGATATCGTGCACAGTACCCTCCAATAAGTATTAATTGAATATGGTGCTTGCAAGCATATTCAATCTTTTCACCTTTGCAAAACCCATTTGAGCTGGGTATGCATTAAAATGTTAACTTAAAAAGCAATCTCATTAGTTGGATGACGTATTGTAGTATCCATTGTTTGAGTTTCCTTTTACTTGAAGCAATCAAAGTAGCATGAATTAGTACAGACATTAAAAAATAATACAAACACTCCCTTTATTGTGGATAGCTGGTACCCAGCCAGATCCACTTATACTTAAGTATAGTGGCAGCTGTCCTGTTTAAGGCATGTTTAGAGTGAAATGAATTCTGTTAAATGCTACCATTTACCTCAGTGATTGTATTAGATTTAGGATTTGAAATAAACTTCAGTGAATGTGGCCAAAAGAAGAAGCTACCGTAGCTTTATAACTTTTGCTGATTTTGATTGCATGTAAGCTTCCTCTACTTTTGCTGTCTTCATCCTGCACTCTCTCCTTCTCACCCTCTCTATCCTCCTCCCTCAGGCTTTGTGCTGTCACCAAAATGTAAATGTGACAGTGAAACAAAATGTACAACAACAACAATAAAAGCAGGATTTACATCGTTTTATGATAGTATTCTAATTGAATATAGGCTTCCACTGCCCGTTGATAGCTAACATCCTTCTGGCTTGCTCTGGAGTGCTGTTGTGCTGTAAACAAATAATGAAGCCCAATTCAAGCAGAATGGGAATAAAATAAACTACACTGGCTCCTTGGCTGGCATAAAGCGATATGGCAGTAGACTTATGGACAGCTAATAATCTTTAGCGCTCTAGCCTACATCGGCTAAGGTTTGTGATGCTATTTAGAGAATTTGGTGATGAAAATTAGGGGTGCTTGTCCCCCCACCAGAAAGGCTCCAAACCCTTTGAAATACACTCGTATATATTTGTGTGTTTGAGGTCTCATTTATGTTTTGGGTTTTGAGGTATGTGCGGCTGAAATGCCTGACTGAATTAAAGCAACCATACCTATTTATGCATGGCCTATCCCTTTAGTTCTTAGTGTCACAGAGAGAAATAATAGTCTTTACATGTGAATTTACTCCATAGAGCCTTCAAATAAAGTGAGTCACAAAGAGGCAGGTCTAGCCTGACCTTCCTCCTTTACATAAACAGGATTTAAAATACACCTGGTTAATGTTTGCTTCACACGTCAGGCCCTCCCTGTGTACGAATTCTGCAATATTATAAAATGAGAGTGACGACGGAGACCATGCAAAGACCCCTACATGCACATCTTCTCCTAAGCTCAGTCATTTTGTGCGATAGGTGGAGGGGGGCCTGTGTCCACTGGATAAGGCAGATAAGCATTACTGTTGTGCACACCCCCTTATGCATAAACAAGATGAGCAAATTTTTTCTTGAAGTTGAATCATTAGTGTAGCTCTGAGGCCTTAATATTGCACCGAAAGGGTTTTCACACAGAAGAATGGATATAGGAGAAAGAAACATTGTAGAAATTATAGCAAAAGTTATTGAAGAAGGTAAGACAGCTGTGTCAGAAATCTACTCTGTGAACTTTACAGAACAGTCAGCTGCTTTCACAAGTGCTTATTTGATCTCATTTTCAGTGTTTTTCTTTCTTTTTGTCCTATGTTTAGCTTCAGACACAGACGATAACCGTGAGGTGTTGATGGCTGGTAGGCATTATCCGTCAATCCAAGAGTTTGCCTCAGCCATCCCCAACCACCTTCTCCTCGGGTCTTTGCTCGAGCACCTGTGCTTTGTTTACGAGAGCAATCCAGCTCGCTCACGCATGCTGTTTAAAGGTAGCCATCGAGATCCTATACTAAGAACTGACATTTAGTTAGAAGAGAAATCCAAATACAGTTCATGTTTAGCATTTGGTTCATGTGTCACATAGGTTTAAGTATTTTATTGCTCCTCTCACAGTCATAGGTCAGCGTTTAGCTGCCATGAATCTCCTTTCACCTCTGGCAATAAGTGATGAATTCAGCACCGTCAGACTCCAGCATAACCGGGCCTTCACCGAGCTGCTTAATGCTGCCAGCTCCTCACTCTACCCTCAGGTAAGTGGATCTGTTGCCAGCACCTACACTGCGTGCTTGGAGTCAGTATGTTAGTTCTAATCAACATTTTTGAGCAAATTCTGTACTTTGATAAACCTTCTTTGCCGCCTGCTGTGTCAAAGAGTGATCATTGTGATTATCCTCGTCTTGGTTTGCAGGGCCTCGGAACAAACGCACACAATCCTTCTCTAAGGTAAATTGTATTTGGATTTTTTTCTGATGCATGTGTTCAAAAGCATATTTCAGTACATTTTTAAGGAAGCCTGTTTGTGCCTTAAGCAGACCTAAGGAGGGACTGTTTCAAGCGCAGACATCACGGTATCTCAGTGAGTTCGAAGAAATCTGTAGACTTGGGAAAGGATCATATGGAAACGTATTTAAGGTATATATATAATTTTTGTGACATTCTTTAAGAAACTCTTCTAAACTTTTCATTTTTCCTCACAATTTCATTGTACATGTACAATGACAAGAAAGGTCTATTCTGTTCTAAAACTGGATTTGAGTTAAATCATTGTGTTATCGTTGATAGGTTATGAACAAATTGGATGGACAGTATTATGCGATGAAGAAAATTCTCATCAAAAAAGTTTCAAAGGAAGACTGTATGAAGGTAAGCCTTCTGAGCTGTGCTCATTAGAACACTTATGTAACTTAAATACAGAGATATGAAGTACCCGCTTTAACTTGTTTTACTTGCTGTAGGTCCTTAGGGAGGTCAAAATGTTGTCCAGCTTGCAGCATGTAAATGTTGTGGGCTATCACACCGCATGGATGGAACATGTCCAGCCTGCAGCATGTGAGTATTTCAACTCTGTCCTGCACATGTTTGCTTGGAAGAAATGCATGATGGGACCGCTGATGGAGACTTTGTGTGTAAACTGTCTTTGTTGCAGATCCTGAGTCAAACTTGCCTGCACTAGAATCTGCTGGACGACAAGACAGGTAGGCAGTGTGATTATTATCCGTTTTGGCTTTGTGATTTATTAGGTTGTTGATAATTACAGTGTTACTATTATTCTCATTTATGGGCTCAAATTTTCGTTTCGAGGGTGTGCTAGAATAGATTTGCAGGCGTTAATCTTCAGATGGTACACAGATACAGCATTACTTCTCACCTTATGTGTGCAATGCTGTTTGTTTGCTCCCTTCCTGAATCCCTAATGTGTTCCGACTGGTCAGTTGGCACGATATTTCCACAGTATAACGGTTTAACGTTTTCCTAACAACAAAGGATTCCTGGTTTTAATCCTAGGAGGAGACACAAATGCCATGGGTGGGTGTGCTAAATTAGATGCTGAGCTACCCATTGTAACCCTTTAGGGACTAGCCAAAAGTAACTTTTCGTCAGTGGTTACTAAAAAGACAACAATTTAAAATAAGCAGAAAGGTTTCCTCTTGCTTCTAATGTCCTCTCTGTGCAGTTTTTATACAATTTTTAAAAAACCTAACAAAACAAAAAAACAGCACTTATGTAATCTTTAGCTGATTATATTAATAGTTATTTTTTCAGACCACATTACTGTTATATTAAGGGTTTTAGTTATGAGCAGCAAATTGGCACATGATTTGGAATATGGCTTCTGGTTTAAATTTGTCTCAGTGAGCCAAGTTTGTTTGACTGTTTCATTTTTATGTTGTCTGTGAACAGAAACAGAAAAATCTACCTGTATAAATGAGAACAGATTTATTGGGAATATTGCTTGACTAAAATTTTGTTACCGGTAGTGTGAACAAAGGCATATGGGAGAGAAGCAAACCTAATGTTAACCATATTACTGTCACACTTTCCTCCTCTTGTTGGAACGTTGCCATCTGGATTTAGTTGACTCAGGTGCTTAAAGTAGCTACCAAGTAGGCATCTTGCCAATGTGTTACATAGTAGCATAGGTAACAGAAGAAAAGACTGGATTACAAACCAGATATTTAAGGCAGTTCAGTAGCATTGTTTTGTGTGCGAGTAAATAACTCCATTTGTGGCCTATGTAAATGTTTTACAAGTATAGGCTATACAAATTATGAACGGCATTATTAAACTCTCTGGGGAAATGTCATTTTTTTTCATTATTTCACAAGTGTTGTTAAACAGAGAAATTGTCCCACCATGGTGTCTCTCTCTGTGGGGATTGTGTTCTTTATAATGTGTGCCTCTCCCTTCTTTCTTGAAACATAATCAGCATCTCTGAGGTTGTCCTTAGCATACTTCAGTCTGACTTGTAGGTGTCTCTAATGCAGAAGTTGAGTTTTTCTTGGGCTGCAACCTCATAGTCCATTCCTGTGTATGGCTCTATTGGATTACTTCTTCTTTTTTTTTTTGACACTGTAATTTTTATTGATAGTTTTGTCACAGTTTAAACATAGACATGTATTGCATTACAGGAGAAATAACCATGCAAGCACACAGTCAAAACAAACAGAACTAAAGCGAACAAAAGGTGTGGGTGCCAATTCTAATCAACTACCGTATGCATGCCTGCCTTTACTCCGCAGCATACATACTCCAGCTTATATACGTACTTTTATACGGGCATGCATCAATAGATATACAGAGTCATAGACCTTAAATGTTTTGTTCGTTCATTAATTTTCCTTGGTGCCATATAATGTCCACTTCTCCCACTTAGCAACGAAAATATCTTCCTTTAATCTGAGAATGTAAGTCATTTTTTCCATTGCATAGATTTCTCCAACAATATTTAACCAGTCTTTTGATGAAGGCGGATCCAGTTTGTACCAGTTTCTTGTTATAGCTTTCTTTGCAGCTATCAATAGGATTTTTGTCAAATACAAGTCGTCGTACAGAACATACTCTCTAATATTCCCAAGATATACAGTTTTAAAATTGTGTGGTAATTGATAGCCCAAGATATTGCCTATTACAAGAGTCACGTTCTTCCAAAAATTATGCAGTTTCAGGCACTCCCAAAACACGTGCGTATGGTGTGCTTCCATGTTACCACATCTTCTCCAGCATGGCAAACTGTCTTGAGTCTTTTTACTTTTGATTTTTGGTGTAATAAAGAATCGAGTAAGGTGTTTCCACCCAAATTCTCTCCAGCATCTTGAGTTAGTCGTTGTGTTCTGGGTTTCACACATATCTAACCATTCCTCAGTTGAGATATCAGTTTTTATTTCCTGCTCCCATTTCTTTTTTATGTATTCAGTTGATGTTGCCGTGTTCTCTCTTAGATTTTTATATAGTACAGAAATCTCCTTGAATTGGAGGCCCTATTGGATTACTTCTTGAAGTCTACCATTCCCGACATGGCTAAGTCATTCATTGGTGTCTTGGCAGTTGTTTTGGGGTCTTTAGACACGTCTCCCTCTAGTTTTCTTTCCACAGTCTTTGAGATCTTTCACTTTCTACCTCTACCAGGCTCGTTCTTTACTGTGTGACTCTCCTTATATTTCTTGGTGATGCTTTTCACTCCAGTTCTTGATGCTTCAAAATGCTGTGATAATTTTGTATAGCCATCTCCTTATTGGTAAGCATCAACAATTCTTTTCTCAAGTCTAAACTGATTTTATTTGTCTTTGGCATAATGCTTTCTCATGTGACAGCTAAAACTCTTGCTGAAGTTTTAACTGTGTAAATTAGAAGATAACCCTTAGATTTAACTTGATTTTACAAGCTTTGAGTATTACAGAGTTACATCATTGCACAGCAATGGTTTGTGCTATGGCTCAATAAAAAGGTCAGTTTTTCAGGAGTCTGATAATGTTGTTTTCTTTTTCTTTTTTTTCTGAAAGAAATCTGGATTTTGTAAATGGTTTTCTTGGGAACACATACATTATGTATGTTTATCCTAGAAACCCTATGTTGATTTCTTTATGTACTAGGTTTCTGACTTGTTGTGTTTAAAAGCATTTGGGAAAATTTTGACAAAACTAATAATTTTCTCCTGCTTTTGTAAAATTACCTTGAAGTGGAACACTTTGGATGAATTGCTGACTTCAATTCAGAGCACAAGTAACATTATTCTTGATTATGTGTAGAAATACCATTAAAGGTGGGCTATTTATTGCAGGTCTTGGCATAAAGTCTGTGTGACTAGTGAACAGTGTTGGTCAAGTTACTTGAAAAAAGTAATCAGTAACTAATTACTGATTACTTCCCCAAAAAAGTAATCCCGTTACTTTACTGACTACTTATTTTCAAAAGTAATTAATTACTTAGTTACTTTTTAAAAACACGATTTACAACCTGAATAGGTGATAAAGCGATAGATCTTTCAGCCCAATTCTACTTTTTCTACATAATCCATCATACAAAATGTAATCAAATGGAAAAGTCCCTTTTTAAAACTTGTTTTATTAGTTTTAATCTTTTAACTTTATGCATCAAGCAAAAATGTAATTATATGCAACATTCTCTGACTGGAAGAAATTTGTTTAATATTTAAACCTATTTTCTGCACATTCCAGCACATAAAAAGTGTTTACACTCAGTCTTTCAAATAGATGCAAGTAAAACACAGCAGAGAATAAATAAAATCAAAGACTAGCGGTCCTTTTGCTCTATTTTCACCTGTAAAGCAGGAGCGGGGTACGCGGAGGTTTACCCTGGTGCAGGTGTGCCGCAGCGGTCAGTGGAAGGATACGGCAGTTTCTCTGTGAATTTCCCATTACGTGGTAGCGCACTCGGAGCTTGCTTGGAAGCTCACTCACATGTACTGTACCAATGTACCTGCACATGTGATGTGACAATAAAAGTGATTTGATTTGATTTGATTTGAAGTTTAGGGTTTTTTTTCGCTGTAAAAAGAAGTTTTCTTCCCACGCACAACGGACACTAATGTTTTTGTCACTTTTTATCAAACTTAAAGTAAGGTCAGTACTTCCACGCTTTAAATGCTGCACGCTCATACTCTCTCCAGTACTCGATATATGATCCACTGTTGATCTGCACACAGCTGTTGTCATGAATGTCGCACTCGCTTACGTCACTGTCATGAGACATTCTCGCAAAAAAAAATCACGGTTGTAGTAACGCAGTAACGCAGCGTTCCTACGGGAAAGTAACGGTAATCTAATTACCGTTTTTGCAATAGTAATCCCTTACTTTACTCGTTACTCGAAAAAAGTAATCTGATTACAGTAACTGCCCATCTCTGCTAGTGAATGACTAGATATCTCGAGGCATGTACAGGCAGCACTAGTAATTAGTTTGTGAACTTGCACTAAGTCTGTCTCGACTCTTTCATTTACAGCCTTGATGAAAGTGGGGAGAAGAACACCAGCAGTTCCTCTATAGTTTTTCAGAGCCACAGTCAAACACCCGCAGAGACTGCTTCAAGTGCCAAAGTACCTCAGAGAGACACGCAGCCTATAAAAGCCTTAGTTCCCACCCAGGAGGGACAGGTGGTGTGTCCCAAGACGATGCGTCGCATCCCAGAGAACTATGTCCCTTGCGTTTTTCTGGGACAGCAAGGTCCCATTAAGGCCTCCAAGTGTCCTGCCATGGGTTGGGACGCTTCAGCAGTTTTGGATGAGGAGTCCAGTAGGAGTAGCATGGAACTAAACAACAACTCCTGCATTGACAAGGAGTGTCATCAGTGGACTGAGAAGCGTCCAACGAGGCCTTCTAAAGAGGTAGGTGATTTAAAAAAACAACAACAAAAAACCCAAACTTTCTTGGATTTAAAAAAGCTAATTAAACTAATTTCAGATACTGAGGTAAGTGTATGTAGAAGTCATAAGTTCAGGCTTCAGACTGATCTAAATTATAATATTTATAATTATTTTATTTTTATAATTTTTCACAGTTTTCACACGGATGTCAGTGAGATTGAATATCAGTAATATGATCATCTCCAGCACACTGCTCTCGAACAGTGCATTCCTATCAGAGAATAAACTGAAAGGGTATACCTAGTTTAAGATAATTTTATATAGGCTTGCAAAGCAACGCTAGTAAAGCCCATAAATTATAATAAATAATAGACATGAAGGTGGAAATGAGCAATAGGAGTTTTTTCTTTTTCTTTATTGCAAAAAAGAAAAGCAGAGGATGTAACTTTTCTGTTATGGCATATCTGCAGGTGCACTTCCACCTGATGCTTTATATCCAGATGCAACTATGTGAGCGCTCCCTAAAAGACTGGATCTCTGAGAGGAACGCCAAGCCCAAAGAGGAACAAATCTCAAGATGTAATTTCTCAGTTATACATCCATGTTTATTTCAGATTACTTACAGCCCAGAGCTTCATGTTGCTTATAATATATGCAGATAATATTTTTAGGGGTATTCTGAGATAGAAAATCTTTTTGGGGGAGGGGAATAAATAGATGTATTTTCTGTTTTCAGGTCCTTATGCCTGTATTGATACTGAACACACGCTCAGACTGCTAAGACACATACTTGAAGGTGTGGAGTACATTCACTCCAATGGAATCATGCACAGGGACCTGAAGGTATGATTTCTCTTTTCTTTCTTTCATCCACACCTCTGTTACTTTAAGGTTAGTCAGCGGTTTGATGCAAAAGTTTAAAGTCAGGTGGAGTTTGAACTGGTGTCAGGTTGGAGTAATATGAAATTATTATTTTACATATTCCTGTTCACTGTCTGTCACAAAGGAGATGTTGTGTACATTCTCCCAATGGTTGAAGATAAATTTGTACAGCTTGTCAGGAAGGATTTTCCTCGTTTCTTCTTTCTTGCCTCTGACGTGTGTTAGATAAATGTCACTCTTACAAATATCCTGAAGTCTCCTTGGCTGTCGAGTTAGGTTCATGAGGTAGTCTCTCTGTTTAAAGAAACATGGTTTTGTTAAGGTTAAGGGCAGGTGGCCTTTTTGGTTGTAGACAATAAGCGGTGAGGTCAGGCTGAGGAGCTTCACTAGCAGAGAAACATTTCTCACATTAGGCATGTTGTTCAGGAAAAGGTACAGACAGTTCTCCCCTGCTTCGCTTAGCTTATACATGCTAGCTCCGTAGCTCAGCAGCAGGTCTACGAGCTCCTCGTTTCCCATGCTACATGCCTCGTGTAAAGGTGTCATGCCAGCGTTGTTCACTGCATTGGGCTCCGCGCCTTGTTCGAGCAGCTCAGTGATGCTGCTAATGGCGTCTTCTGGGGTTTTAGTGGTCTTTGTAGCCATTGCCACAGCAGCGAGGTGTAGAGGGGTGTTCCCAGTGTGCTGCACTCCCTATTAAAAAGAATAATACAGACTTGTTGAAGGACACAAGATATTTCAACAGTGTTGAGAGCAGAAAGGTTAAAGGAAAACTGAATCACATGCTGCCATTGTGCATCTTTACAAACTTGATCCATGCTTTTGGATGGGAAGGGGCTTTTTATAACCACAGCATATATAATTGAGTGAGTATGTAATTAAGATTGTAAGTAAATATTTAATTAATGATAAGTTGGTGTTGACAGTTATAATTAACTTTTCCTATGTCTTATTATCCATAAAGCACAGTTGATTAAAAAAACAAACAAACAAACATAATACTGAATATCAAATTCTCAAACAATACAAACCATGTTAACATTTGCGCCATGCCTGAGCAGACTGGCAATAATATTCTTATGCAGTATCCCAGCAGCCATATGCAGAGGTGCCATCCCACTGCCATCCACAGCATTAACATCGGCACCATAGCACGCCAGTATTTGGACAGCAGATAGTGCTCTGTAGCGTACTGATATGTGAAGAGCTGTCTGGTGGCCTTTTCTCTCCACCTACAGATGAACCACAATTTAACCAGTATTTATCTTAAAGCAGAATTTACTTCCACAGACTTATTACAGTATGCTGACTTTGACGTTGTTGGTAGCCCTTTTGCATGTTGAACATCAAAGTTAGGAGATTGTAAGAAGCAGCTAGACATCTATTTGCCTACATGGAAAACTCACCTTAGCATTGATGTTTACACCATGGTCACAGAGGAGCCTTAAACAGGCCTCTGCCTTTGTACACACACCGATCACTTTAGTCTGGAACTTGGAATCTGGTTTTTGGGACGTATTCAGGATGCTTGGCCAACCAATTATCACCAAGTGCAGCGGGGTTCGACCAAGCATATCTCTGTGACAGAGGTAAAGGTGAAGACATGGAGAACAGAAGACTTTTAACAGAAAGTACATTATTTTTCTTGTTCTCAACCCCCTATAAAATAATTGTATGATGATCAAATGCTTCAGGAAGTATTAGGTGATTCTACCTGAGTTAGATGTCAGGTTTTAGTGCTTACATCCATACCTCAATTCAGTGTCTGCTCCTGCAGACAGAAGACTCTGCATGCTTTGGATTTTTCTGTAAGAGGCAGCCAGGTGAAGGGGAAGAATAGCAAAGCCCTACCGGGAAAAACGAGTGAAGAAGAAATGGAATAATCATAAATTTAAGTTTCTTGTTTGCCTATAAACAGTTGACATTTATTTGCTATCAAAGTTGTTTTCTTTCTTTGTTTCTGTGAAGTGAGACTTGCTTGCAAGCATAAAAAGATCCTTGCAGTATTTTATAAGATGGTAGCATTGTTGCATTTACCTTGCAGAAGGCTTCTTTATATACTTTGCCTTGTGGCTCAATGAGGAAATTGCTCCCATGTTTCTCAATCAAGTCTTCAATGCGTTGCAAGTCCTCTTCCATGACTGCTGTGTAATATTCATTGCTGTGAATTTTGCTAATGCTACCTCTCTTATCCAAACACTCCTTGTGCTCCTCCAGCATGGTCAAGTGCTGCAAATTCACTGATGTTTTTCATAGAAAGACATCAGGAAGCAATACTTTACGGAAGGGAAGTCGAAAGCTACTTCTGTTTTCTGTGGTTGGTGTTTTTCTAACTTTGATGTGCAGCCTTCCTGTCTGAACTGATAACTTGTTGCTGCACTCGGGGCCAATTTTGGGGGCTTGCTGCATCCGTTCCTGCAACTAACTGTGTTTGCATCACATAGTTACCTTTTATTTACCTGTACTTAAAGTTAAATCTTGATGACTGTGGGGGGATGAAATTGAAAAACAATTGACCATGTTTGGTTACCTTCAATTTTATTTTCATATTTTTACTTTCTCATTTTATTTTTCCATTTTAAGTTATCTTTAGCTAGACTGAGCAAGTGCCGCAGTTGTCTAGCAATCTCATAAATCAGTAAGTTCAGGGAAATAAATGGGGAGAAAATGTAGGTGAAGTCACTACAAATAACGTAAATAAAAAAATGAATACAATTGAAAAGTAATGGAAAAAACAAAATACAGTATAAATAGTCCCATTATTAAAAATATGCTTTCTACTGCATTTAATTGCTTATTTATATATTCTTTTTGTTCACTGGGACAGACTGGATTAATTATTCAATGTATTTTCCCATCAGAGCCTTTATGTGGAAAAAAATTTAAGAAAAAATATTGCACATTTTATGTAAAGTTAGATTCTCTCAAATCATAAGAATGTTTAGTTTTTGTCTTTATTGTATTGCAGATTTCACATAAAAGAATCTGTGTCCTTAGTGACATATGGAACTTAATTATAACCTTTTTTTTTTCTCCCCACAGCCAAGGAACATTTTTCTTCACGGCCATGATTGTCATGTTCGGATTGGGGACTTTGGTTTGGCCTGCAGGGACATCATAGCGGATGGACTCAAAAGCAACACTTCTCCTTACAGCGGTAAGAGTTTACCCACATAACATGGCATGTTTCAGAACCACCAGTAGATGGCAGCGTTTGCTATTTAATGACATTTCTGGTGTTTTCAAGATTGCAGCCATACTTCAGGTGTTGGCACATTTGTGTATGCTGCACCAGAACAACTGAAGGGCTCCAATTATAATTCAAAGGTAATGGACTGCCTTACTTATTAATAATTCATGTTTTCTTTTCATGTAAAAATCATTCTGAAGTGTTAGCAATTTATGATTAGAAATGGTAACATTTTATTAGAATTAATTATTTTTTTCTGTTGTCTTTTAACAACTGTGCTGAACATGAATCTTCATTTGCTGCTCACTCAGTCTGACATGTACAGCATCGGAGTGCTGGCTCTCGAGCTATTCCAGCCTTTTGGTACCGAAATGGAGCGGGTCCGGACACTTGGGGACCTGAGGGAAGGGAAAATCCCTGACTCGTTCTGCCACAGATGGCCAGTTCTGACAAAATACATCATGAATCTCACAGATAAAGAACCCAGTGTTCGTCCCACAGCCAGCCAGCTTCTACAGAGTGAACTCTTCTGCAGTAAAGACAAGGTATGGTGTAATTAAAAGACTATTTCTTTCTTTACTTAAGGAAACAAAGTAAATAAAAGTTACTCATGTAAAGAGTGGATTATGTTTTACTGTTTGAAGTTGTTGAGGTTTTTGTTTTCATAATAATTCCAATCCAGTTTTAAGAATATTCCTCACCCTCAGGTGATCCACGGTTTGCAGAGGAGGGTTGAAGAGCAGGAAGAAGAGATCATGCAGCTGAGGAGACGGATCACTCAGCTCCAGACTTCACAACTCACAGTTAATTTCTCCGAGCTGGAAAACACCTGAGCCTTTGAGGAAAAAAAAAAAAAAAGTTGCTAGCTTAGTGCAAATTAGTGTGTTTGTATGTTTGAATATTTAAGTGTGTCTCATGCATCTGGATTGCAAATACTTTTCTTCATTGAGCAGTTTAATAAAAATTATTTCTAATATATTCGGCAGAGTTTCTGCAAAGCACCGTGTCACTTAAAATCATTTGAGGTATTTCTTTAAAATCTATGATTTATATTATGAGTTTGACAAGTCGATGTTTAAGCAGAACTGAGCAGCAGAATAGTTTATCCTGAGAGTTCAAGGTGCAGTCTTTACTGTTTGACACAATAAGTCCTGTCATTCTTTCTTTTTTCTGAAAACATAGGCACTTATTGTATTTACATGATGAGGGGTTTCTATATTTCCTGCATATATGTTTGAGATTTGTTTAAAATGAGATACAGGGGGTGCGCTCTGTTATGTTTCAATAGCTTTCAAACGTTAAAATGCTGGGAGCACCCAATAATATAGGGAAAATAGCATTTCTACATAGTTTTTGTTTTGTTTTAGTAAAATAATTAAATCTGGACCACTTCTATAATCACGATAAAGCTATAGAGCTCATACTGTGGGGTGGTACACCATGTACACAAAGTTTAGAGGTATGTACATGCGCCGGATATTCACTAGGAACGTTTGACGATTTTAGGAACCTATCAGAGGCCTTGTTTCATCCCAGGTACCCGGATGTACCCGTGGGGCAATTAGCTACGTCATTGTTCACCGCCGGACACCCGCTAGAAATAAGGAATGGATTTACAACCTCTACTAACGCGATCATAACAGGTTACAGGTGAGTGTTGTATTGCCTTTACGATCAAGTGCCACTTTAACTGTGCGCCCGTAATATTTTGGTAGGCGTGAGCCGCTGAGATTTGTTGTAGTAAGCTTACACCGGTTCTCTATGTCGTGTCGGAGAGAGCAGCGCAGTGATCATACACAAGCGCCGGCGTCGAGCCCCTCCTTTCTCCTCTAGCTAGACGCCCCGTTGCCCAGGCCACACATTTTTAAATAAAATAAATGTCACCGCACAGCCAGGAAACTACCCGTCAGCTTGCTGGTCCGTAACTACGCTTCTCTGCGCCATGTCAGCCAGCGTCCATAGTCTTGTGCTAGCTAGCAAGTAGGCAAGCTAGCTAGCCGCACAAAATGCTAGCACAGTTCGATAGCTACGTTGCGTTCGGCGTTTCGATGGTTTTTGCATCTTCTTTAAGTGCGCGTCATTATATCTCGGAATTCGACAAGACTGGTAAGCTCTCAACTTGCTCTCCGTCTGATGTGCTCAGGGTTTTTTGTGTGTTTTCTTGAGGTTTTGCGACGCTGCGTGTTAAAGGCCTAGCAGCCGTCATTTAGCCAATGTGAGCCACTCTGTAAGAGCAGGTGGGAGGGAACAGCTGCTTCTGTTGTAAACGTGCTTCCGACTTGGAAATTTCCTCGGTCGAGTGGGTTATCTGGCATTTCCCCTCTTGAGTTTTCTAAACACTAATTTTTGTCGATATTTTAAGTTTGTTTGTTGGACAGAGTTAAATTAGATGTCGAAAGTTACTCTTGTCTCCTGGTGTTTGTTATTTAAAAGGAATCTGACAAGATGATTCAAATAAAATCAAAGGGTCAAAAACAAATATTTGGCGCTCACTTATGCTAGTCTGTTTGTGAATGTAAACAAATCATCCAATCTAACACAATTTCTGATACTTGTTTGCTGAAAGTTTAGGCGATGGTATGAGGGCAGTGTTTAATATAGCGTTATTTAACTATAAGCTATAAGAGACTTAGAGCTTTTTATTATCATTGTGCAGTGTTTTGCACAGCGAAATTGGGTATAATCTGTTAATGTGGCTTTTGTATTTAGTAGTTGTTGTCCAAACTCACTGTACTGCTACCTAACCAGTGTAGGATTAATGTAGTATTTAAGTTTTCTTTCCCTTTTTCCAAAATAACAATGAGAAAATTCAAACCTAGCAACGACTTAGTTTTTTTTGTTTTGTTTTGTTTTCAGTTCATAAACGTATGTGTCTTTGTTCCTAATGCAGCTATGAACAATGACCATAGTTGACGGATCTTCAGAAAAGTCTGACCACGAGTCAGCCGGATGTAACCGACCCTCCTTCACCAGTGGAGACGTGGGGATGGACGGCAGTTGTTCCAGCAGCTGGGCAGTGGGCCCCACTGTACCCAGTGACTCTCCAAGGCTCAAGGCTCCAGTAGGCTGCCTGGCCCCCACTCCTGGAGCTGCTGTGTACAACAGTACACCCTCCTCCGTGGACCGGCCCAAGGACCAAGGTCAGAGCAAAGCCTGGCTTTTTTTCAAAATGTCTTTTTAAGCTGTTTGAAGATTTTTATTGTCAGACAGAATAGTTTTCCAACCTGTTTTAGCAAATATGGAACCACACTTTTTAGCCATTATTTACCCATATTTGTCAGAATTGGTTTTAGTAACATACAGCTAATCTTTTTGCTTCTGCTTTCACACAAGTTTGACAACTGTTTTTGTGGGTGTTGTGTTGCTGCTTCCCTTCTCCGTTCATTCATCCAGTTATGTAATGCATCCAGCTTTGCATGATCAGTCACTTCAGCTCGTGATGCAATTGCTGTTTTTATATAAAGACCGGCAGCCCAACTTGTTTAGCAGAAACAAAGGAGAAGGCAAACTGTCCCGTCTTTCTTCCTGAGCCTGTTTAGGAGTTGTTCACAGTGGCCAGAATCACATTATATAACTGTTAATAGTTGTAGCTATTACTGTGATGTCCTGACATGACTTTGCCATGTGCCAGTGTGTGGTTGTATAAGTAAGGTAGCATTAAATTATGTCCTTTTTAAAATGTATTGAAACAGATTTTTAGTAATAATTGTGGCTCTGTGTGTCAGTGATGAGCAGTAGCGATGGAATTGACTTGCCCCAGAAGGTGCTGTTCTCACCAGATCGGCTCAGCCTAAAGTGGGCCCAGGTTCACCGCATTGGTGCAGGCCTCCAGAACATGGGGAACACCTGCTTCCTCAACTCAGCCCTGCAGTGTCTCAGCTACACCCCTCCTTTAGCAAACTACATGCTGACGCGGGAGCACTCCAAAACATGTAAGTTTATTTCACCAACAGTGGTGTTACGCAGTCCTGCGCTGATTCTCACATTGTATCACTCCTTACTCACTCAGTATTTTGTCTCTGTCTCTGCTGCAGGTCATGAGCCAGGGTTCTGTATGATGTGTACCATGCAAAACCACATCATTCAGGTTTTTGCCAACTCTGGGAATGTCATTAAGCCCATTGGTGTACTCAATGAGCTTAAGAGTAAGTGGATGACTGTTGATGCTGTGCTCTGTGCAAAGTGTTTACCTATATTTTAATGATAGGAGGCGCTGTGTGACTGTTTACCTTTTGTAATTTTGGAGGGAAATAATCTGGAGGGATTTTGAATTCTGTTTTTAAATAAGTGTAAACTTGCATTTAACTGTGGTATCCTTTACAATAATTCACCTCCTGCTTTGTTTTTTGGTTCTGTTTTTCCTCGTTCCCCTCACCCAGGGATTGCAAAGCACTTCCGCTATGGAAGCCAGGAAGATGCTCATGAATTCCTGCGGTGCACAGTGGATGCTATGCAAAAGTCCTGCTTACCTGGAACCAAGTGAGTGTCATTTTACATTGCATGCATTCTAAACAAATTAAACACACAAAAATATTTTTACTTGGGCTTGACAGTGTTTGCACTTTATTATGTAGTAAGATCCATAATTAGCTACGTAGAGGTAACACTGTGACAGTAGGAGAATATGAAATAAATCCTTTATCCTGTTTTTTCAGGAAGTGCAGTTTATACTAGTTCGTTTTAACTATTAATGCTTCAATTGCTGAGAGTATTTTTCAGAAATGCAGATTCCTCAGTCTCTTGCCTGACTGACACCTCAGTTTACATACTAGGCAAGCCACTTGATATAATACCTCATTATTATATCAAGTTTTTTAATGAACTTGACTGCTCCAACACAGAAAGTATTCTTACACTGGGTGTGGTAGCTTGTTTTGGTAACAGGGCTTGAAAAGATCAGAAGCGGCTTAAACGTGTAGTAAAACAGGTGTCTGGGATTATGGGGGAGAGCTGCCAGTCTTAGTGTCTAGTATAGATTTCTTCTGAGGCAACAGGGTAAGCAGTGTGAGCAGGAGCACTCAACCCCTCAGGTCACCCTAATGGCATTAGTGCTATTATTGCAGCAGCAAAATTCAGAAAATCCAGGTTTTTCTATGTGTTACTATAGAGCTTCAAAGTCTATGTGCACATTTAACCAAAACTACACGTTTAACAGATGCACTGGGCTGAGTGTTGTGCTTCTTGTTAGACTCCTAAAAATAATTTATTAATTCATTTTTTTTTTAAGAACCTAAAGTGTCAATTCTCATCAAATCAATTCTTCCCGTGTAGCAGCAGATGGCCTCTTAAGTAATTAATCGTGCTCCAATTCCTCCTATTGTCTTTTCTGCTACTTGAATACTATAAAGTGATCGTCTGGTTCCAAAATGCTAAAAATAAATGGTCAGTTAATTGTTGCACTGTCCTTATTAGTTAACTTTTGTGCTTTATCTTTTTATTATAGATTGGACAGGCAAACGCAGGCAACCTCTTTCATCCATCAAGTGTTTGGCGGGTACCTAAGATCCAGAGGTAAGTCACTGTTTTTTAAGGTTTGATTTATTTTTCTTTTATTTGTCTTTTTATGTCTTACAGCTTGTGTGATACTCATAGCACTGATTTCTGTTTCAGTTAAATGTTTAAACTGCAAAGCTGTCTCAGATACATTTGACCCTTTTCTGGATATCACTCTGGAAATTAAGGTAATTGGACAACATTCAAAGTGACGTTGCTACTATGTATTCTCTGCATTATGGAGTGTGAGGTTTTTCCTCTCTCTCTCTGTTCATATAGACTGCTCCAAATGTCTCCAAAGCTCTGGAGCAGTTTGTCAAGCCAGAACAGCTGGATGGCGAAAATGCTTACAAATGCACCAAGTAAGTCAAAGAGATGCCAAACCATGATGAGTTTTAGTGTTTAGGTGTGATTTTTTTTATTTTTATTTATTTTTTTGGTCAACAAGCTGAATGTTTGTTTCCTTCAGGTGCAAAAAAATGGTAACGGCCTCAAAAAGATTCACAATCCATCGCAGCGCCAATGTGCTCACCATCTCACTCAAACGCTTTGCAAACTTCAGTGGAGGCAAAATCACAAAGGTAAATGGCCAATAGTGTCTGCTTAAGTCATAAAGATACATGACAGATGCTTTGTTTTATTATAAAACAGGATATTTGCATGTAATGTTTGAAATTTTTTGTTTGGTGGTCATCAGGATGTGAAGTATTTGGAGCATCTGGATCTGCGGCCCTTCATGTCTCAGTCCCACGGGGAGCCCCAGCTCTACAGGCTGTATGCTGTGCTGGTTCACTCTGGATTCAGTTGTCATGCTGGACACTATTTCTGCTATATTAAGGTACTGGCTGTGCCCGAATCTGTTTGAATGTTGCTGTTGCTTAGTACAAACAAACACACACCATAAACAACACATTTCAGCAGAAAACTGAATGCAAACAGAGAAAAATACTTTGTATGCATTGAAAGAAAGAAAGAGAGAAAAAAAAAGACCCCTATATAACCATAAGATTCTTCTTTTTAGCTCAAATTCAATTCAGAAACTGAATCTGCTGTGTCACATCTCTCTCATTCTGTCTCACAGGCCAGCAATGGGCAGTGGTTTCAGATGAATGACTCGTCCGTGTCAGTCAGTGACATTAGGAACGTCCTCAACCAGCAGGCCTATGTCCTCTTCTACATCAAGTGAGTAAACATCGGTATTTTTAAACATTCTAGGCTTATTCCTTCAGTAGAACTTTTCCCATCATTATTTAATACTGTAGACATGTTTATTCCCACTTTTCTTGTAGAAAATTTATTATTATAACCTAATGTTATAATGTTGATGCTTTGTCATGGTTAATATTCTTTTTTCCATGTCATCAGGTGCACAGATGTGAAAAAAACTGGGGACTACAGCCACGTGAACCATAACGCTGGCATATCTGGTCAGTCATCTCCCCGGCCGGTGGTGATCCCACGCACCATGGCCACCATGCATCACAACAGTGTTGGCTTCATAGGTCCCCAGCTGCCACCACACATGAACAAGGTACTTCCTCACCTGAGGGTACTGCTAATGTTGTTGTTTTTGTTAAACCCAGCGTTTGTCTTCTAAAAACCTGTTGTTGTGACTTCTTGTTCCTTCAGAGTTCGCTTCATGTTAATGGGAATGGATCTCTGAGGGACTATCCCACAAGCTCCAAGCCCAGCACCAGCGGCAGTGCGGTGGGGAAACCAAACCATGGACTAGCTACTTCTGCTTCCTCTGCTTCCATCTCCCACTCAGTAAGCCGGCCCACAATGATTCCAGACAGCGACAAACGACAGAAGCTTTCATTTTCAATTGGGCTAAGCAAACCGAACCGCCCATCTGCTTCTTCCTCCTCTTACTGCCAGCCGTCCTCCGCCAGCAGCTCCTCCTCCTCCAGCTCTTTGTCCTCCTCACAGTCTACCTCAGACGTCCAACCAGACGTTCGTTTTATTCCGCGTCCACTAAACCGAGTCGGCGGCATGCCTTTCAGTAATGGGGATCACAACCCTGTAGGAAACGGGGCATCCTTCCTGGTGCCGTACAGCCAAGAGTCTTCAGAGGAATCAGACCAAGAGAACTGTGGCACTCTGGATAACGGCAGTTCATCCAAGTCTCATCCTAATGAAAATAAAGACACAGGAAATGTCTTTGATAATTCTCCCAAAACTGCCAATGGGGAGTCAGGAGTGCACCATCACGGCAATGGATTAAATGGACAAACGTATGGAGACTTCAAATCCAGTCAAAATGGGCACCACAATGGTCATCACAAAGTGAATGGACACAGCGGCCCTGACAAGGTAAATCTTGTCTTTATTTTTAGAATGCTTGTCTGTTTGGGTTTTTGTTTGTTTTTCTTAAAGGGACGTATTATTAATATTTCTTTTATTTATTTTGGGCACATCAGATCTCTGGCAGTAATCATGGCAGTTTGACGTCTACGGCTCCTGTTGCTAATGGAATAGGCAGTGACCATAGCCAACCAAAGTAAGCCTAACACTGAACTAAAAAAAACTTATTGCTCTGCTGTCCATTTTATGCATTTAAATTTTTAAGTTTAGAGGAGTGATCTTAAAACTGTGCAGACTTTCCTCTCTGCCAGTGTGACAAAGCATTGCTCATATTGCTTTTGTATTTTATTTTTCCAGCAAAGATGCCTCATCCCAGGCCAGTTCTTCTCAGAGCATTCATCCTGCTGCTAATGAAAGCCAGGATTTCTCCACTCCTGTCACAAGGGCTAAAACTCCATCTGAACCCCTGCCTCACTGTACAGAATCCTCTGCTGTTAGCGCTTCACCCTCAGCTACTGCTACAACTACCCCTTCTGTTGCAGCTAAAGAATCTGCTTCCGCTCTTTCTTCTTCTGGGCAAGATGACAACCCTGCAGCCTTACCCCCTCAGCCGGGCTGCTCTCAAAGCACCAGTGGGGCTTCTGCAGCTCCACAGAAAGTTAGCGTAAGCAAGGATGAAGCCAAGGATCTACCACAAGATAAATGTGCAACAACAGGGACTGAAGGACGTAAGGATACTAAGGAGCAGTATCAGTCCAAGCCTAGTTCTAGTTGCAATGAAAGACGATCTTCCCGAGACAGGGAAAGACTGTACTCTAGCTCTGGCAGAGATAGAGAAAGACACTACAGGGATAGGAGTCACGAACGAGAAAGCGACGGCGATCGTCACCGGTACAGACGGGACTACAAAGACGGTCACCACCGCCAGTACAGGGATCGTTTCCCCCTTTCTGGACGTTACTACAGGGAATGGGAGGCCGATCGTCACCGGGAGCGAACCTTCCAGCACCCTCGGGAGCGTGATCGCGACAGGTGCTCTAACCATTACCATTACTACCGCTACCGGTCAAGAGAGGACATTGACCATGAGCGAAGGGGATATGGTTACTCCCACCGAGAGGAGTCTCGTGGCAGTCGGAGGTGGCTGCAGGATAGTAGAGACTCCTGGGCAATGAAGGATAAGAGTAATGGCAAAGAGAGAGAAAATTACTCCTCAAAGGAAGGAAATTTCTCACCTTCTACAGCACCAGAAACAAACAAGTTCAAGGGCTCCCCGCCACGGGCTCGCCTTTCCTCTCCAGACAAAGAGGATCAAAATCACAAGAGGACTCTCAGCAAAGACAGGGACGACAGCTCTGAGGCCCGCCACACTAAAAAACACAAAAAGAGTAAGAAAAAGAAGAAATCAAAGGATAAAGACAGACACCGTGAGAGTGGGTGAGTATTGCCATCTTTCTCTCAATCCTTTAATGAAAACAGAAGGAAATGTTTGTTTGTTTTAAGCTAGATTTTTTTTGAAAATAATATGGGGTTAAAGCTCACTATCAGTATTAATATTTTCTTAAAAACGGAAAGAATTTTCATCATTTTATTGATAATGGGTCACTTTTTCTGTCTTAGGCTGGCCGTAAAGCTTGAGATCTTGGTTTTGTTAAACAATGTGATTGGTTCTCTGTCATCCCATAGAAGTTCTGACGGAGATTCAGACAGAGCTGCGGAAATGAAGAAGAAAAGGAAAAAGAAGAGACATCAGGACAGCGATCCCGAACTGCACAGCCCAGACGCAGCTCGGAGCCACAGAAACAGAAGCAGCGAGGAAAGGGAGAGCCGCAAGCGACACCACTCTGACAGAGACTTTGAACATGACAATGGTTTTCCATCGGAAAAACGTCGCTGCACAGACTACGCTGACGGCAGCGGTGACCATCTACTACCTTCCGATCATACCGCACCGGCAAACGGTTCAAGTTACGGCCATCTCAATGGACAACCAGGTATTCATTTAGTCTCCAAAATCACAGGAATGCTGAATTAAATGGTGCTGACGAGCTAGTCCAATTTTAAAGCATCAAACCCTGTTTTGTAGGTTACAGCCAAATCAGCGGCAGTGGATTTCCCAGTGACCTGAAATACTGACTCTGTGAGTGGATGTCTTTTTAAATGGTCAGCGTTGATGTAGCTACTAATACTTTCTCTTCACTAAGACCTCATCTTTGTCATTTCAGATCCATCAACCGAATTTTAACAACAGCAGAGGAATGACATCAACTTTTTTGACGTGGTGCTTCTTCATTAGGAATAATATTGTATTTTTACCTTAAGTAAAGTGTTTTAAAATTTAAACTATTCCCCCCCCCCTTTTTTTTTTTTTTTTTTTTTTTTTTTTCTCCTCTCCTCAAATGGGCTTATTTATTTGCCGTAATTTCTCCTAGCTATCGGTTAAAAAGAAACCTGTTGAACATTTATGATGAAGAATATTAATATATACTTGTATGAACACAAAGCCTGGAGCTTAAACATCTCAACTGCTGCTCAGTGGAACTCAGGACTTGAAAAAAACGTGTTAACATCAATCACAGATATCCACCTGCTTCGAAGAGGAACGAAACAAAGGGAATGACGTGATGCCCGAGAGGACTGAAAGGCATCGGAAGTTTAAGATGTCACCATATCTACACAGCTGCAATGTTTTACTTTATTTCTTTCTGGGAGCCGTGAAACTAATGGAGTTATTTGTGCAAGGGGAGGGAGGGAGGGAGGGTGGGGTGGGGGGTGATGAGTGCAGTGGTGGGAACAGAGCTTTGCTGACTGATACCTCCATGTTAACCCTGGAAAGACTTGAGAACATTTCCCAGCTTTCATTTTCATCTTCGTTCCCATTTGTGAAGCCTAAGATTCACTCTGTAATTTTAACTTTCTTCACCAGATGCAGAGGGGTTTTTTGAAATTAGTTTTGTCATGCCGCTCTCTCCCACATTCGAAAAACAAAAAGAAGCACCACGCTATTGCTGTCATGGTGGTGGACCACTTTTTCCTTTTTTTTTTTTTTTTTAAGATACAGTTTGTCGTCTAGCGTCAAAAAATACTGTGAATTTAATTTTGAACTGTAATATCAGTTACTTTTATATGTTAAAAAAAAAAAAAAAAAAAAATCAAATCCTGTATCAGGATTCTCAGATTTCTGTTTTGTGTTTTTAGAAGAACAAATTTTGAGCATATTCTCTGGACAAATTCAGTGATGAATATGCTTTGGGTTGTTTTTTTGTTCTTGTTTTTTTTCCTTTTCAACTCTAGACAAAAGTTGGAAGAAAAACTGCTGTTATACCTTTAAGTTTAGCATGTACGAATTTATACATTGTATAAGGTAAACGCCTTAAAATACATTTGTTAATGTCAGAAATTGTAATTTGTTCTTGGTCTTGGACTTTGTTTACAAGCTGCATTGAAATGAATGGGGAAAAAATGCTGATTGAGATGAGTTGCAGGGATTTTGCTTTTTAAAGCCCCTGTGTGCTTTTGTATGATATAGACTAGACTGTATGAGACTCTTGTTGAGCAAACCTTCCACTACGGTTAAATTATAATGTAGATCCACTAACGACACTCCTATGTATTCAGGTTTTTGTTACATACAAACACTTTTCTAGCTGTTTGGGCTCAGCTCACTCTAATTTTCTCACAGCACTGTATCCATGTTTGAAATAACCAAAGACCTGGTAAGTTTGGTGAGTCGAGCACTGCTCGCTGAATTCACATGCACGCAAAAAGCTGTTTTCTTATCAGCATGTATTTTTTATTCAAAGTGTACATCAAAGTATTCGAGAGCCGTTTTCCCGCACAAACGCCAAACTGTGCTTAGAGCTGAAAGCTGCGCCCGTGAGGAAAGTTTTGGCTTTGTGGGGCGGTTTGATCTGTCTGGGGAAAACGGTTCTCAAAATTCCAGTTAGAGCATTCACACGTATTCCAGCAAATTCCAGTATCTTATTTTGAAAGGGTTTGTCCTAATTCTCTTTCATATTACATATACTATCTGAACCTCAGTAATAACAGTGTGAGGGGAAGCTGCACAATGACCCTCTTCCACTATTGTAAACTTGTTAGCTGTCAAACTAAAAATGAAAAGAAAATGAACGGGTAAAGGCTACAGCCATTATGATTTCCACACTACGTGAACACAATACAGAAAAAACAAAACGGTATGTAAATTATATACTATACATGCATAATGTGAGTCGGGGGGAGGGCTGCTTTTTTTTTGTGAAAAGATGAGAAAATAAATACAAAAACGATCGCAGAGGTGGATCTTCACTATGTGAGTTAATATGATGCGTTACTGCTGGCGGGCTTCGTTACACACGACTTGGTTTGCCTTTAAAAAGGAAATATCGTAAATGGACGTGTACGAGCCCATGTTGAGTATGTTTGCATATACAGGTACAGTCACTTAAAGGCTACATCAATCAGACCAGCTGACTGATGAGCTTGAGGCTTTCTGTAGTTGCGAATTATCTACAAAATATTGTTGGCAGTTGTCGAAGGAGGTGAAGGTAATGAAACGCTGAGACCAGACAAGTTGGTCTGAGTGGCTGGGAGCTGAACATTCAGCTTTCAAATCCTCCCAATGTGTTGCAGCACCTTATGTGTCCAGCAGGGTGTAGTCTCACATTAGGGCATGCTGAAAAGACTAATGATTACAGCTATGGCTATCTCCAGTTACATGAAGTCCTCATGCTGTTCTCCATCGTCGTCTAGTGTGGTGAGAATTTACCTTCTTTTTTTATTATATTTTTTGCCTGTAGCAGACTGAATTTGAATCTTTAATTCCCAACAGCCAAGAACTGAGGTGCAGACAAATCTTCAGGCAGAAGTAGGGATGATCCACGTTAGTCCCATATGTTTTACTGCATGTCCCGCAGGGCTGACGGAGAACGTATGAATCGGACGCCTTTGAGACTCTTAAACACACACACATACACACAAGGATTCCTCTGATGACAGAAATGCTGCTGACACTTGACGTAAGTGAGGGTGAGTCATCATCATTTCTTGTTGGCTATCCTCCTCTTCCTGGTGGCCAGCATGTCGTAGAAAGGATCCCTGCTGATGCTTGCTCTGTGGAGGACAGGAAGGAACAGATTTAACAACGACAACACCTATTTTTAATATCAGCAAAACTGCTTCTATCTAGTCTGTCTGTGTCAGCCCTGCGACAGGCTGATGGTTTTTCCGGGATGTACCCTGCCTCTCACCCCATGACAGCTGGGGCAGGCTACAGCCCCTCCTGTCACCTTGAACTGGATATCTCTATCCTATCCATCCTGTTTTGTCTGTATAGTTGAAATAAATCACCCATCTACAAGTTCATCAGCACCAAAATCTGGCACTTACACCTCTGAACGCTGTTCTTCACAAACAACACACTCGCTGAGCTAGAAATCTGTGCGACTGATAATTGTGTATCTTAGTTCAGTGGAAGTCAAATATTGAGTAACAGAATTTTAGGATGGAGCAGACATGCTGCAAGTTCATGAGCTTTTAAGTTGATGTGCATTTTTTCTTGTCCAATATTTCAGTGAGGTAGTTGCTAACTTTGCGTGCATTAAGCACTGCTGTGCTGTGAAGGTGAGAGACTGAACCAAAATGAGCTGCGGGCTGTAAAGTCAACACGAGCTAAAAAAAGCTCCAACGCTTCACGAAGCAAAGAGGAACTGTGGGTTAAAGTGTGAATCATGTGTGGGTTTGTCACAATGAGCATCTTTCACCTCGCACATGTGATACGGAGCTGCCATAAAATTGTAAAAATTACAACTTCAAGTTTTTCATTTACGCAGCTGCTCGTCAACCACGGCGTATTTAATTTGGACTTCTATAGCGGAGTCACAGATTGCTGATGGGAATAACGCTGAGTAATTAGCCGCTTTCCCACCACATGACGGCTGACATGTGTGCAAGTGCAGAACAGTTTCTACAACAGTAGTTTCCAGCCTTGCAGGTTGAATCAGGGCCGGACAGTGTGTGTGTGTGTGTGTGTGTGTAGTCGCGTGCTTGTGTGAAATCTGCTGACCACAGGACAGTCTGCCGCCCCGGAGTGTGGTTGCGGCAGCACAGCTCTGCCCCGCTGAGTCTAATGTGTAATCATTCCACTGCCAAAGTGACAGGAGGAGACTTCATGATGTGCAGCCACGAGAAGCCAGCAGTCCCCCCCCCCCCATGTGAAATTTTCCAAACCAAGAAAATTAGCAGTTTTCAGTCTATTTAACCATACCCCAGGCCATGCTCACCAAAATAAGATTCCAGTAACTCACCCTTAAACTTTCCCCACTTTCATCAAACATCTCTCCACACCAAGGGTTTTTAAATCTCATCGGGGCACGGGGAAGATTCAGCAGTACAATTTTTCGCCTGATATTGATCGCACTGAAGCAGAGCCGATCATAACCAGCATGCTCGAAAGTTACCCAGTGGGTCCAATTTGCAGCAGCACCTCCACTCCTCTCTGTGTTTAACAAGTGTTTGGATGGGAATGCATTAAAACTGTCATTATGTTTTTAAGTGTACAGCAGTGCACCGAGTCTGAGCAGGTGTGTGTGTTCCCCCCCCCTTTCTTGTTGCACGCTAATCAAAGGCAAGTGTGCTTATCCAGCAGAGCAGACATCACCGAGTGTTATCTGCATGGAAGTGTGAGAAAATGAGTCACAGTTAGTCACCAGTCTGCATGTGTGTGTGTACTCAAGCCTCAAGCATAGTTATGATTAAGCTCGCAGCTCCGTGTATGTGTGTGCGCGTGTGTGTGTGGGCTTCTCACAGTCAAGGTCAGACATGAGAAAGTCCCACATGGGAGCAGGCAGGCGTTGGCTAAGTGCCCTCTCAGTGTAAATGGATCCACACTAACGCAGCGTCTCTTACTTGATGGATTTGATCCACTCTTCTTTCTCCTCCGGGGTGGGGGCAGATATCCTGTACACCACGTGGTTTCCCTCGACGACGCGTCCATCCGCCTCCGTTTTGCAGGCCTTGATTACCTGACCTTTATGGTTGGGGTTGTAGAGCTCAAAGCAGTTCTAAAGAAAAATCATGAAACTGCTGATTTACATGATGAAAGAATCCGAGAACACATTGTTTGTGTGTTGTTGTTTTTTTGGCAGTGCAAAGGTATTTAAATTTAAATGAGATGAGGATTTATTCGCAGGGACAGGAGGTGTTTCTTACAGGTTTTCTCGGCTCATCCACTTCTCTGATACTAAGATTTTCCAGAGGTATAATCCCACGAGGCTCTTTATCCTGAAGAGACACAGAAAAACAGTCCTCAGTATCACTTATTCATTTGCATGCACATCATTTACAATAATCATATCTATGTGCAAATGAAGTCACAGTGACAAAAGATCCGCCTGGATCATTGTCACATCACCTGTGACACCTTTAGCCTTATGCTGTAGCTGTGCTGTGGCTGCCATGACCCAGTCACAGACTGTATATAAAAGATGGATGTAGCCTCCAATTTTTAAAAAGTAGTCTGGACAGAAACTAACTATTTGCTAACCTGATTTATGAATTCAATAAACACCGTTCCGGTGAGTTTATGGTCTCAGTTGCATGTTTCAGGTATGATTGATATAATATGATGTTATTCTATAAATTATGGAACCATTATGGTAAAATAGATGATAAAGCAGGGCATGATGCTTCTGGATGAGTGTTTCTGAGCCAGATCCTCCGAAAAATGACAAAAACCAAAATGTGATTTATTTATTTTTTTTAAATTATCCATCTTTCATATACAGGCTATGCTGGCTGTCTTGTTTGTTGGTGGGACAGAATATGATTCATTAAAAAAAACAAAACAAGAATTTGTAAAAATGTAATTGCAAACAACCTTCACACTTTTATCATCACTGGTAATATTGAAGACATTTAGTACTTTTTGTTTTCTAGTGTGGAGTTTTACTAAAGGCAGTTTCAAATAACAAGACCTCAAAAATATGTGTGTCACAAAATTTTCCCAGAGTTTTTGATGCAACACATTTGCTATTTAGGTGCCATTTTTACCTTTATGTTAAGTCTGAATGCATCCAAGTAAAAATCAAGGTTCGATTAAAGCACTTTGAAGGTTTTTATTCATCCTGGTCACCCAAAGGAGATGTAACCCGACTCTCTCCATCCCCCCATTGTGTCTGCGGGGCCAGATGTGTGTGTGTGTGTGTGTGTGTGTGTGTGTGTTGGGAGAGCTCTTGAGGAACAGCCCCATGTCCTGCTTGTCATCTTCCTTCTAATAAGGTGGCAAAGCGTGGGGGGAGGAAATGCCCTGGGAGAGCTGCTCACAGCTGGCTCTGCGTATGCCCCCCACCACAGAAGGCGTTTGTATGTGCTGAGGGATTCATGGTCGCGGGCTTGAGGGAGACACTTGGCTTATAGCTTAGCAGGGCCAGATGTGTGTTGCAGACTTTGCAGATGTTTCCTATGATGTCTCATGTTAATTGCTGGAGTGAGGTTCATTTAGGTCAAGGGGGCGGCATCTGTTAAATAGCAAAGCTGGAAGGCACAGACCAGTGCCAATATGTGTGCGCGCATGTGTGTGTGACAGACTAATCTGATGCCCCTTTGTTTAATCCGTCTCTACTATATCTATTCACAAAACTGTACTAAACAGTCCTGGGTTAAATATTTTAAAATAATGTGAAAATTTATTACAGATGCATTCGTAAAGGAACAGTCTGACATTTTAGAGATTATATTTACTCGCAATTCTGCTGAGAGTTGGCCACCGATATTGAAAACCAAGTCATGACTGCAGTGCAATTAGCTGATTATCTTAGCATAGATTATTTTAACACCAGCATCATGATGATTGATTATATGTATGTCTGCATGTTTGTTCCCAAACTCCACCTGGACAACTGGTTTAATATTGATTAAACTTAACCGATAAACTACCGAAGGTACCAAGGCTCGTAACATCTACATGATGACTAATTATAATATTTCAAATAAAAAGTACTGTTTCATTTTCTGTGGATTTAAATATAGATCGAGGTCGGTGTGTGAACATACGTCGTTTTTACATATAAATTGCATAAATTTGCCACTTGTGCATACGTTTTCACGGTCACTAGAGGTTTTACGTTTTAAGAATTGGCAAAGCACACCTTCACCATTGTGCACCATGAAATGGTCAAATTCTGTCCTGACACACACACACGTGCACACACCAAATTGCCTACTTACTGTTGTGTATTCAAAGTAATAGAGGCAGTTGTCAGTCAGAATAAACCACCTCCTCTTCCACGTCTTCACTCGGCCACCTGCGAGGGAGAAACAAACAGCGTATGAGGGTAAACTGAAGAGGTGAATCTGTTTGTGTATGTGGAAGCTAACCTGCTTTGTTCCACGTTCCACATCTGGTTCTAATCAACATTTCCCAGCATTATAAGACCGAATCAGACCCTTATCCCTCAATCCCTTGAGACCGATGCCTGCAAGGGCAATGGTCTGGAGGGGAATGAAGGTGTTTCTCCTCCAGGAGGAATCACAGACACATACGGTCGCATACATGCGACAGCTAAGAGAAGCAGCGCCATGACCCGATTTGAGAAAAGCCTGACACTTTTTAAATAGAAAGCAGCAGAAAAAAATAAATAATGGCCTGTGATTGTTGCAGTGACAGTCTTAGAAACATTTTAATGCATCCATCCATCCATCTGCTCCTGCTTGTCCTTTTCAGGGTTGCGGGGGAGCGCTGGAGCCTATCCCAGCTGTCATAGGGCGACATTTTAATGCATTAATGCAAAATATAAGGAATTCCCCACAATCTGTCCATCTAGCTCTGTCATTGAATAAAAAATGGATTATTGGGATTATTGGATTTCCTGATAATTACCCCATCAACAACATGATAAACAATTTGTCTATGTAATCAAAAAATAAAAAATAAAAACTTAATGGGACTTATGTCAACATATAATCTTCATAATAACTTGTTTGCTGACTGGATGAAACGTGCACAAAGCAGCTGTCACTGATGTAATCAATAACGTGACTCAGATTATCATCCTAACACCCAGTATGATTTATTGGACTAGTTAACGAAACAGAAGTTTTACTCTGCTGCTGAACCACATGTACACTTAATATACAGAGCCATCATCAGTTTGTTTTGTTTACAGAAAGCTCAAATAAATGTAGTTTTTATGAAAATTTGTTGCTATGATTAAACTATAAGAGTTTGAGTTGGTGGATGAATGGATGGGCTGGAGCCAATCCCAGCTGCCATAGGGCACGAGGCAGGTACAACCTGGACAGATCGCCAGCCTGTCGCAGAGCTAACACAGAGAGACAGAAAACAGTTTGCACACATTGACAACAATAGGAAATTTAGTATTAACTTAACCCACTTTTATGTCCAAAGACACACACACACACACACACACACACACACACACACACACACACACACACACACACACACACACACACACACACACACACACACACACACACACACACACACACACACACAGAAAGGCCTCGGCCAGATGGCCTAGACCTTCTAGCTGTGAGGTAACAGTTCTAACCGCCACCCTCTGTGCTGCCCTCAGGCAAGTCAATGAGTTAAATTTACACCTCCCTGTTTAATTCACCTTATTTGTGCCTGGGACTACCAGCACAACATAAATCAAGAGTTTTAAGGAGCTTCGTTGCTCCTTAAAACTCCTTAAACATTTGAGGTCGATGTAGCTGTGATTAGATTAGAGTCCAATATACTGCTGTAAGAATTCAAAAGATTTAAAACAGTCTAGTGAGTGCAGCTCATTTGCTAGAGGACAGAGAAATCCTTGAATGAGCGGGAGGTAATAAAGCCTGCAGGGCAGGAACAAATGGAGGACAATGAAGAAAGGGAAAGGCTCTCTCTGATGTTTCGCTGCATGACCAGCCACGCAACCGTAGGTACGCATTCCCACAGTGCAGACACAAGCAGCCACATTCACTAAAGCCCGAGCACGACTGCGTGTTCTGGCAGGAGGAGCAGGAGATGTGTGACGTGCAGGGAAGTGGTAGAGAGCATGAGATGACCCGTTCAGCTAATCGGTATGAATCACGATGATTCCTGGCATCTACAAAGAATTGACGTTCTATTGACGAGTAATTTGGCCTAACCTTTTGGGGTACTTGCTGATATTTTCATGGCTGTTATATAATTTTATGCTTCCTTTCAGTGAAGTTGCAGAAAGGATTCTAATCGTTGTGTGCAGGTTTTGAAGCTAATGCTACAGCTGATACAGCTTTTTTTGGTATGGAAAAAGGCAAGAAATCTTAGAAAAACTGAGTAAAATTAGAGCTCTCGTAAGCACGAGCTTAGCTGTGTCCCTTGTGCCTTCTCAGTAGCCACAAGAGGAATAATACAGCCAATCCCCACGCAGAATGAGCCAGATCATTGACCTCTGACTTAACTTCAAATAAGATAATCCATCACATCACATTGCTTATACACTTATTTTCCCATTTACAGCTATGATACAACAACACAATTATATGAGCAGGTCAGCATGTTCAAGGGCCTGTTGTGCTAAGGAGATAATGGCAGCCAGTGTCAGAACGAGGGCGCTCTGTGATGAATTGAGCGGCGGAATGAAGACAAAGTGTTACCTTCCTCCTAATACAGAGATTTAAAGAGGGAGCAGCCATCACAGAGCAAAATGGAATAGCAGAACGAAGAGTGAAACAGAGGTCAGAGAGAGGGAGGGAGGAACCAAAACATGGGAGGAAAAAAAAAGAGAGATAAAAAACACCATGGCAGGAAGATGAAGAGAGAAAATGCAGAGATTACTATAAAAGGACAAGAGAATAGTAGACAAAACAAAGAGGAGAGGTCACAAGCTGATGGATAAAGACAAAAGCAGACATGCTGCAGGTGCACCACAAATTTCCTTTGAAACCCTTTGCCAAAGCCAACTTAGTTTTGCCTAGCTCTTTGTTTCCGTGTGATCTCACTTGCCTGACAACCAAGTCTCCCCTGTGTTTGAAGCTCATGCTGCCCACAAATCTGTCTCGCACCATCAGCCACAGCAGCTCTCCCTGCTCGACTCGCCACTCCTTGCCTACCCACCTCTCATCGATCCTCTCAGCCATGCTTCCACCTTCAGCACGATCAACCCCAGCCCTCTACATTTGCTATTATTTTGCTTCTCCAAGGTTTTAATTATTCTGGAGTGAATCTGGTGAAATATTTAATCGAGTCAGTCTACCCTAGGTGCTTAACATTTATTCTTGCATGCTCGCATGCGACAGCGGTAACAGGCAAACGTCATTCGTTGGTCATAGGCACCATTTTTGTAGTTTTTTGTGGCACCTCACTATGTGATGTCTGTCTGTCTAATCTATTAACAAAAATACAGCACACGTTTGCAACCAACATGACCAACATGAACTACCATGGTGAAGGTTAATTTTGCACCTCTGAGGCGCCCCATACATACCGAGCTTTAAGAGCCAGCCTTCCCTGTCGGGGTTGAAGAAGGTGTGCGTCAGATCGTTCCCGTCGTCCTCTGGGATTTTGAAGGGCTCGTTTTTGATGCTGTCGTAAAGATTCTGCATAGAGAGAGAGTGGTGGTTCAGGGGAAGCTAGTAAATTAAATGTCTCATTTGTATGGAGTGCGTGCAGCAGGGCAATCGCACATTTAAATCATCGCGCCACACACTTGGTACAGACAAATCCTCACCCTGAGAAGCTCCTCTGGCAGATCTCCCCCTTCATTGATCCCCCTGTTCATGGAGATAAAGCGCTCCACGGGGGGCTTGTCTCTGACGTTAGGGTTATGCAGGCTGGTGTTCAGCATGATGATGGCGAACGACAGCACATAGCAGGTGTCTGAGACAGAGAAATGGAAAGGGCGCGATGCGATGGATTAGAAAAAGCCCATGTCCAGGCACAGTGAGCACATTTATCGCTGCTGTTAATATACAATTATCACTGTTAATGATTTTAATCAATTTTGGTTACATAAAAAAAAGAATATTACAATTTATTAAAAAGCGTGTGCACAAGAGGGAGAGAGGCGCGTGTGTGTCTGCAGAGGAACGAAGCGTTTACAGTCTCGCAGACTCACACGGGCCAGTGGCTGCCTGTAAATGAATCATTCATTCCCGTCTGTCTGTCTCCTCTCACTGACACACTTTGGCTCTGGCTGTCCAGCGCCGTCTATTGTCTCCCTGCTACTTTGCAAATGAGGACCTCTGTACCAAACTCACCACAGGGAAAAAGGTGCTGAAGCGAGGCGAATGCCATGTTGTCGAGCTGGACGAAACCCAGGTTTCGCTTGCTCGTGGGAATTTTTAAAAACCTGAGGTCGTGTTGTGTTTTTCCCCAGTCTTGATACGCAGTTTACGTCAATGAACAGGAGCCGGTGCACCCACACACGTACCGACTGTCACACACACACACACACACACATAATAAAAATTCCCACCTGCCTATCATCAGATTCTGTTACAGGCTGGGGAAACGTCTACCACAGGAATGTCCAGTATGTAAATGATACAAAAACTTCATGTATCAAAAAAGAGGCTTTTAAGCATGTAGCTTAATCACCAAGCACTTTTACTTTTCAGCATTTGGATTGGCTCAAATGCTAAAATGGGACCACATACACCAGCCATGGTATAGCACACAAAAGGTTCCTGTGAAACCTTTTACATTATTTATTGACAGATGTAGCTGCTGGCTTTGTTTACCACAACACTATGTATCACTCAGGACAGGTTGAGCCTCCCTGAATAATGCATTGGTTTTTTACTCATAAGCTCCAATGTAACTTGCTTTAATCTGGTTAATCCTTGTTGAGCTTTAGTTACAGCAACTCTTATGGCTTAATGGTTGAAATGCATTAATAAAAACAGGCCATCACTCAGGCAGTATATCTGCAGGCACATTAGATTAGATGATTTCTGTGTGTTGGATTTCACATTTTCCTTTCATTTACCGCTGGGGTAAAAAAAAAATGATGCCAAAAGAACAGTTTATTAATCTGAAAGATTTGATTTGAAAAGTCTTGAATACATGGGAATCACTGGTTTACACCACACCACACACATGTTGTGCCTCTGACCTGTCGACTGGAAAACTCCAGGGTTGCACTGACAGTACCGCGAAGCAAAGGCCTCCATCATACGGTCGATCTTCTGCGCCTCGCCGGGCAGGCGGAAACTCCACAGGAACTGCCTGCAATAACGAGGCGTAGGGTTCGCACAATGCAGTTAACTGTTGAAATTATTATCCCCCCCTCCTGCTCGATATTTGAGTTAATCGCTCCCCTGACCGTAGTGCTTGGACGAGGTTTAGGTCTGCAAATTCGTGCAGCTCCACAAAAGCCTGAAGCACCTTGATGTTGAAGTCGTCCCTGGAGAAAGCAATAAAACCCCAAAAAACAAAGAAGGTAAAAGTCAAGTTTACAGTATCATTCAACAGCTAATCATTTTCTTTGAAAATACAAAACGTTTAATGGCGATAAAAACCCTGAAAACTGTGTAAACCTAGACAGGTTGGGGAAATCATATTAATCCATGAAGGCGTTTCACAATCCGAACTCCTTTTTTCGTTGCATTCCCTTCATATTTGTGCCCCAGCTCATATCAGATGCTGTGAGGGTCTGGAAGCAATTGAAACAGCTGGATAATAGTGCGTTTCTCTCCACCGCAGAGGGGAGGATGGGGGTAAACGGTGCATTTGACTGATGAAAAACAGCTAAAAAGGACCAAACCCGTACAGGCTCCTCTTTGTCAGAGTTTTGTTTGGCCATTGGAGGGTTTTCAGAGGAAAAAGTCGGCAGCTGCTCTCAGACTGCGGTCACGGCTTCTCTGATCATATTTGTTGTACACCGGGCTCCACGATCCTGACCCCTGTGTAGTCTCTGTATTGTGTATATTGTTGAAACCAAACCAGGAATTTTAAAGACTTAGCTTTTTGTTTTTTGTGGAAAGAAATTGTAGAAGGGTTGAAAGTGCTGGCTTATAAGAAACCTACAACAAACACTCTTTGAATTACTCTCAGAATGACTTCTTCTTTTTTTTTCTTGCTTATTTGTAGTTCTCGGTCTCGTTTGTGATTACAGTGCACGCTCGGCTGTCATCTACAGCCAAATAAATGGACTCCTGTCCCGTGAGAGTTACATGCAAGGTTACATTTATCCGTGCCTCAGTGTGCAATAATAATAATAATAGTACTAATTCGTCTCCTAGTTGTTTTCCTTTTCCACCATCTCTGTCTCTATTTTCCTTCTCTTCCTCCCCCCCTCTGCTCAGCATGTAATGATAGGTTCCTGGTCCTTGCATAAGCTTAATTAGTGATAATTACTGAGTGCAAACCCCCATCCTGTGCTTAGTGTGATTTCCAGTGGGTAGATGGCCGCTTTGATGATCCTCCATGAATAAAGCCTGTTAGTAATAGAAGGAGTCTTCAGAGCCCCCCCCCCAACCCCCCCTGTCTTTCAGCGTGTGTTTCATTGATTTACTATTGTCAGACTACATCTGTCTGCTGATGCACAAGCAGCACCTTTACTCGTGTAAGCCAATGCAGCGCGTTGGTGATGCAATTTCCTGCATGGACTAAAGGGCAAAGGGTCAGGCGGTGGAGCAGATAGTCTATTTGAAGCTATTTTAAAATGCTCTGTCACCAATTAAACATTCTGCGCTCACAGAAAATAAAAAGAATCCATTTATAAGCTTGAACACTGGCAATAAAAGAGGCTACTTTTAATTAAGCTTGTTCAAATGGCAGTTTAAACAAAGCACCAAATCCAGCTGGGACAGCATCAGAGGAATACAGCCAGTCCAAATAGCTGAGGATTTATTCACCACCTGCAGATACACCATCACCTGACAGAGTCTGCGCTCAGTGCTATGTGATTTCCTGTATTTTATATTGGCTCCTTGGGGGCATATGCTTGTTGTTAGGTCTTGGTTGCAGGCAGCTGAGCATTGCTGAGCATAGAAATGTTTGAGATTCAGATTTTTCTTGCGATATTTGCATTTTAGATTTTATATCAATGACAGAATAAAACTCTTTAATGCCTTTTTTCTACAGACTGTATATAAAAAATGGAGGTAACCCCCCCAAATCCCTGGCTCAGTAATAAATAACAGGGTTTATTAGTGGACAGTTTTCTTTGTTGTTCGTTTTCTATCAGCTTCCATGTCTTGGTGTGGACTTCCTGTGTTTCTATACGGTTAAAATAGCACCATCCATCTCACTAGTCTTTCAGCTATCTGAGACAGCTACTGCGTTACAGCATTGTCACAACTTGTCTCTTTCTTTATTATCCTGCAGTCTGACCTGAGATATAAAAAGCTGGATGATGGTTTTATTACCAGCTATAAGTCCCACTGGGCGGACTTATAGACCAACACGCCTACGCTGCCTCCAAGATTTATGTTAGAAAGGGGTCAATCATGTTCCCCCTCTTTAATCAGTAAATCCAGTCCATAATTTCCTTCTTTAATCACAGAGGGGGTGTAAATCTCCTGTAAGGAGGACTTTCTCTCTAGGCCTGATAGACGCTTTGTCTTACCGCTCGCCTAAGTAGTCCCCGATGACGGTCTTGTTGAGGCCCTCGCCTTTGTAGAGGAACTGAGCGATGTCTTCTGGAGTGTGCTGGAGAAGGTCGTTCTCCAGCAGGAACTGTATTCCCTGGAGAGGAAAAGGAGGAGGAGAAAGCAGGATGACTGCTCATCTCAAATCATGGTGGGATGATAGATCACGACAAGATTTCACAGCTGTGAAGAGATTGCGTTTCAGTCCGGCACACTCGCTTCAAGGCTACTGACACTTTAAAGGCTGTGGTGGGTTTTGCTAAGAGTTTCAGAGCATTGACAAAACTGCAAACCGCAGAAATAACACAGCGGAGTACCTTTTTAGGATCCATGTTGAATTTCTTCCTGCCCATAGCGATCTGTTTGTTTCTCTGGGAAGTTTTACTGGAACACAAAAATAAATATAGAGACTTTATTTATTTACTAAAAAGAACTCCAAACATGAATGATTTTCACCATCTAGCATGACAATAAACTCACGGTATCAACACTCTGATATGTTTTCTTACACGTGTAGGGCTACACATGGTCTCCTTGATCCACCCTGAGTCAGTGGCTTTGTTTCCTAAACCAAACACTGAGTGATGGCAAAGCTGGTCCCAGACAATAAATGAGCTGCCTCCTAACGTCGACTTTTCACTCACTTCATGTGGAAACAGCGCAGTGACCTCTGTGCTGCTAACATTCCTTTTTTAAAAACATAGTAAAGGGGCAGCGTCACATCTTGAGAGTGCTCAGGAACAACAACCAAAAGCTGCTGGTGACCTTTTAACACTCCTCCACAGAGAGCGTGCTGACACTCTGTATCACGGTAAGGTCCAGGAGCTGCACCGACGCACAGAGGAGACGGCTTCGACACAGCTCAGAAGGCTGCTCTCCGCCCTCCCTGCAGGGCTTACTCACCTCCAGCTTTTAAAGGACCCCCTCACATCCTGGCTCTCACCTGTTCAACACCGTTGCCCCTCTGCAGGTGCTACAGGGCACACAGACTCGGAAAGAGCATCTTCATAAGTGCCATAATCACCTGGCCACTACCACCAACATCCCCCCCCCCCCCTCTCCTTCATTCTGTGATAATTTCCTTCCTTTACAATATCACAGCTAAGTGCAATGAGCAATATTAGAATATTGTCTATTATTGCTTAAATCATTGTGCAGTTCTTAAATATTTGCATGTTCATGTTACTCCATAGGATGACCGCTTGTTGTTAGCACATTGACTTCCTCACCATATTTTAAAGACATCTTATTTATTTATTAGTTTTAATGTGAAGTACTTTCTTTATGTCTACTGTGTAAATGACTGTACGCTTGTTTCATCATACATTTAATGACAATAAAAACTTTTTAATTCTCATTCTAATATACAATAGATATGATAATTCATACAGCCAGGTGTAGTTATGTATGTAGTTATGTCACATAATGCTGGTCTGTCATCAAAACTTGCATGCAAATCCTAAACGCAACTCAGACAGAGGCAATGAGCCACAGTCACAGAGATAGCTTCTATGAGGCAAAATCTAATCAAATGTTGCTGCTATTTATTGCTGTAGACCATCATCTGTCATGGAACAAAATCAATATTGTATATGTTTGTGTTATTTTAAGGGTGTTTCTGTCAACGCTATAGAAGATTTGTTGTTTTTTTAAAATGTAACCCAGAAAAGGGTTTGGTATTTATCTCCACAGATCGCTGCCATAGTGAGAAGGGCTCGATGAAAGCCTCATAACAAATAGGGAGTAACTTTGAGACACACTGCTGCCATTAAATCCACACTAAAAACAATTAACCTGTTTCCACACTTAGACATGCCTTTCCACATGAAACAAGATAATAAGGTAAAAAAAAAAAAAAGACTATAGCAATATCTCTGTTTAACAAAGCATCTCCACTATTTTGACTTACCTTTCTCCGACGCATGTCAGTTGTTCGATCTCCGTCATCACCTCTGCTATCTCAAACTTCAACCTCTGTGAGAAACACAGAGAAAATACAAACCCCAGTTGGTTTTCTTTATGCTTAAGCAGGACAAAGCAAAGGGATGAGACGGGACTAAGAAAGAAGTGTACTCAGTGGAAAACTAACTTTTTTCTTATGAGGAAACTGCGTGTGCAAAGATAGGCCCATTTGCATTACATACAGCATGCAAATGCCCACAGTGCCGCAGCAGCGTATAGACAACGGAAAAAGACTGGGAATACAGGTGAGCAATTACAACAAATACATTCAGCACTGTCCTTAATTTGGCAATAAAATGATTTTCAATCAATATACAACGGTTGTAGTTAATGAACTTAGCTGCTGAGATGAAGCTAAGTCTATCCAGTTAATATACTGTATATATTCAAGCACACACCTCTATGTCATCGAGCAGCTCTCTCTTCCTCCGCCTGATGTTCGACAGTTCATCCCTCTCCTCCACGGACAGATCCTCGGGGACTGAAAAGCATGATGGAGAAAACACAGAAGACATTACCTTAAAAGAAAACAAGTCAACTAAAAGGAGCAAAACAGGACTGCTAAATCAAATCTAGCAGTTCACTGCAAAGATGTAAAAGCAGTTTTAAGGCTTATTCTCCTAACACAGTAAAGTGGGACCTTGAACAGCTGGAACAGCAGATATCAAGAGCCTGCATGTTAATTTATAAAGACAAAAAGAGAAGGCAAAGGGTCTTAATTATTCCACTTGAAAGTGTTTAGCCCCTTCCCTCCTTCCTTCTCCATTTGGCTCGGGGGGAAAATTCTATTAATAAAACCAATCCAGATTATGTTTCTTTCATGTGAATTTGGTAATTTAACACAGCCCATGACCCCAACCCCCTCCAGCTGTGTGTGTTTTACCACTCTGAGCAAGAAAAAAAAACCAAAACATGCAAGAGAAAAAGATGATTTGCTTTCTTTTCCAATGTTTCACTCTTGTTTTTCCCTCTAACTTCATCCCTCTTCCATCCAACGCACGCTTTACTTCTCAATTTTCTACATCTTCCCGAGCACAGTGAGTCTGTGAAATCCTGCTTCATTAAGCCAACCAAAAAGCAGAAAGCGTAAATCTCTCAACAGGAAAGTGGCACATCTAAAAATCATGCGCAGCTTCACATGTTGCTAAAGGGAAAAGAAACAACCCACCCCCCCAAAAACCAAGAAAAACCCACCACTTGTTATTTCCCCCTCACAGTCGGGATTCTGCGCCAATTAAAAATAAAACAGGGTCACTGGGCTCAAGAGGAAGTACTCAAGCCCCTTTTAATTTGACAGCTTGCCGAAGAATTGCATTCAGGGCGGCCAAGTATTGTTGTCGATGGTATTCGCATTTAGCAGTGACACAAAAGGTACTTTCTAACCCAGTTATGTAATTCTGAAGCAGCGTGATGAGGGTCAGGTAAAGATGGGGAGGGGTATTTTCTCCCCAGGGCCATGATTTTAATAGACAGCAGATGGGAACATGAAAGCACAACGAAAATAAAGATGTTAATTAATTAGTGTTGCTCACCTTCGGCTACCTCACATCACTTACACTACTTGCAATTCTATTGTGACCATGAATGAATGTGGCTTTGAAGACAATTACTTGGGAAACTCCTAAGTTTCCCAGTTTCAAGGCTCATTCACATGACTTTTTAATGTTTTATTTAAGTGTTTTTGAACAATTTCGCCTGCATACATCAAAGTCTGTTTGTGAATTTTACTGGTTAAAAGTTCAAGAAGGATTGGAGGCATCTAATTAGTTGGAAGGATGTGCTCCCTGTGTCCTCTGCTTTATGAAATCTCAATCTATGCCTATATAAGCACAGTCGAGTTGTTTCTAAGCGTTATCTTATGCTAAACTATAGCTTCGTATTTAATGGACAGATATGAATATGGTATAAAATTTTTCCACGTTTATTGGGGGTGATACCAGTGCCAAAACCAGGAAAAAAAAATCAGACATCAACAGAATACAATCTGGGTGGCCCTCCTGTCAGCTAAAAATGGGAAAAATGAAGCTTCAATTCACAAAATTGAACAACAGAAAACTGGAATCTGATCTGAAGAAGTTTAGGCTTGCTGGCGGTGGTGTGATGGTGTGGGGGGGATCATTTACTGCCTCCTCGTACCAAAATGAGTATTGTTTAAATGCCACATCGTCAACACTGTTGATGGTGTCCATTCCTTTATGGCCACAGTGGGCCACCATGCGCCCTGTCACAAAGCTCAAATCATCTTAAACTGGTTTCTTGAACATGACGATGAGTTCACGGTACTCAAATGGTCTCCACAGTCACCAGATCTCAATCCAAAAGAGGACTGTGGGATGTGATGGAAACCTAAACACTTTCTATCATTAAGTTTTGTTAAAAACGAAGTATTATTAGCAAATACTGGATATTGTATCGTAAGTGTTAATGCCAATATATATCAAATATGTTAAGACAAAGACTAAAGCATCAGTTGAATGTGTTTTTCTTAGAAAACTAAATGGTAATCATGGTGAATGCTAACAGCTAAACAGGCGGATAAAACATTTCCTGGCACCAGCTTTCTCAGGCTAAACAATCAAATCGTATTCCGGCATCTGACACCGTTTGTACCAGATGACTAATTATTAAAACAGGAAATAATCTATAAAGCAAAAAATTAAAAAGGTTTTCCCAATCACTGGGCTTCTTTTATGCCTTTTGAATAATTGTCCCAGAGGATGATTTTATGCAGGAGGCATACAGCTCCATGTTTTCCATTAGCCTATGGCTGTGCATTAGCTAATAGAGATATCCCACGGCTGCAACAACAACGTGCATGATTACAATCTTGATTCATTACAAATTGAATGAGAAGAGGATGCTCCCTTTAATGAAAGCCAAGCACCATTAGTGGCATAGCGTTATCACGATCCTTCGATCGAGGCTAGTCTTGCTGGGTCTACAAGCTTTTCAAACCACATGATAACAGAGAAAGCCATAAAGTCCCTGCTATTAGTGCTTCTGGTCTACTGGATGCTCTTGCTTAGCAGTGTATGACCTTTCTTCAGAGGTGGTCCACCAATTAGATTATTAACACACCCGCCCCGTGACCTTCTATGACTTACTCAGGAAATGACTTTAGTGTCTTTAGCAAACTGGTCGCTACCAAGCCAAACGCAGCCATGCTTGAATGATAATCTACTAAAATCAATTACGGAGTGAGTCACTGCCTCTAAGTAAACAGCAGATCTTGAGAGGGTCAAATCATACAAAAGTTAATGGCACGCTGGCTTCAATTTGTGTCTAAGAAAACAAAAAAAAGCTAGACACACTTTAACTTCGTGACCTCTAGAAGAAATCCCCAACAGGCGACATTAGAAATACACGGCATCGAGTGAGAGATTCCAAAGGTTAACACTCCAACATGTGTGCGGCAAAACAAAAGGGTTCCAGCAATTTCCTGCCTTAAAAAACAAAATCTCCCCAAAATCTACTTTTAAGTGTAAATCTCCTGCTGCTCTTCACACCCAAAAGCAACAACAGTCCCACAAACACCCACTAAAACCATGCAGGAAATCGTCTGCAAACCATCGATGTGTGTATGTATATGTATATGTATACGTACATACACATATATATATATTATATTCAAGTTATTTTTTGGAGTCGACAGAAGAAAGGGGGAAAAAATTCCCAGGCTTTGAGAAATGAGTCTCTAAATCCTGTGTTCAGACCATTCGTGCAGGAAAAGCAGCGAGGTACTTGCAGCACATGGAGCTCACTTGAAACTGGCTGTGGTCCCAGTTGTCACTGACTCGTGTGACTGAGAGGGGATTTGTCTAGATTCACTGACTTTAAACTGACTTTAAACGCTATAATGTATTTTAAAGTGGATGAGCTTTGAGAAAAAAAGGCATCCTTTTTATCCCAGTTGGCTCTGAAGCTCTATGTGTCACATGAGAGGAAGGAGGAAAGACCAGGAAGGAAACTTCCTTTGGATCCAGACCCTAATCCGTGCTCTGCTGCCCTCAATCCCTCAAACGGTGGACAAAGGCATGCTTTATATTATATTATAGCCCAGATCATACATACCAGTGGACATGTAGATGAAAATACATATGATTACATGCACATCAAAGCCAGCTGGCACTAATCCTACACACACTCTTTACAAGCCCTGTACACTCATACAGTGTGATATATGGCAGCATATACACAGATGTTCCCAGCTGCTAGCCGCTGCCTGGCTCAGTGATGCTGGATAAAGTAACGTGATAGTTTGCACTGCAGCAGATCACCATGTGGTACATAACGGTCCTGGCATATCGTGTCAGAAGAGACGTTCCTGGGTGGCTAACATGGCCTCTAGTTTTAACTACCTCTGGGGGTCACCATCAAAATCTGGGGCTTGAGCGGCTGAAGAGCCTTTACACTGATTGCTCTGTTAATCTGCTGTTTTGGGGGCTGGGGACCTCCTGCTGTGAGTGCATTTATGTGTGGTTGCATAGGAGGTGGTCTGCACATGATGTCCTTGTTATATTGCACATCTGTTCGGCATCAGCACTATGTCAATATTTGATGTGATGCTTCCACAGCCTTATGCCGGTGGCTAAAGTAACTATGATCGGATGATTTGATTGGCCAGAGAAGGCATTTTTGTTGGAGCTGAGAGGATGAGTGCAGTTCAAACAGCATCAGTTTCACACACTGGAACTCTCCAGTCCTGGATGCTCCAGGTTATAGACAGATTAATGTTTTTCCGAGCTCATAAAGTCAAGTTCTCACTGAGAAGTATGGCTACACCCAGTACACTACACGTACCCAGACACTGTACTCATGATAGTGACAAAGTTTGATGTGGAAAGTTGTACCCGTCTGACCCTGCACAGTCACTGTCTTTGCTGCAAGATAAAAAGGATCTTTGCTCACAGCAAATGAAAAATAATATTTCTATTGATGCATTAAAAGCCCACATTATGGCTGCGGCGTGAAACAGTGACATCACTAAGTCCAATCATCATTTGCATCTGCGCCGAGGGTACAGGTACTTGCTGCAGTATTCTTCTCTGAGCGATAGGCGTATCAGCGCTAGCCTTGGAGTAGAAGAAGTTGGTGTGCACCGATGACTGTAGAAATTGGTGTCGACACATTGAAGATTATGTTTGATAAATGGCTGAACAGCCTGTAAATTATTACAAAACTAAACAACCAGCACAACTGTTATCAAATGTTACACAAAACAGAATAAGCGCTACACAGAACAGTAAAAAAAAAAAAAAATTCGTCTCCACCAGCATCGTCGCTTTTATACGTGTAAAATTCAAGCCTTACACGGTCAAACCTCATTTGGATGCGGTTCCAGTTTCAGCTGGCAAAGATGGACAACACTGATATGACAACACATTTTGAAAAACGACATGTATGTGGCTGATCATTTCCTTTGCTTCCTGTGGGTGTCAGCTGACAGACAAGCAGCAGAATACAACGCTTTATCTGATATGTGCATGCTCGCCTCCAATATTGTGATAGATATCTAGCCAGGGAGCAATTTTGAAATCCGAATTTGGTGCCTATTATTTTGCACGCATCACTGAACAAGAGCAAACTTCTGATATCTCGAGTGATGCAGACTACATGCAGGCAGCGGCAGAGAACTGGAGCTGGATGATGGGCACAGACTTCTGTTAAACAGGAGCTCTGCGCTGGCCTTCAGCCCGCTCTGAGATCTGGGATGTGTCGCTGTCTGCAAAAACACCGAGTCTGGTGGACCACCCTGATCATGTTCACAATGAGACCAGAACAACACTTTACAAGCCACCCACAACGTCAAGGTAATTGCTCTCTCTTGGTATTGACTCCCAAGTTCACTATAGTTATTATACACGGATCACCTCAAAATATCCAGATGGCCACCTGGCAGATCAAATACTTTCCATTTAAAACAAAAACAAAATTTCAGTTCTTATCCAAGTCTAGTTGAACACAGACGTGAAAATATATACTTGATCGAGAAAACGGTGCAGGAAATGAAAGGAGAAAGTGCCTGGATATTTTATTAAACTTCAAAAGTTTTCTCCAAAGAGGGAATGATTCATTTCCATGGATTTAGGAGAGTCTGATGTTAAGCCTCACTATTATAGGATTTTAAAAGTCGATACAGATATCGATGCCAATACTGACATTACGCAGGTTATTTAAAAATCTGATATTCCAACATATTGGCTGATTTTCAGACATACAAAACATTAAAAGATACCCTTCCTCATTTATGCTCTCCACCGACGCTGCTCGGATCAGCTGGTGGTTGTATTTGTCGACTTTGCAGAGCGCCCTCTTTTGGACAAGCTGTGCAACATCGAGCTCGACATGGTTGAAGGGTGTTTCTCCGGTCTCGTTTTTACTTTTTGAACTTTTCATCTGTTGGATGTTATAAATGCAGATACTGATATATCAGGAAATAGCTAATATCAGCCAATAATAGGTTCAATGGCAGAAGTGCAAATCATAGAGGTACACCTCTATGAACTACCCTGAAAACCTAACCAGCAGTATGTATTTAAAGGGACATTTCACCCCAAGAAAAATGACATTTCTATATTTTCCCTCTGGCCTGTGCAGTCATTTATGCATCTTGATTGTAGAATAAATGAACAGAACTGTAGAAATGTTTGCCTTTTCTTAAACACACGCATAAAAAGCTCAGTACACAAACCTTACAGTGGGTATTTTAATGCACAATGTTTTTCTTTGTATAAAAGTGCAACCACAAAGCATCTTAAGGCAACTGCTGTTGTGATTTGGCAGCATATAAATAAAACTGAACTGAAGCAGCAGTGATATCGCTGTGCAGACGGACTCATGCAAAGGCTAGGGTTTGTATCAAGATGTTCAAAGATTAGGGGCGTAACAATTTTGTAACTGATACAAAACCGCGATATAAACCTCCGCGATATCATATCGCAATTGCATCTTCCCATAACGTGACAGCCATGCTGTTAATGGGTGATTAGAGAACACAGCTTTGGAGTCTGCAAGAAAACTAACACTCACAGATCATTCAGATAACGTACTAACTGCTAATGTATCATAATAATAGACAGTTTTTAATCCACTCACAATCGAGTGATCAGCCCTGTGGTAAAAAAGATTTTCTTCAGTTATTCTTGTAATTCACCCCCTCTGAAAGAAAAACCAAGAATGGATTGTTTGCTGGTTTTAGAGAATTCTTATGCACAAAGCAAACATTTATGACCTTTCCCCTCAGCTGTGCTGTATTTTTAGTAAGCACTATAACAATACATGTCAGCCAAGTAGTTAATAATAAGCCTACTGTTCAGTTGTAGTACATAACAGAGGAAAAACACATGCAGTTCATTCTTGGGATGAAATGTTCCTTTAATATATGGCCTGACATAAGTGCCGACAGTGAGACTGACCTAAGATATGTAGTAGTGGTTGAAAAGTAACCCACGTATTTGTGCTGAGGTGAGAAAGGGTTTGGCGTCCTCCATTTCTATCCAGCCAGAAGCCAAGAAAAACATGCAAGTCTCACAGCCACCCCCACTACTCCCTCCCTCCTTTCAGGCCTGTATGATCGGCTGGACCCAGTTTTCTTCATTCTCCTAAACTGGACGCAGCGTTCCCCTTCAGCTGAAATTACTCAGACACTGTAGGCCCAGATCTCTGCTGCTGTCTCTCTGTGTTGGTCCCCACAGTGAAACACACTCATTTAATTTGCCGAGCCTTTTGTCTCCCATCTGCTCTCTGTCTCGCACTTAAAGAGATTCCTCCTTTCAAAGCTCGGAGCAATAATTCCAAGCAAAGCGTCCCCCTATTTACAACAGCAAAAACATTGCCTCACTGACAAACAGTTGCAATGTCTTGTTTCTCTTTTTCTCTCTCTCTCTCTCACACACACACACACACACACACACACACACACACACACACACACACACACACACACACACACACACACACACACACACACACACACACACACACACACACACACACACACACACACACACCTACTACCATGGAGATGGGAACATGTTGCAAAGCCTCCACAGTCTCTCTTCTAATCAGGTCCATATGTAGCCATCTCTCCCGACACTTAAATAATGCAGTTTGTTACGAGCCCCGACTCAATCCTTGCGCATCACCCGCCAGCGCTGTCTTTGTGTGTTTGTCTACTTACATGTGGTGTAATGCAACTGTATGTTTAATCTTCTAATGTTGCACCACAAAACCCATAATCTTGGCAGTCAAAATGAATTTCTGTTCTTTCCAAATCTCCCCTTAAGCCTTTAAATAACACAGCCTGCCTACTGGGTCAACCAGCGAGATTTTAAGAGTTCATTTTAGCACTTTTTTTTTTGGCAATTGCTTGTGATGACACAAAATAGACGCATTTGCCTAAACCACTGCAGACAGTCATTTCAGACTACTCGGGTGCTGTATGGCGTTTGGAAGGGTGAATTATATGGAGCTCTATGCTCTATGGATTTTTCTTTATTTTTTTAATTACATTTGGATAAATGTTAAGCTAATTTAAACTCACCCTCTTCTGGCTTTTAGCTTTAAGCAGCATTAATATTAGTCTTCTCACATAACACTTGGTAAGAAAGCGAATGAGTGCTTTTCAAAATCCCCAGCTATTCAGATGACTGGCATTTCTTTTTTTATGTAACACAATAATCTGCAGATTTTACACTTTTTATATACAGTATTGCTCAACTACATGTTGGATACGGGAAATCTAATTGTCACCAAAATATATTACTGGATGTTGCTGCGGGTTTATGTTTATCTTCATTCAGTCCAAAACAGAAGTTATTTTGTTTTTTATCACAGAAAAATATGCAAAGCTGAAACAAATGGTTTCGGCTTAGTTGGACTATACTTAGCACCTGACAACACAACTGCAAGTCATCAACTTTGGGAACTTCTTGTTCTTGTTGTTTCTATTTTGTCCCGTTTGTTCTTTGTGGTCTCTCTGTGCTCCTCTTTTTTTTGTCTTCTCTTTCCCCTCAAGAGCCCATCTTTTCAGGAAGTCTCATCTTTTCAAGCAGTCGTGACATCTCCCTCTGAGCTTCTGCTCTGATGAAACCAACATGATCTGGCTGTATCGCCCATGTGATGTTACAAAAGACAGAAAGCCCCCCCAGAAAAAAAACAAAACAACAGGCATATGACCAGCTGAAACAATCAAAGCGTGGCTTGCACCAGTGGATGTGACATCATGTTTGGTGTTTTCAACCACTGGTTAGGGCCACAATGGCAGCTACACTAAGGCTTTCACTGGGGTCGTCGAGGAGATTTCTTCATGTTAAAAAAAAAAACAAAAAACCACTGTCTGCTCTTAAGTATGATTTATGTTTAACTGCAAGGACTCTGTAATCATGAACACTTGTCAAACCCTCTGCCTTAACTTATGGTAATGTACCTACACGCACGCTCAATCATCCAAGTAAGTAAATCCCCAAAAGTTGATTCTGTTCATCTGGCCGCTGCGTTTTCAGTGGGAGAAACGTTCCGTTACCAATCCAAGTGACTTCTTCAGTCTCAGAAGACCCACCTCATCAGGCCAGGACTCCTCAGTCTATTTACACCTACAGACCAGTGGACACTCTTTCAAGGATGAGGATGTACACACACTGGATGGGGAGGAGCGGGGTTTGAGCGTGGAGTCAAGGAGGCCATTTACATGGAAAGGGAAAGCATCTCTGAATCGTGGAGGGGGCCTAAGGGTACATGCTGTGATTGCATGCCATTCCCCAGTGAATGGTACTCATGGCCATTGATCAGTGGTTGTTGATCAATGAGCTCTGATCAGTGGTTGTTGATCAATGGTCATGAGAATTTGCATGTTAATGATCAAGGAACTGACCTCCCAGCCCATTGTTTCTTCAGTGGTGCTAGTTTAAGTCATTATGCAAATGTACTGCTTATAAGATTGGGGAAACCTGCAGTCAGCTGAGTCTGAAGAAGTCACTTGGATGAGTGACGAAACGTTTCTCCCACTGAAAACGCTACGTCCAGATCAACAGAATCAACTTTTGGGGATTTATCTACACGTTGCATCGACTGCAATGACTGATTGCATTTTCAGCTACTTCGGCTTTTCCTCTTTTTTTGAGTCGACTGGAAGAAAACACACCAACTTGAAGAGAGAAACTCCACCATCAATGAGTATTTTGGCAGCAAACATGCAAAGCAATGCAGGTACACCAGCACAAGTATTAAAACTGGTAGCCCTGTTGGCCTATTCTGCATGCTGCGTTAGACATAGATTGAGTGCAGTAGTATAAAATCATTCACTCTGTAATATTGTGCTTTTACAGCAGTTCAGACCACAGCTATCATCAGACAGCAATGTTATGTCTAATGTGACATGCTAAGTATTGACTGCATCTTGCAGAGCTTGTGGCAAAATCTTTGCACAGACCGACACATAAACCCAGGTTAAAGTACTCTAAACCATCTTTGGGGTAGGTCCGTCTAGAGTAGGTGTCTCCCAGACCACATTTTCAACCATAATGCCACAGAGAGAGAGACAGACAGACTCACAAAGCAAAAACAACACTATTCATGCTGTCGCCACTAGTAAACATGTATCCACCCATTCAGCACCAGCACCATTTACTTTCAGCCGCCCAGGGTGATGGATACCTACAGAGCAGCCACAGCTCGCCTCAAGTACCCGTTTGATGTCCTCCCACTCACTCGCCCTACAGCCACAACAAAGACCATACCCCAATCACACCAACTTCCCCTTCTTACCAACTAATCTCCCTCAGAGCTTAAGTTCTGCGTAGACTCAAAAGCCATCTTATCTTGAGTTTCACGCCTGCCGGGGTGAATATGATATGAAATAATTGCATCCAGTCTGATGTCCATTGAGAGTTGATTGCACAGAAACGCAAAGAAGAAAGGCATTTTTATTTTTTTTTACTCAAGCTCTTTCACTGCAAGAGAAGACTGATCAGAAAGCCTGGATGTGCTTTTAGGAGACACAGTAACTGCCATTGTGGTGTGTACCATTAACAGGTCTTTACATTCAGATATGAGATGTTATTTCAGAACACACTCACAGTCCAAAGACAGCAGGAGAATGGAAGGAAAGGCCTTTCACATTTAACTTTTCCCACGGTCAGATAGAGAGAAGAGTGCTGATTGACTCACTCGGGTTATCGTGACAGTTAAACAGGAAACATGGACAGAAAAGCCTGACGGGGCTCAACAAAGACAAACAGTTTTGCACATTTTGGGCGTCTGCACCAATTTTGCCACAAAGAGCTTCATTCAGGCTTTAAAGGTGTTGGAAATTTCTATTCACTTCAGCATTTTAATACTCCCAAGTCTGCACAAAAAGCTCAGCTCGCAATAATCCTTGACTGAAGCATCACAGAGCTCCTACGAAGGAAAGGAAATACTAAAAAAAATAGTTTTTTAAAATCCAAGAGTAAAAATTGATGGCCTCAATCCAGCCATTCAGCAAACTGCTTCCTAGCCAGCTCCTGCGTCTGTGTTCTTTCCACTTCTCCATTCAGCTATACAATGATTCTAAAAATAGACACATGAGTAATAAAAACATTTTGAAGCCTGTTGCTGATTTCATCCAATCTGAAGCCAGGCCCTGTCTGCTCTGTGGCATGCAAGCTGAGCAGAGAAGCGCCAACTCTGATTAGCGAGTGCAGTAAACATGCACTAATGAATCCCATGCTGCAGCTGAGTACCACAAACAATGCACAGTGGCACCGTTTATAGTTTCGTTCAGCGTGGGGATAACTGTAGTTAAGAAATATAGGTTCTACTTGCAGGATGGGACAACTCCACACACTGCACAGTAGTAGGTGCTTTACAAGTTCTTGATTCTCTCTGCGAATTTCAATAACCCCGCCCCCCCAGATCACACACTTTGAGGCAGAGCAACAAGTTGCAAACACAAGCATGACTTTTCCCCTTGCAATGAGTTGCTTACTGTATGGTTGTTGACATGGATTGAAATCTAGCCGCTATAACATGCTAAACAGTGGGAAAAAATGGAGGGTTGCAGGACTGGAGCTACGATCTAAGTCTCTTAACCATCCAACAGAAATGCAGCATGCAATGAGGAGCAGATCACACTGGCACCACTGTGAAGTAACACAAAACAAAACTCATTCACACCTGCCAAAGGAAATGTTTGGGATTCCATAAACGAATGTGCCCATTATGGACTCTTATGTACGATGTGTCCTCCAGCTGTTATAGTGATAGCACCACGGAGGCCGCAGCATGGAAGGAAAGCTTAACAATGTGAAATAACTGTGAGGCCATTGGACAGCCTACATCTGTTTGTTTTTATTTTTGTACTGAATGTATAAGATTCCTTAAACGTGACAATCGGCATGTGTTTAAGAGATGAATGGTAAATCCTTTTCCCTCTGTTTTGGTCTCCACCTGCTCCTGAAATAAATAACTAAATGCTCCACTGTGTTTAGTGGTTTAGTGTTTATGTGGTCGCTTACTGCAGGGACGCCAGCACGCAGTCGTTTTAGCGGCTTTTGTTTAGCTAGACGGCCGCAAGTTGCGACTAGAGAGTGAACAACACCAAGCATAGTGAAAACCTTTCAACGAGTCGTGGGCGGCAACTGGATTTAAACACAAAAAATTAAAGTCTTTTCACATCATAGGCTGATTTTATTTGCAGACTGTCAACACGGTGCGATCAGTTAGTCACGCCCAAAGCATATTCTTAATGGGTCATTTAGCTAAAGAGAGCTGCAGAGGCGGGTGGTAATTTTTTCCCTGATTGGTTCATGATTACAAGCAAAGCCAGCTAACAGTATACATCATCGCCTGATCACCTGATAATCAGTGTCAGCAGAAAGCATTGATTATACCGATTTGGTGCACACCTGTAATCTACCAAAAAAAAAAAAAAGGCCTCTCATATCAGAAACCTCAGTATAGCCTTGTCATTTTGGGCCCAGCTGCATGTTCCCATACACTGTTTAGAGTTACAGAGGAGGAGGGTTGAGGGAGCATTAGCTCTTTGTGTACTGTTGCTTAATCCTATAAAATATGATGTCATCTGTTGGGCCTCTGTTGTTCTCAGATTGGCTCAACGGTGCAGAACAAATGATGCCCTTAACTTTGAACATATGTTGTGCAGTTTGCGTGCAGGCTGGACGTGCAGGCGTGGGAACACGGTCCCATAATGTGCACATATGTTAGAATGCAAGATAAGAGAGCTACAAAGCACAGTTTGCAACAAGGCAGATCATCATGCATTGAGCTAAAGGTCTGCAAAATCACCACGGCACTGACATCACAAAGTTTTTTCAGTGATCTGACATAAAAATGTAGCAGAACACACCTCTGAGTCTTTGACATTACTGACTTTGTGCAGCTGCCCGTTAAGTGACTGGCAGACAGATTCAGGCGCCAAATGCCTTTCGCTTAGCATCAGCGTATCAAGGTGCGCATGCGAACAATTTTTAAGCGATGGGAGGCAGCGAGAGTGTGAGTAAGTGCTCCAGAGCTCTCAATTAGTTTAACATGTATGGAAAGTTATTTGAAAAATCCGCTACGCACACCGCTGCGTGTAATCTCAACAAGCTCGTGTCCTATATTTCAGATTTAATCACACACGGCGTGCCTCTGTGCTCTTGAGCTCTCTCTTCTTGTCACATGATTTTTTTTTCGAGGGTGGGGGGGAGAGAAATTGGTATCGCTATGATTGACCTCATATGAGGAGATGGCTTGTAGTGCGCATGATTTTAAGGGAAAATGGAACAACCACACTAACTCCTCATGGGTTAGAGTCCAAATAGGATGACTGTAAAATAATATTCATGTCTGCAAGCCTCTGAAATAACACATTTAAAACTCTTCTCCTAAAACACACGTGAAAAGAGAGATCTTTGTTCATAGCTGGCTGTTTTTCCTTCTGGTAAAGCTAAAATATGAATATTTCTTGCCCTTTGGATCATGAATCAGCACAGTTACCTTTGTGGCACATTAGATCTTCTTGTTGATAACTAGCCTTAAAGTGAGAGCGTGGAGTGAGAAATCAATACGCCTGATTTTGGCAGCAAATATACAAACATTAATATTCACACAAATCCTCCAAAATATAGTCCCTTATTTGTCTATTATATAAATATTCCTACACTGATGGATGCTCATATTAAACAGTTTCAAATAATGGAGTCAGAGTGTGTATAAGTAGTCCTTGTAAAGCAAGAGCTCAGCTTTCAGACTGCTGTAAATGTTCAGCTCATGTGTTTCTTTTCAACTCTTAACACGTTGATCTCAGGCAAACAGCTCTGTTTGTTTGAGAGGGGCAGCCAATACGAAGGAAGCTAGCCTAAATGGAGACGCGCTAAAGAATGCCTGTTTCAGACAGAGAATGGAGAGGATTTTTAAGCGTGAATCATGCAAAGCTACCCGAGTGGAATTCAAATAAAATTGAACACGGACATCAGCTAAAGGGCATACTGACTGGAACATTTGGAAATATCTGTGTCATCTATATCACTTTCATTCAAATTCAGGGCAGAGCATGAAGATTTCCTTATATTCAGGTAATTCAAGCATGACACCGATGAGGGTAAAAAAGAAAAAGTGGAAGTTCAGAGGAACGCCTCTCCTGCCTCTACTAATCTCACAGTTTAACCGCCAAACTGTTATCAGACTATATCCATTTGTTTACACTACATTGTATTCAAGGACTTCAGGCCAGAAGACGGTTAGGATTATCTGCTTGGAAGCATCCCGTATGTGTGTCGCTCGCCACCATCATTTAATAACCAACTCAGAGCTGCAGCCACCATGTGTGGTAATCTGGGTTATGTTGCACTCGCCTGAACTGGTTGAATTCATTCAGCTTTAAAACCAAAACCCACCATCAGGACTGCATTATACTAGCTTTAATACCCAAGTCAGGACAGTCAGCGTACACTGGATATCACTAGTGAGCTCATCATGCTTAATTTCCACCTACATCAAGATCAAAAATGTAAATCTTGCATCTAATTCAATAATGAGTATTACAGTATTTCATTTTACTACAAGATCTAGCAGTAAAACTTCAGACAGAGTTTAATCAAATGTGCAATGGGTGTCACTATCCTAAAAAAAAACCTAATTTTTAAACACAGAACTGCTCATGAAAAAAGAACATTTAACAAGAAAATGCACTATCCTCCATATGGAAGGGTGCCTGTCAGATATCTTATCAATTTCCACCAGTTTACAGGCTTCACATGGCGCCAAGAGATAGTGAGAGATACTTCAAAGCAAAGCAGAGAGACATCAAACAGATGGAAAAGAAGCATGCAGGGAAAATTTTGCTTTGTGTAGCTTTTTTCCACCCTTCTTTCCTGATTTCTGCCAAGATCAGGATCTCACCTGCGATGAATGAGGGCATGCAAATCATTACAGGGCTGCCCTATATCTGAAAAACGCTCTTTTATCAGCAGGTATGTATTATCAGGGTACACGGCGGCCGACCGTGGAAGACTGGGAATGTCTAAACAAGACAACCTCATGTCTTCGCGCATCCTTGCGTCCTCGCACACATCCATCCATACCGTCCTCTCCGTGTCCCCCTCCCCTGCGCGCAGACTGAGAGGGAGAGAAAACCAGTGTGGGAGAAAGGAAAACAGCCTCACCGTGATTGTCTTCGTCCATACCAGCGACCTGGCACTTCCAGCAGAAGGTGTGAAACCTCGCGGGAAATTCTGTTTATCTGTCTTTACCGGGATTTTCTTTCCGTCCACTGACACATAGGCGACGCCGGCGGTGTGTTGACAGATGGAGGAGTGGACCGGTGAGCAGATGTCAGCGGCAAAATTAACAGAAAACAAAAAAGAAAAAAGAGAGAAGAAGGGAGGGAGGTGAGGAAGAAGCCTCCTTGTATATTAAAAGAAGCTCTTTAATTGCACGAGTGAGGTGAGACGATGAGATGTGAGGCAGCCGCTTTCTTGTCCCTCTGCTCCATCCTCAGCTGCTCCGTCTGCGTTCACACCAGCGACACTGCAAGAGCGACGTCATCAAGGCCCGCCCCCCCAAAAATAACACCCCCCACACCAACGATACATTACACTACACACAATGTAACCGGCGCTTACTGATTAACCAAACAAAGTAAAATGAGTGATGTGGGGTATTTAAATCAAGCAAAATAATTGTAAAGCATTGTGATATTTAAAGTGAAATTACTCACTCAAATAAGAAAGAAAAAACACAATCCCTGCACGTGATTTTTTTTAATGTAGATTACTATTATTCTTGCAATTTCTTTCAAGGTTTTTTCTAAAAAAAAAAAAGAAAGAAAGGAAAATGGTAAGAAATTCCCACAAAAGTTAGATTAAATTGAATCCAGTTTTCTTTATTTAGCGCCAAATCACAACAACAGCTGCCTCAACTGCTTTACATTGTAAGGTAAAGGTAAAATTTTTTAATAAATGACAAATTAAAAAGGCATGAACATTTTTTTGTATCGAAAAAATATCGGGGGGCAGCATGGTGGCACGGTGGTTAGCACTGTTGCCTCACAGCAAGAAGGTCCTGAGTTCAATTCCACCATCAGGCCGGGGTCTTTCTGTGTGGAGTTTGCATGTTCTCCCCGTGTTTGCGTGGGTTCTCTCCAGGTACTCCGGCTTCCTCCCACCATCCAAAGACATGCAGCTTGTGGGGATAGGTTAATTGGATAATCCAAATTGCCACTAGGTGTGAATGTGCGAGTGAATGTGAGTGTGAATGGTTGTCGTCCCTATGTGTTAGCCCTGCGACAGACTGGCGACCTGTCCAGGGTGTACCCCGCCTTTCGCCCTATGACAGCTGGGATAGGCTCCAGCGCCCCCTGCGACCCTGAAAAGGATACGCGGAAGCGGATGGATGGATGAAAAAATATCGAACCGTGACACCAAAGTATCGAACCGAACCGTGAATTTTGTGTGTCGTTGCACCCCTAACATATATATATAGTGGATATTTGGATTTATTTAATCTTGTACTTTTTATTATACGTTGCACAATGAGTTGCTTTACAAATTAAAAAATAATGACTTACAGTTCATTTAATTCCACATGGATTTAACGCACATAACTGGCTGCTGATTATAAATAAGTCCCCCGTTTTACCATATCAGCTAAAGAACTTAATGGAAATACTAATTGTTGCCCTTCCTAATGTAAATGCCTGATTTTATTAAACATGTACATCTTTGTTATCAGTTTGATGTACAGTTAAATGGATCATTTATTAACAGTTTCTCTGAACAGTCATGTAACTCCAGTGTTGTTGATGCAGTGATGACTTCAGCAGTGTTAGATTCACATGACTACCCAGAAAAACTGTTTGTATCATTCAAAATGAAAACATTATCCAAGCGAGGATGCAGCATATGAATTATACACTATGTGGAGACTATTGAGACTATTTATGACCACAAAAAAAGCTCAGTTGGAGATTAACCTCATTAATCAATGATGTGAAGATAAACCAATAAGAAACATGTCATAGGCGTTGGATTATGGATCATGGATTGTTGTTTTATCCCTTAAAACTAGTTAGTTCACATTATAGTTCATAATAAGGTGATTACATCATATCATATCATTTTATTTAACATTATTGATTTGGCCAGATGTTTTCCCGATGTATTTATTTGCATCAATTACAAGATCAGTGGTTAACTTGTGAGAAAAGTCTAAATATCTGTTTTAAAGGTGCTTTTTGCACTCGACCTACAGTGGGGCAAAAAAGTATTTAGTCAGCCACCGATTGTGCAAGTTCCCCCACTTAAAATGATGACAGAGGTCAGTAATTTGCACCAGAGGTACACTTCAACTGTGAGAGACAGAATGTGAAAAAAAAATCCATGAATTCACATGGTAGGATTTGTAAAGAATTTATTCGTAAATTAGGGTGGAAAATAAGTATTTGGTCACCTCAAACAAGGAAAATCTCTGGCTCTCACAGACCTGTAACGTCTTCTGTAAGAAGCTTTTCTGTCCCCCACTCGTTACCTGTATGAATGGCACCTGTTTGAACTCATCATCTGTATAAAAGACACCTGTCCACAGCCTCAAACAGTCAGACTCCAAACTCCGCCATGGCCAAGACCAAAGAGCTTTCGAAGGACACCAGGAAAAGTATTGTAGACCTGCACCAGACTGGGAAGAGTGAATCTACAATAGGCAAGCAGCTTGGTGTGAAAAAATCAACTGTGGGAGCAATCATCAGAAAATGGAAGACATACAAGACCACTGATAATCTCCCTCGATCTGGGGCTCCACGCAAGATCTCATCCCGTGGGGTCAAAATGATCATGAGAACGGTGAGCAAAGATCCCAGAACCACACGGGGGGACCTGGTGAATGACCTGCAGAGAGCTGGGACCATAGTAACAAAGGTCACCATCAGTAACACACTACAACGGCAGGGAATCAAATCCCGCAGTGCCAGACGTGTTCCGCTGCTGAAGCCAGTGCATGTCCAGGCCCGTCTGAAGTTTGCCAGAGAGCACATGGATGATACAGCAGAGGATTGGGAGAATGTCATGTGGTCAGATGAAACCAAAGTAGAACTTTTTGGTATAAACTCAACTCGTCGTGTTTGGAGGAAGAAGAATACTGAGTTGCATCCCAAGAACACCATACCTACTGTGAAGCATGGGGGTGGAAACATCATGCTATGGGGCTGTTTTTCTGCCAAGGGGACAGGACGACTGATCCGTGTTAAGGACAGAATGAATGGGGCCATGTATCGTGAGATTTTGAGCCAAAACCTCCTTCCATCAGTGAGAACTTTGAAGATGAAACGAGGCTGGGTCTTCCAACATGACAATGATCCAAAACACACCGCCCGGGCAACAAAGGAGTGGCTCCGTAAGAAGCATTTGAAAGTCCTGGAGTGGCCTAGCCAGTCTCCAGACCTCAACCCCATAGAAAATCTGTGGCGGGAGTTGAAAGTCCGTGTTGCTCGGCGACAGCCCCAAAACATCACTGCTCTCGAGAAGATCTGCATGGAGGAATGGGCCAAAATACCAGCTACTGTGTGTGCAAACCTGGTAAAGACCTATAGTAAACATTTGACCTCTGTTATTGCCAACAAAGGTTATGTTACAAAGTATTGAGTTGTATTTTTGTTATTGACCAAATACTTATTTTCCACCCTGATTTACGAATAAATTCTTTACAAATCCTACCATGTGGATTCATGGATTTTTTTTTTTCACATTCTGTCTCTCACAGTTGAAGTGTACCTCTGGTGCAAATTACTGACCTCTGTCATCATTTTAGGTGGGGGAACTTGCTTTATTTACAGTGGCTGACTAAATACTTTTTTGCCCCACTGTATATACCTGCCTCAATGTTGGTGATGCACGCATGACGACACCTTTGAGGGCTCACCGCCAAAGGAGTCTGACTCACTGAGGATTTTCCAGCAAAGCCATGCCAGCAGTCCAACTGCAAAGAATATGAAATGCATATGAAAGTGCAAAACCCAGAGCTCAGGAAGGGAGTTGTTGCTGAGGACACATTGTGCAGAACTACAGGGGCACAATGGAAAAAAGCTACAGAGCAGGAAGTGATGTGATGGGCCTGTCCTCCTCCACCCTTGCAGCATTATGAAATCTGACCTCTTTCAAAGTGAAGGTTCAATAACAAACAGCAACCATATCCACGGTGGCTGAAATATTTGGGATAATAATCCATGAATGTGAGCACAAGCTTGCAGCATGCAAGACTTAAACTCTCATTAACTACAAAGCATGCAGAGTGGGAGAGTGAAGACACACGTGTTTAATTTGGAAATAAACATAGTGGTGGCACAATATATACAGTTTATGACTATAACATGGGAGCTTATTTGGAGGCAGTGGCTTTTTTTTTTTACCACTAACGGTTTCTGCGTTAGTATGCAAGCACATGCACAAATACACTTTTTTTTTTGCTTTTTTTTTTTTTTTTTAATTGTATTCCCAAAGGCAACTTAAAGTTGTGTTTTGCACATTTTAATAAATCGCTGGACCTTTTCTCCACTTTCCTACCAAAATATAATGAAATGAGGGGCAGCTCAAGACTTAGGCAAGTAATAAAAGTTAAATTATAGTAAACATTAAAACCTGATAAGCTACTTTCAGCTTATATTTTCAGTAGTTCTACTTTACTTCAGTAACTCCTGCTTGCTTTGTGGGTTTGTTTCATGAAGACGTGTGGAGGAAACATCCAGGCCTGAAGTAAAAGCACCATAATGCTACAAAGGTTTCATTCACTTGAAAAGTTTGCAGTTTGGAACATCACAAGAGCGATGTAAGGAACATGATTTATTTTCAGTCTTTTGTTCAGATGCTTTTTTGTACTGCAAGAAGAAAAATGAACTTGTTGAATGCCACACCTTTAGTATACCAAGAGTCTGATAATTGCAAGTCTTTTGTTCAGTCAAACCTTGAGCTATAATAGAACTGTTACTGGAAAGCCGAGTAAAACTCCCGTGCTTAGTTTCCCTTCTGTGGCATAATCACAGTAAACTTCTCCTGATTTGAAAATCCCTCTGCTGGCTGAACGGCTGACATAAATCATGCCTGCATTCATTGTTTCATGCCTCAGCAATGACGTCATTGTTACCAAGTAGAACAAACACGTACACATACTTCCAATCACAGCAGATTTATCTATGATATAATGGATCTATGAATCTGAGTGGGGTAACGTTTCATTCTAATACAAACTTAAAGCTAAATCACTCTCTACATATTTGATATCTGACCTGAATAATATCAACACTCTTGACACACAGTTTAATCTACTAGAAATACAAACATTTAACATATATGCACGCATTCATTTATTCCCAGAGTTAAGTATCTGGAAATACTCATTATTTCAATTTGAAGAATGGGTTTCCGTCTTGTGATCTGATCGTATGTTTCTAATCGTGCTCCTTCCAGAAAATAAAAAATGAACAGTTACTTCATTTCCTCATTCCTCACTTCAAATTAAAGACAGACCCTACTTGTTGAGCAAACTACACTTCTCTTCCTAAAAATAGTAATTTAATGGCCTTCCTTGTTTTCCCACTGCAAAGCTCATGGAATAAACAGATACTGAGTCCACAGCGTGGGTAGCTGTAATTAATTTGTAGCATGTTTCCCATGAATTCCTCCTCACTCCCCCTCAGAGGCATGCTTGTAGTCAGATGTTAGAGTTTTCATACAAACCTTCTTGAAGAAACTTGAGGACTGAATAATTGGATATGTGACAGTTTCGGCATATTTCTCTTTAACTAGTATTCCTGGCTGTGACAATAAGCAGGAATGCAGGGAGGTGACAGCCATAGGTTTGGGAATCATCCTGTCTTGCATGCAGATGTCCGGACTGGAACAGGAAGAGGCTCCATTTCCAGCTTCATTGAAACCAAATGGGTGGACTCAAGCAAGAGCTTCCTTCAAATCACTGAAGCTAGACTTCATACATCTGCTGTTTATGGTGTACACTTTGTTTTGAATAATTTGGAATACTTGGAAATGGAACATTTGTCTTCCAGAGGTGTGCCTAAAAATACTTTGTGAGTCATCTCAAATTTCTAGCGAATTTAAAATAGAAAGAGACAGAAAAAGTAAGAGTCAGTCTTTCCTTGCCCTAGCATTCTCATTTTTGTTGACTCATAAAGTTGGCCCCAGTCGGTCATCACACTTGACTTCATTAAAATGTAGTTATGCATTTTGTTTTTATTTCTTTAGAAGCCAGAAAAAAAAAAGCTTTGCATGGACGCACATCCTGTAAGGCAACTTGTGTCATCTGCATTAAAACATCATGTGCAGGGTCATCAATGGGTGCACGCATGCAAGAGTTGTCCTTTTTGTGATGTTTGTGGACGCGTCAATTTAAACTCTTCAAACATCAGTTTATTATAACTTTGTAAATGTGTTACTGTTTCACAAAAAAAGAAATATAGAGAAATCATTTGGGGATGTTCTTACTGTTGGTAATGTAGACATTGTCAGGGGTTTGTGGTTTGGTTGCTAATATTATAACTTTGTGTGATGGTCATGCACACATGCTAGGAGATCAAGTTTAAGGTGGGTATGATGGCATTCTCAGATGTGCTCATTTAACCAGATCACCATGCTGAAGTATGCTACGTACCACTAAACCATAGACTGTATATGAATAATAGACATAGCTAAATGATCAACATTATACAGTACATAAAGGTTCAACTATATACATGCACCCCTACTAATATTTGATCCAAGGTTTTGGCAGTCATCAACAAGCTTCTGTCATAATTCTGACTGGATGTTTGATCACACATCTTAGCAGAATTTGTAAAGTTCATTTAAACTGGCCGGTTTCCCGGCACAGACTCATCTTTTCAGTGTATTCCACAAATTTCCAGTGTATTCCACAAACCACCGACCTTTGGGAAGGCCATTCCAGTATATTAATGTTAGTCTGCTTAATCCGTTCCAAAACCATTTTAATATGTATTCGGGATCATTGTCCTGGTGGAACATCCAACTGTGTCCAACTTACAGTCGTCTAGTGTCATGATCCTAAGTCTGTGGCCTCACTCCTCTTAGAGTCCCTTGGATTTTCCCATTGTTCTGAGCATTCAACCCAATATCACGGCAAAAGGTGTAATAAACACATCAGTCCACAGTGTCCATTTCACACTTTATTAACATTACTACCACATTTACAAGTGTAAATGTACACATTAGCCGCCTAGCTTGATCATTTCTGATGATTAAGGACCCTGGAATGTACTTAATATATAAATCTATCAATTGTAATCAGTAATGATCACTAGTTAATAGGTTAATAGGCCTCATCCTTGTCAAGTTCAAGACATCGTGGAACCTTCAGAACCACCAAGTTCTTGTTTTTTAAAGTTATACTAGATGTATGCTTTACAATCATTTCACCCTGGAAAAGAACAGTTCAAAGAAATCAAGTAACGATGACATTCATGTCCATGATGAGTGTATGTAAACTTCTGACCACAACTGCACCTCTGGCAATAAAACACACACACACAAAATCCCATGACTAATCCACATTCACCCTCAAAAGTTTTTCTCCAGGAAGTTGTTGACTTTTTTCTTTTAGCTTACAAACTTTTATGCCCTGAACTTTTTGTTGCTCTGAAGAAGAAAATCACAAGTCAGCAACGCTGTAAGCTGCTTCCTGACCCATACTGATATAATGAGGCATAGGTTGAGCAATGTAGCTCCACGCTTTTTCTATTTTTAAGATAGAAAAATGCTGATTACTGAGCTCTGTTAGGTAAGTAGTGGGATTTTAGATCCCTGAAAGTGAGATTTACAAATGAAAGTGATGAAATGTTAAATGTAATTAGGCAATTAGTGAGTGCACTGCATTTGATTCATCACCTCCTGTGTTTCGGTCTACCACTGCGATGACCCTGCTTATCAATGTCTGTCATCAGATACAGAATTTATTTTCTTCAAACACATATTTTGTTTCATTTGTATCATTTGGCTTTGAACCTGCTGAGTTTCTTAAGAATTCCTCAATCCTGTGAAAACCATCATGAACTTCCCCCACACATTCCTGCAAATCCCAACACACAAGTAATGTGACACACTTCCTGTCTGACAATGGTGGAGAGACTGAAGCAGGCAAAGCTGGTGAAGGCCGGAAAAGAAACCGGAGAAAGAGAAATGCGCACACACCGAATGAGAGAGAGGGGACAAAGGGAAACACGTGGGACGTCTTTCCAGCTGGGAGCAAAGCTCTGCAGTTTTTCTGTTGTTTGAGCAGACACAAGCTTCCCATCACATCCACCCCTGCAACATGTGACTCACCAGGACATTTGATTGTAAAAAACTCTGACTTGTATTTGATTGTTAAAATGTAATTGCATAGTTAAAAGATGGGTGTTTTTTTTAAAGAAATGGGACTGGACATTTGCAGGGAAGTCCCCTTTCATCTCACGACTAAACCATGCACATGTTGCTTGTCATACTTCAAAAGCGCTGCTTATTTTTAGGGAGCTTTCCATCTGCTGCCACTGGCTAATAAACAAGGTGCACAGCACTGCCTGAAGCCAAACTGAAGGAAAACATGCATCCTTCTGTTAAAGCTCGACATCCAGGTGGAGAATATGCTAGAGGAAGCCTTCGGGAAGCACCTAGAGGAAGGTTTCAAAGAATAAAGCAGAGTTTATTTCTGTTTCTAACACATTGTCATGGGGGGATTTGCTTCATAGACTTGTGCTGTAAAAAAGTAAAGTTATGAAACCGAACTATGAGCTCCAAATGAACATTTGCAGTGACTTAATCAGAGTTGCAGTCGCAGCTAAATTTTTGGAAAGTCCATCATGAACTACTGAATCATTTATGTAGGTCATTTATGTCGCTGTGGCATAGGCTTACATTGATCATGTGGGAAGGAGAGATAGCAGCAGCAGCAGCAGCACAAATGGCAAATCCTCAGCTGGGATCAGCCATCTGCTTTATGTGCTCAATTCAGCTGGAATGAGGAAATCCAGAGAATGTAGCTTTTACTTCATTTAAAATGCTGAATTTTCCCACATTGTGTGATTCCCCACATGCACCATTGCAAGCTATACTCAGGCACTTGAGTGATGACTACGTGCAGACTGTCAATATGATTCCTATGCAAATGGCAACACCATGAAAAGGGTCATTAAATCTCGGTGCTTATTAGACAGCATAATGATCTGATGATATGTCTCTCTGAGCAGCGGTTTGAAGGAAGATGCATATGGACTGATGGCATAAAAAAAGACTTGGAGGCTAAGTTCATGAATAGTTTTTAAAACTTCCCTAAACTCAGGTGTTACAGCAAGACAAGGCCAAAACAGTCCCAATGATAAAACCCTCACATCTTTATTAAAGGTCGGATGTTAAAGGTATAAAAAAAAATCACCCAAAGTTGACCATGAAGAAAACAGATACTGTATTCTATAGTGTAAGTAATGACACATCCCTACCGCTGTCAGTGAATGCACCGGAGATCAGATTACAGTCTTAATCTTAGGTTTTATGTGATCTGCTTCATTGCACAAGTCAACCACATCGGCTTTTCGTTGCAAAACCGCAAAATCTAAATGAGATGATAAAATATAGACAGAGTTTAACTTTCAGGGAAATGCTACATTTCTTTTCAGCTAGATAAGAAAATTACTTCAACTGTCATGCCAGTTGCAACAGTAACATTGCTGTAAAAAAGAGAGAGAGAGAGAAAAGGAAATGTGTGCATTTTAATGTACCTTTCTTTATGAATACACTTGGGTGCTATAAATGATCATGACTTTAAAGTCTCAGATGGTTATTTTAGGTAAGTTTATTAAAACGTTTTATTGTTGGGGATGCATGATGCTGTTCCCAGTGTTTATGTGACTGTGTTAATGTTTAGCTAGCAATAGGACAATGTTCATTGAGCCAATGTTCATTGCCCAAAAAGTACAGGAACTGTGTGACATAAGTAAGGAGATTGTAACAGGAACATAATAGAATAATGGTATAATGAGGGGACAAATCCATTACGATATTAGAGTGTAAAGCAGTAAGAATACAGTAGATATGCAAGAAAATAGCTTTTCACCTTTAATGCAACTTTACAGGTTTTTAAAAAAATGTGAGAAATGTGGTGAGAGTAAATTAAAAAAAATATCTGAATTTATATTCAAAAAGCTCAAATACTGTAAGATCCAGTGTTGCTAAAACTGCCTTTACTGGTAATATCACTTGAACAGACTCAAAATATTAACAACATGCTGCTAAACTAGATGCAAACATTAAAAAAGAAACTATTATGAAAAAACTTTGTGCTGTGTAAAATTCACAGTAAAACATTAAGAACAAATTTTCTTTGTGTTTTTTTTTCTTCATTAGGATGCATGAGTACAACCTCGGGGAAGATTTTCTTCATTCATTTTGTCAGTTTGACATACAGTAATCACGCAGTGTGACGCCCCTCTGCTGTGTTTTACAGCCTCCCCGTTGTGATGGCGACAGGCCTGCTTATCCTTCATTAATCTCTCTCCCCTCCTTCTCCCCCTCACTTAATGGTGACGTTTATCCTATTAATGTGTTGTTTGCCGGTAAATCTCCCCCAAAACATAATCCAGAGACATGGTTAGTAATGTGTGTGAGCGGGGACATGGTTGCCTTGGAGTCTGTGATTAGTTAATGGACACAAAATAAATGTCAAGAGATGATGCTCAGAGACGCTGAGAGAAAGAGAGCGATCTGTGATTCTATTATACTTTTCCCCAGTGGCAACGAAAAAATCAGCACTACTGGCTTCCCTTTCACAGAGCTACAAAGATGTACAATACTGCCCCCTGCTGTGTGCATGTACAACTGCAGTTTGATTGTACCACGTTGATGAGTAATAAAAGTGTTCAGGCCCTTAAGTAAAGACAGCAATGCCACAAGATAAAATAGATCATTACATGTATAAATCAAAACATGGAAAGAAGTACATAATTTTTTTGCTACATTTTGTAACCCATTTAACACACATTCTTCCTTTGCCGATTCTGAAATATTTACTTGTTGTACATGATATTACTGCTTCATATGTACTTATTCCACTTAAGTGTATTTATTTTGATCTCATATTGGCTTTATTAAAATCTTTGTTCAGTCAAAATGTAATGTAATTAAATTTATTTTAAAATTATTTCATTTACATATATGCCTTTAATATATATATATATATATATATATATATATATATATATATATATATATATATATATATATGTATGTATGTATTTGATGTATTTCACTCTCTGTTTTTCAAATTTAATTACTGTGACAAAAGAATTCCCCAAGTCCGGGAATTATATCTCATCTTCTCTGTCAAATACACTAGTTCAGGAAGCCTTTTACCTATTAATTTAATGCCCTTTAATTGTATAATGTAGTGGCTGGAAATCAAATATGCCATGCCACAGAAATGGTTTTGCCTGCATCCTCATTTCTTGCCTTTTTCTTTCTTTCTTTCTTTCTTTCTTTCTTTCTTTCTTTCTTTCTTTCTTTCTTTCTTTCTTTCTTTCTTTCTTTCTTTTTGTTTTGTTTGCATAGAATTTTCATCTCACAAAACAAATTTTATTATTAGTTAATGATAGCCAGAATGAAAATAAATTGCAGGTTTTAAATGATGATTTCGTTGTTTTGTTTTTTTTGCGGTTTCTTTGTTTCTTAAACGTATTTTTCACGTGCATGTTGCTAGTTTTATAAAATGACACTGCTTACCCCAGCCAGTTACATTTAACCAATAAAGACAGCAGGAATGCACACTTGAATATTTACATGAATGTGCTTAACTGTCCCTACAGTTATTTAACAACTCACGTTTCTTCAGATATTAAGAGATAGATTGCACTTATTAACCTCTAACTAGACATTGCCGTTATAAAAAGAATTATTCGGCAATATGAAACATTATTATATAGCTAGATGTTATTCCAAAATATTCCAAGTATTTTAACTTTTTTTGCCTTTTTTCCTTTTTTTTCTCCTTACTTTTTACATGACAGTGCATTGCTGCAAAGAATCATATGTTTATGGAGTTTTTGTTATTTTGTCACTTTTTTGGAGGCTGTCACGTTGTTATTTTAACCAGCAGATGGCACATTTTGACTACCATACAATACCCATCTCATGCCTTGCAGGAATCTCCTAGCCTCTGCTTCCAAGTTGTGGGCGTTTTTTCCTTCTCAGTCTTGACTTTTTTTTTTTAGGGTGTTGCCTTTACAACTTTGGAGTTTCACCGGAGTGCTACTAACAAGGACAGTCAAGTCGGATACGTCCTGTAGCAACATTTAAAACTTTTCGGACCACCGTCGAGGACCCCCCGCTTTGTTTATTCCACACTTTTTCAGACGGTACGGGACCGCTTTATTATAGCCGCTGTTAGCCAGCTAAGCTAACGGACGCCGAGCTGCTGTAACGTCGGCTGAGTCGCCAGAGAGAGAGTCGTTCGATGCAGGCCATAAAGTGTGTGGTGGTGGGGGACGGGTAAGTTAAAGGGCAATTTTATTATCAATTTGAGCTCTTAAATGTTCACAGTTTGAAGCACAGTACGATGTTTTATGGCTGTTTTAGTTGACCCAGTTACCAACAGTTGGCTAGCGGCTAACATGCCTAAGATAACAGCCAACATGAGCGACAGCTGTTGTTGTGCCTGTTCTCCAGCCCAGCTGGGTCAGACAGATTTATCTGCATGCCCCGGTTCGGTGTGACTGAAAGGCTCCACAGCACGTTATTTAGCAGGCATTTCGTTTTTTATAAAGTGTTATGATTAAGTGCTTACATTTGTCTGTTTAAATTATGGTTTTACAACAGCTGTGAAGCTGCCCAAGGCCTTTGAGAAACTTAATTCACTCGTTGTTTGAGGCTTTAAAACAACAAACCACCATTAAAATTCAGCAGAAGCCATTTAATTTTAAATTAGCTGGGTCATTCCTTCTCAATTCCTCATATTTTTAAACATTTTCTGCTCAAACATCTCCGATTTGCCTACCAGTCAGAGTTTGGACTCCCATAGTGGTTGCTGTGAAAATTTAGCTTTATATCTCAAATATTTTTCTAGATATTTATTAAGTTTTAAATGCCCGTTCATCCACTTTCAGGCCTTTTTTTGCACATTGAAATCTGAGTCAATGTTTGAACATGAATATCTCAAAAACTAGAAAAGAAAGGGCCTGAAATTTCCCTTTCCCTACCATAAAAGTGATTCAGCATCCGTAATATGGGACAGATGCACATAGAAGACTGAATATTGGCAAGTTAAAATATTAATATTTGCGCACACACTAGTTAAATAAATAATTAAAATCTTCACATTGCAAACAAAAAAAGGAAGAAAAAATTGTGATAATTTGTCAATAGTGTATATTTGTATTGTTTTCTCATTTTGTTTTATGCTGGATTGAAAAAAAATTTGAATTTTTTTTACACAAAACAAAAATATCACCAATTAGCTTATTTCAAATTGATCAAAATTCTGGAGTATTCAGATGGTACTCTTAATTATTAATACTGATCCAATAATTTGATTAAATATTTGCTAAACCTACAGCCCTGAAGGAATCTTTGAATTCAGGTTAAGTTTACAGTGTTGTTAGAGATATTAAAAGGCGTTTTGAATACCCTTTTTTTCCCGATTTTAAATGTAAAACATGCATTATCAGACTCCTCTAGGGCAGTGTGCTTGCTTACAAAGTTGTTATTGGGTTGGGGTTGGATGTAGAGAAAAAAAATGTCTAGAATAATAGTTGATATATGAAGCAAACATTTCAATTTACTACCAAATTTATATATTGGAATAAGCTTTATGAAAATGAAAGTGAAAATGTTAAGTGAAATAGTACTTATGCAAATAAAAACATAATGTCTTTACCTGTGCTCAGCACAAAGTTTTATCTAGTAGTTGAGACCTATCATAGTTCACCGTATGACTGGGTGGCATTTAATGATCTCTCTCTCTCTGTGTGTGTGTGTGTGTGTGTGTGTGTGTGTGTGTGTGTGTGTGTGTGTGTGTACAAATTCTCACTTTGTTGAAAATCATGGATCAATCATGATGCATTTCTAAGCCTACAGTTCATTTTGTAATGTATTTGTATGTGCTCTTATCCCCTATACTATACTGTGTGTGTTTTAGATCGTATAATATAAAAGCTGTTTCAGGACACTCCTGGGCATAATTAAACTTTTGCGATTAAGACCTGACATCTCTTAGAAAGATCACAACAAAGCCAAAGCAGTAGGTCAGCAGTGGTCATCCAAAGCTAGATCTTTTACATGAAACCTGTAACTCGACATGTTAACCTGTCAAGTAGCACAGTTTCCCCATTCACACATTTCAAGTAAAGTGCTCCACTTCTCATCATTCCCTCCTTCCTCCTCTCAGGGCTGTGGGTAAAACATGTCTGCTAATCAGCTACACTACCAATGCCTTCCCCGGAGAGTACATCCCCACGGTGTAAGTATCACACACACAAAATCCCCCACTGGCCAGCTGAGGTAGGGGTGTCAAATTGACATGTGGCAGTTAATCTTGAACATTAAGTTGCATATTACAGAAGAAAAAAGTTTTGTACGTTTTTGCATAGTTTCAAAAACATTATCCACCTCTCATTCTCTGCAGCTTTGACAATTACTCTGCCAATGTGATGGTTGATGGGAAACCAGTGAACCTGGGACTGTGGGATACAGCAGGACAGGAGGATTATGACAGGCTCAGGCCACTGTCCTACCCGCAGACAGTATGTATACAGGCATATATTACATGTGTTTATCCACTGTCTTGCATAGTTTGGTGTAGCCAGACAATGTTCACTTACCCAGCACCGATTTGGAGTTATTCACTGGCCTCTAATACTCAAGACAGGGTCTGTGCATTCTGCAGAGTAGAGCCTTGTATCCACAGTACCTATACACTGTCTGGAGGACGGCTGGAGGAAGTGAAAAGCAGCTCTTGCTTTTGAAAAGCAGCTCTTGTTTGCCCTCTTTGTCTTCGCAGTCAAGTTGGCCTCTGTGCCAATGACTCGAGTAATGGGAGTCACTTTGTTTACCCAACAGGACCAGCCTGTGTTTGTGTTTATTTGTGAATCCTCACATCTGCATTAGTCAGTCTTATGTTCAAAATGTTCATCCTCAACTGTTATGGTTAATTAGTTCTTACAGTAAGTTTGGGTTATTATTTTCAAAGTTGGAACACAGACGCCTGCGCAGCGATAGTGAAGTTCTTAATGTCGTAGTGATTTGTGTCTGTTTTGTCCTCCTCAGGACGTGTTCCTGATTTGCTTTTCACTCGTCAGTCCAGCCTCCTTTGAAAACGTCCGTGCCAAGGTCAGTACAGCATGCTCTTTAATATTAACTTAACTGTTGTCCATGAAATGCCATTCTCAGATCAGCTTGGCTGGGTAATTGTGTTAGTGTGATACATAGCCAGATGATGGTGTGCATTTTTGACACAATTCTAAGTCTAGCTAAAGAAATATGCTTAATTTTAGGATTTTTTTTTGTCACAATGGTTTCCAAAAAACTATTAAAAAAAAATGTTTTAAAAGCAAAATGTAAGTTTTAGTTCAAATGCAGCTCTTTGATGCAATGATCACACTTCTTAAAGGTAACACTGTTTGAAACTGGAAACTGTGAAAGAAATCTGTTGTTTTAAACAATGCACTTGCATTCAGTATCGTCTTTTTATTTAATAATAATGCATGCCAACACTTCTGTCCTCACCCTGCAGTGGTACCCTGAGGTGAGGCACCATTGCCCCAACACACCTATAATCCTGGTGGGAACCAAGCTGGATCTAAGAGACGACAAGGACACCATTGAGAAGCTGAAGGAGAAGAAACTCTCTCCTATTATCTACCCGCAAGGGTTGGCCATGGCTAAAGAAATAAGTCAGTTGTAGCTCCACACTTTGACAAATGCTTCCTTTTTAAAAAAAAAAAAAATAATAATAATAATAATTTATTGACTATTATTTTAGAGGATGAGGATGCTAGAAGGCAAACTCTGCAAGGGACTATTTTAAATTTGGCAGATTCCTGTTAACTTGGCTGCAGACTGACAGCAGCAGCGACTGGCGTCTGTTTGTTGCTCGTTTGTCGATTCATTGTTGGCATTTCAGGAATATTTATTGACATTTTACACTTGTTACAGTATTTAAGTAGTGACTTTTCTCCTATAATTGTTTTTGCTGCTTTAGAAACAGCATTTTGTTTCATTTTCTTTTTGATGATATTTTTCTCATTTTAATAATAATAATAATAATAAGAAAAATAAAAACTTATTAATTAGCATCTGGACAGGTGTGCCTAATTAAGTGGCTGGCGAGTATATTGTGTCTATTTATAGTCACATAGTAGTTATTTGGAAGAGACCATCTCCTACCTTCCAGATGGAGCCTCAGAAACTAAGCCTTTAGAAATCTGATAAAACTGCGCACAATTTGTTTTAAACTTATAATTCATTATGGCAATTAAAATATTTAACATTTCTATTGCTGAGTTGTTTTTTTCATCATTGATTATTTGTAATTGTGTTTTTATCCATTTCTTTCTTTTCTATTTAGAAACCTCTGCTGCCTTTTGCTGCCTAAAGTGTAGAAGGATCTTAAAATATGTTTTGACTAAAAAAACGAGACTGTTCTTCTTTCCCCTTTTTGTTGACCAGGTGCAGTGAAATACTTGGAGTGCTCAGCTTTGACCCAGCGTGGCCTTAAAACGGTGTTTGATGAAGCCATCAGGGCAGTTCTGTGCCCACCACCTGTCAAGAGAAGGAGGAGGAAGTGCAGCGTGTTGTAACGGGGAGCAGCAAATACAGTCGAAATCAGAACTCGCCTACTTGGAGGGAAGAAGACGGCTGGGTTATTTTCACCCTGTGTCCTTGCTTACATAGAAGCTTTAGTAGATCATCTGAAAGAACTTTACAGATTTAAGGGGTGCAGAAGAGTTTCTGTCAGATCTTTTTCTCTGGGTTTGCATCTGTTTAGTCCTTTCAGATGGATGGGAAAGAAGTGATTTTTTGCTAAGGCCTCGGGGAACGGGAGGGCAGGGGATGTAATTGTTGAGCTGGGGAGAGAGGGAGGATTTTACTAAAAGAAAAACAAGTCGTCGGTTTTCTCAGACATTGTGAAGAAACACTACCTGAAGGTGAATTTCTCGTGACACTACCGTAGATTTAACACTAAAAGAAGGAAGTTCTGCACGGCACTCTATCCCCTACACACTAAGAGATTCCTGTTGCCTTGATTAAAATTTTAGTTTTAAGAGGTAAAAAGATTTTTTTTTTTAGATTTTTTTTTTTTTTTTTTTTTTTCCTCCATTGGACCATTTTTGTTTACACGTGTCATCCAACTAGAGGTGCTGCGAAAACTCAGCCATCTCTTGCTAGTCCCTCTGTGAACACTTTAATACTGTTTTTACCTGCACAACATGTCGTCATGCAGTTGTGAAGAAAACCTTTATTGCAGTCATTTTAGGGTTTAAATTTTTGAAGCTCCTGCTCAGAATGATTGCAAGAGTGCAGTGATCAAACATTAAAGAGACGGTGTCTGGTTAATATTTTTAACATTTAGTTGTCTTGTTCCTCAGTGTTTTTTTTCTAAATGTATCCATTGGTCTTGTCTCATCATATGTGAGCACAGTATTTTATGAATGACGGTCAGACATGTGAAGGTGTCTGTGCAGCAGGTCTTGTTTTGCTCTCCTTTATTTTTCCTTTAAAGTTGGGCCCTAGCTTTCACCAAATTTTACCCAGACGATGCTTCTTGCTAGTATGTGATACCCACTGTGTCATAGCCATCATGGAAGTGTGTAACATTTCATTTTGAACCCATCTATTACTGTCTGTTATGAAGCCAGTGAAGTAATTTTTGAAGGTCAGAGCTGATTTGAATGCATTTTGTTTTACAATTAAACTTCAGTAACAGAAAATTTATTATTTTGAAATGATCAAGTTGTGCGATTGCTCCAGGGAACTCAACATTTTATCAGCGTTTCATTGGCACAGAGGAAGTTGGATTTAATTTCTTAATAAATGTGGTTTCATTTTCACATTGTAATTTGCTGTGATTTCTTTTTCTTTTTTTTCCTTTTTTTTTTTAAGCAAATTTGTTAAACTCTGTTTTTACATTTTATATGATGCCACAGACATTCTTTTGTCAAGGTAAAGGTTTAAAAATGTTACTATTTCCAATGAAATGCTTTGATTGGAGTAGTCCAAATTTTAAAAAGGGGGAAAATGCCCCATTAACACTCAGTTTTGCTTCTGTACTCCACCACAATGGAAGCGGTGTACAGAAGCAAAACTACAAAAAGAGTCTCAGAGCTTCCTGTAAATTAACAGACGACATGGAGCCGCTGGTCTGTCCATCTCTTGTAGCGCAGCAGCAGTTGTCAACTTTTTCTGTCCCCGCTTGGAACCAGAACATGGTTCATACCTCCCGACACTTTAATGATCAACAACATTAAATTAAAAACAAAACAAGGATCCAAATTTATTAGCGTCAGCCAACGTATTTTTTTCATGCATAAATCATTTCCTTTCAACTTGGATTTACTCCAGATTTTTTCTTTCAACCAAGGTGGGAAAGTGTTACAAAAGTTTAAAAAAAACAGACATTTGAGTCTGCCTCAATTGTGGTCTATTATTTCCGAATATTAGTGTACCATATTAAACAATGTGGTGAACACTATAACCACAGTAGAGGAACATCAGCATGTTAATCTCACAGCCTCACTTAACTCGTGCAGTTGTAGATTTGTTCAGGTTCCTCGATATTACTTAAGTCAGTTATCTGCTTTCTTCCCTACCCTGACTTTGTGATTCATCGGCTAACAGCTAAACTTAATATTAAAATAAGCTCTGAGGAAAGGCCAGACATATTTCTTTTGCTCCTTGATAATTGTTCTTGTATGGCTTCATTCTTGGTCATTTGTGTGATGTGTAAAGGTTAAAAGTACATGGCTGCTTCACAGTTTGTAGGCTTTGGCTTTCCACTGCTCGTATACCAGGTTAGCAGCCACTGCATCTTCAACTCCCATTCCTGTTATTAAAAAAACAAAAAACAAAGACATTTTCAAAGCATTAAATTTCTTAATGAGATGAAAACATGAAGTAGAGGCCAGATTGTGTGGCTTTAAAGAGTGAGACTTACCAAGGGACTTAAACACGGTGGTCTTCTCTCTGTAAGCAGGTTTGATCCCATTAATAACATCTCCGAGCTCTGCAAACACCTCAACCTGCAAACGGCACAAACGCTGTAATATTCTTCCTCACATAAGATGCCAGTGACACACACACTGACCTGTAAGCATAACAGGAGATGACACACTGACCCCAGAGAGGATGACATCACCGGACTCGGCCATTGCTCCCTCCCTGCTGTCAGCATACACCACAGCCTCCTTCATCAATGAGTCATCCAGTTCCTGCCAATCTGGCCTGCAAGCTCCCACCGCTGGTTAGAGGAAAAGTAGAGAAACTGTTTTTCTTTTTAAAATTATTTTCTGTAGTAACTGGTAAAAAAACGCTCCATCTGTTTCCTCAGTTTTGCATAACCATCAATGTAAAAAAAAATCTCCCCCACTTCCCTTAAAATATTTTGTGGGTGAATTACTTCTCACCTGCCACATGGGCCCCTGGTTTGACCCACCGGCCACACAGCACTGGCTCTATAGACCTGGTTACTGTTACTATTACATCCGCTCCCCTCACTGCTTCCTCCACTGAACCACACACCGTCACGGGACCGCCAACTGAGCGGCGAAACTTCTCCGCTCCCTCCCTTCTGTGGTTCCACACCCGTACCTGAAATGAAGTTTCAGGGGAAGCGAAACAACCAACAAATCTTTGATTAGTTGGTGCAGTTAATGCATTAATATAGCTGTGATCAGTAACTGAGTAAATACTAAATGCAGTTTTTAAGTAATTTAATTTATTAAGGGATAAAAAATATCCAAACCTACCTGGCCCTGTGTGAAAATGTAATTGTCCCCTTGTTTGCAGATTTAAACCATGCTGGAGCATGAATGGCCTGTTTAAGGTCCTGTCAAAACATCTCAATCTGATTTAAGTCTGGTCTTTGACTAGGCCACTCCCAAAGCTTAATTTTCTGTTTATTGAGCCAATCAGAGGTGGACTAGCTGGTGTGTTTCAGATCATTGTCCTGCTGCAGAGCTCAGGGCATGAACTGATAACTGGACATCCTCCTTCAGGATTTTCTGCTAAAGCAGAACATCCTGGAATCATCAAGGAAACCAGGTGCTGATGCAGCAAAGCCTCCTCAGATCATCACATTAACATCACCATGTTTGACTGTTGGTTTGATGTTCTTTTTATGAAATGCTTTGAGTTTTATGGCAAGGTTTGAGTCCCATTACATGTGACTAATGGGAGTTCAGCTTTTCTCTCGTCAGTGCACAGAATATTTTCCCAGGTGTCTTGGGAATCATCAAGATGTTTTTGGCAAATGTGAGACGAGCCTTTCTTTTCTTTTTGGTCAGCAGTGGTTTTCATGTTGGATCTCTCCCATAGATGCTATTTTTGCCCAGTCTCTTTCTTAATGTGGAATCATGAACTCTGACCTTAACTGAGACAAGTGAACCCAGCAGTTCTTTAAATGCTGTTCTGGGCTCTTCTGTGACCTCCTGCATGAGTCTTCAAAGTGCTTTTGAAGTAATTTGGTAGGCCGGCCACTCCAGGAAAGGAAATTTTCTCCATTTCTGCATAATGGCTCTCACTGTGGCTCACTAGAGTCCCAATTTTGGTGCTTCTTAGAAATAGTTTTACAACCCTTTCCAGACTCATAGATGTCACTGATCTTGTTTCTCAGCTGTTGTGTTACTTTTTTAAATCTTTTAAGCCTGCTTCAGTTTGTCACAGAAGTTCTGTGTAAGTGATTTCTTTATTCAGCAGTAGGGATGGGTACCGGTATCCGGTTCTGACATAAACGGTAGTAACCAGACCAAAAAGCAGCGCACATTTCGGTACTCTGAATGGGACATTTTGGACCAACATTTTACACAGCACTCTCTACCACTATAATAGAAAACACCACATAAGGAAATATCTTCTGGAGGAATGGTACTTATCTCTAAAGAACAGCTCCAAATACCTGGAGAATTAATGCTAAAGAGCATTAAGAGTGTTCTGGTGGCACACGTCAAAAGACTATTGGTTTTTCCTTTAACATGAATGTATGGGTCATTCATACAATGTTCAGGTACTGCTGCTACTGTTACTGGTCAGAGATCATTTTAAATACCGACATCTGGCAAAATATAGAACACATTTTTATCACTTTCTCACCGACACCACTAGCAGGTCGGCAGCAGGGACTGCTCAAAGGAATGCTTTGTGCACATGCTTACTACTGTCCCTCTCTGTCAGCCCCACGAAGCTCAGCAAGCTGTGCTGTCACACATTTTGCACATTTAATAAGAGCCGACATCCTTCAGGTAACTCACAGTATGTTCAGTTTTGTGCAAAAGTCTGGGGTCCCTTATGTTGCACAGATTTCTTTAAATGAAAAAATAAATAAATGAAAACCCCTGCAGCAAACAAGCCTCTTAGTGGGGCAGACGTTGCACTTGCTTCTTATTCTTTAATAAATATGTAATAGTATGCTGTACTTAACGTATCATGTTCTCTAAAATAAATATATTTTTTGGAAGCATACCTCTTTAAATGAAAGCATTTCAGTGAAGGCTTTATAGTGACTCAGGGCTTGTTGGCCGGTCCCCAAGATGGCCAGAACCTCGGCTCCATGGCGCATCAGCAGCTGCATGACACACCAGGGCAGACCCAGAAGTTCAGAGCTACAGCAGGATTTCCAGAATAGAAAAGGCATGCTGTGAATAAATCGAGAGCGGAAGTACCTTAGCCGAGATTGCTGAAGCTCCAGCAGTACGCATGTTAGTGATTGCCTCTCCATCCATGACCTGCGGGTTGGAAGCATGAGACTGCAGCTCATAAAACCAAAGCCATCAGAAAGACAGGTGCATGCGGGGATTGAACTCACAGCTTTCATATGCCCGGACTCGGGATCCAGCAGCAACACTGTGGCTGACACTGATGGCAAAGTGGAGCCAGCCCCCCTGTTGTAGAAGCACACTAACTTTGTGGACAGGACTCCGTCATTCTCCATGTATGTAGGCATCAGCCCCAGAAACCTAGAAACGAGAGCGAGTTTCAACCAGCAGTAGCTGCACCCTGTTAATGGTTGATTTGTGCTGAAGCACTCTTGAAGCAGACGGAGGGCCTTACCCGTTGTGTTTCTGCAGGGGCACCGTGGAGCGCACAGGCTGGATAACCTCCGCGCTGTCCCGGCTGGAGAACTTACCTAAAGCCTCCTCCAGACGGGGGATCAGCTCTTTGTAATGCAACAGGCTCTCAACTTCACGCTCCCATATGATAACAGGAGGAGCCCCAGCCATGGCTGATGCGGAACTGACTTAACTGGTTTGGTACAAAATTTGAGTCAACATCGAGCGGGATTTGAGCTGCGTTCAAGAGCCGCAGTAAAGCTTTTTTAAACATGTTGCGCGGAGAGAGGCGGGACGCACTGAGGAGGCTGTATAATCCACTGCGCTTTCCAAGCGCCAGGCTCCCGTAGTCTGTGATTTGGCACCAGTTTAAGGGGAGAAAGTATTCAAACAAGCCAATCTCAGGTTGATACCCACTTAATCCGTGTTTAAGTGTTGCAGTTTCTACGCAAACGATTGTGAAACAATGTCCTGTCTTCACATTATAACCAGTAACGGGGCCAGCTAGATGCTGCTTTCTTTGACTTCCACAGTTGTTAGTATTTGTATGACTGTAGAAATTCGGAATTATGAATTCATTACTTTTAATTGACAATTTACATCCGTGCTTTTGAGAACGTTTCCCGACTGATTATTTATCCTGATGCAAAAAAAGGAAACAAATTGTAATTAACATTTTGATGTAGTGATCAGTGTAAGAACGTGTTTTATACAGTACTGTACAAAGGTTTTGAGCCAGAAAAAATTGGAAAGAGGTGATCGATTTATCAAAACACATGCAAAAACATACGGAATTACAGCATATACAGCAAAAACAGTTTGTTGGGTCAGTGTTTGGTATGACCACATTTATTCTTTCAATTCTCTTAGGATATTTTGCCTGTCATTTCTTTAAGTAGTCTTTGAGAATAGTTGTCAAGGCTGCTTGACTTCTGCCATGCTGAAGACCGTTTGAACCAAACATTTCAAAGCCATCACTAAATATGACCTGTTTGCCACTGATTTCCATCCCAGTGTTTCTGTAACCTGGTGTACCTCAGCCTTTTCTCCATGTTTCCTTCCACTGAGACCATTTCTGATAAGGCTTCAGTGAAGAATAGATGCATCTCTCAGGTCCTGGGTCAGGTCTCTCAAGGACATGATTTTCAGATAGTCCTCATCTGCTATTTTCTTTGACACACATCAGACCATGCAGAGATACGCCCCGTTTTCTGTTACTAACCATTTGGGAATCACTTTGTTTGAACTCATCTTGAAAATTTTTTTTAATGAACACAAGACCAGGTTTTAAAAAATAACAAAAAGAATTATTTTATTAAGTGAGCAGGGCTACTACAAACTCCTGATGAGAAACATCGGTCCCAAAAAGCAAGAAACAAAACAAAAACACAATTAAACATGATTTTCCCCCCTCATGTTTAATCAAACAAAGGACAGCACTATTTAAAATGGGGTTTTTTTTCCCCCTCAAGGAGTTTTTGTCAGTGAAAGAAAAATCACACAAGCAGTCTCTCAATGGCCATCTGAACAGACTGGATCTGTGGCTTGAGCTGAGACCCCTCTTTTATAGTGACTGAGGTAGCGATAACGGGGCGCGACACCCCACAGGCCCGGCCCAAGGCCTGCTTGGAGCGGACGAACACGTAGGGGACGTTCTTGTCCTCGCAGAGCAGCGGCAGGTGGAGGATGATCTCCAGTGGTTCCGCATCAGCAGCCATCACGATAAACTCAGCGATGCCTCTGTTCAGGGTTTTAGTGGCTGGGGAAGAAAGAGCAACTTGAATACAGCAAGTTTGTTCTTGGAAACAAAAAAACAAAACAATGCTCAGCATATTACAGGTTACACAAGAAAAAGTGCCCTTCATTACTGCTGCACCGTTATTCTTTTTGTGGCCCACAACAAAAATACAAGTGTCTGTTTAACACATTTTTCACAAGCACTTAGTAATTCATATAATAAAAGCACTCAACATTGGCTAATCATTAGGCTCCACAGGAAGACACAGCTACGGTGTAATTTAACAATTATCTGTGTAAACAATACTAAAAGTTATTTTTCTTCTCGCAGGCATTCCATTCATGCAGAAATCAGAGGCTTGTGACTAAAGCTTGTTGTTTAAAGTGAAGAGAAACCACGTTTCGAGCATGCTGGTGTCGCCTGTCCACTCAAATGCGTTCATTAACAACTTAAATATTAATTTGCACCGACCGTGTCGCACGGCACGTTGTGTTTACCCACCTTCGTTGGCTCCCTTCCTCAGTTGCTTATAGTTTGAGGCTTGCTGCACCAGATCCAGGATAGTTTTGGTCAGCGTGGCATCGGCCAGCGGGTAGGCCTTTGGGTTGACTTGTGCTTCAGTCTGCTCACCACACAGAAACAAAGTAACTCCATGTTAACCAAGAGAAACCAGTTAACGGGGGAAAAAAGTCACCAGCACCGTTTCTGGTCACTTCTACTGAATTCTGCACTTAATTTACTATGCTCGCTGGTAGCTAACTAGCTACTCTGTTAGCTTGTTCGTTCGAGAAGACACTCACCATGGTGTTTTTGTGCTATTCGGGCCCTCTCGGCGAAATGCTTCACGGAGGACTATTTTAATTCGACTGGCTTCTGAAAGATTAACGATACGATGCAAAATGCGATCTCCTGTGATGTATTTTACAGCGGTACCAACTCTCTAAGCTCCGTCGCATGCAACGAGTCCAAACGTTTGCCACACGTGTGGTGTGAGGCGCATGCGCGCTGGCGAAATCACAGGAAGTGCTTTGGGAGAAAAAAAACGTTGTTAATAAATTGAAAAATACAACGAAACAAGTCACTTTCATTTTTTTTTTTTACCAAATAATAGACAACCTGGAAAGGGATTACATTTTTTTATTGAACAACAAATACCTTTTAAAATGAATACACGGAATTTTTTTTCTTTTCCCTTCAGCTGCTCCCTTCAGTGCTCAGCACATCTGCCCTGTGCCAAAGTAGTTCAACCTGGCAACATTCTGTTCTTTCACAGCAACCCTCCGCATGTGCTTCTTCACTACATCCATGAACATCCTCTGTGGTTTTCATTTTATCCTCCTGCCTGGCAGCTCCACATTCAACATCCGTTTACATAATTTCTAGTCCAATGAAAAAAAAATATTTAACACATAAAATTATTTTATTTTATTTTATTTTATTTTATTTTATTTTATTTTATTTTATTTTATTTTATTTTATTTTATTTTATTTTATTTTATCTCCAGGGCAGCAGAGGGCGCGCGGTCACTGACTAGGCACCGTTTACAAGCGAAGAAAGCGCTGAGCATTCTGGGTAGGGCACTTTGAAGCCAGCCATATTGCTTCATCGTCCTGACCCAAGGCAAGAGGGGAGATGAAGGGGATTCGGGGAATCAGTCAGTTATCGGTGAGGACTCGGGCAATGTGTCCTACGTGTCTGTGTGTCGGAACATTTGCACACCGAGCTGTGGGCTGTGTTTGTTAGACGGTGTCTAAATTCCGGGTCGTGTCCGGGCAGGCTTTGATGAGGAGCAGACGAGGAAGCAGTCAGCTAAGTCTTGTCATGAATGACTCCGAGCATAACCAGCAATAACCTGCTAGTTACATCACGAACCCCGCGGATTTTAAGTCGTTGTACACCCAGCTTAATACTGTCTATTCAGTTAATTCAAGTAAGGCTTAGAGAAATCAAACTAGTTGACGTCTGAGAGATGAGAGCTAGCTAGGTTCATGTTTATGAAGGACCTAGCCGTCGAGTTGCTTAACTTACATTTCCATTTTACTATCTAATGATGTCTTCCTCTTTCTTATCTGCAATATTGTGCAATTATTGCAGTTTGGATTTTGCAGTAAACATCTACACTTATGTGTGTTTACTGAGTGAGAACCTTTGCAGCCTGAAATGGTAGATTGTAGCTAGTTTTAAAAAGATAAGTTCTTACTTTTTCACATTTGTCGTTAAAGGCTTGTAATGTTGTTTGCCATCGTTCTGATGGAACACACCAAGAACCATATAGAGGTTGTTATTACATTTCAGAGTACATTACAATCTTACAAATCCTTGATACCTTCAAAGATAATTTGGAAGAATTAACCTGCAGATTAAAACCAGGTGATATGCTTAAACAAAATGCAGAACAGAGACTTAAGTGGGCCTTGTCATAAGATTATTTTTTCACCTGCATAATTCTAGCTTCATAGTTAGTCACAACATTCAGTTCTTTTAGTACAGGCTGCCCTACTAATGCCATTGATCCCATTATTTTAAAGTTTGTGCTCATATCAGCCAAAAGGCCAGCAAAACATTAGTTGTAATGTCCTGCCTTCCTGTATTCTTTGTTTTTTTTTCCCCAGACAAGGTTTTATGCAGCCCAGGCTGCCCGTAAGGTGGAGGTCACTGGTTTTCATCCACAGGATGTTCAGGTCAGTGGTTGTTGACTTCTTTTTCTTCTCTGCAGAAACGCTTCTATGCGGCTGCCAGAAAAGACCAGTCCCTTGCTCAGCCCCTGGCTGGCCTCAGCCTCTCTCCCAGGGTTGGCCATTCCTACCAGGATGTCCATGTATGTCGGGCAGTGATGAAAATTGTATATATTGGTTGTGTTTTAAGCTTTATCTGTTTGTTTCACCTTGCTGAATATAAATGTTAAGTAATCTAACTAAATGCCCGCATTATCTGAGCTGTATAAATGAAAGCCAAGGAAACCAGTTAACTGAATCACTGCCTATAACTCAGGGTACTAAGAATGCTAAAGGACATCTCTATATGTCTCCAGGTGACCAGGCTGCCCAGTGGGCTGGTTATCGCTTCACTGGAGAATTATTCTCCAGCCTCCAAAATTGGAGTCTTCATCAAGGCTGGGTGTCGCTATGAAACCCCTGAAAACCAGGGTGTCACCCACCTCCTCCGGCTGGCGTCCGGTCTGGTATGTAACTTAAAAAAAATCATCACATTTAGCTTGAAGTAACCATTGTCATCATCAACCTTGGTTCTTTGGTGTTGTTGAAAGACAGAAATGAGTAAAGCTGCAGAAGCACCAGAATACAAACCAAATCTTTATTCAGTTTTAGGTAAAAGTCTTATTTTGAGTAGAAATATAACAGTGTTTACATATTAAAAAGCCTGCACAACTGTTGTTAATAAATGGAGCTTAAGACCACTGCTTTTGTAATCATGTGTAACATTGCTGCATTTCAGTTGACATGTTACTTAACTTTTCTACCTTTTCAGACAACCAAGGGAGCTTCAGCTTTCAAGATATGCCGTGGAATTGAGGCAGTGGGAGGCAGTCTTAGGTCAATAACTAAAAGGTTTATCCTGTAAATAGTCATTTAATGCTGATTTTTTTTAGGTGTCTAATTGTATATCTGTTTATTTCTGTGCAGCGTGACTTCATCCAGAGAGAATATGACCTACACCGTTGACTGCTTAAGAGATGACGTGTGAGTCTCTGCATATCACCTGTGTGTATGATGTGTGTTGACATGATTGAGTAATAGTAATAATAATGTAATGAAAATGTTTGAAGTACTAGGAGATACTTAAAGAACTTTGTCTCTTTCTATTTACACACTTTTCCATATTTTGTTGAAATGACTACATTCACTGGAACATATGAATGCTCTGAGATGTGATGTTGCAGGAGTGATAACTGTCTTTTCCCGCTTGCTCTATTATTGGTCTCTAGTGACACAGTGATGGAGTATTTGATCAATGTGACAACAGCCCCCGAATTCCGTTCGTGGGAGGTGTCAGACCTCACCCCAAAAGTAAAGGTGGACAAGGCACAAGCTGCACAGAGCACCCAGATAGGTGGGTCCTTTGTTTCTCTTACAACACTCAGTTTTTGAAAGATTTTTAAGGGATCTGTTGTTTTAATATAGAACTACTTAATTTATATTCCCAACTGTGAGCCTGATTAATATTTTAAAAAGCTTCTTGGTTGTTCGATTAATCAATAATTACCCTGTAGAGCCTAGATACCAAACTGTCATATAGGGACAGTAATGTTCTCTCTGTTTTTTCTTCACCATGAGTGCGCTGCAGCTAACAGTCACCCATCCATCTTTTTCAGGTGTGGTTGAAGGTCTGCATGAAGCTGCCTACAAGAACGCCCTGTGTAACTCCTTGTACTGCCCAGACCACATGATCAACGACATCCACTCTGAGCATGTGAGTATATATTTTTATTTGTCTTTTATCAGTACGAAACGTACAAACTAAAACAATTATGAATTATTGCAATGTTTCCATTTTTCCCCAGCTGCACCAGTTTGTCCAGAACAATTTCACCAGTGCAAGAATGGCCCTTGTTGGACTTGGTAAGTGTTAGGATTTAAAGTATTTTCCATATAAAGAAAGAAGTAGCCAGATTTTGGATAAACGATAACAATGCTTACCTTTCTACTAGGTGTTGACCACACTGTGCTGAAGCAAGTGGGAGAGCAGTTCCTCAACATCCGCAGTGGAGCCGGCACCACAGGGGCTAAGGCACAGTATCGTGGAGGTGAGGCGAGCTGGCTGAGAGGGGGAAGGAAAAGGAAAAAATATAGGATTTAAGCAAATTTTGAATGAATGATTCCAACCTGAGAAATTGATAGACCTTGCAGACTTCCCTGTCTCATGACCTCGTGCCCATTTCCAGGTGAGATTCGCCTGCCCAGCACCAGCAGTCTGGTCCATTCAGCCGTGGTGAGCCAGTCAGCAGCAGCAGGCACCAGCGAGGCTCTGGCCTTCAGTGTGCTGCAGCATTTACTGGGAGCTGGGCCGCACGTCAAGAGAGGAGCAGGCGTCGCCAGTAAACTGGTCCAGGGTGTTTCCAAGGCAACAGCAGACCCCTTTGATGTGAGTGCTTTTCACTTTTGTAAGATAAATTGTAAATAAGCCATACGCCTACAGAGCAGTGTGTCTGCACATTAACCACAAAAACACAATCCAGCTTTATTCTAATTCAGTCTTCGTCTCCCACACCAGGTCACTGCTTTCAATACAAGCTACTCTGACTCTGGTCTGTTTGGGGTCTACACCATCTCTCAGGCTGCAGCTGCCGGTGATGTGAGTATGCCCCGTAGTCTTGAAAATAATTTTTCTTTACTTTTCCCCCAAATGAAACTGCTATTGAGAGCACTGTTTCACTCTTCTCTGCAGGTGATCAAGGCTGCTCTTGCCCAGGTGAAGGCTGTTGCTGACGGTGGAGTCACAGCTGCTGACCTCACTCGAGCAAAGTGAGTCAGACAGACAGAAACAGGATGAGAGAGACCCGACAGAATGTACATTTTCTGCTATTTGGCTATAGAAACGCTGGGGGAAGGAGGGGGGAGGGGCGTGTACTTAGCGTTTATTTTAAAGATTTTTAAATTTTCAGGTTTAGGTTAATGAAAGAAAAATCTAGTGACAAATAATGCTGATAGATTCATCGGTATATAGAGTAATTAAAATTAGCTTCTTTTTTTTGTTTTTCAAGGCAGGAAAAATATGAAAGGGGCCGCTGGCCTGTATAAAAGGAAGATGTTACATGCGCACTGGATTGTGTTATGTAATTTAAAAATCTTTTAAACACGCTGCAGTAGAGAGAAGCATCTCATTTTTACTGGCATTGTATGATTTATCTGCCTTCAGGAAGTGAGTTCAGACTTCTCCCACAGCTTGTAATTTCTGGGGTTTTTTTTTGTACAGCTGCCACTTGTTGCCTCTTTTGTTGATTGTTGATATAGAGCTAGCAGATGTTTTGGACATTGATCCCAATTATGAATTTGGCTTCTAAGTGTTCACTACCAAATGCATCCTTTCATTTGCAGTGGTGCATTTTCAACTCTCCCTAAAAGCTCAAACCCACCTGATGTTTAGAGTCTTTAAGGAACAGTCTGTCTTGGGTCTATTTGATGAGTCTGTGGAACGGTTCTAGTGGCCTGCAATTACTTTTAATTTGATTCGGGGTGTGTCACAGTCTGCTTTTGGTAGCACGTAATAGCTGACTGATGGCTTCACCTCTCTGTCACTGGCCCCACTAAAGAATGCAGGTCCACTGCCACTTGGGCCTTTCTTCACACCTGTCTGCAGCTGCAGTCGACCCCTGGTGGAGGCTGGCCAGCTGGACCCAGCAGCTGCTCTTGCCAGACTGGTTTCATGTTCAAAACACCCCCTAACTAGGACCTGACTCACTACTGGATGAAGCTCTGCCCTCCATCACCTCCATATTTATTTTTTCTTTTTACTCATTCCTGTATTTTTTTTTAATAACATTTGCAGATAAATAAGATTCCTTATTAAAACTTTTAAACAATTTTAAACTATGCTAACTGCATAATGTTTAATACATTCCCCTCCTCATTTCTTTCTGCAGGGCTCAGCTTAAGTGCCACTACCTGATGTCTCTGGAAACCTCAGAGGGTTTGCTGGAAGCCATGGGCAGTCAGGCTCTGACTGATGCATCCTACCAATCCCCCGAAGAAATGTCCAAAAAAATTGACAACATTTCCTTGACTGATGTTGCTAATGTAAGACTTTGTTTTGTTTTTTGTCTGTGCTTTGTCGTAGTGTAAAAGTGGCGTGTAAACTTAGCTCTTCTTCTTTTTTTCAGGCTGCCAAAACATTCGTATCTGGAAAGAAGACCATGGCATCCAGTGGCAATCTTGTAAAAACACCCTTCGTGGATGAGATCTAAATCCCACCCTCATCACCACACACTCAAGCGTGGTTGACAGCAAAGCAGAATTCGTTTCTTCTACATTTGAACAACAAAAAAAGGATTATTTTACAATGGTGTTCTCCTCAGACATTTGTCGTAACAACACTGGGTATTTATAGGTGTTGAAACAGTATACTTTCAGGTGATGCTGCTCTGGTGCATCACACTCATGTGTCCACGTTAACTGTATAGCTGATGTAAAATAAGGAATAAATTCTATCTACCACACCGAGTTTAAGGTCATTGGTGTCTTGAATAAAAGTTTGAGTTGGTGGAAACTGATCAAATCAGACTTGAGTTTACTTGATCTGATAATAACCACAGTGTGGCTGCATGCTTTCGGGAATGGGGCTTTAGTCCCCACCGTGTGTGTCCAGGAAATTATTACCACCTACATAAATCTGCACGATGGAAAAAAAAAAAAAAAAAAGCTGCGAGAGTTTACGGATTTTCTCGCGAGAGTGACGGGCGTGGAGACGGGAGGGTAGAGGTAGGCTGTCTAGATTTGAGTTTGTCTTCCTCTGAGAAAGCAGGGTCATTTTGCGAGGAAAGAAGGCGTTCAGTGAAGAAGTAAGAAAGCTGGATGTGCGAGTGTGGGGGGGTGAAGCTCCGGAAAGCCGCTTTAATGTGAGCATGGGCGGCGTTTTCCGCCTGTGGTCTTCCCGAGGTAGGAAACAGCTTCCATATGTGGGGAGAGAGATCGGACTGTTCATGCAAACTCAGGCACCAAGTCCAGTGCATGCATAAAACAGTATTTTGTTCTTTAAATATAATCTCCACTCGTGTTTTCCCCACGAATATCACCGAGATGCGGTGGAGCGACCCGTGACCCCCTGCAGCGATACTCCCCTCCTGGGCCAGCAGGTCGGGTCAGTCAGTCCACTTTCGGAGGAACAACAAAGAGAAATCACCCCATGCATGGACATCAAACCACCGGAAATTAAATACAATGTGAAGAGAGGGCGTGGAAGAGGCACAGGCCAAATTCCACAGTGATGGGACACGACATGCGGGTTTAGGTCACTTCTCGATGCCCTGTCTCCCTCGGTCCCTCCTTTTGTGTTCACCGACATGGATAAACTCACGGTGATATCAGGATGTCTCTTTCTAGCTGCGGACATCTTCGCCATCGCCAGCGTTGCCAACCCGGACTGGATCAACATCGGAGAATCAGGCGGTAGGTTGCGGACACTCCAGCACTGTGTTTTGTTTTTTGTGCTTTGCATGTGGGGAAGTCGGGGTGACACAGGAAAAGGAAATCTACCAACAACCACATGAGATGAAAAAGTTTACCCACTGTAGAAAAATAAGCAGACAGCAGAACAACTGTGGAAGATTGCACTCTTAATTCTGTCTTCTTATTAAAAACAACAACAAAAAAAGCTGCTCAATAACAACCAGCTGCACACACTGTTTCACTATTTAGGTATGCAAGGCTTTCCTGTTTGTTTCAAGGGATAAAAGTCTCTGACAAGCACATGGCCTGATGCCACAGCCACCATGCTTTACTGTAGGAGGGCATCACCTGGTTTAACCTTGCATGATGGGTGCAGTTTTCGTCTCTTACGCTGGAGAATCTTTTTTTCCCTCCAGCTCTCAGAGTCCTTTAAATACCATTTGGCATGCTGTCAGCTGTTTTCACACATGCAGTGCATCCCTGAACTTTGGAAGGTCAGGTTCTGGACTGTTTTCTATTATTAAGATGAAAATAGTCCAATAGGTTCATAGCATGAGATCACCAGACCTGACTTCTTCACCTTCTACCCTGGCAGCACCCTCACCTAAATCAGAATATTTCCAGAACATGCAAAAAGTGGCCTTTCTCCTGCGCTATTCAGCACGTGAGAAAGAACAACAGGGAACTCAAGTGTCTTCCTTTTGCTGCCCCGCCATTAAGACTTGTTTCATGGACTACTGCTGAGATGGCTGTTCTTCCTCCAGGTTCTTCTGGCTCTACCGGGGAACCTAAAGCTCCATTATGGTGACCGCTCTTTGATAAGGACCTACTCACCCTTTTGGTCACTTTGGTCATCTGCTGTTTCACAATTACTGAGGTCATGGTGTTTATGGAAACACAGTTTCTTTGATCTGTGTTTCACCAACGTCACACTGTGGATGTCTACAGAGTTACTTGGACTATGGTGAAGTCCTGATAGATGTGTTTTACAAACTATGTCCAGTCCATTCAGTTTGCTGACAGTAGAGTCCTGCCACGGTTTTGACACATAAGGATAATTTAAAGCAGATAGTGTGTAGTTGGCCTGCGTTTGTGATAGGCTTGCAGCAAAGGCACCAAACCCTTCCAAATGATAGATTAATACTTTTGCAAAAAGTCTATTAAAAAGGCATACACTTGTTGTTACAGGTAACTAAATGTACACTGGAGGACAAACATTTATATTTTAAATGATTATACAATTTAAGAGTTTGGTTTGCTCAGTTTGGTTTGCTCAGCTGTTTCTTTGTATAAAATTAGATGATTAGTGGTTATTGGTAAGCGTGCGCTACAGCTGAAGATGTAGTTTCAGCCTTCCTGGTTATCTGCTTATTGCAGTAAAGCAATACACAGATGCAACATCCAAAGCTAAACATTGACTAAAACTGGCACAAACGACTGTGTGCACAGCTGCACGAGGCTCTTGTCACCTCCATCAAAATGCTTCAGAGGAGCAGAGACAAGGATATAACAGCCGTACTGAGTGGTCATTACAGGATTGAATTTGTTCTTTAAAAAATAAATGGTTTCAGCTGCTCGTTAAGGATATAAGAAGCGGTTATTTTTGCACAATTAAATGAGAAACAGGTAAATTTTTCTTTTATAAAATGCCGTAGTTGTAAACGAACTGAAGCTCAGAAAGAGCTCACATTGTGAAGCTCTTATCTCCCGTTCCTCAAAGTAAATAATAGTGTGAAATGACTGTAGTAAAAGCCTTGTGTGCCTGTCTAATTAGCTGGATGGTAATTACCTGAAGGCAGGAAGTGCTGTGTGGGACTGAGGATGTTTGACTTTTAATTGGACCTCTTGGGAAAGTAATTTTTTCCACCCGGACAATTAAGTTCTACATGCTCAGTTCTGACATAATTCATTTTAGCCGTGTGTGCTCAGTGTAGTCACGTCTTCCTCAAACTGATAAATATATATCGTATTGTGTAAAACAAATTCTAATCCTCATTTAGGTGATTCAGTTTGAAGTAATCAGTATTTTCCTTACAGGGACACCGTATATTAAATTACTAGTGCAATCACTCTCAGAGAGATTGTCAAAGGTTTTCAAATATGTCAATGAGTGCAACTCGAGAGGATTCAACTGGTTTCAGCTGGTTGTATTTTGGTTAATTCCAACAGAAAAGGAAGGCTGAGCTCAAATGTAATAGTTACATGTGAATTTCTGTCTATGTAGACAGTAACAGATATGTGATTGTCGATGATTTATTGCAGCTAATTGCTGTATTATCAGAAACAGACTGCATGTAATTGCCAACTTGGCCCCATTTAATTGCAGACTGATGGCAGACTGACTGTTTTATGAGAACATCTGTGGCAGGTTTTAGCGACAGTGTTGATGTGCTTGATAGTCTTATTTTGCAGCAAAAAAGTAACTGTGAGAGTTAGAGAACCTTATCTTATTGGATAAAACTGATATTGACAAAGCATGTCACAGAATGGTAAAAGTCGGAATAATATTGTATCATGGGATGTCTGGTGATTCCCATCTGTAGCCTACATGTATGACTGAACATTTTCGAACACGCCGAACACTTCAAGCACAATTGATGCCAAAACATTCAAAAAGTGCTCGAGACGGAAATCTTCAGCCACCACAGGGTCAAATGGCACATCAGGTGTTAAGTGCCTGAGTTTAGGTGCTTTTTATATGACCTCCACAGTTAGCCATTCGCTTTTTAGGTGTTGATTTTCTTAGTTAGGTTATCGACTGCATACTTGCTGGAAACCTAGCTTCGTTTCCTTTAGGTAATGAAAGATTACTTGTGAAGTTCTTTCTCCAGTTTCCTGTAGACAGCTGATTGCGTTTAGTGACCCAAACAAGCTGTAATCAGAATGTTGCATTTCTGTTCCCGGTCTGTTCGGATGAGCAGATGTTTGTCCCTCAGGGCAAAAGCTTTCAGAGTTTGGATGATTGTGTGAATGTGTAGCCACAGCAGACTTGATTTTTGGATCATTAGGGCAGTTTCCAGGGAAATGGATCCACCATTTGCACTTTCCTCCACCCTGTGGTAAGAACAGGATGTCCTGTGGAAATGGGGTCTAGGTCAGCCTGCGGGGGGATCTGACTCGGGCCTGATGTTTCCTTCAGCCGGCCGTTCTATCATCACCCCAACATTAGGATCTTTGTTAACATGCATGGTCTAAAGTATTCGATTCTTTTTATGTGAAGCAGCTTTTTGTGCTGTACTTGTCTCGTGGGTGGAGTGAGGATAAAAACCACATGTGCATTTACAAATACTTAACAGTTAAATCTAAATTGACAGCGGCTTGATTGCTGTGAGTACCAGATGTTTATTCAAATGCGGTTTATTGTATTTAATTCCCTGCCAAATTAAAAGATGTTTCAGTGCTTCACTGTTTTTTCCTTCTCTCTTTTTTTATGCGGTTTGCTTGTAATCACGTTAAGTGTGTTAATACTACACTCATTGGGTCGAAATAACCTTGATTGCATTGCTAAATGCTAAAAATGAATACAGCTTCTCTTCTAAAGATAATTCAGGGAAAGAAAGAAAACAGAGTGAGGCGAGTGAACAAATGATAGTGTGGGAGGATTTTATTTAGCTTTTTTTTTTTCCACTCTCAGTGCGCGCACTGGTTTGCTTGGAGTCTTATCTTGTTGGCGTGGATGCAAAGTTGAGCAGATGCAGTCTCTGTTGGGCTCCAAGTGCAGACAGTAGCCCTCCTACCTGATATCACAGCACCCACCAGGCCTCTGGGAGACAGGAGGCCATCAGAGGACTCGCGCCACTAATCTCTTCATTTCCGTTGCTCTCTCTGTGCATGATGCTTTGCCGTTTTGTGCCAGAACTCCTGACCTGTTTGATATCATACTGCTGCTGGTGTTCTACCGATCAACCAGTTTTTTATAATAGCAGGTTCCTCGGGCCCCTGTGGACTGTGGTGGGGAGGGGAGAAAGACTCCTGCAGGGTCATCATGTCAACACAGTGTCTTTCTACAACATTAAACACTACTCACAGTAGACGTGAAGCTTAAAGGGAAGAGTCTATCAGTCACATACTGACTATTTAGCCACATTAACTACATGCAGATTGTGTGTGTTTGTGGCATAGACTGTAAATAAAAGATGTCTCCTCCATTTCTTCACCCATCTGATCTAAATGAGAAAGTGTGACCACTGCATGCTGCCCGCCGCAAGGTATACTCTGCTTTGTCGTACTTTTTGTCTCTAATGTGGGACAGAATGTAAAAAATGAACATTATGTTGCACTCAGTAAACTGTGAAACTAGTGATAAAAATCATAAACTCCTCAAGACGGTGTTTACTGAGCTCTTAGATCAAGTGAGCATACAGTCTTTGAAAGCTGCCCCCTTCAGGTCATTAGAAATGATGCCGGAATAAGGTCCTTCACCATCGGCTTAACTTTCTCAACCTGAAAGTTCATTGTCTATTAAAGTCTATGGTTTGTGTTACAGAAATAACCCACCCCACAGCTGTGATGTCATTTCTTTCCGGTGTTACTGATTGGTCCATAAAAACAAAGCAATGTTATATTTTTCCAGCTACAAAGGGGAAAGAAACACAAATACATAAATCTGTTAAGTGAAATAACAAAAGCTGCTGTGGGAAAACTGGGCGTGTCTTGCTAGCAGAAACCAGACCTGGAAGTTTCAGAGGATAAGCACAAACAACAGCAGAGAAGTCTTTTTGTGTTTTTGAGGTTTTTAGGGCCAAGTACAATAAAGTAAGTATTGTCTGCATCTAGAAGTATAAAACTGTGGGTCATCCAGGCTTCTAGGTAAAAGTTTTAGTTTCATTTCTTTCATCTTTCATAGATGAATATATCTGCACAATGGAAACATATATAAAGTGATATGTATTGGGGTCTAAATGACCTTTAATTTCAGTGGGAACCAAGACATAAAACGAGTCATGGTTTATTAAAAAGATGCAGAATTTGCCCCAGCACAAAGTTTTAAATAACTCAGTTTTGGCCCTAGAAGTTGTACTTCTACCACCATCTTTTCTGTGGTAGAAATGGCCCATGTTGCCCTCTGATAATATTTTCGGTAGTGGTCCTAGAACAGATCCCTGTGGAACTCCGTGACTTTTATGTGGATGGATCAGTGTAAATAAGTCTATGACAGCACAACTGTAAATAGTGTCATTAGTAAAATACTGTGATCAGTATGCAGCACTGAAGTCTAATAGCAGTGTAGTGATATACTGACTGAAACTCTCCAACGATCCATTCTCATGCATTTCGTCACATTTCCTTTGCAGCAGGCTTTCTTACCTGTCTCACAACTCCTATTAGTGGAGAAGAGATCTTTTGATTCATACTGTGCCAATGACAAGATTTATCCTGTATTTCAAAAGGTTTTTTTTTTTGGAGTACCTTTACCCGTCATTCTTTGGTGAAAATGTACAGAACCAGCACTGCTTTGATGAAAACCTGAATCGATATTCACCTGAAATAATCAATACCATGTTCTATAGAGACCATTGTGTATGCCACACAATGATGTTTGCTTATTGTGTGTCTCAGCGTGATTTTTCTGCTTTGTTGATGGATGCAACATCACAAACCTCATTTTTCTCATATTTCACCTACCTTCCTTCCTCTCCCCAGGCTCTTTGACTTTGGGTCTCGTCCGGCAGTGCCAGACCATCCATGGCCGAGATCGGACCTGCACCCCCCCACGGCTGCCGGGAGAATGGATCACCGTGCTGCTCTTCATCATCCTGGGCATCATCTCCCTTACAGTCACCTGCGGTCTTGTTGTGATGTCACACTGGCACCGAGAGGCCAGCAGATATGCCCGATGGATCGCCTTCACGGGGAGTACGTATCCACTGCCACAATTTGCACTCAATCAAAAAATGCGCTCAAATAATCTTTTTCAGTTTCACCTGCGAGCGTGGCTCTGGGATGTGTTTACAGGCCTGTGGTTACTCACAGCGGGGATTGTAAAATGACTTTTTCCCTTTCTGCAAATGACTGGCTTATGTGCTCCAGCTAAACTTGAACTTGCTGAGATTTGCAGTGCAGCTGTGTGCTAATGGATGTAGAGTACCAAACCAAAATTATATAATAAATTCAGAAAAAAGCTGTGAAATAAACTTCAGCTACCTCTGCATCAGAATTATTTTCACTGTGGGAAAGCTCAGGTAATCATGAAAACATAAAAATATATATAAGGAGCTCTGTTTAATAGCTGCTAGTTTTTATTTTCGTAGAAAAGAGACATAATTAGTGTGCAGAGAGTGTCATATTATTTTAAATGTTTAAAAGAAAAACATTCAGGTTAATAACAGCTGGTCAGTGTTTTGGTAAGTGGACTGGTGCTTATATAGTCCTTTTCTACTCTATTACAGCACTCAGAGCATTCACACACACGTTCATACAAGTGCATTTTTTACGTCTAATGCTTTTAATCTAACATTCACACACTCACACTCTGATATCAGGGGCAATCTGATCAGCAGTTTGGCCAAGGATGCTTTAAAATGCATTCTGGTGGAGCCAGGAATCGAACCACTGACCTTCTGATTAGTAGGCGATGCACTCTACCTCCTAAGTGACACTTGAGACCCCAAGATTAACTCCATCACTGACTCCACCATCTCAACAGCCAGAACGGCCCACTGTGTAGGCTGCAACTGTCTTCAAAGCGGCTTTGGTGAATCAAAACTGCAGTAAAATGGAGTTTGTATGCTATCAATTTGGGTCAAGTTGGATTTTACATGCAATCAGTTTAATAATCAACTGTGGAAATTGTTGCATACTTATAAATTCACCTTAACTACTTACATTCCAGCCAGCACCCACAGATTTGAAACTCCAGGGTTTTCTCCACAATTAGTGACGTAACTGTTGCACGATGGGGATTTAACCATCCTGCAACACAGGCTTTCAGCAATGTTGCTTTTCGGCAATTTTTTGCAAACATTGGGGTTGTTGGACACTCAAACGTTGTGGAATCAGCGGTCGATGCAACTTGGTCACTTGCAAAAATATTTTCGGGGCTGCTATCCTGTTTTTACTCTGGTATGACTGAGCGATTAGTTCTGCAGCAGAATCATTGGTGCTGATGCTTCTCTATCCTTGTATTTTCTCATTGCAGTGATCCTGTTCTGTATGGCTGCGTTCATTTTCCCAATTGGATTCTACATCAACGAGGTTGGAGGACAGCCATATAAGCTGCCCAACAACACAGTGGTGGGCTCCTCCTACGTACTCTTCATTCTGTCAATATTCTTCACCATAGTGGGACTGCTGTTTGCCGGGAAGGTGTGCCTGCCCGGCTGACAAACTCACGTTCTCTTTTTAAACGCATAAAAAACCGCTACCACTGGAAGCCAACGTCGTTAGAACGAACTCTCCTGCGGCAGAGCTTGAAGCGTCGCTGAAAGCTGAGAAGTACTTGTCTTTCCCTCGCCGATGAATTGTCGCAACCGGAGCCAAAACCGCTGCAGTCCATCTGTGCATGTGTTTGTTCAGAGGCCGAGCAGGTGCAAGGAGCTCTGAAACGGCCCTCCTTGTTTTCCTTCGTGAACAAGAAGCAGGGCAGTGAACAGAAAACAGATTATAAAATGGCAAAAGTGACATGTGAGCTTTCGAGGAATTTAAGGGGGCATTGTGAACGTCTGAGCTGTCATCCTAAAAATTCACGACAGGCGACGGAGAGCTGTTGTTCTTCTCATCTGAACCATCAGGGACGATTTGCACATGTCAGGCCTGATAGCAGTCTGAGGCCCTGATATTGGCCAGTCAACCTCTGTATAATGTCTGTTCTTCCCCCAAACACTGCTACAAAATAATATAAGCTGCATTACTTTTATTTATATGATAGATTTGGAAGTGTATGTTTTAAAAGGCCAGCTTCTCTGCCAGTGCTATGTCAAGTGGATCATATTGCCTTGAGGATGGTTTACTGCAATGGAATAAATATAAAGTTCATGATACAAGAAGTCATAAAAATGCTATTTCTGAGTGGAATGTAAAATGGGCTATTAGCAACAGCTGCCCAAAGTTTGTAATGCTTGAGTCTGTGAAATGTGTCCGCACTGAAGGAAGAGGAGCTGTTGAAAGATGTCAGAGTTTTAAGCTTTTAACATTGTGAATAATCAGTGAGGAAAAGGTCAAGCCTGTTGTGGTTCTCTGTTAGTTTTACTAATCTTATTGATGTAGTAAACTGATTTTTCACCTTTTTTTTTTAAAGAATATTTTATGGATTAAACAGTGCAAAGAATGATAGAATCATCGACTTGTTTTATTCATCTATAATGCTGATGCCTGTGTGTGTGTCTGTGCCTTTTTTTTTTTTCAAATCACTGATGTTTGTAATTGTGCATGGAAGGTGTCATCGCATTAAAATTATGACAAGGGAATACCCATTCCTTTTATTTTTCATGCTTTTTCTCAAAATAATGCTGTGTGCATCTATGATGTTTGAACCACACACACACTGTCTGCAGTAAGAGCAATCAAGGTCACACTTGAAGTTGTAGTGTGTGTTTATTGTCCTCAATGTCAACCATTACCATACTAAATATCTACACTCAACACTTTGTTAGGTACACTCTCATTAAACAGCTGATTAATCTAGCCAATCATGTGGGAGCAATTCTGTGCACATATAGGTGTCGTTCAGGCAGACTGCTTCAAGATGGTGAACACTAACTCACAAATAACCAGTCATTACAGTCAAGATATGAAGAACAGCTCAATTCAGTTCTGTTCTATTCATATGCTGCTAATTCACTGTAATAGTCCCCTCAATGTATATTTATTGTAAGATAAAGACCCTAAAATATTAGAGAGAAACCCCAGTTAGCATTTAGCCTGAAGGCAGCACATCACATATGAAGCACAACCAGAGGAGCGTTTATCTTTTTCCTTGGGACTCCCTTTGAGCAACTCAGTGACAGTGGGAAGGTAAAACTCCTTGGCAGGAAGAAACCTCCGGGGGAACCAAGCTCAGGGAGGGGCAGCGATCTGCCGTGACCGGTTGGGGGGGTGACAGAAGACAGCCAGAGTTCAATAATTGCTCATGATTAAATACAAAGTGGTGTAAAAAGACACAAAGTAAAAAGAGGTGAGTGAAGAAATAATGCTAAGTGCATTACGCTGAGCACCCCTCAGCAGCCAAGGCCTATTGCTGCATAACTAACAGAGGATTCAGGTTCACCTGATTTAGGCCTAACGAATCAACATCATCAAAAAAAAAAAGTTTTAGGTCTAATCTTAAAAATAGAAAGTGTTTTTATCCCAAATCCAAACTGGGAGCTGGTTTCATGGAAGAGGGTCCCTTTCTACTTCTAAATATCCTTGGGACTACAACTAAGCCTGCAGTGTGAGAGCAAAGTGCTCTGTTCAGATAATAAGGTACTATGAGGTATTTAACATTTAATCAATAAAGATTTTGTATGTTTGGAGAAAGATTTTTAAAAATCTGAATTTAACAGGGAACCAGAAACAGAGAGGCTTACCATGGTAACGTGGAAACCTTTCGAGTTCCAGTTAGTCTTCTTGCAGGAGTGTTCTGGATGAAATGAAGACTTTTCAGGGAGCTTTTAGAGTAACTAGATAATAATGATTTACAATAGTCAAGCCTTAAAGTAACAAATGCATCATCTAGTTTTTCAGCATCACTTTGAGACAATAACTTTGTCGAACCTCAAAGCAAATGAGCAGAAAATTGAGGCTACATTTCACACAGGCTCACAAAAATTGCACAGTAGAGGACTGGAAAAAGTAACCTGGTCTGTTTAGTCTCAGTTTCTGCTCAGATTGCAAGGTAAGAATTTGGTGTAAACAGCATAAAAAGCATGGATTCATCTCGACCTGAATAGACACTTAAGTCTAGAATCCTTCAGTATACAGAGGAGTTTGTGATTGTGTTGATACTGCGAGGTGTGCAGCTTTTGTGGGTAAAAACAAGCCCAAACGATCACATCTCTAATGCTCACCAGGCTTAATCGTTAGTATGAGGTGTTTGGCTGATATAGTGTGTTTGGTTTCCACCAAACATCTCCATCCTTGTCTTCTTTGTCCAAAGGACATGCTTCCAGAAGTCTTGTAGTTTGTTCACATGCAACTCTACAAACCTAAATTGCGATGCTATGTTCTTCTGCCAATCCTTTAAAAAAAACAAACAAACATCAGTACTTGTTCAGTATTTTTATAATTGTGCTGTTATAAACGTGAACATTTGACATGCTAACCGAGGCCTGTAGAGTCTGAGATATCGCTCAGGGTTTTTTTTTTTCTATAAGCATTGAATGGTCTGATGCCCTTTTGCTGGGACGTTCATTCTTGTGAAGATTGTGGAATCGTTTTAACAAATACTCAAATGCTCCAGACCAGCAAACTGCCAAAACATCTGCTTTTATAGAGATGCTGACACTGATGATAAATTAATCAAGTGGATTTGAGCACCAGCGCCTGGCTGCTACCGTATTAATTTGAATTTAAGAGGTAATGTTGTACCTGTTCATTGTCCATATGACTGTTTCTTTCTTTCTGTACTTTCTTTTCCACATGACTGTAGTTTTTGAGCCTCTTTGAACCACTTCACAATTGTTCTATTGGCTGGCAATAAAATTAACAATAAAAGGAAAGAGATTTAATTATTTTTTGCTCATAATTTCATTAATGTGATATGTTCTAATGACAATGGAAAATTAAAGTACAAAATTATGATAATTAATAGTCCACTGCAGAGTAGTCATTTACACTTATTAGAAGGACTGACATACTTGTGTTACCTTTCTCTGGCCCCTTTTTGATTTTTTGGGTTAAAAACTACTAGAAAATAGTTATTATAACAGCAAAACTTGGTTTAAGTGTATCTATTTATTTTCCATGTAGTTAATTTCATACTGACACGAGATTAATTATGCAATAAACTTTGCATTGGATTTAAAATTTGTTACAGAGACACCAAAAGAACATGAGAAATGGGACAGCAAGTTGGCTCAGTGTTGTAGTCGCACTGAACACTAATACAAAAACGTGTAACTTATGTAGAACAGTGTTAAACAACACATGAGACTTACTGAAAAAAAGGTTTCACTTTTCATCAAATTAATCTGCATGACAAAAGTCTCTCTCTCATATATATATATATTAACATATATATTAACAAACAAAGCGACTCATATGAGATAAGTTAAAGAAACATTATATTATAGTGAATTGAAAGCTTGTCAGTTTAGTTTGGGACAACAGTATGATCAACAGATACACTCCGTGTATGAGGTGCAAATTCAACCCCCACCACAAGAGGGCGTCATTGGTCAAATGTAATTGACAGTATAAAGCCGCCTCCTTACTTGGACCTCATCGTCAGAAAGTCAGAACTGCCCAAACTGAAGGAAAATAGATCCATAAAACAGTTCGCTCCACATCAATTTTTATGATAGCCTTTGGAGTCTGTGTGAAGGTAGAATCACACCGCATCGTCATCCTTTCCTTTCTCTAGTATTCACACTGCACTGATTATGTTAGGCCATGATGGGACTGGTGTGCTGGAGCTTGGCCATTTGTGCAGCTGTAAGCAACAGTACTCCAGTGAGGAGCTCCAGGCCGTAGGAGAGCCAGGCTAGACCGAAGGACCAGCCGAAAGACGTGTGAATGTAGGCCAGACCCTCCTGACCCACCAGCCTCTCAGTCTCAGCCAGTGCCTGGTTCGAGTAAATGATGTAGAGACTGGCGCCGCACATAGTCAGCAGACCTGGAGATTCACACATATACACACAGGAAGAGGCAAGTAAGTTCAGGGTCTTCAGATTCAAAGCAGTCAAAACTGGTATATTTAAAGTATATAGTTAGAGCTGGATCAGGGAACTCTGAATCCTCCCTTTGTTTTGGCTGCTGGGGGCTTCCCATGCTGCAGTAAGTGTTTCTTCACTCACCTCTTTTCACAATATGTGGCTTTACACCACTCTGCATTTATTCATTATAGTTATTATTAATTTCTGACTCTCTTTCACAGAATGTATTTTGTCCCATCTTCCTCCCCTCACCCCCAACTGGTCGTGGCAGTTGGCTGCTCCTCCCTGAGCCTGGTTCTGCTGAAAGTTTCTTCCTGTTTAAAGGGAGTTTTTTCTTCGCACTATTGCCATGTGCTTGCTCATAGAGGGTCTGATTGTTGACATTTTCTCTGTATTATTTTAGGGTCTTTACATTACAGTATAAAATACTTTGAGGTAACTGTTGTTGTGATTTGTATATTTATAAATAAAACTGCATTGAATTGAAAATTGAATCAGCTGAAAATAGTTTTTTAGTCCTAACACTAGAGCTGGGCGATATGAGATTTTTTCATATCACGATATGTTTTTTTCATTTCAGGCGATAACGATATCTATCACGATATAAGCCAAATAACTATATTTGTAAGATTTAAATGTGCCGTTGCTCACAAGTAAAATGTGAAATAATCAGCAGCTTGTTTTTAAATATTTATTTCCCATAATAAGTTCAACAGGGTAGATGTACTTAAGGAACATGAGACTTTTTCAGATAAATAAAGGCAAATATTGCAAACTACACAAAAGGCAGCCGCTAAAGCGTTTAAGTTTCAAAATAGAACAAACGAAACAGACTAAATTGTCAATTCCACTTAGAAATAAAGTATTAATTCTAAAAATAAATCTTAGTTTGTTTTACAGAAGAACAGACAAAACTGACTAACTTTTGTCAATATCAAATAAACTGAGAACTAAAAGGAAATTCTCAATCTCTCCTTGTTGTATAGCTTAGCTTTTCAAACAGTTTTAACAGTTACTTTAGTCTGACAAAAGCCGAATGATGAATTAGCGCTTCCAGTCAGAGACTGAGGCTACGTCCACACGTACACGGGTATTTTTGAAAACGGAGATTTTCCGTTTTCGTTTTAAAAAATAATCCCGTCCACACATAAAGGGAGAAATGAAAGAAAACGCTGCTATGAACATGCCAAAGCAGCAGGTGGCGCTAGATTCCTAACCGTGCAGAAATGTTGGCCAATCAGAAGTCTAGAAGCCTCGGTGGGAAAAAGTAAACAAAACTGGGGCATAGAAGCAGAACCGAGTCGTATGTGTGGACGGACAGTAACTGTGTGTATATGTAAGCATTTAAACACTGCAGAGAGTAGAATTAACAGTATTGTAGAAATTCATTTCACCGAAACAATAACGTGGCGCACAGTGTGACGCATGCACCAGTTTATTGTATTTCCAGACTTGCTTTCGGCACAATTTACAGTGCACGCTACTCTGTTTTTTGTCAGACTTGAAATAGCCGAAATACCTTCACACTACGGAACTTCTATGGCTCTTCCGTTCGACAATCTCTCCGGCATTGGAACCATCATCTGTTTTCTCTTCGGTCACGCTCTGTTGATTTTTCTAGTCGGCACACTCATTTCCTCCATTATGCGCTGGCTCCATTACCCGCTGGCTGCTTCCCAAACAAACACACGTGCGGCTTGGCACTTGTGCTGTACGTAACAAGTCACGCGACGTGACGCTGCGGCTGTGATTGGTTCGGCTCTGCGCTACTGAATTTGGATCGGCTGACCTTTTTTTTTTTTTTTTTTTTTTTTAAGAGGACAAGAGCGGCGAGGTCTATCGCGATAGCTTAATTTCTCTATCGAGTAAAAGTTATATCGCGATACATATCGTTATCGTTCTATCGCCCAGCTCTACCTAACACTACTTCTTTTGTCCCCCACTTAAACTGGAAACACTACACACCGTTCTCAGACATGCTGAATTTTTGGCTAATAGCTCTTTCAGAATCACCTCGTCGGTGCAAAAATACTATTTTATGTCTGTCAGAGAGTGTTATCGTTGGCATTTTTTTGTAGATTGACTAAAGTAATGGGAACAAATTACATTCAACTGGTTTTGAAAAAGATTGCACAAAACCATTTTTTGCTTCTTAGAAGCAAAAAAATAACTTAGATGAATGAGGGGTGGTTACTTTTTGTCCAGATTTAGTGTCACATTCACTTAACATTTTCTCCAACAAAATGTTTTCATCAGTGTGGCCAATTATGACATGAAAAATTATTGATTATTACTGAGAGGCCTTTTTGTCTAAATCGTCATACTGATTAGTTTTATGAGTTTTATTCTGAGCTGATAATAAATTCCCAATTTCTCTGCCCTTATTATAAAAGTTATGTTAACATCTAACTGACATTTCAGTGCTTGTAAAGAGCTCAGTCTCTGCAAAGCAAATAGGAGCTGTGATATCGACTGTATGAATTAGGAAATGAAACAGAAAGTTCAGACGTAGCAGGAGGAGAGGAGACAGATTAAACCCAGACTTTTAGCTCAATAGATAACCTGGGATTTAAGTTGGCTTCCTTTATGGAACTGAAAGCTTTGCATTTTCCTCGATCTCAAGTTTAACAAACTCAGAGTTTTCACCAAACCTGCATCCTGTATCAGGGTTCTGGGCGAGATAGATAAAGGAAATCCTTATTTGGATCTGCTATTAGTTTGGTTCCAGGTTTAGAGGTGACAATAAATTATATACCCCGTTGAGGAGGATAGCATTTTAGAAGCAAACACCTGCACAAGCTGGCATCGTACTCCAGCAATTCTGAAGCGGAAATGTGTTCTAGTCAGAGCTCTGTGCTGAGAGCTGAGAACGGTAACTCATGAAGCTGCCCAGAATCTCATATTATGAGAGACCGGAACAGCACTGACGCATGGATTGTCTGTTATTCTACTCATCAGAGACTAGACTGAGACACACACACCCACACATACACACACACTGTTCCACAGTGTTGCTATTGGAAACCCTTTTAATTCTGACAGCTTGCTACTGGTTTTAAGGGGATGCAAATGAAGCTACCCGGGGCGGGACTAATAAAGATTTTATTACAATTACACCCCAAGGTGCAACAAACTAGGAATATGATGAGGAAACCGCATCTGACGCCTCATTTTTATGCACTTTGCCAAGAAACAAATAGAGAGACAGGAAATGATTGAACTGCAGCGCATATAGGAAAGACAACTTTTACCATAATAGAGATAAGGAAGTCAAGTAATGGAATAATTTTTCATCAGGTGTGTAATCAGTTTTAATGATTGAGCAGACAGCTAAAAGAATAAATAAAAAAATAGAAATAAAGAAATCAAATCAAAGATATATTTTATTCAGTGTAAAAACTATCGCTTTTCATTATATCCTGTAACAGGACGTGAGTGTCACTGAAGTTTAGATTAGATTTAGTTAGAATAGGCATCTTAATGTCAAGTTGGTTCGCTTCTTTTGTTCGATATCTTAAGAGATTAATAGACTGTCTTGAATTTTTTTTTTTTTTTTTACAGACATTAGACCAAATATTCACCAACTGATTGTGCAAAAATGAGAGTGCCTACGTAATAACACTAGTATCTGCTCAAATAACCACTTTTATTTGCCATCTTACAAATCGGGGGATTTATTGAAAAGAAACAGCTACTAAAGTCTTGAGGGACTTTTCATTTCTTTAGAGATTGCTACAAAAATGGTAAAATAGTTGCAGAGATGTATCGAAACATCTGCAAAGACATATAGAAATGCAGTAAATAAAGCAAAAACAGAGTTGGTACAATTCTAATGAGTTGAAATGAAAGTCAATATTTGATACGATCACTTCAACATAACCCTTAAGCAGCTTTTTGCCCCTTGAAAGGCTTCTAGGAGTGATCCTTAAAGCTCTTTCTGAACTAAGAAGTTTCATTAATGTTTCAGGCCTACTGATTGAATGAACACATGGAAACTATTGACATTTGCTGGGGTGTTTGGGATTATTGTCATGCTGAAAAATGAACCCATTTCTAATTAAGATGTTTTCCAGATGGTGGATCAAAAGCTGATGATACATTTTTGCATTTAGAATTCCATCAGTTTTAAAAAGATCCTGAACACGACTAGCTGAAATGCAGCTCCAAACCATCATGTTTTACAGATCGCTATGGACACTCACTGTTGTACCTCTATCCTGACCTCCACCAAACAGATTGATGATTTTAACCAATGGCTGAAATTCATCCCAACCGTTTTTCTTGTTTTTCTAACTTAAGAATGATTTCTTGACAGCCACCCTTACATTGAGCTCATTTCTGATGAGGCTTCATCAAGGGTCAGATACAAACCTCCACTTGTCCAGTTTTTGAATTTTTTAAGGACACACTGCAAACCACGCTGAGATAGGCCAAGTTTTTAGCTAATAGCTCTCTGTGAATCACAAAAATACCACAAACTGCATTTCCTTCTCCATTTTTCATTGGTTCAGCTAGATTTAACAGAAACTGGAACAAAAGTTTCTTGTTAAATTGTTGTTTATTTGTAGCCACAACACTGTCTCAGTTAAGTATGTTTTTATGCTTGAATGATTCATAGATCAGTGTTATGTGGCTTAACAGATAAAAAACATTCCCCTGAAATTTTGAAGTTACGAGGATCGGACTGAAAATGAGTGAAAAAGCTGTCAATGTCCAAAGAAAAACTTTGAAAGGCCTTCAGAAAGCCTCAAGAACTGTTGCTCACGACCACTTTTTAAAAAAATGACAAGAAAGTGTGAATGCTTGGATGCAAAATATTAAGAGTGGGTCAAGACTTACTACAGAAATGTTTCTGTTTTTAACCCCTCTTCTGCTGCTGAAGCATTTGTTTTAATGTCACATTCAGGCACTGCAAATCAGACAGCAACAGAATGCCATTCATAGTTATTTACTCATAAACACGGTTTGTATCCAGCACTGAAGCGCCGTTGCCATGGGGGTGTGTGTGCTCAGTCTGGAACAATGTTAAAGTGGGCGGTCAATGTAAACATCTGCACGAATGCCAAGGCCCGAGGCTTCTCAGGAGAACGCTGCACTGAGATAACCAATATTAGCCGTTGGTAATTTTAATTTTGGTTGTGTTGTGCAAATGAACAATTAAAGACTTCATCCTGTAATATAGCAAAACTCTTGTTGTCTTCCTCATCACACTACGTTACAATCGTGTTCATAAATGCACTGCACGCTTACTAATGGGCTAACTCTAAAAATACTCCGACATTAAAAGTTAATTAAATGCTTACAACTAAGAGCAGCAGAGCGCCCAACGACAGAGCAGAGTGGCAAAATCGAGAGAGATTAAGAAATGCCCGGCTCGGAGGCTGAGGTCTTTTAAAAAGTCCAACAGTCAACAAGTTCACAAGATGACTCCAATCTAATTCAAGACTTTATTTTATTCCACACTTAACCATGTGCTGCTTGTTAAAGTGAGACTATGAAGAGTCTGTTTAAGTATGTGTTTGTCTATCACAAGGTCCCATTTATGGAGGTCATAAGGCGTTGGCAGAAAAGCGCCCAGGAGATCCAGAAGCTCAGGCGCTAGGTTTATGCAGACAAGAATAACTTAATTACTGGAAATAGCTAGATTAAGAGAATGGCATTAACAGTAATCTAACTATTTCACATTTACAGCTTTTTGAGCTACTAAACTAATAATCACTGTAGGTGCATGATACATGACATCTTAACACTTTCTGTCTTAGTTGTGACCTGAATGCCACTTTTATTACAGTTTCCTGTTTTTTAGTTTTTCAGTTTTTTCTGTTATCGCCCGGCACAGATTCAATACACACCAAAAAGAAACAGCTCTGTGGTCTGTAACTGTTTAATTCAAAAGTCAAATGAGTAATTCAGCTCTAACTAAGCTATTCTTACTCAGATCATGTTCTGAATTTGGATCAGATAACCAGGTTCAACATTTTACATGGCGGCTGAAACATTTGGAATATTATCTTCGTCTTGTTTGTCTCTTTCACAACTGGGGTGTCTTAACACATGCCAGTTTGCTCCGGCCATCTTTTTGAGGCAAACGGTCCTCACTGATTAATGATGCGATGAGAACATTATCAATTTCAGCAAACCCACTGAAGCTGAATTATAAAGCTTTAAAATTTAAGATGTGCTGAATTTGAAGCAGGAACAGTAGTTTAGGGGAGCAAAATCGAAAGATGTGTGCTAAAAGAGGCAGCCTGACCTTTAATCTGTGTAATTCATACAGTCATTGGCCATTTTGTTAGGTAAGCCTCTTCAAATGCTTGTTAGCGGAGGAGTCGGTTGATTGAGGGGCTGATGAAGAGGATGCAAAAGACCCACAGTAAGCAGAGAAGACCTAATTATCTGGTCATGTAACAGCAACCTGATGCACACTGCATGGAGACATGGTCAAGACGACCTGCTGAAGTTCAAGCTGAGCATCAGAAAGGTGATTTAAGTCACTTTGAATGTGGCATAGTTGTTGTTGCCAGAGCAGCTGGTTCAGAAAACTGCTGATCTGCTGGGATTTTCATTCACAACCATCTCCAAGGTTTACAGAGATTGTATCAGTGGTTCAGGCTGCTGCTGTTGGTGTAATGTTGTCTGGATCATTTTTCGTTTTTGGCATGATCACAGTGTACCCATCTTCTATTGGCTGCTTCCAGCAGGATAACGCATCATGTCACAAAGCTCAAATTATCTCAAACTGTTTTCTCAAACATGACAGTGACTTCACTGTACTCAAATGGCCTCCACACTCAGCAGATCTCAATCCAATAGAGCACCTTTGGGATGTGGTGGAACAGGAGAGTCTCATCATGGAAGTGCAGCCAACAAATCTGCAGCAACTTTGTGATGCTGTCATGTTAACATGGACCAAAAATCTCAGAGAAATGTTTCCAGCACGTTGTTGAATCTGTGCTCTGAAGGCATAATGAGGTGCAACGCAGTACTAGCAATTTGTGCCTAATGAAATGGCCATGGTTGTATACAGATACACAGACATGCTGTTACAAAACCACTGCGATTCCTTAATAACAGCACACTAATTCATATTTTCCCCTCCTGTCAGAAGTTAATTATTAATAAATGTTGCAGAGTTAATAATCACAAGTCAATCAAAACGATTCCCTAAGTAATGCTGTGTCGTTATTAAGACAGCTTACATTTCTGGAGTGAAGTTTTGCTTAAAGATAATTTTTTGGGGAGAGCAGTATCATCGTCAACATATGGTTACATGTAGTTTTTACTTAATTCCAAATGCGATGCATTTCATGTATGAATGAAAGAATTTCTATAGTCCGAATTTACTGCATAATACAGTGTTTATGAAAATAATGACAACTGCAATATAAAATTCTCATTGAAAGTAGATTTCTTAAAACCCATATCTGCTTGTAGTCCATTTACGTGTGCCACATATGAGTCATGACCTATATTTGTAATACTTCTGTGGTCTAACTGACTCATGTGCAGGTCTCATGATGCCCAATAAACACGATGTGAAATTACAGACTATATAAAAAGTACAAAGTGTTAGACGGACACGTTTGGGTGATTGATTGCGCAGTCTCTTTCGGATAGAGCTCTCTGGCCACACTGGCCTGTGGCAATTGTGTTTTAATGGATCAGAATTGAATGGAGGGTAAATGGATGCACTAAAGCCCTTAGCAACTAAGTGTTTTCCGTTTTCACACACCGCAGTGCCCTCACAAAGCGGCTGACCTCACGCGTATTCAATACTCAGAGCTGGACATCCGGACCGATCTTCGTGGGTCTAAGGTTAAACAGATCAGAGTAAATAAAGTGAACCCGAACTTACTGCAGATGAAGAAGTACGACGCCGTGCCGGTGAGGAGGATCGGGCTACGAGCCAGGGAGCTGACCAATCCACAGATGCCTCCAAAGAGCAACAGAACCAGGCTGAGGGGAAGCATCACCACAATTGCACTGTGCATGTCTGGGTAGAAACAGATGGATTATGGAGCATCAGCGGAGTTATAGCTGCCTTGACAGTGAAAGTTCATTAGCAGAAAAGCTGGTGGTGTTTCTGGACTCACTCAGCATGCGCAGCTCGGTATCGGAGACCCCGGAGTAGTCAACTGTGAACGAGTCGATAGAGCCCGTGTGCATCTTCCCACCTGAATATCACATTTAACAACACGGTGATGTTGGTTGAGGGTTTAGATCTCAGCATTTAGAGGCAAAAGTTAAGAAAAGTGGCAGCCTACCTTCGTTGATGCTCCACAGTCCCGAGTGGGAACTCATGTTCTCAAAGTCGCTGACATTCATGGGATTCATTTCTATAATGTACCAATAATCGGTGCCGAGGGAAGTGGCCAAAAAGGCAAAGCTTAGCATCCCGCAGATGCCAGCTGCGATAACGAAAGCGCCAAAAGATACCTTCATCTTGGACAGGTTAAGGTTTGAGACACGCGTGAAACTCGGTGGCTTCAGCTCATGCGTAACGGAGGTCTTCTGCTGTCGAGTGTGCTTTGGAGTGCTTTTACGCACTCATCACCGCCGGCTAAGTAATCAGGAAAAAATATCCCTCCCCAAAATCTTTCCAATTGACTAATCAAATTGTTAAGGGGAATCGATATTCATTTCCGTTCTCAATTAATGAATGATCACACAGTAACAAAGAGATAAGAACCTGCCTGAGCAGCAGCAGCTCCTGTCTGGGAGGGACTCGGATTCACACTGAAACGCACACGTTTACGCAAAACACGGAGGGAGCAAATAGCGGAGAGTTAAGAGGCTGCACTCATTTGTGTTTGAGTAAAATACTTTAACCTCAATTTCAAGCTGTGGTATGGAGAAAGCTAGAGATGCAAAGGCTTATATAAATATAATCAAATCTAAATACATTATAAATACAGCCAGACCTTTTGAGTGGAGGATTCATGTTGCTCTAACAGACTACATCTATATTAAAGACACCATAAATAATTATGTTACAGAATCCAATATTTATTAGATATCAGATTACATAAAAACAGAAAGTGTTAAAAGATAAAAACACATACGTGAAAAAAGATGACATGAAGGCACACAAAGGAAACATAAAAATGAGTTTGGTGAGGAACAAGTCAATAATTCTGACAGCTACAATTATTCTCTCCATCTTTCTCAGATACACAAACGAGCTCATGTCATTCATCTGAATCTGTCGCTGTGTCACTCTTCTCCCATGGCCGTCTTGATGATGTCTGCTCGCCTCAGTTTGGCTGCCTCTTCAAACTTGGTGATGGCCTCATTACAAGATTTGTTCTGTGAGCAAAGAAGATCAACTGCAGATCAGTAATTAAGGCTTTGTTGTCATGGAAATAATTAGCAGACATTATTCTAGTCGGCAAAGTGTTCGCTCGTCAGACATATCCCAAAAAACTATTTAATAAATTGTTATTACACAAGACAACAGATTCGTGACTTCCTATAAAGAACGTACATTGATGAACTTGTGCCTCTCTTTCTGCAATCTGTAGAATTCCTCCACAGTCAGGTCTTCCACTTTTTTCTTCAGGGCAATGAAGTGGCAGGATGGTGAATGAGACTTGTGCTCCTTTCTGGCAAAAACAAGAGATAGATGGGAAAGTAAAGAGCTGTGGGCATGTAGTCACAAAGACTCCTAAATAATGCCACTGAAACACAAGTCTTGTTAATTATGACAATAAGAGTCAAAATGGGGGACCGGGGGTCACAGGCAAACTCTCGCACATTAAAGGAAAGGCTTATAGGAGTCAACAGCTGTTACTGGAGGAGAAAAACAAAAAAACAAAAAATAATAAATCACCAAGCCTCACCAAACACTCGTGTCACTGGATCGCTCACATGTTTTTATTACGAGTGAGCCAAAAAGGGGGAAATAACCCAGGGTGAGCACAGATGGTTCTGAGCTGTCATAAAATGTTAGCAAAAATCACTTGGCAATAACTTTGACACCAATTTGGCAACATGTTTGAAGTTTGCTTAATAATACTGAAGACATGCTGGAGACATTATTAACGACTTGTAAAAACAAGAACGGCTTAAATTTATGGAAGAAATTAACAACTATTGGGCAGTTTATTTTTTATTTCTGAGCCCAGTAATGTGATGTGTGCTCTTACTCTGGGTCATCCTCTGGCTCCCAGCCCTCCAGCTCTTTCAGGCAAAAGAAACACATGGCGATGTCTGGGCTGTTCTCTGAAGGTGTGTGAATGAAGCCGGCTTTAGCCATCTGCAGGAATAAATGAAGATGTCATGTTGCACGAAAAAAAAACAAAAAAAACAAAACTTCATATAGAGCTTTTCACACGTACCACTCGGGTTTATTTAATTAAAATGAGTCATTTAATATATTTATTACTCACTTTATTTTTTCTTTATTGTATGTCATCTAGACTTTAAGTTATTGAGCTCCATACTCCATTATATTAATCTTTTGAGACTGTACTGTATAAGCTATTTGTTTTGTCATAACACTACTACTACAAATAATAATGACAACAACAACTACTGACAGCAGCATTAACTCAAATAACCAGTCATTACAAATGTAGTATGCAGAGGCGCATCTCCGAACACACAACACATTGAACCTTGAAGCAGATGGGCTCCAGCAGCAGAAGACCACACTGGGTGCCTCTCCTGTCAGCTAAGAACATGAAACTGAGTTGCAGTTCGCAGAGGCTCATTAAAATCTCTGCTATAAAGTCTCAGTATCTGTTGTGGCATTCAGATCTCAGTGTCAGAATTTGGCATAAACAACATAGAAGCCTTCTGCCTCCTGTCAACAGTTCAGGTATGTGGGATATCTTCTTGGCTGACTTCGGGCCCTTTACTACCAACTGAGTGTCATTTAGGCAACACCACGGGCAACTGATTATTGTTCCTGTCAATGTCCAGCGCTTTAGAACTACTGATGGCTACATCCAAAAGGCTAACCCACCATGTCACAAGGCTTGAATTGCGTAAAGCTGTTTTTTTGAGCTTGACAGCGAGTTCACTGTACTCAAATGGCCTCCACAGTCACCAGATCTCAATCCAGTGGAGAGATTTTGGGATGTGGTGGATGCATCATGGATGTGAAGTCTACAAATATGCTATCATGTCAATAGGAACCAAAATCTCTGAATGTTTCCCGCACTTGGTTGAATCTGTACCACGAAGAGTTAAAACAGCTTTGAAGGCAAAAGGGGGCCCAACGCGATAGTAGCAACTTGTACCTAATAAATTGACAGTACATGTCCATAGTGATGTGACGTTCTGTATCGAGGCTTCAAAGCTTGTGTCGAGTAATTTAGGGGGCGTTTCCGCGATGCGCGTATCGAGGCTTGCCTCATTTATGGGAGGAGCTGAAAATGATGACGTCCGAAGCCTCGCTGCCCGGCTGTACCAGGTGACTGGTTCGTGAAGTGGTTCGAACTTTGCCGCGAGCTATGACAGCGATATAAACCCCTCAGACTTCATTCAAAAATGTGGGTGTTTGATGGAGAGTTGCGGTTAGTGAGAGTTTGGAGACAGTTTGGAGGTTTATGAGAGAAAGTCAGGAGAGAATGGAGCCAGCTAAGAAGAGGAGGATGTCCTCACCTGTGTGGGAACATTTTGATTTTATTCCTCCCAACAAGGTATGTAAATTTCTACAGAAGATGTATTTTCATAATACTGATGGTGCAATACAATTTATGTTGAGCTGTCTGTACTTTTGTACAAGGTGAAGTGTTTGCTATGTGCCAGGGAGCTGGGATATAACAACAACACCTCATCCATGCTTAGGCACTACAGAGCTTTGCATGAGAATAAGGGTAACGCCGATTGAGGAGCAAGACCAGGTGAGCCATCAAATGTCATGATAATATTACTAATATTAGTAACATTACTAAATGATATAACAATATTATACAACTGTAATAAGTTACGTGTGTGATTTTATATTTGTGCTTTGTCTTTATTGTCTTTCCTCAGGAGAACAATCTCAAATAGATGAAGACCTGGTCAGCATGGTGATTGAGGACTCCCAGCCATTTAGCATTGTGGATGACAAAGGATTTAAAAGATTTGTTAAATCATTAAATCCTAGCTATGTTCTCCCCACTAAAAAGGTCATAAAAGCAGTGAAAATGTAGTTTTTATAGAATAAAATGTGAACGGGCAGGACTGAGGCTCAAAGCCTCAGTGTGTAGCTGTCCATACCTCAACATTACAAAAGCACAACCACTGTCCACACCTCACCTCACAGTAAATGATCATTTCCATTTTAAGCATTTCCAAATAATCATTTTCCATACTGCCAGTATAAATATACACAGTATACTTCCATCACTACAATATACATGTTTTACACACTCCTTTTGTTGTTGACATTTACAGGCTGTGTGCAAAAGGCCACACTCTTCAAATTCATGCCAACTAATATTTTTACGTCCAGTAGGTGTCCTGCTAGAGCAAATGAAGCTTCAAGAAGCTTTGCACTGGGGTGAACCAATTGGACGAAGAGCTTCAGTGCTTCGTGAAGCTTCATCTGCCCATCACTACATGTCCATTACTATTTAAATTTAAGCAGTTTTAATTGGAAAAAAAATAACTCGGATGAATCAACAAGGAAAACAATAGATCCTTGCAGTTAATGTGTCGGTTTCAGCGCGTTAAATGTGAGAATTTGTCGTAAATTGAGTACATTTAGGTTTAGGGACTAGGAGCCAAAACAAGTGTGTATTTAGGCATACAGATGGGGAGTCAGAAGATTTGTATTTCATTTAAATCTACAGCTAAACCAGAGTTTAGCTAGATTGTATTTCATCTGAGCCGCTTTTCTTTTTGCTTTCACGCCAGCTGCTGTTGTACTGTTAGCATGTCAACAGTAAGGCGTCGCTCACCGTTTCCAACCTCAGTTTAAACGTTAACTCACGTTTTCCGGCGTGCACTTGCAGTCTTCGTCGAATGGCCACCCCCCATAAGTTTTTAACCTATTCTCAAAAAAATACATTTTGATGTTTTCCTCGTTGTATGGATCCATTGTATTCACTGTCGCACGAACCCGTGAGCTAAACTACAGAGCCTTTTCAAATTTCGACGACACTTCAATTCGGCTGTTTTGATTGGTTGCCCACCTTCTTCGTGTGTATATTAGGTAATCGTATGAGCACAAGAGCGCCATCATGTGTTCTTGACCGAGAGAAAAAATAAGGAAATTTATTAGACAAATGCGCTCAAACTACGTTTAAAATTTGACTCGACTTTATTTAAAAAACAAAACAAAACTTGCTCTCATTCATTACTCTCTACCTTCTACGTGAGCACGAGTCAACCTTAAGTTCAAGCATCCGTTATACTTGCGTCCCACTTCCGCTTTGTGGTCATGGGCAATGTAGTTCATTACGTTTATTGGTCGAAAGCACAACGCGCGGAACTTTGTGAGACAGTGTCACATCCTCTGTCAACAACCGGTTCACATAACCTCACATTAGCATCCCTCACTGAGCTGATAGTACCATTAAAGTGAGCTTAACGTGACATATGCTCATTCAGCGGCTTCTTCTTCTTCTTCTCCCCCCGGGTCCAGGTTATGGAGGGACGGTGTGCTGTCGAGACTTGGGCACAGTTTGGGTTTTCGGGAAGATCTTATAAAGTGAAGATCCTCTGTGGTTTCGGAACAGATGTTTTAATCTGCACTGGCACTGAAGAGATCTACGTGTTCAGTAAACGTGAGAGGAAAATCACGGCAAGTATCCGATTTACATGTATCAGACACAGATAAATAGATATAGATCTATGTACTTTATTTATCCCACACTGGGGAAAGTCACTTGTTACAACACCACAAGGGTCAGAAAGCAAAAAAGTTAACTAGAGATATATTAGGGGAAAAAAGATACTAATAAATCTAGATATCAATCAAATATTAAGCTATACTAAGACATAAGCTACACTGCAGGGCATATCTCTGGATTAACCATACTGTGTGTTGCTTCGTATTGTGCTGTTGCAGACTGTCCTCCTGTTACCTGCTGCTGTTAATGACCTGGTTGGAAACCAGGACAAGCAGCTAATCTATGTTGCATGTAGGAGTGGAGTTTACCGTGTAAACTTACAGTTTCTGCTACACAGGTATGAACCCTCATAGTTAGATTTCAGTAAACCTTTTTTAATTAATGCTGTTATTTCAACTCTGCTAAATTGCTCTTATGTAATATGACATTTCTCCTCTGCAGGGATCAAAGCTCTCAAGCTGATGCATCCTCCAGTCCAGCTGAACTGAAAATCTCCCAAGAGTGTCTCGTTGTTGGAGCAGATGAAGTGTCATCTCTGCTCCTCGTTGGCTCTGTGCTCCTGACCCTTTGCCAGAGAGATGCCTCCTGGCTGCTGACTTTGTACAAAACGCCAAAGCAAACGGCGTCTACTAGCCACAAGGAGTTTGGCTCGTTCCATCTGCCGGTGGCCTCAGCTGTGGACTGTGGCGCTGCTGAGTCAAATAGAGGACCAAGAAAGGGCTCTGTGCTAATTTGCATCCATTCGGGTGATGTAGAGGCATCGTCTTCCTCCAATGCTTCTGCAGAGTCAACTGTAGCTCAAGACCACTTCCACCTGGAGCCTCTCCTCTTCAAACTGTTATTTGGAGTTGAAGCCGCCCTTGCCAAATCTCCAGTCATCCTTTGCGGCCTGCCAGATGGGCGCCTGTGTTTCCTTCCTCTGCGTCTCCCGGGATCGCGCCTTCGAGTCCTGCACAGCCTGGAGCAGCCGGTCTGTTTTGTCGGTGCATCTGTTGTCACGGAAACGGGTCACGCACAGTGCTTGGTGGCGGCGGGCGAACAAGGCAGAGTGGCACTGATCAAGACTGACAAGGCAGGCTCAGAGGGGGGAAGCGCTGTGGCTGCTTTTACTGAGGGGTGTGTACCAGGGCCTGTATGGTGCGGCTGCATGGATAAAAGCTGTTTTTACTACAGCACTGGTGCAGATCTGCTCCGACTGGATCTGTCGGAGGGATCGTTTGCGAGAGAAAGCAAAGAAAGAGGGGAAGAGACATCTGGGACGACAGCGGCCGCCCTCCAGAGCCCCAGCAGTTTAAATGTGTGCAGAGTCATCGCCCTGGCTGAGCCTGCATGCAGCACTGCGGGTGAGCAGAATAGACGTGCTGACTTTGAATGGATTTATTATAAGTTCAGCTTCAATGTGCTCTTCAAGTTAGGAAACAGGAAAATGCACAGGTTCTACATGTTGTGCACTCATGTAATTCTGTCTTGTATTCTAATTTAAACTCTCAAACTATTTTTCCTAACTCTAAAAATGCTTCATGCACAGCAGGTGATGTACAGCTGCTTGGAGTGTCTGCCAGAGGGCAGCTCCAGAGGATCTGCTTACCTGCGGGGAGGGTGGATGAAGGATCGTCTAAGCTTCCTTCCACACAGGTGTCCCGCAGTGTCAGGGACCTCCTGTCTGCCATCGGGGATGTTTGTGAGAGGTATGCCCGTCAAGTATTTGATCGGGTGTGAAAGACGACATTTAAATAAAACACAGCAAAGATCTGTAAATATATATGTGATTTTTTTTTTTTTTTTTGCTTTCTTCATATAGAGCATCAGTGCTGAAAACAGTCATCAAATCCAAAAACCAGTTTCTGAGGCTTCTGAATCACGCCGTCAGCGTCAGTTTCCTGCTGATGGCAGACACAACTACTGATCTTCCAATTAAGGAGAAACCAATCAGATGTCATTTCGAGACTAGCTGGAGCAGACTGCTTCAGAAAGACTCCTTGAGCCTTGTGTGTTTCCTGCATAATTCAAGTCCATTTGTCCTGGAACGAGGCTGGACGCTGAGCATTACGGTGTCCCCTCTGTCTTATTCTTCCTCCCCAGCAGGAGAAAGCTCCTCCACTAATTTTTCATTCCCGTTTCACGACCTCCGTCCGGGGCAAACATTCAAAGCGTCTCTGCCTATCGCAGCTGCAGGTGATGCATCTTTCCCCATGACTGTGAGCTGCTCGCTCATCTTCTCGCTCTCGAGTCTTCTGGGAGAGGAGGAGGTGGCGGCGAGCTTTGCAGGCTTGCAGAGCAGCTGTATCAGTTTGCCCCTGTCCACACTGACAGTGGACTGGCTGCATGCTCTGCAGCTAAACAGTCCCACAGCTACTCATAAGATGGCCACAGTTCAGCCCAGCAGCGCCGCAGCAGATAGCATCCAGACCTTTTTAAGCTCGCGCCAGCTCAGGTGCAGCGGTAGAACGAACAGAGGAGGAGAAAGTGCTGCAAAGCCTGAGCCTGAGAAGTATTCAGCAAGCGTATGGGTGTCATCAGAGATAGTGAGGGATACGCTGAAGCCAAAAAAGAGTTCAAATTTGGATGCCAAAGAGTCGATACGAGACCCCGAAGATCTCTGCCTGTCTTTGCTTGAGCGACTGTTGTCTGAAGATACTGAAGGAGTGAAGATGGGTTGCCAAGGAGACAAGATTGCTTTGAGCACCTCAGTGGCCCACGCTCGTGGTCCAAACGGAGCGGCAATGAAACTGACAGTGAAAGAGGTCAATCGTTATCTAATATGATATAATCATATATTGGTATGTTTTATATCCTCATCGTCAATGCTCCTTTATTCTCCAGATAAACGTGGGGGAGGAGGAGAGCACAGACAAGGAGGCTACAATCGAGGTTCAGATCGAGAGCTCATCTTTAGCAGCGGTGTGTGGCCTGCACCATGCTGTGCTGCGCCGGATCCAGGTCCAGAACACACTTATATAACCTAAGCTAATTTCTGGCTAAACTTAGGTAGTTGCAGATTTTGAATATTTTGCATTCTTCTTTTTTAATGTAAAACTGTACAGATGTATAACAGGGATGTCAAACTCACTTCACATCAAGGGCCACACTATTTGATCTTAAGTGGGCCAGCCCAATCAAACTCCCATTTCTGTCATTGTAAAGTAGTTTAACTGCACATTTAATCCCAGAGATATGCTAATATAAGAAAAAGAAGTACAACTTCAATATTATCCCAGTTTTTCTGCATGATAGGGAAACGCTGCTGTAGCAAAGGAAAGAAATCTTTCAGTGTGACTATAAGGGGATAAAATGTAAGACATTAACAGAAAAGCTTCTGGTTGCTGATTGGCCCAACTGTTCTCCAATTATAAAGCAGATAGTTTTTGTTAATTCACAGAAAATGTCCTATTTTATTTTATTTCTTTTACCACGGACACAAGAATTCAATATTTATCTCCTCTTTCAGCTTTGCCAAACATGTCTAGATGGGCCGGATTGGAGTCTTATGTTTGACACCACTGATGCAGAACATACTGCTAGACTTTTGTGATACGTGCAAATTTGCCATTCCACCTTCCAGCCACTTGAATTGGCATAAATAGAAGGAGCGTAAAAATAGCGGCTCCCTAGTGCAGTGGTTCACATGTTAGCCTAACAAGCGAAAGATCCCCCGCTTCGATTCCAGGAGGAGACACAAATCCTTTGGGAAGGGGAGGGGAGGGCTGCATCAGGGAGGACGTCCAGCCTCACAAACACACTAAGAGCTGCGAGTCAGTGCTATGACATGGAAACTGGGACGATTCTTTTAACGTGTGCTGCAAACAGTGTGGTCGGTTTAAAAGGAAGCGTTATTGTGTCTTTGGGCTTGAGAACAACGCTTCATGTCCCTGTTTTACTTGAAATTCTTTAGGTTTGAATTTTTCCTCTGCTCCTCGACACAGACTCTGCTGCAGAGCGCCACAGAGAAAGCCGCCTCTACAAAGAATGTCCAGATTTTAGGATTAAGACGGGCGCTGCAGCGGGCCGAGGTAAGTGGGCCCGCGCTTGACGATTAATCCCATTAATGTCAAAGCCCTCCGTATCATTAAATACACGTAATTATCCAGCTATTTTCTCTTAGTTCAATTAATTGATTAGCAAGACTTTAGAGCTTTTGAGGGCTTGGGATGTCTGTAAGTGTGTTAAGATTAAAGCTCGTCTGTGTTTTTTGTTTCATGTGTCCTCTGTGCGTTAACAGATCCAGCAAAGTCAGATCTCAGGAGCCTTTGGTGAGGTCGTGTCCACAGTGCAGAGAGATCGGCTGCTTCTCAGTGTTTACCAAGAACTCAGACGAAATCCTCTGCTCATAGTGTAACACCTACACAGCTGCCCTCGCTTGTTTGGTGTTGTTGCGTAATCTGACTTTGCTGCCAGCCCTTTCACAGTGCAAAGCACATGTAATACTTTAGACTGTAAGATGGTTTCTATATGACATTTTACAGTATATTTTGATTTTGAAGAGGTTATAATTTGGTGATGTCTAATAATAAAGTTTCTCTTGTTTTTTCACATGACAATAAATTCAGTGAAGTATTTCTGTAACTTTGCTCCTGTTTGTGTTTCTACTCATGTAACTGTTTTAGTTTCCAAGTATTAATATTTTACTACACAACCTCCAAACAGGACTCGGTGCAAAATGTACATTTAAAACAACACAATACTGTGCATGTTACTTTAACCCTAAGTATAGTTTCCCAGATGGCTGCTCCTCCCTGAGCCTGGCTGTGTCAGAGATTTCTTCCTGTTAAAAGGGAGTTTTTGCTTCCCACTGTTGCCAAGCGCTTGCTCATAATGGGTTTAAAATTGTATAAAGACCACATAATTTGACAAGCTCCAGAACTGTCTTACAGGTGCATTTTTACAGTCTCCTGATATTTCAGGTGTGTGTGTGACACAGTCACTACATTGGACACTTTATTAGGCACACCTTGCTAGTTGATTGGGTTAATTAACCCCTCTTTTAACTTCCATGCTTTCATGTTGCTTAAGCCAAACTCTGACTCTACCAGATGTCACAGCAGAAATTCACATTCATCAGACCAGGTAACATCTTTCCAGCCTGATATTGCCCTATTTTGTTGAGTCCATGTGATTTGCAGCGTCAGTTTCCTGTAACTAGCTGACAGGAGTGGCACCGGTGCCGTCTTCTGCTGTTCGTCTTCTTCAAGGTCTGCCGTGCATTCAGAGATGCTCTTCTGCGTAGCTTGGTTGTAACGAGTGGTTATTTGAGTTAATTCTGTTGTTGGTAAAGCAGTTTGGTCTGACATCAAGAAGGCATTTTCACCTAGAGAACTGCCGCACACTGGATATTTTCTATTTTTCAGACCTTTCCCTGTAAACACTAATGATGGTTGTGCACCAGTAGATCAACAATTTTTAAGATAGTCAGAGGAGTCTGTCTGACACCAACAACCACGGCACATTCAAAGTCACTTAAATCACCTTTCCTCCCCATTCTGATATTCTGTTTGAACTTTGTCAGGTCATCTTGACCATGTCTACATACCTAAATTCACTGGGTTTCTGTCATGTGATTGGCTGTTAGATATTCTGTTTAGTGTAGGATCTGATGCGTTGTGCTTGAACATGGAATAAACATGGAACAGACAACTGATAGATTTCAGTATCGTTATGTTTTCAGCCAATCATTTAATCCACTGCAGAAAAAACACATTCCTGATATGTTTATGTGTGGAAAGTTGTCTGAGGAAAAAGTTGCCTATGCCTTTCTCAGCATTTTGCGATGGATTGTACATTTTGGACATAAAATGGGTAATCACAGCCATTTTAACTGACACTATAATAATTGCAGGGACTGAATGTTCTTGTGATGGATAAGCTTCCTAAACCTGGTCAGGGAGATGCAAGTCATTGAATGTTATTAGCGATCTACATTAACTGTCCCTTTAATTGCCCGAGACATGGAGCAATTTCTGTTTTAAAGCTCCGATGAGTTTTTAATATACAGACTCACACAGTCAGTACAGTGATTACAAACAGTTTACATCACTGCAATAAAACAGACTTCTAATGGATACAAACCGCAGAATAGTAATTGAGTTTAAATGCAATTATTTTTAATAACTTCATAGTTACTCATTTGTAGACCTTGCTGTGAGCGCTATGATATGAAGAACTCAGTCTAAGAAGTGAATCTTAGTGGTTAATTTTTCTTAATGTAGACCAGACAGAGAGAAAATTAAAAGGACTGCACAGGATTGCATTTTTTTATTATGTTGAAAACTTGTTTTGTTTATTTTTTCTTAGTCTGTATCATTTCTGATCTGTCCAGGGTGTACCCACACTTCAGGCTTCAGCCTCCTGTGGCTCTGAACTGGATGAGTGGAAGAGAATGGATGGATCAGTCATTTCTATATTTTACTTTTCTCTAGGACTAGCACAAGAAAAAGGCACACAAATGTACATTTGGAAACTAAAATACTTAGCACTTAGCAGATATTTAAATTACAGAGGTTTTTCTGTGTGAGTGGATCAGGCACCATGTCCTGCTGTTTTCCCCTCACCTGCTGCAGGTAAGGTAACACAGTACTTCTACAGGTGAAGCCTTAGTGTCACTGGCTTCTTTTTTAGGTTCAATCATAATGAAAAGGTGACTCCTAACCAGACTAGTCCTAATCATTATTAGTATAATGATTATTCTGTTACAGTTTGAAGTCTTGAAACTAACATGCAGAAATAGCTTCTGCATGAAGTTGAATAAATGCCTCCAGATTGTTTGAAGTATAAAGTAGATTACAGGATTGTATTTGTCATGTTGTTGCATCGCATTCTAAACATATGTAACTCACTGAATCCTTTTTACTTAACAGCCATTGTCCCTTAAAGGTCTGGCTCAGACTCACAACTTAAGCAACACTCTGCGGGTTATTGTCTCATAAGTACAGCAAGCCGACTGATTAAAGTGTGAGCCTGCTGAGGTTCTAGGTTCAGAACTGGATTAGTGACTTAAATATCCTGGAAATAATGGGCTTGATCACTTAGAGTCATGATAGAAAGAAAATCTACCCTATTTCAATTACAACATTTCATGTATGAGGATATAATACAAATAATTTAGTCGTAAGGAGGTCTCACAATTAGATAAATACAAACATAAATGATCAACAACACATGACATATTACTCTGCGTCCATATTTATTCAACAAAAACTCAAAAGCCAAAAAGAACCACCGTAACTGATAATTAGCAAATGTGAGCAGCTCTATAAAAGCAGATATTTTGGTGATTTGCAGGTCTGTGTTAACACAATGCCAATAATTAAAGACATCAGCAGTGATCTTACAGAAGCAGTAGTTGCTGCCCATCAATCTGGGAAGGATTACAAGATTGAAGTTCATCATCCTAAAGTGAGGAAGATTATTCAATATCATTCAGGACAATCTTCCAAGGGGAGGATGTCCCAGCAAATTCACCCCAAGGTCAGACCATTCAGTGTTCAGAGAAATGGAAGAAACCAAGACCAAGTTGCATTTGAACAAACCACAAGACAATAGAAACAATATCCTTTGGGCAGATAAAACCAAACTAAAGATGTTTGGCCACAATGCATGATACCACGTGGAGAATACCAAACACAGCATAGCAGCACAAACACCTCTTAACAACTGTTAAGCACGGCGGTGGAGGGGTAATGATTTGGGCTTGTTTTGCAGCCACAGTAGCTGCGCACCCTGCAGTCACTGAGTCGACCATGAACTCCTCTGAATGCCAAAATATTCTAGAGTCAAATGTGAGGTCCTGTCTGACAGCTAAAGCTTGGCTGCTCATGCAACAGGACACTCATCCCAAGCATGGCAGCAAATCTACAAGAGAAAGGCTGAAAGAAAACAAGGTGTTACAGTGGCCCAGTTAAAAGTCCAGACCTGAACCTGAGCAAAGTGCTGAGGGCCATAACAGAGCTGTGCATGAATAAATATCTGCAAACCTTAATCAATGAAGCAATGCTGTAAAGAAGAGAGAACAAAAATTCCTTCTTAACAGTGTGAGAGAGTGATAAAGTCACACAGAAAACGATGCATTCAAGTTATTGCTGTTAAAGGAAATTCTACGTGGGCTGCTCTTTCACACTCTGCATCCGCATGTTGGCTCAGTTCTGTTAAATAAATAATGACACAGTTAAATATGTCATGTGTTGTTGTTCAGCTCAGGTTTAAGCCCTGGCGTGGACTGGATATTTTCTCATTATGGCCACATATAAACCTAGGAATTGAAACAGCCTTTGCTTTCTTTTCACCATGACTTTAGATCTAATATACCAAGATTTTAAAAACAGATTTTACTACAGGGTTCAGTCTCAACATTGGATTCCAGTGCTAGTTTGGGTCCACTCTCTTTTATGAATGAGCACACTGACACATAAACAGAACATGAGAATTTATTTGCTTAATTTAGAGCAGAACATAGAAACAGTGACAGCGGTCAGTAGCTTGGGCAGTCTTGCCAGGACTTTTTCATTCTTGTCAAAATAACAATCACTGTTATTAAGAAGGGACTGAAAAAGAGCGAGAAGGACATTTAGGAGGAGAAAGCCAGTAAGCACCTGACAAATGTGCCATAATTTCAGCAACCATTGCTGCTGCTGAAACTGATGGTATTTTCTGCTGCCATCATGGTGTGATGTGCGAAAGCTGATAGCGTCAACACGCCTAAAGCAGCAGCAGGTGAGTTCTGTTCCTTGCTGCTAAACTCTTTCACTATGACAGCCAAGGTGCATCCAAAAACAGCACCGGCTTTGAGAATAGCAGGTGATGATGAAGAACAAAATTGCTAAATTTGATCCAACAAAATGTAAATGATTTTAACAGCAAACGCAAGAGCTGATTATAAGACATTCAACAGTTTAACCCCTTGAAATCTTGAAATCGCCAAAAGATGAATCTCTCAAGAAAACATTGCAGTTTTTCAGCTTAATAAAGAAAAACAAAAGTCGACTTTCTGACTTTTATACATTCTGTCTCTCAGGCCACAATATCAAACGTCAGTGGTAAACTTGATTATAGACTGACCAGCCACTTTATTAGGTATACCTTGCTAGTACTGGGTTATGGTACCCTTGGATTGTTTTTATAGCTTTGTAGCAAAGATTCAGCAAGGTGCTGGTCCATAGTTACATGATAGCATCACACACTTGCTGCAGATATGCAGGTTGCACATCCATGATGTGAATCTGCCATTCCACCACATCCTAAAGGTGTTATATTGAATTGAGATCTGGGGACCATACAGTGAAGTCATTCAATATTCAAGAAACTAGTGACGTGGTGCAGAGGCAGCCACCACCACCAGCAGTCTGAACCACTGATACAGGAGAATTCAAGACTCATCAAACCAGGCCACATTTTTCAGGTCTTCAGTTGTTCAATTTTGGTGAGCCCTTCTGCGTTATAGCTTCAGTTTCTGGTTTGTAGGTGACAGGAGTGGCACCCAGTGTGGTCTTCTGCTGCTGTAGTACATCTGCTTCACCATGTGAGGTGTTCAGAGATGCCCTTCTGCATACCTTGTTTGTAAAGAGTTGGTTATTTCTGTTTCCTATGAGTTTCTCCTCTGATCTATGACATCAATGAGGCATTTTCATCCAGAGAACTGGTGCACACTGAATATTTTCTGGATAGTAGTGTCAAAATATCCCAGCATATCAGCAGCTTCTGAAGTACCACCTTGTCTGGCACTGACAACCATATAACGTTCAAAGTAGCTTCAATTACCTTTCTTTATTATTCTGATACTGAGTTTGAACTTTAGCAGGTTGTCTAGTGTGCCCAAAAGCACTGAGTTTCTGCCATGTGATTGACTGATTAGGTCATTTTCTGCCAACTGTTGGTCTTTCACCTCATCAGGCCCCAATCAACCGACTTCTTCAAAACACACACATGCTAAGTGCAGTTTTTGACTTCTTGATTTCAGCTATTTAGCACTTGATCAGATGTACCTAATGATGTGGCTGGCAAGTGTATATTGAGTGAGTTCATAATTCCCTGCTAACACAGAAGAAGTTGCATGTAGATAATAAGCTTCCAGCTGCATTGTTTCCATGTAGTCAGAACGAAATAATGTCCATCATAAATCCACAAGGAACACTTTGAAATTGGTCATAGTGTTATTAACTCCTATGGCACGCTCACATGATGTAGTACTGCTAATTTTGTGACATTAATGGGAAGGAAGCATATTTTCAGCTTTTTATGATATTCCTGGTTCCTTTATTTTCATAAAACAATCTTTACCTAAACAAAATAATGCAAGATATGCATTTTTAAAAATCTCTGTGTTCACAAAAGAAAAAGAAAACACACTCCAAGTACGAGTCTCGGGTACAGTCTTTCTCTGTTTCTACAGGCAGCTATTTGAAACCTTGTCACTCTCGTCTCCTAATAACCTCAGTCAGTAGTACCATGCATGACTTCACCCACCTAGAGGGTGACATCACTTCTAATGGTGACTGCGTCTGCCTCAAATGGCACCCTGTGTCACTTGACCTAATGAGTGAACGGTACCATTACATGCCCACACTACAACTTTACTGGCTTGCTCATGTAATACTTGTTTTTAGTGGTTAAAAGGCAAAAAAGATATAGATGGAATGATGAATATACATAAAAGGATGTCATGTCATGTTACGTTATGTCATACTAATAACTAAATCTGTGAAAACATGAAGTGTTCATTAACACTAATTGTTAAAATCCTCACTCAAAACACTGTTCACTTCATTGAGATTCTCTTGGCCTAATATATACATATGCAGTCCTCTCTTTGTTCACCTAGCTATGTGAGCCTCTCTCAATAATGCTCTTTGCAAAAGGAAAAAGAATAACAGTGATTTAGATTCACATTAAGCACTTAATGCCAACAATGAGATGAGCTAGGACTCAGGTTTGGACTAATATTGGTTTGTATTAATACTCCCAGAGGGCTGAGCTGCTCAGGCAGAGTCCATCTCCCTTAAGAGTGCCTCCCTGGTCTCCACGCAGGTATTTGCCATTCTTGCCACGGATGGCGAGACGGCCGTGCTCAAGGAGCTCCAGAGTGAAATCCTCAGGGGCCTCGCCATCTGAACACACCAGCCCGGCACTGTTAACGTACCAGAACCGGCCATCAGCACCTGCAGGGGTTTAAAGTAAATACACCAAAGTCAGACAGAGTAGACAAATTGCAGTAAACAAGCAAATTAGAGGAAAACTAAGCAACCTGGCTTTATGTATGTTTGATGTATGTGCTGACCTTTAATATGGTAGGCTCCATTGCTGAATTGCACAGTGAAAATGTCATAGACAGATCTGCTGGCATCCAGTGTGTTCGAGTTTCTGTGGTGGCAGATGAATCCATTCTCTCCTCTAAGGATAAGCATGGGTCGGTTGATGAGTTTCAGAGTGAACTGTTCATCATCCCCTGGCAAAAGTCAACATAGTAATGATCAGAAAAAAGAGAGGTAAGAGCCACCTCTTAATTACCAAAGAAAGGGGTTATAATATAAAGGAGTGTCCCCTACCGATGGAGTCACTGACAGCGACTAACTGGCCGTTTTTCTTGGTACAGATGTATTTGCCATTGCTGGCTTTTAGTGCCACCTTGTGGCCAAGCCACTCCACTGAGAACATGGTGTTTGCTGACCTGTGGTGGAAAAGATTTCACACTTTTTTGAAGTTCGGTGTTTTGGATAATGTGTAAAATAAAACGAAAATTGCCTAAATTTGCTGGGATCATTCCTTCATAACAGTTATTTATCATTCTATGTGATTCACCTGTTTGCTATCTCATGCACTCATTTGACCATCCCTCTTATGTTAACCCTTGCATCTTAATTATCAGTTGCAATGAGTCAAATTTATGTAATGTAAAATGTCCAACTGACTCATTTTCAATGATAAATTCATTAATTTTTCTCTATACAACATATAAAAGTCTTCTCTTACAATTCAGTTGCAGTACACTGGACGCCTCCATGAGCCACCAGAGCCCAGCAGTTCCCTTGGCTGGTGCGGAACGTACACTTCTTGGTTTCCTTGTCAATCTCCATCTGAAACGTCTCCATGTCTGTCTCATCTTCCTGATTGGCTGCAAGGCTCACTCCTGGGAGAGACGAAATAAACACATGCTGTCACTGTTACTTTGCTTTAAGCTGGAAAATGTGAGGTGTTTTTAGTGTTATAGAAACACTGTGATTAAAAATGAAGTCGCACTGATTTGTTTAGCTTGGTCTACAAAAGATCTTGTAATTATATCTGATCCTGTTATTTTTTAAAAATCTTTTAAACTGCACTCTTTATCCCACGTGTCGTCCTCGAATATCTTCCTGAGGGTAAATACATTTTCAGTGATTGCAGCTCTGGATGCAGTTATGAAAAGAGCATACAGGAAATGGAGAAACAAAATAATTATGCCAAGGCAGGAAGATGCTTCTTAAAGTGAAAGTGTTATCAGCTGTTTTAGAGACACAACACTCTCACCGTGAGGCTTTGTGTTGATTACACCAAGACCACTTAACACCTGAACAAAAATCTCACTTGTGACTGAAAAACACTTTATTAAAATCTCTATTATTATTTTAGTATTTCTATTATTTACACGTGAAACAGAAACAGCTGTGACAAACTCTTACTTGGGTACTTTGTCTTCTAGGTTCAAAGGCAAACAGGCTTTACAATTAATCCTCTGTTATTTACTGAATGTAACCCATTAGTTTTAAGTAGATAATTTGCTTCTTGTCTATACATATTTTAGTTATTTTGTTGATTGCCACATTTTAACACTGTCCTGAACGCAGAGAGGAAGACAATAGTTTGCCACAAACTGCAAGACAGCTTGCAGAGGGCTAAGCCTAAATTAGATGCATTCCCGAGTATTCTCAATACATTTTCCTAATCCTTTAACAACACTAATCTGCATGCCTCTTATCTCTTCCTGTTCTATTCCCTGGTCATCATTCTCCACCTTCATCCCTTCCCCGATCTTTTCCTGCGTACCCCCTGACCCCCCTCAAGCCCCACCTCCCACCCTCACCCCACCTTTGGCCCTGTCAGTCTGCCCTCCTCACAGCAGGGCTCTGATATAATCAGCTTTCGAGTGCTACCCGTCCAATCCCTCAATCCCCTCAATAAAAGAATAAAGGAAAAACAGGAAGAGACCAGAGGATTTTATGGTCCACACTTAGCAGGATGTGCAGATAATTACCAAAACCTCTCAAAACTCAAACTGAAGGAAGCACGGATGATAAAGCAGAGGGATAACATGGTAAAAATGCAAAAGAACCAATGGCACCGTTTAGTTATAAATAAACTACACTAGTGGGTTACAATAACTTGCTAGGGTCCATAATGAGTATCTATGCTTAGACCTCTGAGGGTATAAGGTCCAGCTTTTTTAACTGTTCCCAGAATTTGATCTAATGTGTGCTTTCAGTTCCTGTGGTCCTTTTCTTTGGAACAAGCTTCCCCCTGACCTGAGGTCAAATAGAACTGTATCTACATGCAAAAGAGGAAAACAAGAGGAAATAAGTCAGACTACACTAGAAGTGTCTTTGATACTAACCACTGTGGGTTAGTATGTAACATGCATGCACAAATTAATGTTTGACACTGAATTTTCCACCTAGGACCATGTTGTACATTGTCACTGAATGAGTTACTAATTTGCTGAGCTGTTAACCTTGTGAAGCAATGGCTTGAATCTGAGACAAGGAGCATAGCAATGACTGATTCTCTTCCAACTCTTAAGAAGACACATAAGATAGTACAAGAGTTCTACTTTACCCCGTTAACTCATTTCGTGGTAGTATCAGCCACCTCAAAAATGATCCCTTTAACTGCTAGCTGCCTGCTCAACTAATTTGAGTCACAGAACTGTAACTCTGTTTATTGTATTGGTGTTTTTGGGGCCTGCTCTAAGATTACTTGTACAAATAGGCTGTGCAATTTTTTTTGCCCCATTAGGTGAACAAAATTCAATTATTTTATTTGTAAATGGCCTGTATTTATATAGCGCTTTTCTAGTCCCTAAGGACCCCAAAGCGCTTTACATATCCAGTCATCCACCCATTCACACACACATTCACACACTGGTGATGGTAAGCTACATTGTAGCCACAGCCACCCTGGGGCGCACTGACAGAGGCGAGGCTGCCGGACACTGGCGCCACCAGGCCCTCTGACCACCACCAGTAGGCAACAGGTGAAGTGTCTTGCCCAAGGACACAACGACCGAGACTGTCCAAGCTGGGGCTCGAACCGGCAACCTTCCGATTACAAGGCGAACTCCCAACTCTTGAGCCACGATCGCCTGTATGTATGTAAGCACCAACTAGCAGCTGGCCGTGTTTGCACATTCAAACTGTGCTCTTTACTTATGTAGCTAGCTAACCAAGCTAGCTAGCATTAGCTGATAACTTGGTGCTTCACCCTCTCCTCAAATAAGCTAATAAGCTAACAAGCGTCTGTGTCCAAAAAAAACAAAAGGGCAGTGACCAAAATCTTAGGGCTGAGGTTTCAGCTGAGACTCCAGCCGTGGGTGAGGTCAGTAAGTTATAAAAAGAAAAATGTAGCAGTAGCAGTGAGTAGTTTGTAAGTGTTTGCTGCCAAGATGCTGTCATCTATGTAAACTATGGGTGACTGTGGTAAACTGCTAGCAACCAAAGCAATAACAAGGAGGTTTTTGTGCAGCAATGAATACGTCTTTGTGACCTTGTAACTGCTCATTATGATCAAGACATCAAGTGGTTAAAGGTTAATAATGGATGCATGTAAATAACTTTGGCATACTCCAAGACAGATAAACATTCAGCATGTGTGAGAGGCCCGATGACAAATTTTTTGTTGCTTCACTCTACAGCTAATTTCAAATCTCACTGTTGGAAGGAGAAAAGGGGGCTGACACGTGACAAAGATGTCATGGTTACTGAGCCACTGGGATGCTTTAATCACATCTTATTCACACCCGATAAACGTGGCATCATGAAGTCTTACAACTGGTGAAATTATCATTGATCTTAAGTGCATTTGAAGCATAATTTTTAGCCCTTCCACTCTTCAGCTATGCCTGGGGGCCTATCACTCCCATTCTCTCTCATCCCAACTCAATGTCATGCTTTGTCTACCTATTCCATGTGCCCATTTCACACTAATTCAACCCAGAAATGATCTTCACACAGGGCTCAGCTGGGACCTCACAGCTGCTATTTGATAGATGAGAGAAAGGGAGGCAGAGGAAGGAGAGAAGGATGAAGGAAGAGAAAGAAAAGAAGAACAGATAGGGAGGGAGATTAGATATACTGAAATCCAAGCCAGCAATCTGAGGATAAGAAGTGAGATGTTGTCATCAAACAATAAGCACAGCACACACATATCAGTACACTCTCAGGTGTATCTGGAGGACAAACAGGTAGATTCAGTAGTGCATTATTTTGGATCAGACCCCAGAACCAGCTCCACTTCCTGATGTTGTCTTACAGAGTCTGCAAGTGGAGCAGGCCTAACTAATCCATCAACGATAGATGGCTCTGGCGTCAATTATTAATGGTAAGCTGATGCTACTATCCCCATGTCCCTTATTTCTCTCTCTCTCTAAATTCTTCATCCTTTACAACTGCATTTCACTCCAATTATTTTTTCGGCTTATCTGTTACTGAGCTCTGCACGCCTGATCATGTATACGGTATGTGTGCTTTTATGTGTCTGTGGACCTGAAAAGTTTGTGAAAATTTGGACTGTCATCTCCTTTTCACATTCAGGGCAGAGCGGGCCCCTTGTGCCCGAGGAAACGTGATGAGAGGTTTGATAACAGATCTGTATGACACATTAAAACATGCACACTTGTAAACTATATACAAGGAAAAGCACAAACACACACTTGCTTCAGTGTTTGATGCTGGTTAAGAATTTATCTGATTCACTCACCTTCCACTGAAACCCTACAAAAAAAGCAATATGACCTGTCACAATGGCATAGCTTGCTAAATAGAGCATATTTACTCTGTCTTTGATTTTTCTTTCCAGTAGCATATAGAGGTTGACTCAGGCTGAGGTTAACAGGTTAGATTAACTGGTTAGAGCGGGATTCGGTGGGGGACAAGTTTTGGCCGCAGGTATGAGGAAGCTTGGGTTTCTGAAAGCAGACTCCCCTCCCACCCTTGCCTTCCAGGAACAGGGGCCAACTTCATCAATAATTCAACACACCTCATCTCACCACTCGCCGCAGTAGGATGGTATGGTAGTGAGTGGGCGAGTGTCTCAAAGAAAGATAAAGCTTTTGTTTGTGCGGGACAAGCGTAGGAAGGGGAAGGAGAGAACAGATACAAAGTATGCTGCAAAAAGTATCCTTGCATGCATGCATGTGATGTGCTACATATATGTGTTTAGGGTTTAACCATTTTCTTCCTTTCCCTTTAACCAATCAGTTTTCAATGCTTTGGTTCCTGCTTGCAGCCCCCACTGCTAACCAGGAACAATGAGTGGTGGGGAGATTCAATTACAGCACCCAGGCCTGAAGTAACTCAACCCTGCAGACAAGAATCTGCAGCCTGTGGATGGCTGTCATGACCAAGTATGCTGACAAGGACTGGGGGGTGTATGCTAATCTGCCCCAAATCCAGTTTCAAATCAGACCAGCAAGCCCTTTGGACCATCAGCAATTGAAACTCTGTGCAAGTCCCTCCTAATGCAAGTGCATTTGTAGTCACATGTAATGTAACCCTCACAATTATAGTTTTTGTAGTTTTTCTGCTGCGCTAAACAAAGCCTAATGTCGACGTCAATGAGGAGCAGGTGTAATCCATCAGTACAGTAGTGTGGTGTCATGCCTGCGCGCTGATCAAATAACTCCCCTCCAACAGCCCGATCACAAGACTGAAGAGTAAATACATAATACAGTATCAACAGAGCATTACTCTGCAGTATATTGGTTACAGGCAGCTGTTTCAGTAAGCTCAAGGGGTAAAAGCGTGTTAACAACATTGCCCAACAAAGCCAGAAGGTACATTTGAGAAGGATTGAGAAGGGATTTTCGAAAAGAGCTCTATTTGTAATAGATTATTTAGTGAAAGAAAATGAAAACAAAGGGCCCTTTTTCTGAACATTTCACAATGAGGTATCTGATATTTTAGGAGTATGGAACCATCTTTTTTATTCTTAATACATAAAAAGTGATTGCAAGTTGTTCTTGAGAAGTCTGCTTCTGTTATTCTCCTTGAAATGTATGCACATTAAGTCTGTTATTTAAATAAAATAACTTATTAGTTTAGGCTCGATACTGATGTAGGCCAGCGGCCATGAACACAAATGACGTGCTTGTCTCAGGTCTCAACGATGGGGCTGATAGTCTCCCATATCAGCCCCAGCAATCTTGTTTTCTTTGAGACATGCAGCCACGTACTGTGTTGTTGATGCAACTTGATGTGCAGACTACATTACCCATAATTACCATGCATCCCTTATCGGCTGTCAATTTCTCCTTCATTATGTATGCACATAGGTCTGTGTCTGTCAGCAAAAGCTTGTGTGACCACTCTCGATGGCACCTAAGGTCAGCCTTTGTCCATTTAATCAGACATGTGGGATTCTTTAGGGTACTAGCAAGCTGCCAGGGGAGCAATTTGTGTGTGTGTGTGTATTGCAAGGATTTAGGATAAAATCTAATTCGCTAGAATATCCTGTCCCTCTGATATTTCTGTGTTTTCCTACCTTGTCTTATGGAGACATATCGCCCATTGGCTGCTGTCAGAACTACTTGAGGGTGACTCTCCTCCAGGTCAAATAGTTCATCTTTGCCTGGTTTCGAACATCGTCCGGACCTCAGGGTCCCTGTAGGACCCATGGGAGACAAATACTTCCCCTCACAGTCTTTGAAGGCCAGCTTCCCACACTTCAGCTCCAACGTGTACGCTGTGGCCCTCCCGCTCTCCATTAGGAGCTTTCCATCATTGCCGAGGAACCGGCTGTCACAGGTCTTTAGGCAATACTTTCCTTCCTGGTAGACAAGGGTCAGGAGCGCTGCCACACCCCAGGGAATGTTCAGATGCACAGCAATTTCCCCATCCTCCATAGAGAGGTGGGCATAACGCTTACGGGCCACAGACAGCAGGTTAGCCTGGGGATGCAGAGCCAGGTGCACTGCCCACAGCTCTGCATCTGTGATCACCTGGGCAAAGCAGGACAGGTAGTCCCGAGAGCCGCCGAAGAAGCGGAGGTACTGCTCAGACTGCAGCGCCCAGCGGCCATCTGACTGAGCCACGATGAGGAAGCGACAGTCTGAATTGTGGCCATCTGCCTCACAGGTGACTTTGCCGTCCTTGTTGGAGGCCAGGTAGCGTCCCAGGTGACTGCGTAAATAGACCACCTGGCTGTCCTGGGAGTCCTGCTCTAAAGTCCATATCTGCTTTTTCTTCAGACTGGGAGCTGACGCATTCACCTAAGAAGCACGAAAAGGTATCACTTGAAAATCTTGCATATACTGATCCAACAGCAAAGCATCACCAGCAGAAATGCAAATCGACACCTTATAGTTTGTCACTCTTATTGTATTTTTATACCTTAAAGCCAAAGGACTCAGCAGTAAGGTAGCGACCCTCGTGATTGATCAGACCAAACTGCAGCTTCAAAGGACGGTTCCCATTTGTGGGCATTTTCACCTGTGGAATTGGAAGAGCAAGAAGAGAGAAGAGTGGAAAGGGAGAAACAAGTTAGCGATGAAGGGGGAAGAAACTTAATTTGAGGTAAAACTGAACACAGAAATAATGGAGGACTAGTGGGTTTTAAAAGTGGAATGGTAGGTGGTGATGTCACGAGGATGATGAAATATAAAAGTTGCAAAGGCAGGAAATCAATTCATTAAGGTACAGTATATAAAGCACTTCCAAGACCACAAATTCCTTCCCCCGCCCATGGCGTCATTACACATTTTTCCAGCCACAGCCTCCTAATTTACTTACTGTGGTTTTGTGGCTTTCCCTCTGCAGTTCCTACGGCTCTAATTCCAGCTCCCAGATTTAAGAGGCTTCTTTCACCGAGCGTCCTCTTGTAATTCTTTTTCTTTTTGCTCTTGCCGGCTCTCACATTCGGTTGATCGGGTCTCCCGGCTCGCCTCCACTGCCGCTACTATTCTCCCTAATCAGGTTAGAGGCAGCAAAGACTTGAGTCAACCTTGATCTCTCTTCAGTCCGGTGTCAACCCCTCTTTCTCTGTAGACTAATTTTGCTGTGGACTGCTTATCTCTGCTTCTACAGCCTACCCTCGCCCTCTCTCTCTTGTGCTGAACAGTGCTCTCTTGTCCGGCTTAACTCTTGTTCTTGCATGACTTGTTATTCACCCTGAAGGCTCAATCACTTGTTCCCCCCTCTTACTAAACTTCTCTGGGGTTTTGCATTTGCTCCTCCTTTGGCTGCTTTGCCAACTATCTTTAGATCAGTCACATCAAGTACTCTGACCTTCTTCTTCTTCACCTTCCTCGAAGTCTGGGGTTCCTTTTCTTTCTTTTCGTCAAAAAAAAAAAAAAATCAGGCACAGGTTTGATCAGCGAAGGATAACATCCTCCACAGTCATACTAATTTTATGGTAGAGGATTGAAGAAGTCCTTCACTCTTTCCCTAAACTTAAGCGGTCCATCGCAACTGAACTCAGCAACAAAAGGTGCTCGACTCTGTAATCTTAAGCCTCTCTCTGTCGCTTTTTCCTCCCATCCTCTCCTTCTCTCTCACCGCCTTTCTCTAACCTGCCATGTGTGTAATCCTGCCTTTCTCTGCCTCTGCACCTTATTCCGAGCTCAGCACTTCACCTTTTTCTGTGACGCATAAAGAGGAGCAAGTAGAAACAATGCAAACAAAATATACACACACACAGCCCCGTGTAACCAGAGCACTCCCTGTGCCTTTGGAGTAGTTGCCTGAGTGCAGCTCTCCTTACCTGGCCGTGCTCGGCTTTAGTTACACTCCTTCTCTGATTGCAAGCTCTCTGGGTCAGTCCTTGTGGGAACTATGTCTGAGAGGCAGGGGGAGTCGGACTTTACAACTGAATTTAGGAAAGGAGATGGCGGGCATTAGAAAGGCAACAATAACAAGCTAATCAACATATGGGGTTTTGAATGAATGTGTTTGTGTGTGTGTGGCATAAGCACCTGCAATTGTGTGTGTGTGTGCAATCAAGCTTGCCAATCAGCCTATTGTAAGTCTTCTTTGCGGAGTAAACAGACGTGTCTGTTCCCGAATCCATCTAATCCTCAACCCAATCATCCCAACCTGGCTAATCTACTGACACAACCCCTCCCCAGTCCCTTAACCCCCCCTCCACACACACACACACACACGCACGCACACTGCCCATTCTGCTTGTCAGTGCCTTTAAACGCACACATAGGTGCAATGACCCACAGCAACATACATGTCATCACTGCACACACAAACACATACACACAAAGGTCAGAGGAGGGTCTCAGGGTTCATAGTAAACACCACCCACCTAAAGATTTACTCTTCCTGACCCAGACTTGAACTACACTAAATGTAATGAACAATGCGCACTGCACACAAAATCACACGCTTGCAAACACACATGCTCTGAAGGACGCGGGTGGTGCAATTTTTCCCTTAAGCCTTTCTGGTGGTGACACAATGCAAAGCAGAAGCAAACATCTTAGAAAGAAATTAAAATAAGACTAATTTTTAGAATAATAAACAACTAAGCAAAAAACGAATTTACTATTTACTTTCACATCCACATTATACCACACACAGAGCTCTGTTGCTTAACCTATGGAGGACATCCCTTTTTTTGCACACAGTCCGATATAAACCCGCCAAAATCATTTTCAGTATTTGAGAGTTTTTTTGATTCAACAACTGAGACATTAAGGTGAAAAGCAATAGCAGAGAAAATAAGTTTGCAGTTCATTCTACAAATTCTATCTGGGTGCAAGCAATTGAAAATTTGATGGCGTCTTCTTAAACACACTCAATGATGTGGATAAAAATCACTTCTTAGAAATGTTCACCCTGCTCTTCATTGGATCTCTTGCTGCTAAAAAGCCTGCTGCAGCGTGCATGCACGTGCGTACATGTAATATTTTAATAAGAACAGAAAAATAACAGATATAACACACTTCCATCGTTAAAAATCATCATCAGTCGACCTTTTGCCCTTCTTCATTTGTCTTCAGTTCTGCCTAAAACGGGCAAACTGTACAAACACAGAGGCTGAGGGGGGAAGCGATGGGAGGGGGAGACAGACGTGCTGCTCACCAATCAAAAAAGCCATAAACTGTTATTGTTATCAGTGCTATTATTTTCATTACTATCACTATTATCACTAGTACTGTACTTCCTCCTCAGATGTATCCTATCCCACGCATCATTAGCTCACTCTCTGTGGCCCCTGGGGGCTGCGTCATCGTCTGCTGATGTGCCGCCGCTCCTGCTGCTGCTGTCGGCACGGTGATGCCTGTCCATAGCCCAACCAGATGTTTTTTTTTTCACCTCTTACTCTGGGACAGCGGCTGTGCCAGGTTCACCGTGGCAACCGTGGGATGGTGCTTTAGAAGCCATTACAGCGATCCTCTGATGACACTCAAATAGCTATCATTACACCTCCTCCAAGGAAACACAGTAAGGGAGGGAGGGCGGGAAAAGAGAGAGATGAAGCAGGGAAGGATGGAGGAGAGGAGCAAGGAGGGGAGGGAGTGGGAGAATCAGATGAAGAATAGGGGGGAGGAAGGGAGGAAACGAAAGGAAAGGAAAGGAAAGGAAGGAAGGCAGCGGGAGGTGGGTTAAGGATATCGGGAAATTACACAGGCAGGCATGGATGGGAAGAGTTAAAGACATACAAGGTGAATGGAAAAGTGGAGGAGCAGGAAAGAAGTGCTGGAGAGAGAGAATGGGGAATTCAAAATGACCGTTTCTGAGTTAACAGCCTCCAGCCTTTTTCTACCCTATTAAGTTCTATTCTGCCATTACTTGGGACTGCAGGGTGCTGCTGCATACCCCACAGTGTCCCCCCTGCTCTTACCCCATCCTAACAGGCACACAGCCACAAATACACAGTCACCCTTTGGTCGGTTTCCTCCTGCAGTCATCTCCACTTTTTTAAAAAATATCTATTTATCTGTTTATTTTTGTTTATCTCCAAGTCTTCCCCATTCTCCCCACTCTCGTGCTCAGTTCATTTCCAGAGGTTGTGAAGTGAATGAAAGAGAGATCAACTGGATCAGTCTTTAAGTCCACTGGTTGTCCTTGTTGTTTGTGCAAAGGCACACCAAAACAAGCTGTAAAGCTGCTGTTGCTGTTGTGCAACAACAGCATCAGCAACAACATACAGTTCTTTACTACCGTAAATCACCTGGCAGGAGGACCCAGTTTTCTATCAAATATTGGTGGGGTAGGGGGGTCTTTTACAGAGTTACCCACTTAAGAATAACTAAACGTACCTGCATTGCTTAGATTTAGATTTAACTCCTCCTCTGGCAGCTGAAAAAAATGAACTATTAAATCAGAATCTGTTTTTTGCAGCTGCCTGTTTTTCATGACAGGAACGCGGGAACAATAGGTGTAAATAACTCTTGAGAGTTCACTTCAACTTCAGAGACTGTAAAGGGAAAAAGGGCAGTTCTTTCAGTGCAAATGAACCAAATGTGCTCATTGTAGTTAATATGAAAGCTCAAGCGTCTTTATAGTAAAAATTTGCGCTCTCCATCCCATCTTGCGTCGTATCAGACTACCTGTGTCCACCTTTTTCTTCCCTGCTTCGCTTTTCTTTACACGCACTTCTGGGATGAGCAGTTCAGAAGGTCACGCAGTGGCTGAGTAGAAAGGTGGAAACCTTTGAAAACAATGTCAATATATGTCACATGTTGCAAATGAGTTTGCAATTTTTGTTACTTTTCCCTCGTGTTAAAAATAAATGAATGATCATCCAATAATTCATTCAATAATTCATTCAATTAGCAGCTGTGATAAGGCCTTTTTGATGGCTTGCATAATTAGACAGTTGTATCATCATGCACACACACTGACCCTTGACACACACTGCATGCTCGAAATTTTAATTCCCAAAGCCACCGCGGAGGGGCGGTGTCAGCCTTCTACTTCGGCTCCTCCACAGGATCCTTGCCTATGTATTTTTTGGAGGCTACGAAGACAAAAAAAACCGAAAGAGAAGATTGATGCTTGGTTTGTCAGTGTTGGTGCCTGTATGACTGCATGGGGTAGGAGGCAATGAAGTTCTTTAAAAAATGCTTTTAATGTGTCTTGCTTTATGGGGGGCGGTGGTAGTGGTCGGACGAGACTTTATAGAAACTGAAAGGCGTCAACACGTCAAACCTTATCAACTGCAAAACATCAGCGCAATTAAAATGAAAGGGGGCGGGGAGTTGGGGGGTATTTCCCCAGTTTCGGTGATTTCGAGTCGTCACCGTACCTGAGCCCCTTTGCTGCGCCCGTATAACCACGCTTGTACGTGGCATTATAACTGCAGGTTTGACCCTCGGTTTTAGTGCCTGGATGTGTGAATGTGGGTTATACCTCACTGCTAAGCATGCACTTCTCATGTGCTTTTAATCTCATTGGTTTTCTTGCATGCTGATTTGATTATGATCAGGCCAACACACGCTTGAAAGGGTTCAGCGCTGCTCCGGGCAGCCCCATGTGCTCTACTGTAGTATAGTATATTACCCTCGCTTTTCTTTTAAATGTGTCTGAAACGAGGCTTTGAAACAGTCCGGATTAACTGATGTATTGCGTTTCTAAAAACAAACCGCCTCTGAATCATTCATTAATTCACATTTGGCTATTACAGTGCGGGTTTGTGTTTTATGGGCAGAGTAGCTCCTTCCTGTGTGGTAGGAAAGAGTTAATAACGATGGGCTAAACGTGATGAGTGAGGGGACTCTGTGAAAAGCAGCGGGCCAATCCGCGTCAAGATTAACACCTTGTGGCGCCGTGATTGGACTAAAGCTCGCTCGTTGTCGTATGGAACTCAACACCCACGTGGGGGCACGGACCCTCAGTCGAGCTTTCACTGGCTGAGACCCCGCATTTAAGACCCGCCTATCAACGATCTCTCCGTGTTATTGGCCAATCTTCAGCATTCAACCACTCCCCCTTCCTCCCCTCCCCCTCTCTGTCTTGTTTTTCTATCCGAGAGGAAAGGAAATATCCCTCTCGCGAGCTCCGTGGGCCGCTTGCGCCATCGCTTCACATCTATCAGGAGGCGCGCGAACTCAGAACAGACATTTCGCTCCGGTCCTCTTCTTTCTTAACGGCTCGAAATTGCGACATAAACCATGGTTCTCTGATATGTTATTTAACTGTATGTCGACATGTGGGTGAAGAGTCAGTCCGCGTTACAGTCAGTTTCCACGAGACGTTGTCTGTTGCGATGTTTCCTTATCTTCAAAGCAGCCAGCCGACTCGCTCTCCCACGAAACTGAACATCCACCGCAACACACACATATCCGCGCGCGCCTTTGCCCGTGTTTATATGTGCAGTGACACGACCGTTAACCTTTAATAAATTAATTATATTACAAAAGATTAACAGGCAAGGAGATTCAAATAGAATTGTTGCGTGAGTATCTTTCTATCTATCTGGGAAGGCTATTGGAAGCTAACAGAACATTTTAATATTTTATCTATTTACAGTGAATGACAATTTTAAATGTCACTTATGGGACATCCAGTGTCTCCAAAGAGACCAGACCACTGCATCTGACTATACAAACTGTTCAAACCAACAAAATCTGCGGACTTGGGAAAGCGTTTTATTCTCAGAGATTGTTCATCTTGTTCGCAGCAAAGAGTGTGCAAGCATAGATTGCAGCCCCTTTGTGAAAGCTGATTAGCTTTTTAAACCAGATGTCACAAGTGCAGAGGCGGATATGACTGTGAAACCAAGTTATACTACACATTCATTGGCTTGCAACTTGTCAATCACTCAGTGAAGAATAAACTGATTTACCAGCCTGCTGTACAGTTTTTGTATAAACTAATAACGTCCAAAGTGCTGTATTAAATAAGACGTTTACAGAGGCTTCCTAGGTGTCTTTTTTTTTGCAGCCCCAGTAAGTTGCCATGTGCTAAGCTTTGGACACAGTAGAAATTTACGGCACATTTGCTTCACTTTTCAGAACTGGAAGCTACATCCATGTATAATAAATACAGTCTGCATTTGCAAGCTCAGCACTTGCTACCTTTTCACTTTTTAATAAGGACAAACTGTAACAATAATTCAGGAATCTGACCCCATCCAAGGCCATCCTGATCACACAACCACCAAACTGTTAATCTTCTAGGTGAACCTTATTTTTCAATTAAACCTCTATTACAGCATACACTGTTTTTGCACTGAACGTCGATGATGATGGCAGCGTATTCCTGTTATTATGTATTGCACCAGCCATGCAGGTGAGCCTTGACTGCATTCTGTTGTGAACACAGATAGCTGTTCCTGTTATATTTCTTTGAAGTCCACTGCCTGGACCACATGCGCAGATGGTGCATTGCTGTATTAAGTCTTCGCAGGAATAGTCCTCATGGTCACAAAAAATTGGCAGGCATACAGATGATAGCATGGACCCTCGTGCATCACTTGGGTCCTAGTGGACTTGTGTAAAGTATAATCAAAGCTTAACTACTAACGCCAGGATTGCTGGAAAAGAAGGCTAGCCCTTACTTGGACAAATTAACCTGTCTGGGCCTAAAAAAAGACAGAATTAAAACTTGGATTATACTTTCCATGTCCGCAACTCAGCATCTCATCTACTAATCACGAGGTTGGTTGTTTGATCCCTGGTTCTTCCAGTATGCCAAACTATTCCTGGGCAAGATACTGAACCCCAAGTGCGCACTGATGCATTCAGTGGTGCATGAATGCTTGCAAATGCTATCTAGAAAGTATTTTCACATATTATAAAAAAGTGCTTGCATGAATGAGTGAATGAAACAAGTTGTATAAATTGCTTTGAGTGCTCAAGAAGAGTAGCAACGCTCTGTATAAGAAACGGTCCACTTACGATTTACAAGCCAGTGCACTCCTAGTTTTGATCCTAAGGGGATGGTTGCCTCAGGAAGGGCATCTTCACCAAATCAAACATGTGGACCATCAAGACTTCCATACCGGGTCGGCGACCGCCTCCGTGCATCGGGAAGCAAAAGGTTTTTTGGCAGGGATAGCTCAGTAGGTAAAGTGGTCGCCCCATGATCGGAAGGTCGGCGGTTCGAATCCACTTAACGGCTACCCTGAGGTACCCCTGAGCAAGGTACCGTCCCTACACACTGCTCCCCGGGCGCCTGCTTAGTGGGCTGCCCACTGCTTCACTGAGTGAATGGGTCAAATGCAGAGAAAAACAAGTAATTTCCCCATGGGGATCAATAAAGTATCCATTATTATTATTATTATTATTATTATTATTATTATTAATTGTCAATGGCAAAGTATATATTTTAGTTAAATGGAGTAACACTAGCTTCTGTCTGAAGCTAGCATTCAATACTATTTAAGGTCGGATAGCAAAGGAAGAAAAAAACTAAACATCCATTTCATTTGGAACATAAGCAACTTAGGACATCTATTAGTAAAATCGCCAAACATTTCTAGTGCTAGTTTAGTACTATTAAAGTTGACTATGTTCAATTAGCTTAAATCAAAGCACATTTCAGTTTAAAAAAAACCTACGTGAAGCAGTGTATAAAAAGTGAAGCACTCAGGGCCCACAAGAAGCTCACAGAACACTTTAAACTCAAATCGAATTACAAAATGGTAATTCTCCATGCCCCCCCCACCCCCCAAAAAAGTGCAGTGCATAAGCTCCTAAGAGTTTAAAAGCTCTGACATTGGCATGATGTCAAAATCTCATAGGAGCTGCACTGGGAATTGTTGAATGCTAACAAAATAATTGTTCTTTCAGTTTGATTGAAATGATGACGGATTCAGATTTTACCAGGAAGTTGATTTAATTTTTTTTTTTTTTTAAGAAAAAGACCACAGTAGTCTTAGTATTTCATGTTTCAGAAAAATCTGTGACAACCTCCACTGTAAAGTCAATCAAAGGCTATTGAAATGAAGCGAGCCGCAGCCTGTTTGAGACTCATTCATCTTTAGACAGTATCAAATGGCAAAACTGGGTAACTTTTTTTTTAACCTCGAGGTAGCTGAAATAACGAAGCAAACTGACAGGACTGCATGTGTTTGTTTGTTTTCACATTTGAGTCATGTTTCTGGCATAGCTGGTGAATGTGGCTTTGAGATTACACAGATTTCAGTACCATTACAGGTCCAGTTATTGATCATTCATCCCCAAAACAGGTGCTTTGTTATCTGTGTCAAAAGAAGTAAGTGTTGTGCACATAGCTCCTCTGCCATGAGTTTGACACAACTGTTTTTGAAATAAACAACTTTCAGCGAATCATGCCAGCACTGGTAAAAGGGGCTGATAAGCTTTGAAGACATATTGTTCCGATACATTGGACATATCAGTGTTTGATTCCCGTCCCCACTCTTTGCCATGGTCTTAACTGACTCCTGAACTCGTCTGGTGCCAGGCAAGTTGCATGCTGTAGGCTTATCAGAGTTATTTTTTGCATGAAAGCTGCCTGAGCTATGTAAGCGGCTGTTAGTGAAATGTGGTCAGCAAAACCAAAATAAGATAAGGCTAAAAACCAGAGGTGGAAATCTCCACCCTTCCTTGATTTTTTGCATTCATATATGTTGATTTCATACTGTGGTAATGGTTTATGATACAGACAGATAAATCACCAGTATGCTATGTAATCTTATTTTTCATCTAAAGCTTTTACTGTTTGGACGAGAGCAGTTATTTCGGGCTTGTGTCTCCCTCGGAGGCAGCACTGCTCAGTGGGCCTCACAGACCCAGCTGCAGTGACTCCTTTTGGGATTTCTTCCTCTGGAGCATCCCTTACCCTTTGTCCTCCTCTTGAAATGTTGAATAATGCCGCTAACCTCAGCTCAGATTGAGTCTCCTGTCAATATTCAGTTCAACCTCGGAATCGAGATCAGTCAGCTTTTTCTCGCCTCATCCCATGCTGGAGTCATGCTGTGGATTTAGCTTTCTTCTGATCCAGCAGCAGCGGGCACAGCGGCCCTCGCTGTGTGACGCCTGCAGGAGGTGAGCTGGGCCAGCAGGGGAGGGAGGGGGTGGGGGTAGGGATACCCGCTACCCCCTTGTTGTCGTGGCGATGGTGGCCATAGTGGTGGTTGCCAGGGAGATGGCAGTTGCTTGTCTGACCCGTCCCCCTCGTGCTGTCACTGGCGTTATTGATGCACGCCGCTGCTCGGCATTGTGGGAGTGCGGGAGGGAGGGCGGAGAGGACAACGGTTAATGAGTTCAGGAGGAACAGGGACTCTCCATGCTTGCTCTCTCTCTCCTTTCTCTGTTATCCTCTTTCTCTCTCTAACTGTGTTCCCCCATCGTCTCTCTCTCCTTCCCCCCTCTCTCTCTCCCTCTCTCTCCCCTTCATTTCTCATGGGTGTCTGTCTTGTGCGAATGTGCATTAAGAATGTGGGTCTCTCATGATCCATCATGGCAAAATACACTTTCCCTCTCCTTCACGCACATGCTCCATGCAACACACATGAAGCCGCATAGACATTGCACTCACAAAAACATGTTCTCCCACACCTTTACTCACACACTGTAACCGACTCATTCGCTACCACTCCTTTCTCTCTCACTTACACACACATGCACACACAGAAATGTGGCCCTGCTGTTATGCCTGAAGGTAGGAGAGCTAGCAAGATTAATAATGACCCCTGACTCCCCATAGACAGACCCAAATATACACAGTTTGGAGAGGGAGAGCGAAAGAGCGATGGTGAAGGGAATAAAGAGGAGAACAAGGTGAGGCCAAATGCTGACTAAAAATATACAGTTTGGAAACAAAGAGAGGGGGAAAATGTATACAGTTTAGAAAGCGGTACAGATGAGAGAAGCAAGGGCGGGGGGAAAAAATGGGAGGCCAGACGCCAAAGCGCAGTGGCAAGGGACGCGGGAGCTCATGTCGGCTCTAAGCGGGTTGAATTTAAGAACTCGTTTTTCTTTATGCTTTTCAAAAATGGTCACTAGAGGGAATAAATCTGAAAAACTGGGCTCACATTCATGTGTGGACAAGGACAAATTATCTTTTGAAAAACAATGATCCAAAACAGGTTAGGGTGTGTGCAGTTAAGCTGAAGTGAAAGTGTACTCCAATGATTTAACGCCACGCACGCGCAAAAATATTAACCTCCTAAAAATAGAACCAGATGAAAATTCTAGACTTTTAGACACTACTTGACACCAAGTTCCAAAAATGTCCAAAACTCTTACAATTCCTATAATGACCAATGGTGTTTTTCATTAGACTTTCACTCGTTTACTGTGCAAGCTGAAGCCTACATTACCCCTCAAGAAATTTCTCCAGGAATAAAGAAGATATCATACGTAGTTGGAACCTAGACAGTTATTTATTCATGTTTTCAGATACTGTTGACAAACAGGACAAAATCAGTAATCTAAACCACAAAAACACAAAACAAATAGTCAAAAGTGAAGGCAGCAAAGAACCTGATTTGCATTGACCAACCAAAGTCAGCCACATTCAATGATTAACCCTTTAAGACCTACCATAGAACCAAGTCCGCCAGAGTTATCTTTATATTTTTACATGCTGTAGTGCCATTTTTGGGAGCATTTCAAGTTGCTATACATCAATATAACCGTCATAGCCCAAATTATGATAATATGTATGCATAAAGTCTACAGTAACAATATAAATAGCAAAAAAGTGCAATAAACTACAAAAAAAAATTAAAATAGTTTTTGTTTTTTTGTTTTTTACATATCTTTCTAGTTAGAGAAATTTAAGCGGTTTGTCCCTCAAAACTGTAAATACAAAAAAGTTGCACAAAATAGTTTCTAACAACAGGAAATTTATTTTAAATGTCTTCATAGTTTTATTTTTGAGATACACCAATTTTTATATACAGCTGGAAAAACGAAAATAAATATTATAATGCAAATTTGCAAAAAAAAACCCCAGCATGTGCATCAAAATAAACTATTTTCAGCAGTGCAATTTGAGTTCTATACAAAAAATATGAAGTCAAACATGACTTTTAAAAACAAAGGTAAAGGTAAAAATCTACATTTACCGCGAAAATGACGTCACTTCCGGTTTCGGCCAGGTAATGGTGGACACGCGATAGTTCGCGCTGACTTCTACTCCAACATAGGAAATGTTATGGACAGCTGATCGGATTGTGTTTCTGTAATATTGTGTTTTTGTTGCTTCAAGTGCTTTTTATGCTGTTTTTGCAAAGCTATATGTGGAAGGAAACCGTGACTTAGGACAAGCTGATGGCATAAGATGTAAGTACAACTCCTCCGGTTTCATGTGCAGAAAAAATTATTGTGTTAGCTTAAGTGGTTCCGGTTCTACAGGGATTTAAAAATAGTTACGCAAAACAGAGCGTGCCCGCTCCGACTGGTTTTAAAGGGTTAAGTAACTGTGGAGGAAAAAACAATTGCGACAGAAAATAGGCCGGTCCTGAGCTAAACTTTTCTCAATTATAGTGACTCCCAATGAGAGTGTATATTATCAGTGACTGACATATGACAGGGTTACCCAGGCAACCAGAGCCTTGACCATCTGCTAGTGACCAAATGTCAGTTTCAAAGTGATGTGCAACAAACAACTTGCTGTCTGTGTGGATGCAGCTTTAAACCTGCATTTTTTGATGGCCATCAAGGGGTAATACCTGTGATTGCAAAAAGAATTCCAGATGTATGGGAAAACAACTCTCTGACTTGAGCTGTGTAAACACTTTCCTGATGACTTTATGGACCAATTTTAGGTCATATCGGAAAAAAACATACAAAGTACCAAACTAACAAAAAAAATATTAAGCTCAGTTTGTTATTTTAGCAACACTATGTTTCATTGGCTCAACAACTTGTGATTGACGAGTTGTCAGGCAAAGAGTGTACAGACTTGAAGTGAGGTCTGCCCTTCTCTCATCACATCCAGTTAAAAAAACACCAAGATGGCGACTGAGAAAACTAATCAAATAGCACCAGCAGACTTGTTCGCAAGCCTCTGCTGGTGCTACCACCAGCAGAGGCTTGCGAAACCCGAGAGAGTAACAATCATGATGTTGAGATCAGCAAATTCCTGGAGGAAGATTGTTGAAACTGTTGAAATGGACATGAGGGAAGTTGCAAAGAAGTGGAAAACGTATAAATATGTTTGCTTTTGTTACAACATCAACAACTACAACAACAAAAAGGACCACAACGAAGAGCAGAGACCCAGAAGTGAGAAAAGTCCCACAAGGTAACTCAAACAACACCAGGCCAGCTATTAAGCTCTATGAGTAATAAATAATTACAAAATGATAATCCCACATACTTAAACATATACTCCTCTATTTAAAAAGTCATTTTAAATTACAAGGAGGTGGCAGATCATTTATTTTAAACGTTAACATCATATTTTGTTGATGGGACAGGCTGAAAGGTCAGGATAGTTGTTGAGTAGCCTACTAATGTTACTGGTATGAGGTTAGTGACACTGCATTAACGTAAAAGTTTTGATCATGTTAGCCACATGTGCGAGTATTTTTGCCTATGAAGCACAGCTAATTTCACACAGCATTCCTAACATAGAGTAGCTCCATGCTCGATTCTTACTGCCTTTGTTATCAGTGAGTATTGGTGGTGCTTTACAACTGGCTCCTATGTACATTTTTCTTTTGTAGGTGTCCGCTGCCACTGTCGACCCATCAATAATCGCAACCTCAAAATTTCAGATGGAGCCTACGGTACAAACAAGTATCACTGCATTTTTAATGTTTTGACATTAAAATATATTATAAGTATTAGCTCTGGTGACATAGTGCACGATCTTGATACTTGCACTCTTTAATCTGACTATATGTAGAGGAGTTTATTTAAACTAGCCAAGCCTGCAGCACATTTTCATCACAGACGTGTGGTTAATTTATCTTGTCATTCTGAATATTTTCATTACACAACTTCATAACAGAAACTTGGTTGTTAATAAACAGTTATCAACAAAATGACACCGTGGGTGTGATGTTTATGTGAAATTACCGTAATGCTGGTATGACCGGTGATAATCGCTAAAAAAATCTGAAACCTGAAATTTTAAACAAGATATGTAAGAAACCTGGTACGTGTACTGATTTCTTTGATTCAGTAATTTAAGATCCCAATTGTAATACATGTTGTACCTTATTGGATTCACATCTTAGCTGTCGATCCAAATTTAACGTTAAACATTTGCCTTCATAATCGTTCATTTATATTTTAAATAAATGTCTGTCTCTCTGTGTATATAATCTTCTGTATATAATACAGGTTAACAACATGCACACAAAAAAATTATAATTAAAAATAAAATTTGCTGTAGGGCTCCTGATGATCGTTAAAAGCTTCTTCAGCATTACAAGAATGAATTATCATCTGAAAAGCAAAAGAACTGGCCTTTGTAATAGATCTTTAAAGAAACATATAAGTGTTAATAATTACTGAATGTGTGAAGATGTTCAGGCAAAGCTTCATTTACATTGGAGGATGGGACACATACTGATCTAAGTCAGATTTTAAAACTTAAAGTGTGTGATAGCTGAAATTGTGGTTTAACACGAACTGTTTTTTTTTTTTTTAAATCTCTAAAAAGATCTTTCCACAGAGTGTAAGCGAGTCTATTTACACTCTCACCTCTCAGTGTCTCAAACTACAGTCTCAAATTTTTCAGCTGCCTCCCTCCTCCTTCTCACTCACACACGGGCTTGTGAGCAGGAGTGTGTTGACGCACACAAACACTCAGCGATACCAGTACCAATATGCAAACAAAAACACAAACAGGGATGCATACACACACACACACACACACACACACACACACACACACACACACACACACACACACACACACACACACACACACTGGCATGGATTAATGTGTTTGGCTCAACCATTTCATTTATTACTGTCGGAGGCCTTTTGTGATGAGGGCATTTTTCAGGTTACTAACCATTATTCCCTCTAGGCCCGGGGCTCCTCAAAGGACTTGCTTGTGTGTGTGCGAGTGTGTATTTGTGTGTGCGCTCATCAATGTGAGCCTTACCCAGCCTCGTGGTTATGGTCCAAACAAGTAGTCAGATATTTTCTCTCTATTCTTCAGGGGATTCACATTGCCATTTTCTGACTGTACTTAATGCTCCCTCCTCATTTGTCAACACATGCCTAAGCAGCTCGAAGCCTGTTTGTTTCGCCATGAAAGGTTTTTTTTTGTACCTCTATCATACCATGAAATATTGCTGAGTGTGCGCTATCCATCAACATACCAAAAGTATCAGAGAGAGGAGTGAGGGAGAGAGAGGGAAAACACACACACACACACACACACACACACACACACACACACACACACACACACACACTGAAACAAGTGGAGGATACCATGTCACTCGTCTCTGTCCTGATCTCCTTCTCTCTCCTTCCCCCTGTGTTTACGCAGTATTTGGATCAGCTGCGGCCCAAATTACATGCAGATAGAGATATAAACTCAAACCACATGGGTCTGCTTCTGCTCTGAATCATGGTTGGCGTTTGGTTGTGTTTTCTTGGGCTTGTTGCCTCGAGAATAAATTAATTCATTGGTTTACTTTTGGTTTTGTTTGTTTGCTGAGGAACATTTGCTTTTTTGGACAGTTAGCTAACGCGGGACACTGACGCAATAGTTAATCAAAACCTGTCGGGAAGTCAAAGACAGGAAGCAGCGAGAGCATCATAAGCAGTCCGCTCTCCTGTTCCTCAGCAATCCGATGCACTTTAACCGTGCAACCGCGAATGAACCATAAGTGCATTGACAACTATTCAAAACAAATTCAGAGGAAGAGGTCAAGGACAGATGTTTCCACATCCTTAAGGTGAAAGAAGAAGAAAACCTTTAACTGCAAACCTTCAAACTGAATCAGCTACAGGGAATGGTAGCTGATAAATGAAAAAGCTTGTTACTGGCTCTAGTTCAGAACTTATTAAAAGAAAGCCACTAAAGCTTAGTCTAATAGTCTGTCATAAATAATTGGCAGCTGAGGTCCATGGATGGGGTTACAGGATTGGGAAGGACTGAGCTTTTTGGATTCAGTTTGCACTGAACCTGATGTAATGGCTGGAATTCGCAAAAGGTTGAATCTACTACCAAACCAAGAGAGTTAGAATAATAGCTGAACAAAAACCTCGCTAGTGCTGGGTTTGATCCCTTTTGCCTTTTAGAACTGCCTTAATCCTTCATGTTACAAATTCAACAACGTGCTGGAAACATTCCTCAGAGATTTTAGCCCTTATTGATATGATGGCATCACACTGTTGCTGTAGATTTATTGGCTGCACATCCATGACGGGAGTCTCTCATTCCACCACATCTCAAGGGTTGCTTTATTGAACTGAGATCTGGTGATGGCGAAGGCCATTTGAGAACAGTGAACTCATTGCCATGTTCAGGAAACAGTTTGATATCTTTTGAGCTTTGTGACATGCTGTGTTATTCTGGTGGAAGCAGAAGATAGGTACACTGTGGTCATAAAGGGATGGGCATAGTCAGCAACCATACACAGGTAGGTTGGTGTTTAAGCAACGCTCAGTTGATACAATTCAAGTTCAATTTTATTTAATCACAATAACAGTTGCCTCAAGGTGCCTTATATTGCAAGGTAAAGACCCTACAATAATACAGAGCAAACAGCGAAAACCACAACAATCATATGACCCCTATGAGCAAGCGCTTTGGACACAGTGGGAAAGAAAAACTCCCTTTTAACAGGAAGAAACCTCAGTAGGCTCAGGGAGGGGTGGACATCGGCAGTGACTGGGAGTGAGCGGATGAAGGCAGCATGCAGCCATGCTGTGACATTGTTTAAACCAAATTTTGACCCTACCATCTAAATGTTGCAACAGAAATAGAGTTTTCCAGTCTTTTGCTGTACAATTTTGGTAAGCGCATGTGAATTTTAGTCTCAGTTGTATGTTTTGTTTTGTTTTTTTGTTTTTCTTGGTGTCCCGTTTGGATCTTTAGCCATCAGAATTGTTGTCTTAAGGCCAAGAAAGATGCCAAGCGGATTTATTTTACCAAGTGGATCATCATGGCCTTGCCATATTGGTCCATTTGATTGACATTTATTATAATTATGAATTAATTTTATTTTCAGTTGCTACAAAATCGGGACAGACATGACTGGGGGATAGGACAGGGAGAAAGAATGAAAGAAAGAGAGGGAGAGAAAGAAAACCAGAGGGGAGAAGAGACGGTGAGAAGGGGGGGGGAAGAAAGAAAAACAAAAACAAACAAAACACCTGGATCACCTGTATGGAGAAAAAAAACAGAAGAGAAAGCAAACAACAAAGAGCAACATAATAATTACAGCACCATCACAATAAACTAGCTAGCAGTAGATAACAGTAGATACTAAATAATAAACGATATTGTGCAGCACGCAAGATAGACAGCGCACAATGTGCTTTGAGGCAGCAGCCAAGAAAGGTGTAGTCCGCGTCTGTGAACACCTGTGTGTACACCTGTGTGCATACCTGTGTGGATCAGCATGCTTGTATTCCAAAGGTTTCTCCATGTAACGATCTGCTAGGAAGTGTGGGGAGCCATAGCCCCGTCCACCAGGGTATGAAGCAGGTATGGAGGAGATCCAGGCCCCAGATATCCAGAGGCCCCAGAGTACAAGGACCTGAGGAGGACCACCAAAGGGGGGGAAACCGTGCCACCCTCCTGGGAAGAGCTGAGTAGAGCCCCAAAGGAGAGGTCACCCCGCAGCTACAGAGCAGAGGCCAGAGGGGGTTGCAGTGGCGTGCCCGCGGGCTCTGCCGGCAGCCAGCTTTGCCAGAGAGGACCGAGCTTCAGGCCCTGAGGCATCCCACCCCCCGGAAGGAGCCCAGCCAGGCCACAGGCGCCCGGCCCCGCCAATCGGCCACCAGGAGTCAGCCGGTACATACATGAGCGCCCAGCCCCAGACGACAAGCACCACCAACACACCAACGTCTGAGGGCATCAGCCACCGGCAGGGAGTGTGGTGAGGGGAGATAGGCCTCCGTACTTTAGAGGGCCTGAGATGTTCCCAGAGAGGCTGAGTCTAAGACCCAACCTGACATATAGACACAGACGAACAGGCACATGCAGACACAAACGTGCATTCCCACCCCATATGCACAACCAAATACTCGGCACTCACCCAACGTGTAGACAGACACAAATAGACACTGCACAGACAGTCGCACTCCCCAAACATATACTCTATATCCCAGGTCCAGGTACCCCCGCCCTCAGAGGGGCAAGCCGCACCTAGACCCAGGAGATGTAACCCTTCTCTCTGGGGTGGAGGCAAGCGGACCACCTCCTTATCTGCAGTAGCAGGGAGGCCCGCATCCCAGACCCCAGTCTGACGGCCAGCACCTCCACCCAGCCCCCCAGCCCTGACGGCTAACAGAACCGGGATGAGTGAAGACCTCAAACCTCCCTACGCCCACTCATATGTAGTGTTGCTGTGTGCTGTTCTAAAGTGCATTTAAAACTCAGGAGAGCATGGTACTAGCTTCCTCTCAGAGAGCAGCACGGCTCTTCCCGAAAACCCTTAGTGTCTAAATGCATTTAAAATTGAGGGTAGTGCACCAGCGCCAGAGGTGGGTTGGAGTACACCGACCATCCTCTGGATGCTGTAAAACGTGCCCACCCCCAAGGCCCTATGTGTATGTGTTATGTGAGAGTGTGAGTAATGTGGATGTCTAGGTTGCAGAATAAAATTGAGGCACAGGCGGCCAGAAGGGGACAGAGGGGGAGTGCCTCCCCTGCACCCTGGTGACATACCTGCACCCCAAGCCCTGCGTGTGTGGGTGGGTGTGGTAGAGCGGGAATAGGGAGGCAGCTGACGATGGGGAGGGAAGAAAGGGAGGGGCAAGCGGCCCCTCCCTGGGGCCAGCTCCCCCGCTGACCCCAGTAGGCACCCCCACACTCTGGAACCCACCAGGGAAAGGGGGCCCAGGCCCATCTGGACCGGGGACCGCAGCACCGCCCAGCCCCACAGAGTCCGGAGCAGCCCACCCGACTCCACCCCAGAGAAAACTGCACCCACCCCATCATCCAATTATCTCCCAAACTACACAAGACAATAGACACCCAGGTTGAGTTCATTCTCCACCTCTCCTATAACTCTCCCCCCACCTGCAGAGTGAGCTCCTGTAGAGAGGGGACCACCTGCAAAGATATAACAACCTCCCCATCAGTTAGAGAGCCCTCTAGTTGGGCCGATGCACCAGAGGTCCCCTGCACTGGGGCTGAGCCCCCCTGCACCCACCCGCCCACTGCTCCGGCGACACAACAGCCAGGACCCAAGCCCCCAAGGCCCGGCCAGCACCCCAGACTGGGGGGCGGAGCACCCCCAGACCCCTAAGCCTCCACGCCCGTCCCGGACCCTCCCAGGGGCAGCCAGGCTACCAGGCCAGTAACCAACGTCCGCCAGCACAGACCCTCCCCCATCTCTGCTGTACGCAGTTGTATGTTTTTAGTCGACAGGAGTGGCACTCAGTCTGGTCTTCCACTGCTATACCCCATCTGCTTCAATGTTCAGAGATGCTCTTCTGCATATCATGGTTCTAAAGAGTAGTTATTTGAGTTACTGTTGACTGTCTGTCTTCTTGAACCAGTCTGAGCATTATCTCTGACTTCTTACTTCAACATTTTCTCCCAGAGATCTGTTGTTCACTGGATATTTTCTCCTTTTCAGGCTATTATTTGTAAACCCAAGAGATTGTTGTGCAGAAAAATCACAGTACAACCATGCTACATTCAAAGCCATGCACTTTTTCATCCCTATTCTGATGCTAAGTTATAACTTCAGCAGGTCATCTTGACCATGGCTAAATGAAATCAGTTGATTAGCTGATCGGAGATTTGTGTTCACAAGGTGACACAGTGATGGTGAGGATTAGCTCAGCAAGCACTGCCAGATATATGATCAGCTGTCAGTGGCAAGGCAGTGGGCGAATCTTTTTCTTAATCAAAGGTCTAAAAATTTTGCATAAAAGCATTATAATTATTTACAAAAGATGTTTACTTTTTTGATCAGAGATTTTCTAAAATGTTGACATTTTAATGATAGGGTGCTTATCAGTGTGAGTCTAAACTACACACAACAAAACCAACTAAATTCTTTCATGCAATAATTTAAGAGATGATAGAGCAAAGAGATAAAGTGGTTTAAAGTCAAAGCTCAGCCTCAGAGATAGACAAATATTTACTGTAACCTGAAAGCTGCTGAATATTGTGGAGATACAAAGCCCAAATTCATTGCAGATTTTAATCAACCTCTCAACCCCCGGTGTTACAGTGTCAACCAACACTGTGCAATGACAGAGTTTCACAAAGCTTGTATTCAGGGCTGCCATTCACAAATAGTCTTTTACCAAGGCCGAAGCACAAAGATGCAGTTGGTGCAAAAACCACAAAAACCCAGACCCCCGAGCAATGGCCAGGTGCAATGTGATCTAATGGCTGTCTTCATATTTCTCTTATAAGTGTCATCAGAGTCCACTGGGACCAATGAGTTCCTTTATGTAGCTTTATATCAGCTAAATTGTGTTTTTGGGCATGATTTCCCCCGCACTGAAAGATGATGATGTCTGGACACTATAAAGGAATTGAAGAGCGGTGTCACGAGATTCAGAATAAGTTCTTCAGTTGCAAACAACACTGACCCTATACACAGGAATCTGTGTAAAAATAGCTTTTGTTTGTATGGGCTTTTACCCAAAAGTCAAAACTGTACACAAATTGTGGAAAAGGGATAATGCGATAGAACGAAAATTATACAAAAACCCCAACATTTTAACCTCAATTGTCTTTTAAAGTTAAAAATAACATTTTCAACTCTCTGATAACACCTCTCAATCAAATGCACGTAACTCTACTTAAGTATTAAAAGTGTAATTAGTATATATATATTTTTTTTTATTTTATTATCTATCTAAATTGAGTTCCAGGTCCTTCCCCCTGTTTACCAGACGTTAAAGTTTTATTTTTACCTTTAAAATTTCCAGATAACATCTTACAAATGAAATCCAAACAGTGTTAGTTTATTTCGATGAACAGTATATTCTCAGAGTGAAACACACTACACTTTTACTAAAAGGTATTAAGATTGATGAGATTTTTGTTCCAGCACATTTGTTCTATTTAATTTCTCACACTTATTTGTATTATTTAAAAAAAAGAGTGACACATCGGTTGCAGTGATATACTACAATGACAGTCCTCACAGCTATTTCACCTCTTACTCACACGCCCCTGGTTTGGCAAGGGCTAAGATATTCCCTGGCTCATGAGAGACCTTTGCCCAAGCATGCAGGCATATTAGCACCATGAGTTTAACTAATGAAATAATTTTCACAGCTAAGTGAACAGCTGCTTTGTGTGTTGAAAAGATAATTACAAAAATGATTATACACAACAATGTAATGTTTTTAAAAGCCCACATTTTCAGTTTGGGGCATTTACTCATAAAATTACATCCATATAAACAGTTTTCTAATGCATTTCTAATATAGTGAAATGACTTGTGTCTTGAGCTATATTGATATTTGCAGCTGGTTAACTCGAAAAATATATAGGAAGATGATGTTCTTTTTCTCTGTGTGAGCTGGCTGCCATGGGATCATCTTCAAATGCACTCGAATTGAACAGATGAGAGATGTAGGCAAGATCTGGAGGTCTGGGAAGCTGGGTCACCTTTATGAAAATTTGCCAATGCACCGAAGGAATACTAAACAAAACCAAAAGCTACCAATAAGAGACTGGTACAGTCTATGTCATGGTTGGAATTGGTACATTATCTGTTTGTATGATGGTCTCTCAGCAAGATCATGCAAAACTACCAAACTTAGTGTGGAGTGAAGTATGGAAAACTGAAGGTGGACTGGGTCTGTCTCATCTGTCTTACTAGCTCATTTTACAAAGTTACAAAAGCCAACAGATTTTAAATAATAGCGAAAAACAATAAAAAGCAAATGAATACAGTGTAATAACATAGTATAATAATGTGTAATCTGAAATGTTACAGTTACTTTAAATGAATGAAATTTGTGTGACAGTTTTCATATCTTTTTCTTTCGGTATGGCAAGTATGTGCACTTTCAACAAGTTGGTGGAAACAGAGATTTTGGTCCACAATACTAAGATTGCATCACATACTTGATGCACATTTAGAAGCTGCACACGATGCAAATCTTCTGCTTCACCACTTCCCACATGTACTCCACTGGAGCATGGCGATTGGTTAACTGTGAAAATCAGGATGGATCCATGTGTACATCAAATTCTGACCCGACCGTCCAAACGGCACAGCAGAAATAGAGACTCATCAGACCTTCCTTTTTACCTTCCTTTCCTGTTGCCATTTTCATTCTTTTTAAATTCTACAAAGCGTTCTGAAATATTCAAACCAGCTCACCTGGTACCAACATCTGGTACCACATTCAGAGCCATATAAACCACCTTTGTTCCCCATTCTGATGATCGGTTTGAAATTTGGTTGGCTGCTGCCATGTGATTGGCTGATTTGATATTTGCATTACCAAGCAGCTGAAGGTGTCTAATGAAGTGTCCCATGAATGTTTGTATATATATTTTACAAATGTCTTTAATAAAAAAACTTCTTTATTAAATTTAAGTGACTCCCACGACACTAGTGGCATTTACTCCCCCCACCCCATTCTCCAGAGTTTAGCCCACATTTGCTTCAGATGGGCTCTAGGAGGTTTAAGACAATTTATTTTCTGGTCAGTGTTCTCGTATGCACCTTCGTCATATGCTATCTAGAACAACTGAGGCCTGCAGTGTACACGGGAGCACAGCTTTATACTGTGTTTGGCTGCTGACCAGAACAGCCTGAGAAGAGAGTGAGATGAGAGCCACGTTTAAAACAATCTACCACGAATTTGTGCTTTTTACTGAGCGTGCAGCCATGTTCAGCAGTTAATCACACACACACTCACACACACATACACTCATTCATCATTAAACAGCATTAAGTTTTCAAAATATGAATAGGGTTACTCAACTGCTAAAACCCGTACTTTTGTACTGTCATCATATCATCAATCATTCTGTTTCCCTGTGCCTCCGTCTTCATACCTGCATCTCTTATTGTGCGTGTGTGTCTGTGCGCACTCTGTAGCTCCAGCTAATGACATAAGTAAGCAGACATGTTCAGCAACATATTGGCGCATGTAAACACTGTACACTGTAGCAGCCACCCCCCGCTTCCTCCTCTTTCCTCCATGCTTTTATCTCTCTTATCTCCTGCCCTCTAAATCTGCTCATCCGTTTCTCTCTGTCTCTACTCATCTCTATCTGTTTATCTGTCTCCCTTCCTTGGGCACTCCAAGCCCTTTCTTCCCTGTTCCCCCTCTTTATTATAATATGCCCTCTTTTTCTCTTCTCGCACCCCGAAACACCTTCGCTGACATTATTTATTTCTCCCCGCAACTCCATCTGTCTGACGATCTGCCTTCCTTTCCAGCCGTTCATCCACCATCATTCTGCTGCTGATGTGCTGTGATGGAGGAAGTAAATAAATAGAACCAAAGCCAGGAATCCTAAAAGATCTGGTCTTTGCATAAAGGACAGTAATTCATCAAGCAGGATCTGCGTCCGGTTCTTCTTCATCGTAGAGAAGAAGATTTATCTTTAATAGTAATAGTCAGGTGATCTAGGAGGGCGGGAGGGAAGGTTTAGCGGGAGAAAAGAAATTATTAAATGTCACCAGTTGATTGATGCCACCTGGGGCTAAGATGCCATCTTTGTTTTGGGCTTAGTGCTCACTGCATTGGCAAAAAGGGAAAAAGTACGAAAGGGAAAGACGGGCAGGAAGGAAGGGATGTTATATCTCGCACTCTTTAAAATAAATAAATAAATAAAATAAAGACCTTGTCCTGTTTGTAGGTGTAAAGTGAGAGATCAGTGTGTTGAATAATTGCAAACAATAGGTGGTGAAAAATGCAGGAAACGTTCTCCGAAGGCACCACCTCATTGTAGAAATCCCCGCACCAAATCCAGGCTTCCTTTAACCAGCCTCCTCCTGGGTAAGTGAGCTCTTTTCTCTCGCCTACCCACCACACCCTCCCCCTACATAACCAATTAGCTCTGAGGCCATAATGGATGTTGTTTGCCGTGTTTCCCTGTCAGCGGATTGAATTAGCGCCTCTGTGTGTGCGAGTGTGTGTGCGTGCGTGAGTGATCATCTTATCGGCTCTTAGTACAGTAATGAAACACAGTTATAAATGGCTGCAATCCTGTTAACAAAACAGCACCTGAGTGCAGCCCGCTAGATAAATCAGAACTGGGCCGCCGCCATGCCGGCCCCGGCGGCTGTTGCTAAGGCGTGGAATCACCAGGAGACAATTGAATCATTTGCTCATTGTCTGATAAAGCGTCTGTCTTTAACAACCGGATCACTGCTATAAAAAAGAGGAGAAAAAATAAGACTGTTTGTTATCTCTGTGCTTCTCCTTTCACAGGATTTAGGAGAGGCCGCGCTGGAGTTCTGTTTTTGTCATCAAACCGATAATACAATAAAACAACAGCATATTTATTTGATTTCCAACATTAAAAAAACAGCCCGCTGCTCTGGTTCTGGTTTTTCTTCACTGCACCACGGTGATATGGATTGTCATGCATACACTCTCTCTCTCTGTCACACACACACACACATGCACAGATTCCCCCATCTTTGTGCTGGGGGACTATTAAAGACAGTGTCTAATGCTGCGACATACTCCAGTGCTCACACACTTAATTGTGTTAATGTTTGAGTTCACATAATCTTTCAGGGCTGTCATTCTCCCCGATTATTCAGCCCTGTTTTCAATTACCGAACGCCTCGGCACTGTAGGCCCAGAATGCATGATATACCTATCCGCGCGCGCGTTGTCTCTGTGTGTTTTCCCGCCGCTGTTTGGGCACGTGAGCAAAATGACTTCAGCTAAACAAAGATTGAGGATGAGGTATAGCGTGAATTATCTCCATGCTGAGTTTTTTTTGTGGTTTTGTTTTTTGTTTATCAGTTAACTCATTTGGCTCCGAAGCTGCGCACATGCGAATGTTTGCGCGCGCATGCACACGCAAGCGTGGTTTCAGCACAGCCATGTGTTTACACAAGCATGCTCGGGCTGTCAACGGCCAGTCAGATGAAAAATTGAACAGCTCCTCCTTAAACTCATTTTGAAATGTGTCTGCAGCAGTTTTGGCTCCAGTCACCGATCACACCACATCATCAGCTATTGTGAATATGAGAAGAGTGAACTGTGTTAGCGTTTCGACACACACGCTAGGAAGCGGAGCGGGAGTCAACTTTACGGGAGTAAGAAAAATAAAAAGCACATAGCACAGTCATTACGTTGTGAGCAGGGCCCACTCAACCAGATCAGTGTGTGTGTGTGAAAACGATAGAAACTGTGTACGTGTGTTTGTGTTTTCTTATGTCAATCATTCATCAGTACCAGTGCTGGCGGTCTATTGAAAGAATGTTCCTAGCATGGTTTACTTACTGTCACACAAAGTCAAATGTGTTACTGTGTACAGCGAGGATTATGGCTGGAAATTCAAGGTTAATCACTGTTGTCCTGTGAAGTTAAAAGCCTTGTATGCCAACTCCCATACAGCCTGAATGTTCCCCAAATATATCTTTCCTGTGTCATCCTGTTCTGTAGTTGGTTAATGATGTGTTGCAGGAGTGCGTTTAAAAAATAATAATAGTAGTAAGATAGTAAGCCAGTGATAAACTGGGGAATTTCCACTTCTAGCAGATGGTGTCATTTCAGTGCATGATGCAAAAAACCAGCAGGCTAATAATACTGGCTTATGGGTAAATATATCTATTTAGCTTTTATTTCTCTGTCATTATTAGAACAGCTCCAGACAAAGGATTTTCCTAGCTGAGTAGCACATTTATGAAATTGATTTGATCATTAAATATAGAGTTTGCTGGGACATTAGAAGGTGTTTTAGGTTCCAGTTTTTAGGTTCAAGTTAAAAACACCTGAAAAAAATCTATGCACTTGGAAAATGAACTAAAATAAGCAAAACATTTAGAGGCTTTAGACATCTCTTATAACCTGCCTGATGTGGCTTTGATGGACATGTTTACTGAGATTTAGTTTTTTCAAAGAGTGTTGGGTTTTGATTGTGATAACTATGTAATTTGTTTAAATCCTGCATTGCTATTCTTGCAATATTAGTCAAAAGACTAAAAACAACACTGAAACTAATAAAAACAAAAAACTTTAAAACAATAAAAAGTTAAAGTGGAATGAATACACCTTCTCTGGAAGCTGACTGAAATTAAACTTAACTGAAAAAAGTAAAAAAAAAAAAAGAAGACGATAAAAATGAAAGCTAATTAGAAAATACAAAACTTCAATAACTGAGCTGCAGAGTGCTCTTCTTTAGACCTTCTTCCTTTTGCTCTTGGCTCTATATGAGACAGGGAGAGGTGTTATCTTTAATATGCCCTGCCCACATACTGTTTAAACCTTCTGTTTGTGAGCAGCAGCCAATCAAAACAAAAGTTAACATAAAAAGGGGGAGCGGGGGCCAAAACACCTGTTTCAGCGTGTGGATGAACTGAAGGACTGGACCAGGGTCAAGTATAACATAATTGCTACAGTATTTTGAATTGGCGATTATTCAAAGTCCAAGAATAAAAATTTGAAGCTGGAAATTAGCATATAGTTCTAGTTTCATGCTGTGCTACATTACAGAGAAATACGAAACCAGAACAGCAATGCACAAACCGAACTAGTTTTTAACAACACTGACAAAAGTGGTACTGATTCAAAAAGTGTTGCAACCAGGAAGAAAACACCCTACCCACGGTGTGTGATCAAACTATCAAAGCTATTGGGGAGTTGCCCAACTATTATGTCTGTAACTGAAGGCATCATGCTGTAATGATGCTAAAAACATCTACCTGGACTGCATTTCATTATAAATGTCCTTTGACAAATAAACAAAAAAACCCCAGAAAGAACGAAAAAACGAATTAGACACTGGATGTGTCCTGTCCCATTTAGAAGCTCCTTTGGAACAGCCCAGCTGCTTTCAAAGCTGTTTGCAGAAATTTGAATGAGTCAGCTAGCGGGTTAGAGTTATTTGGCTAACACATACTTGTGTTGAGTAATGTCAGCCACCATGACTAGACAGACACAAACAGGAATGACTCAGGATCTTGGACTTTGTTAACATGCATGCAGTGGAGCGTTGACAGCTGAACCTCAACAAAACAGCACTGACTGACGTTGTTCAAGGATGCCACAAAGGTATCGCTAGATAAATAAATAAATTCACTGTAATCATAATAACGAAATTCCCGAAAACCTATTTTTAGCAATGAGGTCCAATGTAAACTAAGTTTAAACACACCAACATAAATTTGTTGCATACATGCAGAAGTTTATTTAAACTGTAAATTGCATAATATATATAATATATTACTTACACAGGTCATGGATAACATTGTAACCACCTGCTTAACATTATGTTGATCCCCCTTTTGCTGCCAAAACAGGACTGACTCATCAAAGCACGGACACCGTCAGAACTCCTGAAGATGCCCTCTGGTATCTGGCACCAAGATGTTAGCAACAGATTGTTTAAGTCCTGCTTTTTGCGAGATGGGGCCTTCATGTTTTTCCCGTATCCCATTGATGCTCGGCTGGGTTGAGATCTGGGGAATTTGGAAGCCAAGTCAACACCTCTAACTTGTTGTTGTGCACCAAACCATTCCTAAAGCATTTTTGACACAGCCATCAGGGAATACCGTTTCCATGAAAGGGTGTACATGGTCTACAACAATGCTTAGGTAGGTGGCACGTGTCAAAATAATATCCACATGGACTCAAGGTTGCCGTACAGAACGTCAATCAAAGCCGATGCTTACCAGGTGTTCCCCAATTAAGCATCGCAAGTGCACCTGTCCATCCGTGTGATGTAAAAGAAAATGTGATTGATCACACTAGGCCACTTCCCTCCATAACTCTGTGGTCCGGTTCTGATTGTCACGTGTCCATTGTTGGCGCTTTTGAAGGCAGACAAGGGTTAGCATAGCACCCCGACTGGTCTGTGGCTATGCAGCCCCAAATGCAACAAACTGGTATGCACTGTGTATTCTGACACTTTTCTATCAGAACCAGCATTTACTTTTTCAGCAATCTGAACAAGACTCACTTTGTCTGTTCCCACTGTCTGTGGGAGCTGACCTTCGCTCCCCACACGAATCAGTGAGCCTTGACTGCCCATGACCTGTCGGTGGTTCACCACTGTTCCTTCCTTTGACCACTTTTGATAGATACTGACCACTACAGATGGTTAGATTATGATGATTAATTAAATTATCTTCAAAACCTCAGTCTGGTATGGCAACCTAACTGAGACAGGAACAAACTGGACAGTATCATCAAAATGCTGGAAAAATCACTGGTCTTCATCTGATTTGTTCCAGCTGAAGTACTAATTATTATTAATACTTTTATTATGAATTGATTTGTGACTTGCTCAACCAATGACAATTTTCTACTAATGTTAACAGTGTAATTACTCTAATCCTAACTTGTGTTTAACTTGTAAAAATGCCTGTGTGTGAACATTTCTCTAAGGTTGGTGCTTATTTTTGTTCCCTAAATCTGACCACACTGCTTTAACCAAACAGCATCAGAAAAGACAAAGTCAAAATGAAAGTCAGGAAAAAGTTTATCTCTGGTTTTAGGCCATGTGATTGACGCTAAATGATCATCCAGGTGCTGACGGGCTACCTGTTGCATTAAAATACACCAGAAATGGGTTACTGACTGTGACTAGTTAAGTTGAAAGCGAGAGGTGTATGAGAGGCAAAGTGTATGACTCTGATACCAGAGGATGACTATTTGGCAAGTCTTAGTTTCCAATGAGTGATTATTTCATTTAAAAATGAGGTGCAACAAGAGTTGACACACATCAGTCATGCAGAGACTTCTCCATGTCTCCCTCCATCATCATGTTATCTGAAACACACCTTAGTTGTCCAATGAACGTGTTTTCTGTGTTTTGCATAGCGTGTAGATGAGTTGATTTATAACTCGGTTTACTATCTGTGTAACAGACAAGGAACTCCTCTTCTAGTTTCTGAGGGCGTTTATCTCTCTAAGGCTGTAATGGATGTATTCACACTGTGAACACACAATTTCTATTGTTGTTTTTGATAAGTCAAAGGGGTGTAAAGCAGTTGTAGTGATAGGGAAAGAAAAGAAATCATTGCATAGCTGTGACAGTTTAAAGATTCTCTATACTTCGGTGTTGGTTTTGGGGGTGGGACAACTTACCAGATAGCCTTTGCAGATATTTATATGGTGGCCATGCAGTAAAACTAACTGCTTGGTAGCCTATAAAGAGACATTTCATATAAAACAAATCTTTTCTTTTGCAGTCCTTTGCACAAACAAGTTAACTGATTACACAATCATGGAACATGTATGAGTTGAATCTCTTTTCTCAACAAACCCAAAAAATTAACAACTGACATCTTTGATGGGTATATCCCCCCCCCCAGAAACCAAACTATTGCAAAGAGTGTTGGGTGCAAACACAGTTTCATTTTAACAAAATGTAAATTCAATTCCTCAGTTTCTGAGGAATCCAATTTTCCAGAGCAGGATTTTGCAAGTGTAAACCTCAAACCTTTGCATTTACCTTTCTGTCTGTTCCTTTTTGACAAACTGGGCTAAATAGGTGTTGGGGACAACCCTTTGTAAAACAGGCTGTGGGTCCGGTCAAGGCTGCAGAAGCCTGTTAGAAGAAGGACAGGCTGGGGAGACAACTGAGGTTGTTTGCCATCAGGTGTGTGTGAAGATATCTCCAAACATTTGGACCCTGGAGATAACAACATGCCAGAGAGGGGGAGGCAGAGAGACAGAGATGAGTGTATTTCCCTGGGACCACCTAAGCTGCCTAATCAAGATATGACTCCACTGTGCATGAGTGTGTGCGTGTGTTTGTGTGTGAAAGACAGCGGGAGAGACAGAGTGTGTGTGTGTGTGTGTGTGTGTGCACGTTTCTGCGCCTGAGATAAAAGGCGGAAAATCAGAGGTTTCCCTCATCCTGATCCCTTATAGCAGACTATGTGCCTGTGAGCGTGTGCGCGAATGTGTGTGTGCATGTCTGTGGGTATAGGTATGTGTGTGTGTGTGTGTGTGTGTGTCAGACAACTGGGTAGCTGCTCCCAGAGCCCCCATCACATCACCTAGACCATGGAGACCAGACCTGCACAGGAGTAATGAGCAGTGCGTTGTTGTGTCTATGTCACTCACAATGTGTGTGTGTGTGTGTGTGTGTGTATTTCTGTGGGGGCGAGTGATAAGCGTTAGCACTGTGATGTTGCATTAATTGCGTGCAGAGTCTTTGGTTCCCTCTCGCACAGTTAATGAAGACACGACACGTCGCTCATCCCTCTCCGACGCTGCGCTTTGAGTGCCACTGTGGCCTCCGCTGCATTTGAGCACTGTAATTTGGCTTTTAAATGAAATAAATTAGTTATCTGGGAGATCCTAAGGATTACAATTATCATTATTTTTCCCTTAGTGACAAATGCCACGCTGTGATTGGTTAATGGCTTTCTTCTGAGTGGCAGCCATCCTATGGGGTCGTCCAAACTGAGGAAAATGGAAGGGGAGTGAAAGGCGCCAATCTGTACGACTAATGAGGTGCAATTATATCGCTGACTGTCTGTTGACGTGACCCCACCAAAAACCTTTGCATATACGCACACACACACACACACGCACAAACGCACGTGCTTAAAACAACCCTTGAAAAACACAAATTTAGTTTGTAACTTACTGGATGGCCATGGGACGAAAAAGAATATCTGTGAGTTACTCATTACATTCATCTTTTTACAGGATTAGGATGTATCGTTGTCCATGTTGACCTGGTTAAAGGTCACCATTTGTTACATTACGTTAGTCACTAGTAGCTTAGCAAACACTGAGTGTCTGACCAAACCGTTGGTGGTTGATTTGTGGGAAATGAATGCAGAAGGTTTTACTAACAAAAAAGATATAAGAATAAAAAAAATTAAAGACTAAGAAGAACAAGATCTTTACTTCTGCTGGATCAGCATCAGTCCTTTTAAGTTGTTCATCCTTTGAGAATTTGCAACTGTGTAATAGAAAAGCAAAGCAGGTTATGTTAAGCTTCAGAGACTGTCTCTCTATATCACAGTGCTGTTAGAGAAAGTTTATAGGTTTGTTTCCTTCTGTTTGGGTAATTTTAATGTAAATCTGTTCAGCACGGTGGACAAATCAGCTGATTTAATGTATATAGCCGTGCAGGTCCTTAAGTTTATTTCTGTGTAATCACCTTTTTATATTTATGTGACCTCAGGCAAACAGAAACTTTTTTTAACAGATTTGAACTGACCTAAAAGACATAAGACAGACTGGTAGCTCATATGGTTTAGACACATTATCACGTTTATTTTAAGTGGGATGTAATAACTAGACATGAAGACGGAATACCGTACATACTTTTAGACCAGAAACTTGATATGTGTTTAGATATTTGATGTGTTTAAAAATTCTATCTGGAGTGTGATTAGTTTGCTTCAGACAGTCGATGTAGAACTAACCAACATATATGCTCAAGAGCTGTTTTTGTTTTAGATAATAGGTTCGTTTGAATATTATGTTGTTCTTATGGTCAACAAATCTAACAAAAAGACCATAAACAAACAAACATTTGACACTAACAGCTGCTGTTTGGTCTGACATATTCTTGCTATAGTTTACTTTGTGCAAACATGCAAAAAGCTAAATTTGTGGTCAAAAACTAGAAAAAGCATAAAGGCAGGGAAGAGAAAATGCTGAAAGATGGACTCACAAATTGGCAGTTTGTTGCTAATGACATAATACCAAATAAATAAGTCTTATCTTGTGAGATTTTTTATATGAACTGTTTTGTTTATGCTTTTGCACATTAGCAGAGTTCCAGGGATATGTGGGGTTTTTTTTCTTTGTTTTTTTTGTTTTTTTCTTGCCACAAGTCTGTTTCATTGTGCGGTCTTTCATCCTATCACCGTGGCTACTTCATGCACGTATGCAGGTAAGATGTCAATTATTGTTTGCACATTAATGGAGACTAGAAGTCTTTATGTCTGTGCTAAAAGCAAAGCTGAAGATCGGCTTGAGCAGAATGCACTTCATGGACAAGGCTTGATTTTTCCTGCAGCTCAAGTCATAGAAAGCCTTCCACTCTTCCCTTTGTCTATTTCTCTGAATGCTTCTCTCATTGTCTTCGACTTCTTTCAGATAATCTCATTTAGACTTCCTCTCTTGATTTTCAAGCCTCCTTCTCTCTCTCAGCGGAGCTCCCTGCCTCTCTCCCATGGCTCTGTCTTTCTTGCTCTTTCTCACTCACTTCCTCTAAATGCACACGGTATTGATGTTTTTCCCTCCATCATGGCCCCTGTGATGCTTTCTCTCCTTTTAGCTTTCCCCTTTGTCTCCCACCTTTTATTTGTCAAAGGTTCTCTGCAGTGTTTTCTCCCCAGGTACAGGCTCTCTCATGCACACAGATGTATAGATAAACCAGGGGTTTAACTGAGTTTTTGAAGGGTAAGGCCAATACTGATTTTTTGAAAGTGCTGATGGCCAGTGAACTGCATATATCAACATAGAATATCTATAAAACAAACATTTTCTTGCTGAACTCATATGAAGAATATCATTATAGCCTAAGAGGAAAGCATGACATGTTTCTTTGATTGAAACAAACACAAATATAGCATTTTTAAAATGCCTGAACTGTGTAGTGTTTCTCTTTATTAAAATTCCAACTACTGCTCTGAGAAGAGAAACTATTAAATATAGTTAGGTTCATAATTTGTTGGATAGAGATGCGATTTTTGTAGTTTTGCCTCTGTACACCACCACAGTGGAGTTTCAATCAACAATCAGCACATGATTGAAGTGTAGACTTTATTTCGAGGGGTTTAACCGAAATTGTGGATTAATGTTTAGAAATTAGACATTTGTATACAATGTACCTCAATTTCAGAGCCTCAAAATTAATTGGATAAACTAATAAAGGGTTAAATATAAAGATTGTCTTGAATGCTGTCTCCTTTGCCTGAAGTCTTGGAGCCATGTGCATCGCTAAATGCTTTTTCTCCTCCCTCAGATTCTCCACCAGGCCTTTACTGCGGCCGCTTTCAGGTTTTGCTTGTGGGTCTCTTTGCTCACATTTTTGTTTTCAGTAACTGAAAGTGACTAACTTGGTCATTGAGAAATATCTAATTTCTTTGCTGTGAGAAACTTGATTTTTTTTTTGCAGCAGTATGCTTTAGGTCATTATCCATTTGCACTTTGAAGCCATTCAATCAGTTTTGCAGAGTACTTTCGAGAGCATAGCACTGTACACTTCACAATTCATCCTGCTACTTCCATCAGCAGTCACATCATCCATAAACACTGGTGACCCAGTTCCACTGGCAGCCATACGTCCCCATGCTGTAACATTACCTCCACCATGTTTGACAGATGATGTGGTATGCTTCAGATTATGAACTGTTTCTCTCTTTCTCCTTATTTTTCTCTTCATATCATTCTGGCTCACGTTAATTTTGGTTTCATCTGTTTGTCAGAACTGTGCAGGTTCCTTTAGATGTTTTCTGGCGAAGTCTAATCTGGGCTTCTTGTTCTGGAGTGTAACTAGGGTTTTAAATCTTCTTTATTTCCATTTATGAATGTGTATCTTGATTATAGACAGTGATACACCTGTGATGTTTTTCTTAACCATGGAAATAATTCTGCTATCCTCCACTTTAAGTATCTTTCGTGGTCATTCAGGATACTTGGTGTTGCTAAGCTGGTCACAGCAAAATCTACCAGAGAGTTGATTTAAATGCCCCTAAAACTTTTGCTATAACTCTTCTTTTTTTTTGCACTGGCATCTTTTTATGACTTAAAATTACATTTAACAGCTAAAAAAAATACAATTTCAACATTTATTTCTGCTTTATTTGTCATGAAATAACAAAGAAAGCTGGTCATAAAACTGCTTGACAGTCAATTGTCCAATTCAATTTGAATCTCTGAAAATGTGGACTGTGTGAATGTCTGTAATTCCTTAATAATAATTCCTTAAAACCCTCTAAAAACCATTGAATTAAACTTGAATGACTGCACTTCAGTCTGGTGTTGAGAATTTTTAATCCAATGTGGTGGTAAATAGAAACAAAACTACAAAAACTGTCTGTTTGTGCAGCTGATCTGTGATGATTTGTTGGAAGTTATAACTCACAGAAGGCAGGGCAGACCATTTTGTGAAAGTCAAATACAAAATGAAACCAAATATGGAAATCTTAATCTAAATGTGGAAGAAATCTGGATTCCTGGATAGGGATGTTAAAATGCAGCTGCCTTTCAGGAAATTCAGGTCATCAAAAGAAATGCCATAGGCATGGAGTTTAGGATTAAGTTCATATTAAATGGATTTGTTTGAATGAATTTGAATAAATATCATGGTTAAAAAGGTCTTACACTATTGGAACGTTATACATATTGTTCAGTAAGTAAAGCAGGAAGTACAGGGTGGGCCATTTATATGGATACACCGTAATAAAATGGGAATGGTTGGTGATATTAAAGTCCTGTTTGTGGCACATTAGTATATGTGAGGGGCAAACTCCTCAAGATGGGTGGTGACCATGGTGGCCATTTAGAAGTCGGCCATCTTGGATACAACTTTTGTTTTTTCAATAGGAAGAGGGCCATGTGACACATCAAACTTATGGCTAATGTCACAAGAAAAACAATGGTGTGCTTGGTTTCAACGTAACTTTATTCTTTCATGAGTTATTTACAAGTTTTCTTTGTTCACAGCCATTGACATGTCAAAGAGGTTAACACGTGAGGAGCGGATCGAAATTGTGTTGATATCTGGTAAATGCAATAACTGGGTCATTGCAGCAGATTTCAATGCAAGACCACCCATCTCCCATGCTACAGTCAGCAAACTGCTTGCTAATTTTTGTGAAACTGGTTCAGTGTTAGATTTGCCAAAATGTGGACGCAAGAAAACTGTCACTAATGAAGAAACATCAGTGGCTGTCCTAGCTTCATTCAGCAAGAGCCCACAGCGTAGCACTCGCCGCATGTCACTGGAGAGTGGCATTAGTCGAACATCCCTTCGGCGGATATTAGCTACTCACAAATGGCACCCTTACAAACTCCAGCTACTGCAGCATCTCAACGAGGATGACCCAGATTGGTGCACAGAATTTGCAGAATGGGCAAAACAAAAATTGGAACAGGACCCTCAGTTCACACAGAAGTTTTTGTTCAGTGATGAGGCAAACTTTTATGTGAATGGAGAAGTCCAAGATGGCCGACTTCTAAATGGCCACCATGGTCACCACTCATCTTGAGGAGTTTGCCCCCTCACATATACTAATGTGCCACAAACAGGACTTTGATATCACCAACCATTCCCATTTTATTACGGTGTATCCATATAAATGGCCCACCCTGTAGAGATAAGTAACTTAATACCAGAACAGGGCAGTAACATCTGCCACATTTTTCATTTTGGTAAACAGTTCAGGCCATTAGGCTTCTTGCTCCAGCTTCCTGGCTCTTCTTTTTCCTGTTTAAAATATGTTGTGTTAAGTAACCAGTGGGTGATGTCACCATGGCTACGTCCTTCCTTTAAATACAGGCTATGCTATCTACATATTTCTGTTACACAAGGCCAGTGTCCACATTTCTACAGAAGAAACTGCACATTCCTGCATGCTCCATGCTAAAAGCTTAAAGTGGCACAAGACAAGGGCTCTTTGTTGCATGTATCGCAACATTTCCTGTCTTCCTCTTGGCTAACTACATTATCAATTAAAGGCAAAATGGACTATCCTGTGGACAATCTGAAACAGCTAAAACCTCTGACGTATTACTTACTGTAGATCCTAATAGTACACAGACACTATTGCTTATTTACAACAGCATGACCAAAATGGATTTGTAGTAGTTAATCGAGGACACAATATAACCCTCATGCGAGGGTAAATTTACAGCGACACAGATATTTTGTGGCTGTGATTCAGGTGTAACCTTCATGCTTAATTTCATCATGATATATTGGCCTACCTGTAATAAAGCAGAAACACAGACACACTGAAATGCTCACGCAGCCTTTGCACCCTTTCTTTTGACTGTAAAAAAAGCAGCTGTAATAGAGAGCCGTGCGCCATGTCAAGCTATATTTTACATTTACAAGCGTATCTCACAACAAGCCAATCTAAGGTGGTAAGGCCAGATGAGGCTGGCTGTATCACAGCCCATCTAGTCAGCAGTTGCTTGCTTTATAACGCAGCCTGTATCCAAGCAGAAAGGATATTTAGGGAGCGATATAAAGAGAGATAAATGATGGGTGGCAGGGAGGATGGATGAGCGAGGGAGAGATGTAAGGAGAGAAGGCTCATGTATAAAAGAGGCTGTAAAGAGTGGAGAGGTTGGTTTCAGTGTGTTTAAGAGCTTGGCAGAGGAGCAGCTACCACTACTGCGACTGTGGTTTCTGGGGAATCAATGTCTGTGTGCGCATTTGTGTATGTGTGTGTGTGTGTAATAGGGGGGAAAGGATCCAGGGTATTTTCCTGGCATTTGATGGACAGCTTAACGCGCAGCTTGTAAAAACAGCAGTGCAAAATGTTCCACGTGCCAAGGGACAGGGTAGGTCTCACACACACACATCAGATACACACACACGCGCACAATAAAAGTGAAGTGCACAGTTGTAGTCTTATTTATTAGGGATCCTGTGGTGTGGGTGAACAGTCACTGGGTAGTAGATCAGCCCAGGGTAAAACCAGATGATGTTTTCTTAACATTTCCCCTGATAATTTCCAACATCTCCCTCGCGTAATCACATTTTCAACATTTCCCCATAGGGGAGGGCGAGCCTGTTAAAACCTTCACACTCGTGACCACATAGTCTCAATTAGCCCTCGCTGATATTTTGTGTGCAGCTAATGAGCTCAAGTAGTTTGTGCAACAACTAATGACAGCGAAACTGAGTCACAGAGAAATGGCAGATAGCACTTGGACTTCTCAGACAAGATCACTTTAAAGCCATCGCCTCCCTCACCGTTCACCTCTGCTCCCCTTGCCCTTTATTGTCCATGTCCCATTGGTATCATATCCCCAAACCTTTCATTTTGCTGCGTTACAACCAATGTTGCACAAGTTGTCCATCTCTCTGAACCCCAACTCCTCATTTCTCATTCCTATTTCAGTCTCAACACGAGAATTTTGAACCAGTGTTACAACATTCGGTGTTGTTGCATTTTGTCGGGGGATTGTGTGGTCGAGCAACGATTACAGAAGCTCCTTTGGCAGAGGTATTGCTCTTTTGCATTCCAAAATGAGCAGAAAAAGTAACTTTCTATGTAACATACCGTAAAGGATGAACTTACAAATGTTGTCAGGAAGTGATCTAAAAGCAGAAATGTTAAATGAATAATTTGTCTGTTTTATTTCAGATATCAGAGCTGACATCTTTGTGGATTTGGTTGTGGTCCCCACATGGTTGGATAAAATTGAATAACTCATGACATTTTCAAAGGAGATATTGAATGAACACTGCTGACCTTCAATAAATCCATTCTTAACTCATATGCTATTAAGATAAAAGATGGAGAACATACACAGTTGTGGGGAAGCAGTACCATGTGATTCAGATCATGGGGTTTTGGGGAGAAGCATTTTTAAATCGAGCTGCATGGCCCGGTTAGTCACTTACTTGATCAAGACTGTGATTTCGACAGCAACAGCTGGATAGTTTCCAATATATTTAGCTAAACCCATGTGTTGTGATGTTTGCAATGTAGGCTTTAGGTGAAACTTTTCATCAAAAATTTAAGAGATGGATATTCCAATTTGTACACATATTCATGCTGCACTTAGAATAAACTGTGTCATGTTTGATCATCATCTTTTTATTTGATTCAGTCTTTTATCTGCCCAATATAAAAAAAAAAGTATGATGTAAATGTATGATATATTTAACTGTAAATATCCTTTTGTTGGAGTGAATAAAAGTGAATAGAAGTAAATAAAATATTAAATAGATAGTAAATAAAATAATAATAAAAGACTAGACCCAGTTTTTGTCCTGTCTCCCTCCCCTCCCTCCCAGAGGGCTGCTTCTCCCCGAGTCTGGTTCTGCTGCAGGTTACTTCCTGTTAAAAGGGAGTTTATTTCTTCCCACTGTTGCCATGTGCTTGCTTTTATTATAGAGAAAACTGCTGTGATTTGGCACTATATATACAGTATCTCACAAAAGTGAGTATACCCCTCACATTTTTGTAAATATTTTATTATATCTTTTCATGGGACAACATTGAAGATATGAAAACTTTGATACGAAACTTTGATACAATGTAAAGTAGTCGATGAACACTTTTGTAAAATACATTTCTTCTTTTCTCTATTTACTTACTTTTCAGTCATTGCTTTGTTAAACCCACAATCATACAGCCCTAGATCATCATCTATCATAACGATCATCTAGCAACCATTGATCATGAGTAAAAAATGTGTCTGACCAGCTGGTTGAATGGTCGCTGGTGGTGACCGGTTGAAATTGGTTGCAATGAGGTATACGGTGCAGGACTGAAAACCTCCTTCCAGTTGACACCAACTTGTTTGCAAACACTTGTCAACTTTTCTCAAAGCAGCGCAGCCATCTTTTAGCAACCACAGCAATTACAAAGAGGTTTTTGGTGCAGCACCCTGTTTACAACTGATTTTTACCAGCCAACAACTTCCAACAAACACTTGTCAACTGGTCAGGAAATAGAAATTTTCCCTTAGCAACCGGAGGTTGCCATGGGGTGGTGACCAGTCTAGGCCTCTGTGATTGAAGCTCTAGGTTCAGAAACCAGACTACTTTACTTCCGTGTTTGAAAACTAATAGTTTGATTTAAAATGTGCCTGTTTACATGAATCTGTCATGCTGAAAATTGACACCAAATGATATCAGCTGCATTAAAATGTCTTATTATGAAGGTAAGTCTTGATTTATAGAACATTTTAATCTTTTGGGCTCAGTTTGTCACGTCACAATTTTTGTAAATTTTCTTTGCAAACTCATACTTTATTTATTAAATTTGAATAATGAATATCGAACAATATGAATAGTTTTCAAATATTTGACAACCCCAACTTCAATCATAGAGAATCAAACTATGGCTATTTTAGTTGTAGAAGATAAAAGTGATGAAAATATTTAATAAGTAATGTCACTCATGTCAGTTTATTGTCAAGATTTATGTTTTTTAGGTTAGAAAAGTTCTTTTCTATCATTGTCATTGTTATCTAGTTAACAGGATGTGCAATGATGCCATGTTGAGCTTAGATGTGGGGAAAAAATGCAACACGTGCTTTTATGTTTAAGGTTTGAATTAAGTGTCTAAGAATCGTGTAGTGCCTCAGAGTATTCAAGTGTCTAAAAATGACAGAGGCAGAGACATTTATTTCTGCACCAATGGTTTTTCATTTGCACACATGGCGCATATGGTTTGCCTGAGCATTTAAATCACTGCGTTTTGCTCTGATGAGTAAGTTTGTTACACTGTTTCAATAAAACATCTCTGCTGACAGTGAAGAGAGGTCCAAGAAAAACAGCATACACACACTTTGAATATCAAAACCCATAAGAAACTGTTTTAAATTAACACCTAGAGGATGTTAAATATATACCAGATGACAGAGCTGAAGTCACCTGGCTATGATGATGCTTTTAACGTATTGTGCTCATGGGGCAGAACAAGTCGGTCTCGTGTGTGTGTACAGGGGACTGCGGTGGTGGCTACTGTTTTGTTGTGGCTTCTCAGAATTACAGAGCTCAGATGTTTTAATATTACAAGCAGTGTGTATTTTTTGGCTTTAGCACTTAACTTTTATAAGGTAATCGTTGGCTTTTGCCCTGTGTTTCTTAGTGTTGACCTTTTCCCCATGTCTCCCGTGTTTCCCTGCCCATGCTGCGTCTGTTTTCCAGTGTGTGCTTTGTGTGACTTCTTCCTTTGACTTCCTGTTTTATTTTTATAATCAATTTGTCTTGTGCATCTTTCACTTGTCTTTGCCTGCATTGTGATTGCCTATCACTTCCTCATTAGCATTAGCTGTGTATTTGGGTCCTTTCTGCTGGTGTTTCAGCTTCACTGCTTCCCAGCACCAAGGAGGTCTTACTGCTGAACACCATTGACAACATGTTTTCTGCTTGTGGGTCAGCTGATAACTATCCTTTAGCTGGGATGGCTGCTGCCAGCATCTCTCATAGTCACCAGGTCCAAGCCTGTTCAAAGGTTGATTGACGTGAGGCCGGCTCCTCTTTAGTTTCTAAGCCAGATCCAACCGCTGTCTTGCTTGCTCCAAAGAGTGAGCTGGAGTGCTCAGGATCCTGGCCGGTCTGCTGAGGGATTTTGTCTCCATTGCCAGACTCCTGCCCAGCATTGCTTTCACCATTGCAGCCAGCTCTCCATACTTCTGGGACCCCCTCTTGAGTGGCTTCATCTGCTTCCCATGCCTCTCAGCCTTTCAGCCAAGTTTTCCAGCTCCCCTGCCTTCTATCCCCCGTGGTGTCAGCCATAACCCTTTGCCTCTCTCACCCTTTGCTTGGTGAATTCAGTTCTTATTGTCACATGGTCACATGAAATGAGGCTCCGACATGACATCTGGTGGGTGATTCACACCATGCTGCACCATGCCCTCTCAAACAACTGTGCATGTTCATCTTCTGAGTACCCACTCGCAATATTTTATACCAAACCCTTCAAAAAAGAGACACTGAGAATTGCACTTGTTGTCCAAAATACTGACTTTGCAAGAAAGATAACTTTTCCTGTGTCCATCTATGTCCTCAATATGCTGATTGCTGTGACACACAGGACATCGAGGGGTAGTCTTCACCTTTAACACAACCAATGCCTCTTTTCACAACCACTGACAGAACAACCAATCCGCTCTCTCCCCCTCTCCTCCCCTCCCTCTATCCATACTAGAGTTACTCATAATGAGGAGCTGCCACTCAAACTGCTTCAAGCAGCACTTATTGCAACACCGTCGAGGTTACAGGACAAGCTACCTTAACGTCTCAGTTGCATTTGTTGAATAAGAGTTTTGAGCAATACAATGGGCAAATCTGGAGGAAAGAGTTTGGGAACAAAGACCACCTCTGCTGTTACTCACTGGATGGGCTATATGAAGTGTGGCTTATGAATCGAAACACATGCATTATGCATAATGAACAGAGACTGAAGAGGGGAAAAAAAATGAGAGACACGGAGGAGACATCTTGTCATCACTAAAGGAGAGCGATGGAAAGATGGACAAAGGAGATGTCCCAAGGGAATATGCACTCATTCTGCATGGCTGCCTATCCGTCACCATGGAAACTGTGTGTGTGTGTGTGTGTGTGTGTGTGTGTGTGTGTGTGTGTGTGTGTGTGTGTGTGTGTGTGTGTGTGAACATTTGTGTATGTGTGCACTGGTGACTAACATTGAGCTGTAGGGTGTGTGTTTATTAGGAGGGGTAATAATGTGTAGGTGCCGAACGGCGGGCCTCCTACCGTGTTAGCAAGAATACCTTCGAAACTCTCTATGATCACAGTCGGCGTCACGTGAGTGCGCAGCTGTGTGTGTGTGCGTGCGTGTACAGACAGATTATGTGGATAGAGATCTTATCGTTTTAAAGCAGGACACCAGGCTGATGAGTGATCTGCCGTATGGTGTGATTGATGAAGGACAGACCGATGAACACTTCATGAGATGAAAGGGTGAAGAGGCATCGGCACGCAAACACTGACTCATGCACGCTCATCAGCACACACACCGAAAGACAAAGCCCACGACTGTGAGGCCTGTGATGTGCGTGTAGGTATCACACGTTTATGCTTACTTGAAGAAAACTTACAGAACCAGAGACACATTATGCAAAAACACACACAGGCACTCGAACACACACCTCAGGAGAAGATAAAGGGACGTTTAGAGATGAAATGTTTTCTTTGAGCCAATGGAAACGTGTCATGAATAACACACAGGGGGCTGTACTACCATATGCATGCTCCCAAACACACACTTAGGCTTACACACATGCAAGTATAGCTAGATAAATAAAGACTGACAGGACTCAGAGTAGTTCAGACAGCAGTGACAAAGACAGACTTGTGCCAATGTTCATACATATCATTTATTGTTTTGATGCAAACATTTCCTCCAGAAAGGAGACTTTAAAACATAAAAACAAAATTTACTTTTAATTAAACTCTATATTACCATATCCTAATTATAAGGTAATATGCGGTAATTTCCGGTACTTCCCGACTTTTGGGATAAATAAAGAACTTCTTATCTTTCTCATGTTATCTTATTGTAACATTAATATTTTAACATTTACCCCAATCTAATCCGAACATTACCATACCCTGAGGTCTTGAGGTAATCATATCCAACTGTAATGTAACCATGGGTATAGGCCTACACTATGCACCTCTGAATCAAAGTGTTTAGTCTGCGCAGGTTTCTTTATTTTGATAACCCACCCGATGCTGTGTCCTGTGTCTGCGCCTCTTTTTGATTGCTAACAGTTGCTTCTAGTTTCTGGGAACGATGACGGCTTGCCTGCGAATGCTTGTCCCTTTACTCTCTGAGCTGTAGTAAATGGACTGATTCTTATATAGCGCTTTTCTACTCTCCCAGAGTACTCAAAGCGCTCTATACAACATGTCTCATTCACCCAATCACACCCATTCTCACAAGCACTTTATCTATACATAGTGCTTTCTAAGTACATTCACACACATTCATACTCCGATGGATGCATCGGAGAGCAAGTTGGGGTTAGTATCTTGCCCAAGGATACGTGACATGCAGACTGGAGGAGCCAGGGATCGAACCACCAACCTTCCGATCAGTAGGTGACCAGCTCTACCTCCTGAGCTACAGCCACCCAGTTGAAGGTTGTAGTGAAAGTTGAAAAAGTGAAACATAGATTGGACATGGAAAAAATCAACTTCAAACTGAAAGTTCTACCTTACTGCTCAAACAGAGGTATTTTAAATTATGCAATTTTTACTTTGCAGGTGAGAGGTCTCCATTTTTGGTTTGCTTTTCTTTACCACTTAGCGAGTAGTCGGCAAAGGTTTGCAACTGAGCCGCCCTAAATGCAAACTATGGGTTACAAAGCACCAAAGCAAGCAAAGTTTTCATTGCAGCACAGAATACACAATATGTATCTCTAAGGTTACGTTCACACTGCAGGTCTTAATGCTCAATTCCGATTTTTTGATCAAATCCGATTTTTTTGTCTGCTTGTTCACACTACAAATAAAATGTGACAGCAAACGCGCTCTAGTGTGAACCCACAAAGCGGCCCGCATGCGCAAAAGAAGACGTCACACACAACGCACTCTGTTTAGACCCAGACCAAACAGTATTGTTTGACTGTTTCTGACTTTACGTTTCCCAGTTTTGCTTTAAGTTATAAAGTTATTTTGTTATTTACAAATGGCCAAATAATGATCCTTATTGCTGTTTTAGAGCGGAGCGGTGCTTCAAAGGATAGTTGCAGATTTCTGTCAGAATCTGCAGATTATACAGTACAAATAAAATGTTCACGTTTCTCCAACGTTGTCTTCCCAACAGTTTCACTGACATCTACACTGGATGGCCAGGAAGCGTTCACGATGTCTTCTCAGGCGCTTCTCCGGCGCTGATAATTGGCGTCTGTCTTGTGTCAGTGACGTAAAAGACGGATGTAATGCGACTTGACCGTTCAAACAGCAGTCGCTTTCTAAAACATCGGATATGTATCGGATTCAGTACCACATACAAAAGTGATCCAGATCGGATTTGAAAATATCGGATTTGTGCCGTTCACACTGTCATACCATGATCAGATATGGGTCACATAGGGTCAAAAAAATGCGCTTTCGCCTGCAGTGTGAACGTAGCCTAAGTGGTCAATTTCATGCTAACAACTGTGAGCAAGCTTTCAGAAAAACCGCCTAAAAACTGTGCCAGAATGCACAGGCATATTTGAATAAGCCTTTATCAATTAATTGATTGATTGATTTCACAGCAACTGCCAGCAAACTCCAGCAACTACTTGCAACTGTCTGGGGAAATACCCATTTTTCCCTCATGACTGGTGGTTGCCAGATGGTCACTAAGTGGTCTCTTGGCCCATGTGGCCCTGACACAAACATAGCCGTACCTTGCCTAACCTGGAAGTTCTCCGGATAATATTTGATGTTTTATTCATATAGCACACAAGTGTATAAAATGGACAGGCTAGGAATCAGATCAGTCTTTGTTTTTCTATTGCTTTCTCTCACATAGTCACGCACAGGCACACATACACTTGAAACTCTGGCACCTGAGGAGAGTGCCCTGACTGTGCTGACATGTGGGAGCAGTTACTGCAAGGAGACACTGCCAAGACCGCTCTGGGTGGGGCAAACAGCTGCCAGGGGTACACACACACACACACACACACACACACACACACACTAATCCAAAACCTTCAGTCTTATTCACACACATACTTTTTACTTTCACTACTGCAAGAACGCAACCACAAATTCTCCATACAGCTTCCTCAAACACACACACATAATTCTCACATAATCCTCCTCAGTCTCCCATTGTCATGCAAACACTCACGCACGCACACACACTTTGCTGAGTCAACACGGATAACAAAAAGACCAAAATATAAGCAGGGTTTCCGGGGCCTGTCTTGATTCCTGTTGTCTGACATATAGGAGGCTTAACTGTTCCATTGATTTTGTACTGTATGTTCCTGGTGGTTCGGCCCTGCTCACTCAGTGTGGCGTCTTAATCTCTCAGGATTGTTGTCAGTTGATGAATTGTCATTTATACAGACAGAGAAGAACAGATCTCATCTTTGGGGACCACAAGCGTGAGTTTTAAAACACACAAAGGCAGTTGTCTTTTATGACTCTTACTCTTCGTGCATCTCTCAGCCTTTCATATATTCAGAGTGTGTGGTTTTTTTTAAAATATGAAGCAGGCTCATCAGGGCTAATTCCAGTGCACAAATTATTACATTTACCAATTAAAATCTAAATTGTTTATTCATTTTCAGTCACTTATCACCATGGTAACTACATCTAGACACCATCTCTGTTTATTATTATTATCAATATTTGTACCTGGCTCATCTTGGGATTTCTAATAACTACAGAGTTTCTATGTGTTCTTAATTGCTTTCAAATCTCCCATATGTGTAAATTGGAAAGAAAAAAAGAATCTACCCCAAATTGCCTTTCACATTTTACCAGATATCTGGTGATATTATTTTTGTGTCTCAGTAATTAGAGCTTCTTAAAAAGAGAGAGCACGAAAAAAATTGCCTTGGTTTTCAAAATGTGTTTTTTCTTTCCTACGTGGGATGAGAATGACAAGCTGACTTCTATAAGTAACTGCAGGCAGCTTTTCAAGCTAGTCAACAGAGGAAGCCTGTTGTAAGTTACGTATATTAGGAAGCATGTTTTCTGCGTTTTTTACAGGAGAAGATAATAAAAAATATTATTAATAATAAAAACTATTAAGACGACAGATGCCTCAGTCATTCTTCTAAATACAAAGCAGCACCCAGGGGGCCTTTAGCTTAAAGACTAGAGGGTTGAATAAGTAGCTTGTCTTAAATTCTACCCCATCACCTCTGAACCTCATTAACTAAAATAATTTGTTAGGTTTGGAGTTAGACAAACTCTAGCACTCCCACAAACACTAAGCTGGTTAAGGAGTTAGGAAAATGGATCAGTGGTTGGGCCCGTTGATCCTGGCCAACCAGTATGCTCACTCATCATAAGGGAAGAATAGACATTTCCCAGTGGGGCGCGAGTGGTTTGTGAAAGCTGCTGTATTTCCATACACAACTTAAAGCTACAGCAGTTTTCTCATCAGTCTAAATTTACACACAGAACAACAGCAGCATATAATTTAACCTCCCATAATTCCCCAGATATCCTGACATATGACATAAAACAAGTGGCCTTTTAAGAAACAGTTTCACACAGAAGCGATATGGACTTGTGAGCACGCCACACGTCGATGAAAACTGTTACAGTGATCCTGTGATATAGTATCCATTTAATATGGAATATTGTTTTAAAAAAACCCGATGAAATGTTAGGAAATGGGACCCGACTGTCTGCCTGTTGCATCAATTCACATTTCAAGTGGTGATAGAAGCATGTGAGGTGATAAATCCTCCAACACTGCCACACAGTTCAGGTTTCGCTTTAATTTACTGTACGTGTTACGTCCAGATAGGTGTAATGTTACAGGTATTTTGATGACCCCCACAGTGTAGCTGACAACAGCTCAAGAGGAAAGAACATACAGGCCTGTTTGCGATATGTATATGTGCGTGTGTGTGTGTGCATGTGGGTGGGTGGGTTTACACTAGTTGTTTAATATAAATACACTGTATATATCTTTTCTCCTGCTGTCGCTGGGGTAGAGTTGGCAGGTTTGGCAATCGAGTGTGCCTCTCTTTCACAAACACACACAGATACGTGTAAATTCTTGCCTGCATCAAGATCCTATCATAAATATCACACACACATTCCCGCACTGCTGCTATCAGGTGTCTGCAGATCGGGTTGCTGTGTCCACTAAGACTTTACAAGATGTTTGACCTATTCTGATTGTCGGGGCAGGCGGCCACAAGTCAGCCAAGTCTCCTCTACTATTCCAAATATCAAATACCAGCATCAGTGATAACCGCCAGAACTAGTCTAAGCAATGTACAGCGTGTGCGTGTATGTGTGTGGAGTCTGTTTTAGCTTCATTACAGAAAGCAAACCATTACTTTTCCTGTGGTTTAATAGTGAAATAAGGACATCATGAAAGAAGTTTGGCACTATGTCACCCTGAGACAGCATCCTGGCTGCAAAATCATCCTGATCCTCGCCTCTTCCTCAGCCCCTCTTTCCTCTTTTTTCTTCTCCTTTCGTCACTGTTCTCTTCTTTCTACTCTTGTCACTCTTTTCCCTGCTTCACTGTGTACACAATGTTTGTAATGATAAAGGATTTAACCTTGACATGGAACGGTGTATCAGAAAATACAAATTGATTAAATTGGTCATTTTAATGCAGTTATTTTGAGCAGAATTTTCTCAATTAACTCATATTGTGCTCAAATAAATAACAGTTGCTTTAATGCGTTTTGCATTGCACCATTGAATCACCCCATAAACATTATTTTAGGAGTAATTTATTTTTTCTTGTTACCTTTATCATTCAGACAAAGAAGAAAACAAAATATATTTAAAGACGTCAGCCTTTAATATGCCACATGTAACAATGATTGCTTTGACAAACCACAGCTTTCACAAACAGCAAGACAAACATGTGTAAAATATGCTTTTCTCACCAGTGGCAGCTTTGATACGTCAGCTCTTCATGCTGTCTCTCATTACCAGCTGCAGATTTTATTCTTGGACTCTACCTTTTCTATCTTTTACACGATTCGCAGTTCAAAACAAACCTGATCTTTGGCGCAGCCCTTCAGTTCATCCTCTTTTAAACAATATGTGTTAACACGAATGTGTTAGCTTTTGTCACTTTAAGCCAGGCATTTTACATCCTGGGCCACATACAGCCCACTTTGATTAGAAGTGGGCTGGACCAGTGAAACTCCCCTTTCTGTAAGTGTAAAGAAGTTTAGCCACACATTTAACCCTTGAGGTGTTTTAATATGAAAGAATTGATATTTAAACAATACATGTCAGTTTTTCTACAAAGAAAAGGAAAGCTGCTGTAGTAAACAAAATACGTCTGTCAGCATGACTGTTCTGGCTTTAGTTTTAAGAAATAAATTAGTAAAAATAACAGAAGAAGTTCTGTTAGATCATCATTAACTAAGACTGTTCTGTGATAAATGTGTATTTTATTTAATAATTGAAAGATAATATCCTTTCTTTCTTTTATTTTCTTTGTTATTAAGTGAACCCATAGTAAAAATCATTCAAATCGGACCTCTCTGTCATTTCATTGTTTAGTTCTCATTTACTTTGGTGTATGAAGGAGATGAATTCCCATGGAGGAGATATTAATTAGTAGAAAAGTTGTAAACCTTGTGAAAATACAGGTAAATGTCCAAAATGTACGTCTTCCTTCAAATTTTCCAAAGCTGTTGAATCATCCAGATTCGAGTGTTTGGTGGGCCAAGTCTGGCTACCCGGCCTTTTGTTTGACATCACTGCTTTAAGCTAACGTTCTCCTAAGTTTCTAAATTGGAAAACCTCCTGATTTTGAAGGGCAGAAGAAAGGAACAGCAGGTGAGTGGGGCTCTGAGCTCACAGGCAGAGCTCTGTGCTCGAGATTACCATATCGAGGAGATACACTCTCAGTATAACAGTATATTTAGAGCAGTAGGAACCTTCCACTTTTGGCTCACAGGAATTTATTGTAGTTGTACTGACATCTTTATTTAACATTTTGACCATGTTTAATAGCAGGGCCAACTGTTATAACAATACATATCCATCTATCTTCTTATCCAGTTCACGGTTACAGAGAGGCTGGAGCCAAAATTTCACAAGGTTAAAGGAAGAGTACAGCATGGACAGGTTACCAATCTTGTCATGGTTCTTCTCTATCCTCAGGTTCTGCTTCTTTCACTTTCACTGCTACTCAGTGTTCTAATTCAGTAATATTGGTCTCTTAGTTTAACACCGTGTTGTTCGCTAACTCGTACGTTCCTGACCCGTTTGGGGATTCTGCTTTTGGTTAAACTTTACTGACCCCTCCTCTCCCTAACAAAGAAACACGAGCCTGTTGAAGAAAAGGGAATCATTCCCAGCAAGTATCTGCAGAAAATATTTGCAGTTCTACCCATGAAAGCAACCGCAACCGTCCGGTGCCTGCAACCTGAGAGAACAATGAACACTTACCTGTCATACCACATTTAACTCGACTTGAACCTGCAAAAAGAAAGAAAACCTTTGTTTGAACAACACTTTTAGCAGCATTCAAAAGCGTTAATTAAAGACTTTTTCTAGCTGTTTTTGGACTAAAGGAAGCTAGAGAACCGAGCCACATTAGGTCTACTTTAATGATCTAATGATGATAGAATAATCTAATGGCCAAGTGTAGATGTCTTAAAAGTCTTAAAAGTATAAAAACAGTGTATTTTGTGTACAGAATACACTGTTTATTATGATCCCCGAACAGTAATGCAGAATGGCAGCTATAAAATTAATGCCCAGTTCTCTGAGGAACTGACACCAAATCCTGATATTTACTGCCTTAAACCTGTCAAATATTTTTACTCATATGTTAAGCTGAAAACATGGCCGTATCATTGACACTTGGCCAGTTATCTGTGGGAATTCAGAAGAAAGTACAAGCCTAATGTTTTCCTTTAAATATTCCATGTAATGGTCCAGAGTCAAGTCATAAAACTGGGGGAAATGGAACAGTGGACGCTTGTTGGTGTTGTAATGTAGGAAGACATGGACATGACTTCCACACTGCCAAGAATCCATGATTTATGTAAGCCTTCCATCTGTTTCCACAGAATACGTTGCACAACTACAAATGAGTCAGGCTGGCTATAGGGACATCTACAGTATCACACACACACACACACACACACACACACACACACACACACACACACACACACACACACACACACACACACACACACACACACACAGATAGTAAGATGGATCATTGTGACGAGCTCTCTGTGGCTCAGATGAACGATGGATGAGGTGATGCAGAGAAGCCGCTGATCTCCTTACTCCCACACTGAGTGACCTGAATATACACAAGCTCGCACACGCATATAAAACTTCACGCACACATACACGTACCAACTATCTGCACACACATGCAGCATCCCGCTGCAGCTGACAGCCATTCATTCACTCTGGTGACATGCTCGGGCTATATCTAAATAGAGGGCTTTCTCTGGATTGGACCCACCCATCCCCCACCTCCTGGCATCACACACACATGCATACACACATATGCATCTTAGGTACACACTTTTCCTGTATCAGTCTGCCAAATTTCGCTGTTTCTCAACTCAGTGGATTGCTGAGGTGAGCATGCTTCAGATGTTGTGCCTTTGCACAAACCTACACCTGAAAACAGAGATATGCAACGAAAACTGCCACACCTTTCTATGACACCTTGACCCATTGCACACGCGCTCGCGCACACACACACACGCACACACACACACACACACACACACACACACACACACACACACACACACACACACACACACACACACAAGTCAGCTTTCAGCATGTTTGCTCTAACAATGTGAAAGCCCTCTCTCATTAACCCAAAGGGCACCCGAGCCTCCCATTGTGGCCCTATCTCCTGCAGCATTCTGGGTAAAGTAGTTTAACAATGTCAACCAGATAAGCCCAGTGCAAACCTGCTGATAAGGAGTCAAAGACTGCACTTAACGTGTGTGTGTTTTGAAGGCGTCGGTTGATTGAGTGGCCGATGAGGAGGATGTAAAAGACCAACAGTAAGCAGAAAGGGAGCATGTGTGTGTGTGTGGTGGGAGTACTGTTTCATATCTTTGTAATAACAAGTCAAACTGCCGAAACAGCTAAATGCAAAAGACAAAAGAAACGCAAATATGCACACATACCACTGGCCCCTATTTGAATGTGGGTATGTATGGCCAAGGACCATGAGTAAAGTTGTTATGTATTGACAAGCAAAACAGACGCTGGCCCGAGTTTTAAAATGGAAAAAACTGTGAAGGAGGGGCTGCCATTTAAAAAAAACAAAAAAACAAACCACAGCTCAGAGTAGAAAAAGTTTATGACCGATGTTCAAGGCAATGCAAGGGGCCACAAGGCAACTGGATTGTAATTTGAGGTCAAAGGTAAAGTAGAAGTTTGCCGTGAGCGGCATAACAAAAGGCTCAATGCGATACAAAAGGTGTGAATATGTTGCAGGAAGTCTTGAATAAAGCACCAGCAAATTTGCAAACTTTGGCCCAGGCAGTCCACAGCCTGCAGGGGGGATATAATCTCAACTGTTCTTGGGTAATACACACACACACTAGCAGAAAACCCATGCAGTGCAGGAATGCACTGACATAATTTATTTATAGTGGTTTATAGACTCTCACATGAGCTGTGTGCTAGCACAAAAATGCAGAGTGCAGATTTGAAATCTTTGCCAGCTGAAATCTGATATCCTCCCTTTGTTCTCTTAATGATCCTGTTCTGTTTTTTTATTATTCTGAATACCTGACCCACCTGTAGAGCCTGCAGAGACTTTATCCCGTCGTCTCTCATGAAACACCCTAAGATACAGTTGCCCTTTCTCTCCCCATTCTTCCTCCTCTATCGGCTACAGCTATAGTTTCAAATTGCTTCCTCCTCTCGTGTTCCCCCACCTACTCGCCTCCTCATTCTTGCTTTCTTCTGCGGTCCATTTTCTTACAGCAGACAAATGATCGGCATTGATGATCACTGGGAGGTATTCAACGAGCTCACAGCCAACAGTAAGGTGGAGGGAGGGCGTGGAGTGGGGAAAGAAACAACTGACATGCTTTTATTTTGTAAGAATTCTTCTTTTTTTTTAATGAAACACAAAAAAGGCAATAAAATTAAGATAAATATTTTTTTTTCTTTTTGTACATGAGGAAATATTTAAGTTATATTTCCATAGCATGACTGAAATCACATAATATATTTTAGTAGGCAATCTCAACCATACAAAACAGGTTCCAGTGGGTCTATAAAAAGAAAGAACAAAAACAAAAGTTGCTTCTGTCAAAATGTGATGTTTAGAACTGAATCCAGTGTTTCTTAAAGAAAAGCTTTAAATCTCTCTTTTTTCATTTTTTTTAAAATTAAAGACCCATAAAAGTAATATTTCCAAACTGAGTTTCACATTAGTTTCCATTTAAAGCTTTTGCTTTGCAGTGTAACAGGAACAATGTTGTTAAAAGTCAGTTAAAAAAAAAAAGGAGGGGGGGGGGGGTTGCATTCATGTTCTTCCCCCTTTACATCCGACACACAGACAGCCAGCACAGGCTTGCATAAACAAGAACAGAATGGTAAATGACGAAAACAAACAAACATAAAAAGACAAAAGACAACACACACACGCCCACACACACCCACACACACACACATATAGACATTTTTTGGCAAAGCAGGAATAAAAGTGACAAGAAGCATAAGTCATGATTGGATCCTTGTTTTTTTTGTTTTTTTTGTCCCTCGGCATTGTCCGATTGATTGGCTCTGATTGTCCTTCACAGTCACGTGACGCCATTTCTGGTTGCCATTGAGACCTCAAGTGCATCAGCCGGGCGGTGTGCAGACAATGTTGCTGCAACAGGGGCCGTCATAGCAACGCCGGATGTACGCGAGCGGACAACAAGAGGGAACTCTGTCGAATACCTCGGTGATTGCAGAGGTCCCAGATTCAGATTTGATTGAGCGTCTTTCATAAAATTGTTTCTTTCTTCCTTTTTTCCTCCTTCTTCTAATGTGGTGAAGCGTAAACTCACAGGTGCTTTGGTATGTTTCTTTTTGCTGCCGGATAAATATCTACATTTTATAATACAGGCTAGAATAGATACAGAAGATTCTTTCAGGATCGCAGAACAGCAGAAAGTCAGCTTGCTTTTTCCAGTATTTGTAAAAAAAAAAAATTAAATACAAATGAAAAACAAAACAAAACAAGGAAATGCACATTCTTAACCTAACGGAGTAAAATATAAAGAGAAAAAAGAAAGAAAGAACTGGACACAAGTAGAAAGAGCTTTTTTGTCTGATTACATTATAAAAAAAATTTCCCAAATACCCTTTCTACATATTTACCCTTTGCCTAAAGCAGAGGCTACAACCACAAAGTCATCACATCAGTCATACAGTCTGATGTCCAATCCAAACATCTGATACTGTTCAGTGCATTGAGAGCGAAGAAACCTCTGCTAGAGGCTGACATCCCTCCCCACCCCCCGCCCACCCCAGACTCACCCACACACCCTAAAAAAATCTAAATAAAATAATCTTCTCTGCAAAAAGAAAAACAAGAAATAAGAACAAATATATACTATTTACATCATGTAATCCTTCCCATAATGCTGTACAAAGCGCAGGCGCGCTCTCACGCACACATATGAACGCACACCCAACATGCACGCACAGTTCAAATAAACAATCCAACTACCTGTACATGTGTCTCCGCACCCGAGCAGGGGCATGCGAGAGAGAGAGGTATTGATGTGTATGGCTTGAAAAGAGCAAAAAAATTTAATGTTGTGTTTCAGTCGCAAAGACTGAAAACTGCACGTTTAATAGTACTGGGCTGATTAATATTCAGAGGCATGCCCACCCGTGTGCCATGACGTCGACATCTTTGCTGTATGAGCACACCCGTCCATGACCACACACACACACACATACGCACGCACACGCGCACACACGTACAGTATAAACACACGCTAAAGCACTATTTACTTAGAGCTAATTATATGTCAAACAGGGTCATCGCAGCCACTCTGCAAACACAAATACGCACATTTAAACACACAGTCCAAACTACAGTGTTTATTGGTCCTGTTGGATATCTTTCAATCTCCGCGTTGTAGTTACACTACCAGTATAAGACCATTAAAACCATCCAAACCAGTGTGGTTTACAGCATGTCTCTCCTTAGCAGACGCTCTCTGCTGCTCTCTTTGTTTCAGGAAGCCAAGTCTCCGTTATGCCTCCAGAAATACTACACTCCAAAGTGCTCATGTCCTTGGTTTTTCTACTTGTTTTGCAGCGATCTCGCCACAATTACAAGATGCTCTGATAAAGTGGTTAAATTTGACGTCGATCAGATTTTTCCTCGGAACAAACCAGTCTCCTCTTAAGTGCCAGTGTTGCCAGGCTTTATCTGGCGGGCTAGCGCCTTTTCTCGTGTAAATCAGTAACCAAAGCCCTCCGTTCTTTGTCCTGATTTGTCTTTGTCCCCCTGTTGTCTTCTGAAGAACCATCCTGGAAACTCCGGAGACAAGGTCAGTTTTCTGATTTCTTCCTAGCTGGTGGTGCTAGGACACAATAGCCATGCCATCTGCACTGACCAGCTGGCCTGTAGTTGGTTCATAAGTTCCGGCCAGATAGAAGAGGTCATTAGCCGTGGTACCCGGCTTGTGTTCGCGCATCAGGTGATCATACTCAGCCTTACTGACCACCTGACACCGATGGGAAATTGTCTGCACATCGTTCTCATCCTCGTGGCTCGACTGATACAAGGCATTCTGGAAGAGAGACAATCGGAAGAATAGAATAATGTCATATTTAAACAGATTTTCATGCTTTTTGTTGTGTGTTTTTGTTGTTGTAGTGTTTTCACTCCTACAAATACCTTTTTGATTGTGGGGTTTTCAATGAGAAAATTTGAGGTTTTGAAAGTGTTCATGGTAGTTTTGTCTTTGCTCATACAATATATGCTCCTGCTCAGTCTAAACATCTTGCTTTTTCTTCTTTATTCCAAATAAACCATTTCTTTTCCAGAAATATAAAATGCACGACTATGTAAAGCTTAGATTAATCTTGAGTCACCGTACGCTTAGTTTTTAGAGATCTGCAAATATTAATAGCTTTATGATCTAAGTGGAAGTTCAATCATCTGGGGGTACGGAATAAAAAGAAGTAATATATGCTCATGAAAACTTCACAGTCTTGTTAATTTGGCCATTTCCCTTCCAGAAATTCTGCATGCACTTCCCACTTTTTACCTTGCCGTCACGGTGTCGCTTCCCCAGGCGAGTCTCCTCTGGGTGGTAGAACCACTTGACCCTGACCACCATACTGGAGCTCCATGACTCCCAGAGGCTCTCCACTCTGCCCACATAGGGCAGCTGGGGCCGGCCGGGTGACAAGAACACAGCGCAGTCCCCGACACGCACTGTTTCTTTGCCCCGCACAATGGCCTTGTAGAAAAGCTTGCGGGCTTTACCCTTCAGACCTCTCCTCTGTGAAGGAAAGAGAAAACAGCACTCAGTTGATTTAGACAGTTTCTACAGTTTGTTTCATCACCAGAGCAGACTAGGGCAAGGTTCAGTATAATTTACCAATCCAACAAAATCTGTGCAACACAAAAGAAAAAAAGAAAAAAAAAAGAAAAGAGAAAAAAACCCAGCCCAGTCAGCTTCATTTTTTTAGTATAATCTTAAGGTATGGATATTTCTATCTTCAATAATCTATATTTGGCAACGTGGCTTTGTTTTGGGACCATCCGAAGCTGGATGTGGGAAAAGTGGCAGTAAGAAAAAGAAGAATCAATGACATCAGTGACAACAATGATAAAGTCAAATACAACACGAAAGGAAAAGCTAGGATACAGATGGGCTGCAAGGTGGCTTGCAGATGCACACCAGCTGCAAACAGACAAAAGCAAATGAAATGCACCATTCAAACCATTGAGCTGAACTTGAATTAATTCTATGCTCGGTCAACTCCACATTTTTAAGGTTTTTGTAAGCTTTTGTGTTTTGTTTTGTTTTTTTTTTGTTTTTTTTACATTTTCTATTTACTAGTGTGTGTTTTTCTCAGGGCCACCATAATGTATTCATCTAACATACTTTTAGTGGATGATTTCCAGCACCTAACATTTACAATAACACCAGTAATCCTCTCTGATAAAGCAATAATACTGAATCTTATGCACAAGTTGAGTAATGTACCTATATTTGTGCTGCACCTTTTGATTTACTGACCGAAGGGTCAGTTTCTTTTCGAGCTGCACGTCTCAGACGACAGATGTAGTGGTGTTTACTAAGCAAACAGCGTGATAGGATGAAAGAAGAGAATGGCAGCGGTTGTTCAAAAGGTTTTGTTCTGTTATCTCGGGACTGCAACTTAATAAACTGGATAACAATTTCACAGATTAAGCACACCAACTAAGATAGATTGCTAATGTGTACAAAGTCTGAAGCAGAATACGCAATCTGAGATAGACCATATTTGATCATCGCATTTACCGTGTGTAATCAAGGTATGACACGGCAGAAACTGGAGCAACAATCAGTAACCTACTTAGATCGGAGGACTCAAGTAGGATACTGATACTCGACAAGTCTGGCAAGACCCCTTTAGTCAATATATGGTTGACTGATGAGGTTTATTTTGGTGGTGTGACTCTGGCCTTTCATTTGCTTATATGGAAGGTCAAAATGCTGGAAAAGCAGCAGAACTGAGCAAGCATCAGTGACAACAGACAAAGCTGAAGTCAGAAACACCAAGAACATCGTGAAATATAGGATCTCGGCTAGAGGTCGGTTGCCAAGCTACTTGCAGAACAAATGTATGAGCCTTATGCAGGTTAAATAGCACCGTATACGATTTTCCAGCAGGACTCACAGACACATATGGACTGAGCCAGCAGGTTTAGATCAGCTGATTTTGTAAAAGCAATAAAAGCAAAATAATATATTTGCATTATGAAACAAATGACTTAGAGAACGTAATTAGAAATCAAAGCTGCTCGGAAATTCTCACAATGACAAAAAAGCTGAAACAGTGCCAAAAAACAGTCTGGGAACACAATAGACTAATCAATAAACACTGATTACTCACAAATAGCCATCTCTTAAGCCTTGTTAAACACTGATAAAAAGTAGTCAAATACTACACAAATCTTCTTACCTGTGTGGGGTTGCCGGACCATTTCCAGAGCTGGCGTCCAGGCAGTAGAGGAGCCATGTTGGGCAGGGGCTCGGGTGAAGACATCCTCTGCTTCTTAGCTGTTGCCGGGTCCTTAGAGGCAGGTTTCAGCTGCTGGCGGCCAGCACTGCTTTGACTGTGATGGTGGGTATTGGGACCATCCTTCCTCTTTAACTGGTTCTTAGCTGTGCTGCTGCTGTTACTCATCATACTTCCTTTTGATACGTAGTCCTTTCTGTCTTCTACTCTGTCGGCTCTCATCTTTGAGCTCATGGCCATGTTGGCTTTTGTCACATAGCCATGAGCTGGAGATGAAGAAGATGGAGAGGAGTTGGAGGTGGCAAGATCAGGGCTCAGGAGATCAGAGTTCATGCTCTGTCTGTGCTTTTGTTTGTCCTGTTGGAGCAGTGCACGGCGCAGCAGCACGGAGGAGGACTCTTCATCAGAGGAGTAGGAGGAGTCATTGTCGGAGGAACAGAGGGATGAAGAGGAGATGGAGCCGGAAGAGGAAGAGGAGGAGGAAGATGATGAGAAACAGATGGCGTGACGAGACAGAAAACGACCACCCCGATGGGACGAGACAGTTCTTCTTCGTGTGTCAGGGTCTTGACCGTCATCCTCATCATCCTCATCCAGCTCCGAGTAAGAGCTTGGACAGTCACTCGGGTAGTCCAAACTGTAATCTCCGCCTTGAACTCCGAGACCAGCCGATAGAAGATCCTTTCTCAGATGTGGAACGCCTTTTACAGGAGCCTTAGAGCGGGCCCCGCCACTGTCTCTTTCCCCTCCTCCCTTCTTGCCATCTTTCACCAGCAGGGAGGGTTGGATGTATCGCAGCGGTGCCCCTGTGGAGGCGTGGCTCTTCCCTATTCTCACTGCAGCCCCCCCTAGTCGAAGCAAGGCTTTGCCATTCTTTGTTTTAGGAGAGGTCACTCCTTCGTGGTCTAACTTCACAAGAAAGTGTTTCCTGTCACGTTCACTCGCTGGCTTCCGGCTCCCAGCTGTCATACCCATGGTGACAGACGAGGAGCAAGAAGAAGACGAGGAGTCCCGGAGCCCCATGGAGGCTACTGCGTTAACTGGTCTCCCAGATCCAGAGTTTCCACCACTTCCAAAGGTAGAGTACCCATTAGCAATACTACTGAATGAGTCAACTTCAAAAGGAGAGCCAAAGATGCCTTTGATAGGGGTTGGTGGAGCCAAAGAGTGGGAGGAAGGCCGATGAAATAACCCCAAGTCTCGCTCTCTGATCTTTTTCTGGGTCTTACGGGACGTCCCATTGAAAAGGAAGAAATCCACTGGCGGTCTCTTCCTGGGAACGCACCAGTTCAGCATGGAAGAGCTGCCTTTTGTTATGGTGTCAGTCACTGATGTCGGTGTGCTGGTAGTCTTAGGCACCGAATGTATTTTCTTCGGTCTACCAACTGTAAAAGGAGCCAGCACCAGAGGGAAGTTAATATCAGTAGAAAATGTCAGGTCTAACGAACAAACTATGATTAATTGTGGAAGTAAGGGCTTTAGTGAAACTTAATATCTTTATCTCCTTCATCTTCACCTGCCTAAGTTTCAACATATCCATTACTCAAACTACAACAAACCTGGTAAACCTGTCTCTCCTCCCAGTTTTATTGTCACTCTTACTTTGAGATCAGTTACTTGTTTGTTGCTTAACTTCACAAAGGACACCGACGACATTTGATGAAATCATGATTTATGTAGATAGTCTACACTTAGGCAAAATGACAGGTGGCTAACTAGGAATGTAAATTTATGAGTCTTTGGGTATTGAACCTGCACTCTGAGCTCCTGATTATTAGCTGATAGTTGGAACAGTAAGAGGCTTTGCTTCGCATGTATGCATGTGGATCTGCACTTCTCAGGCAGTATATATGTTAAAGCCTAAGAGATATTCAGTCCCTACAGATTCAACTAAGCCTTCGTTCCTTTTGTCCTACCTGGTCTTTTTTCCTGAGGCCTTCCTTCTGACTCATTGGGTGGTTTTTCTGTGTCTTTCTTCTCCTGGGTGGAGCTTCGTCGACCTCGTCGTCCAGGAGAGATCAGAAGCGCTGGAGAGGGTTCAGCACCTGACAGAAAAGGGTTGATAAGTGATTTATACATATACATATATACATATATATATATATATAAAAACACCCAGCACGCCCCTGCAGGCGGTTTATCCTTCAAGCTCGGGTCCTCTACCAGAGGCCTGGGAGCTTGAGGGTCCTGCGCAGTATCTTAGCTGTTCCCAGGACTGCGCTCTTCTGGACAGAGATCTCCGATGTTGTTCCCGGGATCTGCTGGAGCCACTCGCCTAGCTTGGGAGTCACCGCACCTAGTGCTCCGATTACCACGGGGACCACCGTTACCTTCACCCTCCACATCCTCTCGAGCTCTTCTCTGAGCCCTTGGTATTTCTCCAGCTTCTCGTGTTCCTTCTTCCTGATATTGCTGTCATTCGGAACCGCTACATCGATCACTACGGCCGTCTTCTTCTGTTTGTTTATATGTTTATATATATATATATATATATATATATATATATATATATATATATATATATATATATATATATATATATATATATATATGTAATACACTTGTGCACTGCTTCTTTTTTCAATAACTCCTATAGTCAAAGCCATACTCACAGCGAATTTGGTATCCGGGGGGCAGAAGCCTGATGTTCACAAGGGAGATCCTTCCTCTGTCACCATCATCAAACTCCACCATCACACTGCCGTCCTTCTCCTCCTCACCTGGACCTCCTAATTGCCCAACACAGTAGGGAGAACATGGGTTGCTGGAAAGATTTGTTATTGCGTGCAGAGTGAGGCGATTGGCATGTGTAACTCACCTCGGTGGACGTAGCCAGGGTAGAGGCAACGGGAGCGCTCACTCCAGTAGGCACACACTCGCGTCCCTGCAGTCAGGATGGCCTCGGTCTGTGGCCTCACATCCAGCACCTGGTAAAGAGAGAAAAAAATTGCAAAACTTTTCAGATGAAGGTCATCACAAACCTGCAAACGTTATACAGGCTAAGGGGTCTCACTTACTGCTTCCTGTAGCAGTTGCTCCAGCGAGTATATCCTGGGGCGATTACCTCGTTCCCCTTCAATTACAACACTAAATCTAAAAAAAAAAATTAAAACATTGAAAAAAAACTGTAATTTTAATTTATGAGTTCCAATTTTTAACAGTTTTTATTGTTACATTTCAAAGCAGTCTTCTGGGAACCAAGAAAAGGGGTTTTGTCCTAAGGCTTTGCAATTATCTCAGCAACTTGTTTGTCAGGATTCTCACAGCTGCCAGGCATTTAAATATGCTCGGTTTTCGAGTGTTTTGAAAATCACACTCTTGCTGCTAAATGCCTTCTTGGTGATAAATTCCGCAGTTTTCGCCTCTCGAAAAACACTCCAGATCTCATGATTAATAAACAATTTATCAATCCCTCAAATAAAGATACCTGTATTTGAGGGATTGATATGTCACATTGTTGCATTGACAAGCACATTTGTGATAAAAACAAAAAAACAGAAAGTGGAAATGCCTTATGCACTACTAACAGGAAAATGGGGTCTTACATATCAGGCAGGTCCAAAGTTTGGACACAGGCGGCATACAGCAGCTCGTCCTCCTTGGAGATGAGGATCTTCAGTCCATCTACCAACATCTCTTTACTTAACACACAGTTTGGCAGAGCTATGGAGGGAGTAGAAAGATGGATTGAAGAAGAAAAAAGCTGAAATATACAAAATTTGAGCATGCACTGAGTGAGCTCGTCAGTTTCGGTGTAACGTGAGGAGATGGACGCAGGAGCAGACACGGAGCATTTGTGTGTGGTAAAGCAAGCCTGTGATTCTGTGTAATACTAAGTTATATGTCAGCGTTTATACTTACCAGGTATTCTGGAAGGCATGTTGGGAGGAAGATGAACCAGCAGCTTTTTGGCCTCCTCTTCTTCATCCTCCTCTCCCTCAGAGAAGCTACTCTCTTCATCCAAGCGAAAGCCATCATCAGCTGCGAAGCTTTGCAGAAGTCTGCTCACGGCATAACCCTTTTCCTAAAAGAGAAACCGGACATTACATCAGTGGTCAGAAAGCAGGATGTGGTAGTACACAAACTAATTATCAGTACACAGGACCTGCAGACAACTAAAAGAGTCGTTTCAGTCTGATGTAACTGATGTGGTTAATGCATCATTGGAAAGTAACCCCAGGCGTCAATGTCTTTTGTAATGTGATACATCATTAAAGCCTCAAGGATGTTGTTTGTTTTGTTTTGTTTTTCTTGGTTTATTTTTATTTAAATTTTTAGTTTTTACACTTGCCATTGTTTGTGCACAGGCGGCACATATTGCACATCCACCTTATTGATGGAGGACTCTTGACCTGAGGTGGACGTTCTCACCATCGCGTACGAACATAAACGCACACCAGATACTACCCATCTCCAGACCGGTTTCAGCTAGTTTATCCAAAGATGACAGATGACTGACGAAGTAAGTAAGCTCGCCCAACAGGTTTCTGCTTGTATTTAGGCTTTCCGAAGAAGAGCGTTCATAATATTTGACGTGTGTGTTAGGTTTTCCACATCAAGAGATCATATATTTTATTAATAGAAGTTTCGTCACCAGAGGGCATGGGTGACTATTTCCTTTTAACGCCGGTGATATGTGTGTGTTTGTGTGCCAGCACGCATGGGTGTGTGAAGCATTAAGGCCAATGATTATCTTTATATTCCTCTGTTTGGTTTGGAGTTATGTGTTTTTGGACATTCCCTTGCAATGACTCAAAGACTAAAGCAACCTGAGGGCATCTCACATTAAAGCGAAATGCGAGTGTCTCGCCAACCGCTGCTCGCACAGATAAAATGAGGCCAGCGGTCTGTTAGCACAGCCGGCGCGCCTGCAAACATGCACCTATAACGACAGCAAACGATGCATTTGCCACAGTGACTGATTTATAGCTGATGTTAAGCATCTGCCCGTATGGGAGCAGGAGTTATTGGTAGGCGCTGTCAGTGTTAATCTACGGGATTTTCAAGACTTCCTGGCAGGGTGTGGCTCACACCTAAACAAGCAAGGAGTGAACTTGCGGCGAGGGCTTTTCCTAATTCTTCTTCTCTCTTTCTCAGCTTTACTTTGCATGCAGTAGCCAAAGGGAGTAACCCTCTGAGTCACCTGCCCTCTTTTACTCACGGTAACCAGTTCCCCTTCTGCTTTGTTACTCAAAAATCATGTTTTATTTCTGCCTTGTTTAGGACTCTGTAACAGCTCAATGCTCACTATAAAACCTTTCCACCAAGCTTCTAAATGTGGCTATTGTATCTCACCTTTCCGTTCTCGAATCCTACTACTTTGTGTAGTGATCAGGGGAGACAAATAGTTGTAGAGCACATAAACTCTCTCTCCCTTAAATAAATAAACTTTGGGAGAGCATTTATTTGCACTGTCCTCAGAGCATCATATTAATTACAAATATTGCATGATTTCTTTCAAAGTACAGTTCCTATTCCGTGCAAGGGAGCAAATAACAAACGTTATCAGAAGCGGTCATGCAAAGTAAGTTGTAAAAAAAAATTTCAGAAGTGATGCTTTTTATCAGTGCCCTCTCTTTCCTCTGATCATTGCCACAGAGATGCACAGGTGTGGCAGTTGAGTGGGGGGATCCGAGGTTTGAATGTCAGTTTACACGTCGCTATCCAATGTCCCACCTTTCCACGAAAGCTCTGTCCTGCAGAGGTCTTCCTCTCATCTTTCTTGCTGATCCTCTTCGCCTCAGTCAGAGCTCTGTGGTTTTCATGGCTGTCGCCAAAACTGCAGCCCACTGGCAATACGCCCCAGCTGAGGGGAGATGCTCTGTTGGTCGGCAGGTGATCTGCACGACTCCTCTCTGTGTTGGCGAGGCCTGGCCTGAGGGGTGCTCTCCTTTGGTCCGTGGTGGGTAAGATCCCCATGCCTGAGGATGGAGACGAAAGCATCATGTAAATTAAAGATAGCGTGTTAAAACTGATATCAAGTTGATATGATCGGGTTATGGTTCTTTGTGAAAAAAGATACATTTTAGAAACATGCGTGTGAAGGGAAAAGAGGAGGAGACGACATGCAAAATAGATTGCAACTCTTCAGCTTCGCCGGACATCTGAAGAGAAAATAATGTTTTCCTCTGAATATGGGAGCAACATCACAATTTGCATGACCGTTAACAGCCAAAAACTACTCAAGTGAACGTTGTCATTCAAACCTGTTGACTTAGGAGAGGAAAGTTTCTGTCAGTTTTTCCTGTTACTGACACAATATGTTATAATCCTTGTGCATGCCTTTTCATTAACGCAACAGTGTGCAGTTCAAACAGATAACATGATATGTAAATGCCTGGTGTACCCAGTCTCTATTCATGGAATTTTTCTTATGGAAAAGTGTCCATTCAGAAAATAAACACAACCAGAAAAACGGAAGAAAGGAAATCTGTCTCCTGGAAATCTAAAGATATGTATAAACATCTCACCAAGAGGTCCTGGTCTCCTACTCCTGGCTTTCTGGTTTGTTTGCAGCTTGGAGGACTGTGATGAAAAAGATATGCCCCCAGCAGGGTTTGCAGGAGCTTCTTTAGAGGATGAGCTAATCTTGATGTCACCGGCTCCGTCTTCGCTGTCATAGCTGGCATCTTCCTCTGTGAAATTGTGAAATCACGACATCAGTATGAGAGTCAGAGCGCTTCAAGTCATTTATATGTAAACTCTGTTAACAGCCAAGGACTCACTCGATGAGATGCATCGACAGCGAGCTTTCGAGATTCCTTAACATTTTGGGCCTGCTGCTAAATGCGCGCATGTTCAAATGCCAAGCAAGTCAAATTTCTATGAGGGTCTATAAAAGTCGGGCATTTCGTCACAAATTAACTCTCAATGAGCAAACCTTCTTTAATGGCTAAACAATAATGCCCTGCTTGTTACTTAACTGCTGTGACAGGGAGCAAATGTTGACACACACACACACAACACACACACATACACAGATTGTTAATGGCAGCTGTGTCTCGCTGGCTGCAGGGGTCGCGTCGGGTGTTGACACATCTGACACACTTGTCACTTACATGGCATTCTCTTCAACGCTTTCCCTGACACACATACAAACACTGGCAAACACACACACACGCACAGATAGACACACACACAGATAGACACACACACAGACACACACACACTTAACTGAACCACAAATTCTTCATGCCAATAAGGCCACGGGGTCAGTGAAATTCTAGTGTTTTCCTCCATGTTATGTTGGTTTCATGGCGCACCCATCTCTCTGGCAAGCCGTTAAAAGTCAGGACGGGTGTCATTGTGTATCCTCAAGTCGAGGCACTTCAGTGTGGCCATTTTCACAAGGTTGGAGAGGTTAAGGAGAGATGGGAGGAGCTGGGTGTGACATTCTGAACGGGGAGGCCAGGGCAGGCTCACATTACCATATGCCGATGAGGGCGGAGGGCCGTGTCGCATGCCCGTGGCAAGTCGTTAACTGTTTTAACAGTGTGACAGACGAGCTGGGAAGTGAGAGGACACCCCTGATGACGGCAGACATCTCACTCTCAGATGCTCCACACACACACACACACACACACACACACACACACACACACACACACACACACACACACACACAATCTCACAGCAAAATCTCACAAGATCTGGTTGGTGTCCTTTGACCCACACACCAAATAAGCGCCGCTTGACTCACATGTGAAACTGTCAGTGAGCTTTTCCAAACTTCTGAAACTGTAGTTTTGTCATAAAGCTCTTATCAGCAAAATGTGTGCATTCCATTGACCAAAAAAGGCTGTAAAATTTTACGGCCAAAGCATCAGCTGCGTGATCCTTTTTTGGTTAATTGGCAAGGCGACACAACCAGACTGTATATCAAGAAAAAAACCTCACCATGCTCTGAGCTCTCGCTGTCACTCTTCTCATCATCTATTTCATGCTTCTCAGTAACTCGGCTGTCCTTGTGGTGAGGTCTGTTAGGGTTGATGTCCAAGGGAACTTTGGGCTTTCGACCTCTCTTCCTCTTCCCGGTTTGAGCGGCGCTGTGGGATTGCTGCAGGTCTAAGAGATAAGCAGAAAAGGGGTGAGCTGAGTTTCGAGGTGCTGCCTAGTGAACAAGTGTTTTTATGCACCCTCTCTCTCCCCCACCTTTTCCGCCTTGTCTGCAGTGACTCTTGGATGCGTCTTTCTCGCTGCTGTGCAGCATATCTGCTGACTGTGAACCACGCTGGGCTGCAGCCTTCTGCTTCAGCTGGGTCACCCGCCTGGCCAGCCTGGAGCTCAGGGCGCTGGGTCGACCTCTGTGCTTACAACGAGCTTTCATCTGCAGTCAGGGAACAACTAATTATTGACTCATTCCTTTCTGCTAATTGAAATATCTAGAAAAAGAAAAAAAAAACAGGAGCAGGAGGAAATAGTTCTCAGCGTGTGTGTTTGTGTGTGCGGATGAACCGTGAGAAGCAGCGAGCGGCTGACCTGTGCAGTGCTGAGGCTTTTGAAGTTGTGATTGGACATTGAATTCCTGGCTTTTTCCTCCAGTACATTCAGTCCAGCCCTGAAAAAAAACATAAAAACACAGCAGGGACGCAGCTGAATGAGAATTTATCCTATGTGAAAACAAAGAATCAGCTTAATCACACGTCTTTATTCTCTGCATCTCTGCATTTCCCTTTTTTTTTTTTGCTTTTTTCTTCTTAGCGTCCCTTCTATCTGTGTTGAAGCTCAGTCATTGTCTCGCTCTCTTCCCACTCATCTTGTCTGTCTCGTAACTTTGATGAGGTAAGAGACAGCCTCGGCGCGGTCTGACGGCAAACACGGGAATATTCGGATCGCGAGACTAAAAAAGGGTAAGAAATTATCTGTCGTGAAGAGAACCAAGAAGAGGGAGAGATAGAGAGAGACAGTGGGTGGAGGAGAATGGTTGAGGGGGGAGGGAAAGAGACAGAGAGAGAGAAATGAAGCAGTCTCGGGGGAGTCTGTCCGTTGACCGGAGCTTCAGGGCTCAATCGATAAACACTAACCTCTATTGAACACTACTCCTCCCTTCCTCCCTCTCTCTCCCTCTTTCTGTCCTTCCTTCATTGCCCGCATGCTCTCTCGCACCACCACAGGCAGTCCCCACACACACACACATTAACATTCATATACACACACATAGGCACACAACAGTTAGCAGCTGGTGTCTGAGGCAGGTGAATCCTATATTCCCAGAGAGGGAAGGTTTGGCTCTCAGCATCTCTGCTCCCAGGAGAGCAGAGCAGAGGAGAGGAAGATTCTAACTATCCAGATCACCTTTGTCTGTTTCATTCCCCTGAATGACTGACGTTTAACCCGAGATTCAGTCAAATTAGTGTTCGGGAGTACACGGCACAAAACAGCAAGGTGGTTGCTAGGTTCTTTAAACCATCTTTAAGTGCTTTTAACAATTTTTTATGTAGCCCAATCACTTCAAGAGCAACTGACAAGAGGTGAGACGATAAGCTAGGTTCACCTATAAAATCCAAGCTGGCTATCCGCACACCTTTCACCATATATGCTTCATATTCCAGATATCAAGAGAACAAGTCAGCACACTTTAGAAGAGCTACCATTCCTCTTCATCTCGCTTTCTTTCAGTTTTATTTCACCCACACCCCAACTCTCATTAGAAGATGAAAGCATAAACAAATGATACATTGCTTGTTAATAACAACAGAAATGCTGCTCAGGCACGGAGAACCCAGCTCTACTAATTAAACAAGTTCTCTGCGTGTGTGTGTGTGTAGTGCACTGGCATGTATGACTAAAGGCTTTCATTGTCATTTTCATTAGCGCTTTCTAATCATGGTAACCGTGACAAACCTCGAGTTTCTCTAATCATTTTATCAAGGCGAGGGGTGCACATGCTAACAGAGGTGGGGCATCGTGAGAAAACACATTTATCACTGCTGAATCCCGGCTGCTTGCACGCACTAGCACACGTGCGTGTGTCCGTGAATGTGAGTCAGTGTGGAGGTTTGCATGTGTGAGGTGTTAAATAATGTGTGGTTGCGTGTTGCAGCTGGTGGGGGTGGCGTGGAGTCATTTATCACTGTAATAACTGTACATCAGAACTTTGTCCAGCTGTATTAATATATGCTGGAGGTTCGCATGGAATCAGGACATAATCAATACAAGTGATAAATATGATTAAAAGTGATTAATGGTGATTAATGAAGCCCTCATCTCCATTACCTTCTCTCATTAAAAATCACACCCAGCTTACAGCTCCCATCACATAACCCCCACTGTGTATGTGTGTGTCTGTGTGTGCATCAGTGTGTGTGTGTGTGTGTGTGTGTGTGTGTGTGTGTGTGAGCATCTCCTTCCAGTGCCCAATCAAGCAAATCATCAGCTAGAGAGCATTTGAATCAATTCAGCTGAAGAAGAACTTCTTGAAAATCAACCATGCCTTTCACTAAAAACACAAACAGAAATCAGGATGAATGAGCTGGGCTTGCCAATCACACTGATTATACCAACGCAATATCAGAGGACTGACCTGAGTCTTTTGGAGCTCTCTGCAGCAGCTGGGCCGGGGGTGGACTTGCGCTTACGGGGGCGGCCGGGCCCCCGGCGAGCAGGGCTTCGAGATGTCTCCTCTTTCCTGCAGAAAGAGGAAGGAGGAGGAAGAGGAGGTGGAGTGGTACGGAGAGGGAGATTAAAGATGCAATCCGGACAGCGGGAGAAATCAGGAAGAAGCTTGTATCGGCTACAGGTCAAACTGCATTAAATATGAGCACGCAGATGCAGCATGAAAGCAGAAGAGTGAATATTGGAATGCAGAATTCAGACTAGACAAAATAAGTGTGTGTGTGTGTGTGTGTGTGTGTGTGTGTGTGTGTGTGTGTGTGTGTGTGTGTGTGTGTGTGTGTGTGTGTGTGTGTGTGTGTGTGTGTGTGTTGTCTCTGCTCACTGGTGGTCGTGTTTCCTCTGTAGTTTGGCCAGTTCTCTCTGTTTTTCTTTGTAGCGGCGCTGTAGCTCAGCCAGCTGGACACGCATGGCCAGCTCCTCCCCTCCCATGGTCTCCATGGAGCCCTTCACTGGGCACACCTGACACACACACAAACACGGACACACACACACAGAGCAGAGGAATTTAAATGCTGAACACCAACTTCAGCACAGCAGTCATTGGATATGTAGCCAGCTTGTGTTTGGCCAGCTTGCTGAGGACTTTCCTGTAACCAAACGCTCACACGTTTGTGTGAAGCAGTTAATTTTAGCAAATCAACAACTTCTGCTCTTACTGGCAGATTTCTAATAGGCTGATGTAGTTCCCTAGGCACTTTCTGTCGCAGATAACAAATATTAACATAAGTAAAATCAATCTGTAAACGTTAAAAAGGTTTCGCCAAGTAGTTATCTAATAATCTGTAGGATAAATGTGCGCTTATTGAAGTCTTAAAATCAAACGCCTGATAGCATTGGTGAAGCCGGATCTTGTTTTGAAGTTTTTTGAATTTAATAAGAAATGTAAAGCTCCACCACACAGGAAGCACTTGTGTCATCTTTACTTGAACATTACCAAAAAATATGAAAATGTTTTATTTTGAATTTCAACACAGATCAAACTAAAAGAGTTTTTTTCTAAATTTTATCCATCCATTTTATTTGATCACTAACACGTTTTGCTCAGTTATTCAGTGAACACACAGTGTATTGGTTTTAATCCACACTGCTTTTTGTTTCTTATGATAGATTATATTTATTGCACCCGTGTTTTAGTGTTCGTTTGCTACACTACACAATGCATTCATTTTATAGTGTGATTTTCCACTGAATTTATGGAATTTATGTGTCATTTTATTGTATGGATCAGTGCATGCAAAACACTCATCGATTCCCACCAGTGCTTAAAAGTAGATATGGGGAAATAAGAGAATAAAGGGGAATTTCTTTTAGGAGAGTGTAAATAAATTATGCTGTAAATAATTTAAGAAATACTGGGTACCTACATGGTGGAAAACTGGGGGAAAAAAGAGCCAAATAAAACACATTAAGTCATGATGTAGTAAAAATGTTCATTTTACATGTTTTATGTTGAATTTACTGGCATGTTTGCTTTAATCTTATTATTTAAACTCTTAGAAATTAGTCTATTTCTCATTTGTATCCCTGATAATAACCAACAGGCTTTTTCCTTTATGATTTCTTAGCTGTTCAGTTCAGAAATTAGATTTTTTTTTAAAATTGTTTTGGTTTTATTTACAACAAGTATAAAACAATTCATTTCTGTTCAAACTGTTCAGCACTCCATTGAGCCACATTTTGAATCCTCACTGATTTACGTCCTCATGCACAAACACAAAATACACCCGTGCCTCACCGGCTCGTGCCGAGGCGTCCAGCTGCACTTCCTGCGCAGGTTCACCCTCTTCCTGATTGGACACTGCTGGTCCACGGCACCATCCGCATCCACATCTACCCGTCCCCCTCCGACTTCCAGGGCACGGGCGGCCACCAGAGTCGCCAGACTGTGGAGGTCAAAGGTCGGCATGTCCTCCTCACCTGCGCGGAGACGGATTGTTTCGATTTAGATTGGTACATCACGCAGCGGCTGACACCTGGTTATAAAACACGCCGTGTGCTGAAAGGATTTATTTCTCGGGCGATGAAACGGCGTCTTGAAAAGTGGTGATATTTATGATATTAGCTGTGTAGTTTATTTGATGTATACTGGTGTTCATGCCTAATCGTACACACAGACACACACGCATGGGAGGGGGGGGTTGTAGGGAACGATCTCTACATCTGTCACTGTCATTAACTCTGTCATTGTCACGGCAGCGGCAGATGAAACGGAATATTCATGAGACGGTCCACACACACACACACACGCAAATAAAAAAACACTCATTTAGAATACACACAGGCACCCTACAGCATTTTCGCTGAGCTATGCAGACATGGGCAAACTGCGTGAGGCTATGTGAGGGAGAATTGGAGAGATGGTAAGAGAAGGAGGAGAAGAAGGACTGTGGGATGCGGTGAGAAAAAGGGAGGGAGGGATGGGGAGTAAAGGGGAGGAGAAGCAATAAGAGGCAAAGTGTTTATTGAGCTATCTATTTATTCTCCTACATCTCCTCATTATGGACATGGACAGAATCCAATTTCCCCTTAGAGAAGAAGACGAGGAGAGAAAAGAAGGAGACGAGGAAAGGAGAAGAGAGGCAGGTGAGGAGAGGTCTTCCTCATTCACTCCCACTGTGTACTGGAGCCGCAAGGCCCATTCACTGACACCTGACATCATTAAGACCTGTGTGAGTGTGTGTATGTGTGTGAGGGAGTGGAAGATGGAGACAGAAAAACACGGCAAATAGCGACGAAAGAAAGGAGGGCAGTCTTTGTCTGTGAAGAGAGAAACGAGAGCGTGCGTGAACAAACGGATGTGAGATTGACAGGTAACTCCTCGGAGAGCGACAGAGCAAGCGGGAAGGAGCTGAGAGATGCGGCTTTGTCCTGTCCCGGCTCGCAGAGGTCAATGCCATCTCATCTGTCAGACCTCTGAGCCAATGGCATGCTCCGATTACCCTGACAGGATGACATCACTACTGACATCACCACACCTAGTTTAGTATCCTGGAGGATGGCCACAATCGATAGATACCTTCCGCCTACAGCGCACAGACACACATATGCACGCACACACACACTCATCGTTGCACAGTAATAATACCATACCGTGTCTCTAACGGGGGTGAAGGGTGTAATAAGAGGCGGCACAGGGGATTTCAAGGGGAAAAACAAAAACAGTAGAGGAAAATTAAAAACCATTACAGCTGCTGTGGACCTAGTCATCATTAGAGACCATTAAGGAATTTATTGGTGTGAAATTTCAAAATAAAGGAAATGCGAAGGAATAAATTACACAAATACCTCCTCTGTCTACGTGTAAATAGAAGTAATGGCGATAATTCATGAAGAAGAGAAGGGGTGGGGGCACATCTCTTGATTCCTTAATCTGTAATTGTGATCTCCAGTGAACAGCTGAGATATCCTTCTGCATCAAGGAACGCCATAAACGCATCTGTCTGGGATCGGTTTCATCTCCCCCAACGCATTCACAATGACAAAAACGCCATCAGCGGTATTAATAACATTCTCGGCGATGAGGTCAGAGCGGGAGGGGGGGGGTTAAATAAATGTGTTGCAACTTGAAGAACGTTTTCCACGCCACAACAGGGCTTATTGATTTCACACCTATTACACATGCTAACCACGTGCATGCACATGTAAACAAATGCACAGTCGCGCTGTATCTCTGACACACACACATGCACAGACAGCAGCTGAGCGACTTATGATTTTTACACTTATTAATTCCGTCAACAAGGCTTGCAGAGGCAGGATTTACACACAAGATTACATTGGTTTAATAAAAAAAAAAAGAAAAAGAAAGAAAGAAAAAAGAAAAAGGAGACGTGTGTTGGGGGGGTAACAAAGAGGGAGGAGAGGCGGGAGGAGGCGCAGGCAGGGAGCAAGCAGCCTGGTGGAGAGACACGTAGACTCTGATGGAGGAGAGCAGGGATTCATCTGGGATTACTTAACAGCTTACACACACACACACACACAGCCGCGTGCACGCCACGTACAAATCGCACACACACACAGATGCTGGCATAAATAAAAACACTTTCTCTCAGAGGGACGAGAGGAAAATAGGAGCGCTTACAGGAGAAGTGTTTTAAAGGAAAGGGTCTAATTAGCAAAGCAAGACGCCAGAGCCTGGGGGACACACTGGGCAGAGTATGTGTGTGTGTGTGTGTGTGTGTGTGTGTGTGTGTGTGTGTGTGCGTGCGTCCTGGCTTGTTTCTAAAGCTTAGCTTGTCCATCTCTGGGTCCCCTCAAAATGCACACATACTTTCACGTGCATGCACACACACTGGCATATACACATAAGCATCCTTCCCAGAGGGAAAAAATTTGGTCTATAGGCAGGAGCGGAGAAACAGAGCTGAGGAAGGAAGCAGGATAGTTAGTGGGAAATTTTTTGTGTCTGTGCATGTGTGTTGGTGTGTGTGACATGAGACACATCTGGATTGCACACATCTCCCAAAGCTCTCTCATGTGTTCACTGTAAGTGTGTGTGATTGTATAGCAAGAAGAAAAGCATGGTGACAGTTTTTTTCTTTTCTTTTTCCTTGATCTCAATTTCAAGGGCATTTTAGTCTTTTTTTAGGTCTTTTTTTTACTATAAGAAGATAATGTAAGAAAGGCAGACCTAATTATTGGGGCTGTTTAGAACTATTTTGGTTTCATTTCATAGGTTTCGAATTGGACCAATGTCTGTAGATGTGTAAGCAGATTAGACCACACAGACAGACGATGCGTTCTCAAATGAATTTCTTCTCACCTGCTTTGCTCGCCCTGCTCCTCTGCTGGATCTCAAGCTCAGCCAGTTCCCCCAGCATCTCCATGCCGTGGTTGGGTGAAGGGCATGGGGCCTGGTCAACAGGTACAGGTGGGTACAAGGCATCTCTGGTGGCACACAGAGCTGCAGCGATTAGGAGCTCCAGGCTCCACATGTAGGCCCCTTGGAGCTGAGCTGCTGTACTTGCCGTTGGAGGGACGATCGGGTCGGCGGATGTGGTAGGAGCGGGAGAGCTACACGTTAATTTCACCAAGCCCTCACTTGGTCTTCTCCCATCCCCCTCATCATCCTCCTCATCCTCCACTACCTCTACATTCTCTCCTTCTTTGTGCCCATCCTCCTCTGCCTGGACTTTTCCAGGCTCTTCAGGCACAGAGACTGTACATTCTGTTGGTTTGGGATGAATTTTCTCCCCCTCATCCCCCTCGATGTCCTCTTTTCCATCCTCCCTATCATTCTCCTGCTCTTTGGGTAGCTGGGGCTCCTCCAGGCCAGCCTGCTGGCCCGGGCAACCCAGGGAGAGCTCTACTTTTAGGGTTTTGCCTGTGGCTGTGGCTGGGCAGGCTGGATCTGGGACTGGAGCTGGGAAAGGGCATGGCGGCAATCCAGAAATCTCACTTTGAGGCTGAGAGACCGAGCAGCCTTTTGTTTCCTGCTTCGCCTCCTCTGTAAGTGCACACTGGGATTCCACCACTTCACAGACCCTCTCATTGTCTTCCTTCCCCAGCTCTTCAACTTCAACAGTGAGAGGCTTGATGTGGCACTGGTGTGGGAGGGACTTAGTGTCAGGCTCTGCCGGCTCATCCTCCAACATAGGTTGCTCAGCCAGTCGAGCCTCTGGAGGCGAGGGCCCGGCCTTGTAACCCATGGTGATTGGAGGGTAAGTATAAACAGGTGGCAAGTCTGGGGGAGAAAGGGAGAGAGCGCACTGGTCAAATAGTTTCTTTGTCATTAAAGCCTGTAAATCAGCCTGAAATAGGGGAAAACAAAATGTATTTATCTGCAACAAATAGAAATATTTGTAGTTTCTTGTTCTTTAAATTCATTGCAATTCCGTTCAGGTAGATAGGATGAAGCCAGTGATTACAGTTGGCATAATACATTAACAGCAAGGTGCTGAAAACACAATGTGCCCACAGTGGTGTGTATTATACAGCATGTGTGTGTGTGGGTGTAGAAGTGTAAGTATATAGATCTAGGTGGGATATTGATGACACCCTGCCGTTTTCCTGTGATTGCAGCGCCAGCCCTGTCACCCCTGCTCTCTTATTATTGATGATATCCCTCCGCCCCCCTGACAACGCAGCCAGATGAATGCGTATCCTTCCGCGTGTTCTTCTCAAGGACCCCTGAAGGATAAGGAGGCTCTATCTGAAGATTTCACTGACCTTCACTGACACACATATGCACACTGGCAGGTCACACACATACATACATGGACAGAGTGCCCATATGCTTTTTTCTGACCTTAATGGCTTGCCTGCCCGCTGTCCCTCTTTGGCTCGCACAGAAAAAAAAAAGTGCACACATACACTCAAGGACACACTGAGTAAGGGACCAGCCATGCTTCAAACAATTTCTGCAAAATCAAAAGAATACCACACTTCAAAGCCCAGTGCTGCATTTCAGCAGCAGCGGCCTCCATCACTCTCCCTCTTTCTTTTTCTCTTATGCTCTGTCTGTCTCTGTGTCCTGTTTCGCCATCTTTATGCTATCTGATGGTCCAGCCTGCTGGCACAGATTTTTCAGTTCAGACAGTGGATTCATTAACGAGCCTACGGGAGCTTCTGCACACACAAACCTGGCTCGAGGGATTGTGGGTAGTCCTGAGGTGGCTGTCCCTCTCCTCTGTCACTGCCCCTCTCCAGTCCTTTAGAGAGGTGTGAAGGAGCAGGGCTGAGGGCTGGGGACCGGGGAGCTGCTGCAGCAGGGCTCGGTGCAGGAGTCAGAGGATTTGGCGGGTGCGGAAGCGTGGATGGGGAGTGGTAGCAGGGTGACTGACGGCTAGTGGGGCACATTCCCGGAGATGGTGTGGATGTCTTGGGTGGAGGTGGGGTGTGAGAGAAGGGTTTGGCTGCATGGGAGGAGGCAGTGGACGTGGATGAAGAAGAAGAAGAGGGAGTCCTGGATGGTGGAGATTGATGAGTTGAATCTTCCAGGGTGATGGTGCTATCATCATGTTTTCTCTATGAGAGGAGAAACGGAGAACAAGCGATTGAGAAGTAATCCTTACAATGATTGGATGAATACATTTTAAATGTGTTACACGATGCTAATTTAACACTTTGATCTTCATGGCCAGTTACGACTGTATGACAGCAGGAAATGCAGTTGTATAAGACAAGCCAAATTGCATCTAAACACAAACATTAATTCTGAAAAAAAAAAAAAAAAAAAACATGACAGAAAAGCAGGGGGGGGGAGAAGAACTGTAGAAATGACCACATCGCTTGATTGCCAAATGATCTGGCAAATGTGAAAGCGTAAAAGCAACACATCAATGTGTCTTTATCAGTAAAACCATTCTCCAACAAAAGAGGAAGTCATTGGCTTAAATAAATATTGCTGAGTGTGATTTTTGCATATGTTTTTCTTTCAGTGTTAAGAAGTCAGGATATCTGCACTGAGAGATCTTCAAACAATTCAGTAGTGGTCGCGTATTGTAGTCATAACAGCTGAAACGAGGAAGAAGTGCCATTGCGCAACTTCAGCGTATTTCCCAATTCTCATTTGTCCACAGTTTCACAATAATAACTCATTGTCATAGGTTTCTGGTTTATACTGGTCTTACTTGTCCTAAAGATTGGCGTTGGATATGCTCCATGGCTCGCTGCTGCTGCAGGGCGTACAGCTCCTGTTGCCGTAGAAAGGAGGGGCGGGAGTAAACTGGGTGATGCTGCAGGTGAGGAGGGGGGCCTCTGCCTCCATAAACAGGAGGCCACAGACCCGAGGGCTCCAGAACATCTAGAGTAGATATTGTAAATGAGAGAAACGGCTGAGTGTTTTCTTTTGATTTAAAGAAAAAAAAAAACAATGTAAAAAGTATGAAGAAAGACATTGATGGATGTTGTTGCAAGACTGAAAATAGACCATTTGTAGCCCGAATGAGCTGTGTTTTGGCCTCAGACACAATCACTGAATAGTGAATGCATGCTTAACAACCTGTAATCACCACTTTTAACGCTTTCTATGCAGGTTTTCTTTACAGGGAAACACATAGTTTCATCACATCCTCTCCCTTAGCACATATGAATGTGAACACACATATGAGTATACATACACACACACACACACACACACACACACATCCCTCCTTGGCTGCCTTGTCGCTGGGAACCTTTGTTCTGTGAGATTAGCCTGAGTGGGCTAATGTTTCCCAGGGGAAGGGTTCAGTGGATGCACTTCCCCTCTCCACAGGAACTCTCACGGAGCGAGGCAAGGGAGGCGGGAGATAATTAAATTTCACAGCCTGTTTGCAAAGCAGCGCTGACACACACACTCACCACACACACACAAAGACAAACACTTTTGTCTCTCCAGCAATGGCTGAGGTGCCCAATAAAACCCTTCACATATCGTATTGTTTCAGACGTGAACACAACTTTAAACACACACACAGAAAGCACACACACAGAAAGCACAAAGTCCAGTCCAAACACATCAGTGCTCCACCACAAGAGAGATGAAACGCCAGTTAAAATGGTTTGCATAATGCCGGGCACACGCAGAGGGGGGGCAGCAGAATAGCTGCTCCCATTAACGAAGCTATAAAACATGGTCCCACTGACAGAAGGACTTAGTTGAGCATTATATTATGATTAGCCAATGATACTAAAACTCTGGGAGAGAAATGGCAGAGGCTTTGATGATACAAATGAAAAGGGGGGGAGGAGTATGTGTGTATGAGGATGCTTAGCATACCAAGGTGGTGATGAGGCCCTGGTTCTGTTGGAAGAACCATTAGTGGGGAGTTAGGGTCTTGGGTAAGTGACCCCAAGACAGGCTGCAGAGTGCTGGGAAGACCTGGAGGAAACCCTGGAGTCATTCCCACGTGACTCAGACCTATAATGTAAAAATATAGCAACTTGGAATTGCAACAAAAAATAAAGAAATAACTTTATGCCGTCTATTGGAGGGCATCAAAAGAACAGAACAAGCTGAAGGTATAAAGTTAGATCTCTACTCACTGTATGAATGCCCCATCCAGAGGGATGGACTTCCTGTTCTCTGCATCCAGTGGCGGTGAGCTGGGTGAGCATGTGCAGCGGGATCAGCCCCCAACTGGCTCGCTCCTCCGGGGACCAAGAGGTGAGAGGTCAGATCCCCGTGGCAGCTGCTGGAAGGGTGGATCCTGGCGAACTCCATGCAATCCTTGTTTTCCCTGTCGTGGCAGTAGGCGGTATGAACTTTGTCATTATCTTGATTATCCCTCTTATTGTCACCATCATCACTGTCATTATGATCATTATCTTCATCCTTGTCATCTTCATTACCACTACCGCCATTATAATCATCGAGAAAAAGGAAATGTGACGGCAAGAGGAACAGACATCACCTTGTGCCTGGTCTATGAGTTCTCATTATATGTTTTCTTCCCTTGATATGACTACATAATAAGAGCCCGATACTTCAGAGACATCCATATTAGTCCCCGTAACATTAATGCACCACATCTCATCTTAGGTAGAAAGAGAGAGAAGAGAAGTGAGAGAGAGCGAGAGAGTGAGGGTGTACAGAAATACCACATCAAAGGGTGAGAAGAGTAAATGGATGAGAGAGAAGAGATGCGCAGCTTCAGACTGGAAGAGAGAAGCCGAGAATAAAAGAACTACAGCTTATCAGATAAGAGCAAAAATGAACAGATGCTAGTGTGTGAACGTGTGCGTATGTGTTTGTGTGTGCATGCGTGTGTGTGTGTTAATATGTGTTTAAGAGTACCTGATGATCATTTCTCTGTCTCTGTCCAGGTGATGAAGACCGATCTGATCCTCATTGATCCTCTTCCTCTCCTCAGCCTCCCGACCAAGAGGATACACAGGGCGTGACACCCCTGAATTACACAAATACAGCACCAGAAACATATAACTTATCGGCACTTTTATGTACAATCAAATGATGTAAACAATTTCCAACCAGGTATAGGAAATAAATGCACAGCAAAAGACAGTACATGGTCTACATAGATTACATGGATTTTGCTAACTTTTAATGTATCCCATATATTCTATGTCAAAATATATCTTAAAGCAGCGGTCCCCAGCCTTATTTGCACCACGGACTGGTTTATGTCCGGCCTTTAAGGTGTCGTGGATAAATACAACAAAATAAAACCATTACCGGTACCAAAAAAGAAGAAGATTTATTCATAACACACGGGAAAAGACCTAGGGAAACTGAGTTAACGCTAAAAACTGAAAAAAATCCTGAAAACCATCAATTTCACACCTGAGCCTCAACTCTCACGTCCCAGTACCAAACAACTCATGGACTGGTACCGGTCCGTGGCCCGGGGATTGGGGACTGCTGCCTGAAATTATTTTGTAATAAATTTCTTCTTGAACGTGCTAAATGATAAGTAGTGTGGAAGGGTTTTGGAGTCATTCTAAATATATCAGATGTCAAAGTGAATCAAGAACACCATCAGCTGTTCTTGTGTGTTTAATTGTTGATATTCTCCATTAATGTAGCCTCATGTTGAAATTTTCAGTGCACAGAGCACAAATGATGTCTGACCTTTCATGCTGTGCAGTACCCTGCCTTGCCTGCTGTGGCCAGGGGTGCTGTCTGGGGAACGATGGGGGGGCCTGGCTACTGCGACTGCAATACCCACTGGAGGCTGTCGAACTTCCCCCTCTCCTGCTTCCCCTGCCTCCTTTCCACCTCTGTCACTTTTCTGCCCCTCGTTAGCGGAGCTTCGGCGAGGAGGGAGTGACTGTTTGGGAGGGTCCTGCTGGGAGGTGCTGCTTTTAGCTCCTCCTCTGTCTCCCTTCTCTGATCTGTCTCCACCCTGCTCGAGGCAGCCTAGACCTCCAAAGGGGCTCCTCTGTGGCAGAAGCAAAGGCTGCTGGGAGCTGTAGTTCATTAGGTTCTTCATGGCACTGCCTTCACTGTCGGCAGATGAGGAGGACAGAGGTGGAGGCAGTTGCAAATGTAGCTGGTTGGGATCATTGTGTGGAGCTTTGTTGCTCAGCCCTTTTACTTCACCTTTACCAACCGAACCTTTTCTCTGGTCCTCTTGGTGGTCCCCTCGTGCCCCCCATGAAAGTGCTGTCTGAGTTCCGTCTTTCCCCCTGTCTTCTGCACACGCTCCGTGGCTACTGTGCTGTTGGTGCCTTATCCTTGCAACCTTTTGTCCCTCCCTTGAAGGTGTTGCTCCCGGTCCAATCTTCCCATCAGAAACTGAGTGGGAACAGTCCCCCAAGGGAGAAGTGCTAGCATCGGGGCAATTTTTTGATAAGCCCTGTTCACCTGACTTTTTCTCCTGGGCATCTGCCGGAAGCGAGGGTCGGTAAACGTCGTCCACAACCTCAACATCTCTGAAGGACGAAGAAGTTTCAAGGCTGCAAGACCTCAGTTCTGACTGAGAATTGACGTTGGAGCCTTGTTTGTGGAAGTGTTGCGTCTGCATACTCCAGTCAGGAGGTTTGTCAGCCTTGCCGTATCCCAGCTGCTGCTGGTATTGCTGCGATTTTTCCTTCTTCTGGCAGCTACTAAGTTGACTAAGGTGATGAGAGAAACTTTCATGAGATCCTTCTCCACTTTTATCATCTGCCTTTCTCCCACCTCCTCCTGCTCCACGACAGTCTGGAGTGCCCAGGTCCCCCAATGGCCCCACTGAGGGCACATAAGTCGGGCCAATGACCTTTGCCTCCCTGCCAGGTGTGGATACTGGATCTTTGGAGGGCGTAAGTGTGAGAGGAGCGGGAGAGCAGTAAAACTCAGGATGAGGATGATGATGGGCATGGTGTAACCACCCTCCCGCAACCGTGGATCCCATATGCAAGGCATGAGGAGGTGGTGGCGGCGGAGGAGGGGGAGGCATAGAGTAGGAAGCCACTGAGTGGGGAGTTGGAGATGCCAAGATTGCTGTCGCTGCAGCCGTCCCCCGTCTCATACATTCAGATGAGGAAGTCGAGGATTCGCTGATCCTCATCTCTCCATTTATAGGTCCATCTTTTGAGCACCTTCTGCTGCCTCCAGATAGAGGTCTACCCGCACCACCACCGCAGCTACTTAGTGCTCCCGCCTTTCCTCGAGAGCCAGCCTCTGCCCCCGAGCCAATGGACAATTTGCAGGCACTCATATGTTTCACTCCCTGACTGCCCGAGTCACTGTCTCTGTACTCTTTATACCGCTCTGCAGCATGTCTGTGGTCTTCCTCCCTTCCCTGGAGGTTGAGGTGAGGAAGAAGGGCGGGGTGGGGGAAAGCTTGTTGGTGGTGGCCAGACGGAGTGGTAGCAGGGCTCATTTGATGAAGATGGTGATGACTAAGTTTGTCTTTGCTCTCCTGGTGCCTCTCCTTGCTGCTCGATCGCTCCTTTTCCTTTGACACAGACGAAATGCTTTTCTCGCCAATATCCTTGGTGCTCTTGCCACCAACTCCCCCGCTGTCTGTCTCCCGGCTGCAAGAGCCAAGTGGGTGTCCCGAAGCGGTCCTGGACAATGGAGGAAGGCTGTGACTGGTGGAGAGAAGAGGTGGCTGAGGAGGAAGGCCTCTCAGGTAGAAGTGATCTAAAAGCACAAGATATAGAGGATAAAATAGATCTTTAGGGTTGAAAATGTGTTCCTACAATGATTTCTGCATAAAAGAGACAAGAAACTGCCATGTTGAATAACTGGACTCTGAGTGTCTAGGTGTTCTTATTCCTGTGGTGATGCTGATTAAGCATTTTAGGGATGCCCTGTATATAAAAAGCTATTTTTTTATGAACACACACACACACACACACACACACACACACACACACACACACACACACACCTACCTTTTTGAGTTTCATAGAAGCGGTGCTGTCCATAGAGGCTGTTGCTATGGTGATCCAGGGGACTCATGGGGAGAAAAGGAGACGCTAGACTTCCTGAATAGCTGGGGTACCCTGTCAGTGGGAGGCAGAGCACGAAAGAATTGATGTTTCTTTGCAGCGTTGACATTCAGCAGCCCTCTAAACAAACAGTTTATCTCTACAATCTATCATGGAACGGGGCCATTTTGGAAAATGCAGGAATAAAAAAACATGTCCAGTTAGTGCTACTTTCACCATAAATGCACTTTCGCACAAACATGCCAGATGAGTTGACATTATTTACAGTGGACAAAGTGGTGACAAAAACCACAGCCGACAGCTACTGCCAAGTGTTTGCAGCATTTTACTGGGTGGAATTTGCTCTTTCTCCCAAACCCAAGACAAACATTATGAAGCATTTGAACAGCCCACCCCCTCTTTAAAACACACACTCGCACACAGACACACAGACACACACACACGGGGTCCTCCCATGAGGTCAGTGGGAGGTAAATGGTCGTTTCACTCTGTTCCTCGTCTTCAAGGACGTTGAACTTTATCGTGGGATAGAGGAGGTCTTGGAGGTTGTGTTGATAGGGGGGTGGCTGGATGCATTGATGGGTGAACAGCACTGTGGGTGTGTGTATATGGTTGGGGAAGGGTGTTATTGGAGGGGAGAAACAAAAGAAAACACACAAAAATAACCACAATCCCATATAGGTACATGAACGTGCGCGCACACACACCATACAAGAGGTGCACGTCTCAGCACTGTGGAGAGAAAAATGGCTTGGGATTGTTTGCGTATGCATGTGTGTTCTCCAGCAGCTGGTTTCATGCCCCACAGAGTGTCCTTGCCGGCCTGTTAATTGGCAGCCGTTAAAAGTTTAACGGCGGTGGCCAAAGTAAACAGCACTCCATAAAAACTCATCCTACGCATTCCACAGTCACACTGCAAAACCACCAACACCCCCTCACTGCTTCCAGCATGTGTGTGTGTGTGTGTGTGTCAGGAGGAGGGGGCTTTCTGTGTTCACGCTGCAGTGTAAATGCACAAATGTGTCATACCCGTGTGTGTATGTGTGTGCCTGTGTGTGTGTGTTTGCGTGTGTGTGATTACTCTGACTGGTTAACAACCAGTGAATCTAAATGGCAACAATTAGCCAAAAGGCTCTATCAGCCATCTAAGGGCAATCCCCCGGGTAATGACGAGTGATAAAACTCAGGAGGGGTGGGAGGGATGAGAAACAAGAGCGAAGGGAATAAAGACAGCAGAGGGGCAGAGTGGCAAAAAATTAGATGAGGAATAAAAAGCAAGAGGAAAGGAAAAAAGGGAGGGAGGAAAGGTGAGCAACTGAATGAACAGGGAGACAAAAAAAAGACACCAGACAAACAGAGCTGTCGATATGAAAAGCCCCCCAATCTGGTGCTGCTGTGAGGCGTATGGTGAGAGGAGAGGGGAATGTGTGTGTGTGGGGTGGGGGGGGGTGGGGGGGTGTCAAAGGGAAGTGGAGGACTTATAGATGGTGAAGATGAGAGGACGTGGAAGGGGAAGTAAGGAGATGAGCTTGTGAGAAATGACAGAAAAAAACAAGGATAGATGTGGAGAGGAGAAAACAAGCGCACAAGGGGCTATAATAGTGTCTGTGTGTATTGGTGTGGGTGTGAGGTAATATGTCTCATCTGTGACTTTATGTGTGTGTGTGTGTGTGTGTGTGTGTGTGTGTGTGTGTGTGTGTGTGTGTGTGTGTGTATCGGCCAGGTTTCTTCTCTCCGTGCTGGCTACGCTCCACTCTCTGGACTCCGGCCAGCTGGCAGACCGCCTACCGGAGCTCCCTGGCTTGAATTCTTAAAAACAATCATTTGTAGTGTGTGTGCGCGTGTTTGTGCATGTGGGTGCGTGCACTCCTGCGTAAGTGTGTGTGCTCAAACATCAAAGCTGAGCCACACACACACACAAAATACGTCTGATACGCACACACATTCTTAGCCTCCTTTCACTGCTGCTCCGTTCAGGTCCTGCCTCTGACTCTTTCTATGAATCTGAACTAAGACAGAAGCTCACACGGGGCTCACTTTTAGGGCTCAACTGCAGTCCTTTCGCAGCTAGACGAGCTGAGAGTGAGGCAGTCGTTACAGACAAAAGTCTTTAGAGGCACCGGGAGAAGTTCCTTAAGGTAAAAACCCAGCTCTTGCGAGTTTGTCTAGTGTTTAAAACATAAACTCAGGGCAGAGTGGAGAAGTGTACCACCAGCGTGAGTGACAGGCGGCATGTTTGTCCAAATTAAATTTCGGTGTTTGTACACTTGGTCGCCAGCAGGGTGTGACAAGGAAGGGAAGGGGATGTTTTTTGCTTTGCCGAGCTTGCTTTCTTTACTCTCCTGGTTCAGAGTGATTAAAGGTAAGGGTTAGAGGCAATTAAAGTGACAAATGTATGAGCTTGCTATTGTTTGCTCAAGTAGTTAGTGGCATCACTGGCAGGTAAAGTGAGTCAGAGGAGGCCTTTTTTTTTTTTCTTTTTTTTTTACAGTAGGCGTTTTGACTTGTCTTGGCAGGAATAGTGCAGGTGTACTACATACACAATGGGCTTTGAAATCCATGACTCAGCAACGACAAGATCAGGATAGTAGAACAGCCATACCCGAATGGTACACAGTCTATTGTTTTCATTAAATGCACGTGCTAAAAGTGTTCAAATGCAGTGAAAAAATTATAATTGCATGTGTCAGATAGCTGGTTAAATGTCACTGCTTTTTATGATATCGACATCAGCACTGGCTGTTTGTTTAATTCATCTGCAGTGGTTTGAGGGGACATCACTGTGTGTGTTACTGTTTACCAGCGATCAGTTAGTGAAAAGGTAGTGAAACGTGAAATCCTGATTCTGGCCGTTTTCAGTCAGTTAAGAAACGCAGCCTGTGGCGGAAACTGTCTTTCTGTTGAAGTTATCTCTTTGACCCATCTCACTGTCAAAAAGAGAAATCCTCGCTCTTTCTGTCTCGTTTTCTCTCTCTGTCTCTCTCTCACACACACACACACACACACACACACACACACACACACACACACACACACACACACACACACACACACACACAGGAACAGCATGCATACACATACCTGAAAGGGACAGATAACTAAGTCAAGCTCAGTCTTTCACCACAAATGGTTAACAGTCGAAAAGAGGACATGATGCGTGTGGATGCGCACATTTTGTGTGTGTGTGTCTGATCAGGAAGGGGGCCGTTGGAGGTCGGTTAGCCCAGAAGGGGCCCTGAGGGTGGGGCTGCGGTCAGAAGGGGGAGGGGTTGTGGAAAGGGAGAGGATGCTGGAAATGGGGGTGAGTTTCAGTGTGTGATTATGTGTGTTTACCGGGGGTGGGGTCACCCTCCTAAAAGAGAGGAGGGGTGAAAGCCTGAAGAATTTTATTAAATAATTTCTGATTGTAACATTATTTTTACGCTGTGTTGAGGTTTGAGCGTGCATGTGAGGCCTGTTTTATGGGTTGGGGCCAGAGAGAAGGGAAATATTTTGGTTGCTCATCAGTTTTTGACACGGTGCTTGAACATGGTGAACTAGAAAGCAGCCACAAACACAAAACCGCATGCTTGCTATCAAACAGAACAAGAAGTGTGTGTGTGTGTGTGTGTTTCCATAAGTAGCATCATCTAAGGCATCACTGCTGCACGTGTTTGGCCTTGGCTCAGTGTTGGTTAAACCACTTAATGGCTCCATCACAATCTAATCCCAAACCAAGACCCTGGATTAACCAGAGACCCAAGTTCTCTGCGCTGCTTCCTGTGTGTGCATGTGTGTGTGTGTGTGTGTGTGTGTGTGTGTGTGTGTGTGAAACTTACCTTCATGCGAATGTGGGTACCAGATAGGGGAAGCGCTTGAATGGGGTCCAGACCTGAAGGAGGGGGAAGAAGGGGAGGCAGCAGGTCCTGAGGGGTGAGTGGGGTGGGAGGACGGGGACCCGAGGCTGCTAGCCAGGAATGAACCCATGAAGGAGGCACCTGAGGGACACAGAGAGGGCCTGGAGGTTAGAGAAATGATAGGGGAATAAATGGGGGAAGGGGAGTCATGGGGACTCTGCTATGGTGCCAATGAGCACACGCGACTGTAAATCACTTGAGAACGCCTTTGATTTTACCTTGTGCCAAGAAAGAGATGTAGTTTGTTGCAGACATATTAATATCACTGACTACTGCTGAGAAAAATAATAATAACACTCATTTTTGACCTGCCCAGGAGAAATTAATCCCCTCAGGCTACATTCGCACTGCAGATGGAAGTCCTCCAATTTTGATTATTTTTTCCTCTTACCATGTGACACACAGATCTTTTTTTTTTTTCTTTAACCTACAATCACTAAAAACCTTCAGGAATTCCATTTTGATCTTCATGGGTATAAAATGGGGGTCTCAGGCATGAATGTGACATTAAACTATTTTTTTTAATCAAAGATGATACCTTTAACCTTAGATGATTTTCATTACTTTGATGCCAGGTCTTAGCCAGAATTAGCATCAAATGACAAACCGAGACAGCTGAACTACTCGGGCCACCGGGAGGCAATTTTAGCTGTTATTCTTCAAATAGCTATCATGTAGCAGAGTGAAAGACGAGATATAAAATAAAAGATTGCAAGGTTGAAGTGGTGTTGTGCCTAATTCCCACTGGTGGAGAGAATTTTTAAAAAGCGTTAACGCCTAACACAAGTGACTGTGAAGCCCCACTTACTGAATTTAAGCTGACCTTGCATGAAAAACCAGCCCCCTGATGTGACACCTAAACATTTTCTTACCCCCTAAATCTTTTACTCAAATACAAACCCCGAGAGTTGAGCCCTGCAAACTGTGTTAATATTACTTCTGATCTTTTTTAGCCCAAAGTGCTAAATATATACATTTAATTACAACACGAACACAAACATACATGCTAAAGTCTCTACAAAATATGCAAATAAAGGCACCACAATAACCATGGCTTGTAGTGCGGTCTGACTTCTTATCTCACCACGTATGATTGGGGTAAAATAATCACACAACTGTGTGAATGTATTAATTTATTTACGCCTGTTCCTATTATGCCAAAGCTTTTTTTTGGTGTAGATGTGCATCACGTGGTCAACATAGAAGATGTGGTAATGTAGCGTTTCCACTGGTTGTTCCTGTGTGAATCAGAACCATAGGCTGCAAATAGAAAGTGGACTTAGCCGCTGGTGAGTGAAGTACAGTGAGAAATATTGACGCATTCTCTTGTTCTTCTGAGATCAGATCTGACAAATGAGGTGGGATGCGACTGAGAAACCAAAGGACGTTGCACGTTCATTGCATAAAGACAGGTCAAGCATAAGACAGCCACCCTAAAGCACATGCTGCTTTGTCCTCCTTTCTGACTCTAAGAGGGGACATAATTTACAAACCGCACATTGCGTTGTATTCAGTAAAACTTAAAACTAGCAACCAAGATCATAAACTCATCCACAAAGTGTGTACTAAGTTAAGAGATCACGTGAGCAGCAAATTCATATTCTCATGAACTTCTATACAGTCAACTCCTGGTGGCCATTAGAAGCAAGCTAGTTTGAGGCACTTAGGTTAGCTTGTAGCTTAGCTTAAATTTTTAGCTAAGCTACATTCACCACTTGTGATCAGAACAAGCACCATTCAAGTACAAACATGAACGAGAATTTTAAGATATAACATTTAAAAAAAACTGGTTAGCTGACTCGAATCATCGTGAGGTGGTGTTATATGTGCTAGCATAAACAAATTAACCTCGCAATTACCTGAGCCTTCCCCTGTTGAATAGCTGCCTACAAGCTAAGGCATAATTCCATCTTTGCCACGTGTGTGCACTGCTGACGTAACGTGAGAATCCCGTTATCATGTACTGAGCTGTAAGTCGACGGTTGGCAACGAGTCCAGCATAGAATCAGTGTTAAAGGGATAAAGTGGCGGGATAGAAGTCATTAGGTAGTTACAAGTAAAACACCGGTTTGCAAAAACTGCTGAAATGACATGTCGCCGACTCACTGCAACTCCTCGCAGAAAAATCGAACAAAGATGCAAATCCAACTTCCCAAGAGATTCCTAAACTCAAGTTTCCTACACTAGTAAAAGAATCAACAAGAGACAAACCAGAGGTACAGTATTTATAGAACTCGATCTCATGTCTTAGCACGAGTCTGCTCTTGCGGTCACATATTTGGTCGGCTGGGCCTGCTCTGCACCTTCAAAAGATTTGATCATTCATAAACCATCACACGGGGTCACAACCAAGTTCAGCTCTTGCACGGAACTGAGTGCAAGTCTAATCTCATGCTGTAACAGTTTCGGCAAACTGAGCAAGAAGACTCAGTTCAGTTTGGCTCATCAGCATGCTCTCATTTAGTGGAACAAACTGAACAGTTGTAGGGGAAGGAGGAAACAAATCCACAGGGAATCAGGTAATTAGTCACGGGATTGAGAGAGAGAGAAAAAGAGAGGGCGAGAGAGAGGTGGTGGGTTGGGTCGTTACTCATAAACGCTGCGTCGCATCAGAGGCAATTACCACAACAGTCCACATCTGAGTCACACACACACACAGGAACACACGCGTACAGTACCTTCACCTCAACGACGTCCCGATGCCCTAACAACCACAACCACAAGTGCCTTTAGCTGTCTGCCAATCTGTCTCTGACACACACACACATATGCAAGAGGGAGGGTACTGGGATAAGTCAAGAGCAAGATGGGGTAGCAGCGAGTATTAAAAGACAAATCTGTGTGTGTGTGTGTGTGTGTGTGTGTGTGTGTGTGTGTGTGTGTGTGTGTGTGTGTGTCTATTTATACAGCTGGATCCCAAGCATCAGAACACACACGCACACACACACAGTGATCAAGACAAACACACACACAAGCCAGAATATTTAAAAGTCGAAATCTTTCCATCTTTTGCTTTTGATATCCGCAGCCTCTGTAGTGATAATAAATTTGTAGGAAACGAAAAAGACACTCGAGACTTTCATTTTCCATCTTCCCCTATTCTCTTCCCCCCTCCTCTCGCGCACGCTCTCCTCTCTCACAGCAGATCGTTGCAGTGTTTTCTTTTTCTCCCCCCCACCCCTCCTCCCTCCAAATCCTCTCTTGTACAAATGTAGATCAGCGGCCTTTTCAGCCAGTCATAATAAAACACAGCTCGTGTAAGGCTGCTCTCAAGGCCCCTGGCAATGCAGACTCTCGCACAAACGTATACTGACACTGACACGTCAAATACACACTGATGCACACATAACGCTACCTGTATCAAGTCTAGTGCAACAGACGATAGAAAAGAAAGACAACTTTCACATGAGCAATGGGGTTTTTAAAAAGAAACACAAATCTTGGCCACAAAATAAAATTGCATTGAATGAAAAAGAAGCTTAGGCGACTATTTCAAATAGTAGTGCTGTGATTTAAGTTTAGCAATGTAAATACTTTGCATTCCTTCCTGACTTTCTTCCCACAGCTGTTCTTTAATGTCTAACCCCTATCAGATCTCTGCCCTTCCCCCATCTCTCCATCTTTTTTCCATTTACTCATTACTTTCATTTTTCTTGTCTTTTCCCCCCTTTTTCCCTTTTCCTGTCACCTGACTCCTGACCCTCTCTGTCTGTTTTCTGTTGGTTGAGTTGAGGAGAAAATCATATTTGCCCACTCTGTCTCTCTGGCCTGCTGATATGGAAAATCATCTCAGAGGCCAGCCACTAACATAAACCTCATTTCTGTCCCTGTTTCTCTTTTCTCCTCCCCTTCTTCCTCTCCTCCTGGCCTGCGTTTCCGCCTTTGTTTTATCCTGATCCACACATTCCCTTTCCATCTGTCACCGCTGCATCCACTTGGAGTTTCCCCTTTTTTCTCAGCAGAAACACCAATAGACAAATGCAAATATGCTGAATTAGCCTCAGCCGATGAAGGAGCGTAGACGCTACTCGTCAGTGCTTTTAATCTTCTGATCAGCTGCAAATATCCATTTATTCAAATATTCATTGTGACCCCCAGTGATACTAGGATTGTATACCACCTATCTCTGTGTTTGCATGTGTTATTTGCCACATATAGAAGTCCCCAACCAAGTAGATAGCTACATGAAGTCTCCATGGCAGTAATTAAAGTAGAAAAACATATTCGTATCCCTCCCATTTTTTTCCGAGTTGGCATTGTAACTTGGAAAAGTGTATAAACACACAGCCAGCGAATCCTCCGATGTTGACAATCCAAAGTAATAAAAATCAGCTTCGATTCACAGTAATACAGGCAGCTGTACTTACAGTGAGCAAAATCTGCTTTAGTTTATTCATGATTGACTGTAATGTGATTTGCTGAGGGGAAAATCCACTCAAAAACACTTAAACACTGTTTTAGAAAAAAAGGGGCTGGATATGCGCCTTACTTTTCTGGGCAGGTTTTTGTGGCTTGGCATATTTCTGGTATTCTCGTGGATAACATGGGGCCCAAAAAATTAAATTACACACACACACACACACACACACACACACACACACACACACACACACACACACACACACACACACACACACACACATATATATATATATATAAACATAAAGAATGACAGAAACGGAACTTAAAAATGAGAACACAGTTGCTAGTGAGAGTGATCGTATGGGCCTATTTAAGGGGGGGAACCTTTAAACGCTACCAAGAGGAATGTAATGAAAATGCCCTTTTTTTTTCGGAAATAAAAAAAGTGAACTCGTGACTGCTTTAATCAAGGATCAACCAATCAGGCCTACTTAAAAACCTTGGCAGTCATGTTTAGAAACAATAACATCATAGAGCCTTTCATGGAGAATTCCAAAGCAAGTGTCTGATGAAGGAATGCGGCCAAAACATCAAGGTTATTTTCTCTTTTTTACGTTATAAAAAGATCTGCTTTGGCATTTGTTAAACCAATTAAGTTACACTATATGCAATATAATGTGTCAATTCAGCTGAAAATGCTTAAAAGTGAGAAAAGATATAACTCTGCAGCCTCTTTTGTGTGCTTCGGCAGCTACTGAAGAGCGCTTGATGAAGTTTACTGTGAAAAAAGCAACAAAAAAAGCATGAAACAGGACAGAACATTCCAAGATTTCTCACTCTTCGAAAGAGGAAGAAGAGGGAGATGAAGAAGAGAAGCGAGAGAGGGGAAGAGGAAGGTAGATTTGTTGCAAGTGGTTAAGAAAAAAAAAGTCCTGTGGTAAAAGAAGCAAACACAGATAAAGTGATGGATGTATATTCTTTGTTGCATCTCACTGAATGGACTGCTGGTGATCGATACATGCACACACACACACACACCTGGAAGGATGATGAGTTAAATCAATCTCCATCCGATGGAAGATCAATAGCCTCTTGTGTTGTATCGTCACATTTGCCAATTAACAAAAGCCTCTGTGCTCCCACTGATATACTGAACTCTCTCCTACATGCACATCTACACACACACATACTGTCACTCGCAGAAAGAACTCGAGAGTCTGAAACTGCACTCTGTGTGTGTCTGTTTGTGTGTGTGTGTGTGTGCGCGCGTGTGTCAGAGGTTCTGACTCTCGTTAGCTTGGCTGTTACGCTTATTGCCGTACACTTGGCAACCTCTCGTCAGTCCGACCCTTTCATAAGCCTCCAACCACCAAGGGCCCTGGCACTGAGCCTTCAGTCTGTGTGTGTGCATGTGCATGTGTGTGTATATCTAAGTGTGTGTGTGTCTGTGTGTCTAGGGCCAGGAGTCAAGCCAGACCTTTTTGATCTGTTTTGACACCACGGAATTGCACAAGTGACAGGGCTACTCAAACAAGGCATTCGTGGAAGGCGCTTAGACACACACACACACACACACACACACACACACATACACATACACGCACACACGCACACAGGTCCATAAAAGCATTATGGCACTGGGGACACAAACACATTCAATGTGTGAGTAAGCGCCCAAGCGGTGCTTACAAAGAATATGTTCAGGGGAGAAAAGGAGTTCTTTTGCTCGACTAGATCCAGATAGCATTTTCCTTCTGCTCTATCTTATTATTCATCAACGATTCCTCTTGACTCATTCATGTTAGAGAGAGTAGGGTGTGCAAGCAAAGCATGGCATGTCGCCTGGGACGAGCAGCTGCACTGAATCACATTACGTAGGGAAGAAGAGAAAGGACAGAGGAAGAGAAAGGGAAAGAGAGAGAGAAAGAGTGGAGGGGAAAAATGAGATGAAAGAGCTACAAATGAGAGATTTCCCTGTGAGGCGTATAAATCAGCAGACTATGAACAGCACTGCTCAAAGCCTGACTCCCAGGCTGCGGACTAGAGCCTCGCCATCCACGCACACGCACGCACAGACACACACACACACACGTGGATACACACACGTTCTCTCTGCTACCATCTTTGAACATTCACTGCTGTAGCAACATTCCTATCTCACAGCACCTACACGTGTGTACTTAAACATCCAACAACAGCAAGTATCCTAAAAGAAAAAGCACCGAATCTGCTGGCTGTTGCTCCATGAAGATTAAATGAAATCAAAAGCTGGAAGAATTAAATGAAAAATGAGAAGAAAACGTTGCACCTTGCCTACCCCACCCCGGCTCCAGCCCCCACACACGCACATACACACACATGCACACACTCTGGAGTTGTTCCAATTTTTCCATTGGCGAACATAGTCCACAAACGCACCGCTAAACTTTGAGAAAAGAGGAAAATGTTCCTGCTTTTGACCACAGACTTTCTGGACGCCACACACCCACCCACCCGCGGCTGCAGGAAGGACCATATATGGCTTCGAAGAACAGGAACTCACAACGGGAGAGATTCTTAGGAAGCAGGGTGGATGGGGAGGGTTTGGCGGCGGGGCTGTCAGAGTAAGTTTTTCCAGGTTTTACCAAGGAAAACATGGGAATTTGGAGAACAGGGGTCATATGAGACTGGTCTGCTGCCTGGGTCAGAATGAAACACAAATGGTATGTGCAGGCACATGCAGACATACACTAATCAAAAGCATAAGGTTGCTGATATTTCAGGGAAGCCCGCGGTGAGGGTCAATAATGCAATTCCGCATGTGTGCGTGCGCGCGCGTGTACAGGGATGTGTATGTAGCACCAACCCACCCCCAACTCCCCACAGTTACCACCACAGTGGTTTTGCAGCTCTGGTATAGAGTGAAGAAGCCTGTTCTGGAAGATTTGGTCGTCATCCAGTCTGACATGCCCGTGCCACGCCTCTGTGGTCCATTCAGCCTCCAGCCACAGCAAACACACACACACATTCACATACACAGGCTATAATGATTCGAAGCTGCATGGACCTGTGTGCGGATTAAATACACCTGGGGGTCAAGACGCCAGGAAGAGTGAGTCTAACAGAAAACACAGCACCGTGAGCTGAGAGCAGAGTGTGTTTCTTCGTATCAAGTCATATCCAATCATGCGATCTGCTGAAGTTAAGACACAATTAAATTCTGACACCTAGCGCTTTATACTCACTCCTTATAAAACACATTAAGACGCTGCCCTTAATAAACACTTGTGGTTTGGTGCCGCAGCCCTGTTACTTATCAACAGTAATTTATGATTACAAATATGATTGAAACCCAACCTTAAGTAAACAATGTGTCAAAGCTGTGCGAGGCAACAGGTCAGTATTTAGATTGTATTAGATCCTCTGAAGCACTCAGTATTGTACATTAACAATGCATCCTATGCGGCTTGTAGATGAAAGGGGAGGCTCAAAACTCCCCTTTTAGCCTCTTTGCGCTTATTGTTTTGGCTGTTTAGTATACCTTTATTTATATATAAGGACAAATAATGAGCTGCTGATGAGAGCAGAGCATTTCTTTTGCAGAAAAATATATTTATATATATATTTAGTTTATCGACTTAACATTTTTAGGAAGCCAGATACACACATGACTCCACGTGCAAGCTTTTATTGCTTAATATCTTCCAGAGGATGTGTAAATAACCCTGATTGTGGTATCTACACTTGCTTGTGATCATTAAAGAATTCATAATATACCACAGCTCTGTCCCCAATCAAAAAAAGAAATTTCTAATTTACAGGAAATACTAGCAAGTGTGATCTAAAATCGGTAACAAAATCTTACTTCAAAGTATACAGCTGGTTTTAAATGTGGAAAAAAAATACTTAAGAGAAGGAAAAGCTTCTAGTTATTTTAAGTGATGTAGAAATAAATGTAAGCCATGTCAAATACTCTTCCTTTTATCTTAGGCTGAAGTTAAGACTTGAATCTATTTATGTTACTATGAAGGTTACAGATCGCAGCCTGAGATTTGTAGCAGGAGTGCAGCACAATCCCGCTTCATCTAAAGTTAGCACAGACTCCAGTGGAAACAAACACACCTACGCAGCAGAAGCGAAGCAGGAGGACGGCTGCAGAGGGGAAGACAGCATCCTTTAACCAGCAGACCCAGATTTAACCACATCCATGTCAGCAAGCATCCACCCTACTGAAGTGTCCTTTGGCGAGACACTGAATCCCTACCTGCTACCGCCAGTGCTTTGACTGACCCTAAAGTCAGATCTTGCCAGCAGCCCAGAAAAAGGTGAATTTCCCAGCAGGGATCAAGTATCACATTATTTTTTGAAATATGCTACTTGCAAGCCATCTGCAGAGCTCTCCTCAGTCCTACACCACTGAGACTCATATCCCAGTATCACTGGAGGAAATGTGTCTGCGCAACTATGTGTGTGTGTGTGTGTGTGTGTGTGTGTGTGTGTGTGTGTGTGTGTGTGTGTGTGTGTGTTCGACTCTGGTGTGCCGTATCACCCTCCATCATCATGAGTTGAGGGGTTGTGGTTCCTAGAGAAGCACTTTACTTAAATTAGACCCTCAACGACTCGACGTGCAGGTGTCATTGTGTGTATATGTGCATGTGCGTACGCTCGTGTCTGCAAAGTATACTGAATGAATGCACGCATGTGTGTGTGTGGGCGTCAGAAAGTCAGTGTGTGTTTGTGTGTGAGAGAGGGAGAGAGGAGACTGAATGCCGAGAGAGGAGCGGGATCAGCAGACGGCAAATGCGAGGGAGAGAGAGGGAGAGAGACAACAAGATAGGAAGAGGAGAGGATGGGGCGAGCGAGAAGGGTGGGAGTCTGCGAGGGAGAGAGTGAGCGACACAGAGAGAGAGAGAAAGCAGGTGAGAATAACCCAGTCTGACCTTATTTCAGCACGGCTTTTCCATTCTTTATATTCCCTCATTGCTGTAATATTTACACAGGAATAAAAGATTATTAGAGCGATCCACAGAGAAGAAATGAAGAGGAAGAGGGGGAGGGGGGAAATATAAACATAAGGAAAGATGAAGACACTCATGAAGGTAGAAAAAAACCAAAGGGAAGAAACCTCAGATTAGAGAGTCTATTGATTATTATTGTCATCAATTAGGTTGCCAGATTTTTTTGATTTGTCTCGTACTGTGGGAAAACTGTTTTGTTTGCTTTCTCCAACCAGCAGCCAAAACCTTCAAGCTTCAAATTTAATTGGTAATGCAAAAAGAAGCAGAAAATCCTTACGTGCCAATATTTGGCATTTGCTTAAAAACGATTCAGATATTTAAAAACGAAAAATCCTTATCAAGAGTCCAATCACTTCAGCTTTCATACGTTATTTATGAACGTATCACAGACAAATCTCTAAAAATAACAATAACCAATAAAGATCCCCAACGTCAGGAAAAACACGCTTGAAATGTTATGAGATTAAAATGTACACAGATTTAAAGTGCACTTTTTAAATGTGTCTCTCCACAACAGCAAATAATAACTCGCAGATGTGCAGATTAAATGAATAACATCTGCCCATCAATCATCAACATTTTAATGAAACACAGAGCTGAAAGAGTTCAAGTCTTAATTTGTTAATTGTAAAACAAAAATGTCAAATTTATTAGGTTACATTTCACCCTAAATTTGGACTTCATTCTGTCTTACCTGATCTTAAATGACATACCTTAAGGTTTTAGACTACCATGGATTTTTCTGATAATCTACAATGAAACTGATAGTTAGATCTGAAAAAATACTGTTATTTATTGTTCTGGGATAATGTAGACATGCCTATTGCTGTTCACCCAAATAATGCAGTTTTGTTCAGGTATAATTTGCAACAAATCTGTGAATAATAAAAACCTTTTTTTATGATTTGCTTGTTTGTTTTAAGAAAAAAACTGAATATGCAGAAGAGAGAGTACAGGTATGACATCCAGGAAATAGTCATCCCACTGGGATTATTAACCAGGAATCCAATGCTCAGGGGGGTGCATGTTCAGTTGGGATGTCCCCTGAGCACTCGGCTATTGGATTGCTCCAATTAATTATTTCTTAGCTGTTATACATGGAATTTTGAGGGGTTTTTTTTAGCAATACTTGGGTTTTTTCCTAGACCAGACTGGACCTTTGAGAATGACAGAGCATCACTGTGCATAGTGTTAAGGTGATGAATTGATGTTACCTTGTTTTGACAGAAATGCCTATAACGCTTTAGTAAAAGGAAACCAAATGAACAATGCTGTTTTTAAAAGAATAATAATAATAAAAAAAAATGCTCATTTTGCTAAATTGTTTTTAAGATGGTGCAAAAAAAATCCTCTTTGCAAGAAAACACTGAATAATTTCTCACATCACAATAAAAAAAGAAAAAGATAAATCCAGGCTATAAGCCATGTCGTGTCTTCAGCGCTTCACTGTTTCCCTGAATGCCCAAAACTGCACAGACTTAAAAGAAGAATTTTCACACCAAACTCAACGTCACATTGCATGTTGAGAAATCCCCTATCAGAAAAAAAGGTAAACATCCTGGCATAACTGCAGCCTTCCGAGCAGCAAAATAAATCAGTATGCCACAACTGAAAAGAAAACACAGGGCTGCTTCTTTGTTCTCACGCTTTCTTTTACATATATAAAAATATATAGAAATATGTAGGATTATACTATTTAAGATATATGTCTTATTTCTAATTTTTCTTTTCTGCCCTTCTGAACAGAATTGTATTGAGTATTTTGTAGTCTAGCTTTGGATGCAACGTTAATATCTGTTCCACTAACGTTTATTTGATTTGAAAAAAGACAGAGCCTGCACAAGTTAAGCAAAATGATAAAACGCAGCGAGGCCAGCACTGGGAGCTTCTGAGAAAGCAACACATTCATACAGACGCGTACACATGGAGAGCAAAAAAGCAAAAAAAGAGAAAAAAAAGCCATACGTATGTGAGCATCCGCACACAAAGAAGTCCTTGTATTATGCATGCATGCATGCTTCCAAACATTACAAAAACACACATCAAAACGACCGGAAAAGACAGTAGGTGGTTATTAAAGAGACAAGAGAGAAAAACAGAGAGAAAGAGAAGAGACACTTTACCGGCAATCAAAGATGCAGAGGAGAGGAGACAGGAAGAGAAGGAGAGGGAAGTGGAGGTAGAGAGAGAGAAACGTGCAAAAAAAAAGGGAAGAAAAGGGGAAAAAAAGGGAGAGCTTGCTTTTAATCAGCCTGGATCCAAAATTTAGACAGGCACACACAGAGGCACGAGCAGTCCCTGTAGGATTAGGGCCTTGGCACTGTGTGTGTGTGTGTGTGTGTGTGTGTGTGTGTGTGTGTGTGTGTGTGTGTGTGTGTGTGTGTACTGTGCACGTCCCACGAGACTGATTAGCCATGAATGACTGATGACGGATCTTTTTTTCCCTCCTCCTTGCTCTCTCTCACTCTTGTTTTCTTTCTCACTACTCTCAGCTCGGGCAAGAGCATGGGAGAGGATACTCCCTCTCCCATCACACACACACACACACACACACACAAAGCTGCACACAGCTCCATGTATATTCAACAAAGGCTCCTGAATATACTTAATGCTTTCATGTGTGTCACTGTGTAACGATCCATGCTGTTCCACACAGCTGCTTCTCTCTTTTTCTTACTCTCTTCCTCCTTCACAATCATGCACACACACACACACACAAATATGTACCTATTTCCTGTTTAGGAGCACATTAGCTGTATTTCACACCAAATACTAAATCTGCTCAATCTGTATGACAGCAGCAGTTTGACTCTTGAAAAACACTGAAGGGTCCTGCATTCAGGCGGCAGGCCGACCGCTCTGCCTCCTTTAACCTCACCTCCAGATGAACCTCGGGCCACCGCCATCCATCTAAAGCCCTGACAGCAAAACAAACTGGACATAGACCCGCCTGAATGGAGGCCATTACAATATGAATGAGCCAAACAGAGCTGAAATGAATCGAGTGGAGAAGCAAAACACAACAGCTGAGGAAAGGGCCCGGGCTGAGTCAAACGAGTCAGCTCAAGTGACGATGAGTCAGGCAAAATGTGACCCCGAGACAGGGTAAAAGCAGAGGCCTGTCTCAGGTGTCCGTAGCCGTTCTGATAAGGGTTACCTTGCCGTGGTGCTTGCAACACTGCTTTTTCAGGGGGTGCAGACCTGTGGATCCACTGAGACTGTGACATCATGTCTGTCCCCCTGCTAAGTGATGTCACCTCCCTGTCATGTTGCGTAAATAGGGAACTGCCTTGACCCCTCTGAAGAGGAGAGAGGCCATAAAATAGCTGGGAATTACAGCATCTGCACACTTTCTTTGCACATATGTGGTGACTTTTTTCATGCAGTCATGTCACGAATAAGAGCCACAACGACGAACAACTTATATTGTTTTTTATGCACGTGCACACACACACACACACACTCACTCACACATACAAAGCCCCCGTCTTCCTGTACAGAGTAAGAAGCTGTTTTAGCCTTGTGTTTTGCGGGCTGTTTAAAATGTCATTTTTCTCTCGTTTCTCTGACTTCAAAGGCGCCTCACTGAGCTCTCACTCCCTCTTGCCAAATCCTCCAAACGTTTCTGATTTAGTGAGTTGGCCACGGGCCGAGTAGCACCGGGACGGGCCCGTTAACAACTGTCCGAGTGGTGGGGGAGAGGAGGTGAGGAGGAAGGAAAGGAAAAGGGAAGAGAAGAGAAGAGAAGGGAGAAACAAATGAGACAATGTGGAAAAGGGAGAAGAAGCAGGCTGAAATTGAGACAGAAATAGGAGGACTGCTGAGAGAAGGTCTGCTAACAACGCGAGGAGGCGATGGGTGTGTGGGGAGTCAGACAGAGACGGGAGATGGATATAAGAGGTGGGGGGATCGATTGAAAAGAGAGGAGAGAGAGAGAGAGAGAGAGAGAGAGAGAGAGAGAGAGAGAAAAGGGGGTGGGGTGAAGGGGGCCATGGCTGTGAGGAGGAGGAGGAAGGAGGGCTGGAGCACCACTCGAGAAGCTGAGAGGAGCAAATGCAATAGTGAAGGGGAAGCAGAAGGAGGAAGAGGGGAGGGCGGGCGTGCGATTAAAGAGGGGTGAGGAAGACCGGGGAGGGGGGGGGGCAAAAGGCCTGGCCAGTAAGAAACAGAAGAAGAAGAAGGAGAAAGAGGAAAGAGGAGCAAGTGACAGAGAAAGAGGAAAAAAAGAGCGCATGGACACAGGAAGTCTGGCGCTTTCCATTCACTTCATGACACATCAAATCATCAGATGGTGGTGTGTGTTCACACCCCTGAGATGTCGCAACCAAACGCACCCCACACCCTTCAAATCACTGCTACCGACAATAAGCAGCTGTTCTCGTGTTGGAGGAGAGTTGGAGATGAGACAAAAGTCTTCCTGTCACAGTGGCAAGTGCAACTTCAGAACAAATGCAAGCTTCACTCCAAACTCAAACATCAAAAGATTTTTCCTTAATTTGTTTAATTTTTTTCCCCTTTCTACTGATGTGACCTTTTAGACGCCTTAAATCTCAGCCACAGTTACTCCGAGGTCAATTTGACCTTATTGTGGAATATATTTAAATGACGCGCCACGGTTTGCTTGAAATATCAAAGCATACACAAGAGTCTCATTTGTAATGGAAATGCCTTTAATGACTTTACCGGCCCTTACTTAATGACTTAATGCTTTTAATGTGTCAACAAATTTCCAAAAAGTCAGGCTCGTTTAAGTGATTTCTTTGGCCCTGCTGCATATTTTAATCTCACGCCTTGATAAGTGCACAGCGCTGATTTGCTATATTTTGAGGCAGACCAAAAATCATGTATGTAAAATGCAATTTTGAAAAGAAAATGGTGAGCATGTGTGTAGCGTGTGTGTGTCTGTGTTATGATGACACACACTAAAATTACTCCAGAGCCTAGTCCAGTGTGTTTAAATGCAATGCTAAGGGAGCTTTAACTGGAATCAATGGTTTTTTACACTTGAATTTATTTTTCTACTCAAAGTCAAATATTGTAGATTTTCACCCAGTTTGCACTGAAATCGCCACAAATTAATTTTGATTTTATTTAACACATATAATATATTTTCTGTTGTGAAATTTATAAAAAGGAAAATAATTGTACATTATCCAACAAAAATACATATATTTAGAAAAATTTCCCTAGTGGTTTCCTACTCACTTATGCACTTACGGTCACTCGGTGTAGCGTAGTGCTGATGACACAAAGTGGGTCAGTCAGTTTTTTTTTGTTTTTTTTTTAATTGAACTGAATCGACAGTTTACACTCGTCTCCTTCCTCACCAAATCCAGTCGCAGCTCGGCTGGCCGCAGCCTAGACCAGCTGTCTCCTCCTCACAGGGGGCCGTCTTGCACACTGCACCCTACATGTGCCCCCTGTACATCCCGGGTTGCATTGGTTGGATTGGAGATTGGTGGGTGGTGTTGGAAAGGGGTGATTGGGCTTGCTCACTGCTGACTCATCCTACACACAGACACACACACATACACTCGCAGGGACAGGCAAGCATCTCCTCTCTATCGCTTTCATTCACTCACACTCTTGAGAAGCAGAGGAGACGCCAGGGCGGGGAGTCGGTGGGGGTGACGGCCAGTGGGTGCTGTCAGGCGGTGGTAATCTGACTGGATTACCAACCAGGTGGAAACATTCAGCCTATCTACCCCCCTCACACCCTTACCCTCCCCCTTCCTCCTCCTCCTCTTCCTTCCTCCTCCCTGGCTCCATCCATCTATCATTTCTTCCCTTATTTTTTTCACATGCCTTTCTTTCTTTATCTATCTATGGGGCTTCCCTTTGCCTTTAAACATAATGAGTACCCTAGACACACACACACACACACACACACTACTCTATAGTAACTACAGGCCTTTAATTCCACAAGCATGGACAGAAACCAAACCCATGCGTACGCGCACAAACGCGCCGTCTCCTTCCATCACGGTGCAGGTTGTTTGTGCGCCAAGGTGTGTGCAGGTAGTAAGGTGAAGGGGTGTGCCTCATCTGTGCTGCCGCAACGTTCAAAGCCTATGACAAAAAACTTCCAAGGGAAGAGAGAGATATAACTGACAGCCTCCTGATGAATGGACTGGATGGTTGTGCACACACACACACGCACAGCTACAGGCATTTGTAGTAGAGATATGCAGAATTTAACTACAGGGTCTTGTGTTTCACTAACAACACCGAACATGGGGAGAAGGAAAGGGAAAATGCTGGGATGAAAAGGGGGCATAAGCTGAAGAAAGAGCTCAAGAGAGCAAAGACCGAGAGTAACCGAGAGAAAAGAAAGTGAGAAGTGGCAGAGAGATAATCTAGTCTATGACATTTTGGTTATGGTTTATTGCTGTTTTAAAGCACAAAAAACAAGCATCTTAAGACTAACGTTCTTCAAAGTGTGTATGTGTTTGTGCGTTTGTGCAGCTGCATGTGTGCACACACAACATGAATGTAAACTCCTTCTGTCTGCATTACTTAGTCACACAAATGCACACTCGTTCACGTACACAATCATGTAAACAAAAACGGTCTGCTGTCTGGGAAGTAACACACCTGTTCAATGACAAGAGCAGCCACGCCCTCCATAATACTGCACACCTGTGCTTCTGCGGGCTAAACCTAACCCTAATCGCACACGCAAACACACACACATATACACTTGCACAACTACTGCCCAGGGGCTAACGTCAGAGAAAGGGGAAGAAAGAGAAAGAGAAGGGGGGACTGGAATAAAAAGCAAAGCAGTGAAAATGGGAGGGGAAGAGAGCAAGACAGACAGACAGAGACAAAGGCTTTCCCACTGCTCCTATCAGTAATCTAAACGCCTGTGTAATATCATTGTGGGGTTTTATCAAATGTGGGCTGAGTCTTATGGCGTTGGTATGCGTCTGTCATTCCATCACCTTGTCAAGCGCGACCATATTCAAGCAGACACCATGCTGATCTAAATAAGAGGCTTCAGCAAATTGATGGATTGCAGGTTTTCCAGGATATGAAGAAGCAGGGGAGAATGAGGGGAGTCTTTTTTTTTTTCATTTAGGATTTTTTTTAAGTGATATACTCAGTTTGATACTGCGAGACTGTGTGTGTATATATATATATATATATATATATATATATATATATATATATATATATATATATATATATATATATATATATATATATATACATAAAGAAATAGTGAGGGTGTCTTCACAAAGATCTGAAACAAACCCTTGTCAAAACCTCCCCCTCCACCCTCCTGTCCCTGCTATGGCCAGCTCCACATCACATCTACCCCCTGTGCTGAGGCCTAGGGCCAGGCATACAGCTTTCTGGATCTCTAAGGGGGGCAAGGACAAAGGTAACCCGCATCCTAACCTCCAAGCAAACACACATACATACACCAACCCCCCATCTCTAAACAACAATCCTCTATGCCCATCATGTCTGTCAAAACCCCATAAGGGACATGCATGGAGAGTCTGGATATCTGGAATCTCAATACAGTGTCATGCACCTTGAGACCCAGTGAGAGGCCCTCTTGAATATATTTCAATAGCATTATCACCCTGCATTACTATGCTTATACCCCCTTTATTCAACATTAAAGAAACATTTTTACACTGGGCCATTATGCATGTCAGCGCACAGCAAAATCAGTCAAGGTGCTATTTAAACTGCAATGCAGGTTACATTTGTATTTGATATATTAGCTTTGAAAATGAGCTGGGCGTGTTTTTGCTCGAATGTTGTGTGTGGAAATCAGAAACAGGCAGGCAGCTCAGCGTGTCATAAAATATAGAAAATATTTTATCAATATAAGTTAATGCATGGAGACTGAATCATTTATAATATATTTAAATGTGGTAAAGTGTTGATCAATATTTATGTGAATTGTTTAATAAGTATTATACTGAAAAGAATGTACGTATGAGAGAATAAAGCAAAGCTTAATAACTTTTGTGCAACAACACGTGTTTTTAGACGTGTTGTCAATAAAATGTGTTGACATTTAGACTTTTTTTACTAAAATATTTTTTAAAATAATAAATAAATAACGTACAGTATCAGTTCAAGTTTTAAGAAACATACACGTTACAGCCTTACGTCAGTTTATATAATTAATATATTTATATATGAATAATTTTTAAAAACGCAGAGGAAGAGCCCAAGTTTACAAACCTAAATGCTCACGTGCAATAAAAAGTATATTAAACAAACCAAGCTGACGTAAAATTGCATTTTAAATTAAAAATAATAATAATAATTGAAAAAAATTCCTCTCATGTGAAGAAACCAGAACCACAGAACCAGGAGGTGGAGCACGAAATATCAAAAGTAATTCACGGTAGGATTTCTGGAAAAATCCACGCGTGTTGACCTGAAATGTGAAATGTATTTTAGCAACTAATTAAAAATGAAAACCCGGTTTGCCTCAATTTTTTCCCTTTTACACATGAAAACAAGCAAATACACGCGAGACGTGGATGGCCACTCTTGACACACATGGTAACTAATGAGATTTCTCATGTAACACGCATACATTCATCCAGCGCGTGGGTATAAACGCAGTATGATTTCGGACAGTCTTTTCTTTCTCTCTTTGCACGCACACACAGCCCCCCCCCCCCCCCCCCCCACACACACACACACACACACACACCCCACACACCCCTATTGAGACAGGATACCAAAGCTACTTGTTAAATCTAATGCATGCACTGTCAACCCATTCGCACCCCGTCACGTCTTCGCTCAATATAGAAACCGGATTTTCTGGTATTACCCTCACCTCTATTAGCCAGAGCTCCCCTTCACTCACTCAGTCCCCCCTCTGCTCTCCACCCGGCAACTGCGACCCCCAGTTTGCGCCCAGCATAAACCAAAACCACCAAAAAATAATTTCAAAAACACACACACGTGAAGGAGGAGGAGGCGCTGCGCAGAAACTGGCTCGGCTAATAGCTTTAATTTATTGTTTAATGGGAAATATAAGCGGTGGAATAACCCAATTCTAATTAATTACATCAACTGGCAACGATTAGTACTTCGCTAATTGATGAATCCAAATAAATCTATGACAAGATTATGCCACTAATAATCCCAGCTTGATATGAAAAAAAAAGAAAAGAAATAAAACCAAATAACCCTGGAATTAAAGTTTTAAAACAACAACACCAACAACAAAGGTGAGCTTGGACTGAGTTGTAAATTTAGAGTTAATTCTATCTGCAAAAAGAAAACACATTACCCTTTTTCTTTTATGTGATTTTATATACAGTTTTTTTAATTCTTGCATTTCGGCAAACAGCCATAAACAGTTGATTAAATAAAGTTAAAAAAGATAATTCCTAAATTCCCCCCACCCCCCGAAAGTCGGAGCACTTTCCGTCAGCGTTAAATTCTAACTCGTCCCTGAAGAGCTCCAAGGTTTTATTTTGCAATATGGGGAACATATGCTTCAGACAAGAGAGACAGAGAAAGAGAGAAACACAGAGTATATATTTTCTTTGGGTTTTTTTGTTTGCTTGTTTGTTTTGTTTTTTTAATCCACACTTCTCTGTAGTTACACGGTGGGGAAAAACACCTTGCTTCCAAAACTGACCTGAGTGCGGACCCATGGAAAGGTGGGATGAGTAATATTTCCCGGGCTGGAAGTGAGCGGGGTGCTGCACGGATCCGTGTCCGCCTGGCGCCATCCGAGACGCGGCGCTGTGAACCAAGGCGCTCCGCTCCGTCAGGAGGTGGTGCGGAGGAGCGAAATCTCGGCTTTCCATCCCGATGAGAAGCGATAAATCCCAAATCCCAAAGTAAAATCCGGAGGCACCGAAGGTTTCAGGCACCCAGATGCAAATAATCCCTTTTTATGAACTTCGTGCTCGCCTCGCATTGAGCGCGGTTTTGGCTTTGCAGGGTCGAAACGGAGTCCCCGTCATGTCCTACAAAAGAGAGAGCAGGAGACGAGTCAAAGCGCTGACAATGACGAGCCAGCCAGGGATGTGGCGCTGAAGAAAAGGCTTGACTGAGAGACAGTCGCTGCTCGTGTTTAGACAAACAAGCACGGTTTACAAAGAGAGAGAGAGAGAGAGAGAGAGAGAGAGTGAAGAAGAAAAAAAGGAGGAATAAGAAGCTATTCAAATGTCACACACAACAAACGTCCTAAAATAAAACAAAATCCCCACATTTACTGACCAACTTTGGTTCTGCGCTGCACACTAACTTTCTAACGCCGATATGCGCCAGCTCGGAAAGGTGGGTGAAGTCTGCACTGTGGATGAAAATGTGGGTGAAGTGAGTTTGCGTGGATTTACCCCGCACTACATCGTTGGCCCCAACAGAGGAGCCCCCCCCTCCTCGCGACCAAACACAATGTAAATCCTGAACACGGGAGCTTCCTTTATCAGCGCAAAAAAGAAAAAAGAATGGAGCAAATGACGAACAAATGAAGCATATACAGTACAAGAGTTCACGGCGGTATAAAGCCTCTCCCGGTGAAGGAGTTGTTGAGTCTTGAGGCTCAACAAGCGCCGGTCATAAACAGGCTGGACCTCGGGGCACTTGCGCTAAAACGTTAAGGAAACCATCTGCACCAAGTATAGAATGCGTAAAAAACATATTCTTTTTTTTCTCCTTTGGGTGACTCAAATAGCCTATCACTCTTTGGTTTCAGACGGATACCGTCAATACGTTTATCTTTTGGTGTAAATTGAGATTTTAATTCGAATCTGATCCGGTTCATATGTGGAGGAAATGTTGATCTCTGACTTGGATCGACATTTCTTATATAGGTTTTATAAACCAAGAGCGCCTTTACCGTTCTCTGTTTTTTTATATACACGTGTTTACCAAAGTTGCTTCACCATCGCTGTTTGACTTTTGATAGTTTGCACCGTTGAAATCGGGATTATTATCCGTTGTGTTGCTTATTGAGGAAAACTGGCGTTGAAACAGCCATTTCTATCAACTCATACGGAGTCAGCAGCAGTGGCCCTCGCCTTCTGACAATAGCCATGCATTTCTGCTACACGTACTGTATATATAGGATACAGTGTAATCACAAACACAAATCAAATCACCTCTATGCTTCATCGCCAGAGTTGTGAGGTGGGCAATAAACAGTGAAATAGACTAGGAAATCATCGCGTTTATATGTATACCTCATAGCCTAGGTCATTTATTTAAATAGGACTCCCTGCGATGCTCATAGGGAGCTCTGGGTGCTTCCATTTCCATCCCCCCCCCCCCCCCCCACACACACACACACACACACACACACGTACACACACACAAACACACCTCAGCAGTCCATCTATTAGGCCTTTCAATGCGTGGCACGTCCATCTAGTGCTCTGTAGATGCTGATAGCACCTCCCAGGAACCAAGATAGAGGAACAAAGAAAATACCAAATGCTCTGGTGGACCAGGGGCTTTATGAAGTGCATAAGAACAGCCTTCATAAGCTCGGATATTCAAGTCTTCTTTAAGTCACACACACACACACACACACACACACACACACACACACACACACACACACACACACACACACGCTGCTCAAGGACTCAACTTTCAGGAATTGTATTTTTAGAGGGGATTTTCACCCTGGCTCCCTAAAGTTCGCAGTTCTGATAAAACCCAGCAAATGTGATCGTGAATCGTGAAAATGTGTGTGTGTGTGTGTGTGTGTGTGTGTGTGTGTGTGTGTGTGTGTGTGTGTGTGTGTGTGTGTTATACGTACAAACATTCCCCGTAACCCTTCCTATAAGGATATTTTTTCGCAAAGTGCGAGGGCATGTAAATAATTTAATTTCCTTTTTGTTTGCTGCAGGATGTTATTTTTTCTGACCACATGTAGTCAACAGTAACAGGGGGAAATAAGGGTAAAAGAAAAATAAATGGGGGGAGAAACGGAGGCTGCTGCTGTTTCTGCTGCTGCTGTTGCTGCTGCAAGCTCACTGGGAAGGCAAAATGGACTCTCCTGTCCCCTAGGCAGTGAGAAACAATGGCCCTTCTCCACGGGACATCAATCATAAACTACTATCGTCTGACATTTGTCTATACATTTTTACATTTTCTGTCCATAAACACACGTCCTGGATATTTACATTACACGTCAACAGAGAGCCACTCAGACTACATTTAACAACCTGAGTCTAAATCCCGTGTTATCGCACGCCACGCAAACAAGCGGCGTGAGCAGATCGCGCGTAACAGTTTTGGGAAGAAAGAAAAAAATCATCATTTGAATCTACAGTAGCGTGTGTGTGTGTGTGTAGCCCACATACGTGAAAGGCGTTCAGACTTCCTTCCACTCTACCCAGACCTCCGAAACCTTCTACACACACCTCCACAAGCACACACACACACAAGCACACATCCACTAAGCAGTGCCCCGAAAAGGGTCAAACTGTCGTCAGAAGAAAATCCCCCCCTTCCCTTACAAAAGTAACCACTGCTGGTCAAGACGACATCACATGAACTTCGCACAAAAGCCAGCAAATCCGCAAAGAATTGCGTTTGTCAGAACTAATGCAATTGAGGCTTCGAGCATAAAAAGAAGAAAAGGAGAGAGAGAAAAATGCGCCTATTTATCTGTGCGTGTGTGCGTGTGTGTGTGTGCGTGTGTGCTGTTTGAGCATAAATCTACTATATCATAAATGCGTGAATCTTTGGATAAAAATGAAAAAAAAAAAGAAATTTAAAAAGGCATTTCCTTTTGAAGTGGTCCGGGTCCAGAGGGCAACTGGTTTCCCTCAACAATTTAGCAATAAAGTAAAGTCGCAAAGCATAACCGGCGCACTAAATCCGGATATTCAGAGGCCGGCTAAACGGGAGAGACAAGCCCGGCTGAGCCGAAGACAGCTCGGCGTCTACACAGCCTTCACACCGAGGGAGCACTGCAGCTTGCAATAAAAAAAACCTCTACCTCTCTCTCGCTCTCTCCCACACACAGAGATAGACACACAAACACACACACTTGCACAATGGAGAACTAACAAAGAAATAATCTACAATTTAAAATGTATGAAAATGGGCTCACTGAAAGAGCAGAAAGGTGTGGAGCAGCACCCCGAATGAATTAGAAACACACGCTCGGCTGTGAGGAGAGGTCAAATCAAGAAGTGACACATATCGCCCACAGCTCAGCACTGCACACTGGACAGGAAACGGTGGAAATAAAGCTACGTGAAATAAATCCCCCCCCCCCCCTTCCCCTCCCTCCTCTAGATTACAGTAGAATCGTGAGATCTGCGCCTTTAATGTATTTAGCAAATGAGAGATGCCTACAGATTAATATTCTGCACAGAACATCAGACCATCTCGCGTTTTATTGCCTCTAATGGAATGACAGCGGATAGCGGTGCGCTTAGAGAACAGCCAAGGTATACCTCCATGTAAATAAAAAAAGATTAAAAAAGACAAAATAATAATAAATGTGTAAACTAAAATTCTCTCTTACTTGAAAAAAATGAACATGAAAAAAACGGCATTCAAACGGCTACAATCACACACACAACACACACACAAAACAAAACAAAACAAAAATGACAAAAACAGAACTGTAAAATAATTTCCTACTCACTGGCAAGTTACATCCACCGTGCGGCGAGTGGCTTATAATGAAAGAAAAAGTACGAAAAATATTCAAAGTGAAAATCCCGGAGTCGCAGAGATGAAACATGTGGGATTGATTACATCCTATGCTGCTGCAGACTGTGGTGTGCAGTCAGTTGAGGTATGGGAGAGACGCATCGTAGAAGTTCAGGCTTGTAGTGAATCGAGGCTCGTTCATGCAGCCGGAGACTCAGACACGCCGGTAGGAGGGAGGGAGGGAGGGAGGAGGAGGAGGGAGAGGTTGAAGGGGTGTGTGCGCGGGGAGGGGTGGACTCGCAGGCCTATTGGTTTGAGAACGACAATGTGAAAGCGTGCCCGTGAGGCGCTCCCCCACCACCGCCCCCACCTACCCTTTTCTATACACCCCCCTCTACGCCACACACACACATACACACACACCCCTTTCTACAGTAAATGCGCCCTGCCATTGGTTGCCGTTCGGAGCCAATGAGGAAGCCGGAGGATCCGCGGAGCAAAACGGCGGGCGTTTGATTTGCAGCCCTCGGCGCACTGCGCGGAGAAGACAGGCGGCACGGAGAGGAAAGGAGCCGGCTCTGCCTGCGCTTTCTGATCGCTGGTGGAGAGCAAACAGCGTCTAGCCTTTTATGCCGTGTGATCCCGTTGCAGCCCTCTGTGCTGTCTGTCTGACTGCAACGCTGTTTTATTATTATTGTTATTTTGCCTGACAGCGATGGCGTGGTAGTGTTGTTGGCGCTCCTTTAGGGAAATCTCCCTTTTATGCTCTCCTTTTTTGATCATCTGCTAAATAAATCCTTATTAGAATTTGAATGTACTTTAGTGAACAAGCCTGCTCTGTTTTGCATGTGTGTGCAACTAAAGTCACAACGAGACCTACATTAGCAGGCCTGAAGTTTCAGTGTAGAGTGCAGATTTGCTATATTATAATAATAGTCTGCTTAAAAAGGGGGGAAAATGCTATTGGAGTCCTTAATGGTCATTGCAGGATAATTCAGGCTCTGTATAAAGGAATGTGTTATAGGTTTACACCTTTTAGTTAATATGGCGGGGGATTAAAAATATTGCATCTGTTTTAGGGAAAAGTTATGATTGCTGTAAACACACAAGATAGGCTACGGTATACTGTATATTACCTATATCTATTTATTTATCTATATATATATATATAAGCTACACACACACACACACACACACACAGGCAAATTGAATCACTGCATAATTTGAAAGCATTACTGTCCTTGGGGTTGGCCCTGCACACGGTTCACTAATTTAGCCAATTAAAAGTGGAAGGATATGGGGGCTTGTGTGTTTCCATGTCGAAATATATGAGCTGCTATAGGCTAATATTGCCGCGCGGGTTTGTTTATACGTGGAGGCAAAGGGTTAAAACTCGGGCGCTTCGGTGCTGCGGAGCTCCCGATTGGCTGGCAGGTTGCCAGAGCACCGTCAATCACCGAGTGTAAACAAGGCTCTGATTGGCTGCTGGCCAGTCCGCACTGGGCTGCCTGAAAAAAGCAATTACTGCCCTTGCGGTTTCAAGGCGGCCCCGTGCTGAACGATGAAAGGAGATAAGGAGGGGCGGTTTCAAGGCGCCCCCCACGGCGAACCCCGTTGGCCCCAGAGCAAAAGGAGAGTCAAGAGTGACTAAATCAAAGGGAATACGGTTAAAAACAACAAAAAAAAGGTAGGGGGGCAAATTACACGTTGTAATAAATGTAGGGGATAGATTCGCGGAATGGTGCAATAACAACTTGTTTTTTTTAGAAAATGGAGGCGAGGACGGCAACAAGAACCGGAAAGCAACTATTTCTCTACCGAGAGGGAGCTCTTCTTCTTTCTTTTATGGTGGAAGAAAAGTTTTGTCTACAAAGGAGACAGCGGGAAGACGGCCGAATGTGGGTTTTTTTTCTTTTGAGTTTTAATAAACAGAATAAAAGCATTTTCTCATCTAAACGTTAAAACGGTGACACCACTGTATAGTCGGAACCGAGCTTTGATTTTGGGCGGCACGCACGCGGTGTTTTGACCAAAAACTTTTTCTTTTTTTATTGCCAACTAATCAATAACTAAGTGGACATTTCCGGGTTCACGCGGGAGTATAAACGGTAGGTCCGTGACGATAATAAGTTGGTCTTTAAATTGTTTGTGAAAGGGTGTCGGAGGGTTTTTGTTTTCAAATATTCCATAAAATATTATATATAAAATATTCCATAAAAATATGGAAACATTTTTAATTAGAATATTTAAATATATGTCATTACTTTGGCTAAATGTTCGAGTCCTATTACAAAAACACACAAAAAAGGGTCATGTTTCATTCTGCAGACAAATCCTTGCAGCCAGCCTGTGTGCTTTTTAGCTGAACTTTTCCACCACCGGCACCACTGAGCACGCACTTTATAAAGTATATCCAGGCTGTTCCAACTGATGTCCCTTTACATTAAAACAGAGACTCTCTCCCTTTGCTTTGGTCCAGTCCCAAACAAAACATTGGTGGGGGGAGTGGAAAGGGGGGGGGGGGGGGGGGGGTTGGAGTGAGCCAAGCTGGTCTGCAGCCGATAGATAGCTTATAAAACTGTACTCGCGCGGAGCGAGGAAGGGGGGAGATCTCGACACTTTCGTGTGAGAGGAATTAATTGATACATATAAAATTCAAATCAAATAACGCCAAAGCGCGCAGATTTATCGCGGCCGTAATTAGATAATCGTTACCGTCTTTTCCCATTTACCCAGCAGCCTGCGTGTCCGAGCCCTGCACTCTCCAAAAGGCTTCAGCCACCACATTCACAGACACACACACACACACACACACACACACACACACACACACACACACACACACACACACAAAAAAAAAGATGCACAAAGCTGGATTTTATGAAGACTCGCACTGTTGTTCAAAGTGACTATTTTAATAGCCCAAATGTGCTTTGAGGCCAGTAAGACGTCTCTAAATTATAACGCATTAGAGTCCATTAAGGTACAAATTAGCATTGTGAAAGCTGGTGCTGTTGGTCCATCAAAATATGCAGGCTGTGTATTTACTCACCGGGCCTCAGTGTGAAGAAATAGATTTTTTTAATATATTTATTTCTAATGAATAATTATTTTTCTAATAAGGGAGTTCTATTACTTGCATGAAGGAATATATTAAAAGACCAGGTAGACCAAATATGTTTCACTTTATCTCACGCCAAACAACAAAAACTCCTGCGGAATACAGCGTAAATTTGGATCTTAATTAACCATTACAGTAAATGATTAAAATCAATGTTGACGCTTTTCCTGACTCCAAAAGCTTTTTTTTTTTTTTGGGGGGGGGGGGGGGGGGGGTTTGTTGTTGTTGTTGTTTTTTAAGGAAAATTAGAAGGAAAACGAGTACTACATCCAACCCTACTACACAGCGTGCTGGGCAATGCATGTGCAGCCGACTATACTGACTATACCTGGCCAGTAATAATTAATATTATTATTACTATTAACTGACTTCATGTCCCCGCTCAGTCTCCTGAAGGTGTTGTCCTGTGCGCTAATGACAAGAGGGACAATAATAAAGACTCCTGCTCCGCAGCTCACAAAAAAGGGCTCCGCCACTTAAAACAGAAATCTGCATTTAATTTATTTAGTGACAAGGAAAAGCCTTTTACTGCTTGATTTTTATTGGTTCTCTTTCACTTAAAAAGAAGTGGGGGGCTGGGTGTGCGGGTCGGTGCGTGCGTGTGTGGAGACAGAGACGAGAAAGCACAATACGCACACACGCACACCCAAGCCTCCTCTGGTCCGTGTGCCAGTGTGTGCTACCCTAGAAGGAGGGGGGAGAGGAATGGAGGGGGGTGGGGGGTAATTAATGCGGATTGACTGATTGCTCTTGAAACAGACCGGTCCTGCGCGCGGATTGTCCTCGAGCAATGAAGCGTTCCTGACTGACACTTTCCACCTACCCTTCTTCGCTTCCTCTTTTCCACTGCTTCTTTCCTTCTCTCGCCCTCCCCTTTCTCCCCTTGCACACTGGGAGCAGTGGGCGAGACCGCTCGAGCTCGGCCGCTTTTTCCTGACGTCCAGCCCCGGCCAGCAGAGGCACTTTTCTGCTCGAAAGCTCGGATGTCACATCTAACAACCCAGCATTTTATTTTATTTTTTAACTTTATTTTTCTACTTTTGTGGGGAGGGGGGGTTGCTTCCAGACTGTGCAACTCTATCAGTCCACTTCAGATTAGCTCTGTCTGAATATATCAACTTTAGCTATCTCGTGACGAGTCACATCACCGTAAGGAGGAATTTTCCGCACATTAAAAGTAGATAGCTAAAGGGCGTTTAAGTCGCCTTCTCCCCCATCCTATAAAACCGAATAAACGTCTGAACTGCTAAATGGGAAACATTATTTTTAAAAGGATAACCCAAGAGCCAACGGGAAACACATTGAACTGGTTGGTTTTTACATGTGTCCAAATGGAGAGCAGTCTCCACGGGAGGCCCATCGTTCAGGGCAGCCCTTCTTATTCTCACCAGATATTTCTGATAGGCCTTTAATGATGAGAATTTCCAAACGGGGTCATTCGCCAGGGAGACGCCCCGACAATCCAAGGTGGTGCAACCCCCGTGAGACAATAGAGTCATATGAGAGGAGAAAAGAAGAGAAGCGCTGCCAAGCTTTGGGACTGTGTTATAAAATAAAGGAAGAAGAAGAAGAAAAGGGCTGTTCCTTTTCCCCGATCTTATAGCGGCTCTCTCTCTCTTTTGGTTCCCAACACATTTTAAGACATCAACCTGATCACAAAAACAAAAAACAAAAACAACAGAGGAAACATAGTGAAAACACAAGTTGACTGGACACATACAAACAACGTGACCTTTTCTCCCCTGTGTGCCGGACAGATGCTGCTGTAACGAGTCAGGAAATGCGAAATAAATAAATAAATAAAAAAGTTGCACTCCTCCACGGAAACACTGTAAAGCCGTATGTCTACTGACACCTTTAGATCGAGACACTGCGTAGCGGAGGAAGATGATGATGATGATAATGATGGTGACAGAGGGAATGGCTTGGGAACCAAATTAGTGCCTGTCACAGAGCCATATATCCGGCTGTAACCACCGCCAGGCCTGTACGGATGAAATGAAAGCACCGGCATCTATTTATGGGCCATCAAAACACGCAGGTGGAGGCTTTAATTATCATTACCATACGAACATAAACAGCCATATCGTGTGTGACTTTGCGCTGTTTGCGCTGTAAGTTTGTATTCAGCAAAGGGTGAGGAGAGAGAGAGGGGGGGAGTATGCAACTTTGGGAGATGTTGCTATTATACACACAAATAAGTGGATTAAATATAACGCGTGTCTGATGTGCAGCGGGGCCACTTCAGCCTGGTACCTTCTTAATTTGTGTATTTGTCTTTTAAGACGTCGACAGCACTTCCTCCACCGCAGAGACGTGTACATGCACTCACACACTCGCGGGACGTTGAAAATGAAAGACGCCTTTGTATTTCTCTGGTTGCTCACAAAAAATGTTCATATAATACAGAGTATCTCCACGAGGGACAGTAGGGTCAAGAGGTCACCCACTTTCTGCAACGAGCCACACAGCATTTCAAGAAACGCCACTGATTCCTTTAACCGGACTTCTTTTGCAACACAGGACTTTGCGTGACTCCATCACGGTGACGCACCAGCAGCAATCTGACTGAAGAAACAAGACTTTCAGAAATCTTTCAACTCTGAGGAAGATGTTTTGAATAGTTTTGAACATACAGTCCTCAGGACGTCCTGGAGTCTGTTGCTCAAACCATAATGGAAGTCTCATTTTGAATGTATTTGATAATAATTACACAAATCACGAGATTGTGGATCATCTAAAACCCATCCAACAATAATTCGATTTGGAAGTGTGCTCATATGTGTTCAGAGATTGAGTTTTAAACAAGTTAAACAAAATTTGAAAAATGTGAAGATAACTTTAACTATAATAAAGGTATTTATTATAGTTAAAGTATATATATATATATATATATATATATATATATATATATGTGTGTGTGTGTGTGTGTGTGTGTGTGTGTGTGTGTGTGTGTGTGTGTGTGTGTACATAATGTTATTTTTTTGGTCCATACAAAATGAACACTAATTAAAGGCTACATTATAATTGGAGCAAGCTTTATTCCACCTGCTAAAAAATTTGCTGTATAATTTTAGATGATTTTGGGCCATTAAATAAAATAAAATCCTAGTAAAATGAAATACTAAATTACTAGTTTTTATTTTAGTTTTTAGGACAAATTCCAGATGTGTGTGTCTAAACGATCAGAATTAAAGGGAGTGTTTCGTTCAGACTTCCCGTGTCTGCAAACTGAAGTTTATTTTCTTTTCCTATAAAGCGTCGGTGTGTTGGCTCTGCTTGAGAACTCTGGGAACTCTGCACGCGGGCGTGAACACTGTATTTGACTTCACGTAATCACGTCGGTCACAATCTTTCGTTAATTATCTAAACAATGGATGCGTCTTTGAACGTTTATTTTTAAATAAATAAAGCACAAGTACAAAGCAATAATGCAGTGGAAACTTTGTGGTGGTGGTGGGGGGGCTGGAAAGAGAAATCCCTGCATCAGTCTCCAAATCCAGGATCAGTCAAAACTACCCCCCCTCCTCCCTTGCTGCCACTTTATCAAACTAAGGCAGAAATCAGACGAACTGCCTGCCAACGTTTTGCCCGTGTGTGTGTTACTGTGTGTGTTATTGTGTGTGTGCGTGTGTTGCTGTGTGAACAGAGACAGAGTGAGACAAGCAGATAAACAAGAGCTCAGTGTAAGTGCACAGTTTTGCCGCGTAACTTAATATAACAGGAGAAAACCTGATAAATTATAACACCCAGCTAAGGGGTGTCACTCGAAGAAGTGTGTGTGTGTGTGTGAGGCCCCAACTGACAGACCTTCTCGCATTAACTTCATACTCTTAAAAGTATCCATCTGTGTCTGATGACAGATATCACACGTTTTAGGACAAACCGTTGTTGGAATCGTTCAGCCTACAAAAGCGATTCTGCAACGTTTTGTGTGTTTTTAGATCTAAATAAATAATCACAGCTGTACAATCAAACATTTACATAAATAAATAATTTCATGTACGCATACGCTACTGGACTGTGGGGCCACGGCTCAAAAAACGCTTATAGAAATGTTTAGGCTAGTTTTTAAAAAATGGCATTGAAAATACAAGAAAACACAGCGATCGATATATAGATATATATATTTTAAGAAAGCACTCCTTGAATAACGTCAAACACAAAACAAAATACCACCTACCTAATAAACAGATGTTCCCCCAAAGCGCCCAGCTTTAAACTAAAAAGGAAAGAAAATCAAATGAGTCTTTCTTCCTCCCCAAAACTTAAAAATAATCGAGCTTAACGCGCATTCAACTGTGTAGCCTTAAACAGTCCTCCCATTTACTTACATGTTAACTCTTTTTTGCCGAATTTACCCACCGAGGGATTTCTCCCGTCTACAAGCGGCAGGATCTTCTGGGTGTGAGTCTCCGTGAAGCTTGTATAATAGCAAATTTATGCCCGGATGACGCGTCCTCTCGCTCCCACAATGGAGCTAAAGCGCTGACATTAAACAAAAAATTGATGGAGAAACTCTCCCTTGCTCCCTCTCCCTCTCTTTCCCATGCACTCTCGTCTCCTGCAGGAGACTAGAAGCTTTCTTGCATTCTGTTTTTTTTTCCAGGGGAGGGGGCAACGGGACATCATCAGGCATGCTTATATGAGTCGCGCACCAGGAATACTCCCACTCCCATTCCCACCAACAAAGGTGTAGCTTGAGCTCACACACATTTACTCACACACTGACACACACACACACACACACACACCTTTTTCTCACCACTACTGTTTGTTTTCATTTGTGATTGTGCTGAACCGGATCTATGCGTGAAGGTGGAGCAGGAGGAGGAGAGCAGGCCAGTCACACATGCAACTTTCTGATATTTAGCTTTAAGAGGGGGTTTGTTTTGTTTTTTCACCAAACTGGCCTCCCTGTGCTTCCTCCTCACTCCACAAGTTTGATCAGACTACTAAACTAGGTCTACCGTTCATCTGCGTACCATGTTTTGGCCTATCACGGCGCTGTAATGGAAGGCAGACCACACCAAACTCCTTGTTTTTATTTGCGGAATAGTTCAAGTCTGGCATGAAAAGGAGCAATCAGTCCTTTCTGGAAATCTAATTGATAGGCCCATTTGTTTATAGTGGCGGTTATTTGGCAAATGGTAGGCCTAATTACCGCCTGGAGGTCACAGTTTACCCACCTTTCTTCTTTTTCTTTTCTTTTTTTAAATTCACCACCTGCTCTGTATGTAGACGCTTTCCAGAGTTTCTAAATTTTTATTTTTTTGAGGGGAGGTTTATTTCTGAAGATAAGCAAAACAAACAAAAACAAAACAAAAAACACCCAAACAAAACAACAACAACAACAACAAAAAAACACCGCCATACACACACGGCTTCAATTGTAAAGCGCTATAAACGTTTAGCGCGGGCGTTAAAGAGTCCGCGGTATTTCTGCGCGTTCGCCTCCGCCGCCTTTGATCAAGTCCGAACGGTCTAGACAAGTTTGCGCGTAAAAGTGAATTTATCTCCACGGGAAGGAAGTCGAGCCTGCTTCGCTGCGTCTGCTGTGGACTGGAAAAAAAAGAAACAGAGACGTGATTTCAAATGAAATCGCACGCGAAGACCGTGCTCCCTTTAGGAAAGGCGCTTCGCTGATAAAGCGGACACCTACGTACATAAAACCAGTGAGACGCAGGATGGAGAAGAAGCTTGGAAGTGATCGCAAACTAATGTTTGTGCCGCTTGTTTGCTGGGAGTCGCCTGTCCTTCACGGACAGCACCTCAGCCACGGCTTTCTCCTCTTCTCCCCCTCCAGTGCAGCAGCCCCCACCACCACACCTCACTCATCCACCACACTGGCTGCCCCGCGGGTCACCGCTTCAGGAGCACCACGTCACCACGTTAACCCCTGCATCACCGCGTCCGCAAGCAGGGCCAAGAACCCCGTGGGCTTGTACAGAAGGAGGGAGGAGGGGATCCTCAAAAACTAGGGTGCCGAGGACCTCCAAACGCCCCGAAAGGCGGGTCCTGAGTGTCTCCAGCAAAAATGAGGAACAGGTTTCTTTTAATTTATTTCAATTCACCCAACTACAGTTCAGAATATCTGCGGTAATTAGTCTCCATTCGCTCATTTTTCTCTGTCTTTTTTTCTTTCTTTCTTTTTAGTAACGGTTGTGAATTTTCAACAATTACGAAATTTTAAATCTCGTCAACCGTGAAGTACCCAAGCCATATAAATGGTTACACAACGAACAAAAAGTGAAGTATTGCAGTCGAGAGGCTAAAAATAGCGAGCGAAGACATGAACATGCTCAAAGCAGAAAAAAAAAAGATTTACATGACAACTCTTGGTTAGATTTTTTGGGGGTGTTGGTGGACTCGTCTAAGTAATGAAACGCTTTGACAATGTGACATCAGACGTTTCCATCCCAACAGCAAGAAATATGCTTTACCAGCCCCAGCAGGCAAATGCACTTAGACAAACTCAGAGTTCAAGCTAAGTAATTCTATTATGACTCTTCCAAACCGCTGCTGCCCTCATCACAGTGTTGAAAAATATAAACTATTCTCAAGACCAAAAGCAACACAATACATACATAAATCCTTCCAGTATGGTTTTGGCTCTGGCTCTGAAAGGATTTATGGGAAGGGGAAGTGGGTAGGTCACAGCATACCCCACCCACTGAGGAACATGACCTTCATTTGTCAATGGCCCGCTGTTGCATTGTGGGTCATGCAGTTTGGAGAAAGTTATTCTCATTCCATTTTACATTTGCATAGAAGTCAACACAAGCTCGTCTAAACTACATCCTATTTTAATTTAGGTGTTCCTGACATTTACACAGCTTTTCTCTTTCCTTCTGCACGGCATTACACCCTAAAGCCTATATCTGTATCATCAAAGAAAAGAAAGTGCTTTCACTCTACTTCTGCCACTTCAAATGATTGTGTCTGTGTTTTTATCTCACACATCAGCTTCTTCAATTCTTCCACAAGACATCACAGAAACTCATTTGTTTGTTTCCTGTCACAGTTGCGAATTGCACCGTTTCAGCCGCCCCAGCAGTGCATGCACAAACTGAACTCGGACTAACCGGTTAAATATCTCCCAACCATGTCATCTCTGACAGAAAAAAACAAGAAGAATATTTCAACCAACGGCTACAGCCTGAAACGCAAACCCCTCTTCCTCATTAAAACAATCACAAACAAAGCCAGTGTGCAACTAGTTCTACCCCCTCTCACTGCTCCACACTCTGCTCATGTTGGGTAAACACACCTTAATAAGATACTATCAGAGGTGTCAGGTGGCTTTCACTCATGAATTCCTTCACATACATTAGCACCTCCTGGAACAAAGTTATTTCTTCGGGCAGTGACATGCCTCTGTTCCTTTGGTAGGAAAGTGCAAGAAAACCCAAAAAACATCTTTCTATGGTTTCGTGCTGTACATATATATATATATATATATATATATATATATATATATATATATATATATATATATATATATATATATATATATTAAAAAAGCCACACCGCGTGTCATTATGCAGTAAACATATTTACACAGGAAACATCTGTAATGCTTGTTACAAAATACAGCAGCTGCAGAGGAGACAATAGTTGCCCTTTGGAGCTTTTTGGCGCGTGTTTGCAAGAAGCTTTTAAGCCGATCATGATGTTGCACGCATATGGCAGTATTGATAAACGTGGACAAATGTTTGAGATTTCCTCCGTTGATGTGATGCTTCTCATTTGCTCTGGTGTAATACAGTTGCTCATTCTTAACCCTGTTCTGAGACAGCTCGCCTGCGTGTGTGTGTGGACCCCTGATATTTGTGTGTGTGTGTGTGTTTGTATGTGTGCGAGACACAGCTGCAGTAGGTTAAGGATCAGACATTAAACCTGTCTCTGGTTCCCATTTGAGGCCAGCTCCTCTCTGGCAAATGAAAAACACTTCAAGGTGCCACCGGACCTGAAGACGGTGCTGGTTTCAACAGCTTACATGGTCATGTGATGTTTGGAGAACGGAGATTGTTTGCCCCAGAGGCACACACACACACACACACACACACACACACACACACACACACACACACACACACACACACACACAGGACTGCAAAGAAAGCCCCCAAGTTTATAGAGGCCTAGTGACCCCATAGGCGAGGCCAACTGGATAACCGGGATGGCTGCAAACGGGTGAGCTAAGAGAGCAAAGCATCCTGGGATATGACTTCTTGCCAAAGCACTAAATTCTTTCATCTCTGTTCTCATATTGTAATGCATATCAGTCATAAAAGTGTGTTACATCACTGGGCACACAGTGGTCCCTTTCTCTTGAATTTGCCACGAATGTCTCCGTGTCTTTATACGAGTTTGGCCTGTATGCATATTCTATGCTCCAGCATTAAAGCACAGTGTGCTGAAGTGACAAACAGAGACATCTCTTAAATGTCATGCCAGGCCATTCACCCCTCCATGCCATCGTCCATCCATCCTCATCTCTCTAAGCTTTTTTTATTGCAGCTGCTAATGTAGCAGCCAGAGCAGAAACAAAGCTAGCTTTGTGACCCCCTACCCCCTCCTCACTGTCTGCTGACGTGTTCGCTTGTTCTCCATGTCATCCCCTAGCCCTTGTTCCCCTTCCAATCTTTCACTAAAAACTTCTTTTCTTCCTTTTATAATCCCCCCCTCCTTCTTCTTCACATCTGCAGCAGCATCACGCGGCCTGGCGTGGCCGGCCTCGAGAGTCATGTGATCTCCGGGGTGGCTGTTGCCTGGGAGAAGAAAAGGCAAGTTTGTGTCAAAATCCATTTTTGGTCCAGCTGGAAGGTCACAGGTCATCTCAACTCTGATGTAATCAGAGTAAAAGTGAGTCGGCCCTTTTGTAGCTTGAGCTATCTTACCCCTCTTTTCACTGTCGTTAATACTTATCTTTCATTTCTTTGTAGCTTTTTGGCCTCCGGTCTGAGCGAAATATCTCTCTTCAAAGACTGACCGTGACTTTGATTAAAGATGCACAGATGTGGCTAGCAAAACCAAACATCAACAGAATATGAGAGACTTCAGCCAAACATGTCCGGGAGCTGGACGTTAACAGATAGACACGTCATGTAGACTTCTCATGTGCATTTCTTCCTCGAGCTGATGTTCCCAGTCTCGGGTAAGTATCCCCAGGAGTACACAGACAGGTTACTTCAACTAATCTGAAAAAGAAAGAATACAGTTGAATTACAAAAATGAGTGGACCTGTAACAGTTAACTAAAAATTATGGATATGTGGAATGTAAGAAAAACTAAACAAAGCAAACAAACATAAATCACCAAAAGAGAAGACAAAGAATTAAAGCAGTGAGTTAAATTAAGAGTTAAATCATTTGCTAATAGTATGCATAAACAGTTAAACAGCTAACTACCATTAGGAGAAAAGTTAAATGAAGTAAAACGATTAGTTAGCAGTCTTGCGTCCTGAAATTTTTAACTAAAAGCTAGCTAACAGCCAAAATTGTTTACCAACAGCATGAGGAAATTGTTAGTTGACTGAATGTATGCTCAGTGGTCACTTTAGTAGCTAAACCATGCTACGTCTTGGTTGTTTTCAGAAACGCTTTAATTCTTTGTGCCCCAGATTCAACAAGGTAGTGGAAACATTCCTCAGAGATTTTGGTACATACTGTCATGATTGTATCACACAAATCCTGTAGATTTGTTGAATGGACATCCACAAGCTCAGATGTGGTGACGCTGAGACCATTTGAGGACAGTGAACTCATTGTCATGTTCAAAACCAGTTTGAGATAATCTGAGCTTTGTGACATGCTGTGTTATCCTGCGAGAAGCAGAAAATGGATACATCGTGGTCATAAAGGGATGGACATGGTCAGCAACAATATTCAGGTGGGCTTTGGCATTTAATTGATGCTCAGTTGGTACTAAAGAGCTCAAAGTTTGCCAGTTAAATATCCCCTACACTATTCCACCATCGGCAGCAGCCTGAGCTCCTGAAATCAGTCGAATGTCACAGCAAAAATCAAGATTCAACAAACCAAGTGATGCTTTTCCAATCTTTTATTCTCCAGTTTTGGTGAGCACATGCAAATGGGATCGTCAGACTCTATGTGGTCTTCTGCTCCTGCAGAGATGCTCTTATACTCTGCATACCTTGGTTGTAACAAGTGGTTATTTGAGTGTCTGTTGTCCTTCTATCAGCTCATAGCAGTCTAGCCATTCTTCTGTGATCTCTGGCATTAACAAGGCATTTTCTCTAAAAGAGCTGCCGCTCACTGGATATTTGCTCTCTTATTTTTTTAACATTCTCTATAAACCCTGGAGATGGATGTGTGAGAAAATCCCAGTAGATCAGTTTCTGAAATACTCAGATCAGCCTGTATGGCACCAACAACCATGCTACATTCAAAGTCATTTAAAACACTTTTTTTAAGTGCTGCAAGTCTTACTACCACTTGACTGGCTGATTAGATATTTGTGTTACATGCAGTAGAACATATGTACTTAACAAAGGGGCCAGTGAGTGTGTAAACTGGTGATTTTGATGAACAGCTGTTAAATGAAGTTCAAATAGCTAAAAGTTATGGATAGACGATTGAAATAATAAGCCAGTGGTGGTTGAGACAGTTCACTTGCCATAATTGATAACTGGTAAACTGAGTGAAATCCATAAGCGTAAATGCCAAGCTGACAGTAACTTAGATCCAGTTTCAACTGGGGTCACATGAACCCATTTGAAAGTTAGATGTGATGTTGACAAAGGGATTCCTGAGTGACTCTGACAGGCCAGCGGGGGTACATCAGATGAAAAAGATATGGGAACCAGTCCTAAAGTTTAAGATGTTCCAAAACTGGAACTCACTGAGACAACACATGACTTTGTTCATACCATACATCTGCAGCTTAAAGCACAAACGCTGAATGCCCTGGTAGTTAAATCTCAGGTCACCACAAGCAACACAAATCTGTGTATTTTAGCATTTTTGTGCTGCTGCAATGCAACTGTAACTTAATGCTACTCCGCTGTATCAGGAAGCACAAGTAAAGCCCATGACAAAGCTCCTCCGTGTACTGCAGCGATCATTCTCCGTAACAGCTGCATGTGTGTATACACCCTCCACCGATCATGAGACTGAACCAATGGCAAAACCAGAGGCTGAATGAGTGAAAAGTTCAGATGATGAGTGTGCTGGTGAGAGGCAAGAGAGCAACATTTGGAAAAACTGGATCATTTATGTGTTCTGGTTGCTGCAATTACGAATGGTCTGTATTTGCTTGTATTTCAACCAAATACGCTTCTAAGAAAAACGAGGGGGGAAAAGCGATTTGCTCTTTGTTTCAACATGCATTTGTCCATTTCTCAAATATACAACAAAAAGGTTAAAAAAAATTGTTGACCTATGCAATAGAAACAAGTAATGTAATAGCAGTATCAGTTGGAGGGATACTGAAGTGACCTCTGTGATGACGAGTGAATGAAATCACATATTTTTATGTGGCTTGTTGAGGAAAGTACACGAAGCAGATGCATTAAACCATCCATCTTCCTCGGATGAAATTATTCTCCTTCTCTCATCACCCCCCAATCCCCTTCTCTCAGCCGACAATCGTCATCTCCAGCAACAAGTGGCCTCTTCCCCAGATGATTTTTTACATCCGTGGTAATGCAGTCTGTTCCTGACATGAAGCAGACTGTTCCCTGTGCTCAGGATTGATAGGTATACAAACACCAAGCTGGTTTACCGTACACAAGATTTTAAGAAGTGGTTGTACATGCACTCATTCTTAAATACACAAAACATCCACTTTTGACATCCCACCCCCAACACGCACGCTTTTTCTTGATCGACCTGAGAAAGCAAGGCGCTGGAATAAATTTTTTAGTGCCGTGGTGATGTCGCAGAGCAGCGTGGCATCACAGTTAATAGGGAGAGAGTGGGGATCATGTATAGGTCCCACATTCCCAAACCGAGCTACATGTTTAACCCAAGCAACTTCATCTTGTGCAATCTGAACAGGATATAACAGGCCTGAAAGTTCAGATGTCTGCACATAAAGTAAAAATAGATTTACAACAATGTGATATTTCTGTCTTGCAGGAAGGTTGGGATGGTGAGGGGGGAGACCTGCCGGTGAGCACGGTTGCAGGATTTCTTTAGTGGAGAAAAGGTTGGTCACAGTGGTTGTGTGGTTTCTGAACTCCCCCCTCCCACACCACCCCACACCCCTACTTCCTCCTCCTCCCAGGTGGGCTTGGTTTAAATTTGAAAGCGATCCCAGTGGAGAAAAAAAAAACACAAGTTTGGCAATTAATGGTAGTTAGTGTGCATTTTGCATCAAGTTACATCAAGTCCCCGCTTGTAAAAAGAAAAAGAAAAAAAACTTGATGTATTTAGTGTAAATGTTCTGGAGACTGACTCAACATGTCTAACGAGGCTGGTAGTGGCTGCCAGTGAGCGTGTGTGCACATCATGTGAGCAGAGCACTATTAGGCCTTTTTGGGGAGTTATCAATTAATTTGGGGTTAAAGTCCATTTGCATCTAGACAAAGGGGACATGGGCCATCCATCTCCATGCTGTGGGGGGGGAGAAGGGGTAAAGACAGGGAAAGAGGTGAAGGGGAGGGTATGTGTGCCTGTGTCTTTGTGTGTGTGTGTGTGTGTGTGTGGTGGGGGTGGGCTGGGGGGGGGGGTAAAAGAGGGAGGAGGATGGTCCTCTTGCAGATAAATCTGTTACCCTCAGGGGTGCGTTTACATAGGTGAGGACTGACTGTTCTGCAAGCCAAGAGTGATTTATCTGAAAATACCACCACTACCACACACACACATACACGCATTGTTACACACTTATAACAATGTCCTGAATCAATTCCTTCACTATAGATGAAGCCGTCTGTTTCATCACCACCGTGTATCAGTTTGTGTATCGCACAAAGCTGCGCGCTTGCTCTTATAAATACATACGTGCACTGCATGTGCTCCTACTCATTCCTGAACAGATCCAGATTTTATGCTTTTTAAAATAAATACATAAACAATCCCAAAATCTATATTTAAAAGCACTGAAAGTTTATTTCATTTTGCAAAAGATTTCATTTTTTCTGCAGCTGCCTTCTGATCCTGCTTGCAGGTCCTCACACACTAACAGAAAGGATTTCCTAGCAACGACTATAATGCACTCGCACACAACACACACGCACACACAGAGGATCAACGCGCTGGGGCTCCCTCCAGCTATCAGCGTGGGCTTCCCCCTCCTTCTCCTACTCCTCCTTTCTCTCTCTCTCTTCTCCCTCGCTGCTGCTCCGCCGTTGAGGGAAGGAGGGAGAGAAAGAGAGAGCCAGAGAGAGAGAGAGAGAAAGATCCCCACTTCACAACTCTCCCCTGGAAGCCTCAGCTGCTGGCTAGACCGCGCGGTTACACAAGCAGCTTGCCTGCGAACAGGAATGGCGGCGTGCGGACGGCTCGTTTTCACGCCAAAGCGGCCACGGATCTAATCGGACAGACGAAGGAGACGAAGAAAAGCCCGTGTGCGCACGAAAGCCGCGGACGAAAACGGGAAACCTCTCTGTGATTTTCAAAAGAGAGCGAGGGAGAGAGGAGGGGTTGGGAGGGTAGGCTGTTGGGGGTGGGGAAAGGCTTGGAAATCCACGGATGCCCGAAAGTGCGCTTTTATTCGGTGCGTAATGACACGACGCGTCTCCCTCCCTGATTGCTCCGACGACTCGCTGTCGACGTGAAGAAGGAGGAGGAGGGGGGGCTCAACGTATGCGGCCGTGCCGGGCGAACAGCCTACCGGGGACGGTTTTTTATATCCAGATTCTATAACCGACAAGGGAGCAGAGGCTACAGCCCCGTTGCGCGCAACACGGCACACATGGCACGCCCCCCTCTCGCCTCCTCCCCGCTCCACACTGAGAGGAGACGGGAGGGGAGGCGGGAGGGGAGGTGGAGGCGTTTGCTGGGGCGCCATTTTCAAAAGCCTGCTTTTGCCTACGAGGTGTGTGTTTTGCTGCAGGAGGGCTGCAGCCCGTCCTGCCTTCTCATGTTACACACTTATCTGACGAAGGAGAGCACGGACTGAAGAAAACAAAGGAATGTGGACGGAATCTCCACCACGCCATCTATTACTCTTTTCACTTTCTCTGTTTGTTTGTTTTTATTCTTGCAAAAGGTGAGGAGCTTTAAGATTTCATTCTGGGGAGGGAGGGGGGTTATTTACAACAAGCAGCCGCAAATCAGCAAGGCCGTGATATCAGCGCTGGAGTTAGGTGGAATTTGACTTTTCCATACAGTTCGTTTCTGACGTAAACAAACAAAAAGTTAAGCAGACTTTAACTGTATAAGCTATAGATGGAAAAAAATAACTCTTTTTAAACTTATAAAAAAAAATCCTGAGCTCGTTTAAAGCTATAGAATATTATTGCAGACTTTAAAATATTTTTATATTTTTATATTTATATCGGTTATAGTCTATTTAACCTGTAATTTTACGGTAATTTTTCTTTATAAATATATATAAAATATGACTGAATTTAAATTAAATATATTACCGTTTCACTAAGTACTATGAGGCACAACCCCCTCACCCACCCGGCAAATAAATCGATCATTGTAGCCGAGGTTTATTCGCCATGTTGAGATCCTTTGTGTGTGAGAGAGAGTGTGTGTGAGTGCGTCTAACCTTTCTGTTAACTCAAAAATATAAACATGTTAAATACATTAATAATGCTTTTAAATGTATAAATACAAAAACAAACTAAATAAAAGGAAAGAATTAAGATATTAGTTGCATCAAACAGAGCAGGACTCGCACAACAACCTTCACCAAATCTGACACCAGTGAGAGAGTAATATTTTCCCACCCAAAACAATGATGATTTCATCGTGTGTGTGTGTGTGTGTGAGAGAGAGAGAGAGTTGGTGTGTGTGTCTGTTTTCCACATTGAAAGATTTAATTTTAGGGAATTCTCCTCTCGCCCTGCTTCTTCTGATCTCACGTTGTATCTTTTTATTAAAGCCTACAGTCCTCAGAAAAAGCAAGAAAAAAATCTAAAATTACAAGCTGGCTGCAGGAGTAAGCCCGTTTTACATAATTACATACGGTGGACCGGTCTGCTCACTTTGAAGAACACGCTTTTAGTTCTCCTAATCATCAGAGCGCGTGCAACAGCCGCTCATTAAAATGCGCCGATATTATCCTTATTATCTTATTCGCACTTTTTACAGTTGGGTTTGAATATTTTTGACAAAAGGCGGCGTTTTGTTTGCACTTCGCCGATCGTTTGTTTCGCCGTCAACACACGCGAGCGCCGACAGTTTGGCTGAGGAGTCTCTTCTAATGAAAAACGCCTTTAAACACGTATCCGCATTAAGCTGATTTTGGCTGACATTCAGTCAGTTTGCACCAAGAAAAAAAAGAGTAACCTGCGCGTTTCTGTGGCTGTGAGGAGTTTCCGTGTTGGTGAAGTTAATTCAAAGTGACTGCAGCAGGACAGACAGCTCTTCTGTGGCAGCACGATGAGGCGATAATAGCAATAACAACTATTACACAACACGGAGAAGGGGGGAAATAAGGGGACTGAGGGAAACATTACAGACAGCAAGCAGTCGTGGAAGGGTGACTTTAAAACATATATATATATATATATATATATATATATATATATATATATATATATATATATATATATATATATATATATATATTTCATTTTCATTTTTCCTCACAGTGTGTTTGATAAGTGGACCTCACAGTGATCAAAATCCCAATAAAACTAAACTACTACTATTACTAATAATAATAATCGTTATTATTATTATTATTATTGTTATAAAAATAATAATAATAGCATTTACTGTGAATGTTTTTCTTTTGCCTAGCTACCTATATCATTCAAATAAAAGCGTATATTTGACCATTTTCATTTAAATTATTAATTAAATTCATAATACAAAATATAATAATAAAATCCTGCATTAATAATATGAATTTAAAAAACACAGTAAAGATATATAATAAAAAGAAAAAATAATAATAGTTGATATTTTAAAAAATACATAAAATGAAGCAGCTGTAAAGGTACGTCAATGTAACACGCTTACAGTCAAGCCAGTATAACGTTTATTTACTTTTTAAATTAATTTAATTTCTTTTTGTTAATAAATTTAAAAAACTTGACCAAAAAAAGAAAAACAATTTACTGTATCAGAGCCGAGAATTGAGGCTGTTTATTGTTGTGAGCTGAAGTTTCTGTGTGTGTGTGTGTGTGTGTGTGTGTGTGTGTGTGTGTGTGTGTGTGTGTGTGTGTGTGTGTGTGTGTGTGTGTGTACCTTGAGGTTACAATTTTTTTTTAATATGGTTATTTTTTTCTGCTCTTGTTTTGGTTCTATTCTTATTCTTTTAAAGTTACAGTACTTACATTACACGAAGCTGTAACGTGTATCTTAATACCCGTTTTGCTCTGCTATGGGGAAATTTGCTTGGGCTGCATACAGCACATCACTGCTTTTCTCCTCTCTCGCATAAAAACTCACAGAAACAAACAAATAAACATAAAACTAGAATGAACACGAGCAGATTTGACGTTTATTCGGAAAAAAAAACAGCTGACTAACTCCAAGACTTAAGCGTTTTATCATTTTTATTTTGTCGTTCAGTTCCTGTCTTTGAGTCACAATGAATATTCATAAAGTAATTAAAACGAGGGGGGCGGGGGTTACATTGTCAGCCGCAGTCTGGGTGCCTTAAAGCGATGCTTGTGTGTGTGTGCGTGTGACTGTAGTTGTTGTAGCCCGGTCGGGTCTATCTGAATTATTAAAAAAAATAATAATAATAATAAAAATTGCAAGACAAACGTCACAGCTTTGTGTGTGTGTGTTTGCGTGACTGTATGTTTGAATATATGCAATAAAAGAAGTCTGCACCAGATGGCTTCAACTGAATGTAGTGCAAATGTCCGTTTTTCTTCTTTTAGACTCCACTATCAGTCGGGTGGAGGGTTTGTAGGGTGGGATGGGTCCACAAGGAGCAAGCAGCAGCAGCGGGGCATGCTGGGGTGTGTGCCCGCTGAGGTGCTTTTTAACAGCCGGTCGAGGTCCAAAAACAGCAAGTTTTGTCGGCATAACCTGGAGACGTTCTGGGTGTCAAGGAGCTGATTTAGCGGCCCTGCGCGGTCCTCCTGCGGCACTGATGGGCGTCACGCAGCCCATCCGTATCGCCGTAATTGCATCGCAGACAATTAAGAGGCAAATTAACAAAGTGGTGGGCCCGTGAAGTGGAGAAGCCTACAACTGAGTCAAATGGGCAGCACGTGAAATGTTAACAACTGATCATCTGGGAGGAAAGAAAAAAAATCCCACTACATGGTCAGCTTTGCTTTGGAGAAATCAGACACACGCGGAGGCAACTTTTCAGCCTTGTTTGTTTACAGTTGTTAACCGTCTTCTTTCGATCACTGCGATTATCAGTAAGTGCATTTACATTTATAAAATCTATTTTAGATACGTCAATATGCAGCTGTTGCTCCGCTTTACATGAGCAATGCACATTATTCACTACCAGTTGATTGTTTTGTAAGACAGAGGCGGAGCTGAGAGGAGGAGGGGGTGAGGTGCGGGAGGAAAGGAGTGAGGGGGGGGGGGTTCTTGGAGAAAGAGGGGGGGGGGGAGGGTAAGGTTGCCCTCTCTTCTCCTCACCTCTCCATACACACCACCTCCTCCTCCCACCACAGTTGCACTGGGACGGCCTGAGACAGAATCCCCCCTCACCCCCCTCGCTCCACACACACACACACCCTATAGCGAGAAAGGCACCCAGCAACGAAATACAATGCAAACTCAATTAAACGCAGTCTCCGCCATGATTTGCTGCAATGAATGATAAATTGGCGGGTCGTTCTCACACTGTAGGATCTGGACGAGCTGCGGTAATAGGCGGGATGGTTGTGTAAAATATGCGCAGGGACTAGGTTTACCAAATTTAGTCCAGGAGGGGGCGGCAAGGCCGTCTGCGCCTTTTGTCCGGGAATTCCTGCTCCAATAGCCAGGTCTGTGCCTAAAAGCGCGTGTTTAAGGTCAAACTGCTACATGGGGGCCAGAACTGGCACATTGTTACCCAGAGAGCGAGAGAGGAAATAAAAATGTATTTATTTACGTCTTTTGCATATTGTGAGAATGCTGAATAATTTTGCAGCTGTCTAGCATGAAATTAGTACATGGCAAAAAAAAAAAAGGGTTTAGCAGTAAACGATGTAAACAATAATTACGAATGCAGGGAGAGCCCAGTCAGAGGGGAATGGAAGGTGGATTGTGTGTGAACCACGTGAACTCATTTAAAAATATTCTTTAGGCGCATTCACTGTCCTTCGCGTGAAATCTGCAAACTGTGCGGTAAGTTTTAGGATCAGCGGGGAGAACTAGAAATAGAAAGAATGGCTATCTATTCGGGAACGGGGTCGATTGTTAATAATTATAAGATGGCACTGAAATCTTCTAAAAGGTGTGTGTCAGTTATTACTGAAACCAAATGTGAGCAGGAACGTGTGGCCCCTTTTTTCTAATTACGCTGTAAATTAAACTATAAAATAAGAGACTAATTTTGATCAAACAATTAAAAGGATGAATTATCGTTTGGACTGATCCCTGACCAGCTGTTGTGTAAAATTCCACACCACGTTTCCCTTCAATCAGCTGTTTTCGCCATCAGATAAAAACTGAAATTCAAATTTCAGCACTTCCTCTGCAGCCTCACAGCCTTCTGTTAATCAGAATATGAAGAAAATACCACAAAAAAGATCACATGTTAAAATATAATACGTATCATATTATAGGTGAACTTTCATTTCACAGCAGTTTATGAAACTACCCGCATGAACTGTGATAGATATTAGTCAGATTCTCCCAGCGAGCGAGTAAATACATTGAGGTCAAACCACAACACTCGGTGTCTGACTCATATTCATAGTTCATATCACAGCAAGTGGGATCTCCCTGTTGTCAAATACAGGAGCTTATAGTAGTAGTAGAAGAAGAAGTGAAAACCATAATGACTTCTTTTTGTTTCTTCTTTCTTTAAACGTCACACTTTTTGTCCTAAATTCATGACGCAAACTTTTTAAACCCGAGATTTGAGCTGCTCTTCACATCCGGCTCTGCTCCCCTTGAGACAGTTCAATTCTCTCCTTACTCGAGGTATAAAGAACAACAAGCACACTATTCATTTGTGAACAAATCTGCACATTCCTCCTTTTTTCTCCTCCTCCTCCTCTTCTCTGTGACATTTTTTCACACAAGCCTTTCCCTTCAATTACCTTGCTGTGCAGAAAATCACTAATTTAACAATAGGAAAAAATAAAATAAAATCACTCCAGCGTTTTGCTCCTTGGGTTTCTTCTTCACAGACACCAACATGCTGGCATGATGAGACCCAACGTGTTGGAACAGGATGCAAAATATTATCTGTAAAGTGAGGAATGATGACCCACTTACACTTTGCGGGAGCGTGTGGAAAAGATGCACAGAGACAATGTGACTCGGGATTTATTTTTTATTTGTATGTTTTCCTCTGTTTTATTTTGTTAAAAAAAAAAGAAGGAAAACCTCAAATGAACAGATTCATAAACAAATCAAATACTACAATTTCAAACAGATGTGCGTAATTGCCTTTGAAGTCTGACTGCGGCACGGGATACCTAATATTTAGGTTTAGATGGGCAGATCTGGATGTATTCAGCCAAAAAGCTGCGAGGAGAGAGCTGTGTATCATGGCAAAATATTGATTTTGCAGTAGCCTGAGAAAGCCAGACGAACACTCACTCACTCTTTTTCTTTCTCCCCCCAATTCTCCACCCCACACCCTTACCTCCCCACCTCCTCTCTCCTCTTTATTCCATTAATCTCTCAGAGCGGTGTAAGATACTGGAGGGTTAGTGTAACATTGTGCGGCTCTAATATATTCCAGCCCTCAGTTTGCCTGTGGCATCCATATGTTTAATTCCACTACAAATGTTTCGACAGCAAATGAAACTTGTTTCTTTCCCCCCTTTTTCCTCCACATTGGGTCGAGGTTTTGTAGAAGGAAATTTATATATATATATATATATATATATATATATATATATATATATATATACATATATATATACACACACACACACACACACACACACACACACACATACATACATACATGTGTGTGTGTGTGTGTGTGTGTGTGTGTGTGTGTGTTTTACATTAACTTTTTTTTTTTTTACTTTTTGTCTCTGCATCAAAAGGAGTGTGTGTGCAATTCAAAAAAAAAAAAAAGAAGAAGAAGCACAGTGACGCTTTATTTAATTGGTTGCCGACCACCTGGAGTTTCAACATTTCCCCTGGCTGATTTCAGACTCCCTCACACCAATGTGACGTCTATGGCTGAAGAAAAGACAGATGAAAAGGGGTGGGGGGTGGGGGGGAATCTGCAATTCAAAAATTCATATAGTGTTTCGCGGATTGCATGCTGTTATTTTCCGTTTTATCTGCAATAATTTATAAGTCATGCTAACGTTTTCAAATAAAGATTTTAAAAAGCAAACGTATGTTTTAACTCTTTTTTTTTGGTTCTTTTTTTTTGGACATCTAATTGCACAAAGTGCTCAATAAACAAGCACATGACCTGCAGGTGTGTGTGCAACACTGGACACCGTCTGCAAGACACTACGCTCTCTGTATTAGTCTCTCTCACACACACACACACACACACACACACACACACACACACACAGACATCAGGATCTTGTGTGTGCAGAGAGATGTGGCGACCAGGAAGGAAGGAGGCCTGTGAGGTCACCAGGGGAGAAAGAGGAGGAGAGACGATAACAGACTCGAGAGGGTAAGAGAAAGCAAGTGGGGGAGCATGTGTGTGTGCAGGTGTGTGTGTGTGAGAGAGAGAGAGAGAAGCAGGGCAGGGGTGGCAGGAGGTTTCCAACGTGTGCTTCCGGTGCAGAATAGCCCATTCATCATTCTCACATGGTGGGTTTACTTTGCCAGTGATAGAGAAAGGGGTGAGGAGCAGCACTACAGGGAGAATTAATGTGTGTGTGTGTGTGTGTGTGTTGGAGGAGGGGCACATCCACTGAGAAGTGGACCGATGACCACACCAGATGTGAAGGTGTGTGTGCATTTACCCTTGTGTGTTTACGTGGTGAGGTGTGTCAGAGTCAGATTTACTCCATCTCCCTGCACCCCTAGCTGACATACACGTCATCTCCCACCTCTCCGGCCTCACCTACCAGAAACTGGACACAGACACACATTCAGTTCCTGCCTTTCTGCATTCCTCTATAGGATGCAATCACACACGCACATGTGCAACAAACACATGAACGCTCACGTTGAATCGGAGCTTCATTTTAAGGGTGGTGGATGCTGGTGAGGTCTTGTTGTAGATGACATCACATTAGACTTGAGTGTTTTCAGAGTGGGGTCAGATGAGGTGATCTCGTCACAGTTTTAAGCAGACCTCCAGCTTCCACGGCCACAAGAAAATACGCAAGCGGCCGTCCTTTAAGAAGAAGAAGGGAGGGAGGACAATGAGGTCAAAGGCTGGAGGAGTAGGTGGAGGACAGATGAGGAGTCCTTTCCTCTCTCTTAGTGTAAAGTGACTTCACACCCCTTCTCTGCCTTTCTTCAGGTTTCTTTGGCCTGTTAAATTCTGAGTCAGCTCAACTGGAACGCCTGGTGCTTCTCAGAGGCTGTCTGCTGACCTCTGACCAGCAACATCAGCTGCTTTTGTGCTCTGTGGAGCCTTATAGGATGGACCACAGCCTCCCCTACTGGCCACATACCAAAGCACACTGTGAGGGGGGAAGGGGGCTAGGGGTCTGATCCTGAATCATCTGAACCTCGTTAAGTAAACCAATTAAAGGATCCGTAAGATTAAAAGTTAGCAGAGGAGGTGAGATTTGATAGAAAACATGATACATGACTTTTTCCCCCAGTCCTTTGAGAGGAAATGGTGAAAGGTGAGAGTGGGGACACCGAGGCGAGGTCACTGCTGTAACTGGGAATTGGGAACACCTGTGGGATTCTGGGAGTCGTCATATCGCAGACATGCATGAATAATACTCAGATATAGCGTAAACGTGCGCGCGGGGGTCTCTCTCTCTCTCTGCCTTTCTCCTGCAAAACACACTCACACACACATTTTTCTCTGACCTTGTTTGGGGTCACACAGAGGGGGACTGAAATGAGTTTCAAATGTTCACATTATTTATTATTGAGTATCATCTCACTGTACAAATCCCTTACAGATGTTAGCCCCTAGTGTGCTTGTGTGTATGTGTGTGTTTGTGTGTGTGCGTTGAGCCGTGTGTGCCTGGTTCACAAATGCAATGCAGAGAACGCGGGATACTTTTGAAAAGGAAGTTGGTACGTTAGTGATTGGTACATCTTTGTGTGTGTTTGTGTCGGGGGACGAGGCTCTGAGTGACTTGAGAAGAAATGAGGGATGATCTTTATGTGGCAGCTTATTTGTTTTTGAATGCAGGAGGCTCAGAGGCCCCTAAGTAAAGGCATCAAGCACAGGGCAAGAGGGGCATCCGTCACTGTACTGTCAGCAGACACACACACGCACACACAGACACACACAGAACAACGAGGCAGGAAGAGAGAAAGACACACGACCTGCTCCGTCTTGTGATCAGCCCCCTTGTGAGCTTCATTTGAGAGAAAGTGGCTTCTCTTTTTCGCGAAAGAGAAAACAAGAGCGGGATGATTAGTCACACAACAGATGAAGTTTCGGTGATAAAGAACACAATGAGTGGGGAAAAAAAGTAAGAAGTGAGAAATGGATGCGATCCGGTTACAAAACCAAGAGGAAAATATGGTCAGAAAACCTGTAATTTTGGGTGAGGGCAGTTTACAGGCTGCAAAACGAGCACTTTGTATTAAGACCGCTTATACCACTTCTAAATAAATAAATGAAGGCTGTTCAGACGTTTAAAAGAAAACTCTTTACCCCAGCTCAGCAGTTGAGAAATTAAATGAAATATTAAATTATTTTGCGTCATTATTCAACCAGTGAAGACGACACGTTTGAAATATTAAGTCTGTAGATGCACTAAAATAAAAAAGTGTCACCTTCCTTGGTTATTAAATCTCATTTTTTTTAAAAAGGGTAACTAAAAGCTCAAATAATTTATTCCTGACCTGAACTAAAATATTTTACTGTAACTATTCAGACTAGTAGAAATTTGATATTAAAATTATATTAAAAATAAATTTTAAAAATGTGGAATTTCCTTAAATTAAATATTTACCCCTTTATTGTTATTCTCTGTATAATAGTGCAACAGAATTAGAGTACTCTCCCATGCTGGTGCTAAAAGAAAGGCAAGCAGTGATCACAATAAATAACATACAGAATAAAATGTACAATATGTGCAGAGATAAAATAAATAAATACAACAAATGTATATGTGTAAAATAAAAGGAGATGATCAGATTTGGTGTACTAAGAAGCAAACTTTTACAAAAATCTAAAATAAATAAATAACTGTAGCTATTTCTTAATGTTGAGTTTAAAGGAATTAAATAAATTCCATATGAAGGTGGGGAAAAGAAACAAACACAAAAACGAAACCTGTGTAAAGACAGAAAGTCTGACTTGCGTGAGGCTGAGGGGGATTACGCATTTCTGCCTGATGAGCTGCAGTTTGTCTGAGGTCTGGTAGCAATGAAACTCTCTTAAAGGTCAGCGGTGAACTTAGAAGAGAGGACGACTGCTGCTGCTGAAGGCTGGTTGGTCATCGGCCCGCCTCGGGACAGAGGGTCAGCTCCATCACCGCCTGGGTAGTACTAGTGACCTTTCTGATGTCAGAGTAGGGGAGTGTGTGTGTGAGTCTGGATGTGGCCTGGCCTGAAGGAGATTTGAAGGCAGGTCATATATAAATGTGGCCACATGTTGAGCAGGGGTTGGATATCACCTCTGCTTTGGATTTTTTGTTTTGTTTTGTGGGTGGTTAAGAATTAGCTATAAGCAAGTAAATAAGGAACCCAAATACATGCATATAGAGGAGAAAATGGAGGAGGGGGAGGAGGAGGGGGACTTTGTAAAACACCTCGGGTTTCTGTTTTTGGCCCACACACTAGAGAGTCCTTGGCAGAAGCTAAATGGACGAAAGTAAATAAAAGTGGCCATTATGTGTGTGCTCCAGTAAATAGCTGCTCTCTTGTCTCTCTGTGCTTCAAAAAGAGGGGCGGAAGATGTGATCACGAGGAAAGCCCGTGTCTTTTCTTCTGCAGTCACTATAGAGGGAGTGAGGGAGGGGGGCCTGGCAGTCCTCTTCTGCCTCCCCCTTCTCCCCCCACTGCTTTTTCTCCTCTCTCTCTCACTCTCTCCTCTCTCCCCCCTTTTCTCTTTCTGTTTCCTGTTCCTCTCTAGTTCGCTTCTGTCATCCCCTCTCCTGTTCGTCCTTCTCCTCTCACCGTTTCCCCGCTGCTCCCCTCATACGTTAAAAATCCCAGCTCTGCCCGCCCAGTGTTTCTCAAACATGCGGGAAGGGAGAGATCAATGGTGTCCTCGGAGAGAGAATTACACCGCTGAATTTCGATGAGAGCAGAAGAAAGGAAGAGGAAGGGAGAACAAGTAGAGGCGGGGAAGGCATGTGAAAAGGGAGAGAGGGAAGGAGGATAGTATATCTATCGTTCAAGGGAGAGAAAGAAATGGGAGGAATGTGGAAAAGTATGTAGGGGACTGAACGAGGGTGCGTAGGCCCTTCCGAGTCTTGATACTGAAAATAGAGCAAGAAATAATTAAAAATTAAATAAATAAGATTATGATGCTGAAAACGAACCTCAGTGAGTGCGTTTTGAGGTGTTTGGATGTGTGCTTTGGCAAGACTGAGATGACATTCATAACTGTGAGACTCGGGCCATAGTTTGTGCTGACAAATGAATGGCTGTGCATGTGTCTTATTTGCTGGGATTTAACAGATATTTCCTGTTTATAGGGCGAGGAGCCGCATCCATTAACACACAAGTATTAAGAGACAGAAAAGAACAAAAACAATAGAAAAAACAAACCCAGCAGCTGTTAGTTAAGATTTGCATCATCAGTCACTCTTTTTCCATCCTGGCGTGATGTTATTGGGGATGTTAACACATATCTGGAGTTGTGAGTTTGACTGTGACCTACGATCTTTGCTCAGATTTTTCATATTAAGGCCTCAGCACCCTAGAAGGAGAACTGCAAAGGGGCTGGAAGCAATCCCAGCTGTCATAGAGTGAGAGGTGGGACAGATCCTGGACTGGTCCCATTAACAGGGCTAACACACGCGCACAGAGACGGACAACCAAACCGATCTGAACTAAACCAAACCAAAACAGACTAACAACCACACTTAACAACCATTTAGAACAGCTTGTTGTTATATAAGTTTTAGATATGAAAGTAAAAGTAAACGGCGTGCCTAATGAATTGCTCCTACAAGAAATATTACCTCCAGTTTAACTTTTAAAATCACCCAGAGACAGCAATTTTTTAATTCCCTTTTAAAAAACATTCCTTTTCATGCATTCCTAATGTGTATTTATTTAATTATTAGTTTAATCTTTATTTAATCTTTTTTCCCCCTTGTCATGTGCTAGTAAGAAGAAGGTGACTTTTTGGTGGAAGGGTTTGCTGTTGTGAATTTTAGTGCAGTAATCAGGGATCTGAGATTGTCTGCATTTATCGAAATAAAAGCAAAAAATGCAAAAATAAATAAATCAAATACAATAAATAAACAAAACCAGAAATAAAGCTTCTAAAGGAATCATCCCTGAATATTTTCCATGATTGCCACCCCCCAGTGAGCCTACTATATTCTGCAGTGAATAGTCCTTTGTACGATTTATAAATGGTCAACAGAGTTGAAAGCAGTGATGATAAACTCTTCAACCATTAAATTGATAGTGGTTTCACATACATATTTGTTAACAAGCAAAGTTTTTAGTCTGGATCCTATCATAAAAGCTGTTTACTAGATTTGTTGAGGCCATTCAGACTCCTGTCTATTCTATCGCTGTCCGTAATAAATCAGTAAAGCACTTAAAAAAAAAAAAAAAAAAAAAAAAAAAAGCAGAAATAATCCTCATATTCGTGGGTAAGGACCTGGCTGCTCATGTGATAAGTACCCTCCTAAAATCCTAATGATGCCGCTGGCACCAGAGAGCCACATAAAGGAGCGTTTCAAATGAAAAGCTTGTTTCTGCCGAGCAAGCCGCAAGCAGCCAGAGAGAAAGGAGGAGTGGAGGAACCTGAAGAGAACCTGGGGTAACACCATCTCTCCTGGCTCTGAACTCTGCACTCGGCTTAAATGCCGTCAATTACTGGGAGATATACGGGCCGGCCTGTTTCAACCACTTTGCTGAATCCCCTTTAGTTGCAGCCCACTCGGACTGTAAATTATCACCCCCCTCTATCCGAGGTTTGGAGCAGTTTGGAGTCACCAGTGAGACCCTCCTCTGTTTCGGTCCGAATCTAAAGGAATTCCCTCCCTCTGTGTGCCAAACCCCAAACCATTGCAAACGGAGTCTGTGAAGCATGCAGCTGCACGCCCATGTGGACACGCTCACTCGCAAACATTGATTTAAACACACACAAATGCACACAAATGTTCGTATATGCTATATAAAATCCCCCGGAGCCATAGATCATTGGGAACAGGTAGAGAGTTTAGCATGCGCACACAGGCTGTAGATCACTGAGGTGGGCAGGGACGTCAGCACTCTCATACACAGTGAGCCTTATTGCAGAGTTTAATAGAGGAAACCCAGCATGAATCCCCACAGTCATTCTGTTCCAGTCAAACACACCATTCACAACACACTGGGCCAGTGTGTGCATGTTAATAGACACACATACAGGAGTGAACATACTGCACATTATGCGCTTCACTATGCACTGTGAGTGTGTGGGGGGCTGGTTGGATATATATACAGTGTTCGTATATGAATCTGACTGAAGGTGTTTTCATGCAAATGTGACTGTGTGGGTGTACTTAAGCTGTATGTGTGGACGTTAACCGTGCAAGTGACATCTTAGCGTGTGTGTGTGTGTGTGTGTGTGTGTGCAACGAGGTGGGGGGTAATATTGACCCATCAGTGCTGCTCTGTCACCCCTTCTCTTTATGAGTCTGGCCTTTTAAAAACACACTGGATTTATGGCAGGTTTGGGCACTATCTCAGAGACGGTGTGTGGGGCTCAAGTAGAGAATTTGTCTCGTTTGCTGTCAAGAGAAGTGAATTTAACAACATAAACATTTAAAGTGGCGAGATCATTAGCAGCGCCACGTGTTACTTCAACACCACAGCGTGTTTCACTGAGGGGGGAAAAAGGAGTAAAGAGATGTTTTGTGTTGGATTTTTTAAATATAAAAGTTGCAAAGCTATAAATTATTTTGTGCAATATTTAATTTATTGTGTAGTTCTTTCAAAAACAGCTGAAGCTTTAATTTCGTTTTACTGTTTATTTCTTAATGTTGCTTTATAAATGCTCTGGTTTTTATTTCTATCTTGAAAGGGACTATATGAATACATTTACTTGCCATTTGTGCTTACATCCTTCTCTTATTAGAATATTATATTTTCTTGCAATATAGATCACAATTTGAAGTTTCTCTGGTTTAGTAAAAGGATTATTAGACGATGCAACTGGATGCTTGTTTAACTGCTCTCTCATTTATGCAAAATCAGGAAAAATAGTAACTCGATCTTAAAAAAACAACATATTAAACAGCAAAAAGGGGATAAGAACAAAAGAGTACAAGAGAAGCACTAAAATGATTTAATGCCATACACCAACAAGTTTCCCCATGAAATTACAGTAAAGTAAAAGTAGCAGCATAAAACTGTTAATTTACAATGTGCCCATACCACAACAGTTTATTGCTGTAAAAAATTATAATAGGCCCCAGTAACACTGCCAGCTTTATCTTCATAGATGGTTTCATACTGTAAAATGTCTTAAATCCTGTAGATCTGAATCTTTAAAACCTTGCATCGGTTTTCAACATCTTTTACCCACCCTGAGGATGAATGCTGGCTCTGATTAAGAGGCTCCAGGAGTCTTGGTCATGGTGGCCAATTACTGTCTGAACCTATTGTTCTTGCCTGCACAAACACTGAAAACCACATCACACATCCCCAACAATCACATAACCATCACGGTACTACTAAATGAACTATCTGTATCTAACATTTACACTCTCATAAGTTTTTTGCATGTGCCAGCACAAAGCTGCCCATAATTAGAGGGAGACTCTCCTCAGGTTGCTGCAGTGTTGTACACCTGCATGGTAATGAGGTATAGTGCAACGTGATGCAACACGATTGTGCTCATATATGAGCAGATCCTGGCAACAGACCGAGACTCAAGTCAAGTACAGTGACTTGCTGTTTATCAGTATTAATGCGTAGATATTTAATTTGCATTGCTATCCAGACTTTCTCCATTAATTCTACAGTAGCCTCGCACAGTGGACAGTAACATGTTTAATGTAGGCTGCAAACTGTCTGAGTTGTGATGTTTACAGGCGCCGACCGAGAATTCTTACCGCATGTAAACACAGTGATTAAAGTCGATATTAACACGTAAACACGCATCACGCATGCAAACAGAGCTGAGCGGTGCAGATGGTGACTTGGCATCTTCCTCTCTGCAACACAAAATCCCCTATCATCTTAAAAAAAAATTGTTCTGCTTTCAAATTGATTTCACAGTGCAGGAAGCCCCCGCACCCCACCCCTCCCCTCCTCCTGGAGATTAACAAAGTAAATTCCACTTCTTGTGTCTGAAAGAAGCACCCACAGATTTTTGCTTAAACCTCAGATAAGCAGACATGGAGAATTTTCTTGAGACTATGTGTTCTTTATCTGCGATTTTAGGTGCTACGTAATTGTGGATGAAGTCTAATGTGTGGTCCATTTGCTTCATTAATGGGGCAGACGCTAGTCGTTCAGCCAAGAAAACGCCTATTGTTCCCTTTACCTTCCCGTTTTTTTAATGTGTAGCATTAGTCGTGCAGTTGTTAGTGCTAGAGCATGGTGCTTTGATGATGGTCAAATGACAAAGTCTTAATAGAATATAGTAGGACGGGCAGGACAAAGGTGGGCAATGTTCAGCTGGATGCAGCCAATTTCTGTGTGAGAGGCCTGCCTAAAAACCCTATTCATAGGCTGTCTAATGCTGGTGCGTAATTAAATGTGATTACTGGAGCAGAGGGCTTCTCTCTCCCTCTCTGAGGGCCACACACAGGACTGGAGGCTGCGTGCATGCGCTCAATAAGGAGGCGCTAACAGATGTACACGAGCAACAACCACAGGCGTACCTAAAAATTCTCAGCCATCTCTCACTCTGACACAAACTCAAATACAAGTAAAATATCACTTAACTCTAAAATTTCAACCATCCGGCTACTAAGAAAAGCACCATTGGATTTAACAGGGAATAAGCCCAAAGGATTAATTGGCTGAGAAACTGAAAATGTTTCTTTTAACCAAATGATCCTTCAGCTGAAACTTAAAACATGAAGTTTAGTTGAGTTGTGTTATTACAAATGCACAAAAACAAACACATACCACAGCATGCAAAGGTAAATAATTTTTACATTTTTTTCATAAGAAATCAGCATTAACTATGACCTTCACTGGTGATAATCGTAAGGCAAACAAGCAGAAATATAAACACAAATCAATTATGGTTTCCATGCACACACGCACACACCTTTTTCTGGCTCACTCTCTGGTCCAGTTTCCTGGGCAGACACAGTCCCCCTGGTGCTCATGGGAAATAGTGAGCATGCCAGGCCCCACAAAGGCGTCCTTTCAGCCGCCTGCATGCTTGACCTGTGCAGGGTCAGTGCTCTGCTTTGTGCCCCGTGACCCTTAAGTGACCTGGGGTCATGCTGAGGGCCTGAGGTCAAATTCAGAGGCCTGCGTCTAATTTTACCCCAACCGGGTTATCCGTCCAAATCTGCCCTAAAATTTGCCCCCCTTCTCCCTCTAAAACCCACTACTGCCTCCACACATAACTGCGCCCTACTGAAATACATAAGCACTCTGCAGCCTAATTGGGCTACTGTGAAGTAGTCCCCACACTCAAGCTCTCTATCTCCTACACGCTCGCACACACACACACACACACACACACACACACACACACACACACACACACACACACACACACAGGACCGACCTGCTGTAACTGCACTAATACTCCATCCCATGGCCTTTGGTCTATCTAGAGGGATTAGGTGCAGAAAGACACATATACGAGCAGAGATATTGCCACGCACACATGCACAGCACACACACACACAGCACACACAAGCGCAGGAGGCCTGGCTGAGGGTCTACCTTGAGGGATTATGTGCAGAGAGACAGGACCCTCCAGCCAATCAGCCGGTCTGTCACATTGATTTTGAGGGGTCACTGGCGCACAATGGCCAGGGTTTTCCTGTCTTAACCTCTCTGATCATACACATATGCACACACACACACACACACATAAACACACAAGCACGCACTCATCCACATGTATACATAATAAACATTAGACCGTCTAAATTTTAAAAAATGAACGGCAAATATACAAAGTGCTGAAAAAATAGACAAATAAGTACAATTAAAGGAGAATGGAGAAATATATTCAAATAAAAGTGTGTTTTCAGATGAAGGTGATACTGAAAGGCTGGAAATTCCTCTCTCTCTCTCTCTCTCTCTCTCTCTCACACACACACACACACACACACACACACACACACACACACACACACACACACACACACACATACCTCTCTACAATTCAAAATTCCCCTCCTGCGCCTCTTAAAGCTTCATCACATCCCTGCTGCTGAAAATCCCTTGTCCCCGGGGGGAAGCACACCCGAATTTGGTGAGTGGGGGGGAAGCGCTCTTAGGTCAAACCCCCACCTCTCCCCCCGTCCAACCTGGGGCTCCTTCTTCTCTTTCCTGGTCATACAACACAATAGTCATCTATCAGAGAGGGCACCAGGCAGGCACTAAAGCTAACGGAAATAAACCGCCCATACTGCCAGCAATGTTTCAGGTGCAAGGCTGAATATTTTCTCCAACGTCATTCAAGTTTGGTCTATTCTCTTTTAGGCTTTTGTTGCTTGCTTCCCTTTCCTGACGGGAATATCTGAGGGCTCTGGAAAAACAGGATTCAAGCGTGTCTGTTGTTGGCACTGTTGTGGTTACAGAGCTCATCAGTGACGGAAGAACTATTTAGGTTCTTTAGTTAAGTAAAAGTGCAAATACAACAATGCCAAAATACTCAGGGGAAAAGAAACAAAAATAGTATTGAAAGCACTCTGGAAAAATGTATCATAGGACTATATGATAGGATATATAAATATATATATATATATATATATATATATATATATATATATATATATATATATATATATATATAGATAGATAGATAGATAGATAGATAGATAGATAGATAGATAGATAGATAGATAGATAGATAGATATCTATCTATCTATCCATCCATCCATTAAGGAAAAAATAAAGAAAAAATAAAATAACAAAGTGACCACTAGTGGGCGCCCAAGCATTTCCACAGTACTGAAACTAGCAGGCTGACTTGTCTTCACTCACCTCCTCGGCTGTAGTGATGGGATTTCCGGCTCTTTTTAGAGATCCGGCTCTTTCGGTTCGGCTCACTAAAAAGAGCCGGCTCTTTCGGCTCCGAACCGGCTCTTCAGGTTGTTTTGTTGCTTTAATTAATTTATTATTAACAATAATATAAAATTATGCACAAAAGGAATTACTAACGTAAAAACAAGTGGTTTTATTTATATATGTTTATATATAAATATATGCGGTGGCCCCTAGAGACAAAACACGTATAAACTCCAAAACACATTTCTAGCATGAACTGAACTTCCAAAGCAGAGCTACTAGATCACTTAAATCACACAATTGAAAGCATGTGTGTATTGTTTGTGTATTTATACACAGGCACTCATATATATATTCAAATAATTTAAAAAAAAGTTCATTTACCTGTTATTACCACACACCAAATCCGGTCGTTGGTACTTGCTGGCTTGTGTAGCCACAAGATAACAAAGGCTCAACACTGTGCCCAGCATCCTGGAGCACTTCTGTTGTCTTTTGTACGTGTTTTGAGTTTTTATGTGCTTCTGAGTTTTTATATGCTTCTGAGTTTTTACGTGCTTCGGAGTTTGTACGTGTTTTTACGTGTTTTGGAGTTTTTACGTGTTTTGGAGTTTGTACGTGTTTTTACGTGTTTTGGAGTTTGTACATGCTTCAGAGTTCGTACGTGATTTGAAGTTTGTATGTGCTTTGTCTCTAGGGGCCACCGTAAATATACTTTTATTTATTCACTCCACATAAAATTTAATAAATAAATCATATAATACAAAAATCAACTATTCACATTTCAAGTTTTAACTATTTAAATTTTCAGCTTTTTCCTTTCACAAATAGTGAAAAGAACACAAAACACTGCAAACCACAACACAATTAAATATAAATTATAATATGAAAACTAAAAGAACATGCATATTCTCTGTCATATGGACCTGCATGAATAAACTTTCTCAATCCTTTATCATCTGCAACCGAAAATAGTTGTGGATGATTACTATACCTTTCTAATGTTGTTGTCCCTGCCTCTCCTCTCTCTCTCTGGCTCTGTTCCTGTGCTACTGAGTGTAACTACCGCCCCTCCCCCCTCTGCCCAGCGTAAAGCACAAGGCTCGCGTGCAGAGTGAAGCGGGAAAAAAGTGCGAGAGAGAGGCTGAGAGAAAGAAAAAAAAAAAAAAAAACCCACGTGACGGCTCGCGATAAGGAGCCGGCTCGCGTCGTTCACGTCAAAGAGTCGGCTCTAAGAGCCATTTCGTTCGCGAACGACCCATCACTACTCGGCTGCCATCTGTACTTCCTGGAAACGCGTTTAGAAAAACAGCCTTGGTGGACTTACTGCCTTTTTTAATCAACTCGCAGGTTATATACACAAAAAGACGACAGTTGACCTTTAATGTCACAAAATTACCAATGATAACATAAACAGGACAGCGAGGCGGAGGGCGAGGAACAGAAGTGGAAGAGAAAGGTGAGCTAATGAGACTACAGTGGTGCCACTACTAACGGGTCAACCTGTGACTTAAAATACTTTTATCCGGTCGCATTGTAAACATTGAGCTCGGCGGTGTGAATCGGTTTTACTGTAACATTTGAAAGGAAGACAGACTGGAAGTGTGTCGCGGGTTAAGCTCTGTTGTTTCCGTGTTTCCTCTCAGAGCGCCACGTCATTAATCGGCGGATGAGTTTGGTTCCAGCTGTGCGCTGCCGTTTCTGCCATCACTCCTATAACTCCGTTCGCCTGCAGCTTGCTGCTGTCCGGCTTTGCTTGACATTTTCTTACCGAAGGAGCAAGAAGCGTCGCTTAGGAGATTAAAGATGACTGCGTCCAACTCGGGTCTCATCATGAACGTGGTGAACAGCATCGTTGGAGTCAGTGTGCTCACCATGCCCTTCTGCTTCAAACAGGTGAGTCTGCTGCTGCGACGCTTACCTTGCGGGACTTGTCCTTAAGTCTCTCCGAAAATCCCCACTCTCTGTTAAAATATTTGCAGGATCAGAGGGAATGCTCAAATCCCTTTCTCCTCTTTTTGTCATATTAGGTCATAATCTTGTTTCACAAAGTTTTAGTAAGGTACAACAGGTAAACAGGTGTTACTAAGCACCTGAAGTGAACAATGCCTTTATTAATATCATTAGTAACATTAGTAACTTATACATCTTTCATAAGAAAGGGACTGCTGGGAAAAAGATCTGCTGTTACTGCATTCATCTTCTAATTTTTAAAAGGAAAACTCATTTTAACATATTAACAGTGTTATTCACTGTCAGGTAGCTTCATTTTTACCAGTACAAATATAATATATATCAATGTCAAAGGGTTATGTGATTGAATAAGAAGTACATTATTTGCCTCTTAAAGGTAGTAGAGTAGAAGAATAACAACAAAATGAGATATAAAAGTGAATAAGCATGACGGGATATTAATGAGTGACTGTGAGAATCACCAGCTTCCTCAGAATGTCAGTGAGCACTTGGTAAGCAGCATCTCCATCCATCAGCAGCACTTTTCATAGAGAGATGAATTTATATCATCACTATCACTATATGAAATTAGGAGGTGTTTTCATGTGAAGGATTTCACCCTCTGGGGAGCTCAGTGGTGCTCGGTTTCATCAGTGCTCTCCGGGTACTCTGGTTTCCTCGAATGTTAGGTTCTCAGCCTATGACAGCAGGGATGGAGCAGATTTAGCAGATTTATCTTGGAGGATATCTCCACTTTCTATGAACATGTAATGCCTTCACATCGCATTTAGTGCTTTATTACATGATTTTTCTTTTTAGTCAACGAAGCTATTCCCAAATTTTTAACTTTGTCATGCCTTTTTAGCACAACTACATGTTTGGAGCTTGTATTTGTTTTGGCTGTTCCTTTCTGTAGGCCTAGCATCAGAATCTTTTCCAGGGTATACTTGTTTTCCAGCTGGCTGAAGGTTTCCTCCCCCGTATTGTGCTTCTAAGTAGTTTGAAGGAAGAAATATTGTTTAAAGTTTAAGAACGATCTCATTTGAATTGGCTTGAGGACACGCCTGCTAACTTTCCATCTGTCTTCTCACAGTGTGGGATAGTGCTGGGAACTATCCTGCTGTTCTTCTGTTCATGGATGACCCACAAGTCTTGTATGTTTCTGGTCCACACGGCCAGCAGCACCAAACGAAGGACCTATGCTGGACTGGGTGAGCTAAAGTGGCAAACAAGAGAAATATTTACTTGTATTTATTTTGTTCTGTTATGTAATGTTTTCAGTCGCCAGTATGTTTGTGGAAAAGCCTGAATGGTGCCCATTTTAAGCAACAGCTGATTCCTGGTTAAAGTGGCGAAAGAAGTTGTTACTTGTCACTAGTTCTGTGAACAGTTAATAACTGTTTGCAGAACGTTATTTGCTTATAACTGTTCGCAGAACGTTATTTGCTTATAACAATGTTAGATGACATCAAGTGCAGAAGTGTCAATAACAGTAAAGTAAACAAATCTCTGCCCACAAGGACAATATTTAAGCTGCTTCCATATGTGTTACAAACGATGAATGAGGACATTTAATCTTGTTTGATTGTTAGTTTTATCAGGATGGAATATTTTTAGTGCACTGCATGTTGCTCACACTGATGGCACTTTTATTCTTCGCAGCCTTCCACGCTTACGGGAAACCAGGAAAAGCACTGGTGGAAACGAGGCAAGTTCATTGACAAATTTTAGTTTCTGCCTATCAGTAATACAGTTGTTGGATCACTGGAACATTTTAGATGTTCAGTGGAAACAATGGATCCATTACAATGGATATTTAGATTATGCATTGTAGGTCATGTTTAAAAACACATTTTCACAAGGTTTCTCTTGTCTCTCTCTTTTTGTGTCCCTGCAGCATGATCGGTTTGATGTTGGGGACCTGTATTGCCTTCTATGTTGTCATTGCTGATTTGGGCTCAAATTTCTTTGCTCAGCTGTTGGGTTTACAGGTTTGATATCATGATTTTGTTGCTACTCGCTTCTACTTTTTCATAATTTTAGGCTTTTGCGACCAACACTTGTAAAGATGTTGTGAAAACAGGAAAAATACTGAAACTAAGCAAGTGTGTTGTTTTGTCACTCTGTTGTGTATAGGTGACCGGCAGTTTTCGCGTGCTGTTGCTGATTATAGTGTCGCTGTTCATCGTACTCCCTCTGAGTCTGCAGAGGAACATGATGGCCACTCTGCAGTCCTTCTCAGCTATGGCGCTGATGTTCTACACCCTCTTCATGTTCACGGTTAGCCCACTGACACACACACACACATACATCTAAACTTTACACAGTGCATGTGAATAGGCTGTAGCAGAAATTCTTTTTAGTTGCAGATCTTGAGAAGCAAATAGTTGAAGCATAATTATCAGTAAAAAAGATTAAAAAAGATTGTTTTTGTTGCCTGTCTGTTAGTACAGCAAGTAAAGTACAAATAGATTTAAAGCATGTGTAAGTTGCAGCACAGCTTATTAGCCATGGTTGCTTATTTGATTTTCAAAATGTTATTTGGCCAAGTGGTCGTTTTGTTGTCTTCCCTGTTAATTCTTTCTTACGCGCACCATTGTACAGAGCTGTGACATCCTTGTGCAATGCCATATTGTCTTGCTCCTATTTTTAAAGAGAAAATCTGCATGAAATCATTTGAGACAGAGAACAGTTGCTGCGCTGCTCGTTATAGACTGAAAAAAGGCTCTGCCCTGGGAAGGCACTACTTGGAAATGGCCACAGGAGACATTAAAAGTTGTGTTAATGGAAAGTAAGTGGAGAATAAATGGTCAGTTGCAATAAACATCAAACTCAACTGTAGAACAGAAACTCCCACATATGTCCGATTTATTTTACATATATCAAACTTAAACTTTTGGCTGTTTATGCAGCATGTAAAATGCTTTTTTTTCTTTAAAGACAAAACAGTGTGTGTGCATATCTTTCTGGAGCAGCTAGTCAGCACTGATTGACAGCACCACCACATCAGCTGGCTGCGGTAGTAACTACTGGGACATAGTTTCCTTTAAGAAATCAAAATATAACCTTCAAGTTTGTGAAGTTACATAAATTACAACTTTTGCTCTGTGGCCAAGCCCAATGTTTAAATCAAACTTCACTTCTGGCCACAGTAACTGCATGTCATGCATGTGAAGTTCAGTCTAAATAGGCGTCAGTGCAGCACGGAGCACATTTCTTGCAACAGATTTCAGAATTTTGAACAGTTTCTAAAAGAAGTGCAGTTGTATGCCACGAAGGCGAAATTCAGCAGGAAGAGCGCGTTCACAGTCCGCTGGCAGGGCGGAGATGGCCTGTTGGCCTGCAGGGAGCTATGCACGTTTTCTCCTTTTAACAACAGAGAATGTGGTACAACCGGTCTGTGGGCCAGTCTTGCTTGTGTTGTTGTTGGTCTATCAGGCCAACTCAGAGAAAAGCAAAGTTCTTGCATACAACAAGCCAAACTGTTAAAAACAATGAAAAGTGTCCATTTGAGACACTATCTGTGCTTTGCATACTTTATTTTTTGATCTTTGAAGTTATTTCATGTTTCTCCCATTCGCGATAACCTCCGCTGTTGCTCGCGCCACTATTTTGGCCCACACAACAACACACGGAAGCACGTGTGGTCCGTAAAAACCTCTCTGCACCCCATCCAAGCAAAAACGTGTATGCAGACATGCACTCTGGTGGGACCAGAAATGATGCTTTATGCAGCACGTTCTGATAGAACCGCAGGAGCACGCTGCCATTTGCATTTGCACACAGCCCCCTGCACAAGATGCATTTAGTCTGAAGTGTGGTCAGAGGTGAAAAGTTTGAGTGTAGAAACCATCCAGCAGCAGTTTTCTGGCTCATGTGATTCAACTCATTTACTCTTTAAATATGCACACACAGTTGGTGCGTGCATGTGTGGGTAGCTCTGTTTTACTGACCTGCAGTACTGGTTCCACAGACTTCAAAATGCTGTTTGTACTATTTCTGTGTGATGTGAGTTCTAGCTCTGTGGCATGTCGATAAGGTGGAACAGTGGTGTGGTGTGTGTCCGGCTTTAGATCCAGGCCCGGCCTGGCCCAGACCCCTAACCATCTAACAGTGATGTACCTGCTTCCCTCCCTTTTTCATCCTACCATTAATTGTCCCCCTCTTTCATTTCTCTCCATTGTACTACTTTACTTCTTTCTTTCCCGTCTTGTCTCTCTCGTCCTTCTGCCCACCATCACTCTTTCACTCCACTCTCCTCATCTTTCCGCACCCTTTGTTTGCTCCCTCCCACCCCCTCCTTTTCCACTGCTGTTTCTGCTTCTGGTGCTGTAGATAGTGTTGTCGTCTCTGCGCTACGGCATAATCTCGGGCTCCTGGGTGGAGCGAGTTCACCTGTGGCGCTTCAAGGGGGTCATTCAGTGCCTGCCTATTATCGCCACAACCTTCTGCTGTCACCCGTAAGTAAACCATAGAATCCACCCCCCTCCCCCTCCCCAAAAATATAACATACCACTGTAAGGCGGTGGGGACGGAGAGGGGGTGAGTGAAGGAAGCGCAATGTTTCCCCCGCAGTGTGACACTCCTTACTCCCTCCTCCGACCTACCTGAGCCTTCTTCCTCCTTCTTTCAATCATCGACAATCTCACCTTTGATTGTGATCTGGTCTGAGCCATTTGAGCTCTGTGTGTTTGTGTGTGTGTTTTTGGTGGCAGTAGTAATAAGGCAGAGAACATAGGGAAGTGACAGGCTCATTTTTGCTGCCCTCCACCTTCAGTCCTGGTCTGTGTGGGTGTGGCAGGTTTTCCTTTGGGATCTTATCAGGTGCTGTGAGGAGCAAGACAGAGCACATGCTGATGAAAACCTATGAATTAGTGTTTGTCTACATATTCCTTTCATATGCCTCTTATTTCTTGCAAATTTATGATTTTTGCTTTTATTCATTTTGTATCATCTTCATTACTCCAGTTTTTCCACTACAGCAGGTTTTGTTCAGTGTGGGATTTCCTGTCACGTCTCTTTGTTATTTCCAGCTCTTCATTTTCTCTGGTTTTTCTCTCCCCATTTATTACTTTCATTATCTGTCTGTGAGCCATAAGCGAGGGTATTGTTCCCATTCTTCTTTTCACTCTTTCCCCAACTTTTCTCCATTTGGTTTGGGCTGTAACTCCCCCTTCCCCCCGCCTCCTTCCCCTCAGATGGTGCTGTCCTCGTTCAAACATGGGCTGCTCAGCGGCTGGTGGCTAGGGCACATCAATATGGTGCGCTGGGAGGGTGTGTTTCGCTGTCTCCCCATCTGTGGGATGGCCTTCGCCTGCCAGTCGTAAGTACTCCTCCACCTGTGCAGGATCACATGATGAAAGTAATGTCAACCACGACTAAATAGAATTCTGACGTTGGAAGCTCAGTGACCTATAGTGAACGTTCGATATTAGTCTTATAAATATGTGCAGTGTAACTCCCAAAACGTGGGCTTTTCCGCTCTTCCACACAGGGAACTAAATGTTTTATCGCTGCATGTAGAGAAAATTTCACAATTGGTGCATGAATACTCACAGCATTTTTTTTTTAAAGCCACGGTGGAGGATTTGGGGTAAAAAGAAACAGATTTGTGGTGGAGGTGGTTGATAAGGCATCGCTATTTGTAAAAAGAAGCTGCTTTTGTTGCTTAGATGTGCTTTCTTTAGTTTTAACCATCTGCGCTTACTTTTCGCTTTGTGTTTTCTAATTCAGCCAGAAAATGACGGAATCTGACACAGAAGATGAGCGGACACTTATAAGAAAAAATAAAATCAAGTGGATGGTTTAGATTTGCAAAAGCTGCAAAGTACTGGATGCTTTTTGAGAGGGAAGGCATGTTGGATTTTTGAAGCTGACTATGCATTAGCTGCTGTCTATAAATATGCACCAGAGGTGTTGTAATATATGGCTATTGATGATAATCATGACATACAGAAGAAGCAATTGATAATATATGTGAGCAATCCATCACTAGCTTCTTCTTGCCTACACATATTATGCATTTTTAAAGTGAGGTGGTCACCTTACTTTAATAATCCATGAATTTTTCTGTAGCTGTGATAACGTCTCTCTTACACGCAGAGAGAGACTCACGTTCCACAACAATCCCACTAAATCAAACTGCGATGCTCACACAGGGAGAGTTAAGCTGTTGAGGAATTAATTCTTAATTTAGCTTCCGCGTTGTTGCCTTCTTGTGCCGCTGCTCCTCCTCTCTCCTCTGCATTCGTCAGCTAACACTAACGCCACACGAGACTCCGTTATTGTGCTTTAAGTCGCAGGTTTCTTCAGTTTGTTACTCACCTGATCGAGTCACAGCAGTCTGGTGCTCTAGTTAAAGTGCACTTTAAATAAAGTACCCCGCCTCTTAGCAAATGACAGCTGGAGTAGACTCGGGGAGCCCCAGTGATCCGGAATTGGATAAGTGGTTAAGGATAAAAGTGAATTCTTTTGGCCTTGATATTCATGTGGTGAACATCTGATATCAACCCTAATATTAGCGAAAGTGAAAAATGATGGGGGAAAATGAGGTGTTCTTTTCACTTCCCAGCAATGTTTTATTAAGAAACGTGTTAGTGTAAAGACCCTGTTTGACTCCAGACCGCTGTGTGCCCAGCTGTGATGCTATACCACTACATGTAATGGTAATAATGTATTTATTAGGTCAAAAGAGCTAGCAAAGTTTGAGCGTCCTATCGGTTGGGCTCTTATATATAATGAATGCTGTGCTGCAGTCTTTACTAACAGTAAATAATAGGAAGGTTTCCAACACAGCGTTTGCATGCTGTTCACAATGCTCACTGGTTTATTTTCACTGATCACAGCTTCTTCTTCTTTACTGCCTCCATTTTCACTCATTTGCATGCTTTGTCACTGCCTCTTTTTGTCCTGTCCTCTACGCTTCAGTGCCCACTCTGGGCGTGCAGTGAGCTGAGCGGGTGGTTCAGCTCACTGCACCAGTATCCTGTTAGACATGAATGTCTAACAGGAGCAAGTTAATCTTTGGTGCTGGAGAGGGCTGTAGGGTGTTACGGTGAGGTCATCAGGGGCCAGATGTTTGGGTGGTGGCAGTGTATGGTTTTGTTTTGTGCGAGAAAGAGTGAGGTAAGTGATAGAAGTGGGCGACTGTAGCCTTGGGAGTGAAACAGGACTTTTTAATTAATGTAATCACACAAAGCTAACATAACATTATGGTATGGCAGACAGGCGTGATCATTAGCAAGCGAGGTGTGCATGTGATCCAACAAGAAGAAAGTATGAGCTTGTATGTGTTTATGTGTGCTTCCTCCGTCGTCCCACTAGTAGTGCTGAGTGATATTTGGCATGGCGATTTCTTGGCCTGTGGTAAGGCTGAGCGAGGCAAGCGCTCCGTTAGGCGGCAGGCAGCTTAAGCCAAACCACTAATCAACACATTGGACTGCCGCCATCTCACAGACACACTGATGTATTCACAGGCTGATTAAACAGCTCTCAGCACATTGGATTTTTATTACATTCATGAAATGTGTTTACTTTCAGTTAAAACATTACTTAACATCACCATTATGATGGGATGGGAGCTGGCCCTGTTGTTTTTTGGCTGAGCGTCTGAACAGCGAGGAGCAGTTAGCTCATAATAGAGGGACATAAGAAAAACATGTATGGCAGAAACATCTTTCTATGATGCTACTGCTGGTGTGTTTTCCAGTCCCATTTAATGACACTGTCTTCCACACACTCACTTCTCCCACAGTCAGTCTGCATCATATTTGAGATTTCATTGTGTTTAAGGACTAGCCTCCGAGTCAGGTCTATTGAGCAACCATTAGATGCTTTTGCACTGCGCTTGCAGTATAACGTTTTATTTAACATTGGTTATAACATTAACTGGTTTCCACATTAAACAAGCACAAGGAATGGCATCATGCTAGCTAATAAAACCGAGTGTGTGAACAGAGAGTCAGGCAAAGGGAGAACAAAGGCCAGTGAAAGTTATGGTTTCTCTCTCTCTTCTGTCTTTCGCCTCTCACATGTATAAGAGAAAGGGAGGGAGAGAGAAAAAGGAGGCGAGTAAAAAGAGTCTGCCAGGAAAGTTTATAATGCTCTAAAACCTGTCCAGCCACTTGCAGTTATATATAAAGCCTGTAAATTCACTGGTTAATGTGCCGATGGTCCCCTCCACACTCCCACACTCGCCTTAAAGCACAGGACAGGAAATGATGAAAGGAGGTCGACACCTGTGTTAATAGACGAGCATTTCAGCCTCAGCCGGCCTTCACTACTGTCACCCATACTGTGTCTCTCACACACACAAACACATATGCAGTGGTATCTAGACAAACACTTGTGCATACCGTACATCACTACCACTCCCATTACATTACTTTCATCTACTGCCATCGTGAGAAATGACTGCAATAAAAAAATAAAACTTTAAGCATGAATTGATATTAATATGAATTAAGATTCATATTCTCAATATGAAGATTCCAATTGTTGAAAAACCTTCATTTATATGATGTTGTATGATTGATTGAGTCGAATGACTTTTTAAAGTAGTTTGATTATATCTAAGTAGAAGATTGAAGTATTAATTTCAAATGTTTATTGATAATTGCATTGCATTCATATATTTTTAATGGGCTAAACAAAGAAGATGAAATCGTGTAGATTAAACCATCCAGTGTTAGTTGGATATTGACAAGGACATGAGGGAAGAGATGCATCATTTGATTACTGAGCATCGCAAATGGACCCCCATATGGCTGCTTAATAAAGGAACGCTACAGAGCGGTTTCTAAATTTGAAGTAAGTGGCCGTGAAGACTGTCATATTGCCAGCTGTTTGGGGGGACAAAAATCAAATGAAACATCTGTAGGACTACGTTCCTCGATCTCCCTGCTAGAACTGTTGCATTGTAGAATTTGTATGTCTGATAATTCAGACAGTATAAGATCACATTGCAACAATAGTGTTGTGCCATGCAGTATACAGGGTGTTTTTGTTTTGTTTTTTGGCTTACTATCTCTTACAGGCAAGTGCTACCAACCTACGACAGCCTCGATGAGCCGTCTGTTAAGCGCATGAGCACCATTTTCACTTCATCTCTCAACGTTGTTACCATCTTCTACATCACAGTGAGTGGAACCACTCTTTCTCAGTTGTGTTCACATCACTCCTATTTTGTAATATTAAAGAGTATCTGAGTTTACTTATCTTAAAATTTTAACAGGTCACTGCCAAAAAAGCTAATGACATGAGTTCACTTTTTTTAATGTCTTTTAATGGGATTAGATTACACAATATCAGACTAATCTGGATGGTGTAAGGCATTGATTTGAATCTGGAGCTTGCAAATCAGTCAGTTATTCATAGACTGTATATAAAAGATGCAAACAGCTACCTTAACTTCACTCACTAGTTACCAAAGACCCGCTGAGTTTTAGCCATTGCTCTCTTGCTGTTTTTAAAACCGGATGTGACAAAAAAAATTAGGTCTTGAGGCACTTCCACACCGGCTTCATGTTTCAGACACTGAGGCTACATCAGTCTTGTACATACTGCCTCTGGTCTTTATGGACAAAACTTGCACTGTATCTTGTCCTGAGAGAAAGACTAGCATGTTAGATTTTTGCAGTCTTTCATGATGGTTTTGTCACTTCTGTGAGGGAAACATGATGAAGAGAAAGAGCAGTGACATTGTCCTGCATGTAAGTTGGTAAGCGTGATTAATCAGAGAGCAACTTTTAGTCTGTCATAGGTCTCACTCATGAAACAACAAGATTTTATGACCTCTATATAAACAACAACAATGTGTATTCTGAGCTTAGCATCCTACAGTACACACTCTTGATGGAGTTTCTGGTATTTTATATTATTTATGGCAGAAATGTGTCTTTATCCTGATATTAAAACAGTCTTGATGGCTGATATTGGCATCAGAAACTATAAAAATTCCTCCTTCTTTTTGCTTTTCCCCAAACACCATGTTTGGTTCTGTCTCCAGGTGGGTTTCTTTGGGTACGTCAGCTTTACAGAGAACATCGCAGGGAACGTGCTGATGAACTTTCCATCCAACCTGGTGACAGAGATGATACGCGTTGGTTTTATGATGTCTGTAGCTGTTGGATTTCCCATGATGATCCTGCCCTGCCGCCAGGCCATCAACACTATGCTTTTTGAGCAGCAAGTGAGTTCAGATATACTCAGACGCTCCCTTTGTCCTCTACATTTTAAAAAAGAAAGTCTTAATGCTTGTTTGCTTGATGGTTTTCTCACTTTACTGAATTGTTAATAGTAGAGGGATGAGAATTTGGATACAAATTAGATTGTGAAAGAGGACCTCCCATTCTTTCTTTCATGCAGTTTGAAGATGCATTTAGAAGTTTTTCGTGTAAACACAAACAGCAGGTGTTTCCCTGCTGTGCGCAGCATAAATGTATTGAATCTGTAATCAGTTTGTAAATGTGAGATTTGTTACATCACTAAATCCCCTCTTTAGCTCTTTTTTTTCTATCTTACCATTTTTGTCTTACAGCAGAAGGATGGGACATTTGCCGCTGGGGGTTACATGCCTCCTCTGCGCTTCAAGATGATCACCCTGTGCATTGTGTTTGGCACTATGCTGGGGGGCATTCTCATCCCCAACGGTACGTCCTTTTTGTGTGTGTGTGTGTGTGTGTGTGTGTGTGTGTGTGTGTGTGTGTGAGTGAGAAAAATTGGTTGTGGATTTCATGGACTAAAATAAAATGGTGTGTGTATGTGTGCTGCTCGCTGGAGGTCTTAAGGTGCATGTGTTCCTTTATGTGGGCGTAGCTGGGGAGCTTTACGATGTGTGTGAATGTGACTTTACGAGTCAGTGACTGTCACACTCTAACACAGTCCTTAAATCAGGGCCCTTACTTTTATCTCCTTTTAGATGGGCAGACAGGAAGATAGGGCTATTATTCTCCCGGACTCTTTCTCACACACTCGCACACAAACAAACGTCCAGTACACACCAGTATTGGCTCTCCGTCAGCTTCCTTAAGTCCTTGTCTCTCTCACAAAACGCTCCAAAATTGCATAGATGTAAAGGTTAGCATTATTTTGTGTTTTGTCCACCCACTGTTTGTTAAAGTTTTGATTGGGTGAACACGGAGACACACACAGAGCCGGTCAGATTGGCTCTTTGTGTATTTAATCAGGCTAATAGACTGCGGAGAAAGGAGGTAAGGACCCTGGGGGGAATGGGCACTAAATCTGAGGGAAACAATATGGTGTCCGTCCTCTAGATGAACGATGGGTTTCCGGGCTTGACGCCCAGTAGGCCCATTCGTTGTGACTTGGGTGTGGCCACGGCTCGCTGCTGCCAGCAGCAGTGTGCCACGGATGGCGTCTGTGAGGGGCCGTTATGAATCCAGTTTGTAATGAGGAGCCCAGATCTGGGACTCTAGCAGTCTTTTTTCACCCAGTCTTTTTTTGGCACAAAGAAACAGAACCAGTGCACTGAAACAGACAGAAACGCTTCAGCTCTGGTAATGTTGGTGTCATGTTGATTTAACAGTGTTTAGGTTGGTTTAATTAAGTTTTCATTGTACTGCAACATCTGGGGAGGCACACCTTGGATCTCCAGATCATTTTCCTGTTAGTTTAGTTGTTGTACCACTTGTCGAGCTAACTTTTGTCCAGTTTGTTATAACCATTTCAGACATTTAAGCTAACTCTTTCAGCACTCTATCCATTAACATTTGGTGAGCACCTCTGTTTTGGAACTAGTGCACTACAGGCCCGCAGATTTTTTATTAAACCGGTTTTCCTGTCTTTAGTGGAAACTATTCTGGGTCTGACTGGAGCCACCATGGGCAGCCTCATCTGCTTCATTTGTCCTGCTCTCATCTACAGAAAGATCCAAAAGAACAGCATCATTGCTCAGGTTAGAAGCTTTGAATCTGCACTTTTCCAGTATATTTATTTGGGGAAAATATTTTGTCTGACAATTTGTTGTTCTCCACTTCCTGTCCTGTAGCTGGTGCTTTTTGTTGGTCTGGGCATCCTGCTGATCAGCACCTTTACCACTCTCTCAATTTCGGCCAGTAGCCCCGGTCCAAGGATCCAACCTCCTCCTCCTGCACCTGGCAAGAACAGCCAGCAAGAACTACCAGACATCCCTGAACTGCACGGTAAAGATCGCGAGTTTCTGTAATGGCTGGCAATCACTTAGGAACTAGATGGGCTGTAAATGAAAGTGGTTTACTAATGAGCCATGGAAACATTTACCTCAGTGGGCCAGAGCCGGAGCTGTCTGTAGCATCTGAGATTGGACAGCAGAGTTGCATGTAATTATTTCCTTTAAAATGCACCAGCAGTACAAGAGACATGTTTGTTTCTTGTCTTATTTTTAAAGTCACAGACTGCTCGCAGCACCTTGAAGGCGCATTGTAAAGAGAATGTGAACCAGTAGCAAAGGGCCAGTGAGACTAAAACAAAAGCACAAAGCCACGGCAGAAGAAAGGCTTTCTTTTATCTCTCGGAGAAGAAAAGATGGAGACAGACAGAGTGACTGGTAGACAGACAGGCAGGGTGAGGAGATAACCTCTTGATAATATCTGAAAGCAGTGTTGAGTGCTTGACACTGATGAAGCGAGATTGATGCCCTTCAAACTCCAGCAATTTCTCTCCACCCCTCTACCTCTGTTCATTTCTCCTGCCACCCCCCTCCAAACCTCTTCCCCCCCAAAATACATTGTCTACACCCCCTTTCTCCCCGCATATCTCACATGGCAGCTATAAAATGCCTGCAAGCGCTGGCTGTATAAAAGGAAATGGGGTGTGGGGTGATGATGATATGGGTTTGGGGATAAATGAAAAAAAAATGGAGACGAGACCCAGAGGAAACCTTCTGAGCTGATGTTTCCAGTTTTAGGGTGAAAGAAGAAGAGCATGGAGGGAGTCCTGACAGTTAATCATCCTCAGCTCTCGTGGTCTTTTCTTACTGTGCAGTTCCTTCTTGTTCACTCCCATCCAGAAACTCTCATTTGTGGATTTTTGTTTTTCCCTCCCAGCTTTGCTTCACACTAAACTCACAAGAGCCAGGATAAAAACTTGTTTTCTTTCTGCCACACTCTGATATCATTTCTCTCTCCCGTCACCCTCATTAATTCGACACATCACTGATGCCAGTCTTGCCATTTTCAGTATTTGCTGCCCCCTAGTGGCTGTACACGTCCAAAACCAAAAATGTCCATATTTTCAGATGGCATTTGGTATGAGAATTATAGCACCAAGAAATGAAGTCTAAGATTAACTGTTTTAATCTTAGACTTTTAATCAACTAAATGTCATAAGACTATAGTGGGCTAAAATCTAAAGTTGATTCGGTCGACTAAAAGATAAAGTGTAAAGTTTGTCATGTTTTTACCGGTGATGGTTGCTCCACACAGTTTACAAAGCAGCTTATTTTTCTTATTTTTGAAATCTGGCTATGTGTCGTGTTTTCTTTTCCTCCCAAGTGAATATAATCAGGGAAATAAACAAAAGAACCTGTACTGTTACCTGGGGGCAGATCAAATTTTTGTTTAGCCTTGTTCCAAAAAGAGAACTTCTAATTGGATCACTAAACTCGTCCCAGCCTTATTCGCAACTTAATTAGTTCTGATTTGATCTCGTCTCTCCAGAAAATTTTCAACTCATTTTTAATCATTGACGAAAGTGTCAATACATTCGATCACAGATTTTGTCCTCATATATTTGTCTGCATAAATTTTTGTTTACCTATCGTCTTGTTTGTGTCAGAAAACTGTGATGAAAATATGGGGATATCTTGGGATGATATCTGGCATTAGATTAGCTGACCATAGTGAAACAGTAGAACAGTAGCATTAATGAGACGTTCCATTTTTTGCACCTACATGCAGACAACCCTGCAAACAAGAAGCCAGTGGAGATAGAAAAGCCTGACAATCATCTGCCTGTGGAGGTGGTGCAGCCTGTGGAGCGGGACCCAGGTGAGCCCCCCCAGATTAAAGGACCAGTTGATCTATCGAAGGAGAAGAAGGACGAGGAGGTGCAGTTGGATCGTCCTGATGCGGGTAAGGAAACTGAACCAAAATCGGAACATTAACTGGATGTCGAACTTGTAAGGATTACCATTTCTTATTTATCCAGGTGTGGCAGTGCCAGAGGGAGAGGCCCATCGTCATGAACCACCCATTCCTCATGACAAAGTAATGGTAGACAGAAGAAAGAACATTGCAGAGCTGAAAGATGAAAACAAACAACCTGTTGCTGCAGAAGGTGTTGAAGAAAACCCTCTAAGAGGCAACGAGCAAGATTTCGAGAATGCTTTGAAAGTGGAAAACAAAGATGACAAGGTTGATGAAAAACCTGCAAAAGAAGAGGATCTGGGTGGAGGTGAAGTCTTGTCGAACGAGCTGGTTGATAAGCCTGTTGCAGAAGCAGGCAAAAAGTTGGAAGTTGCCCCATTAAAGGAGGGTGAGAATCTCAACGCTGTTAAAGAGCCCCTTGCAGATAATGCAGGTGTAGTGGCCAATCAGGCTGCAGAAGCCAATCAGGATGCAGCAGCCCAAGTCCATAAAGTGGGGAAAGCTGCAGATGCTGCAGAGAAAGGTGAGCATTTCAAGCTGTTTAACTGTTGGTTAAGCAAAATGATGAAAAAGGCGTTCTAAGAGAGTGTTTGTGATATGTAATGACCTTTAAGCTCCACCTGCTGAAGGAGAGCATCGCCCTGCTGGAGAAGAGGCTCCAGCTGCTGAAGGCAAAGATGCAGCAGATGACAAGATGGAAGGTAAGTGGAGTAGACATGTTCAATAAAATTCAAAGTTAAATTCATTTATTTAGTAGCTGCCAATTTTTTCAGCATGTTGTGAAAAACCTTAATCACGTCCACATTTAAAAATCAGCCTAAATCAATTTGCACTCGCATTTATAGTGGCTGATAGTTTTTTTTGTAAACCATGACCTGCTCTCGGTCGGGGGAATGGCCCTCACATTTGTGCAGACACAGACTTGGGTTTTTATTTTATATTAATAGTTTGCTAAAATGTGGTCCAGGCTTTCCTTATCTGTGTCACTGTGTAACACTGACATACTAAGTTTGTAGCAGAGCTTGCTAAGCATGGAAAGAGCTGCTGCCTGAATGGAATCCAGATGCACCCTAATTGTCCCACTAGAGCCACTTCCGCCAACTCTGACTTTAAATTGCTTCCGCTATGAGAAACACATACGAGACGTTCTCTTGTTTCCAGCAAGACTCAATACAAGAGTCTCCATGCATTCACTGCATCTGACAAGCTGAAGACCTAGTGAATCACCTTTATGGCCACAACATTGTCCCAACATTAATGGGAAAATCCCAGTACATTTATCTTTATATTTATATTCTTCTAATTTTCAAATATCAAATATTTTCTTACAAAATCACTTTGCTGAAGTTAAGACGTGTTTAAGGCAGCAGGTGCGTTGGTGTTGGTTATATTTAGAAGACGATTTGTTGTTTTTAGCAGTTTCCAGCTCTTAGAGAGCTGTACTGGATGTATGTAGCCAATGTTGATTCGCTAATGTGGTATCAACTGACCAATCAGAGCAGACTGAGCTTTCCAGAGGCAGGATTTGAAGAGACTGGAGGTAAAACGTTGTTTCAGAGTTCCTGCTGCAGGAAAATCAGCATGTGAAAAAATGTGTTTTTGAACATTAAAAATGTCAAACTGGTAAAATTGTGAAACTTTAACTAAGTGATATATGAGGACTTTATTTAAAAATGAAATGCTGGACTTTAAAAAAAAATCCAAATATGAAGTCAGGTTACAGGAAAGGCTCAATAAATAAATAAATAAATAACAAACACTTAATTTAACCTCTTTGTTTTCTGGGTGGGAGAGTGCAGTATTCCTCTTATTGGCTAATTTAGACTGCTATGTAGCCCACTTCCTCTTTCTTTTCTCCTGCTTCGCTTGTTTTATCTTAATGATCCCTTCTTGCCTATTATTCCCTGTTTGATGGTGTTAAAAAAGAAAAAGAAGTACAGATGTTTCCTCTCACTTCTTGACTTAGCTCGATCCTCTTTTTTGGCTTTTGTTGACTTTCTCATTCTGTTATTCTGTTGTTTACTTTTGCCTTCTCTTCCTTTTTTCTCCATCTTTTCTTTCTGTCTCTGCTGGACTCCTGTCGCAGTGATAAAAAAGCTGGTTGCAGGTATGAACTCCCTCTTGCCTCTTCTTCAGGTTATCTCAATCTGTCTGTCACTCAAATTTTTAAACATTTACAAAATGGCTCATCTTTTTTTTTTTTAAATTATTGCTTATACAGTTGTGTGTGTTTTATGTTTGTGTGTGTTTATATTTAAACTTAATACTAGTAAACTAAAAGCACCCACTCACATTGCCTGTTAACATAATCTGTGTCCACACCTGCCTGTTTAAGGCTACAGTCTAGAAGAGCGTGTTAACTGGAAGTAGTAGATTATTAACTGTTTCCTGTCTGCCCCCCTCACCCCCAGAGTCTGGCCCTAGTTTTATTAAGCCTCCTAACTAATGCCCTGTTCTCTGAACAGGTCGTTACTTATTTTAATTAAATGTTTTTGAATGGTTTGTTTCCATGTAGAGGGTCAGCTGGACCACGCGGTGCTTCTGCAGGTCATTAAGGAGCAACAAGAACAACAGAAAAGGCTTCTGGACCAACAGGAAAAACTATTGGCTGTCATAGAAGAACAACACAAGGAAATCCACCAGAAACAACCTGCTGGTGTGTATATACCTTCTTTTTTTCTTTTTTTTTTTTGTAGTCATGACAACTTGTAAAGAAAACACAACTTAAATGTGGCCCATTTAAGTTAAGGGCCACATTTAAGTGGTGGCCCTTAACTTAAATGTAATGTTTTTGCATTTAAAGGGGGCGCTGCTGAAGGCGATGGTGAGAAAGGCATCCAAGGACAACCAGAGATGATGGAAGGTGGAGCAGCAAAACCTAAGGAGTCTGGACTGGAGCAGCCCAAGGAGGGAGCTGGAGCTCCACAGGCTGGAGGAAATGAGGCTCATGCTCTGGCCCAGAATCAAGCTCAGGTTGAAGATAAAGGTGCTGAAGCTAACCCTGCAAAAGTAGCCGTACCAGCAGCTTACAAGGAGGATGCAAATGTTGCGCTCGCAGGAGAATCACATAAGGAAAGTGAGGTCGGGGCGAGGGGAGTGCCATTGGGGAAGCAAAAACTTGAACCTGTAGCTCAGAATGATCAGTTACCAGAAGAAGAGGCAATTGAAAAACTTAAGAAAGAAATGGTAGGCAAAGAAGATCAGGCAAAACAAGGAAAAGAACGGCTGGAGAGGGAAATGAAGGAGAAGCTAGCCAGGGAAGAGGAGTTAGAGAGGGAAAGATCAGAGAGAGAAAGGATAGAGAAAGAAGTTCAGGCACGATTAGAAAAAGAACGGCTAGAAATGGAGAGAAAAGAAAAGGAAAGGCTAGAGGAAGAAAGGATAGAAAAGGAAAGACAGGAAGTGGTGGCCAAACAAGAGTTGGAGAGGGAAAAGATAGAGAAAGAAGTTCGAGAAAGGCTGGAAAAAGAACGACTGGAAAGGGAAATAAAAGAGAATCTGATCAGAGAGCAAGAGCTTGAGAAAGAAAAAGCATTAAAAGAGAAACTTGCACGCGACAAAGCTGCAAAAGAGCGATATGAGCAGGAGCTGCAGAAAGCGGACAATGAAATACTTGATAAAGCAAAGAAAGAGGAGGCATTGCAGGAGGCTCAGGAGAGGCTGCTTCAGCTGCAGCAGGCCATAGAAGCTCAAAATGCTGGAAAAGCTGCACAGGGGGGCAAGATAGATGATGGTGAGGCTTTGAAGAAAGGAGGACGAGACCTCAAAGAGAAAGCTGCTGCTCAGCCAGAACCCGGAGAAGGGGAGGAAGATGGCGAGGTTCACCCCCAGGGCTCCCACGAGAAAGTTAGGAAGCAGGGAGAGATAGATCTGAAGCGGAGGCGTAGGTCACTTGGAGAGGCTAGAGGGCCCCTGGAGGACACTGAGGCGTCCAGGGGGGTTCCAGGGTTGGAGCCCCTGCTGGAGCTGGGGGGGCAAGATCTGCACGCAGCCCTGGAGGGGCAGCTACTGGCTGGGGCAAGGCTACACACACGGCAGATTAAACAGGCCTCAGAGGATGAAGAAGCTAAATAACACACACACATTCTTATTTAGCGGTCAAACACATACTGTAGACCTGCAGAACCTCTAATACTGTGGACCGTGATATTGCTGCCTTACATTCTCTTTTGCCTTTGGAGTTGTTAAGAAGTGGACTGTGTTGTTTTTCTTGATACTGTGTAATCTGCCAGGAAGCCAAAGTCTTTATCAAAGAGCAAAAGTGAATGTAAATATTAACTTATTTTTGTTTCCAGAGAAAATTTTGAAGAGGTCATTGTTTAAAGTGTACATACATCTATGCAATTACCTTTCTGTGGAGTGTTTTTGAAAAGGACGCTATTCGTATTTGAGTCACATGTACTCCTTTTGTTATTCAGTTGTTCCTTGGTCTTTGTAAATGTTGTAAATGCTTTTAAATGTGATCCATGTATTTTCTTATAGAACCCAGTTACCCCAAATTTTATGTACTGTGGCTTCAGGCCCTTTGATAGTGTTTTTGCTTCATGCTTTCAAAATGAGGTATTTAACTACACGCTGGAGTTTTGAGATATAGAGTAGCCTTACTATTTCCATAAACTGTGGACAGCAGAGCAGCTCGAACCAGACAACCTGGATCAATACCTGTAGTTTCTAATCATTCCATCTTTATTCCTAGTATTTCTTCCAGGTTGATTTATTAGTGCCTTTCACTTAACATACTACAGCGTATATTTTATTCAAACAAAATGTGTTTTTTTCCCCTCAATATCTGGTCTTTTTCTTCCACTAAATGATCTTATTTGAAGATATAATAATGGAAGGTATTTTGGACTTCTGTATTGTCTTTCATTGCCTAGCACTTCAACATATTGGACCTTTGCTTTATAAAAGAGGCTATTTTTGTGACTATTTTTCTACATGCATGTTATTTCTGTACATTTTGCTGATAAAAATTAATAAAGATCATATATCGAAACATCAAAGTCAGGGTTTTATTTATTTACACACAGACACGCACAGGTTTTCACGTTAAAGACTACGGCAGTTCTTAATGGCTTATCTCAACCACACCAACGTGAAAAACTTCTTAGCATCAAAAGTCAGTCAACTTGGTCTTCTTGAGATTGGTCCAGATAAGCCTGGATGATTTCCATTCATCTGGCTCTTTTTTTGGCCTGTAATAAAATCAAATATATAAATAGGTAAATGGATAACATTAAACAGAACTTTCAGTGTGACAGTTGCTGACACTGGCACTTACTGCATTGGTAAAGCAGATCTTCAGTGCTTCAAACTCTTTGGCACACAGATCCTTCCTCAGCTCCTGTGTGCCTGTTGTGGTAGCAGCAACACACTTTCCATACACTGCTGCCTGAATAACACACAAATTAAAACGTCACATGAAGCACATTTGTTAATGTAATAAATAACTGCATTACTTGGACCAATGTTTTATTAACAAATGTACCCATTTTTATTAACTTAATTTCCACTGTTTGTTTATTAAGAATTGGCACATTAACTTTATTGCCAAAAATTCACCAGAAGCTAAACCATGCTCTAAAATGTTAACTAGGTAAATCTAGTAATAAAAAATAATAATACAATACAAACAAGTGCTTATGTGTGCTTTAAAGAATAATTAACTGGTATGTCTTTTTGTAAACTACATCTTGAGATAATAAAGTACATGGCAGCACGTGTATATTGTTAAAAGCTTAAATGAGGAAATATTTTGGATGTCCCCTACTGGGAGCTGCTGTAGAGATGGCAGCTGGCTTTGATGGGAGAGGCAGCTAAGTTTATTCATATCTAATGAGAAGAAGAGAGGTTCCAGAGTTGAACCCGTTCAAAGGATAATCTACCAAGCAGTATTTTTCCACCATGTACTTACCTCGTTCGCACACTGTGCAAAAAGTTCCGGGAAAAGTCTCATTTTCTCCCTAGTGCGACTCCAGACATTTGACCCAGACATGCTGTTCAGGCGTAAATAGATTTGTTTTAATATCTGGTAAATTTTTTAAGTCAACGATTTTAAAAAAAACGAAGCAGCAATATTTTCGTGTCAAATAGTTTCTTAAAACCTCTGACAACTCAAAAGAACCGAAATTATTTTTATCATACAACTAACAGACGGAGCTCCGGTGAAAACCCTGGGCAGCGCCATGTTGACGACTGTTTACGCCCATAAAAAAATCTGAACTATGATTCGTTCATTTCCTTGTCAGAAAAAACATTTCTGAAGGTTGATTCGTCATGTTCCAACTCCTGGTTTAACCAAAACGCCAATAGAGTCGAGGATTGCTGCTTAGTGTTTTGTTATTGGCTAGCGGTCACCTCAAGCCCCGCCTTTCCATCGTACACCTCGAAGGAAGATGAGTAACCCGCAGCTGGGACTGCTAAATCATGGCAACATTTATGGAACGATTAGCCTTTCTTCAGAAAGTAAGTAATATCGACAGTCGTTATTTTAAAAAAAAGAACACAGAGAAGCCGAAACGAACATGTTAAATGTCACGTAACGTTGACGTACTTATTTAAATCTATTAGCTTTTGCGAAACCATAGCTTTCTTTTAGCCTGCTAGCTAACATCCTTAACCAACATCTTTTGGCTTTTTACTTTCTGTTTTTCACTGGACGTGTCAGGTTGTTTCGTTAAAACTTAATGCTGCACACTGGTTTAAGGGTCAGTTTGCGGTCAACCGAAGTGGTAAACCACAATTTCGTCTAACTATCCAAGGTGCCCACCCTGATGAAGGCTACAGCAGATGATGAAAACCCCTGTCCTGGCTACCTTTTCCATGAGATTGGAAGTATCCTTTAGCTGCTTCTGCTGTTGACTGCAAAAAGTTCCTACTCCTGCTGGCCTCTTTTGTATCTTAGAGCTGTATAAGTAGGCTGTGGCCATGACTCTACATAATCACTGATGGGTACATACCTTGAGCATGGCTAGGATAGGATAGGTTAAAATTATATTTTTTGTGTGTGTGAAGAAAAGGTCTCACGTGGGTTATCAGTCAAATGTTTATACCAGCTAAACCATGGGAGTAGTAATATCTGTGTGATGAAGTGTTATATCCTTAATTCTAAGCACACTGTAGAAATCTCCCATGAGTCTTCAGGTTGTGGTCAGTGTTTGTTGGAATACCTCCTGGAGAGGCTACAAGTGGAGTCCTGTCATGTCAAACTGAAGGTGAGAGAATTGCTTTTGCTACTGTTTCTGTCTCTTTAAAGGACCTGTACATTGCTGATTGCAGTTTACGAGTAAGTGTGGGTTCTGTTCTTGCTTCTGGTGTATCAGGTGCTGAAGATTTTTGTCCACCTCTGTGGTCATGGGTCCAACCATTTCCTCACAGAACTCAGAAGGAACTCCACCTTCATCCAGCAAGCATCCGGTTAGATTTTTCTCATTTGTGCGTTCAACTTTCATTATTTTGCTGCTGCCATCGTTCATACATATTCACTTTGGGTAATTTTTATTTGATAAGTTTACAGCGGCCCTCCTGATCCCATCCATGGCACAGCATTATATGAGAAAGTGAGGAATACAGCACAGGTACGACATGGGTTGTTTTGTATTTTCATCTCAATATAGTTAGTTACACAGAAAGGGAAGGTGGCTTGAATAAGAACTTTTATTCTTTGCCGTTCATCCATTTACAGGAAGTGGCCCGCTTACTTTTCACAGATGTCATTCCCTCCAAAAACAGTATCACTTCAACTAACCTTGCCCCCCCTACAATGGGTAAGTGCTAACACACATTGATTATGACCATAAACGGCACTCATCTTTCAAAGATGGGCAGGCGGGCGGGTGACGTGGACACCAAAGTTTGTGAAAGTGATAACTCAAAAATGAATTAGAAAGTATAATTTTCCTGATGAAAGATATAAGCTTTAAAGACTTAAAGACCCAAATATATGTACTATGTCCTGTATGCCAAACTATTGTACATCACTTTGCTATCAGGTTTGACTTTAGCGCCATGTAATAAACAAGTAATAGAAGAGAATGGGTATCTGTAGATGGGATGAAAGAAGTAGTCATTAAATTGCATTGTGTGTATAATAGTTAATTTGTTTCATTCTCTTTAGGTATGGGATCGGCCACTTCCCACAGATCAGGAATGCAGGGTTTTGGATACAGTCCAAGAAAGCAGGGGACAGGTGAGGGAAGCCGAGCTGCACAGTACATACAAATCAAACTTACTGTGTGTGTAAATTTCTGGACCTGTGCCTTGCAGCAGGCAGCGACTCACTTCTGGATAAGATTCAGAAAGCAGCTGAGGTGGTGGCGAGCGCTGTCCTTCCCCCTACTGAGCATCAGGGGATCCGTGTCCATGACAACCATTACCGGGCCGTGGTGGCGCCTTCTGCACCCATAGAGGTGGCCGTGCCAGCGTGTGCCTATAATCTGCCTGCTTGTAGACCGAAAGGTCAGAAATGAAGCTGGCACAATTACGCATTTTATTGAGGCAAGATTGAGGAAAAAGTATCAACTGAAGCCTTAGTAGCGAACAGATGTTTATAAATTAAGGTTTTCCTCATGTGTCTTCACTTCACCAGTGACTAAGTGGTGTCCGGGGCAGGTAGGAGGTGGCTGGGAAGAGACGGACAGTGGCAACAGCTCCTCTCACAACTCCTCTCAGGACATCGCTGCCAATAGCAGGGCGTCGGTGGGCAGCAAGTCAGCTGGCACAGGAAGCCAATCAGGGGCCAGCAGAGAGAGCAGTGGGGACCTATCAGATCGGTCAGTGTCAAAAAAGTTTAACCTTTTTAACACATCATGCCCTCGAGCCTTTTTTTTTTCTTTTTAATGCATTAGCTGAGAGCAAGTACTGGATTTTAAACAGACTTTACCCAATGCCTGTACAGTGACAGTGCATTTAATCTCCTGTTGTGTGACACACGAGAAAAGGAAACATCAGAAAATTGTTCATGTTTGAAGAGGGCTTGTAGTTTGTTAAACCAGCTGTTTTTATTCCAGTGCAGTCACATTTAGGAGCTTGTAGCATAATCTCCAAATGTTCTGTGTGCAGTTTGTACAATTTACTGTTTACTGGTCACCTAAGAATAAACCTTTTGCCAGGATTGTCAGTTTTTCTATGCAGTAAGCCATGTTCCTGAGCATTATAAGCCTGTGTTTTCTTTAAGTTTGTTACTTTCCTCTCATACTTTGTGTGGTTTCCAGGGTGGAGGCCTTGCAGCTAGGGGATTGTGGTCAGGAGATGGCACTCATCAATAAACTGACTGAAGGCTCCAAAGTTTTCCTTTCCAGAGAGGAGAGCCAACACTTCATCAAAGAGTCAGTGCACCAAAATCCCATTTAAAACACAACAGCCTGGGCTGGTTCTTTTCTACAAGCTGGTTTCTCATTTTTAATTAGTTTTTTAGTAAACTCCTGATTGTATTCAGTTGCCTTTTTTAATATTATTAATTGAGCTATTTTCATCTTATTATACATTTTTGTGCTCCTGCTTTTGTGTTATTTTTATTTAATTCAACTATTTTACTCTATTCTATTTTAAGCTTTTTTATTGGTTGTTTTGGTTTCTGTGATGCAGTAAATTGTTGGGACTTGTGGCATGATTTCAGTCTCTTTTTTTTTTTCTTTGTTTTTTTTGTTTTTTTTTTAACTCTGTCAGGTGCTCCATTCTTAACTGTGAGGTTGTGGTGGAGTTGCTGTCTTGCAAGCTTCAAGATCCTTCCTACACCATTAAGATGGTAACAATGAGAAGACATCGAAAATCAGAATTCTTTGTTTCAACTTTACTCTGATTATAGTGTTGTTTGTCTACTCTTGCAGCGGGCGCTGTGTGCTGTCGCATTCCTGATGACCTCTGACCTCCTCTCTCTGGAACAAATGTTTGGAGCCACACAGCACAGACTTCGCCAGCTGAGCGAGGGCCCTCCAGGACCGGTGGCAAATAAAGCCACCAAGGTAAACGAAGCAGAGGGAGACTACTTTACTACTTAAGGACAAGTAGTAAACCCAATAATACTTATTTGTGCTTTTTTTTCTTTTTCTTTTTTTTTAATCTGCATATCTCCTCTGACTAGATCTTGCGACAGTTTGAGGCTTTGATGGGCGGATCTCTGCATGCTACCAGGCAGGATGCAGTGAACAGCCATCAGGCAACAGTGAATCAGCTTCACACCTCTAGCAGCAATTTACTGCCAACACACTTGTTTGACAGTTTCAAACTTCAACAGCCGGACACTTCATCTGCAGGTGTCACTCAACCACCAAAGCACCCATCTCCCCCTCCTAGTCAGGATCTGGCTCAGAGCCACGAATTAGCAGAAGATCAGGTCCAACCAGTAAGGACAGGCGAGGTGAGACTGCATGCTGAAGATTCCGAGACTGTTCAAGATAAAAGCACCCTTGCTTCATGTGAACCTCAGAGTAAGCCACACGCCCAGAGCAGACTGTCTCTGTTCAGTGGCATGGAGCTGGTGACCAAAGGAAAGCCGCTGTGTAACAGTGAAACATCACATGAAGAGGTGGAGGACAAAATAGGCGACAGGATAAAGGAGATGGACGCTGTGCATAAGTCCGATTGTTCAGTGAACTCATCTATCACCAGTAAAACCAGTGAGGATGTTCCCTCAGTTTGCAGTTCCTCTGCATCTAATTGCAGCCAGTCAGTATCAGCTTTCTCCTTTCTCAACTTTTGATTGCAGGCAACCGTTTAGAGCTGTTCTACTTTAAACCAATGATGTCATCATGCGTTGATCCTTTTGGAAACCTGTTTAATGTTCCAAACCAAGATCCAACCAGTTAAGTTGTAAGTGGATAGCAGATTCTAATTCAGTTTCTTTTCTTATCTGTGTGCCTCTTCAGAAACTGTTTTTAAACAGCAAATTGGGCCAAGGGTGAGATTTGGGACTCATAAATAGAGCCTGCAGATCATGTCCATCTATGGATGGTTTGTCTTCTTAAAGACAGGTCTTTGTCTGCTGCAGTGTATTTTAAAAGTATTTAATGACTGAAGTTGTCTTGGATAAGAGGTCTTTACTCTGCCTTACAAAGTTACAGGACAATAACTGCAGAAAACATGAAATGAGAGATCTTTGTAACATTTACTTTAGAAAACTTAAGCTGTTTTTCCACCTCCGTATCTTTAATCCAAGACTCTTGTGCAGCTGTGCATGACATTACAGTTCAAAATCACATTTATTTATGTCATACTGGGCCTCAGTGCAGCTCATCAGTTCATCCTCACCGTCAGAAACGAGCTGTCTTTTACTCTTCTGTGCTCATGGCCAGATCTGTGTACCTGAGGTGGTCTCATTAGGGGTATCTGCTCTCACTGATGTCATACAGAGACGGGTAGGAAAAAAATGTTTCGATCAATCTGAAGCCTGAGCTTTTAGTTTACAAGAATTACTTGAGCAAACACTGACCTCATTATTTGAAACTTCCATCTGTTTAAGCAAATAAAAAACATAATGGGTCCCCTTTCTACATAGTGCAAGGAAAGCACAGCCTTGACATGTGTTATGAGGGGGAAAAAGAACTAATGAATAAATACTTCTTTAAAAAAAAAAATCATGGTTTATGAAAAGGCTTATTCAATATCTGGAAGGCTGATCAAATAAAAGTCCAAACCAAAGTCTAAGCGAGGCTAGTCTTCAGCAGCACCAGTTTTAGTTCCTGCATCATTTGCAAACAAAAATGCTCCAACCTGCTACTTTTCCATTTTCCCTAAAAATGACACTTCTGTGAAATCATAATGTTTAAATAGGAAAATGACAGATGTAGGCCTAAATTTAAATCTAATAAAGTACGCAGTTACTGTGTTTTGGCTTTGCGGGGCACACTGGTGGTTGCTTTTTCTCAGGATTTCTTTTATGTAACAACTTCCACCTCTGCAGCACGGCCTGAACCTCTGAGGGGGAGAACCTCTGTTTGAAATTTGCACTACAGTCGCTTTTCTTATGAACTCAAATCAAAAGAGAGTTGTCTTCCATTATTTTTGGTACTAAGCTATTAAGTCATTGTAAATGTTCCAAGTGTAAATTTAGAAATTTATTTATTATGTCTGCTCTGTTGACTAAAATGAGACTTGTAGAGGGCATGATTTTAAAAAAAAAAAAACTTGGGGGAATTGATATTTTTGGGTTATTGTGTGTGCATAACTAATGTCTCGACTGTTTGATCATATGTAAGCAGTCATAAAGGATTTCTCATTTCAGCAAAGGTTTGCCTTCATTGTTTCAGTTACATATTTATTGCAGTGGAATGTAGTTCAAACTACACGCCTAAATCGTAATTCAGCGTAATTGTACTATAATGAACAACACTGATGTGTTTCAGTTCAGTGAACACAAGCCAAGCTGTTCAACATGCAGGACAATAAAGCATGCTGTATTTTTGTCACAGCACTAACCACTACGCAGTCTTGATGTGATTTGTTTTGTTTTTTTTATCCGACATGTTTGCACACATCACTTTTGGCAACACTTTATTTCAAATGATTCAGGGAAATTACATATGAATCACTTTTACATTTCATTTTATTCCAAACACAGTGTACTGGTCATATTAAACCACCCATAAACAAGTATGGCTGACCGGCTTATGACACACAGATACACAATGTGGAAAATGTGGAACAAGTAAACACTGGGTTCTAAATTATTTTAAAGAGTCTGTTTTTGTTAGAAGCGCTGTGCCGAGCGGAGTGCTGCCTGACCTGCACTTTCCACAGTGCCTTCTTAAGGACCTATAATTAGCCAGGGTTTAATCTAAGGTTGGATTTCAGCCAAAAAGTCTATGAGGATCTCTGTTCCATCCTCTTAAACCCACTGACCAACCACACCTAGACATTTTAGATTCATTTAGCCAGTGACTGCAAAAAGTAGAATGCTCTAACTTTATAGCTTTGGTTAGAGAAAACAAAGCCTAAAATATTCTTTAATGGATTGTATTGATCGTGCTCCTTAGGAGTGAATCCATTGGCCTTCTCCATATGGGATCACAATAACTCCCACTTCTGTGATGGAAACAAGCGACCGACTGTCCCAGTCAAGAGTAAACAGAAAGACTTCCAGAGTAAAGTGCTTAGCTTTATTTAGTTCTGCAAGCACTTTGGATCATCATCATCATCACACTTTTCTTGTGATTAGCACCAATGAAAATGTCCACGCATCGACGCACGCATGTAAAGAGAAGGAGACCTCTTCATAAAGTGCACGGGGTGCATGCATACACACACACATACACACAAATCCACACGTACACATCGATACTGCACAGAAAACCACAGTGGCTGGGCCATGGAAAGGCGGATGTGCTTATGATCTTGACAAATGGTACATGTCGAGGTGGGGATGAGCCCAGGATCCATAAACCTCCCCAGTGGGGTTGCAGCTGTATGCTGTTTTCATAATATGTCGTGTGCGATGGTACGACAACTGAAAGTTATCATGCCACATACATTTCAATCAATAAAAAAGTTGTTATTAATAATAATAATGATAAGAACTTTGTAATACCATAATATTTTCAGAGACAGTGAAAATCTCATACTGTTGCAACCCTATTCCCTACACATCATCGCCTTACACCTGACCCCATGGTGTTATTGAGGCTTTCTGGGAGGCACCATCATGCCAGCAGTGTTGACACTGATGGGTGAGGGACAAAATGGTCAGGAGGCAAGGTTGGGCGAGGGCCGGAGGTCACGGTCATGTCGACCCTGGTCGTCCTCTGGTCTGCAGACTGCTGAAGTGCGCCTCCCTCAGGACTCTGTTGATGTAGTCATATGAGACACTTCTTCCGTCACCATGGAAACCGTGCTGCAAGGAGCTGGCAGAGACTTCGGGCTTTGGGCTGACGGGGTCCTGGGTCCTGCAGCTGTTTTGGCTGTGTATGCATGGTCTGGTGGTGGCCACTATTGCTCTCTCTGGACTGCTGATCCCATTGCTGCTGTCACTGCTGGAAGACTGCAAACACAGAACAGAGTTGGAGTCTGAACAGCAGCTTCACAGATGGATGCACAGCCTGTGAATAAAGACGGTCTAAGCTCTTTCTGACAGCGGCGCACTGTATGTGATCCCAAGACACGTGCTCTATCTGCAAAAATGCAGCAAGATTTACATTATAAGGTAAAAGACGTCAACTTTTATAGACAATCAGGAGCAAATCCACAATCTATGTATGTGTCTCACCTCTGAGTCCAAATCTGATACAAGCAACGAGGGACCCCCTCCTGACCTCTTGGCCTGAGGCCTCAGCTGTTGGTCTTCCTCGCTGTCGCAGCTATGGTGCCTTTTCCTGTACAAAACAGCGATGCAAGGAACAGAGAGATTGTGTGACAGAAATGATGCAGGGAGGGGGAGACAGATTGGGCGGAGGAAGCCAAGAGTATCAGAAAGAGAGTACATGACGAGGAACCAAAAATAGCAACACAGGCTGAAGCAGTTATATGAACAGGCATGTGGCACTGGTACTATGAGACCATACAGACTTACACAGCTTTACTGGGGTCTGTATGAAGCTATATTATATGACTAGAACTTGGATGCCTGAAAAATGTGACTTAGTCATAACATTGAATTACAATGACATAATAACTCAGTGTATTTTTCCATATGGTGATGATCCTATAATAAATAATTGTGAAATATTGTGAAAATGTATGTTCTCGTCTTTACCTGCTGTCAGTCAGCATTTCTCCAGTCTTATCGGATGCTTATTTTTGGCAAACAGAAAGGTTGACACTCCTTGTCAGCCGGGTTAAGATGTCTTATTTAAATGCTTTGGCAATGCTGCTCTCTCTCATCTCACTGGGAAGTCCAGGGTGTGTAAAACGAGCTATCTTCAGCCGGCTGAAGAAGCACCGGTAGCCACAGGAAAGCAAAAAATCTCCGCTCTGCCAGCGTCTCGGCGGGGCCACAAATTTAGCCGAACGAATAAAAGCTAACAAGCAAGTTGCTAGGTATTCTCGTTTACGCTGTGAAATCTCGAGGAGCCCCGGTCATGACAGCAAAGAAGCAAGCTAGCCCGCTAGCTGCTACCTGCTACCGTTTGAGTAGCCACTTATCTAGCTAACTTTAGCTGCACTAACCGAAAGTTCTTCCGCTTTCGTATGACGTCTACTTGCCAATAAGCGTGTTGAATTGTTCTCTTTAGTTTGCAACAGTCCGCTACGAGAAACCAGACCGGCAAGTTTACGATAAATCTGATTTTAATGTCTGCACTACAATACGTGATACTCCGAAGTCTTTTGGAAGACAATCGCGACTGCGAGCTTTCTTTTTTCTTTAACCCCGCCCCTCTGTTTACATGACGTAAATATAGCTTCCGGTGTGAACAAATAGAAGTGTCGGTTAAGGTATTTTCTCATTATTGTATCCTTCCCTATTGACCCATTTGCCTTATTTGTACTTTTAAGTGTTTTAAGTGTTTTTTTATTGTGTGTCGAACAAAAGTGCAAAAACGCGTTTGCTAACTATTCTTTAGAAAATATCATATAGCATTAAGCTAGCTTGTGAGTTTATATTTACTGTAATGTAATGTAGCTGCTATTAATGTGTGATAATGGTTTTCTCTTCTTCCAGTCTCCGCTATTTAGCTGCTGACAGAACTGGACTGACCTGATATAATTAGCCTACAATTAGTGCATAAGTATTTAGCTTTTATATTGAAGGGGTTTGACAAAAGAGTTAGAATAACTGTTCAGGAAGTACAGCCATTTTACACACAGTACCTCCCTTCAGAGAATCCAAAGTAGTCGGACCGTAATTGTAATTGTTTTGGCCAGGTGCAGTCACTCCCTTTTAATTTTAGTTTAGCTTACTTTGATCTCTTGGTGGCTTAATGTTTATCACAAAACACTAGAGTGGATCAGTCCTCCTATCTAACTCTCGGCAAGAAAGCAAAAACATTTACAAATACATTTCTCAAAATGTCAAACTTTTCCTTGCCACATGCATCCAAAGAGAGCAAGACATCCATGTAAAAGGAGTAAAAAGAATCAATTTATGTGATGGGGGGATAAAAGATGGGAAAAAACATTGTCTTGTCTGCAGGGTAATTCAAGTTAATGCAATGCATTTCTCCTGCAGATGAAGGTGATCCAGTACACTCCAGAGAAACTCCATACAGCTTTGGTCTCCAATTCTCAGTATTTAACTAAGGTTTATAGTAAGTACACAAAAGAAGAAAAGCGCCTTCTGGAGGAAGGATTCCACGCTGGGCAGCCGGGTTCCCTTTTCCAACTCCTCACCGTGCACTCTGACTCTGACTGGATCCTCGCTCACCCCGAGGAGCCCGAAGACTTTGAGGCCTTCTACAGAAAGCCTTATCGCAAGACCCCAAATGAAAGCCAGAGTACTATTTATATTCAAACCATAGGTGTGCATATCTGCATATCATGTACTCAGAATCTCTATTTCTCTCAGTTCTAGCGGAGTATGTGTGGGGAGTTGTGAAATGTTTCTTACAGGATTCAGTAGCTTTCAGTTGATGCCCTTAGCAGTGGACATAGAGAGCATGAGAAGAAAAAATGAGAAAGAAAAAACTATAGTCAGTTAATTTTGGGCATTACAAATGGGTAAAGTATGTCTAGTGTGTGCAACAAAAGGGTGTGGTCTCCAAATTCAGCATGCCACTTGGTTGCTTAGGCTTAATTCTGCACTTTGTTTGTTGTAGGTTCTTTTGGAGAAGTTGCTGCCCAGACAGACCAGTATATGGAGTGGCTGCGAGATTACTGCCAAGCCTTCTTCTACGGGCTTTCTGTGAAGTTGCTTCCAGCAGTTGCAGTGTCTGAAACAAAGTGCTCTTTCAGGGTCAACAGTAACTCTTACAACCTTCAAATCCTTACTGGTAATGACTTAAAAATAAAAACAAAAAACGTACATTTAACATTTTTCCATATCAGTTAGTGACTTTGGACATTTTCCTTGCAGTGTCAATCTGGGTTGGTGCAATTTTCTTTGTCAGTACTGTTTTTCTCTTTAACTAAAGGCGATCTGCTACAATTTCTGAAGAAGAGGAAACCAAAAGATGCTTTTTGTATTGTTGGAATCACAATGATTGACCTCTACCCCAAAGATTCATGGAACTTTGTCTTTGGACAAGCTTCTCTGACAGAGGGTGAGGTTTCTAAAAGCAAAGCACTAGGTTATTCAAACACAAATCCGTCTTGATGCAATTTGTTCCATGAGCATTGGGGAGGAGATGCTTAGTTTTTTTGTGTGTGATGCAATGTGACTGAGTAGCCACTAGATAGTGCTAAAGTGAAATACATTAGAGGGGAGATAGCTTCCTGTTTCCTTTCCTCAAATTTTTCCTAAATGTGTACAGGAATGGGCGTTTTCAGTTTTGCCAGATATGATGACAACTTCTATAAGAGAAGTTATGCTGGAAGGCTGAAGAAGCATCTTCAGCCAAGGCAGAAGGATTATTCTGTGTTTGACGGCTATTACACTCCACCGATCACTAGCTCTCTGCTGCTTCGATCCTGCAAGGTTACTAAGAAACATCTCAGTTTACTTAATGTATTTAGTTATTGTTGGTTTGCCAGTGGTCATGATCTGCCCACTTGTATCAACATGTCTTATCAAAGCACTTATTTCCATAGACCCTTGTAAACCTTCACTCTTGTGTCTGTTTTTAGTCTTCATTGTAACTTTAGTGTTTCTGCTCCAGACAATGACTCACGAGATCGGCCACATGTTTGGAATCTCACATTGCCAGTGGTTGAGCTGTGTCATGCAAGGCTCCAACCACCTCGATGAGTCTGATCGAAGGCCCTTGGACTTTTGTCCCATCTGCCTTCGCAAACTGCAGTTCGCAATCGGCTTCAATATAGCTGAAAGATACAAGGTAATGACACATTGATTGCTGAAGACAAGGAGATAATTACAATATTAATCCCTTTATTCTCTTTACTATTTGGTTATTGAATAAATACAGCACCAGCAAGACATTAATTGGAGTTTATCAGACCATTGTTATTTTAACAAAGATATAGTCTTTGTATACTCTGTGCTGGAATAGTGAGAGTTCATCTGAGTACTTATTTGATGTGGGGTCATGGGTTAAAAATATTGATTATTTCAGATTTCTAGCTAAATCTATGCGCTGCACTGTGTCCTCAGCCTACCTGACATGCTTGAGTTCACAGTGGGCCTTTAAATCAGACTGAATTTTGACCCCAATGCGCTGAGCAAGTAGATAGTAAAAAACATATTTCACACAGGCTGCTTCACAGTGCCGGCTTGATTTTTAACTTGGCGTTTTTTTTCTCGTACTTTATTTTGTTTTCCACGTTTTGTGGAAATGTCATCACACTGCACTTATTTGTTGTTTATGAAGCATCTGGTAACAGTCACTGTCAAAGCAAGAATGCAAGAATCTCCCACACAGTATTGAAAATGCATATAAAAATAAAAAATGGAAAGATACACAGAAATACATCAAATAAAAATCATAAAAAATAAATAATATTTATTTTTAATATTTATAATATTTTTATAATATTTATATTTTGAATAATATAAAATAATATAATAAACATCAGTTAACCTTTTTTTTTTTTTTTTTTTACTGTTTATCAGGCCTTACTTCACTGGATGGACGAGGATCAGACTCAAACATCAGTGAAGGCATCAGCCAGTCATACCACACCTCACTTTACAAAACCCACCGAAGCCTTTAATGCATCCAAACTTTGGGTCTGCAGGTGTTTGGAAATACTGGAAAAGGATCAATAATAGTTCTTTTTTACTCTATTTGAGCACTTTATAAATTGCATTCATCCACTCAGTCATACAAGCACTTTTTACAATCCCAAAAATGTTTATTCTTCAGGTCTAACACTACTGGAGTAATAGAAAGCCGTACCTCCTCCGTCATTTGGTGTTTTGATGAAGGTACTTGAGAGTGCTTTCTTACACCCTCCATCCAATTTTTTTCTGTTCTTAACATTTGTGTTGCTGTTTGATTATCAAAGTAGATTTTATGTATCAAAAGTCTAAGTATTGGCTAGCCACTGTAAACAGTCTACTGAACTGTGCTGATTAAAGCCCAAAACCATATGTAATGGGCATCTTGCGTGGTTGAGTGGGTCATCTACTGATCAGAAGGTCAGTGGTTTATTTTTCAGCTCCTTCAATCTGAAAAATATTGCCCCCAGTGCAATGTGATGCTTAGAAAGCACTTAAAATCATAGACTAAAACACTAAACAACTCTATTTTACTTAATGACGTGATGGTAGCACTTTGGAAACCTGTGTTTGCACAATGTAAATTCAATTAAACATGTAGTATGTATATAAGATTTATCATATAATGTTAGCATTTATAGGTTTACAGGTTTTGGAAGACTAAGCCAGCAAATTTCTTTTCTGTCAGTGTATCTGTGCATTCTGGGATTAATTTGCATGTTTTCAAATAAATGTTGTGTTCAGTGAATGAACATGTTGTCAGTTTGTCTGCTGGGTTTTAGAGAATAAACCACGTTCACCTGTCTGTTTCACAGTGTTGCTTTATTACGAACAAACACGTTTTTGATACAAAAATTGTTTGCGGGTTGACATCCCGTATTAAATAGCAGTGCACCGTTAACTAAGTGACAGTTTGATTTGATTGCAAGTAAAACACATATAATCAAATTGTCCTGAGCTTCAGGTATTTCCCATAACAAGTGTAACAAAGATCTGTGCAACTGATTGTTCTTGCTGCAACATTAGCATCACATTTTGTCTGGCTATTGTTATTGAACTGATCACTGAGGTAATTATTGAGCGTCAGTGTTAAAGTCTCCTGTCAAACTAAGACACCTCCCTTAACGCTTAATCACTCTGAGTGTACCCTTTGTCACTGCCATCCATTAAGTGCAAGACTAAATGAAGCTTCTTCAAAGATAATTTAAAGGTACTGACACTGTTAAAAACACTGTTTGGTATATCAGGTAATTAAGGCACAATTATTACTTAGATACTGTGGTCTAAAAATTTTTGAGATTGCTCTCAGAAACCAGACCTACAAAGGCAGATTTTAAGCACTTAGTAAGCGTCTTTCTCTTCAGTGTATTCATGCTGTTACAGTTTATCAGCATTAGCCTTTAACTACCGTTCTATGGCTTGAACCCTTTATTACTCTCATTTTACATCAGCTTAAAAGGTAAAACACCCTCTACATCACTTAGTGTCAAAGTCAGAGAAATCATTTGGATCTCTAGTTCTCCTCAGTTTGCTCTTCACTCTCCTCCTTGTGGGCTGCATTGCTTTCAGAGCGTCTTCTCCTCATACAGGAAAATCCTCTCTTAGCAGGCTTCACCAAACCCAGGAACAAAGCACTCAGAGCCATGCCAGCTGCACAAGAGTAGAAGGCTGATCCATAGTTATGGGTCATGTCCACCAGCATGCCTGAGGAGCAAAGGAGAATAGAGGTAGAAGTAAGAACTAAAAAGCCAGCTTGTCAAAAGGTCTATGTACTCATCTTAAACAAAGGCTGGAAGCAATTGCATTGTGTCTTGTCATGTTCTGCAGGGACTGAATCAAATATCCTGATCTAGATGATCCAGCCAAACTTTATACTTTTGGTTTGTGTGTATTTTGCAAGATTATGAGTTGTAACTACAAGTATAAGATTCCCATAAATCCCATAAATGAACATGTGTGTTTTTCACTACTAAAATATATATTGTTTTAAGATATAGTATCATTTGTAGTAAAGTTGATCCTGGAGGTTATGTCCAGTAAATATGTCATTCCTCAGTACCTCCAAGTGGTGGTCCTGCCAGCCCAGCAAAGCTCTGGATGAAAACATAGACGCCAGCAGCTGAAGTCATCCTCTCTATGCCCACCACATCATCCTCAGCCAGCAGAGGAATGTGGGTGCACACCACAGTTCCCAGGAAGAACCCGTAGAGAGCACAGCACACAGCTAGGCCGTAAAACTCTGTGACCAAAGTAAATCCCACCAGCACCACAGTCAGTGTAATCACACAGGCTAAAAGCACCAAAAGCTTCTTCTTCCTAAACTGCCTCCGTGTGAGGATCCATCCAATAGAGAATCGGCCTAAGATTTCAGCCACGGCTATGGTGGAGAGCATGTAAGTCGCGTGGTCCTTTTCGACTCCTCGACTCTCACTCAGCTGGATGATGTAGAGCTGTGGAGCGAAAAAGCCCAGAGTGGCAAACAGTCCAAAGAGAGAATAGAAAATGAAGCTGCACTCTTTGAGGATGGAGAAGTCCAAGAGTTTGGAATTGTTTTCAGATAACTTTTTGTCAGCTGCATTGTTTAGTTCCTCTTTCATCGCTTGTTTTTCTGCATCTCTGCTTGTTTTTTCCTCTTTTTCAGATGTTTTTATTTCTCCCTTGCTTTCTTCCAGTTGTTCCCGTTCAATCTCCACCTTTGCTTCTTTGTGAGGTAAAGATGTCTCCTGTTGCTTGCCGCTGTCAGTGTCACTTAGAGACTGAACACCAGAGTCTGCAGTGCTCACAGAGCCTGTAGTTAGCTCGTTAGTCAAACTGCAGAAGGTATTTTGATCAGAGAATGCCTTGTTTGTCACAGAGACCCCTGAAGTTGTGCCCTCTGTACAGTCATTATGTTTGCTCAGATCTTTTAAGGTTAAGGTGTCAGCCTCTGGTTTCAGCGTCTCATTGGGTTTAATAATTATCGGCCGAAGCAATGCGCCACAGATGATGATGACGCTTTGCAAAGCTCCTAATACTGCCATGGTATTTCTCCAGCCAATATGGTCCCTTAATGCTGCAAAGGCTAAGAGGGAAGAAGAGGCATTCCATGAGTGTCCACAAACAAATCTGCATGAGTATTAAGTATGTAATGTTCAAGATCTGGCTTATGAAATGAAAATGTGATGTTGAAACTGTTGCAAACTGTAATCTTTTCTTGATATTATTTGGGAATATTAATCACGTTTTTTCTAACCCCTGTCACTCACACTTGTCTTTAAAGCGTCTTTATAAAAAACATCCCACCTGGTGCCAAAGCAAACATTGACAGGGACTCTCCAGTAGAAGCGATAGCAGTGGCCAGAGATCGCCGATGGTTGAAATACTGAGAAAGGATGGTCACCGTGGGGAGGAAGGTCAGACAGTAACCCATGCCTGAACAGTTGAATAAATATGTACAAGAAATTCAAAGAATAACAGCATTGTGTGCAAAGTTTTTTGAAGTGGAAAAGTAGTGAAAAAGCGACTAAATGAATACCTGCAACTAATCCGTAGGTGATGTAGATTTGGTTTATGGAGCTGGTAAAGATGGTGGCGATGGTGCCAGAAGTAATAAGCAGTCCTCCAGTCATGACAACAAGTTGAAAGCCAAAGCGGTTGGTCATCATGGAAGCAAAAGGTGCTAAGTGGTACAGCGATTCTCATTATTTCAATGTTATTTTTGTACGCATGTAATGTTAAGTTTTTTAAAGCTGCAGCCACATAGCAACAACACATGTGCTTACCATTGAATGCCATGACAAACACACTAATGGAAACAATCCAGGAGACTCGACTGTTGGTCTCTCCAAACTCATCTATCAAGTTCTGGAGGAAGATGCCAAAGCTTTTGATGGTGCCATAGGTGAACACCTCCACCAAGAAAAATGCCACAGCCACCACCCATCCCCAGCCACCGTCGGGGACCTTCGAGTACACATTGGGCCCCAAGAAACCACTCAATCCCATGCCCTGGAAAGAAAAACAGCGGATTAGCATAACTGCAAAGTAATCAATTTTTAAAAAAAAGTAATAATAATAATAAATCAAATGTGCGTACTTTGAATGGATGATCGAATTAAGACAAAAACACAAAGTAGGGTGGCAACAAATGCTGGACTGTTACTGTAGAGGCGCTCTGACGCGTCAACACGAGCGGAACGAGAATGCGCCCATAGCCGCAGGACACTGGCCGGGACTCGCTGTAAGTAATTACAGATCAAACCCACAATTCCGTTTCGCTCACACAAACCGGCAGGAATACTTTAATGACGCATTCGGGGAAAATTCATCTTAAACTGGAAATTGCTCTCGTTCGGCAGCCTGAGCGGTAAATGTAAGGAGAAGCGAGTTGCCTTTTTTTTCTTCTAGCAATAAACGATCCAGCATCAGGGGGCGCACGCGCTGCTGTGGTGCTGTAGGTACCTGCCGCACAAAAGCCAGCTTCAGCTCTGTGAGGACTGAGTCACAGCTTTTTGAAGTGTTCCTCTTCTGATCACAGACAGTCTGAGTAAGAGGTGGTAAGCCTGATCCTTGTCAAATTACTCAAATCAGCTGACTTGATAACTGGCTGGTGTTTCCAGTAGAAGTTCATATAGTGTTACACCCTCTTTTATATCGGTCTTTCTTTAGCTGCTTGCCTTTTAAATAAAGTCTCTCTGTACATTCTTACGGACATCTGTTTAATGTACAAACACTGGCAGTGAGTGCTGCAACAAAAGATGGTCAGGAGGGGGAAAGGCAACAGCCGCTGAAGTTCAGTCTCTCCATTCTCCCTGATCAATTATTAATGAAGCTGAGCAAATATGTTTTTATTTTTGTAAGAACGGGAGAAAAAAGTGAAGCAATAATGACAGATTAAATCCTAAATCCTTAAATGTACCACCAGGTGATATAGAAATACAGCTCCTTTGTGAAATTATGTGCAGGAATTATACATTTTCCATGCATCTGAGTATTTTTTATGGGATTCCCAGGTCTCCCAACCTACCTGTGTTTGGATTTATAATCTCCAGCGTGGTTTGTTTGACCTCATAACTCTCCAGAGCTGCAAACCTGTTGTGTAAGTATCCCCCTCCTACCAGATTTTGTAAAATTTCTGAACCTAGCCTTCATAAGCTGTGCTGGTATGTTAAGCATAGTGTAAATCCTGTTTTTGATATACAGGCTTCTCATATTACATGTCATATATTGTTGAAAAACAAACAAACAAACAACTATGGCATTCTGTACACCTGCTGTAAATTTTCAGTTAAATGGTAAATGGCCAGTTACTATTACTAGTCCCTAAGGACCCCAAAGCGCTTTACACATCCAGTCATCCACCCATTCACACACACATTCACACACTGGTGATGTGTGTAGCCACAGCCGCCCTGGGGCGCACTGACCGAGGCGAGGCTGCCGGAAACTGGCGCCACCGGGCCCTCTGACCACCACCAGTAGGCAACGGGTGAAGTGTCTTGCCCAAGGACACAACGACCGAGACTGTCCACGCTGGGGCTCGAACCGGCAAGGCGAACTCCCAACTCTTGAGCCACACAATTACTCTGTATTCTTTTCTGTAAAACATGTAAATATCAGTGAATGACCAGAATGATAAAAGTCTGTCATCATGCATATTCTTTATTATTACATGCAAAAGCAAACACACACAAGCACATCAATGGATCACATTTTGACTGTTGTTGCCATGATGCCAGGTCTCTCTTGAAAATTAGATTTTTAATCTCAATGAGATTTTTTACCTGGATAAATAAAGGACTAATAAAATAAAATAAAAACATTTTAACATATATTTTGTGACACTTACTAAGCTGTTCAGTGAATCTTCCATTAACATTTTAATTTTATACATATGCTTACACATCCCTTTATTAGATAAACTGCTTGTTAACTCAAGCAGTAGAACATGTGATTGGCTGTTAACTCAGCCAATCACATAGCAGAAATTCAGTAGGATTGTAGACATGGTCACTGAGCATCAGAATGGAGAAGAAAGTTGATTTAACTGACTTTGATCCTGGCATGGTTGTTAGTGCCAGATGGCCTGGTCTGCAGGGATTTTCCCACACAATCATCTCTGGGCTTTACAGAGGTCAGATTAGATTGGCCAGACTGCTTTGAGCTGATAGGAAGGCAGCAATAACGTAACCACTTGTTAGAGCCAAGGTATGCAAATAAACATCTATGGATGAACAGCACATCAAACCTTGAAGCAGATGGGCTAAAGCAGCAGAAGACCACACTGGGTGTCACTCATGTCCAAACTGGACAATAGAAGATTGGAAAAATTTTGCCAGGTCAGATAAGTCTTGATTCACATGGTAGAGTTAGAATTTGCATAAACAACATAAAAGATTGTTGGTGGTTGTACTGTAATGGTGTGGGGGATAGTTTTTGGTTTTTGGTCTTGTGTACCTAATAAAATAGCTGGTGAGTCACCCTCAACCAGTTGTGGCAGATGGATTGCCCTCCCTGAGCTTGGTTCTGCCAGAGATTTCTTCCTGTTAAAAGGGAGTTTTTCCTTCCCACTGTCTGACTGTTCGGATTTTCTCTCTGTTATTCTTGTAATAATATACATTATATATATATTGTAGGGTAAACTACAATATAAAACCTCTCAAGGGGGCTGTTTTTGTGATTTGGTGATATATAAATAAAACTGATTTTAATAAACTGTTTTTTAAAGGTCAACATTTAACTAATTTACTAACAAATTAACTAATGTTTAATCAGTACGCACAAATGGTTCGGCTCTTTAAAAGTATCATTTCATAACCTAAGTGATCCGTTTCTTAAATATTATCAAATGCATCAAGGAAAGTAGTCACAAGACGAAACTAATCCCGAAGGATATAATAGACATGTTTAAGGCGTTGAAAAATACTAACTGACAACCACAGACTGCAGCTTGTTTTGTTTTTTTTCTTTTGGGGTTTTTTCAGGCGTTTGAAATTTTTCTACCTTTATCGTCTTTGTGTGGATCCAAATTAATAGAGAAATATGATATATATGTGCTTTAAAATTAAATAACATAAAATAGAACGGTTTAATTACAGCCGGAAATTGACCACTGAACAATATTTAGCTGTAAAGAAATAACTTTAAATTAAGAGCGGGTGGTAATGTTAACCTTTGGGTGCCCCACCCCAACGGTCCGTTCTCGTGCGACTGACGCAATCCGGTCCGTCTGCGGGGGCGCGTGATACCCTTGGGCAATAACGTCTAAATAAGTGCTCACAAATAGTTTGTAAGTATTTGTGCGTCGCGTGTTGGCCGGATAATTATTTGAAGTAGCTAATTAAAAGCGAACGTATTCGTTTGTAATGACATGGCTGTAATAAGTCGGAGTGAGCTGTCTCACCTGTAAGAAGCTACTTTCAGAGGGTCCTGTCTTCGCTCGTTGCTATAGTCCCGTAAGTGGCGCGCGAGCGACGTCAATAAACTTTCAAACTTAAGCTAACTTATGGTGCACATATTTCCACAGGCGTTTTTTTTCTCTCACAAGGACACACACGTGTACACAGACACCCACACTGACATATATTACATATATGTAAGCACGTGTACAAGCATGCTGTATCAGATAAAAGCTGACATTCATGAACGAGAACGGGGTGGGGGGTGGAAGAAGGGGTTAAAGAGATCTGGTTGCAGCCAGTTCTTCATAGTACCCCGGCAAACTAAACACACATACACACACAAAGTTCTTTAACTTGGGGTGTTGTTTGAGCGGTGCTCTGAGTTAATAGCTGGCCAGAGAGAGAGAGACAGACTGGGAGTTTGTGCCCAACCTCAGGCTTGAATATTTGAAAAACGTTTTGTCAAATCAGAAAAGTACAGATTTGTTGTTTGTTTGTTTTTTAAATCCCTAAACTTTGTTTGGTTAAAAAGTGATGACTGCCATTTACCTGAATTAAGGATTGCACTTTTTAGGGTATCCTTCTACAGTTACATTGTCCATTCATACATAATGTAATACTTGTTTTTTTCTTAAGGATTCTTTAAAAAACAAATACTGTCCAAGGAACTAACTCTGCTGCTCTATGCCAAAAGATTTTACTCAGTGACATCTGACCCAGTGGGCTTACTGACGACTCTTTTGATGCACCTATAAAATTTCAGCTTTTTTGTTGATTAATTCTTAACCACAAATGCTGACACCATCTTAAAACTGTTAGGAACTAGACAAACATCACACGTGCTGGTGTGATGAAGCAGAAAGTTGAGCACGGGTCGTGATCAGAGGCTAACTGATTTGCCCTCAACAAACTAGGCTGCTTTGATAAAAAGTGGGTTGCAACAGGAACACTACCTGCATGATTAGAGAGATCGCGTCTCTTATTACAGGATATGTAACAGGTTTTGAAATGATTTAAGGTAATTTGGATCGACTGATCTCTTTATTCTGTGTAAGCTTACTCTGCAAAATCTTGAAATGTAGTTAGTAATTTTCCATAGAAGCTTAAACATAGCAGCATCTTGGTCCATGCTAGTTTATAATACTCTGATCCTAGACTGCACAACAGTCACAAACACTCAGATTTAAAACTAGTAGCACTGGTCAATGCCTGATAGTTAATAAAGCTGTATTATTGATGTGCTGTGTTGATACACAGGGATGTCTAGCATTTTCACCATTCTGTAGCATCAAGTCTTCTTTTAACAACAGCTCATAATCTGAGGAGACCAGCTGCTGGACATTTGAGAGAGAAATATGGTCACATTGTACTGGGTCGTTTTTGTCACATTTTTCCTGTCATGGTGTGCCAGATGTTTTCAGCTGGTGAAAGGTCTTCACTTCAGCACCTGATCTCTTCTCCTATGAAGTCATGCTGCTGTAATCGTTGCAGTGCGTGGTTTATCTTCATCGTGCTCAAATATAAAAAGACTTCACTGAAAAAAATGTCATCTGGATGTTGCTCTAAAACTTGTATATACCCTTCAGCAGTGATGCTGCTTTTTAAAGTGTGTAAGCTGACAATTCCATAAGAACTGATGCATCCATGTACCATCAGAGTTGCAGGTTTTTGAACCAAGCACTGATAACAAGCCAGATAGTCCTTTGTTTGATGTCCATGTCTTCCAAAAAAAATTTCAAATTTTGATTTGTCTGACCAAAGAACAGTTTTTCACTTTGCCTGAGTCCATTTTAATTTCACTTTTGCCCAGAGCAGACAGCAGCGTTTCTGGATCATGTGCAAACACTGGTTCTACTTTGTACAGTAGAGCTTTAACCTGCATATGCAGATTTTAATGCACTTCCTCCTGAGGCTGTCACGATTTGGCAGTGTGGTGGGAAGTATGTGGACCAAAATGTAGGACTCTTGATAGAAAATAAGCTCCAGAGGCAGGTTTATTATGGAACTATTACATCAAAAACTGAGCTAATAATCAACAACCGATAATCACTAGTGGACGTGGAACAAGGACAACACACTACCAAGTGGGAAAGAAATGACAAGAAACAAGGGGACATTCAGACGACGACAAAGAAGAGGAAACAGGTGGGAGCATAGTTGGGACCAATCACGGAAACAAGACTTGGGAAAGTAAAGCCGAAAGCTAAACACCTGGGACAAAGTTTACCAAAATAAAACAGGAAGTAACTAAAACGGGAGAACACTGAACGCAGAAAAGGAGACTTCTCTGTGTTAGGTGTCAGGAAATGCAGAGGGAGACATAACAAAAAGGAAGAGAACGTAAACAAACTAAAACCAAGAACTAAACTACAGCCTAAGGATAAAAACAAAGCAGCACACCATTGATATCTACAATCCATGGATAAAAAAATTAGAACTAATAACTCAGAATACTAAACAATATAAATCTTAGTCCATAACTGAAAATGCTGAGTGAAAAGATCCACGACCATGACGGAGGAGCTATCACGAGCATATTGATTTTCAGTCTTGTTCCTTCCTTTTCAGTCTCTGTGTTGCTGCCATACAATTCAAAGTGAACAAACAGTCTTTGTGAAATATTTCTATGTTTTCTTTGCTCTATTTTTTCTATTGTGATTAGAATATGGGCTTTTAGATTTGTAGATCATTGCTTTCTGTTTTTATTATTACAAAGCATCCCTTTTTGGGGAATTAAGGTTATAATTGCAAGTAATCTTTTGCAGGTTTTGATTCAAAATGGCGGAGGGCACACCCCAGCTTCCTCCTGCTGCAATGCTGCTATTCGGGCTGCTGCTCCACACAGTGTCCCAGCATGGACCCACAGCTGATAAACCCAAAGAAAAACCCAATTTCATCATCATACTGGCAGATGACATTGGCTGGGGTGATCTGGATGCTAATCAGCTCGAAGAGAGTGCAAACAACACACCTTACCTCAACCTGATGGCCCTGCAAGGACTACGGTACAGAATTTGATTCAGATCTATGAACCTTTTCTTATTTTATATTCATTATGTATCAGACGGATGTTTCTACCCTTGGGTGTTTTTGATGTCAATATTTCAATACTATTATCTGAGGCACAGTACACCAGCATATACAGTGGGGCAAAAAAGTATTTAGTCAGCCACCGATTATGCAAGTTCCCCCACCTAAAATGATGACAGAGGTCAGTAATTTGCACCAGAGGTACACTTCAACTGTGAGAGACAGAATGTGAAAAAAAAATCCATGAATCCACATGGTAGGATTTGTAAAGAATTTATTCGTAAATCAGGGTGGCAAATAAGTATTTGGTCAATAACAAAAATACAACTCAATACTTTGTAACATAACCTTTGTTGGCAATAACAGAGGTCAAACGTTTACTATAGGTCTTTACCAGGTTTGCACACACAGTAGCTGGTATTTTGGCCCATTCCTCCATGCAGATCTTCTCGAGAGCAGTGATGTTTTGGGGCTGTCGCCGAGCAACACGGACTTTCAACTCCCGCCACAGATTTTCTATGGGGTTGAGGTCTGGAGACTGGCTAGGCCACTCCAGGACTTTCAAATGCTTCTTACGGAGCCACTTCTTTGTTGCCCGGGCGGTGTGTCTTGGATCATTGTCATGTTGGAAGACCCAGCCTCGTTTCATCTTCAAAGTTCTCACTGATGGAAGGAGGTTTTGGCTCAAAATCTCACGATACATGGCCCCATTCATTCTGTCCTTAACACGGATCAGTCATCCTGTCCCCTTGGCAGAAAAACAGCCCCATAGCATGATGTTTCCACCCCCATGCTTCACAGTAGGTATGGTGTTCTTGGGATGCAACTCAGTATTCTTCTTCCTCCAAACACGACGAGTTGAGTTTATACCAAAAAGTTCTACTTTGGTTTCATCTGACCACATGACATTCTCCCAATCCTCTGCTGTATCATCCATGTGCTCTCTGGCAAACTTCAGACAGGCCTGGACATGCACTGGCTTCAGCAGCGGAACACGTCTGGCACTGCGGGATTTGATTCCCTGCCGTTGTAGTGTGTTACTGATGGTGACCTTTGTTACTTTGGTCCCAGCTCTCTGCAGGTCATTCACCAGGTCCCCCCGTGTGGTTCTGGGATCTTTGCTCACCATTCTCATGATCATTTTGACCCCACGGGATGAGATCTTGCGTGGAGCCCCAGATCGAGGGAGATTATCAGTGGTCTTGTATGTCTTCTATTTTCTGATGATTGCTCCCACAGTTGATTTTTTCACACCAAGCTGCTTGCCTATTGTAGATTCACTCTTCCCAGTCTGGTGCAGGTCTACAATACTTTTCCTGGTGTCCTTCGAAAGCTCTTTGGTCTTGGCCATGGCGGAGTTTGGAGTCTGACTGTTTGAGGCTGTGGACAGGTGTCTTTTATACAGATGATGAGTTCAAACAGGTGCCATTCATACAGGTAACGAGTGGGGACAGAAAAGCTTCTTACAGAAGACGTTACAGGTCTGTGAGAGCCAGAGATTTTCCATGTTTGAGGTGACCAAATACTTATTTTCCACCCTAATTTACGAATAAATTCTTTACAAATCCTACCATGTGAATTCAAGGATTTTTTTTTCACATTCTGTCTCTCACAGTTGAAGTGTACCTCTGGTGCAAATTACTGACCTCTGTCATCATTTTAAGTGGGGGAACTTGCACAATCGGTGGCTGACTAAATACTTTTTTGCCCCACTGTATAGTTCAGTACTAGTAAACTCAGTGATGGAGAATACTGCTGCTTTGACAGTCATTAAGGCTAAAAAGGCTTGGTGTTCACAGGGTACTGTATCAAAGAATATTAATGGAAGGTGGACTGGAGGGGACAATTCAATTAAGTAAGCGCTTTGGCAACAGTGGGATGGAAAAATGCTCTTTTAACAGGAAGAAACTTCTAGCAGAGCTAGGCTCATGGAGGGGCAGCCATCTGTCACGGCCGGTTGGGTTTGAGGTGAGCAACACAGGATGAAGGCATGCTCTGGAACTGAGCTAGAGATTAATAATAAGTAATTATTATTAACCACACTACCACAATTAGTTAATAATTAGTGTCACAGGAAAAGATGTACAAGCAACAGGGATGGTTCCAACCTCCAGAGCATTACAAGGAGTGGAGTGAAGATTTTGTCAGTGCATCAAGAGGTAGCACACATTGCTGTCTTCTGAAAAAGAGCTGTGACCTTTGCATTTCTAATTAAGTCTAATCTTATCTGAGCTCAGGGGAAAAGTAAGCGGACTGTTGTTCAGTGGCCCAAAATTCTCTTTTTAGACAAAAGTCAATATTGTGTTTAGAAATCGAGGACCTGCACTCTAGAGGAACACCAGAGAGATTAAGAATACAAGTCCGGTGGGAGTCTGTGATTTTGAGTGCCATACTATCTTCTCATATTGGTGGCGGATGGTTCAGTGTGTTTGATGAAATCCACAATCAGCTTAGTCATTTTTGAGCCCTCCATCTATTGACATTCTTTATGGAGATGCTGATTTCCTTTTCCAACAAGGCATAGCACATGGCAACTGTGATGGACCAAGTTGAAAAAGCAGGAGGACTCAAAGGAATGAATAGAAAATAGGGTTTCCATTTATTTAACCCCAAAAATCATATTTACAAAAATACCAAATGTTGAGCTCATAAAAGAGATCAAAGAAACAAATCGAAGCTCAGGCAAAGACTGCAAATTTAACAAACCAAGCAACTGCCCAAACAAACATAACTGACCTAACAGGAAATGACACACAAGGGTATATATAATGGCTGATCAGACCACTATGACACACGAGGGGTAACTAGACAAAACACAATTATAAACCACGAAAATGATGCAGTACTGCGTGGTTTGTTTATAAACTAAACACCAAAGAAGAAAATCAAAACCACTGAACCCTAAACTCAAATATCTAATCAAATACAAAAGCTTTTTTTAAATTAAAGAAAATACACATTCTCCCCTTCAGCAGGAAGTGGTGGTGCGGTCCAATTATCGCTCTTTGTATTTAGTGGTTTCAAACCATGTCCACCCCCTTTTGTCCGGCAACTCCCAGGGATGATGGCAGGTAAGTAGTTAGTCAGAAGTCAAACAAAATAATGAACTGGTATGAATACATAACCTAAATGTGCGCGCTTGCAAATGGAACAAATGTATCCAAACCAATCAATAAACTTATTGGAAACTAAAATGTGTTATTGTGTTCAAATGAAGAAATGAAAATACACAAGCGTTACCGACTTTAGAGTGTGGCCATGGATTTGGCCGTCACAGCAGCAATGCCAAAACTACTACCAAATAAATTGTTGACCATGTTATTACTGTTTGATTAGCAAGCCAGTTTGCTTGACCTGAAGTCCATAGAGAAAATATATGGGATATTATGTTAGAGGAAGACTTTGAGGCAGGAAGTTAAGTTACAAGTGGAGCCTTTATTTGTGAGTCCTTTTAAAGACAAAGTTCTCACACAGACCATGGGAAAAGGAACAAAAGTGGAAGCACAACAACAAGAAAGCATGACAGAAGGCATCAGGCAACACCGGAACAAACAGAAATCCAGAAAACGTGAAACACAGGACATAAAAGCATCTTGATCATGTATTTACACAGATAACACAGAGCAGAACACACAAGGAAACGGTTCATAACAAGAGGAGTCAGTATGAGAGATGCATACAGTCACAAAGCCATGCAGGATAGCTAGAACTAGACACTAAAAAGAACTCTCCATTGTAAACCTGCCAACAACCAAAAGTCAGATAATATTGAGACAAGAAGACTCCTGCACATTAACCAAGATGAAAGAGACAATGAAAGTTTTGAAGCACAGATACATAAACAAAACAGGGAACACAGTCTGGGAAATAGAATAATAAAATCAGAAGTCAGTGATTTTGCAAGAAAATTTCACTAAAATGACAGTGAAATAAAGAAAAAGTGAAGCTTGATGTGGTTAGAATAATAATGAAAACTAAACAGAAACTTAAAAAATTCAAGAATAACACAAAACCACAAGATGGTATGACGATAAAATATTTTTATGTTTTTAATTCTCTAGAATGACCGACTTCCACTCCCCAGCCTCGACATGCTCTCCGTCCCGTGCTGCTATCCTGACAGGTCGTTATGGCCTAAGAAACGGGGTGACTCACAACTTCGGGGTGAAGTCTCTAGCTGGCCTGCCTCTGTCTGAAGTTACCTTACCCCAGCTACTACACAAGGCAGGATATCACACTGCCATGATTGGGAAATGGCATCTTGGACACAATGGACTATACAGTCCAACTAACAGAGGTATGTGGGACATTTAAGCAAAGTGTCTGTCAACTTCATGTAGTGGAAAAAATAGCAGTTAGTTTTAGATAAGAACTATTTAAGTGCAAAATATAAGCATAATAATATAATATAATAAAATAATATAATGATATATTACACTGTCATTATTCATTTAACAAAAACTGAGCCAAAATGTGGAAGCAATGTTTAAAAAATAAGTGTAGTCCATGGTTTAATAGCTTATAGAATCACCTTTAGCAGCAATAATTTTAAATATTCATTTTCTGTGTGACTTTGTCCCCCATGTTGTCTTCCCTCGCTTTCAAAGGTTGCTGAGGTTTATGCACAGCTCTTTTAATGCCCCAACATAGTATTTTAGTCAGGTTGAGGTCTGGAATTTGACTGGGCCATTATAACATCTTGATTTTGTCTTTGTCAGTCATTCTGATGTGGATATGCTGCTACATGTGGGATCACTGTAATGTGTTGGACAAGCTGTCAGACAGATGGCCTCACATTTCACTCTGCAATACTTTGGTACATCAATGCAGAAGTCTTTGTTCACATTTAACATCACAAAACTAAACCATTCTACCTTTAAAACCTTTGAAACGACACACACTGTGCTTTCTTTTACCATGACAGTATATTAGACTTTTGCTTTTGTCACTTCAATATGTAAACCTTTGATACACAATTTGATACGCAATTTTATTTAAATGTACTGATAAGGTTTCAAAAACTCTGTTCTAAATCACAGTAAATTGTATGTTTCAACTGGAAACCACAAGCTATTCTATACTTTGAGAATTTATAGAAGTATAAGAGTGTATAGTCAGCTGCTAAGAGCTGCTAAGAGTTAGCAAAACGGCAGCAGTACAGCCAGAAGAAATGCTGAAAAAATTAATGTGCAGGAATTTATCTAGCAGTTGAGCATTCGATACTTTTTGTGTGTTTCACATAAAACAGTGATCAGTGGGTTAATGTAGACAGTTTTCCTGTTGCACAATGCTGTATCTTTCCACTTAAGTTTTGTTGTTTGGTATCTGTGAAACATTTCCCAACCTCACTGCAGGGAGCAGACTGCACAGGGTCACTAATCACGTCCTCCAACCAGCTGTGTCTAGTGAGACAACATATTTGCACCTGACAACACACAGGACAGACTTACAACTGCCCCTGTCCCATCCCCTTCCCTGCACCACAACCACAAAAGTTTCACATCAGCATCTTTAAAGCACTGACTAGCCTTGTGCTCAGGCAGGTATAAACAGGTAGTGCAGGGAAAAATACCTGACTACTCTAGTTACCATAAGGACATGTGTAGAGAGTTGAGAGATAAGACCTTTTTTATGGTAAGGTGATAACATGCTGATACTTTGATCAATATTTGCAATATTTTCTATATCTCTTGTGCAGGTTTTGACTACTACTTAGGTATTCCCTTCAGTAATGACATGGGATGTACTGATATCCCAGGATATAACCTGCCCCAGTGCCTCCCCTGTGACTCACATGGACCACAAGTGATCAGGTGTAGTACTGTGACAGTGTCACACAATAATGAAAGTATAGGTTGCACAGTGACTAGCAATACTTTGCAAGTAGCTATTTATTTATTAGAAGTATTTTTTTTTTACTATACTATAACAACCATGAATGGATGCCAGTTCTTTCTTCCAAGGCCTCACCAAGCGAAATGTAGTTTTATTACAATCTATTGCTTTTGTGCTCTAGATTGAAGAGGAACATACATGGAGGTTGTTATTCCAGAATCGGCCTTCCTCTGATTGAAAATAGCACTATTGTGGAGCAGCCGCTTGACCTGTGGACACTAACAGAGCAATACAAGTCTGCTGCACTCCGGATTATACACAATGCAAGGTACAATGAGGTTGCACTAATTTACACAGACCTTACACCTTCCTAGTACTGGGTTGAACCCAGTACAGAACTGTATGAGCTAAAAACATATTTGCACCTCCTGAGTTACCTGTGTTAAGTTTAGAAAGGTTACTGTAGTGCAAATATGCTGTAAAAAAATGTACATTAAAGCAGCACAGCGTTTCCTGAGCCTTATTTTGCAACCATGTGTCAGAGCCAAAAATGCCCTAGTTCCCTACAGCCAGGTATGTTACATCTTTCTTTAGACAATATGCGTGTGTGTGAAAGTTAAGAAGTGAAATCTGATGTGATTTAGAGTTTCACGCATTACTTCCACAACAATAGAAACTGTTGTCTGTTACTATGTCTGTGCATATGATTCTCTTTGAATGATTCCACGTGAGGCTTTTATCATCGGCTTGATCTGAACAGTGTTTCAAAATGCTGCTTTATTGCCTGAGGATATGCATGTACTGTGGATCCTCTGTCGACACATGGTGGGGGGGTGAAACCAGGTAGCTCTTGCAGACATCTGTAGTTGATTGCCTTGGATGACAAAAGGAGAAACTGCTGCAGTCTACACAGTTGTCTATGTTTATCGTAATGAAAGAACATTACCACAATGTTTTAGTATGGCTCTGTGGTGTGCATTATGACTTCTGAACCATTCCTGATGGAAATTGTTAATAACAGAATATAGCCTGCTAACAGAGCAGTAGAGTATATATTTTTGAAATATGCTATATTAAATTTACAAACATAACAAAAAACATGCCTTTATGTTACATGACTGCATCATTTGAACGAGTGTAGCTGTGATTGTAAGTAATGAGCTGTAAAGACATAGAAGGGTTTTTTTGTTTGTTTGTTTTTTATCAGTGAAGCTCTTTTAAGTTGATAATGCTGTGTTTTGGATGGAAAAATTTAATTGCAAGCACAGAACTGCTTGTTTTTTGACAGACATGGTTTTGTTTCAGTTTAAGCATGAGTAAAAATGGGTAATTCTGATGTAGAAGCTGGTTTGGAGCTTTTGAATGAAGCACAATACAGCACAATAGCATGGCAGATATCCTGAGGCATCATCAGCAGGAAATACACCGCTGATGGCTGCTCTCCAAGTACCCCATAACTGTGTTTGTCCAGGATTACTGTTATGTTGCTGTGACAAGTGTCTGAAATAGTATTTGGCAGTCAGTGAATGAAGAGTTTGTCAGGTCATTTACCTTTAATACAAATCTGCTTGTAAGCCAATAGTTTATTTTTTCAATGCAGCATCCGCCAGCCTTATTTTTTTGACACAGTTTCCTTTTATTAATTGTATTTTCAGTGAGCGAGGACAACCTTATCTGCTCTACATAGCACTTGCTCATATGCACGTCCCCTTGGCCCCTCCACTATCTCCAGATGCCCCTACCACTGATAATCACCCAAATAGTGGAGTGTATGCTGCCAGTCTGCGAGAGCTGGATAGTCTGGTTGGGGCAATAAAGAATGCTTCTGAGGCCACAGACAGAGACAATACACTCATCTGGTTCACTGGTTGGTCACCTGGATTCATGTCTGATATTCTGACAAAGCCTGTAATACTGTCTTGAATGTCTTGCCTTGTGTGCACACTCTTTCCAGGTGACAACGGTCCATGGGAACAGAAATGCCAGTATGCAGGAAGCGTAGGGCCCTTCAGAGGCAAATGGCAGACCAGCAAAGGTAAATAAAATAAGCTTCCTGAGCAGTATAACGTCCACTTTATTGCTTTGCATCATCATATTTACATTTTTTTCTGCCTGTGTACTAGGTGGCGGTTCAGCTAAGCAGACTACGTGGGAGGGTGGTCACAGAGTGCCTACAGTGGCTTATTGGCCTGGAAGGATTCCTGCAAATACCACCAGCTCGTCCCTGCTCAGGTGCACCACTTTAGTAGCGTGCACAGGCTAGTTTATATCATTTAAATAGGTATACAGTATGCATACAATATATTTGTGAATATAGATGAGCAATTTTATAGATCCTATAAAATATATGACTACCCTACACGGTCATAAAGCCAAAGAGTACAGAAGAACCTTGTTTACTGACTCACCCAACAGTCTTTTACCAGCCATTAAAAACAGTGCTTACTCACTCCTTATCTCTTTGTGCAGTGGTATGGACATCTTCCCAACTGTTCTGTCTCTGGCGGGGGTAACACTCCCTTCTGACAGACGTTATGATGGCATTGATGCCACAAATATCCTCCTACATGGTGAACAGTTGGGCCATGAGGTGAAAAAAAAATTCACTTTGAATTTATATTTAGCTGTATACACTTGCTGGCCACTTTGCTACGTACACCTGTTCAGCAGTTGTTAGTGCCAGTCAGGCTGGTCTGAGTATTTAAGAAACAGCTGATCTGCTGGGATTTTCCTGCACAACCATCTCTAGGGTTTGCAAAGAATGGTCCAGGAAAAGGAGATAATATCCAGTGAGCGACAGTTCTTTGGTCAACACTGCTTTGTCGATGACATAGGTCAAAGAAGAATGACCAGCTGATGGGAAGATAACAGTAACTCAAATAACCACTCATTACAACCGGGGTTATCAGAAGAGCATCTCTAAATGCGGGGTCAGAATTTGGCTTGAATAGAATAAAAGCATTGAACGATCCTGGCTTGTGTCCATGGTTCAGTCTGCTGCTGGTAGTGTAATAGTGTGAGGGATGCTTTCTTATATTCTCTGAGAACTAATTGAGTACCAGTCGTTTAAATGCCAAAACCTGAGTATTGTTGCTAACTATATCCATGCTTTTATGACCACATGTACCCATGTTCTGATAGCTCATTCAAGTAGGATAAAATGCCATGTCGCAAACCTCACAATCTCTTACACCTTTTGGATGTGGTGAAACAAGCAGTTTGCATCATGGGCATGCAGATGACAAATCTGGGCCACTATTTGACACTATCGTGTCGACGTGGACCAAAATCTCTGAGAGTTTTGACAACTTATTGAATGCTTTGATTATTTATACCGTGAAGATTTAGGGCAGTTCTGAATCCCAAAGAGGGTTTAGCCTGGTATTAGCAAGTTGTATTACCAAGTGGCCTGCGAGTGTACTTTTCACAGTGATGTTGTATTTTTGAGTTGCCTGCAGACATCAATCCTTCTTTTCTGTAGTTTCTCTTCCACCCTAACAGTGGTGCTGCAGGGAGGTTTGGTGACCTTCAGACAGTTCGCAGTGGGAGACACAAAGCTTTCTACATCACAGGTACTGGTCAAATGGAAGGCACGCGTGCCCACCATCCACAATCCATTACACTACAGTCGGGCATGATGTCATGTTATTAAAACAGCTTGAGAAACAAACTTCTCTAATGCTGATGACGTGTTTATTCACATATGTTTGCAGTGCTGCTTGTTATGCCCTACCACTGTGGTGGATGGTTTACATAATGTCATCATGGTGGTACCAGACTGGTGACCCTGCTCTGCAGACAGATGTTTAAAAGAGAAAAACAACCCTAAAGGCTACATTGTAGCAGATTCATTCTCATCCTGAAGCATCATCTTGCAAAAATCTTTGCATTTATTTAAATAATTCTAAACCCTGAACTAAAGTAGTAACTCAGCAGCGTTTCAGAACACTCTTCAATTTAATGTAGGCGAAAAGGGGCTTATGGGGAATGCATGTGTTCCTGTTTCTTTATAGGTGCAGCAGAAGCATGCGGTGGAGAAACAGGAAAGCAGCAGGTCCACGATCCTCCACTAATATTTGATCTTGAGCGTGATGAGGCTGAGGAAACACCTTTGGATGTCAAGACAACTGAATACCAGGTGGTAGCGGAGAGGATCGCTCGGAGGAGGGAGAAGCTATTATGGGACATCGCCACTGACAAGTCAGTGTCCATCGCAGATTACAGGACAGACGAGTCAGCAGCACCGTGCTGTGACCTGACACAGACTGTTTGTCGTTGCCCCAGGCTGGGTTGAGGGTGGGATTCACATGTAAACACTCACACAAGAGGCTGATAAGACAGGCTCACAGCTGGAGAAACAAGTCTCACTCTTTAAAAAAATGTGATTAGCACTTTGTTTGTAGAAGAAGCCATTAGTGAAGGGGTTCAATGGCCAGAGGCTACAGGACATGTACAAACAAGATGAGAGGGCAAAGAGAAGTAGGTGGATGAACTTTGGCCTGTTAGTAAAACAGTGGCTGGAGTAATTCTCAGTAATTTTAGAAAAATAACACATCTTATATCAGATCATAAGACATACTAAATTTAGTGGATAGGATTGGGCTTAGGGCAGAGACTTTTGTTGCGACAATCAAATTTTGGAGACCAAACATCTGAAAATAGATCCTTATTGTTATCTTGTTGAATATTTGATGGCTTTTATTATAATATTCAAACATTTATAATATAATTACAAATAAAAAACAAACAAAACAAAACTTGTTGCAGAGGTCAAATCATTTCTAAGATTTAATGAGTCTCTGGTGTAAATGTCCAGTATTGAACAGCTCAATGCAGCTCACAGGTGCCCTAACAGCGCCACCTTCTGGCAAGTCATATTACTATGTTACTTATTACAACAGTACTATAAAGAAATGTTATATACACATTATACACTGTAAAAACCCATTAACATATATTTTACGAATGTTAAGTCTATGTGTTGATGTGTAACACATTACACAAAAAGGATACTTAATGCATTAATGTAAAAATAACTTGACGTATATGTTAACATATTCAGAATTATTAAGTAAATAACACGTTTTTTAGGCTTGCACTGAAAACAATGGACCTGTAGCTTTGTCGTGTACAGCTCGTCCCAGGATTTGCATTTAGCTGTCGACTGCTGCACCTACAGAGCAAAATATTTCATCAGGTTACATTTGTGACTCTGCAGGATTTTTCAGTCTCGTGTATTGCTACCATAATTAGTATCACAGCTGCATCGGCAAGTCATATGATACTTATGGCATGTATCGTGATTTAAATAGTGTATTGTATAATATCTATGTATAATTTCTTTCTGAGTGAACTACTGCTTGTCTCTCCTGAGGTATCATACATTTTTATGACCACTGATTGAAATGTTCTGGAGCCCCATACACAGGAATGGCCCTGATAAATGTCCTAAGACTTAACATTGCACTTGGCTTGTTAAGAAGTAAAATCTTAGGTGAGTTTTAAGCATACCTCCCAGGGACCAGTCACACTAGGGAAAACAGCGGTCGGAGACTGCTGTGCGGAAAAAAAAAATTATGCCTGTATGCAATTAACTTGCAGTGGTATTGCCTTTGAAATGGTCTCTTCAAAGACAGATCATTTTGAAGCAATGCTCAGCTGCTGTCTTTAAACCAACTTTGGTGCGTCAATTTGGCAATAAAACTGGGATAAAACGGTAATAAGACGAAGTCAGTCTGCTATAAATTTTTGATTAAACAGGGTTAAGATGGCACTTAAGCGCTGTATGCAATAATACCCTAATTGAAATCTGTTGCCGTCTACCTCAGTCCTCAGTCAGTCCTACTAGAGCCAAGGGTGGACTCAGCACAAGTGGACTGGGAAAACTTTATAAATTTATAAACAAACAGCTGCAGCTAATTCATTCCATCAATGACCAACATTATATCAAGAGCAACGTAACTGTGTGGCTCAAAAATGAGGATACCAGAAATGTAATAACAACACGATACAGTTTGAATTCAGGTTTCAGGGACGTTCTGCTCTGAAAACAGTGGGACAGTTGAGAAAAGTGAGAGAAGGCGGAAGGAGAATCAACATGTTTATGCTACAACACATTAACTTCTAGTGTGTCAAACTTGATACATGAGTTTTAGAGAATCTTACATCATCAGTGTGATTTCTTTCCCCCCTGAAAAAATTGCAAAACACATTTTTTAAGAAATAAATTGCAAAGAAAAACACAGATGTGGTAAGCATGATACAAGTTAAAACTCATATATCAAAATTAATATTTAATTAATTTTAAAGCGTTAGAAGGGTCAATAAACACTCAATTTTCTGTCTTAATTTCATTGCTCAGACTTTAAAAGGATAACGGTGATCTCTTATTTTGTTATGAATAACTGGGGACTGTGTGGCCCTGAGAACTGAGGTTCAGGCGGAGCCCAGGTTTTATCCAGAGATTTACTTCACTGCAAACACTTCCTTCATATACCTGAAATCTATGTACACTTTGTGAACCTGAATTGGAGTTATGCACCAGGGCTGCTGTCTCACATCCCACAGTTAGAAAACCTTGAATTAAGGCATCTGTTAAGCATAAAATATTAATTTAACTAATCCTAACATACTATAACATTCAGACACTGCTATAATACACTAGCACAGTCCCACTGATAGCTCAATTTTGAAAGACACATGTAATGTATGTATTAGTGTCTGTCGAGGGAAAGAAAGAAAGAGAAAGAAAGAAAAATGAATCTTGCTCTGTGTGCACGCTGCTGAGAAAAGGCAACGCTGAAATGTGATTAAACACTGTAACTCACTGTAAAAAGGATGACAAGCTGTATACTCATATGTGGTTCTCCTACAGCCTTCTGAAAGTCTGAACATAAGACATGCTTTGCAGCATTGAATTCAGTGCAGCTTGCAGTGAGTTGCCCACCACAAATCTTTGTAACTGACACTGACGCGATTCATTGTATCCTCACTTGGAGAAATAAACATGATGGTGCAGACGAGATCCTCATCCACGCAGACTGACTCCGGGTTGCAGCAACTTACTGCAACATTTTGGCGTTCTATTTGCATTTATAAATAAGCTGGCAATTATTTGGAAATCTGAAATAACTGAAATAATTTGGAGGCAGGTTGCTTCCCCCCAGATGACCTGTGCAAATGCCTTGCAATCAAAAGCAATCGCTCAGAGGTTGGGGGCACTGTACACTCAACCTCTGGGTGACCAGTTGGTCAACAATTTGTATTTGGTCCCAAAAAAAACTTGCCAATTGCCAATTTTTTCCTAGTGTGACTGAGGCCATAGGAGCACTTTTGTTATTTTAACCCCTGGATATTATTGAGCTTAAGTATTGTCGGTCAGCTCATACTACTTACCTGCTCTTTAGGTTGCTACCATAGTAATGATTTGTCGTTGGACAATACATATATTCAACAGTAGTATAAAAGTCAGAATTTCTAGCTGTGCACAGTGATTATTTCAACATGTTTAACACTGTTGTTAGTGGTAGTATATGGGAGTTAACATTAGGATGGTTCAGACAGCCTTTGACTTAAAGAACAAATGTTCTGTTGATGTTTTTTTCTTTAGGATGAGTGGACCTTCTGCTCTGTTTTAGTGTTTTTTTCTATATCCTTTACAAATAACAATGGGTGTACAAAATACAGAAATACAAGAAGGTAATATCCTTCCAAGATTTAACTTTAGGTGTGCAGGGTAACTTGTGAGAGGGTTGGGAAGCCACAATGTCGCAACACATTAGGAATATTTTGTCCAACCTTCCTACTAGAAACAGGTAAGTCTGGTTTGTGTGCAGGGGCAGGGGCAGGGAGGGTACCCTGGGGAATTTGGTCAGTTATTCTGGTTTCCAACCGGAGGGAACTCATTCTCATCATCCAGACAAACGGGGCCCTCAGCAAATTCGTGCTCGGGGATGACTTCACCCTTCTGGGCTCCACCGTCTTCGGAGTAGCCTGGAAAGAAGCAAAGAAAGAGCATTTTAAAATTTCAAATATTTCTGATCATATTTGGATGGCTAGGGTTTTAACTATAAAGAAACAAGCTTCATTTAAACAGGAGTCGCTTGACAACAATACTAAGAGTTGAACATACACACACTATTTACAGCTGTGTTTAATAGCCATTAAACATAAAGTATACTGACTATGCTCATTTTAAAGTGTCAGCCTTAAATCTTACCCATTAGAGTGGTGGAGGAGGGTGCGGTCGTGGGGAGAGCCACAGTGGCAGCATATGTTTGGCTAGGTGGTTGTGGAGGGACATTCTCGGGGTTCTCCTCTTCCTTCTGGTCCACCTGCTCCTCATTGGACTCAAAGAGCCTGAGGAAGCATGGAAGAAATGGGCTGAATAGGATTTAACACCTAAGATAATGCGACAACAGGAATGCACAACAATGTGAGATTTCTAAACAGCAACAAAAGATGGAAAAGTATGGAAGTAAGGAAATGGACAACTGTTTAAATGCATACAGATACAAAAAAATAGCATTCAAGCGTTTTCAGCTCCTACATGTGATTATAGTGCACATGATTACTAGAGATGGCACGATACGACTTTTTTATGTCCGATACCGATACCGATATCATAAATTTGGATATCTGCCGATACCGATATGAATCCGATATAGTGTTTTTTAATCAACAAAACTGTTTTTTTAAATATCTTGCTGCATTTTGTATAAGTTCATACTCAAGTTTAAAACAACAACTACACTAAAGCTATTCTGTTATACCTGTATGCAAAAAAAAAATAAATTTCATAGTTCAGCAATACTGATCAATCTAATAAACTTAAACCTACACCATCCTCCCTATTCTGGTATTTTAAAGAGTACTTAGCGTAAATATTAAGCAACCTAACTAATAGGGTTCCAACTCCCAGCAACAACAAAGATAAATAAATAAAAAATAGGGAACCACCCCTCACGCTCCACCTCATGATGCTTAATCGACGTAATCAACCTTAATTTGATGCAGTGTGAAAAAAAAATGCACAGAAATCAATTATTTTTCAAGAAATATTAAATAGATTAAACATCTTTCTTCAACAAAATTGCAGACTGCACAGATGGTACCTTCCCAAAGGAAAAAGTACTATAGCTTACTAGGGTATATATATTAGACTTAATAGTTACTATATACAGTAATTGACTTCTATTCATTTTACATCAAATTAAAACTTTGCGTGTCAGATAATTATTTATTAAAAGCTAGACATTTTAAATGAGAATAAGAAAGAAAAGTATGTCTTTGTGCCCCCTTTTCCCTGTTAATGCCCTATCGGCCCCCCTGGCTAAACTTTGCTAGATCCGCCCCTGCTCAGTTACCAGCGTCAGCTACAAAAGATCCTGGTGTAGAAAGTAATATTAAATAAATTCTAACAACAGCTGATCAAGCTTAAACATGCTGCTGTTATTTATCCACTGGTTTCCTCTTTCTGGTGCAAAGTGGGCTAAAAACAAACCAGAGAGACGGAATTGCGACAGAAAAGCCGATCAGCTGATCATTAAGCAGTTTCATGATTGAAGTAGCAGCAAGAAGAGGCAGTTGCTCCATATATCGTTTGTTAAGCTTAACGCAGGAATGCTTTACAAACATTCAGAGATGGACTTACACACTTGCTTTACTGCTCTCGGGGATAACTTTGTCGGAGATGAAATGCCGGGTTGCTAGCGAAGCTCCAAATGCTATCCAGAGCACCGACAGGTCCCGCATGCCACAGCCGCTCTATCACGTGATGCATACTGCTCCGACGTGCTAACGTTCTGAGGCGAGTTACGGCGTGTTGCAAGTTTTGTGAGGTGCTTTCGTGATATTTAATGGATCGGATTACATTTTTTATTTTTCTCCGATATCCGATCCAGTAATTTAGGTCAGTATCGGACCGATACCGATACGTAATATCGGATCGGTCCATCTCTAATGATTACATCTTCATCTTCACCTTTCTATCTGCCTCAAGATGTCTAACTTTTCAGTTAGAGTAAGTCAAGGGGAACCAAAATAAGTATACATTTTAATTTAGAATGAGGATTTCCTGCCATATTTATAACCTGTACATCCCACTAAGATATACACACCTGTGCTTTTGAACAAGGACACACTCGCCTCCATCCTGTGGATCCACATTATAGATGTAAAGAAACCCATCTGAAGATGCCACAAGCAGGCGAGGAAGCTTCTGAATCCTGACAACAACATCAACAAAAACAACACACACACAATATAAATGAACCTGCACAGATACAGACTTGTGTTTTTTCAATATACCTGTATAGTTGTAGTTCTCTTACGTAGCGAGGGCACAAATGTTCTTCAGACCGAACATGTTGAGTCGCACTGTGGCAAAGGCTCTGTCCTGATTCATCATGTCAGATACCTGAGTGGGTAAGTAGGTACTGGCTGCTGTGAACATTTTCCCCACATATGCTGACCATGTAGGGGACTCTTCCTCTTGGCTGGAATCAAACAAGATGCTTTGTAGTTAAAGAGAAAGAAAACATTTAACATGAATAAAAGACTACTAAAGATAACAGTTTTATAATATAATGGAGCAATGAGAGTTAGAAAAGAGTGCTGTTTTTAATAATAACACAGCAGAGAGGCCGAGGCATTCATTTACTCTGGTTAGGAAGAGCAACATTTGAGACAAAAGCATCTCAACTGTCAGTGAGTCCCCCGTGCAAAATAAAATAATAGTAATGGTGAAGCAGGATAATACTCATCTAAATAATGGTTTATTATCAGTTATCACCAGCCACTTTATTAGGTACACCAGTTCTACTAAAGTTCAAACCGAGCATCAGAGGAAAAAAGATGATTTAAGTGACTTTGAATGAGGCTTGGTTGTTGGTGCCAGATGGGCATCTCAGAAACTGCTGATCTGCTGTGATTTTCTCGCACTACCATCTCTAGAATTTCCAGAAAATCTGAAAAAGAGAAAATGTCCAGTAAGCAGCAGTTCTCTGGGTGAAAATGCCTTGTTGATGTCAGAAGGTCAGGAGAAAATTACTAAACTGCTTCAAGCTGACAGGACGAAAAAAACCAACTCGAATAACCCCTTGTTACAACCAAGGTGGGCAGAAGAGCATCTCTGAACACAAAACACATCAAACCATGAAGCAGGAGGAGACCACGCTAGGTGCCACTTCCTTCAGCTAAGAACACGAAACTGAGGCTACATTTCAAAACTGGACAATAGAAGATTGTATAATCTGACGTGTCTCAATTTCTGCTGAAATATTTGGATGGTAAGGTCAGAATTTGGCATAAACAACATGAAAAAATTGATTCCTCCTACCTTTTATCAATGGTTTAGGCAAAGTTGGCCAAATACTCCTCCACACATGTAATGGTGTGGAGGAGTATTTTGTTGGCTAGCTTTGGGTCCCTTAGAAACAACAGAGCATCATCTAAATGCTACTCAGCCTACCAAAGTATTGTTACTGAGCATGCACATCCCTATACACGGTGCACCATTGTCTAATAACACCCTATATCTCAAAGCTCAAGCCATCCCTTTCTTGATCATGACAGGGAGTCTGCTATATTCAAATGGCCTCCAGCCTCACACGTTTTGGGATCTGATGAACAGGAGATTTACAGCTGACCAGCAGGCAGATCTGCAGCAGCTGTGTGATACTATTATGTCAATATGCTCCAAAAGACCTAAGGAATATTTTCAGCATCCATCCATTATCTTCTGGTTATCCAATACAAGGCTGCAGCTGTTAGGGCAAGAGACAGGGTCCCCAGTCTAACACTTAGAGACAGAAAACCATTTGCATTCACAATTTAGAATCACCAATTAACCACTAACTGCATGTCTTTGGACTGTGGGATTAAGACAGAGTGTCTGAAGAGAACCCACGCAAACACAGGGAGAACATGCAAACCCCACACAGAAACACCTTGTTGAAATTCTGCCATTAAGAATTAATGCTGAAGAGAAAAAGTGGGTCCAATCCAGTGCCAACTACTTTTATAGATGCACCTAATAAGTGACTGTGAATATTTACATTAATTAACATATGACTTTATATAATAGGATTAATATTATTCTCAACACAATTTTCTTTTCAAAATTAGATAGTGAGTAACTGAAAAAAGAAGCTTGAAAAAGGAAGAGAGAGTCAACCTTGGGCTGTGCTGCTCCAGTTTAAAGATATGGACCGTCTCAGTGTTGCTGGAGGCACACAGGAACTGTGCATCTGCACTGAAGGACAGCGAACTGATACTAACATATCTGGAACACACACAGGAAATAGAAAGAGAAACAAAACAGTGAGATTTAATTTCTTTTAAGTAATCCAAAACTAACATTACAGTGATGTATTATTAAAGCCCGTGCACGACTTTGCCTTTAAGGATTTTTGTCTGAGATAAGAAATGACTCTGCAAACCTTTGGACACAGTCCGGTCACAGCAGTGTGAGTGTTGAAACGCTGTGTATGACAGCCTCCATGCTATCTTACAGTGTAATGTTTCCATGACCCCACCACTCACATTACTGTTAGTCAGTCACTGACACTGGAACCTGCTCAGCACATTCACAGCCATGTATCATTGGCTGTTGAGCGGAAGAGCAGTAAAGTATCTTACTCACCAAAACATGTAAGTGGTGAATATTACCAGATTTATTTGCACTGCTCACCTTCATGTCACGAGAAATTTATTAAACCTCTTTCCTACATTATGAATCATGTTTGTTCAATGATTTTTTTTCTTTTCAATTCTGACTGCTGGTCAGTACTTAATGCCTAAACTACGTGAAAAGAATAATAATAACCTTTTCATGCCTCTGCGAAATTCAAACAGCTTCTGTCCTTCAGGGATGCTGAAAACTCTGATGACAGTACCCTGTGGAGGAAAGCGTGGTCAGGAGGGACTGATGTGTAATAAAAGAGAAGGAAGGTGAAAAAGGAAATCAAACCCTCACCTTCTCCGAAGCACTAGCCAGCTTTGTGCCGGAGGCGTTGAATGTGAGAGCTGCCAGGGGACTGTCATGGGCCTGGATCAGCGTCACAGTGCTCTAAAGGGGCAACAATGCTCTTTAATACAAGGCTGCTCTTTTCCCCCATGGGGTTTCCAGGTGAAATGAAAACAGCTGCATTTCTTTCCTTTGTTGCCTCACCAGATTGTTGGCATCATAGACTGTGATCTCTCCCATGGTGGCGCTACCAGGATACGCCAGGAAGGAGTTGCCATGGTTGATGGAGAGTGCACAGAGACCTATAAAGGAGACAAGAGGATTATTTCCTATTTTATCTTTTTTTTTTCTTTTCATAATCACTGATTTGGCTTTTTTGCCTATTGGAGTTAACATGCATTATCTAATCTGACTTATTACTTATAAAGAATAATGTGTTAGGCCTGTGAATACATTGGATCAAGCAACTGTTGCATGCTTTTTTAAACACAGTGCTTTGGAAAGCCTATGAAATGCAAAATTCTTATCACTGTTACAGGAACTGAAGCGCCTTGTCACATTTAATCAGTATTGATATAGCAGAGTCCATTTGCTGACTTTATGATTGCTGTCTGCTTGTTTTGTAAATTGAAAATGTATCCACAGTGGCTTCCAGTCAAAAAAGTAATGTAAATTCCACTTGCATGATTAAATACACAGCTAACACACATGTATATGATACTACTTTTCCTTACAGTCCCCCAAATATTCCCATATATTATTCAAGTGTCACAAAATGCATAAATTTCATTGCATTGGATAGCATAATGTCAAATCAAATTGTAGCTGCATTTATTTTCTCTGCACACAGTAACTTCTAACTCTCTCTTTAATCACTTAATCACCTTTAAAGCCAACTGGAATCTCCGGCAGGCTACGTAAAAGACATGCTGATCCCATCTGAACTGTATGCAGCCCTCATAAACAGTATGGCAACCTTAAAATCTCAGCTGAGCCCTTTCTGGCTGTTCTAAGGTGACCATGTGTCTGCCATCAGGGCCTCTCGGCTATTGTGGCTCGCAGCTTCATTGACTTCCCTTAGATCTTTTCTGAAAACATGTTTTTATAGACCAGGTTTTATGCGATGTGTCTGTTTGTCTTTTTGATATTACTTTGCTTTTTGTTCTTTTTCTACTGACATTTTGCATTCAGTTCTATGCCCCTTTTCCTTGTATCAATTATATCTTCTTTTTTTTAATCTATTATTGTTTGCGATTGCAGACTGGCTTTACCTTCTAAGCATCCTTCTTTTGCCTTCATTAAAAAACTTTCTAAAGAGATTTTAAAGGTGCTGTACTATTATTAATGCTTCAGTGTCTCCTAGCCCACAGAACAACTTGGCAACATCTGGGCATCAGGCTGTCTCTCTAACAGTTGGGAGTTTTGGGGTTTTTTTGTCATGTTTCAGCAGGCAAAGCTTTAATTTCTTCCAAAAGCTGTAGTCTACCTGAGGGGTTGGTGGGTGTGTTGAGCAGCGTCTTAAGGAGCTTCATGTCTTTGATATTGTGGATGTAGATCGACTCTTCGAGGCACACCACGAGCCGCTGATGTTGAAAGAGACACGAGCACAAGAACATGTAATTATCAGCACAAACTGGGATGATAAAGGGGTATGCAAAGCTGTCACTCTTGTCTTTACCTGTCTGTTGAGCCTGACAGAGAGGATGTTGTTGGAGTAGCTGTAGTTACAAATTTCCGTGCCTTTCTTAAAGTGATAGACGTTCATTCGTCGTGGCATGGACAGACTGACCACAACCACTAGGCTGCTGGAAAACAGTCGCTCCACTATATAGACATCTGGACACTCCACTGGGGAAAGAAAAACAGATGAATCTCTTGAATACTTGCTTACAGGGAGTGCAGAATTATAAGGCAAGTTGTATTTTTGAGGAATAATTTTATTATTGAACCATGTTCTCAATGAACCCAAAAAACTCATTAATATCAAAGCTGAATGTTTTTGGAAGTAGTTTTTAGTTTGTTTTTAGTTTTAGCTATTTTAGGGGGATATCTGTGTGTGCAGGTGACTATTACTGTGCAGAATTATTAGGCAACTTAACAAAAAACAAATATATACCCATTTCAATTATTTATTTTTACCAGTGAAACCAATATAACATCTCCACATTCACAAATATACATTTCTGACATTTAAAAACAAAACAAAAACAAATCAGCGACCAATATAGCCACCTTTCTTTGCAAGGACACTCAAAAGCCTGCCATCCATGGGTTCTGTCAGTGTTTTGATCTGTTCACCATCAACATGGCCTGTATTTATATAGTGCTTTACTAGTCCCTAAGGACCCCAAAGCGCTTTACATATCCAGTCATCCACCCATTCACACACACATTCACACACTGGTGATGGCAAGCTACATTGTAGCCACAGCCACCCTGGGGCGCACTGACAGAGGCGAGGCTGCCGAACACTGGCACCACCGGGCCCTCTGACCACCACCAGTAGGCAACGGGTGAAGTGTCTTGCCCAAGGACACAACGACTGAGACTGTCCAAGCCGGGACTCGAACCGGCAACCTTCAGATTACAAGGCGAACTCCCAACTCTTGAGCCACGATCGCCCATTGCGTGCAGCAGCAACCACAGCCTCCCAGACACTGTTCAGAGAGGTGTACTGTTTTCCCTCCTTGTAAATCTCACATTTGATGACGGACCACAGGTTCTCAATGGGGTTCAGATCAGGTGAACAAGGAGGCCATGTCATTAGTTTTTCTTCTTTTATACCCTTTCTTGCCAGCCACACTGTGGAGTACTTGGACGCATGTGATGGAGCATTGTCCTGCATGAAAATCATGTTTTTCTTGAAGGATGCAGACTTCTTCCTGTACCACTGCTTGAAGAAGGTGTCTTCCAGAAACTGGCAGTAGGACTGGGAGTTGAGCTTGACTCCATCCTCAACCCGAAAAGGCCCCACAAGCTCATCTTTGATGATACCAGCCCAAACCAGTACTTCATCTCCACCTTGCTGGCGTCTGAGTCGGACTGGAGCTCTCCGCCCTTTACCAATCCAGCCACGGGCCCATCCATCTGGCCCATCAAGACTCACTCTCATGTCATCAGTCCATAAAACCTTAGAAAAACCAGTCTTGAGATATTTCTTGGCCCAGTCTTGATGTTTCAGCTTGTGTGTCTTGTTCAGTGGTGGTCGTCTTTCAGCCTTTCTTACCTTGGCCATGTCTCTGAGTATTGCACACCTTGTGCTTTTGGGCACTCCAGTGATGTTGCAGCTCTGAAATATGGCCAAACTGGTGGCAAGTGGCATCTTGGCAGCTGCACGCTTGACTTTTCTCAGTTCATGGGTAGTTATTTTGCTCCTTGGTTTTTCCACACGCTTCTTGCGACCCTGTTGGCTATCTTGAATGAAACGCTTGATTGTTTGATGATCACGCTTCAGAAGCTCTGCAATTTTGAGACTGCTGCATCCCTCTGCAAGATATCTCACTATTTTTGACTTTTCTGAGCCTGTCAAGTCTTTCTTTTGACCCGTTTTGCCAAAGGAAAGGAAGTTGCCTAATAATTATGCACACCTGATATAGGGTGTTGATGTCATTAGACCACACCCCTTCTCATTACAGAGATGCACATCACCTAATATGCTTAATTGGTAGTAGGCTTTCGAGCCTATACAGCTTGGAGTAAGACAACATGCATGAAGAGGATGATGTGGACAAAATACTCATTTGCCTAATAATTCTGCACTCCCTGTACTTCTACTCAGAGAAGTTATGGAAAGTACCTCATGTCAAAATTCATTCATAGTACATTCACAGTATCCCATCTATTTGTGAGCTGTGAGAATGGTTTGACCTGTAGCAGACTTGCTGCCAGTCTTCGCAGCAGCCTTTTGGTACAAAAAAAAAAGAAGTGCCTCCGTCTGCGTTTACCTACCTTGCACATCAGACTAAACATGACTTGAACAGCCTAAATTAAGTTGAACATGACCACAGCTCAAACTATGCTGTGCAGACCTCTGTCACTGTGTACTCGTGTCATATTTAGGGGGCAGAATGCAGGTTGGTTTGTTTGCTGATTAAAGAGAGTGAAGAACAGTGTCACTCCTACCCCCTTCATGGATGCAGTCCAGTTTGTCCACAGCTGTGACTGAGAAGAGCCGGTAGCCGGTCTTAGTGCCCACTGATAGAGAGCTACAATGGAAGCACACCCAAATACTTTTTTTAGTAACACTGTAGTTACATAGTATACCATCGGCCTTTAATTTAAGTTGGATACATTGGAATACCTTAAAAAAATAATGTCTTTAGTATTATACACCAACACACAGATATGGTCACTAGTATAATACTGTAAACCATTGCGAATGGTTATAATGGATCATAGATACCAATGCTGTAATAGCTACTTTCTAAGCAAGAAAATAATACACTGTGGCCTCAGTTGACTTCCTTACAGCTCTACTGATAACTAACCCATCATTGTCCATGATGCAATAGTAGCATGACCATAACTGACAACAGGGTTAGGACATGGTTATCAGATCACAGAACTACTTTGTTAGGCTTAGGGCAGCTTAAGCCTGCCACAAAGAATTTCAGGCAAACATCTGTTTATGTGCATAAGTCTTTGGCACCTGAGTCATTATCATGCTTAGGCAACAAAGCCTTAAAGCAATTACCATTAAAAGCGGTTAATTTCCATAAAGATGCCTGCCTTCCTAGCTCAGCTGGAGATGAGAGGAGCATTGTGGTCAGCAGGCTTATTTGGCTGTTTAGCCTGAAGCATACCCAAAGGAGTTGTTTGTTTAAGGAGACACACATTAAAATCAAGAGTTTGTGAATTCTTGGTTCAGTATGAGATACTGTAAAGCAGATTTTTCTTAAAGCTCCTTTATTTTCATTATTAACAAATAGCACTGCACGTTGACTGGGAGTGTAAGCAAGAGACTGTCAAGAGACTGTTAAACTGTGTTACTACAAGTTTGGTTATAATACTAAAAGACTACTCAAAAGTGCAATAGGCCACACAGTGGCCTACTTCATATCCAGCTCTATGGGACTCTCGTCTAGAAGTTTAAATGGTGCACACAAAAAGGTTACTTCATTTTGCATGCGCTCACTTTGCAGGTCCCATCAGAAAATAAACCACATTATAGAAATGCAGCTGAAAATAATTATGCAACGGTCAGGTGTATCAAGGAGATTGAGTTCATGCAGGGCCCAGCTCGCAGGTCGCTTACGTGGTGTCCTGGTTAAACGAGGCACAGATGAAACCTCGATGCACTCCGGGGTCGTCGGATAAGTCCGGTGACTCCATCCCAGCAGCTGAATTCCCCCTCCTCTAGAGGTCGGAGGCCTTGGGCCCGGGTCGATCACCGCCGGAACCCGCTTCCCCTTTTGCTGCTCCCCGACTGTAAGCGCCACGCTCACACTCTTCGGGGACAGGAATGTCCGGGCAGGCTGGCTCAGATGGTGCACATCGTAAACAGGAGCGTGAGCTGCTATGGCTAACCGGAACGGGAGCAAAGATAAACAGGAACAGCTCACTGACGACCGTTTTACTTCGGAGAGGCTACACTCCCGTTGTTATTATTGTGTTATTAACTTCCAGTGTCCACACAGGAAAACAAAAACAGCTGATGGGAGGATGCGTCACCCTGAGGTACATCGTGATTGGCTTTCCAACCATACGTCTGCACGCCTCTCTGGCTTTTCTATTGGTCAAGTTGATAAAATCCAAGAATGGTTTTTAGCAAACAGCTATCAATCAACCGAGCGGCTTGTTTAAGAGGAAAAACTGGTGATTGGCCAGTTTTGCTTTCAGTCTTGTCATGAGGAATTGTTTTGATGATTTGATTGGATGAAAACCCAGTGACACGCAAACAGCTTAAATTACAGTACGCAATTTTTGGTAATAGTTTACTTTTTTTTTTAAACAAAGTAATATGAAATTAAATATACTACTATAATATCTATGTAAAAATATTTTTATGTAAGAACATTTTTAATTTATTCGTATACGAAAATATTTCTATTTCAAAGTTTCGGTTTAAAGCACTGACGTGAATTCAGGTTTTTAAAACAACTAATTAACCATAAAAACAAACAAAAGATTAAGTAGTTTAAAGCTTTTACTATTAAGCTAAAACTGTGACCCAAAGAAAGTCTTTCCTCTTTCAGTTCGTACTTGCGGTGGCTGTTCATCTATGTCGTGTCTATGTTCGTTTGTCATGCTTACAAAAATAAAAATGTAAATTAAAAACTTGGATGTGCAATACATTACTGAGTCATTATTGTTGGCTCTGTGAGCCACGTCTAGATGAAGTTGAAGTGCAGACTTCCTGCTTTAATTTAATATATGATAATAAGGGATTTTTTTTCTTTTTGACAGCAATAGCTTTCAAATTCAGTGGCACACTTGGCATCAGTTTCAGACTTTTAAATACTTAACTGATGTTGAAATAGTGAATAAATAGCCCAGTCTTGCAAAAGAAACAGCAACAGAGTTTAGAAACAGGAAGCCTATTAATTAATACATTTCTTATTTTAAAAAAAAACCGCATTAAAGTGACACACGGTTCCATTGAAATAAGGGTTATATCCACAATGCATTGCGTGACCTCAACTCCAAAGCCCTATATACAAATGTGACCTGAAAGTGATGTCAGTACCCAAACATGTATGAACATTTCACTGATTTTATTTCAGGGCAATGTATTCATGCAGTAATCTTGTTAAATAAATAATAAATAAAATAAATTTCCCTCCATTGTACCTTATCCCTAGCGTCCTGTCACACCAACCCTGTGTATGCTCTCCTTCACTGCATCCATGAACCTCCTCTGAAGTCTTTTCCTTTTCTTCCTGCCCAGCAGCACCTCCATGTTCAGCATATAATAGCATTTAATTTAGGTTATCTTGGTCACTCCCACTGAAAATCTTCACCTTTGCCACATCAAGCTCAGTCTCATGTCTTTTTTGTCACTGTCACCATCTCAAAATCATGCATCATAGCAGGTTTCACTGAAATCTTGTAACCTTCCCTTTCACTCTTGCTCCTTCTGTCACAAATCATCCCTGACACTCATCTCCACCCACCCCACCCTGCCCTTCTTCTCTCTTGTGCACTGTCCTTTGCCTTGGATCGTTGACCCCAGCTATTTAAACTCACTCTACCTTCACTATCTCTGCTCCTTGCAGCTTCACTGTTACACCTGTCCTCTTATTCACTGACTTTCATTCCCCTTTCCTCCAGATTATATGGTCACCTCTCCGTGCTCTTTTCCACCTGCTCCCTAATCTCACCATAGATCACTATCACAATATCATCTGTGGATACATGCAGTATTACTGAATTACCCAATAAGGTATAACACTATATCTGTAAAAAATAACGAATAACATTCATATGAGACATTTTTCTCCCTAATGAGTAGCTGCTTCAGCTTCTGATACTACTTCTTTAAAGTTGTTTACCGTTACAAGTTAAATGAAAGACTTGTTCTTGTAGTTGGGGTTCGTAGTGTTGTTGCTTTTGCCACCACGACCACTTTTTGAAATCAAATATTAATCAATTTCTTTGCCTTTTCCTTGACGTCACGATTTCCGTGCGGTCTCCTTTAAGGTTGCCACGGGTTACCGGCTCACATGTCAGAACGAAGAGAATTGACGTCAGTGACGGCTGTTGATTGGTTCTCAGCCGTATCCGGTGGGGCAGCGGTCCAGGGCTCGGGGAAAAAAATCGAAAAGAGGAGGAAGATCTGGTAACGGTGCGCTTTGAGAAATATCTTACATTCCGAGTCACCGTTTAAAGGCTCGGCAGGATTTTACCGTTTCTTGTGAGTATTCGTGTTGTTTTGGTTCGCGGAACATATGACCTCTGTATAGGTGAAATTTGTTTCCTCCGTCTCTCGTTTGTTTATGCTAGAACTCAAGATGGCGTCATTGGAGGAGCGCTTTGCCTTTGCACGGAGCTAGCGAGCTAGGCATCAAACCTGACATACATAAACTAGGCCGAAGGTAGTTTAGCAATCCTCTGATACGCGTGTTGCTCATTTGAGGAGTTTTCTGCTGCTTCTTCATATGTCGGGTTGCTCGTTTTATTAGCATTAATCTGCTCGTGTAAGTTACTTGACTGCAGCCGTCAGCTTTCTCGCGAAGCCTTCCTGACCTAGACAGTGTTACAGACAGGGCATCTGCTTCATATTTACTCTAACGGTGGTATTTCGCCACTTTTTAAACCATTAAATGCGTTATTACAATCCATCATCAGCTATGCTCATTTGTCTGCTGTTTAGCAAGGTCATTGTGCCTCGCTGTTGTTTTGTTTAATTGCATAGTTAGTTTTAGGCGATGCTGCAGGATAGTAGCTGATTCAAAGAATCGACATTTAAATATAAATAACTATTTTACGACATTTCAAATAAAGTAAGACTTTCTTATTGCATAAGACAGGAGAGCTTTCCTAGTAGAGGTTGCCGTAGCTCTTAATTTATACCACCTGGTCCGAAAACAGTATCGTTTACCACATAGTTATTCCTGTGCTGGGTTTAGATTAAAGCAAGCCTGCCAAGTTTCCACTACAAGCGTAGTTAGTTGTGCATAACGGCTGTGCGAGCTTCATCTTTGATAACATGGCTAGTAATCTCCCCTGGGCCTTGTCAGATTAGAAATTATCCGAATCCTATTATACTGATGCACATGCACGATACACTTGCAGGCACAGAATAGATTGTACTCTCACTCCGCAGGACTTGTTTACTCATTTACCCTTCTAAATGGCAGAGATGGGTTACATCAGGACTTTAGAGGCCTTCCTGATTTAGACTACATAGCCAGATCAAGCTCAGAGCTGTCTGAAGAAACTTATATCACAGAGGCTGATCAGATGATCTAAGGAGCTGTCAGGCTGTCTTGCTCAGCACCAGTATTGTGGCGTGAAATGTTGAAACCTCAATCATGTGCGCTTGCTTTTGGCCTGTTTCACATTTCACCATTCGTCTAAATTTAGGCCTTGTCTATGATAATGTTTCAGCCCTAGCCAGCTGCTCTGTCATTGATAGAGGGCTTAATTCAGTCTGGGGGAAAAAAACTTGAACTGTTTTGTGTAAATAAAACCAAGAAAAACGGTGTGCTTGTTTTAGTTTTGTTGTGTCTGCCTGTGTGTGATCACATCATATGACCATTTTTCGCTCCAGACAATTAGGAGCACTCGGGTTCCATAGTGACAAAAACAACATGCTGTGCTTTCTCACTCCGGCTCCATTTTTCTCACATTCTCACATTTTTCTGTGTGTCCAGTTCACATTGAGACGCTCAGGCTCTTTTACCCCGTGTCACTCTCTGTCCTCAGTGTTGTGCGCTGATGATCTGACACCATGCTTCTTTTCCTTTCCTCTCAGCACAAAGGTTAGAGGTCACAGAGCAGGGTTGCGGCTGTCGTCATGGCATCTGGAAGTACGAGCAGCGAGGAGGAGCGGAGCCTGAGGGAGTGTGAGCAGTACGTGCAGAAACACAATATTCAACAGCTGCTGAAGGACTGCATTGTCCAGCTGTGCACCTCCAGGCCAGATAGGCCCATGGCTTTCCTCAGGGAGTACTTTGAGAGGCTGGAGAAGGTTTGTGTGCTAATGTATGTTTGTGTCTTGGACAAATGCAAGCCATTTGTCAGTGATGGGTGGGCATCTTATACCCTTGTATTGGACTGTACTACTGCCAGTTACTGTAACCTACCTTCTGATTTGTGTCACTTACAGTGACGCCAAAATTCATAGCACTTTAAAGCAGAATGATTAGCTATTGGTCCAGCAGGCTGACAGCACTTAACCTCCCACATTGACCTTTTTCTATTTACAGTTGGTTCTTGATTTTTAATTTTTTCAGCATGCAATGGGGGAAAACAGACAAGCCCTATATTATACATTTTTCCCCTTTCTTTTCTTTCTTTCTTTTTTTCAAAGCACATCTTGTGGAAAAATATTTAGACCCACCAAATGTGCGTGCACACTTGGAGAACAGACTTCCAGAAAACTCTTTGAGAAGTGGATGCTATAGTTTACTCTAAATATTAGTAAAATATTGCCAGCCAGAGTCAGCAATAGCTCATATGAAGGAACAGAGAATAAGTAAAACAATTAATTAGTAGTCTGGTTACTGTCAGATCTTTTGCAGATTTTTATCTTCCAGAGACAGGAAAATGAAATAATACCTTAGCTACTATTTTGTTTATCTTATATTATTATTTTCTTCAACTGTAGTCATGATCATACATAGATGGACAGTTTCAGAGTTTTTTCTTCTTCAGGTTTGCAGTTATTTACGTTCAACATTCAGAACATTTGAGGCTTTCGTCCATCTTTTTATCTATTTTCTTTCGCTTATCCAAATCACCATGGCAGTGTGGCTGTGGACTATTTCAGCTGCCACAGGGTGGGAGGCAGCGTGCACCCTGGACAGGTCGCCAGTCTGTCACATGAGGCTTTTGTCAATATTGAATTATAAAAGGTTAAAAAGTAATCGGACGCTTGGCTCCAAAGTGTTTCTTGAGCCGTGTCATTTCATTGTTTTCATTGCTGAAAAGAGCTCAGGAGTAGCCCAGAGGTGATTTAGAGATGATTTATTCGACCTAGAATGAGTTTGTCTTGGCAATATGAAGAGTAACAAAATAATGATAGCCAAATGCAAATAAACTATTAGATCTAAAAGAGAAACTGTTGATGTAATTTGCATAGGAAAGACGACTCTTTTTAGTTTATTTTTTCAAATAACTCCATGGCTAGTCTAGATTTCTGTCCAGCACATGATTAAAATAAGACCAGACAACACAATTTCATAAAATAGTTACAATATTAATTACTTTTGTTGGTTTTCTAAACTCAATTTGTTTGTCTGGTTTTTTTTGTGTGTTTCTATACACTAGGGGCCTCAGTTTTGGGCAATACAAATACTTAGTGTTTGTTATAAAAAGAATGTGGTTTCATGAATTCCTTCTGAAGAGTCTCAGCAGCATGCATGGTGCAAACAGGAAACATACTTCCTATTGAAATGCATATGTTTCAAAGTTGTACTGCCTGTAACAAAAAACGTTAAAAATCTTGTTACGTACACAGGAACAACTGGATAATGGGCTGCACCAAAACCTCTCAGGATTTATTAAAATTTTCAGACCCAGTGAAATCATCACAACATAAAGGCTACAGTCCAGATTACAAAAACAAAAGGGCGAGAGTGGAACTCATAGATTTCACAGTGTTATATGGAGTGATGAAGCAAAAATCGACCTCAGAACGATGGAAAGGGGAAAGTGTGGCTTGTGCACATGTGACTGCCAGTGGAACTGGGACAATAAAACGTATTGATCATTTCACTGCTCATAGAAACAACAGGATGAGTGTAGGGGTACACAGTGGCTTTTTGTGTGCTCAGATTCAACCAAATGCAACAAACTGATTTCACCTCATGTGAACTGCTGTCCAAATAAATTGCATATAAATCAAAAGTGTAGTGTCTGCAATAGAGGAACACACCCATCTGATGCATGCTGGAGGAAAACATTACCATGAGTCCTGAGTGTAGGATGCGTTGCTTTCTATCATACAATTAGTTGTGACTGTATAAATCTTGTTTCCCTGACTGACTCAGTCCTGTCCCTCCTATTTAGGAGGAGGCCAAGCAGATTCAGAACCAGCAGAAGGCCAGCAGTTCCCGTTCAGACTCTCGTGATGAAGAGGTGTCTCCGCCCATGAACCCCGTGGTAAAGGGCCGCCGGCGGAGAGGCGCCTTCAGCGCAGAGGTTTACACAGAGGAGGATGCCGCCTCATATGTCAGAAAGGTAAATGCATACAGCAGATACGACGCTATGGCACATATGATTTCTATTTGTGCCAGCATCCTGACATTGCTTTCTTTTTGATTCCTAAGGTCATTCCAAAAGACTACAAAACAATGGCTGCCTTGGCCAAAGCTATTGAAAAGAATGTTCTCTTCTCACACCTGGATGACAATGAGCGGAGGTACCAGACTTAATATTTTTTATAATTTTCAAAAAGTATATTCGTGGGGATGATTTGGATGACTGGCTCACCTCTCTGTTTCTTTTCTTTATTTAGTGACATATTTGATGCAATGTTTCCAGTCACCTACATTGCTGGGGAAACAGTTATTCTGCAGGGTATGATTACAGCTTGTCAGCATTGATCACAAAAAAGCATTAACCAAAATCATAGCACTGCTTTCTGTCGTGCTAACTGACTCGGCTTTATGCCCTCAGGTGACGAAGGTGACAATTTCTACGTCATCGACCAAGGAGAGATGGATGTGAGTGTTTGGATTGTCAAGTAGCTCTGTTAAATGACTCATTTAAAATCACATTTAACATTTGCAAGTATTTATTTTGGTTTGTCCCTTTTCCAATCCGGTAGGTGTATGTGAACAATGAATGGGTGACCAGCATAGGGGAAGGTGGCAGCTTTGGAGAGCTGGCACTGATCTACGGCACCCCAAGAGCGGCTACTGTCAGAGCCAAGACCAACGTTAAACTGTGGGGCATCGACAGAGACAGCTACAGGAGAATACTTATGGTGAGGAGATGTGCGGCTGCAGACCAGCGTTTCTAAAGCTTGAAGTTGAAATGTTTTTGATCTATTCTTGTACTGTAGATTCACTGTTTGCTCTTTTTTTCTGTTGCTGTTGTATTGAGCTAATTTCTTCTTATAGGTGTGCCATCGTTCTCATGTTCACACTTCTAATCCACCAGCATATTCTTGACACTATGTTTGTTTGTTTTTTTTCTTTTTAAGCATTTACACTTTTAAAAAATGTCCTTCTCTTTTAGGGAAGCACTTTGAGAAAGAGGAAGATGTATGAGGAATTCCTCAGAAAAGTCTCCATTTTAGGTGGGTTACTTGTTTTTAAATTAACCATATCAGAAATTAAAGCAGAGGAAGGGAAGCACATTACCTGTGTCTGTTGCTGAGATTAAAATAACCTGAAAAGAACTTTAAAAATATCTCACTTTTAAAAGAAAAACAGTAACAGGTTCAGGCCTTCAGAAGATTTTTTTCTTTTTTGGTTTGTTTTTTATTCTGTCATCATTATGTCTCATTATTAAACTTTGCTCTGCTCTCCTTCCTCAGAGTCGCTTGACAAATGGGAGCGTCTGACAGTCGCCGATGCCTTGGAGCCTGTCCAGTTTGAGGATGGACAAAAGATTGTTGTGCAAGGAGAGCCCGGAGATGAGTTCTTCATCATCTTAGAGGTATCCACTTGATTCATTCGTCTCCTTTTACACACATTAAAGGTCTCGTGTTGTACTGCTTTATGACATATTAGTATTAGTCTCACTTGTCTCCAGAATATTTCAAGTTTCAAAGTGTCATTTTGTTTTTTGAGCCACACGTTTGTATATCTGTGGTTTGGCGCTCATTCAGTTCAGTGAGGTCAGAGTGCACGGCTGCTGACACTCATGCACGAGACACTCTGTGGCTTCTTTCTTTGTGTGTGGATATTTCACTTTTGAATAGAGCTAAATTCTCAGCACAGTGTTTGTGAATGCAGAGTTTGTTCGACTACCTCGCAGCTATAAAAATCTAAATTTCAGCAGTGCAGTGCATTACTATGTTAGCAGTTTCCCCTTGTAGTTAGTGTCTTTAAACTCAATATTTTCTGATCACAATGTTTTCTGGAAACGGAAACAGATAAATATGTACATGAGTGTGAAGTGCAGGACAGGAGAAGACACACTCAGCTGGATTTCTGTTCAGCATTTGAATGTAACGGAAACACGTAAAATGACATGAACACGCACTTCTCTACTTCTCTGTTGGTTATGAATCAGTCCTTTTTCTACACTCTGTGGTTGTCTCTCATCGTTATGTTGCCCCCAGACCTCTGACCTGTGCGTGTACTAATTAGGTCACATGAGCCCTCCCTAGGAAACAACAGGATTTCCTTTTCCTATGGTGACATGATTGGCTAATGTAATTCACTGAGCTTTCAGTTGTTAAGGTGACAGGAATACATGAAAGTGTTAGTTTGGTTAGTTGTGGGCTGTATTTTCAACGCTTTGCTTGGTGTCACGCAGACTTTTTTCATATTTTCTTTATTTTAAGCAACCAGATTCCAGAAATGACCCAAACTAACTTTGGCAAACACTGGCTTCCTGTGCAGCTCTGATGTTTAACAGCTTTTAGTGCGATACTCAATAATTGTGCTCATATCTTAAAGTCACACAAACAAACTTCAGCAGCTTTGTGTTCAGCAGTGTTAAATTACTGCTTTCTTTTTCATCAAAGTCTGACGACTTTAAGAGAGATGGAGGCTTCAGTTCCTCTTCAGAAAGAGCTGTGTGACAGCAGCGTACGCCCAGACAACACTTTAAATATATCCAGCAGTTGAAATCTTTTTTTCTTTTCTTTTTTTTTTTTTTTTTTGGCCAAAGTATGTCTTGCTGCTGGTAGTGCACACCAGTATGTTTAGCATTAGTGTTAGCAGCATGCCAGCAGCGAGAGGGTAGGATCATAGGTGAATTTTTGCTCAGCTTCCTTTGGTTACCTGGTTTCTAGATCTTGTAATGCTGGCAGCAAGCAATATTTTACATTTCTGTAAATGTAAATGGCTACTTTATCAAACATTTGTCAATGAGTTGAATGACCTTGTCTGCTCCTGCTTTTCCTGGTTTTCTGCCATATTTACATAAACTAATGAGCCGCACAAAGCTACAAAATAACATAAATATGACTAATTTTAAACTGAATCATGCAAAGCTGCTCTACAGTTGTTGACCTCTGTTTTCCACACACTCCCTCTTGTGGTCATGCATGTGATTGACAGATGATCGGTTAGTGTCAGAAAGTTAATTCACAGGAAAAAATGGAATAATCCCACACTGTGGAATATTTCAGTTCCAGCTTAGTTTTTCTTTATCTGCATTATTCCAACATGAACATATTTAGCTTTAAGGTTGTTATGAAGTTGTTACAACATTTTTGTTTTTTCTTTACTGTAGTTTTTATAAAAATGTACCACTGAACAAAATAAGCATTGGTTTAAACAACTGAAACCCTCATTAGTCGCAGTCTTGATTCATCAATGTATTAAAAGCACTTTTATGATAAGCTGATGTTTGTGTGTTTTCAGGGCTCTGCAGCTGTGTTGCAGCGTCGCTCAGAGAATGAGGAGTTTGTGGAAGTTGGGAGATTAGGACCATCAGACTACTTTGGTAAGAACTAAAGTGTTACATAGGAGTCTTTTACATATATATGCATGTAGGGCTGCTCAATTAATCGAATTTTAATCTCGATTACGATCTGGGCTTTCAACGATCATTAAAAATGACTGAGCCGATTATTAGCCCCTCCCTCGTGCTTTACTCTCGCGCTGCTCCGTGTGGCAAATCGAGCGCACCTCTCTGCATTTCGAACACGTGTCACAACAATTAAGAGCAGCGGTCCCCAACCTGTTTTGTGCCACGGACCGGTTTATGCCCGACAATATTTTCATGGACCAGCCTTTAAGATGTCGCGGATAAATACAACAAAATAAAATTAGTACAGGTACCGAAAAAAAGAAAATTTATGCATAACACAAGTGAAAAGACCAAGGAAAACCGAGTAAACGATAAAAACAATAACAAAATAACGCTGAAAACCGATAAAAACCCTGAAAACTATACATTTCACACCTGAGCCTCAACTCTCGCGTCCCAGTACCAAACGACTCACGGACCGGTACTAGTCCGAGGCCCGGGGGTTGGGGACAGCTGATTAAGAGGACCCGAGGGAAGCTCGGAAAGCTAAGCAGAAGTTATTTGGAGAGGAAAGTGACTGCTGCTGGTTAAAAAGAGAGGTAAAAAAAAACTTCAGTGGTGTGGAAACATTATGGGTTCGCGGAGTCAGTCGTGGATCAAGTAGACATAGTGTGTAAACTTTGCTACAGTGTCGTAGCTGCACCACAGAGCAACACTGCAAAGTTCACTAAACATAGATCTTTACATTTTTCATTTATTTTTTATACTGCAAACATTTGCACTGTTATCAGTATTTGCACACTATTTTATATTATTTTTTGACAATTTTTAAAGTCATTATTCAATACATTGTTATTGTTAAATAAATATCGTCAAATAATCGAGATCTCAATTTCAGTGAAAATAATCGTGATTATCATTTTTGCCATAATCGAGCAGCCCCATATGCATGTATGTAAGTATGTGTCATGCCATTAACTCAGTAGTTTTTTATTTTAAGTAACAAAAAAAAGATAGGGAGCATTAAAAATGGTGGAAAAACAGATCTTTGTGACTATGACCAACACTATTTCTGTATACATGTCTCTGTGTGTGACACTGAAGGATGTTTTCATGAATTTTGAATTTTAAGTCTGTGACACTTGTTTTTTTTTTCTCCCCAGGTGAGATTGCTCTGCTGATGAACCGCCCCCGCGCCGCCACCGTGGTTGCCCGCGGCCCCCTGAAGTGCGTCAAGCTCGATCGGCCTCGCTTTGAGCGTGTCCTGGGTCCCTGCTCAGACATCCTCAAACGCAACATCCAACAGTACAACAGCTTTGTGTCGCTGTCTGTCTGAGGGAGCATTTCTCCTCACACTCACTTCTCCGCCCCCCGCCGCACCCTCTCCACCTCTTCTTCTCTCCTTTCAGACCCAGGGGTCCACCAGTGCTTTTCTTTTTTTGTTAGTTTTTTTTTTTTTTTTTGCTTTCTGTCACCTTCTTCTGATTTCAGTTCCCCCATTCCCACTCTTAATTTCACACACAAATCATTTTATTGTTCCCACCGGTCACGCTGCTGTGACTGTTTTTGTTTTTTTGTTGTTTTTTTTTAAGCCATTCACCAGCGCTTGTACCAGCTGCTGTACGCTACCTTGTAGGCACAGTTACACCACATGTAACTTATGTTATATATATATATTTGCTGATTAAGCTTTTTTTTTTTCGATACGAAGCGGGAGATCTGAAAGGTTCTCAGACTGATGAGACAGACAATCAGACTTTACATTGCGCTTTCAGTAAAATTATTATTTTTTTGTTGCAGACTGAAGTGAAGAAAAGTTTCCTTTGTTGTCGGGCTTTTTTTTCTTTTTTTTTTTTTTGGACATCAATTAGCTTGACTACACAGAGAGAGAGCAGAACCGAGAAACTGTAGAGGGCGTGAAGATCTAATGCTCGACTTTGGTTACCGTTTGATTGGTACGACGAGAAAACAATGTCTCTTTTAGTTCGAGAGAGCTTGTACAACAAATATTTTTTATTGTGCAGCTACCAGGCTAGTGCCAAATGTTGATTACTGTCATTCAATGCAAAGATGCATAGCCGTGGGAATGCAATGCGTGCTCTGTTCCAAACAGGAAGTAGTTATCACCCTGTAGTCATCTTAATCAATAGGACGACCATACAAGAACTGCCTTGACTACTCTGAGGAAAATAAATAAATAAATAAAAAGAAAGGAAGACAAAAAAAAAGAGTATTAAGTGTATTTCAGTATTCAGTTTCTTTAGTATATACCAAATAACTTGGTCACTCTTCTGCTATGGTTTGTAATCAAAATGTTATAGTATAGTTAAAATGATCCTAGTTATATTATTATCATTGACTAAATGATAAACTTATGGTTTGGAGTGATGGTGATTGTTTAAAAAAAAATATGTTGAACTTTGTCTTTTTGTAAACACTTATTTTTCCATAAATTCTATTTTAGGTGTCCAGTGCCACAAAGTAAAAATAAATGCTTCTTCTTGTCAACTGATGAAACAGTATGTAATTGTATTGTGTAAAATGTCATGGGTAAAAACTTTTTTAAATAGATCAAAGGGATAATTAAAGGTTTATCGAAGTGGGGAGTACAAAGCGGTTTTAAAGGACTTTTCAGGACATCTGAAGTATTTCTGTTTCACAGCTCGGCACAGGCGAGTTGACAGGCAGAGCGAGCGGATATTTATTTAAAACTAGTGTCATTGCTTATTGCCTATTTGAAAAGGTGGCTGTCTTTTCATCAGAGTAGCTTGTGACCTGTTCTCTATGCTTACCTGGCATGATGTTTTAGGCATCCAGTGATCTGGTATGAATGGAAGTGTGTATTTAAAAAAAAAAAAAAGAAAGGAAAAAAAGTCCTGCAGACGCAGGAACCCTGTCGAATATTTGGTTTGTTACTCCTTAGCTGAACTGCTTCACAACTATTTAGATGCCATAATAAAATGAAATATTTCTTTTTAAAAAAAACAAACAAACGGACAAAAAAAAAACCTTTACCAAATCACATGATGTTGACTTCTGGACTCTACATTCCTGCATCACTGTCTGTTAGCAGAGATGACCTGTAATCATGTTTCTTTTGGTTCTCATTCAGAGCGTTTGTACTCGCTTACAGCTGAGATGTGTGTTTGGTTTTATGTGCCGATTGCAGGGTAGTCAGGTTGGTGAGAAGACCTCATGGATGTGAGTGTATGTTTCTTCACGCTTAAATCTGATCATCATGCCCCTAACCCTCAGGTTAAACCTTGCGGATGTGGCTTACCTGTGGATTTGTGTCCACTGACAACACATCTGGGAAATGGCTCCGTTAGGGGTGAGGGTTTCACCTTTCTGTCAGAATATTGTTTTCGTGTAAATAGCTGCATCATTGGTTTGAGTCCAAAACGTTTTTAGCCACACTGCAGTCGTCCCAGTTTGCCTTAGCTTACCTAACCTGGGCTTACAGTAGAAGTCAGTCACTCCTGCTAGCCCGACCTTCAGTGAGTTTGTTAGGCCTGCAGCACAGAGAGCTGCAGATTATAAGAGGACCATTCTTTTTCTATTCTGTCCTGTATTTAGTTTGACCTCCTGTATGTGCAAAGATGTTTATCCTTTTGGTATAGATTGTTCCAGATGGCAGTTTAAGCAATAAAATAGTAAAAAAGAAACTCTGCTTTGTCTCAGACTTCTTCCTTTGCAGACTTTCAATACTGTGGAGGGTTCTTCTTGGCTGCTTGATCACTCATTTCCAGTCCAGTCCTCATACCTGACCATTTTCAGAAGAGTGGTTTTGTTTAAGCCACTTAACATGGACCTATGAAACTAAAAGGATTGGCCAGTGTCGTGTCTACACAACATAACATAACTTTCAAAATCTTGTAGATTCTGGGCATTTTGTTACGAGCAGCCTGTTTTTGTTTGTTTTTAATCTGTTCTTATTTCTTTAGTTCACTGAATGAAAAATGTCCAAGATAAAACACAGTTTGACGGGTGTACAATAGTATTTTTGCACCAACAAGCTGAGCTTTTACCCAGAAACTTGCTATATCTCAGCATGGTGTCAAATGTGTTTAAAACATTGAGGAAACTCGACAAATAGAGGACAGAAGAAGGCATTGCTGACTCAAAAGCTACCTACGGCAGATGAACAGTATCTGAACGTCACGTGTCCTAATAAGAAATAGGAAGAAAAATATGTATCTCATACTGTTCACTGAAGCCTCATCAGAAATGGTCTCAGTGGAAGTGTGGCTGTCAAGAAGGTGTTCTTAAGAAAGAGAGAAAAAGCCGAGGCATCCCAAACTACACAAGTGCTGCACTAAAATCAGTGACAATAGCTCTGATGTGAGTGATGAATCCAACTTTAAAATTTTTGGTTCAAATTATCTCAAAGGTGTTGGAAGTAGTCAGGAGAGAGGTACTACAGTGAGTGTCTACAGCCATCGCAGTGGAGGCTGTCATGGTTTGTGGCTGCATTATCAGCCAGTGGTGTGGGAGATCCTATCCAAACTGATGGAATTATGACCTTAGAAAAGTACTGTCAGATTTTGATCCACCATTCAATATCAGAATCTGATAGCCAGTGGTTTAATTTTTAAACATACGATGCTGGGAAAACGTACCAAACACACAGTGCAGCACTATCAGTCATGGACCGGCCTCCTTCAAGCATGGGTTGCAACATTTTTGAAGCAGTGTGGGATCATGTTGACACAGAGAACAGAACAAAAGCCAGTCAAAGAAGAGCTTTGAATGTCCTTTATTTCATAAAATACCCAACCAGCAGTTCAACACCTCGAAATATCTAATAGTAAAGTTTAAGAAAAGCACCTGCCCGCCATGTCCCTGTATTTTCAAAAAGATGTAATATCAAATTTGCACACTAGGTGGAGGTATTGCACAGAAAAATAAACAACATTGATTTGCTCAACAAGAAAAAGCCTAAATTAAACAATTTAAACAACAGATACAATTCTTCATTCCTCATTTGAGAATTTTGTCCAGTTTATAATAAATTTGTTTTTTTCTCAAGCTTTTTAAAACTCCGTCTTTAGCAGATATTATTCAACTGAGCACATTTAAAGTTAGATTGTTGTATTTGGCACTATGACCCAACATTTATATTTCTCTAAACTTTAGCTACTGGTTATTTGCAAATCCTCTCTGTGCTTTCCTTTGGTAAATCTTTTATTTTAGACATTCATTCACTGAAAGCTTTTAGAGAAGGCGTATTGTAAAAATGCTTCGGTATGAAGGGATTTACCTGTGCTCGAGGGCCTGTTTTAAGTAAAGGATCCTTATCAGCCACTCTTTCTGCTTTGTCAAGCTCAAGTCTGACTCCACTTGGCTCTAAAGTCTCTTAAAAATAGTTGTGGTTATTTATCTTACTCTACATCACAGAGCAACGCAGACTATCAGGTTAGTTGGAGGAGAACAAAGGAAATGAACGGGTCAAAGCTCTGACATGTTCAGACGAAAACCTCACACAAGTCCGCTTGGGTGAGAGTTATTACTGTGGTGCAACGAAATGCATATTTGCTAATTGTTTTGGGTTTGCTGTTTCTGTATCCTTGCCTGGCGGAGCTGACGGTGACGTTGTGAAGCTGTTTAAACACTCTGATGAGACGGAGGATTACAAGTCTGGAAAACAGGGAGGAGTAAACTAAGTGGCTGTTTAATAGGTAGCACTTTTCTCACAAACATATGGCTGAGCGCGCACACACACAGTCTGCCGCTCTAAGGTGATAACTTCTCCTCAGAACTTGCAGAATCATCACATAAAGACTTTATTTTCTGATTATATGTCACGGACACACAGAGCTCTCTTTCCACATCCACAGTGTAAACCAACAATCATTAAAAAAAAAAAGCTGATCCAGTGGTGGCTCTACATATCAGATGCTGTAAGTTTCCACTCACAAAGCTTCATTTTATTTCATTTAAAAAAAAAAAAAACAGGGTCTTTATTTAAAAATGTGAAGGTGTCAGAGATTCCTTCCTTCTGTGATGAAGACTCACGGCTTTTTCCTAAAAAATTATCGAGTCTTATTTATACGAGTCTCTTCCCGAGCAGCCAGAAGCCGAGCGCATCCTCTGTTACCTTTGCATCGTCCCGTCTGTGGCAGCCTCGGGAGTCACTGTGGATTTAAAAAAGTCCTCAGTGATCACTTCGTCTTTGCCCAGCCTCCGGACGCACCGGTGGACCACTCGGAGGACCTTGTGCAACCTGCGGTCCAGGGCCAACAGGTGGGGCTCTGTCAGGATGGGCCTTAAAGAGTCTTCCTGCAGGGACTCCCTCATCACATCACTGAGCCTGAACTCTGATTGGGCCAGGAGCTCAAGCCTTAGTAGTGTGGATTGCTTTATCCTGGGGGTAAGAGGACAGGGCAGAACACACGATCAACAGGAGAAGAGAAATTAGTTTCCTTAATTCCTTCACAGATTTTATTAAATTTTTTTTACTTATGCCCTTATGTACACAACTTCCATAGACTGAGTCATACTCACATGCAGCACTGGGACAGTGGAGACAGGATGGACATCTCATCTTTAGCGTGCTTCCCAAACCTGGTGCATAAACAATACACGTTAAACCCCGACAGCGAACAAAAGCAGCATCATTTAGTGCTCAGCAGCGGTTCTGTCTCACCCTCTGGCATTGTCCAAGTGAAGAAGGAAGCCTTCATCCCCAAACTTGGTAAAAATCTCATAGTGGTGTCTGTCCATGTTCCCTGTGACGAAGGCGTGACTTTAACGAGGGGAACAAATCTCTACACGTGTAGCTAGATTTCCGCAATATAAAATATCTGACGCTACATGAACAGTTTATAATGCAGAGGTAATGAAATACCTATGAGAAAGTCGAAGATGGACATGTCTATGATGTTTAGGAGCCTGTTTCCTGAGTTATAGGGGTACTGCTGCTTTATTGTGTCGCAGTAGAAAGGATTCACTTCCCACCTTTTGAAAGAAGCATAAACGAGAGGAAATTAAAAGGAGCCGATGGAGAATATTCTTTGGAAAATGAAGCAATTAAAATAAATTAGCCACAACTTTTTATTGCTCACTTTCAATGTGATGCTCCAGCAAAACAAAGGGGTTGATGTGTAACACTGTGTTACCTCCCTCATTTCTTAACACTCTGCAAGCATTCAGAACTGAGTAGACAGATGCTGTATTTTATTTTATTTACATCTTAACAGTTTAGTGCTTGCTTTGCCACATTTTTTAATTTCACAAGGCCCCAAATGTAATTAACTGGTAATAACTCTACAGACCTGTGGTAATTGCAGAATCTGGTTAGTCTTGCAAAAATAAGCAAAATCTTCCCTTTAAAAGGCATCAACTGGATGTAGGATGCTCTAAAATGCATTATACAGTACAATGTTAATATGTTATTACAATGATGTAACCAGATAACAGAGTCAGGAGGCCTCTCATTTATTTTGTGTGACAAAGTCACTGAGGTGTTTTAATGATATAAAACAGGAAGTGGTTTTCATTTGACTTGTGCAATCTGACTTTGGAGGCCTTAAAAATAATGGATGCTATAGTAAATAAAAGAGTCTTTGAAATCTTGCACTCTGATTTATGGAAAATGACACTCATGTTTTAGTAGCAAGAAATATCCATTAAATTAACTGCATATACACAGCAGAAATATTGTTGTCTTATTATTATTATATTTTCCTGAATTCCACCGCCACTACTTATTTCTGTTTAAAGTGAACAAAACTATAATATTCTATATCAGAATTAAAAACTTAAATGGTTAGTTTTATAAAGAATTGTGATCGGAGTCACAGAACAGTAACCACAGCAGCAATTAGTAGCAAAAAAAAGAAAATTATTATTGTTCCAGTTTTCAAAAACCGGCAGGATGTGATGGACACCACTTTCTTGGAATGACTTGAGGACATCTGTTCCTGCAGGATGGAGCCTTAATTTTGTCCTCAGTGAGCTTCCACAGATTCTCGACTGCATTAAGATAAAGACTCTGAGACAAGCGTCTCATTATTTTAACGTTATCAGGTTGAAGGGAGCGGTTTTAGCTGCTTTGCAGTGTGACAGAGTACATCATCGTCCATAAAAATTGCTGACTGATTGGAATCTAGGCAGGACAGGAAGAGTGTGTTGGTTAAGGAGCTTCTGATAAATGTGGAATTTATTGCTTCCTGTCTGGATAAACTAAATGAAACTGACTCTCATAACTAAAGTGATGTTTGGACCGGTTCTCTGTTGGCAAGATTTGGCCTAACCTAAGTTGATGACAGGCTTGGTCACTGGAAAACAGACTTTAAGTCTAAAATCTTGCAGGCAACAGTGGACTGTGTGCCAAGAATGAACTTGAATGCACTGTTTACCAGTGAATTTACAAGCATTCTGCATAATAACTGGTGTCAGTAAAGCTGAAATCATTTAAGAATTTGGCTCGTGCATCAACCAGCTTGTCTTGAAACTGCTGAAAAATTCATCCCTTCAGCCTCAAGCTGAACAACTGCCATCAACAACCACCAGCTCACCATTTTGCAGAATGCTTGCTGGCAGTTAAACAGTTTTGTGCTGCATTAAAAAAAACGAGGTCTTACTCCTCCCGTCCGGTGAAGGTGTAGGAACGGATCCACGGGCTGGGGATGGAGATGCGGGGAGCAATGCTGAGTCCCGGCAGGTAGGCGGACAGGGAGCCCTCCAGCAGGTCGGGGCTCCCGCACGCTGCATATTCTGTCTTGCACACATACAGGCACTTGGCAAAGAAACAAGTGTTGTTTGCTGTTTGGGAAGCAGAACAAAAACGGAAGAATGCAAAATGAGTTTTTCTGTTCACTTCCGATTACATGCTTTCCAATCAGCTCTGCCTTTCCCTCTAGCTGGATGCCATATCAACAGCAAGGAAAAACACAAACAAACATCAAACTGAGTAAAAAATAACTCGCGGATCATCTTAGCTTCACGCAGACATGCTTGTTTGCAAAGATATGCAAAGGGCAGAGATAAACAAGCTCCCAATCAGATGCACAGCTACTGAGAAACACTATTCATGTGTCAATCAAGTATTTGAACTATTGTAAAGGAGTTTATATTTAACATACAGGCATAACCGTTGAGTCTAATCTAAAGGTATTACTTTGAGGAACTGATGTGGGGTTTTTTTTTACCCGGGGAGGTGAAGAACACAGCTCGTAGGTCTTCATTCTGGGTTACTTTTAGGACTTCACTAGTGATGTTCACCAGCCTGCCAACCACTGGAGGAACTCTCCGGAAGTCTAGGATCCTAGAAAATATATTGATGTGATTCAGAGGAAAACCTTTTACTCGTGTAGGGAGACAGCTCGTGCTGGCATAAATATTAATGCAGTGTAAACCTTCCAAAGGTGATGGTAGTCTTATCTAACTTTAAATCCTCATCTCACAGGAGCCCACGCTCCACTTTCACTGATTTTACTGATTCTTATCAGTGAATGAGTCCGCTTGACAGCCGCCGTGCTGTGTAATCCAGCTGGCTGCGTTCATATAAACTATCGAGAGCTTGTACTCCCCAGAGGCAGAGTTTTAGTCATGTCTCGCAAATAGTAATCAAACAACAATCAGCGTGTCATGCCGAATTGCTGTTTCTAAAATGGTTGGCATTCCCCAGCCCCTGATTGCGAGTGATAATGATGAGGGCTTCTGGCAAGTGAGACACAACGAAGAGAGAGAGGCAACACACTGCCACAGATTACACACATAGCAAATTAAAATTTAAAAAAAGAAAACAGGAACAGGAGTTGTACAACATTCTCACTTTTTAAAGAATAACTGATAAAGTATGAGCAGATAAGGAGAAAAGGCACTGTTTGAGAGTAATTACAGTAATTGTTCGAGCTGTTGACGTGGTGCTGGAGTTGTTTTCTGTCTGTGACTTAACACTGTGTGTGTGTGGGTCTGTTAATGATACCGTCTAGTTCAGATGAGTGAATCACCTCGCCTCAGCTAATGTGTAATTGCATAAAGATAAGTGTGTCCTCATCTGTGTCCAAACACTGTGGTTCGAACTGATCAGCAAGTTGGGAAATCTGAGGGTGTGCCAAAATGTTGCAATCTTTTTCGAGGCTCCATGATACATTCGTTCGCACAGGGGGACCTGTTTTTTTAGACTTAATTGTTGGAGACGGTTTGGGATTTTAAGGATGTTTTCGAATCTCGCTATTACAAGAATGCTGCCACATCGTCTCTGAGGATTCTTTAATTTCATCACTTTCTCTCTAAGACATAATGGATGGATCCATAAATCTAAAAATGGATTATTATTATAGGGTCTTGACCTTACAAAATCATAAGGGCCTTTAGATGACTGTTGTAGTGATTTGGCGCTATAGAAAAAAACTGAATTAAATTGGATTCATTTTTGGTCAATTTTAGGATTTTTGTTTTATACGTTTTAGAAAGAGTTTCACAAAGTTTAGACCCGATCCTAACATCAGGATGTAAACTTCAGCATGGAAATGGAAAAATCTAAAATAAGAATTTTGTGAAAGGTCACTTGGGGCAAATTCTTTAATTTTCATCTGCATGTCTGCAATTTGGGTCCGCAAAACTGCCAGCCACAAATTGATACATGACACTTTGATGTTAACACCGGCAGTTGTAGTTGCTAGACACATCTGCCAAGTGCTTCTTAGCTTATTCAAGTAACTAAAATGTATCTCTCGACCATGTTTGCAGTACCTTTTGGAGCATTTTTAATGCAAGTAGGCTATTTATTAATTAGCACTAATTAGCAAACATTTGTGTATGTGGATGCAGCTTGCTAGCCTAGCTAGCTAGCATTTGGGATAACTAAGAATTTTGTCACCTCCCTCAAATGCAATTTTTTTCTGGCTTCATAATAACAAAATTGAGCCTTTAGAATAGAAGTTAAAAAATGTGATGTCATGCATCCATCTTTTATATACAGTCTATCGTTGAGTGTCCAAATACTGTCATCTAACCATGCGGATTTTAAGCTTGTTTGTTTACTATATTCACATTCTTAGTGTAACCAATCACAAACCAAGGTGGAGCTTACCCCAGCTGTCTTAAGGTAAGAGGTGGGGTACATCCTGGCCAACACAGACACTCACATTTACACCTATGGGCAATTTAGAACCACAAATTAACCTAACCCCACTAATAGCATGTTCTTTGGACTGTGGGAGGAAGCTGAAGTACCCACACAGACATGGTGAGAATGTGGAAAGTCCACACAAAAAAGGCCATGGCCAGATGGTGGATTAAAACCCAGGAACTTCTTGGTGTGGGGCAACAGTGCAAATCATCGCACCACCATGCTGCCTGCTGTGATGACATCAGTCACTGAAGTTATTTAGAGGCACAGAGGTGGCAGAGCCTAGCTGGCATACAGCTAGAGGCAGGGTACACCACAGACAGATAGCCAGTCTATTGCAGTGTATTGGCACTGCAATAGACTGGCTATCTGTCCACAGCTGTCACTCACATTCATACCTTCTGGCTATTTAGACTCACTAATTAACCTAACATGCAAGTCTTCTGACTGTGGGAGGAAGCTGGGGCTGGCTTTTGGTCATTTTTATGGATTATAATGAAATCTGGATCAGATGTTATCGTTCCCCTCAAGAAATGAATTGGATAATTGACTAAGAAAAAAAGAAAATGAATCAAAGTGATAAATAAGCTTTTTTTCCTCCCATTTGGTCGCATTCGTCCTCCCTCCAAAAACAGTCATAGTACCTTTATATATACAAGGACGTAACTGAGATCAATAAAATAACATGTGTGCAATCAACACTAAAATTACCCCCAGCAAGCCAAGCAGTCATATAACCACAGTGAGAGGACACTAAAATTACCCAGTCTAACAGCAATGACCGAGAAGACGTGAAAACAGTGAGGGATAATGAGGCTGCACCTGTCCAGATGAAAAGCAGCAATCTCTGCATTGTGTCTCTGGAGGTCAACGAAATAGAAGACGTCTTCTGGAGTCTCCTCGTCCCTCTGCTGCCTGACACACACACACACACACACACACACACACACACACACACACACACACACACACACACACACACACACACACACACACACACACGTGCACGCACACAGAGCGATCAAACTGTCAGTTCCAACACTCTGCAATATATAATCAAGACATTACAGGTGGCCAACTCGAGGCTTTTGACTGACATAAATTCACACAGAACATGACATAGCATGCTATTACAGTACACAGTCTATGTTACCTAACTCAGCATTTCATGTTTTTGTGTGATTTCATTGATTTCACCAACTGAAAATAACCAACTAGATTTCCTCACCTCATTGGTTTAAACATGGCTTTAGCTAGGTTGCGCATTTTCAGGGCCAGTTTCAGGTGATGTCCGCTGGGCTTCACCACTGTGGGAAGACACACAGAAACATGATGTGTGGTGCGAGATCGAGACGTTTTTGTGTACCACAACATTTGCCCTACATGACTTCCACTCCACACTTATCTCAATGTTTTTGGCCAGGGAAAAGCAAACAGTGAGCAGCATGCAAACTGACTCATTATTTTAAGATTTTAGATTTGCAAAATGTGAATCATTGTCTGGCCTCGCCCGAGTAATAAGGTAATTGGATGCACCCTGCGCTTTCTCTGACTGGCTCCATATTGTGTCACAGCAGTAGTCCAGATCAGCACATACAAGCACCCCCCTCCCCACAGTGCTCAGTGAAACTCCAGGTTCTTAATAGTTAACAATCAAGCAAGGTTTATAATATAAAACCATTTCTGGAAATGACTCAACGCGAATCCAACTGGCACAAACAGCTTCTGTGGCCGATGAATTACGTCGCTCTTTGGTGACTGAAATAATGAGAAGGTAAAATTTAAACTGTGGGGGGTAGCGATTGTTTTGTTGCTTGTTTCTTCTTGGCAGTGAGTGATGTTTGTGTGGCCATGCACTTCACTGCGCAGGGATGCTGACAAAGCACAGACGAGACAGGTCAGACAAGTCAGCGTGGAAGAAGAAGAAACGTAGCTGGGAGAAAAATTTTACATATAAAACCAATAATGAGCTATTTTTCCCCCTTAATGTTTACATTTCTACCTGCGACGCTTTTACAGCACTTGCTTAGTGAACAGCTCAGTAGCATCTATTGTTTGGCACGTCACTAACTTTCAATTATCCATCCGTAGCTTTGGTTTGCGTGCTGCTCAGAAGTAAAGTAGGAGATGGCAGCGTAGGTGGTAAGAAACGCTGGCTTCCCTCGGCGCGTGCAGACATCAAACGCTTAATTAGGAGCTCTGCCTTTGAACGCAGACTAATTCCTGGGTTTTATTTGCCCCCAGAGCAAAGTGTCTTATACAGAAAGACAAATCTGGATTTTGGTGCCAATAGAAAAACCAAAAATCCTCACTATCACAAAGGCAACAGTGTGTTTGTCTCTCATGGTACTGCCAAGCAGAAAAGGCAGAGTGAGAGAGAGGCAGACAAACAAAAAGAGAAACAAAGAGGCTAGTGAGAAATCAGACTCATGCGGTTGCACAACATGAGATATGAGGTAAAGAAAATAAAAGCCCAAATCCCCGAATGGATAAAAGGCTCATTACAGGTGGCGATGACGTTGTCATACCTTGGGTGCAATCACACGCTCCTTTTAGGGCTTTCTCATCTTGAGTGTAATCTGTAAGACAATGAACTTGTTAGGTAATAAATTAGCACACTTAGTGCAGGGAATGTACCTGTCTAATTCCAGAAAAGTAATGGGTGCTAGATTTGCCATCTGCATAAAACGCTAGCTGAACAGTCCTTACTGTAAAAAACATTAGAGTCCTGTGCTGTAAAGGAGCTTTACAATACAATACAATCAGCTGTTTGGTTGCTCTTGTACTGATATTATATTATATCTTTCCTACATCTGTCCTATATTAACAGAAGCGTTTTTCATTGCATATTTATTCAATTATACTGCACTACATGTAAAATTCCACCCAGTTCACAAAATTAGACCCCATGAGGGATATGACAGTACAGCATAAACACAGGAAGCCGATAATCTTTCCCTGACATCATCGAGCTAGACGCTCCAAATCCCATCTGACCTTCACCTGCACTGATGACTGTCATGCTCTGCATGTCCTTGATAAGTTGAAGGACAGTAGGGTCATCACGGGAGTACAGAGCATAGCGGTTTATTCCCAGGTGGAACTTCAGCCAGCTGGTATCAGGGTCGTAGGTCACCTCATGATTAGTCACAGTGATGTTAGCCAGAGCCGCTGCCAGACTGTAGAGCTTCATATGTCTGAGGAAGACGAATAACACATAGGACAGATGTTAGCTGTGGGATACAGGATGCTGTCAACTCCCTATTATCAGAGCCCTAAATAAATGGTTAACATATGTAAACACATCAATTTTCTGTAAAGCCATTGTTAATCCTATGTTATTTAAAACAACAGAGTAGCTGATTTAAAGAGATGCTTACACTGAACCTAAGATGACATGCTTAAAGCAAAGGAAAGAAAAACATGTTGTGTTATAAAGTACTTGTTCTATTTACCACTTTACTCCTGCCTCCATTAGTCATTTATAGTCAGCCAAGTTTTATTAGTCTCTTATATACAGGCTTTTTACTGTTTCTAAATTGAGTTTTAACAAATCTAAACTGCCCAGCCCCCTTTCCCCTCCAAGTAGGAATAAGAATAAACTGATACCAAAAGAAATACTGTCTGTGGTAAGAGGGGCACCACATGACAAGGGCTGACCACAGTGAGTGGGATTGCCATTTCTCCACCCAAACAAACTCCATCACAGACCGGATAACAAAATGAGATAATGGAGCAAAGCGCTAAGAATAGAAGTTTGTTTTTCTGTCATTCCTACCACCTCATTCATTTAATTTGACATGACACAGAGTAATCAGGCCACTGGACAAGTGCAGACAGCAGAGCGTGTATCCAAACACACACTGTGGGAAACAGATAAGTCACGAATGCACACAACGAATGCAGTAGATGTGATGTTTAGACGCTGTTGCAATATTTTGCAATAACAAGCCTGTGAGCTGCCTTTTTTTTAGTGCACATTTGTAAGGCAGCACAGCGGGGAGATCCATTGCTCATAATTCTTCTTATTTTCCACTGTGAGAGCCCAATATCTATATCTCTCTGAGGGAAACAGACAGACAGCCTCACAAGCCAAGACGGCTACAACTCCCAAAGATTGAGATGGGCCCCGGCAGTTTTAAAAATCCTTGTTTACCTTAAAGAAACCGTTCCAGATGCTGGCTCTCAGAAGTGACGTGTTTGTCAGGGTTTTCTGACCCAGCCCACATGACACTGGAGTTTTTATGACGCACAGAATTGTCTACAGATCCGGATGTCTGTCTGTGGGTGTATGCCTGTCACCACGAACAAAGTGCATCCAAGTTCATGGATATGTGTTTGTGTGTGTGCCTTGGGTGGGTTTGGCCCCAGTGTCACTGACCCTGCCTCCTGACCACAGTCAAGCCTCAACACGTGCTACCACAGTGGGAACTCTGAGCCAAAACGAACACGCAATTTAACAATAAAGTGAAGTAACTCCGTCAAGTCACGCATTGCAAAATCAGTGGCATTATTGTCACAACAAACATTATCTTAATTTAGAATGATGAAACATGACACCAGAAACTGACCTTTCCCAGTGCGACACCTTCCTCCTATAGTAGTCAATCAGCTGTTCCACCTGCAGCAGTCTCTCTTCTGGCCCCAGAGCCGGAGTCTGGATGTTGTATAGAGGGTGAGAGAAAAGCCTCACCAGTTTTGAGCCTCCGTACGCAGGCTCAGACGTGGTGCCGTCCAGGAGTGGTGCAGAAGTCCAGTTGGAGAGCTGCGGCGTGGCCAGACCTCCCTGGCTGGGGGGGAGGGTGAGTTTGTTGGGGCCACATGAGCAGGAGTGTCCCGATGTCAGGCCCTTGCTCCGCATCTTTGGCAAGAGGATGAAGTAGAGGTCGGCGGAGAAGACGGCCGTGAGGGTCACAGCTAATAAGATGCGATCTCTTCTCATCATTGAAACAGAAGGAGGGGGGTATAGGGGGGGCAAAGAAAGCTGAGCAAAGTCCTGGCTATGTGCTGCTCGGGACTGTGTGAGGCATCACTTGTAGTCTCCCTCCAGTCTCGCACACACACACACACACACACACACACACACACACACACACACACACACACACACACACACACACACACACACACACACACAGTCAGCCGGGCAGAGGCAAGCAGTCACAGGTTGGTCCAAGTCTCTCTCTCTTTCTGTTCTCTATCTGTGTTTCAGTCTGTTTCTTCCAGCCTCACTTTTCCTCCTCCTCCTCCTCCTCTCTTGGCAGCTACTGAAGAAAGTGCCGAGCTGAGAGCGAGCATGTGCTAGCAGCAGTCAGTGACAGTCTGGCTGCTTCCAGGGACCTGCTGCTCAGAGGAAGAGCGAGAGAGAGCGTGTGCAAGTGTACATATAAGCAAGAGCGAGAGAGAGAGAGAGAGAGAGTAGAGCGTGTGGGTGTGCATGTGCAGGTATGTACACAAACATCAAATTACAGGTTAGCAGAGGGAGAGAGTGGCGAGTGCAGATGGGGGTGCAGAAAGCACAACTCTCACACACTGTTGGAGAGCAAAGTCCTCGGAAGCAACACAACGCACTTCTGCTTATTACAACAGATTTGAATAAAACCCCGTCCAGCTGGCGTGGCGGGTCTAAGGCAGTGCCAGCGCTTGTGCGCAGGTCCAGGTCCGGTTTTCATTATCGTGTGTTTAAGCTGGCCGCCTTCCTGCGTGATTTCTGACAGGAAGATTTAAATCTACATGTTTAAAATGCACAGGTGTAGAAATGAGTTAAGGTGGCGTGACTGTGCTATTTGCCTTGCCATCCTTTCTTTTTCTTTTTTCCCCCCAAGAGGGGTGTGGAGGAAAGTTTCCCTTCCCTATCTTATCTTCTTGTCTCCACCCTACTCCTCCTCATGAAGTCCACTTTCACTTCTTGTCAAAGCTCATTACGTCCTCTCATCTTCTCTTCATCGTCTGCGCTCCTTGCTCGTTTCTTTCTCTCTCCTTTTCTTCTTTATGTTGCCTCTATTTTTGCCTCCTTTTATGCTACAGACCTCCAGTCTGTCTCGCTCCAGGCAAAAACTCCCAGCTGCGCTTTCCTTCCTGCTGTAGTTCCCACACACGACTCCTTCACCTCTCTTGCCCTGAACCACACTGATACAAACGTTCATAAAAGGCAGCGCAGGAGGGAAAAAAGAAGTTGTTGCACAACTTGAAATGAGGAAATGAAAAGAAATCAAATACCTCACTGTGTTAGGACACTTTTCCTTATTCTTTGTCTTCCTGATTCCTGACTCACAAAGTCTGCTTGTCGCTCACGTCAACCGTAAAAGCCCTAGGCAGCTTTATAGTGAAGCAATGTAAACCTCACAGGGCTTTTCCCAGCCTGCATCGGCACTGTTGTGGTATTTTGGAACATCTGTCGTCTGCTTGGCTGTATGTGTTTGTGTGTGTGTGGAATTCTGGCAAAGTGATGTGTTGATGTCTGGGAGCAGCTCTCCAGGGTGTTTTACCCTCTCAGAAGAGAAAGCAGGGCGAGAGAAGCTGTTGCTGATGTTGGAAATCAGTGACAGGAAGCTTTAACCTGCCAATTAGCCAGACTGTAGATGAGCTTTGCCACTACAACCACAGTTTCCTTTTTTTTTGGGTCTTTTTTACGAGTCAAAGAAAAGGGGATGCTGTTGTCTAAAAGCAGACACAATACTATGCAAAAGTTTTGTGCCACCATTTCTAGAACCACTCATTCCTTTATGTTTTGCAAGGAAAATGAGAAATAGGTGCAACACAAACTTGCATGGGAATACAATATCTAAGGGAAAAATATAGTTTGTACAATTCTAACATTGAAAGCCAAGATTTGGCATGACTACATTTATTCTTCAACACAGCCTAAAGTCTCTCAGGCAAGCGTTCTTGTATTTTATGTCATGTTTCTTTTCTTTTCTTCACTGGTGATGTGCTTGGCATCATTGTCATGCTGAAAAACGAAGCCATTGCCAGTCAAATGGTATTGCATGGTGGATCAAAATCTGATGGTACTTTTCCGATTCTATAATTCCATCAATTTTAACATCTCCACCACTGCCTGAGATAGAGCCCCAAACCACAACAGAGCCTCCGTCGTGTCTTAGAGATGGCTGCAGACACTCTGTTCTTGTGTAATTTGGCATCCCTCAGCCTTTTCTCCCCGTTTTCCTTCCTTAAAAATGGCTTCTTGACAGCCACCCTTCCACTGAGACCATTTCTGCTGAGTCTTCAATGAACAGTAGATGGATCAGCTGAAGGACCAGATGCATCTCTCAGGGCCTGTGTCAGGCATTTGCTGGATTTGTTTTTCTATTTTTTAAGAACATGACTTTCAGATACTGTTAATCTGTAGTAGATGTATGCAGTATGTAGTATGCAGAATTACAAGAAACATGAACTTGTGCTGCCAGAACAGCCCTGACCCAGGAAAGCATGGACTCCATAAGACAAATGATTCTGGGTTTATTTGTATTCATACCACAGAAACTGCCCTGAAAACTCAACATTTGTGTTTTCTGCCACTACTTCTTTTGCCCTCCATTTCTCCAGTCTCCTCAAATTTTTTAAGAACACACTTCACACCATGCTTTAAATCATCTTGTTGGTGTAATAATATTATTTTATACTGATCAAACTCTTTTTATCTTTGACAATTTTTACAGAGTCAGGAAAAAAAAGTTTTTTTTATGTTACTCTGAAGATGGTCAGGTACTAGGACTCAACTGAAAATGAGTGAAAAAGCAGTCAATGTCCAAATAAAACCTTCAAAAGACTTTCAGAACATTTGGAGAACTATTGCTAAAAGCAACACCTCCTAAACAAATGAGAGTGGCTCAAGACTTTTGCACAGTATTGTATTTTTACATTACGTATTTGCGTAAAGAGTACAAGGAGAGGTCACATTTTTCATAACTGAATAAATCATCTATTTAAGTTTCTCCTGGTTGTACTTAACTTTTAAGGCAACAGTCTTATTGGAAGCTTTCAAGGCAACAAAATGAAATTCAAGCCATATTTATGCTTTTATGCCAACGCATAAAAAAGACAGGAACGTTAAGTTGTAATGACTTAAAATCAAACCATCCGTGTTCATGAGCAGGCTGGAGATATTTCTGACAACACATTTGGTGGAGTTCACTCATGCACTGTTGACTTGAAGATGCTGGAGGGGGCAAAATGCTCTGCGGATGACTTGCCCTGTTTGTCCAAGCTGTGTCTGTTCGCATTTATCCCCGGGAAGCACACTAGGGAAGAAGCTCTGAGCATGCCTCCACCCCCGCTTGAACATTCATACCGGTACTTAAACTAACCCAGTTCTTCAATAACAGGAAAAGTGCGTGCAAAGATGTTTCAAAATCGAATGTATGAAGAAAACACATGAAAATAGGACATTGAGTCTTGTGTCACCAATTTCTGCAATTTAGCCAAACTGTGATGATAAGTACAGGGTGGCTTTTGTTGAGATAAAGCGATGCGATGGCTCTGATGTTTTCCTGTCTAGATGACTGTTTGGATGACCTAGAAGTATCATATCAGGAAGCTTCAAATTATCTGCAAAGAGCTGCAACAAGTCAGACAGCTAGACTTCATTTAAAACTACTTCAGCTCTCTGTCCTTCCATAGTTATATATCATTCTTTTTGCTATAGCTTAGCATAAAGTGGGGAATTACAGCGAAACAGCTCAGCTTTTTCCAAAGGTAACAAAATGCTAAGCATCCCACTATACTGTACAAAAGCGCATAATTTCTTCATATTTTGCTAGGAAAATGGGAAATAGATACAAACACAAATGGAAATAGAGTATAGTCATTTCCTGGGAGGACGACTCTAAGTTGTACCCATTCAAAAAACAAAAACAAGAATAGCACAGAGAACAATCCCACCCCAACCTCCATAAAGTTATTTCTCATTGTTACACATTGTGAGCTTTTAGAGGTGCTGATTAGGCAAATTTCAATACTGTTGCACAGAGCCAGGCAATCCATTTACATAATTTACACTCTACTATGCTAGGCTAGCACACCACCATCACAGTGTTGATATTTCCCAATGTGTATTTTTTTCTTTTTGCATATAAAAGAAGTATATTATGAATAAATGGGCCAAACAACAGACATTAGTTTGCAAACATTAAAGTGGAATAAGACGAAAGCTGAAAGCGAGGGACAAAGGGCAAAAAAAATAATACAGCATATGAAATGCAGAAGAGACAGTGCAGTGACACTGAAAATCCTTCCAGCACAGTGAGTTCATCGCATATTCAAAAGGACATATTCAATTTGCTGTTTCAAAATAACTTCATAAAAGGAACACAAAGGAACAATGTTCACGTTTGAATCTCTTTCTACATCTGACTCACTTTTTTCTTTCAGACGCTGCACGCTGAGCTTTGAGCTGCCAGTCTTATTTTGATAAAACACACAGCCGATTGTGGGCAAATCTTCAATAAAGCCTCCTGGAGAAGGAATGAGTGAAAGAAAAGAAGAAAAAATCAAAACCAGACTTTTCAATATCAGAAAACACAAATATAAGACTTCACAGATCGATATCGGGAAGACATTTTTCAGCATTCTTAATTCAGATCACAAATAAAGACGTTAGATTAATCAGTGCAGGGCTCCTTCTTCTTGACCTCTCAACGGTCAGTCCACATGAACTGAACTGGCAGCTACAGGAAAAAACATCCTCCATGTCTAGGCCACAAATGCACAATGTGGTAGTTTTATGAAAGGGACAGGGCTGGCAGAAGAAGAAGAGGGCGAGAGAGGATGAAGAAGATCAACAGAGGGAGAAAAGCAAGAAAATCAGAAAAGACAAATTTCTCACCAGATGCATCCTAAACAGAGTAGCAGAACTCATTTCTTGCTTCTGTTTCCGTCCCATTTTACTTTCCCATCAATCAAGCTCTTTTGGAAAACTTTAGACTGACTTCGGTTAAAAAGGAGGTGAAACCGAGCTGTCGCATTCCTGCAAAATTGATCGAGTCTTTTATAGCTGCATGTGCTGACCAATGCTGACCAGTATATCTGTGTTGTCCAGAAACCTAGACTACAAAGCTACAGTAGCTGTGATCTATAATATACCCCATTTTATTGTCTGTTTTGCTCTACATGGAACCATAATTTACACATCGTGTTCAATGCAACTTGAAACTAGCAAATGAAAGCACAACATAATTAGAGAAACATGAACAGTGGGTGCATTTTTTCATAAACTTCAAGACAATTAGAAAGAAGAGGAGTCGCCCCCTGCTGGACAACAAATGCACGTTTATGCCACTTCCACTTTGGCCTTACTTTTCAGATCTGGAAGCCTTGTCTGTTCACCTGCTGTAATATAAATTAATACAAATATCTAGTCATCACATGGCAGCAACTTTTTGCATTTAAGCATGTAGACATGGTCAAGACAACATACTGAAATTCAAACCGAGCATCAGACTGGAGAGGAAAGGTGATTTAAGTGAATATAAACGTGGCATGGTTGTGTGTGCCAGACAGGCTGCTCTGAGTGTTTCAGAAACTACTGATCTACTGGGAGTTTCCAACACAACCATCTCTCAGGTTTACAGAGGATGCTTCAAGAAAGAGAAAATATCCATTTAGCGACACTTGATGTCCTGTTGATGCAGGATCAGAGGACAATAGCCAGACTTCTTCAAGCTGATAGGACAGCAACAGTAACTCAAAAAAACACTTGTTACAACCAAGGTAAGAAGAGCGTCCCTGAATACACGACATAATGAGCTACAGCAGCAGAAGACTACACCAAATATCACTGATGTTACCACAGAAGAGGAAGCTGAGACTCTGATGAGTCTTGATTTCTGCTGTGACATTCAGATGGTGGGATCAGAACTTCATCCTGCCTCGTATCAATATTTTCCTGGCAAATTTTTGGTCCCTCTTGGTCCAATATCCTCCATATTGTTGCTGAACACGGTCATCTCTTTATGATCACAGAGTAGCCATCTTCTCCAGGCTGTTTCCAGCAGGATAACATGTCATGTCAGTTCACATCATCTCAAACTGGTTTCTTGAATGTGACAGTCAGTTCCCTGTACTTAAATGGCTTCCACTTACCAGATCCAGTCCAACAGAGCACCTTTAGGATGTGGTGGAACAGGAGTTTTACATCAAAGATATTTAGCTAAGAAATCTGCAGCACCTTCATGATGCTGTCGTGTTGATATGGACAAAAATCTCAGAGGAATGTTTCCAGCACCCTGTTGAATTACAGCAGTTCTGAAGGCAAAACGGGTCCAACCCAGTACTAGCAAGGTGTATTTAATAAAATGCCCTATGAGTGTATATTCTCATTTTCCAAAAAGCAAGCTACACGTGACATGGGCGAGGGTGGTGGTCATATTGCCATGACAACAAGAAGCAACAGCCAGGCGTGATTAGTGATTAGTGAATGGTCAAATAATTGTAAAATATAGGAACCCAGGGTTTGAACATATTTTATATCTGTATTTTGAACATCGTCCCATTTAAAAACAAAAACAAATGCAGTACTATGAATGTTTTCCAGGTGAGAGTGTTTAAAAATTTCCAGCATTTAAACTATATCACGTATTCTTTCTTGTTTATGACTGCTGCCTTTCACCACACCATGAGGTTTGGCTGCTTTGAAGAACTACAGACTTTGACATGGTTGGACAGGGCATCATTTGTCCTCATTCTAGTCTAGTATACCAAACTATTTTTACCATAAAGACTGGAAAAAAACAAACAAACCCTCAAACAAAACACCAGCAGTTTTCTAGTAATTCCCCAACCAAGGTACAGATCACCAAGCTGATGTGTTAAGTAGTGAGCATTATTGGTTCATTGAGCACATTTTGTTACCTTTGGAGAGAGCTTCCAAATTCACACAGCTTTTATGAAAAGTTCAGCTATTTGGTTGCTGTAGCTTAATATTTTTAGAATAGCAATGGACAATATTAATCATCTCATGGAACATTTGGCAACAATGAATTTCCAAAAATGTGGAACTATTCTTGTAAGTTCGATTTGCAGAATTTTTGGCATTTGTCTGGGACAGAGTGGATAGAAAAAGGATGAAAAAGATGAGTTATTTCTTACTGCAGACACAAGACACCAACAGAACATAAAATAAGGTATTCATGAAGCTAGCAGGAGCAGAAGAGAGGGGATAAGATCAAGTAATCAGCACAAATCTCACCAGCAGGACCACCTGAGTCTGAAGAGACAAGAAACAGCCAATCAGCAGCGATTGCTGTGGTCGATGTCCTCAAAGAGTCCTCTCCTCTCGTAACACAAAGCTACTGTCTGGCAGAGGTCCTCACATGAATACTGAGACACGCATAGACAGGTACAGATGGAGGATGAAAAACTGTGTTTGCATGAGGGAGGGGTAGCTAAACAATAGAGCTAAATATGACAAATGCACTCAGCAGCAGCTGATGTTGTCCTCCCAGGTTACCATAGGTTGCTGAGGTTGCTCGTGGTCATTCACTCCTGCTTGGGTGGATGAAGCTGAAAGAGGATGGATGACAAAAGACAAAGAAAAGTGGGTAAAAGCATACATGTGTATGTCTGCCTGGGTGTGTGTGCAGAAAAAGCACAGCTAATCGCTTATTTTGGCAAGTCCTGAGCAATGGCAGACTGTGAGAGGAAAGTGTAGGAAACGTCTCGCAGATACACACCCTCACACACCAACCTTGAGTATTTGTGGGTTTTTTTAAAGAAAAAACATTCTGGCCTGTGTGTCTAAAGGAGAACATTGCCCAAATGTTCCAGAGCCGAGCTCCAAACTTTGCAGGAGGAGAATGTGAAGAATGCTCTGACTCTTCTCTTCATAATGTTCAGAAATTGGACATGATAGAATCTGAGTATCAGGTTAGATTAGCTTAGAAGGTCATCCTGACCTGCACTGTTTAACCCCTTTTTATGAACATTGTCAGCAGCAGCTGTGCAAACTCACATATGTGTGCAGAAGGTTATCTGATGAAATGGCTAATTACTGGAAGGGGTAGCCAAATGTTACTGGAAACGGCCTTGATTGTATGTGTGTGTGTGTTTACCTTCAGAACACCATTCTTCCTGTGAAGTCTGATCACGGCTAGTAGGGTCAGGTACTTGATTTTGGACGTCACTGCCTTCCATATTTTCATCTTCAGTCCTCCTCTCTTCTCTCAGATTGTTCCGTGTATTCCTGAGAGTGTCAGAGCAAAACAATACCAGTGTTTACTTGAGATATGGGTTTGCCAATTTCATGCACGTCAAGCTCCTGATAGACAAGACATGGGTCAGTGATCCTATTGGATGAAGATTTGTCACAGAGGCCGATATCTGTGAGGATGTTTGTTGTTAGATTTGATTCAAACCAGAGCTGTTACTGCTCTCGATCTCTGTGGTGAAGCATTTGAGTACTCTGTGTGCTCCTTCTGTGTGTGTGTGTGTCTGTGTGTGCGTTTGTGCGTGCGCTGCTTTAGTGGATGAGTTAAAACTGACATAATGACTTCAACATATGCAAGATTTCAACTTCACAACTTTACAAGCTAATAAGTGCCGGCAGAGCATTTTTATTGTGATAAGCAGTTGACATTAGTGGTAAAATGAGGCTAAAGATACTTTAAAAGTTAATTGGTACCATCTGTGACGCAGTTACATACATGAAAAACTGCTATATTGTGAAGTTACGATGTTTACACTTGCTGTGTCAGATATAAAAGATGAATTCTCAAAGTTACAATAACTGAGTGACAATTTAGGGAGCCAGTGTTTGATTTATGGCTGCACAGTAAAAATGCCCTAAAGGATGGTGCCTTATGTCAGTAGTTGTCACTTCTGTACATGTTTATAATCATTGCTGAGGTGGGAACTACATTTTAAAAATCCAACTCTATTAATTAGGGCTATAAAGGTTTAGTCAGCTAGGATGACTCGAATGGAAGAAAACTGTTTCCTAGGTCTCAGTCTGTGCAGCTATATGCATAGTATGACCTGCACTGTGGTTGAATGAGGTATGGTGTGTTACATTACTTCCTCGTTGAGCTTGCTGGGCTGGAATAATGGAAAAATCCTGGTCATACTGCTGGGTTAAAACCTGGTAAGCAAACATGTAAGCTGCTTTGTGAACCTGCCCTTACAACCAGAGTATGCTAAAGGACACTTGCGTGTTGTCTAGTGCTCTGTGGGTTGCTGATTAAACCACCCACAGAATTTGAAGCCAAAGTGGCAGCAGCAGAGAGTGGTGAAGTGCCATCCATATAAAGAGTATAACTGACAAGAAGCTGCTTGAATGAGTGCTAAAACTCAGAACTGAGTTATTATTTTCCACTTCAAGTTCTGTTGTATCAAAGTTAATGGGATTTTATTATTATTATTATTATTATTATTAATTTCTCTGTCTGAAATAAGGTCTGTCTTTAATAAAAATGTAGGAGATTTTCCAATTTTGTTCTATAATATAAAATCTATAAAAACAAAACAAACACAATTTTAAATCTTTTACACTTCCCAAACCTGTAGTTTGCTAAAAAAGAAAAAAAAGAAAAAAAAAAGAAGTGGCTAAATGAGGTTATGGATGTTATTAGGCCTATTAAACATCATCACAGTCATTGACTATATATAAAAGATGGCCTCATGGTAAGTTATTACTTAATGTTATAGTAGCAAGCTGCTACAAAAATTTCACAATGCACATACGCAAATAATTATTAGTAATTACTGCTATAATGAGCATTTCCTCTGTCACCGTGTTGGTTTTCTACACGTGATTAGAAAGGGCGGGTGTAACTGTGGAACTCCACGCTCATTGGCCCTGGTATATGTGTCTGTGCATGCTTTGTAAACACAGTACCATTTTCTCGCTTGTCAATCACAACGATTGACAGGCAAGAAGCTAGTACTGTGTTTACAAAGCAAGTTTTTTTGGTTTTGTTTTGTTTTTTTATTCAATGTGACCCAAAATTAGTGACTGAACCTTTCTAGAAAATTGTCCAAAATAGTCCATTTTCCCATTGATTCTGTTTTTTGCAACCACATCTAATAGTTGGTCTTCAGACAGACCTGGAAGTTACATCCAGGTTTTATATTGTCGGTGGTCACTACTTATCACTAAAAGTGGCCTCACTCCTAACCCCCCCACCCCCACCCCTTGGATCTTATGAAGGTGGGAAAAAAGGCTGTGAGCTTGTTTGTTTCTACTATTGGAGCAACTGCAAGTTTTACTGCATCCAAGATTTTTTATCTCCAGATGTGCTTATTTATAGCCTAATATTGGTGATAATTCATAAAGATGATCTTGTTGTAAATGTCACAAACTTCACATAAAGCTTATTCTAAATTTAAAAACCTACAAAAAAGTCTCCTTTTTTATATGAAACAATGACTAATGAAAAAAACATCATCCCTGCAGCACTCTATTTACACTTTGGCTCTGTCACTCTCTTCCTCACACAGACATTAAATGTACACTCTCCATAAGTTAAACAATACTGTTGTCATGATTTTGCTCCTCGTGAGGTTTATGCAGACATTTATTTATATTTCTAAGCATGTGCTGACTCTGTCTTTAACTTTAACTGTGCTTTTTCCATCCCCTGAAATTAAATTATTCCTGACAGCTCTCTCCTTCATGGTCCATGTTACCCAGCATGTGACAGAAATACAGAGAGCAAAGATGTGAGCCAAGCCAGAGTTTACGACCTTTAACCAAAATGAAGTTTTTTATTAAAGACTCAAATGTTTGTGGAACAGTGAGGGAAGTTTATTTTGGAGAACATGTTCAATCATGACGTACATTTCTTACATTTCATACTTATATTAGATTTGGTACAAACCCTGCACTGTTGATATTATCACTTATTGGACTTGTCTTCTGTTTGATACTGGCAGCTTTAATTTGCCACTCTTCTAGTTGTTGATACTCTTGAATGATCTAATCTCAAAAGACTGCCATGTTTGCAAGCCTCATCTTGAAACTTGGCATGTATAATAAAAATTGTGCTTCAAATTATTATGTGTGCAATCACTTTTAGCATTTATTGCCTCTAATGAACAAGGAGTGACGTTTTGGCTCAATTTTATTTTCTCTCTACTGACCTCTTACCCTGTGTGTATTAAACACATTTCTGTCAAGACCACTAGTCACAATAAAAATGTTATTTCCATCTACAGCTGTTTATATCTGGATGTACGGCCCTCTGCTGGGACCTTCCACCATACCATGCACAAGCATGGAAAGATGCAGAAATGAGCAGGGGCATGGGAATGCACGGTAGACCTGACATTGATTAAGTTGGATACAGCATGAACAGCATGAAATGGAGGAGGTGGGTTGCAAGGCAGATTGCAGAGGATGCAAGCCAAAATAACTCAAATAGCAGATCCAGAACCATCATCCAAAAATGCTCTCTGTAATTCTTTATGTGTTTTTTTTAATAATTAATGAAGACACAAGCCAGTTTACCTACCTATGATAAGTTCCTGGGTCAGCGATATTCCACGTCACCTCTTGCCCAAAAAACCCCACATGATTGCCGTCCTCTGTCCATAGTCCAGCAGAACCATCAACTGATGCTGTCAGGACAAACAGTCTGTCAAACACTTCAAGGACTTCCACACATATCAAAGCCCTTTTGTGAGCCCTCCAAGATTGCAGCAGCAGTGGAGGTTGTTCACAAGTTGCCTGTATGAAGAAAAATATGTCAAGTATATGGGGATATGAGGTGCAGTGCACCAGGTGCAATCTTATTCCCAGCACACCTCAGGTTGGATGTCCACTGCAAAGGAAGAAATGTCCCAAATCTGAAGTGAGCCTGTTGTGTCACCTGAGACCAGAAAGGTGTTTTTAGACTGATCTGAGTTCAGGCTAAGCACACGCTCACCTGGCTGCTCTGGAGCGTAGAAATGACCTGGAGGGAAAAAACACAGAAAAAATAGACTTGTGCTCATAAACTCATCCAAGCATAAAGTACTAAGTACAATCTAAAAGAAATTTTCTTGTAACAATAGGCTTGGATATATCTTTATAGGCAGTTAAAAAGTCTGCTGGTTCACTCAAAAGTGCATGCAAGCAAATCTATTTATATTCTGCTTTTGTACCATTTTCAAGAATTCTTTCTTCACTTCAATAACAAAAGTACTTCTGAGACAAACTGCAAACTCTTCAACAGATTTTAGTTGTCACCTGCATTCCTCTTATGTCATGATTTCAAATCCCCCTCTCTGCTGGAAGCATGCACAGACACATAGATACATATATAAATCTATACAGACATACAGTTCACTCAAATGCACTCATGCAAGCCTGTACCCATATGCAGTGGTTACAGTGCATGAATCCCACACCACTAAACACAGATGGGATCTGGAAAGAGACATAGTTGTGGGCTGCCAGGAATGGTACCGGCTGGCAGCCAAGTCAACAGTTCAGCCTAACTGTCACTGCTTGCAAGGGCTGTTTGTAAATCCTTCTTATGGGAGGAGGAGAATTAGAAGTGACGGATGATTAAGAGTTTTTATCTTAGATTAATGTTTTCTACTGCAGCATCTTTTTTTTTTAAAGGACCTCACATCAATCTCTTCTTTAAGCTTTTTCTTGTGCATCCCACTCACCATAACTGTGATTGTCATCAGTGATGCTCCAAAAGCACAGCCAACCACCCTGGGATGACACTAGGACACCCTTGTTTCTTAATTGTTTCCTGCCAGCTCGATGCTGAAGGAACAAGATGCTATCCACGGGGAGAGCTGACCTGGACGCACACAAGCAGAAAGAAAACCACAATCATGAATATGTCACTATCAGCTAAGGATGCAAGATACTTGACTTCATTTATTCATCATTTAATTAACTGTCAGGAAAATTTATGAGAAATTAGTTTGATTATGTCTTCGTTACTTTAATTACTTATTCTTTTATACCTTTATCATTCATGCATGATGATAAAAGGAATACCTTTTTTGAGTTCTGACATTTTACATCTATTTGATATTTCAATAATAATCTGCATGTTATTTAAACATTTGTTAATCTAAGCTTTTATTGTGTGTTATCGTCAATAAAGACTGCAGAGAGCCAAAGATAAATAATTTTTTACCACGCCAGCAACAAAATTTGATCTGGGATACAAGAAACACGATGTAAATTAGTAGATAAATCATTAGTAAACTGATCCATGCTGATTTGTTTTGTGTCAAAACCTGCAAGTCATACACATCAAGTTTAATAGTAAACCCTCACTGACTGCAAGACAGCACTCGGAGCTGCATCTCCTTACCGTGCCTGCGTCCCTCTCTGCAGGTGGAGCATCGGTCCTTGTGTCTCCATGCTCCAGATCACTACCTCTCCATCATAACTGGCTGTAGCAACAACGCTCAGAGCGGAGCACTGACACACAGCCAAGATGTCTGATTTGTGGACACCGCTGGACTTCCAGGACATGTCTGCTCTCACCTTCAAGTCCTTCAGTGCACGAGTAAAAGAAAAATAAAGCACAGCTTAGTGCACAAGCATTTTGGTTGAAATGATGATAACTATATACCTATATACCTCATTTATAAACACAGTTTATAAATGAGGTGAAATAACCTGTCTCTTCTGTAGAAGCTCTACTTACTTCCCCAGGTTGCTCATAAAAAAGTGTACCATGTTGCAGTAGACTTTTTTAAACAAATTATGGCTGTGTGAAGAATTTGAACTTACCAGGGGCGTATATAACGTATGCATATATATAAGTGCAATTTACTGATTTGTGATTGCCCCTCTAGGTTTTGGAAATGAAAAAAATATATAACGAAACAGACAAGCTAAGTTCTGCTTAAGCAAGGGACTTTACAGTGAGAAACATTATGTAACTGGGCAGAGGAAAGGAAAAAAGCAGCATTAAGAATCTGCTGCAGAAGCATAAATACTCAGTGCTACTACTGTTCGCTTTAACAGATGACTCCAGCCACAGAGCAGATGGCAGCTGAAGGTTGAAAGGTAAAATGTAACACAAGAATTTGAAGCTTGAGAATAATGTGCAAATGCAGACTGTTATATATTTATACACTGAGACCTGTGCAGCAGCATGCATAGCTGTAGGTGGATGTGGGTTTGTATTTATGCGCTGAAAAGACTTTAGAGACTTTCTTCACTACTGACAGGAAAACACAAGACTTCTGAATTATTATACTGAATATGATGGGACAAGTTAGTGTTACTATTGGAGGAAATATTTTCTGAGCCTAATTTGGACCACAGTCTTCTTAAGGCCAAGTTGTTGTTGGCATTCTTAAAAAAAACACTTAAATGTTTTCTGAGTCTGTACTAGATTAGTCACTATGGTGACAGCTGTTTGTGTAGGACTCATCACGCTGCTTTAAACATCTGGGAAAGAACTTGTAGCAAGAAAAAAAAATATGTCAAGGCTAAAACTCTGTGAGACTAATTTTATAGCATCTATAGTAGTTTTGAGAGCTTGAAAAGCCCTCACGTGCTTCAACTATTTTTCTTTTGTCCCTAGCTGGCGGTCGGCAGGGAAGGTCGTCCACCAAGCCAATACGTCGCTGTGGGTGCCGCAGGGTTCTCATCTTTGTCAGCGATGCACTTCCAAGACTTGCGATCTGGCCTTGACCTTTTCTTGCTTGAGGATTAGACGTCATTGTTGAAGATCGTCTTCAGTTTGCTTGATCCAAGTCTTCTTGGGAGCGTCATGCTTGATTCCCTAGTGTGTGGCCAAACCATTGCAGTCGTCGCTTCTGGATCAGCTCTTCCATCTAGGGCTGATGGTGACATTGACTACGCATTGTGCTGTTGCTGAGACGGTCACGGGGGGACACCCGGATAATCTGATGCAAACAGCGCACGTGGAAGACCTCAAGCTTGTTGAGGTCATGCTTGAGGATGACCCAGGTCTCGGATCCATAGAGAAGAATGGGCAATACTAGTGCGCGGTACAGTTGAATTTTGGTGATGAGGGTGACGTTTGTCTTACGTGCTTCATCTACCACACCTTACCTATGTTTCTATATATTCATACAAGCAGCATAAGATATAGGACATTCTGCCTTCTTCTTTCAAACTCTCAGTGCTTGTTGTTCTTTACAGGACTGTTTATCTGCACCTAACCAATGCCTGATCAAACCTGATTGGTCAATACTGCAAGCCACAACAGAAAAGTTCCAGTAGCTCACATTCTGCTGTTTGCCTACAAATTCAGCGTGTTCCTGTGACGATTAGACATTACTGCTTTTGGAAAACTTACAGTTATCCCTGTCAAAACCACAGGCCAGCTGGTTTCTTGCTGTGTTGAATATACACGTTACATATAAGTTACGTTGAATATAATAATTTTAGGTGCATTTGTGAATGCTTGTCTCTCTTTGCCGTTTGCCTTGTGATTGATTGGTGACCTGTCCAAGGTGTACCTGGCCTCTCTCATCCTATGACACCTGAGATAGGCTCTTTGACCCTGAAACAGTAAAGAAAATGGATGGATGGATGGATGGATGGGTGTTGACTGTATAAATGGCATCCATGGAGCTTTTTTTTAGATAAAAGACAGAGCCGAAAAGGATAGTAAAACCCAGAGTACCAAGTCAATCTTAATTTTAGGATATTTTAGGATGGAAAGATAAACTATAATCCTCCCTGAAAATACGTTTTCTTTCTTCTCTGCAAAACTAGAGCGGGAAGAAAAACATTGTTTTCCAGCCTGGTGTTCAGTAACCCTTAAAACTGTATTTATGTGTGGATTATAACTTTAACGCACCCTTGATTTTACCTTGTCTCCTGCAATGCTGTACTGAGTGATGCACTGGTTCCACCCCACAGCCAGTAAATGGTTGTCATGGAGGCAGGTCAACCCAGTGACTTCAGAGTTGGTGACGGGCTCCAGCTTGTGTAAGTTTAGGCCATTTAGTAGATTCCACACCTGCTTGGGGAGTGGCCAACACTCTGATTTAAGTATTTTACACATTGATGCATTACAGCCAAATTTCTTTCTCTATATAATAATAAGTAATAAGATGTATTGAACCTTAATAGTGCCATTACGAGCTCCCGTGATTAGTCTTCTGTGAGAGGAGTCCAGTGCCATAGAGGAGAGCACCTCTTCTCCATGAGCATTTAAAATGTAAAGCCGCCTCCTTCCTGTCTCTACATCCCACAGAAAGACTGATGAGTCAGCATGTCCAGTCACCACCTGCCTCAGGGTGGGGTTGTACAAGGCGCAGGAGAGGTATGGACCCTGTTTAAATTCTGTCCTGAATTCCTCATCAGTCAACCAACCACCTCCTCCTCTTCTCTTTTCTGACAGATTGAGCACTGCCAGGTAATCTTTGCAGGCCACCACTAAATGAGGTTGCATCTCATCAGGAAGAGGAGGGCTAAGCAACAGGAAGGGGAAATTTCCATGTTCTGGGATGCGACCTGGTTGCAGACAGGGAAACTGCAGACGGAGAACTTTCAAACACTGATGGGTAGAAATGTCCCAAACTCTCAGTTCCTGGCAAAAGAAGACAAATGCATCATCATTAATTCGAACATAAACAAGCTCTACTAGCATATATTCACATAAAATATACAATTATGTATGCATTTATGGTAAATCCTAATTCACTCACAGCATCTCTAGAGTAGCTGAAGATCTGCCCGACATGTTGGTAAATTGCAACATCTAGTACCGTGGTGTGGTGACCCGGCAGTGTAGCCACAGGACTTGAAGTCACATATTGTGACCACAGTCTGACTTTTCGGTCAGAGCCTCCTGTAACCATCAACTGTAGGGACGCGTTGTAGTCGAAACACTTGGCTCCCTGACATGAGGCAAAAGCATTAATATCGTATAGTATACAGAAGATGGTGTTTTATGCAGGTGAAAATATAAATGAAGTGGTGGTAAATGCTTCTTTCCTTTCAAAGATACATGACTGAGATTTTTGTTTTACAATGTTCAGACAGTTATTTGGAGAGTAAACCTTGGGTTTCAAAAAAACAAACAAAAAACAAACAAACCCATTGTGAGTGACAGGAAGCATCACCACCCAGTTTTACTCCTTTCACAGCAGCCGGTGACACTGTCTGTTTCTGCATACTGCTGTGTTTGCTCTTCTAGATAAAACTGGCCAGTTATAACAGCATTTACTACACTGTAACACTGTCACACTAGGACATTTAATACTATATAAAACTCTTTCTCTCTTAAACAGAGTTTATTTTCACGTCAACCTGCCCTCGTAGGTCTGTGTCACCCAGTCCCCAGTGCTGTGACACACAGGTCTGACTGACATTGATCCAGATCAGAAGTGGATAACTATGAAAATCACAACAAAGTCTAAAAGCCACAACATGAGAAGTTGATTTGAAGTCAGTGATGTTACCAGATCTTATAAATAAAACAATTCAACTAAAATGTAGAAGGCAAAGGGGAGGATAAGAACACATTTGATTTAATTTCTTCAGGTAAAATAAATGTATTCAAAATAAAACAGGTAATGTTAATGAGCTTATCTCCTGACATCAACGGAGTTGACCCTGGCTTGGCTCACTCTAGCATGTAGAGGCCACATTAAAATGAAAGCTATAGCAACTGTTTTCACTGCAGATGACATATTACATGTTCAGTACTACAATAATTATGAAATATTATAAATAAATAATGCTCACAAAAGTGGTCCAACCTGGTGCTGGAAAAATGTATTTTTGAAGTGGCCAATGAGTGTATTATCAATCAAACTGACCTTGTTACCTTGTTAATTACCTGGTTAAATTTCCAAATGTAAGGCTCCTGCTTCAATGACACATTCATAAAGACCACAGATGTGGTGTTACTTTCTGACGATGTCATGATGACATTGGCACTGGGTTCAAACATTACTCTGGTAATTGGTTCCTGGTGGATGCTGGGGATGTGTTGATAGGACACCATGTCGCTGTGTTCACCAAGATCCTGTGAGGAACGAGGGTGAAACAAGAAAAAACAGTGAGTCCAAATGATGTTTAAGGAAAAGTTGTAGTGTAAGCAGCAACACTTCAAAGCTTCTTGCTTCCATGCTTCTGTAACAGAATTCAGTAAATAGAGGAGGGAAAACCTACTTGGAAAAAGATCCTTTGTGGACCTTTGTCTCTCTTTGATGGTTTCTTAAAAAGTCCCTTGGATGAGTTTAGGAACCACATCAGGTGGACTCCTCCTTTTTCATCCCCCAGTAGCAGCAGAGGAGGCTGTTCTAGACTCTTGGAGTGAAAACCCTTTAGATTGAAGTGATGCATTTAGTGCTTTCCAAATGGAGACATCCAGCTAAAACAGTAACATCTCACACAAACAGTTGTCCTACCTGCACATCATACCAGTAACACAGACAGGTCGGCACACTGCGAAACCCTGGGAGCAATTATAGGACAAAGAGTTAACAATATTTCCGGGCTTCACGTGGTTTAGTTGGTTTTTGTTAGGAATAAAAGTACCATATAAGTGAATTTCCTCCAACAAACAGTTTGAAGAAATAGTAACAAAGCGCAAGTCCCTGCAGTCAGTTGCTATGGCAATCTTGTGGACGTTGCCCATGTATACCGCATCGGTGGTCCAACCCCTGAATCTCCTTGTGTTTGCCACTTCCTCTGTTGGGTCTCCAGCAAGCTGGTTTAAATAGAAAAACGTGAGTGAGTGTGCTGTAATTCCACGTGGATATTAAAGTAGCAACATGATGTCACTCACCCCTAAAGTTTTGAGGGTGTGTAGGCTGCTGTTCCAGGCGGTGATCTGACCCCCCTTACTGACGCTAATATAGCGGAGTGGAGGAGGATGGGAAAGAGCAACCACACGAACTGTTGGCTCCCGCTGCAGAGCAATAAGTATGAGACAAGTGTAATCAATTAGAGAAAGGTTACAGGAGGAAAAAAGTAATGGTTGTCGAAAATAACATATAACTCAGGGCAGAAAAATTAAGATGCTTCATCTTTCATCTATTATAGTAATGGAACACTTTATTCATTATAATTTATAGGAGCAGCTGAGTGCACTCTTTTATACTTACATTGGTTAGATTTAACAGACCCTGATGAACCCTAGAGTTATTAAAAAGGTTTGGCAAACTGCCCTGCTTAACTCCTGCAGGGTGAAATCCAAAAGTAGCGAATGATACTATAATAATATATGAGAATATCTTCACAGGCCAGGTGAAAATAATTAAAATAATGAGTTCCAAGGTCTGTTTAGCTTCTTTAGCCATTTAGTGCAGCACAGTTAGCCTGTAACCATTATGGCTGAGGCAAGAAAGTCATCACAAATCATGTGTTTCACTACTGTAACCAGTCAAAATGTCTCAAAGGCTACATTCACACTGCAGGTCTTAAAGCTCAATTCCCATTTTTTGATCAAATCCGATTTTTTTGTCTGCTTGTTCACACTACAAATAAAATGTGACAGCAAACGCGCTCTAGTGTGAACCCACTGTTAGGGTCCCTGGGTCGTTGACCCAGTGTTTTGTGTTTTTGGTTCTTTGATTTTGTTATTTCATTATATTCTAGCTTTGCTTTATGGGTTTTAGGATCATTCTTAGTTTAGGTTCTCTGGGTGGGGTTGGTTAGAGTTTTAGTGTTCTGGTTTTCTGTCTGTGTTCCATAGTTGCTGTCTTCCCTGTCTGCTGTATCCCCACATCCAGTCAGTGTTTGTGTCTGCCCTGGTCCCACGTCTCTGTTCCCTCTGTAGTGCCTGCATGTGAGTCTGTGTTATGTGTTTCCTGTTTTTACTTTGAAGGTCTCTGTCTTATCTCAGTGTGTTCAGTTTACGCTTCTTTGGTCCCAGCTGTGTTTCCCTCCTGTTACTCATTCCCTGATTGCTCCCTCTGTGTATTTAAGCCCTGTGTTTCTCTGTGTCTGTGTCGCGATCTACCATTTATTTTGCTGTGTGTTTTGCCAGTCCACCGGTGTTAGTTTATTTTCAGTTTTTCCCAGTTATGTTATGTTTGCGTTCAGCATTAAAGCTGTTTTGGTTTAAGTTTGTCTCCGGAGTCTGCATCTTGGGTCCTATTCCTGTTTGCACACAGCCGTCACCTAACACCCACAAAGCGGCCCGCATGCGCAAAAGAAGGCGTCACACACAACGTGCTCTGTTTAGACCCAGACCAAACAATATTGTTTGACTGATGGCCCTTAATATAAAGACTTGTTTCAGACTTTACTTTTCCCAATTTTGCTTTAAGTTATAAAGTTATTTTGTTATTTACAAATGGCCTAATAATTATCCTTATTGCGGTTTTAGAGAGGAGTGGTGCTTCAAAGTATAGTTGCAGATTTCTGTCAGAATCTGCAGATTATACAGTACAAATAAAATGTTCACGTTTCTCCAACGTTGTCTTCCCAACAGTTTCACTAACATCTACGTTTGCAATGTCTTCTCCGGCGCTGATAATAACAAGACATCTGTCTTGTGTCGGTGACGTAAAAGACGGATTTAATGCGACATGACCGTTCAAACAGCAGTGGCTTTCTAAAACATCAGATATGTATCAGATTCAGTACCACATACGAAAGTGACCCAGATCACTTTTAAAAATATCGGATTTGTGCTTTTCACACTGTCATACCATGATCGGATATGGGTCGCATAGGGTCAAAAAAGTCAGATTTGATGTACTTTCGCCTGCAGTGTGAACGTAGCCAGAGAGCCCTAAGACACAATTTTTGGCCACAGAAGAACTCTTTAAGCTAGGCTAACAAGCTAAATAACCTATAAAAAATATGACCACCTAATACTTTTCTCTGAAGTCAGGTAATAAATTAATACAGTCCAACATTATTATATTCTCTTACCTTTGTTGGTCATCTTCCATGAACAATGGCTCTGTCTTTTTTCATTGCTAACTCTATAGTTGCTAACTCTATAGTTGCTAACTTTATCTTTGTGCCATTGTTATTTTTACTAGAGACTGTTAGCTTAGCTGAAATGAAGAAAAAGTTTACACAGTTGTCAAGGGACATAAAACCTTTTTTAAAAAAACAAAACAAAAAAACACAACAAGCTTTAAATAGACAAAGGCTTTGTAGTGCTGCAGTGTTGATTTTTTTTATTTATATGCGTGATAATCTTTATATTGAAAGTAGTAATTTAATTCATCAAATAAATTTTGCCTAAACTAGTTAAACTAGCTTAAAGTAAGTAAAAGTGACTTGCTGTATTGGATTTTCTTGTAAAGAAGCTTGTATATTCATCTCCTACAAATACACAGCATGCCAAAATATTTTGATACATTTTCTACTTTATTTACATGAAAGTATAAACAACCTATTAGAAAGCATCAAACGTTTAGGAAATAAATATAGCATTAACATTAGAAAAAGTAGCCTATATTAATAATAGTAGTATATTTGGTATCATATCTATTAATGTATATGTGTATGCCGCTTTTAAATTACATTTTCAAAAATAAATCTTTTAAAAAAAATCTTACTTCTAATTAATTGAAAAATGTTTTCAAAAGAGACTTTTATTGAGTGCTTATTGTTTATTGATTTCCATAAATCAATTTCCCATTTGAATTATTTATTGATCATATAAATATTTTTGTAAAAAAAAATTTCTTTTCTTTTAAAATATCTGATAGTGATAGATAATTTGAATGTCTAAATATACAACAACAATTTACAATTTAAGTAAGTTGTCATTGATTTTAATATATTTATACTGTACAAATCATTTATTAATGGTTAATTCCATTTCCTCTGTATTTCTTTTTACTGGGTAGTAAAATATAAATGTTCCATTTTGTAATATACCATTAAACTCTTAAAAAGTGATTACATATTGTTTTAAGTTTTATGTCCTTTTCCAAATACTAACTTGGAGTCACTGACCATTTACTCTCTATAACTGTTTCTCCTTTAGAGATACAAAATACTCTAATCCATTTGAGTTTCTTTTCCCCAAGTTTGTTTAAGTCATATTATAATGTTGTTCATTTTAGTATTTGGATAGCAATTTTGCTTTGAGACAGTTTTTTTTTCTGCTGCACTCAGCTTTTGGGAGGTTTTTGAAACTTGAATTCTCTAAATGTTAATTTTGACTAGGTAGTTGCCTAATTCTGGTAAGTAATTTAAAAAAAACTGTCTAAAAATCAGACCATCTGACCACGATGCACCAGAGTTACCTTGTTATGAGAGCAGTGTCTAATCTGAGGCTGGGCCTCCAGCAGAGCAGCTGTGGGATTGGAGGCCCGCTGTCGCTCAGTGTACTCCAAAAGCAAGTAGGAACACAGCTGCTGCCATTTTATTTGTCCAGTGCAGCTGATATCTACCTAGACATGAAGAATGTAAGAGTCAAGTCAGCAATACACCACTGTTGTCTTTTAATAGGACAGTCACTTCAAACCAGTAATAGACTGACAGGATGCTGTTTTATAAACTTTTTTTTAAATCGTGGATTACAATATAACCCGCATCCAGTTTTGTCAAGACTTATAAAAAAACTTTATTACTTTTTACCTCATAAAAGAATCTCTTGCACCACGTGTCCTCAATATTTGGGCCGATGACAGACTTCAGAACATCCCAAAACTCCTCAAACGTCAATCCACGTTCTTCACTTGTACCTCTATTGCTTCCCTTCAGCTTGTGTTCCTGTGTCTCAAGTCCAGCCTTTGAACAGGTAAAAGCATTTCTCAGAAGCTGTAGGTGCTCTGGGCTCAGTTTCTCTGCAGGACTGACACCGCAGGCCGGATCACTGCAGAAAGCAGCACATCAATGATCAGTGAAACGAAAGAGCAGAAGTAGAATAAAATGTGGAGGACATTGCCAATAAGGCAGCACCCCAGCTTAACTGAGCATAAAAACATGATCATTTCTTAAGCATTAAGGAACTGTTAAGTTCAGTGTCTAACCCCTATTTTATTTTTTATTTCTGATTCTTTATTGAAGCCATTACATCACTGACAGCTAGTAAAAAGCTCACTGCAGAATGAGTGCAGCACTCCCATGTGGTAGTTTTGATATAACACACTTTTTTTTTCAAATAAAGGGAATAAGTAATGAAAGAATATGTAAAGTTAGGGGGATGTGTTTTTAAGAAAAGCGCTCCCTGCCACCAGCACCTCCGGTGTGGGCCTGTTGCTAAGGGAAACTAACAATAAGTCACATGTCTTACCATTGTGAGGTATTTTCCTGGTCCATTGGGGCATGCATGAGTGGTCCTTTACATCATACACATTACTTACAATCAGCAAATGGAACAATAAAATAATTAAGTAATAAAGAAGCTGTTGTCTCTGAGTTTAAACTGTGTGGAGTGGATGGAAGAGAAATGAATGGAGAAATGTGTGAATTTAAGAAGTTATTTGAAAGTTTGATACCAGTGTTCAGCTTCTATTGACTTTTCATGAATTGTTTAAGGTGGAAAAATGGAATGAAGTACAAATAATGAAAGTTAAAATGTTTTTTTTTTTTTTTTTTTTTTTTTTTTTAGCTTATTAGAAAATATAGGACAGAATCAGATATAAGAATGTGTTAGCAGGCACTACTATCCAGAGGTGACAAAAATCCATATCAATGTGCAAAGTTTATAAAACAGATTTTCTACATAAAGCAATCCCTAATTAAAAATAATATTTTATGTTTGCCAAGACCAAACAAGGGGAAAAAAACTTACCAAAACCTGCTGTGTGGCACCTCTTTCTCATAAAGTGTCCACAAATTTTTTTTGTTTCTAAAAGTATCCATAGTGATAGCCCGATTCTACCTTTATCACAGTCTGAACTCCTCCTTAAACTCTTCTTTTATGGTGAGCATGAAAAAAGAAATGAAGAGAGAAGCCAAGACTTCTGTATAAATGAGTTGAGTCGACTCCGCGATCCTGGCTGTGCCTTGAGCCTAACCATGCACAGCCGTTGTTTCTGTCCACTCCTCTCGCTTTTCATGCAGTCCTCAAACAAAGCCTGTTGTCTTCAGACAGGGAAGGAATGTCCACATCCACAGAAGCTATCGGTCGCAAATGTTTGACCACACCGACAAAAGATAGTCAACACATCTCTGAAGAGACTGCCAAGGAGACCTGAGAATTTCCAAAGTCTATTTGGGGCAACAGAGCCACAAACCCCACAGACCTCTGTGGGTTAATCATTTAAAGAAGCAAAGTTATTCACCACCAAGAAAAGGCTGAGCTTTCTGAGCTTTATCAAGAATCTATGTATATGGGATATAGTTTCTACCATAAGTAGGACTGTCCAGAAATCCTAGATATTAAATCAGGAACATCTATATTCAAAATTAAGAGAGGGTAAAAGCGAAAAGTCATGATATGGTGGCATATTTTCAGCTATTCTTACCGTTCTTCAACTGATGTAGTTTAATCATTGCCAGGCAACCAGCAGCAGTTTTCTTCCTTATAATGAGCTATCAAAAGTGCTGTCTTACTATGTTTAATGAATATACTCAAGTCCCAGTGTTTCACAGTCTGCTGAGCAAGTCCTTGAACTTGATCTCCTTTTAGGCTTGCAATGTCATTTAAAGCAACCTTCTTTTATCCATCTGATAAAAGAGTCAATAACAGTCAAGAAGTCAATAATAATGAATAAGCTCAAACTGACCCACTGAGTGTTTTATAATGCACGTAAAAAGTAAAAATAAAAAGGGACAAGTGGAAATGATAACACATATGTTAATAATTATATTATTAAGTACCCCCATAGCAATTTAGACCTCAAAAACACAAATATTGTCAGGTTTCAGTTAACGGACTCAGGCGCAGACCGGGACTCCTTACAGGATTTACAGATTTTATTCACACAACGACACCAGGTGATGCTATTTACAAAGTGCTGGAGGGAGGGGAGGGGGGTCCAGGGTTCCGGGGTATGTGAGGGAAAAGACGGGGATCTGACGTCCTCCAAAGGCTCTCTCTCTTCACTCCCCACACTGGGGAAACACCATCCACTCACTCGTCCACGGGATGACAGGCAGGCAGGGAAAGGTCCGGGATAGATCTGTACACAGAGATAATAGTTAGAGGCGAACAGACGGAACGAACTCACAGATCCTTATTTGCAATCTACTGAGCGACTGACGCTGATAACTCAACGATCCAGCGACGAGTGACACAGTGCTGCTGTCTTAAATCGGCCTTGTGATTATCCCGATCGGCAGCAGGTGCGTGGGCCAGGGGCGGGAGCCCGTAATGAGCATCGCCCCGGCAGGAGAGAGAGAGAGAGAAAACATGTTGCCTAATACAGAATCAGCTGGTGAGGCACAGGGACCATGACAAATATGGTAGTTAAAGCCATAATTTGAAAAAAAAAAACAACGATGGACTGACCTATGAAAACTACTCACGTATTCACACGTTTGATCCCGATTTTTTTTCAGTTAGGTTAAAATCCATAAATGCATGAAAATTCGTGTCCAATAGACATTTCGTGACTATTTCAGGGACTGCTGAGAGACCAGGTCGTGCATCCGGGTACTGCCACCAGATGGAGCCAACCACGGTTGCAATGATGATCTTGGCTATAAGAGCTGGATTTTTTTATTTTATTTTATTTTTTAAAAGACACTTGCGAAACGTTTTTAAAGATTTATTTTTTAAGTTATTATCCGTTTCTTTTTCAGGAATGTGAATACACTTTTGTAGCCTATGAAACAACTATTTCCCAGTGAACCGTTTTCCAGCTGCGTTTTCTCTTTTCCACTCACACCAACAGAAGGCAGCAATAGTTAAGGCTGTTGCTCAGCATAATTATAGACCCGTGATCCGCCCTTGTTCCTGAATCCTGGAGCTAGACTTTGTCAGCCCTGCCCTGACAGCTTCTGTGATGGGGCCGTGAGGATGTCGGTCTTGCGTGGACATTTCTTCTTTTAAACTGATTAGTTTAGTTTTCTTTTCATTTAAACTCATTTGGTGTCATGTTGCGGGTTGTAGTAGAGTCGGCTAAGGGTCTACCTAAAAAGACCCTTGGAGTTCCTGATCCAATTACCACTGTGATTTTTAGAGGTAGGTCTCTTTTCTCTACACGTAAAACAGTTTGGGTGTGTTCTTGTCTTCAGTAAAAAGTAAATGTTGCCTAATAATTTGTAATAGTGATTGTTGCAGGGCTTGAAGTTTTTTAGGCATCTAATTTAATATTCTTTCATCTGGTTTGTGGTAGCTGAGGTACAGAGGTGCTGCTGAGCTCATCAGATGAACTGGCCAGATTACAAATGTTAAAAAACAAAAGTGCTTTTTTTTTTTTAATCCAAGAATAATTTAATTTCCTGACGCATAGCTGGGGAGTGACTTGTTTGCATGTGTGTGATACAGTGAAATGAACTCGGGCAAAGAAGTGAACAGACAAGTTTGAGTCTGTACTCAAAGTTGGCTTCAGCCACAGAATTAAAATCATATATGACAGTTCTGCACAAGACAGAGCAGACACAGTACTGACTTACAGTACTGATCCTAGCATTGCTGTTGCTATAAAGGTACCGTGTCATTTGATTTAAAACAATAAGATGTAAGATGTAATAAGATACTTTTCTTAACTTTTCAATAAAAAGGGAGCATTAAGGAAAAAAAATGTGTTCCCCTTTCAGATGACAAGAAGAAAACAAAATCGATTGACAAAGAGTTGAATCCAGTGTGGAATGAGGTAAATCACACAGACAAAGAAACACTCTGCAATACTTCACTCCCTTTTACCTGTTTTTATTATTTTTTAAGATGAATTGCCAGGAATGTAGCAATACTTAATGCAAACTTTCCATACTGCAATTGCAGTCCCACACACCACATGGCTAACATACACACATATATGATTATCTGTAATATATATGTTGTTCCTTGATAAAATGTGCTTATTTAAGACATGACAGCAGTTTAGGTTCTGTATCTGATGGCATGCTTTTCTCACATTTGTTCGCTTGTAGTTGGTTGAATTTGATCTAAAAGGCAAGGCACTGGACTCCAGCTCCTTCATCGATGTGATTGTGAAAGACTATGAAACTATTGGGAAAGATAAGTAAGTACACTGCATGCCTGGAAACTGAGATCCCCTCTCAGCTTTGTGCAACAAGTCATGAAAAGCTTTGCCTCACCTTACTGAATTACAATACAAGCTTAGTATTGTCTGAAACAGGAGCTTGTAAGAATTGAGCCTGTTTAGTCAGGTAGCAGATTAGTCAACACAGGTAGAGGTGTGTGTCCCGTTTTCTTTTATGTTGCTTTTAAGAAACTGATTATTCGCTTACTGCAGAGCCATCATAGCTTGAGCTGTGCATGGGCTACCTGCTATTTGCACATGTCACAGGCTGCTACTACCAGTTGCTTAGAAGCAGGATCAGAACAACATAACAGCATCAACATATTGTGTGTGCGTGTGTGTGTGTGTCAGAACAAGGACACACCAATATAAACAAAAAGAAGTTTGATGTGTTCATAATAACTCAATATTGCAGCTATGTAGTTCGTTTTTTCCAACCCCCTCAGCCTGCTACACCCTTCTTGCCATGCTGAGACTTGCAGAGCTGTGTGGGATGCCTTCTTGTGCAACAATGGATGTCTTTTTTTCCCCCGTCTTTGAGATTTGTGTAGCACAGTGTGATAGAGAACAAAGCAAATTCTCAAAGCTAATGTGGAGTTGTTGTAGTAGATGTAGTGGTATGAGCTATTTTAATACTGTCTGAGTGAGATGTGCTGTAATGCCAAAAAAAGCCTGAACCTGCTCCAAAAATACGCTAAAAGGTTTTCACTTCCAGCTAAAGCCAGAATCCCATATGGGACTGATTCAGGCCAACCACAAGGAATGTTTCCCCAACATCACTAATTATCACGATCAAGGTCTTTTTTATGCTAAGAAAACCGATGATGCTAAAAGTTCTTGTTTTGTATGAAACATGTCAGTCCTGAGATGGATTTCCTGTGGATTTATGCACACATATGTGCTAAACTGAGTAAAAGTTTCCCTTGTGCATGGGACAGTCATAACTGAAGGAGGGGCTTTGCAAATGTGTCTCCATACAGAGTAAAGTTTTCCACTGAGCTGGCCGTCTGACACACTCTCTAAAGAGCTACAGAGTGGAAGCAGAGGAGGATTTGTCCTTCTCAGATAGCTTTGCAGATACTGTTATGGGTATTCCCTGTCGCTGTAGCAACAGGAGGGAGGAAAATACACATTCTTCCTGACTAATTTGATTTTGTGAGGAATCAGAAGATTGTGGGATAAAGTCTCCCAGTGCAAACAGCGATGCAGTCTTTAACATGAAACTGAAGAAAAAAAGAGTCCAAGTATCAACAGCCATCATAGTTCATACCCTGCAGACAATGAATATCTACAGCATATTTCGTTGTAACTGCGACACTGTTTTCCACAGCTTCTGGTTAATAACTTACCTTTGAAGTCCATTTGAAAGCTTGTGGTCTTAACTATCCTCCCTTTACCTGCTTTGCATCCATCCCTGATAGAACTTTTCATTTCCCCTGTTATGCAGTTGAGGCTCAAATAGAGCTGTAGGCTTTTAGAAATCACTGAATGGTTCATGACTCGACAATAAAAAAATTAAAATGTAAGCGTATAAAATTTGACTGTATATTTGAAATGCAGAGATTTCCAGTTTGTCACAGTTTTTGGCTGAGGGAATTCTTTCATATCAAACGCTTAAGTAGTCTCATTTCCTGTTGGTCTGTGCAAATATTTCAAACCACTTTTCACTTGCCGATGAAAGATATTTCTGGGCTTTTAAGCTTTTTAAGTGCAACATGGGTGATTTTCACACTCTTGTCACAAATGTATCTCAGATGAGCCGCAATATTTCAAAGCCGAGCAGTCGTGCAAAGGGAAATGAATGTTGACAGAGGGTGGGTGGCAGACATTCAAGGTTATTTGTACTGTAAGTCACTCATTCCCGTTAACACATAGTTAATTATAGTGATTGAACTGATATAAGTGAGAACGTCATTGTGTCAGAGGCACCCTTGTATATTTGTATTCTTAGAAAAATTTAACATCCTGACAAAGTGGAAAAAAACCCTGAGTTATTACAATAATAACTCAGTATGAGTTCAGATTTTATCCTGCATGTAGGCGAGAGCAATATTTTGAACATGACATCACCAAGCCTCGACAATGGTCACAAAGTCTGCTGGTTGTTATTTGTTTAAATGGGAAGTTGGCACTCCAGGTATAATTTCCCTACTCTGCACTTACACCAGGGCTCTAATGATTTTCCCACTGCTCAGTGAGGACACTAACACAGTTAGTACGGCACTACTTAGTATTTGAATGTTCTAAAAACAGCAGATATGCAAAGTCATGTGCTAAACCATGTCAAACTCTCCGCTGAATGGCCTTCATTTGTCGAGAGATTTTGGTCAGGCTATGCAAGGAAAAGCTCTAACACAGGCTCTTCCTGCTTGGAAACACTATTTGATAGAGCTTTAAATTCTGTTGTGTAATAAAATACACAAAAAGGGCTGGTTTAATATGAGGTTAAATGCCAGTTTCATGAGTCACTGAATGTCTAGGGAGTACCAGTGTTGGTCTCCTTCCTCATGTGGAATAATGACTGGATCTCCTCCCCACAATAAATTCTGTCCAAGTATTTGTACAGTGTCCTAAAGTCATCTCGACAAGTTAAGTTACTGCTCATCGTATCACCATGTCACACTCACTGCTGAGGTTTTTTGAGTACACTATTATAGTTCATGGATAGTAGTATATTTAAATCTCTTTCACACGAGATGTTTAAATGCTGTAGCCTTTGGTGTCAGATGTAGGTCAGCAGCAAGTTTATGTTGCAGGAATTCCTCCGCCAGGAATGCTGCCAAAATAAAATGAGTGTCCACCCAAAGAGAGACAACTTACACGGTGTTCATAACACTCCATTGGGTTAGCTGTATTCCTTTTGGACACAGTAATGTTTTCTCTGTCTATATCAGGAGGAGAAAACATGGGTTTGAAATTCTGGCCTTTTATACATTTAGTTGCAAGTTTTGCAGTTTTAGTAGTTGCTGTCAAATTTCTTGTAATTGTGAAAGAATAAGCAAGATAAACAGGAAACAGTGTAGTTTTTGACTGCGCGCCAAGGCAGACACAGACACAATAAGCAATGAAAGGACAATGCTGGAAATGCTGAGATACACTGTGTGACACTGGTGTTTTGGGCATAGCTCACATAGCTCACAGCTCACATAGTTTCATTTGATTTGTTTTCTTTAAAACATTAAAGGACACGTTAACTGAGGAACACAATTCTGTTTTTCCCAAGGAACATTAATCGGGTTAATAATTACTTGACTTTGGAGATGAAATAATTGGGTAATGCTGTAAGTAATATTACTTTTAGTAGATGTTTGATGCCTTCAAAGACGCATGAGATATATCAGAAAACCTGTTTTATTCGATCATTGCATGATACATATGGCAGTGGTGTTTTGCACATTTTAATACTGTAGAGTTGTATTGTGTTATTCATTTATTATTATTTGGAAGTTTAAACTTTATCACTCCCACTTTTTAAAGGTCTCCCAAATAGGAAGCGTTAATTCATTTCCGTCCTCGGTGCAGAAAGTTGTTGCTGTTTAAAACAGAGGCTGGTAGTATTGAGTGTGTGGTAGCTCATAGTGTTGTGTTTGTGCATCTGAACAAGTATGGTTTGTTAGCTCTGGGTGGTGACCTTCTCCATGGCTTTTTGTGTGAATGTAGACTTCACTGTGCACACATGCAGCTTTTAATTTTTGTGTAATCTGTGTAATCTGATTACTGGTAAATTTGCCGACTAAAATGGTAGCACATGTTTTGCCCGATTCAATCAGGACATTGAAACAGAATGGTCACCCGGCAAAGTCCTCCAAGTTGTGTGTGTGTGTTGTATGTATTGAAAAGTATGCTGTCTGACACTGTTTGTTTTTTTCCAATAGATTCCTCGGGTCTGCTAAAATCTATTTGAAAGACCTCGCTTCAGGTCAAGCGAGATCACTGCCGTGTAAAAATGTTCCCCTGGTCAGTGAAAGTGGACAGAATATTGGAGTAAGTTTTCATCCTTTGATATGAACTCAAAAATATAAGCAAAATATAATTTCATAAAAAATATATATTTAAAATAGAAGACTAGCCAATAATTTCCTTTCAGGCAACAATCAATCTTTTGGTCGGCTATGATGCTCCAGCAAACGCTGTACCAAACCCCAATGATCCTCAGTCAGGAGAAACTACAGTGGATGCTGGTATGTTTATGTAATTTCCAGTAATACTGCACAATAGAGCATGTGTCTACTGAGAGTATTACATTTTTTTAGAGGTTTGTCAGGTATTTGACCTGTGATCGCCCTGTCTTTGTGCTTTTTAGGAGGTGGTGGTGGCGGCGAGGAGGGCAATGGAACTCTTCCAGATGGGAGCCAAAGCGGCCCTGCAGGGACGTCCCCATCCGGTGGTCAGTCGGTTAATCTTCGTCGGGGTGTGGCCAGGGCACAGAGTCGATATCGACTTGCAAATAAACCTCAGGACTTTCAGGTCAGTTTGATTATCAATAAAGATCAATAACTGCAGAAAAAAACTTTGGATGTGCTGGTGAGGATCAGAACACGAGGATCGTGAACTTTAAATTAAGCCCTTCATGAGTGAGATGTTACTAAAATATTTATGTAGTTGGTGGTGTACAAATTTGTACAGTGCATTGATTCTATGTTCATGGGAGAAGATTGTTTATAGACAAGATATATATTCCTCAGACAACAATCTGTGAGGAATATTTTCAGCACCTTGTTAAATCTGTACCACGAAGAATTAAGGCAGGTCTGAAGTCAAAAGGCTTCTTGTGTGGTGTACCTGTAAATTTATCCTCCCTCATTCTGTCTCTCAGATTCGAGTCCGGATCATCGAGGCCCGTCAGTTGCCTGGCAACAACATCAAACCAGTAGTCAAGGTTTACGTTTGTGGGCACACCCACAGGACCAGGATTAAGAGGGGAAACAACCCCTTCTTCGATGAGGTACTGCCATTTATTTGCACAGAGTGACTACACAAAACTCAGATATGGATAAAAATATTTTTCTTATTCTATCAATCTCATTATAACTAATTAAAGTCGAGTCTATCCAAACATGCCACACCAGATTCTACAGTGATGTGAAATGTTTTGCTTTGTTTGAACCTTGTATGATGTTTTTTTCCTTTTTCCTTTTTTGCAGATATTCTTCTACAATGTCCACATGTTACCGTCCGATCTGTTTGATGAGAACATTAGTTTTCGGGTTAGTATTAATAGGAAATGTTGAAGTCCTCTGTTAGCATTTATACCACCTGCTGATGGTTGCACTCTTCTCTGCAGGTGTATAACTCCTGTTCACTGAGGGCTGACAGTCTTATGGGAGAATTCAAGGTACCCGGTCTACTCTCCTCCATACAAAATGCTGAAACATCTAAAATGACAAACAAGTCTGGCTAATCTCATCTTATTCTCTCAAACAGGTGGACGTTGGTTATGTTTATGATGAGCCAGGTAAGCTGGTTCAACCACAGATTTGAGTGTCATTTGCATCCACACAGACGGTACTTTAGTTTATTTTGTGGAGATCATAATGCAGTGGGCTGCTGTCAGTGTCGCATGGTGCATGGTGGAGGAGAAAATCTTAGACAAAGTGACCAGTTTAAAGGTCAAAATCAAGACAAAAAACTAAGACCAATTACAACTTTGTAGGCAAAATGTCAGTATTGTGTTACTGGTGCCAACAAGGGGCCAAAAAGCTTGTGCCAGATTTAGTAACCACTATGTTATTTAATGTCTCCACATCTAAAATGCTGAAAACTAATTTTCTTTTACTTTTTCTGAGATTTTTTCAAAGTTACAAAGTCTGAAGTGCTTTTTAACTTCTCCACACACTCTCCCTGATGGTGCCCTAGTAAAGTCTGTTTATCCTATGTGGTATTTTTATGTGTGTGGTCCTTTTACAGCCCATTGTGTCATGAGGAAGTGGATCCTTTTGAATGACCTAGATGACTCCAGCTCTGGGGCTAAAGGCTACCTGAAAGTCAGCCTCTTTGTTGTCGGGACTGGCGATGATCCTCCGGTATGACCGATGAGCTGCAGCTCTCAGAGGACTTTGACTGCAGCTCTTTGCTTCCTCCTCCACAATGTAAATAGGCTGCTTACACGATTCGCTTTCTCTCATGCATTCTTTCTTTGTTCTGCCTCAAACGCTGCAGGTGGAAAAGAGAGAGTCCAATGATGACCATGATGACATAGAGAGTAATCTGCTGCTTCCAGCGGGCGTGACTCTTAGATGGGCCACGCTGTCACTGAAGGTGTTCAGAGCTGAGGACATTCCCCAGAGTAAGAGCAGATCTAGATCAGCATTCACTCTGCATTTATACCAAACCGACTGGTCATTTAAATCATAATAAAATGAAGTTTAGTTCTCCTTGTTAACCCTATTAAACTGATGTTTTTATTGTCTTAAATAAATTAAGACTGATTCTTTCTTGCACTGTGTTAAAAACGGTTCTTTTGATTCTTAGGGCCAAAAAGACACAGCTCAAAAGTGGTCTTTTACTTTAAAAAATGATCTTTATTTACATATCCCGGGATATGGAGACTGAGCACACACAGAAACGCCTGCTCACATCAGCCAGTCTCAAACAGAAAACAGGAAGCCAGGTTATTTATGTACCTCTCGACGTCACATACGTCACACACAGTTTCATTACCAGTGTTGGTCAAGTTACTTGAAAAAAGTAATCAGTAACTAATTACTGATTACTTCCCCAAAAAAGTAATCCCGTTACTTTACTGATTCCTTATTTTCAAAAGTAATTAATCACTTAGTTACTTAGTTACTTTTTAAAAACACGATTTACAACCTGAATAGGTGATAAAGCGATAGATCTCTCAGCCCAATTCTACTTTTTCTACAATCCATCATACAAAATGTAATCAAATGGAAAAGTCCCTTTTTAAAACTTGTTTTATTAGTTTTAATCTTTTAACTTTATGCATCAAGCAAAAATTTAATTATATGCAACATTCTCTGACTGGAAGAAATTTGTTTAATATTTAAACCTATTTTCTGCACATTCCAGCACATAAAAAGTGTTTACACTCAGTCTTTCAAATAGATGCAAGTAAAACACAGCAGAGAATAAATAAAATCAAAGACTAGCGGTCCTTTTGCTCTATTTTCACCTGTAAAGCAGGAGTGAGGTACGCGGAGGTTTACCCTGGTGCAGGTGTGCCGCAGCGGTCAGTGGAAGAATCCGCGAGTTTCTCTGTGAATTTCCCATTACCTCGTAGCGCACTCGGTGCTTGCTTGGAAGTTTAGGGGTTTTTTTTCGCTGTAAAAAGAAGTTTTCTTCCCACGCACAACGGACACTAATGTTTTTGTCACTTTTTATGGAATCAAACTTAAAGTAAGGTCAGTACTTTCACGCTTTAAACGCTGCACGCTCATACTCTCTCCCGCACTTGATATATGATCCACTGTTGATCTGCAGACAGCTGTTGTCACGAACATCGCACTCGCTTACGTCACTGTCATGAGACATTCTCGCAAAAAAAATCACGGTTTTAGTAACGCAGTAATGCAGCGTTCCTACGGGAAAGTAACGGTAATCTAATTACCGTTTTTGCAATAGTAATCCCTTACTTTACTCGTTACCTGAAAAAAGTAATCAGATTACAGTAACGCGTTACTGCCCATCTCTGTTCATTACACACAACACTTCTTCTATTCAGTTCCTCTTTTCTGTGTCTGATTTTATTGATATGCCTGTGCACTAAAACTTCCTGTGCAGCTTGCAATAACCTCCTCTTTCTAAAGTCTGTTGAGAGGGCAACCTGTCACCCTTCTGTCTGAACTTAGTTTCACTCTGTCTGGAGCTCATATTCTACAAAAACATGCAGTTTCTGGTCAGCCTGTAACCTAGTTTTACACTGAAGTCTGGGTCTCTCTCATATAAACCAATAATAATCAGCATATAAGCATTTAAGATTATATATTTATTACCTAACAACTGTTTTCTTGCTACAGTGGATGATGCATTTGTCCAGAATTTGAAAGAACTTTTTGGAGGAGAAGCAAACAAGAAAAACCTGGTGGATCCCTTTTTGGAGGCTAGCTTTGCTGGCAGAAAGGTTCTCGATTTTCCTCCTTTTTTTTGGGCTATAATGTTAGATTAAGAAAATTAGATTTTTTATTCTTATCCTATAGAGAAAAAAATGCTGATGTGTGTTATTCTGCCTCTCCAGTTGTGCACACAAATCATTGAGACGAATGCCAACCCAGAGTGGAATGAAGTACTGAACCTTCAAGTCAAGGTAGTGCTCCTTAAGATAAAAGCTAAATAGCAGAAAGTAACAGAGAAATTACTGTGTTTAAGCTTTTTGTGTGTGTGTGTGTGTGTGTGTGTGTGTGTGTGTGTGTGTGTGTGTGTGTGTGTGTGTGTGTGTGTGTCTCTAGTTCCCCTCCATGTGTGAGCGTGTCAAACTAACGGTGTTTGATTGGTAAGTTAAATGCAATTACGGTTTAACTGTAATGTTCTGTTCTTCTTCTTTTTTTATATTATTACTAAAGAAAATATGAGGCACTTGCTTTTGGCTGAAACAGTATTGCACAAAGTTTGTGTAGTGTGGTCAGTGTGTGTGTGCACGCAGGTGTGTGCATATCCTTGTCCTAATACTAGCTTTAAGAGAATAATGCTGTGCTAGCCACACCCTTCCCTGAATAACATGCTCGGCTGGCACTGACTCTCGGGTCATCATTGTGTGTTTCTGAGAAAAGCAACTGTCAGATAACTCGGCTCCAGGAAGGCTGGATAGAAAAAAAGTGCCAGAGGAAAAGGTTAGAAAAAAGTCTGTTAGGTGTTGAAAATATACTGAGAGGGCCATAAAGTCCACTGTGAAAAAAATGAAGAAAAAACAGAAAACATCCCAAAACTTCCAACAAAAAGCAATAAAACGTGAGCCATTGTTCAATGTCCTACTTCATAGTGGTAGTGGACAAAGCAGAGCGTAGCACCGCAGATACACTGTGACATTTGCATGTCATTTTACAGTTAATCGCACGAGTGCGGGCTATGTGTCTATGTGTGCATGTTTGTGTGGACTGGGCCTGAAGTTATTATGTGTGACTGCAGGGATCGTTTGACAGGAAATGATGCCATCGGCACCACATACCTGAATCTGGCCAACATAGCCTCCTCTGGTGGAGAGATAGAAGGTAATCATTTATTTATGTCTACTTTATCCCAGAAAACAGGACCAAGACGTAACATTTTAGCTTTAAATTAAAACGTCAGCAGAGAAGTTGATTTTTTCTTCATCTCACATATCTAGATGTTGTTGTATGAGTGTATGAAAAATGCATTATACCAATGTGCCTCATTGTGTTCCCTTCTAAATGGTACTCGACTTGTCCTTTTCTTCTCCTGGAATAGAGGAACATCCAGAATATGGGGCAACGGCGTCTTATGAAGGTTTCTCTTTTTGCTCTGTGTTGCATGGGTCATAGCGCATGACGCTCGTGCTACAATGTTGATTATGTCTAACTTTCTTTGTTCCCTGTTGCCAATATAACTGTGCGTTGCTCTGTTTTCATATTGAATGTTTTGCTGTCACAGTCTCTGCACCTGCTTGCCCCACCATTCACTGCCTCCAGCCTAGTCACCTAGTAACACCTAGTGGCATCAAACCTTTCGCTTTAGCTTGACTTTGCTTCACTATATCAGCTTGACTGTTTTGCCATTTTCTCTCTCCAGGTAACTCAGGGGAGTCTGAGGTGGGCTTCCTGCCTGCGTTTGGGCCCTGTTATATCAACTTGTATGGCAGCCCCAGAGAGTTCACTGGCTTCCCAGACCCCTATGAGGATCTCAATTTTGGCAAGGTAGTGGAGAAGACACGATAACTGCTATCTTATGAATTTCTCTTTCATGCTTTTTCTTCAATCGCCTTTGTTGGGTTTTTAAGATTTCATTATGTTGTCCTTGTAAAGGGAGAAGGCGTGGCGTACAGAGGCAGGATTCTGGTCGAGCTGTCCACTAAGCTAGAGGGGAAAGCAGACAAAGCAGTAGACAAAATCCACAGTGATGACGTCCTGGTGGTACAGGTATTGGCTGTCGTGTGGCTGGTTTCAATTTTCACTTTTCCTGTTACTTTTTTCATAGGTCAAAACCATAGACTGTATATAAAAGATGGATGCATATTTGGATATCACCCTTATATGAGTGACTTGTCAATCTTGGCTTAAGGCGTACCCTGCTTTATCTTCCATGTTATTCTGAATGAGCCCATAAGTTAGAAAATAAACAACAAGATTATAAGCTAGTTATTGAAATCATAAGATCTTTAGAAAAAAGTTTAATGAGCCAATGAATCGTGTGGAAGGCTGACTAATTTGGTCAGAGACTTCTCATGGACATAGAATTGGGTTTCTTTTTGGAACCAATAGTCACCCCCTGCTTTCCATTAGGAAGAATGCATTTTTAAGGCACCTTTAGCGCTGGGTTCAGTTTTTAAGACCAGAAGCTATGGCCATCTTTTATATACAGCCTATAGTCAACAACTTTCTACCTCTCTTTCTCTGTTCTGCGTCTCCTCCTTAATCAGAAATACCAGAGGAGGAGAAAATACTGCCTCTGTGCAGTCTTCCACAGCGCCTCAATGATTCAGGAACCTGGAGAACCAATCCAGTTTGAGGTCAGCATCGGTAATTATGGCAACAAACTGGACACCACCTGCAAACCGCTGGCCTCCACCACACAATATAGTTGTGCTATATTTGATGGTGAGTGGTGAAATCTGCACTGAATACATGATGTTCTCAAGCACTGAATGACCACATGATTTTTAATGGCATGTAATGTTTCTCCAGGTAATCATTATTACTACCTGCCCTGGGCAAACACTAAGCCAGTGGTTGTGGTTACCTCATACTGGGAGGACATCAGCCACCGTCTGGACTCCGTCAACATCATCCTCTACATTACTCACCACTTGGTAATACTGCAATGAATGCTTTCAGTTGAGTTTAGGATTCATGGCCTGTACAGAGCCTGCTTTGAAACGGCTCTGCTAATGTTTGACATGTGTTTGTAACTCCGTGAGGAGGGAGCATAATCCAACATAATCCTCACCACTGTTTTGTTGTTGCAGCAATCAAACTTGGAGGAATTTAAAACGGCAATCTTGGCAAAAGTCTCAGACAACCAGCTAGCTGAGGTGTGGCTGAAGTTACTCAATCAGCTGATTGAAGACCTAGAAAGGTAAACGGAGCACGTTGTGAGAAATACAAATAAATGAAGCACAAGTACATCCTGGTGATTCACGGGATGGATCCCTTGAATAGAAATAAATAAATAAATAAATAAATATATATATATATATATATATATATATATATATATATATATATATATATATATATATATATATATATATATATATATATATATATATAACACCCAGCACGCCCATGCGGGCGGTTTATCCTTCAAGCTCGGGTCCTCTACCAGAGGCCTGGGAGCTTGAGGGTCCTGCGCAGTATCTTAGCTGTTCCCAGGACTGCGCTCTTCTGGACAGAGATCTCCGATGTTGTTCCCGGGATCTGCTGGAGCCACTGGCCTAGCTTGGGAGTCACCGCACCTAGTGCTCCGATTACCACAGGGACCACCGTTACCTTCACCCTCCCTATATATATATATATATATATATATATATGTATAAAATCCATTTATCAAAGGACCTGTGACTTATCTCACCTGTTTTGAATTGCATTTTTTAGTTCAAGTCTTATTTATCCTCTACTATAGCCACTCTTAGATATGTGGTAGTACTGGTCATAAGACATAAGCATGGAGGGTTGTTCAAAAAAATTGTAACATTTTATGGATACATACACTTGAAAAGTTTCCCTTTAGACTCACTAGCTTAGATTAATTTGTGAATGAATTCTCTGTGTCATATCTCTAATGTGTAGCAACTGTTTAGAGATCATGGTCCTTTTTTAACTCTAGAGTGACCTACTGCCTAAGAAACATGCAGCGTATAATGACTACTCGGCCTGATTCCTACATGAAGTACACAAACTATTGAGAGTACATGATTTATATATTAGGTAAAAATGGGGGGGAAAAGGATTTTACATAAAACACTGTCTTAATTTGACAGCAATTCATAACAGTTGAGATATGCCACATATTTGCTTGAGAGGATTTTGAGTATATAAGATGATAGTAGGCTGAGAAAGAACCGGCTTCAGTTATGAAGAGTTAACTGCTTAATTATTTAACTTTTTTGGCCGCGCTGAAATGAGTAAGATTGTGTCTGCTTTCCTTGAGTTTCCCAACACCTGAGCTCGAGGGCCACTCCAACCTGACAACTCTGGACATCCAAATCAAGAAGCTGCGAGACAGGGCTTTGACCAGCATCAAAGATGGAGCCAGACGCATGAGAGAGGAGGCCGGAGAGATCCGTGACACTTTGTCCGATTTGGAGTCCTGGGTAGAAAAGCTCAAAACGCTGGCTGAAGAGGTATAAACACAGCAAAAATGCTTCTTTGATTTAAAAAAAAATTGCATTAGTAGGAAAAATAGTATTTGTAGGAATCTGTACAGCATTGATTATATACACTGTGTCATGCAAAAGCCTCGTGATGCAGTAACATGTCAAAAGAATGCAAGACATTCATCCTAATTATTGGACAAATCTGTGTGCTAAGGCATGATACACAGTCTTTCCATAAGCACTGCATAAGTTCACATGGTTTTTCTAACTGTGTCCAGCCCCAGATCAGCATGCCTGATGTGATCATCTGGATGCTACGGGGTGAGAAAAGAGTGGCCTGCAGTCGCATCCCAGCTCATCAGATCCTCTACTCTACATTCAGTGAGCAGGCCTGTGGGCAGCATTGCGGCAAGACACAGACTGTGTATTTACAGGTACACATGAACTGTCAAAAACAGACAAAATAAATAAATAAAAGAAATGTTTGAATGTTATGTAGTAATCAGCTGCTTTTCTATGCTTTTTATTCTCCATCTCCACAGTACCCCATGGACAAGAACAAGGGCTTAAAGGTGCCAGTTCAGATTAGAGTTAACATGTGGCTGGGTCTGTCTGCACATGAGAAAAAGTTCAGCTCATACTCCGAGGGAAGCTTCAGTGTGTTTGCCGAACTGGTATGTTTCTCCCACACATACCTGGGATTCACACACAAGTATTACATTGTAATACATGTGTCTTATTACAAGTGTTCTCAGCTCCTAAAACCAAGCCCGTCTTCCTGTGTATTACAGTACGAAAATCAGGCTCAGGTGTTCGGGAAGTGGGGGACTACGGGACTGGTGGGGCGCCATAAGTTTTCTGATGTAACCGGCAAACTAAAGCTAAAAAAGGAGTACTTCATTCCACCCAGAGGATGGGAGTGGGAGTCTGAGTGGTTCATTGATCCAGAGAAAGCGTGAGTGTAATTGGAATTGGTCATCTAAGCAGGATTTGTTTGATGTTTTCACCACTACCTTACCTTGGTAAACACTGAGTGGTGCAGTGTGAAGGAAATAAGCCACATGGACTCTCTCATGTTTACATTCTCCTCATGCCACAGAGCAGTCAATTAATGGAAATGTATCAAACTGACGGAAGTCATTCACGTAATCTTTTTAACCTATCTGTAAACTCAGAGGCGAACTCATTCTGCACTCCAAGTGTTACCAGCCGATTTTTGCCTCTCACTGTATACCCAAACTTCTAGCTGTCAAAAAAAGCAGAGTAAAGTGGAAAAACAGAACTCCCAAACATTGTTTGATGGAGGGTGTCAGACGTGAGTCTAACAGTAATAATATGGAGCACATACTTTCAGTAAGATGAGCACAGGGTTTGTTAGGCTAACTTATCGGTTAGGAAACTCCCAACATGTAAACACTGCTTGACAAACTATGTAAACGCTTCCTTGTGTTTCACACCACACGCACACACGCTACAGTGCACTGATGTTGCCGCGTGTTTTGTGTTTTTGATACTGACGTTTGCAACGGTAGATATTCTCATTGTTGAATTCTCTTTTCATATTTAGTCTTATTTCATATTCAGTCTGCTAACAGAAGCTGATGCAGGACACACTGAATTCATGGATGAGGTTTTCCAGAATGAGACCCGCTTCCCAGGTGGAGACTGGAAGGCTGCTTCTGAACCCTTCACTGATGTGGTGAGAACACAGTTTTCTTTTCTTCTTGATAAACAAATATCGAGGCATTAATGTAACCATACATGTTAACTGCTGACTCACCCAAATGCCTGGAATAGATAATAATCCCACACTCTTAATATAGATACATTTATAAGCATATATATACCACTAAGTGACTCTTTTTGGTTGTGCAGAATGGAGAGAAAAGTCGCAACCCTACAGAGTTTGATTGTCCCCCAGGTTGGAACTGGGAGGATGAGTGGACTGTGGATATCAACAGAGCTGTGGATGATCAAGGTGCAGACACTCACCTCACAGCATAATTAAAAAAAAAATTTAAACCATATAACTAAGGACATTTTTGGTGTTTAAAGGCTGGGAATATGGAGTCACCATTCCTCCAGATGACAAGCCTCGGTCCTGGGTTCCTGCAGAGAAGATGTACCACATTCACCGCAGAAGAAGGCTGATTCGACCCCGCAAGAGGAGTAAAGTCCCCGGAGGAACAGCTGTGGAGGTCAGCACTGCACAGTAGGGCAGGACTATGTACTGCTTTGCCATTTCTTTTATAATTGATTCTAATTTTGTAAAATACAGTTGCAACTTCCATGCGTATTGACACATACATGAGATAATTTGCCAGGGCTGTGGCTGTGTTTGACTTGGTGGCCTGCCTGAACTAATGCTATGCTCAATTTAGTTCTTAGATCCAGGTAGAACAAATGTTTCTACCTGTTAACTACAAGTCCCTTTTTGCACACAGAGACGGGATCAAGGCAACCCTGAGGGCTGGGAATTCTCTTCTCTGATTGGCTGGAAATTCCACAGAAATGAGAGGTCATCAGATACGTTTCGGCGAAGGCGCTGGAGGAGAAAAATGGCACCGGAAAGTCGCCTCGGAGCAGCTGCCATCTTCCAGCTGGAGGGAGCATTGGTGAGAATGAGAAAATGGCATAGTAGTAATAGAGCGAGAATAAGCCAGAGAGGATGGGATGTTATACAAAGCTGGAAGTCAACCTGATCTTGCTGAGTCACCAAATATTTGCTTATGAATTAACCCCATCTACAGAGCTGTCATGTGTGTGTGTGTTTTCTTTGTTCCTGGGAGCGTGTGAAATATGAATGTGTAATAACTCTCTGGTTTTCTTGGCAGGGTATTGACACAGAGGAGAACGAGAAAGATTCCAAGGGTGACGCTACCAAGCTATTTGGTGCCAACACGCCTACTGTGTCCTGCTCCTTTGACAGTGAGTGATGCACATACAAGTGAACATATGAATGCATTTCGCATTTGCATAGAAGGATTTTTGACTGTCCGCTTCATTCATGTTGTGTTCCTCTTTAGGGTCATATATGTACCATCTCCGTGTCTACGTCCATCAGGCACGCAACATGACCTCCATGGACAAAGATAGTTTCTCTGGTAAGATTAAATTAAGAATGAAATTTAATGCATATAAAACCTAAGACTTCGAGTGGATTTAGATTTGAACTTAAATAAGTATCACTGCAAAAGCCCTTTGTTAAATAAAATGGTAAAACTACTTTTTTTTTCCACCACAGATCCATATGCACATGTCTCCTTCCTGCATGTCAGTAAGACAACAGAGAAGCTAAGAGCAACTCTGAACCCAACCTGGGACCAGACTCTGATTTTTAATGATGTAGAGATTTACGGAGACCCCCAGAAGATTGCTTACCGCCCTCCCAATGTTGTCCTGGAGTTCTACGATAGTGACCAAGTGGTACGCTGAGGGATATAGAGCGTATATAGAGAAGTCTTCTGCACAATGAATCTGTTTGTTCAGTGCTTACAGTGTTGTAAGATCCCTGATTGATGATTTTGTGCAGATACTTACAGTAAAACTGTATTTTGAAATCACACTGAAGTTGACTTCAGTGAAACTTTTTACTTTTCCAGCTTAAATTATAAGAAAAAACATTTGACATCTTCCTTTACACAGTTTTAATTGTCTTTAAAGCAATATACATCATTCATCTGTTACTCTTACAACATCCTCTGTAAAACTCATGTTTATTTAATTATGCACACATATCAGAATATGCATGGTAATCTTGGAAGTTTCTGTTTCAGGGGAAGGACGAAATGCTGGGCCGCAGTATTTGCACCCCAATAGTAAAACTGAATTCTGCTATGGATCAGACACCAAAACTGTTGTGGCATCCCATCATCCAGAAGGGGAAGGTGGCCGGGGAGGCTCTTGTGGCTGCTGAACTCATTCTTAAAAACAAGGTTTGAAAAGAAAGTAGTGGACAATAGTCTGTTTTATAGCATTGTTTAAAAATTGTTCTCTGGGCCTTCAGGTCTGTGAGACGTCCTCAAAACTGTGTTACCTCCGTCGCACGCAGTCTGTCATACATACATACTGAGTAATAAATCCTTAACTTAAACAATGTTTTCATCTTTTCGTCTCCTTTTATCATGTCCATGTAGTTTTGGTGATTACTGTTGACATTTCTTATATGAAATGTAAGGTGTAATGTTGTTTTCGTCATTCCTTTATAACTCCCATGGAACCAAGTGTAATCTTGTAGGAAAAATAACAAGAAAAAAAATAAAGCCTAATGAATGCCTCTGTCTCTGTAGTCAGGAGACTCAGATCTTCCACTAGTTCCCCCAAAGAGAGAGAACATCTACATGGTACCTCAGGGCATTCGGCCTGTGGTGCAGCTGACTGCTGTGGAGGTAAAATACAGCCTTATATATAACTTTCCCTTCTAAAGTGATGGACACGCATGGAATTTGACCTCATTAAAACTCCCCAATCTATAATTGATTTCAGATTCTTGCATGGGGCCTGAGGAAAATGAAGCCATACCAACTGGCAGCAATATCGTCACCCAGCCTCGTGGTGGAATGTGGGGGGCAGAGGGTAGAGTCGGCCGTCATCAAGAACATGAAGAAGAATCCAAACTTCCCGAGCTCTGTCCTCTTCATCAAAGTGGTAATGGCAGTACTACACAAGCTCTATGTTATGCATAAGAATTAGGAAAATAAGTGTCTGAAAGAAAGAATAATTTAACTAAATTAACTTTTAATTTTGAAACTTTTTTCGATTCATTTCAGTTTAGTTTTGTTTATATAGCCCAAAAGCACAACAGTTTCTTCAAAACACTTTATATTTTAATGTAAAGACCCTACAATAAAATAGAAAAAACAGAGAAAACCCCAACGATAAGAAGACCCGCTATTAGTAAGCACTTTTCCAACCGTGAGAGGGAAAACTCCCTTTTAACAGGAAGAAACCTGGGGCAGAACCAGGCACATCTGCTATTACCGTATGTGTCGTGGGTGAGGTGAGGAAGACAAAACAAAGACATACTATGGCAGAGAGCCAGAGATTAAAAGTAAATAATGATTAAATGCAGAGTTGTGTATAAACACTCAGTGAGTGAAGAAGAAAACCAGTGCATCATGGGTAGCCCGTAGCAGCCTAGACCTCTTGCAGTGTAACTAAGGGAGGTCACCCGATCAAGCACCAACTATACGCTTTGTCAAAAAAAGGAAACTTTACTCTTGCTCTGAAAAAGTCTAAAAAAACACCAACACCCGAATCATTCAACTTAATATTCAATTATTATTTATTATTGATTTAAACCCTGATTATTTATTCCATTTCCTCATTACTCTCCATCCAGCTTCTTCCGAAGGAAGAGATGTACACGCCTCCAATTGTGCTGAAGGTAATAGACCACCGTCCATTTGGCAGGAAGCCCGTGGTAGGCCAGTGCACTATCAGTTCTTTGGAGCAGTTCAGATGTGATCCATATGTCATCACCGCCGAAGGAGCAATGTCATCTAAAAGTAAGAGCAGATCATAGACTGCAGCAACCTGCAATGAACGTCATGTTGAAAAACTAGCAGTTAACTTTTGCTTTGCGACCAGAGGAATTGGTCCCTACGGCCATTAGAAGGAATTTAAGTTTAAGGCACTTAAGCTGGGACACTGTGCAACCATGTAATAGAAAAATAATGTGATGATTTCAAAATCTCATCACAACAGAAAATAGAAAACTTATCAAGTGTTTATCAGAAAAAAAATTACTTTTGATGGCAGCAACTTTCTGCAGCTATAACAACAGCATGGATTCCTAGGAGAAGAATCTGGGGTCTGGATGTGGCCTGCCTGCAGTCCAGACGTTAAAAACATTTGACACATCATGAAATGAAAAATTCCACACAGAAGATTGAGAACTGTTGATCAACTAGAATCTAACATCAGACAAGAGTGGGACCACATTCCCCTCCCAAAAGTTCAGCAACTGGTCTCCTTAGTTCCCAGATGTTTACAATCTGTTTGTTAAAAGAAGATGGGATGCTATACAGTGGTGAACAGTGCTGCCACCAAATTCAAAAGGAACTAATTTTCTTTCTTAAATTATACCATTTGATATGTTTTATTGGGCTTATGAGATTTCTGAATCTTTATTTATCCTTTTTTATTCCCGGCATCCCATCTTTTTTGAATTAGGGTTGTTTATACAGCCTGTAGTATGTTAATAGAGAAACGCTAGGTACAAACTCTGATACAGTTTATGCACAGAGATAAAAGTAACTGCTCAATGTTAACAGTGGCTCTGATGATGGCGTCGCCTCACAAACATGTCTCTATCACCATGGAGGAGACAAGGCCACTGCTAGAAGCTCAGGTACGCCCCACCACCTTTCCTAACACTCAGACGTTTCCTCTGTTCACCTAAGAGCAGAATTTGACTATCAAGTCAAATCTGACAAACTTACTCTGATTACTCTGGCTTACAGTTTATGTACAGCATGTCAGCTGCTGTCGACAAAATGGCATCCCCTACCTCCCATTTTGTATGTATGGTTACTTATTATGGCTTTCTAATTCATAAGGCGGGGCTCCAATGATGCTGAATGGCTGACAATCACAGAGCTAAAGAAAGCTGAACAAAAATCCTATCACAAAGCCATGAATCTACAGGGGAGTTGCCACAGTAACTGCAGTCTTATCTGGCATATTTTATTGAGCACATTGTTATTGTAGCATCGATTGTAGCATAGATGTTCAGGCATCTAAACTTAGAAGCTAGTGCTGCTACTGAAACCTCAAAAAGAACATGCCTACAAGTTTCCTACTTAAAGAAAGTTTGATACTTTGGGAAATACCCTTATTTTTCCTATATTTTCCTGCATGGAGTTTAAAAATGAAACTGCTCTAAATGCTAAATGTGATGCTACTGCTAGTACTCAAGTTCAGACTCAAATTAGGTAGAAAAAGCTAGTCTGGGATTGTCCGTGGGTACAGTCTAAGTGCTATTATTAATTCATTCAACAGTTCAAACAGTAGCCAGTATTAAATCTGTAAAAAAATACTACTAACAACAGCAGTCTTTATGCAGAGATAACTGGGTGGTGGCAGTAGACTCAAATTTAGCACATAGATGTGTGTGGAATCATAATGATTGTTTGCATCTAAATCGTGTGACTCAAGAAAATAAAGGTACAGTATTGTGCAAAAGCCACCTCTCATTCATATATGAGGCTGTTGCTGATTCAGTGCTTTCCACATGCTATTTTATATGGGAGCAAAATCAGAAGCTATATTTCTGCATTTATAATTCCATCAGTTTTGACAGGATGCTCAACCTGACTGGCTTAAATGCAGCTCCAAACCATGTTTTACAGATGGCTGTAGACAGCCACTGTTGTACCTCTCTCTTGTTTGTGGTGACAAAGATTTGAACCAAATGTTTTCTCCCTGTTTCCCTTCCTTAAGAATGGCTTCTTGACAGCCATCCTTACATCGAGACCATTTCTAATGAGGCTTCGGATACTAGAAGAGGCATTGCACCTAGTTTTGTTTTGTATTCCACTCGTCCAGTGTCCTTAAATTTCTTTAAGGACACAGCGCAGACAATTATCCTTGGAAGTAAAATATGCAGAAATGAGGGGTGGCTCAAGACATTTAGACAATACTGTATTTCCCAAAATGTCTTTTTTTTAGTTGACCAATAAATAAATTGTTGTTCTGACCACAAAAGAAACTTAGTGAAAAATGAAATCTATGAATGACGTGAAAATTTAGTCCTTTGATTTATTTAAAAACAGATGTCAGTCACCACCAGAGCCACGCTACCTGCTATTAACACCCTTTTCACAGCAGACATTTTAAACTGGCATAGCATGAAGGGCATATATGAAAAATAAAATCAATATTGATTCAGTAAGTTAACACAAGATATTAAAACAGCAATGTCGAATATTAAGGTATACACTAAATGAAATGAATCATTTAGATCTCAGTTTGATATGTCAAAATGTCTGCTGTGTTAAAAGCTCATTGTTGTTGCTACACCCTTTCACAGAATCACTGTCAGTCATCAAACTGTGGCTGAAAGCACTTTATCAACTTCTTTGCATTTCGATTTTCTGCTATCTTTTCAGTTTTGCTCCATTTAATGTTTGTCTTCTTACTTTTTTTGTTACTGTTATAAATATTTTTGACTTGTTTTTATTTTTGTTTTTGGTGCATCTTCAATCGCCAAAGGTTGCTGAGAAGGTAAGACTTATTAGTAGTTGATGAAATAAGATTTAATAGCAGACAAATCAACTTCTTTTCCCAAATGCAGTGAGATTAAAATGCAGGACAATTCCATCTTTAGGAAAAAGAGACAGTTGATTGGTGGAGTAAATTCTACGTCTCGCTAGGAGACCAGGAGAAATGTGGTCCTTACCTCAAGAAAGGATACGATACCCTCAAAGTAAGCCAGCTCCATTTCCTCACACAACACTCATAAACTAATCATTCATCTTGGTCTATGTATTTCAAATAGTACGTACGCTCCTCTTTGGTTGTTACAGACAACTTGAATGTGAGTGTTGTTCATTTTCAGATCTATGACTGCGAACTGGAAGATGTCCCAGAATTCAAAGGGCTTACTGATTTCTGCGACACCTTCAAACTCCAGCAAGGCAAGAACGACAATGGCGATGATGATCCCACTGTGGTTGGAGAGTTTAAGGTTGTCTAACATCATTTAGAACAATAATATTTGGAGATAGAGAAAAACGTTAATTAACTACAACGGGGGGACTACAGTGAACTTGATTTCTTTGTTTGAGTGTGGGGTTTACTCTTGTACCTGCAGGGTTCGTTCAAAGTGTACCCCTTGCCAGATGACCCAGGTGTAGCTCCTCCACCGCGTCAGTTCAGAGAACTCCCAGATAGCGGACCTCAGGAGTGTCTGGTTAGGATTTATGTGGTTCGGGGCATGGACCTCCAGCCCAAAGACAATAATGGCAGTGTGAGTGTTAATCTGCATTACCTACAGTAATACAAATCTTGTCAAACATAGTACGGTCAGTATCGTTTCTTGTCTTTTCTGCTCAGTGCGATCCATACATAAAGATATCACTGGGAAAAAACACGATCGATGACAGAGACCACTACCTACCCAACACCCTCAACCCTGTGTTTGGAAGGTAAACCTTATGTGTCAATGGATTCAAACAGGTATAAATAGAAAATTTATTACATCTTAAGATTTCTATAACTGTCCTTTTTGTTGTTTAGGATGTTTGAGATGACGTGTTTCCTGCCCCAGGACAAGGACCTGAAGATCTCTGTTTATGACTATGATCTGCTTACTCGTGACGAGAAGGTCGGCGAGACAGTGATCGACCTGGAGAACCGCTTCCTGTCTCGATATAATTCATACTGCGGCTTGCCTCAAAGCTACTGCATGTAAGGAAGCAGATGTGCCTGAGTGGGAAACCTTTTAATATTTTTTGGAAAACATGGAGTCAGAGCTGAGGAAATATTAATTCCAACTGTCCTGTCATCTAGTTCTGGCATCAACCAGTGGCGGGACCAGCTGAAGCCATCTCAGATTCTTGAGAATCTGGCTCGTCTTAAAGGACTTTCCAAGCCCAGGACGGAAGATAATGGAAATTCATTCACCTTCAATGGAAAAGAATACACACTGGCTCAGTTTGGTAAGGGGTTAGAAGTATAATAGTATAAATGAGTGATTTAGATGTTTTGTGTTGAAAAATGAGCAACAATTAAGCCCTATTATGCCCGTCTACATGCCCTCATTGTTTGGCAAAGATTAACAGTACGTTTTGTCTTTAGCACATTTCACATTGCTACATATTGTTATAGTTTAATTCCCTAAAACATCTAATACTAGATGTTTTATTAATTAAACAAAATTTATTTGAATGCAGCTAAAACAGCAGAATTGTTTTGAAATTCAGATGTGTCTCCAACTTTCAGATTTCAAGAAGATGAATCAGTTCATTTGAATCTCTTACTGTTTAAATGATAAATGACTGATCATCATACAGCACATTAGTATCCTACTTCAGCTACCAAAGTGCTTTGTACAGCATGTCTCATTCATCCAATCACATACACATTCACACAAGCACTTTATTCTACATTTAAGGGCTTTATATCGAACTTTCACACTCCGATGAATGTACTGGGAGGAAATTGGGGTTCATCATCTTGCCCAAGAATACTTTGCCATGCAACTGCAGGCATCGAACCACCAACCTTCTGATTAGTAGATGCGTAGGTCGCAACAACAACACAGTATTGTTGTGACTGAACTGTTTTGCCCCTATAACACCAGATTGTTTTAATACCAATCTAGTGATCGATTTCTTTTTCTACATTAAGAGAGCAACAAGGAAATTCATCAGCACTTGGGTCCACCTTATGAACGCCTCTGTCTGCACGTGCTCAGAACACAGGGTCTCGTCCCTGAACATGTGGAAACTAGGACGCTTTACAGCACCTTTCAGCCCAACCTCTCTCAGGTTAGACATCTCATACTGTACCTGTTTCTGGCTGCAATGACTCAGGCTCAGTTATTTTTGTAAAATGTATATATTGCATTGGTTTAGGGACAACTTCAGATGTGGGTGGATGTTTTTCCCAAAAGCTTAGGCCTCCCCGAGCCTCCCTTTGACATCACACCACGCAAACCAAAGAAGTAAGTGCTGTGTTTCTCTTCAGTACTTCATCGCTGCGGATGTCACTGAGAGCTAACAATGACTGTGTTCAAATATTCAGGTATTTCCTGCGTGCTGTCATCTGGAACACCACAGATGTGACTCTGGATGAGACCAGTATCACTGGAGAGCGCATGAGCGACATCTATGTTAAAGGGTGTGTTAATTCTGCATCAAAGCCCTTGTTTGTCCAAATCTATTGTTGTTTACTTTCTCCAAAATCTTCCTTTAGGAGGTAGCAGCACTTTGTGTTAGAGGGTTACTGTTAAAGGCCAATGATTATTCATGCTTGTTGTTTATGTGCTAGCTGGATGCCAGGAATGGAGGAGGACAAGCAGAAGACCGATGTCCACTACAGGTCTCTGGATGGCGATGGTAACTTTAACTGGCGATTCGTCTTTGGGCTTGACTACCTGCCAGCTGAACAACTCTGCCTTGTATCCAAGAAGGTGAGGCTTGTTGCCAGTTGGTTTATCATACTGTAGATCAAAGATTATTTTAATACCATTTTAAAAAAATAACACAGGTATTGTTGGAATTAAGTTAAAGCATGTTTGAATGTCTTCTTCTTTTTTTTTTATAACAGGAACACTTTTGGAGTCTTGATAAAACAGAGTTCCGGATTCCTCCCAAACTGATTGTTCAGATTTGGGATAATGACAAATTCTCACTGGATGATTACCTAGGTAAGAAACTTTCAAGTCCAACCTGTGTGTCTATGCCTAACCTTTATAAAACCTGAGTACAATGTGCTGTGATCCCAGGTACTGTGGAGCTGGATTTGCGTAACCTGGTTGCTCCTGCGAAGACCCCAGAGAAATGCTCTCTGGATATGATGGATAATGTGGAAATAGGTCCACACAAGGCAGAGCAGAACAAGTCTCTGTTTGCTCAGCAGTCAGTCAGAGGCTGGTGGCCTTGCTCTATTGAACAAGATGGGAAGAAGGTCCTGGGTGTAAGTATGAATAGAAACTTCAGTTTTCATTTGATAAGATGGAACCACAAGACATTTGGAAATGTAGAGTTAAAATACAATATTCCCAAAGTGCCATGAAGAGAAAAGATTAAGAGCTTTGGACAACACCATTATACTTCTACTTTATTTTCTATTGACTAGTCCTAAATTCCTAAATTGGAAATGTGTTACTTGCAGAACATTGTCAGATAAATTGGTCTTAATTTAGTTGAAGTATTCCAAAAATATCACAGGTCCTTGTCGTCTTGTCACTCTGTTTGTGTTGGGTTTTCAGGGCAAAGTGGAGATGACACTGGAGATTGTGAGTGAAGTGGATGCAGACGAGCGACCTGCAGGAAAAGGTCGGGATGAACCCAACATGAATCCAAAACTGGACCTTCCAAAGTAAGAGCCTGCTTTACAAGATTAGCTGGGCTGAATTTTGAAAGGTATACAGGCTATGATGTCTACTAAATACATTTTCTGTCAACTACTAGTCGCCCAGAAACATCCTTCTTCTGGTTCACCAACCCATGTAAGACCATGAAGTTCATTGTGTGGAGAAGGTTCAAGTGGGTCTTTATTGGACTTATCATCCTCATCATAGTGGTCCTCTTCATCGCCATCCTGTTGTATTCTTTACCGGTAAGGACAGACAAAAGCGAACCACTGGACACCAAAGTTTTCTCATATTATAAAATTGTTCAGTCTTATCATCTTTGTACTTATAGGAAACTTGTGAATGTGTGATTGATTGTTCTTTCTTGCATTTTACAGAACTACATCTCAATGAAGATCGTGAAACCCTTAAGTTAGCAATAAGGACCACCAGGAGCAACGAACTCCACACAGATACTGCCAGATTATCTCAACTTGTACCTTTTTTTAACTTTAGTTTTTTTCAACAAATGGGAAGGGGAGCTTGCACATTTGCACTATTTCAACATATGAACACATTTTCTACACCACCGAACTGTGACAATACAGTCCATTACAGTCTAGTTTTGAAAGGGTTTTGTTTAAGACACTATATGGAAAAGGTGTTTCCCATTAGCCCAGTTTGGGTGATATTTAGGGATTACTTTTATTAAACAGAATATTCCTTTTTATTAAAATGTTTCCATATTTGTGGATATTATATATAAATGGGATCACAATTAATAGCTCAAAGTTTCTTAAAGTGTATTTGTATTACTTGACTGCTCAAAAATTGCAAAATTGCAATGTGGAAAATTCCATCTTTCTCATCTCGCAATGGAGACCTGATCCTTAGGGCGTAGTGTGTTTTGGGTTTTAAAAGCCACAGAGATGCTGTGTTTTGAGAAAATGTGTCTTAGATGTTCTGATACTCCTCACACTTGAGGACTCACTACAGATTTTACTAAGGCAGCAGTTGTTCTTTTTTCCCCTCCTGGATCGCCTGGAGCATTCTTTAGGTACCTTCCAAGCTTTGACAATTGTCCAGCTGGAAGTCACTTGAACAAGTGATGAAACGTTTCTCCCACTGAAAATGCTACAACCACAAAGACAGAAACAACTTTCTGAGATTTCCTTCCTGGATAAAAGATGGGATTAAAAAAATAAATTGTTCAAAAATTTGGATTTTGACTGAATAAAGCCAGCACTTTACATTTAATATTGAAATATGTACAGCACATGTTGTACAGAAGTTGAATTATATACATTTTCACAAAATGGTCACTTTCTCATGATGTGTAACCCAACACATCATTTAGTGATTACCACAGATTATGGGTGTATAAAACAGCCATGTAAGCCAACCTTAATGTTCCCCTTTTGGAAGTATAAAACGTTTCTTTCTAATGAAAATTTATTCTTCCTGTGAGCTGCGTTGATTGCAGCGCTGCTTCAGTAAAGCCTCCACCTCTCCTCTCCGTGCCAGGCTGTTGGCTTTGCCTTGGAATCGCCCGTTCTTCCCTGCTCCCTTCCCTTGGAGCAATTCTAACACTCTGGAAAGTAAACACACAGATATAGTGCCAACCTACATTAAGATTTTAACAGTAGAAGCTACATAAATATGAAAACTCTTACTGTGGTCCCATCTCAGTGACTAGTTCACTGGGTCCAGCCAGCAGAAACAAACCAGGTCCCTTTTCCTCTCCAACAGTCAGGAAAACCAGTGTTTCCTATAACCAGAGTAGGGATTGAAAATAAATATACTGACGTGGTAATGCCTAGCAGTAAAGCAGTGAAATTGTGATCTTACCTCAGTGTTTATTTCATTGGCAATGATATTCATAAACTCATTGTCTCCCTCTTTTCTACAAGAAGAACAAGAACACCGTTTTGTTATTGACATACTCACCTTGATGCCAAAACGTCACCAGGTTGTAAAGAATGGATCATTTCTGAGGGTTTTTTTTAAATGGATAACTGGTTAGTGCAGTGTGCAATGACATCTCTAAGCAGAACCTCTTACTTGTGGAAGGTGAAGAAGTCTTTGTGAGGATCATTCTTAAAGCTCTGAGCAATGAGAACCGCCATATCACGAAGCAGGCTCAGGTTAGTCTGCCAAAGACAGTTTTGTAGTAGTTGAGGAGCCTTATATGCAATATCTTAAGCTGAAGCATATTTACCCTGTCAAAAAATCTAATTCTACTATTATTAATTTATTATTACCATACCATTTTTTTTACCAACTCTGTCAAACAGTAATCTAGAAAGAAACTGTTCTTACTTTCTGTAGCAGCTTAACAGACTTCTGCAACTTGTCGACTGCCTCAACGTGCTCATCTGGTCCCGTTCTGATGATAAATGACCAAAAGGAGTTTTCACTTCAAATTTCTGAATGATTCAAAGTTAAATTTTGACTATTCAGATTTAGAACTTACTTTAGAAGTGACACCAGTGAACGCTCTGTGTTGTAGCTTTTCTCTGCATACTTTAGTACCCTTTTTCCTGCCAGGAAAATTAGGTTGGTTTTGTTTTTCTTTCCTTTCTCAGTTCCCAGCAGCTTTATTACCTTAAATTTGAATACAAAGAAATTAGATACACAACGGTTAATGGCACAAACACTAAATATAATTGTGAAAGTGTCAATGTTGTACCTGTAAGTGACCGAGGTTGGAGACGTGGGTTCCACAGCACATGTTGGCATCTATGCCCTCTATATCAATGATCCGAATGGGTCCTGCGTGGTCCTCTGGCAGCCCTCGACTTCTCACCTGATTTGTACAAATACATATTGTGTAATACACTTAACACAGGGCAACAGGTCTCTTTTACAACCAGTAAGTGCAATATCTGTACCTTCTCCACAGCTGGGTCATCTATAGAGAGAAGCTGAACCATGACAGGAATGTGAGCTCTGATCTTCTCATTTACACATTCTTCCAGTTCCTGAAGCTGGCCAGGTTTCACACAGGGAGTGTCCAGCTCAATGGTGCTTCTTTGACGACCCAGTTCCCTGATAAAAACCCAGAAAATCTGTAATCCTACAAGGCTTAGTGGCTACATGGAAAAGAACATATGCAGTGGTAAAGTACCAGGATGTGGTCTTGTATCCAAACATTGTGTCTGCCAAAGCTGTAATCAAATGCTGACCTAAGAGTCAAGAAGAAAACAATTACTGCTTAGGCAACAGGTAAAACAAAATGCGCGATGGCGTTTTTTCCTGTCTCTGTGGTGATTATTACCCGAGTGCTGCTGCATATGATCAAATCTCCTTTCCCAGTCTACCTTCACTTGAACCTCCTGACCCACCTCCAAAGGTGAGGCCACAAAATGCAGGGCGTCCGGTCCCTGCCTTGTCACTCTCAAAACTGGGACATCTCCAAGGAATCCATGGTCATCTGGCTGCAGGAGGACAACGTAAAGCATGCAAATTTTGCAAGTGACATTGTACAGTCTCGCATTTGTATAAACATTTGCAATGAAGGAACATGTGACGTACACATTTAAATAATGGAGTAAGAACTTGAAAGAAAAAGAAAATGAACATGCTTACCTGGCCACCTCCCTCAGGAAACAAGATGGTATCTTGTAGCTTGATGTGGAATCCTTTAATAGTTTCTTTCTTTCCATTTACTTCTTGTTTTAGTTCCGCCGGGCAGCAGGAGACTACAGAGGTAACAAACTGGAAGGGGACCAGAGAAATAACGATAATAATCGTGTCATATAAAATTTACAACCAGAAACATTACATGCTTCTTAAAGGACTGCAGTTGTTTAAGTGTGTGCAAGATTTCAGTCTCATACAAGACTTTATAAAGGTCTGGCTTTGTAAAGGACAATTTATGTGACAGCAAGTACAAAGACTGAAGACTTAAAAAAGGAGACAGTATCCTAAATTCTCTAAATGCATAGCATTTAAGGTGATTTATTACTTTTAAGCGGCGTTTTAAAGGAGAAAAATGATACGATCTGAAATATAGAGTGTGGAAATTACACAATTACAACCTCTAACAAAGTAAAACTGAATAAATCTAAGGTTATGTAAGATAAAAGTGCGACTCGTAGACTATATATAAACGACCTATAAATCAGTTGCCAGCCCTTGCTCTGGTTACAAAGGTAGCTAGCAGGTGCATCAGTTAGCAGGCATGCTAATCACTTCTGCACCGAACTGCTGATAAATTTCCGGGAGGTCTTTTCGGATGCTTTTAAAAGCTTCGCACCTCTTTCATATAGCAGTCTCGCTGACACTGAAAAGCCATTTTGTCCTGTTTTTGAAAGGAAAACTGCGCCAGCCGGTAGCACGAGCACGGGGAGGTGAAGCCTACAGCTGTCAGCTGACGCCTACGGGTACCATAATAGCCCAAACTTAATGACTTCGACTTTCGCTTCATAACTTTTTTAACTGAAGCGAAAAAGATTAATTAAGCCACTATTATTTAATCATCTTTTAAATGCACTTTTTTTTAACAGGAGGAAGAGAAAACCTTAGGATGTGCTCTATAAAATCGAATAAATTGCAACCCGAATTGTAAAATGTAAATAAAACCAGAATGCAATGATTTTTTAAATCTGATACAGCTATAAATGATTCTCAGTAGAACGCAGACAACATACCAAACGTTGAAAGTGATGAAATGAACCGATTTAAGAGGAGATGGGGTAATTTCAAATTAGACAGCATTTCAACAAAAGGCTGGAAACGTTTTTTTTTTTTACAACTAGTTATGTTAACCGGCAACAGGTCACTAATATGACTACGTATAAAAAGCGAGGCTGTGTTTTTAGTGCATTACTACGAGTGTAAACTAAATTTGGGCTACTGATTGAGACTTTTAAATTTACTGCAACGTTACTGCCATCTTCTGGAGTTACCGACACAATCATGTTCTATATCCCCCAGTTCATTCAGCTAGTGTTATTACCTCAAGCAACATAATGCAATTTTGTGTTTAATAAAACTTTTATTATCAATCACATGCCGGTGTACAGTAAACAATTACAGAGCAATAAATAATCTCACATAAAATATCATCATACATTTAAAAACAGCATTTTGGACAATAGCACATCCATTTTTAGCATATAATACAGCTTTCAGTAAACAAACTGTTGTCCTCAGTATCCTGAGTTATACATTTACAGCAGGCTTCACCAGAGAGGATAAAGTATCAGTCAGACTGTTGAAAGGGAAAAAAATGGATGAATGGTCAGTCTCCGCAATAAAATGATCAATATAAGTTACAGATTTTCAGTCGGCATTGATTGTAGAATACTTAAATATAGACTATTGCAGAAGCAATTCCCAATTTTACATTGTACACTCCTCACTTATATGGAGAACACTTCACTTACATCACTAAGATCCCCCATATCTGGAGCTTCTCCTTTGTCACTGTTAGCCATCTCTCGGATCATCTGTAAAAGGAAAGCCATTTAAACAAAAAAATAATGGAAGGTATTGCATATTACATGCACTGGGATCAGAAGCAATATTGGAATTTGATTGATCTTATTACTAAGAAGACTGAATTCACTCACATCCACATAACGGTCATATTCCTCCTTTCCCTCATCGTCTTCGTGCTCCCAGTCCCTCCAGTTATCAAAGTCAACTGAAATCCAACTGGCCTGTGGAATGAAGACATAACAGCACCATTTTAGGTATTATTTACTAAAAGTAAAGTTGCAAGAATTACAGAACATCCTACTTAGTTAGTTGTAATATCCTCAGGCACTCTATTAATACTTATATAAAGCTTCTCTTTGCTTATATAATGCATTTTTATGAGACGGAAACAGTGAGCTAAGACTTTTTCAACTTAGGGTTTGTGATTGAAACTGGTAAATGAATAGTGAGGAAGTATCATTGGTAAAAAAAAAAATTCTTCAGCCTCATAAAAACAGTCTTAACATGAGCCATGCTATTTTTATGAACCTGAGTAAATACCAGATGAGAAGAATAGAATACCTTGATACTGATCGGTTTAAGGACACAGACACAAACACGTGTGCTTACCTTAGCTGGATCTTTCTGAAGACGAGGCCAAGCACAATCAGGTTTCATCTTCCTTAGCAAGACATTGATGGTGCGGTCATAGACCCTTTCTCTGGAGTCCTTTCAAGTGATGACAAGTTAAAGGAGCGTTTAACAGCCTGCTTTCTGTACATTGAAGAATACAGAATATAATGCGGATGCTTACGTGGATCTGGACTTTGTCATAGAAGTGCAGCTCGTTGTAGTACACATCATCTGTTTCGTTTTTGCAGCTGTTGCAGAGAGGCAATGGGGTTGTCAAAGAAACCATTTTAGACATTTTCTAAACTGAATCACATGTGACTTCAAGAGAGGGAACGTCTTTAAAAACTCACCACAGAATCAGTTTGTCTGGCTGGATATCAACTTGGACATCTTTAGGTTTCTGAACCATGAAGTTGATGGTGACGTATTTCTTCCTGTCAAACCACAGCGCATGTGCTGGCTTGCTGTTAAAACACCAAGAAACTGCTTAGGAATCAAACCTGAAACCTTTTCATAATGAAAGATTTAGGAAAAAAACATGCTTTATTGCTCAGTGAGTTTGGCAGCACTTACCTTTCCTCTGGTCTGACAATTTTAGGTTTGTTCATTCTTGTTGTTGTTTTTAAATAAAAGAGAAGTTGCTATACAATTCCTTTTTACCAAGAGAAAGCTAACTCACACGTGTCCAGCTGAGTTAGTAGTGTGCCCTGATGCAGCGGCCAGGCCCTAAAAGCTATATATAGACCATCTGGTATCAGCTGCTAGGAGACTTGCCTGCCACAGCCCCTTCCGTGCCCTTTATAGCCTGACTGTGGAACACTCGGGAAAACAGATGCATTTTCTGGGTTCTCAAAGTGGTTCAGCCACCTTTAATTGATTGTTTAAGAGGATGGAGGTGGGGGCAGGAAGAATCCAACAAGAAAATTACCTAATGGGACCCACTTCAACACTTGGGAGGTTGTTGACCAACATTGCCTGAGGGATGCAATGGAACTTTAAGAATTTTGGACAAAATCTTGACACATTGATAATTTTAAAATTGATTTTGCTGAATTTATGAATCATTTACCAACATACACATACATGAATGATCAAGTGAATTTCATTTGACAGCGTTTCATTAAGTTTAAATCTTAGTTATGCAACAAAATTAAATTACTTAAAATCAGTATTTTGGCCATCAATATTGTTTAAAGAGTAGAATTGTAAATGTAAACTTTATATATAGGAAGGTAGATATAATAAAGATAAAATACTTTATTTATTTTCCAAAAGTTAAAAAAAATCCTGTGGTAGACCAGCCAGAACATCCACTGCATATATATATATATATATAAAAGTTTAAATAAAGTAGAATATTTCAATAAAGTATGTGTCAAATACACAATAACTTAATAATGTAAAAAAAAAAAAAAAAGGAAAAATACAGTCAAATGAAATAACAGGGCTCAATAAGTAAACATGTTGATAAAATACAATATATGATAATAACGATATGACCAAATTGAAGTTAACCAAACAAAATATGAATATACAAGAACGTGGCTCTTCTAAGTGAAACAGCTCAGTAAAATCAGTAAATTCGACAAAGCAAAATTTAATAGATACAATTTAAAAGTCTTGAGTCAGCCTTTTTTTATATTTTGGTAAGGAAATTGGAACTATGTGCAGGAACTGACTGGAGCATGTGTAAACATAGATAGGCCAAAAACAGAGTTGGTAAAAATCCAACAAGTTTAAAAGGCAGCTTGGATAATTTTTACGAGTTTGAAAGTCAATATTTGGTATGGCCATCTTTATTCTCCAACACAGCCTGAACTCTCCTAGTCAAGCTACTGTATCTTGTAACTTCTTAAAGTAACCTTCAGGATGAGTTCTCCGGGGTTTTTAAAGGCTTCTTCTTTGGATAAAGGCTGTTATCCAATACTATTCCTTAAGAATAACTTCTTGACAGCCACCACAGCACTAAAGCAATTTCTGAGGCCAACAGTAAATGGATCCGCTGAAGTAACAGATATATCAGGTCTTGTGTCAGGTCCTTGATGGATTCCCCCCCCCCCCCCCCCCCCTTTTTCTTAAGCACATGATTTTTCAGATACTGTTCATCTGCTGTAAATCTCAATTTTCAGTGATTTAACAAACAAAAAAGCATTCCTCTGAAAATGGTCAGGTACAAGGACTGAACTGAAAATGTCCCAGAGAAAGCCTTGGGATCTATTGAACAAGAGCACTTTTTTCAAAATGGCAATAAAGATTGGCTCCTTGGGAGTCATATTTTTATTAAAGAAAAAAAAGACACGATACTACGACAGTGCATTTCAAATTAACCCCCACCCAGCCCACTTCAGATTTTAGACAGGCATTAGTAATACATTTATTTTATCCGGAAGTCGCCCCCTGCTGGTCTACTGGTTACCGGAAATTCATTTCTTCGCTCTGTCTGAGCGAGGAATGCAGCTCGAGCTACTAAACGCTGTGTACATATAAACTAATAAAGTAAAAAATCTATAAATCATTAAACAGTTTATTTTTTAAACGTAACGTTTACATTTGCTGCTTTAGACCATCGTGAAGTAGTAGCCATCAAGAAGAACATGCCTCGTAGAAGACAGGTAAGAGTGCATGTAGGTCGCACAAGAGGGTAACGTTAGCTAAGTTAGCGCTAATGGTTAACCAGGAGGTTCCACCATATTCCATTCAATATTCTGACAGTGTAACGCGCTAAAACACGGTGTTAGCATCAGCTGATAAATCTGCACAGAATAATTTAAACATACTGACTTTAACTGCATTGCCACATTCAGCTTGTGTCGGTATTGTTCGAGCTCATTAAACACCCAGTGTACAGTTAAAAGCAGCTAAAAGAAGCTAAAACTTTTACTTCACGTTTGGTGAAATGTAACGGCGCTTTGCGGTTCATGTATATGTAGGCTTTGCCCTAAGACTAAAACAAGACCAGTCCTGCTTAAATTGCTGTTTGTGAATACAGTGTTGTGCCACATTGGCTGGGAAAAAAACAAATACTAAAAACCAAGAGCAGAGCTAACCGTTAACGCTAAGCTAACAACAATAACAGTTGACGTGCTAAGCAGACTGGTTACTTTGTCGTGGTAATTACTACACGTGTGACAGTATTTGGCCAGTTTTTAACACTAGTTTGGCGGAATATATTGCTTTGGTATTAGTAAGGGGTAGATGGTGTTAAGACCTGTTTATGCTGATAATAATAATTAAACAGCTAATGGAGAGCTATCATTTGATTGTAGCCAGTCAGAAATCGAAAAGAAAAATGTCCACAAACAGCACTTTTACAGTGTTACCTCAGCTACGCTTTTAATTTGGTGGATTTATGACTCAACAATGAATAGATATACTGTGAATGCTGAATTAACTGCTCTGTAAAACTGTAGTTGCTATCGCCAGAACAACTCTGTCTTTTTGGCTTGTGGACACCATCAGTGTTATCCATGCTTGTTTTTTTCCGCACCTCTATTTGACATTATTTAGTAAAAGGTGCCTTTCATTTACCGTTTGTTCCCCTGACAGAGACACATGGCTGGGAGTGGTTCAGATGGAACTGAAGACTCTGACTCCTCTGCTGAAAGAGAACAGACCAATAGCTCAGAAAGTGAAGGGACTGTGCCCAAGAGACAGCGCCTCACCAGAGCCTCTACTCGCCTTAGCCAAAGCTCTCAGGGTTGGCAACATAGCCTATACATATGCACACACACACACATATGTATATATATACTTTTACAGTGATTTGAAGATTACTTTTATTTTATTTTCCCTTAGATACTCAGGAATTAAAGCGAGCTGTGGATCACGATGAATCTCCACCACTGACGCCCACTGGAAATGCACCCTCCTCTGAATCAGAGTTGGACATCTCCAGTCCCAATGCCTCACATGATGAGAGCCAGGCCAAGGACCAAGCCAACAGAGATTCGGATAAAGATCTCTCCCACCGACCTAAACGCCGCCGCTGTCACGAAACCTATAATTTCAACATGAAATGTCCAACCCCGGGGTGCAATTCCCTTGGTAAAATATATTACTTTTTTTGCCAAACGTCAAAAGTGTTATTAAAAATTTGAACATGGGAAATATGGCATATCAGCAAACATCATGCTTATTTTTCTCTTTTTTCTTAGGTCACCTCACAGGAAAGCATGAACGTCATTTTGCTGTGTCAGGCTGTCCTCTTTACCACAATCTTTCTGCTGATGAATGCAAGGTGATTATTATAAATCATGTTCAGAATACTTTACAATATTATGTGAATTTACTTTATCTATACAGTTATTAACCTGAAACACTGGCAGTGGCTGGACTGTACAACTTTCTTTGGGACATAACTGATACTCCAAAGGTTGAGTGTAGTAAATGACAATTTCAGCTGTAGTACAAGTACACAATGTCTTTTGCTATCAGTAAAAACAGCCACAAGTAACAAACTGCATCACTTAAACAGGGATGTTCCCAGCAAATGTTATTAATGTTGTAGGTTGAAGTGGCTGGTATGAGTATTTGGCTGCCTGAGCCGTATCAGAGAGAAATGAGAGACCAAGAAGAGATATAATCCATGCTTTATTTATTTATCTATTTATTTATTTATTTATTTGTCAGGTAAAAGCCATTAGCCGTGAGAAACAAGAGGAGGAGGTAAAGGCACAGGAGGACAGCAACTCACGCCATGCAACTCGTCACCAGGTAGGTCTGCTTTAGAAATGAGAGCATGACATTGAATTTTACACTTTGCTTAATTATCTGTTTATTATTTTAACTATTGTCAGTAATTTCTCATACCAGGAAAGTGAATTGGTTATTTATCCTTATTTGTAGACACCAACACCGAAACAGATTCGATACAAGGAGCAAGTGGCTGAGATAAGGAAGGGTCGAAACTCTGGCCTGCAGAAGGAGCAGAAAGAAAAGCATGTGGTACGTCACCAGTACTTTTGTTTTGCTATTTCTAAGCTTATTCCACCTCATAGCTGGCGTGTTACTTCATTTCCTGCTTGCCTTTTCTCGTGGCCCACAGGAGCATCGGCAAACACACGGCAACACCAGAGAGCCTCTGCTGGAGAACATCACCAGTGAATATGACCTGGAGCTGTTCAGGAAAGCACAGGCCCGAGCATCTGAAGACCTGGTAATGATGGGGTTTCACATCTCCATAAGTACTTTCTTTTTAGCATTTTAGAATAAGATAAAAGGAAATGAAGCTAGAACTGGTGCCTTTCATTGTTCCAGGTACATTATTTTTCTTTAAAAACTGAGTTGTTTATTTATTTTTTAAACTGTCAGTATGTTAGCATTCTAGTTTTTTGATTGATAACCTCATCACACACATTGGACATTAATGTTTCCCATCTTTATGCCTGCAGGAGAAGCTGCGCATCCAGGGTCAGATCACAGAGGGCAGTAACATGATCAAGACTATCTTGTTTGGTCGCTACGAGCTGGACACCTGGTACCACTCGCCCTATCCTGAGGAGTATGCGCGTCTGGGTCGTCTGTACGTCTGTGAATTCTGCCTCAAATACATGAAGAGCCAGACCATCCTCAGGCGACACATGGTGAGAGAGACTAATCCCAAGTCATTGGAGTCGTGCTACACTTAGAAATGATTTTTATAAAAACATTCTAAACATTCATTTTTTAAAGTTCAGTTTTGGCAAACAGCCGTTGCTCTTATTACATTATATATTTTTACTGCACGGTGGCCTTTAAATAAGAATAATTTATCTTTATGAACTCACTGGTTTGGAAGTACTGTAGATTATTTGTCTTTTCAGGCCAAATGTGTGTGGAAGCATCCTCCAGGAGATGAGGTGTACAGAAAGGGGTCTATATCTGTGTTTGAAGTCGATGGCAAAAAGAATAAGGTAAGAGTCTTACTTAGTGAACACTGGCATTTCTTTTCTTTTTAAATTGTAATCAAATATATAAGCCACTTTTAAAGTAATCAAGGGCCATATCATCCCCAGATCTACTGTCAGAACTTGTGTTTACTTGCCAAGCTTTTTCTGGACCACAAAACACTTTACTATGACGTGGAGCCTTTTCTCTTCTATGTCATGACTGAAGCTGACAACACTGGCTGCCATTTAGTAGGCTATTTTTCAAAGGTAAAGAAGAACAAGGTTATTGTTTTTACCCACACAATGATTGAATTTATGTTCCAGAACAGAAATGTCTAAAAAGTGTTTTTTCCTTCTATTTATTTCTTTAAGGAGAAAAATTCCTTCCTGAACTACAATGTATCCTGTATCCTGACAATGCCACAGTACATGAGACAAGGCTTTGGAAAGATGCTCATTGACTTTAGTATGTATATATGTTAATTTATTCTATTCTCAATGTAATCATTAAATTGCATTTTAGTCTTTTTGCATAATGAAATACAGATAATTCTCTCTTCCTTCTGAAAGCGTTCATTCTGACTGTCCTGTGCTTTATTTAGGTTATCTGTTGTCAAAAGTTGAGGAGAAGGTGGGCTCGCCAGAGAGACCTCTCTCTGATCTGGGCCTCATCAGTTACAGGAGTTACTGGAAGGAGGTATTACTCAGATACATGTACAACTTTCAAGGCAAGGAGATCTCCATCAAAGGTAAGTGAAAGCACAAACCCTATAATTTGGCAGCTTAAATTATATGTTTACAAAAAAAGCTGAAAGTGGCTCTGTACTTTGTTACCAGTTACCAATTACCAGTTTAAAATAATCTTAATTTTAGCTTATATTGGCCTTGGTGAAGTCCCAAAGTCCATCTTCTGACTAGTAACAAGCCAGTTTAGCTTCTTTCCCTCTTAGCTCACCTCTTAAGCTATGTTTTTTTCTGTTTGGCTGTCCCTTGCAAGTAAAAGATTTGCGCAGCAGCAGCTGGGTGGGAGTGCTGCGCTCAAAGTCTGAGCTGTGTGCCTCAGATAACCATATTAAAGAAAATCCCTCTCATTGACAGTCAAGAGCAGGAAAAAATGCCTAAACCAGAGTGTTTAGAGAAGTCTGAAGCTTGAGCTTTAGGCCCTTAAAGATTACTTGTACATACACTGATCTCAGAATATGTATATCGATGATAGATAAAAGGAAGAGCATAATGAATCCGCACAAGAAGATTCATGCATTTAATAAACAAAACAAATGCATACAATTAATATTTGTTTTAATATTTGCGTGCTGCACAGAGATCAGTCAGGAAACTGCTGTCAACCCGGTGGACATTGTGAGCACCCTGCAGTCTCTTCAGATGCTGAAGTATTGGAAGGGAAAGCACTTAGTACTGAAGCGTCAGGTAAGCTGGCTCCTCTCCATTTTATTTATGCTTGTATTTATTTATTGAAATAATTGCTTTTGTATCAAATTATTTGGGTTACTGAGATCATTTACTTGTCTATTTCTAATATTTTGATTAATTTTGGAAGTAAAATTTTACGTTAATGCTGTAAAACACGTTTTATACCAGGCCCTTCTTTCTATTTCTATCTTACTGGAAAAATTAGATGTGATAACCTAGCTCGTTACCCTGTTTCTCATCCCAGGACCTGATTGATGAGTGGAAAGCAAAGGAGATCAAGCGAGGCAATAGCAACAAAACCATCGACCCAAGCTCGCTAAAATGGACCCCTCCCAAAGGGACATAAACACTGAGAAGCTCAGGCTACTGAAAACACTCGCCTCTAGCCTCACCAGCCACAAGTAGCCTAGACCTATGAACTGTCAATAAAGATCAGTGTTTTTTTTCTTTCATCCCTTTGACCCTGTTTATTTCTTCTTGTCTGTAATGTGAATTTTTTAAACACCTTTTTATATTTTACTGTCATTTCTAGCCAAACCAGCATACGTTCCAAGTCAAATGCTTTTTGTCAGCATTGTGAAAAATGAGTGTCGAGGATTTGCTTTAAAACTGCCTTTGTGTGCTGAATGTTAAATGATGAACGGTCCAATGTGATGGATAACATTAATGTTAGAATAGCTACATTTGAGTGCATTTAGAGGTTATTTTTATTTACTATGAGAAATGTGCTTTTTGACAATGGTGGTTATTCTTTTTGAGCGTTAATACAGTAACTGTTAGCATGAATCGAAACATGAAATTGAGCAGGGTGTACTTTTAATGAGTATGATTTATGGCAACACGCCTTTGGTTGGTATAAAATTGTATAGATCTTCGTCATAATGTCTTTTTTTTTTTTTTTTTCTAATTCCATCAATACAGGATTCTGATCCATTCCTTTGCTGAACCTGCCAATGATGAGGGGAAAGAGGAGATTTTTAATTTGCTGAGGATATAAAATACAAATGTAACACCACTATATGAATGCACATAGAAACAAAACAGCCTCAGGTTTTTATACTGGTACAATCGTACCTTGCTTGTATGGGTTCTCTGAATCATGGATCGCAGTGGTCTTTGCAGAACGATTTACTTTGGGTAGAGATTCTGTAATAAACAGGAAACGTTTGACTAGGATGGTTTTCGGCTTGTACTTTGAATCATAGCTGTGTAATGTGTATTAGCACTTTGATATTTTTAATATCAATAAAGCTGCCTTGATATTTTGAAATATCTACAATTTACATGCGGTCTATTGATGATTTTATGCTTACCACCACTGGAGATGCTTCTTCCCATCAGGCCCACAAACATTTCTCCTTTATTTCCTATAAGAATAAGAAATATGCAATGATGCTGTGATTAAATATTAGATTCCAATTTCTGGAACTACTAGTTTTCAAAACCGTTAGTATGATAAGAGTTCTGCTTCAATAAGATCAAGCCACTCACGTCTTTTTACTTGGTAGGGTTTTTTTGCATCTGTGAAGAGATAAATTTATTGTCATGCAACAGGCTTTAATACTTATTATGAGACATAAAAATGGTGATAAGCACAAAAATGAGACGACATGTTATGCATGGATATGTTTCAAGGTTACCTGAGCGTTTCCCCATGAGTCCGTAGAATCGAAGGGCTTTGGATCTTTTTATTACACTGGACATTGGACTGGTCAGGCTTGTCTGCAGTGATTCATCCTGCAAGAAACATTTCACTATTTTATTTAAAGTAAACCAGTTTTTATATTTAAAAAGTATATCTACAAGAGTCTACAAGCAAACGCATTGTTAATGCAATGGTCGTCTAACATTTTGAGTTTTCTTTCTGTATCTTCTTTCAAATTAGTAAAAAAAAAAAGAAATACAGATTTATTTGCAAAAATGTTAAAAATACTTATGCACCATTATAATATGTGTTACTTACAGAACTTTGCCTCTTGTAAAAAACAAAAACAAATGCAGAATTTTAAAACACACAGCTTTCAGACTTCTTTGAAAGTATATTTTTTTCTTGTATATAAGCAAGAAATCTCAACAATCATCTAAGATTTTCTCCTCTTCACCTAAGCTTGAACAGAATAAGTGAATGAACTCAATGCTTTGATATTTAAATTTGTCCATTGCTCAACCCATTATAAAAACAATAGTGCTTCTCACCTTCCACTCTTTCAGAAGTCCTCTCTGCTCTTCTGCACTGCACGAGAATCTCTGATAGGTTTGCACCAAAGCACAAAAAGTCACAATAACCAGCTGGATCTTCCAGTTATCCATTGCTATCTCAAAGAGAAAAGCTCTGCTTCTACTTCTTTTTAATCAAATATATTTTTTATCCCAGCAAAAGCTAATAATACATTACAGATGATGTTGGCAGGATGGGTTTTCGTATTATTCAGTCTGTGCGAACTGCATCCATGGCGCCTTTATACCTCTAAACCCCTGCTACTAGACCCCTCCCCTCTAAACAGGACTATTCACTTGCCACAATTCAATTTATTACAACTCCCTAATTTATTGTATTGGAGTATTTGTAAAAGATCAAGCTTTTAAATTCTTTCCCTCATACTTTGTAGTCATTAAATGGGAGAAAATGTGATTGAATTAACAATTAAACTTTTTTTTTTTTTTAAATAGTTGGACCTATAAGACGTCATCTAAAAACTTACAGGCAGGGGTCAATTCTAAGAAAAAAAACCCCCACCTCTTCAATATCAAATATTTACATTTGAGAAGGTCGCCTTTCATTTCCATCTTTATTAGACGTCTAGATTGTGGTTGGTCTAAAAATATTCTCCTCTTGCTCATTTGTGACCTTGTGATGTTCACATGCTTCTTTGATATTACAGAGGAAGAGGGCAGGTGTGTCGGGTCTTTGAGTGATGCTTTGTAAATATACCCGTCTACTTTGAAGGTTTTATTGGGTTGCCAGTTGACTTGGTGAATGTTTAGCTGGGAATTTATTAAGCAGGAGAGCACAGCGGTGACCTCAAAGGTCAAGTAGACTGAAATAAAAGTGCGTTGACTTATTACGATTTAACACATGTGGAAGCGCTGAAGGTTGTGTAGTGCACCTGATGGTCAGAAGTCATACACGACAAGGTGATGGATGAAATCTCAAAAACGCAGATGAAATTCAAGCGCAATGAAGACTGTATGAATTGTGTTACATGACATTTGTGACCTCAGATGTGTGGAAAATGCTGACAATGTCAATATTTGTAACTTTTCCATTAAGCGATATGTCAGCAGGGTGATTTATTTTCCATCTCCTGAGATAATTACACTGTTATTAAACCTTTTGATACTCTTTACTTACTTAGCCATTTAAATGCTCTGTTTTAATGAAAGCTGACCCCCCCCCCCCCTCCCCCCCGCACACACACACACTCTGGTCATAGAAATTTCTGGAGGGGCAATTACTTGACAATCTGTGTGCTCCAAAGACACCCACTCGAAACAAAGCTGACACACACATCAAATGCTTTGATCCACACACAGGTGCTTCTGTAGGAAGACGAGCCCAGGACAATTATCCCTGAAAGGCAATTACACCTGAAAAGCCCTCGTGTGCACGTAGTCTAAGCCACGGCTAACGTGGAGAGGCGAATCAAAAGAAATCAGAGGCACGGCATTTGCATATGAAATGGTTGAGTCACAAAGAGCTCCCGTAATGACAGAACGCTGTATGTGACGCAGTGGTAGAGGCCTTTTCAGGATCTGCGCTGCTCTGACAGTGATTCACTGCGGGGCGCTGAGTTTGAACTTCACCTGTGATCCATTTCACCTTTAAATAAGTGAAATATGGGTTAGGACTGTTCTCATTGTTCTTATCTTTTCATTATATTAAAAGAGACATACAACTACAACTTACACACACACTGTTGTTAGTACTACGCAGCCTCTGAAAACCATTTTTAATGTCTTCTGTGTCTCTGGTGGGAGCTTTCTACAGCAAGTAACCATGCTGATGTCATGTTTACCCAGGCCTCTAATTGTGCATTCAGCATTTCCCAGTAAATCCTCTTCATCTACTTCTTTATCCGCATTACAAAGACTGCTAGAACTTTCCTCACATGTGTAAACATTGTTCAATAATCAAAAAAGTTCAAGCAGTAATCAGAGGGGGCTATTCCTTATATTAGCACTGAAACACATCCACTGTATTACACTAATCAACATCAGGCAGGGAAATTATGCATGACAGAAACCAATATGCTGTGTCTGTGGATAATTTATCAGTGGTCTGAACTAATGCAAACCATACTCTTTTGTATTGTTGAGTCCATTACATAACTGGTTTCATATGGTGTTCACATGTCACCACGCTCTTCTTTTAATAGGGATGGTACTTTCTGAGACAGCTCAGATAGACTTTAAAGTGGCTTTAAAAGGCTATAGGCACATACCTAAATGCCAATACATGAAACAAGGTGGTGCAACCTGACAACACCAGTTACGGATCTCTCATTAGAGCTGGGGGTCATAATATCCTGCTGACAGACACTGTATTGTAAGATGTCTCGCTGTGGTAACTTTAGTCATCAGGACTGATACTATCTCTTCCTGCCTTGGGGTGGTTTTATGGTTGTCACAGTTCTTATCTGCATATCTTAATCTGTCTTAATACTAACAAGTTGGTCCATTCATTTGGAACTAAGTGGGTTTTGTTGAACTGAATGAACCAGTGAATGCATTTTTAAAAAATGTGGCAAAGCATGGTCACTGTGCTGGAATAAAATAGTGTATAATATGTGTAGGAGCTACAATAGTGTGCAAAAGTCTTTGGCTGCCCCTCATTTCAGACTTCTCCAAAGGTACTCTCTCTCTTTCTTTGGACTTTGGCTGCTTTTTCACTTATTTTCAGTCCAGTTCTTGCATTGATCATTTCCAAAGGAATGATTTGTGCTTGTTTGTTAAGCCATTTAACACTGATCTATGATTCATTCAAGTATAAAAAGGCACTTAACTCAAGGGGCAGTTATTGTTTTAAATGTGCTATATAAATAAATTGGACTTTCATGAATGTTTGCATATTTCAATAAATCATTTCACCTATTTCTAATTTTTTGCACAGTACTGCACATCACAATGTATTTTTTTCATGAAGCATGTAGCTCCATAAAAAAGTGATGTAATTAAACTGAATTCATTGAATTAAGATGGTTAGTTTATTACAAACTACCTCCTACAAAATGATCATGATCATACATTAGGACTTGGAACAATTTGACTAGAAAGCAGAAGTATGAATTTGAAGAAGTCATGTTACGTCTATATAAACGTATGTGTACCTGTATACAGTGAACATCTTATCCAGCAGGTGTCAGTGTTGTCTAACACATAAATTCAAAGCACCAGAACCTCACTGGAGAGACCAGGCTTGATGAGTATATTTTCCTCCCCATGGGCTTGTTTTTGTCTATTTATATGACATAGTCAAAAATGAAAGAATGTGATTGTATTGTTTTGGTCAGGGGCATCATCACACATGTTATGATTTGTCTTTAATTTTTGTGGTTCTTTTTTGTCTTTTTTTGTGTCTTTTTTCCTTTTTCATTTTTTAATGAAAACAATATTTTACCACTACAAAGACATCTGCTTGTGCGTTGTTGTACACTGTGAAGTGGCATTAAACCACATCCATTAAAACATGAAACTTTTGCTGCTGCGAAAGTACCCATTTTGCATAAATAAATGCTTGAGACTTTGTGTGATGGCATCTGCTCAGGCCGCAGTGTCGATAAATGTGAAACACATTTCAACACTTTCCGAGTCAGAAAGTTTCAAAACTGGCACCGGTAGGAAATTATGTAATAATGCTAATTATTCTATATATTTCGCTCAGATTCTGAGCACACTAAGGCACAACTAAAAGCAAAAACACAAGTGCATATAAAAATATTGTTAAGATATAAGAGAGATCAGGTTTTGTCAGTAACTCCCACACAGACCTGATGCCCATCATTTTCATGAATCACACAGGAACAACCTTTGTGTGAAAGAGTCCACTCATACGTTAGGCATTACAAAGCAGTATACACGTAACTATAAATAATATTAAACATTTCACTATTTCACTTAGTCTGAACGCCTCTCTTAACTCTCTTGTTCCCCAAGTTGTTTTTCTCGTTTGGTGCCCTGTGGCACTTTACTGTGGTTTCTCTAGAGAGGCATAAATTTGGCTCTTCAAGGCTCTCTGAGAATGAAATACCACTGTCTGCCTTTGCATGTTCAGACTGGGGGCTTCAGGCTGATCGTGGTGGCTCTAGCTTTCTCCAGTAGTGTGAGACAGCCTGGTGTCATGGGATTGAACCAAAAGAAGCATAAGATGTGTTTGATTCTACCACACCAGCTGCTCCAGCACTGTCATCTCAACTTTCTTTTGAAAAAATTGGAAAAAAATAAAAGTACAGATACCTTTGCCATGATTGATGGCAGCATTTCACACAACTTAAAAAGTAAGCAGTCTTCAATGTAAACAGATTATAAAGAGCCGTTTCCTGTTTGATAGATGATAAAGGCATTCCACTGCCTCACACATACATCTTATCGCAGTGGTCACGCTTTTTTGGAAGTGATGTCAGGTGGAGAAATTTTTTCAAAGACAGAAACATGTTCTCTCTGAGAGGCGTGTGCTGGAAGCAGCTGATTGTTTACTTTGGAGCTCCTCAAAATCACAACTAGAGGTGTTTCAGTGTTACCGCATAAAATCATCAAAAAAGAAATCATCATTCCCTTAGTATTATGAAAATCCTCACATTTTTAAAAAATAATTTTCCTTTGCATAGCTTGAACATAGCCGTTGTCTTACTGGTTTAGACCAGTTCCACCCCTAACTTCTGTGGGCCATGTTAGCTGATTTTGACATTACACAACTGGGTTATTCTGATCATTATAATGATTAACCTTTGTTGGAAACAAAGTGTTCTTAATACTAGTTTTCAGATGTGTCCCATATGGAAAAGATATATATAAATCTTATAAAGTTTGTATCTGTCTTTTGTGAAACTTGTATGAAAAGCATACAAGAGTGAAAACAGATATAAGATCCCTTGAAAAATTATATAAATCAAACTTGTATGTTTTGGATACTTTACTAAAACAATATATGAAAGCAATGAGAAAGTGGCCACTTTCATGAGTAAATCATATAAGCCTTATATGATTCACTATATGAAGTAGGCCACATCTTATGCAAGTCTCTTACAAGTTTTTACTATTTCTTTTCCATATGAGGTAGGTCAAATCATTTAGATTCCATTCAAAATCGGTTTGTTTTACTCTGTTCACTGGATTTAACTACACATCCTTTGCCTTAAGGGATAAGCTAACATTTTGTCAATTGTGCCCTGTGAAGAGAGGATAAATGTCACACTCATCTGTATGCTTATTGTGAAAGTACAGATACTTCATTGATTTTAATTGATAATACATTTTATGTCACTTGGACTCAAGCAGATGTGGAAAGTATAATTTAGCTCTTAGTTAAACACAAGGGAACCAGTTTACTTGGTTCTGTTTATCTACAACAGAGGGATGTTGCTAACATAAACACACTTCATTAGGAAGATAAACCCAGGTATGCAGATACCTTCTAATTCACACTGAAAAGCTATCTAAACAGCTCTTTAGAAAAACATTAACCTCTGAAGAGTTTTTATGAAGTTTTCTTGTGAGCCATAGATTTGGTGACAGCTTTGCACCAGGCTATGTATATAGCATTTTAACTTTTTAATACTGTAAAACTTGAACATGAGAGTCTATGAGATTTGTCTTCTCTTGACACCAGCCCCAAGTGGCCACACAATGAACTGCAGTTTTAGCATTTGGGTTGGTATCTATTAGCCTAATTTTTGAGCCTCAGCTCTGCTCGGTCCGAGACAACTAAATCTACATGTTAGAACCTCTAAAATTGATGTTTTTCATGTTTTACTCATATAAACAAAGAGGTGTGCTCATGATATAGCTCTGGCTTGAAGCATGCTAGCTGTTTCCCCATTCACCAGTGGGGAGAACTGGAAATTATGCTAACTCTGACATGAACTGGATGCAGAATAGCTTCATTTTTAGTATTAAGGCTTTAGACTTGTACTGAACTTGTCTGTGTCATTTATATGTTGGATTCCTCTGTCTCAGTGTGATTATTTGTTGTCTTTTCCCAGCCTCTCTTTAGCATTCTCCAACATCAGTTGGTCGGTCAGTGCCCACTGGTCTCCAGAGGCCCATAATAAACAACGTTACTGGTCTTCTTGTTTGCTGGGCTCTTGTGGCTTCTTTGACACTCTCAGCCTATGGCAAGGCCTCTTTTGGTCAGATCTGCTTACTTTGTCGGGGAGCCAATCACCAATTCATTCCCAAAGCCTCAGAGGTTCAAAAGCCAAGTGCATAATTGCTCCTTAAATCAATCTGCAAATTTCGTGGTATCCGAGCGGCAAGTTGGCCTGGAATCGTTTATTCACACGGAACAGCTGTTCATAGTATGCATTTAGAGTCGCAGAAAATATTACAGCGTCCTGGAGGAAATTACATGTGAATTGGGGATGATACATTCAATTATAAGCCTGTGGTTTCCATGCATTTCATATTAGCCTTAGTACAATTCATCCTTTTTGTTAACCTTTAAGGGCATCATTGTGTTTTTGCGGTTCTGATAGTGGGAGAGACCACACAGCTAGAAAAGTGTCCCAGCTCTGTGTCTGACAGGTTTCCCACCACATAGTTTGAGATGTGTCCCTAAATCCCTCTTCATAAACTTCACTCTGTTTGTGTGCGAGACAGAAGATGCAGCCAGCACGGTTGTCACAGTGTCACTTTAAAAAACAAAGAACAGACAGGACTCATGTCAGTCTTTCCACCTTAATAACAGCTCCTCTTCACACACACACTTTGATGCCCACGGCTTTATGAGTCCTGCTTAATTCACACTGTCCTGCTTGCTGCCTCAGTCTCTCTCTCTCTCTTTAGCTTTCTGTCTCCATCTCCTTCTTCCTCTTTCCCTCCCTCCTTCTGTCTTTCTCTGTCTCTTCACTCCTCCCACTCCTCCTCCTCTCCCTGCTGTATTTGCAGTCAGCTTTAGTGCCAGACACCCTGAGGCAGCGGTAGCGCCAGCGAGTCTTCCCACCTCTGTTTTTGTGGTGGGAGATGACATGTCGAAGCTTTGAAGGGCAGAGGAAGGGAGGGAGAGGGGGAGGGAACGGGAAGGGAAGGAGCACATCACTCGGCGCGGAGGAAAAGCAAGGGACCCAGAGAGAATGTCATGTGGCCTGCAGTCCGCCCAGATATTCTCTTTCTCTCCCTCTCTCTCTCTCCTTCTCGGGCTGTCTATGTGGGCAGGCAGGAATGGCGACAGGAAGCAACCCCTCCTCCTTCCTCCCTTCATCCTCTCCTACCCTCCTTTAGCTCTCCGCTCACTCCTCATGTCTTCCCCGCTTCGCCACCCCTTTTTCCTCTTTCCTATTCCACCTCCCTCTCTGCACCTCTTCTCTCCCTTCTCAGGGCCAAGTTTCTGTTCGTAAACTGTCTTTTTTTTCCTTTTCATCCCCTTCTTTCGCTTTGTCTGTCTTCCTCACCCACAGGCGTGCCTGTGCATCATAACTCACTTGGTGTTGAAGTGTGCTGAGGTGTGTTGAGGTGTGTTGAGGTGTAAACTGTCAGTGACTAGCAGACAAAACATGTTTGATTTTGGTATTACTCATCTTTCCTTTAAAAAAATCTAGGTGTATTTTTTTCCATGAATACATAGCTACCATACATGCCTTACACTGCATTTTAATACGCTATGTTTCACAAAGCCGGTGCCATTAAAATAACTGTAAAATTCCCACAGAGCAAGGCTAATAAAACAAAATCCTAATAAAATACCAGCAAATGTGATCTGGGCTTTCAGGTATTTAACTGTTTATATTCCCACTGGAGGAATGTGGGGTTTGTGTACTAATATGTGTATCGGAGCAGTGGGATTAGCACTGAGGTAGACAGGATGGGGCCGCACACAAATGATCAAACATCCTGTCAGATATGCTCTGGTGAATGAAAGAGGTAGTCTTGCCTTTGTTTGTTTCACAGAGAAAACAGAAGACGCTCACAGTGACTCTCCAAATCAAGCTAATAAAATGATGAAAGGAAGACAGAAGTCTTCACCGTGGCATTAAAAAAATCCCACTAACTTTGATATGTGCTTCTAACAACCACACCACCACTCTTGTGGCTGCCTTCTCACCTGTGCTCTTTCAAAGCAGTGACATATCAGTTACACATGTAAAGCACACATGAAAACACAGACAGAGTTTTAAAATGTCTGAGCTGTGATCAAAGATTTACTGGTTAGTGCCCAAAGAGACACTGACATGCTTTTAAATTTATCCAAAATTACTGAGTGTTTTGGTTGAGCCTCAGTGTACTCACTAGTATGTTTGTATTTTTAAGTGTAGCTCTTACTACATTTAGCCCTAGCTGACTCTATTATGCTTTGATAAATTATAATGCAGACAGCTACAGTGGCTTCATTTTTGGCTCTCATCATTCATAAAATTAAGCATCATCTTTATCTATTTTGTCAGGTCTAAAATCATGCTGCATTTCCTTTGTGGTGACTCACAGTCTGTTTTTCTGCAGACCATATGCAACACCATATATTATGCCAAGCAGCAAAACTGTATTTCCGCCAGTGGCCACTTGAGGCTTACAAAATCCATATTGACTATTGTGTTAAAATATCTAACGTCAGCATTGAACTAAACCACCTAGCACAAAAAATGTATAAATAAATTGTTTTCTCCCTAGTTAGAGCTGATAAGTGTGCCTGGCAACTCTTTTGGTGAGTGAATTTTTAGTTTTTTTAGCATTAGCCCACAGTTCTATGGATGTAGCTTGCTAACCAAGCTAGCTAATGCAGCCTGATAACAATTCATCTGATCTAAATGAGCTCCAAAGAAAGAAAATGGCTTCAAAATGCTGGCATGTGCACACAAATTTGGCAACCTTGTTAACAGAACGTATTATTAGTATTATCTCAAAAAACAAATACAAATACATTGTTTCCCTACATTTTCCATTTGCATATCTTAAAAGTGAGTTGAGATAACCAACTGAGATATACTGGATCTAAGATTGAAATTTGGTTTTATTCTTTTGAAGTGAAGTGCTTTTAATGCAGATTCTTTAGTCAACATGCAAATCTGAGTACATGCTTTTATACATACTGAAATAAAATAAAAAACAGATAACTACTGAGAGTTAGATTACGACAATAACACTCCCGAGGATACAAAACAAAATAGGCGTCACTTGTTGACCAAAATATGTGGCCTTCTCTCATCAGATGAGCTCACTTGCTGCTAAAACACTCACATGTATGTGTGTGTGTGCGTGTGTGTTTATATCATTGAATGACATACTATTTGTGTTTACATGCATTTGTATGGATTGTTTCACTGCAGGCCAGTTTGATATTTCAAGCCATTGCGAGCGTCAGAAAGGGAAGAGATTACAGGGTAGAGCAGCAATAACACACACTATTAGCAAGACAAGGTGTTATTATGCCTCTGGTGTCAGGTGAGATGTCAGAGCAGCGGCTGTGTGTCATGCTTACAATTGCTAGATCAGCAGACTTACGAGTAACGAGTCAACCTGCTCTCTGAAATACATTAACAAAGAGGCAAATATATAAATCTTTTCTAAATGAAAAGTAATGTTTTGTTTTCATAGCTTGATTAGTTGATATTTTCTGGAGAAAATATGGTTGGTTTTGGAATAAAACATTCAAAGATAAATCAAAATTCATACAAAATGACATTTTGAAATGCCTAGTTATGAAACCTGTCATCGCATTGCAGCATATACAGAGTCTCTTGATTGTTTGGATAAAGTCACAAACCAGCCTGCTGTTACAGTGCACTTTTATTCTTTCACTTTCAGATTTGAAATTTCCTCTGTGAGCTTTTCTCTTTACAGTAAGTGTGTTAAAAGCATTAAGAAAATGCCCGTGGCCGCAAATGTGAATGAGCACATAAATTTTGCCGGCCTCTTTTTTCTCTCCTTCTTTCTTGTTGTGTCTAAATTTTCCATGCCTGGCCTCCCTACTGCTGAGAGTGCTGTTCCTCGAAGCCGCAGTGTATTTTGAAGCAAGGTCGGGAGAGAGCCAGAGGCTCCAAAATCAGTCACAAGACTCCCAGTGTTCCACTGTTCGGCTTGGTCTTGGCATCGACTCCTGACCAGAGAGGTCTAGCTAGCCGCAGCCACTGTGTGTGTATGTGTGTGTGTTTGTGTGTGAACATATATACCCTTTCCCCCTTCCAGCTTCTAAGACTATATAGAAATAGCTACGGTTGCCTCGTTTATGGGCTCTCCCACATAGACACAGTACCCAGGTGTGAGTCAGAGAGGCTCGAGTAAAGTTTCTTTTGGAAGAATTTTCAGTTTTTGTTATAACCCCCAATCCATACACACAGTCTCCGCAATAGTAAAGTATGCATGTAACTTAAGTGGAAGTGAGCCCAGATGTACTGGAGTTTGACAAATATGAACACAGGCAATTCAGGGGAGCTCCTCTAAATTGCTTCCATACAGGCTGACAGTGATGAGGTCATCCCTCACAGAAAAAAAAGAGCCAGTGATTCTGACAATGCTCAAATTTCATACTTTTTGCAGTGCTGTTATTATAGACCATCATACAGCAAGAGGATAGTCTGTCGTCAGCCATAAGCTTGTCTTAAAGATAGACCTACAGCATTCTGTTTAGAAAAAAAAAGGATGGCATTGGTGGATGAGGGTGGACCACACATCAAATGCTCACACTCGATTAACACATATGGATCTGACATTAATCCTCAAGGTTCCTTTAAGTATGTCAATGGAAAGCTATCCATCTGTCTTCGTCTTCAGACGGAATATCCACCCGGGGTCTGGAAGTCTAGGACGCAGCACGCAAAACCACAGTGAATATAAATAAATGGCTGTATTTCTCTCTCTGCTTTTGTCTGGTCAGGACACTCCATGGAGAGCCTGCCAAGTTGAGCATCTACATTTGGGTTTGGCTGTTCCCCTCTACCGACAGCTCAGCCCAGGCCAAACCACAGGAAAAGGAAGCAAAAAGGTTCTCTCTGAAGGGCTTATAAAATATTGTCCCGGGTAAAAATGGCCGAGGTGAATGGCAACATTCAGTTTCTCCACTACAAACAAAGGGGTTTTTGAAGTACAGACACTGGGTAGTCATTGTTATTTTTTCTTCCTTTGCTGCTCAGGCGCTTATGTTTTGCTTTTCTCATAGTTCATTTTATGTTGTTAGTAAGTGCTCTGTGCTTTCTTGCAGAGATATTGTGCATGATATGGTTTAATAACCCCAAAGAATAGTACTTCTAACTGTTTAGTATCACCTCCGTATAGTAATGATTTCAAATTATTGGAAATATCATCACTTATAAAATTTGGTCTGTGAAATCCACGTGATTGCTTTTTTTAAACAGTTTTATATCAGTTGGAAATATAGTAAAAGTATATGATAAAATCCAGACTATTTGCATAACAGCCAAATGTGTTTGGGAAAAATTAATGATGTAGCTTCGTGGTGCTCCTTTAGCCAAGCTTTTCAGGTGTTAAATGCTAATGATCAAACTCAAAAAAGTATTACATATTATTTACCAGTATCATTGTGTCAGGGCAAGCAAAGTCAGCTGTGCTTGTCCAGTGAAATCTAAAAGGCATCAAATTAAAACCTATTAAAACCTAAGTAAAAATGATCTCCTTTCTTAGAGCTCAAACATGATCTGGTCATAAAAGTTCTAGTTTCATTATTTGAACTACTGCCATTTTTTGTATCACTGTAGTTGGCTAATGTTTGTGGAACTGAGCTTGACTCTGACACACTAAAATCTATCATATTTGTCATTTGATGGGTTACCAAAGAGACACAAGTTTTTGTGGATAAGCCTCTGGTCTTTCACGTGAAATTCATGGGAGACTAGCGTGCTAGACAAGCTGCTGCTGGCACAGCTTTCACCACTCTGAGATCAGTTACAATACAATCTGCACATTGTGTGGAAACTGGCCCAGCATTAGGCGGTAAATGAGTACTCTGTGACAAAGATTTTTCTATTTTGTTTTTTACAGAAAGGCAGACATTGTCTCTATTTGCCTTTCTGTAAAATTACCACTAATATTTTCCATAAAAACAGGACACAAGTATTTGTCTTCTCTTATAGAGAGATATTGCAATTTAGTAGCATCCATAATGGAGGGTAAAACAATTCATGACTATCTTTCATCCCTCAGAAACACCACTGGAACCTGTGCCTAATCAAAACTGTTTGTGTTAAGCAGTGTTTATGGTTTGATTTTACGTTACAGTGATTTATTATAGGATTACTTACCTGTAGGAGGAAATCAAGGCTTCCTTCTGCTGCCTTTCTTTTCAAATGGGTGAATAGTTGTTCAATAAGATACATTTATAAGCCAAACCGTTTATTTACAAGTATTACATTATATGCAGGAATGCTGTTATACTAGCATAAATCTCTCCTTCTCCAGAGAATCCCAGTTTGTTAATGGTGAGTCATACTTACATAAGAAATAAGTATTATCATATCCTATTATTATAGGAGTAAGTCATATTGGCATCTTGTCACTACTACCCCAAGCACTCTGAATGACAAATGGATGAACATTTGATAACTAGCTATGCTTAGCTAATTAGCTTTTACATTATTGACACATCCTGACAGAAAATATGCATGACTGTTTGTACTTTGCTTTTATCTTAGTGACAGTGTAAGAAGTGGGATTCTTCACTCCTCTGGCAGTAAATTTGTTTTTAGCTATGGAAATGCTTTGGAAGATCCAGTATGTGGATTATAAATACTTAAATGTTGCTCTTCTTTCAAGACGTGGTCTAAATATGCTTGTTTGAAACTGCTGGAAAAATTACTATCCAGCATTGGCCAGTTAGCTGTAATGGTGTTTTTGCTTTTCAGGGTCATGTAAATGCAAACTATGAAGTCCCTCCAGTGGGCGTAAACAAATCAAAGCTTAGTGCTCAAAGTAGCAGTGTAAATGAAACATATGAAACCAGAAAAAATTGAAAACATTGTCAGACTTTAAAAAGTTAAAGTGCCAGTAATGAGTTGAGTTACCAGTTTTACCAGTGTTCAGCATACCTGCAATGTGAACATATAACCGTAAAGTTGAAGCAATCTGTGGTGGTGGTGGAAAGAACCTCTTCCATTCCAATGTTTTTCCATCTCTCCTCTGTGGAGATTTACCCTCACAACAAACACACATATATAATACAAACCAATGTCAAAAATAGTTAGAGTCAAAAAGTAAAGAAAACTAATCACCTCCTACACTCACAGATACAAACCAAACACACAAACATGCACCACATGCATCCTCCCATCTTCCCACCCACTGTTTCCTTGACAGTGTCTTAGACAGAATGTAGTTGCATATCTTTTGTGCATGGATCTCTGTTGTATGTCCCACATATTTCCCAGTAAGCTTAACAACAGATCAGAATTAATGAGTGTTTAAAGACTTGAAGACATGAAGGTGCATGAGTGCATGGCTAAAAGCACCGGAGCATGGAGCGTATGCACGCATGAAGTGTGTTTGAGGGCTCAGGCCGCCTTTGTCATGTGATGTGCATGGAGGGCCATCTGGTCACCCATGCCATGCCGTGGTCCCTGTGAAGTGCTGTCAGCGTGGCTGTTGTGGTCTCCCGTGGCGACTGGAGGCTTGCTGCACAGCACTTCCAGCCCAGGCAGCCGACCTCAGAAAAGGAAATTTGGGTCGCTGAAATGGAGGGGTTGCTCCCGAGCTATTTACAGAGCCCTCTACCGGTCCAGCACCACCCACGATATTCCATATGAGAATCAGTGTGTGTGTGGTGACTTGTGGTACATGTGAGTGTTGGGGGTTGAGGAATAGAAGGGGGTGGTGGGGCAAGTTTGTATGTGCCTGTGTGTGTGAATACTTTTATGAGGAAATGCTAGCTTTACACTTATATGTGCTGGCATGTGTGGCGTGGCTTAGCATTCAAAAGCATTTATATTTAAAGCGTTGTTAAAAAACAATGCTATTCTATAATCAGAAACTTTACACCTTGTCTACGTTGCACTTTAATTATACCCTGAAACAAACAAAACAGTAACCTTCACTTATTCATGTGGCACATGCTACGCAATATATAGGAGCTACAAGTTGGTATTTTGTGAATGACAAATCATCAGTCCCTCTCAAATTTATGGATACTGTATATAAAGAGACAATACTGGAGCTGCAATCGAGCCAATCCTTTTCTAACCTTTCCTGCATAAACATCTGGGGGCGTCATGGTTGCTGAGCATGGAAATACGATGAGGATATGGAGAAGAGCGGAGCCTCAGATTAATGAGAAACCTGCCTGTAGGAAACTTTGGTTCAAGTGAGATCATGGGCATTCTCTTTTGATGCCCATCACTTTGGTTTAGTGGTTTTCTGGTTGAGACTCGGGAAATAATGCTGAAACGGAGCCTTGGAGCCATTCACCGAGATGCAGAGAATGCGATATACTGTATTCGCAGTAAATCACATCACGCCTACTTCTTTCAAACATGACTTGTACTGAGAAGTGGGAAAGTCATTTGATTTTTGTAATAAATCAGTAGTTCAAATGAGTACCTTGCCTTTGTGCTTTTGATGTATCTGAGATAGGTAAGCAAGTAAACAATCTCTTGACGCCCACAGGACGAGGACAGTGCACTGCCACCCAAGGGGAGACCTCCAGCATCACTCAAAGTCTTCTTATGTTGTGAATATTAGGTTAAGGTTATTTTAGGCCGACCCGCTCCAGCAGCAAATTACAGTGCAAGAAAGGGGGTGAAAAACCAAGTGGGCTGTCTAGTGTGTAATTTTCCTGTTTCTTTTTCAAAGGATGAGGTATTCCTCGAGGAAGCCCTGTTAAATTTACAAGCCATGACCCCACATCAGCGGGAAGGAGACTCCTCTGACAGGGAAGAGGAGGCATGGATGGAGGTTTATGACTTGATGTCTAGCGCTTGATGGAGCTAGCTTGTTGCTTTTCAAAAATCTTTACTGTCTATTAATCAGATTCAGAGCAAGTAATCAAAGTACTGAGTTTGGCTCTGAGTTCAAAAGAAAAAAAAAGCGATAAATCAGACACGTCAAGCACCTCTGTCACGGTTTAGCGCAAATGTTCGTACATACCAAACTTGGCTGGTATGAGATTCGTGAATAAAACCCTGATTTAAAGAAACCTCACCCTGAATAAAGGTCTTTCCTGCCTGAACAAGAGATCAGCCTTTAGAAGAATGAAGATGATCACTGCTTACTCTTTAAGTGCAACTCCAGACGTCTCAGTCATAATTATGCCAGTCTAGGAGAATTACAGGCACCCTGGCATTACCTCTAATACACGCTAAGATACACACACACTTGCTTCTTCTGTATCAAAAGGTTCTACACTCTTGTTTTCTCATGATTCCAGTTGGTAAACTCTTCAGAAAACCATTTAGCTTTGCGACTTTGATCTCTGCCAAGATTGCTGGCTATAATTATGAGTTAAGCAGCAGAGGCTAAATTACAACCAGGGAATTTGTGACACCCGAAGGCAAATGACTGAGACTGTTGCCGTGTAAGGATGTTAATACACATATATATGCATTATGGATACCTCCACTTCTTCTCCCCTTCTTGCAGTATGAGTCCATATAGTCTTCCTCTGATTTTCCAAGGGGCCCTTGGCTTACTAGTGTGGGGAGGGGGCGGGGATATGCTCTGCAGTGCGGCTTGCTGGTTAATTATGGGTCGCGAGCTGCTGCTCGGCTGGCCTGGGCGGGTGTTGGAGCCAGTGGGTCTGGCACAGGGAGGTCTGGCCACAGACCCCGGCGGTGACGGCATGAAGTCTGGGACGAGTCAGAACACCAGCCCGGGGTTTGGAGCATTCCTCACATTCCCTCCTCCCATGGCTGCCTGCCTGCCTGTATGTGTATGTGTGGATATGAATAAGACAGAGAGCAAGGGAAGGAGATGTGTGAAAGATCCAATATGTTTGCATGTTCATAAACATATGTACACAGGATGTGTGCATGTTTTACATCTTTTGCTGAGTGGATAGTGCAGCAAAGGCAAAAACAGGGCCAGATCAGTGACAACAAGCAGTAACTGTGGTGATATCTAAGGCTGAGAAGGAGAAGACCAACTTGATTAAATAGCCACTGTACAGACAAACATCTTTAGAAAACTTACATGAGTTGCTCTTGAATGTTTTTGACTAGACCAAGCAGTCTATTATTGTGCAACTTATTTAAAGCAAAGCAGTTTAGTTTCACTCTTAGTGGATGAAAAACTGTGCTAAAGACAGAAGTCAGAAAACATGAATTTGTAGCATCACGAATCCTCTGAAACATGGGCTTTAATTTAGCAGATTTAACATTTAACAGACTAAGACACATTGTTAAATCTGGAAAGCCCCTTTCACATAATGCTGCTGCCACCATGCCTATATGTTTGTTTTAAATTGCAGTTTTAATATAAAATCTTAGATAAGTAAATGAACAGGAAAGGCTGTTGTTTGAAATACTTTTCAGAATTGTCCTCATCTTTCCCCCTACTTTTTAAAATCGTTTGTAAATAACATATAATTTATATTTTAACTGTCCTTGGTGATAGCATTTTGGCTTTATTTTATGATATAGCTTAAGATTAAGGCACTGAATGGAAATATAAATATAATATGAGTATCAGCAAATCATTTAAATCACTGGAAATAATATTAAGGGCCAAATGAATATACATTTGTAGTTTTTGGCATAGCTGCCATACAGATGTTGCCTTTCCAGGTGAAGCCTTGCTTGTTTGGAAAAAAAAGAAAAGAAAAAAGCCAAAACCACATTCTGTATGTCTTCCAACAGCATGGCTCATAGTAGTACTCAACTGGGTACTAAACTTGCCTTCCTGCAGTCCAGACCTTGATTTCAATCAAAATGGAATAAAAAATATGAGAATAGAGGCTTTAAGACTAGAAGTCCTAGATTGTGCAAGAACGCCCAACATTTGATGTCCTCAGTTGTTGAATGCTTACAGAGTGCTGTTAAAAGAGAAGGTGATGCAACAGATGTTAAATATGGCACAGTTGCAGCTTTTCCGAGATGTGTTGCTGGCATAAAATTCTAAATTCTTTTTTATTGGCACAATTTTATATCATTTATACAACGATACATTTTTTTTGTTTGCTGTTTTATTTACTACTTAGCATCCCACTTTTTTCCAGAAGTGTAACGAGTGCAGCTGAAATATAAAGTACGTTGATATTTGACATATTATAAACTGTAATTGTGATTAGCATCAATTTTACAGCTTTTTTTTTTTTTTAACATTTTCAGTTTCTATCATTTTAATCAAAGTGTGTGAGTTTGTATTACAGAAGGAAGAAAGTGCTTAAAATCTATCAAGGCCTACTTTAACCATTTAACATCAACCTGTCTGCATTTAAGTGCTAAGTTAACAGGTTTCCATACTGAGCTGGCAGGTCATGCAGTGTAGACAATGCCTTGTTAGTGTAACATGCAATTTTCTGATCTTAATCTGAACCCTGCTGCTTGTGACAGACAGTGACTGCAAGTTTGCGCCCCACTTGCTTTACAGCAGAAGTTAAACAATGTGGTTTTAGTTCTGAGACACCTGGTCTGAGACTACATTGGACAGGTTTCTTGGAGAAGTTTTGGTTTTGAGAGAGTGTTTGGAAGAGACGAGACCTGCTGTAGACACAGACAGGTGAGTGGGCTGGAAAGACAATGAGGAAGTCTCGGCACACTGAAAACGTAGATCAAAGCTGGCTGCACATCAACAGGCTGCACTGTGTACATAGTTCAGGCCTTGGCTTACAAATCACTGTATTTCTTTCTTTGTCACTGTGTCAAAGGATTTATACCTTTTTTTCATAAACCTGTCACATCAGCTCACCTGTGTGTTGTCCCACAAGCACCATGACACATACTCTGAACTGCCTGTGTCAACATATTTACATGCAGTCACCTTTCTCGTGCAGCTGTTAAAATTTCTCGACTGCAAGAGAGGGACGCAATTTTATTTTTAGCTCTTTTGATGCTGAGCTATGCTTTAAAAATACTCACACACGGAAGGAACCTCCTCACTTTTGTCTTCAAGCATCATATTCAATCTGTGCAGCTTCACCCAAAGGTAAAGAGTTAGTTTACTCAAAATAGCTCCAAAGTGGGGGAGAGGGCCACCAAAAAAGCCCTATTTCTTTCTCCCCACATAACCTTTATTTTGACAAGGCTGGGAGAATAGAGTATTTATATATGGGGCTGTGTGCTGTGGTTTCCCCACAATTACAGAGTGGCAGTGCTTAGACTGAGAGGCGTGCTGGAGGTTTATAGAGGGGGACATGGAGGAGCGGGGACGTGAGGTAACCAGCCCTCCTGAGGCTCTTACAACCTGATGTATATAGTCTTAAATGTCACGCTTTGGTGCAGAAATATGACATATACCCAAAGACTTTTTTAATATTTTCCAACAAATTTCTCAAAAACTTTAAACTTAAAAATGTGTGTCTTAATATTTTTACGCATTTAAAAGTATGAACAGAATTTGTGCAAGGGTGAGCCAAACCTCCATAGCCCCAAACCTTTGCATTGCAATGAGGCTCAATTTCAGTGTTTAAAAGGTGGTCAGTAATGTTTTGAGTGGTTCTGGCGTGGGCCGGAGTTTCTCTTTGTAGATCTACTGTTTTATGGTTGAGATATAAACAAGGATTTTCTACCAAACGTCTTGCACAACCGCTGCAAGCCACGTAGAGGAGAACAGTGGGAGTTTGTGTTTGTTTCGTGGATGCTGTGTTGAATCTGGCAGCGGCCTCTGCAGGGGTGAGCAGAGAGGGGGGAAGCGGGCTTTGCGGTTCTGCCGGGAGCCTGGAAGTCAGTTAGGGCGGTGGCTGAACCACCTTCCCTCCGCAATCCAGCCCACTCCCCAAACACACGTACGAGTGAGCGCATTTCACAGAAAAGCACATGAGTACACACACACTTGCACAAATTCACCAACTTCATCTCCTCCTCTCTTCTTACAAGTTCCTCAGCACAGTGGATGCAGAAAGATGGCGTGCCAGCCAGGCAGCAGCAAATACAAGCCAGCCTTATTTACAAGGATAGCACGTGATGGCAGCAGCTACACGCACCAGAGAGGCCGATGCCACAAGAGAGTAAATTTAATTAAACACTTCACATTCAAAGAAGAATAAGTTGTTTGATGATATCCACTTTTAATCAAATTTTCCCCCCTTGCTCACCACTGAATTTCATTTTGCTTCAGACTTGCTCTTGCCTGCCTATATGTCAAGCCTGGCTTTGAAATGCAATACTTCGCCAGGGGTGTGAACAAGCTTGTTGTGTCTCTAGTGCTAGAATGACAGATACCTGCAAGGGGCTAACCAACAAGTAGAGCTGGTGCTGATAGGAACACATACAGGACAGTGTGTGCTGTGAAATAGGCATTTCTCTCTTTGGCATAATGTGCCAGGCATATTCTGCAGTGTGTGATGATAACAGTCTGATCCTGTGTTTTTTATATAATGCCAAACTGATCACCTGAGTCTCCCTGTTCCTGTTTCCATGCTTGTTCATGTTCCCTCCTACGCCTAGATTCTGTCACTATGGCGGCAAAACAAATACTCGCATTAGAGGTAGCATTTCAGTCACAAAAGCGGCGTCTTTTACCCACATTAAAGGATGTTATGGTTTGCGAGCGGAGACAATAGTGCATTAAGGTGTACAGAATGCATTGTGGCACTGCTTGCATTTGTGGTTGTTGGACTTAGAGTGCATTGTGCTGTACACAGTGCGGTTTCAAGCACAACTGACGATAAATGGGAGAATTTTGTGATGTCACGGCCACGGTGAAATGTTAAGATGCTGCTGGCAGAGTTGGTTAAATGACTTTCTGAAACGTGAGCTGACTAGAAGTACCCACACGTCTGGCTACGAGGAAATATAATTGTTAGATCAGTTTTCAACCTTGTAAGTGTTTATGTCCAGTCAGTCATTGTACTGGTGTATTCAAAATGCAACTGGAGATAAACAGCAAAATGAATAAATGCACTCATGTTGAAAGACCAAGTTCTGGGTTATATTTTAGGTATGTTATTATATATTACAACTGTTCCATTGTTCCATGTAAGCAGACTTTTTTGTTGTACGGGATCAGAGCGGTCATAATGGAACATTCATAGGGTAATGTAATCTGTAGGAAGATTTTAGAATAACAAAGATAGCACATAAATTGTCACATTTTTATCTGTAGGTCATTTATATATCTATATATTTACATATTTAAAAGTATAATATGTAAATGAATGTACTTGGGTTTTTTTGTTTTGTTTTTTTCCTCCACTAATGACTTAATGCCAGGATACAGACGTGTGGTGGTGAGTAATGCTTAGAGCAAGAAGGTTCTGGGTTTTAGTTTCAGCTGGTTCAGGCCTTTCTGTGGAAGTTTTGCATGTTCTCCCTGCGCCTGCATGGTTCTTTCCAGCCACTCTGGTGTTCTTCCACAGGCCGAAGACATGCTCGTTAGGTTAATTGGTGATTCTAAAATTGGCCATGAGTTTGAATGATTGTCTTCCTCACTGTTTTCACCCTGAAAAACTGGCTTCTGGTGCAGGGTGTACTCTGCCTCTTGCTTTATGACAGCTCGGGTAGACTCCAAGCCTCGACCCTGAATTGGATAAGCAGAAGACAATGGATGCACGGATATAATTTTTAATATAAAATAGCAGAGAAAAAAACAAAACAAAATTGAAACATCTCACACTTAGCATGAATTGGATATAATTGGAGATTATGTATCAAAATTTCAGTAGCGGGGCCACGCCTCCAAACCAGGCCCGGGAACCGTCGCCAGTCCCTTTTGAGGCCTTCCCCAAACCGCAGCTCAATGCATGTCCAAGCATTCACCTTTCCCTACTAAGACGCTGTCAAAACTAAAATGAGGACGTGAGGCCAGCTAGTGAAAAACAACTTTGGGGAGAGGCTGGGTCTTTTAAAACTGAAGACAAAAATGGGAAAATATCTTGTTTAACTCATTCCGGGCCATCTACATTGCATAATACGATGAAAAGATTCATGGAATCCAGAGAATTAGACAGCATATGTCACATCACACGTCGAAGACATCTGAAAAATAAATGCTTGCTCTGAATCTGATGCCAGAGTGGCACAGCATGGGCGGGCACATTAATGGTGCAACTCTTTGAAGGCCCCGCTAAAGTTGACTGATATATATACGCGTCCCAACAGGTTCTAATAAACATGCTCCTCTTTCAACTATTTTGTTTTTTTCGAGTATGCAACTGGAATCAGTTTCAAAAGGACGTGACATTTTCCGAGAACAAGTGCTACGTATTTTCAAACACACAGAGGCTTTTTAAATGATCTGCAAATCACTGCGCTGTGTTTTTCTTAATATTTTATACAGCAGCCCAATTTTTTTGGGGGGGAAAAACTGGGTTCTATTTCACATGTTATATCAGCTTTCATCGACAACTACTGAAGATCAACATGCTACCACCCAACAGGTTTGTCATTAGATTTGCATGCAGGCCAGCTTTATTTTCTCTGCCTCTTCCTCTTCTCTCTGCACTCGGTGGCAGATCAAATAGGAGTCGGTCCCGTCACCTGTCAGAGGAATGTGCCAGCACTCCCATCCATCAGCAGCTCAACTAGATCAGGCAGAGCCGTGGCTCGCTGTAGGCCCCAGAGAGCCTTCGGGGCAGCAGCACCTTACCTGGTTAATCAGCTAGAATGCTCATGCGCAAGTGTGTGTGTGTGTGTGTGTGTGTTTGTCGTGCAGGTAAAGATCAGCACACAAGTCTACACTCATGTATGTTTACAAGGCATCGACGCAGGCAGCGGTTCCATCACGTGACCCGACATGTCCTGCCCTGCTTTAGCGGCCTATGTGATGTCTGCGGTTTAGACAGGGCGTTCCAGCGCGTTCACCACCAAGCTGGGAGAAAGAGGGGGATTTGGCATGTGTCAACAGGCATACCTGTAACCAGGGAGATGTGCCCTGCAGGCACCTAGTGATTTTCTCATGATTGTGATGGCCAGACGCAGACGACAGGGCTTGCAAAAGTAGACTCCTCAGCAGGACTGAGGTGGCTTAGCGTGGCGTCAGACGCACACACCACTACATTCCACTGGGATGCTTTTTTTGCCCAAAGGGAGGGGTGGTACACCGAGTGTGTTTGTGTACATGCGCGCTACTGTGCCTGTTTGTGTGACTTTATCACAATTACTGTTTGTGTTTGTGGGCATTGAGGGCCAGTGTCATGATAGCACTCAGGGAACAGAACACAGGTCCAACCCTGAGAACCTGAGGAACCTGAGTAGACGTCAGGGGACTATTGGAGTCTAAGGGGCTTAGCCTTGCCCGACACAAACACTTACTTACTGTGTCTGCTGTCTCCATCACTGTGTATTGTAAAACAAGAGCTTTAGTGGAGACAGTGGATCTGACAGGTAGCCCTGGTCTCCTACCTGGGCCTGAGCTTTTCGTTACATATCTCGTGTTTATTTTTGGTTTTGCTCATGTTGAAACGACAACTCCATCACTCACAATATTCCTCTTGTATTTTCTCTCTCCCATGTCATCCCCCAGACTTTTCTGTGAAGCGTTCCCAAAGCCAAGCCACAACAACAACAAGGCCTCAAATGTGTGGAAAAAGGTGGGTGAAGAATATTAATCTAACTTGGCAGTTGAGAGGAAAGGCCCGTCCTGCGTGAGAATTTGCGGGGTCTTTAAGTAATAGCTGGCAAATAAAAGTGAATGATTGCCATCAGCTGTCACGAGGTACAAGAAGAAACACTTGCTCAAGAGAGAGATGCCAGAGCAACTCCTACAGTTGCACTTCTAGGACAGCCACACCTAAACGCTGCCTTCTTTGTGATCTCAGTTGTCACTTTTTGGCTTCATGAACAGCAGCGAAAGTGTTCTTTACTTTCAGTGTTACACACTTTTATTCAAGAGTTTCTCTGGCAGTGAGAAGGTGATTAAACAGTGAAAATAACATAAAAAACAAAAATATATAGTCCATTAAAAAAGTTACGTACACTGATTACGCCTAGACTAACTTAATGTAATGTATCCCCATATCCAGTCTCTTGCCAGTTAAAATTAGATAAGTGTTTCACACATTTGCAACCTCATTTACCTCGTAATAGCACTCATTATGCTGTAATGGCCCCACATCCTTTTGTCAATAATTTGCATTTGGCTAACAGGAAAGCTGATATGATAATTAGCACGAACTAGTAACAGACCCTGAGGTAAGTCTTTCCTAGCTGACTTGTGTAATAATAATAATAACAGGGTTCCTCCATGACCAGTGATAGTTGAAGCAGGGGGAATCTCTAATTGCTCCAATTATCAAGGGAAACCTGCATTCCAGCAGGTGCAGCGTGAGCCTGGATCTGCCGACTGTTATGACTGCACTTATTAGATTACCCTGAAAAACAATTTAAATAAGTGCCTCTCGCTTTTTCTAGAGCAAAAAAAAGAGTTTCTAATAGTCGATTTTACATGAGAAAGTTATTTAATATTTAAGATGTTTGTTTAGGGTGTGTTGAGGGTGTTAGTAGAAGAACAGGGTGGCACTCTGGATTAAAACGAATGCACCGATGAATGTAATCAGCTATTCACCTCAGACGAACTCGTGAGTTTACAGAGCGCTCAGGGCACAATTCCAGTGACAGTCTTCTCCTTTGTTGTGCTGCCAGCTTGTTACTACAGATGGACTCAGTCCATGTTGAAAATGAGATTTGTGATTTCATCTATTATGCTTTCTTTTTCTTTCTGCTTATTCTGGAACAAGGTGCACATACGCATGCACTTCCAAGGCCAAGAGGCGCCAGAGCGCAGGACGTTGTCAGCGGCTGTCACGGCTAAGCCTGGGCCATCTCGTGTCAAGAGCTTTGGATTAGTCACACTCTTAGGTATGCTGTGTGAATTATTTATTAGCGAGCATCACCACATGCGCACTGTCAGTGACAGCTAGGATTTATATCTCCGGTGTCCATGGCAGGAGCAAGAAGCGCACATTAATTAGGGAAATGGAGACAAAGTGTAGCTGGACAGCATGGCACTTGATTTATACTTGCCATCACCAGTGTGTGAATGTGTGTGTGAATGGGTGGATGACTGGATATGTAAAGCGCTTTGGGGTCCTTAGGGACTAGTAAAGCGCTATATAAATACAGGCCATTTACCATTTACCATATACTGCCGTTCTACCCCCCATTGTGCATGTTTAATTGGAAATATCATTGAAAATGTGCATTGCAAGATCACACAGCTGATGAGTGGGACCCAGAGTTGCAAGCAACAGCTGATATTAGTCACTCTAAATGTAAAGCCGTGGGAAGACACACTCAAAAGTTACAAAGTAGTGTTAGGCCAGAGGTCTTAGAGGAACTAATGGATGGAGGTGAAGGGGTTTCAGAGTTGTCATGAATTATTAAATAGGATCAGGTTTCCGGTGCTCTTGTATACATACAAATCCTCCAGTGCATGGGGAGTAGGACCTTGGTTCTTCTTGCACAGTGGAAAGAAAACCAACACCTGTAATCCCTACAAGGTGTCGAGCAGGAGGAGGATGACGCCGCTCTGAATTTCATGTGTTTTTAAATGTTCAAAACATGCAAACATTCAGTATCTGTGCATGCAGGCCTGTAGATTTGGTGTATATTGCATATGGAAATTGCGGAAAAAGGTTGATAGTTAAAAAAAAAAAGTAAAAATAACAAAGAAAAACTCAACAAAATAATTGCAAAGTTATATATTCACAATTTCTTCTATTTCGCCAAGTCATTTGTGTGAATTATTATGGATTTATTTTCTAATCCAAAAAGGCTCTTTACAGGATAGTGTAGGTCAGGGGTGCTCACACTTTTTCCTCATGTGAGCTACTTATAAAATGACCAAGTCAAAATGATCTACCCACTACAAAAATCCAAAACATATACTTATTTATAAATATATTGAGGATTCTTTATATCTACAATGTATATACATGCATAACCGCAATATCCAATATTTCACAACACAATTAACTATGTAAATTTTTTGTCATTACCTGAGTTTACTCTGATGACTTGCACTGAATTGAATCAGCCAGGGATGCATAGTCCGGACAGTAGCTGCTGACGGCCAGGTTTAAGAGAAAAAACCGAGAGCTAAAAATTGGAGTTAACTCGCTGACTAGCTTGTCAGTTTTACTACACTTCGCGCCGCTGTTTGCGCATGCGCAGCGACCTAAGCGTCAGAAAAAATCTGCTGTCATCTGACTGGCTTCCCTGTATCAATCAAGTGACGGGATGGATGATAGGCTGGCATCTATTTTTTTAATGCCATGCGATCTACCAATACTACCTTTGCGATCGACTGGTCGATCGCGATCGACGTATTGAGCACCCCTGGTGTAGGTGTATGAAAATAAAACTCACAGCGAGAAAGCGACAGGTAGGTTTTTGAATTCAACCTTCCCACTACCGATAACAACAATGACAGCTGTCCCAATGGTATTCAGAATAGTTTATGACTTTGTATGTCGCCATTGTTAATAAAGTGTATAACTTACTGTTCAGTCAAGTTCTTTAACGTGTGAATGTTAGAACACCCATCTATTTGTGCATGCACGTTTCTGACCTGCATGCTTGAGTCCCCATTCATCGACTAACAAGTTAGGCAGGGGTATGGGGAGCAGCAGCTTTATTGCTGTACTTTGAATTATTTAAACATCTTTACAGACACTGCCGCTGATCTCCGGGAAGTACGATGCCCCCCGTCAGCTCCTGTTTCCACAGCACTAATTACATCTACATTTTCATGGTATACCTTGTCTTCTCAGAGGAACCACTATTGAAAGGCTCCCTGTTAGGATAATAGCAGAAGATGATAATCTAAAGCACTTTGGGTATGGGGACAGTTTGTTAATGCCTCGCAAATTACTTTACTGGCCTGTTTAAAAGTGAAGATTGCCTGTTATTACCTTTCAGTGTGGAGTAACATCTTAGCATGTTATATATTTAATTTTAATGACAACCTTTCATCCACATCATCGTGATTTAGTTGTATGTCTACTTCGGAGGGAACAGTCACTTGCACAGTCATCCCTGAGATATGACCTATTTTCCTGGAGTGGTTTGTTTGTATACATGACAGATGTAAATATATGTTTCGTGCCATTCAACCTTCTGGTGCTGGCGCCACTGATGCACTTTTTTGTTGCATATCACACTTGGCACAGACACACAAACCTTCCACTGCGCCTTGGAATAAATCTGAAAGCAGCGTAAGGAGATGTCTACCTTGATTTTGGCTTTTGTGATGAAAGGTTTTTTTTGTTTTTTAAAGACTGATAGAAGGACGGGAAAGAAAATCAGAGCAGCTTCAAGACAAAAAGCAGCTCTGTGGTGTAAATCACATTTTCAGACCTTCATAGGTGTCTGCTGCAGACTTTTCTGGCTGTGTCAACCACTTCTCTGCATTAGCTCATCATTTGAGGATTGAGAGGGGTCTGAGCATACTCCCTTCAGGGTGAAATGGAAAATCCCAATCTGTCCTGTCCTCTGTATTTCCCTGACAGTGAGGTCATGTTGTCTGCCTAACCACAGACCTTGGAACTGAAGCCCGCTGGTTTGGATCACTGGGTGGCAGTGTTGAGCCAAAATGGAGGGAAAGATGGAGGAGGGAAAAGATGAGAGGAGGACTGTGGCTCCATGCACATACAGCACATACAGTACAGTATGTTCTCAAAAGGCGAGATGTGAATGTTGACAAGCAACAATAAGTTCATTAAAACAACTCTACGGGGAGAAATTGTTTTAGATTTCCTATTTTTCTTTTTTCTGTTTTCATTAAATGATTTCTCAGCCGTAGTTCACCTGTTCATTTTCAGGTGTAAGGACAGGCCACCCTACTCACAAAACTTTTTTATTCCTAAGTGACCCAGTTGTTTCCTCGGGGGCTGCAAGAGACTGAAGGCATTGTGAGTGCTGGGTCTGAGGGACTTGCCTGTCACCAGCTATAGCCCTAAGAAGAGGGCCTCTGTCTCTAATTTGTTATAACAGTGACACGAGGACAAGGAGATACTTCCAAGGGAACCTTGTTTTAGAGATCGGTTGATGATGAAGTGTCCTGCTCTGGATTCACAAGTGTTGATGGCAGCTGTCAGCACTTCTTTGATGGGTGTCCCTCAAAAATGCCAGTAAACTGATAAATATTACAAACAAGACAGGAGGCTTTTCTGCATGGCATTTCCTTTTCTCTGCATGACTGTTTTGTAATCTTAAAAAAGTAAATTCCAAAATGTCTTTAACCTGCCTTTCTGAAGCCTTGACCCTTTGAATGCTCTCCACAAACCTCTCTGTTTCAGTCATTTTGGAGTGGAGACATACCCAGCGCTCCTTAATGGCCCTTTGTTCAACCTACAGGCTTACAGGTCAGGGGTCAACTGCACCTGAGGCCGATTCCCACAAACAAAAGCTCTGTGTTTACTGGCACCAAGTGACCACTTCCCTGTCTACCCCAGGGGGAACATACAGAAATATAACAGACAGAATAACAGAGAAGCACGTAGCTGTGGTTATTTGTCATAATGCCATTTGGATGTTTGCTTATAATTGCTGTATCTACTAAGAGCAATTAAAGTAAAACAGTCATTGTATCATGGTACTGCTAAAACAACTAAAGGGAAAAGCAACCTTCGAAAGGCATGAGAACCTAGAAGTCAGGATGTTTTCTTATCATCAAGGACTATCCCAGAGTTTCTTTGTGAGAAGATGAAAGTTTTTCATAGGATGACATATAAAAAGCAGCTCCACCAGGGTGGCATTTAAGAGCAAACGTGAAACTGTGTCCAAAACCTCTCCACAACCACCCAAAACCAAACCATATCAAGTTTAATCTAACTTCAACCCCAGGGACATTAATCCAAACTGAAGGGTTGGGTCAGCATTTTCAGACCTTCACTCTCTTAAAAAAATAAAATAAAAAATGATGTGGAGACAGAATAGACAAAACATTAAAACCATCTGTCTAATATGTCCCCGTTGTGCTGCTGAAACAGCTCAGACCCATTGTGGCATGGACACAGGACCTCTGGGGCACATCCTTTTTTAGATGTCTGGCACCAGGAAGATCCTTTGGGTGCTGTGGTGGATGAGGCTTATTCCTGTGCATCTCATGGACCTGGGCAGTTTGGATGCTGGGTCATGGGTTTGGGCTCTTTTTTAAGTTTCAAGTTCCTCAAAGCCATTTCTGTGTAGTTTTGGTAATGCGGCTATGTGTGCTTGCAACATTGTTTAAAGGCTTCTTATTGTAACAAAAATGATAAGTGTTATTGACTTTGTCAGGTTTTAATGTCTCAATACATTCATCACAGACACATCAGATATTCCAAGCATCTTGATTTTTTGTTTTTCATCATCCTGCTGTATTAATGTCCTGAAATCCTTGCTGACCCTGTGTAAGAAAACAATTCCCTGTACCTCCTGCAACAGAGACAGCCAATTCCCAGCTCCTCTGGCACAGCGTCAAGGACAGCAGATGGGAATCCTTAAGCTGCCATCTACATGCTTCAGAACATCTGCCCACGAACCAGAACATAAGGGGGGGCTTTGCTGACCAAACTGAACCCTGAGAAGAAATAAAATAAACCGTGGGGTCTGGCAGTAGTTGAGCTGGGGGTGGGGTCTTTGGCAGAAAGGGGATCTTACCTGTCAGGACACGAGCAGAACAGGTAAGAGCCCCCCCTCCTCGTCCCTAAGGCCCTGCCTGCTCTTGTTTTGTTGCATTCAAACACACACAGCTCCACCTGTCACTCTGTCACTTGGACTAAGAACCAGCAGGGTGCTTCCCTCCACCCTTTCCACCCTCTATTACATACTCCATCTCTGTTACACCCACCCATTCTCATATAAGGCCAACTACTTCGCTGCGCTGCAATTTTTATTTTTATTTTTTACCATAAATTGTTATTTGTTCTTCTGCAGGCTTTTAATTTAATAGTAAATTTTATAGTTTACTACTGCCTTCCAGACATCCAGCTTTAGAGCTTTCTGAAGGTGCCCAGAGTTTTCTTTCTGCTGTTGAAAACTGTCCACGGTCTGCTCAGCAAGTATACCATTTTCCTTCCTTTTTCCAGAAGCAGCAGCAGTGTTTTGATCTGTGCAGTTAGCGTGAGCAGCAACATCTGCCACTTTTGGACAGACAAATAAAAGAAACACAAACAACATTAACAGCAAATCCCAAAAAGACACCGCAGTCCTGCCCACAGCCTTTGATTAGCAAGTGATCTCTGAGTAACTGCAGTACACAAACACTACAGCTACTTAGTGCAACAGGGGCTAAAATGTGGTAGTATTAATTGCAGGGAGGTGCGGGTTTGTGTATGTGTCGAGGTGCTGGTGGTGGTGTGTGGGGGGTTGTGTGGCAAGGCTTGGGTCCATTATTTCTCTGCAAACTTTAGGGCTGGTGTATGGAGCTACTGCAGTTTAGATGTGGATGACCAGGGGATCAGGAGAATAAGTGGAATGAATAAATAAACAAAGAAGGTGGTTGCTGGTCATCTTGGACCTTTTTTTCTCGTTATATTATTTACTTTTTAAAAAGTAAATTGTGGGGCATGAATTCTTTTGCTTTCTGAAGTGGGGCCAGAAAGAAACCACTGGCTTGGTGGGAACGGCTACTGCAAATGAAAATAACCTTTCCCAGTGGTGAAATATTCCTAACCTGATGGGAGTAGTCCTTTCTAGGATGCCAGTGACATCATCTGAAGGGCATTAGGTGTCATCAAATAGTACAATATGAAAATTGTATGAATCATAATGCATGGTCTTCGCAGTCTACACCCAGTTTTGGAAACTTCAAGATTCAAGATTCTTTATTCTTTATAACACGCAGTGAAATGTATCCTGACACGCTCCTCGAATGTGCAAAAGGGGAGAGAAGAACACTATGTACATTAAGTGAATATACATGGGGGACACTATGTGCAGTAAGTGGCATTGTGTGCAGCAAGTGGATGAATTATGGATGAATTATGCTTTTGGGTTGAACTGCATTCGCTACCATACACACCAAATGCAAAACTGTCATTTGGACGAAGGGTGTTAGATCTCACCAATAGAGTTCCAGAAACTTGGAGACTCATTACCAAGAAGTACTGAAGCTGTTCCTTAGCACAGAGTGACCAAACATGCTACTGAAACGCTCTATATCGTTTTTTCCTCATCTTTAAAACTCATTTCTACATTATTTCTATAACAAAACCAACTCTTTCCTATATTGTTGGGTATAGATTATCCAGCCAGCTCTGGTAGATGGATGCTACCTTTCAGCATCAGCTAAAGGTCACATAGCGAGCGGCCTGAGGGTATGAATATTACATAATTTGAATAAGGAAAAGTGAACATGCTTGGTTAATTTTCATTAAGTAACTACTATTTTTAAAAGGAAATAAATGTTTTGGTGGAGAAATGACAAGCAGTGAGTCACCGTGAACAGCATGACTCTGACTCACGGCCGCGGTGCCAAGCAGCTGAGAGCTGCTGAAACCTGTTATTGAAAAGTACGAAGCTGCACGCAACGCTTTAAATCTGTAAAAGTTTACTTGCAGAATTGCAGGATTTTAACAGAGTTTTTAAGACTATAAACTGAAGAACAATACTGCCGTTACACTTACGTGACATGGTGGCTCAAAGGCTTTGTGGGAGCTGTAGTGTTCACGCATGTTAACATTATGGTAATGCATGTGTGTGCAGCTACCTGAGGGGCTCGCTGTTTTACATGGCCTTTTTAAAGTTCCTGTGGGATTAAATGAGGTTAGATGCACACAACACACTGCTATTTCCCTTAGGCAGAAGAGGAACCTTTCCACTCTCTGCTCACACTCCCTCACTAGTCACGCAAGCCCTGTCAGAGATAGGTGCATGCACGCACACTTGCACAGTCACAGGAAAGCTCGCAGACGAAAACCTCACACTTAAATGAAATGAGTCAAAGGAGTACCTCAGAATGGTAGTTTTACATGCTGTGTAAGGCCATATTTGTGGCTTGTGTGGTTATGCGGAATTCTTGGAAATTCTCGTATTCTCTGTGGCCGTGATTTTTGTATTTCTGAACTTCTTGGCTGTCTCAGCCTCAGAGAAGAAGTGAGAACTGTGTGGGGATAATTAGGATTTGTGTATTTGCATGAGCAGTTGAGTTCACACATCTACTGGAAGTACTGTAACAACGACACACTGCTACTGTGATTTCCCTTGTGGAGCGTCGCTGAGCGTGCTGCATAGTTTCAGTAAATGTGTGAGAAGCACAAAGTGTGAGAGAGGAGGGACTGTTCTAGCAGGATACATGCTTCAGAACAGGCTGCAGGGCATTGCTGAATGACTGATAGGAGACACATTTAAAACAAAGCTCCAAACACACACTCACTCTCTAACACAGACACAGTTTACACGGACACACCCGCTCATCTGCACAAACATAAATACATACACTGCCACATGCTATCCAAAATAAATAAGAGCAAAATCCTTACAAATCTTCACCTCAGTTCAACCTTGTTTGGTGTCGGCTCGTCTTGCGATGACAATTATTTGTTCACAGCATTTCATGACACATGCAGTCTGCCATGGCAACACACAATACACAGCGGTCACGACTTGACAAAGGCTTTCGTGCCTTGTCTCTCAGCGGTGCATCCACCCACTGGCAATTGCCAACCAACTGGCAACTGCCATAGCAGGCAATGGGTGCTGTTCAACCTGTCACAAACTAATGTTTTCTTTTTCTGCCCTACCCAGCTTAAGTCAGACATGAAGCTGTGGCTTTTGAAGAGGTCAGGAAGGTGTTATTTAAGTCTGAATGTCCTTGGTTGCAGATCCTAATTTTAGTTGCCAGGTGTGGGGTTTAGACCCTCTGAATTCCTAAGCTGTATAAATGCTCTCAGATGCTTGGGGGTTAAAATGGGCAGGGGGTTGGATGTGCTGCACAGGGTCCTGTGAGACAGCAAGAGACAGAGATGGAAAGCAAAATCCAGGCCACTAGTCTGTACATGAGAGAACGTCTGAGTTGTTCCTCATGCGATTGGTGGCATTGGCTTGGAGACTTTCATAACACAGGCAGAGATTTTGGATTATAATTGCCACAGACTGTCACCACCAGTCAAACCACACGGTTTGGTAGATGCAAATAAGGGCCTCGTAAGTCTCAAGCACGGCAGAATTACTGTAACTCTTCATGGTTGCTCTTCCTGGAACTCCCACAGAGTGCTGTTACATGTTAAAAGACAATTGTGCAGCTCTGGACTTTGATATATTTTGTTCTTAGTGGTCTATAAAGCAACACAGAGAAATATTTCACTCTTTTAACTATTTTGCTGTCAGACATTTTTCTTTGTTTGCTATTTTCACTGCATGCTAACATGTACAACTACACGAGGTATTCTACAAGAGGAACACTATACACTTCTTGCCCTCTAAACAGAGCTATCTTTGCGACATGGGCGAAAAAGAGGATGATTCATCCTCAGCACCGATGATGATGCCAATGCTTCACTATATAGAAAATTGGGCCACACCTCTTCATCTTTGAATTCAGGTGTTTGCACTCCCAAACACCTGAATTCCAATAATAAAATTGGACACTGTGCAACAAAGTCTACCAATAGAAACATTTGTGAACAGATGAGTTGAAAGAGCTCATGGAATTTGAATTCAACAAGTGTCTTCTAAACTTTCCTGATCAACTGTAACTGTTATTACTGCAAAATGAAAGTATTTAGCCCAGTAACTCAGCCACAAAGTTAAAGAGCCACTGAGTTCTGAGGCGCCTAGCTAGCTAGTAAAAGCCACCAACACTTTGCTTAGTCAATAAATGTAGAATTACAAACCTCCTCTGGCATTAACATCAGCGCAAACACTGTGCTAGAAGCTTCATGCCATGGCCAAGCAGCTCGTCTAGGTGTACTTTTATCAAGCTAGCAAACATCCGGAGATTTATTTTCAGGCTTTGCAGATAAAACTATAGACTATATTAGTTGTGGGATTTCTTTTAGTATTTACAAGGGTTTAAATCTTATCTTTGCCACAGAATAGTTGAGTGTTATGTGTGGTCCAACCTCACATAATACTCAATTTCCAAATGTTCACAAAGCTGCTGCACAAAATTAGCAACTAGGGACAGGCCCAGTCAAAAATTGTGCAAAACTGAAGTCTAATTTGAGACAACACTACCGTGTTGAAATTCATTCACTATGTAAGGAAGTACATTGTGTACATAGTGTGCTGCATGAAAATTAACATATTAAACAAAGTATACAAGTGAGTGTGGAGAATATCCAAAAATCCTCCACTTCCTGTCACTGGTGGCTGTTTAGTTCATATACAGTGTGCAGGAAGTGATTAACAGTAAAAGATCAAAGGAGGTGGACAGGATAAACATTCTTCCCTAGGACCCTACTCCTCCAGGGTATACAGCACCACTTCCTCTTTTTGCAGACTGGCTGCTGCCTCCACCACCACAGCATAGTGCACACATTGTCACCACATGAGGTACTGCCCCGCAATTCAGATAGTGTGTGTTTGTGTTTGTGTGTGTGTGTGTGTGTGTGTGTGTGTGTGTGTGTGTGTGTGTGTGTGTGTGTGTGTGTGTGTGTGTGAGAGAGAGAGAGAGAGAGAGGACGATGGAGAGATAGAGAGAAAGGAGGGGTGTTGTGTTTATATGTTGTGTGGGTGCATGCATGACGACAGCTGAGGCAACATTCAGGCTGCGCTTGGAGTTTGAAAATTATTATGTTGTGCAGATGCACAGATGATCTTAGACGCTCAACTTATGCTAACTTCCCACAGTGGTGCACAGCTGTTCTGCTACAGGACTGCCATTGGGAGTTGATTATGTGACCCGAGCAGCTGCAGGTGTAAGAGAAAAGGCAGGAAGAGCAGGAAACCCTCTCTGATGTCAGCAGTCCTGGACATGGAATGTAAATTTTAACTGACTGCTATGCAGAGCATGTTCAGCTTGGGGAAGGAGTAGAAAGGAAGTAGTTTGTATGTGTGTGCAAGCATATGGCTGTGTCTGAGCAACAATAAAACAAACAGAATATAAAAAGGAAGAAAACTAAAACCTCAATAAAACGTGCATTTTACTAAGTACCGGTGACTTTCAACCTGAATAATTCCATGAATCACCCTCTTCTGAAGATCGTGTGCAATGTTTGGATCATCAGTCCCAGATGTTAACTTTTCTCTTAACATTCCAGGTTTGCCATATTGGTGTTGACTCTGCTTTCTTAATAATATCAAGGCATTCCTGTTTGAATTTGAAATCACTGCCTTCCAATAGCACCCTGTCCAACCTGAGGTGAAACATAACCCCCTTTTGGGCTGAATGGATGGCTGATCACAGGCGCTCAAGATCTAAAGGACACAATTATCCTCAATTGAAGGCTGACAAGGAAGAACAAACTCCTCATAAAGGGGGAGGGGCAGCTAATCTACTGACAGAGGACCATGAGAGTGACTGGGTCACCACATCTTCAGGTAAAGAACCCCAAATCCTACTCCCTCATAATAGCGCAATGAGTGAGAGACGAGAGGTCTGCGTCTGTGTACATGGAAAATCAATGTGAGGTCCAGTTGGCCCTACAGCGCGGCCCAGAACCAACAATTAAAACTACAGTGTTTGACCTTGCTGATCCTTTGAAGCTCCAGCCTCAGGGACAATGTTTTCGTCTTGGGTTCAATGATGGCTCCAGCAGCCTTTGCTGTGGTAGGAACTGAGCGCCAAGTCCAAATGTGGGTTTAAAAATAGAGAGGCCTGTGATGTGTGGCTTGCTCTCACTGTTTCTCTTAGCAGATTGAGGTCAGAGCATATTACCCATAATCCGCTTCATATGCAAAGCTGCATAATATGATTCCGTGTCACTACAGCCTGCCAGTTATTCTCACAGTCAATCAAATCTGAGAACATGCAGATGAGGCAGCAATATTGACCAAAGGAAATAAATTGTTACATTGCTGTTTTTGTGTGCTGTCCCCTTCTGAGTTAACAAACAAGAAATTTTCCTCTGCATGTCTGCCAGAACTTAGCCTTTCATTCACATATTGGTTACAAATGAGCCTCATTTTGAATGATAACCCGAGAAATGCACATATGGCTTCAAGTGAAAGACCCACGTTTGGCCTCTCTGTCTGCCATTAAAAAACATTTAATCTGATAGAATCATTTGTCTTTGTGTCTGGAGCCGGCAAATCCAAGGGCAGGTTCCAGCATCTAATTGGTCGAGAGGATCATTGACATCACAAGAGGTGAAAGGTCAATCTGGGACAACCTTGTATGTTCTCTGGTGCCAAGTTTTGCCTGAGAGTTGCCATGTGTGAGAAGCTTTTCTTGTTGTTCTTGGGCCTTTATGAACATCTGCGTCGGACTACTAGCCAGTGCAGAGAATAAGAGTCACGCTGAAGCTCGAGACTTTGAAATCCCCTTAAACACACAGTAATTTTGAGAAAATACACTTATGGGTGGAGAAATGGCTAGGGAATTAAACCTCTTTGCATTTCTTCGCTAAAGTACTTTTTGACACTTTCACATAATGCAGTCTTCACAGGCATCGAATAAACTACATAGAGATGCCCTTTGGTGAGCTACAGGAGTTTGTGTCCTCCAGTGGCATTAGATAAATGACTGGTTAATTGTGATGGGTACAGTGTGACGATCTGCTGTCAGCTTTATACTGTCCACGCCTATCCTGAAAGGATATAACCATAATGATACAATTTCAATTCAATTCAATTTTATTTATATAGCGCCAAATCACAACAAAAGTCGCCTCAAGGCGCTTCATAGATACAGAGAAAAACCCAACAATCATATGACCCCCTATGAGCAAGCACTTTGGCAACAGTGGGATGGAAAAACTCCCTTTTAACAGGAAGAAACCTCCGGCAGAACCAGGCTCAGGGAGGGGCGGCCATCTGCTGCGACCGGTTGGGGTGAGAGAAGGAAGACAGGATAAAGACATGCTGTGGAAGAGAGACAGAGGTTAATAACAGATATGATTCAATGCAGAGAGGTCTATTAATACATAGTGAGTGAGAAAGGTGACTGGAAAGGAAAAACTCAATGCATCATGGGAATCCCCCGGCAGCCTACGTCTATTGCAGCATAACTAAGGGAGGATTCAGGGTCACCTGGTCCAGCCCTAACTATATGCTTTAGCAAAAAGGAAAGTTTGAAGCCTAATCTTAAAAGTAGAGATAGTGTCTGTCTCCCGAATCCAAACTGGAAGCTGGTTCCACAGAAGAGGGGCCTGAAAACTGAAGGCTCTCCCTCCCATTCTACTTTTAAATACTCTAGGAACAACAAGTAGGCCTGCAGAGCGAGAGCGAAGTGCTATAATAGGGTGATATGGTACTACAAGGTCATTAAGATAAGATGGGGCCTGATTATTTAAGACCTTGTATGTGAGGAGCAGGATTTTGAATTCAATTCTGGATTTAACAGGAAGCCAATGAAAGGAAGCCAAAACAGGAGAAATATGCTCTCTCTTTCTAGTCCCTGTCAGGACTCTTGCTGCAGCATTTTGGATTAGCTGAAGGCTTTTCAGCGAGTTTTTTGGACATCCTGATAATAATGAATTACAGTCGTCCAGCCTGGAAGTAATAAATGCATGAACTAGTTTTTCAGCGTCACTCTGAGACAGGATATTTCTAACTTTAGAGATGTTGCGCAAATGAAAGAAAGCAGTCTTACATATTTGTTTAATATGTGCGTTGAAGGACATGTCCTGGTCAAAAATGACTCCAAGGTTCCTCACAGCGTTACTGGAGGCCAAGGTAATGCCATCCAGAGTAAGAATCTGGTTAGATACCATATTTCTAAGATTTTCAGGGCCGAGTACAATAACCTCAGTTTTATCTGAATTAAGAAGCAGAAAGTTAGCGGCCATCCAGGTCTTTATGTCTTTAAGACATTCCTGCAGTTTAACTAATTGGTGTGTGTTATCTGGCTTCATGGACAGATAGAGCTGGGTGTCATCAGCATAGCAGTGAAAATGTATGCTATGTCTTCTAATGATGCTGCCTATGGGAAGCATGTATAATGTAAACAGAATTGGTCCTAGCACCGAACCCTGTGGAACTCCATAATTAACCTCAGTGTGTGAAGAGGACTCTCCATTTACATGCACAAATTGGAGTCTATTAGATAGATATGATACAAACCACTGCAGTGCAGTACCTGTAACACCTACAGCATGTTCTAATCGCTCTAATAGAATATTATGGTCAACAGTATCGAATGCTGCGCTAAGGTCTAGCAGGACAAGCACAGAGATGAGTCCACTGTCAGAGGCCATACACACTAAAGCAAATACTAAGGCCCAAATGAGAAAAGTGTTTCACTCGTTAGATCTTTAATCTGACAAGTAAAAATATCAAATATGAAAATCTAATATTTGATTTAATGTTTAAAAACATTTACCTACTGCAGTAATACTTGCACAGCAACCAACTTCATGGTTTTTAACAGCCGATACTAGGAGCTTTGGATGTTGGCTGATATTTTCCTAATTTTCTGTCTCATTGTTCTAACCGAGGATATCTGTTTTAAAGTTCTTTTGCCGGACTGCCAAGCTGTTTTCACACATGCTCTGCAGCCCTGACCTTTCCCAGAAGTTTCCCTCCTTTCATGTGAAAATGCAAATGTCTGATGCAGGAGGTCTGGACACAAGACGCTCATTACCTTGCCAGCTCCAGAGTACAAATGTAATATCTGATTGAGTCCACATGAGAACGGGGCACATATGTGTCTTCTGAATTCAAAGTGTGCAAGCAGGCGTCGTGCTTGCTGCCTCCTGTACGTCCCATCCAGGAAGCACCGCTGCTCAAACCAAGCTGAGTAGTTCCAGAAGTGTGAATGCACCTGACTCACATTTGCCATTGCCTGTTGTGTGCTGCATTTAAGAAAAGGCAACTTCTGGCAATGTCATGACCTGATTCTCTGAACAGTTTCTGGAATTCATATGTGAAACTAGTTCAAATGTCTGGACATGTCCTGAGCTGGAAAGGAAGAAGGAGATATAGTTGGTTGTTAAAGAATTGTATTCTGTTGATTATTGGACCCAAGCCCAACACCCTCTTCATGCATATTCTCTTACTTGCAGGGATGTTTCATAGCCTATGAACTGAGCCTGGATTCATTCACATTCTGTGTCACTTTATAAGAGAAACCAAGTCTAGGACACATGACAGTCAAACGTGTGGCCTCAAACAGGCAAAGAGCACACAGGGTGAATAAAAGCATCACATAAAAGGATACAATATGTGCAGTTACATTACAAAACTTCTAACTAAACTCCAAACTAATAACTTACTTAACTGTAACTTTAAACCTATTTTGCAAAACAAGGTACAGGTTTATGTATGCAAAATTCTGCAAAGGCTGGTGTTCATTGAGTTAGTACTACTTGCATTGACGAGAACACATTGAATTTTTATAACAGATCTTTATGTAATGGCTAGTGGTAATGTTTTTGTTGTTTTTTATTTTAATACAGTGAAATATCCTCTAGCAATAGGGTCCACAGTCCGGTCAGAAGTGTTGACCACGCCCTCTTACTGTTGGGTCACAAGCAATCTAACATTAACTGTGTTATGTGGTTCAGTTGGCTGTGCAGCAGTTACACCTGTGTGCATGTGACAAATAATTAATGCATGGCATAGTTTAATTTAATAATTCATATATCTTCACTTAGTAAACAACTTGGACAAGTTCGAACTTGCAGACAGCTGGTGCAACTGTTGCATCTTGGATCCTAAGCACAACAAGGCTTTATAGATTCCTCATATGATATAAATAGACAGTATTTACTCACACGTCTAGTTTACCCAACAAAGGCCTACCTCTGTGTCTGACCCTTAACATAAACACTACAGGGCTCCTTTCCCCAGTGACCCAAGGGGATGCAGGTGGTCCACATGGACACCTCTATATGGGTTCTGACCCAGGTTCAAAGGTCAGACCCTCAAATGACGGCCTTCCTTGCCGCCTCTAATTGCCCTGTTTATTTTTAGTCCACAGTGGGCCATGTTGAGCTATTAAAAGAAACATGAACATGAGGCCGTGTGCTAATTACTGTTGGGCCGGCAGACCCTCACTTTCTCTGATTGCTACCATATGTTAACCCACTCAGAGAGGAGAATCTCATCTGTCACCTTCACTGTCTCTCTGTTTTTTTCTGTTTATGCAGCACTGCATGGTGTAACTATGTGCAAGCGTGTTCTAAAATATCTTCAGTGAGGATTTAAATAGAAAGTTTTGTGGAAAATGGAATCTTATAAACATTATAAAGAATGTAGAACCTCTGAGTTACTGTGTGAGAGATTAATACATCCGGCATCTCAAAGATGTGCACAAGTGTCCGTCTATGTTGGTGGCCTAACACAATATCCCCATGCTTAAATGCAGTTAAAGTCCATTTGCAGAGAGGACAGTAGAGTAAGTCTAGAGTACGTTTTTTTCAACTAAGCTACCTTGGTTCAGTTTCCAGTTTGAGAGTTTATTTGGTTGGTGTTTAGTTATATTTGGGGTGTAGGTAACAAAAACAAATTGGTTAAGTTTAAAAAAAGGTTGTGGTCTGGAATTTGACAAACCCATTCACAATAGTATGTTCAAAAATTAGGCTTGTTCAACACATTTTAATGTGACCCTTGACAAGTGAGGTGTAGGATAGATGCCAAAGGAGACATGGCTGGTTTTGTGACAAAGGCATATAGATTAAACATGTAAGATTACGGCAAGTAAGTGCATACATTTAAGCATTTAAGGAAGCAGTAAGTAATTGGGTTGATTTAGACCTATTTGTGGTCACAGAGAGGTTGAGATAAAACAGCAGAGGACACCAACTTGCTTAAGTTGTAAAGTTTACAAAGGATTGATTGCAGTAGGATCCTGTGGATTAGCAGTGCCTGGATAAAGAGGCAGTGAGAGCTGTTGCAAACATTTTAAATTACAATTAGTAATCATAATAGTAAGTCATTAAATTAGCATTTTAATAAACTGCTCTCAACCAGTTTTATTAAATAGCTTTATGATAAAACACATTATGAGAGGCTGGGATAGTTATATATACCCTCTTTGTTTCAATTTCTAAATTAACAATTTAGCTATTAATTTGTTTTAGCTATAATAAAGCAGAGTAAGATAATGGTCAGTCCTGATTTATGATGGTTTCTTGGTGCCCTTGTTTCCCTCAGTGTCTGCTGTTAGTAACACATGTGTCAGCTGTGAATCCAGATTTGTCAGGAAGGAGTCTGGACTATGTCACACAGCACAGGCCCACCGGCCTCACCCTGCCCTGATGGATTGGGTTTCCGTTTCACCTAGATGCAAACAAACTTGCTATGTCCTGCTGAGATTAATCATTTACTGGGAGAAAATAGATATCCACTCGAGAGCAATGCATTACACTACTTAAACTTTTTAAGGTAGCTATTATGATGTTAAGTTTCCTAAGCCAAAACCCGTCTTGTGTTCATGGTCAAGATCTGAAAAGAGACGTCTAAATGGATAAGATCTGGCAACTTTAGGAGTTATTGATTTTGACTGGCAATTCATTTGCATGATGAGCTTTACACTGTGGAATCACTAATCTGTTTACGCAGCAAGTATGGTATAATCATTTGTGGCGAAAACAATTAAAAACCTTTATTGATTGTTTGGGTTTTCTAACTAATTGGTCTTAAAATTGTATCCCTTGGATATGATTTATTGGCACACAGGTTATGAATGCATCACTTTAATAGACTTAAAGTCTATTACAGTCTATTACCGTACAGTGAAGCTTTGAGTCTAAGTACTTTTTCATGCTTGTAAATCTAGCTGCACCTTACTGGAATTTAGCATGGACATTTATGACACATTTTATTAATGATCAGACAAGTTGAAACACAATTAATCTTGAAAGAGGCAATAAAATTGATGCTTTTATTGTAAAATAAGTATATGATGTTCCAGCTATTTACCTCATTTTTAAATGTATAATTATGCACATACAGCCTTCAAATGAGTGAAATTGAATCTCACTGCTTTATGTTCTATATTATAATGTATGCTGTTCAGTGGCTCACTTGTAGGAGTGCAAGATTATATCTCAGCTTAAAAAAGATTCCTTAAATCTTCCTACAGTTCACAGAAAGATTGAGAAAAGTGCAGACTATTGCACAATTACTAGTCAGAGCTTCTCCCTTGATCACTGAAATGTACTTAGTGTTATTATTATATAGCTGAAATGTATTCATGTGAAGCTATGCTTAGGAAATACCAGAACCCAGTTTCATATTCAGATCAAACTGCTACCAACTGAATAACACTCAGTTGCTGAGGAAAGTGTGAGATGAAAAAACTTAAAGTGCAAAGATGTGAGAACAGATGATCACATTGTCTGGTCTGGTAACACTTTTGCTATCGGGAGCGAAGGATGTGGATTACTTTTTTATCTCAGCGCTGGAATTTCAGACATTGCAGTTTAATTGTGGAAAACTCTGAAGTTTGGCTCCTTGGTTTGGTTTGCTGAGGTAACACCCAGCTGTAGCAGCGATCTTAAAATCTGGAGTTCGCTCAGTTCGCTTTTCTTGCCACTATTGCTGTTGTTTGTCTTTTCGCCAGTGTGTAACATGGTGAGACTTTATATGGTTGAGGTAATCCTTAAATGTGCCATGCAGATGTAAGCAGATTTCCTTACAGCACTTTTCCCCCCTTTGCTCTTTTAACATTAAGGCATTTTGTTTTTAACATTTTTTCGACAAACTAGAATTTTTACTTTACTAGTCAATGACATCCAGTAGAGCATTTTGAAATTTATAGTCACAAGGAAGGAAATATAAGTGGGTTTTAAAGTTAATAAGAATTAAACACCCACGCACTCTCACACACTGACTTTCCTGTACATGCTGTCCATACACGCTGTGTGTGTGTGTGTTCTCATTTCATGCTCAGCACACAGTCTGCGGGGGCTGAGGATATGCTGTCATGCTCCCTGTGTAACCAGCAGTGCTCATGTAATGTCAGCAGTTGGTGGCCCTGTGTTGCCACCCACACAGCTGTTGTGGAGCCTCAGGCCACCTGATGAGTGCCTCAGCACGGTGAACACACCTGATGGTGCTCCCTGTGGTTCTTTTCTCCTGGGAGTCTGGCAGACGGCTGGAACGTTGGTTTTGAGCAACGCTCCAACGCCAACACGGAAGTCAAGGGAAACCAAATTTGAAAGCAAAGCCCATAAAATCAGCAATCACACTTTTATGTTTGCTAACAGTCTGCTACCACTGAGGACAAGCCCCTTTAATGAGGCTGTGTTCAGTTATTCATAATGGAAAGCTCAGTAATAGAAAACTGCTGTGTTGCAGTTGCGTTGGTTTCGCATTTTTGAATGGTCGCCAAACCAGTGAAGCGGAAAAAAGCCAACAAGGTTGTTGCAATACAGCATGAAATTCAAGACCTGAGAATTCCAGACTTGGTCCTTCTCCAAAAGGTTCTCTAAGTGGGAACAACAGCGAGCTTCACTGGGACACTCCCAGTTCCTCTACCACCTCCTAATCTTCCTGAGAAACCCAGGTGGGACTCCTGGGGGAAAGGGCTGCTGTCCCTCAACATTCCTGACCTGGCAGGGGGGCAAGGATTGGGTTGAAATGGCGGGGCAGGGTGAAGCATTGAGGCAAGTATGGGCATTGTATATGTAGGGGCGGTGACTAAGTCGCATCTGGCCCTTTGGCTTTTGTGATTGTTGTTTTTTTTGGTCATTGTTGGCCAGTCTTACTCCAACATTCCTCCTGGCTCTGGAGTCAGTGTGCACTAGAGAACAGTAGCAGGAAAGGACAAAGATGACAAAACAACAGGATTTTAAATCTAATGGGAAACAATTGAAGGTGACCTCCCTTGGGGACTTTGTGGCCTTCAGGACTTCAAACACAAAAAATAGATTTAAAAAAGTAAACAGGGAAAAAGGCTGCCTAAAAATGATTTACTAAATATGATATTTCTCTCTGAAATCAACAGTTAATTATTTCACTGTTTAGCTGCAGTGTCATTATTTATATTAACAGTTTAACATCACACTTTTCATATTTGCTCATCTTAAACACACACTCCCCTTTGAAAATGTCTATCTGTGCATCAAAAAAGGTTGATTTGCCTTTAGCAAATGAAAATGGCACCCTGCCAAAGACACTCAATAAATGGGACGCACACTGTAAACAAAAAAAATCAAAGCAACTGGCTTAAAGTGACAAACTTAAGAATTTAAACATTTTGCGTACATGTCATATGTCCTATTTGAGTACAGCCGAATCACGTAAGCACATAGTTTCAGTTCGTAAAGCGAAGCCTTTGAGCTAATTCAGGAAGTCAAATCAAGCGTCATACAACAGGAACATACCTCCCTCTCCCCACGTCATTTAAGCTGACATGTCAGTGCTGCTGCTCGCGTGCATACCTGCCGGCTCTTTCAACCCTTCACTAGCCCAGCATCCCAGTGGGGAGTGATCTCAGAATGCAGACGTCAAACTCCAGTTATATTCTGCTGCTGCTGTAAATATTCTGCGTAAACCAAGCTGTTGTTGTTGTGTTTAATTACCTTACATTACGTAGCTATAAGTAACATAATTGCTACTCAAATCAATTAATTATTAAATTTTTACAATATTTACAATATTTCCATAAAAGAATTTTTCATATTTTACTTACTGAGCAATAACCGAGTTTGTATCAACTTCCATAAGACATCTTACCTCAAATACACAGCAAATTCAAAAGTGTTAAATGTTTTGGTGTTAGTAGTCTTCTTGCAAAAGTAGAGTTCATTTTACTCTAAGTAGAGTCACATTCTTTTAATGTAACTCTGAGGTGTAAAATGATAGTAGTTAAAATCGAGTGTTAAAAATGAGTGTTTCTATGTCAAATCTGGAGGTGTTACAATGGAAACATTAACTCTTGACCTCTTAACTCTGAACTCCTACAGAGTAAATTCACAGACTCCGCCCCCAGCACCATAGGCTCCAATCGAAGCTGTAGTGAAGCCGTTTCAGAACATTTTGCACTACATATTTGAGTTGTTTGCCATGCTTGGTAAGTCATTTTTTCAAAGATTGTTTCAATTATTATTATTAGCTTTTACTTCTGTGGCTCTTTCGAGTCGAGACAAAGCTGTGTGAAAGGCATTAGCCATGTTGCTCGGTGATAGCATAATATTCTGTTTTAGCTAGCTGAAAGGTATTGTTTGCGGGCAAATACCACAGCCTTGAAAAAAAGCTTGCATGTGAATTTTCAGTCAAACTTTTGGTCAAATACACCTAAAACAATGTCTAGAATGTGAAATGTTGGTATAATGGTGCTGCTTGAAGCCTGAAAACGATCTCCCATAAAAAAAAACGAGCAAACAGCAGTAGCAGGCGTCCTGACTGGATTCTACGTTAGCATAGATCCCTCCAGAGTTTTGTGCACACGGTTTAGGTAAAAATTAAAAAGGTTGAGGTTTTACATTTAGTTCAGTATTACCTGTTGCCTGTGTCCTTGTCTTTTGGAAAAATACTTTACACAAGTAATGGCTCAAAGAGGATTCCTTTTTTTTTTTACTGTGCTGCAATTGTTTACTGGATTATTTGTGCCATTAATTAGTGTCAACTAATTTTTATTCAATCTCCGCACAGGATATGCTTGTGAAGATGGAATATGGGGGAGAGCAGAAGTGCGTTGAAGTTCCACAAAGGGATGAATGAAGGACATGCATATTGTATTGAAGAAATAAAGTGATGAGAATGCTGTTATTTGTATTTACCAGCTCAGCTATGTCAGACTATTTGATAAACAAAATTCTAATGAAAGTGAGAACATGTACACTGTTACATCTTTCAGAAAATGTTTTGAAATTGTGGTGCACAGTTCAGAATAAATGTTTTTCAAAAACCATTGCGTCTTTTTAGTAAATGTTTATTTCCAAAAGAAATTTCTAGAAGTTCAGAACAGTAAAATTCCCGCTTTTTAGACTGAATTAGAAGATAACTCTTACGTAGTTAAACTAAAATACTCTTTGAGAGTTAATATATAAACTCTTAACACCAAGTGTTAAATTATCAACTCCAGACAGATTTGGTGTTTAACACTAAATCAGAGTTAACGTACCAACTCTCCAAAAAGAGTTAAATTAACACTCTGGTGTGGACCCATATAGACACTTTAATAGTGTTGAAATCAAATCTGACAGTGTTAATTTGGACATGCTGGATTTGCTGTGTATCTTACCTTTTTTTGGCACACTTTATGAATCTTTTCAAACACACTAATAGTAATCTACCTAGCAACTCATTTCACACATGGCGTCAAAACCTATTCCAATATGATGGCAGATAAAACACAAGCTGAGCAGCTGAACTCTAACTGTAAATGAAAAAAATATAATAATTATGTGTAGCAAAGCTAAGATTTGTTAATGCTAATCCCACTCTCTATGTGTTACAGTACAGCGGTCCCCAACCTTTTTTGCGCCACGGACCGGTTTATGCCCGACAATATTTTCACGGACCGGCCTTTAAGGTGTCGCAGATAAATACAACAAAATAAAACTAGTACCGGTACCGAAAAAAAGAAGATTTATTCATAACACACTTGAAAAGACCCAGGAAAACCGAGTTAACGATAAAAATGATAACAAAATAACGCTGAAAACCGATAGAAACCTTGAAAACCATACATTTCACACCTGAGCCTCAACTCTCGCGGCCCGGTACCAAACGACTCACGGACCGGTACCAGTCCGAGGCCCGGGGGTTGGGGACCGCTGTTACAGTATTAATGAACTATGTGCAGACTATAGTGCATAGATGGGCGAGATACTGTACAGGCAAAGAAAACAGACCAAAAAAATTAATAGGGCGCTGCAATATGCCAAGAATCTCCAGGCAAAACACTGCAATGAATCAATACTGCTATTTAATGCAATTCCAAAGGAATGTGTTTCATCAGTGACCTACACTGTAAAAATAGAAGAAAGAAAACTCAAAATATCAAGGCAACTAATTCAACAACTTTTGAGTTTTCTCAGCTTTTGACTGTTGTTGCTGACTTTATTAAGATTTAGTTCTGACAATTTGAACTTTAATTAATTATTCAGGTTTGGTACCAGCAGTGGTATCAAGTAATCTCAAATGATCAGTGATCTCGGGACCTCTCATGTGTTATGTAAACTTTTTAACCCCTACAATATTCCATCCATCCATCTTCATCCGCTTTATCCGAGGCCGGGTCGCGGGGGCAGCAGCCTAAGCAAAGAGGCCCAGACCTCCCTCTCCCCAGCCACCTCCTCCAGCTTATCCGGGGGAATACCAAGGCGTTCCCAGGCCAGCCGAGAGATATAATCTCTCCAGCGTGTCCTGGGTCTGCCCCGGGGCCTCCTCCCGGTGGGACATGCCTGGAACACCTCACCCAGCAGGCGCCCAGGGGGCATCCTTGTCAGATGCCCGAACCACCTCAGCTGGCTCCTTTCGATGTGGAGCAGCAGCTGCTCTACTCTGAGCCCCTCCCGGATGGCCGAACTTCTCACCCTATCTCTAAGGGAGAGGCCAGCCACCCTTCGGAGGAAGCTCATTTCTGCCGCTTGTATCCGCGATCTCGTTCTTTCGGTCACTACCCACAGCTCGTGGCCATAGGTGAGGGTAGGGACGTAGATCGACCGGTAAATTGAGAGCTTCGCTTTTACACTCAGCTCCCTCTTCACCACGACGGACCGGTGCAGCGTCCGCATTACTGCAGCTGCAGCCCCAATCCGTCTGTCGATCTCCGGCTCCCTTCTCCCATCACTCGCGAACAAGACCCCGAGATACTTGAACTCCTCCACTTGGGGCAGGAACTCATCCCCGACCCGGAGTGGGCACTCCACCCTTTTCCGGCTGAGAACCATGGCCTCAGATTTGGAGGTGCTGATCCTCATTCCCGCTGCTTCACACTCGGCTGCGAACCGTTCCAGTGCGAGCTGGAGGCCCTCACCCGATGAAGCCAACAGAACCACATCATCCGCAAAAATCAGAGATGAGATTCTGAGGCCACCAAAGCGAAAGCCCTCCGCCACTTGGCTGCGCCTAGAAATCCTGTCCATAAAAATTATGAACAGAACCGGAGACAAAGGGCAGCCCTGGCGGAGCCCATCACCCACCGGGAACGAGTCCGACTTATTGCCGGCAATGCGAACCAAGCTCTTGCAACGGTTGTATAGGGATCGAATGGCCCGTAGCAATGGGCCAGACACCCCATACTCACGCAACACCTCCCACAGGACACCCCGAGGGACATGGTCGAATGCCTTCTCCAAGTCCACAAAACACATGTAGACTGGTTGGGCAAACTCCCATGAACCCTCAAGTATCCTGGAGAGGATAAAGAGCTGGTCCAGTGTTCCGCGACCAGGACGAAAACCGCATTGTTCCTCCTGTATCCGAGGTTCGACTAGCGGACGAACTCTCCTTTCCAGCACCCTGGCATAGACTTTCCCAGGGAGGCTGAGGAGTGTGATCCCCCTGTAGTTGGAACACACCCTCCGGTCCCCCTTCTTAAAGATGGGGACCACCACCCCGGTCTGCCAGTCCACAGGTACTGCCCCTGATCTCCACGCAACATTGCAGAGGCGTGTCAACCAGGACATCCCTACAACGTCCAGAGCCTTCAGGAACTCGGGGCGGACCTCATCAACACCAGGGGCTCTGCCACCAAGGAGTTGTTTAACTGCCTCAGTGACCTCGCCCCCGGAAATTGGCGGGTCATTCCCCTCATCCCCAGACTCTGCTTCCTCCTCGGAAGACGTGTCAGTGGGATTAAGGAGGTCCTCGAAGTATTCCTTCCACCACCTGACAATTTTCTCAGTCGACGTCAGCAGCGCTCCACCAGCACTATACACAGTGCAGGTAGAGCACCGCTTTCCCCTCCTGAGACGCCTGACGGTTTGCCAGAATCTCTTCGAGGCAGTCCGAAAGTCTTTTTCCATGGCCTCTCCAAACTCCTCCCACACCCGAGTTTTTGCTTCAGCCACTGCCCGAGCCGCATTCCGCTTGGCCTGTCGATACCTGTCGGCTGCCTCCGGAGTCCCACAGGCTAACCAAGCCCGATAGGACTCCTTCTTCAGCCTGGTGGCTCCCTTCACCTCTGGTGTCCACCATTTGGTTCGGGGATTACCACCACGGCAGGCACCAACCACCTTGCGGCCGCAGCTCAATGCAGCAGCTTCGGCAATGGAGATGTTGAACATGGTCCATTCAGACTCAATGTCCCCAGTCTCCCTCAGAATGCTGTTGAAGCGCTGCCGGAGGTGTGCGTTGAAGATCTCGCAGACTGGGGCCTCTGCTAGACGTTCCCAGCACACCCTCACTACGCGTTTAGGTGCACCAGGTCTGTCCAGCGTCCTCCCCCGCCACCTGATCCAACTCACCACCAGGTGGTGATCAGTTGACAGCTCAGCCCCTCTCTTTACCCGAGTGTCCAGAACATATGGTCGCAGGTCTGGTGATACGATTACAAAATCGATCATCGACCTACGGCCTAGAGCGTCCTGGTGCCACGTGCACTTATGGACAATCTTATGTTCGAACAGGGTGTTCGTTATGGCCAAACTGTGATTAGCAAAGAAGTCCAATAACAAAGCACCACTCTGGTTCAGATCAGGGAGGCCGTTCCTCCCAATCACGCCCCTCCAGGTCTCGCTGTCGTTACCCACGTGAGCATTGAAGTCTCCCAGCAGGACAACAGAGTCTCCAGGTGCTCAGAAGGTGCTCCCCAACCTTGAGCCATGATCGCCTTAAATAGCGATGATAATAATACTTATGTGATGTAACGCAAGCTTATAGGACTCATGTTATATACTTTTCCATAGCATTACATTTGAATTCAACAGTTCAATCTTTCAAATAACTTACAGATATTTGTGAAATCATGATACATTTGTGAATGTATTTTAACAATCTAAATATGCATACGTACAGACAAATACATTTAATAATCATGAAAATTGTGTTTTATTACATTGCAGTGATTTAACGTTAATTTACATTTGAAATGTGAAGTCAAAGTCTATTTACGTAACTTTAATGATATTCTAGAAGAACAGAACAAAACTGTGAAATGCACAGTAAAATACTTTTATATTAGGATTTTCCTACAGTGCAGCCATACCCGCGACCTTGTGGTTGTTAGTTCACATTCATTGGCCGATGCTTAGCATCATGTTATTATGTGTCCCAACATCTAATGGCATGTCACATTGTTTTCATGGCCACACCCTCACCCCAGGTGCAGAGGCCTATTTCTGTTCAGGAATGTTGTGAATACTTTCAGATTTATATTAATTGCGATTCCTACCTCTACATTTATTTTTAATATATATAATTAGCACAACGTGGCCATGCAATGTTTTATATGTTTTTTTTTTAGTTTTTATTCCTATTAATTATATTTTCACTTGTTACCTCTGAATTATTGAATCAGACCTAGATGACATGAAATCTTCAGCAAAATTATAATTCAGATACTCCTTTAATTATTGATTATTCTCATTAATTTTCGATCATTTTATATATTTTCCCATAGTATTACATTTGAATTTAACAGATCATTCTCTCACATAACAGACAAATATTTGTGAAATTATGATACATTTCTGAATGTATTTTTACAATCTAAATATGCATATGTACAGAAAAACATTTAAAAAACAAGTAAATTGTGTTTTACTATATTTACAGTGATGTTATGTTATTTTACCTTTGACATGTAAAATCACAGTCTACTTATGTAAATTTAATGATATTCTAGAAAGACAGTACAAAACTGTAAAATATACAGTAAGATACTTTGACATTACTATTTTTTGGAACAGCCTGTAATCATGTTTCAGTTCAATAAACATATGTGTGGAATGTGTCATTTTATGTGGTGCTTAATTCACAAACCAAAACTAATAACTCTTAAGTAGAGAAATTCTACAAGAAACTATCAATTTTAAGATAGCAACATTTTTAAGGTGTAATAATATAAATTTATTTAGGTTACTTGGAGCATTTGGTTTTAGGGTACATTAAAAAAAGATTCCCTGGGCCTAATGGGATCAAAGTCGTGATGCAGTTTTAAAACGCACATCTCCTCAGACAACCTCCCGGGGCTCTCCTTGTGGGCTGTATTTATAACAGGTACATACATCTAATTGGGTTGTTTTAGCCTAAAGCTTGCTGTCACTGAAATATGGATGTGTTTGATATCATGCTAGTCTCTACACAGCCAACGAAGAGCTTACATGTTTGGGTATGAGCAGGATCAGCGACTCTGCTGCTGTTATCACGTCTGCTGTTATCACTACATCATGTCTGCTGAGTTCCCCGGCCAGAGATTACTATCCTCAGGTCACTGCTTGTTTCTCGGCTTCTGTCCCTGCATTTTAAAAATGGTTACCATTTTAGGTGTAGCCACAAAAAAATATATACTAACATTATTTTTGATGTTTTTCTTTCAATCACTCGACTGCACAGCTATGTATCCACACATTCAGATTTTCAGAAGTGGCTGTATCTGTTATCTGAAGTTCAGCTCTTGGAGAAAGCGTTTCCTTTCCGCCTCATTCGAACAGGAAAACTGCCAAAGCTCCATCCATCAGATAAAAGATTTTGCTTCTTTCGTCTCTGGGTCAGTCACATGAGAGGAACGTTTTGCTCGGAGCATTTCTATGCAGTTGCCAGGCAGGCAGAGGTTTTTCAAGGCGGGCCCTGGGGACCAGATTATGACTAATGAGGTCCAAGTTAATGTGACCGGAGGAGGCAGCTGGTGAGAAACAGGCCCCATTTAAAATCTTTATCATAGGATCTCTCCACAGGCTAGACGGAGGGACAAACCAGCGGGAAGTACATCACTGCCGACGCCAATCACGTCTACCACAAATGAGCTTATAAGGAAATCTTGGGGAAAAAAATGCTGAAATGTTCCGCAGTTGTGCGTACATGGTAAGGGTTATTTCTCTCGGCACACCTATCCTGCAAGAGGGGCATAGAGGATTGAGGCAGATGGTATTGTGGTTTCATTTACCTGATGAAGCTGCATACAGTACATCCAGGACACCTGTTCCCTGGTCCTTTGTGTCCCATTTTGTATGTGCACTTGTCTTTTAGCCAGATGATCCACAAGGGATGATGTTTTTATATTCAAAAACATGTAGAGACATGTTTGGCTCATTGTGTCATTGTAGTGAAACTTTTATGCTCGCTGTTAGATATGGTAAAATGGTAAATGGCCTGTATTCGTATAGCGCTTTACTAGTACCTAAGGACCCCAAAGCGCTTTACACAACCAGTCATGCACCCATTCACACACACATTCACACACTGGTGATGGCAAGCTACATTGTAGCCACAGCCACCCTGGGGTACACTGACAGAGGCGAGGCTGCCGGACACTGGTGCCACCGGGCCAGATATATAAAATTAATGTCAAAAAAAAAAAATCTAATCATAGCTTTGAATTAAATATTCTTGCAATTATAGTTTTCCAGTGTGACTTTGATCCCCTGTGTACAGCTTTAGTGTGCCCCTTCCTGCTGCTTTATTGAAACCCCTTGTTTGTCGTGGCTGGCAAAACATAAATCAGTGATCAGTAATTGTTTTGTGGTTCTGTGGCCAAAAATCAATTAAAACACCTCCCCAGCAATAATTTCCTCCGCTGACTTAAACACAAGCTCCCTCTAGGTTAGTCATCAGGCCTAATTGAGACCTGGGGAACTCCACTGAAGGATGATTTCATTTTTAGCTGCTTTGGAGTTGTTTTACAGTAAATTCCCTGTCTGGTCACTAAGATGTCATTCATGCATTAGCCCAAACTGAAAAGAGTTGACATATTCCTTTAGTCAGATACTATTTGTCCAGTTAGTGATTATTACAACTTTCACTTGAAGCACCAGGCTGCTTTTCTACTCCTTGAATGAGATCTTCACAGTGCCCAGGTGAGAGCAGCAGGTGTGGGGAATAATCGGAGACCCACCCAGTATGCCACGGGCCCTATTCTCACTGAGCCTAAGCTGTCGTCCATTGTTTCAGGCTTGCTGAAGAGGAGCAGAGAAACAGGACAATTATGACATTATGGCTGGGTGGCTGAGCAGCAGTCCCAGCTGGTGGGAAACAGAAGGGAGGAATGGGCAACCAGAGAGCAACTGTTCCCACAGGAAAGCAATCCACCACATGGAAAGACTATGTTCTTCATTTGTGGGTGATGATGGATGCTTGACTAGAGCTGTAATGATCTGATCCAATTCAGCTCAAGATTCGAACGCAGACGAACTTGTTTTGTGTGTGTGGGGTTTTTTTTTTTTTATATTCACAACCATTAACTATAACTTACACAAATAAATATCAGGCACGGTGTCAGCACTCGTCATCGGGGCTCATCCTCAGTACGTATATTTTTGCAGTTAATGGATGACATTTATTAAACTCTTATTTGCTGACAGATGACTAAGTATGCTCATGCCTCAGCCAATTTAGGACTGTAGTCTCATTTAGCTGTTGGGTTTGACTTCTGTCAACCAATGGAGACTGACATAAGTGAGCAACATATAAAACAAAGGCAAAAAAATAAGGATGGATAAACTGGATGGATGGATGGGTGGACAGAAAACCAAAAATATTAAGGCAACATAATTCAATAGATTTTTGAGCTTCTGAACTTTTTACTGTTTTTATTGACTTGAGTTACAGTAAGCCCTGTGCAGTTAACAATGAAATATTTGGTTTGGCAAAGATTTTTAATACCAGACATTCTTCTTGATTGAGGCTCTCATTTATATGGGCTTTGGAGGGGCACTGAAAACACACTAGCTGAAAATGAAGGGGACACAGCTGAAAGTTGTAAAGGCAAATTTGTATGTTAATTTTTAAAGACTGTGAGAATTTCTGTGTTTGCTGAGGCTATTGAAGCTAGAATTTTATTGTTAGTCCCACAGGAATACTGTTAGCTGAATAAGAAAAATAAAGCAAAGTCCACAACAGCAATCACGTGTTTGGTTTTCTCCATGTTTCGGTTCTTTGTTTTTTTTTTGTTTTAAGGGTGTGGGATCATTTTAGTGAAACACAGTTGCATCATACAACAATGCATGATGATCATTCCAGTACTGCAATAATCAAAGCTCACATTGTTGCAATGAAACTGATATAATAAAATGATTTACCGGTATGTGGTTTTTTTAGTAACTTTTTCTAGAACCTTAAATTATGAAAATGATTTGTGTGCTTATAGTAGGCCTACAAGGTCCCTAATTGGTTGTTCCATATCCACTTGAGAAGTAAAAGATTAACTAAATTAGGGTCAATCTCTTTCTAAATGTAGTACACATGTTGCCCCAAATAAAAATGGCAAGGACTGATTCCGTTTTTATTCTGCTTATATTCTTATTATACAGCAATTAATACACAATTTGATTTAATTAAAAGTAGGATTGACACATAATTACACATAAATTCTGTTAAATGTGTGTTAAAATGTGTTACAAGTGCGACAGTGCATTTATTTTTAGGTTATTGTTAATATATTTCTTCTAAGAGTGCTCCATCATCTTATAAAGACCTTTACATGTACTGCTGCTTCAGAGATGGCATAATATGAAATATGAAATATGCTTTACCTTTGCTGGAAATTATGCACTTGTTGATCACTGTAGGCTCTCTCATTAGAGACACATACAAATGACCATCGCGCTGTCTACGTTTTTAACCAATCAAGAGCTTTTGCCTATTTAGTAATAAGCTCATTTATGCCTTTTGACTGTTAATCATTTTTGTGTAACATTAACATTAACATTAACATTAACATTGATTTAAACAGTCTAATTTCTTTTAGTGTACTACTTTTTAAAAATAGTTTAGATTTATTGATGGCACCCGCTCATGTAATATCTAAGCTGCATTCCTGTTTAGTTACGCTACTTCCAGGTGCTTTTGTCTCTCGCATCATTGCCCTATCCCCTAAACCTGACCACTTTTGACTTCAAAGCAAAGGTGTGTTGTTCCCTCTCCACACTAAGGAGAGTGTCATGGGAGAATGACCCGGCGAGAGGCTGATCAAGCCCCAGGACAATGTGGAGTCACCTGAGAGGAGAGGTCATAGCATTCCACTGTAAAGGCTGAGTGGCCCTACGATGCTAAGACAAGAAGTCATCATATGCCTGAGAGAAAGAACCTGTTTCACAGTCTCAGCTACAGACCTTGCAGCACACAACATACCACGAGAACAAATCCGGTGACTCTTTCCTGACTATAAAAAAACGATTTAACCAGTGAAATCTTCTTCACTAGACGTCGACTTACAGTTCTGCATAAAATGTAAGCTTTAAAATATAATAATGGTCACTTGGTGCCATTATACTGTTATTATAGTATTCCTACTTTAATCTCTGCATTTCACTTGGGCTGCAATAACAATCTTTTATCCTAAACATTTACGTCAGGGTGCTTGCGGTCCTTTTTAAGGGTCAGCATGTCTGCCCTCTGTGCTGTCCAGTTGCATACCTGAACTCACACAGTCAGTAATAAAGTAAGACCTCCTTTGATCTGATGTCCCACCCAGAGGCTTCTCCCTCCACGTAGACAATACTCTAATTCATTACTGAACCTGCCTCTTCAAAGCTGAACCACTCTGCACTGGGAAACCTTAAACTTAGGCCCCCAGATAGGCTCCTGAAACCCCCCCAGGTAGTGAGGTGGTGGCTGGGCGAGTCCACGTAAGTCACGGCAGCCTGCACATATCTCCTCAGCCCTGCAGCACCACACCTATCCCCCTCAGGTGATGGGTGGATTATTGGGCATTGGTATTTCAGCATTTTTTGGTCCAGCTACAAACACGCCCACCGAGCGTGGGAAAATGTCACCATCATTTTTATGCGAATTCCTGTCAGATTGTTTCAGTTAAGCGAGTTTTATATTTCTGGAACGCGATTACATAAGATTTGAACTATGCTTCACTTTTGATCTCAGGACAGGATATTTGAAAAACAAAATAGTGTAAGATGACCTGTACAAAACATTAAAACGTGATGGTACAGGAAGAAGTTTGCATTCTTTACTGTTTTATCATATGTCTTGAAACTATCAGCTTACACTGAGACAGGTTTGTTGTTGCTGTGTAATCCCTTGTTGTGGGTTCAAATGGATGGCTGCTTGGGCACTTAGAAGCTCATTTAGCCACTTGAGGAAAACAGAAGTAGTTTGACTTGTTCATTAGGGTGACAGTTATGTTTGTGTTTCTCTCTGATCTGCAAAAAATTCCTATTCCCCAGGATTTTGGGGGTGTTTTTTGCCTTTATTTGATCCAACAGTGAAGATTTTTCAGACAGGGAGACAGAGTGGGGCAAGACATGCAGGAAAAGGACCCTGGCCCAGTCTACTGTATTGAGCCTTGTGGCATATGGTCACCTGTCCAACAAGGTGAGCTAAACATAATATAAGCGAATCATAAAACATCAAAGCTTTAAAACTAAATGTGGAAAAGTATGCCAAGTTGAATTCAGAAATATAGGGATACGCTTACACTACTACTAAAGTTAAACACAGTATTATTTAATTACATGGTCTTACATAACTTGATATGGTAAAGAGGAGATTTCCCCTTGGGTGCTAAGAAGTTGAAAGTGTCAGAAAAACCTGCGGCATCTCATTTTTCTTCTTCTCTGCCCCTGTTTACCCAATAACTTGCCAAGTCTGATGTCAGCCTTCTGCACACAGGGTCCCCAGGTGAGTGTACAGTTTCTGTTTTGACACCCGTTCCTAATTACACATGTAAATGATTGATCACCTGGACTCGGCGTGGGCCGCACTGATGGAAGTCCCTGTTGCACGATGGCTCTGCAATTCTTTTTGTCAGCGTTCAGGACAGTCTCTTTTGCTGGGAGCAGTGGAAACAGATACCTGCAACTGCCCGCGAGAGCTGGGAGATTAAGTTCTGAGCAAGCCACCATTTGGACCAAATCGTCTCCCTGTTAACGGTCCTTGAGGAGCAAGTTGCACAGGTGCGGCTGGATATCTATGGCTCTTTGTTTGGTCTAATCCCACACAACTTAAACCAAGATTTGTCGCCTGCCCCTTTAAGCTGACTCCGTGACACCTGAGGGGCCTGGCCACTGAAAGCAGAGCTCAGCTACTTTTGTGATATGTGATTTGGCTAATTGATTTTGGAGTGGCCAGTCTGAGTGCCCAGAGGGAGGGGGGGGCACAAAGATGTACTGTGATAGAAGCAGAGGCTGCTTCCTTTATGTGTAACAGGTGGTGAAATTAACCTGTGTCTACATTAGCTCTCTCCTTTCAATTGCAAGATGCTAAATACAAAATGCAGATGCTTGAACTCATATCATTAAGAAAATAAACAGTGGACCGAAGCCAGAAAGCGTGTAATGCTTTTACAGATGCGGTGAGAGCCTCTTGCTTCCCTCCTCTGCCCGGCAACAGCTGTGGATTTGTCTGGTGCTTTGACTCAGGTATGGAGCCAATCTGAGGGCCAGGAGGGTTTTAACCCCAATCTTCTCCTCCCTCGTCTCACAGCCTGGCACACATGGGCCTCGCAGCTGCACTTCCCATTGATCTACCAGGGGATGCTGGGATAGCTGGCTGGAGGGAGATAGATTGGAGGGGAAATGGCTTAATTGTCCTCACTCTCTCTGCTGGAATGCAAATAGCCCTCGAAACTGGCCTCCACTGCGAGGTGAGCCGAAAGTGGAGAAACCAAGGTCCCGCTTATTGTGGCGAGTCGGTAAAAACACATAATAAAAGCCAAAAATCACATCCAGGCTACTTTCAGTCCTGGCTGTCAGAGCTGCATCAGACAGTAGATTTCCATTCTCCAAACTTTATGCTGTCTCCCCTTTGTTTTTGTCCAATACAGCAACATTTCATAATCACTTCAATGCCACTGCCGCTCGTCACACAGAGCCCAAACAGACAGGCAGGTGAAGGGTCACGATGAGTCACAGAGAATCGGTGAGGGATGAAAAGAGTTAAATGCTGGGGCGTATGTATCCTGTCTGTCTTTGATCTCTGCCTCAGGTAGCTCTTTCACAGCCATCACTCTTAGCCAGGAGCTGATGGAAGGCTGCTCCCTGTGAGGACGGACTTGCTCAGACTGAGACTGTCTCCTTGCCGTGACAGAGGAATGGCATGACATGTCAGGCATCTACACAAAAACTACACGCAAACAAAACCCTCAGTGGATTTCTGTGTTTATCTTTCTACTTGATTTGATTGTGTTCTCCTTTTTAGAACTTTTTTCCCTTTTTTTTTTTAATTATCAAATTAAACCGGTGGTATAAGGATGCAGGGAGGGAGGGAGCGGAGAAGGCGTGTTTTGGTGAGGTTCAAAGATAAAACGAGACAGTCTCGAAGGCTTTGATGTTTCTTGGCAGGCTTTAGGCGGCCACTGACAATCTGATGATCTGGGAGCGCAGGCCTGTTTTTTTTTTTTTTGAGACCGTGCCCCATCCTGGCCCCAGTCGTCTAGCCCTGCAGTTACAAACGCTTTAATGTGACAAGGTTAAACACCTGAAGTACTGCAGCAAAATGTCACAATGAAACCAAGGTCAGGGGAGCAACTTTAATCTTGGGATAGCTTTCTAGTTGAACAGTCTGCTCATTTATTTATGACAGTTTAAAGCATAAAGAGTCCTCTTCATTCATCAATTTATTCTCAAGGAAAATCATCAGTGTCAAATCTGCTTTAATCAATATCTTCATATTGAGACTTGATCATCACAGGACTACTGAACTGAACTGAAGGGTGCTGCCTGCTTGTTGTGACAACCCTACGGAGAATTATCTCCAGATGTCGCTCTCAGCTCTGTTAAGATTTATAACCTTCTTAAACTCACTTTGTTGGTTTTCAGGAACAAAATTTATTGTTTTGGTTCACTCCCACTGTTGTAGTCTGTATGCATGTCAAGGATTTAGCAGCTACAGAATCAGGCACAGGAGCTGGTAGTTGAAAACAGAATTAAAAGTATGGATAATTTATATGTTTATATATTTCTGTATACTTTATGTAGGATATCATTCTTACATGCTGTGCTGTATAATTATAGATTTGTTTCTGAGCTTTATCACAGTTGTTGTTTCATAATAACCTAAACAGGAGGAGAGAGAATTTGTCATTGTCCAGCTTCATAGTGGCACCTTGGCATAATATATTTGTCATGTGACCAACATTTTTTTCCTTATTGGTAGAAGTTTGTACTCGACATCCTTTTGCAAAAAATAAGTACCCCCCATGATTCGTTAGCTTGTAGCAGCACCTTTAGCAGCAATAACTTGGTAACTTGAAGCCATTGTTTTCCATATGACTTTATGACTCCCTCGCATTGCTGTGGAGGAATTTTGGAGGAAGTCTTTCTGTAATCGTACCGTCACAAACTTTAACATCTAACACGCTAACTGAGCCCTGTAGAGTCTGACATGTAGCTCTTGAGGGATCAGAACTATCAAAGCCTCTGCTTTTATAAAGGTGCTCAGTTAATAAAGTGCATTTGATTAGCAGCACCTACCTGCTCCTTAACCTCTAAATTCCTATGAAAGCAGTAAAGGTACAGGATAGAATCTGTACTGTACACATCATTGTTCCTATTTTATATGTACACTGTACTGATTTTTTTTCTTTTATTTTCTTTTTAAATTTAAAAAGGAGCACATGATACTTCCAAGGTGCATTTCTTAATATCAATTTGCCAAGCTTTTCTCCGAGAGATGTTGTCATTTGATAGGCAGCCCAGTAGAGGCAGGGTGCTGCAGGGGCATTGTGTCTTGTTGTAGGTCACAATGGAACTTAACACTTGACAGAGCCAGGGCTTGTTGTCAGGAGCTAAACTTGATCCAGTCAAGTTGTTCCCAGTGAAGAGGTATAAAGAAAGGGCTTTGACCTCACGGCTGTGAAAGATCTATATGGGGCCAAATATTAATTCCCTTATTAAAGGATAGTCATACATAATAGGTGATCTGCTGTAGGTGTTTCTGCTTTACTGGAAACTTGTTTTGACACTTAGTTTACATGTTCCTTGTCAGAAATTCTCACAAGATCCTCGTCGATGGGAGATAAAGGTTACAGCCGTGTCTCTCAACCTGGAGCCGCTGCCCGTGTGATCCATTCTGCTGCTCAGACAGGCGTCCCATCCTCCACGGTTTGTCATCCCCGTCACCTCTGGCATTTCAAACCGATGCTTGTCTTGCACACAGTTGCCCTGCAGACCACAAAAGGAGTTCAAGTTACCAGAGGGGCAGGTAATTTCAGATGGATAATCCTTGGACCTGGTAAACCGGTCTTTAACAGGACCTAGTGTCTAAACCTGGCAACCCTGAGCCCTGTGTCATTGTATGTTGATCGGGTATGCATCTGTGATTCCCCCTAGGGAAATCATCGCCCAGTGTTTTTATCATTTCTACCTCCCATCACCTCATCTGCTCTGGACTGAGAGAAAAGGTGTTTTGCTTTTTTTATTGTGATGCTGTGCACATTTTAATTTCTTACTTGTCTAAACATATGCAGCTTGTTAAACCTGTGGGCCTTTGTAGTGACTTAATGAGTGCTGTGAATCTTTTTATTGTTTAAGAAGGAGATTTATGGCCTGAAGATGTTCTCTGTCAAAATCAGTGTTGATAAAAAATATTAATTAAAAATACTGCTTGAATCTAGCATCACGTGTCTTCAGAAATGTTGTAAAGGCCTGTGATGCCATCCCATCAGCCGTTTCTGACCTCAGTTAAACTCATGTGCCATGTCAGCCACCCAGCCACGCAGGATTTTCTCTCTTTCTCTGGAGCCGCTGCCACCCTCCTGTCGCCTCCACTGATCCATGCCAGCTTCAAGCTTTTGTTGTTCTGCCTGCCTCCCTTGGTACTGGGGGCAAGATTTACAGTGGAAAAATATAGCATTTTTTTTCCCCCATGTTGAGCTGGTGAGTCTGGAATGTGTGTTTGGGCAAGATTTTGCGAGGAGTGTGAAAAAACAACAGAGCTGTAAACACCGAGGGTAGACCCAGACTGGCTTCTTTGTTCCAGATGTGGAGCAGGCCTGGAGATGTACCTCTATACACTCCCACTGCCTGTCCATCAGCTGGGCTCTCACTGTATCCATGTGCCTGCTGACACAGTGGCATTTTCATGGAGAGATAAGTGCGTGCACTGGTCACGGTGTGCGCCCACAGTCAGAATAATACCAACTGGGTATTTGGAGCCGCCACTAAACCAGAGAAGAAGGCTGGAAGAAAGAAAGAAAAATCAGCAATGCATAATTTACCCATATGCCAAATGCAAATGAAGCCATTTAAATCAGATGCCCCCGTGTGCCATCAAGCTCAGGCTGCACTAGAATGGTTCATCCTGCATATTGCGGCTAACGGTTTCCTGAAGGATTTTTATTTATATCTTTTTCTTTTTTCTTTTCTTTCTTTTTTGTACAGAGTTGCCTAGACATCTGTATTTAACCAGTCAGTTTTAAGTTTAAGTTTAACCGTGAGCGGCAGTGGGCGATGCTGCTGTCATCTGCTGTCTGGCAACAATTATGCCAATGATGAATTTAGTGCTTAAGATTGGAAAACCAGGCACATTCCGGCATTTCCCACGCAACAATATTCACTTCGAGTCACTTTAGCTTTTAGATTTAATTGTACGTGTGTCTTTTTCCTCTGAGCTATTCAGGCTATCTACCCATTTTCTCTATGTCCTGTGTCCCCTTTTCTCGTTTCGTCTTTATTTTGGTGCCGAATTTTGACAGATAGCTCAATAAATGGGTCGGATTAAAATCTAAAAAACAATTTAAATTTTGTAATTGCACAAAAATGCGTCATAAGAACTATAACTGGTATAATAATGTATATTTGGACCTTGGGCTATTTTAGTCTGAATATTTCGCAAAGAATTCATCAAGAAAAAGATCGTTTCTCCCTGCATTTTAATTATTTGAAGATACTGAATAGTTATATTAGCATTTTTCTTTTTCCATTTTATTGATTGCTAGCACACTGGCATCTTTAATTATTTATTTATTTATTGGCTCCAAAACTTTTTTTAGTAAAAAAAAAATAAAATAAAATGTGAAAACAGAATAGAATTAATTTAATTAAATTGCAAATAATAATAGCTAGACTGCAGACACGAACTTTTTCACAAAACTACCTTATTAAACAAAACTTATTGAAAATTATATATTTACGAACGAAAACATGTTGAATTTAAGGAGGAAAGAAATATTTGTATTTGAATTTAAAACAAAAAAACCTTAGTTTTATTATTCGAAAATGAGGAGATTATTAAAAAAAGTATCATGAACTTGAAGTGGTGAGTGGTGAGCTGTTCTGTTGTGAAATTATAAATAACATTTAAATTAATGAGCGGTGGGGGAAACATGAAACCGCAGTCCGTCTTCTCTGTGGTTCGACTGGCAAAAACAAATTTCATGAGGAAATTGCGTGATGAAAAAAATAATCCAATGAGCAGGTGTTTTATTTTTAGTCAGAGGAACCAGTGAGTACACATTAGATCTGTGTGTACCCGGCACTGGAATGATGCTGATCATGTGACACAGCTGAACTCTGTGGGCCCTCACAGGCTGCCAGCAAAGGCACGGCACTTAAGGAATGAGGATCCGGCCGGTGCAGATATGAGTGTTTCTGTGTGATGACTTCGCCTGGAGGTGAGATTAAGGCTGTTCATCCTCAGCTCCACTCTGGAACCTTCTCTCTTCTCTACTTCTTTCGTTATTTTCTTTTTTCCTGGGGCAAAGAACAGTCAGAAAAATGTCAGGCCTATTGTCTGCACAGATGAAACACAGCCGCCTCGTTCGGACACATTCTTATTTTTTATTTTTTTATTTTTTACCGGCAAACTAGGAAGCTTTCTTCAATCTTAACACCTAAAATACGAAAGCATGCACATATGCGACATAGATATTCCTCAATCTCACAAAATAATTTAAGAAAATCCTGGGATGTTGTTTCTGATCCATTCCTAGTTGGATAATTGTGTCAAAGCACGCCTCGGCTTCAGAGCCATCAGGCTGTGCCGCTTAAATTGGACATGTGGGTCTTTATTCGGGTCTATTATGTGCTGAGTTGAGCCTGTGATAATAAATGCTTGCATCCACTTCTCGGGGTGTGCGGGGGTCATGGACTGTCATCCTGTATCTGGGCCTCGGCTCAGCTCCAGCAGCACAGGGTTACTTGTAGAACAAGACGTGCCACAGTGGGGAAGATCACAGTGGCGGGAGTTGCCTGGGAGTGTGTGTTTTTTCTGGTGTGTACACAAAGAACACTGTCACTCTGCATTAGAGATGGACAAACTCGATCGGTTTGCGTGCTTGTGTGTGTTTAAGACACCTATGTCAAACACACCTCTGCAGATTTGACGCTCATGCGCATTGTGCAGCACAGTAAGACGCCAGTAAGTCTGGGCTGCATTCAGGAGTGTGACTATTTCTAACATCATCCCTGTGCGTGTATTAATAGAGCAACGTCCATCCCTGCCCTATGACTGCAGGGCCCGCCTTTGTTCTTTACCGGTAATACAGGCATAATTACAAACCTTAAAGAGCCTCCTCACCTTGCTTCCTCCCTTCCCTTAGCTCTGACACACATCCAGGAAGTGCCTAAGACCAGAGCTGTGTCTGTATACAGGCCATGCCTTCAAAGAATTAAACTGAGGCCGTGCGTTGTGCGGTGCGCAATGGTGTTTTAAGCCGTGAAAGCAACACCTGTTCCAAAAGTCACATCAGTTCCCTCCAACTCCAATCTCCACGCTGCAGTAACACAATAATGTTGCAGTAAAACGCCAATGGACGTAACACCTCTAATTTCCCAGAGACCATTTCCATTTACAACTCTTATGTGTGAAGCCAGTGTCGCCCACAATATGAAACTGGCCTCACTGCCGATTTTTTTCTTCGTCGTTTATTGTGACTGAAATTTGACTGTGATAATAATTTGTGGCTTTGTTCTGGCTGGCTGCATGGTTGAGGCCTGTGGGGAGATTTGGGAAGCAGTCCAGCCCCCAGCAGGCCCTTTAATGCCGCTGGATTCCCAGTAGTTTCAGGCAGGGTAGGGACATGACCAAAATGACGGGGTTGGACAGCAGCGCAGCACCACACTCAACCCACCAAACACTCTGTTTATAATTTCGCTGCAGCTTATATGTGATTTATCTGAGATCTGTATCAAACTGTGTTGTAAAACGTGGTTTTATTGAAAGCAAAAGCCTCGGTAGCCGCAGTAGCTTTCTCGTAGTAGTCGATTGAGACTGCAGCTCCAGACTGAAACAGGCATGCCTGAAAATATAGAAACAGTTATTACTACTTTGGGCCTCTTGCCACAGTTGTCTCTTCATCTGCATCCACGAGCACCTTCTAGATTTTGCTGACCACGCAGTTGCAATTCTGCCCTCTTTTGGCAAGTTTCCCTTGTTTTATAAACCTTATCGTGTGGTGACAATATGAGTGACGTGTGGGCTGACCTTTTTTTTCCCTTAGTTTCACAGAACAAAATAAATAAATACCGGACTTTGTTATTCTTTGTCTTCTATTTCTCCCTCTGGTTTCCAGGGTATGGAAATATGTCTGGAAATATTTGTCACATTCACACATCTGCAGTAGCCAGAACCTTCTAAGACTAATAAATGACACATACTTTAAAAAAAAATGTGTGTCACTGAATCTCTGTGTATTATTGCCCGCATTTCCCTGCGTTTAAATTGACTGTAGAAGCATTACACAAGCTAAAATAATGAAAATATGATATTTTAATGAGCATTAAATGAACAAAAACATTTCCTGTTACACTTTAATAAATAAATAAAGCATGCTTTGTAAGTTGTATATGTACTTGCATTTATTAAGATTTTTTAAGTGTTTGTTGCAATATCAAAGAAGTGAATTTCCAAATACTGGAAAATGTCTCTCGACGATTTTAGGGTTAGTTCAGGGGTTATTCGCAGTAAACTACTATATTTTTTTTTATTCTTTTTTTTTTCTGGCAGCACAGTGCAGGAATGTCGTTGAGTACACTGCTGAAATTTAGAAATTAAACTTTTTGTCGCAGATTTGATGCAGGAAGAATTTATTAGAAACTTCGTTTGCCTTAATTTCGATTATTAAAACCAGAAGAAAAACATTGGAGCTTTGGAAAAAAACAGCGTTCACAATCCCGACCTTAATCGTGATCATTAACGCCACATAAGAATGAGCAAAATTAGCATGATGTTTTTCTGCTGGTTACTAAATTGCTTACACCCCCGAATGAGTCCGATTCGTTCTGTAAAAGAGCGTCGGGCACATGGAAACACACAAACACATATTATTCAGTAAATAAAGTCAAATAAATTTAGTTTGGCTCGTTTTTCCTCTCTTTTTCAAATTCTCAAAATGAGATTATTGTCCTGGGAGTTGTTGTTTATATTGCTTAATGGAGAAAGGAATAAATAGTAATTATATTTATTTGCTAATCTATGGAAGGAGGTGCCTCTGGGCTGCAGAGCTGCATCCTGTATAGGTCTATCATATGTTAATGAAGTTAATGGCGGAGCTTCAGTGACAGCTGGCTGCCGAAGACCAATCAGAGCGCTCGTAGATGGAAGCCAGTGTGAGTTTGAGGTTCTGCAGGCAGGAGGTGTTTGAAGAACCATGTGAGCTCTGTTCGTGATGTAAAGACGGATCCTTTCGCTTTTATTTGATTTTTTTGACTCCCCGACAGTTATGAGCATGCACCCCACAACTTGTAACCACTGGGGGCTCTTTTCTCGCTGATGATGCGTTGGAGTTACGCGTGGATTTCTTCCAGGCTGTCCGACAGAACTCATGAAACCCTCTTCAGAGCGACGGTTTGTGGACTTGCGCATTAGCTAATGATGTCTGTGGGTTTTATCCCTGACAGTCTGAATGGCTCAGATCCCTCCAAGTCGGCCTTTCTAGAATTCGGACACGGACACTCGACGCACCAGCAGCACTCCTCCGGACTCTCTCACGTTTATCCGGTTCACGGCTTGCAAGCTGCTGGCCATTCCCAGCACGAAAGCCCCTTTCCTGGTACCGCGTCCTATGGCCGCTCTTTGGGCTACGCCTACCCCGGCACGGTGAACACTCATCCCCCGTCCGCTTACATGCCCTACCAACACAGCAATCACAGCAACAGCAACAGTGTGACCCACAGCAGATTAGAGCACACAGGTACGTGAGAAAGTCACTGAACTGTTGTATATCATTAACGGCCATAAACTGATATGCCTTAAGTCTATTTGCGCACATGGCAAGGGAGAGGGGGGGAAAGCGCGTTTAGATGTGTAGTGAGTTGATTATATATATATATATATATATATATATATATATATATATATATATATATTTTTTTTTTTTTTTTTTTTTTTTTTTTTCATTGCAAAGATTTACTAAAAAAATAATTTTAGTGGAGGTACGTTCACATTGGGGTATTTTTATTATTATTAATGCAGAAATAATAAAGGATTAAGTCTCGGTAGGGTGTTCTTTCTTTGCCTTGTTATATAAGAAAGATATGCAGTCGCATTAAATATTAATTATTATATTAATAATATTCTCTGAGTATGGTCTGGGCCTACCACAGGTACCCCTATTGTTAATGCACATTAACCCAGTGGTGTCGGAATAAAACCGTCCTTTCATCCTTGTGTGTGTGATCATTTGCTGCGTGTGTTGTTGGCATTACGGCCTTCTGATCCAGAAAGCTTAGAAGTGTAAACATTGCCACGTGAAGCTCGCACTAAAATGTTCCGTCCAGATTAAGGTAGAATTTGGGAGCATTAGATTAATATCTGATGCGCAAATGTAATTCGTTTCAGGCCCTGGCGTTTTGTGTTGGCGTCCAGGGCCTATCAGATGCAGTATCCGGAGACTACAATTTGTATGCATTAAGGCTGTAAAACCGAACTACTCCTCTGGTCTTCGTGTTGGTTGCAACTGTAGGTTTTGCTCAGAGACCACGTTCAAAGCTTGTCCAATGGGACTTTTACGCTTTGGTTTGACGGATATGATGAAAACTCATAAATCGGACGTCTTGTTCTGCTCAAACTCTGTGCTCTGTGTTTCATCTTCAAGACCACGACAAGTCCTCTGTGATTGAAGGCAGAGACATTCGTCTAAATGGAAAAGGGAAGAAAATTCGCAAGCCTCGGACCATCTACTCCAGTCTGCAGCTGCAGGCTCTGCACCAGCGCTTCCAGCAGACACAGTATCTGGCCTTACCGGAGCGCGCAGACCTTGCGGCAAAGCTGGGGCTCACACAAACTCAGGTAGGCCTTAAACGCATCACTTTGCGAGGCTCTCTATCGTTTATGCACTATATTAACTAATAAACAGATTATTTAGGAGGATGTAGTGAAAGCTAGAAATAGTCAATATGTTATGGTTAAAATGACTCCCTTGCAACATTTCCACTCCTTGTATAGACTAATAATTTATATACAACAATTTTGAATCAGTGTGACTCATGGTAGACTGAATAAAATATATGTATTAGTGAAAGAGGATAGTGTTGGATATGATTGAAAAGAAATACTTGCAGCATTATCGAGGATCACAGCAATTTCATACCCCTATCCCTTAATGCATTCCTTATTTACTGGCTGTATCTCTTTTGTCATTTGCGGTCCTTGAAGAGTTTTTGTGATCAGTGGCTGCAGTAGGAACAAAATTACCAAAAGGAGGAAAAAATATATGCAAAAGCAGTGGTTGGCAGATGTTTTTCAGTAGTTTATTATAGAGTATTAAACCAGCCCCTAACAATGGGATATGCTTGTATTTATTCGTTTTTACGTACTTTTTTACGGTGTAGTTGTAAGTCTTTTAGTACCTATAGGCCACACAAGCACACATGCACACGCACTATAATAATTACACGCGTTTCCAAGACAAACAGGTGCACGTGTCAACTGACCCCCCTCGGATGGGACAAAAATGAGACCTTTGGATCACTTTTTTTTGTTTCAGTTGAGTTCTAAAGTTAAACGATTAAGTCGTCAGAGTTTTAAAATAGAAGATAAACAATATTATGAAATCCACCCTGTCATCTCAGCCGCCTCCTGCACTTTATTCTTAATCCCTGAACACTTCTCCCGACAATTATCTCCCAGTTGTTCTGCCATTCGTGTGGTTGTTGGTGCTGTTGTTGTTGCCTAGATATCCAGCGGGCTCTTTGGTGCTTTCTTTTTAAAAAAATGAATATTCACACCATTGTTCTCGGGTATAAAAATAGCCACCATGAACTGAACCCACAAACATTTTCGCTGACCTATCACGGCGCGTTTGGAGCCGCTTTTATTTCACAATTCTTTCAGTCCCGGCTTGTTGCTGTCACACTCATGCATCACTAGACTTATAAAACAGCGAACAATAAAAGGGCTTAGCTTTAATGGGTAACAAGTGGCACTCATCTGCAAGGCTGAATAGCTAACTGTGCGCCAAGATTAGGCCTGGGACTTGCAAAAACAACCCCAAAGGATGAGTTATTATGAGTTTTACTTTCTTTATTGCTCACAGTGTTCCCTTCGGGGTAGTTTATGATGAAAAGAGCACCGAGTTTAATGCGGGGGAAATATGCTAATAAAAAGAAAACGACAATGAGATTTCTTTTATATTGCTGCTGATTGTTAACTGCAGTGACAATTATGCCCATTTTCTCTTTTGTTCTCCCACTTTAGGTGAAAATATGGTTTCAAAATAAGCGCTCCAAGTACAAAAAGATCATGAAGCATGGCAGCGGATCAGAGGGAGAACATCTCCACGGCACCAGCTCCATCTCTCCCTGCTCGCCCGCATTGCCCCAGCTATGGGAGGTCTCTATGGCGAACAAAGGAGCCCCGGTCCATCCGAGCAGTTACATGAACACTTTCGGTCATTGGTATCCGAATCATCACCCTCATCATCAGGACGCGATGCACAGGCCTCAGATGATGTGAGTGGACAGTTTTTGGACACTTGAGTCCATCGGGCTGCACTGAACTTGCTGGTGCCTCCAGAGGTCTCCTCTCAGAACTGAGAGTTTAGGAGACCTTGTTTATATTCACTGTATTCTGTGTGTGTTTTGAATTTTAAAATTCTCACTACAAGAACTATTCAGGCATCAAAGAAAAAAAAGGGGGGGCGTTATATCACTGCAAGCTCTTGTTGCAGGGTCTGACATCAGTGAAACGTGGGTTTGTGTGTGCAGTTTAAAAGACATTCTGGATAAAATAACTTTTTTCAAATATACTGTGTCCGTGCGTCTGCTTTATTAGCCAGCAGTTAACCAGCTGTCACTTTATTGTCACTAAATGTCTTTGCTTAGGTTTCTTTATCTTCCCCTCACTTTCAGGTAATTTCAAAAGAAAGATGGAATTGCCGGTTCCTTAAAGAAGCCTGGATTAATAACAACCGGTGCTATGAGACACTGACAAACACAAGCTTAAACTCTTCAGAGCTTTCTGAGCACTGCACAGCTCGGCCTGTGATAATGCCGTGCGAGAATAAAAGCTGTCTTTTGTCCATCAACACTCCTGAACTGCGATCCACAAAAACCTGCGACCCTGCTTGAATTTCGACAGCCATTGTCAAAACACCTGGGGATTGATTTCTGTTAGACAAAAAGCAAATATCGGCCCTGGTATCTTTTTTCGGTTTCGTAGGCTGTTTTGGTTTTACCGTTTGAGTATGACTGGGTTCGATATAAATCGAAAGGAAGGCTGTTGCCTTACAGGAAAGCAGTTGTTTCCAGCTGAGACAAAAAAGAGAGGGTGGCCACCTTTACGCACCGTGGCTGAGTTTTAACGTAACATTTCTGCACAGGATAAAAACTCTAAGACACGTGCTGTTCAAATGCTTTTATCTGAAAGCCAGTATTACAGCTAAAAATACCTTTAATATTATTCAAAAATAACATTTCACTGCATTTTTATTGCTTGTTTTGGGTGTTGGTTATAAAATGTGTTTAGTCTAAAAACACACAGTTGTATGCGTTTAAAGACGTTGAAGAGAATATCCACCATCCATCTTTTTTCATCATCAAAGTGGAGAGCGGAGATGACGTGCAAGAAAGCATTTTTACAATATTTCCCTTATTTTCCAGTGAGATCAAAAAGCAAACTCGCCCTATCATAATCAGATGATAAATGGCTGCTCTGTCCCGACAATAAACCTCGCCTGGTTTATAGTCTTTTGAAATGATTTGCTAATTCTAGTGCTTAGACTGTTTAAACACGGAGAATTAGCTATTTATACCTTTGCAAACAATCGGGGCTGATGCTCTTGATTAAATGGAGAGTTGATTTCTGCTTAATGAAGCTTAGAGAAACAGCCAGTGACTTCTTTTTGTCTTTTTCATTCATCACTCTGCTGCTTCAAACTGTCTGGCAAGCATTAGTTATCTTTTTTTCCTGATGTCACACTCAGGGTTTAAAAAAATAAAGTGAAGCCTTTTGGAAATATTTATCCTAAACTTGTGTTGCTATAAAGTACATTGCTGAAAATTCTGCATATTTTAGTTGTGTGGTGAAAGGATTTTCATGCCTCATGCTGAAGTAGAGAAGTTCCCAGAAAATGCATTCATAATAATCCAGACAGCCACCTTTCATAATTCTAAACAAAAGCTAAGTGAACTTCTAGCGGAGCACCTGGTAAAAACAAGCTTTAGTTGCAAAACAGCCTCTTTAGATACAAAAACATAAAATAACACCCATTTCTAGCTGCATGTCCACACCAAGTCACCAGAACACTCAGTCGCACAGCATGCAATCAGCCCTGCCTTACCTAGTCAGAGAAGTGGTACCTTGTTCGGGAGCTCTAAAGCCTTCTGTGGTGCTCCTGTGAAGAACAAAGCCACACCATAGCCCCGTGTTTTCGCTCCTCCGAGCTGATTTTCTCACATAACGACAAGCATTGTGTTACATTAACATCTCCTTCTTTATATATATATACACCCTCGTGCCCTTTTCCTCATTCCTGATGATTATGTGCCTTGTTAAACATGCGGACCCAGGGAAGAAGAAGCGAGCATTGCTGAAGCAAGTGACGGGGCATCAGGGAAAATTATAGGCAATTTCACATCTCCAGATTAGAATAATGGGCTTGTGGAGTTGGACAGAGAAGAGTAGGACCTTTCAAACGGGGGGGCAATTATCATGCAGGCGGATTGAAGAGAAAGTGAAAAGACTCCTGGTGTAATAGACAGGCTAAAGAGGAGGGGGGTGGAAGCTGGGGTGGTGGGTTGAAGGGTAATGATAAAGCCAAGTCTGACTGTATCAGTGATGTGGATGGTCTGGGTTATCAGATACGAACTGTCTGATGGGTTTTAATTGCAGGATAGCAATAAGAGGGAAAATAGCTTGTTATTAAATCCCACTTGCTTTGAATGGGTGAATGGCATAGCAGGTCTCTGGGGTGATTATTGTTATTAACTTGAGTGATCTGACATCTCGGGTAATTGTGAGCAGCTTCCCTGTTAGAGAGAGTGAATGCATGATTTGGTTTCGTCTGAAGGAAGGCCTGGCTTACTCTGTGGCATGATGCACACAGAGTCTGGAGGGATTACAAACACAATGCAGGCAGAAAGGTATGTACACTGACTCACACTTAGATTCAGTGAATTCAATTCGAGCATGCCTGTGTTATCATAAATGAAAGTTTGGGAAAATATAGTTTCCTTTTCTCCTTTTCAGCATTTGACAGTCTTTAAATCCTGAGCTTTAATTTATAGGCCAAGGTAAGATGCACAAAGGTCTCCTCGTGGCTTCATCGGGTTGTGACGACTGGCTGTGAAGCATCAACACACAGCCCGGCCCAGCCATGGCCTGAGGTCAGGCAGGGTTCACAAGTCCACAGCTGTCAAGAATGCCTTTCTCCCATCATTTCGTCCAAGTTTGCAGCAAAATGGAGAGCATGAGTGATCCTAATGCAGCCAAGGCCCAGCCCATGCAGGGACTCAGTGCAGGACAGCTGCTGAGAGTCTTTCCATGGATACGTTTGAGTTGCCGACCTCCGCATCAACCCGTTTTGCTGCACCCTGGGGACAAGTGCTGACACCACACTGTTGATTGTTGCAGTGGGAAAAAGGAGAAGAAGGGTTACAGGGGCCTGAGCAACAGCTCTATTTAGGGTGCTGTGATGTCGTGCCATGCAGGATCACATTCAAGTTCAACAGTTCACCTCCACCTCCGTGGCTACTTACACTTGTTGATGTTTAGGCATGACATACATCGACATGTCCTACAGCCCACACACACAAGTGCACAAATGTTTCCCCTGACAGCTACGGCCGAGGCCCACACACGCTGAGGGAGCCGCTGAAGGGAGGACACATGTGTTCTTGATGAGATTTCATTGATATTAAAAGGCAATAGTAATCATATTGCTTTTGTCAAATCAGCACAGGGCATCGACATGATGACTGAAGCCATAGGCAACTGGTGTTGGGTTCAGAGAAATAAGCCAAGAAGACATTAGGGAAACAGAACTGGGAGCTGTGATACATTTCACTGTTTACAGCAGAATTATGAGAGAATGTGTGTGAAGTCTGGCAGAAACTTTGAGGATAAACGTAATCTCTAAACACACTACAAAGGGTGTGGGAAAACACTTGGTTTTTATTACAGCTTAATGACAAAAACGTGGGAAATATATCCAATATTTTAAAGTATAAACTATTTTTCTACAGCCCAATACTTATTATTATAGCTGCCATTATATTTCTTAATATCCCTCAGATTTGCATTATGTGAGTCAATATAGCTGTGTATTTTTTATTCTTTTTTAATTAAAAATTAAATGTAAAATAATTAAACAATTTGAAAACATAGTTTATATCGAACAACAACAACAACAACAACAAAAACAATATAATAATAATAATTATTATTATTATTATTGTTTTATCCCTACAAGTTTTTCTGATTACTGATTTATAATAATATTAATAATAATAATGATTATTATTATTTTAGTTTAAAGCTCTTTTCTTATTGTAATTTGCGTTAATGTACTCTTTTCCAATATTGCACTTTGAGGTTTACGTTTGGCTAATATAGCTAAATTATCCAAGGTTTAATTTCCTAACATAAAACTATTTATTAATTAGAAACGAGAATTATTTTTTTAAAGCTGATATCAGTATTAAGCCTTATTGAAATATTTTTTTTATTCCTGTCTCAGGTAAATTGAGAAATCAGCGAAATTATTTAGGGAAACCCGATATCATGTTGCAGTGAAGTTTCATACATTAACAGCTCCACTCATGGGGGCATACCATTCTTGTTACTAGAAGCAGTATAAAAGGTTATAAACCTCTCACACCCTTAGCCCCTGCCCCACCCTACGTTTTCGCTCAGTGCGTAATGGCGCTTTGGTGGTCCATGTGGATAAGCTCGCCATTAGCGGCTCTCCATCATGTCAGTTTTGGGCTGCATATTTAATAACGCAAGGTTTATGTGGCCAAACCGAGGTTATTGTCCACTGTCATTATTTATTAGCTGACGCAAGGGTCGAGGCTGGGGAAGGGGGTGGTGTGTAGCGGGGAAAGCTGTTTTTTCTTCTTCTTCTTCTTCTTCTTCTTCTTCTTCTTTTCCTGTGACAGCCTTATTGTAGCTGTCACAACAGTCGCTGTCGTGTTTATGAAGCGTCTCTCAGGTGATTCATATAGGTGTTTTCCCCCAGCTTTTGTGAGCGCACACACAGCCTGTTTTATGTTATCACCTGGGAAAGCCCTTTTGTGAGATTAAAAAAAAGTGTCTTTTATATCACTGTGTGAATGACGGTAGCGAAGGCGAGGAAAACTAGTCTGCCAACGCAAAGGGAATGAATAAACCTTTAAACGGGTGCGCGCTCTCCCACACACACACAAACGCGCTTGTGTTTTGTCGTACCTTCAATATTTGGCACTGTTTTCTTCCATTCTTATGCGCGTTCATACGTGCGTGGGAGATTCCCCTCGGAACAGTCTTGCTTCACCTAACCACCCCGCTCCCTCCCCTACTAACACACATACACACTGAACTCTTTCTTGTTATCTGGCAGCAGAATCGTAATAAAACTGAGTGACTCCAATGTGTCTACACGTCAGCGCGCCACTAAATCCCAAAAAAGCCGCACTGTACCTGCGCCTGTAACAGCAGACGCCTCTCGGCACAGATGTTGGCACTGGCCAGTTTAGAAGTTGAAATAAAGTTACGTAAAATATATATAGTAAATATATTAAATATACATTTAAAGCATAGGCTACCGCTTGCATATTTGTTGTTCTTTACAAATGTCCGTATAAGCTGTAATTATAATGTCTGCTTCCAGTGCAAATAAATCTTCCACAGTTCAATCCAGTTCAAACTGGTTTGAAAATGCGTCGCAGTTTAAGGTGACATAAACTGAAAACACTGAGATGTGTGCACGGTTTTCCAGTGCGTCTCTCGACAGGCTCTTTATGAAAGGGGCTTCACACACCACGTACAATTAACACCTTTATTCAATTGACAGGAAGGCAACAAGTGGACTAATTACATGAATATAAAAAAAACAAAAAACAAAGAAGGTTTTTGAAAGCACCACAGTGCAGTCGTTCCGTTTGAACAAATATGATCATAGTGGTTCTGCATATAAACACATATTTACAGCCTTCGACATTTTGTACAAATCCATATAAATATGACCTGAGTTGTTTTGAGCGCTCTCTACAAACCCACAAGATTTGATGTAGCATGGATCAACCGCACAGTTTTGTTTTTTGTTTTGTTTTTCTGTTTTTCTTTTTGCTATTATTCGGTTTGTGTATAGGCATCTTATTTATTTAAAAAAAAACTTGCATATTTACCATTTATTCATTTACAAAAGAAGGTAAGGAAAAAACTGAAGCGATAAATAATTTAAAAACACGCCAGATGTCCGTTAAATATGCTGCCACAAGTGATCAGAAATCCCTTATGTGCTTTTGTGAATGGAAACCCAGTTCTGAAACATTCTTGATCATCTAAAAAAAAACCAAAAAAAAAAACCACAGCAATGTTTCATCTCAGGTTTGTCTCCCGGTCCAGTCATCGTTTTCTCTGCAGAGTCATTGTGGAGAGACCTCGCTTGAAATAAAACCGAAGACAGAAATCTGCTCTTGAGTCAGTGTTAATAAACAGCTCCCACGCTTTGCTGCGGGACTGGGTGGTGCACGGCTCCCGGGTGTTGTAGGTGTGATCCCTGCTGGTACCAGTGGTTATTATAATCCTCCAGGTACGGCGGCGATGAACTGTGCGTCGGCTGCGGCACCTGAGGTCTGCTGATCGGGGTGTTCTGAGGGGTGCTGCTGTTGTCCCAGACAGCGGGAGATGGCGGGGAGTTGCAGGCCATGGAGTCGCTGGCATTGGGGCTGTGCTCCAAGGGAACCTCGCCGTTTTTGTACAGCTTCTTGAACTTGGATCTCCGGTTCTGGAACCAGATCTTGACCTACGAATCAGAGGATCAGCATTAACTGTTATGTTAAAATGTTTGTGATTCTAGTTTATTCAAAGAGTGTTTAACTTCAGGATAGCAGCGCATTTAATTTTTAATCGTTTACCTAAATTAGGGATATCCAGTGCAGACACAAAAAGCATATATGCTGTGCGTAATTACGCACCAGGGTGTTATTAAAGGTTACATTATTGGCCATACTGGGGAAACCCTAATTCACGTGACTTTAAAGCGCTGATCATTTGGAAAATGTGAGGTGTTTACAGGTGGCTTACCTGCGTCTGAGTGAGGCCAAGCTGAGCCGCCAGCTCCGCTCTTTCAGGCAGGGCGAGGTATTGTGCCTTCTGGAAGCGTCTCTGCAGAGCAGCAAGCTGGTAGCTAGAGTAGATCGTCCTCGGCTTGCGAATCTTTTTCGGCTTTCCATTTACCATACGAACCTCCGGCTCTGGCTCCTCTTTCACTGCAAATAAATAAATATATACACACATAAATAAATAAATATTGATCACTGAATAGAACTTCGAACGGCCTCAAAGGCTTAAACATGAAACACCAGGAAAATAAAATTAAAAAAACAAACAAACGGTAGCAGTCTCACGGTAGTAAGACATTTGGCGATATGGGAATTTAGCCAGGCAGGGGGAAAAACAACAACTGAGAATAATTTTCCTAAATCAAAATAATAATAATAAAAATCTCCTCAGTTGAAAACACAAGTATGGCACTTTAGTAAGAACATCGGAGGCAAAGAAGGAAACCAAACTGTTCACGGTTCAAAAAAATATTTTTGTCTAAACTTGCATTTCACTTCAAAGGTTAAACGTTGGTAACATTAAAATTTATGAAGTGAATATATTACCATCTAACCCTTACCAGTTTATGCATACCTATTAATTGCTGTTTCAGTCCAGGGTAGGCAATTATAACACTACAGTAGCATAAAACGGCACACTACCACTGGACAAATGTTATCTTTTACGCATGACTGCACAAGAAATAAAATAATCAGTGAGCACCACGTTGCTTTTATATTTGTAATACTTTTATGTTTGGATTACTTGGATATCTACCAATTGTTATCAAATCAAAATGACAAAATGTGCGCCAAGTTGGCATTCAAATAGGAAATAAAGTTTATAATGAAATGTAACTTGCTATGAGGGATACCTCTTTTTAAAAAATGTCCAACCAGATCATGCAAGAGGGAAACAAGTGATTAGATTTAAAGTTGGCGTAGATCACATTATGCACACTGGAGATATACAAAACAAAACACAGCCTGTGATTATCTCTTCATTTACCTGAGCCCGGAGGTGAAGCTTGCAGGTGATCTCTGTTGTAATGTCCGTACTGTCTGTAGCCATTCGTGTATGGGTATTCAGATTTGGTGGCGTACGCTCCAGCAGCTCCCATTCCGTTCAGATTAAACTGGTGATGGTAAGAGTTCATGGGCTGCCCGTACGGCTGACTCTGATAATATTCATGATGGCCGTGGGCCGTCTGTCCACTGTAGTAGCCCATGTCCGTCACGGACGACTCGGGCAGAGTAGGGGAGTCCTTGGAGTTCGGATGGCAACTCATAGATCCTGGGAGATCGGTCAAAATACTCGCAATCTTCTTCTCGTACGTCTGTCCGGCGCTCATTGTGAAAGCAGTCCCCCCCAGAATAAAGAAAGTCCACTGGTGGATCCTTTCTTCTGCGGATTGTGCAAAGCAAATTCGCGACGCAGAACTGCTGTGTGCGCGCTCTTTGAACGCACGACTGTGACGAGCCTATAGTCCACTGAAACTCTTCCAGCTGCAGAAACTTGGTTGTGGCATTGCTCTGCCCCTGTGACACAGTTTTAAAGAACTGAGCTAGTGCTGGCTTCCTATTGGTTCCACTGCCCCCTCTCCTCCTCCTCCTTTGCGCTCCGGGCGAAGCCTTGGCGAAAGCCAGCCTTTAGCTAAGAGCGCATATGTGCACACATAGCCCATTGCCCCGAGTTTTTTCGTTCCCTTTACATTTGAATTTACTTGTTCACGTGTGAAACGTGAAGTATTGCATTTAGAGACTGTGTTCAAACTTAAACCAAAGGCCCAGTTTTCTCCCCAATTGCTCTACAGGCTGCATAGTGGGGTCGTGGTGCTTCAACACAAAAGTAGCCCAGAGCTTTTCTAAAGACTAATCCTTCAGCCAGGTCGTCTCCTCAATGTTTTATGCAATGTTTTCGTAACAGTACCAAGAGATCAGACATTGCTCAGCATGTTGAAAAGCTGCATACCCGTCTCCCACAGACTCCTATTGTCATTTAAAGGTGTTGGCGGACGGCGGACTTTACGTGAAAGAGATGCAGCAAATAGATAAAAGACTCGTTCAACTGATAATGCCTACGGCTGAATTCCTCCACACTGTCCGTGTTTTGCTTTTTGTAAATGCAAATTCCACCAACACTTTTTAAGATGACGGTTAAGAACTGCGCTGTACCAGTTCATAACAGTCTTTAGATAATATTAGAGGTAAAACTGTAGTTTTATTATATAATGTTTTTTATTCTAATATTATCAATGATTAAAATCCGTCCCTTCTCACTTATACAACTTTTCATTATAATTTTCATTGTGTTTCCTTGGCTTAGGTCCCTCCTGATGAAATCACAGTGCACAGCGCCCCCTGCTGTGCGAGATTGCAAATGTATCTTTCATTTTCTTCCTGCAAGAAGGAAAACCTGGAGCTTCATACAGTTAAAGGTGTACGAAGATTGTTTTTCTATCTACAGCTTAAAATTAAAATTTTGAACGACCAACTTTCATAGACTCACTATTAAAGATTATTTAAAAACTTTTCAAGTGAAGCTTCTGATTTGCTTTTATGCAACTCTCTAGATTCTCATGTGTTGTGAACTGCCGCCCTCTTTAGGTAAATTCCTGCAGCGCCGCTCTGTAGTTTCAAAAGTTCTGTTCACGAAATTTTAAATAAGACAAATTTAAAGGAGATACCCGGTTGGTGCTAAAATCTGATCCCGTGTTAGAACCAAAGTTAAAAGAACTCTAAAAGAAGAGGTCTAAATGTTTAAATGGCAATGACACAATTGATTTATTTAATTTGCACTAATGGGAGTGTAATGTTTGGTAAACCCTTTTTAATAATTATTTATGACAAGTGAGAAAAAAGGCTGACTAATATTTGCCTACATTTGTGGAAGCCTATAACCTGATATTGTAATTTCAGAGACATTAAAATAACACCAACCCTTTCGATAAACATAAATCAGTCATGAAGCGTAACATCTGCTCAGAACCTCGGTATCATCTTTAACCAGTATCTGGATTTTGTATCTCACATCTCAAAGCCCATCCAGTCTTTTTTTTCCCTTCACCTTATAAATATTGCAAATTGCAAAAAATCAAATCTTTACTGTAATTTATCCGAAACTTTTAGTACACGCTTTAATTTTCTCCCTTCATGAAAGATGAAGAGACCTATCATCTTTGCATCTCTCACATATCACGCCTATTCTCGCATCTCTTCACTGGCTTCCCGTGAAAATCAGAATCCACTTTAAATCATTTGAACATATAAAGCACTGCATGGACAGCACCTGCTATATAGCATGTCATGATGTGCCAGATGTTTTCAATTGGTGCAAAGTCTAGGCTGCAGGCAGACCAGTTCAGCACCCAAACTCCTCCCACTAAGCTGTGCTGTTGTTATAGATGCAGTGTGGAGTTTAACATCATCTTGCTCAAATACTCAAAGCCTTCTCTGATAAAAATCTTACAGGGATGGAGAATATATTGCTGTAAAACCTGAATATGCCTTTCAGCAGTAACGGTACCCTTCCAGATGTGCAAGCTGCCAACTCCATAGGCAGCTCCATACTGTCAGAGATGCTTTTGAACTGGGCAGTAATAACAAGCTACAGAGTCTCTCTTCTCTTTAGTCCAGCAGACACAGCATCTGTGTTTTCCAAAAAGAATTTCAAATTTCAATTTTTGTCTGATCACAGAATAGTTTTCTACTTTGCCTCTGTTCATTTGAAATAACTGGAACATGCTCACATGTGGCTTCTTCTTTGTATGATAGAGCTTTAACCTGTATTGGTATGGCACAAAGAGCTTTGCCCAGAAGACAGTCATTTCTGGAAGTGTTCCTGAGCTCATTCACTGACTTCCACGGCATTTTAATCCTGTGTCACCCAATGTTCTCAAGACCATGAGCATCAAATATTGATTTAGAATAGAATGGAATAATCCTTCAATTGTCCCACTGGCGGAAATTTGGTTGTAACAGCAGCAAAAAAATACAAACACAAACAGAAACAGAACAGGACATAGAACAGAAGCACACAATTTTTTTTACATATTTACATCATGGACAATAGTTACCAAAACAGTACTGTACAGTTATTAAAATTCAAGTACAGATAAGTGTCAAAACCGAGTTGTAGTGTGCAAACAGAGCAGGATACTGAAATATGTTTAAACAGTTAAGAATATTTAGAATAAGTACAGATTGTGTATTGTTTTGGTTATTAAAAAGTAGACATGTAACTTCCAATGAGTTAGTATATATAAACTAAGAAACGTAATGTGCAATTTATAACAGTAGTAGGTGTTCGGTTGATTAGTGCAAATTACAGCGCTTATGTAAACATCTATGTTTGTTGGGAGCAGTTTTGACAGTCTGACAGCTGCAAGGAGGAAGGACCTGTGGAAACATTCCTTCATGCATCTAGGATGCAGCAGTCTGTCACTGAAGGAGCTCTGCAGTTCAGCAACATTTACATGCATGGGGTGGGAGACTCTGTCCATCAGAGATGTTATTTTGTCCAGAGTCCTTCTGTCTCCCACCACCTGCACTGGATCCAGGGTGCATCCCAGAACAGAGCTGGCCTTCCTAATGAGTTTATCCAACCTCTTCCTCTCAACTGCCAATAAACTGCTGCTCCAACATACGACAGTGTAAAAAATGACGGATGCCACCACAGAGTCATAGAATGTCTCTAGAAGCGCTCCCTGGACTCCAAATGACCTCAACCGCCTCAGCAGGTAGTCTGCTCTGACCCTTCCTGTAAAGAGCATTAGTGTTGTGGTTCCAGTTCAGTGTATTATTCAGGTGAACACCCAGATACCTATAAGAGTCCACTATCTCAATGTCCACTCTCTGGATGTTCACCGGTGTCAGTGTGGTGGGTCTGCGTCTCCGGAAGTCCACCACCAACTCCTTGGTTTTCCTGGCGTTGATCAGCAGGTGTTTCTGCTGGCACCAGTCCACAAAGTCCACAGTCCACTATCTATATCTGAGTCGTCCTCACCTGTGATGAGGCCGACTATGGCAGAGTCGTCAGAGAACTTCTGTAGGTGGCAGCGTGGGGAGTTGATGGAGAAGTCTGCAGTGTAGAGAGTGAAGAAGAACAGTGCCAACAGACCAGCATATCAGAGACACAGCCCTGTGTCCTCATGTACTGTGGGCATCCTGTGAGGTAGTCCAGTATTCACTGGGACATGTGGTGGTCCACTCCTGATAGCTCCAGCTTGGCCCTCAGAAATCGAGGGTGGATGGTGTTGAAAGCACTGGAGAAATCAAAGAACATGATCCTCACAGTGCTGCCAGGCTTCTCCAGGTGAGTCAGAGCTCGGTGCAGGAGGCTGATGATGTCGTCCTCCACCCTGATGCCAGGCTGGTAAGCAAACTGCAGTGGATCCAATGAAGACTTCACCAGGGGGCGCAGATGGCTTAGAACCAACCTCTCGAGGGTCTTCATCAGATGTGATGTCAGGGCTACCGGCCTGTAGCTGCTGAGGTCTTTGGGATGGAGGTCTTTGGTACCAGTACATTACGGCATTCAGTATGGCGTACATGCATGTACTATGCAACCACCAACTTACTTTATTAAGACTCATTTTCTGTCCTTGCCCTTTCAGACCTCACACGTTGTCTGTTTATATTTTTCACCTACTGATTTGCATTATTTATGCTCACCGGTCACAACTCATCTTTGAGTAGATGAGTCCATCTGTGGTCCATCACATACCTCAGGTGCCTTACTGGCTTGAGATCTGGTGACAGTGGTGCCCATTTGAGTACAGTGAACTAACTCTCATTTTCAAGAAGCCAGTTTGAGATGACCTGAGCGTTGTCACAAACACATTATGCTGCTGGAAACAGCTGTCAGAAGATGGGTACTCTGTGGTCATAAAGTGATCCACATGGCTGTGTTGCAGGTGTTGTCTATGCCAAATTGTGACCCTGTAAATGTTGCAGCAGAAATCATCAGTCCAGGACACATTTTCCCAATGTTCTGTTTGGTGAGCCAAGCCAAAGTGTAGCCTCAGTTTTCTTTTCGCAGCTGGCAGGAGTGGTCAACCAGTGTGTTCCTCTGCTGCTGTAACCCATCTTCTTTAATGTGATGTGTGTTCATAGATGCTCTTATCCATACCTTGCTTGTAACAAGTGACTCTACGAGTTTTACCTTGAGAAAAATGTCATTTGTTTGCCTTTCGAAAGCAAAGAAATAGAATGAAATTAATAAGCGACAACATTTGACATATGGAAGTTCCAGTGTTGTTGTGAAACAGATGTTGTAATACTACAGAGTTACCAGTAGATGGTGCAAATGTTGTAAAAGTCATTAAAGCTAGTTTCTTTATCTCAGGGCACATGCACGTTTGAATATACAATCATTTGTCAGAGTACTATGTATAACCAGCTAACACTGTCCTCCAATAAATCCCATTTTTCATGAATTCAAATATATGGTATTTTTGGAGAATAACCAGTGACGCCAAATTGTTTTGCACTCGTCAGAAGGGTGCTTTAACAATTTAGCCTGTATTCACCATTCACCTGTATTTACATTATTTGAATGGACAAAACACTAAAAGTCAGTTTGGGTTTTTCCCCTCATATTTCAACAGCAAAATGGCCACACAGTTGAATTAATACACATCTTAAAACAAAGTTGGTTAATAAAACAGTCAAAATACTGTTTTATTAAAGTCCCATTAGACTCCATTAATTTGAACTGGATTTATCTTTTAAAGTTTAAGCTAAGCTCTCTGTCATATCAGACATGGGACCTTCTAATATTAGTGGAAAAAAGGGCTTCAGGCTGAGTGCAGAACAACTGATGCTGGACTGTTAAAAGCCATTTGTGTTTTGAATGTGATACTGACTTTACTGTTACTTGATAGTGCTGATCCCCCACATACCAAGAACTCCTACATTTCTCATTTTGCATGTCCAGTTCCACATATTGCTGCAGAAGCCAGTCATAAATGCGTGTAAGAGTCTGTGTCTCGAATAACTTTAAAAGGAAACGTGCAATATAGGCGATAATCTTTTGGTCAAATGAACTTCTCAGCAAGTAAGCTGATCAAACCCTCACAACACGGTAACATGAGACAGCATTCAGGGTCCTGTTTTGTACTTTTCTAATGCAGTGTGTAAAAGTGGAACAACTGGCTTTGGGCCAACACAGGACAAAAGCTCAGACCTTTCAGGGAGAAAACCCTGCAATTATCGACTGGGTTCAGCCTGATTGTTGTCGACCTTTAAAAAAAAGTACCTTTTGTACTGTACCTTACAAATGAAGCAATTTTCCCCCAGAGAAAGCAATTTTTCCCATTTTAAACTTTTAAAACAGAGTCATCAGTGTGATTAAAGGACAAATACTACAGACAGTGACCCTCGCATATGACACATGAAGCGGGGATCAGAGGTAGTTGACCTTTTTTTTTCTCAGCACCTAGATAAGATAAAGATTGCTGTACTGCACTTATCAAAGTTTAATTCCAAGTATAAGCATTCCTTGTGTGTCTTGTCCCACCTCTTCTCTGGTTTTTGATTTTCAAAACACCACCTTCGCACTCCAGAGTGAAATGAGTGTCCCTCAAAACTAGGAAGCCCTCGGGACAAATGTTTTACATTCCTTCTTTCTTTGACATTTCAGAAAGAATAACAGAACGGCACTTTTCACGCAGAAATGGCACATTTATGCATGCGCTTACTACCAACTCTTACAGCAACTCTGAGTGTCATATTTACAGCCTACACACATAAATTAAACAAAGGGACCCCCCATCAGTAATGTGCACGTGGTCCTACGTACACACACCTACATCGAGGAGGATGTTTAGACCTTAATTACGCCGAGTCTGTGTCGCCAGAGAAACAAGCTTATTGCTTCCTACGCCCCCACAACAATCAGCGCAATTTTATCTGCCTTTGAAAACTTCAAGGCAGCAGCGCAGAGCTCCCGGAGATAATGAAGTGCCCGGTTTGTGCTGATCTGACTGAATGGCCAGCTCTCTCAGGGAGTCAGAGCACTCTCATGAGTGGGAGACGTGGAAGTCTATTAAATGCTATCTCATTCGCGTATCTTCTTTTAGTTCTGATTAGAGATAAAAAGGAAAGTCAAGGACTTTCTGACATCTACATGATGTAGGGCTGTGCACACAGGCAGAGAAAATCACCTGAATCTTTAAACTTCAACTTCTTTTTGTGATTAAACGGTTGCCAGCGTTTTCCCTAAGTTCTTCTAGGTAACTATACATAGTCTGCAATATGCATTACCCGGGCAAGACTTAGTATAAATGCTCAAAGGGAAACTCAAGGTCATTGGAAAGCTACTACAATCATTGGCTTCCCCTGAAACTGGCAGACAGTTTCAGGGCTCCCATCCCTGAGCTTAAAATACTTGACTTGATCTGGGACCTTTTTTGGAACAAATGATCGCTCCAGCTTCCCAGTGGTGTTGTAAGTTGGCTTGGTTACACGGAACTGAAGCTGTTCTCAGGCTTCCTCACACCACAGCAGCGTGCTATGTGCAAAGATTTGTGTACACGTGTGTGCTGTATACTGAAGTGGACCAGAGGAAAGAGCCCAGGTATGTGTTCCCAGGGGTCCACAGCTGCCCGTTGAGCTAATGGAAGACATATGTGGCCAGAAGTTAAAGGGCATACTCCGTTTCTCTAAATACACACACACACGTCAACATATCCAAAACACCTACTAAAGTTAAATGCTCCTCCGCAGGATGTCTTCCACCCACACTGGGTTCTTCCTGTGGGCTAAAAGTCAGAATTGATCCACAGCTATTGGCCATCTGCTTGTTTTAATGGAGCACTAATGACACTTGTCTCTCTGCCGTCACGCTAAGGAGGAAACCCACTTCCTTTGAACATCTGTCTTTGTTCTTCTAGCATCATCTCCTATTCTGCATTGTTACATATTGTTAATTTATGTTTTTTATTGTTATTTTACTTGTCACTGTTATTGTGCTGATATATAATCAAACTGTGCTAATGGATAATTTTGAGCAAAAGATAATGGGCCAAAAATAAGTACTAATGTTTTTTTGTTTTTGTTTTTGTTTTTTTGTTTTTCAGTAAAAAAGTTCTGAGCTCTTAAAATCCATGTGATAACCTCTGGGGCTGAAAAATGAAGCCAGCATTAAAATGCCAAATGGTTTACTGAGTGGACCTCTGAGACTGACTCTGTCCCCACAGAGTACCACATTAAAAGGCCAAACTTTAGAGCAGGAATAGACATGTTTATAGCCTAGTACCAAAATAGCTTTATTTTCTGAAGCTAAATTCCCCCATTTCATATCAGCAGGAAAAAACACAGCACACAATCCAAAACTGAATGCCATCCATCATATTTTCTGAAGTTGTCCACTGGGTCGGTTTAGAGTCTTTGCCAGGCCGATTCTTGTTACCATGGACTTATGTTTGACATCCCTGGTTTAAGTGCAACAGAGGGGCAGGACTGTTTTGAATGATAGTTGGGGGTAGAATAAGTTGTCTGCCAACCTTCACTAAACTGGACAAAAATCGGCCGAATTAGTTGGATGACCTGTTGTAGCGTCTAAGAATAATTCAGTTTGAATAATCAGAGATTTCAATATAATCCACCCCTTTTAGGGTGGAGCTAAGTTAGTTATCAAACCCCAGGCAAAGGCTCAGACATTAAAGTAAAATAAATATTTGTGGCAAAGCAGGTAAGTAAGAGAAACATTATTTTAGTCTCTTAACCGCATAGATGCAGTCCAGCAAATCATCAATCACTTAACGTAGCATTTTTCAATTCAATTCAATTTTATTTATATAGCACCAAAACACAACAACAGTCGCCTCAAGGCGCTTTATTTTGTAAGGTAGACCCTACAATAATACATACAGAGAAAAACCCAACAATCAAATGTACAGTGTCAGGACAGTGTCTGTACACAATTTCAGTACCGACACTGGAAAATCACCCTGTCACTCCACAGACCTGTACACAAAACAAACTAATAATAAAGTTTTATATTAAAGTTTTTTTTTTAAATTCATGCAAACCCTCCCTTTATTATGCAGACTCAGCACAGACCATGATGTACCCCAGCAGATTTGCAGTCATCACATCAATGTAGTGTCAGCCATGTTCAGAGTGGTATAAATCCTGTAAAATGCGATCATTCATATCAATATGCTCTTTTTAGAATCTATTTTGAGTGTGCTGCTGGAAAGCATGCAAAAATATCCATGAAACATGTGGAAAAACTACTTTGTGAAAAATAACAATTGTTTTTCCAGCTAGCTTCACAATTTGCTTTCTTGTTCTTCCTGTTTTTATCCTATCTGTCCTCTCTCCAACCATCTAGAATTGTATTTGTTATAAAATATCAAAAATATAATCTTATAGTAATTATGATAAGAGTACAGCACACTACTTAGTTATGTGAAATCAACATCAATGAGTGTGGGTAAAACAGAAGCTACAGCTTTATGATTTGGGGTGAATTTGACTACATGTCCACTCTTATATGTTACTCTGTCCTCCTCTCTCAGTCTTTGCACCATCACCCAAAAGTTAAATCTTACAGAGAATGAAAGGCAAACTGATTCATATAGCAATATAAATATAGCATATATAGCAATAATATATAGCAATATTCAAACTAAATACAGGCTGCTGCATATATATCAGCTCCTTTGCTGGCAGATATACCAGCAGACTAGTGGATCAGAAGGTTAAAATTAGCTAAGCGAATGTTTTTGGTGCTAATTTTTGATCAAATAAAAATAAGCAGACACTTTATAAGTCATAGCAATATCCCCACATTATCAGAACAGTTTGAACTTTTGTTTTTCAGTTAAAGTGTGTTTTAAATCTGCATCACTGATTTGCGTCATTAAATTCCCTCTGCATTCTCCTTCTGCTGAGGCAACGGAAGTCTTATTAGGCTATTGATGACAAGCCACAGCAACAGCGCCTCTGCGTCAGTGCAGTGCAACATCATGACATCAACACAGGTTACAAAACCTGTTTTCATTATATTCTCTACTGTCGTCAGTAGACAAGTTAGGAATATATAACATTTAGAAAGCAATGTCAGAAAATAATACTAAATATGCTATTATTATTACTAGTAATAAAGTTATTTTTAGGAGTGCTGTGATGAAATTTTGGGGTGCTTGAGCAGCTGCTGTATCCTAAAGGTCTCTTGCAGTCTATAAGACTGTTTTGGTGACTAGAAATACAGTGATACTTTCTGTTAGAAATAATTATTATCTGTGTCTGTCAGATGCACCTACATATGCAAGTGCATGAATTATTTTGGCTTCCCATAAAACCTTACTAACCACTGTTACTAATTTGAGCAAATGACTGTATAAAAGACTCAAGCCAGTAACTCAGAGTTCAAATATGTGCCTAAAGACAATAACTGAAGTACCATAAGTAATAAAAAAAAACCCTGTGAAGTAGTTAAAATGTTGAAAAGGCTAAAGGTGACTGATAAACAGTTTAAATATCTTTCTAAAAATAAACTGGTCAAATCAGTGGATAGCTAAATAGATAAAATAGCCAGTAGTAATAGAAAGTGGTGCTTATATGCATATTAAAAAAACATCACTGGTTATTTTCATTTTAATCATACCAAGCTGTCCAGTATGACTCCACTGTAATCAGACCTCCCACTGTGATGACACACTACTTCAACAAGTATCCACTATTTAACAGTTTGAAAGCAGGCACATAAACAAACAGCCTCCTGGATAGAGACAACAGGCCTATGACCTGTATAGCATTCCATGTCAGTCAGTATTTGAAACACTGCACTGCACTAATTGAGTGGTGTGCGAGAGCAGAGCCAACTCCATTGAGCTGAACAATAGGCAGCCTAACAACGCACTGTTTGTGTGTTCTTTTCATACACAGGGAAAAAAAGGTGTCCACATCAATATCCTGTCCATCCTCTGGCCACTTCCTCTTTGCTAACCTTTTTTGTTTGTTTGTTTATTTTTAATTTAAATTTTTTTAGCTGTATTACATCTTTTTGTGTTCCTCACATGGTCTGTCCACTCCATCGATTCAGCTGGCACCGAAACCAGAAGCTGCACAGATGCATCCGTACAAGTGTCCCCATCTTGGCAGCCCCAGCTTCCCTGACAAGAATGCGCCTATTCTCTGGCTCCACTTTGCCAAGAGTGGATGAGTAAGAGCGGTCCGCAGAAACAGCTGTTCAGGGAGTGATCAAAAGAGAGAGACTTCTTTGATTACCACCCCTTTGTTCACCTACCACTCAAACTTTTCCATTCATTGAGGCCACTCTCTAAATGGGCCATGAGCCAAGTGGATTCACAAGGCTAGACTTGCCATGATTTGTAATTTAAAGCTATCTGCTTCTTCAGCCAGCTGCCATCCAGAACCTCCCACTAAACTTTAATTTAAACTATGTGTAATATTTGCAAATGTCTCTGTCTCTCATGACTCTCGGTACCAATTTTTGACAGTCCATCTTGACCCTTCACCCCTTTTGTCATAGTCTCTTCTAGCACTGATCCCTGGAGAGTGAATATACAACACTCTCCTGAGTCTATGGGTTGAGATGCCCTCTCCCAGGATTTCAGCAGGAAGCCCCACCCAAATCCAGACATGTTTATTCGGGCTTAGTCTGAAACATACAAATTAGATGAAAGTGCTTCCTTGGAAGCAGCCTATCTATAAGAAATCTGCAGTCAGTGTGACACCACTTTTTCCCATAAACACTATCAAATGTATTGGCATTTCTGCTTCTGATCTGACCTCACACATTAACAGTAATTCACTTCTAGTTGTGGCATAACTGTTAATAATAAAATGCTAAATTCCGAAGAGTTTCACATTTTAAGGCACATAAAATCAGCTAGTGTTCAGCACCTTTCTGTGGCCTAAAATTGCTCCCACCGACTACCTCTGACTGGAAAATGAATGCTTGAAAGAAAAATCACAGAAAGGTCTTGTGTAAGACATCCACCTACTTATCTGGTGGGCTTGTTAACACAGCATAGATTTTCGTAGGCATGTCTAAGCATGGCGAAAGTCGGGAGTTCCCATTCCAGCACATTTCTCTTTCAAACTCTGTGTGTTCTCATCTCCGTGTTTTTGAATTCATGTCCCTTGAATTAAATGTTGCACATCTGAGACAATCAGGTGCTAAAGCCAGCCTGGGAGCGTTAGTGTGAAAGTATATGCAGAAATATTTTGCTGCAGGGGTTGAGTATCCTACCACCACTCCCTCCTGTATTGGCGGGTTTTCTTTTTTCCCCTTTCCTTTTTTTCAGGATTTGGTGTCCCCAGGAGAGAAGTAAAAACACCAAGTCTAGACCAGAAAAACAGAAGCACTTGTCCCTCAGGGGGTACATTTACTTGCTACAGATACAGATTTTAGAGTAGATTAGCTAATTAACTTTATCTGAATCTGAACTTATAAATATCTATCTATCTATCTATCTATCTATCTATCTATCTATCTATCTATCTATCTATCTATCTATCTATCTCTCTCTCTCTCTCTCTCTCTCTCTCTCTCTCTATATATATATATATATATATATATATATATATATATATATATATATATGGCTACATACTGAGTCGGTGGGCATTTTTGAGTGGTATTGCCACCCATCCTCTTCCAGGCCACATTGTGAAGTGCGGTGCCCCTCAGACAGGCCTCTCTGTATTTGCCTTGCTGAGTTCCTCCCAGTGTCCCTCACAAATGAATGGATATTTAATGATCTTAGAGGGCCATTCAATTGAGTGGAAAATGCGCATGGCAGCTCTGCATTCACACACACAGAGTTAAAGAGGGACAGAGTGGATTAGCGCACAGGCACAGTGTTTTGTATCAAGAGTGGTACGCACAAGGTTTTAAGAATATTTTCACAATTTACCAGTACGGAAAGTCTTTCAGATGTAAATCTTTGTAGCTCCAGTTGCCTTAACTGTGCAGTCAGTTTATGAAACCTTCCTGCAGTTTTATTACAAATCCAATCTTGACCATCTGCCAATCTCAACACGTGGAGAACCAAGAGCCGCTCGTCAAAAACCAACACATGTTTCCAATCAAAAAACACATCTTTTTATGCCCCAACGTTTACTTGCAGGTCGTGCAAGATATAAACAAAACAGCACCATGTGGTCACGGAGCATCCACAGCAAACAGCCGATCAAAAGAGGGCGAGTGTTTATAGGAAGTCGAAGGGATAACCAGTGAAGCTGGGGTCAGGAAACCAGACAGCCTACAGTATATGCTGCACAGACAGGAAGGAGGCTTTATAAAGCAGCACTGTAAATCACAGCAACTCATTTCACCACAGCACAGAGATAGAAGGAGCAATGGGCCACCACACTGTTCAGATTTACTGCGTTTGCCCTCCAGATTGTCTCATCACTCAATGGTCTGTCCACGGAATAAAATTACGCCCAGTCACAGCAACATGCATCAGATTTACTGCCCTGTATATCTACCTATTATCCAGGGTGAAGAATATTGAGGTTGTTAACAATTGGATTAGGTGAATCTAAATGGGAATATCATTTTGGGGGTTTGTCGAGGCTACTTTCAGAGACAATTGCATGCCAGCTCCCCATCTTTTCATGATGCCTCATCTCCAGCAATTACACTGTTGCAGCACACAATGTTGCCCCGTGTACCCATAAACATAATGTTGCCCTCTGTGACAGAAAGGGGATTGTTTAAGTCTCTGTGATAGATAGCTTCTCCTTTAGTAAACATTGCAGCCAAGTGACGGTGTGGGCTTCATAGGGTTGTTAAGTATCAAGTTCTAAGTTAATGAGTCCCCATGGGTGGAGGAAGAAGGGTGAGATATTTTCCCGAGCTTTCTCACACACATACAAAAGCTATTCCTAATGACTGGTGTGGTCAGAGGGAGTTTTGTTATGACTGATTTCTGACTAAAGGTCAAGCTGGTATCACTCCCCAGAGAAATAGCTCCTTTACTCTGCCACTCCTTTGAAGATCTAACTGTCATATATAACTAAGTTGCACTGGGTGAATAATAACTGTATTGTTTTGGACATTTTTCTTGTGGTTATTCGTTCTCTATCTTTCAGACTGAGAATTCATGCCCAAGGTTATCGGCCCTCTGGGCATTAAGCCAAATCAAACCCAGCCTCCCCTCGGGCATTTCTTTATGTAGACCTACCTATGACTCCTCAGCACTGAATTGTTCTTTCAAACAAAAGTTTCTCTACGAGCAGAGAAAGGAATGCTGCATCCAGTCACTCCGTTTTAATGATTAAACCCTGCTGAGAGGGTGTCAGTGCTTTAATTTCATATTTGCTCCTCAATCGTTAACTTACATTTCTCTTACTTTTAACGCAATGTTTCATGACAGTTTAGAATTGATTAATATTTGTTATTTTATTTTCGTGTCAGCAAATCGCACTAAGTGCATTTCTAGCAGGTTATATAGTCCATTAAGAACATTCCTGTCACCCCCAGCATTTGCAAAAACAATCTCAGTTGTTAGTTCTTCCTGAGATTACAGTGATTGGTTCAAGCCAAATAACCTCTTAAAGGTGCCTTTTTGCACCTTTAAGAGGTTATTTGGAGGCTCAGCGTTTCTCTCTCGTAGCTGTGTAGTACACTATAGCAAGCAGCCAGTGAGCTTCCCCTCTCTGAGGGGAACAAAAATCCGTCTGTGCCGACACTTTTAAAGGTCACTGGGTACTATGTTATTTATTTGTCTTGTTAGAGTCTTTGTCACCTTGAGGTTGCCAGGAAGTTACTGTTCACTCCTCAGAAATAACCTGGCACTCCCTGTTAAAGCTCAAATCATTAATTTCTTTCTTTTCTTTTTTTTTAGTTTGGCTTTTCTACAGCTTACAGAACTGGCTAAAGGAGAAATTAACCAATAACTGGTTGGTTTTGGGCAGGTAAAATTATGTTTTCCTTTTTTCAGTTTTAATGTAAAAGATATGAAATTGCTATCAATCCCTAAGTCAACTCTCCAAATGCAAAACTACTGTTTTTAAAGAAGTTTAAAGATAAAATGTGTTCGGTATCTGGGGACTGAGTTAGAAATGAGTGTGTGAATTGTGGAATTGAAGCAGCTGTCATGCAGTCATTACATCCCACTGTTTCCCAGCTCTCTATCTGAAAGCTAAGCTGAAAAACAGGTGCTTCTGGACAGTAGGGAGAGTGTTCAGGGCCACGCCTTCTTCTTCAGGCTATACATTCCTATGCTACAGCACCAGAGGACCACCCTACACCCCCCACCCCAGACATGCGCGGGTCCTAAACCCCTGCTGCATTTCCTTCCCGTTACACACACAAACCAAACACAGACATGTGAATCCTGACATAAATCCCCCCACGCTCATATGAACAAATGTGAGCATATACTCTCAAATATTTACACCTACACAGACACATACCATGAACACATTTGTATACGGCACAGATGCATGGAAAACTTCAAACGCCACACTCCCACTCCCAAATGAGGATTCGGCAAAACCGCAGAAACAAGGAAGATGGAAATCTCAGGCAAACTGTTCCATATATAATCATAATGTGTGTGGTGGCCCTTAAGGGGGTTCCATCCTTTGCTTCCTCAATCTCAAGCTAAAGATCTGTCTAATAATGAGATTTCAGTTGATAAAATGGGTAAAATTCTTGCCTTCATACCAAACTGTCAGTTGTTTCTTACTGTTGTGAACATTTGTTGGGAGATATAATGGGGCGATGTGACTATGACCTCTTTATGGACTGCCCTACAGTGGTGCTGTGCTGCCTGCAACTTTTTTCTTTAAAAACTAGCTACAATATTCACGCTTATGAGAATAAATGTCATATTATTAGATTACGCTCATGTTTTATTCATATTTTGTTATAAAAATAGATTACCCTGGGGCCAGACAGCTCAAGTCACACAACAGGGAAAAAATGGAGTTTGTTGTCTTTTATCTCCTGCTGGTTGGACAAAAGTTCACTTTATATAGGTACACTAAGAGTGCAGAAGAAGTTGTGTCCACACTGCTATAAAGAACACATTATTTGTGTGCTTTGTGCATAAATACTCTTTGGTTTCCTGAATAGATTGTGTTCTGTCCTGCGAAAGGTCATTTGAGCCCAGCAAGAGGACTTGCTGGAGTTTAAACAGACCACAGTGTCCTCGACAGACATTACCGCCGCTCGGAACATACTGCCTTCATAGCAACTCTCAGCTCCATGGCAACAAGCAGCTCAGCCGTCACCGGGCAGCCAGGGCTCGGTGTGAGAGCGTGCTGTGTTTCATATTTAGTCAATGTTCTGCTCTGTATGTTCTGTTCTCCGGTTCAGCTAATGTGGATTAATATTCATAGAAATTCAAGATGAGGATGCCATCTAGTTATGCTTTTAAAAAATCTGTGTAATTTCAGGTTTACAAGGCAGGGGAGTACAGTACAAAGTCCTGTCAGGAAGATTAATTATTATGGGACTGTTATGGAGGATAATCATGCCCTCACATTTCTGCTCTTTCCACAGCCCTCTACAATACACAAGTCCATTTCCACTATCAGGCATTCAGATCAGAACTCCACATAGCATCCACCCCATCAGCCTTCAGCATTCTGTCAATGGAGGCCTTCATAGAGCTCAGTTTGGAGTATGTAACAAAGCACAAAGCAGCAGGAAAGCTGAGCATGAAGATGCTATAAGCATATAATCCTAACCTGATGAATTAAGTGGATGTTCTGGTGCAGAAAGACAAACATTGTAGTAATTTGAATTAGGGGAAGGGTTGAATTTAGGTTTTTGAGTGGGTTATGCACTATGGTGATGGGGGATGGGATGGTGGTTGATTTGGTAGAGAAAAAACAAAACAGGAAGCCGGCAGATAAATTGCAAATTACAATGTGTGTCTTGTGGGTTAACAGTTCCAGAACAGAGACTCTAGGGGAACCAAGTGTATTTTGCTCTTTTTCCCCATGGTTCACAGAGACTGGTGTTAGCTTACATGTGGGTCAGGGGAATACATATTTAAAAGTTGGAACATTTTTTTTCTTCCTGTATGTAGGGTCTTAAAGTGAACTCCTGTTTTGTGACTAATTTAGATATTTAGATATAGTTTTTGTATTTTTTAAACTCCCATTAATTCTATGAAAAGAAACAGAGTCATAAAAGTGATTTACAGCTGGCTGTCAGCGCAATTTCACATTGCTAATACATAGAGACAGGGTTTGTCATTATCTGTCAGCTTCCCAGGGGACACTTCTTAGGTGATAAAAAGGCAGGTCTAAGAGCTAAAGGGGTTAAGGATCAGATGTTCTGCAGCCCTTTTACTATGGAATGGTATGGCACAGACCAGTCTAAAGGGGGAGGTCAGGCTGCTCATCTCTTGTTCTTTTTTCGCTTTAAGTTCCTCTCAGGACATTTGTCTTCCGCTGAGTTGGAGCACGCTCGTATCTGTTTAACGTCAGCGCTGTACCAGATGAGTGCCTCGATAAGGTCACAACAGGATGTTGACACTGTAGACACAGACATTTTGTGCACTCACCTGTGTAAAAGAAGAACATTCATTTGCAAGATAGTGCCCCAAATGTACCAATGCTGCTATACTACAACTGATTGAAAAGTATAGGGTGTCAGACACATGACCTCCAACCAATTTCCAGGGCAGACTTCATGCTACACTAAAATCTGTGGAGTGCAACTTAACCTGCTCGTTGCAGTTGTTCTCTTTGTTTTCCAACACACTTTTTCTTGTGTATATCCAAACAGTGATGTTGAAGACCTATGAGCAGTTGCAATGACTAAAAAACCTGCACTAAATACCTGAGACACACTTTTTTCTTTAAAAATAGTAGATGAAGTGTTTGCAATTTGCCTGTGAAAAGTGCACAGTGAACTACAACCCCCCAAGGGGCATTATTTCACTGGGGATGAAGGAGAGAGTACTTCTGGGAGAGAGCAACTCCTAAAGGATGAAGGGGGAGAGTGGGAGCTTACTCCATCAATTAGAGAAGGTCAGCTAGGCCAGGTTTTAGCCAGTGGTCAGCCAATAAAGTAGACATGATGAAAGATAGCACATTGCTGTGGAGTACAGGAAAATAGGGAGGAGATGGAGCTGCAGTTTCTTGATAAAGAAAGGAAGCAAGTACAAAAAAAACCTGAGAGGAACTGGGGTGGAGGGAGATTTGAGAGAAGGAAAGGCTGCTTTAAAAACTCTGGCCTGTTCCATGAACTCACTAAGGAGATTAAGGGTTTAATAAACTTCCCATTGGACACCAGAAGTTTGAGCAATAGGCAGTGGAGTGAGGCAAACGGTGGCTGTCACAAGAGTGCTCATGTGAGGGGCGGGCCATGTATATCATGCAACTCTTAGATTAAAAATACTCAAAATATAAACTGAAAATACTAAAACAGAGATCATTTAGCTGGAAGAAACTCCTCTGATGGTTTCATGATGTTGATAAGCATATGGAAAAGTTAAATATCTTTTTTTTTTAGAGTCAGAGCATTCAAGAGTAATCCTGATGTGTGAAATGCCTGATTCAAATTAGCTGTCTGCTACGAGCGGAAATCCTTTCATATTGAGTTTTGTTTCCTTTTCTTTTAAAGCAAACCATTCGCCACTGCAGCAGTGTGTGTGTGTGTGTGTGTGTGTGTGTGTGTGTGTGTGTGTGTGTGTGTGTGTGTGTGTGTGTGTGTGTGGTAACAAAAATAGCAGACATTTCGGTACGGTGCCATTTAAGATGCAGTCCTTAAATCAAAAGCTACTTACGTTCGTAGCTTTTGTTTAGTGTTCACAAGTCTTCCTCTGTAGAGTGACTTGCTGATTCTGTCAGCCAGCAGAGCGATAGAGAGCAGGAACAGGAGGTTTATAAGAGTGACAAGTAGTTATAGTGACAGACGAGGTTTTCACACCATTAACCACAGTTACAGAATGTCTGCTAGAGGTCCAAATATATATTGATACCAAAGCTGGTACTGGTATCGGATCAATACTAGTGTGATAGGATAGGATACTTTATTTCTCTTCCCCAAGTTCAGTATTCACCCCACTGCACTGATTTATTTAAATAATTTTCTTGGCAATGAAAAAATATACCTCAAACGTGCACAATGAAAAAATCCTATACAGCCTATAGCACATTTAAACAACAGAAGTTGACATAAAGTGCTTTAGAGATAGGCACGTCTACATTTCAGGTCTCCTAAAAAAATTAGCTTCAAATTACATTAAAAGAGACGAAAAGCTGAAAGGTGTGTTTTGTTGTATCAACTAATTATTGTGGAAAATGAAAATCGCACCGATCACGCGGTCATTAAAATGTGTAGAGGATTTCCAAATTGATGATACATTTCATAAATCATAGCACACTGCTTCTCCCTGTATAAGCTGCCTTTACAAGTATCGGTATTGGTATCAACAAAACGGTCCATGTATTTACTTGGTTTCGGATTGATATTAAAATTCGCTGTATCGCACACCACTAGAGTCTGCAGCTCCCTGTAGTTAATGCACTTGCTTCTGAAGGATGTCGAGATCTGACAGGAAGGGAGGGACACCGCTAGGGGCAGGGCAGCGGAGCGAGCATGAGGCGCCGACACCTAGGCAGTGACTTTGCACAGAGGGGCTGTTAATGGGCAGGTCTCTGCGAAGCAGCAGCCTACCTGTTGGAGCTCATTGCGGCAGAGTTGCCACTCGGACCCCATGCTCGTTCGCTGATCGTGGACCTGCGAGAGCTGAGTGCACCTAACAAGGGAGAAAACAACGGAAACATGTCTGAAAGACTTTTACTCTGCGCTGTTTTGGCCGTGTGCCACTGGACGCAAACTTGCACTGGATTTAATATAGATGAACGGTTTCCTGTGATCAAAGAGGGGAAAACCAGGGGGAGCTTGTTTGGGTTCTCTGTAGCTTTGCATGAGCAGACGGTGGGCTCCAGACAGTATCTGTAAGTATAGTTGGATAATGCATTTTTCAGAAATTGCTTTATATTTTCTTTTTTTTAATTTAGAGGTAATATGTCGGCAGGCAAACAGTCGTGGTAAAGCAGCACTTTCTGTTCACCTCGTACTGTGCACGGTTAACTGCGCAAAAGTAGGATACGACGCTTTATTGTCACCTGTCGAGCGTTTCTTTGCTCCACTTACATACTACCTGTGAGAGAAACAACTTGCTGGAGACCACGTCTGCAGATTTAGTTAGACCAAACCAGACATTTGTTCTAGTACAGTGAGAATATAGGACAGGTGCTCTACGCTCTTTGGAAGTAATTCGACGAAGTTCGTACCCGGCGGCGTTGTAAATCTTTGCCGTGCACTGTCAACGTGTAGAAAACGTGTCTCATAACACGTTCGGCCTGATGTGACCTGTTTTGAAAGCAAAACTGTTGTTTTTTTTTTTTTTTTTTTACACGATCACCATATTACATGACTTTTACACAAATTTGTTTTATCTCACTGTCAGTTTTTTTTCTTACTTGCTCGGTTTGTCTTTTTTTATTCATTATTGCAACAATAATGAACGAAACTGAAAATCGCATTGTTTAAAGTGAATAGATGAGATTTATTTTTAATAGTTTCTGCTGCTGGTCCAGCTGTTGGTGGAAACACTCACAAACACACTTGTTTTTAACCAGCATTCACAGTTCTCTGAACACAGATAAATCCTGGTTTGTAAACCACGTGTATGCTTCTAGTTTGGAAGCCAGTCCTGGTACAATAAGAGCATTTTTATCCTGATGTGCATTTCAGTGCATTGTGATTGAACTTTCAGTCATGATGTGGGTGGCTGTATTATATTCAGTTATTAAATATTTGTAAAGTAAACATTTGCACATCTACTCACTCTGTATTTGGAATTTGGGTGGAACTATTGTTGCCGCTATCGGCTAGAGAGAACTTGGGGTTGTTTCCTGTTAAAGCTTTTACTGGCCTGTAACACTTCACAGCTTAACACCAGTGTGGAGCACTTGCAAGGATTTACATAGGAAGTGACTGCTTTTGTATCTGTTGATGTTCAGGGATGTCGCGTCTTTGCTGTCTTCGTGGCATTTCTAATGAGAGCTCCTCAAACTGTGTTACTGTGCAGTATAGGATTTCACTCGGTCAATTAGAGCAGCCCCTTCATCCATCCGCTTCCATGATCACACAGCATGTTTGTAATGTGCTGTTATCAGTGTCGTTCTGCTTTGAAGAGTAAAGCATGAAGAAACGTTTCAGATCAGAGCCCACTTCCTCTGTGCTCTCATCAGTGAAGTTAGATATAAGGTTTATTTCTCATTGCAAGTCATGCAATGACAGATTAGATTAGAAGACCAAACTCACTCTCATGTCTGAGCTGTAAGTATAAACCTAGATGGTTCTGCATAAAACTGGAAAGGGGAAGAAATATATGTCTGCATGAATTACCTGAATAACATACTCCTGTACTGCCAAGCTTAAGTCCATATGTGCTGGTTATTGGCCAGTGTTAGCTATGCTGCTAGCTCTGTTTAACCCATAAAAACTAACGTTACTGCAATATTAATATAATTGTAGCCTAAATCTCACACTGAAAATACATCTTCTGCTTAAAGATTCACATCACACAGCAGGGCATGTCATGTTGTGGGCATGCAGTGTAGCACACATCTGCAGGGAAAAACACAATGCTGTTGATGTCACCTATTTCATCTTACGAGACATAAGTGAAACCCGCTTTGATATGTGGTTTGGAGATAGTGGCGCTCACAAAACAATAGTTGGCCGAGTCAATAGGCGATAAGAGTGCATGACTCTGTAAAGACATAACAGTGTGCTGGTGTCTGCAATGTCTTAGAGGAAGGGATTTTAAAATAAGTTTCTTTTGTGGTTGCATATCTGTCTCAATGAACCCCACAGCTTTTAGCGACATATTTTCTCTGGCTGGAACTGCAGTGTGAATATCTGAAAAACGCCAAGACGTATGCACCAGTCATGACATGTACAGAGAAGAACACTGTTCTTTGTTGTCCTTGTGAGTCAGAGTTCAGGATACCAGTCGAGTCAAATGGCTTCCACTCCCATTTCTGGAATAAAGAGTTTGTTTGTTGTTGTTGTTTTTAATTGAAACCTTCTAAGATGCAGGTTATTATCCAGTTACACTAAATGGTTGCTGAGCTGAATTTCAACAATATATTTTGAATATGGGTTGCACATCCAATTAGTAGATCAGCATTGCTTCTTGTTGGGGATGGGCTTTACCCAAATAATCCAAGAATTACCTGAGGCCAATTTGTACCAACTATTCACCTCCCCACTCCCCCTATCTGTTTGGATCACCCATTTAAGGTCTCAGAGAGATTTTTTTCCCCGAGAAGGTCTTTTTTTTTTTCTCTGTTGTTTCAGGGAAGGGGGGGAAACAGGGCAGTCAGCTGGCCACCTATTGGCTCTTCCAGTCCCCTGACCTTATGGTATTTTAGGAATGTATTACTCTTCTCTGCACAGTTACAACCTGCCAGGTTTCAGGTTGAGACAAGACAGGAGGGCGAATGATTATCCAAGAGAGAATACACATAAAAACTCCAAATATTTGACTCAAACTGATCCAAAAACTGCTTCATTTTACAGATGAAAGCTGAAAAAATAACACATTCTTTTGACTGATGAATACGCCAGAGTTGACGTGGCTGGGATCGAGGATCATCCCTGTCTGACTGCAGCAGCCAGAGGCTATGAAAGTCAACGATTTAATTTGACGGGGCCTTCCCCTTTCTGCTGCGAGGTGAAAATTAAACTGGTCCACCCACTGTACACACATCTGATGTTCAGTTAGAACATGCACAGGAACATACGTCACCTTTCGTCATATGTTTCGATAGAAGTAAACTTTTCTGGCAAACCCTGTTTCTCAAAGCACCCCGGTGATTTTACTTTTTCAATCTTTTATCACAGCTTTTTGTGTCGTTTACGTGCTCCAGTACAGTATTGTGCAATGGGTTGTAAGCTCTGTAAGGGCCTTATACAGTCAATAGAACTGTTCACTGGACTGATCAGTGATAGAAGTCTGTGGGCCGTAAACGTGACTGTAATCCAACATTCCTGCTAATACATATGTGATAGTGGTCTTTGTCATTGAACGAGGTCTATCAAAGGGCTAGTGTCATGCCTCGATGCAACACTTTCATGTCTATCCCATGCAAGCCAGTAGGTTTTACACTGACACAGAATCTTTTTCAAATAGAAGATCAAATAGAAATTTGGAGTAAAAAGTAGGTTAAAATGGGGTTAAAGTGATTTTATGCTGAGCGACGGCTGTTGGTATAAAATCCCTTTACCATGGTTACGGGCCCTGATCTTAACGCAGTTATTCGCTGTATCCAATCAGCTGGTAATGACATGAGTTGCATTCTGTGTAGCAGCACAAAAACGGCTTCTAAAAACATGTTGAAATGGATCCCAGCACGGCTCGGGGTTCCTGCTAATCTCCACAGAGCAGATTGGTTATGGTGGCGCTTTCATTAGAAATACCTGCAGTGAGGACTGTTTTTATCTTAACAAAAGTGTAAGAGATCCCCTCCCTCTTTCCTCCCCCGGTTGCATAAATGCCCTCAGCTGCACAGAAAAGAAGCTAGCCTCCAGGCTACTGGGAGCTACCTGTAGCTTGAAAAACCCATATGCTCCAGTACCTCTCTGTCTTCATGCCATTTTTCACCTTTGAAGAGAGAAATGATCCACAAGTATTGGATTACACTTGGTATTTTTTTTAGGAAGTGTGCGTGTGCTGCAACTTGTTGTGCGTCCGTAAAATACAAATAAGTGCTGGTATAAATATAGGATGTTCCAACGCTTATTACTGATAAAAGGCTAAATAAATATTTATAAATAAATAGATGTATGAAATGAATATGTAAACAAAGAGAGATAAAAAAAATCTGGCGTTGGAAAATTTCCAGGCATTAGCAGGTAAAGGCAGATGTTTCATGCACACCTGCACTTCTTTTATATAAGCTGAGTAATATCTGAGAGAAACTTGGCACTGAACATGCACGCCAACATGGGTTGCTGTCAGCTCTGTTACAGCTGTGTGGCTGACTGTCCATCTGTGTCTCCCACAGCTACTTCTCTTCTTTTACATACAGCAATGGACAACATTTTAATAGTAATACTGTTACTAATACTGTGAGCCTCTTGTGATTTCTGGCTTCATGGTTCACTACTGAGGTATGGCGTCACTGAGAAGCATGTGGTCAGGTTTAGTCCAGCGGTATGTGTATTCCTGTTTACATGTATACATTTGTATGTACACCATTCAGGCATAACGTTATGACCCCTGCTTCATATTGTGTTGGTGCCAAAACAGCCCTGACCTATCAAGTTGTGGACTCCACTTGACCCTTCAAGGTGTAGTGTGGTATCTGGCACCAAGATGTTAGCAGCAGTTTTGCAAGGTGTCCAGCACATCCCACAGATGGGTGATTGGATTGATATCTGGGGAATTTGGAGGCCAAGTCAACACTTTAAACTCATTGTTGTGCTACTCAAACCATTTCTGAACCATTTTTGCTTTGAGGCCTGCTGAAGAGGCCACAGCCTTCACAGCATTCAGTTTCCATGAAAGGTTGTACATGGTCTACAACAATGCTTAGGTATTATTGTAGACCATGGGGTGGCTTTTGGACATTGGAGTGTGAATGTGTGTGAATGTTAAATAGAAAGCACTTAGAGCATAGAAAAAAGGGCTGGGTGAATGAGGTAAGTTGTGTGAAGCACTTTGAGTGCTCTGATAGGATGGAACAGCACTATATAAGAACCAGTCCATTTAGATGGTACATGCCAAGGATGTTACATTGCCCAAAGCATCAAACTGCTTTGGGCAAGCCTGCTCTGTTAGCTTGTTTCTTCCCATAGTGCAACCTGGTGCCAGGTGTTATACAGTTAAGCGATGCGCACAAACCCGGTCATCCAATTGATGTAAAAGAAAATGTGATGCATAAGACCAGGTCACTGGACCATTACTGTGTGTTGCAGTTCTCTTGCTTGCGTGCCCATTGTTGGTGCTTTAGGTGGTGGACAGGAGTCAGCATAGGCACCCTGACTGGTCTGTGACTATGCAGCCCTATACACAACAAACCGTGATGCACTTTTTGAATCAATCTGAGCTACTGTAGCTCATCTGTTGGATCAGACAACACAGGCCAGGCTCTTCAAAATTTGGCACTTGTCAAACTCACTCAAATCCCCACGTTTGTCCATTTTTCCTGCTTTTAACACATTTCTATTTAAGGACAAAATGTTCAGTTAATCCCTAATATATCTTACCTACTGACGGATACTATGATGAAGAGAAGATCAGTTATTTACCTTTAACTGTCGGTGGTCACAATGTTTTGCCTGATCGGTATATTTCTCTGTCAGTTATGTGTGTGTGTGTGGACGGGTATTAACATCTTCATGGGGACCAAAAATTGGTAGTTTACTATACTTGTGGGGACAAACACAAGTATAGGACAAACAGTTTGAAAGCATTTTTGAGACTCAAAATGTGGTTTTAGTGTCAGGGTTACAATTAGGTTATGGTTAGGTTTAGGGTAAGGGTCACGGTTGGGCATTCATTTTTGATGGTTAGGGTTAGGGTAAGTGGCTAGGGAAAGCATTATGTCAACGAGATGTCCCCACAAGGATATAAATACACGTGTGTGTGTGTGTGTGTGTGTGTGTGTGTGTGTGTGTGTGTGTGTGTGTGTGTGTGTGTGTGTGTGTGTGTGTGGGGAAGGGGGGGCTACACCCTGCAGCAGTACTTGACGATATTATTCATCCAGTGACAGGAGACAAACCTGCAACCACAAGCTGAACTTTCTTTGCCCGCTTCAGACTAGGTTTCACTTGTTGCCAATAAAAAGTGAGTTTCTTTATCATCAAGGGGATGTCCTGCCATGTTTAATTTGTTGAGCTGCCTCTAAATTAGTTTGGTCTCCTGTTACTGTTTCACCAAAGACAGATGGTGGTTTTCAAACAGGATGTTTGTCCAGCTGAGATACCCTGTTAGTGTGGGTGCCTGTCTACAGGTGCGGAGTCCTTTCTTTTTTCTTTATTCAACTGTATGACATTGTTGTCATCTCCTCTTTCGTCTGCACTTAATTTCCACTAAAAAAGTATCCTGGTGAAAAAAAGAGAACAAAGTTTATCAGCAGTCTGCTATGTGTGAAAGTGGTTTGCAGTGTATTCCTACATTTCTCCCTTTTGTATAAACATTTAAATGCACTAACAGTGATGCTTGTCATTATAGAGAGACATTTAATCTTAGTCTAGTCCATATTGCAAGAATGTAAATCTTTAAAGTAGATAATTTGACATTATGATAGTTGTAAGGCTTAGGCTTTTGTAGTTTGCTGTTATTGTTCATGCTGGCATTAACATATATATATATATCCAAATTGCCCTGACATAAATATATGAAAATCCTGAGATGCAAAGTGAAGGTGAGTCTGTGTGAGCCATGTTTTCTACTTCATGCACACTCTTTCATCACTGTTTGACCAGAGATGAGTCATCGACTTTGTTCTGTAAATGCAGGCAAATGTTCTTTAAGTGTGTTAAGAACTAGGCGTGCTTACTGTGAATGATATGAAAGCGAAGTGTGTGCTCACCGCCTCATGTAGTTTCTTTGTTTCCTGAAAGTACAGTGACCTGGATTCATCACAGCTACTCATTGTTTGAGTAATTACTCAAAGAAGTAATTTATTACACATTTATTCGTTTCCTAAGGCATTAAATTACTCGATGAAGAAAGTCTTTCAGCATGAATGTTGAAAAGACTGAAATGCTTTGTTTTATAATTAGCACTGACTATAAAGTATAGGCTAAATTATGTGCATATACTGGCACAGCTCAGTAGACACAGGTACAGGTAGGAATAAAGGCTGCACGCTGATTGGCTGTGGCAGGAGCCGCTCACATTCCACTTCCCTCTGACTCTGGGTTTCTTCTCTACCTTTGTGTTAGAATGCTGAATTTGCAAGTGCTGTGTGTTTTTGGCAGTGGATAATTATTTCAGGCCTTTGTGAAGTCTGCACTTTAAAGTAACGTTCCCAATGGGCTGATGGGCTTCCTATGTTGCACTTTGTGTTTTCTACTTCACTCTCCATGTGTTTGATTGTTGGGTTTTGTTTTTTCATGTGAAGGGCCATTTAAATTTTTATATAGTTGTCTGAGGGCCACACTATTATGAACACATACCGAGGGATGCAAAAACGAAAGACCAACAAAAAGGTCTATAGCTACTGTGTTACTTAGCCCCATTAGATTTCAACTTCTTGGCTATAAATTGCACTCACCACAAAACCTGCACACGTAATATTCTCGCTGTCAGTCTGTTGTTGTGTGAAAGATGCTTTTTGAGCACTCAAACTCAAAAAGATGAAGATTCATTTTGAGTTACGAGTGCATTTCTCCTCTCTACTCATCAAGTTTAGCATGTTTCAAAACTGTAGCAGCGCTCAACCTTTGCCCTTTTCATTATTGCCAGCACCTCACCACAAAGGAAGCACACTGGCTTGCCTTTCACAAAAAAGAAAAAAGAATTTGTTCATTTTTCCTGGAATATGCGGCATTCAGCATTCACCTTCATTTTCTTGAAAGCTGCCATGATTCATCCCTTGTCATCTTTGTCAGTCACAAACAGGTTATGACGTGCTGTATGTATCACAGATGATGTGCTTCTACAAGTCAAGTGTGCAGTAGCTGGGATAAGAATTAGCACCTCCAAGTCATCAGCCAGAAAAGGGTGGAGTGCCCACTCTCTGTTGGGGAGGAAGTTTTCAGGGTTTTTGTTCATGACTGGTGGGAGAGGTGGATCAGAGATTCTCATCGTCTACTGAAGTCATTATGTCATTAGAAAATCATAAAAAGATCTCACATCTAGTCTCTTCTCATTGTTAGGCTTAATTCAGTCTGCAGACTGAGTCACTATTTAGCATGATCTGTATTTATTTTCTTCTTTAGTAGAAGTGGCAGTGTTTCCTTGAAAAACAATGAGGATGCAGTAGATGAGACCATGCAGGTTTTTTTGTATATATGTGTGTCTGATGTTGTGTTTTTAAGATAAAGGGTGAGGATTAATAATATTTTATTGCATTTTTCTTTGCTTGTGCATTTTGGGTAATTTAGTGACCCACCTTGTGTTGCAGTTAGAGTGAGACAGTGTGGTGTCACCATACTGTACCCCGATCCACAGACAGCACTGGTGTGAAAAATGGCTGTGCTGGTCCAGGTCAACAGTAACATATTTCATAAAACTACTGTTTTGCTGTGGCTACTGTATAATTCTACGTACAATAATATTATGAAATAGTATAATCTTTACCTGGTGTCATGACAATTGAAATGGACTGGTTCTTATATAGTGCTTTTCTACTCTGAGCACTCACTCACACCCATTCACAAAAGCAGTTCTTTCTTTTCTTTGGAAGTGCTTCTACTCTTACATTTACACACATTCAACTTGGGGTTAGTATCTTGCCCGAGGATTTTTGGCAAGCAGACTGGTGACTGAGCTACAATCACCCCATAGCTTCTCTTTTTTTTAGCTAATTTCAGTTTGCTGTGCAAAATCAGTATCACTTATGCAAACTTGACATGTCATCGGTGGCACATGGTTTACTTTTAATATTATTAAAAGGGCTGCATTCAAATCCTGTGACAGACAGGTTGCCTTAAGCTATATCCGGAGGGCAATCAATCACGCATGTTACAGGCAGCTGTAACACCACAGCATACACTCTGCAGGCACAATTTATTAAACAGCAGGCTTGAGGCAGAAAGTTTCCCACTTTGCTTCGTGTCGCTCACCTTTCCTTCCGCCATCTGAATCTCTTTGTGACAGTTTCTCTCCCTCACCCACTTTTAAATGTTTCCTGTTCTTCACATATAAGATAAAGGCCTTTAAGGGGAAACAAATACAAATTTGCCCGTTAAACACCTGTATCCCATGTCTCATAACGGCTCCGACTTGATCGACGTGAAGATGTGTGTATTCTTAATGAGACGCCTGTTTGACTGTAAACGTGACTAACTCGCGCTTTGTCTCGTCTTGACAATCTCTCAAAATCCTGTGAGTTGGAAAGGAAATGTCATCCCAAAAAGGGTTTAATTAAGTTGGATTTCCTGGTTTCACTGTTGTTGGTGTTATCTTAGCAGCAAATAGACATGTGGGGGGTAAAGATTATAGGTGAGCGTGGCTTAATTTTAATTAACTGCAAGAGAAGTTGTTTGTGTTGACTCTGACATTTGCTTACAATCAGCCCTTTCCCTTGCAGCTCCCCTCATTTGTTGAGAGACTTTTCCCACTATCTGTTCTTGCTCAAGTCAGAGGCTTTTCTGAGGCAGTGCCGGCTAACATGACTAGATAAATGAACCACTGTTTGTTTAACTTAATGGCTGACACAAATATACAGTAGTCCATCAAACTGTCTTCTTCTAAGATTTTTAGTCCTGTTGTCAAGAATGCAGCCTAACTAAGTCTCACCTTAGTTGGGTGTAGGGCTGGGTGATATGGCCTAAAATTCATATCGCGATATAATTTGAAGCATGTGCGGTAACGATATATATCACGATATATTCTTTTCTTCTGTATAACGTATTTTCCAAACTATAAGGCACACTTAAAATCCTTTAATTTTCTCAAAAATCGAGTGTGTGCCTTATATATGAATTCTGGTTGTGCTTACTGACCTCGAACCGATTTTGGCGTGCAGAAATCTGTTAAAAAATGTTTTAGTACAACTTTGGTAAGCCGCACTGCTTGATGGATTGTCAGAGCATTACGGCTGCCATAGTGAGGAGCTTCGCAGAGTAATCTGGGTCCAAAACTCCGTCCGCTTCAGGTCCCAAAGTCAAACGAACACTAAGAGTTAAAAATGATCTAAATTCTTTCATCTTTAATTAAATCATCAGCGTTGCTGCTTTATCGGGTGTAACAATTAAGTTTAACATCCAGGCATCCATGAAAACAGAATTTATTAAATTTAACGGAGTTAGAAGTTAACAGGAAGTTAGCTCGGTAGTTTACACCTAAACATTTCATACCATTTTCTGACTGAGAGATTTTTGAAACTAATTAAAACGTACAGCTCTGCTACCACTTCCAACATAAATGAAGACAGAAAACTAAACAGCAGTGGTGTTTGCAGGGTTACTGAAGTTGGACTACCTGGTATATAATGTTGTGCTACGTGATTGCTAGCGACACAGCTATGTTAGCATAACATTAGCACAGTGAAGCTGGAGGATGAACGCCAACTTTTTTTCCACTCATTAAAAGTTAACGTGACGGATTCTGGTGGTTAGAGACAAATGCAATCGCATAGCGGGATGCTATACACGGGCCAAACTTCAGTCAGGAGAACAACTGAGATTATTCATCCACAATACGAGGTTAGTTATTAATATACTGCAACAACATGGGAATAGAGCAGCTGCGAGAGAATTCAACATTAATGAATCAATGTTACGGAAGTGGAGGAAGCGCAGTTTTTGTCTTTCCCCATATTTCAAAAGTGCTTCATCTCTTTGCTATGACTGTCACCCGCCATAATTTGCAGATGATAATGGTTTTAGCCGCTGCGATGCTTTCGACCAAAACAGGCGCAGCTTAATGACATCATCAACATGCGCTATCGCGATAGAGCGATATAGTCAAAATCTCTATCGTTGGCCAAATTTATATAGTTTCTATCGTATATCGTTTATATCGCCCACTAGTGATGGGAATTCCGGCTCTTTTTAGAGAACCGGCTCTTTTGGCTCTGCTCACTAAAAAGACCCGGCTCTTTCGGCTCCAAACCGGCTCTTCAGGTTGTTTTGTTGCTTTAATTAATTTATTATTAACAACAATATAAAATTATGCACAAAAGGAATTACTAATGTAAAAAAAATTGGTCCTATTTATATATGTATATATATAAATATATAAATATATAAATATATAGGGTGGCCCCTAGAGACAAAGCACGTACAAACTCCAAAACACATTTCTAGCGTTAACTGAACTTCCAAAACAGAGCTACCTATATCAGTTAAATTACACAATTGAAAGCATATGTGTATTGTTTGTGTATTTATACAGAAGCACTCATATATATTCAAATAATAATAATAAAAAAAAAGTTCACTTACCTGTTACTACCACACACCAAATCCGGTCGTTGGTACTTCCCGGCTTGTGTAGCCACTAGGTAACAAAAGCTCAACACTGTGGGGGGGGGCACATCCTGGAGCACTTCTGTTGTGTTTTGTACGTGTTTTGTAGTTTTTACGTGTTTTGAAGTTTGTATGTGCCTTGTCTCTAGGAGCCACCATAAATATACTTTTGTTTATTCACTCCACATAAAATGTAATAAAGAAATCATATAATACAAAAACCAACCATTTATATTTCAACTTTTAACTATTTACATTTTTGTGTTGTTTCACTTTAAATTTAAACAAATTTAAAGTGAAACAACACAAAACACTGCAAACCGCAACACAATTAAATATAAATTAAAATATGAAAACAAAAAGAAGATGCATATTCTCTGTCATATGGGCCTGCATGAATAAACTTTCTGAATCCTTTATCATCCGCAACTGAAAATAGTTGTGGACCATTACTATACCTTTCTAATGTGGCGTTGTTGTCCTTGGCTCTCTTTCGCCGTCTCTCCCTCCCGCTCTGTTCCTGTGCTACTGCGAGTGTAACTACTGCCCCTCCCCCCTCTGCCCAGCGCAAAGCACATGGCTCGCATGCGGAGTGAAGCGGAATAAAAGTGCGAGAAAGGGTGAGAGACACAGAAGAAAAAAAAAAACACGGCTCGCGATAAGGAGCCGGCTCGCGTCGTTCACGTCAAAGACCCGGCTCTAAGAGCCATTTCGTTCGCGACCGACACATCACTATCGCCCACCCCTAGCTGGGTGCAAACAGTAAATGTTTGGTTTAGCCAGCCTTTTGGATGACTTCTTAGACAGAAGGGGCAAATTGCAACATGTCCTGGAGTTGGAATGCAGCTGCCTGCTTCTCCCTTTCCATTTAGCCGAGCCTTTGACAGCCTGTTTATGAGGAGGTGATGAGCATGAAAGGCGATAAGAAGGAGAGCACACAGCTAGGACAGGACGGGATATGACGTGCGAGTCACCTCGTTGTTAATCAGTTGTACGCCAAGTTTATGAGGGTTACATATGCAACAGAGAAATGTGGGTTCATCAAAAAAAAAAAAAAAGATCTGCTTTTAATGAAAAAGTTGACATTTTCTTGCAAGTTGTTCACTCAAGATCAGGAATGTGAAGGACGGGCTAGTAATGATGTTTAGTCTATGGTTCTGTGCTGCATTACTTGAAAAAGTGAAAACCTTCAGTTATTATTGTCCTCCATGCATCCATGATCATGAGGATATCAAGGTCATTTTTCAAGCGAAACTTTGGAATTTTGGAAATTAAGCTCGTTCTTTTTTTTCTTTTTCTTTTTTTTGCCAAAAGTAGCTACTCTTATGTGTTTACATTAAAAATTAACAGTGGCAGTCTGATTGTTGGGAGCACTGGGACATTTCTCAGTGGGATTAGGGTCATTATGGCCTGTCAGAAACAATCAAACATGCCCAGTGATACATTAACAAGCAGGAGTTGACATGTAGGGGCCAAATATGAACATAAATGCACGCGTCAAGCTTCTCTTGGAAGGACATTCATCTCCCTGATTCTCTACCGCAGGATTTAACTCGATCAAAAAATTATAAAAAAAGACTAAAAAGAAAAGTTGCTAAAAGATGCTAAAACTAGAGCCTGTCTAATTCATCTGTAGTATATAACTACGCATAAATGTTGCTAGGGAAATCCGTTTATGTGTCATGTCCCTGCTTTCAGGGACATGACACATGTACCTGCTTTCAGGGACATGAAAGCAGGGACATGATATATTAGTCAATATATCAAAATTATGAGCATGTATTGCTATCATCTCAAAAATCTTCTAGCAGTCAAACTAAAGCTAAAACATGGATATTATTTATTACAGTGACTTGTGCAGCGTTTTAGACTGGTTGACTATAAAGATAGCCCTTTGAACCTTTGAGCTAACCCTGCGTCTCATTTATTTTTAAAAACGGGTAGGTTCATTGTGTCGTGTGTCTGGTACAATTTTTTGTTTATGTAGTCCTATACACATCATAGCATACACTGGAAGCTATGGAGAAAGGCCTTTTGGTAAACCTTTTGTATTTTGCAATCTGCAACACTTTTCTCTAATGACAAATAGCCTAATATATGATATATATTATCCTCCAGTATTGACAATAAATGATATTTAAAAAAATATTTATTGATTGTTCATATTTGCCTGACACGTGGAATTCTCATCTAACACTTGTCAGTTAGCCGAATTGTCAACCTGTTCTTAAATGTTCATGTAGCACGTACATGGACCTAAGGTAGCTGATAACCCGTCTTTTGTTAGATGTGATGGTATCACACAGCTTTGTTAAATTTCAACAACAAACACTGATGACCCACATGGCACCACTGAGATAGTAAGATGATGACAGTAATTTTTTTTTTCTAGTTTTCTGCAATCAGCACCCTGCTAGCCAAGATCTTCAAATGCCCTAAAGCATGCATGATTAATACTGGACTTTGTACCCTACCCCGCTTCCTCATGATTTCTATTTAGAGTGAGAAAAGTTCAAACTGCTATCTGTGTGTCAAGTTTGCCCAGTCTCCGGCTTGACGCCATTCCCTTTATGAGTGCTTTGGATAAAGCTCCCATGAGGCCTTGTGTGGCTTTACAATAATATCTGAGTTAGTGTTTTGGGACACTGTGTCCTGCGGCTCAAAAACACAACAGTTTTACACGCCTGCTTCTCATCGGCTTAGTTAATCTGTAGTGTAAGACCACACACACACACACACACACACACACACACACACAGATATCTACACCGATAAACAAAAGAATGTCAACGCCACACTGAATAGGACTCCTTTCCATGTTTCTGTTAGGTCCATCCACCACTACAAACCTCTGTGGTATCTTGTATCTTATTTACTGTCCACATTACTGAATAATTACCACACCCAAGGTCTCCTCTGACAGTTTAACCTGGAAACTGTTGGCCCTCAGCAGCCGTCTTGTCTCTTTGTGGTTGTCGTCATACTGAGAAGTGGTTGTGCTGGTGCCGGTGCTGTTATACTGCATTCATAAAACGAAAGGGATGATGTCTCAACTTACCTATAAACATATATGATTAATGTCAAGGAATTAGCTATGTGTGCCACAGCGTCTGATCTGAGTTCAGTGTTTTGTCAGCTTATGTGCCACAATTCATATACTTTTTAGAGTAATTTGATCTAAAATCAGTGGAAGTCGGGCCATGTGACTAATTTACATGTCTGACTCTCTGCAGGCTCAGGTGAGACATCAAAGAGACAATAATTTTGTCTATGCTCTTAGGCCTGCAGTCAGATTAAGATTGTAAATGTTTATAGGGGCATGTTAATGTCGATATCACTGTGAATGTGTGTATATATGTAGACGACTGTGGTGGAGTGGTGGAGCCTGGTACATGGGCTCGCTGTGTTTAAACAGATTGAAAAACCACGAAACCTGTGAGCAGTGTTTAATCAGGTATGACTAACCAAGAGCAAGTGCTAACAGACCCTGTTCAGTGATTTCCCGCTTTGTCTTCAGACCTCCAGTTTTTAGCATAGCACAGCCTTTTGCTGTGATTCATCTTTCAGGAGAAATGATCTCTCCCCAAGTTGGAGTAATCCCAGGCTGACTCGTGGGAGAAAGTGGGATTTGAAAGTACAGTGATTTTACTGTGAAGACTTATTTTTAACTTTACATTTGGGACCTTTATTTATTCTAACTTGTCAGTGTGAATAAGAGAGAAAGCTGGATTCCCACTATACTCGCAGTTAGGTCAACAATCGTGAACATCTTGACTTACTTATTTTTCTATTTCTACTCTTTCCCACAATACTGATAACTCATTGTCAGCACTGACAGCACTGAAATCATTTTCAGGACGCTAAAATGAGAAGAATGACATGCTTGTGTTACCCACTTTGACCAAAGCACTGAGTGCTTTCATTTCATGCGTATGTCACTCGCTCACATATTGTAAACTAGCTTGTCCACACCTTTCGCCCACAAAGTGGAGCTAATAAATCTTCTGCTGTCGGTAAATGGTGTGTTCCTGCACAGAGCCTCAGAGAGCAGTAATCTCTTTACTTCAAAGCTCTGTGGTGTGGTAAGAGGTGCAGATGCAGGGAGTGTCTCGATGAGTGGACAAAAAGAGCCAAGAAGCAAATTTCTCTCTATATATGTGTGTGTGCGTGCATGGGGGTGTGTGCGTGTGTGTGTGTACGCTGCCCAAGCTTGTCACAGGTCATGGTCCGACTGCTTCACTCTTTCTTTTCTTGTGAAATGAGTCTGCTTTTTTGTGTGTGTTTAGACCCTGAATCTTAACATCTCAGGTCACGTCACACACTCTAAGTGGGTAAATGCTGTGCATAAAAGTTGTGCCTTTAATCACAATCAGAATACTTTCATAATCCTTAAGGAAATAATGTGAGTTACAGTTCCTCCAAGACAACAACAGTAACAGACTGAACTAGTTAAATAATACAATATGTTAGAACATTTAGAAAAATAATAAATAGCTGTAATATATACAAATAGCTCAATTTCAAGAGGTGAAATATAAATGATTGACTTGTTAAGCTGCATGGTGTGCTTTTTTTGTGTCTCGAAGGTTATCTGATAAACCGTTGCTGATAGTGTCATAGCTTTGTCTAACACTGTGCCACACTTCCATTGTGATTTCATACATTGTTTGTCTCTTTCTTTCTGTTTTTCTCTCTTTGTTTTTTCTGTGTTTTTGTTCTTTCTGTGTTCCTCTGTGCCTTTGTAGGCTTCTTATAGGTGCGCCCAAAGAAAAAGCACAATCTCTACCGAAAGTCAATGAAACAGGCGCCGTCTACTTCTGTCCCATTACCACCGACACCACTGACTGCTCCAGAATGGACCTGGTTACCTCGAGTAAGATCACTGCGAAGCACTGATGTGATGAAGGGAATGCATGGTTGCAGTGTTGTAGCTGTTTCTGAACTGTTCCATTAAGAGATTTTAGCGAGCTCGAGGGGGGTTTCCTTTAAAATACTTCTATATATGTAAGGAAAATAATGATGAGATTGAACACCATTCTTCTTAAAGATGTTCACTTATTTGGTATTCTGATGATCGATGGTGAGTGAGAGCGCTTTTGAACATTTCTGAAGATTTTCATATTCAGTGCACCAGCGAGGAGCCGTCTTTCACAATACTTTAAAAGCACCTCAACTGAGTTTGTATAGCACTTCCTTAGATTTGATGCAAACATAACAGATGGTGGTGCAAAATGAAACAGCAAACGCAGAGATCTCCAACAGAAGCAAATTTTTAAAAAAACCCAGACTGCATGTTGTACGTACATTTTTTAAAACCCTCCTTCCTGACTTAGCACACTGTTCAGAACCAGTTTGGGTTTAAACTAAAATTTAGGAATCGCTCATATGATTGTTCAACAACGCTTACTTCACACAGCCATAGGAGACTCACAGCTCAGCTCTATTTAGGATTGTACTCCCTCAGTGAACTTCACGTGTTAAAACTGGTTTTCCCCTGCACAGGGCCTCAAAAGGATGTAACTAATGTGAGGAACAAAAAATAATAACCTTTAAATGAACACTAGCTAGCTTCCTCATTTTACAGTAAAGACTAAAGAACTGTGTCAGATCATTTCAGTAAAATCATCAAGCATCCTTTGGAGCATTTGGAATTATTTTTGTCCACCTTTACATGAACAGACTGTTATTAAATGTTAGACCCCACCCCCCTCCCATCCAAACCTAGGGGCAAATGGTATAATAAGAGGATTCTGAATCACTTTTCATGTTGAGGTTAGAATGAGTGCTGCTGCAGTCTCAGCACATTTTTGTGGTTAATATTTGTCAGGGCATGATCCAGGCTGCATGAAGGTTTGCATTTACAGTTTGAGTAGGTGTTCTGATGACTGTGATCACCATAGCCATGCTGAATGTTTCTTTTAATGTAATAAATAGTCTGGAATGGTTGATTTTGTACTGCATGCTGGTTTGATTTGATTAGTGTATGATGGCAAATAGAAATCTGGTTGTAAACGGTCTATTGAAATAAAAGAACAAGAAGTAAAACAGGGAACATTATAAAGCAGAAAAAAAGGTAATTACTCTGTATGTAATGACCTTCCTGTCAGCACCAGCCTGATGACAAATTAAAACAGTTGCTTTAATAATTGACCTACCTCTTTATGACGCATCCACAGCAACTACCTCTGAGATTGTGGAGGGCATGTGGTTGGGTGTGACAGTGTCCAGTCAGAAGGGCCAGCCAGATGGACGCGTGTTGGTAAGATGACTTCCTGTTTTCTTTCTATGAGTCACTACTACCGGTGATATTATGTACAAGGCAGGGTGAGCTGACACACAGGATGTTTTCTTTTATTATTTAGTCTAAGAGATGACACATTTGACTTGTTGCGATGTTTAATTACTGTAGACACACACACCTGAGACAGGATGATACACACAGGGAGAAAATGCAATAATGTCTCATGTTTAGGGAGAAATTATATTTTGATCAAGTGATTTTTTTTATTACTTTTACATTTTAGACAATTACAATATACTGGAGAACACATTTTACTTACAGTGAGGGGAAACTAACAGCATGTTGTTCCTAGTCTGTCTTTGTCAATATGTTTCAGTTTTTGTTCAAGCACTAATTGGTGTAATCTCCATGTTTTTATTTTTCTATCTTACATATTAATGCATTTTTTTAAATATATTTTTTATATTTATTTTTAAATAACACCAGATCACAACAGCAGTCATTTTATATTGTAAGAGGAAAAGACCCTGCAGAGAAAACTTCAACAATCAGACACCCCCCTATGAGTGGGCACTTGGTGACCGTGGGACGGAAAAACTCCCTTTTATCAGGAAGAAATTAATTTTAGCATGTTTCAAACATCTTTGACTGTTTAAACTTCTTTTAGAAGGCTAAAATTGATATCTGGCCCATAGAAAATGATTATTTTGTGTAACCGCTCAAAGGGAGGACCGTTTCCATTGTGTAAATTAAAAAGCAGCGACACTGGTTTCATTATATTGATGTTTGAGATTCTTCAGTTTACTTGAAGCTGTTTTTCCTAGTCACTGAATTGAGCACTGTCAATTTCTGATATGACACACTGCACTTCTTCAATACTTTCTCTGGTCTCCAGGCATGTGGACATCGATATGTGAAGGTAATGTCAGAGAATCAGTGGCGGATGTTAGGAAAATGTTATGTAAGGAGTAATGACCTGACCTTTGACCAAGACGATCAGTGGCAGGATGAAAATTATGACGTCTGCAATCCCAACAACGACCACAACTTGGACGGCATGTGCAACATGGGCATCTCAGGCGGTATATCGGAAACTGATGTCTATTTAGGCTCTCCAGGCAGCTACAATTGGCAAGGTGGGAACTGTCAAGCTAACCTGTTTTGCCTACTGCTGAAATAATGGGGTTACTCATTATTTGCACGCTGTGCAAGTCAGTTGGATTTGATTGGATTGTGTTATGTCTTGGATACTCTTGAAATGTGTATTAAGCTGATTTTAACATTGTTGTGTGATTCTGCTTTGTTTTAAAGGAGATGCTCATGTGATACGGATAGATCTACAAAACCCCTGGAACTATGCTGACAAACGCTTTGAAAGTCTAGAGAAAGCATATAGTTATATAGGTAAGTGTTGGTGTGTCTTTACAACATTTCAAATGGCAAATCATTGGGAACCTTAGTAAGATTCACACTCAATCTCCCTACCGTCAGATAACCATCCAATTGTCAAAAACAGCAGCTCTGATTCTCAAGCATTTTCATTCACAGGTTATTCAGTTCTCGAAGAAAAGAAGCTCCTGAGCTATGATGACTCGACAGTTGTGACAGGGGCTCCCAGATATGAGTCTAAGGGTGCTGTGATTTTTTCAAATAAAACTCAACCAAAGCTTTTGTTGGACCAGATCATCCTTGGGGAACAAGTGGGTTCCTACTTTGGAAACAGCCTGGCAGTGACAGATCTGAACAATGACAGGTGCGTTTCTACACCGGAGAGTGTAACTGTGGGGAAATGAACAATGATTTTTTTTTTTTACATAGATGAGGACGTGATTTGCCTTTTTTATGCATATGGTGCATAACAGTGAAGCAGTGTGTGTCTGAACACAGATGATAATAGTGACTTTCTGTGGCAGGGATGAGGGATTCACTTTGAAATTATGAAGAAATCAGGTGTTTCTCTATCTAGAAATCTAGTTGGTCATTAAGATTCTAGGTAGTACATTCTTTTGAGATGCAGTTAATATACCTTTGGTGACTTGTGTTGAATGGTTAGCTATACTTAGTATTATGTATGTTTATATGTTTATAATTATGTATTTTTGTATTTACATGCATATGTGGATTTTTGTCTTGCATATTCTAGTTGGAATGACCTGATTGTGGGTGCCCCCTTTTACTTTGACCGTAAGAATGAAGTGGGGGGAGCAGTGTACATTTTCATGAACGAGAATGGATTTTTCCAGAAGACCGCCTCAATGGTTTTGAAGGGCCCATCTGATTCTGCCTTTGGCCTTGCCCTGGCCGCCATTGGCGACATCAACCAAGACGGATTCCAAGGTGTGACCATGAACCCAGCATCTCTTTTGGACCTACATCTGATAATATTCTAGTTTAAAAAAGTGAAATCAATCTGTGGTGTGAGCATAAAGCACGCTAAAGGAATATTTCTGTAATTTGAAATCATTTCAGTTGCAAACAAGAGGTATTTAACTTGTCGTGTTTCAAATGAGTCCTGAAAACATTCTCTGCTGCCACCTAGAGGACAAATATTTCCTATACACAAAGAGTGCCTAGTTTTCTTTTCTAGCATCTTTTCTTTTCATGCTTCCAGCACTTGTTTAACTGTAATGCTAATGTCTCCAGACTTTGCTGTTGGAGCGCCATTCCACCAGACAGGAATGGTCTACATATGGATGGGAAGCAAAAAGGGAATATCAAGGGAGCCTAGTCAGGTAATGTATGACATTCTGTGGTCATTTAAAAACTTTATTCAAAGTACTCTTCTGAAAACCTGTGTCAATGACTCCCTCTGCAGACCATTATGGGTAGGACGTTTGGTGAAAAATTCCAGACCTTCGGCTACTCCATCAGCGGAGGGATGGACGTAGATGATAACAGTTACCCTGATATCTTAGTTGGCTCTCTGGATGATCACATTGCCCTCCTCAGGTAGACACAATCAAAAACAAAGTTAAACAAGATATTTCCATGTTAGTTGGACCCCCTTATTGACATCATAGCATAACACACACTGCTGATGTATCGGCTGCACATTCATGATGTAAATCCTCACCTGCTGTTCCACCACAACACAGAGGTGCTCTTTGGGCAATTTTATTGTGATCTCGGTATCATTTGAGTGCAGCGAAGTCTTTGTTGAGCTTTCTGACGTAGTGTCATAGTACGTTATTCTGCTGGAAGGTTGTGGGCTGATCACTACCATGTGACTGTGTATTATTTGTATTAACAAGAAGTTGAACAAATGTACCTAACAAAGTGGCCAGTGAGTGTATATATAATATATAGCAATTTTCTACAGTGACATTTGTCTCATAAGTTACGACAAACTATTTTTATGACATCTATTATTTTTCAGTATTCATGGAGTTATTTCTCATATTATTATTATTATTATTATAATGATTAATTAATTTGTTTTGTTCTGTTTTGCTTTTTAAATAAGAGCTCGACCGGTTGTGCACTTAACCCAAGACTTCACTGTCGAGCCTAAGATTGTGGACGATAAAATGTGCTCTGGAGATAAACCATGGTGAGATGTCTCCTAAATTTATGTCATTCTGAAACTGGCTTATTGAGTGTTTTATCAGGTCTCAGTTCTTCTTCTCTTTCTCTTTGTGCTTCACAGCATTACAGCTACTCTGTGCATGTCTTTCACTCTAAGCACCGGAAATACAAATTTCAAGAAACCTGTCAGTAAGTTTTTCCGTGTTCAATTTTCTTTTTCAAATGAACAGTGTTTCCAACTTACAAACAAGTGCATCACCATGGAAATTCTTTGTATTGTAAGGAAAAATATATATATATATATATTTACTGCATGAGCTTGCTTTAATCTTTTCTGTTTGTTTTCACTCTGTAAAGTGGTGACGTATATAGTAGAGGCCGACAGGGAGAGAAGAGGAAGCTCTCGTGTTCGTTTTCAGAATGACATCAACACTTACACTGGCAACCTGACCATGACATCTTCCAAAACTGCGTGTGAAACTCTCAAGCTGTTTGTAGTTGTAAGTGCGCAACGCAACTATTGCAGATGTTGTATTGACTGTGTTTGTGTTATTTGCAAATGATCATCTTGCTGAGTGACTGGAGAGAACAAATAAACTGCGGCTACCTGATAGTCCTGTGCTTATTGAGACAAGCAAAAAGAAACTCTTTAATTAATTCACAGGAACCTGTGAGGGACAAACTGGAACCAGTGGTCTTTTTCCTCAACTTCTCACTATACGAACCAATACCTAGAGCCAGACGAGCCCCACAGAACCTGGACTTCTTCCCAATTTTGAGCCCAGAGCAGAAATCCAGCCGAAGGACTGAGGTATGGAGTCTTGCATGCACTTCATTTACAAGTTTCCTTTTCAGTAACTTGGAGATGGTAAAGAAATGGTACGGTCCAGTGTCCCCTTGTAAGATTTGATATGATGTTGCTTATTCTATTTCCTGCAGATTCACTTTCAAAAGGCGTGTGGCTCAGACAACAAATGTACCAGTAACCTGCAACTAACAGCAAAGTTTGTTGAAGAAAATGAAGAAAAGCCTTATCCCAGGTAAATTTATATAGTGAGCAACCAAGCATCCTTTGAGTCATTCATGTATAGACACAAAGCTGACTTTTAAAGGTTAAAATACACTAGTTAGCTTGCTCAGTTAGGTTAGAAGATTGTTGCAGTGCTCATGTATATATATAATGCATATGAAGCTACCACCAGTACCAGCTTACCATTAGCTTAGCACAAAGAAAACAAAGTGAAATGTGAAATGTGTGAAATTGTGAGGGTTCCCCCTTGCTTATGGACTCCCATTGGAAAGGTCCATTTTAGCACTTTAGCCATCGTTAGCCATATTTGTTGTTTGTTTTTGTTATTGCTATGTCATGAATGTGTTAGTCAAGCAAAATAATCATTAAATAACAAAGCTAATACATGTTGTCCCTCTACAGTCAGGACAAAGTTCAAGTGCTCCAGTTCAACAGCTCCATAAAGAAAATAGGGCTCTCGGTAAACGTTACCAACTATCAATCTGAAGGGAAGCTAGCTGAAGACGCCCACAGAGTCGTGCTCAATGTCACTATCCCTGATGTGCTGAAATATGCCAGTGTCAGTTCTTTGGTAGGTCCACTGGAGGGCAGAAGATGCCCATTTTTATTTAAATCTCCTTTGTTTTTTAATGCTACTCTTCTTACAAGATGCACACTGTATTGGTTTGGTTTGGTCATGTTTAGCCACATCGCTGGTCATGTCAGTTCCTTAAAAATTAAAACTAATTCTGTTTATTTCTTCTGTGTTTAGAATAACAAAGTTGAGTGCACTCTTCTTGATACAGTCATTTGTGAGGTGGGGAATCCAATTAGCAGAAACGAAAAGGTAGGTTTGAACAGGTGACAATTATTTTTATCTTTTTCTACTGGACAGTTGGGTTTGCAACAGTTCTCATGTGCTTGCATTGCTTTATTAATAGGTGTCTTTCCTGCTCAAGTTTGAGACCTCAGGAATCACCCTACACACACGAAAGATTGAGTGTCAGCTGCTGTTGTCAACGTAAGGACTTTATAATGTTGGTTGCACATTGTATTTTGTTCCTGCTTAATACTAAACAGGGAAAACAAGTCAATATAATACTGTTGTGTATAATAATTAAGTTCATTTTCTGCTTTTTGCATTTTTTTAATGAAGTTTAAATTCTTAAGCTGTTTTAAGATAATGCACACTGTTGTAATTTCTCCAGTCTTAGTGAGCAGAGTGACCTAACGCCTGTTCCTATGGCCTTGCTGATTGAAAACACCATTAATCCAGTCTTCAGCTTGTAAGTCCCAATCGCAAATGTTTCATGACATACTGTATTTCAAATTCAAAGTAATGCAGGTATTTAGCACATAAACCACCTGATTACTGAGAGCAATCACAGGCATCATGGGAAGTATATGCATTGCATTTACTATATTTCTTATACATCTGTTAGGTTAGGCATGTCTCCCGTGCCCCTAGAGGACTTTTAGGTTTTTTTATGTGGTTTTTGGGGGGAGGGTTCTTTCCTTCCTTCCATCAACCATCTCCCTAAATCGGTACTCGGTCATCAAAAAATCTGAGAACCCCTGTTGTACATGAAGGGTAGATAAATAAAATGGTCAGCGCATCATATTACCCTCCTTACAGTTTGTTTACTTACACTGTGTGAAACATATCTGTCTTTTAGCTTATCCAGTGAAAAGTCACAGGTGGAAACAGTAAAGTTTGGTGGGACAGTGATGGGCGAGTCAGCCATGGTCAACACAAGTGACGTGGGCAGTCTGGTGGAGTTCACCTTTACTGTGAGTCATCTTCACCACTCAGAGATTGTACATTGTATCTATAATGTGTGTTACTCACCCACATTTCCATCATCCCCACCCTGTCTTTGAAGCCAGCACTTCAGAAGTTTAATATTGCGTCGGCTGTGGATTGTTGTGTCAGCCATGGTTTGTGGTTTAAGTGTGAGCAGGGGTGGATACTGTTTAGGAGTTACAGTCACCATGTTGTTATTTCATACCATCTGATGTATTTCACTTCTATTTTTAATGTTTCTGACTGCTTCCACCTCTAGATGAACACAATGGGACAATCGCTGCAAGACATAGCAACCCTGGCTGTGGAGTTTGAGTGGCCCTGTGAGGTAGCAAACGGCAAGTGGTTGCTGTACCTGACGAAGCTTGTTGTTCAGGGGGATTCTGAAACGGAGTGTAAACCTCCTGGGAATGTGGTCAACATGCTTAACCTAACTGTAAGGTTCTTTTTAACACTTTTTGAAACGTGTGATATCTGTGAAGATGACCCAGAGTAAGACCAAAAACAAAAACTTAACAGCAACAAAAAATACACAAATCAAACTTTTAAGACATTCAAAAACTTGAGCGTCACATAAAAATGAGTCAACATCTGTGCTAGCCTCTCTGTGAAGCCATACAGAGAGGCTAGCTGTACTTTCAATCCAGTTCAGTCTGATGCAACCTTATTTATAAAACACATTAAAAAACTGACCAAAAATATTAATTTCACACAGTAAGAACATAATTAAAATATATACGCTTTACATACAAATAAACACTTCTATAACTCTCAAAATCACTAAGTGATCTGACGATGGATAAAGCTGTATATTTATGGATATATGTTTATCCAGTTTAAAATCACAGTTCACTTGAACTCCAAAGTTGATTACAGTGGGTTTAATATAAGGTTCCACAGAGCCCAATTTTGAGGCAATGCCAGCATCACTGGGTTTAAGTATCACAACCTCAGTTTTTCTGTCATTGAATATTTAAAAATATAGAGCCATCAAGGGGTTTGATGTCCCTGAAACACTCTGTGTTTTTTAAAGACCTTTTTAGGGTAGGTAAATTTGATGATCATCAATATAAAAGTGTAAAGAACTGCCATGTCTTTTTAAAATGGATCCTAGGGGTAAATTGTAAAGGTAAAAAAACAAGCCTGGCCCCAGAATCGAACCTTGGGGAACTCCACATAGCAATCACTGAAACTGAAAAACCCCCCAAAAAAAACGATGTACCTCGTTGAAACATGTCATGAGTTAAGTAAGTTGAGGGATTTTAATCAAAGAGTTAATTTCACTAAGCGTCTGTGACAGTTGTTAAAAATATTATCTGCTTGGTTTTTTTCAGCTTTTACAGGTCTTTGATAACAACGTGAAGTTTTCCTTAAGAATATCAAAAAACAGTTGTACTTTACCTCTTGCTATTGATGTTCTGTTTTCCTGCGGTCTCATCTGACACTGCGAACAGTTTCATTCAGCCATTGTTTAGGTTTCAGTTTAGAACAGAAGTGACAGTGTCAAGAATAGTTTGACCAACGACTGCGGTATCTAAACAAGGAGGACTCCATAGTCTCTTTGGCAGTGTCAAAAGACGCAGAGAATTAAACAGCAGTTTAAAGGTAAATATATGACATATACTCTGAGTTAAATTCCATCAGCATCCAAATAAGCTAAAGTGCTTATGTTTAATTCACTTACCATCTTTATTTAGCACATTAGCATGCTAGCTTTTACTCATTAGCACTAAACAGAAAGTACAGCCAAGGCTTATCATTACATTTTTTAAACAAACATCAGGTACTGAACCATAAACTGTGAGATATATTTTAAACCCATGAACCTTACCTCTAAATACAATTTCTCAAATATCAACCTTTGAGAAATTCATTAGCATGAATTCATTAAGCTAGGTGGGTCATCAACTTGTTACGAGTGTTGCTCAAGCCGATGTCAGCATAAACTCAAGTCAGCGCAGTGTGAATAAATGTCAATTTTAGAAAAGTGGTGTGAAAATGGTCTTAATGCCAAACCACTGTTCAGAAATACATTTTGGAAAAAAACATCTGTCGCCACACACAGACCTCACAAAGCCCCAAAATAGAAAGCCATAGTGTATGCAGCCTATATATAGACAGCTGAAATGACAATGCTATTCTGAGAAAAATGTAATAATGTCTTTATCAAACCAGTAATTAACCCTCTGATGTAATGTCTCTGTCTCCTCTGTTTCCTCTTTTTTCTTCCTTTTTCTTTCTTCTTTTTTTTCTCCCATCTTGCAGTTGTCAGAGAGAAGACCTAAGCGTACTAAGCGACAGATTAGAGTTAAAGGTGAGAATGACGTGACCCATTCAAATATTATTGAGCCACAGGCAGCAGTCACACTGTCTTCTACTCCCAAAAAGAGGTACCAGTTGGTAAGTCCTAGCTTTATATTCCCTTAACATAATCATGCGTATATGTGTGACATTTGTATGTGAGGAGTCTTGTGTACAGAATTTAATATCTTTCAAAATAAGTGGACTGACAACCTCACACTGTGGCAAATACCAACGTCAGTAGCATTAACATTTAATATACAAATTGAGTCATCCATTGTAGATAATAGGATTTTTCTTTTTAAATCTAGTCTTAACTGTCAGTATCTGTTCACTCTCTAATAGAGTTTCTTTCTTATGGCCTGTTAAAGGATTGCTCCAAGGGGACAGCAAAGTGTGTGACGTTTACCTGCCCGCTGCTCAATGTTTCGAATTCAGCCACGATTTATGTCCGATCCCGGTTGTGGAATAGTACAATGTTAGAGGTGAGCTCCCCAGCTAATATATATTGTAGATTCATGGAGATTTTTTAATTATATATCAAGTGTGCTGTTAGATCTGATAGGCCAAAAACTCACTTGGCAAGGTGCTGTGTAAGCTTCTTCACACTTAAACACGTTGTCTTCTATTCATGCTGTGTCTCTCTTGATCACTGTGATATCTGCTGTCTGTGTTCTTCTCTGGCATGTCCGTGCCTCAGGATTTCCATGTGTGCAAATAGAAGGGCAGGAAGGTGCTTCCTACCCACTCATGCTTTCCTTGTACACATGTGGAAGGAGTTTATTCTAGAAAAGAGCTATATGACCAAATATAAATAAGTGCAGATTGAAATAACAATCCTATTTTACTGTTTATGCCCTGACATTTGGGAAAATGTTCTGATGTTGTGTCTGTGTGTGCCTACAGGACTATTCTGATGCATTTGTAGTTGAAGTTAAAGGCCAAGCCACACTGAAGCTTATTAATAATCAATCAAACATCAAGATGGAGAGTCAGACGGCCTTGGTATGTGATGATGATGGCAGGAATTAAAATGATGCTTATGATATGATAATATATTACGTTCTTCACTTTTCTTGTAGTTCAAAGTACAAATAGAACCAGAGGAAAGGGTGGAGACGCCCTATGAGCTTCCCCTGTGGATCATCATCTCTGCAGCTGTAGCAGGAATTGCACTGCTAGGAATCATCATTCTTATACTATGGAAGGTGAGATTGTGTTTTATTGAGCTTTAACCTCTGTTTTGACACCTTAGTCTAACCCCAGAATTCATGCGCCTTCCTCCAGTGTGGCTTCTTCCAAAGAGCCAGCAGGAGGGAGATGTATGAGGCCAAGGCCCAGAAGGCTGAGATGAAGATCCAGCCCTCTGAGACAGAGAGGCTAACTGAGGACTACTGAGGCCCCATGTCTCCCAACAGCATACACCATTGGGGCTTTTGGGTAAAAACACCCCTTTGAAAGGATTTTTCTGTAGATGCTGTCAGTGACAGCACCGAGCTTGGGATGTGATTCAACTAACCACTTCGACTGCTTTCCTTGCAGGCTAACACTGCACTGTTGATCTCTGTATGGCTAACTTTTTTTCACTGCTTCTTTTCCATCTTGGGGAGGATTCACATATACATATATACACTGCCTGGCTTTCCTTGCGCTGCTTTTGCTGAATACTTGAGAAAAATAATGTTATAATAATAAAAATAATAATGTTATTAAGAGAGATGGAAGTTGCTTGCACAGCTTTTTGTTTGGCTTGAAACTGGTGACATTTATGCTTGCTATAAATAATCACCATGTAGCATATGAACAAAGAGAGCTAACAGACAGCTAGCTTGTTTAAATGCTCATTCAAGCTCTGTTAGCTCGCCTTGGGACTGATTGGTTGATGCCACATCGATGATTGCACCAGCAACTCTTAGTGCATTCCAGATTAAGTTGGAAGACGGAATTTCAGAGTTCCCAGTTAGAATTTTCATCTGGAACACACACCAAAGTAGCCAACCCTAACTTGACAAGATGGTGGCAGTGAAGAAAAACAGTAGCAAAAATGTAAAACATTTGATCTCTGCTACCACCGTTGTGTATTTATGACTGGTTAAATAAATGAATGAATGGCTCTACTGCTAAGAAGCAGAACAAAAACATTTTTTACGTGCTTTTCCAACTTTACAACTGGAATGCAGTCACCTTGGAAGTGACATCACTCCCAAGGATTGACATCTGACTTCCGAGGTATCTGTATAAGAGGATATACCTTAAAGGAACACACATATGTGAATCCTCCCTTAATCAGCAGGGTAGTGCGTATTTCTGTCTCTGTCAGCGTGAATCTACTCAGCTTCTAAATCCTAAATCTTCTTCTTAAGCCATTAAAAAACTCAGCTCTCAAACTTTTTAATGTCACCTTCTTCCTTTCTTTTTTTTTCCTACTAGCTTGGCTTCTTCAAGCGAGCCATCTACTACAGAATAATGCCAAAACACCAGGGAGTGAAAATTCGCAGGGCTGAGCGTTATCAGTTCAATCTGGGGTTTCAGCCCGAGGAGCCACAGAAAAAGTATTGGATCACAAGTTGGACAGAGATGCAGCATTACTACTACTGAGGCCTTTGTTTTAAACCCTGAACTGCTCAGTGTCAAGAGGCCAAAAAACCCTGGGCTAGACTGAGCCACGTGGACCAACATGGACCAACTGTGGATAGTGCATTCATTTTTTTTAATGGTTTTATTTTTTATAGACTCTTTTTTTGTGCAATACACTGAACATTTTGTTCCAGAGATTGTAACTTGTTAAGCGCTTGTGAATGTGCATGTACTTTGTACATTAGAAGCTGTGTCGCATACAAAAGTAACTGGTTTTGATTGTGTTGTAGGAGCTAATGTACTGAATTTTTTTTTCTGTATGTGTATTTTTTTATATCTTTTTTTTCCCTAAAATTTCTGAGAAATGTTGCTGGTCATTTGTTGTGCTGTTTCACACCGTGCCTATTTCCATATCTAATCTGATTGTAAATGTCCTTTCTGCTTCTATCACTTTGTGGTCAGGAGTCAGTGACTCTGTTAGGGATTTAATTCAAGATAAGCTGATTTATACATCATTTTCAACCCCTACACTTAGAACATAATGACCAGCAGCCGCTCTCTTATGAGTGAATGTTCACATCAAATGTACCCTGACTTTGCGTTGGAATGGTTTTGGCGCTAGCCTCAAATGCATAAACAGCCCCAGCGGATGCACTGTAATTTCCTGCATTGAATTCCACAGCAGTGTACGCCGAAAGCAGGTTTGTAACAAGTTGAAAAGCAATAGCTGTGTGTTGATTTAGTCAGGGAGTATTATTTATTACATCATCTTAGGCTAATACATTAACATACATATCTAAAGAATGTCATACAGGGAGTCACAACACTGGATTAGTTTAGTAGGATGATGTCTTTGTGGAGACTTTACGATCCAGTATACATAGGTACGTATAAATTGTATATAGTAACAAGTTGCGTTAAATTGACTGTTTTAATGAATTTGTTTTCTCACTGTCACTGAGCTTTGTATTTTTAAAAGACAGTAAGCCTTCTCTTGGATTGTTTCTAGGCCTCTGTGGCCCCCGTTAAGGTAAACCTGTAATGATAGACTGCTGTTATAAGCCTGTTATTAAACAGTCTCTGATGAGACTAAGTGTTGCTTTACTGCTCCAGTCTGTGTTACCTGAGAGCCTGCAGGTACTGTGTTCTGTTGTGCAACTGTAGCCACTAAAGAGGTTGTATTGACTCTGTGAGTAAAGAGGGAAGGGCTGAAAACAGTGCACAAGCTCTTTTTTTTTTTCATCGTGTGGTGTTGCCTTTTTTATGTTACTGTGCATTTTTTTTATTGTAATGAAATTGTTTTTAATAACTTTTGTAATTCATTCATGTCACGTCTCCAGAGGCAGAATAAATATTTAATGTCTTTATTGTAGAAATGCTGAGGATTCAACTTATTAGAAAAAAATCTAATATTCAGAAACACTTACACAATGAATGACTTTACAAATTTTCATTTTTTCATTTTAAAACTCTTCCTTCTTTAACATCAAAGCTTACAAATAAATTACAAAAACAAATTGCATGTGTTCTTTTGCATAGGCAAGTAAGGAATTTTGTGTTTTTGTGTATACAATAAATATGCAAAACTTGGTAGGCAGACAAAACATGAGGAGCAAATTTGTTCAGATGTTGTGCAGTACACAAAAAACACTGATGTTCACATTGAGGTTGGTATTGTGCCAGCTACAGTAAGTCAGGCTTCACTCTCGTCGTTCAGTCTTCAAACATGGCTAATCTTTTTGCTTCAGCTCCATAGTAGACAAGGACTTTTCAGGCTTTCTTGCCTTCCTGTACATGTAGGCCATAAGGATGGTGACCACCAATAGCAGCATGCCGAGGGCCAACAGGATCCACTGGCCGACTGTGGCAGCCGACCTGCTCACATTTAAACCCAGGAAATCCACTGTTTTAGCTTCACCTGTTGGAGATTCACCTGTTGGGGATACAAACATGTTTAAATGGTTGTTTTTCACTCAGCAATTAAAACATAAAGGGTACGTGTGCAGTTATTTTCAAATGGCTTCTTCTTGTGCTTATTTTGGAAAGCAATGGGGAAGAAACGTTTCCATCTACAGAGATCAGTAAAAGCTGCTTCAACAAGAGGCCCAGCAGTAGCTAGGTATTTACAAGAGCTATTCCTCTTCATACCAAGAGGTGGCGCAGGTTGATATGTCTTAATTAGAAAACTGCTGTTGTTCTGTGAGTAACAATGCACATGTGTAACAACATTTCTGTGTCGGTACTAGTTTCAGATAATAATAATGAAAGATAATAATGAAATTAATACTTTTAAAAAGCATTAAAAATCATTTCCATACTAATTAATTTAGTTTTGCATCTAGTTATTGGTTTCATAATTTAATCTCTCCAATAAGAGATGCGTTCACTTTTCTCCACTATCCCTACCAGGGCCTTTCTTTCACTTTCTTAGTAATGTTTTTATCAATTCAGTCAGAGTGTGTGCATTGTAAAACAAAATGAGTAGGAGATTCATTTCAGCTGCAGCAGAGGAGAAACACACACACAAAGAATTCCCATGTGTGTTTCTTTTTTTTCAGAGTAGGTGTTCAGAAACGTTTGGCCTTGACTATGGAAAACTTATTAGCAAAGTTTTGATGAGTGAATACATGTATGTGTTTCTGTTAACATACTAAAAGGCTTCCAGTCGTAATCTGGCCACCCGCGAACATCATTGTTCTTGCTGTTCTCCTTCTCAAGCCATTCAATGAGAGGTTGGAAGTACTCCATGAGTGGCTGGGCACTCATTTTGGACTCGCCAGTGATCATAGCCATAGCCTCAGGCCAGGGCTTGCTGAAGCCCAGCTTCATTACATCACTGAAAACAGCAATAGAAAGGTTAGAGAGAAGGTCAGAGAAGACTAGGATAACTAATAAGGATGTCTCGGATAAACAATTAAACTGCCAGTGCTGAAAACAAAAAAATAGCATACATATGAGCATCTCCACTTGCGTGTGTGTAAGTGTGCGTACTAACCCTAAGAGCTTTCCAGCTTCTTTGGATTGGTAGATGTCACAAGTGTATAAAGGTCCATTATGCTTGGCAGCATTACACAGAGCTTTGTGGAACTGAAACTGGATGACGAAGCTGACAAAATACCTGATTGAAGATGATAAAAAAAAAGTAGGGTCAGCACTATGCTCAGTGTACAGTTGTGCTACTGCACAATAGTAAGATCGTGTTGTGTTCCACAGCATATTTATCTTATCAATCATGATGAGGTGATGAGTATGGAATCATTTATCACTTATCGGTGATAAAATATCACATGCGTTTGTTCTTGAGAATCAGAAAGCCTTACCTGACGTAGGGAACGTTAGCTGGGATGTGGAACTTTGCACCTGGGTCAAAGTCCTCCTCAGTGCGTGTTACAGGTGGGCACAATCCCTGGTACTTCAATCTGCAATACAAAGAAAAGAGGCATGCATGCTTGTTATAATTCCTTAGTGAATCATCATCTATGAATGCAATAAATGCAATTTCTGTGATATAAACTTTACCTGAGGTTCCACCATTCTTTATTGTACTCGGTGTGTGGGATGCGTCCATCAAACACCTTCCACCTCCATTGGTCCATCAGGTAGCCGAAAGGTAGGAAGGCAATCTTGTCAAGTGCAATGCTCATCAGGAAGTTGATGTCACTCTCTAAATGAGGTGTTTATCAATGCCAAAATCATATGCTGTAATACAGCAACATGCATTCAAAGATTTTGCTTTTGTTGCAAACATCACTCACCATAGTTGTTCTCAACCTTGTCCAGGAGGCCGATGCTCTGCAGATGTTTGGGTGTCGACACAGACAAGGCAAGTACATCTCCAATGGCCTCATGAAAGCCGGGGTTGGCTCCGTCACGGAAGGACACGGGCTGGTTTTTGTACTGCAGGAAATACTGAATGTGGCCCATCTCGTGGTGCACGGTGATCAGGTCATCCATTGTGACAACAGTGCACTGCTTGATCCTGGAGAAGCAACCAAAGAAATCATTAGAGCAAATTATGAAAATGTTTCAAAGACAAACTCATGACTCCACCTCACACAAATAATACTAATAATAGACATAGTAAACATATATAGTTTATATGTTCTGCTAAAACAATATCCAAAGTAATACAAAAATACCCTTTTACTTAGCCATGCCTATCTTTGCCTTCTCAGAGCCAATAGTTTTTCTTTGAGGACAAACTGTGGCAGCCCAACAGGAAGGAGACATATAATATAATCTCCAACAGTTTGGAAATTATATTAGAAATGATCAAGGGTTGGAGAAGATTTGAGGTGGATGCCACAGTGGAGCAGCATGTTAGGGCAGTTGCTGATTCTAAACCAACCATATTAGTGAACAGAAAGCAAATGAGGCTCTTACATTAGCTGAACATGCGTGAAAAGAAGAAGACTATAAAAGTTTTTCGTACATGCCATCCCATTTCATTATCAGGCTTCTTCAGGGAGTGCCTTTGTTAAGTATCATATAAAGATTCTGAGATTTTACTGATATTCTGTAAGATTTTGGTAAGGCTTCCAGGCTGCTACGTGTCTCTTGATTCTAGCTTGAAGGGGAAAAAGGTTAGGCTCAACCTGAAGTCTTTTCGGTTATAGAAGTCCCACGCAGAGGCGTGGCACACCACCTGGCGTCCATCAGACGGCTTCTCCAGCATAGATTTGTTCCAGAATTCCGGCGGCATTGGCTCCAAACCAAGTGAGGTGAAAAATTTGTCAGATTCCTGAAACATTCTGATGGCATCCCATCCCTGAGTGAGAGAAATGAGAAAGACTGTAAGAAAAGATGCTTGCATATGTTTTCTGCATGCTTCCTTGGATTTGGAAGTGTGCAGTAATGGCTTTAAAGCAACGGCTGGTTCATGCATCGATTCACCTGCTGCACCATGGCTGGGGTGGCGTCAACCTGTGTAGCGTCTGGGTAGGGTATGACCAAATCCATTATGCCAGACCACGTCTGTGCCCACATGTTGCCTGAAAAAGAGAAAAAACAGTACTCATGTTCCATATTTTTAGTCTTAAGAAGTCAGGTAGAAGGTCATCGGCTGTGCCAGTGTTTAACCAAGTGGGATTTAGGACTGTGAGTCGCTCCAATCCCTGACCATGTGGAACTGTCACACACAATCTCACGCTTGATGCCCCTGAAAGCAAATTAAATCTTGGCTAAATCCAAACGCTTCTACAGTCAACGACAGAATATGAAGGGGCTACTCTCAGACATAAAAGGAGAGTTGTGTCTATAGTGTTAGAATACTTGGGATTCCAAAGTGAAACGCTGGCTGAAAAGTGGTTCTGTCCTGTGACCTTGCTATCATCAAAAAAACTAAATATCTGAAGTCCACATAGAGCCTCGAGTGCAGTCAAATCGCATTACTTACCAAGTAAATGAGCAGGAATAGGCCCCTTTAGGTTGATATAGTTGGAGCCATACTTATTGTATAGACCCCTTCGAACATAAGCATGCAAGTTTAGATAGAGTGGCTCCAGCTCCTTCCACAGAGTCTCCAGATCTTCTTCAAAGGTAGGCGTTTCATACAGGGAACGCCAGAAAGCTCCATTATCAGAGTGACCTACAGAGAATGCCAGAGAGAAACACCTTAATACTAATCAGAGGAATACTTTAAACATCATCATGTAAAGTGTTTTGATTTGGAGAAGTGATTTATTTCATATTACTGGGGTGTCAGAAAAAGGCTGCTGTTTATTTGAGAGTAAAACATTCACCTAGCATGTTGCATAATCCAACAATTTTTAGTAAATAATTAACAGTATATATAGTTCAAATCTGCTGACTGTATAGCAGATATCTTTTTATTAGGTCTTCATTTCCTAAACACTGACAAGTAATGTGTAATCCTAAACTCTATATAAGATAAAGTGTGTTTTTATTACTATATAACGTCAGCCGCCTGGTGTGATAATACATTCTGCTGTGTCACTGCAAAATGGAAAAATCTCTTTGATAAAATACCTGACAGGACAATATTTTAAAAGACAAATTGTTTAAAATTTTAAAACTTTTAGGTAAAGAAAAAGAAAAACCTTGGGTGTGATGAAGCTTAGGACTCTGGCTGAGGATAAGTGCTGTGGAGCAAATGATTTAACTCCTGGTCTTGATAAAATGTGAATCTGTGTGCGACAGTTTACTGCAAATCCTTATATGTCCTCATTGTTTAGATATACCATCAGCCAAATACCCTGTGTGTACACACAGCTCTGTCACTTTGGAGATACTGTATATGTACACACACACTTTGTTAGACACACTTGTTCAGCTGCTCATTAATGCAAGCGCTTAATCACATCAGCCAGTCATATTAGATTAGATTAGATTAGATAGAACTTTATTAATCCCTCGGGTGGGTTCCTCTGGGAAATATGGCAGCAGTTCATAAAGACATGATCAAGACGGCCTGTTTAAGTTTAAACTGAGCATCTAAATGAAGAAGAGAGGTGATATGAGTGAGTTTTCAATGTTGTAGTATTTATGAAACTGCTGACCTACTGGATATTTCCCACACAACCATCTCTGAGTTTTATAGAGAATAAAAGCAGCAGTTCTCTGGGTGAAATGCCTCTCTGAGGAATGTTTCTAGCACTTTGTTGAATCTCTGCCGAGGAGGCAGCTCTGAATGCAAAAGGGGGTTGAACTCGGAACCTAACAAAGTATCTGGTGAGTATAAATATGATGGACTGACTAAAGCAGTTCCTTGACTCCACTTATTTATATTAACCACACTTTGACTGCCATGCATCTGAAAAAAATCTGTTCTATAACTGCTGTCTCCATCAAGGCCAAACTTTTGAAAGTTTTCCAGCAGGACAGATTAATGAAGAATCTCACAGTAGGAGTAAAATTACATTTAAATGTCATACCATTTAGTGTGGCAGCTTTGTTGGCCAGTTCAACATATCTCTTATAATCCTGACGGAGTACTTTGCCAGCAGCATCTCGCCATCCTTTCCAGGCAAATAGCAGCTCATCGTAATCCCTGGACTCTGCCATGATCTTCTGGAGATCTGAAACAGATTTTAAAATATTTCATCATGCAAACTTTGCTCACTGTATACTCTCTAAGGCAGTGTGATAATAATTGTACTATTTAGCCTTATCACGTGTATCAGCTACCAAAAGCCATTATTTATCTGGAAGTCAATCTGCAGCATTTTTTCCATAGTCATACCTGGATCCAGAGGGAGGCATTCATTATTCTCTCTGCAGACCTCAGCCACGCTGTACTTGGTCTCCATGTTGGACAGGAGCGTATTGTACTAAAAAGGTAAAAAAAAAAAAAAACTACTTTTGATCCAAGTGAAATTATTAGCAGGTTGTGACATTTATTAAATGTATCTGACAGATTTCTACAGCTGCTCTGGAGCCAAGACCTCATCAGATAAATGCATTTCTTTTAGAATAGAGTAGGGTTATTTGCACCTTCCTAAAACAATGCCAACATATTCACATTGGTGCAAGTGGGGTCAAAACAAAGAGACATTCCTTTAAATATATTTCATGTATAGTCTCTGATTGCGGTAGCTTATATTCTCCCTCCCTTTTGCATGTCCATCATTGTTGAGGAACACTTAGAGGTGTTTTAAACATCAAGCAAGCAGCTCTGAATACTCTCACACAGGAATTTCCTTCACACCTCTTCCAGTTCTGCAGAGGGGAGCGCAGCCCTCTCGATGTCACTGAGTTTTTTAATGATGCGTTTGACCGAGCCATCTTGGAAGTCAGTGGTGTCGTATTGACGGGCCTGCAGTCCATACTTCAAGGTGTGTGCTGACATCTCCAGGTTCTTTTCAAGCTAAGGAAGAATAATGAATAGCATTTATTTTATATTAAACAATTTTCATTATATGCCAATGAAAGCAGGATGGATGGATGGATGGATGGATGGATGGATGGATGGATGGATGGACGGACAGATCAACAAATGGATGGACAGATGGATGGATGGACCAGTGTGTAGGTAATTAGAATCATGCACACATGCATTTATTAGTGACACATTAACTCAATCAGTTATTGATTCATTGACACAGTTTGATCAAGAAAATTCATTTTATTGATTCAGCAAAACTATGAGCAGAGCTGGTGCTTGAGCATGGTTAAGGTAATCTCCTTTGAGCTGGTTGGTCAGTGGGCCTCACCATTGCCTGCTTATTGGCTTCATTGATGTCGGTGTTGTACTTCCAGGAGGCCTCAGTGTATGCATTCCATACCACCTCAGCTGTACTGTTGTACTCTTCCAGAAGCTTCTGCGCATCAAGCTCATCTGTGTTCTTGTCTGTGTAAACAGGAAAAAAGAAAGTCAGTTAAAAATAAGTCACCGAACTAATGTTTCATATGTTTCTAATGCTGCCACTTGTGATGACATTTATAAGATGTAAATAATCTTTGTTGTGCTCAATCCGGTAACTTACCGATATCTTCTGGGTAGCCTTCAGGCATAGGTGGGACCCAGTTGAAGTCTGGCCATCCCAACGTCTCATTCACATTTTGCTTGTTCAACCACTCAATAATTGGCTCAAAGTACTTCATGAGTGAGCTGGCATTTAATTTATTAGTGCCTATAGCATCCTGGAGCACAACTGGCCAGCTTTCAGATGAGCCGGCCTGAAGGACTTTCCTGGAGGGATAAGAGTGAAATTGCATTGCATCTTTATTTTTTCCTTCATAAGCCATTAATTATAATCCTGGTATTTAACTTGAAGGTATAATCAGCTCACTTTAAAATGGCTCCCGCCTCCGCAGACCGGTAGATGTCACATGTGTGCAAGGGACCTGTGTGCTTGGCTGCTTCGCAAAGTTTTTCATGAAACTGGAACTGAAGGATGAAACTGACAAAATATCTGCAGGGGGGAAAAGAAAAGCTTTAACTTTTGCAAATGAAGGTCGTATACCAAACAAGGTAAAAGAAAAAAAAATTAAATGACAGAAAATAATGACTATTTAGAGGATACGAATTATGTAAATTATGTGTTTGAGGCCACACATATGAAAGCTCTGCAATCTTTTTCTGTTAAAGTAACTGTGTCTGTGATTTTTATTTCCATCTCCTAAATGAAACCAGATGGAGTCAGAGGATTTTCTCATACCACCCCAGCTTCTGCTACATTTCCTGCTATTGTAGGCCCGTAGTATTGTTTTAAAACCGCAAGAAAGTGCCGCACACAATACCATACTTTCAGCTTGTCAGGCATTGTTGCATGTTCACTGCCTTTACTTCAGCCACAGAGTTGCCCTTCACACAATACCTATTATTAAGGCACTAATACAGTACTGTGCAAAGTCTGCACACATGGAAATGCAGCACACAAGGCAAAAACATAGTTTGTGTGATTCGAACAATGAAAGTCAATATTTAATATGATCGTCTTTATTCTTCAACACAGCCTGAACACAGAAGTCTTCAGGAATAGTTCTCCAAACTTCTTCTTGAGAGACATTCAAAGCTCCTTTTTGGATGTTGGCCGCCTTTTGTTCTGTTCTCTGTATAGATGATCCTACTCTGCTTCAATAATGTTCATGTCCGGACTCTGGGGAGGCCGATCCATGACTGATCTTGTTCCATGTTGTGGTTTTTTTCTATCCCGGTACACTTTTAATGTACTGGCAGTGTGTTTGGGATCACTGTCATGCTGAAAATGTAAGTCATTGCAAATCTAACATAATATTACACGGTGGATTAAAGATTTCATAATTCCAATAATACTGACAAGATCTCCTTGTCAGACTGGCTGAAATCCAGCCCCAAACCATGACAGAGCCTCTATCGTGCTTTACAGATGGCTGTCCTGAAAATATCAATAATCCAATCAATCGTCTCCATCACAGGATGCTTACCTGATGTACGGCGTGTTCCCAGGGATGTGGTATTTTGCCCCAGCATCAAAGTGCTCCTCTGTACGCCTGGTGGGTGGGCAGATGCCTTGATATTTTGTTCTGTTAAAAGAAATAAGAGACAGGTTAATCCAGCAAGACCCCTGCTCTAATAATTACCAGTTTGTCACATGTCAGTCATTGTAATTGGCAATCGTTTCCCTCCAAGATGAATAAAGCACTAACTTTCTTGAGTCTATGCTGGTTGCCTAGCACCCAAAGATGCCTTTTGTTACTCGACTATAGGCTTATCAAGAAAACCATTCTGTCCAAACATATTTCACAAGCAATTCTTTTAACTTGTACAACAGTTTCTATGCATAACCTCCTACCTGAGATACCACCAGTCAGCATTGTAACGCTCCGGAGGGGTCTTTCCACTAAAGACATCCCATCTCCAGAGGTCAATAAGGTAGCCAAAGGGAAGGAAGGCTATCTTCTCCAGAGCCATTTTTAGCAGGTAGTTGGTGTCAGTTTCTAGAGAAACACAAAGCGTCATTTAGTAAAACCAGACAAACAAACAAACAAATAGGATAAGAAAGATATTGATATAAGAATTCATCTCAGTTGTCTGAGTGTATAAAAATCGGGATTTTATTACACTTCTGGTATTGGAGTCTTGGGGATAAATTACACAGTGTTGCAGTGTTGCTTCTAAAAGATGCCCTTATACGGAAGCCTTCTTAGTTATGGTACTGAAGCCCACCAGAAGGGATGTTGGTGGTATGGAAAGGTTTTATTTCTGTGTTCATGCTATTACCGATGTCAGATGTCACAGATTCCAGAAGATTAATGGTTTCCAGATGCTTGGGCGTAGAAACCGAAAGGGACAAAACATCACCGATAGCCTCGTGAAAACCAGGGTTGGCTCCACTGCGGAAGCCCATAGGCTTGTCCTTGTACTGCAGGTAATACTGAATATGTCCCATCTCATGGTGTACAGTGAAGAGCTGTTCCATCGTGACTGTGGTGCACTGCTTAATTCTTAAATAGGGAATGCAATGTGAATAGAATTTTATGTTTTATTAGCAATGAAAAATATGTGAAGCACAACTAAAATTCATTTTACCTGAAGTCCTTGCGATTGTAAAAGTCCCAGGCAGACGCGTGGCACACCACCTCTCGACCCTGAGGCTTAACCAGCATGGATCCCTCCCAGAACTCCTCAGGCATCCTCTCCAAACCCAGAGAGGTGAAGAACTCCTCGGCCACACGAAACATGTGTGTGGCGTTATAGCCCTGCGAAGTGGAAACAATCAGGCTAGTCGCAATTAATGCTGTTTGACAAAATTATTTGAATTGCAGTGAAAGCTTGATGGTCTGGAAGAACCAGAGAACGTTCTTTCCCCTCCTCCTTTAACCTAATCTAGTTCCATAAAAGCTTCCCGTCCTACTTACTTGTCTGACCATTTCATCAGTCACATCAATGTTAGGTTTGTCAGGAAATGGGATCATCATATCATAAATGTTGTTCCAGGTCTGGGCCCACATATTTCCTGGGGGTGAGGAGGAAAACACACTTAAGCAACAGTTCTGACTTACTGTGTTGTGGACCACTCACAAGCACTGTAGGAAATGCCTGCTGCAGCATGTTTATGCACAGCAGTGAGATAAGAGCATTATACTACTCCCATGGTGTGCCTGCATCCTAATTCTCTGATCTTATATTGGCCATGGCATATGTGTTTACTACAGATGATTAAAAATTACTGTTTATGTTAAAGACATTAATGTTAAAAATAAATACATCGTAATAAATTACAAATTAAAGACCACCCTGCCCTTTCTCATTTTTTGCTATATTTTTTTGGCCAACCAACTCCTAAGTAATGCATGCATGTACATGTAGCTCATATTGGATGGATACTGCATGCATTTTACCTAGCAAGTGAGCAGGGATAGGTCCTTTAAGGTTGATGTATTTGGGGCCATACTGGTTGTAGAGCTGGCGGCGCACAAAGGCATGCAGATTCAGGTAGAGCGGCTCAATGGTCTTGTAGATTTCTTCCAAGTCCTGCCTAAAAGTTTCAGTCTCATACCAAGAGCGCCAGTCATCTCCAGTGTCCTGAAATCCTGAACAGGGCAAAAATGTTAATGTGGTCATTTCTACTTCTGTGTCCTCACTCTGCTTTGCTTCTTCTTCCCTCCATTAGGAATCTCCTGCTCGATATCAACAGCTAGAAAGGAGTACTTACCATCAGCTCGCGAGGCTTTGTTGCTGAGCCCCACAAAGCTTGGATAGTACTGTTTGAGTGGCACGCCTGACGCATTGTGCCAGCCCTCCCAGGCATACAGCAGCGTCTTGTAGCTCCTGGAGTTAGCCATGATCTTTGTGAGCTCTTTAAAATAGAAATGCAAAAAGATGTGGAAAAAGTGTTACAATCAGGAAGATGCTAATCCGGTGCATTACACTCAAAAGCTTCAGGTTTTCCTGAACACATGGTGATGTGCTGGTGGTTAGATTTCTGTCTGCTCGCGTTATCACAGCAGGAAGACTTGTGATAACTCAGTGTTATTTTGACAATTACTTAAACCAACAATTTTCTTCAAAATCCCAGAGAGAGGAAATGAAGGTTAGGAAAAGGTGAGGTGAGCTGCACAGAAAATGGCAGGGAAAAGCGACACCTGGAAGTTTTTGTTATGATAGAGACAGTAGTTTTTTTTTGAGTGGAATGCATCATGGAGTAACCCAAGATGGATGATTTCCAAGAATAAGAAACCAATAACAGGGACTGCACCTTAATGAACGCATTTACTTATACAAACAAAAAAATTGTAGCAGAACTGATTGGTTTTGCACTCTTGCCTCACTGTTACTTTATGAAGTTTTTGCCAGCAAAGCACAAAGGACTATTGTTCACAATTAACACTGCTGAAGTTAAAAGCTACCCATGTGTTTTTTCTCTAGATTTTCACTCAAAATAACCACAGCACTTCCCCCGGAGACCTCCCTGAAGTGAATATCCCCATCCTGCTACTTTTAAAAGCTGATAAGATCTTAATCGCTTAAAAGTGTTTTCTTCCCCGGGCATCGTTGACTTGTTCATATTCTTTAACACTGCCTTGTTTCGCCTTGAACATCTTAAAAATTCTTGCATCATATCATTTGCTTGTCTTGTTTGATCTTCAAAACTGAGCATTTATTATAGTGAACTCACCAGGTTCCAGACTCCAGCTGATGTTTGGCTGTGGGTGCACCTTAGATGTCGAATAAATATTGTCCATGGTGCTCAGAATGGTGTTATACTGTAGATAATTTTTTTTAAAAAGATACAAAAGAGTTTAGCAGTGTCACAAACATGGTTACCGACTTGTTAAATATCTGACAGACAAACCTCCTCTCTTTCTTTCGGGAGAAGGTTGGCAGCACCGAGTAGCATGATCTTTTCCATCAATTTTTTGTCTTTAGGGTCAGGAAGGGTGTCGAGAACTCCAGAAGAGAAGACCTGCTTAGCCTTGATCCCCCATGCCTCCACGAATGCCTGTTCTTCAAGAGATGCACTTACCTAAAGACAAAACAAGGTAGACGTAAATGATACGGCTACTAAATATTTTAAACAGTGCATTGATAGGTCTCTCAAGAGGTAGCAATAAATAATAATTATCAATAATGTTTATGGCATGTGTTTTTTTAAACCATGAAAAAGCCAAAGGTGCAGGATCATTCTTTTTTTTTCCTTTCTTTTTTTTTTGTAAATATTTGAATTATTGATATCTGTCAAGAGCATAAGTGAACACTTGAGAAAACTCAGACTTGGTGAAAGTCTCTGTTGAGCTGTACTGTAGGAACTAGCTGTTGGCACAAAGTCATACGGGGTTGGACTCTTATTATCAGCTTGTTATAACACATGCCAGTTTTTTGTGAAGACTGTCATCCTCCAGAAAATGAAAGGACGGATCAGTTTTACAAGCTCCTATTATAGACCAGAGTGCACTTTCAAAGCAATGTAACTGCCAGCATCCGTGTAAAACATATCTTATGCAACGCGGGTGTCTTTCTTCATCTTGCATCATGAGTCTGCAATTCATTTTTCCGTGGACCCACACGAGAAACTGGGACTGTTGTGGAGGGCTGCACCAACTCAGTAGGACTGAGTCTGGCTTATCGGTGTGGCCCTCCATAACAGTCCCAGTTTCTCGTGTGGGTCCTCGGAAAAAAATGTATTGCCCAAGCAGCACAACTACAGTGGCATACTGAAATACGCAGTCAAACTACTGAGCCTGAACTAAAAAGTGACTCCCACATAAAATAAATAAATATTTATGTTTACAATCTATCATGAACAATAAGCCTCAGAAGAATGGATGCACTCAAGGCCGCTGTGCCATTCAACACTCATTTGCTCCTCTATAAACTGTGCATCTTATATGCACCTCTGATTTTTTTTGTAAAGAATTCCTTTAATGGTGTTGCAGCTTTTTATTATTTGTAGTAGGTGTAGAGAAAATCAGACTAGCTTCTATAAGTATGAAAAAGATTACAAAATAATTGCACACGCATATTGATGCAACCATTATTTGCGCCTCACACATGCTGACAGAACAGTAGCTTCTGTAAGCCTTTCTTATCTGCTTCTTTAGCAGCCTTCCCTAAAATAACAGGCTGCAGGAGAAGGAAAAAAACAAAGAAATGGTGTGGCTGAGAAGCATTAACTCTGATCTTTGTGCTCTACCTCTCAATCTCTATTTTTCGCAATCATTTTCTGTCTGTAAGCTTGCACTCAATTTCTGCTACATTTATATATTTTCTACTAGTAATAAATTAGTTTACAAATTTAAATTCAATTTTACCTTTTGGAATGAGCTGTCTCACCTATTATTAGCATTTAAACTGATTACAGAAATACAGACTTTACATTTCAATTTTTTAAAGATATTTTTAAAACATCTGCATCTCAAAAAACACTAATGTCCAAAAAAAATGTGCACTAAGTTATGCAACATTTTCTATAATATGAACACATACAAGTAGCATTGAAAAAAAGAAGCTCTGTATGTTTGTAATGAAATGGATGCCAAAGCCTCTGATTTTGACATCTGCTGATATCTAACTTTTTTTCCTATTTGATCCTCTCCACGTACAAAAGTTTAACTTGCAATGACAATCACCTTTGCATCCATTGAAGCGACAAGTAAAGTGTGTTTATGCACATATTTGCTTTTTGTGAACGAGCAGTGTGCAAATATAACTTTTCAAAATATTTAACTGCACAAGATTCGCTGAGCAGCCCATATCGCAAAATGTCTCTGTCAAGCTGACTGGTTACCAGATTAGACGGAGTTCTATGCTCAGATTCACTTTGATCCTTCTTTAAAAAAAACTCAGAGGAGGAAAATATGCTCACGCGCAGCATGTGCGAGGCTGCTTGTCTTTCACCTTCCATCACAAAAGCAGGCTGCGGAACAAAACACATTCTGTAGATTGACCCTGTTCAAGGAGTTCAGTGTGGGACACCTGTTGTGTGTGTGTTTGTCAGGGACGTAGTGTTCAAAGCCTAGATAGTTTACCAAATTCCTGTTTCAACAGCTGTCCAACAGGACTTGGATGTTTGACTATTTCATGGGTGTGATTTTTCCACACCGCAGCAGCTTTGTTGGTTTCTGACTCCAGTCTCACTGTACTTTTCTGCTGCCTTACTGGCTTTATCGTGTCCCTAAGCTTTTAATGCAACTGTCTCTCAAACCTGTGGTAACATGCAGTTTTAGAACAATTGCAATCTGATATTAACGTGTCGCAGCTCCCTTCTAAGAAACACATTTTGAAATTGCTTTAAAAAGGCATTTTACTGGCTGCAAATATTGCCACAACGGGCTATAAAGACTACTGGTGTGTGCAAAACTACATTTAGTAGAGAGTGCTACCATAAGGACAAAATACTTCAAGCAGAAGAATCATAAAGCAAACAGTTACTCGAGAAAAAAGGCCAACATAAGAGCAGGCGAGACCCATTAGAATTATATTTTAAAGACATTCACACCACAGGCATTCAGATCTCATTTATTTTCCAGTAAAGCGCAAGCAGAGTTGGCTGCGTTGGGAGGAAACTGAGCATGCAATGCTGGAGAGAGATGAATAGTAGTAATCTCCAAGTCAAGCAGAGCTGAGTTCCCCAGAAAACTCTGCATTTCTGGTGACAAGATGCTAGTACTGACAAGAGTGATGTACAGTGGACAATGAAACATCAGCATGAGAGCAAGAGTTGGCCACCGAGTTGTCTTGTGAGCTCGAGACTGCAGATGTCTTACCTGAAGCTTTGAGTTGTGGTCTGTTATGTTGGTGTTGTAGTTCCAGCTGGCAGAGACACTGTGGAAAAACACCTCCTCGGCGGTGCTGTTGTAGTCACTGAGGAACCTTTGTGCATCACTGATGGTGTCTGAATATTCCCCAGGCAGCCAGCTTTCTGGCAGAGCCTCAGATTGCCCAAAGACTGGCAGCAGCAGCAGTACTGACCACAGAAACCTGTCCAAACCAGTACCCATGGCTAGCCCCCACCAAGACACAGTGGAAGAAAAAGCTGTGAAGTGAGGTAGTTGAGTGGAAGGGCTAAAAATACACTTGCTTCAATGAAGTGAGAGTACACCTTCCCCCTGAAGCTGTTGTCTCATCCACTCCTTCACTCGTCCCTTCTTTGCCTCCCAGCCTGGCTGCTGGTGAAATGCACAGGAGTCAACGCAAGCTTCTTTTTAAGTGCCAGTGTAACCCAGCCCACATTTCCCTGCAGCCTTCCCTCTTACTACTTTACACCACTGAACAAAGTACCCCATACACCCCCTTCCTCTGTAATTTTCTCCCTTCCCTTGTTTCCGTTTCTGTTCACCAGCCTGAGAGGATTTGGATGGCTGGCTGATCAGAAGTTTCGGTAACAGAGCAAGATGAGATACAGACTATGACACACTGGTGCAGTGTGCCTGCCTGCTTGGCAGTGGCTCCTCACTAACCAGCAGTGGAGTGTCTGGGAGGGACTCCACATACTTTGCTCTCAGTTTCCTCCTTTAGCTCAGTCAGGAGGGGGAGTTATAAAGACAGGGCAAATGAAAGAGGGGATAAGGGAATGAAGCTGGGGGGTGGGGGGATGGCAGGACTCTGGAGAAAAGGACTGAGAGATCAGCAGAAAAAGGAAGCAAGTAACAAATAAATGGTGAGCAACTTCAGTTGAATATTGTGGTCAGTGTGCATCATGATCATTATGTTCTTGGTTCCCACACATTCATAACGCCACTGTTTAGATTACCTAGAATGAGGATGTTTACACCACTCAGGCTATGTGACACAACTGCAGTTAAGTGTACAGTCCCACTATAATGTAGCATGTAACAAGCCTTATTTCACTGGCTGTTGCACAGCAACCGTCAGAGCAATTTGTGCAAAACCATAATAGTGGAAGCTTATTCAGTAAAGGGGAAATATTCTGAGACATTTCTTTTCTCTAAAATAAGAACCATGTGCACGTGTTCCTGCCATAATTGAGTAGACAAACCAAATTCACTGAGTTTTTCTTCATCCCAAGCCAAGCTGCTACAGTATTTCACTTCCCAGTAATTCCCTGACAAAGCCATTTGAATAAAATTACAGTACACACAGCATTCAATGAGCAGAGTAATGTGAAATCATCTACAGCTTATAAATACCTAAGAAACAAGACAAAAACTATGTTTGGCATTCTTAACCCTGTTTACAGCCCAATACATACATACATGTATTTTCACTGCCTTTATTAGACCTTCAAAGTGTCATTTAATGCTGTGTGAAGAAGACGGGGTAGGATCCAACATGCAGGAGACTGACAAAAACAGGAACTCAGGAATACAAACTGACAGAACACACAGTAGAGGGATGAAGGAGATTATGACACTAGAAAGAGATTGATACAGACTATCTATATACAAAAGGGAATCGTGGCAAAGAGGAAACACCTGGGGAACACAGCTGAACATAATCTAACTGCACACACGTGACTATCAAAATAAAACAGGAAGTGACCAGCACACTGAGACTGAAACAAAGACACATGAACTTGACAGAAAAAAGCAACTACAAAGACAAAACTGACTAAACACGGGAGATAACATAGAAATGCAGATTAGGCATGGGGGGGAAACAGATGGGCAGGAAAAACTTAATAACTAACAAGATCAAAATGAAAACATAATTTAAGCAAATGTAAAATCCAAACTGAAAACTACAATGACAAAACACAGGATCATGACACAAGGCTGAAGAAGCCAAAGAGGTAATGCTGGGTGAGAGGGTGTGGAGAGGATGGGGGTATGAATCAGGTATGTTAACAGTTAACAGCTGCACGAACATAAGCCGACACTCATTAACAGTCATGTTTTCCATCACCTCATGATTAAAACCTCATAGAGCTTTGGATAGCTGTCTCTTCAGGAGTCCAATGTTCCACTTTGTTCACCATATTCTTTAACTTTCTCCAAGCACTGGTTTGCGGTTTCATTTATTGTCACCAGTTTTAGCTTTAAACTGACCTCAAATTTTAAACAAACAAAAGTAATAAACTGTTCTAACTGAATCATTTTAGCTTTGTATAAATGTTTGCATTCACTGCTCTCCAACATGGTTTCAAGCATACTGCAGTCACCCTCCTATACTGCGCAGAGTTACAGGCTTGTAGCTATGTGACTCACCGTATTGCACCAGCAGGTGCATTCATTGTGTCACCAGGTATGCACAAACAAAACAGTCCCCTTAAAAGGTCAATTATGTTGCTGTTACATTCACACTTTTATGTGACATGAAGCTACATTGAGACAGTACTGAAATATGTCAGCTGGCTTTATTGCTACCAAGCAGCAGATCATTCACCGGACTTTAGTTACAATTTAAATGAGATCTTGGAAAAAAATTAATCATAGTGTTAAAAAGGGCATGTTGCTGCTTCTTACTTTTATATCATATGTGTTGGCTACGGGGGGGAAAAATGAATGGGACGGTTTTAATCAGAGTATAGTATCAAGTCAGTTCAACTTGTGGGTTATTGATCTGGTCAGTTAAGCAGCAAGGGGGTTTTAAACTGTTTCAGTTGCTTTGGTGTAAATAAAAATTAACAACAGAGTGATAACTATGAGAAAAACCCCAAAACAGCAATGGGTCAGCATTACTACTGGTAGCATGAGGTGATACCTGGAACCCACAGAGGTTGCACAGGTAGTCCAGCCCCTCCAGGATGGCACATCAGTATGTTCCATTGCTAAAAGGTTTGTTACGTCTCCCAGCACTGCCTCAAGAGCATGGAGGAGATTCTAGGATAGCTGGACAGGCCTGAAGAAGGTCCTCAACTCATCAGCAGGATGCGTATCTGCTTCTTTGTGCAAAGAGGAACATAAATAACAGGGATTTTGTATGACACAGACAGAGCCCTTAAAAATAGCTTCCAGCAGGCCACTGATGTGAGTGTCTCTGACCAAACAATCAGAAACAGATTTTAACGTGGTCTGAGGGACCTGTGCTCACCGCTCCACCGTGGAGCCTTATTGGCATTTGTCATAGGAAACAGAACTGGCAGGTCCACCACTGTCACCCTGTGATTTTCACAGATGAGAGCGGGTTCACCTTGAGGACATATGACAGATGTAAAAGGCTCTGGAGAAGCTGTGGAGAACATGCTGCCTTTAACATTATCGTTCTGGGTAAATGATGGCCACCAGGTTGCACCTCAGACTGTCCAGGAGCTGGGAAGAGATCCAGTTCATATCAATATAGATATCCAATAAGATCTGATGTCTTTTCAAAGCGTTTCTTAAGCTAAGATGTAAGCATCGCTGCTGCTGATGTTGAGCCCACATGTGAATGTGCGTTAAGTTTGAAAACCTGACATTTAAGGAAGGAAATCAGATTTTTTTTTTTTGTTTGCTTGTTTTGTTTTTGATTTGTTGTTGTTGATGTTGTTGTTTTATCATATGCACTCTAGAGTCCTGTGACAAAATGAGGGATTATGTCTTTAAGCCACTTGGGTAGCACAGGTAGTGAGTGCAGTGACTAAATGGGGCCATGAAACATCTGATCTAAACCGCCTGATCTTGTATTGCAGATGGAAGGGATCGAGTGAAGAACAACATTTTCTTAAGACACTAGTTTACTGTTTTGTTTTAAATAAGGCACCTCGATCAATCATATTTTTCTATAGGTCAAGGCATCAGTTGCTTGTTTAAGAGTCATTTATGCTTGCAGCTTATACTTCTTCATACTAACCTACGGCATCATGTACTTTGATTTATAACAGCTGTTAAAGACAGTTAGCAAAGTCATTAACCTTGATTTTAACATGACTACAGTAAATTAATAGATTAGGGTTTTAAAATGTCTAATCCTTTTATGTTAAGGGGGTTGGAGGATTGGGGGGGGATATAAAATTAATGTCTCGCCAGATGGCTTTGCTGGTGGAAATTATTGCACTCCTGCTGATAACATCTTCCCTCTGAAGCAGATAACAGCTGTAATTGAGTTGATGCTGACATTTTATTTACGAGGTAAATGAACTCTTGAGCACTTTGTGTGAGCTATAACACGTTGGCTAGCTTATTATGACTTTAGCCAGTGAAGGTAATTAACATTGAAATGACAACCGCAGTGATGATCCCTGTAACAGAAAATTAAAGCCGAACCGACTGTTAAATCAGAGCCATTCTGTCTTTGGAGCTAAGTGGGCAACTGTGTGACAGCAGTTTAGGTTGTACTGTCCTGCATGTGAATCTCCATCGATCTCACTAAGGCAACTAGAAGTCATAGATATCTACCACACCACATAGCTGATATCTTGAAAGAGCTTTTAATGTTCCTGCGCTTGGACTTGCTGACCTCTTTGAAAACGTGCGCCATATGCTGAGCACGTGCAACGACCCTGAACACTTATTTACTGAACACTTCCTAGCTGAGCTGATGGAAATCTAATCAGGTATGACGGTGAGAGACTTTTCATGTCCTCACACGTGTTTCTGATAGCATCTTGTTGTGACACTGACTGTACTTAAGAAAACCACAATCTATATAAAGTGTAAAGAAAGCTATTGTATCCTGAAATAATGACACAGCTGTGATAAGAAAAGAAATTCATCAAACGCAAAGTTCTGAGTTTTTGTAAGCCAGTGGCTCATAGGCTAAAAACTGTTTAAGACTAGGGCAGCAGGTGCCTGAAGACTAACTGGAATTGAGTTGTCAGTTGCGCGTACCCAGAGAGACAATGAAAGAGTGTTAACTGCTGCCTTTTTTGTGTGTGTCTCTGTGTGATATGTGTCCCTTTAATGCAATCTTCCTGCACTCCCTAGAACTATAATTAAATTTGGCTTTTCGTTTAATGGAAGTCTGTGAAGTGTGGAGAAACTGTGATAGCCCAGAATATCCAATCTTCACATACAGCTATACAGGCCCGGCCCTAACCAATCTGGCGCCCTAGGCAAGATTTTAGGTGGCGCCCCCCTACATCGGCAGTGTAGTGTATGTACTCACAAGAAACCGAATAGCTTTGTCTTTGACCTTTTTTTTTTTACTTAAAGAAAGCAAATTCACAATCAGAATAATTAACAAGATAAAAAAAGATATGAATAAATAAATGAATACAAAAAATAAAAAATGAATATATGAAATACAATAAATTTTACATACATAAACACAATAAAACGTGTCAACAAGTTGGATAAAATAAATTAAAAATACAATATAAATAAGGCAACAGGAAGACCGCTTGATGCTGCTGCATCATGGCTGGGTTGTGCTGCTGATGCTGCATCACTGGTGGGTTGTGCTGCTGAAGTGGAGGCAGCAGCGGTAGATGTGGTAGATGGCCCAGGGGTGGGATTTAGAAACTTCAACAGTGCATCTGAAGAGAGGAGTATGTGACACCACTGAGTATTAAAGTCTAATAATAAAAACATATGATTCCAGGAATAAAATGAAATGATATAATATAAATGAAAAACCAAAGAGATATATGTATGATGTTAACTCTTATGCAAATTAGATTAGATTCAATTTATTGTCATCATTACAGTGAAATGCTGAATAGCAGAATGCAAAGTAACAGTATAATATCATATGAGAATGTTATGTTATGATTATCTTTGACCGAATCACAGCAGTGCTCATATTAAAAAACAGCATTCCCTCTCATGTGATATTGCTTAATTAACATTAATGATGTGCACTTTAACAACTAGGCTTACAACTATAATATATACAGGGGTGGAAAAGTGACTATTACCTGCAGGGTAAACGTTAGCTAACCAGAAGGCAATAACAATGTAAACAAAAAACACCTGCTTAAAAGATGAATACAAATGAGGAATGGTGGGAAAGGTGGGAGTACTGTAATTACCTAACGTTACATTATTATTTTCCATAACAATTTAGCCCCCTCCACAATATTAACTGACGTTAAAACAGTTAACTAGCTATTTATTGATTAGCAATTAGCGAATCATGTAACATTAGCTTAATCCTAAAAATTTAGGTTACTATCACATTCAGACAAATAATTTCATGTAGGCTAACGTTACCTACCTCTGTCTTTTTCTCGTTTCTCCTCCTCTTCTTCTCTCTTTTTTCTTCCCTGGGCACCTGACAGTTTTGGCCTTTTTGACATCTTGTGTTGATTTTTTGATGTGGTGACGTCCAAAAGGAACCATGATACGGGAAGGGAGGGGGCGCACCGTGCGGGGAGGGGGGGCATAATGTTGTAACAAATAATGTTTCTATTAAATAAGCTTTACTTTGCATTTTAATTAACGTGGGATTATTTTTTGTATTTAGAAATAATAGTACCAACTTTTTTATTTTTTTTCAACATTTATGGCACTGGCGTGGCGCCCCCTGATGGACGGCGCCCTTAGCATTTGCCTATACGGCCTATGCCACGGGCCGGCCCTGCAGCTATATGTTGGAAATGTCAGCTGCTGGGCTGTATGTGTGTATCAGTGTATGCAGGCAGGTATGGCAGCGTATAGGATGACATTAAGCCAAACAAGGATGGAGTTTCTTCACTTACAATTACAACAACCTAAACTATATTTAGGCATCTGTATTATTATTATTATTCCAGATGAATCAACATTTGTCTGACTTATTCTTATTGATGAATAAAGGAATCTCTATACGTCTGTTATTCTTTCATCTGTCTCAAAGACAGTTGATCCAAACTTGGTAGGTGTAATCCTGGCATTAAAAGGAACTCTCTTTTTTTTTTTTAATGGTCAGCAAATTTTCACAGTGATGTAGTGGTTAACGCATTCAATTACATTTTATTTCTATAGCACCAAATCAAAACAACAGTAATCAACAGTAATTACGTTTTATTGTAAGGTAAAGACCCCACAATAATACAGAGAGAACCTCAACTATCAAACAACTCACTATCAGCGAGCACTTGGCAACAGCGGGGAGGTAAAACTCCCTTTTAACAGGAAGAAGCCTTCAGCATAATCAGGCTCGAGTTTCTGCTGAAGCCATCTGCAATGATTGGTGAAGGGAAGAGGGGAGGGAGATAGGACAGAAAACACACTGTGGAAGAGAGCCAGGGATTATTAATAACTAATGATTAAATGCAAAGTAGTGTATAAACACATGGAGAGTGAAGCAGAAGAAGTGAATAATGGGAGATCTCCAGTTCATGACTCAAAAAAAAGCATCAGGGGGATTTCAGGCTAGTTTACTCCTAGTACCAGTCCCAAGCAGAGATAAATAGGAGCGCTGCGTCATGAAGAGCATCTGTTATAAAAATCAGACATGGTTGTCTATCTACTGCTGCAGCCCCATGGGAAACAAGGGCCCAGCCAAAATAACCTTTCATTAAGATTCATAGAAGTATCAAAGCAGGGCATTAATCGGAGCAATGTTGCACAAAAAAAATCCTTGAGTGCAACATGAACCACATCCAGGCAATGGTTTCAACAGCTGGTAGCGATAACATGCCAACAGAAGTAAAAATAGCCCCAAAAAAGGCACCGGAGGAGAACATTGCTCCATATAAACAACGTCAAATTGAAAATATTTTTAAATGTTATGGAAACTGTTTCTTCAACCCTCATGAATACACCCAGGCATAGAATGTCAACAGAACATTTATTTTTAAAATTTTTGCTTCTGTTCAAATAAGTATGCAGCATGAACCAGCGCCAGGGACCGTAGATTTGTTCAGTTCAAGAGGCTCGATTTCACTTTTCTTGCAATTATTACAAACCTAAACTATATGACTTCTTCTTCGGGTTTGTTGATGTTATATTAGTCCCAGCATTGCTCTACACATTTGAACCTGGCTTGCTTCTACCAGGTTCTTTGATATTTAATTAAAATGACCAAGAATATATTTTTCCATGCCCTCTAGTGAATGGGATGTATTTTGAGGGACTACAAGCAATTCCATTTTAAAAAATAAACAGCTTCACACTTGAATAGTTTCACGGTGTAAACAAGACCATAAAACAGCAGTTTGTGCTGTCCTGACCGATATGGACGTTGGACTTAGATTTGAATACTACTCATTTGCAGTGGGTTGGGGTTCACTGATAAAAGCAACAGTTCAGATCTTATCAGATGGTCAAAGCTAAAGTAGCAAACTTGTTCATTACTTAACACTCTTCACACATACCTTTTCTTTTTCCAGTACCGAGAGGACTAAAGAAGCACAGTCACAACCATTAATGAACAGGTTAAAACACCACAGTTGTGCATTTAAGTTGACATAATGTCTGAGGTCAGTGAGAGTGCAGAAAGGTAAGTATAGAGTGTTTTCCCTTTCCTCGGCTGCTCTGTAGTATGTTATGTTGTGAGCCCACAACTTCTTGTCTTGGCATAGTGTGTTGGATCACTACTGCTTGTCATGACTGGGGAGCTTAGATAAAGTGCTGCTGCAGCACAAGGCACAATTTGCAGAACTGGTGTTGGCATTCATCAAACGATCAATAAAAATAAAACAAAAGAAATGAAAGATCTGCTCAACTGAAGATAAAGCCTAAAAAATCTGACCTTTGTTATTTGCCCTGTTGAAACCAATTGTATTATACCTGACATTATTTTAAGTATAATTATTTTTTATTATTTGTATTTTTGTTCATATAATGCATTTGTAGCATTCATTTCACTGTTTAGTAAATGGGTTTAAATGTTTAGTAATGCTAGCAAGCAAAAAAAGGTTTTGATCATCAGTCTATTTTATTTTATTAAAAATTAGACTTATTCAGAAACACTGCACACATATTTGAAATGTTATGCCTGACTGTAACCTGTTATTGTAATGTGATTTTCAGAATTCCCTCAAATGCCTTTATGTTCAGGTCATTCTATTGGCTTCCAAAGACAGGTCAGAGGTCAAATGGGACATATTTTAAATCTGCATACGGTGCTTTCTATATATTCCCAATGAACACTAAACTTCTGAGGCTTTTTGTCAATTTCCCACCAATACATGAGCTGACCTTGTAGACTTTACTGGATGTAAGGCAAATTTTATTTGATGGTTAACTCTACTTCCCTAAACGTTTTATCAGAATTCATTCAAAACATCATTCAAAGTTATTGTGGTTACAGACAGAATGATGGCACGCATGCACACAAACGCTGCCAAATATAATAACCAAATAAAAAGAAGAGGAAGAAATGTTCTTTGTATAGTGCTTATGAAAGCCAGCCTTAAAAAGCCCGTCCTGCACTCTTACAGATGTATTAACAACAACACATTAAGTGCTAACACGTGTTGCATCAGCTCAGGGACAACACACGTTGTGTCAGATTTGTCACACACGTGTTTATTTTGAAAGTTGTTTGAAGGTAATTTTAAGCATTTTTTACACATGTTGCGTCAAAATTCACGCAAAAGGTGTTGCACATGTGACAACACGTTTCTGTGTTACTTTTTTAAGTCCTTTCAAAGAGTGCAGAAACACAGAAAATCAAACAAATTTGGAGGGAATTTACATATCAATTAAAATATAGCCTTTAAGACTCAAGTCAAGCTAAGGATAGGAATAAGATCAAATGTCTGACAAATTAAAATAAATTAAATGATAAAGATGGAGTTCATTAATCATATGATAGCTTTGATATTGCGCTGAATATTAGTCTTGTGAAACAAATATCCAATAAAGAAATAAAGTTATCAAAAACGTCTTAACAGTCACCACTGCTCCTAATAACTCTGTAATATCAGCTAAACTGATAACTGTACACACTGTGGCAAAAATCTATTATACTAGCCAAACATAAGCATGACTTGAATTCTAGGCTCAAGTTAAAAGATAAAGAAATTTATAACCAGATAAAAAAAAAAGAAGAAGATATCTCTGGGACAATTAATCATTTTAACTTCAGTACCGTAAATGTTTATAGTTCAATTTATAATCTCATGTGCTGTGAAAGACTGAAAAAAGCAGATGCCAGTTAAAATAATGATAAAGAAAGAATACATTTATTTTGCGATGGCTCCTACTTCAGGATAAAAGTGTGATTAGGGCTTGAAGCTGCATGGAACCACATCCAAAAGGGTTTCTTTTTTTTTTTTTTTTTTCTAAATGACATCAGAAACAGCAGTATGCGACATTACGTGATGGCAGAGCTTCAGTTCATCCTTTGTCTTTTTTTTTTTTTTTTTATTAATAAATAGGACAGGGGGAATGAATGAGAGAAAGAGGGGGAGAGAAAGAAAGAAAACCAAAGGGGAGAAGAGACGGTTAGAAGGGGGGGGAAGAGAGAAAAAAAAAAAAAAAGAACTCCTGGGTCACCTGTATGGAGAAAAAAAAAAAAAAAAAAAAAAAAAAAAAAAAACAAACAGAGGAGACAGCAAACAACAAAGAGCAACATAATAATAGAGAAAACAAAGCACCATCACAATAAACTAGCTAGTCATAGACATCAATATTTACTAAATAATAAACGATATTGTGCAGCACGCAAGATAGACAGCGCACAGTGTGCTTTGAGGTAGCAGCCAAGAAAGCTTTAGTCCGCGTCTGTGAATACCCATGTGTGCATACCTGTGTGGATCAGCATGCTTGCATTCCAAAGGTTTCTCCATGTAATGATCTGCTAGGGAGTGTGGGGGGGCCACAGCCCCGTCCTCCAGGGTGTGAAGCGGGTATGGAGGAGATCAAAACTCCAGACATCCAGAGGCCCCCAGAACACAAGAGACCATGGAAGACCAACAGAGGGGCAGCCGCGCCACTGTTCCAGTAAGAGCTGAGGAGAGTCCCAGATGAGGGCTCGCCCAGCAGCCGCGGAGCAGAAGTCAGGGGGAGTTGCAGTGACGCGCCCATGAGCTCCGCCGGCCCCCAGCTGTGCCTGAGTGACCGAGCCCCAGGCCGAGAGGCCGGGGGCACCCCACCTCCAAAGGGGCCCGACCGAGCCCCAGGCCCCAGGCCCCGACAAGCGGCCGCCAAGGAGTGAGCCGGTGTGTACCCGGACGCCCACCCCCAGACACAAAGAACCACCAACACACCGACACCTGAGGGAGTCCGCCACCGGCAGGGGAAGTGGTGGTAGGTGGAGATAGGCCTCCAAACCTTGGAGGGCCTGAGGTGTCCCCAGAGAGGTGGCGTCTGATACCCAACCTGACATATAGACACAGACATACAGGCACACACAGACACAAACATCCATTCCCACCCTCATGCTCTCATATGCACTCACTCCACACTCAACCAACGTGGAGACAGACATAAAGAGACGCTGTACACACAATCACACTCCCCAAGCGTACTCTACCAACCGGGTCTAGGTACCCTTGCCCCTGGAGGGGGGAATTGCACCCAGACCCAGGTGGTGTTACCCTTTTCCCTGCGGTGGGGAGAGGCAGACCACCCCGACTCCGCAGCAGCAGGGAGGCCCCACACCCCAGACCGCAGTCGGACGGCCAACTCCTCCTACTAGCCCTCCCGCTCCAGCAGGCCGCAGAGAATGGGGGTGGGAGAAGACTCCAAACCTCCCTCCACCCGCTCATTGTAGTGTTGATGCATATGTGTTCTAAGGTGCAATTAAAACCCAGGAGGGCATGGAGCTACCTGCCAAGGAGCAGCAGGTAAGCGCATAGTCCCTCCTGCTAGCCCTCAATGACTAAGTGTATTTAAAATTGAGAGGTGGGCAACGACGTCAGGGGTGAGGTATACACCCTGATGGTAATTTGGACTCCGTAATTGTGCCCACCCCCAAGATCCTATATGTATGTGTAATGAGAGTGTGAATAATGTGAATGTCTAAGTTGTGGGATAAAATTGAGGCAGAGGCAGCCAGAAGGGGACAGGGGGGAGGGGGGGGGGGGGGGGTAGCCTCCTCTGCACCCTGGTGACATACCCCCACTCCAAGGCCCTGCATGTGTGGGTGGTTGTGGAGGAGCGGGAAGAGGGAGGCAGCTGGAGATGGGGAGGGAAGGAAGGGAGGGGCAGGTAACCCCTCCCTGGGGCCAGCTCCCCCGCTGACCCCAGTAGGCACTCCCACCCTTCGCGACCCGCCAGGGAAGGGGGGCCCAGGCCCATCAGACCGGGGCCCAGTGCAGTAGCGCCCTCCGGCTCCACAGAGCCCTGGACAGTCCACCCAACCCCACCACAGAGAAAACTGCACCCACCCCACCATCCACACATCTTCCAGACTACATAAGACGGTAAACGCCCAGGCTGAGATCTTCCTCCACCTCTCCTGTATCTCCCCCTCCTGCAGAGAGTTCCTGAAGAGAAGAAAGCTCCTGCAAGATGTGACCATCCCCCCCACCAGTTGAAGAGCCCCCCAGGCGGCTCGACGCACCGGCGGCACCCTGCTCCAGGGCCGGGCCCCCATGCACCCACCCGCCCACAACCCCGGCAACACACCAACCAGGACCCAAGCCCCCGAGGCCCGGCCCGGGCCCCAGCCCAGAGACGGAGCGCCCCCAGAACCTCACGCCCATCCCGGACCCACCCAGGGGCAGCCAGGTTGCCAGGTCAGTAACCCACGTCCGTCAGCAAATTTTATTTGATGGTTAACTCTACTTCCCTAAACGTTTTATCAGAATTCATTCAAAACATCATTCAAAGTTATTGTGGTTACAGACAGAATGATGGCACGCATGCACACAAACGCTGCCAAATATAATAACCAAATAAAAAGAAGAGGAAGAAATGTTCTTTGTATAGTGCTTATGAAAGCCAGCCTTAAAAAGCCCGTCCTGCACTCTTACAGATGTATTAACAACAACACATTAAGTGCTAACACGTGTTGCATCAGCTCAGGGACAACACACGTTGTGTCAGATTTGTCACACACGTGTTTATTTTGAAAGTTGTTTGAAGGTAATTTTAAGCATTTTTTACACATGTTGCGTCAAAATTCACGCAAAAGGTGTTGCACATGTGACAACACGTTTCTGTGTTACCTTTTTTAAGTCCTTTCAAAGAGTGCAGAAACACAGAAAATCAAACAAATTTGGAGGGAATTTACATATCAATTAAAATATAGCCTTTAAGACTCAAGTCAAGCTAAGGATAGGAATAAGATCAAATGTCTGACAAATTAAAATAAATTAAATGATAAAGATGGAGTTCATTAATCATATGATAGCTTTGATATTGCGCTGAATATTAGTCTTGTGAAACAAATATCCAATAAAGAAATAAAGTTATCAAAAACGTCTTAACAGTCACCACTGCTCCTAATAACTCTGTAATATCAGCTAAACTGATAACTGTACACACTGTGGCAAAAATCTATTATACTAGCCAAACATAAGCATGACTTGAATTCTAGGCTCAAGTTAAAAGATAAAGAAATTTATAACCAGATAAAAAAAAAGAAGAAGATATCTCTGGGACAATTAATCATTTTAACTTCAGTACCGTAAATGTTTATAGTTCAATTTATAATCTCATGTGCTGTGAAAGACTGAAAAAAGCAGATGCCAGTTAAAATAATGATAAAGAAAGAATACATTTATTTTGCGATGGCTCCTACTTCAGGATAAAAGTGTGATTAGGGCTTGAAGCTGCATGGAACCACATCCAAAAGGGTTTCTTTTTTTTTTTTTTTTTTCTAAATGACATCAGAAACAGCAGTATGCGACATTACGTGATGGCAGAGCTTCAGTTCATCCTTTGTCTTTTTTTTTTTTTTTTTATTAATAAATAGGACAGGGGGAATGAATGAGAGAAAGAGGGGGAGAGAAAGAAAGAAAACCAAAGGGGAGAAGAGACGGTGAGAAGGGGGGGGAAGAGAGAGAAAAAAAAAAAAAAGAACTCCTGGGTCACCTGTATGGAGAAAAAAAAACAAACAAACAAACAAACAAAAAAAAAAAACAGAGGAGACAGCCAACAACAAAGAGCAACATAATAATAGAGAAAACAAAGCACCATCACAATAAACTAGCTAGTCATAGACATCAATATTTACTAAATAATAAACGATATTGTGCAGCACGCAAGATAGACAGCGCACAGTGTGCTTTGAGGCAGCAGCCAAGAAAGCTTTAGTCCGCGTCTGTGAATACCCATGTGTGCATACCTGTGTGGATCAGCATGCTTGCATTCCAAAGGTTTCTCCATGTAATGATCTGCTAGGGAGTGTGGGGGGGCCACAGCCCCGTCCTCCAGGGTGTGAAGCGGGTATGGAGGAGATCAAAACTCCAGACATCCAGAGGCCCCCAGAACACAAGAGACCATGGAAGACCAACAGAGGGGCAGCCGCGCCACTGTTCCAGTAAGAGCTGAGGAGAGTCCCAGATGAGGGCTCGCCCAGCAGCCGCGGAGCAGAAGTCAGGGGGAGTTGCAGTGACGCGCCCGTGAGCTCCGCCGGCCCCCAGCTGTGCCTGAGTGACCGAGCCCCAGGCCGAGAGGCCGGGGGCACCCCACCTCCAAAGGGGCCCGAGCGAGCCCCAGGCCCCAGGCCCCGACAAGCGGCCGCCAAGGAGTGAGCCGGTGTGTACCCGGACGCCCACCCCCAGACACAAAGAACCACCAACACACCGACACCTGAGGGAGTCCGCCACCGGCAGGGGAAGTGGTGGTAGGTGGAGATAGGCCTCCAAACCTTGGAGGGCCTGAGGTGTCCCCAGAGAGGTGGCGTCTGATACCCAACCTGACATATAGACACAGACATACAGGCACACACAGACACAAACATCCATTCCCACCCTCATGCTCTCATATGCACTCACTCCACACTCAACCAACGTGGAGACAGACATAAAGAGACGCTGTACACACAATCACACTCCCCAAGCGTACTCTACCAACCGGGTCTAGGTACCCTTGCCCCTGGAGGGGGGAATTGCACCCAGACCCAGGTGGTGTTACCCTTTTCCCTGCAGTGGGGAGAGGCAGACCACCCCGACTCCGCAGCAGCAGGGAGGCCCCACACCCCAGACCGCAGTCGGACGGCCAACTCCTCCTACTAGCCCTCCCGCTCCAGCAGGCCGCAGAGAATGGGGGTGGGAGAAGACTCCAAACCTCCCTCCACCCGCTCATTGTAGTGTTGATGCATGTGTGTTCTAAGGTGCAATTAAAACCCAGGAGGGCATGGAGCTACCTGCCAAGGAGCAGCAGGTAAGCGCATAGTCCCTCCTGCTAGCCCTCAATGACTAAGTGTATTTAAAATTGAGAGGTGGGCAACGACGTCAGGGGTGAGGTATACACCCTGATGGTAATTTGGACTCCGTAATTGTGCCCACCCCCAAGATCCTATATGTATGTGTAATGAGAGTGTGAATAATGTGAATGTCTAAGTTGTGGGATAAAATTGAGGCAGAGGCAGCCAGAAGGGGACAGGGGGGAGGGGGGGGGGGGGGTAGCCTCCTCTGCACCCTGGTGACATACCCCCACTCCAAGGCCCTGCATGTGTGGGTGGTTGTGGAGGAGCGGGAAGAGGGAGGCAGCTGGAGATGGGGAGGGAAGGAAGGGAGGGGCAGGTAACCCCTCCCTGGGGCCAGCTCCCCCGCTGACCCCAGTAGGCACTCCCACCCTTCGCGACCCGCCAGGGAAGGGGGGCCCAGGCCCATCAGACCGGGGCCCAGTGCAGTAGCGCCCTCCGGCTCCACAGAGCCCTGGACAGTCCACCCAACCCCACCACAGAGAAAACTGCACCCACCCCACCATCCACACATCTTCCAGACTACATAAGACGGTAAACGCCCAGGCTGAGATCTTCCTCCACCTCTCCTGTATCTCCCCCTCCTGCAGAGAGTTCCTGAAGAGAAGAAAGCTCCTGCAAGATGTGACCATCCCCCCCACCAGTTGAAGAGCCCCCCAGGCGGCTCGACGCACCGGCGGCACCCTGCTCCAGGGCCGGGCCCCCATGCACCCACCCGCCCACAACCCCGGCAACACACCAACCAGGACCCAAGCCCCCGAGGCCCGGCCCGGGCCCCAGCCCAGAGACGGAGCGCCCCCAGAACCTCACGCCCATCCCGGACCCACCCAGGGGCAGCCAGGTTGCCAGGTCAGTAACCCACGTCCGTCAGCAAATTTTATTTGATGGTTAACTCTACTTCCCTAAACGTTTTATCAGAATTCATTCAAAACATCATTCAAAGTTATTGTGGTTACAGACAGAATGATGGCACGCATGCACACAAACGCTGCCAAATATAATAACCAAATAAAAAGAAGAGGAAGAAATGTTCTTTGTATAGTGCTTATGAAAGCCAGCCTTAAAAAGCCCGTCCTGCACTCTTACAGATGTATTAACAACAACACATTAAGTGCTAACACGTGTTGCATCAGCTCAGGGACAACACACGTTGTGTCAGATTTGTCACACACGTGTTTATTTTGAAAGTTGTTTGAAGGTAATTTTAAGCATTTTTTACACATGTTGCGTCAAAATTCACGCAAAAGGTGTTGCACATGTGACAACACGTTTCTGTGTTACCTTTTTTAAGTCCTTTCAAAGAGTGCAGAAACACAGAAAATCAAACAAATTTGGAGGGAATTTACATATCAATTAAAATATAGCCTTTAAGACTCAAGTCAAGCTAAGGATAGGAATAAGATCAAATGTCTGACAAATTAAAATAAATTAAATGATAAAGATGGAGTTCATTAATCATATGATAGCTTTGATATTGCGCTGAATATTAGTCTTGTGAAACAAATATCCAATAAAGAAATAAAGTTATCAAAAACGTCTTAACAGTCACCACTGCTCCTAATAACTCTGTAATATCAGCTAAACTGATAACTGTACACACTGTGGCAAAAATCTATTATACTAGCCAAACATAAGCATGACTTGAATTCTAGGCTCAAGTTAAAAGATAAAGAAATTTATAACCAGATAAAAAAAAAAGAAGAAGATATCTCTGGGACAATTAATCATTTTAACTTCAGTACCGTAAATGTTTATAGTTCAATTTATAATCTCATGTGCTGTGAAAGACTGAAAAAAGCAGATGCCAGTTAAAATAATGATAAAGAAAGAATACATTTATTTTGCGATGGCTCCTACTTCAGGATAAAAGTGTGATTAGGGCTTGAAGCTGCATGGAACCACATCCAAAAGGGTTTCTAACTACGTCTGTCAGGGTCTCCTCACAAGACCTTAGCAGCAAGAAAGCTCGATTATCACAGAGCTGTTTTGTCAAATTAGAACCATCCCTGTGTTGGTGGCAGTAAAGCAAATGCTCCTGGTACAGACGCACCTTTCCACAGCCTCTTGATGTTTCTTGTTAACTGTAATTTTTTGTTTTTATTAACTCAGTAGCTGGTCTGCAGCTTTCCTCAATGAACTCCGGGGAACTGTATCAAGCGCCATGGTAGGTAATCGTGATTAAGATTCAAATACAGTCCAAATGTCAAACTCATGGTACCACTAGGGGAAAGTCAGGGGATTCTTATGATGCCTCTAGGGATCGTCTACAAATGTTAAAGCAGTGAATCCAGTAGTAGGAAATATTTCAAGTGACGTGTCAGAAATAATTTGAAGTGAATGGGTGATCAGAACAAGACAACATAAGGTTTTTACATATATCTTGCAGTATTATGATGATTCATACTCTCTCTCTTTACTGTTTAGATAAAAGGCTGTAATCAAACTCAAAATAACTGGAGTTAAGGTCAGTTCTTCTTGTGGTTTATCGCATGGCCCCAAAAAGGGCATAAGCATGTAAACCAACGCAAAGTTGTTGGAAACCTGGAGTCAGGGACTTGTGAACTTTTACCCAGAACTCAAAGAAGGATGTTGGGGAATTGAATGTGTTTATACAGGATATGTAAAACAATGCAATGTATTTAAACTTGGCGAAGCGTTTGGCAATTATGTAAGAACCTAATTGCAAAAGTCATCATCTCTCTGGTTATACTTACCTGAATTTATCATTAAAAAAATACCTGCTTTCCACAGATTGCATCCAAACGTGTGGAGCGACGATCATCATCCTCACCCCCACCGTTGTTATCACTGCAGAGGGCAACCGCCGTCGACAGACCTTGAGTTATTTTATTTAGACTACACTGACCTCTAGTGGACTTAACGAATAATACAAGTGACTTTCATCCGGGCTCCTTAAAACCTGCAAAATTATTTTAAATTATTTTATCAAGCAAACTATGGGACGTGTAAAACATTAACCCCACCAAAAAATAAATGTAAAAAATGGTGTGTTTTTTTGTTTGTTTGTTTGTTTCTCGCGAGACAGATGTTGCTTAAGCAGTCCTAGTCGAGACCTCACTTGTTAGCCCTGCCCTGGGACCAGCTGCTCTAAATTCTGTACCCTGCAGTATTTTTCCGCGTTCCCCACCGACCTCACATTCCCCAGCCTCGGCTGCCTCTTTCCAGAAAACTTTTTCCATCTTCATCAGATACTAACAAGTACACTTAAAGGTTTTACGAGGCTTTTTTTCAGCGACACCCATGGGAGAAATGACGGAGGAAAAGAATTGTTCGGAACTTATTACTCAGATATTACAAGAGGCGCCGGCTGCCAGGAAGGACCTTGTTGATAACTGCAGCAACCTCCACCGAGTGGCAGATTACTGCGATAACAATTATGTTCAGGTGAGTAATGCCCCCACTCCCAAAAAAGGGCCACAAGGGCTATATAAACAAAACAGTTTTCATAGGTTTGCATGTTTAGATCTTTTATAATCATCATCATCATCTTCATTTTAATTAATTTTTAAACAATTCAGGCAGAAGATCAATCCAAGGCGGTTGAAGAGATCAAGGTTTTGGTGAACCAGTCGCTGGCCAGTGTGACCTATCAGATTAACAATGTGGCCAGCTCTGTGCTGAGACTGCTGGACTTACAGGCCAGGCAGATTAAAGACATGGAGTCCTCCATCAACCTGCTGTCACTGGTAAATAGCCATATATTTTTAGTACAGTGCTAGCTGCATGTATGTGAAACTGGTCATTTACAATGTAACATTTCTGCTTAAAGCCACAGAGTAACTTTGTCAGAGGTTCTCAGAGGAACAAGTGATGTGATTGAGAGTTTTTGCATCTTTCTGACTGAAGCTGTTTCCACTGTGCTTTGCAGGATGCAGCTATCCACTGTGAAAAGGTGGCCAGGAGAGAGATCGGTGTGTTCACTACCCCCAAAAATAAGACTTTTTCCAAGCCTATGACCCCACCAGCTTCAGGCAAGGAGCCTAAGGAAGCCTACTCAAGGGAGCCAATCTCGTACTTCACACTGGACAACATAGGACACAGTTTTCAGGTAAAGAAAAATCTGATAGGCTTGTCTTCCTTCTTATTAGATGAAAGCTTTATAGAAAAATCATCTCTGTTTTCCCGGTATGGTACATGTTATATGTGGAGAAGTTCTGTGGCCTTCATTTTTCTTCACTCCACAGGTCACTGAAGCGCCCAGAAAGAGAGCAGGAACTGCAGACAGCATACAGAGCGCTGCAGACACCTCTTTGTACGTAGACCCTTCCTCTTTGTGGCTAGTTTTTTATGGAAACACTGACATAATTGTTTTAATTAACACCCTTAACTTAATGAAAATTAACTATTATGATATGGAAAAAGGTGGTATGTTTGTGGGGTCGTTAGCACTGTCACATCACAGCAGTAATGTCCTGGGTTCACTGTGAGGTCCTGGGTGTGAGTGGTCTCTGTGAGCACCAGTGCACCAGCACTAGTCTCCTTCATGGTCATGAGTGGCGTTCATGTTTCCAACTTCTTCTAAATGTCTTTATTTCACAAATGTGGACTGTTCCATTATAAAACACAGTTTCGCTGTCAGGTTATCAGTAGTGCTCATGGTGTTTATGTCTTGTCTACAGCTCCAGTCACGGCATCGCTGTGCCACCACCCTCAGTCCCCACCAACAACAGCCTGCCTCCTCCTCCTCCGGCCTCTTCAGCCTGTTTGGACCCCGACCTGCCTGCTCCCCCGCCGCCTCCCTCTTTCTCCATGGACACTGACCTCCCCCCTCCGCCCACCTTCCCCTCGCTCACAGATCTCCCCCCGCCTCCCCCTTCACCTCCCCCTCCACCAGCTATAAGCCCGTCAAGCACCTTCCCGTCGCCACCTCGTCCCGTATCTGCAGGTTCCCCTCTTCCTCCTCCGCCTCCTCTTCTGTCAGCACCACATCTCAACACTGGCACCTCTGTTAATGTGCCGCCACCGCCGCCCCCACCTCCCCTAAGACTGTAACATTACAGTGTGTCTTGTACTTGGTAGAATAACTTCTCATATTACTTGCAGTTACTCAGACTGTGAACAAGGACGTGAGATCAACATTCATTTTGTTTCGTTTTTTAGCTTGAGAGCTTGCAGTGGTTTACGGCCTGTTGAATGGCAGTTCTGTTGGTACAGACAGCCGCTCTACAGATTCCTCCAACATGTCTCAACAACACCTCGACTGCATTCCTTAAAAACAAGCTGAAACAGGGATTCTTGCTCTCCCTTGTCTGCTTATCCCCCCCACCCCAAAATGTGATTTCCTTTCCTTATTACACCTGCATATTGTTACCTTTAATGGCAGTGGACTTTAGCCCAGCGCAGCTGTCAATATACTGTGTAGCAAGAGCATAACTGATGATAAGTTGCGTCAATAGCTCCAATCTAGGTGATTTCTGCTTCTTAAACAAGGCTGTACATTGATATAAGTCAACATTCTGCTTAACCTACATATAGCTGAAGGTAAGCTTTATTTTAAAAATGGAAATAATTTGATGAATCTATTAGTAATGGATTTTGTTTAGCGAGGCCCATATCACGAGGAGAAGCCACACTCAGCCTGTGTCATTACATGTCATTCAAAATGAAAAATAAATGTTTTGTAATTGTCCTCCACTTTGTTTGATCCAAATTTTGTTGAGGTTTAATTTTGTACCGAGGTGTGATATAAAGTGTGTTAGCAACAATTAAACGTTTGTGTTAAATGAAGTTTTAACGTAAATGTTGATTAGCTTTACCTTAAACAACCATCGCCAAGAGTTTATAATATGTGCTGTGACTAAGGTGTAATTCTCCTGTAACTAAATCAGTGTTTTTTATTTTAAATCATAATGTAATTATATCAAGCTTCAAATGCTTAAAGGTAGGAATAACAGAATAAAATAGGCGGGCAACAACTCAGGTTTTTACAGGAAACAAAGAAATTATGTGGTAAATAAATGTTACGGTAAATAAATGTATGTACTGCATAAGTAATTTAAAGTAGTGTAAAATTTCATTGTCATTTTGTGGAATAGCAAACACTATACTCATGCCTTATTTCATGGGGCGTTGAATTGCCTTTTTACATTTTTATTTAATACTCAATATGTTGATGTGCATGATGGATGTTCTCTAAGTCAGCTGTTCTTTTACATGCCTATGTGACCATATAATGATAGAGCCAAGTCATCACTGTTTAAACATAACTTTCTAAATACAGGAAATGAGTGCTTCCTGTACCCAGCTTTAAGTATTTGTAGGTAAATGTATTTCATTGTAATTTTAAGTAAAATACATTAAATTCCTTGTAGTTACAGGGAAATTATACCTTAAGTTGTAGGCCATATTATATAAAGTATTTCCAGGTTTCTTTTTTGTTGTAGTCTGACAGTAGAAGAAGATAAAAATCTACCTTTGAACCTCTCCTTAGTAACACTTAGATAGTGAACACCTGATTGCATAACATCCATAAAGAAGAGTTAAGTTCATAAAGTTAAAAATGAGATTGAAAATGTATTTATTTTTTGACAAGTGCTCTTTTTTCTTAAACCTTACTTAGGTTTAAAGAAAAATCTGATGGACTTTCTTATTTTTTTGTAAGTATTTCTTTCCAGGGCAAGATTGATACAAACACCTCATTTTATTAATGTTAGTTAATGATTACGTTGCCTTTCTCTTCCCAGGGTTCCTGGGTTGATTGTCCTCGTCCTTGTGTGCATATTTTGTTGCCTAACTTATAATAGAGAACCAGGACAATACTGCTCACCTAGTCACAATAATTCTCCCGCTGTGTACACGATCCCTATACTGGACGAGCAGCAGCGGGACGAGGAGGAAGTAATTCACATTTACGAACTGTATTTTCAGCCTCCTGTGTACAACTTAAGAAATGACAGTCCTCCTCCTCCATACATAGTAAGTATTCATGCATTTATGACGTCATGATGATGATGATGATGATGACAATGATGATGCTCATGTTGCTCACTGAGTCTATTCTTAATCCAGTAATAAGCACGCTCCTTCATCAAATGTGTCCTGTTTTTCAGCTTGAACCACCACCCTACATCAACCCACCTTCACCACCACCCTACATCAACCCACCACCCTGCCTCAACCAGTCACCAGCGCCACCACCACCACTACCATCACTACCATCACTACTACTACCAGCACCACCACCCTACATCAGTTCACCATCATCACCCTAACTCAGCCCATAACCATTTATGCCTTCTTCCATCCTTTCCAAAATATGAGCATGTATGTGGTCATAAGTTTCATTCGGGACATTCGGTATCTGTTTTAGATTAAATGTTGTAATTCCACATTGTGGGAGAAAGAATCCTGTATTGACATAGTTCATTTCGAATTTGCTCAAATGCACTAATGCACTTACACGTAAAATATGTTTTGGTGAAAAGTTTTCTTGTAGTTTTTTTTTGTTTTTGCTGTTTAATTGTAATAATCCTGCTTCACAACAAATTCACATTTAAAAAAACTGACCTGATGTTTTTCAAAGGAAGACCAAGGATGACTGTTTAATTTATATACGTACATATATAAAAGTCAAGGCATTATGACAGAGCAATATTCACAGACAGCATCACAGTACTGAGAGTGTTTCTATTTGAGTTACACATCATCTTATTAAATGGACTGGAACTGAAGAGGACACAGCTTATTGTTGCAACCGTTAGGTTGTTGCCTCTCTAACTAACTTGACACCCTTGGACTAAACTTCAGCCCGAAGCCCTGGAATAATGCACTTAAACCTATTGTCTCACTGTGTTATGGAGCACTGTCTCTTCCCCTTGTTTTTTCTGTTTATTTTATTTATTTATTTCTTTTTTTGGGGGGGGGGGGGGGGGGGGGGGGGGGGAGGTTGTTTTGCTTTGTTTTATTTTATTTTACTTATCTATATATAATTTTTTTTTCTGGAATAATATCTGAATGATCTACATGGGAGAGTATGTGTAACTATATCTATGTGTTTCCCCAACACTGTTCATTCACGATGTACATACATTATTATACACTCAATTCTTTTTATTAATTTCCTCCTCTATTTTATTTGAAGTCTGTCTTCCTGTTGGTTAAAATGTTGTTGGAAAAGCAATAAATAAATCTTTGAGAAAAAAAAACACATCATCTTAATAATTAAGTTAATAATTATCTTATTAACAGCTGACATGGCTCCACCTTTGTACCTGACGTTCAGCTTTTAATACAGTGATATTTAATACACATTCTTTGTTCTATCAGGGTGTACAGTGGTTTAAATGTTTCTGACTAATTTTAAGCTTTTTGTTTCTGATGGTGATCACTTTGCTCTCCACTCAGCAGTAATTTATCAGGTTACTCAGGGGTCTACAGTCGAATAAGTCCTACATGTTACGACCAAGCAAATTTAGACAGAGACAAAACAGCTCCCATTAAAAAATGCACAACAAACTCGTGCATTTACGTTATTATTATTATTATTATTATTATTATCTAGAATGAGATATTCTCAGAATATGTGAAATATTTCCCTAATTTATATTTTTAGTTAAAATAATTTTTTTTGGTCTTCAAGCTTTTGTATTTTTTCAATATTGTGCATTTGAGTGATGCACTTTGTTACTCTTGGATAGTATTTTACAATTTTTATTATCATTATTGTGATTACATTTCTTTATAAGCAGGAGCTGTCTCTAAAGCCAGAGATTTTAGCGCGGCACCACTAACTGTCATTCTACTGCTGAGCGAGGTTTATGTTGTTCACATCACTGATTTCTGGTTAATGGGGTTTTTAAACATCTGTTGCTCCCCCAGAAAATTTTGAATGTCACTTCCTAGATGACATATTTAAGATAAATGGCTCCTGTTCATCTGCCACGACGGGCCATCACTTGGTATGTCACAGTCCACATCTCTTGCATTTAATAGTTCAACCGCCACAAGAAAAAGGGATTAAAAGAAAACCAGATAATGTCATTTAACAGGTGTTAACATGTAAACACTACAAATAAAACTAATATATTCCAACAGAGGGATTGGGCAATCAGTCTGGCAAGGTCAGTTACAATTTTCAGGTATTTCAATCATCTAAATATTTTGAGTGCTTCCAAATTTGTAAATATCACATATCTACAAAAAAATTGTTTTTTAGACTCTTTTAAGTGATAAGACATGGAGGACTCAAAGTATTACAGACTCACCTGTTCATGTGTGGGTTTTTTGGCGTTAGAATGATATTAGTAAATGGTAAACATCATCTATGCAAACAGAATTTTCCTCTCAATACTGCAAAATGTATTGTGTTAGAAGTAACAGTCTTTCTAACATTTATTTATTTATTTATTTATTGCATAAAAATGATGAGAAACCATAAATTAATTGTATGAGGATATCTTAGATTATCTGTGATAGCTATGTGAAGGGAAACACTATGACCACGATGCATTGCACCATTAAAAATATGTATTCCTGTATAAGATATGACAGGTTTATAAATGGCGGTTAAAAGCTTTAATTTACAATGGTTTTATTCAGTCCTGTGTTGCTGTGTCTTTAAGAAAGACCATATTGCAGTAAAAGCTCTTCACACTGCACCTCCCTAAGTGACATATTATCTTTTATAACAAGCGACAGGTCATGACACTTTCTGTATGTTTGCATTTTGAAATACGGTAAGCTCATGCTACTATAATATTAGAATGAGGCTTAAAATCAAGTTTTCATATTGGTGTGTCATATGTAAAAATTCTGTAAAATCAACTTTGTTTTTATTTTTTTTACCTACAGTTGTACTAAGTGTCATTTTTATGGGATGACAGGTGCGATCTGTTAAAACTCAGTGCAGCACAAAGGGAGATACTGTCTGCTTCTTCTATAGGCTGCTGACAAACACATCAATAATAGAGTGACTACAGGTAGACCTTCAACTTAAAGTCAGTACTTCAAGTCTCATATAGTAACTGTTCCTATATGCTCACATAAAGCATTATGTAAAGGGAGACACATCATTACGTTATGATGCTATGCTTTTTGTTAGCTTTATCTCTATGATTTATGTTAGGAAGACCTTCCTATTGTTTTATTATCATGTAGAGTAGCACGGACATTATACATTTTTTTATTTATGTATTTCTTTTACCAAGTAAATACAGATTAAATCATGAATGATTGTTATTTCAAGGATTTATCACAGTTAATGAAAGTCTGTATTTGACATGAGTGGATTGTGGTGTGGAGCTTTTTTCCTTCCCACTGTCTCCAAAATGCTTAGTTATAGGGAGTCATATGATTGTTGGGGTTTTCTCTGGTTCACTTTGCAAAGTAAAGTGCCTCGAGGCAACTGTTGTTGGGTTTTGTCGCTAATATTGAATTGAATTCAGTAAGAAGCACGGAGAAGCAGTAAGTCTTTTCCTGCACTGGACGTCTTTAAAAGGCTTTCTTTTTTCTTGCAGTAATGCCTGCAGATGGACCCAATTCCAGCAATGACTGAGGCGGTGAATATCCTTCAATATATGTGAGTTGTTTTGTTTTGTCAAGATAAAATCTCTATAAACAAAGGGGATTGCCGATTATTAAATCTTAAAATGGTATGAATGTGTTCCCAGGTTCCCAGTCTTAGTCCTTGCCGTAGCTGGTATACTATTCTGCTTCTATATCCATGCAAAAAAGAAAAGAGCAGAATTTAATGTCACCATACCGATGCAAGATGACACCAATTCTTCATCACCCATTTCTTTGCCGGCGGATCAGGCAGAAGTGGACACACGTTATGATCCTCCTCGCTACAGCACAGTGGATTTCCCACCACCATACTCACTGGTGCGTGACCAAATTCTATAGCTAGGTTCTGATTCACATTGCACATAGATTTGAGCTACGAGCCAAAGGGATGGATCTGTCTCCAGTGGTGAAACCTGGTATAGAGTAACAGAACTAGAGTTCCATTATTAAGCCTGTGTAGATTCACACAGACTACTAATGGTAGTCTTGAGTGACTAAAAAGAAAGAAACTGGGCTTCTTTTCTTTGATTTGTGAAGACATTTCACCTTTCATCCAAGAGGCTTCTTCAGTTCTAAAACAGCAGATGGAGTATTTACTCTCTAGTGGGGTGTGTCTCCTTGGAGGTGGCCTGGGAGGTTGTTGACCTACTATTAATCATCTGAGTCGTTACGATGCAAAACAAAGTATATATGACCCTAACGACTCAGATGATTAATCATGGCTCAATGACCCCCAGGGCTACCTCCAAGGTTAAATACCTGGGACTCTCCATTAGTTGTTTGAGTTAGCCTTTTCACAAACCAAAAAGAAGTCCACTTGCCTTCTTTCCAAACTTTCAAGGCATCCCACCATCCCAAGATGCCACCATTACAAGTGAATGTGAATGTTTTCCCACCTATATGTTTCCCTTATCAAATGCAAAGTAGAAGCATGTGGGAACCAAAAAAATTTATGCAGCAAATGGCAGACCATATAAAGTTTAGGAGGTTGCTGAATGCTGAGGCACATGATGAAATTGAGCTTAATGGCATGGATGACCATGGCTGAGATGTAATATCTAGGTGCCCCATTACTTTGTTCATATAGTGCATGTAAGCCTTTGTGGTGCACATCTATGTGATGGATATGCCCGCATGAGCAAATGATAAATGAAAAAAACAAACAGATTTGTCCTACAGAGATTTGAATTGCAGAAAAAATAAATTAATGAAATGATTAAATTCCAGCCCGCATTATCTTGAAAGGACCGCAATGTCTTCAAGAGAAAAAACACTTTTCACACAGCACTGGTTATTAATTTCAAACCTACAAACTAGTAAGAAAACCAACATAATTTTTATCTTTATTTTGAAAACACAAAGCTTTTCCAGTTAGCTTAGCCTTAGCACAAAGACTGCAGGGAAAACAGTCTGAGTCTGGCAAAATAAAGCAATAAGGCTCATTTAGCAGTTGCTGTTAAACTCACCAGTGAACCGCTGGTTTATTTATGTTGGCTTAATCACTGCAAAAACTAAAACATAAAACAAGCTTGTGTACAGAACTGCTTCTTGGCTGCACACAATCGTTTCCCATTTCCAGATGTTTCCAGTGATTGAACTAATCTAAAGCTTACTGAGTGTTGGGAAAAGCTGGGAAAAAGCTTTACAGGCAATGCAATTAAACACTGTGCCATAAATTCAAACTGAACTGTGTACGGACAGTCTAACTTTGAACTCTACTTTCCTACAGTTTGATCCCAGGCTCATAGGTGTCTGCCCAAGTAGCCCACCGCCTGCCTATGACATGTATCCAATAATGCTGCCTCTGGCACCTCATTACTGGACAACACCAACTGGACATCAACAACCAACCCCATCATCCTCGGGCAATAATTCTGCTCACCCAAATCCTCAGAGGTCACACAGATTACACTCGACTTGAACTGTCAACAACAGCAGAATGTATTATGTCTCATATATGCATTTAAAACAGTGTTGTTTTCTCTTTTATTGAATATAACTTGAAGTTTAAAAATGATTATGCACTATGCATATTCTCTATTTCAATTTTTAATAGTCGTTACAGGAAGATTCAGACTACAGTGTAGTAGATCCCTGGTAGAACCATAAAAGCACCATGTATTTCTATATGTTGCATTATATACTCTTTATTACAATACAGTACGTACAGGTTGAAGGAAAAATAACATAAACAATGAATACGTTGCCAGAATTTTTTTTTAATTTTCTGAGTAACATGTACAGTGATAGAAGTGAAATGTTACATGATGAAAAAATATAGCGTTTCCTTGGCTTTTCAACCATGTTAAGGCAAAAGTAAGCATTAAATCGAAGCCACTGATAAATATTTTTACTGTTTGTACATCAAAATAACAAAAAAACTTCCATCAACTAGCCAACCAGCAATGTTAGGTTACACGTTCGCCTTCATTACACAATCAGTGCATACTGTAGGCTACTTCGTCAGGTATTTTTCTTTCTTTTTCTTAATAGAGCTTAAGTGTTCTCAGTGCTATAAATACAAGTCCGACAGAATCAAGCAGACAGAAGTGACACGCTGTGATCCACTGGCTGGATCCTTTAACTGTCAAACAAACTAGAGCTTTACCAGCACGGGACAGGAAATGTTCAACGTATTCAACATTGAAAAGCAAATAAAACAAACTGAGACTTCAGGAATACTGCAGAAGGTCTCACTCTGTTTCTGTATACATATACATATATATATATATATGAGAGTGTGTGTGTGCACATTAGGGTATCTCGTGTGTATTGCATGTATCTTCAAAATGATCTATTGCTGTTCAGTTTTCAAATCTGTGGACACAAACGAGATTACGCACAGTTCTGAACACATACAATCATACTGTATGATCAAATAAAATATAGAGAATTTGATACAAATATGACATTTGGTATCTTTTATCCTTAACCAATCTGTCCTACCGATCCAATGTAAACATTACACTACATAAAGTATTTAAGATTCAAAGGCTAAAACGTTAAATGTCCTTCAAGGAAAACCTCCAACATAGCACTGTTACTTGCAAAACATATGGATTACTCTAAGTCTATATCCACATTTATGATAACACACGCACACTCACTCGCACTATTGCACTGAACCTCATAATTACCTCTAAGTCCTTCTTTACAAACATCAATAGAGCTTTATTCCAGTTCTGACAAATAAAGTACAACTTGACCTTAGGCTCAACAGAGGAACACTAACTTTGTACAAAAAACAATGCTCTACATGAGGCTGGTCTTCTGCAGTGTATCCGCTTCTTCACCACACGCCTCTGCCACCAATAGCTGCATGTGGAAACAACCCACCCCACCCCCCCTCTGGAGCTACCAGTGATGTATCGTCCCTCAACCTTTGGCCTGTGACCTTGGCACCTTGCTGGCGAGCTCTCAGTGACTATCAGAAAACCCAGCTGACAGGCACCCACTGGTGCTCTGTCGACAGTTTCTCCAGCGCAAGCCGTAGACTTCGGAACGCCGCCTCCAGGCCGTCGTTTATGATGCAAAGGTCAAAGTAATGTCCATAGGCTCTCTTGATGCGCTCACTCTCATCCACCGTCCTCTTTAGTTCTGAGTCCTGAAAGGAGTGTGTCAGGGAGAAGTGCTTTAAGGACAGAATTGTAAACACTGTTAAAGCTACTGACACCAAGGGAGTGGACATAATGTTAAGAAACCAGAGAACTTTCACGACCCACAGCGAGCAAATCCAATATATATTTTTCAAACTGCAAAAATCCATGCAACAACAAGTCATGGTCATAAAGTTTTTACAACTCTACCTGATTCAAGTCAATTTGATCGGTTTCTCCTTAAAGGTCGCCTCTTTGGGCTGCTTCCAGCGAGGTTTCTATTTCTAAAGTGCTCTCTGGAAATCATGCTACGACCTTTTCCCCATTTTGGTGTGTGATGCAGGTGTGTCCAAACAGCTACTTTTCAACTAAAATTTTATTTTGTCAGAGCAGACAGTCACAAGAGTCTCAATCTGGTGAGTAGAGTGGGCAATGACCAATGATTGTGAAGAAAACTCCTGCTGTGTGAACAGTGTGAACCACAGTTTCTGCTGCATGTCCTGCTTCAGATACTTCCTCTGCACTGATGACCTGACCCTGGAGGACAAATGTGCTCGCACAAAATGACAAGTGTCCTTGGTGTGTTTCTCCTGACCTCAGGCAACCTGCCTTCAGGCTCGGACACTCAATCGAAGACTGAGGTTTGAGATATGATCTCTGTTAACATGAAGGATTCATTTGATACAGAGTGTGATGTTTGCTTTCTGAACAAATTATAGGTCCAAAGTGAAATTGCAGCACACACAGTTCAAATGTTTAGAACCTGTCAGGACTTCAGGTGAGCAATTTAAATATACCAGCGGCAGTGGAAGCGAGTGCACCAAAGGAGCACATAAAGAAAGCATTAAAGTCAGTTTAAATAAGAAATAACTTAACTAAATAAATAATAACATGTGTTTTGGGGTGGAAATGTGCAAAGACTTTTGCTACAAGTTTAAATATATATTTCTACATTGCGCAAAAAATTACCGGAACACATCAAATGTTTTGGTTCAGATGTTGTCAGATCTTGAATGCTCCACCAGAGTAACTGATATGAGCTGTTTCCAGCAACACAGGGGTCGCATCAAACCATAGAGCCAACAGCTACATCTCATTTGTTACTGTGGGCCTCTAATGATCTTGGTAGAGAACGAATGAAAGCACAGACTTACTGTTAACTGTTTTGTGACAACTCCTGACTCAATTGCCGACCTATTCATAGCTTTGAGGACCTCAAAGTCTGGGGCTTCGATGAACACAACGTAGGGCAGGAATTCAGATGTCCGCAGGACTTTAATAGCCTTAAGAGAAAAGCAGAAACAGTACAGATGTTTTACAATCACTGCATCCCTTTGCCGCAAATGAGCAAAAACACTCAAACAAATCCAATAGAAAAGCTAAGAATCCCATTAAAAAAACACCTGCAGCGTCTTCCTCTGACTTAGTTAATAAGATGTGTAAAAATAATTATCTGAGTGGATGCAGATCATTAAGAGATCCTCTTGGATAAACATTGATGAAAAGACTGAAAGCAATTCAGCAGCCACAAGCTGTTCTATCCTGGAGAAATTAAAGTGTAACCAAATAAAGAAGGTAAAGCTGTTTCCTCTACCTGTGGGTTAACATCCAGGATGCAGATCTTTCCTGTTTCTATCACATCGTGTATGGAGCTGATCTTTGTGCCATACAGGTTCCCGTCATACTCGCCGTGCTCCAGGAAACGCCCGTTTTTGATGTCACATTCCATTTCGCTGCGGCTCATAAAGGAGTACATCTGGCCATCTCTCTCATCCACCTTTGGTTTTCTAGAGGTGACTGGGTCATTGCAATAAACAGAAACATCTTGGGTTTTTTTTTTAACTGATCTGCACTAAAGGTTCAACTTCAGCTACAACAAAAACCTGCTTGTGCTTTTACTGGTGAGTATGGCGTCGTGTGATGATAGCTTTACTCACAGGGGATTGTGGTGCCATAGCGTTGGGGATCTGACACCAGCAGTTTGTTCTTCAGGCTACGACGGCCGACACCCTGAGCTCCGATCAGAACCAGAGTCTTCCTCCTGAAGGGCGGGACTTTGGCAACCTCCTCGTAGATCCGCAACTCATGACGATCAAATTCTGATCAGGAAGTAATAATAAGTCAAACTGAGACAAGAAAAAATAAAATAAAATAAAAAAATCACAAGGTAGTGGATCATTTTGCCCAAAGCTCATATAAAGTTACCTGCATTCTTGGTGGTCAAATACATCATCTTTTTCTTCTTCTTACCCACCACTCCTGCACAAAGAGGACCTGAGACAGAGCAGAGAGAAAAGCAACATCAAACCTTCAACCACTTAACAAAATACTTCTGAAAACACTCCAAGAGCTGATGAAAATGTAAAGCATGGGAGGGTTTTACAGAGACCACTAGATGGCACTGTGCGCCAATACTAATTAGTTGCATACAACCAATCTGCTGCCAGGGACACCTGTGACTGCACGATCTGCTGACCGTCTGTGCGGCAGATTATTTGGCATAGGAGAGAGTATCTTCTAGAAGGAAAGTAATACTTGGAATCACGAGTACTCATATACTCAGTACTATCCTGATGACAAATTTACCTTGTCAAAGTAGGGCAAAAAATAATTGTGACTTTGTTCTGAACAGCTATAGTTCTAATTATTAAATATTGTGTCCCAACTATATAGATCAGTGGATAAACATTATTGTATCAATTTCCAAATGTTTCATTCTCTCTCTGCTGGTATATGTGGAAAACATGCTGATAGACAGCTGTGTCCTTCCTGAGCTCCAAGGGCAGTACAGTTGGACTGTCATCTTCCTCTCCTCTACAAGTGAAGGGTATGCAGCTGGCTATGACTCACCACCTGTTTTGTTGCCACTGAGCAGAGCAGAGCAGTCAAATCTAAAGAAACACGGCCTCTTTTCACGCCACGTCTCATGAGAGGAGAGATCATTATTGATCAGATTTTACGGACCGTTGTCTTATCACCGCTCCTCAATCAAGCCTTCTTGTCGAGGAGGGGTAGCGCTTGAATGTCAGACCCTGCAGCTTAATAACCAACAGATTGGATCAGGCCACCTGAGTCACTCCGATGCTCATTACCAGATCAGCGCTCTCTGACTGAGGAGCAGACTGAAGAGGTGAGAGGAGGATGAGCGAACAGCGCCAGATGAAGCACTTGTATGATATGGAGAGGAACAGATGTTGGCTTTGTTGCCGGGGTGTTTGTGCAGTGAGGAGCCTGTATCGAATCTGCATAATGAGAAGCGCTTCTCTGCTCTGCTGCATACCGCTAATAGGTGTACCTGTAGTAGCGAGCTCCAGATCTCTCTTCACAAAAGCCTTCCTCTTCTCCTCAAGTAGCTGGCTTGGAATTAGACCTGCGCTGCCACCTTCTATATGACAGGCCTACGAAGGGGAAACGCACATGAAGCGGCTAACAAATTGAAACATCTTATGTGACTAAAATACGCACATGTGGCTGTACTAACCTGCCACCAGTTGAGGTCCTCCTGGTTAAAGATCTGCAGAATGTCCCCACTGTTGAAGCTAAGCCCCGCCTCCTTACATGGAATCAGGTTATCATGAGACGGGTCGTAATCAAAGTGACACTTCACAAAGGCCTGAATGAATAATTACATTAGAGAGAGGGAACATGTCAGTCAAACCTTTTACACCGAATATAGAATCGTGATGCTTCCTGTGTGTACACGTGATCGGCTTAGATGGTCTGGATGACCGACTGTCCATCAATATGAAACAGCCCTAGCCCATGTAAAGCCTTCCCTATCTCCCAGCTCGCTCTTCCGACAGCTCAAGCCTGCAGGATTCAGCTCATAAACCAAACCATCTATCCCAACCCCCACTGATAGGACAAGGAGTCGATGGACTGAGACAAAAAAAAAAAAAAAAAAAAAAACATGGAGAAAAAGAGGGAGAGAGAAATAAAGAGAGAGCCAAAATCTGTAGCCATGGCAACCATCCCCTCCTCCCCCCTCTGCGCTTGACGTCGTCTCTTTTCTGAACTGATGCATGAACATAAAATGGGCTTTGCCATCCTGTACCGTACTGCCTTTGCGTGCGTGCGTCCTTCCCTCTGTAAGGACACGACAGACAGACGGACAAACGCATATTCTCCTTTAGCCAAAGCGAGCTGTCAGTTGAGTTTAGTCGCCAGCGTTACAACCAAGCTCCAGGCCTGGACAGCTGGATTACACTGAGACTTCTGGGTACAACTCTAATCGTAGCATCGACACCACATACGCTGTGCGTCCACCTACACAGCTCTTAACTGTGCGAGCACAACCAATCATTCTTTAATGTCTCCTGCGCACAGATTTCTCTTAAGTATTTAAGTAGGGCAGCTTTCATAGAAAAAAGGAAAACTAAACCCTCAACAAAGCGAAGGCTTTTAGACCATAATGTATGCCGGAGATATGTATTCTTACAAAGAAATCTGCATCTTTTGAAATCCATGAAGAGCTATACCTGAGGATAGACTCTTCTGAGGTGCTGAATGGAAAGGAGGTGATTTCTCTTATACGTGAAGGCCCTCTTTCAGCAATTTTGCCAGACTGAACGCTGTCTTTTGGTGCAGGGTGCTATCATCCTAATGTGTGAAATACTTCTGTTCTGTAAGGTTCTGCTACCATCGTAAAGATACGCACAAGGTGTCTTTTGAAGTCAGTGCCTTGACACATTAGAGTGTATAAGGGAGGGATGGTGATTTGTTGGCCGTAGTCTTTTCAAGGAGTTTGTTTTGTTTTGTTTTTACTCCCTGCTGTTTTGTTTACTTTCATGTTCAGCTGCTGGTCTGGTTTTTACACCAAAACTAATGAGGTTAGGTTTAGAAACAGATCGTGGTTCTGGAATAAAACACACCCCTGGAATTAAACTTACCTAATGAGTTTAATTCACAGACAGTATAAAAGACAGGCACTGGTTTCTGAAGTCATAGAGTTGAGTGTTTCAGACATCACCATGTTGGTTTATGCTATCTGTGGTTTAAACGTGATACTATTGGTCCTTTACAAATGTGCATGTGTGAAGATGAGAGTGAGAAACCCGTCTTAGTGTGACAGTAACCTGATGCACGCACTGAGGCCAAAGCATCACTTGTATTTGATTAATTAAATCCCGGAATTAAGAAATAGACAGAAATAGACATTTTTTTTCACACAAATCTAGTCAGAAACAGGTGTCTTAAAATTTTGTCCTCATGATATATCTTTTTCCTCAGGAGGAAAATTAAACCAAAGATATTAAAGTTTATTCTGTCATGCATGTCTGAACCAATAAATTAGGAGATCGTAAGCTTTGTAAAATCACAGCTTTCTTCACACTAAAGGACTATAAAAATACATTTCTAGTAGGTGGTGAACACAAAAACAGTTTAACTGCAAACTATCTTTATAGTATAATCTCATATATAAGCTGGATTTTTTTTCACCTATACAAATACAGGCCGTTTACCATTTACCATTCTTTTCTTATAAACGATGTTTTTGTATATGTTGGTTAGACATAAAGAATTTATTTAGTCCAGCTTCTCAAGATTCACTGCATTTTTCCTCTTCGCAGAGGCCAATCAGTAGCAGTGTTGTGTACACTGCATCCTCTCATCCTTGCATCCTATTGGCAAAAATTTACCAGGCAAGATAACCTTTCAATTTCCCCTCAATACTAAACTCGGTGAGCGGGTTTCAGTTTGATCAGAGTCTGATTCTTAGAAAGCTAATGCTCATCAGCTAACATAACCAGAGGAGAGCACTGACATCAACTAATAACTAAGCACTACACCAAGCAATTTCCTGCAAACATTTGATAGTCAATCAACTGTGGCATCTGAAATAATGAAAAAAAAGGCAAACATATGAAGGGGATCCTCTGCGTTATAAGCTGCCTGTGAGATCTTTCTCTAGCTTGCTCATGACGATTTCAATTACAGATCCATTATGCATGGGTGCAGGAAAACTGCTCTGCATTTGGATAAGTGACAAAGCTGTAATGCACATATTAAAGCTAAATAGCCAGTGTTATCTAAAAAGTCCCATTATGGTATTACATAATGATTCCTGGCACAGCGTGCAAGGTTATAGATAGCAGGGTGGATGCCAGGGAGGACATTAAGTGGTGCTTACTGATGAAAATGACTGTATACTTTTAAATCAATTGAATCTTTTTATGCAATATTTATTCCACAATGTATTCTACTTTAACAAAAACAGAAGCTTAAATGTGGAAGATCAAAGCATTTCGAGCACAGAAAGTTCCATTAAAGTGTCCTTTTTATATTTATTTCCAGCTCCAGTTTGTGACATTTAGGTATTTTGGGGATCTTTCATGTGTGATCAAAGAGCAACAGCTATGATGCAGCAGAGTTTGCAGAACAAGTTTTAACTGCACAGATTTAACTTGATTTGAAGCAAAGCTTTGAATCGGGTTTGCTTTGTAAACACTCCTAAAAATGACCGACCTGTCTAGGTGTGTGCGGCTCCTGGTAGCTGGGCAGGATCTTCAGTACAACGCTGCCGCTTGCGTCCTTCAGCATTTCCTGGAGGACTTTGGGGTCGTTGCCGACCTCTTTGCCGTTCACCTCCTTGATGATGTCGCCAACATGAAGCAGACCTTGCTGGTCAATCATGCCACCGTGGAGGATCCTGGCAATCACCAGCTCGCCGCTCTCTACTCGAAAAGTCACTCCCTGTGCACATGTACAGAGTCTCAGTGTAATAATTATTTTTCATGCAGGCTAACTAGAGAAGGAGACCCAGGGGGACAGCCTGGCAATGCCCTCCACTGTAAAGTGGTTTAAGAGACGAGTGGGGGTGAGTGTTTAATTTAATTGTGAGGGATGAAGCCAATGGTAAAATCACTTGAGCTGAAATTAGGAAGCCAACAGATGCAAACATATCTACTGTTATATTAGAAAGACATTTAGGCTTAAAGAGATATATTTCAGGCTTCTTGCTTTAACATTGAATCACTATTATTGCACCTTATTTTTCTTTTTTATCTTAAACTAATGTCTCGTCACCTCTGACCCGTGATTGGTTGATCCGAGAAAGATGGCAGAGAGTTTGTGTGCAGAAAGTGAGACAATAGGGCATCTGGCAAAGTTATCATCAAATTATCCGTATGTGCCTGCTCACCGTGGACATAAATCACACTAATTTAGCGCTACAATGCCGCATAAATCTGACTTTTGTCTCTTTTTAACAATGGTAGAGAAAAATCTCATTATACTGAGTGCATATGCTCCACCCAAAGCATAAATCCTCCACTTCTCTGGGGTGTTTTATCTGCTTACAGTTTATAGTCAGGCTCAATCCAGCCTTAATGATTACACTTTGCAGGTTTTCTTTACTGAGCAGACTTACCAGGTGCTCACCAGACACCTTACGGATGCCGACCATCCTGACTGCGTCTGGAGGAACCGGCTGGTTGTTGAGGGCTGCGTCCATGAATGAACAGGGGCTCGGTGGTGGAGTCTCATAGTTTTTGGATGCCACAGAATCATGAGTCTCCAGGAGGGACTGTGAACATACCGACAGGTGATGTAATCACACATGAAGACGTAATACACATTACATAAACTGCAAAAAATTATCTCGTCTTGCTCTCATCAGTGAGGCTCTGCCATCAGAGCAACAAAGTACTGCAGCTCCAGTAAGGGAAATCATGTTTCACGAAGCTTAAAAAGCTAGACAAGTGCTGGTTTATTCAAATTAAAATTTGATGTGAGGGATGTGTCGTGTTTTCCAGACCTGGAAGTGGGGTTCCTTCAGGATGCGAACAAGTTCATCAGCTGCCTGGCTTCTGTTCGCGAGCGGGCTCAGCTCTTTGAGGATGTCCTGGACCAGCTCCACATTGTTCTCACGCACAGCTTCAAGCTTGGGTTCCTCAAATCGCTCATGAGCCTAGGATTCGATTAATATAAGACAGATGTTACTCCAGGCTATCCTTCCAATCTCAGTCCATTACCTGTCTCTCCTATTACGTGTTGTGTGTATTTTCCACTGATGGAGCAAAACTACACAATCTCCTACTTTATTTTATTTTTAATGAGTGCAGCAAAGTAGCTTGTCAAGTTACAACAAATTTAGCAAAGCAGAAGTAGCAAAGAGCACAATAGCAAACAAAACAAAACCAAGTAACCTCAATCCAAGCTCCTGCAGAGACAAGCGCACAGCCTGTGTTCATAAATGGTGACTTGATGATACAAAAATAAAAATAAATAACTACAGGCACCAAGTTGAGCAGAAACATGTACCCTGCAGGTTTTTCAAGGTATGATGTGAGACATCAATATTTCAGGGAGCATTCATTTTTCACTTTCCGCTCCCCTGCTGCTAAAGATAGACGTACACAAGGTCTCCACACCTCTGGCTCTGAGTGAGCAAACTTATCATGTGACTCTTGACTCTAGGTTAAACCTCTCTATGGTACACCGTGCTATGCTCTGCAAACCATTCAGTTGCTACAGAACTTAATTACATGCAGACTGTTTTTCAAAAACCAAATGCAAATGCAATCATTTACAGTGACACAATTGGCAACTGCACACTAACCGGTGCTGTGCTTGTAGATTCATATTGTTAGGCAATCCCACAGAGTATTTGTGTGGTGGGACTGACTACTACCCTGGCAGCTAAAATGTTTGTTTGCTGAGGATGAGATGAAGGATCCATGCCGGGGGACAAGAAACTTACACGTAAACGCACAAACAGATCCACAGATATTCAGTCAAACACATAAATCTGTGTACTTAACTACACGGTACTACACACAGAGGGATACAAGGTTTTATCTTCAGGCATTCGAGCAAGCACGCAGCTCTTTTCTAACCTTAAGGAACAACATAGTATGAGCAGAGAGTAGAAGTAGGAATAACTGGTATACACACAATGCGATTGACACAAAAAAAACCAGATCTGTGTAAGTGAAGAAAAACATCTACTCTGAAAACTGCAGTAATAACACATTTATTCTCTGGTGATGAGTGGCATTCCTTTTAGAAGTAATTTCAGCACAGTTAAAAAGCAATCTCTTAGATTATAGTATTACCTAATGATAAGAGTACGCAAGAAAACTTCCACATAAAATAAAATAAATTTTAAAGAAAACATTGCCATGACCTTACCTATGTGTTACAGTGTCCATCCTACCATTCATCTACTTCTGGAAATCCTGACTTAACCTGCAGAGCGAGCTGTCATTGGCAGCACCTCTTCAATCACATGCCCAGCATGCAGGACTATTAATTCCCCTCAGAGTGACAACTCAAGCTGACCTAAAAGCTATTCGCTGCAGTTTCAGAGATGCAGCAACAGCAGCAACATTTTATCCCTCTGGCATAAAGTGATGCAAATACTGCCACATGAAAACTCTCTGCCACCTCACTAACTGACCTTAACAAGCCTGCTAACGCAACCATATCCACGAGCTCAGCAGAATGCCTAGAAGTCATGGACGGAAGTAACAAGTAAGAAGAAAATGCAGTGGCATGGTTACAGTAACAGACTGCTTATTTTAAAAAGTAACTAAATAACAACTAAGTAACTTAATAACTTAAAGTTCCTACTTCACCTCGTCTATCACATTCACAAACTTGGGTGTCAACGCCGCCTGCCCACCCAGCCAGTGGCCAACAATACCCTGCCAGCCTTTTATAGCTGAGGGGTATAAAAAGTAATCTGAGGAAAAGAGTTTCTCCTTTTTCTTTTTCTTCAACTGCAAGTGAGTTAGCATCGCTTTATTTGACCTTCATACATTTAATAAGCACCACCATAGTAGGTCAGGACTCTTATGACTCTAAGTCAAATATTTCTAAATTGGCCATCTGTGTTAATCCTCGAGGATGGATGGATGGATGGATAATCCGTTTAGAGCAAGCCCATGTTAAAATAAAAATATTCATATTTGGCTGAAGTGTACCGAGACTCTGATAAGTATCCACATTTTCTCCCACCCCTAGTAACCAGTAGTACAACTCTTTATCTAGGCTTTTCAGCAATCAAGGCTAATGAGCACTGGTGCTCTAAAGACAACCAGTTAACAAAGCTGGCGCAGCAGTGTTACAATTATATTAGTCTGTAAAAATTCACTCTCTCATTTTTGCCATTTTACAAGCTGCATGAGACAATTTCCTTGCCTTTGCCTAAGATATCAGCTGTAATTCAACAGGACCTCTATGTCAGCTATAGAAATAAACATAAACTGAATGCCAGGTTTGTGAGACATGAGGACCTTATTTTAAAATAATCCCATGCTATAGCACTGTTTGGTCCATTTACATTAATCTGTTGTTAGGTGGTTGCCAGGCAATGTGATTGCACCATATTAAATCACATATATCATTCAAATATAAAAAATTTTTATAAGGTGTTACAGGTGCAAAGATCCTAAAAATTGGTCAATTTAGCCTGTTAGTGGTTGGTTGCTGGGCAACACAATGATGCCTTAATATCTAATATAGATTAGAACCTTCAGGGTCCCAATATATATCACTGTGTGCCAAGTTGATGGTGCAGGAGGTCATGGATAACCACAGAGCCAGAGAGTTGCTGTATTATAGAAAGATACTTTGCAGAAGCCATTGTGAGTAGTACCAAGGTTCATTATTTCAGAGCCACGTGGCATTGTTTTACCAAGACGCCGCAGTCTCATTAATAGTCTGAACAGGCGGCATGTGACGGCTTAGAAATTAGATTAAATAGCACGAGGTACAAAGCTGAAAGTGTCAAAGCAAGCGTCGGCTCATTTAGTCGCCCTAACTACTTTAATAGTTCCGACTACTCTGTTAGATAGAGAGCCAGGTGCTGAGTCAGTACCACAAAACTGATAATAATGAAGCGCTGCAACTGAATATTCGAGCTTCAGCTCCTCTTATCAATATCTGCTAAATGTCCTGTAATCATGATTCTGATTCTTTATAGAACTGTGGGTTGTGCTGATTGCATTGTTCTGTGCAATTAGCATAACTGCAGCCACCGTGCCATAAGCGTGCACACATGAACACTCGCTCTATCGTCCCCGTCTCTCTGTTAGCATTTTCTCGGTCTCTCAGCACATCAAGCAAAAGCTCGTTAAGTGTTTATAGATCCACCACGAGTCAAAGGGAATCCACCGTCCAGGAAATCCTTCTTAAATCCTTCACCAAGACTCACAGCTTGCATCAGATGAATCTTTTATGAGGATGCTCATCAATACACTGGGACTGTATGTCTCTAAGACACTCGGCACAAATAGCAGGGTCATGCTCTTGCCACGCACTCACACACACAAACATGCCTCAAAGCATACCAAAAACGAAGCAACAGAAAGGGACACAGAGAGAGAAAGGATGCAAGGAGCATCTCCCTGGACAGAGAAACAACTTCAACTTTACTCTTAGCAGCACAAATATAAGGAAAAATTAACTCTCTGTCTATACTTTAAATTACACATACTTTTTTCTTGCATGTCTTTGCAGTGCACAACGGGAAGCTTTTTCCTTATCCTCCTGTTGCTTGGGGAAAAAAGTCCAGGTTTTTAAAAAGGGATGAGAAAAATTCTGCTCTTGGCAAGAAGTGGGAGGGGAAGACGTAGTGAGATGAAACTGCGAAAAAAAAACTGTCTGGCACCACTCAGCTCTTCCACTCAGCTCCATTCACTTCAAAAAGCTATACCCTGTACCTCCATTTGAATAAGAATGACCTAGGGCTGGTTTTGCATGAGGACAGCTAAGAAATTGCATCTCTCATCATGTGCATGGAGAGTACTACTTTATAGTTTTTGAGAAATCAGCTCGGTTATTCAGCCATGCAGCCCATGTGCAAGTATACATCGTGATGATTGAAGAAATGCAAGGATCCACACTAAGGCATCGTAGAGAAACAGCTGACTGTCACTAAAATCAGGCCTATGGAAAAATATCCAGTTACTGAATTGTTGATGGCACCTGCTCTATTATTGATACAGTAAATATTTTACCAGTCTAGACAAAAAAAAAAAAAAAAAAAAGACTGCCAGTCATGTCTGAATTTTCTTGGACAAAAGGATGATGTTGTAGGCACGACTACACTGATTTTCTCTCTCTTTAATCCAAACGCAATCTGTATAAACTGAACATGTTTATTTTCACTGATGACAAAAAAAGAAGAGTGCATGTAGAGTAAATCAAAGATGTTTCAGTGGCATGGCAGCCTTTTTCATCCTTGTTTCTTCTTTGCTGTAATACTTTAGTAGCGAGTATCACAAGGTGTAAGGTTCTCCTTTTACATTTTAGATTTTGGAAGTCTCATTAAAAACTGATGAACGCTGAACGCTAAGTCTAGCAGATTGTTTAGTAGAGCAGCAGCTCAAACCAAGGCTGGATACAACCAATTCCACAGTCATATTTTTGTCACATTTCGCAGTGAAAGAAGAAGGCATCAAAACATTCTGTGTGTGAAAACCACACAGGCATTATAATGTACAGAGAGCTTGTCAAGCCTATGCAAAATGTGCAAGTGAGTCATTTTCAATGCAGTAAATATAAAGAGAGTTATAAGGAACATGTCTCATCTCTTATGAGCACAGCTTTTTGAATAAATAAATACATTTTAAATCTATGTCTAATCTAATCTACTTCATGTTTTTAGTGATCATTAGAGTTGCTACTGCCATCTGCACTGAATAAATCAAGAATACGTGGGCTGTTCCCTTCATGTGTGTTGTTTAAATGACTGACAGGTTTGAAAGAATAGGAATGCTAATACTTCTAAAAAAAAAAGAAATATATGTTTATCTGTTATTTTTTGTTATGTGCAGAGACACATTTAACCTTTTTGTGTATTTTTGCATATTTTCTGGAATCCATTCAACCTGCTGCAACAATGAAACGCCTAGAAACAAGCTCCACCTGTGCCAACAGCAGTGACATAAGCCAGAGGTGTGCGTTAGCTGGGTTTAAGTTTGCACAGCATCAACAAAATTGGTTCCTGCCCCTGCTGAGCATGCTCAGCTGGCTCTCCCAATCTCTATTAATGGGAGTGTTTATGAGGCAAACAAACTTTAATGGCCAGTATCTTGTTCTCATTTGTCTCCAGTAAGGGGGGCAAATTCCTCAAAATATTAATGTTTATTCTAGCTTTCTGAATTAAACTTCAAGCACTTCAAACCACTGAGAGAAGTTGTAAACCCCAAATTTAAAAAAAAAAAACATGCTAATAATACTGCTAAGCAATAAAGAGAGGCTATGTGTGCTTCGTAAAGAGGTAAAATTTAAACAAGTAGGCAGGTACAAAGTTTTTTTTTCTAGTCTTCTTGCAATCCGGTTGTTCAGTGATGACGCGACGAATCCTACTTCCGGGTCTAAAGTAGTCTGCGTTTAATATGGCTTTTGTGTTGTTAACATGTTTAATGTTATGTATTTTCTTCTATTTGATCTCAAAAAGCTCCTAAAACAGTCAGTGATCACTGTTGACCTCCCTCGGCTTTTATTACCGCTAATCATTTATTTAAGCTCAGTTTTTAAAACCTTAGGGTGTAACTACAGCCCAGCCCATGCAGCAGTATATGAATGACTAACCTCGTATTGTGGATGGATTATCTCAGTTGTTCTCCTGGCTGAAGTTTGGTCCTTTTACAGCATCCTGCCATGTGATTACATTTGTTCCTGACCACCGAGAACACTCACGGTAACTTTTATCGAGTGGAAAAAAAAGTTAGCTTGTTTATATTATGCTAACGTAGCTGTGTCGCTAGCGGTCACGCAGCACATCATTATATACCAGCTAGCCCAACTTCAGTAACCCTACAAACATTACTGCTGTTTAGTTTTCTGTCTTCATTTATGCTGGAAGTGATAACAGAGCTGTACGTTTTAATTTGTTTCCAAAACCCCGCAGTCAGGGCATGCTATATTGTATTTAGATAGAAGCTAGCGAGCTAACTCCCTGCTAACTTCTAACTCCGTTAAATGTCATAAATTCCGTTTTCATGGATGCCTGGATGTTAAACTCAATTGTTACACCTGGTAGAGCAGAACGCTGATCATTTTATTAAAGATGAAAGACTTTAGACAGTTTTTCAACTCTCAGTAATGCCACAGTGATCGTTTGATATATGGACCTGCAGCAGAGTTTAGACCCAGACACGGCTAGTGACGTCAGACTGAACAACCGGATAGGAATTCTAAAACTCCCATGAAAAGTCAAATTAAAACATGCTAGTAAATCCATCCGTCCCTTCTCTTCCGTTTATTGTTATTAAAGTTGCGAGGGAGGAGCTCGAGCCTATCCCAGCTACCAGATTGCGAGAAGCAGGGTACACCCTGGACAGGCGTCAGCCTGACATGGGGCTAGCACAATAATAAATCAATTTGAAATAATATTCAGAATAGAATTGTGGGTGGTTATTAAAGCTTAGCTTTTAATGTAGTCCACAAAAGTTTCCAGTTTTTCTGAGATTAATCAGAAAAGCCATGCACAGTGAATCTTAATTTCTTAAGTTTTAGATGCTTACCTGGCTCGTCTAATTCAGAAGAATCAATCTCTGTGCTAATAAACTGACAAACTCTGTTATTTTAAGCTTAGTTAAAATAACAGAGTTTGGATCTGGTTGAATAGTCATTTCAAAAATGTACTGACGATATTTTAAAGACTTAACTCCAATACCCAGGTAGCTTAGTAACCAAAAAAAAAAAAAGAACATGGCAAAAATGACTTTTAATGTAACAGTGTTAAAGCTTTTCATAGGATGTGAAAATTTAAGAGAAAACACAAAGACTTGGCAGCAACTCTGTGCATTGAGGCATGTAGAAACTGCTGAAGTTCAACCTGAGCATCAAAATGGGAAAGAAAGCTGATTTTAAGTGACTCGAAATGTGGCGTGGTTGCTGTTGCCAGAGAGGTCAGAAAGTGCTGATCTACTGGGATTTTCCCAACATTCCCAGCCATCTCTGGGGTTCACAGAGAATGGTCTAAAAGAGAGGAAGCGAGCGGCAGTTCTCTGGGCGTAAATGCTTTGTTGATGCCAGAAGTCAGAGAAGAATGGCTTTTAAGAACATGACAATGAGTTCAATGTATACCACAGTCGCCAGATCCCAGTTCAACATAGCACATTTGGGATGTGATGGAATGGGAAATTCACATCATGGACGTACCCCCAACAGATATGCAGCAACTATGTGCAGCTATCATGTGAATATCATGTGACCAAAATCTCTCAGGAATGTTTCCAGCACCTTGTTGAATCTGTTCTACAAAGAATTAAGATATGTTTAAAGGCAGGCTAATGACTATACAGAAATAAACTTCTAACACAGAAGTTTTAACATTTTATTCTGTGTTACTGAACTCAAAATTATAAATATGCATCCTTACAATATTGGTGATTTTTCTCTAAAACAAACTTGCATCTAACTTAAAATACGTCCCCAATGTTACCACATCACACAGACATACACACTGTGACACGAATGACCCACACGTACACACTGTTAGTTACTCGTTGTGTTATATATGCAACTTTTCAAGATTGCTCTGTACAATTTTTCACCCAACTTGTTACTGGCACAGCGGTCCCAGGTTGCAACTGAATTAGCACGACTGATCACCAAAATATGTCCCAGCTGCTCTGTCAGTCTTCTGGCACTTCCCACTGAAGCCACTGTTCCACCACTTCCCGACTGAGGCCGGGGAGCCATCCGGCCGAGCCGACTAACCCCCACCCCCAAGTGGTACCCCAAATACTGTACCTACATACATCCAACTGCGCACTTCGGGTTGGCAATGAGCCCCTGCCTCAGACACTCCAGGACCCCAGCCATCCACTGCACATGCTCCACCCAGGTGTAACTATGGATGATGGATCATTCAGGTAGGCCGCAGCATATGCAGCGTGTGGATGCAGCACCCGGCCCATAAGTCACTGGAAAGTGTCTGGGACTCGAAAAAAAAGAAAATTGGAAGTGTGGCAAAATGGTACAAACTGTACGGATTGGAACATGCTGTCTTTTCCTTGGACTCTGGAGACAAGGGAATCTGCCAGTAGGCCTTGGTTAAATCCAGTGTCTGAAAAAGGGAGCAGTGCCTAACCAGTCCAGGAGCTCGTCGACCCAGGGCATGGAATAAGTGTCAAACCGTGACACTTGATTCCTCTGTGGTAGTCAACACAGAACCCTATAGACTATGGGGCTACACCATCCTCATCCTCATGAATGAACTTACGAATCATGAATTTTAAAGTCTTATTCAGCCAATCCACCAGCCCGTCAGTCTGAAGGTGGTAGACGCCAGTCCGAACTGATTTAATGCCCAGTAATTCATACAGTTCTTTTACTTTCGAGACATGAACGATGTGCCATGGTCAGTCAGTATCTTTTCGGGATGCTGACTCGAGAGATGACCTGAAACAGCACCTGTGCCACACTGTTTGCATAAATGGTCTGCAGCAGCACTGCTTTGGGATATCACGTTGCATAATCCACCAGAACTAATACAAAGTGATATGCACCAGTGAAATGCCCCGATGAGGTCCATGCCAATGCGGTCATATGGGACCTCCATTAATGGTAATGGGCACAATGGTAATGGTAGTGGAAAACCACTTCCCAGCAGCTTTTAGGCACCAACTGGATGTGTTCATCTTCCGTGCAAGTGTCACGGCTCACTCGATAAAGCCTATCTGTGATCAACACAAAATGCAGGTAGGTCAGTGCTGCGTCAGGGAGCGCCACTTGGCCATTAATTCTTATCACCTGTTCTGAGCTAAGAGTTTCATCACAAATCCACTGCCTCACAACTCCTCTGCAGCAGAGCCGCAGAACACATCCACGCCACACACACACATTTCACACACTTATTTATGTATTTATTTATTGAAGTCATTCTCACCACTGGGCTCTCCATGATGCCTTTGAGGAAGATGAGGTCCAGGTCATTGGCAGTTGTGGAACTTGTGCTGTCACTCAGTGTGTCCAGGGCCTGATGCATGGCTATACAAACATCAAAAAAAGGAAAAAGAGAGAAAACACACAAAAAAAAGAAAACAGAGTTTATCTCACTCTACTACTGTGCTACCTTCCACTGCTACCCATGGGAAACAGACTGAACAGCTCACCTCAAAGACAAAGGGAGCACATATACAGTAGCTCATACTTCATTCGCGAGTGAAAGAAGTCTGGAGGGAAAGTGAGCAGAAGGGAGGAGGGGAGGAGGGAAAGGAGGAGCAGCCTCACATCCTTTCCCAAGCAATTTCACCTCTGTCAGTCACTCTGCTCTTAAGTCTGTCACAAGTGGCAGTATCTTTCTCCCACAACTCCCGACTTCCTCCTTCCCTCTCTCCTACACATAAGTTCGCACACGCACACACACATTCACACACTAACTCGCTCCAGCTATACAACAACACAGCTGCTGAAGTTGCTCAGCGAATAAACATTTTTTTCCATCAGAACACTGTTTTACAACTTGGATAAGAATAGATTTTAATAAGCCATAACTCAGCGGTCTCGTTTTGAAATGAACTTTCTGGCTCGTGGAGAAGCTTCAGTGAGAAACATGAATGCATGAATGCTCCTCTCTCTCTGTGATGTAAACTCAGACTGCTAAACCCTAACCAATCAATCAGCAGCCGCAATGAGACATCAACAATTCGATGGCGGTCAGAGAAGGTTCAGTCTATCCTTAAAGCATTGCTTTCGACTTACACTCTGACTCCTACTGGGAAGCATTAATCACAGCAGACATGGCTGCCAGAAGAGTGGGTATTTTCGCTAACAGGGAACAGAAATGGTCTAAGTTGGTAAACAGACACTAAGGCCTTTGTGTCAACCCAACACCGGTTCTTAATGTTCGAGATACTGGCAGAGCAGTGTCCCTGCACATATCCAGCATGGCTGACTTCAAAGCTCTCACCACCTCAAAGGCTCATATTAAGATGTGACTGATCAAATAACAGGGCGGCTATTTCCTTTTGTGTTAAAAGTCTGTGTCCCAGTTTCCTGGAAAAGGTAGAAGACGGAGCGTGTTCTTACTCTGTTGAATTAAAAAACCAGAGCCCAACTAATACAGCATTTTTAAGACTGGTTATTTAAAAATTCAACTTATCAGTCACTATGTTTTTCTTCCAGACACATTTAACAGATCCCTAACATTTGTTATGTATGTGCTTACTAGGAGAATAGGACAATGCAACTTAAAAGAAATCTTGTTTTATTGTCACAATAAGTTGCGGATGATCTGCTAGCACCAGCTGGCAGTTGTGTTTATGGCATTTCAAATGCCTGTCATTAACAGGGAAGTTGCAGAGTGCCCTCTAGTGGACAAACAATGCCACATCAACAGTAATTACACGATTGAAGGGTGTTTCTTCACGTTTTTAATTTTTGTTTACTGGCTGTTATGAACGCAGATACTGATATATCTCCCATAGTTAACATCAGCTGATATAATAGCTCCACCAATCGAATGATCAGGCTAAAAATAAACAAACAAGTAAAATAATGAGAGAGCTAATACAGCTATCTAAAACGAGAGCTCATAAATTCTAAAGTAAATCGAATTTTGTTGTTAACAACAGCAGCAACAATGCAATTAATTGGCATAAAACGCATCGATTTATTCTTGTATAACTAACAGCCATACTTTTGTTAAATATATAATTTTACAATATATGCCACACCATATAACAGAACTCTGCAGACATTAACACCACATTAAATCTGTCCTAAAATAAAATTGATTTTTGATTTGATTTTCCACCTTCTGAGCTGTGAGAGCAAAAAGAGCTACAACACAAACACGTGTAATAAAAAATAAACCAACATAAAACAGTAAATACATTTATCAGTGAGCCAGGAAATATCACATAATAGAAAACTTCACATTTTTGTTGCCCCCCTGAAAGCCTGATAACAATGCATGCAGCTGCTCCATTGACATTACACAATAACAAGAGTCTTAAATAATTTTATTAACTTACTTAATGCTATTTAATTTTATTTTTAATGCTTCAATGCTTGGTTCTGGCTTCACTGCACACTTTTTATTGATCATTAACCATAAAAATTTAGGTGTCCTAGTTTCATTTTAGTGAAGTGAAGCTCAGCATGTTCGCTAATTCATTCAACTTAGTTCCATATTTTTCCAAATAAAACTGGCAAATGGCTTAACAGTGACAGATTTGAGATATTTAGAGAGTAGCCACAAACCTATTTTTGGTCTACTTCTGTTAAGTATTATTAAATGCACACTTGAAATACTAACAAACACATTGAGAGCAAGCTGTTCTTGTCTCTGCCTATAGCGAGAAATAAAAGGTAGAAAGGAAGAAAAGAAGACAACGGAAGACCACCTCAAAGATTACACAGTCCATCCGTCCTCTTGCCCAACAATTTCACAAGTAAATTAAATTAATAATTTCACAAGTCTTCCGCAGTGGAGTCTTTTTTCTCTTCCCTTTTTCCCTCTAACACCAGCTCTGCTCCAGCAGGAGAGTTGCCAAGTTTGCGTCTGGCAGAGAATATCACACCAGCAGGCCTGGTTTACAGGTCCTGCATAATTCTCTTTAATCATTGCAACTGTACGCAATTGTTGCTGTCACATCGGCCCTTTCCCCAATCTTAGTTCATCTCTGCTGCGCCCAGACACGTGTGAGGATTTTTATTTCTTTTAGTCACATGTTTCACTTCCATCTTTTTTATCATCTTTTCTAGCTCTCATCCAACTTGTCACTGGCTGTTTTAATACACTTACACATCAGCCACTCTAACCATCCTGATAAAACAGACAGCTGCTTTACCAAAGCGTGTCAAAGATTTTACACAAAGTCACAAAAATATCACAAACTGGAAATGGTTTTGACTCACATTTAGGCACAAAGGAACCATCAGAAAGTGTGAAAAGGGCCAACGTTTAATAATCACACTGCGGAGTATTACTGGAATACATCTATTATTCAGAGAAATTATTAAAAATCCAACTTGTCCTCTTTGGGTATCGTTGCCTTTCTTCTATGTCCAAGTTTATGCACATAATTCATGATGTATAACAAGCACTATAATGTAATAAGCACTGCTTCCCCTATTTTTCATGGTGTGCATCAAAGCAAATATCACAGAGACGTGTCCACAGAGATAAATTTCACCCACCCAGAAGAATCAGCCACCCACGTGGTGAAATCCATATTTTTTTAAATCACAGTGGCTTTTATGTTGTTTTTTCCTCTTTTCATTTTGTGTTCCTTTGTGTTTTATGTGATTTTCTTCACAGGTCTTCAAAAATCTCTCAGTGCTCCTCTTATATACAGAACACATGTTCAAAGTACGGCAATTTTTCTTGAATGAACTGCAAAATCTGCTTCTAGTTACAAATGTTTGACCCTAGTTTTTTTCTTTCCCCCCTTCCTACAAGTGACATTAACAGTGTTCGCATAATAAATTATAGTGCTATAACAATGTAGTGTAGTAGTGTTGTCACTGTAGTCACTGGGTAACAGCTTGATTGGTCTTTCCTCTGGTGCACGACCCAACAGGTCTACTGAAGCAACACGAGATCCAGCAGATCTATCACAATAAAGTCCTTGTTAATAAATGTTCACTGTAATGCTAAATGACCACAGGGCCTGGTAGGAGTTTGTTTTGTGTTAACAGTGTAGTGCTGTACTATTAACAGGGAAATGGGAGCATATCAATATGAGAAGTTGTACATATTAGGCTCAAACAGAAGGAATTATAAATTAAAGTCTTTAATAAAAGCCCCCTTCAAATAAAGGCCTTGATACTTTCTGCAGGTGAGGTAAATAAAAGCTCCAGCTACTTCTGTGGAAGAAACAAAAAAACCCACATAAATTAGACACTCAATCCGTCAACGAGTCCAAATTGCATTCACAACAGGCCTGACAGTCGTTTAGTCTGTACTCAGCTTAAGATAAAGTATTCATTGGCTTCTTTTTATACTGCAAGCTTCTCTTTCAAACAACTTCCTGTTTAGCATTCAGGTGGAATGTTTCATCTTGTACACCACCACTGTCACAGCAGTCCTGCCTTGCAAAAACCTGCCATAGAGCTGCAGCGTATTACTGAATGCATCCCTCTTCTGCTCACGACTCATTTCAGATTGAAGTTGCGTGTCGACATTTGTGTATTAATATGCTATGTGCCTTTTTTTTTTTTGTCCGTTCTGGGGGCCTTTACAGGTGAGAACTCAGGCGAAAGTTATTTTTCGCTTCGCTGAATCCAAATTGCCTCTACCACACACTGGAACTTGATACCATTACGGAGCTTTCATTTAGCAGGTGAGGGCTTAAAAGCACAAAGGGGGACTCAGGTGTGCCAACAGACTTAACCAGCTACAAGCACATTATGCCCTCTACTCCATCTACTCTTCCAGGGAAAAAAAGCTTCACGCTTGAGCAGATTTTCTCTTTGGAGCATTTCACTATTTTACATTTGCTGGATTTATGGATAAACTCCTGAAGAAGCAGAATATTATGAGAAAACCTGAACATTTTAAGGAAGTTAAAATGGAGTGATGGCTGATTTTTAATATAGGTTTAGATGAAAACCCAATCTACAGTAGTTAGCAGCCAAAAAATTGAAAATTATAACATGCTGTGGTGGCTCCCTGCAACCGCCTCTCAACAAAGATTGCCAAGATACCGCTTGCCTGCCTCTGCTACAGCAGGGGACGTGTAATTAAAGGAAACTAAATTAAAGGTGCTTTTGTCTGTTAAAGCCTCATCCGAGCGCCTGCTCACCTCCAAGGAGAGTTACAATTAAACCCAATGTCACGGACGCAGCCAAACAATCTGGGCTGTTATTGTTTGCGTTTGGAGCACAGCAGGGTGCAAGGACCTCTCAGTGAAGGTTATTCTGTTGCTATGGAGCAGCAGGGAGAGGGTACACAGAGGGACTGCGGGAGGGTGGAAAAAAAAAAAAGGAAGGAAAATTTGTGGGAGATGCAGATGTGTTGTTGTTTCACTATGTGGAATCCTCACGGGGTATTACAGTACTCACAGAGGAGTACAGTGTGCAGCTGACTCTTTACTCCCAGTTGTTTCTAGCTGTAAAAACAGTCTGGTCTGCTTAATACGCCTGAGATACACAATGTGTTTTAGAATGCAGAGCCAGATGAATAAAAGTCAGTTAAAGGAGCTCTTTTGGCAACAGGTAATGAGCAAGCAAGTAGGTTATTTTTTTCTAGCAAATAGTAGATGTGATATTTAAGGCATCATCAGCAACTAATAATAATAATAATGGATTGCATCTATATAGCACTTTTCTGGAGACTCAAAACGCTTCCACATTCACACACTGGTGTGAGGCAAACCACAGTTGTAGCCACAGCTGCCCTGGGCTGCCATATCGTGCCATCAGCCCTTCAGGCCAACACCAGTAGGCGGTAGGGTGAAGTGTCTTGCTCAAGGACACAACGACGAGGACAGACAAAGCTGGGGTTCAAACCAGCAACCTTACAAGATACATAAGGATAAGGTTACAAGATGAGCTTCCCAACCCCCTGAACCACGGTCGCCCTAACCCTAGTCCTGTGTCTTTTTATAAGACTGATCACCTCTTAGACCCCTGACAGCCAAGAAAAGAAAACAAGCAACAATATTTTTAATAGAATAGAGTTAAGGGTAATGACTAAGACCTCACAGGGTTAATTCTACTTCAAAATATGGGCTTTTTTAATTTCAAATGTGGATTGAAATTCAGTATAGCTTTTAAAAGGACACTTAAAGTCCGTATTGGCAAATGCCTGGCAGTGACAAATCAGGGCACTTGCACTGGATGAGGTAAATGTTTAGGTTCTCAGTTTGCACAGCCAGTAACAACACCGGCTTTGTCCCGTGAAACACAGACAGATTCCTGAAGAAGCTCATTGATATTCTCATTGTCTCCTGGAAGAGCTGCTAGAAGTCGCTGCAAGTTGCTGGAAGTCACCTCTATAAAAAAGAAAATACTATTTGGCCTTGAAAGACATTATTAAATACTTTTATGTTGCTTTTAGATTTGATTCAGTTCCCAGCTCTCCAGCTAAATATAATTAACTATCAATCCCTCAGGTAGCAAAAGATAAATGTTTAAGACACTGGTGGAGAATGATATTGGATTGGAATATATTCCATGCGGTGTGTACGTGCTAGAACTGATGAATCGTTAAGGCCGAAGCATTCTATGAATTTATCCCAGTGCAATGGGATTCATGAATATTTCCAACATGACACAGTGTTGCAGCTTGAAGCCCTCTGAGTGCAATCAGTCTGATGAGATTCCTTCAGGAACAACAACACAGAGCGTACAAACTACAACTAAAGCAAACAGAATGAGCACACAGTTGGGGCACGCGCACTCAACTCTGAATTATTAAGTCAACATCCTCCTCGTGGAGTCTCACTGAAAAAGAAAACGGGTTCGTAATGAGGAGGTGTAATAATGTCGTCTGGAGCACGTGTGTGCACAACAATTGTGTAATTTACTTGCATGGTCAATCAGCATGGGTGCGTTTGTTTGTGTGCTACTTGTAGAGACTTGCCTGTAAATAATTAGATCTCCTCGTTAAAAACATAATAATAACTCCACTACATTAATGTGGCTGCACACATAATACACAGTTCTAAGTTTTGGACTTAAACATCACAATGTGAAATGAAGGTAGTGGGAAAATAATCAGCACCCACAGGTGTTGTCACTTCCTGCTGATAAGGCCTCTGCTCAGGATGAGATTAAGTGAAGCAGCTGAATTACATGAAGGAATTACATGAAGCATTAAATGTTTTATATAAATAATGCTGCAGGGACCGTGTGCCTGTGTGTGGGTTTTTGTGTGTTTTAACAAGTGTCAGAAATTCCAACTTGTGATTCTGACTCTGGTTTTTGCATGACAGAGTGGTTTAAAACAGGATGCAAACGCAGCACGCGTATGGTTAATATCTACTTTCCCCAGATTAAAAGAGCAGTGAGTCAGATCCAGTGCGTGCATACCCACAAAACCTGGTCATGGAGTAGAGATTAAGTGATGCACAACAACAAAAAGGAGTGCCCTACAGAAACATAACTGTATAAAAATATAAGTGGATTGTTTCATCAATCTCAAATAAGTAGTTTTTTGTAAACTTCCCCATTCTGGTCACTTTTGGCAAAAACCTTTAACATCAGCTATCCCATCTCTACATCAGCTTCCTGTTTTTTCAGTGCCACTGTCTCCAAACCATACATCATAGCAGGTCTCACTACCAATTCGTAAACCTTACACACTGTCTGTTGCTTTGGATGGTTGCCCTCAACTATTTAAACTCATCCACCTTTATTACCTCTACTCCTTGCATCTTCAGCTTGCCATCAGCCTCATTCTCATTAACACACATGTATTCTGTCTTGCTTCAACTGACTTCTACTCCTCTTTTCTCCCATAGGCCCTTCTACCTGTTTTCTACTTCCACTACAGATCACAGTGTTGTCTGCAACCATCACTGGGACTCCTGCCTAACCTCATTGCTAAAAAATCTTAACTGTAATAGCTCCAATGAAAAAAAGCAGAAATGTCAGGGGTTATTTTACAGAGATATTTCACTAAATGATGTTCATTTTTTCAAGGCAATTGCTATGTTATGCATTGTTATCAGCTTGATAATGGCTGTATATTATCCTTGCTTGACTTTAAAAAAATTGTAAGTGATCTAACAGCTATAACAGTGTAGGTAAAAGTCCTATAAAAGGCAATCCTTCCAGTGGAAGTAATCATGACCTTCTCTCTCTAGGTCCCAGATAGCCAATCAGCAGGATGAGGGACTTTTAAGCAGCCTCCCTATCACCATGGTGATGCTTGCTACAAGCTGGCATGCTATGGATGCAGGTCAGATCGCCTTATTAGCTGTATGAAGGTCACCAGTGGAGACAACACTTGTGATATTTGTTGACATTTTGCAATTGGACAGCAGCCCCTCCTCCACCCCCCATGACCACAGAAACTGTCAACAAAAAGATGATTTTGTGTTACGTCCCCCCCCCCGTCCCGTTTGGTTCTTTTGCAATCAGAATTATTGTCTATATTTTATTTTATTTTCACTTGCTACACACGGGACAGACATGACTGGGGGAAAGAAAAGGGAGAAAGAAAGAGAGGTAGGGAGAGAAAAACAGCGGGGAAGAGGAACGGTGATAAAGGGCAAAAAACAAAAGCAAACAAAACAAACAGACAGAAAATACATACATCAATCACCTGGATCACCTGTTGAGAAAGAAAAAAGAGAAAACAAGCAAAAAAAAAAAAAAAAAAAGAGCAATATAATAAACAACATCATCGTGACGACCTATGTGAATATAACAGTAAATACTAAATATTGAATATTATTGTGCAGCACGTAAGATCGACAGCGCACAGTGTGCTTTGAGGTAGCAGCCAAAAAGGGCGTCGTTTGTGTCTGTGAGCACCCGTGTGTACACCTGTGAGCGTGAGCGCGCTTGTATTCAAAAGGTTCCTTCGTGTAATGATCTGCTAGAGGGTGTGGGGAGCCATAGCCCCGTCCTCCAGGGCATGAAGCAGCAAATGGAGGAGATCCAGGCTCCAGACATCCAGAGACACTCAGAGCACAAGAGACCAACAGAGGGGCAACCGTGCCACTCTCCCGGAAAGAGCTGAGGAGAGTCCCAGATGAGGGGTCACTCAGCAGCCGCGGAGCAGAAGCCAGAGGGGGTTGCAGTGACGTGCCCGTGAGCTCTGCCGGCAGCCAGCTGTGCCAGAGTGACCGAGCCCCAGGGCCGAGGGCACCCCACTCAAAAGAGATGATTTTGTCTTACGTTCTCACTGTAACTAACCCTAATAACTTTATGAATGTATCTCGCTGTACGCAGGCAAGCAGTTTGAGTCAAACCGTACATCTGTTTTCTTTGGCAACAGTTAATGAAAGAGCAAACCGAGATCATCTGAGTGTGATACGGATGAAATAATTGCCAGTGTCACCACATTATCGAATACTCTCCGCCACAACCGTATTAAATTGTCCCTTTCTGTTGAAACCCGGCGATTATCTTTGACAGTGTAATCTTACCAACACACTGTACTCAATAATCCATCATCTGTGTTTGAACACTGCTTCATTAGACCGGTAGGCACGCAGAATATTCCTCCAATAGTGTGAGAGTTTGTGTACTGTTCTGCAGATGTGTGGAGTGTGTGTGTGTGTGTGGAGAAAGGGTGGAAGTGAAAGAGCCGGAGAGTTATCTGAAGGTTGTGAGTGTGACACTTCCAAGCGTGCTGTCTCTGATCAGAACACCGCTGCATATGAATGACCCCCCCCACACCCACTTACTCACCATGAATGTACAATGCACTGGAGGTCTCTCTCTTTATCCTCCTTCTCTGTGTCTCATTCACTGTGCACTGATAGACAGGATGCAAATGCATTGACTGAAAATATGATTCATTACGGCTGTCACCGCTGTCGTGTCAAGCTACACACTGAAAAGCCGAGGATATCTTGCAAGACAGTATACTGTGTGACACAAATTAGACTTGGCAATGATGTAATGATGCTGCTAATTTAACATGACAGCATCAAATACTTGTTTCAGTTCTTATCCCCCTCACCTGATATCCACTGTTTAGCCAAGACAGGCAGCCCATGCATGGACCACAGGGACCCACGTGAATAGATACGAACACACACTCGCAACATATTATTATGTGGTATACAACTTTATCCAGTATTAATGAATTCCATGTATTATAAATGGGTTGTGTGGTACTTATCACTCAATGCTGTGCTAGCAAACATTGTCTGGCCACTATCATCCAGTACAACAAATTAGCTTTTACACTGAGTTTTTTTTTTCTTTTTTTATTGTGGCATCTAAACTGGTCTCTCTCAGTTTAAAGCTCCTCCTTTCACAATCTCTGTAAATTAAAAGAGAAAAGAAAAAAACGGACTCTGTGTTGAAATGATGTGTTCTAGTGAATAAATGTCTTTGCATTCTGCTGCCTGGGATTCGTCTAAATCGCATGCTGCCCTGGGTCCCATTCTGTCTCTGCTCATCGTCATCACAATCTGGAGACATGAAGCAGCACATCAGGAGCAGGTACAGTATGAATTCAAACACCAACTGGTCCTCAACCACCAACATTATAACACTGAATTGGTTGCTGATTACAGCCTAACTAGTAGCAGCACACACACCTGAACTGCTGTAAACAATCCCTATATTGCTTCGCGGCAGGCAAGTTCCTGTGTTCTTACCTTCTCCCTCCAGCTTGATATCCAGGCCCTCTAGGGAGTTGGCTGAGTCCCCCTCCTCCAGGGAGAGCCTTCCAAACAGGCTGCCAGCCATAGTGAAGAACACCTCACTACAGGACACACACACTCTCTCAGTAACACACCCAATACTGTATCAGAGGCAGTCTGAGAGATCTTCCTCTCCCTCTCTCTCCTTATCGCTCCCTGATTCCCTCCTCTTTCCGCCAAAATGACTCCTCGCTAACGGCACCTCGCCGCTCTTCCCCTCCCTCCCTCTCCACCTGCTCTTGACGTGAATGTGTATAAGCTATGCCTGGCCGAGCGTCTTCTCCTCAGCATGAATGAACGGAGACGAGGGAGGGCTGGGTGCATGTGGAAAGAAAGAAGGTGGGGGGACGCGAGAGGAGAAAGAGAGGAGGGAAGTGTGATGCTTTCCTTAAGAGGAGGGTAAAGAGGAGCCAGGAAATTTGCTTGTCTAGGTTTCCCCATGGGGGTCAAGTGGGGGGAGAGAGTAGCAGAGGGTTGGCTTGTAAGAAGGAGGTGTGGTCAAAGAGGTGGCGCTTAGGGAGCACACTTGTGTATTTTGTTACTGCTTGCCATTACTATTATCAGAGGAACAATCACAGACTTGACTTTTTAAAATATAATACAAATGAAATTATCTAATTAGGAAATTTATATCTGAGCTACTTCGCTGACATAAATTTAAAAAAAAAAAACAAAGTTTCAAATAAAACCTGACCCTTCTCTCACCCTTCTCCACGTCTGAACAAAATATATCCCTGCTGGAAATGCTGCTTTTTAAATGTAAAAAAAGACATAAATTGGTTTAGAGAAACAATCGACTGCGTGTTACTAAAAATGCCACTCATCCCAGTCTCAGCCCTCGGCTAGTGCACAAATCAAGACTGACTGACAGCCTATTACACAAAAGACTCAACACACATTCTTGGTATAAATGCTTCTCTTTCTTTCTCTCTTCCTCTCCTTTTCTGGCAGCTGACTGCTGGAATTTACTATCATATATAACAAATAACTTTGAGGCTGTGGATTTGAGATTTGGCCCCACGTTAAAAAACACTGGAGTGACTTTCCCAGACATGTGGGGCTGGATGTAAAAATGATGTGTACGCACAAAAAAACACCTTTTCCCACACATAGATCAGTATGTGCATGTGTGTGCATGTGTAAATGTGCAGGCATACCCACATTACTCCAAACAACACAACAATTTTTTTAAATTTACAAATACAATTTACCCATTAAAAACCTCACCGCAACTAATTTTGAGTACTAACTTTATTCTTAACATTTTTTTAAATTATTGATCATTTCTCATGAGCGGTGGCTGTGTATAACAGTCTGCTTCCCTTGTGTGAACTTCTATACACTTTTCCCCTCCTTTTTGTAGCCCAGCTGTTTCTTTTTCTTTTTTTTTAACTCTGTCACATTCTTTTTGTCTTTTTTCCTTCAGAAGTTTTTCTTCTATTTGTGATTCACATCACAAAATACACATTTTCTTTTACTCCACCACTCTGGTGAAGTGTCTTAAATACAGTTTTATTTACAAATATAAATATACCTTTTTTAGTTATATGCATGTATTTTTCTCCTTTTCACGAGTTTCTGTCTTCAGCGATGAGTGAAAAGGAAATACATGGAGACATGGCTATGTGGCAGTTTACTGTTTAATGCAAAAACATTTTCTCGTTTAAACAAGAAAACATACTTTGACTGATGTCAGAATATTACAGATTTACTTTCATATAAATGGAACAATTTTAAACACGTGATGCCAAATTTGCCTTGCAGTCCAGCACTTCTCTGTGGAAGCATTTGCACAGGATACAATGCCTACTTTTGTTATGTTAATCACAAACAGTCACAAATTACTATTCTGGATTCAGCTTGATAACTATAGACAGCTTCAGAGCTGGATAGAAAAGCAACAGTAACTCAAATAACCACTTGTTACAACCAAGGTACGCAGAAGAGCATCTCTGAACCTTAAAGCAGATGGGCTACAGAAGACCACTCCAGGTACTACTATTCTCAGATAAGACAAAAGGAAGCTACAATTCACAAGGGCAACATCTGGATGATAAGGTTCAAATTTGACGTAAACAACATAAAAGCATGAATCCATCCTGCTTTGTATCAGTGATTCTGCCTGGTCCAGCTGGTGTAATAGTGTGGAGGACATTTTCCAGCACATTCTGAGCCACTTAGTACCAGTTGAGCATTGGTTTTAGGCCACACCCTACCTGACTATTGTTGCTGACCATTTCCACTTCCAGTGGGATCATGCATTACTTTACTCTGCTCAAATCAAGCACTTTTGGGATGTGGTTTGATGGTAGGTGACAAATCTGCAGTGATGCTGTGTGATGCTATCATAACCCAAAGTCTCTGAGAAATGTGTTCAACACTGCGTTGACTCTATGCCATGAAGATTTAAGGCGGTTCTGGAGGCAAAAGGGGGTCTAACCCAGTAAAAGACAGGTGTATCTAATGGATGATGTCACCAAAATCAATAATTAGGGTAAAATTCAAATCTCAAAATTCTGAAAGCGCCATGATATTTCCTTGTCCATGGTAGTGCAGCTGCGGTAGCTCTGCTCTGACAAGCCATGATGATTGCTGCGCAAAAGACAATACGCGAACCATTCTGTGGTCTTTTTCCTACCAAAGGAGGAAACACTCTCAATTCACCAAAGCAAAGATCCAGATCTGTTCAAAAAAACTAAAGCTCAGCAACTGTCACAGTAACAATAGCTAAAGTGTTATCCTTAAGTTCTACTGAAATATGCATTAACATTTCATTTCATGCAGCTGGCACTCGTATTGTAAATCAACTTTACTTCAGGCTAAAATGTTAGCAATGGCTAACATTGTATGCTAATAAAAACATAACATAATTGTAACATTAGTTGCTTAATCTGCAACCATCGTAAGATTTCATCAGTCAACCAAGTATAATGTTAACATTTTAAATAAATGATCTGCCACCCTGTCACGTTTTAATACAACCTTTTAATAAAGGACTTTAAAATGGTCAACCCATGTACTTAAACATTATGTGTTATTAAATTGGATATTGAGAATCATGTGGTTATACAGGTATTGGTTTCTGATATCGTGACATTCCTAGTAACTAATAAAGTGTCCAATGAATGACTGTATTGTATTGTAGCAGCCACCGACTAACTACAGATCTACAGAGTTCAAAAAAGCTGACCAGAAAAAAAGCTAACTGCCAAAGTAAGTAAGACCCTTACACGACACTTGGAGGTTAATCTCTTCCACGTCCTGCTATTTCAGTGACAATCTTTAATAAAAAAAAGTCACTTTATGTGTCAAATGTGTGTTCATCTGAAAACTTGCACAGTTATGTATACACCGATGTATACTACTCAGCTCTCATGCATTTGGCAAATCCTTTAAAGCATGACTGATCTAGAACTGGCGTTTTACCGCTCGGTTAGCCAGCTCATTAAGTCACATTAGTACTCTGGAGATGAGATACAAGTACTGACTGAAAGAATAATCACTAACCAATCTCTTCCTCTCAATATCTCACTCACTCACTCACACACGCACGCAAGCATGCGCAATCTTCACAGCGAGACCGAGACACTTACCCGAGTCAGAGCTGGATGTGGCCACGGGCATTTTAGAAACTGGTTCTTCTGAGTATCCTCCACAAGACTTGTTAGGTCAACTGCAATAAAAAAAGAGAGTGCAAAACGAGAAGGTAGATGCATTAAAAAACGAAAACCTTTATCTATCCCACTGCTGGGTTAGAATTAGGAATGAAATAAGCGACGGAGGGTAAAGTTGTGTTGTTAGGTTGAAGCTCAACACTGAGTGATCGGGAGAAGACTTAGTGTACAAATCCCTTTCTGGCACAAGCGCAGTCAATGGACTAAACATTCACACTAACAAGCTCCCACACAGGGTAATTGGTATTTAACTTTATTAAGACCTAAAAACAGAACAGCTAGTTGCCCTGGTAACGTCTAAACAATTTTAGCCATTGTATCTGTTGGGAATACCATTAGCAACAGTTGGAAAGACTTTGTAAGTGGGTTCAGCAAGGCCAGTTATCACTAGCTTAGTGAGGATCTCTGCTGACTCTAATTGATCCATTTATCGTCATGAAAACGTAACAAGCGTCACAGGCAGAAGACTGCAGGATTAACGATCTATTGTTCTGGGATCTAAAATTGGCTCCTCAAGTCATGGAGAATTTGTGAAAATACAAACAGTGAAAAGTAAATAAATGACATGGCGAATGAGGGGGAACATAAACTCAGCAGAACAATGAATGGGAATCGTGTCTATAGAGAAACTGAAAATGTAAGCGGAGGAGAAAAGGCAGGAGGAAACTAAAACGTATGCAAGGGAGTTAAAGAGAGAGGGAACAATGGTGAGGAAGAAGAGAGCGTTGCTGATAGGAGACAGGCAGCACTATTCAAGGATGCTAATTCCTGGTTGTCATGACAATAGCTATCCTTAGTGGAATAAATGCTGTAGTGGTCAAAAGCGAGCAATGTCACCGCAGGGTAAATGTCTGTGTCTGGCAACATAAAAATCCCATGTTAGCCTTATTGTCACATGGATGGGATGATGCTTATTTTCAAAAAAATGCTACATTATGAATGTTTTCTGTCAGGGTTACAAAAAAATTAAAAGAAATTCAAGCAGCAGCTTCCAGGAAGTTTTCAGCTCTCTGATAGGCTTCACCCAAACTAACTCAAATGACCAAACTGGACCTCTGAACTGGGTTTGGGGTTTGGTGCCTTTTGGATCTGTGTACATCACTGACTGCACTAACAGTCAGTCTGAGAAGTCTGCAGTCTCTATTTTATTTGTAATCAGTATCTGAATCTGTGAGATGCATCCATAAGGTCCTTGGAGCAATGCCATCTAAATCTAATCAGTTCTGGTACCAAAGACCCAAGACAGTGTGGCCATAATGCTGATGCTGAGGTAGTAATGTCACAGTGGCTACGTCTACCTTTTTGTGTGTGTGCATAAATAAATACCAGAATAATACCAGATCAGTCTACTAAAATCAGACCCATACTCAAAGAGGAGTTGCGATTCCTGTCAACTATGGATGGACGAACAGACGGATGTTGGATGCCTCGCTCATTTGTCCTTCAGCTGGATGAGCTAAAAACTTTTATCTTTTACCACTACTGAGCAAATGATATTTTTTAACTTCCCCTTAGGTTGAAATTTCCAATAACAAAGATACTCAGAGCAGTTTCTTGTAGCCCATCAGTTGTCAGTGAGCACAAACATAAAGATGTCTTTAAGCCCAGCGGTATCTAATCTTACTCATTTCATTCTCTGCACTGAGATCAAAATATTCCCAAATCATATTTGCTCAGATATCGTCTGCAGTTTTGTGCCTCAGCATTTTATCAACATATCCCAGGGCACAGATTGAAAATTCAGCTTATTAACTATTAATGTGACCCCACTGTGCTTTTTGGCCTACTTCGAAGGCATACGCTGCAATAAAAACCATGATCTACCAAAATATAGGGAGCTTGGGATTACTGTGTTACCACCACACCTACCTCTTCCATCTGAATAAGTGTCAGAGTGATTTGTTTGGATATACTAATGATACCAAACTGCTGAATATCATTATGCTTTTATTAGTTCGACTGGTTCCACTGGGCCGCGTGTTTTGATTCTGTCTGTGGTCTTTGGCCATATATACTTGCCTTATGTAATGAATCTACTTCTCTTTGTCCCCAGACATGCCATATCATATCACATCTGGAATAATAAAACCCAACTGAATGTAACTGGCCTTTAGAGAAAAGCTTTTGCAGTTTTTATTTTTTTGCGGTTAGTAATTGTTCCTGGGTGTATTTTAACTTAATTCTAACGTGTAATGATACCAGAAGTGTCCAAAACTGTATATTTGAAAGTAATTTACATAATAATGAACCACAGATGGAAAATATTCTCATTAGATTGCTTGACTGCACGGACAAAGGTCTTGTCTCATTCCTCTTTGTGGATTGAATATAACTGGAGGGCAGTATTTGATCTGAGGAGCAGTACACAAGGGCTGGATGAAAAAAAGGATCTTCAATAATCGTCACAGAGTACAAAAAATAATTTTTTCGTATGACATCAATTTTATCTGAATATACCAATTCATTTAGCAGTCTGCTCAATTACTTAGCAATTATGTTAAGTTTTGTGTTTTTTCATATTAAACCACAATTTTGTGGTTTAATATGAAAAGAAGACAATAAAAAGCCTTATTCTGAAATACTTTCAAATTAACCACTGAAAGACGTAGCTTGATAATCTATTTCAAATCTGACATTATTCCTCCCTTTTATAGTTTTTATATCGCTATATAACCCTTCTTCAAGTAGTATCACAAATTTAAACCTACAAATCAATCTCATCACAAAGTTATTACATTTTGTATTTAAAGTATTAAGCTATTTTTATTGACTCGGTGAGAAACAAATCTATTCTTTTGCTCACTAAAAGGACTGTTCTCTGGATTTGTGATTCATATGAATATTGTTGATGACAGTATTAAGGAAGAAGCTCCAATGAATCATATCTATTCTGTGATTGGATGATTTCATAGCTGCAGATTTAGCACACAGCTGAATCTCCCTCTAAAAACCTTAGTGCAGCGTTTGATACTGTTGACCATAATATCCTATTAGAGCGATTAGAACATGCTGTAGGTATTACAGGTACTGTGCTGCAGTGGTTTGTATCATATCTGTCTAATAGACTCCAATTTGTACATGTAAATGGAGAGTCCTCTTCACACACTAAGGTTAATTATGGAGTTACACAGGGTTCGGTGCTAGGACCAATTCTGTTTACACTATACATGCTTCCCCTAGGCAGTATCATTAGAAGGCATAGTGAGTATGCTATGTACCTTCCTTGGACCACTGCAGACCAGAAACACCCCACAAGAGCTGCAGTTTTGGAGATGGTCTGACCCAGACGCCTAGCCATCACAATTTGGCGCTTTTCAAACTCGTTAAATCCGTCACTGTTTTCCTGTTTCTAACACATCAACTTCGAGGACAAAATTTTCACTTTCTAACATACCGACCCGCTAAAAGGTTCCATGATGAAAAGTTAATCAGTGTTATTAACTGTTTGTGGTCAGAATCTTATGCTTAATCTGTGTTACCTTGTGTTACCTCTTTATCAGACCCTCTTTTGTCTTGCCATCACAAAAAAAGTTACAAACTTTAAGATCTGCCCTACTTAGACCTGCAAGTAGTGATACTAAAGAATCAAGAGGAAGGTGGATCCCCTCACTCATACCTCTTAAACCCTGAGGAACACAATTGAAAAGAATCATTTTGAAAAGTGAAAAAATATAAAAAATATATTAAGTCAGCACTAAACAAGTATAATGCCTGCCCGATAATTGTCCCAATAATAACTGATATAACTCAAATCCACAAATTCCCTTCACTATAACTGTAAACATTGTTTAACCTTAAATTAAAGGTTAAACAATGGAACCCCGACTTACGAATACCCCATTTAACGAAAAACTCAAGTTACGAAGGCACTTAACGGCAATATTTCTGCCCGAGTTACAACAAAATGCCTGTGTAACAAAATCCGCTGGCTCTGATTGGCTGAGCCCAGAATGCACACAATGCCCACAATGCCTTCCGAATCATGTGACAACCCCTTGGCTTTCGTATTTGCACTTCGCTGTTCCACTTGAACGACGTATTGTTGTTGCAGTTAGCAATTAGCCTATAGTCTATCGTTCACTCAAAAGGCGCGATGGGTGCTTCGACTTACGAAATCTTTGACTCTCGGGAACGAATTAATTTCGTAAGTCGGGGTTCCACTGTTCTAGCTTATTTCTCTTCTGAATAATTCATTCATTTCCACCTCATTAGAAGTTTTGAATTTTTTATTTTTACTTAGTTTTCTGCTGAGTTCTGCTGTCAGTTAGGTTTAAATACACCCCCTTTACAATGTCAAACACAGGTTAGAAATCTCAATATTTTCAGCTACTGGGGTCCCAATATTCACACAACCGAAAGTTAACATCACTACCAGAAGCTTTACACTGTCCTTTCTAATGGCATTTAACTGAAAAGCCTGTGTCCACCAATTAATTATTAAATTGAAATATGGTTGAGAGTCCCTCTCTGTTATCGACTAAAATGTGACATTTGGGGCTGAGATATTAATTAACCAGCCTGTGTATCCTGTTTCGTTTACTGGGATTTGTAATTGATCATTTTTTCCCCTGAATCTTTTATTTAGATGGTTAAATTTCCCTTTTTTTTCTCACTTGTTTTTTAATTTTTGTAATTTTTTTTATACTTTGCACTTCTGATGGGAACACCTACAGGCCTTGTTTCTAAAAGTGTAACAGTAAAACACATTCTTAGATGCTAAAGAACTCATGGCTTTTGCAAAACTCTGATCCGAGTGGATCAGGTCCTTAATACCACATACCAAGCCCCCCAAGCTTATCCGAGGCATCCCATGTTTGCACTGAGAAATGACGGCACTTGTTAAAAGTATGCAAAGACCACACAGCAGCTAAGAAGTCAAAGCCGACTGCAGCAGACCTTGGCCATGCAAGATACCAACACACCAGGAGGGTTGGAAGGACAGGATGCCGGGAAGAGAACCGAACCCTTTGAGCTTTTTGCTCTGCTATTCTGCCTTTTGTAATATTAATAGGGTAAATTAGTCGAGAGTCAATGATGGTGCGGTCATAACCAGCCAAGGCATTTTCTTGGTAATTGGTGCCATTTTCAGAGAGAATAGCCTGTTACATGTAACCAGTAATCAAGCTCTACAATCAAGGATAAAATAGGTATTTCTCAAAAATAACATTAAGGGTGAAGTTGTTCAAAATTAGCATTTCTCGCTAACTGCCTTTCTACTACAAGCTACAAGAGACCCTGCATGCAGCTTGTGGGTCAGTGTGTCTCCACTGTAATACTGTATCGCAGCATCTAAACTATCTCTGCTCTCTGAGTGGTTTTTCCCGCTGGGTCCGCATTAGTCAGCTCACACACACACGCTCATGCAGATCTCCATCTTGCTCACTGTATTGCAGGAAGAGAGCAGCTGTCATGACATCACATTTGCCGGCCTGCTATCATCTCTACATCAACTGTCAGTTCACCAAAACAAGAGGCCAGCAGCAGGTTTGGTTCTTGTGGTCGACGTACACAAAAAATTATATTCATTTTAATATAGCTTACTCAACATTTCCAGTGGAACAACATTATTCTGGAGATTGCTGCAACACAGAATAAAAAGGGCAAAGGTCAGTTAAAAATATCCCTAGAGTTGAAGGGAATTCTTAATTCTGCATTCAGGGAATTCTTTGTTGCGCAGACTGTAAGCCTACACTTGTGTGAACCCAATGCACTGTGATAAATTTATTATTAACTCCATTTCCTTTAAGGTAGTGCTTGCAGATATATGGCATACAACTGCAAAGAAAGCCTGTGTCCAATTTTCCTGAAATTGCACGCTCCAGGACACTTTGGCCTGGAGCAATGACACAAGCAGCGGCTCAGGTGTTTGTACGCCAAGTGTAAAACGCCTTGAGGTGTTCTCACAGTGAGGCTGCATTAAAGCCTGCACACATGCTCGCACATACAGATACACATGCGAGCACACAAGCACCAGCAACCAAACAAGTCTTAATCCACACATGCAGGCTGGCGTCACGCCTAAAAATAACCCTGTGCTCCCACAGGTTCAGCTCCTCTCATTACTTTACAAGGGAAAACTGTCGTATCCAAGACAACCGTGAGCAGCTCTTTTTCTGTTCCCCGGTGCTTTGCCATGGCAACAAGGGAAAATGCGTAAAATAATAATAAGTTGGAGCTAAAATTGGGTCTATTACAGTGTTTGAGCTACACTTCAACTCAGCTTTGCTCTTTGTCTGTGGAAATGATTTCAGATTAGCTTTATATTTCAAAAGTATTCACACAACAGCCTGGAAATACATTTTGACAGATCTCACCAGCCAAAATTAAGCTTGTAAAGGACACATGACACCAAAACAAACCACAAATAAATCTATGGGACAATTACATAACAGCCATTACTACAAAGAGCCAGCCAAACAAAGAAACATACTGTTTGAGTCAATCATGTTGTCGCACTCACACATGCATGCAGCTGGGCTTCACAACAGTCAGTTGTTTAGTGACAGAAGATATCTATGTTTCTTGTTGCTGTTGTAAAGATGCAGGTTAATGGATTCGAATGAGAAATGCACCGATCAACCGGCCAGGGACTGGATCGGTCAGTTTTCCCAGACAGGCGGGCAGCCAGTCGGCTTCCTATAATTACAATTAAAAGTCTGTTTCATGTCTACACAACACGTGCGCATGCAGCACACGGAAATCACGGCATGCATACTCGCACCCACACGCTAAAATGTCACTAGCATGATAGAGCCTCACCGTGACACAAACTTGACCAAAGTAAACTGTGGGGGGACCTGAAATACAGAAACCTAATGAGACAAGCTTTTGCACAACTGAACATGGTCATTTTAAAGACATGAACAAAGAAGTGGCTAAAGCTAGCCAAGAGCCTCGGTATGAGCAAAGGATCAAAATAATTATGAGTGAAAAAGAGAAAAGTATTGGTGACATGTTATCTAATGAAGTTATAAGCATACTGAAAAATAATGTATGTACCCGACAGCTGTTTTGTTATATAAATCAGTTGGACCTGCTTTTGTTTGATAGGGTAAAATATGTCAGGTAAAGGTGGGCGTACAGCAGCTTATATTTATTTAGTTATTGGTATCTTTTTTCATTAGCAGAGCGCTTTTTTCCAGTTGTTTAAGCAAGAGAAGTTCCTGTAACCTACAGCAGTTTAAGAAGATTGTTAAGTTTAATCATTTCTTTAATTTATTTTATTTTCTTTTGGGGGGGGGGGGGTTGCCTATCCGGTCAGTTATAGCTCTTACAAAGAAAAATGAAATTGGCAGAAATTGCTATTGGCAGGTCATGTGTACAAAATAAATAAATAAATAAATAAACATCAGAAGCTGGAATCAGCCAAGAAAACGACAGTTGTTACATCTCTAATTGAAACATTCTAGGAGGGGAGCAATGTAAAAAAAAAAAAAGTGTTAATTAGACCCAGTGCTACCTCTGCTTGCTTTGTATACAGAAAGACAACGGTAATTAAAAACTGGACATCATTGAAAATTGTCTTTTAAATGCAAAAAGCTAATAACATTGTGCTGGGGATAAAATATTATCAGCCATGTTTCACAAAACACAAATTATACTTGACCTTCTAACAGGAAGAATGACATTTATACTGAAAGAAAAAACAAATACATTTGTAAAAGTCTGGAGATATTTCTTTAAACTTTGTAAAATATGTAGTCAATCGGGACAATTGAATGTCATACCTTAGCAGCATTATATCTTTCGAATAGACATCTCAATTCAAGGATATGTAGTACCATGTGTCATAAAAGAGAAGGAGCTTTTGGTTATCTTTGGGGCTTTTTAGTTTAGATTTTACTATTGATCTGTTCAAAAAACAACTAAAAAGTAGACTGTAAAAAACTTTAGGTGGCTGTACTGTTATTTTTATTGTATATCTAATGTGAATTAGCATGAGATTAGTTAAGTAAACTGTTGGGATGAACCAGATGAGGAAAAAATAGGATATTTAAGCCTGCTTTTTGGACAAAGTCACCACACAACTTAAATATATTTAGCTGGATTTCGCTGGACAAAACAAAAGTTATGGGTCTTTTCTCATTTATTTATATAGGAGGCACAGTTTACCCCAAAATAACTCTCCAGAGGAATATTAAACTCAAGGTTATTGCTTCATATGAAGTCAAACTTGATTTAAAGTGGGCTAATAATAGTAACAGTAATAATAAACTCCAACAATGTTCCCTATCTTTTAGTGTAAATAAAAACAAGCACATTCTCGGAACATTAATGGGCCATTCATCTAAAAAACAGACGATGAAAAGCCCTGCTTGTCTTTAAAAAAACATAAGTGCAATTTCACTAATATGTGTATGTTTCTGTGTTTTCCACATAGAGTCAGTGTATTATATGTGCTTTATAATGTACAAATCACACTTTAAAGGCACAATGACATCACATATTTTGGAGCTAATAAAAATATCTGATATTTTGCAATCTTGAAATAACTTTAGCCTTCCATATATTTCCACTACTGTGTAATGCTAGCATTGGAATACCAGGAGCAGCAGTCTGTTTAATAAAAACCAAAATGTCAGTGACGTAGTAGCTCTTCTGACTCATGATCCATCAAAACTCACACATTATTTCAATGTTTGACGTACTGAAGAAAGCAGTTTTGTAATCATTGTTTGACTATGCTTCACAATAATGAGAGTTTCAATCCTATCCAGAACAAATTAATCGCATTCACCACCAAATACAAGTGTTTGAGCTGAGGAATCACTGTGTCACAGCACTGACCATATTACCCAACCACACCTTCCTAACGTGGGAGTCTAATGACTAATAAGATGATGATCAGCACCTTTTGACAGGATACAAGTGCTACAAGTGTGTAGCAAAGTGATATTTCAAGCTTTCCCATCATTTTGCATTTCATGATGTTCTTTCTTTATCAGTTTGTACATGTAAAAGTAATCAATATAACATTAATGACACAACCGGCCATGACCCTAGCTTATGACATTATTATGCTATAAATAAACCTAATGATGAGCACACGCCAACGCTCATTTTATGATCATTACAAACCAGACCAATAAGTACGCATAGAAAAATGGAAAACTCAAAGTCAACTTTATTGTCAATTCTGCACAGAACATACACAGGATCAAAATGTTGTTTCCCCCGGCCTACGACATGCAGCCAAGATAAAAATAATAAATAAAGTAAACTAAAGCAGGGAGCTGTAAGAATACGAGATATAGGTATGAAAATAATTATTAGTATGTAATCTGATTTCAACAAGATACATTCAAGCTTATAAACAACAATTAAGCTATATGCATTATTTAAATTATTTGTATAAAGTAGCAAGTATAAATGAATTACTTGCAAAGAAACAAATATGACCTGATATATGTTTAATTAAATTCTGGCCAGTGCTCTATCTTCACTTTCCACTACTGATATGCTATCACACGGTAGTGGCTTTATGTGCTGACTCCTTAAGATGTGATGAAATTGTAACATCTGCTGCTAAAAGCACTGCAATACAACTTCAAACAAGCATACTTTAAAACTTTTAAGTTCTCTCACCGACATAGATTCATTTTGATTATTCTTACAGAAAAAACATATTATAGCTTAGCAGGTCTCATGAAATCTTCTAGGAGAACATTGGTATGTTCATTCTTTCCTGAAAGAAATGGAAGAAGTGTCCTTAACATCACCTTCTGGTGATCATATTAACTTTCAACTTACAAATACTGATACATATCATGATAGTGTGTGGAGGTCTTTTGAAGGAAAAGTTAAACTGAAAACCAGTTTAAATCATTGTTGAGTGATTCAAAATAAAAGTGTTCTCTGCTCCCCACATGCATACTAATACACCCAGTGCACAACAGTTTGGCTGCATGAAGAAACAACATGGAAAAGAACACCAGATGTAGTTTTCCGTTGAAGAGATTGAGGTTGATAATGAAACTTTATCTTAACGGGGCTTTAAAAATCTAATTGTAGATGGTAAATGATTAACAATCAGCTAACAGCTTTCAGACCCCATGGCCATTTCTGCCACGAGACAGTTTGTGATTCTCAAATAGTTCAATTAAGTTCATTATCTCCTCTGTCTTTTGCTTTGTATTTGGCTTTATGCTGCTTTGCACAAAACCCCCCAAAAAACAACCAATTTTCTATTTTAAAGCAACATGACTACAATTGAGTGCAATCACTGCATATCATTTGAAAACCTGTGGTTTAAGTGTTACGAGTCTTCCTTTTCTCTCTGGTGACAGAGATTGTAATTAGACTTAAATGTCATGTATGTATCAGTGAAAGGGTAAAGGGCTTAGGCAAAGTGCTGTGAGCTACCCAGGGGGAGCTTTAACAATCAGCACCCTGGCTGGATTTCATTAAAGGATCACTTTTTCTTTTTGTCGTGATGGAATATAATTGTGGGCGTTTCATTGATCCCAAATGTTTTACACAAAATAACTTACATTAGTCTGACTAATATCAGCATTTATCAAGTATAACACAATACAGTATGGCATGCGTAAAAATATTAAAATTACAGCGCAATACAGATACTTTTAGTACAGCTCTGGAGTACGCTAACAACATCTGACGCCAGCTTTGTAATGTTTCGGTTTGTCTCTTCATTTCAGCAGCTTTCATTAAAAATGACTAGTTGCTTCATCAACAGTAGTGTGAAAACAGCTTTAGTAAACACAGCCAACGGGTACAGTCATGTGAAAAAGGAAGTACACTCTTTCCTAAGAGAAATCTAAATGCAGAAGCAGAGTGTGATAAAACTAAGTACACCCCATGATTCAAGAGCTTGTAGAACCACTTTTAGCAAAATAATGTGAAGTAATCATTCTCCGCATGACTTTATCAGTCTCTCACATCATTATGGAGGAATTTTGGCCCACTCTTCCCCAATGTGACGTTGTAGTGACATCTTTTATATGTCATTTTTGCACGTCTAATTTTGGTCCACTGAAGGGGACGTCTAGTGTTGTCGTTCGTACGATCTCCATGTGCGGGTTAAGTTATTTTTGCTTCTATAGACTATGTAGCCACATGTTTCCAGCGGGTGGAGGCCATGTTTTTTGTTCAGTAACAGTTATGTGTGAAGGAATGCAGAACAAAGTTCAAATGTTGAACGTCATATTGACGTCTAAGTTGGGTCATGGCTGGACGTCGAAATTGTAGACTTAGTTTGGACCGCCGTACCCAATATAGACATGATCTGGACATCTATCTGACCTCCAGTGCTTAGTTGGTTGGTCCTTGCAGTTTCTCTGAGCATTGCAGTATCTGACCTTCAGGTGAATTTGTTGGGATGGCTATGCCTAGGAAGATTGGCAATTATTCTGAATTTGCTCCATGTGTAGAATTATAAATTTCAAATTCTTTATCAAGAAGACAACCATTGCTTTCCTAACATACTGCCTGATATCTTTCTTCCTTGCATTTATGGTAAAACACACCTGAATGCTCTAGACCAGCCAAACTGCAAACACCTTTGCTTTTATAAAGATGATCAAACTTACTGATTATTACTTAATCAAAGGCAGCACCTGACTGGTATTTATGCCATTAATTCCTATGGAAGCAGGAAGGATGTATTCAGTTTTGCTAAATAAGTAATGATGTGTTTTATGTCATGTGTTGTTCACGAGGTTGTATTTGGACCTGCAAAAGAACAGATGACTTTTTATTATGTTCTGATAGAAAAACCCTTTCAAATTGAACATTGCACTACCATTCTGTCCTCCAAAAGAGAGGTCTAGTACAGGTAGCCTAGCAGACGACTAGTCCACCTTTTTTTTACCGAGATGTGAACATATTTATTTCTGTTGTTAAATTAGGCATTTACACGGGGGGTCCATAGGGATTCACTCTTACAGCCACCCTCAAGTGGTGATTCTAGTGACTGTAGGTTTTGGCACTTTCACTTTGGCTCCCTTTTAAAGCTTTGCAAGTTGCCGCCTGGTGCCGGAGGGGCTGAGGTGGCAGGTAGAGAGTAATGAGCAGGTCATTTCTTATGAATAGAGGTTGGGAAAAGATGCTGAGGCTATGTGAACCACGACTCATTAATCTCCCTGTGGAATCAAGCGGGGATGGGGCCTTTCTTTTAGCCTGCTACAATTGATTAGAATTCCTAGTTGATGCAGTAATTCACCACTGGGGCTGTGAAAGCAGTAAGCTGAACAGAGTCACAGTTGAGAATCATTGAAGGTGGTTTGACTAAGAGTATTCTGTATGTATCATAAAATAACTTTTTATTGTATTTGGTTGTGACTCACACGTAGCTCTTTGAATCCTCCTGAAAGTTTGAGTAATACAAAAGGATTAGAGTTTGTTTATGCACTAAATCGAGGCTATGGCATGCTGACATTTTTCTCCTGATCTAAATCAATGCCTAGAGCTACATTTATTCACATTTTTCTTGCGGGAGACATTCTCACTTTATATAAACAACAAAAAAATAAATAAAAGTTTAAAGCAAAGCTGCTAAATGATTAAAGAACTCCTTTGGAAATCTTTCTGTCGAAGTGGAGCCACAACTGCCAGTCTTCTAGTCAATCCCCAAAGCTGGGAAATTTATGGTAAACCTCACACTTCCAAAATAAAACTGATAAGAAGGCAGAAGTTTCTTTAATCCCAGTAAAAAAGCTCTTTAGTAGATTATGGATCCAAATGCAGGACTCAGGAAACAAAGACTCAAATCAAATTTAAAGCTGTCAGCTCAAAGTGAATACAGAAAGTCCAAATATTTGCAGAGCAGGGACCCCAAACACCAGAAATCTCAGGAAACATGAGGCAAGCTGACATACAGGTATGAGGGATGATACGGCAAAGGACATAGGACAAAAGATAAACATCGGTCAAATGCATGCTTGTTTCAGTGAGTGCATCTTTAAACATTAATGTCGTAAAACGCTGATTAATAAATAAAAACCTTGGTCAAATTTTTGGATATCCAATCTTATTGTCATCAAAACAAACCAAAACGCCTCTAATCTATAAATCAGACAAACTCTGTTAGCTACAAATTGTTGAAGAACAATCTGAGATACATTTTAAAGAAGGCACACTTTTAGGCAAAATCATTAAACACAATGGGGTAGTTATATATTTTGCTACATTTTAATTTAGAGGTAAAATAAATAGCAATGGTCATTGCCTCTACTTAAAGGAATAATAATAATAATAATAATAATAATAATAATAATAATAATAATAATAATAATAATGTGCAGGCTAAATCAGAAACAAAGGTCACTTTAATGTTTTTAAATTGAAGACACTAGCAGTACTTTTTAGACTAATATAACGAAAATATTTCACATTATAGATTACTTTGCGGCTCTATGCCCAAATGAACCTTTTATTGTCTATCTTCTCTCTTATTGCTCTTTATTTACAAATCAGGCGTATTGTTAGTTGGGTAGTCCTCACGCGCTCAAACACCTGCACTTATCCCCACTATACGGGCATGCGCAATAGCATCGAATCCAGTATGTTACCAATGTTCCCAACAAATCATTTCATTGTACAAAAAAAGACAATAATTCTGCCTAGGGTTGCCATACAGAGCAATACTGTTTGCCTGTTCTGACTTTACACAGAAGCAAATAGCGTGTAGCCTGAGGCCAATTAGGCTAGCTCAATAAAAATTGCATTAGCCCCCCCCCCCGCCTCCTCAAGCGAATGGGCGTAACCTCGAGAAACGACTCCACGACATTACCTGGATTTTAACAGGAATTCCTAATGGCAGCACGGTCTCTCCTCCTCGGAAGCGCTCATAAAGACAAGGAGTGAAATAGCTGGACTTCTTTGTAGAGGGTAGGGTAGCTTTAATGACAAGAACGGGGTAATGAAGACTGAACGTAGCCTGTAACAGTAGACACCTGGCGAGTGGGGAAGGTAGACTATGCCGCTGGGAAAGGCTTTGCTTCGATTAACGGTATTAATACTACCCACTGCCGCTAAAAACTAAACACCGCGTGAAAAATAATAATAAACCACAGGATGAGGTGCTCACCTGCCCGGTCACCTTTATCCGGACGCCCTCTCGATATGAGATGCAGGAAGAAGACGAAGAAGGTGTGAGATATCAGACTGACAGTTGCTGGAGCTCGGCAGCCTTTTTCCCCCCTCTGTGCAGTCACTTTCACAAAACCAGCAGCTACCCACACAAACTGCTATCTTTAACGAGACAGCACATAAAAGGGCTCGCGTGCTAATAGAAATGGATCCATTGATTAAAAGCCAGTAGGCTGCCGGTCTTGTTTCCCCTCCAAAGGACGTCCAAGAAGGCTTTGTGATGGCAAACGCGTGTTTTGGGCTCGTGCCCCTGTGTGAAGTTAAAGCCTGTCCACTGCCGTCGATGTGAACCCATGCACGAGCAGCAATAGGAGAGCAGAACTTGGAAATGTGCGTTTTCTAGTTATATAGTGACACCTAGCGGCAATCAAAGTCATTGCAGTTACAGTGCAGCTGCTACAAATACTCTTACTCCCATCCTCCTATTACTACCACCACTATTACAACTAATAATAATAATGATAATAATAACAATGCAGGATTACAAAAGCACACGTTGGTCGGTGTAATACTTTAAATTCACAGAGGTGTTTATTGTAAATTTGATTTCGATACAAATTATTTACACATTTGGGAGAAGAATTATTACATGTACTTAGAAGGGCAAACAAACATAGTGAAGCAAATAGACATACATGCTTATCATATAATTAAACATATGGCATCACTGGATCCCAAGCAGGTTGCTTCTTGAGGATGTTTTGGTAGTGTGGGATTTTGTGTTTACCACTGGTCAACGTAGTCAGAACTGTTAAGAAAAGAGAGATAGTTTTAAAAAATGGTTACATTACTTGAACTTTTTTTGCATCTTAATAAGTGGTTTGCAAAAGCGCTAAAAGATTTCTCATAGTTCAATAATATAGTCGGTTTAGTCTGAGTATTAATTAACTGTTGCTTTCTGGTAATGGGGCTCTTATTCAATATTGGTTATTAGCCTGCCTAGTAAATTTGATACACCTATTTCAATTTTTTCACATTAAAAAAAATTCTTCTAGGCATCATGGCATGTTACTCACCGTGGCTCAGTGTCTTGGTTTGAATTTCCTCCATACAGCAGCCAGGCCACTGCCTCCTCAGGGGCTGATCTCTTCCCATACCTGAAGAAAGTCCACACCAGCATATTTAACAAGTACGACTAAATATTAGAGGTTATTACTCACGTGATAACTCTCTCTGCTCTTAAGCATTAGCATTTCATCAAGTGCTCTGGTATGATACCATGAGCCTCACTATGACTTTCAACATAAGAACCAGGCAGGTCAGCTGAATGCTGCATGTTGAGTCTCTGAGAGCTTGTTCTTTCTTTGGTCTCTGCAGTCTGCATATCAGTTCTGCAGCTGTCTGAGTGCAAAGGAGGATTTTCAGGTTCACTGCCCACTGTACAACAAGGCAAACATACCAGTCAGCTCTGACTATAGTACTGAAGTCTCTTTACTGAAAATCAATGCCTGGCCGCTGAAGAGCAAACCTGCTTTTATTTGAGGTAGGAGAGGCTGCATTGTTAAGCCCTTTGAGTTCAATAGTAGATTCAGCTCTTTTAATTACCTTTAATGACATTATTGACTATACTCAGCATCCATCTACTAAACCTAAGCACCCAGACATGTAAAAATCTAATTTTGAATATTTATGACTCAGCTTTGACTTTCACCTGTCAGGAAACAAGGAAAATGAATAAAAATCTGTGGTGTTCCAGAATGTGTATTAAAAGATCTGGAGTATCAACAGAAGCATCACAGTCTGTCTGGATTGCAGAAAAAGAAAAATAGCTGGACTCTTCACCAGCATCTGAAAAGCCTTGATTTAAAGTATTGAACAAACCTTACGTGACTGAGTCATGTCACAACGGGAGGGCTTCCATGCCCCATTTGGCAAACCTTGCAAACCTGTCCTTGAGCCCAAGACTTTAATCCCTCACATCAAAGGAGACAGACTTTGTATCTGATCCAACCAGAGCATGAAGAGGTACCACATCCCTACAAGTTTATCCAGCATCTATTAGCCTTCTTCTCTTCTTTCTCACCTTTTCCATCTGACATATTAGCTTATTTAAGAAAACAACCTGATGCACACCCGGGTTTTCGCTACTCCTTTAACTTTCTTTTAGAGACTCACCTCTGTCTGGTGATGAGGTTGACATAGTGCCTGACGGCTGCGTGATATTTGGCCCAGTCCTCCGGTGAGGCGTCGCTCCCGGGGCTCTCTGGTTTGGGAGGGTAGGCGTCCGCAAAACTGCTCAGACACACCAGGATGCAGACGACGAGCGCTGCGAGCATCATCCACGATCTGAGCGTGTTGGCCATCTGAGGAGAGAGGAGAAACAGCAAGGAACGATCACATCAAAGGCAAAATCTGCTAAGGCTCTGTTTCACAGGAATAGAGAGTATTACAAAGGTTATATGAAAGTACGCAAAGTGCCAATAAGTTTCGAAGTGTGTGTGTCTGTTTGTGGTGAAGTTAAAAATCAAGACGCAACAGAGAAACAGAGTAAGAAATAACTTACTGTCTGATTTGTCTCCTGATGATCTGACTGTCACCTCGGCAGTGCACCTCTCTTGTTTCTCTCCTCTCAGTTCACGGTTTTTATATGATCTGGATGGACATCTGATGCGCACCGAGTTAACGATTAACCACACCCCCCGGCTTTAGTGGCCGTGTGTAAATGGGGTAATTATGTCCCCCACGAAAAAAAAAAAAACTCAGACTAAACTTATGTGCCTGGGTTCCGATATTTGGCTTTTATCTGAATTCTGAAGTTTTATTGGGTTTATGGGGAAAAGACGCTGATTTTACTGTTGGATTAGCCAGTGTGTGTTCAGCACCACGAACAGCGCATCAGGGCAACAATATAGAAAAGAGCACAAACTGCTCTTTAGAAACCATAGCATGGTGTTAATAGAAGTGAGATATATAATGTTTAACATGTGAGAGAAAACATTTTAACACACATTACATATTAACTCGGTAGCCTATCACTGTTCTCACATAGTCCTGCTTTATTTCACGATTACTCAGTGAACTGTTATTTTGTTACACTGCCTCGTTCCCATAGCGGAAGACTTTCTGTATTTCTTTGCATTTATGTGAATGAATTCATTCTATGATGCAGCAATGCAACTATAAATCCTGCTGCATACATTTTTAGTTCCCTTCACTTTCTTTCTTGGTTAAGAAAGAAAATTCTTTAACATCAAACCAGAGTTCCCCCCTACTCTCTCTCTCTCTCTCTCTCTTTTTAAATAGCATGTTTAAAAAAATCAAAATCAATAACACCACAAATCTCATAAATATCAAAGCTTTCTAAATCCTGGCATATTATTGTTAATTTGCGGACATTGTTGTCTATTTCCCAAAATAATTTTTGAGCCGAGCACAAGATCTTTATTAACTGATTCTGTCAGTATCAGAAAGTTTATATCAGTTGATCTTTTATTTGCTTTTATTTTTTAATAAACTTTTTTTTGGCACCTGGGAGTTTAATTTGACTAGACAAAGTAGTAATGGCATGCTTATAAGAGTTGGGAAGCCAAACTTCAAATTTTAAAAAAAAAAAGATTTGTGGAAATTTCTGCTTTACTTTAAGAAAAGAGACTTCTAGAATTGTCCTAACTTGTGTAATTATTAGTCTGAAAATGCTTAGCTTGCTTTGAATAATCACCGCAGCATGCATTATTCAAATGGCCATAAAACCTTTGTTAGGGTAGGGGTCATAGGCCACACATGAGTGTTTGGGCCATTGCACTCACGTGTAAGTGGCAGCAGTGTGCTTCATTTTCAGTGAATGCTTGAATTAAATGATTTAATGAGGTGTTGGAGAACCAACCAAACATCGAAAATAATAACATAACCTTCGTGATGCATGGATGTCATGTCACTCTGTCCGAAACACTGTGTTTACAAGATACCTTTCAGGTACTGAGTGCTGAGGCTGACTGTTAAACGCTCACGTGTGTGACCCGTGAAGCAGCTCCAGCGTATCTTGGATCTTCACAATTCGCTGTTCACTTCATGATGCCTGAAGGCATCCTGCAGTGCCTTTGTTGAGGTTTGTGTGCAAGCTGCACAAGATGGAGGTGTGCAGATGGTAAATGTTTTTTGTTTCTCTGCATTTTTTCACTTTTGAATTGTTGTGTATGAATTAAGCTGTAGGGGATACTTGCAACTCCTTGTTGATTTTGCAACCCAAAGGTTAGCTTGAAATTCACAAAGTCAGCAAACAATCATAAATCTGTTTGGTTTTTTTCATGCATTTTGCCCGAATCTTATTATATGATATTAGTTGGGATTAAACACGGGGATAAACATGACACAGATGTGCAATGCCACATAGATATTACGTTAGGTAATTCTCCAGAGAATGCTTTCAAATCATCCTCAGAATGCAAGAAAAGCAAAACTACAGCACAACTACAATACATACATCAAAAAGTCAACATTTGCAGTAACATTTTAAAGGCTCTTGTGAGATAATACATGAATCAGAGATGCTGTCATCATAGAGTAGAACATAAGAGCATGTTTGTCCTACTCGGCTCCCGAGGGAAGTCATGAAAACTCTTCTCTCCTGTGTTTTATAGAGTTGTAAAAAATAAAGGTTTTTCCTTTGTCTGTCCCTAAGCCCTTGTCAAAAAAACAAGTTGACGCAGGCATAAATTCCACCTGACAGCCTCTGCAAAGCTTTGGACAATAAACAAGAAATTAAAGTGGATGTTCCCCTGCCATAAAGGTTGTAAGTGGATTGTGGTATTGCCCGTTGATTGCGCTGACCATTTCTAAGCAATTATTGTACAATAATTCAAACCGATAGCGAGGGGCAATTGTGTTTTATACAACCAACGATGCTGAAATTGACGCAAAATAGCAAAAATGGAATTTAAATTGGTAAATCTTAGCTTTTAACAACCCGACGGGCTTGGATAGGCTGCTTAAATTACACTGATCAAATAATAAATAAGTAGTCTACTATTCAAGATGACCGATATTTGTCCTGTTCATTGTAAGCACCCATTTCCCCAAGATAACAGTGGCTATCCTATTATTTCTACTCCAGTGGTCAACCTCTTTGCACTCTCTCAAAAGCCCATAAAAGTCAATGGCAAGAAACAACAATATGCATAAGGCAAACTCATTAGCTTGGTGCAATGTTTGTCAGTAAACACCAAGAATGTAACAGGCCCCTGATAAGAGAAAGGGCAGACAGTGAAGTTTTCACAGTCGAATAAGCCCCAGCTAATGCACTTCTGAAGAGCAGTTTGGGCTCCTGCATAGAGGTGAAGTGTTTGGATTGCCATCAAGGCCAAGATAATAGCACCTGCAGGGGTGCCACTGATTTCAAAAAACTTTTTCTCTCTTGTCTTGTTCAGTTTTACCAACTTTTCTTTAGTGATATTGGTGCCGCTGATGTGTGTTACAGCATTAGGTATTACATTTAAAATGAAAGACTTCTTTAGCTTAGCAAAACTTAAGCAAATCTACTTACTGTAGGCATTTACCTGCATTCTCCAAACGTAGCCCTAAAAGCTTTTCTCCTGTAAGTCTGTCTTTACTTTAGATAGTAAACCCACCTCCATTTCCATTTGCATTACACAAGCTAGTTCCCAGTCCAAATAAGAACACACACACACACATACATGCAGGGAGTCCATTGTGGTGTAAGAGCAATCTGCCTGGAGAATGTCTGACTCCTTCCTGCCTTTGCAGACAGTAAGGGGGAAATGATTAGGCCCTTTTTATTTTGCCTTATCTCCCGAACGGGGTAGCAGCTAATATGAGCAGAGTGCTTTTCAGACAGCCAGGTCTGTTTGCACACCTCGGGAGACAAAACGGGGCTGCCCACCAGCAAAGGGCAATAATTCAAGAGCACATAAGTGGCTCGAAAGGGGTCTATGAGGGGCGCTGTAGATGGGAGGCCAAACATAGCACACATTTCTCTTTCACGGTACATACTTACTGTCTGTCTGTCGATGACACATGTGCACACACACATAAAATGAGCTTCTTCGCCACAGCAGGGTCAAATAACAGGTGCACAAGTCAGGGCTTCACATTTTCTCATTTGGTTTCCAAACCAGTGATACCTCGTATTATTTCCTTTCTCCCCTCCAGGGGCTTTCTCCGCCAGCTGCAGCATTCATCGTGACCATTTGTCTGTTTTGGGAAGCAGAGCTGACGCATTACATCAATATCCCGCCAACGGATACGTGTATGAACGAGCTGGCAGCGGCAGTCAGATGGGCGATGACACACAGGTTAGACAGCTCAAGTGGGGCTGATGATTTAATTCGGTGAATGTCCTCAAATATATTACAAATTAAGGAAGCCATTGTGTTATTTAGGTGCCCAACCTGTCCCCTGAAAATCTGTCACGCTCTATAATGTGAGGTGTAAGAAAAAAGGAGATCATACTAGATGTGATTGCAAAGCAGCTCATGGAGATATTTGATATTTCCTGTAAGCTGTGGGGATTTTGAATCTGTGGGGGATTGATTTGGGATATCTTCACGATGGACTTGGCAATTACTCAAAACATGGGAGAATCTAAATGAAGAATGCGCCCTGGAGCCTAACAGGCACGGTGCACACCTACCAAAGTCAATTCTTTTAGTAATTACACCAAATGAGTTTCATGGAACTAGTTGGTCATCAATAACTAATCAAGCAACAAAGAGACTCATTGTTGTCTATGAATGCACGTGTTGTGTGTCCATTTTTAATTCACAAAGGTTACATGTGCTCCTTGGATGCCTTAAAAGGCCTTTAATTAATGCAAACTGTTACCATGATTACTGTTATTGAGCTGTTTCTTAAAGGGGACCCGTGCTCATTTCCTGCTACTGCCAGAGCTGCCTGCCTGAGATGACTGTATTAAGAATATCCCCTCTCACTGATCATCATATTCGCCTCAGCTATTTTTCTCAAGTTCCATTTCCCATTATAAGAAATTCTAATGCAAAGTCTCGGTTAAATGGCCGGACAAGAGTGCAGACATTTCAGTTAATGTATGACTTGCTTAAGCGCGAAATAAGGCGTGCATAATACGAGTCAAATTATATAAGGGCGTCGCAAAGTGGCTCAGAGTAGGTTTACTTGAATGAAGGACCATTTTTTGAACATAAACTAACCAAGACACAAACATCCAAGCAGGTGGATGCCAGGTGGAGAGGAAGAGACTGAGCAGTTCATCTGGGCCAGCTTTTAAAGCCTGGAAGGCCCAGGTGAGCTGCATTACTGGTGACCCACTCATGTCAGCCAATTATCAGTAAGCGTAGGCCAGGACTTCCTTGAGGTAGTGGGAGGGGTGACACGATGAGTTACTCTACAGGTGACTGGATTCTTAGACAGGGTTAAAGACAGACTTTAGCTAGGAGTGATAAAAAAAATTAAAATGTGCAGTTTTAACATTTATTTGGTGAGTTGTGCTCTTAATAAATGTTGTAAAGTAGCCAAAGATAACATTTCCAGACCTCCAAATCTCACTGATAAAGAGGATGGTGTAGCTCAGATGGGAAGTCAAGAAAACTATTCAGTGCCCCGAAATTCATGGTTGCCAGTAATGAAAATATCTCTATATCCATCCCGTATTCTTGATTTGAGATGGTTCCTAACAAGATCTCTGGACTCTTTCATAATAATGTATCTCAACAACTGCACTGACTTCGTTTAATTCAATATGGTGATGATAGTCTCCAAGTAAGCTTTTAATCTACAGTGGGAGAACCACCCATCCCACATCCTTCATCAAATCCCTGCTACTGTTCTTATTATTCTTTAACCCTTAACCTCCTGAGATCCAGGTACTTGTCTGGGATGAATTTTTAATTTCTCCTGCTGGAATTAGTTGGACCTGATAAAAACAAAAACTAACAATCACGTTTGATATAAATAGTGTAGAAAAGCCGAAATGTGATGCCTGTAAGTGAGTTTGTCCAGTTTGGCTTTCAATTAAGCATTCCTGGTGCTAAATCAGCTGCTGCAGGACACTTTGAGCTATTCTGTTACAGAGTTGGCGTTCTGTGTCAATGACATGATGATAACTAGTTGCCGTGGTGCTCAAATGTGACTCCAATGCAAATGCAAATAAGGAAATTGGATTTATTGACTTTGGGCTCCATTCCCAAAGTAACAGCTAACATGTATGCCTATGTGAATCAGTTAATAATGTGGATAATATATCTTAAATAGGATTTGTATGACCCAAAAGGTGCACATATGGAGTGTGTCATGTATACAGTGAGTCACTATGAAAACCTCACTTTTGCAAGGAACACAATGCACGCAATCTCGTGCACTTTTGTGCATTGGCAGTATCTTTACAGACGTGTAATGTAACAAAAAGAAATATATTATATAAACTTTTGAGCTGCGTCAGTCCTCGCTTGTTGCGTTGCCAATTTGAAGGAAAGGTTTTTACAACAGATTGCCTTCCTCGGTGAATGGAAACTTGAGGCAAATGGCTTGTATGAGTGTGGCCACAACTAGTAATGTTTTTTTTCTTGACTCTGACCAGCAGCAAATACCCTGGCAGTTTTGCAATCAATCACTTTAAATCTCAGGCTTTAAAGTGTGTGTGCGTGCACGTGTGTGTGTGAGTCTTTGTTTACCAGCAGAGCCTTTGAAAACAAGCGGTGATATTGGAGTAGCCTGGAGAGCCGGTGAAAGATAGCGCCATCAAGAATAAACCACAGACAACAACAGTAATTGTTTCAGCTTAAAAAACAAAAAAACAAAGACACAAAGAAACTTGAAAATAAATCTACAAAGACATCCATCTATTTTCTTAACCACTTACCGACTACAGCATCAGAGGGTTTGGAGCCTACGTCTGACTTTGGGAATAAAGGGTAGGGTATTTTGGGTTTTTTTTTGTTGTTGTTGTTTTTAAAGTACTGGGTATGAATTCTGGAATTATGTCAATCATCACAGTTGATTTTGTGACCACTGATCATAAAATCGAATCATGCTTGAGTCCCATGTGACCATTTGTGTCAAATTTAAGGAAATTTCCCTAAGGACTTCAAACGGCGTCTCCTTGATGATGACGGGACAAATGGATGGAAAATTCCTCTCGCTGGCTGTCACAAAGGCATAGCGAGGCAAAGAGGTGGCCACCTCTGGATTTGCCCTTGCACAACATTGAGGAGCTAAACAATGCAGAGGCAGCTCTTCAATCACAAGAGGCAAATAAGGCAATAAGTATATAAAGGTTATGTACACTTTGTAACTATAAAGTGTAATAGCTGTCAGATGTGATTTAAATACATAACGACGGCATTTTGATTATACACACAAGCACTTGCATACACATTTAAGACATGAGACACGCTAATTCCATCTCTTAAAATGTGTCTATAGGTGAGACGCTTTGCCTTGATTGGTTGGAGGGACCACACTGGAGGTGCGAGTCCGCCGTGTAATGGCTTATGCCATTACAAACGAGCTGGCCTCGGTACTCAACTGAGCAGGGGAAAAAACCAAGGACAAACCAAGGTCATTTAAAGATACAGCGCTGTGCAGATGCATATTTGGTAAGTTTTACCGTTTATTGTAGTTTTATGAGCCTAAAGTGAACAATAAAGGGATCAATTGATGTGCTGGGTGTGTTTCACATTTCCTATGTCCGGTTTTTGCTATATTACTTTGTCTTTCTTAATAACAAGACTTTCATGTCCGGTTAATCTGGAGATGGAGTCTTTGCAAAGATCCATCTCCAGATTAACCGGGTTAGGGTTAGGTCTTCAGCTTGTTTAGTCCTCGGGTTGTACAGTTTGTACAGCCCGAGGACCCCATGTTTATTTTGTTTTAAAGGATACACGGCACACCAGGCTAAGACTCACTTTTTCCACTCATAGCTCTTACGAGTACTGGCGGCAGTCATAAATATTGTAAAAACATAAATTGCGCCCTGATGATGGCGCAGTTTATGTTTAATGGCAATTAAAGCTCTGGTCATGCATTTGTGTGCTGAATTTAATGGCAGCCCTTCCAGTTGTTGGTTCACCATCTCACCAAAGGACTCCAGGTATTCTCGAGCTCTTTTTCAGTCCAGTCCTTGCCCCTGACCATTTTCAGAGGAATATTTGTTTGTTTGTTGTTAGGCCACTTAGCAACACTGATGATTCAAGCAGAAAAAAGGCAAGAACCGATGCTGTGATTACACATAACAGACAACTTAGCAAATAACCAATTTTAACTCGTATTTGTAGGCACTTTATTCCTACCAGCCTGTCATAAAAACACACGTCTTTAGTCAAATCTATGACAAATCCCAAAGATAGTTTACCTGACATGAAATAGTATTTTTGTTCCAGCAAGGTGATTCCAAAAGAGCTGTTAACATGAAAGTTGATATATATAAAAACTAACTGCAACAGATGACGAGTATGTGAAAGTCATATCCTTTGGAATTAGAAAAACATCAGCAAAGACCTGTCACAGAACCTGCCTGAGCCTTAACATTACTGAAGCAGTGAGAACAAAAGGCAGCCAACATCCAAAGAAGAGCTTTGAAAGTCCTTCAAGACATCTGGAGAACTAATCCTGAAGACGATTTTTAAAAAATATGACAAGAAGTAAGAGTGTTCAGGATGCATTGAAGAATAAAGGTGGTAACACCAAATGTTAACTTTTGACCTCATTAGAATTACTGTTTTTTCTTTATTTACTCAGAAACACAGATGTTTGCACATTTTAATAAGTCAATTTCCATTATTTTGCTTACAAAATGTAAAGGAAGGAGGGGAGGATTGTGAAATATGGGCCAAAAATCAAACCAAAACTGCACATTACCACAAGTTTCCTTTTTTTAAATAGCAGTCAGACCCAAAATACACTGTGAATCGTGAGGGATCACAAATATCCTAACCGGCTGGGTCATACGTTACAGTTTCCTCTGTAATAATGTGGCAACAATAAACATCCTGTCATTAATGTGAACCAGCGTCAGATTAACATGTACTATCTCATCTCAACACTCTTTATCATCACAGCTATCTCCATAGGCCTATCTCACAAGCAGACCATCTGTATTTCCCTATAAAAGTGAGATGAATGATGTTAATCAGCACATGGGAGCTCTGTGCATCCCTCAGCTCCACCTTGTCCTGCTGTAATAAAGAAGACTGCCTGCCTGAATAATTACTCTCATCTGTCTAAGTCATATGAGCACAGAGCCGACGAGGGAAACAGAAAAAAAGAAAGCTTCGCCCAACGGCTTCTTTCTAGAAAACCGTGAAACAAACAACTCTATTTTTGCAAATTTGTTACACTTTACAACTCTTTATGTAAAAGAAAGTGTTGAGAGGAAGAGTTTTTACAAAAGGACTTTATTCAGCTGAAAACAAGATGTGGAGCTGTTAAACCAAACAGAATGACTTTAAAAATAAGACAGTAAAACTAAGTCACGTTAAACTTAAAAATGGGCCAATCAGAACCTCAAATGTGAAATATTCAAGAACTCAGAAGTACAAACGTACAGTATGAATGAAAACCATTAAAAACATATAATAGACAGCTGTTTGTCCCTTTTTTTAATGATTCATTTACACAGCATTTACTGCATCTTTTTTTCATAACTAATACAAAAAAAATCTTTCATTTAGGGAAACATATTGCCTTTTAAGCACTAGCCTCTTCTTTTTCTAACAATGTCTCTACCATCTTGGGTAAGAAAGCTTCCAGGAAATGAAAGAAGTCTTGAAACACTCCTGTCTTGTCGCTGCTCGGCTCTAACTTGAGCACTGCCCTTGTGCTTTCTGTTCCTCCCAGCATCTGGGGCTGAACATTAAACTCCAGGGGTTCCTTGAGCTCTGGCTCTTTTTCAATTATGAAAGCCGTAACCTGGGACTCCAGCTCCACACAGCTGCCCTCTGGCCTCGAGTCAGCATCTTTGATCAGCTCCCGTTTCACTTTCCTCCTGCCCGCCCACACTACGTGTTTTTGCATGCACATCCATGCCAGGAGCTCAGGCTTCCCTCGTCTCGCCATTCTTGGCTTTTTGCCTTGCGGCGACACCGAAGCATCACTGCCAGAAGACAGCGGCCTCTTGCCACCGATAACAACTGTACCCAGAGGGCTGGCTTCGATTTGGGCTTCAGCACCGTCAAAGCTGTCACTGAGTGACGATGTGACAGAAGCTTGTGTAGTTTCCATTTCCTCAGCAGAAATGGACGAGTCCTCGCCAAATACAGCATCTTTAGAGGGAGCGAGGTGACACTTGAGAATGTTTTTCAGTACTTCCTCCACAGCAGAGCAAACTCTCTGAAACCACAGCAGCCGGAAACCGTCTCCCGCTGCGTGCAGTTCGTCGCGCAGTCGTTCTGGGAGCGAGGCCGACTTGAACGGGATACTGATGGTCAGCTGCTCTGTTTTGCACGGTGTCGCTTCCCCATGTGGGCTAAATAAGCGCACCAGGCCCCACGGTTTCCCCTTAGTAGATTTTCGCTGATACTGCAGGCTGCGGCAGTACTTCTCAGCCTCTTGGCACTCCCTCTGAAAGCTGCGCTGACACCGTTCATTCAGGTTTCCTGCTACATTGTGGGAAAGCTCAAAGGGGTCTAAGAGGTTTAGGGGGCCAAGTTTGGGACGTTGCTGATGGGCCTTGGTGGACTGGTCCTCTTGCAAAGCATCGTCCTCTTTATTCTGACTGAGGAAATCTGTGATTGGAAATGAACGGCCCTCCCTAACAGATATAACACTACTTGCAAAATCAAACTTGGCATAAAAGGAGAAGAAGGCAGCCAGCAGGGTACCTGGACAGAGAAACGATTTGTTTAGAGCGAGCAAATCTCTGACTAACACATTTCTTTCTTTACATTTTAACTTTAACTTACAGAGCTGCTGAGTGTTCTTGCTGGGGGGAACAGCAATTGGCTGACTGGGGAAGGTGCAGTTCCAGCCTTCAATCACACACTCTTCCTCCTCACCTGCAATCAAGTTAATAATTATTAACACAGGTTAAACAGTTAATACATAAGCTAAAGTCACAGTATACATTATCTAAGTTACCTTTAATAGAAACGGTCATTTTAGTCTGTCTGCAAGACAAAATATATTAAGAAGTATTTTGTTTTTTATTAAAGTTTTTCTTTAAATTAAACAGTTAATTGTAAAAGTAGGGTCAGGTAACTCTCGGTGCTCATACACTCAGATTTGTTCCTCAGTGCAAGTGATGAGAGTTGAGGGAATTCAAACTAAACAGTAGTTTAAGGAAGAAAAATTTATTTATATAGCATATTTGACACCAAAGTGCTTTACACTAAAATAAATTCGAATAAACAGACACGCATTCACAGGGTTTACATGAAAAACCAAACAGTAATCAATCATCCAAACAGAGGTCCGGCAAAGTTTCCAAAAGCATAACAGAAAAGCTGTGTCTTTATTTTAGATTTAAAAACAGCCACATATTTGTCTGAGGTCATTTGGGAGGTCATCCCATAATTTTTGGTGCAACTGCAACTTCTTTTTTTTTTTTTTTTCTCCGCCTGTCCCATTTGGTTCTTTAGCCATCAGAATTGTTGTCTGAAGACCAACAAGGATACCCAATGGATTTACTTTGCCAAATGGATCATCGTGGCATTGCCGTATTGGTCCATTTGGTCGATCTTTGTTTTTATTATTTATTATATTTTATTTTCAGATGTTACAGACGGGACAGACATGAGTGAGGGATAGGAAAGGGAGAAAGAAAGAGGAAGGAAAGGAAAAACAGAAGGGGAGAGGGACAGTGAGAAAGGGGGGGAGAAAAAAAATAAAAATCTCCTGGATCACCTGTTGAGAGAAGAATAGAAAACAAGCAAAAAAAAGACAAAAAAACAAAAAAAACAAAGCAACATACTAAACACAACACCATCGCATTAATCTAGCTAAGTGTAAACAGCAGTAAATACTAAATATTCAATGTTGTTGTGCAGCACGCAGGACAGATGTGCTTCGAAGTAGCAGCCAAGAAAGGTGTAATTTGGGTCTACGAGCAGTGAACACCCGTGTGATACCCAACCTGACATATAGACACAGACATACAGGCACACACAGATACAAACATCCATTCCCACCCTCATGCTCTCATATGCACTTACTCCACACTCAACCAACGTGGAGACAGACATAAAGAGACGCTGTACACACGATCACACTCCCCAAGCGTACTCTACAAACCGGGTCTAGGTACCCTTGCCCCTGGAGGGGGGAACTGCACCCAGACCCAGGTGGTATTACCCTTTTCCCTGCGGTGGGGAGAGGCAGACCACCCCGACTCCGTAGCAGCAGGGAGGCCCCACACTCCAGACCGCAGTCGGACGGCCAACTCCACCTAGCCCTCCCGCTCCAGCAGGCCGCAGAGAATGGGGGTGGGAGAAGACTCCAAACCTCCCTCCACCCGCTCATTGTAGTGTTGATGCATGTGTGTTCTAAGGTGCAATTAAAACCCAGGAGGGCATGGAGCTACCTGCCAGAGAGCAGCAGGTAAGCGCATAGTCCCTCCTGCTAGCCCTCAATGTCTACGTGTATTTAAAATTGAGAGGTGGGCAACGACGCCAGGGGTGAGGTGTACACCCTGATGGTAATTTGGACTCCGTGTATCGTGCCCACCCCCAAGATCCTATATGTATGTGTAATGAGAGTGTGAATAATGTGAATGTCTAAGTTGTGGGATAAAATTGAGGCAGAGGCAGCCAGAAGGGGACAGAGGGGGGGGGGGGGGGGGGGTAGCCTCCTCTGCACCCTGGTGACATACCCCTACTCCAAGGCCCTGCATGTGTGGGTGGTTGTGGTGGAGCAGGAAGAGAGAGGCAGCTGGAGATGCCTTCTCTGGAAATAAACTTAAACCACAGAGTGATTGAGAAGCAAACCTTAAAGATCTCCAGGGAGCGTATCCAACACGAGACAACAAACTGTGCCACTTTATACTGGACTCTGTAATGCACCAGAGCCAAAGCTGCCACCGCTGGAGGAACGTGACCTCGCTTTTTCGTCCTACTCAGTAATCAGCAGCTGCAGCGTTTTGGACTAATAGTAAACAGGCAAGGGATGATTGATTAACTTCAGCATATAGTTCATTACAGTAGTCCAGTTTATGTGTAACAAAGACATGCATAATCCTTTCCAGATCAGAAGGATTTTGTTTCTGAGCTCTTGATCTATTCCTTTGTCAAATTTCTCATTTTTGTCAAAGATTGTCTCAATGTTCTTAACCTGTGTTTTGGTACAAAAAGAAATCTTAAGGGGTCGTGAGCCGCTGAAGGAGCCATGAACAGTTTGACTCTCCCTAGGACAAAAACCCCCCGAACATCAAAATGGAAATATATACACGAGAATATATTTTTTCTCTTCCTGAAGCATTCTTCAGGAATCGTTCTCCAAGCTTCTTGAAGGACATATACATTGGAACTAACATTTACGAGGTGTGTTTGCTAGTCCCAAAAAATGTCTGTTAGCTACAAAAAACAAAACAAAAATAGACTGAGAAAAAGACAAGTAGTTTTTTTTTACTTAAGTCAGAGGTAAAGCCGCGTGTTCAGCTTGGGGAAAGCAGATTGCTGTTTAATTACTACAGTTCGAAGAAAGAAATATAAGAACTTGAATGAGCAGAACAGATATCTAAAGCTTTGTTAGCCAAGCTGCAAAAAAGCCTTTTTCACTGAGCTGTACAAATCTAGGTATGCAGCCGTCAGGACCAGCTTTGTGATTTCCCAGAAAATCACATAAAATTAACACTGAGCAGAACTGAGTTCAGCTTATTGGTGCACCCACAAAAGCACCTCATGTGGACCCTTGGGTAAATTAACTGGCCACCTCTGACGATCACTAAATACTCACTGTTCTACCTCTACCAACCTCCGTGCATATTAATGATGATATTAACCAAAATTTTTCATTTGGATTCATCACTCCATCAGACCCATTGCCACTGGTTTTCAGCCCAGTTCTTTCTCCCTGTGCCTCCTTCTTAATAATGGCTTCTTGACAGCCACCCTTCTACTGAGACCATTTCTCATGAGGCTTCAGTGAACAGTAGGCAGATTAACTGGTCAGGTGCATCTCTCACATCCTGTGTCAGAACTTTGCTGGATTTTTTTCTTAACGACTTCAGATACTGTTCATCCGCTATAGATAGTTTTTTAGGCCTTCCACTTCTTCTTTTGCCCCCCCTTGTCCAGTCTGCTCATTTTCTAAGCAAACACTGTGCAGAGATAAACCAGGCTTTAAAATTAATATTCTGTTCATTTTTGTTCCTATTAAACAGTGTTATCTTTGGCATTTTTCATAGATTCAACTAAATAAAAAGAGAACAGATTATGTGTTTTTGTGACAGGCTGCTAGTAACAAAGTGCCTAAATTTAAAAATTGCTTAGTTGCTTGTTATGTGTAGACACAACACAGGTTCTTGCTTTGAATTAGGTGCCTTTTTCATCCTTGGATGACTCACAGCTCAGTTCTAAGTGACTTAATAAACAAAGAAACATTCCTCTGATATTTGTCAGGCACAACAACTGGATTGAAGAGGATTTAAAAAAGCAGCCAATGCCCAAGGAAGAGCTTTGAAAGACCTTAAGAAAGCCCAGAGAACTATTGCTCAAAACCACTTTAAAAATGATTAGCAAGTCTGGCTCCTTGGAAGCAAAATATAAAGAAATGAGGGGTGGCTCAAAACTTTTGCACAGTACTGTATTTAGTTGGTTAAGTATACAAAAATGTCCTTGTGTGAAGTGTAGAAGCGATGCAGCACTTACAGGCCAAGTCTTTGAGCTGATCCACTGTAGGGAGGACAGCAGGCTCACAGTTTTGCAAGAAGAAGATGATCAGCAGCGTGAGAGCGTAGTTGTTCAGAAGGGGACCGGCACCACTGGGATTACCTACACACCACAATGTGACAGCATTACTAAGAAGAAGAAACGAATCAGAACACAGCCACAAGTTTTTTTGGGGGGTTTTGTCACCCGTTTGTTTACGCACTCGGACTGACGGTGACTCACGCAGCCATAACATCATTACAGTTCACTAATAAACCCGAATAACTGTTGTGCTGCTGTGACAACTGGAATAGAAGAACCATGGCTCAAGAGTAAAGGTAATCACCAGAAAGGCAATTAGTAGTGTCAGTGAGCAACATTCATTAAGATTTTAATATGAGTCGACACTGGCAATACAAGAAAAAAAGCTGTTTGTGTCGTCTTATTTCATCATAACAAGGTAATAAAATTGTAAAATCACTCTTCTCGCATCAGTGATCTAAGAGGCAGTGAAGTTCTACTGACATCTGTTGACCAGAAAATGAAATAACCACCTAAAATACAGAGGAAACTGAAACACGGGCATCCGTTTCAATGATCTTGTTTTAAGTTGCTGCGTCTTACCGGCAAGCTGCTTCTGCTTGGCCCAGTACCGGATCGTGTACACAAGAGGCCTCAGCCTTTCATCAATCCCTGAGCACAGCTGGAGGAAGCGGGTGTTTCTTACTGCTAGTCTAGTGAGGAAAAACAGCTGTTACGCTCACAGATAAAATAAAAACAGAGCTGAAGACAGCAGATGCTGCACAATATTGCATTCGCTCACCAACCTGTTATTAATGGTGATGTCCCCCTGCAGGTTAAGCTCACGGTGATGGAATTTGACAACGGGGAGACGAGCGCTGCTGACCACGTGGACTTTATGCACGCTGGGGACGCAGCGTTTCAGGATCATCGCCACGAGGTCGAGAACCTCAGCTGGAGCGGCTGTGGACAGGTCGATATCAGACAGTATAGAGTCCTCAGACCGCCCATCGTCTGACACGCCTTCCCCTGGCTGAAGAAAGAGGGAATCTCACCAAAGGCGTCTTCTTTATCGAGCTACATGTGTGATATTATGTGACCAAATGTGCGCATCGAACCTGTTCTGTGGTTGACTTGGCATGAGCCTGGAACACCTTGGTGTGTTCTAGGTCTAAGAACAGGTCCAGGTCACATGAATGGATGCCAAACGTGTTGACAGATGAACCAAATGGGAGAATCTGGCTGTCTGCAAACCACCCAACATATGGCCACAAAAGTTAGAAAAACATTTCCTTCTGCTCTTTTCCCCTCACCAATATGCATGCAAGACCTGTGTACGGGTATTTACAAAGATCACCTGGGAAAAACTCTACAAAAATCTCCTGCATGAGTTGAACCAGCAAGCTTCGGGCATTCTTTTCATTTTCTCCCAGCTGAAATTGCTCAACAACATGCTGCATCTGGGCGTTCACCTAGAGGGGAACAAAGGGCAACACCGTAGTCCCTTTGTTAACAAACATATATGTTATAAGCTCGTCTAGTCTATTCTCAAAGCTGCATATTTTCGATTACACTAAACTTGTCTATTAGCAGAGTCGAGAGTTTCATTGCTCCACAAGCACCAAACAAGTGTATTTGTCATTTTTTAAAGACACACACATTTTAGCAAAGTTTAAAAGAGGATGCTTACAGACACCAACTGACACAAGTCGGGTTTAAGGCAGTCAAGAACTTGTTGGAGGTTCTCGGGATCGTTCTTCTTCTTGGGAATCAACTTGAAATTCTTCTTTTCCCGAGGTTTGACGCGCAGCTTCAGGCCTTTCAGCTTATGCTCAATACAGGACAGAGCTGCTTGGATGCTGTCTGTCTCGCTGAATTGCACGATGGCATACACACCCTGTGAGCGCAAAGGGATAAAGTCATGCTTTAATAGAAATGCAGTAATTTGGGGTTGCTTTAAGACTGTGCACATCTGGATCGGGTATAGTTGTCTGACCTTGTCTTTGTCAATGATGACATCTGCGACTGACCCAAACTGCTGAAAATACTCCGCTAAGTCAGTTTGGGAGATCTCAGGATTGATGCCACCAACGAACACGCTGTGGTCTTCCTGGGTCTTTCTAGTGGCGCGCACGCCACTCAGTGTCTGATGCTTCTTCCCTTTCAGATGCTGATCCAAACTTGCCGCTGCAGGACAAAAATAATGCTTCAATAAAGTTCAGGTACGGGCTCTGGAACGGGGCAGATGCATCTCTCAGGTCCTGTGCCAAGTGTTTGCTGTATTTTTATTTTATTTTATTTTTTTAACTTTGAGACATTGAACATCTGCTACAGATAAGTGGGTGTTTTTTTAAGCCTGACATTTTTTAAGGACACACTGTGCTGGTTAATAGCTTTTTAAGAATCATCTTGTTTATTATTTTGTGCCTTTTAAATTGTGTTATCTTTGGCAGTTTTCATAGACTCAACTAAAGAAATGTGAACAAAATATATATTTTTGCAGCATGCTGCTAGTAACAAAATGCCCAAATATACAATTTAAAGATGGTTTATTTTTTTATTTTTGAATGAGCCAAAGGTATGCGTTAACCGGCATAATAACCAAAAGATTACTCTGAATATGGTCAGGTAAAACGACTGGACTGTAAATGAGTGAAAAACAGTCCATGTCAAAAAAAACAAAACAAAACAAACAAAACCTTGAGGCTGGAGAACTAGTGCGCAACAACACTTTACAACATGGCAAGAACGTCTGGCTGCTTGGAAGGAAACTATAATCCTTCGGATCAAGACTTTTGCAGTGTTGTAGAAAAAATTACGAATTTTCTGAGTAATGTTAAACTTTAAAGCTACGGAAAATAAAGCAGACATAACTTAGTAATGTATGTGTAATTTGCAAAGTGCGGTAACACTCATTAAACTTATGACGGAAATGACTGCAACGTTCAAACTGTAGCCGCAGTTTTATTAGTTATCTGTAAATTAAAGAAACTATTACATTCACAGCACTTCAACAGACTCGTATATGGTTGAGTTAGCTTCCGTTACTTACAGTTGGATAAATTGACGTTGCACAGGGTGCACTGAAACCCTCTCGGCGTTGTTTTTATGTCAATGTCCTCTGACATGATGTAAAGAATAAGTTATAACGACAAACGCAGGAAGCACAAAAATCGCTAGCCAAGTTTGAGGCCAACAACCTTCCACGCGCCTCAAATCTCCCTCCAGCGTCGACTCCGCGTTTGCTTTCAGTCCGTCACCAAACTCCGTCCGGGTTGCTCCCATGTTTTTAATCATACAGTTCCTCTTAGCTTTTGAACTAGAGCACTCACTGTAGCAGGCATAGTCTATGGAAGTTTATTTATAAAGGGGTGGCATTGAGGCCATAGAGAAACGCTAACATTAATTAAAAAAAAAAAAAGAAATATTTTAAAATTTGTCCAATTTCACTTGAGGTCTCTAAAGTAGAATTATAAAATGCATCATTTTAAAGCCAATTTATTTCAGCTTGAAACCTTTAAGCCTTTCACTTAAGGTGAACTGTAAACCTACTGCAGAATAGAGCTTAAATTACAACCTCTGAGGTAGTTACAGCAGAGGTCTCAGGACACATTTAATTAAAACATTGTCACAAAGCCCACTATGATAACAGGCTAAACATACTATTATTTTCTTTATCACTAATTCTATTACACTAATAACTATTTGAGTTATAAACTGTGTTTACTTCTAACCTGATCATCTATTTACCAGCTGAACCCAATATGTAGATGCATTCAAAAATTGTGATTTAAACATTTTTTAATAAAATAAAAACAATTTCCACACATTTTCCAATGTAGAAAAAAATTTAATAACCAATTTTTTGAACCATAAAGTATTTGCAGAATCAGTGAAGAATAATACAGCTTGACACCAAATGATTAAAAACAAAGATTCCCTGCTGAACTCAGACAAAGCTTTTTCACTATAAAACTATGGACTACAAAGCATTACAATCTTAAAAAAAAAAAGAGAGAGAGAGAGAAAAAAAGCCACAAGTACAAAAATAGATTATCATTAAAAAGGTACTGATGTGTACAAATACATCTATTTGTTTGCTGATCTTCCTCTGCGGGTTTTAGGCTGCGTTTTGGCTTCAACGTTTTTCTCTGGGTTGTTTGCAGGTTCCACTTTGGCAGCAGTCTTCGCCCCTCGTCCGACTCTCTTAACAGGTCTACTGTCAACAGCTTTATCTGAGAGATCCTCCTCTTCAGTTTTGTTGGCATCATTTGACACATTTTTGCTTTCACTGTTGACTTGGTCTGCAGCTTTAGACTTCTTACCTCGCGCTGCTTTTACAGGTGTCGCCTTTGGAATCTCAAAGACTTCCAAGTGTGATTTCCACTTAACGCATCTTTTGGGCATCTTTGCGTTGCTCTCAACAGCTTCAGGATTCTTCTGATCAGTAGTCGTCGTAGGCTCTTCTGTTGTGGACTTGAATGCTCCCCGTCTTCCCTTTCTTGCTGGTTCCACTGACGTGGGAGCAGGCTCGGAAACCAAAACTGTGGATTCTGTGCTGACCTCCTCAGGAGAAACAGTTGTACCTCTGCGGGCTCTCTTGGCTGGAATGGCTTGTGAAGTCTCACATTTAGCAGAAGCCCTCACTCCCCTTGACCTGCTAGTTTTCATAGACGAGGAAAGTGGCTCAGCGTTTTTCGCCTCCTCAGCCTTCGGCTTGTGTTCAGGACTTTCGGCAGTGGCTTTAGCTGGTTTTCCCCTCCTGCCTCGTTTGGGTTTATTTTCTGTGCTGAGAACAGGGACCTCTTGGACCTCAATGGATTCCACACTCTCTGTGTCTTGTTTTGCTTTCCGCCCTCCTCTTCTGGGCTTCGTGGCCACACTGGCCTGTTCGCTTATCTGGGCTGGTTCTGTTGTTTCTGAAATGACCATTTTAACAGTTTGGGCTTCTGTTAATTCCGTTTGGGCCTCCTCAGACTTTCTTGTTAGTTTTATTTTTTTAGCAGGCTCATTCATCTTTTCTTCATCCTGTTTGGCATTTCTGCCCCTCTTTACTCTGGCTGGAGGCTGAGACTGCTCATTCGTCTCCACTGCTGCCTGCTTGACCACCTCTTCTGTCACCTCATTCTGTTCAGCGGTATCCTGTCTTGCCTTTCTCCCTCTTCGTGGTTTTCCAGCAGTGGGAAGAGTGGTCTTCTGAGGCTCAGAGTTTTCCACTTGGCTCTGTTCCCCACTTGCTGTTTCAACCGTTTCAGGCTCTGGTTGAGCTGGCTTAACAGGTGTTTGTTTTGCTCTCCTCCCTCTGACTGGCTTAACAACAGCTTCTTCTGTCTGGAGTGCAGACAGACTGGTGTTTATCAGAGACGCTTGGGCACTGGCATCAGCGGAGGTCTCAGAGGTGCTCTCCTGAGACTTTGCATTTCTGCCTCTTTTTGTGTGTCTAGCTGCAGGTGGCGCTACAGCTTCCATTTTCTTCCCTCTTCTTTCTCCTCTCGCTGGAGTAGGCACAATGGGATCTTCAGCAATTTCAGCTGCCTCTTTTTTATCTTCAAGTTCTTCAGATTCGGCCTGTTTTGCTCTTCTGCCTCGGACAGATTTCTTCTGAACTGAAGCTGGTGTCTGCACGTGAAGTAAGCTTTCAGCTTGACGTGCTTGGACAACAGTTTCCATGGCATCAGATTTGTTTTCATCAGCTCTGCCTGGCAACACCTCAGGCTGGTCACTGCAGGCTACATTTGCATCTAATTTAAACAAGAGCAAGATAAAACAAGGGGGAGAAAATTATACATAAATTATAAACATACATATGATAAAAATGAAATAACATAATGCAACATGCTCAGTTATTAGTTATACTTCCTAAGAGAAGGCACTAAATAATCTAAAGTGTTATACCTGGTGTATCTTGGGGAACATCCTCAGTTGCATTTCGTTGCTGTGACTTTTTGGGTTGCTTAGCTCTTCTTCCTCGCTTGGGCACAGCACTTTCATTTGCTTTCTCCTCAACATCAAGTGGGTGGCTCTGAACACGCTCAGCTTCAGCAGCAACTTCAGGCTCATCAGAAGACTGCTGTGCACTTCTACCCCTTTTTGGCTTAGGAGCAACTTTGGGAGAAGGAAGGTGATTCTCTTCTGCTGACAGCTCAACAGCTGTCTTCGCATTTCTGCCTCTTGTCTGTCTAACAGCAGGTGGTGCTGTAGCTTCAGTTTTCTTTCCTCTTCTTCCTCTGGATGGAGCAGGGATTACAGGCTCTTCCTGTTTATCCTCAGCTGCTTTAGATTCCACCGTTTTTGCCCTTCTGCCTCGTACAGATTTCTTCTCATGTGCAGGATCTGCATTCACAGCAGTCTTCACCTCAGCTTCCTCAAGAAGTACTGCATCTGCCTGAGAGACCGTTTCCATGGCATCTGATGTTTTATTATCATCATCATCATCATCATCCAAAAGGAGAGAGAGAGAGGGGGGAAAGAAACAGTTTAACACTGAATCTGTGTGGAGGCTGATATGTTTTGACAACATTACAAAAGAAAGTCACACTGATCAAACCCTTTTCAAGTCCACGCTCCCAAGAACAAACATTTAACAGTTTTAGTTAACCTAACCCACCTTTTACCACGTTTGCACTGCTGTCGAGAGACATCTGAGCTTCACCCTGCTAAAAATAGAACAAAACCAATTTGGACAATGAGGTCTTGTTAGAAAACTAAACCATGCACACCAAACAACTTTCTAAAACCAGGGATTAGAGGCAATGGCATTGATAAGAGTTAACTCAGTAACAGACAGATGTTCAGACTTTTTTGGTGGGCATGTATTTTGTATGAATACTGAATGCATTACCTCCTTTGCCTCTGGTTGTACTGTGGGCTCAGTCAGTGGCTCCTCCATAAGTTCTTGAAGTCCCTCGAAGTCCTCCACTGGAGCATTACCCCTCAGCCTTGGCGACTTCATGAGTCTCTTGAGCCCGAAATTCGCCTCAACAGGTTCGCCTTTCTGTCTGGGAGTTCTCATGAGCCTCTTCACGCCAACCACATCTTCGACAGGAGCACCTTTCTCCACAGGTGTCTTCATCACTCTCTTGACTCCAGTGAGGTGAACCACTGGAGAGCTTTTTGGAGTTTTCATGCCTTTTGCGTCAGATTCTTGCAACTGTGCTGGCGTCTGCAGAAGCTCCTTACCACCACCCAAACTGGCATCACCAGCTTCTGGGACTTCGGGGGTCTTCAGAATCTTCCCTTGAAGGTCTTCAAGCGGTTCAGCCTTCTCCTTTGGAGTTCTAAATATTCTCTTAACCCCAGTGAAGCACTCTTGCTGTTCAGGCTTCTGTTTGGGAGTCTTCAGAAGATTCCCTCTGATGTCCTCTAAAGGTTCGGCTTTCTGTCTCGGAGTCTTCATGATCCTCTTGACTCCAGTGAGGCACTCCTGTTTTTCAGGCTTCTGTTTTGGAGTTTTCAACAGCTTCCCTCTCAAATCTTCAACAGGCTCAGCCTTCTGTTTTGGCGTTTTCATGATCCTCTTAACTCCGGTCAGAGAATCTGGTAATTCTGGCCTCAGTTTGGGAGTTGTTACAGTGGACACCTGCAAATCTGCATTCTGCCGTTCACTTGACTCTGACTGAATCTGGCCGATGAAGGTGGCGTCTTGATCTTCATCAAGGAGGCGTTGGACTGCCTCATTGTTGTATCTTCTGCCTTTTACTGCAGATGTAACACTCAGCGGAGATACTATCATCTCACCTGTAAATAAGTCATATTTTTGTTTTCCTTTATAACAATTTAATGTCCCAGCCAGCTTATTTGGACTATGCAGAACTCAAGATTCACTACCAATCAAAACACCACAAATACACAGCTTACCTGGTTCCTCTGGTGTGCTCAGCACAGATGGCTCCATCACAGATGCGCTCTGACCTCCAGCTGGTGTCTTTGTGACGCTGTTATCATCGATTAAAGACTTCCGCTTCCTTTCGTTTACAGGAGTTTTAAACATTTCAGAAATACCTGAAATCAAACAGCACAATGTAAGAAGGCACAAAACTGAAATTGGCCACAAGTTTCACCACCTGCTGCGGATGAAGGAGAGGTGCTTACCAGTCAAGTCTTCATCCATTTTCATGTTCTTTTTGAAGAGTGCAACATTGGTGACCACTCTTGGTGCAGCACCAGTTGGCTGCACAACGGTCTGTCTGTGTGCTCTACCAACAACAATGGTGGCGGGCGAGTCTGCATGTCCAGTGCTCACGTAGCCCTTCAGATTTCTGGCAGGTGTCTGATTGGTGTTTTGGAAAGACAAGTAGATTTGATAAAGATCATTATAAAGATTCAGAACAACAGACGCATAAACATAAAACATAACTGTACTTGGTACAATATGTACCTGTGGTTTGGGCACTGCTCTCTTCTTAGGCTTTTGGCCAATGGTTTTTTTAAGTGGAGCAACAACTTGAGCCTTAGGTTGACCAAATTTCACAATGTGCGCCCAAGGATTGGAGACTGGATGGACATGAGAGAAAAAAGAAAGAAAGAAAACACACAAAATTAATCTTCTCATTCTCATCGTGATCATCAGATTTCTTTTTCCACAACAACTGCATTAATTAATTATAAACAGCTTTGAAAGATTAAATTAAATTTACATTTTTAAAGATGATAAAACGAAAATGAGTAAAACAAGTAGCTTTCAGCTACTCCCACTAATGACCTTCATTCTGACTGGAACTGACAGATTTCTAGTGCTGGGAACAAAAACCAAGAGTTGAAACCAGCTATCAAACATTTCAGCACTTATCATACCTTTTATAGATGCTCTTGAAATGCCACTTCTTCTGTGCATCTTTACTGCACTCTTCGCAGCACCTGGAGTCTTCTGCGAGGTGCTTTTCCTTCCCTTGTGTGTTTTAGGGGTGACGGTGGGCAAAAGAACCTGGTCAGTGACCTTGTCGGCTTCAGCTATTGGAGAGGGTGTACTAATTTGTGACACAGAAAATCGCCCCTTGACTGTGGGGGTCTGAACTCCTGAATTAGTGGGAGTTTTAGCTGGTGTAAGGACGACAGTAGGGACACTTTCCAGAGAAGTAACAGGCAAACCCACAGTTGCCCTTCTTTTTCCAGCAGGAACTTGCTCGTGGGGAATCTGCCCTGGGGCTGAAGCCCTGCGTTGAGTTTTCTGCTGTTCATTGGTTTTAGGAGTTTCCACTTTAGAAGGAGATCTTCCTCTTGCAGGAGATGGGCTCTTGGATTTTGGTGATTTATTCGCGGTTGCTTTAGGAGAAGCAGATCTAGATTTGGGTGATTTATTGGTAGGAGAAGCTGCTTTGGGAGACGGGGACCTGGACTTGGGTGACTTGGGCGACTTCTTCGCGGGAGACGGGGACCTGGACTTGGGCGACTTCTTCGCGGGAGACGGGGACCTGGACTTGGGCGACTTCTTCGCGGGAGATGGGGACCCGGACTTGGGTGACTTCTTCGCGGGAGATGGGGACCCGGACTTGGGTGACTTGGGCGACTTCTTCGCGGGAGACGGGGACCTGGACTTGGGCGACTTCTTCGCGGGAGACGGGGACCCGGACTTGGGTGACTTGGGCGACTTCTTCGCGGGAGACGGGGACCTGGACTTGGGCGACTTTGCAGGAGACGGGGACCTGGACTTGGGCGACTTCTTCGCGGGAGACGGGGACCTGGACTTGGGTGACTTGGGCGACTTCTTCGCGGGAGACGGGGACCTGGACTTGGGTGACTTGGGCGACTTCTTCGCGGGAGACGGGGACCTGGACTTGGGCGACTTCTTCGCGGGAGACGGGGACCTGGACTTGGGCGACTTCTTCGCGGGAGACGGGGACCTGGACTTGGGCGACTTCTTCGCGGGAGACGGGGACCTGGACTTGGGCGACTTCTTCGCGGGAGATGCTGCCTTGGGTGATGGTGATCTGGATTTGGGAGACTTCTTCCCAGAAGTTGGAGTCTTAGGAGAAGCCATTTTCTTGCTCGGTGATTTCTTAGGTGATGGTGTTTTTGTTTTTGCAGGACTTTTTGCACGTGGGCTGCCCTCCTATGGAAAACAATATGTTTTAAATAAGTGTTTAACATTCCAAGTATACTGTCACTTTAAACTGCCCATTCTTACTTTTAGCAAGCCGATGACGGATGCTCGTCTAAGCAGTGACTGCTTGGGTCTCAAGAGAGACAAGCTCCTCCGTGGGGTAGCCCCCTTGCGTAATGGAGAGTCAGGAGGCAACCGTTTGTCAAACAGCTCTGGGCTCAGGTAACCTCCAAAGGAAACGCGTTTCCTCTTCGCTTGCTGTTTGGGCACGTCTTCTCCGAGTTCTCCACTCTTGCGTTTTTTGGACACTTCTTTTCCTATGAAAACAAAATATGCTCGTACATTAGTATCAAGCTACCAGAAGTGTACAATATCAATTATACAGCCACACCCAGAAATATTATAATTCAATTTTGAGCAGGAAAACCTTTTCCAGCTGAATTCCTGGGTGATGCCTTTGTTTTTTCTTCTTGGTTCTTGGTCACTGGAGTTTTGCCAGGTGACATTTCCTTACTCCTCCTCCTCGCAGGCGACTTGGGTGTTTCAGCTGTAATTTGCTCAATAACCTCATTTACAGTAAACTTCTGAGGAGTTGCGCCATTTCTTTTCCGAGGTGAAGCCGTTTCAATCACGCTGCCATTTTCAGCCTTTTCTGCTCTGGGTTCAGCCGTCTCAGCAGCTGGAACCTTCGCTTGCTTCCTCACAGACGCTGGGGTTCCCCCGTTTGTACTTCCAGGTCCAGCTAGAACTTCACTTTTCTTAGGAGTGCTTTTTCTCTCAGTGAAAATGGCACTACCTTTTCTGACCGAATTGGGTTTTGGAGAGGCGACCTTTGAGGAAGGCGTTGCAAGCTGACTGGCACAAGATTTCCGAGGGGTCTTGACATCCAGAGATTTTTTGATCATTTGATACAGGTCGCTGAAGGGGGAGTTGCTCTTGCCTTGTAGCAGGCTATCATCTGCCTTGGACTCCAACTCTCCGGTTTTCTCCAAGGAACGCTGAATATTGTCATGGCTGGCTCCATCTTTAAGACAAGTATCTTAAAAAAATAATAAAACAAATCAGTCAGTGGCTGTTTAGCTGCTTGTTCTGCAAGACCATTTACAGCTTTGGTTACATGGGTCTGCTTATTTTCAGACATATTTAGTAAGTGTACGCTGCTTCACATAGCTACATTGCTAAAAACGACTGTTTCTAAATAGAAATCACACCTGATGACACTTCAGAGAATCTCTTTTCTCCTTTTTCCACAATAGGGGTGTCACCCACTTGCTGGTCTTGAAGAACCTAAGAATAAGACGCCCCCATTAGTAAAACAATCCAATTTATTAGAAAGGTAATAACTTTTTTAAGAGAGTTGTGGAAGGCTGAAATAGAGTGGTTTAAAAGGAAAATAAATAAATAAAATTACCTTGAGGGTTTCAGGTTTGCCTCCAATGGCAGACCTCTTCTTTGGCGTTTGTGCCGGAGGATACTCAAACCTGAAATAATCAAAAGCAAAGACATAGAAGACGCCCTTTAGGGTGACCATGACAATGCTAACATGGAGACACTAAGTACAGGACTGTTTCATTTCCACTGCAAGCAGTATAATCTATGAGCTCTTAAAATATGTTAAACACATCAGAAGATTCCAATTACCCACCACTTTTCTACAAGATAGATTATCTCATTTTTATCTCTACATGAAAAACAATAAATTAACTCCAGTGCTGCTCACCTGAATTTGCATTTAGCAATAATAACCAACAAACCAATACCATGTTAACTGAAACGGCCAACACAGATTTCATATTAGTATAGAGATTGAAAATGTGACGTCACTCAGGGGTAAAACCGCAAATTCTGGGAACTCGTGGCAAGAGGTACTAGCGCACGCAGGCTTTCAATTGAAATCAGTTATACAGCGATAAAAAGAAACACAAAAAATGGCAGGAAGCTGTTGTATTATTAACTGCAATAGCCGGTCGCATGACAGCCACGGAAAGCCGACGGGTAAAGAGATCGGTTGTTATCGGATTACGTCGTTGAAGAGAAATTGTTCGAGCCATGTTTCCGAAGTAACAAAGAGGCGACTGGATTGCAGCCATTCAAAGACAAAATATAACGTCCCAGAACACTCCAGCTCACAGGTTAGTCTGCTCCAAGCATTTCCACAAAGGTCAGTCTGCTTTTGTAGTTAATGCGTCATTTTTATCACATAATTGGTGATATAGGTTACAAGCAAGTCTGGCGCTGAACAGAAATTGTCGCGCTATGCTCCTTTATTTATTGTGCATAAATAGTAAATTGTCCTGACACAATATTGCGTTTCGCTTCTGTTATTATGGTACACTGACAAAAACATATACTTTTATTCACAGGACAAAACTGTTGTTTTGTATCACTAATTGCCCAGTACGATTACAGCATACAATATTATTGTCACTGCTACATTTCTGTAATGAACCAGAAATGATTTCTTCTACTAATTAATTACCGTTGAGCTCAAAGGTCCTATTAATAAACTGTTAGCGAATGTGTATTTATGAAGACGATTTGTGAGACTGGTAAACTTTTGATATGTACGATGGTCTTTACTTTCTACACGGTGCATTTCAAGGTCCTGCACCCATCCGTCGGCAAACTGTACCTGGGCTTGTTGCAGTGACCTGAAGTTACTAAACTTCACGAGTGTATGCACTCACTCAAAGAACCGTATAATTATAAATATGAGCGTGGTGAAGTTGGGCAACACGCTAACGTATTTTGTCCCTCTGTGTGCTCGTAAGGGTCTAACACTTTCACTGGTTTGATTTTTTTCCTCGTACCTTTTCTTTGACTTTTCATTAAGTCTGTCTTTGCACGGACCGGCATTGTTCTCCTTCGTTTTGTACATACCTTTTTGGGGGGCAAAGAAAAAGCAAGAATTTATTGGAACCGAAGAATGAACGTTTTGCGGTGCTGCAAATGCTTGCATTTGATGCAGGTATTTGGATTGTTTTGCCACGAGTTACCGGCATGCAATGCGCGAAAGTCACGTGGTCTGTCAATCTCTATTGTTGGGCTTAAGCATTACATTCGGTTTCAGCGGGTTCCTCACATCCTTGACTTTTTGCAGGTTGCATTTCAGAGATTAGACTTCTGTTCCAACAACACACGCAACTTGAATGCCCTTTACCTCAGCGTTTGTCTAACGGCTTATGAAAAAAGGTTGTTAAAATGTTTCTTTCAGACCACACTCACCTGAAAGAACGGTCGATAATGGTTATAACATCTCCATGCTTCAAGCGCTCAGACTGCTGCAAAACCTCGCCATTGACAAGCGTTGGATTTGCTGAGCTTAAATTGGTCAAAATGACCTGGCAGAAAGACAGAGCGAGAGAGAAACACCACATGAACAATGAAAACATTTCAAAGCAGAAGCACAACTACATGATTACACAGCATCTAAGCAAACATTCCCCACAGCAATCATTTTTTAAATATCGGCAAACTAAGGCCATTAAAGCAGTCGCGCTCCTTGTATTTTCTTACCTCTTTATTCTCATTCAAGTCAATCCGGCAGTGCTCCTTGGAGACTTGAGGAAGCTGAATACGAATATCACAGTCAGGCTTCCTGTAAGGTCACAAGCAGAAGGCATTCAGCTGCATGATAAGTGGAACCTCTTCATATTTACATGTAACTGGGAGCTGATCTTTAAAGGCTCATGAAGAAAGACTGATTCTTATAGAGCGCTTTTCTACTCTCACGGAGTACTCAAAGCGCTCTATACAACATGCCTCATTCACCCAATCATACCCATTCTCACAAGCACTTTATTTATACATAGTGCTTTCTAACGACATTCATACTCCGATGGACCCATCGGAGAGCAAGTTCGGGTTAGTATCTTGCCCAAGGATACTTGACATGCAGACTGGAGGAGCCAGGGATCGAACCACCAACCTTCCGATCAGTAAGTGACCAGCTCTACCTCCCTGAGCTACAGCCGGTCAGATGGTGCAAAACTGATGTGGATTTTCTTGAGAGCTTTGATCTAACAATGTAAAGTCTACTGTATATGAGAACAAACATAGTTTCTTCACTTCAACAGCTTAACAGTAAAGTTTTTATAGCCCATCACAATCGCAACATGAGAAACATTGATGAAGTGTATGCGTTTTCTGTAGTACACGAGGGTGTCTTACATGTATGAACACTACTGTAAGTTGGATTAAAACAGAAGGTAAACAAAGGCCAACTCTACCAACCTTCCAAATAAACATGCTGCAGTCAGAGGAAATTCAGTCCCATCTCCTCCACTCCGCTTAATCACGACAATCTTACCGTGCAACGGCATTTTCCCAACGTTACCTGGGAACATTACGAAACACAAGTGTCAGCAGCGAAAGGCACAGTCAAATCCACATTAGACAATCAAACTTTAAATGTTAAATAGCATTTAAATGTCGTTCCAAGCCGAGGAAAGACATTTACTAGGCGGCAACATTGTATTCATACCTAACGATGACATTTAGCTATTTTTTTTTAATTTGGTTTATGACATTTTAGGTAGTTTTAGTTTATTCTACACTTCTTTTTAACTCTATGTAGGATTAATCTAATCCTAGATTTGTTTTGTATTTCTATTACAAACCAGCAGGACCGTTGTTCCTCAGTAAAGCGCTAGCAAACGTTTTCCCAGTATCCCACGTGCATGGTGGCCTCGACTGTAGTTTTCGTCTTGCCAGAAATACATAGCTAGCTGTAAGTTTGATTGTTTTTTTATCATTTACTACATTCTCTAGTTAAAAAAAGAAAAAACGTGTATCGTTATAACGCCACCGTTAAAAAAACTTAATGTCGGGTCGCCACTTGTGTTACACGACTTATTAAACTCTAATATAACGGTCGTTTAGGACTATCGTATCCTCACCTGAAAGTCACTTTGCAGATGCGTGAAATCCTGGGAAATCCATAAACATAGACAAGGATACAACGAGGACTTTAACTACACGATCATATCAGCCTAAAGTTAAAACGACAATCTGCCATGCCGACGACTACCTAACGTAAGCAACCTTCAACAGCGGTCCCTTGTTGTCCGTCGCCTGGTCCAGGGAAGTGTTGTGATATCAATCCGCCAGACTTAAACGCACTCGGTCGCCCCACTAAAACTTGACTTCACTTGTGTTTTGTAATGAAATGCGTGTAATATTTTGTCATACTAGGTTTGTCATGCACTGTGTATTTGCTCTGATCAAATTGAACTCGCGTTTAGACAAAAGGGACTATTTTGTTTACAAATTTGGCGGAACAATATCACATCGGTGAATGGATGGGCATTTGAAAATATTTGAAATTCCGCGCGAAGCATCGTGATTGGCTCAGACGTCATCGTTTCGTAAAATGGGTGGGGCTAGTAGCGCAGAGTAAACTTCTCGAAGCAGCAAGTAGGCTATTTAAAGCTCAGCAGCATATTCAGTCCACTTTGATGCAAATAAATACAAAAATAAAAAGTTACTAGTACTTACCTTTTTCATTCACAGCAGCTCCACAATGGTGAGAAATACAGTCTCCACAATACCATACAATACCACCTTTATTTATAAAGCACTTTAACATAAAACCAGAGTTCACAAAGTGCTGTACATGCTAATAGCATAAGTAAAGAAAATTAAAATGAGATAAGATAAAATAAATAACTAAAAAACTAAAATAAATTGAAACATGTTAAAACAAATTGAGTCAACCCCTCTAATCAATGCCAAAGTCTTCAGCGAATAAATATGTTTTAAGAAGACTTTTAAATTCAGAGAGAGAAGAGGCCTGCCTAACATGCAAGGGTAGATCATTCCACAACTTTGGAGCAACTACAGCAAAAGCACGATCACCTTTAAATTTATACTTGGTTTTCGGTACCTTAAGGAGCTGCTGATTGGCGGACCTAAGGGAACGGGCAGGTGTATATGGTTGTAGTTTCCTGAAAATAGACCCAAGGGGTAGGAGATATAGAGAGAAAAGAAGCGGGCCTAAAACTGAACCTTGTGGGACCCCACATTGAAGAGAAGCAGCAGAGGATACAAACTCCCCGAGTTTCACAGAGAAAGTTCGCTCTGCCAAATAGGATCTGAGCCACTGCAGTGCGGTACTCCGCATACCCACCAACTGCTCTAAACGGGAAATTAAAATATTATGATCCACTGTATCAAAAGCAGCAGTTAAATCTAACAGCACGATAATAACACAGTCACCTGAGTCATTTGCCAAAAACACATCATTAAAAACTCTTAAAAGGGCAGATTCGGTACTATGTAAAGCTTTAAAACCAGATTGGAAAACTTCTAAAATACCGTGTTCTTCTAGGAAGGACATTAATTGCTTGTAAACTACCTTTTCAAGAATCTTTGAGATAAAAGGCAGTTTGGAAATAGGTCTGTAATTCGCAATAATATCAGGATCAAGAGCAGGTTTCTTGAGTAGAGGCTGAATCACTGCATGTTTGAGATTGACAGGTACAACACCAGAGGACAGACTACTATTTACAATGGATTGTATAGCTGATGCTATAGTGAGAAAAACCTCTTTGAAAAATCGAGGAGGGAGAGCATCATAAGGGGAACCTGAGGGCTTCATGTGAGCAACCAACTCCTGCAGGCAGAGCAAGGAAACTGGCTCGAACCTGTCAAAGACAGCAGAACTAGGGACAGGGTTAGAAGGGTCGAGAACAGACTGGGAAGTCTGCGCTTTGACAGATAGCACTTTATCAATAAAAAAGTGTAGGAAGTTTTCACAAATTTCCTGAGAAGACTCGACACCAGCAGTCTGTGGAGCATGAAGGACCATGTCAATAGTCTTAAATAAGACATGAGGCTTACGACAATTTGCCTGAATAATAGCAGCAAAATGTTTCCTCTTAGCATCTTTTACAGTTTTCTGGTAAGAATTCCAGTAATCTTGTAACATTTGGTATGACACCTGAAGTTGATCCTTCTTCCATTTACGTTCAGCTCTCCTACACTTTCTTCTGGCAGCCCGGGTGTCTTCATTCAGCCAGGGTTCAGGTTTGGCTTTTACTTGCCTAAGCTTAAAGGGGGCCACTGAATCTAAAGCAGTTTGGCAGACAGAGTAAAACCACATACTCAGCTCTTCTGTATCATTGCATATGAAATCAGGAAGGCCGCCGTTCTGATTAAAAACAATAGAGAACTGTCCAGCAGAGGAAGGGTTAAAAATACGACAGCTCCTAGCAGCAACAGGAGGAAGATTAACTTTAGTACAAGGAAGGAAAACCTCAAACAGGACAGGCCTATGGTCTGACCATACAACATCACAAACCTCTAAGTTAGAGACAGGTAAATTGTGAGTTAAAACAAGATCCAACGTGTGCCCATATTTTTGTGTAGGCACAGACACAGGTTGCACAAGATCAAAAGAGTCAATAAGATTTAAAAAGTCCTTTGCCATTGGCTTGTCAGGGCAGCACACATGAATATTGAAGTCCCCAATAATAAGGACATGATCATATTTGGGCATAATTTCAGCCAACAGATCAGAAAAGTCATTTAAGGAAGTTCTTATTGTATTTTGGGGGTCTGTAAACCACAGCACAGAGCACTGTGTGAGAGCGACCTAGCTGAGGTTGATAATGGCAGTGGTTTACATTTATACTGCTTCTTAAAAACAACCGCTAGTCCTCCTCCTCTGCCTGATATTCGAGGAGAGTTTAAAAAGCAGCAGCCATCAGGTAAGAGATCTGTGAAAGCGCTGGACTCACCGGCCCTCAACCATGTCTCAGTTATACAGAGGAAATTCAGTCCTTGGGTCATAAATAAATCCCTTAAAATAAAAGTTTTATTACTCAGCGATCTAGTGTTCACCAATCCAAACCTGGTGGAGGTCAGCGTGTTCGTGGCTGACGGCGAGACCCGACGCAGCGGCCGCAAGTTCTGTAGGTTCACAATAGACATTTCTCACACATTTACTGGATAGCTTACTGGCTAACTTGGGATATTTATTGAAGAACATTTACTGTATTGTTTACAATGTTTTCTGTACTGGTATCTTTATCTTGACACTGGTTTCTTTTCCAGTTAGTATATTCTGATATGCTGCACGCATCTATTTTCCACTATCTGCATATAGATTCATCAGCCAGTTTTTTTGTTTGTTTTTAAGAATAGCTTGCTACTACTGCGTTCAACCCCTTTTCTTTCAAGGTGCTGGAAAAATTCCTCTGATATTTTCTGACCATACTGACATGACAGCATCACATAGTTGATGGCGATGTGTCGTTTGCACATCTATGATGACAATCTCTTGTTCTACCACCTGGTGACTGTGGAGACCATTTGAGTACAGTGAACTCATTCTGAAAAGCAGTTTCAGAAGATTTGTGATCTGTGACATGGTGCGTTATCCTGCTGGAAGCAGCCACTGGAGGGATAGATGTGGTCAGCAACAACACCCAGGTAGGTTGTGGCATTTAAACAATACTATTTCGGGATTAAAGGGGCCAAAAAAGAAAATATCCTCATACTATTACACCATTATCAACACCAGCCTGAAAAGATGGATCCATGCTTTCATGCTGTTTATGTTAAATGCTGAAGGAGACTCATCAGACCAGGAAACATTATTCCAATCTTTTTCCATTCAGTTTTGGTGAGCCCATGGAAAATTGTATTTTCAATTTCCTGTTCTTAGCTGATAGAACAAGGTGTGGTCTTCTGCTGTTCGAGCCCATTGGCTTCAGGATTTGCTATGCTGTGCTTTCAGAGATGCTCTTCTCCATACTTTGGTTATAACAAGTGTTTATTTGAGTTGCTGTTGGCTTCCTATCCTTTCAAAGCAGCTTTGCCATTCTCCTCTGTCATCAACATTGTCATATTTTCACAGAGAACTGCTGCTCACTGGATAGCTTCCTTTTTTTGATCATCCTCTGTAAACCCTAGAGATGGTTATGTGAGTAAATCCCAGCAGATCAGCAGTTGCTGAAATACTCAGACCAGCCCACCTGGCACCAATGACCAGGCCACATTAAAAGACACTTAAATCACTCTTCTCTGTGTTGACCTTATTAGGACATCTTGACTATATTTGCATACCTAAATGCACTGAGTTGCTTCGATTTGAAAAAGAAAAAATACCCAAACCATTTCAAGAGAAAGTATTTTTACAGCTTACAAATTTGCAGTGCTGGATAATGTTTTACTCTGACATTACTGTAATGGAGGTTTTCATTGTGGTCATAAAGCTTCTCTGTTATATATTCATGCAACACAGCTCCTGGCTGTTAATAGTGGCCCCAAACCTTCCAGAAAGCATAATTAAAGTCAGTGACTGCGTGTGGATGGTTCACCAGTGTAAATGAATGAAAAGCTAATGAGTGTGATGCTGTAAAGAAAAGAATTGAAAAGACCACCATATGAACAACACAAACGTTTAATTATTAAATGTTGGTTTTATTATTTTTTCTAAATCTTTTTTCTCGTTTTGTTTTGGTTTTTTTTGTTTTTTTCCAAAGTCGCTTGATAATCTTGACAAAATTGCAACATATTCCATACTTTTCAAACTGACGGTGTGTCTGTTGCTATTCCAGATTCGCTGTGGAGGGAAAATTTGTGCACCGTTCTGGACAGGTTAAGTCCTAAAATGACGAAAGCAGCTTTGACCGTACAAGAAAAAAAAAGAAAAGAGAAAAAAAAGAAAGAAAAGAGGACATGTGAACGACTCGGAGAGAGTCCACACTGGCATCCTACGGATGTTGGAAAAATGAGCGGTCAGGGGTCAGTGTCTCTCGGCACAAGTCCTGGTTTTGCCAGGCCAAACAAAAGTGAGTGAAGAAAAATCTGAAGGGCTCAGTAGCAGAGGTGTGTGTGTGTGTATGTGCATCTGTTACCGGAGAGGGAGGGGGTTGCAGCACAGAACATATACAAATGACAGGCCAAGCACACAAAAATGATTCCTTCCTGAGACATTGGTGCGCGTACAGTAATGATGGTCTGGGTGACGTGTAGCAATGGTGAAGGCGTTTTTGGTGTCACAGGGCACGAGGTTGCTCTGGATTCAGTTAAGTCACATATTGTTTCTACCACAGGTTGCCAAGGTGGAGGTGAGGGGCGGGGAGTTAGCTGACAAACATCACATTTGGGACCTCGCCTTGCCTGATCGCTGACAGGGCAGAGGTAGAGGAGGGGGATCAACTAGAGTCTAGTCTTCTCCTATTGACTACAAATTGATGCACTGAGAGAGAGCACTGAGATTTACTTGTGTTTAATACAGAGTGTATGTACACCATTGTTCACATTTCAACTCTCTTTGAAGCAGAGCCGCCGCCGCTTGTTTGAGCCCGTCAGGCCACAGAAGGCGTCTAAACCATTTCCTCAAACGCCGCCTTCTCTTTCTGCTACATGGCCAAACACACAAAAAAAGCTATGCCCCGACAGGAGTGCTACTTTCTTACCTACTGTACATAAAAAAAGAAAAAGAAAAAAAGAAAGAAAAGTGGGGTCGGGGGGGCAAAACTGTTCGTGAAGCCAAAACCTTTAGAGCCAGTGATTTGTGATGGGTCTGCCATGTTTTTGTTTTGTTTTTTTAAAGTAGGACACGAAACATGAAAGAACTTCCTTCAGTAAAATGTGCTCAAAACGTCTTTTCTTGAATCACAAACCTAAAAACACATAAAACGGTATTCTTTAAAAAAAAAAAAAAAATCGATCAGGTGAACCCTAAAACTCTTCATAGTTTTAAAGAAATGAATACAGCTTATATACACAAACTCAAAAGGCTACTTAAAATACACCTTAATAATGAATCTTCATTAATTTGATTTCTTGAAAGGACCTGTGACCATATCATACAACTGAGTTCATACAATCATTTCCCCCCAAATCTCTTGGAAGAAAAAAAAAAAAAAAGAAAAAAAAAAGGAAAACAAATCCGACCTGGAATAGTAGGTGATAATCATTGCGACTTGTTTTCTGTGCACATTTGTGTGTGTTTGCTTGTGTAGACTGGAAAGGGAAAAAAATAATCTTATTTTTCTTCCCCCCGTCAATTAGAATATACAAATGTGAAACCAAAGCATTTTTCCTCAATACTCGATGGGTATGAAAAAGATTCAAACAGTGAAGGAGTACAACAATTTCTAATCTCAGCTCAGAAAACATGTCCTCATTTCAACCTGCCATCCTGTTCTGGACATGTCGATCGCAATAGGTCCTTAATTTTTCTCTATATATTTATATATCTTTTTTTTTGTACGAAATCTGTTATTTTTTCATGAAACTGGAAAAGAGGAAAAGACCCAGAGTCTTTGAGGAGTGGGTTCTTTTGACAAGTCCCAAAAGTTCAGTTGTAGTCTGCCTCAGAGCACAACAACAACAACAACGAAAAGAAAAGAAAACAAAAAAAAAACCAAAAGTGTCTGGTGTTTGTCAAGTCAGTCTGTGTTCATTGTTCTCGTCCTTATATTTGTTCCATTGTGCTCCAACCGCTCTCGGGTTCATCCACACCTCATCTCCGTTAGTCTTTTCAAAAAGAAAAAAGAAAAGAAAAAAAAAGGTGGAGAAGGGAGGGAGAAGGAGGAAGAGTCATCAGCAGTATTTACGGTGTGGTATGTTGGAGGCATCCGGTTACCCCGGCCTGTCCAGCCTCATCTCCCCTCATGTCTGGATAGAAATCCAGAGAGAGGGGAAAGCGGATCAGGAAATTGGGATTTTTGTTGTCGGAGAGGAGGTGGTTGGCTCTGCTGGTCTCCTGTGATCAGCAGTTAGGGGTCAAGAAGACCCACCTCCTTCACCCCTCCTCTTCAGAACATTAATGGGAGGAGACAGAGCGCAACACAAAGAAAAAATGAAAATGAAAACGTGGGCCGTGACTACGGCGATTGTGTAGCTGGACTGCTTTGGGCAGAGCTGGGGGACAGGCTGGGGCTGCAGCTGCCTGGGGGGGCGCCGCTGGGTCGTCCGCCTGCGGCTCCGCTTTCCAGACCTTCTGAGTTCTCCAGCATCTCCTGGATGAGAGGTGGCATGGAGCCGGGGATCTCCATCTTCAGCGTGATGACACGCTCAGCTCCTGCAAGATGGAAAAATGTAAGCTATCAGTGTAAGTTCTGGTAAAACATACTCATTCATTCATTCATTCAAAAATGGAATATACAAAAGAAAAAGTAGAAATGATCAATTGTACACCTGAGTAATCACTGTAGCACTATATATGTAGAAACACAAGGGAACTACAGACCTTTAGCACTGATGCTTCTAAGATCAGTGATCTTCATCAGCATCTTGGGGAACATGTGCGGTTTGTGTGGCCTCCTCTTCCTTACATAAATCTTCAGCGCCTCCAGAAGGGGTTCCTGCAGGATGTCCACCTTGTCTGCCTCTTCCAAGTCCTGTCGATCTGTAAACAAAACAAACAAACAAAAAAAAGAAAGCACAGAGAAAAGGGTCAGCCAATACTCTCCGACTGTTAGAACCACAGTGGCCACTAGATGGTGCTAAGGAAAAGAGTGCAGCATTGCTACCCCGCTGCTGTTTCTGACACAAACATGACCCAAGCAAGCTTTAAGGGCCTTTTTTTAAAGACCTGCCGTACCTCCACACAGCAAACAGATGGCACTAAGCAGCCCCGTCTCTGCATCATCCATCTCCAGAGGAAGGAGCTGGTTGGCGAAGGCAAAAACCAGATCAGTGAGGGGACCGAAGCCAGCGTTGTGCATCTGGTTTCGGTTTAGCGTAAGTCCATCTGAGAAAGTCATCGTGTCTTGCTCTGGTGTGTAGCGTGTGCAGATCCGCAGTATCTGTGGACAGCAGACAGACTCGGTTTGTGAAAAAAAAATTAAAACCGAACTTCCAGTTTTATTCATTGAAAACATCTAAGGTAGATGTTTTTTGTGTGTGCGTTATTCGTACCAGGATGTCCAGACAGGCAGCTTTGAGCAGAGTGATCTGGTCGGCGATGGTGAGCGTCGTGAAGCCGGGCAGCTGCTTGGCAAACTCCACTGTCTTGATGATGCACTTAGTGGACAGCTCACTGAACTTGTCCCACAGGTCTACGTCCAAGGACACACGTCGTTCTGAGCTGTTAGTCTGTACGAATAAAGGAAGAAAATATTTGCAGATCAATTTTATTTCAAAGGCAAAGAAAAAAACAAAACTCTCACACTTGAAAAAGGTGAATGAACATAAGGACACACAGACTGTCAGTCTCATGCCACTGACCGTAGTGTATTTGCCCAGCTGGCAGAGGGAGGGGAAAGTATCCTGGTGTGCCTTGCGAACCCTGTCGATCATCTGCTCCGTGTCAGGACTCAGCACGTAGCTCTCTGTGCACTCCTGCTTCTTCTCATCCTTTTTCTTCTTGTTCCGGTCGTTCCTCACCGCTAAAGGGACGGAAGGAACAGAGAGATTAGTATGCATCTCGAACCCTTTCGACAAAACTAAGTCTTGGCAAACTTTACATTTAATCTTGTATTCTTTTTCCTCTTTAAACACAGCGGTTCATGCAGCAGCATTTCAGAGCTATTTCAAGTGTAGCGTACAGTTCATGGAGCTAATTACAGTCTGCACGCATTCCTTTATCAGTAACCCCTGACTGCAGATCGAGGTAAAACTGAGGCGAGTTATAAGCAGGAACCGATCCTCAGTGTGCAGCAAACAGCGGCAGCAAACACATCTTTTCTTATCCGATACTGTAAGATAAATGTTGTGAGACAGCTCCATCCAGGATGGGCTATGGTGATGGAGAGGGAGAGAAGGGGAAAAAAAAACAAAACAAAAAAAACCTTGAAATAATCCTCTGTCGTTTCCCTTCGGGCGCTCTGGCTGCGAGTGGTGTGCTCACCCCAAATGACAAAAAACACTAGGAGGGGTGTTTAGCATTGGAATCCCATTATGAGCTCGATCCATTTCTCCCATCTACGTTTGGATGCGGTTTTGCTTCGACTATGTTGTGTGTACGTGTGTGCGCTGAGGCTGGGGTGGGGGTGTGTTGGGTGTGATGGGGTGCTAGTTGATAAATAGTGGTGGGGGATGGAGCTATCCATAAGGCTGACAAATTGCCACAGCTTTCATTAGAGGTCCCAGCTAATCTAATAACATAATATGACAAATATCCTGCCTCTAATGGTTTTAAAAGGGCTCGGCTGCGGAGACCATACCGGGGAGAGAGAGAGAGAGAGGGAGAGAGAAAAACCTTCCAGCTTTTTCTCTCCCTCTCACATCTCTCTCCCTCTCCTGGTTATACAACACGTTCTCGCTTTCCTAGTCATCCTCTCAGTGCGTCTCATTCTCAGCCAATGCACGCCCTCTCTCATTTTCAAAATGCTTTAAATCATCCACCTTTCCAACTCTATCACTTCTCCAATCTCTACCTCCCCTCAAGGTACCTGCACCCCCCCTCCCCGCCTCCCCCAGCCACTAACCTGAGATCAGATTTTCCTTGTCTTAATACCAACCTTGACCATTAAGGGCAAGAGCGCTCGGGCTGATGGGAGATCAGTGTCTTTTGACAGAGGGGGCCTGGACCAGGGCCAAGGAGAGGGGGGGGGGAGCACTACTCTGTGCTGCTGCTCATTCATCAGCCCACAGACAGGCCTCCCTGCCTGGGAGAACAAGAAGGCGAGGAGGAGGGCGGGGGCTGGAAGTCTGATCTGGCATTATGTTATTGCTAAGCACCGCTCACCACAACAAGAAGTGAAGAAGACCCCGCTGCGATCGTGGTAATGCATTATTTTCCAGCATGCACTGGTACTTGCACAGAAAGCTCTGCAGCAAAGAAAGGCCGATGAAGAAGAGTATGCTGTGATGAGACCGCTTCATAAACTATGTGGGTATAAACACGGAAAACAAAATGTTTTTTTCATTCCCATTTACTTTAATGAGCTAATTATGACTTAGTTAGGGAAGGAACACCCTGTTTAACAAGCCCTCATCTTAGGTTGCATAACACTGTAGTAAGCTGCTGAAGATATTTGGGCCAGCCCTGTTTGTGGAGCTGATTGGGATTCTGTGTCCTGTGTGCAATGAGGGGAGGGGTGGAGGGCTGCAACGCACTCAATGTCCAATTAATTCACAAATAAAAGTGGGGCATCCCTAGTGCCCAGACATTACCCTCGCTGACAAATCGGCAGCACAATCATAAGCCGCACAACACAATTTAATGAAGTCATTAAAGAACTATTAGGCACGACTGGCGATCTGTCATGGCGAATTGCCACATGCAATAACTTGGGGGGAAGGAGGCCTCTGGCAGGGGAGTGCAAATGAAAGAAATACTGCCTTGCCTTGCTTTTCTTTTTTAAAAGTATTTATTATCATCATCATCATCATCATCCGCGTGTGGATGTGTGTAGATACAAATGTACATTTGATGTTTGTGTGTCAACTTGTGTGTCAACCAGCCATGAATCTAAAAAATGTATTATGAGAATATGAATGCTAATGGAGGGACTTGCATCATGGATTGTCCACAGTTGCGCGCTCGTTGCATAAAAAGGATTTACATGAGCCGGTGTGCAGCGTGCACAGAATACTGCGTCGGCGTGCACGCCCAGCCATCACTCAATCATTCCCTCTCGTAGTGGATTTCGGCTGCGCACGTGCAACTTAGACAATTTCGGTGCCACGGGTGTGTATGCGGGGGTTTTTTGTGCCCGCGTGTTTGTGTCTGTGTACAAGACAGAGGGAGGTGGGCAGACAGGGATAATTCGTGTGAGGAAAATTAAAGCTCTGGCAGCTCGTCCATCACACAGATTAAATTCAATGGAAAGATAAAAATGTCAATGTTACCCCTGCTCCTGCTGCTCGCAGCGCAGAGCCACCGTCGACAGTGATGAAACTTTCCCCCCTCTTTCTCTCTCTTTCTCTGTTCTCCAGCCTCACTCCTCCCTTCCTCCCCCGACTCCCCCCTCGGCTCTCTCAACTCTAGATTTTCATTCTTGCTCACACTGGGTTCAGTACACTTCTCTCCCTCTCTCTGCCTTCATCTTTCGTCGCTATCCTGCCTCTCTGGTTGATGTTATCCCCTCTTCGCACCATTCTCCATCATTCTGCGCTTCATCTTATTTTGCTTTTATTACTTTTTCTATCGCTGAATAACACCTTCCTCGAGGAAAGGGTGATTACTTTGGGAGAAAAAGGTGGGATACTGTTGAGAGGACTCCAACATGAACGCAACATGGTAGTGAACTGTGATTATATAACAACAGTTAAAAAGTGGAACTGATTTGCTATAAATACAGCCTTTTACTTGAAACTTCTGCTTCTTGTCCCTTCCCCCCCCTTTCTTCTTGAGAATGTACATATTTCTCACAAAATTTAGAGAACAATGTTGCAGCTTTTGCAATCCCTTGGAACAGCTGTTGCTCGTAGCTGTCCGCTTCAACCACACACCGTCAGGTTGAAGCTGGCACTAGCCTTTACAGGCGTTTCTCTTGTAACCCTCCGCTTGCTGCCAACGCCCTCCCCGCTCCTCCCGGCTCTGTCTTGTGTGCCACTGCCACCTGGCAGCAGGCATGGCACTGTCATCTGGAGCTGTCTGCCAGCAGACACAAGGTCACCCAGACGTCCCCCGGCACTAGCGGGGGGTCCACCTTCTGCGTGTGTGTTTGACAGGGAAGTGTATGCCGTTCCAAGCGAAGCTGTCGGAGTGTATTTCTGTTACGGGCTTTTTATTCCTACCAGCTTGTGTTTGTCACCTTGTATGCGCATAATTTAGGCATACATGCGCATGGAATTATGGTGAACAGTGCACTTTGATGAGCGTGCCCGTTCTCCTGTCTGTGTCAGAGGCGAAGAGAGAGTCCCTGCTGGCCCCAGATGGCCAGTCCCTCCCGCCTCGCCACACCAGACCAGTTCCACTGGCCAAAGTCAGCACTTTGTGATATGAAACCTGCAGAACATGAACACACTCCGGAAAAAAAGTATTCAAGTAAAAACCAAAAGCAGCTCAACAAAAGGAGCCTGGAAAACTATAAACTTATAATAATCATACATCCTTCCCTTGGGTCTACTTCAGAAAAGCCCTCCCCCGCCTGTTCTCTCTCTTATCCAGTACTATACAGTCACCACTAGATGGCTCTCCAACTCCAGTCTGTTGTGTGTTGGGTGCCTCGGTGCCTGTGTGTGTAAAAGAACTGGCTGCTGTGATCTTTCTAACCATGATTAATGGCCCCATTCAAAGGTAAGGAGCTCAGAGGATAACTTCTTTTACTGTAAGCCACAGTGCTGTGGCGTGGGGAGCGCTCCCTGCACTTTCTGCAGCAGAGAGACGAGGTAAATAGCTCCGGGAAGACAGGAGGCGCAGAGAGACTGAGCAAGGAAAGCTGTACGCAAGAGTGTTTAAACAGGAAGGAGGCATGCTGCACTTTCTGATCACGTGATTTTTATTATGATTTTCAAATCGACACATGCCCAGTTTCAGACCATTAAAAAGTGTTTATCAGAATATAAAAGCATCCCCCGCCTACACACAAGCACTCTCCCTCTCTTTTCTGCTGGGAAGTAAGTATGTGTGTGTGTGTGTATGTGTGTGTGTCATGTGATCTGGTTGAGGTAAAAACCCTGCTGGCCTCTGTGGTCACACCTCTCCCAATTACTTTATCAAGTCTGACTGCATGCGTGTATGTGTGTGTTCACACAGCCCCCGGGGGTGCAATGATTGGAGCAGACGCCTGCTCTTTCACTCTCGGCAGGTGAGAACATATTCATCACAGAGGCCTGCCAAGCCTGGAGACACCCTGACTGCTAATGCCAGTCTGCATCACGACTGCATCTCTGCCGCTCGCACATTCGGTGGATACTCTTTTCAAATGGAAAAATCGGAAAAGCTTTGTGCTTTAATTTCTTTTGATAATCTTGATAAGACTCCACCTATCGAGTAGATTATGACATGTGTTGTCAGATTGTGCTGGAGGATGGGGATGAATTCTTACGCAATGTTAGCAAAAGAGCAAATGTCAACAAACGCTGCGACTTAAGACTTCCTGCGGTGGCCACAATCATGTCAAAAACCCTGGGATTAAAGAGCGGTGATGAGATCTGTGCTTGTCCCTAAATGCCCTGTGAGGGCAGGGCACTCTGGGTAAAAATGATCACGTTTTTACTCACACTCCTTCGACATCCCAACTTCCAGGCACTTCTGCAACCGACAGTACTGGCAGCGGTTGCGGGTGACTTTGTTGATGATGCAGTTCTTCTCCCGGTGACAAGTGTACACCATGTTTTTCTGAATGCTTCGCCGAAAGAAGCCCTGCGTGACAGAGAGACAAATGTGTAAGGTATTGAAGAGACAAGGGGAGGGTTGTGTCGGTGGAATCATTGGTAGAAATATGACTGCCATAGGAAATGGAGCAGTTAGTAGTAAAATTATAAGCAATTTTGCATACTACGTGTTTAGGCTTCCTCGTCCAAATTGCGCGTTTGTTATGGCATTCGCCTTTTGTCCAGTTCACATTAAGCAAACAATTTAGAAATAAGAAGCAAAAAGAGGCCATGCTGAATACTTAGAAACATCTGCAAATAAAAGGCAAACAACAGCCAAGTCCAGCAGTGGCGTAATCTGTGTGTAATCACTACAGAGATAATGGTCAGTGAACTGTCACCAACTTATGAGGCTGCCCACCTGCTCGGAGAAAGCTCAAATGAGAAACCTAAACAATAAACGATTCGGGAGGTTTTTCCAAGTTCAAAGGCTTTTGGGGTAAAAGGCACAGGGTTATTGGGTGTCACATAACCATGGCCTAGTTTAGAGAGCCAGAAATAAGCAATTCTAGATCCAGGCCAAGTGCATATAATTAGAGAGAGAGAGAGAGCGAGAGCGAGAGGGAGAGAGTGAAAGAGAGAGACTGACTATAGGCTAAAAGTGTTGTGTAAGAAATAAAATGTAATCCAGCTCCATGGGAGATGAGGGGAAAAAAGGATAATGAACTCATTTTTGGTCAGTAGGCTGAAATGGGAGATTTCTGTGGACCACAAACTAGTTTTTGATTGCACAAGCACGAGCAAAAAAATATCCGATTTATACGACATGCACACCAAGAATGTGGTAAGATCATTTTTAACTCCCTAAAAATTTAAATACAAAAAAAAAAAGAAAAGGTAAAAAGCAGTGCAAAGTTCAACCTGAGAGAACCCAGACCATCTCACATGCATTGAAAAGTAGTGCATCCCAACCTATATATTCCTTAATATGCCTATGCAATAAAAATCAATGTTCACCCGTGCAGCCTCACTGCTTAAACATCCCTATCATGTCAGAAAGATAAAGAGAGGTTAATGCAAATTAAGCCCAATTGAGTGAGTACTCAGCAAGCAGGTCTCTGGACAAATGTAATACAGGTCAGTGTCAGTATTGATGCGACGAGGTGGGTCATGTTTTGTGGGTGGGACCAGCTGGGGCGGGCGAGAGGGAGCTGGGGTGGAGTGGGGTAGAGGAGCTGCCAGGGAGCCCCATCCCACGCAGAGGGATTAGCTTTGCTAGCTGACAGATGGCTGATGGATCTAAGCCCGCAATTTGTCCTTCCCGGATCACCGGCCTCTTTCTACATCTCCTGTCCTCCCGCCACAGAGTCATTCAGGCTCCTGATAGGGGAACTGTGCGCAGTTTGTCACGTTTGTCATCTGTTTCAACAAGGCACTTTACAGGTGTGGGCGATACTTGTGATTACGTATGATGGCCTCCATCTCTGGCTAGAAAAGAAAGCCATTTGGTGCTCAGGTCACCTCGTCAAACCCTTTTTTCCCCTGACTTTGTAAGCGCCTCACATCTGTGCTGCAACATGTCAGGGTTTTTTTTTAATTTGAGAAAAAAAAAAAAAAAGGGGGGGGTGAAAAACACAATTTCCAATAAAATGTGCATTTTATTGCAATGCTTCCAGCAAATAAACAATGCATTTTCTGCTGCTTTCAGATATTTCCAACCCCCTCTCACCCCCAGCCGCCACCCTGGAAAAGAGCTGTTATCTCACAGTGCAACCTGAGCAAACAATCAAGTGAAAAAGAACAAGGATTGTAGCTTATTTATAGCTGCTGAAGCTGAGGGATAATTCTCCAGTCTTTGTTTGGGCGAGTATCATCTCCTCTTTGATCCAATAGTGCCCCGACCCTGACCCCAGGGTCATCAGAGGATTGACCACTGCCTGCAGATAATGCAGAGGCTCAGGTGCCCGCTTGCAGCACCTCCTGATTGGCTTTTGCTGCTGGCTCGTGGGGCAGTCGATTGTTCCTGCCACCACCACCACCACCACCACCCCCTCCAACTCCTCCTTTTAGGAGTCATTGCTTCCTGTGGCTCTTAAGCCTCTTTTTGTATCACCGCTTAATCCGCCCGGCGACAAGAGCCCTCAGCAGGCCTGTCAGCCACCCTGCAGAGTTCAGTGGAGATGAGGGCGGCAAGAGGGAGAGAGAAGGGAGGGAGGCACGAAAAGGACGAGTGAATGGTTCCTAGTGCATTTGTGATTGCGAGTGTCATGTGCTCCTAAATTCCCTGCTGTCTACCTGGTTAAGAGCTTCGTGTGCTTGCGATCACGTTCCGCTCTGTGCACGTGTGTGAGGAAATGCTTTACTAAGTGGGATGTAAGGAGTGCCTAGAGTTGGTGAGTTCACAGGGAAGCACAGGAATCTTCTCTGACACGAATATCACACTGCGCCTGGATTAGGAACGCGTTCCCAACCTCCTACTGCGGTCATGGACGTGTGTATATGCAGGCCTGTGCTCTTGCTCCTATTACGAAACAACTACTGCAACAGCTCGCACACTAATAAAGGCTTTGTTTAACAAAAAGAAAAACACCAAATAGGGGACATTCATCACGGGGAGGTTGGGGTTTTTTTTGTTGTTGTTTTTTTGGGGGAAATAGCCACTTCCCTTGCACTGCAGTGCATACCAGGAAGAAAGAATGCCTGCTTTGCACTGGCATGCCTCAAAGACAAAAACATAAACATGAGGGGGTGGGCATGCATATTTAATGTTTAAGTGTTAATATCTGCAGGGGGGGGAAAAAAAAAGAGAAGTGCAATTCTAGTAAGTGTTTGCGAGCGGTAGAACTTAAACAAGAGAATGAGCTGTCTCCAAGCAGCAGAGCTCGATACCCCCCCCCCCGCTCCTGCTTCCTCCGTTCACTGCAGCCCCCAGGAAACGCCTTTGTAGTTTGGCATGCTGCAGTAAAGCAGACGCTGCTAACCCTCAACTTACCCCAGTCTCAGATGAGACACCGTATATATTCTCACGCCTGTAGTGTTGAATTATTGAGTATGCTATGCCAAGTCATCTCCTCTGAAGTGAGAGATGCGGTGAAGGCATGGTGAACTTTTCAAATTATTACTGCAGCTACTGAGTGAGGAAGGCAGCGGTTTGTGAAGAGGGATGGGACCAGCAGGTGACAGCGGCTGTCGAACTAATGAGGTTTTAGGAGTTTTAGTGCGATTATGACAACATGTTACTAACCTGATGAATTGTTGTGCTGTTAGGGCAATGACATTATTTGAATGGAGCACAGAGGTTTATGTTTTTATTGCCTGCCTGTTTGGTAATGCAAAGAAGCGCCCAATTAACTGCTCCCTCCCCCACCTCTGCCTCAGTCTAACAGTGGCTCCCTCCCTGTATCTACTCAATATATCTGATTGACTGAGTAGAGCCGCTCATTATTCATGCATTCTCTATCTGGTTAATAATCTACCATTCACAGTAACACACCTATTCAGCTGAGAAGGCACGCATGCCAAATTTGCTCGTGGTTTTCTAGATAAAAAATTTATGACCTGAATGCGAAGAGATGAAAGAGCAGAATTTGTATATAGCGGAGGTGTTGCAGGGGGAGAGAGGCCGTCGAAAACTGACAGTGAAACCTATCTAGTACGTTACTGCTTTTCATCTGAAACAACTTATTTTGTGCAGAATATCTCATGACTGACTAAAATATCAGTTATATCTCCAGTGCATGAAAGCCTTCAAAGGCTGATTGCAATATTGGTTCTGACACAACTGCTCTACAGTCAGAAAGAGCAACACTCCAACCACTAAAGATGTCTTCATCATGTGCTTAATACACCGTTTAGAGTTTTTAACCAACCAAAGGAAGTGTATAATAACCGATTCAGTTCGTTAAGGAATAATAATATTATTAAAAAAAAGACTATCCACACTTCAGAATGTTGTAGTGTGAATTTTACAGTTGTTTTTTAACACTGCCATCTGAATATGTGAAAGAAACTGCTTTATATTTTCCATTTTTATATCAAAAACCTCTCAGATTAATGCAGATAAAACTGCTTGAGGTGACACAAAGTGTGTTCAAAATCAGTAGACACACACACACACACACACACACACACACACACACACTAGAATGAGGTGTGATTTAGCCTCATTATGTATCTTATAACCCTGCTTAATTATTGCCTGTGAGACAATGGGGATACATGTTAAGTGAAAACATTAAAAGCAGATTAAGACTTGGAATAGCCGCATTGTTGCAGTGCATCTTTTGAGATCAAAGTCAGAGCTCATTACATGCCAACAATCAGAGGGGGGGAAATGGATACGCCCACTCAGCTTTGAACCAAACCTGATATCCACTCTCTGTGCCACAGACAACTAAAATGCATTAAATGTCTAGAAATCCCAACTTGCTAATTTAAAAATAAAAACCAAATTGTATATTCCTGAATTGGTCATTCCTTCTTAATGATAGTTTCACAGGATAACCCTTAGCCACTGAGGTCGTTAGCATCATCAAATCCCAGCATGATGGTTCTGGGAAGAAAAAAAAAAAACAACACCCATCAACTGTGTTTTTTGGTTTTGGTTTGGAGCTTGCATGCTCTCGACATGCCTGGGTTTTCCCTGTACTCGTCCAAGGTGTACCCCTGCCACCTGTCTTATGACAGCTGGGATAGCTTCCAGCCCCTGTGGCCCTTAACTGAAGATGATGAATGTATAACTAACAATGTATAAATAACAATGTAGCTTGCCATCACCAGTGTGTGAATGTGTGTGTGAATGGGTGGATGACTGGATATGTAAAGCGCTTTGGGGTCCTTAGGGACTAGTAAAGCGCTATATAAATACAGGCCATTTACCATAACTAACTGTAGCATGTAACAAGCTTACTAAATACAGCATACTTAAGGAGCTGTGCATCACCATTATCTGCACATCTGTGGGGGTGAAAACTAGGCATGCACCAAATATGAAATCCAGCAGTTCCTGACGTTTAATATAAAAATTAGACTGATCGCACATGCTTTCCTTCGTACCAAGAAAACAAAGAAATCTTTGCAATAAATGATGTTTTCAAAGCCTCTTTCAGCTCCTTGAAAATAAACTGGCGCCTGACACTGGTAAAGGTGCAAAACCGACAGATGAAGGGAAACCTGACAACAACATGTGTGCAGTTCACTGCTGGTGTAATGCTAAGCATCATCCTGTTGTTCAAACTGTTTGCTATTATAATCTGACACCACTCACAAAATGTCATGCACATGCCGATTCTAAATGAAATTATTTCAAATATATTTTAGACATTCACGTATTTAAATGGATTCATACATGTTTTCACATATTCGGATATGGCAGCACACAGTTATGACACTTCTGACCCTCCTTTGCTTCCAAAACTTAAAACAGTAAAATAAATACATATTCAGATACTCGAGTTCATACATGATAATTACAAAAGTGGTGAATAGTAAAAATATCAAGAAGAGCAACTACAACATCACCATTCTCGTGCATTCAGACACTGAACATCTTCTGCTGTAAACATGAAACAAAGACTGACAGCTCTGCCAATATTATACTTACATATATTTCCATTACTACTTATCACACGTAAGGACATGCAAAAACTAAATTTCATCTTGACCAAAGTGGTGGCTGGAAACTGCTGTCTTTTGTTAAACCAGCAGTTAAAAATGCTACTTGTTAATCGTCAAACTACCAGGATTTTCCTTGGAAAGTGGATGGAGAAGCACAATAAGCAGCATTGTTGTTGGCCCAATTTATTTACTCTGCCAAGTATTAACCTGCTGGAAAGCCGGGTGTACTTTGTATCACACTCCCAACTTTCCTGTGCTCTCCTCCCTTTGTGCATTCTTTTCCTTACTTTATCCCTTCCCCCTGTGCTCTGGGGCGCTGACCATCTTTTACTTTTGGTGTCAGTGAGTTCAGCTGTGGCCCCTGTGCCCTAATCGGCTGCCCCTCCAGCCATCCCAGCTTCTCTCTCTCTCCTCTTTTTTCTTTTTGCTTCTTCATGCCTTTCAGAGCACAGTCTGCTCTCTCGCTCTCAACCAGCTTAGGCCTCTCAGTCTTTGAATGGTAGCGTCTGCATTTCTACATCCCGCCTGAGTGTGTGTCCTTTAATGTGGACTTTTCTTTTTTCAGTACCCGTTTCCTTTCATTAGGCTACTATCCGTGCATGTATGGAAACAAATACACACTGGCCGAGGAGCCATTGGTCACAACTAGTACACCACCCTGCCTGTGCCAAACATACAGCATGTTTTAAAGGCGAAGACTTTCGCTTTTTTTGATAGCTAGAAGACGACCAGAGCGTAAACAGAAAATATTAACAGCACGTTGGGTTTGTGAAATGCACACACCGTGCAGATATAAGGTATGCACCTGGCAGTAACATTACATTAGATTGCACAGATCCCTGCTCCTCATCTCTATCCTCCTCCGAGCTTACACAATTCTGGCTCCTTGCCTTGGGAGCCGTGAGATAAAGAAGTCTGTGTGCTCACACTAACAGGAGAGCGTGTACACGTGCACACAGCAGCTATCAACTGATAACAGAACAGATGGGCCTTATGAGGCCTCTTCTGCACCTGTGCAACATGGCTGTATTGATAATGGACAACCGATGCAGACACGTCAGCAAGAAGGCGATACGAGGAGCAGCAACACTCAAAAAGAAAAAAAAAAAAAACGATGACTAGATGACAAAATTTCACATTTTGTTCATGATAAGAGGCACATTTATCATATACGTGTAAAGGCCTGAGTTTCCATATTCTTGATTAGACAGCTCAGTGATAATGTCAGTGATAATTCTCAACATGCATTCAAAGACATCTAAAGTCAACAGAAGAAGAAGAAGAGAAAAAACAGGGGGTGTGAAATACTCAAAATGATGTGATACATCATTTTTATCATATGAGCTATAAAAAGTTTTTTTTCTTTTTTCCTTTCCAGTGGAAATCACATGAAAGCAATAAGATTGACAAATATCTTGCTTGCTTGGCAGATTCAGAGGAAGGCCGGGAGTCTCACCTTGCAACCCTCACAGGCGCTGACACCATAGTGGTACCCTGAGGACTTGTCCTGGCACACAAAGCAGGGCTTGTAGACGCGGGGTGGAGGGGGAGGCGAGGGCGGGCTTGGCACTATCTCCTCTGAGCTGGTACTCTGGGTCTCTATTGCTGTGGAGAGGAAAGAGCAACAAGAGAAAAAGGTTAGTGGACGCTGCCAGATGGAGCTCCGGCACACTAGCAATAATCAATGAGTGGGATAAACGCATAATCTCGTGTAGACACTCACACAGATCTTAAACAATCCAGTGCAAACAACATGAAGGGGGAACGCTCTCAGTTTCAAGTGTTTTCAGATCAGCCACAGGAAAGATGCCTTCAAAGAACAAACACTCTTGCACACACAGAGGGAGCACAAATGAATCCACCCCTCTACAACATTCTTATTTACAGCTGAATACGTGGTTTCTCTGCCTCTGTTTGGACATTACACAGGGGGTTACATCGCAAGCAGGGTTCAAAGGCAGGTTTTCTCCAGGCGGCCTCGAGTTGTGCCTTTTAAATTTCGTGCTCTTTTTAAGTGCTTCAAAATATAAAAAGGATTAAGGGTACACGCTGTACTAGTCAAGAGAAACAAGCTGATTCTCACCAACCAAGACAGGTCTTTGAAACTCCACTACCCCACACAAGCTTATTTAATATCACACAGGTAAACATGAGGTTAATTACTAAGTAAAGGGTGAAATGACAAACCAAAGAGCAGTAAGGTGTATCAAGTTATTCCAAAGTACATTTGGTGTCTTATTGTAGCATTTCTAAAAAAAAAAAAAAAGTCCCTTCATTCTTATTTTGAAAGTTCAGTCACTTCTGACCAGCTATCTCTGGTCGGCACGCTGACCAGGTTGCTTTAGTGAACGTTATCCACAACATTTAGCTGCTTCACTGGCGCCTCGTCCAGCAGTCGGAAGTACTCCAACTCCACAGACTTGGGACTGCAGGTGGCGAAGGTAATCCTCCTTCCACATTGGTTATCAGCTGCGAGCTTGATGTGCTACTCTAAACAGAACCAGCAGCAGGTGGATAATAGATTCATGAACCACTACACCGAGCTCATTGAGGCAGGAATACAGAAACGTGGACCGAGGGCCAGTTCGGCTATAAAAGGGAGACACACTGAAGAGGCAAGACGATCGCTCTGCACCCTTATTTATTTGTCACAAAGAATAAGCACCACTTTATAAATTGCATAACTGTGTGCGGCGGAGTCTCTGTTTGAGTGAATGACACACACATACAAACAGCATGTATCCTGTCATATCATTTGTGCATGTACATGGTAAACAAAGCGACCAAGGATTATACAGAAGTAACCTCCCTTCACTGGCCTCAATGTTTTGTGTATTACAAAACACAGCGCTTCCATTAGATATAACAACACACATTCACAGCAAAGACCTTCACCCTGTAACTTATAAATGAAGCCAGAAAATAAGCCACAAACACACGAGTGATGGAGCAGACTGGAGCTTTAGAATCCCATGCTATGGCACTCAAAGCAGGTTCAGGTTCATGACATGCAGGTGTGCACCCTTTTAACCCACATTGCTCCACCCAGCATCATCAGCTTAACAGAGAGAGAGAGTGTGCGTTGGCAAGAGGCTTAGGAGTTACCAGCACCTCAGTGCTTGTGTGTAAACAAGCCGTGTACAGTATATTATCAGAGGGGGTTGGCTCAGCAACACACTCCACGTGACTACACTTCAGACAAACCCTGCGCTTGCATGGTGCCTGCACTGCACAGTGGGCAAAATAACAAAAGAATGCCTGCCTGCCTGCCTGCCCGCCCCCCACATGCACACACAACTATCCTTTTATACTGTCTCTGTGCAGGTGTCTACTTGCCAGTCTCTACGCGAACAGAGCAGATGGTGCAAGAGAAGATTATATTCAGAACAATCACAATAAATCTGACACCCTTATATGTTCCTGTTTCCTGGAAAAGGGTAACAGACACAATCACACTACACCAAAATCTAGTCCCTCCAAAGCCTGCTTGTTATCTCTGCCATCAGGAGAGAGAGAGAAAGAAAAAAACAAAACAAAACAAAAAAAAAAAAAAACATACTGCGTGTCCGAGCAGGTTTCAGGTGTCGGAACAGCTAAGCTTCAAAGTAAAGCTCACTTTGCATCAGCTAACGGTGACGCTTAATAAGGCCTAGCATAGCGAGAGGCGTCGTTTATGAGGCCCAGATGTCGTATGCCACTTTCGCACCGACGGCGACCTTTAAAGCTCTTGGTGTAAATTAGTCAATGTGATTTAAGGGGGGAAATATGTGGCTCAGAGGGGGGAGATAGTGGTTTTCATTATTTTTAAAAGCAAAAAAAAAAGTTTTATGGAGTGAGCAGAGGGGGGATATGGGGAATGAAAATGATCTTTTTGGATAATGAAGGGTGGAGATAAAAGGAGGAACAACAAATCTAGTTTTAGGGAAGAAAACTGTGTTGTTTGAGTAATAAAGCAAAAGACAAAAATACAAAACAGATGAACTGCCTACAGACATCAGCTTTACTCCTCCCTGAAGCTTCAGAGTCATCAGCAGGTGGTATATCTGTCCAAGAGACTATTTGAAATCAAAAGAAATCTTCAATCTGACTCACGATTCCCCATTTAGTTGAACTCGTGTGATCACCCGTTTAGTTGTGCTTGGATACAAAGAACGGGACTAAAGTCAAAGCAAGAAGGTCCAGCTCCAACCTGCTTTCGATCATATTTTATTGGTAAAATTCGGACCTGAAGTGATCATTTTAATTGACAAACACAGAAGCCTGGGAAGGATAATCAATGCCAAAATCAGCTGTATCCATCTCACACCCGCTGCTGATGGATTCACTGCCTGCAGGCATCGTAGATGGAGAGAGGGGGTGGAGGCTGTCTCACTGCGCAGCAAAGTTTACAAGATTTGCCAGATTTTAAGATGCGCGTCAAATTAAGCTTTCATTTTATCTTGATCATAACAATTCATATAAGCCAGACATGGGCACTGTAGTGGTTTAAAACATACTCTCAGACTCAAAAGTATAAAAAAGCGTGATAAAGGACACGACTGGCTTCTTGCTCAATGCGTACACACATAAAGAGCAGAGTTATCAGCTCTAGATTGATCTTTCACTTCACTTGAGCTCATTACAGAAAGCATCAAACTGGAATCTTATCCAGAGCAGCAGGTGATTTAACTGGACCAGAACCTCACCAGCATCTATCATCACTGATATCAAAGAGGTAACGTGTATGCAGAGCCTAAAGGGTACTAAGAGACGCTACAATACCCTGCCATAGCCGGTTCATCCTGGCGCCATCTGGCAAGCAATTAAAAATAAAATAAATAAATAATAAAAATCGAAAAAGAAAAAAAAAAGATGTACCACCAGACATCAGGGTAGCTTCTTTGCTCTGACTGTGAGGCCACTGAATTCACCCTCCTACGCTTCATCATGAATTAAGCTTCAGTTATCAAATATCTCGTCATTCATTTTTTTTGGTAATACAAAGGGAACGCATCTGTTTGGTTATACAAGTTAGTGTTGTGTAATGATCACTGAAATTAATCTTGAAAGCGGAATCAGTGTCCTCATCGCCGCATCTTTAAAGATTTATGCGTCAGATGAGAAAACTCAAGCTGCAGCTCAACCATGAAAAAAATAAAATATTTGCACTAAATCGGCAGGTGGTATGGAAAGAAAAAGCACCACCCTAGACTTAACTATATTACACAAACTTCTGTTTGCACTTCAATCCAGGCATTCAATCCAATTATAAACATAACAGAGAATAGAGGGCAGGAATAATACATCCAAGAGAACATGTGTGGACATATCCAGAAAAGAAATTACAAATACAGGTAATTTTGTCCGAAGGACGTGAAGGATTCAGTCTGAATGAACATGACAAGGACGACAGATTGTGGGCAGGGAGACGGCCTGCCCTTTGTTTGCATATTGCCGTTTTATTGGTGTCATTATGAGCCATCTTTGCCCATGCCACTGGGCCATGTAGTCACCACACTCATGTCAAACAAATTAAACTTAAATAGAGCAGGCCTTACATAACACCGCATCTTTTCTCATTACGGATAGAAGGGAAAAGAAAAAAAAACATTCACAGTTTTGCGCGCTCTTCTGCGCCTCTTGATGTGGACTGATTACAGCCCTGCATTATTAGGGTGACCACAGAACTATTCATCCACATTAAAGCTGCCATCATTAGAAACACATAGACAAACAGATGTGCCACCCACAAGCACACACACACACACACACACACACACACACACACACACACAAAAATCACATCTATGCTTACATTTAAAGCAGGCTAAAGGGTCTCTAACGGCCATTTAAAAAAGACCCAACAGTCGAAAACAAACACACAGAATGTACACTCGCTTAATGAGAGCACCCATGGAAATCTGGGACACAGGGATAAGAGTCTGTGAGAGGGCTGGCGACTGTAATTAAATACAATGGCTGGCTTCTGGAGCCTTGTCAAGCTGAGGCATGGAGCAAAACAATGGCAGGCCTGTGGACAGCGAGGCAGAGGAGCTCAGAAGAGAGGACAGAGCTATTTAGTCCTTAAGCAGCTCTCACCCATGCATTATTCAACACCAGCCTGCATCCAAGCTCTGATCAACACCACCCATCTTACAAGCCTGCCTTTTGTATGATCTGCAAATATCATACGCACAAGCAGTGGAAAAACTGACTCACGCTCGCCTGGAGAGCTTCCCTCAATATCCTTGAAACACGTTAACACTGGGGATGTGTGTGTCTTTTAAGGTTTCCAGATCCGAGCCCCTTCCAGAGCTAAGTCACCGCTGTTAACTTCAGCTAGAGTATCACTCCTTTAACCAAGGCAGAGCAACAAAGAGCAGACAATAACCTTAGGGGATGTCGGTAGGAGTTACTGATAAGAAATCTATTGTGCTTCGGTGGGGAACTGAAACACAAACCATATGGTTGCAACAGTTGTTAAGCAGACACAAGGGTGAATGAAAGTCTGCAGCAGCCTGGAATTTTGTCAGACGAGTCCCAGCAGCGGGAATAAGCGACACAGACTGCCAGGTGTAACCAGCGAAAACCAAACTTGACATGGCGATGACTTGGAACTGCAGAACTTCCCTTAAAGGAAGCTTTGTCTGACCGCTGACTCGTGACCGTGTCTGAGAGTTACGAACGGCGGCTACCAATGAAAAGTTTGAAGCATTCTTTGGTTAGAAATTGTAGCGAGGAGCCAAACACAAAAGAACAGAGTTATCTAATAAAACCAATTCTGAATGACCAGTATGTCCAAGCACCTTGATTTAATTTAGTTACACATCTCCTTTGATTCCCAGACAACTCTTATACACATGTGCGTGCATGTGAATGTGCACGTACGTGCAAGCTACCCCCAGATGTCTTAATAGCTTAATGTAGTGCGGTGTTCTCGAACTCAGAGCCAAAGCATTTTTGATTTAATTAAGTTCAAGTGTGAGTGGTCTGTAATGCTGCTCTTCAAATTCACTTTGCATACATCATGAGCCACAAGTGCACTTAGAGCGAAGCAGAGGCCTCCCAGCCACATCCTCCATAAGCAATTACCGCAACACTAGACTTAAATGGACAAATATGCACGAGAATGAAATGAAATTTATTCTTATGATAAACTATCCTTAGATGTAATACTGACACAAGATAGCCTGGCTAACATCAGCACTTCAAAGGCATCAAGACCAAGAGGCATACACGCTCTCACACATACACAAACCCCACTGGCTATTATCAAGCCTCCAGACACCAGGCCGTCTCGGCCCAGTGCTGCCGAGCAGTTCTTGAGGTTCAGCTCTAGGTTAGTCCTCTGAGATTTGATTACCTTCATCCCCACTGGTTACTGGGGCCAGCTGTGAGGCATATTAATGAGATTTCACCATCATTAGGGAGAAGCTAAGTACATTAGCAGGCTGGCTGGTTGGCTGGCTGGCTGAACTGTAGTAAAGACTATTGCAGAAGAGGAAGGAGAAAAAAAAAGGGATGGAGAAAGAGACAGGGCTTCATCGGGGTCCTCCACTTAGCTGAACCCTATTCAGTCAGACTATTGCGCTCTCTGGGTTCCATTAGATTATCTGGACACACAGACATGCACATGTACAGACACATGCCGGCCATCTGTACGCTACGTACGACATATAGACTTCCATTTGTGTTTCTGTACAGTGTGTGCTGGAGAAGAGACATCAGACAGACCACCATGCCACAGGCTGCTGCATTAGGACTCGCTTTGAAGTCTGCTTAAAATAATGAGGTGGGATGGCCGATGGAACAGCCCTGTGGATAGAGAAAGCCTAGGGAGTTGTAAGCCAATGTATCATGACTGTCCACAAAAACGAAAAGCAGCAACCTAAGCGCTGTAACAGAGCAGCAAGCGAGCAGAGAAGGGCATCATTCATGCACGGTGTTTGACTTTTACCAAATATTCAGACTTTATTTCTGTTTTTCAATGTAAGGAATGCGTGTAAGCATAACAGACAAAAAAAAAACAAACTTACACACATATGTACAGGAATGCTTTGTCAGCACTCTTCAATTACCGAAGGGGGAAATGGGACCGCTTCCTTGCTTACGGGGAAATCCTGCCATTCTCTAACAAAGCGTCATAACAGCTCTCTGCTGAAAATGGACTGGGGTTCCATTCGCCGCTTTCACACCGATTACTGAGGACACACACACACACACACACACACACACACACACACACACACACACACACACACACACACACAGCTGTAAGGAGACGACCAGTAGGGTGTGTTTGTGTTCAAACACAGAGTGCGAACAGTTATTAGATGGGAGAAGGGGGAGGAAACTGGTGGCGAGGCCGACAGGCGTAAGCGAAAACACACGCTCACAAACAGGAGAGCCCGGGGAGGTTAACATCGGGCAGGAGTGGAGCGCAAAGCCTCCTCCGCTAAGTGAATTTTTCCAGTTCATCCTTGCCAAATGTGAGTCCCAGAGCTTTGAGCAGCAGTCATATTCAAATTTCTGCTTGTCAACACACAAAATAATCAACAATATATAACTGAAGTTTTCCTGGTGGAGGGCTAGCAATGGTAATCATGTCTCCACAGCTGTTTTCATACAAACTGCTGGTAACGATGGGAGAATGGGGCGAGGACACAAGCGGTCCATTCGCTTTAGCCCTCAGCAGGAGATAACCTGCTTTGGATGTGTTCACACTACAAGCATAGATAACAACAGGCTGCTGACTGTGAAATCACCTGACAATTACCTGTGCTGCCCTAAAGCAGAAAATCAGCATAATCAGACATCGCACGGACTCTGTACTGGGGGCAGTTGGTGTAAAGACCATTTAACCTGTGATCAGCCTGAGATATTGAGACATTTGCGCTCTCATGTGAAGTTCCTTCGAGCAATATCTTTTAAATCAAAATGGCTCATGATTACAGCTTAGTTTGAACAATGTGAGTGTGCCACCTAAACATGCAAAGACAAAGACTCATAGGTAAGACGAGCAGACTGCTCACAATCAGTGCTCATATGAAGCTGGGTTAGGGAGATTATTGGGGATTGCCTTACTTCCCTGGATGTGCTCCACCTAAGCTGCTGCATGTAAAACCTTCATTCTACCATCTCAACGTACAGAGAGGGGGCAGAGCGAGGTGACGAGAGGAGGACAAAGTGACAGAGGAACACGTGAAGTTACAGGACTCTGTCACTAGCGGGTCTCCAGGCTTTCTGAGCATAATAGCGACCACATATTTCCGGAGTTGTGCAACAACAACTGATTCCAAGCCCTGTTTGAAGGTCACATGATTCACATATATATTTCAAATAAAGCATCGGACATCACACTGCCCTTAATGCAAAGGAAGGGAAGCTCAAACTGACAAGTTTAGCCTGATTATATCATTTTCTGCAGCAGATGTAACATCACTTCCACTTAAGTGAGTGCACTGTGGTCTACATTTCAGGGAAATGACAGACTAGTATTTTGCAACCATTGCAGATATCCAGATTCTGCAGAGAGAGCAGAAATTGATGTGACAGCTTAAGTTTTTATTGTGCACCATGTTTTGAAGACTTCACTGACTCAAGACAAAATTGTTTTTGATGGATAACGCACCAAATTGGGGCCCAAACACCCCAAGCCGCCAAAATAGTCCCATCCCATCTAGACTGCAAGAAAAACACACACGTATGTGAGTGATAAATGAGGGCCCGAGCAGAGGCCGAAGGGCAAGGCGGTTCCCGAGTAGGGAGTCTTTCTTGCCTGTTACTACGATCTCTCCTCAACACCAGGAAATGGTGATGTTTGTCTTGGACCAGGAGTGGGGAAAACAGCAGGTTGGGTTTAGCATGGGTAATTTATCTTCACACCTGGACAAGCAGGAGTGTCTGCATGCATAAATGTAACAGTGAGATGCACTTTTATTTTCTGCTTTATTAAGGGAAATAACTAACAAAAATGTAGTTAATCAAAAAGTCTTGTATGAAAAGAGCAAAAGTTAAAGGATTTTAAATTGGCGGTTGTCCCCTTTAAGGTATCCTCGTGCAGCAAACACAGCTCTCAGTGCAGATGTTATGCTTGGATCTCTCATAGGAAGTCCTATTCTGACCACCTGCTGGTGCAACTTTCACTGGATATCCTCAATATGTCTGAATGCTGCGTTAAATTTCAATTCTGAGAAGGGGACAAGACATTTTTGGTTAAATTTAAGGTAGTCAAATGTTTCTCAGATACAACAAGATGATGAAAGAAATTCACATGACACCGCCAATAATAGGGTGAATTTACGATACAGAACTTTGGGAATTTTGAAGAAAACAATGTTCCTGGTTGCACTCCTGATCTGATAAGCGTTCTTTGGAGATACAGAAGGTTCTTTCACAAAGACCGCTGCTTGTTCTGTCATTAGGTCTTAACCAGAGACCACTCATCACCAATTATGATCCTATTCGTGACTGCATTAGCATTACAAAAAAATTTGTTTACTCCTTTACAAGTTTGGGGTCGATGAAATTGTAAATGTGCACCAGCAAATGCTCACATTTCCAGGAAGCGCTCCAGTTCTAACACTGGAAAACTATCTCTGCATTTTAAGACAACTGATGTGAAGCAGCAAATAAGTTTATATTTATAAATGCAGTCAAACTGTATCTGGCACTTATGTAAATGTGGATCTGCCTCTCCAAACATGTATACTGTGTCATATTCTGTATGTGTCTCGGAGCCTGTGCGTGTGAACACCAGCATCTTCTTGTCAAGGCGAGGCCTGGTTTTTATCAGCGCAGTGGCCCCCATTATGTTCCCAAAATCCTTCTCCAAGGGGCCCAAGAAAACTTCCCACTCTGTGCTGCCAGGACTCTGAAATAACAACACGCCAGGTTTTCCTATCACAAATGGAGAACGAACTGAGAACATGTGTGGACAAACTGGATCGTGGGGGGAGGGAAAGAGCAGAGAAATGAGTGATTCAGCATATGGCAAAGGTGAGCTCTACGGGTGCTAGACTTTTTAACGGAGACTTCGTGTTAACCTCAGTAGCTGCTATGTCCCGCTGCTGCTGCTGCCACATGCTGGCTTTTGGTACAGCTAATTCTAAAACACATTTCATAAATGCAATAAAACACTCCAACATTTAGGGACCCAACTGAAAGAAAAACAAAAAGACAAACACATCAGAAGGCATCCAAAGACTGCCATCTAGCTGGAGAGAACCACAAGATCCCTGACAACAACGCTCCCTTGCAACCACGAGTGATGCGGTGTAACTCTACCCAGCAGCTGTCCATGCCTGCTGACTGACACTGGGACTATGTGAATTGGCACTCGCCCTGGGCTGACTGGAGATATCTGGCATGAGCTGATGGTGTGGGACATGGTGGTGAGCACAAGGGGGCAAAAGGCAGCCCCTGTAAGCCAGAGGATACCAGGATGTGCTCTGGAAAAGCAGCACATTTTAGTAGCCTGTCGAACTATAGTGGAGACTCCGTGATAGTGAGTGCAAGAATATAAGCTCTTGATTAGAGAGCCATTAATCCACATGATGCCCACAATGGATCTGCCATTGAACATGGAGTTACTTTAAAAAGCTGATCACACACATTTAGCAGCTGTATAGAGCTGAGTATAATGACTGACCTACATTAAGGGAGAGAAGAGGGGAGGCAGGGAAGCGGGAGGAGAGAACATCTGAAGAAAAAAGACGAGATGAGCGACAGGACCAAGGGAGGATGGTGACACGTGAGACAAACATTTCAAAAGCAGGACCCAGATAAAAGCTCCGCATGCTGGCATGTTTGCTTTTAGACGTTTAGTTCAAAGTAAGAAAAAGCAGAAGGTGTAACCACAGTGTAACCTTCCTTTGTCAGCCATTATAAAAGGGAATTTACGCAGCGTTTCTGGAGTAACATACAGCTGGGTTACTTCAGTACAACTCAAGATCAAGGTCATCATCGGATCATAACAGGAACACATGCAAGTAAAACCCCGGCCCTTTGCAAACTGCTCTTTAATGTTACCACTCTGACTTTAAAAACGACCTAATGAAACATTAAGCCTCTCTGTTACAGAGTGCCTGCATTGGTTAATTATAGAACTATGCATGAGCAGATGACTGTGTACATGTTTTTGGGCTTTTTCCCCCCTAAGACAACAAACTGTACTCATGCACACTGTGAGCCAGGAGGGTGCCAAAACAATACTAATCCTGGGCCACCCAATACAGACTCAGTGTGTGGTCTGACAAAAAAAAAAAAAAAAAAAAAAAAAAGCCTTGAAGGTTAGCATTTACTCATCTGGGTGATGCAGTTTTGCAGAGCCACTTAGAAAGAGTGCAACATAAGCTTCAATTCCCTCTATTCCCATAAAAGCCTCAAGGTCAGTGGCATTACAAGCAGAGTTGGAGGGTCAGGGGCCTGGAAATATTCCTGTGACCTTAAAGTAATCATGGAGAGAGACAGGTGCTGGGGAGGAAGGAACAATGGTTTAGAGAGAGGGTGAGTTTGTGAACACTGCACGTCTTTTTCGAAAATTACAGTTGAGTGATGCGAGACAGATGATTTCAGTTAGAGTGGAGATCATGAACACATTTCTGCCTTTAGCATTTAAAAACAACGACACACTAGAAAATGCTGGAAAGTGCATTTGATAAAGGAAATGAATTACGTTCACACACATTAACCGGGCCCTATTCATCTTTATTGGCAGGAGTGCCACACACATTGCCTCTCCTGGTGTTTGAAGGCCAAAAGGCCTTCATGAATACTTGTGCTCTAGTGTTTGCACTTCACTTGCTAACAGAGAGGTTATCTGCCTATTGACACTCACTAATCCAATGTGGCAGCATTCAAAGTCCTCCGTTCTTAAGCGCATATTCAACAGTGGAGGAAGCGGGTCGTAAATATGGGAGGGAGAAAAGGGCTATTTGCATTAGAGGGCTAAAGTGGACAAGGAGAGGCCTCGAAGAGGTAGATAAAAAAGGGGGGACAAGGATCAAGAGGGGGGAAAAAAAGAAGAGGATCACGAGGATCTGGAGAGAAGAGAGGATCACCAGGGACAGGCTTTGTCATGTTAAATCGCTTCTCTCAGCCCATGTTCTCCCTTTCTCCTCCTCCTCTCTCTGGAGAATACAATAGTCAATCACAGGGGAATAGATTACAAGGGTCCGATCTTCTCAACTTCAGAGCAGGATAGTGACATTGGAAGTGGGCTTGAGGTCGCAAATAAGCGTGTGCAGGACTCAAGTGGGTGACAGCGTGTGCTCAGGGCGAGCAGCGACCCACAGGGCAGAAAACAGAACCCAACAAAACCTACAGAATACCTCGAGCGCACACAACTTGAGCCAATTTCAGCAGGGCCAAATTTTAAATTTACAACATTGAAATCTCTACATCTATATATGCAAAAATCCACTATTTAATTTGTGTGCTAGTTAAGTAAATGAAAAACACACTTTCTAATTTTGGCCTGTTTCAAAACAACACAGCAGAGGTCAGAAGGCAAATATTGGTTATGAGGCAATAAAAAATGCTTTAAAAAAAGTGCCTCTTCATCACGCCATTTCTCCCCAAAATTAAGAATCCTTTTAGGTTTGTCACTTCATTTACTTGTCAACATGAGTTACAGGTTCTAGTTAAACCTTACATCTGCCTTCAAGCCTCAGCAGGTTAATGTGCATTCCTTTAACATAGACTGCAAACATAATGACCATGGTTCCCTTCATAAATTAGCTAAAAGTACCAATGTCAGCTTTAGAGTTAAAAGGGCATTGTGCATGTAAATGGAGGCATCTGCAAGAGTCTGGACAAGATGATGCAGCAGGCGTGCCATTATCCTGTCACTAGTCTGTTAAAGAAGTCAAAGATGCTATGACCCAAGGGCTTTTTTTTTTTACTAGATCGGCAAAGTGGTTAGAGTGGCCTAAAGACCCCTCGGAGACAGCTGACATATGCAGAATTGCCAGACGCAGAGGAAAACAAGCTAAATGCAATTTAGTGCGGCTGCCCATCCTTCATATACAGAGATTTGGAGCCTATATCATTGCCTGACGAGGCCGCACATTTGACAGAGCCATTCTGCATAAAGCAATGAGAGTAAATCCAAAGACGAGAATAGCAGCTTATAACAAAAGTTCCCCTAAAGGCTGCACAGCCAGCCAAATCTTCTCCTGCTCATGCCCCCTAATGATGAGTGATGACAGGCGTTTTATTCAAATGTCTGGTGCACAGTGTCGGTGGGGCTCCTCGGCGAAGATGTGGGCAGAGTGAGGGGTAAAACTGGGAGGCAGCAGGAGGCACATTCAATTGCATTTGATGTCAGTGCCATCGCAATAAAAAACAAAAAACCCAAAAGCAGAGGTGCATGTCAATAGCGCTGGGACATTAGGTTTGCTCTGTGTTTAGGACAAATGGCTGCTGACAGCAGGCAGAGTCATTAAGGGAGTGCAGTGGGATGTTACTAGAATTTAATGGAGGACATGTTTAGCTTCCTCGGGTATGGGTCGTGCTCTTCCCTTCTCTTCCCCTCTCTGTGGGTGCTGTCTCTGTCTCTGCAGACACTAATTTCCTGCATGGATCCCTGACCTTTCAATATAACCTGGGGGAACCATTTGATCACAGCACAGACACACATAAACCACACACCATTTCCTGTGATATGGCTGCCCACCAGTCAGTGGGACTGTTTTTTGTCAGACGACATTGCCTCTTAGAAATGGAAGCCTTTATCATAGAACATCAAGTAACTACATCTTCCTCAACTTCCCTTTTTTCCTTCTTTTTTTTAAGAAACAGTAACAAAACTGAAACTGACTTTCAAAAAAAACAATCTAGTTTATAAGTTTTGTGAGGTCGCCATTATTGTCAAACTAGTTTAAAAGTGAAAACATGAGTACAGTTGTGCTCCAAGCCAAGCGCTTGGATTAGCCTGGTGTTAAAGCTTCCACCTCTCCCTCCTGTCCTTCCCCCCCCCCAGGGTTCAGTTAACCCCAGCTGGCCTTTGCCGATTCAACTGCTGCCTCTGCCAGCCCTGTGACCTGGGCTTCATTATGACCCTCGGGGGCGACTGGGTCTCGTTTTGCTGCAACCCAGTTCCACTGCAATAGCAATGTATGCCACTCCCAGTTAACTCTGTCCATTAAGCTAAGTGGGGCCCGTCAATTATTCAACAGTTTCCAATGTATAATTAAAGAGATAAGGTGTACTGTCATGAATAGCGGCGCACGCAGGTGAGGAAAGACAGCAGTACTTTTAATTCAGCGTTCTTTGTTATCATATATCTGAATGGCAAATTTTTTTTCCAATGTGATGAGAGGGATGTTCAGAGAAACAATAATGTTAATCAGTAATAAAAAGCAGCAGCAGGGTGTTTCATAATCATTAGATAAAAGACAGGCGAGAGGACAAAATGAGGAAGTGGAGAATTAGGGGAAGTGGTTTAGCATAGGGATGATGAGAAGATGAGAGCTGCATAGAAAGAAAAAGATTCACGGCCCGAAGGATGAGTAGAACATACTGTGTGTTTATTCTTATGCTTTAAAAAGAAAAAAACAAAACAAAATCAACTCATTTATAAATCACACTGAACTCAAACGAGAGTGAGTGCAGAGAGAAAATTAGGCCATAGTTTTAAAAGCAAGAGAAAGCAGATTTACAGAGCTGCCCGCCCGCCCACCCTCCCCCCCTGCTGTGTAGGTGTGCGTCCTGGGGGAGCCCGTGATGTTAATACAGTTATTAAGCCTCTCCACTGAAGCCTGCTCCACCTCCTCTACCCCGAGCATCAAGGAGTTCTCTCTGCCTGCCAGGCAACGGGCAAGCTTGCCTCTTCCACAATGAGATCAAACAGACCCAAGTAGGCCAGCTCAGGGGAAGCCTGTGATGAAGCGTCCCACTGAGCAGCGAGGGCAGGTGGGGTTGGGTATGTCAAGCCCAAGGAGAATCCCAGCAGGCTTTAGGAGAAGGGGTGGGGGTTAGACTTTAACCTTGCGATAGCTCCTCCTTCACTTCTTCTTCTCTTTAAAGTCAGCTGACCAAGATTCCCATGCACCTCTTCTTGGAGTTGGGGATTACAGCCATGAAAGGTTTTAGTGAATGTATATGAGAGCTGACTTTTTCTCTCGTTAGCTTCAAGGATATGTGCAGCCATCAAGGAGGTTTGCAGGTTGATAAGACGTGCATGGCGTACAGCCAGGAAAGCCCCCCCCCCCCTCTCTCTCACAACCTAACTGGTTACCCCTGCAGCAGGGTGTAGGTGTGTGTCTAATCGCTGCGTTACTGCGTTATAATTCAGACAGGACAGGGAAGATTAGTGTTGCCACTCCTGCCTGTAGCCAAAGGGAGCAAATTTGGACAAACATCTAGACAGCGTGCAAAAGTTGTTTTTCTAAAGTACTAGCAGGTTTTTTATTAACATTTTATTTTCCACTTATCTGCAGCAGTTTTTAACAGGAATATAAATGAAATGGCTAAGTTTTGACAAACATTGTGACAATGCTGGCCAACTGGCTCGCACACATTAGGAAGATCACAGGAGGGCGTTTTGTGTCATGATGACACTTGAAACTAAATGAAAGGAAAGAAAGTTAGTGACTAAAGAGATGGGCAAGATAAGGCGTAATGTGCTGTAACGTGGTAAATAGGACGGGGATATAGGTCATTCTGTACCAAACTCAGTTCCCCAACACTGGCCTGTTGGCAGCTAATGGATGCAGGCCAAGTCTCTATCAGTCGCACTAGAACACTAATAAGATGAGTCACCGTGCCAAGAATCTCCCCTTCTCTTTCCCTCTCCCAGTTTTATCCCTTTACTCGTTTGCCCCTCTTCCTCCTTTGCCATTTGTTCTCTGCTGCTTTTTGTTCAGAAGGAGAAAAGGCCAAAAATCCAGAGACCAAAAAAATGACATTAAACCCCCTGAAAGGCTCCACAGAGATTACTGTTTGAAAATGCCAGCCCCTGCCCACCTCCCCCTCCTTTTCCCTGCGCCTGAGATCTCTTTTTCCTCCCTCCCCTTACCTCCATCTCAATTTCTTTCAGCTGAGAGGTGCTGACAGCCCAGACACAATAATCTGGCTCTATTGTGGAACTGCCACAGTGGCAGCAGCGCTGTGCAAAGGTTTCCCACGTATGGCGCGAGGGCAAAGCGGGGTGTCACGTCACGGCGGTGCCACTGAACAGTGCCGCTACAAGGGGGTGGGGGGGACTGGTAACTACTTGCAACAGAGCACCATGCAGAGCTGCTTGACAACTCCAGTTCAAAATGTTGTCACCTTTTCCATTAGTCAGCTCCGGGGCTCAAGCAGAGACCGAGAGGAGGGGAAGGGCTATCTAAAATCAGAAGTGTAGGAGCTCCTTGGCAAAGCACAAAGAGGACTTCTCTTTGATCACAATGCTATCACTGGGAGCACAGAAAAGATTATTTGAAGGTTGTTAGACTATGGTCAAAACAAAGCAAAAGTCCAACACTGGAACACCAACTGAATTATTTAGTGAGCTCCATCATATCTTTGGGCAAACCTAGTGGAGCAAATGTATTTCTTCATACACTTTTCTCCGTTTCCTTCATCTTTTCAGCCAACTATAAAAAGCCTTCTACAGGTTACTGTTAAAAATCTCATGGAATAACAGAATGCACCCTCTGAGCTGCATGGCTGCATATTTCCCCGTAAGCCCAGCCTTAAACTGAAAGGATATCCATGAAAACAGGACTATTTTTTTGAAGAAAAAAAAAAAATAAGGAAAGGATAAGGAAAAGAGAATCATTTGTGTCTGATTTTTAACCAGAGAAGAGAGTGCGTGTCATCCTGAGGGTTGTTGACTTAACTCCACTCACAGCAAAATGAACAAGCAGCAAGGAATTCCGGCACATTATTTTTCCCCGGAACAAAGAAAGGACCTCGGCATCTGACATAACCATTTAATTAACATGATATGGGCCTAGAAACGCTCTCTCCTTACTATCAGCCAGGGTACATCAATAACAATAGCCCAGATAAGAGAGAGCAGGTCACAGCAAAGGTTAGACGTATCTTTAAAAAGACAATACCACCTCCCTTTTGAGAACACAGCAACTCCACTCGTAACAAACAGGATCGAGTTGTTTCAGTCTGCACTCGTCACCTTTCATAACCCGCACTGGTTTGGAGCTGCTCAGCTAGGATGCATCTCTTGGCTCACAGAGAGCACAAACATATCAAACGTGGTTACGGGGGAACAAGTGGCATGTAACCCGAGCCCGTCTGCCCCCTTCAGTCGGACATGCTGTCCTATCCATCACTATCCAGCTCTATACTCTTCCTTCCCACCTCGACCACACTGCTGGCAGTCTATTTCATCCTGGTCCCAGGTGGGTCTTTAAGAGTCAAATGTCAGAGGCCGAGCTGCAGCCAGACACATAATGAATATGAAGCGATTCAGAGGGGCTGTGGGAAAGAGAGGAGACTGGTGTCCAGACAGTCCTGAGTCATGCTGAGCAGACCTTTGGCTGGGATGATATGAGAGAGAACCACAGAGGAAATGCTACGCAACATGGACATCTGATGTTATTTAGAAAGGTGCTTTCATAAATCAAGACAAGACATATGAACAGGTCTCATCTTCCTCCGACTCTGTATGTTCCTGCGGGGCTTGTTAGAAACTGAGATAGCAGGTTAAATATAAACCAGAAAACAGACTCCAGTTATTAACTACAATGAGATCATCAGAAACACCGAGACCGTTTGCTATGTTAGGAGCTGGCCTGCTGGCTTAATAAAAGCATAGTTGAAACCAAGGGGATTTTGTTTTGATGTGCACAAAATAACTGCGGAACATTTTGTGATGGGATCACACCTGCTGAGATGCGTTCTCAGACCAAATATTTTATATTGACAGCCCAAATGAGGATGAGGATGGGTCACCTGAGGATTTATGAAATAGATTACAAATTAAAAACAATGTGGGACGGCGGTGTAAAGCTATCATTCCCACACCCTTTACACACTGCACTTGTGGGTCGGATCGCACAGGTGTTTGAACTTGACCTTCATTCTAATCTCAAATACACATGTGCAAAGTTTCACGGCTGCATATTGCACAGTTGAAATGCTACAGTGTTGAGAAACTCTGCCCACAGACTGAAGGGACATGTGAACACCTGCCCTATAAAAACAGCCTTTAAAAGGCAGTCTCTGCTACAGCAGGTGTCACCGGGGAGCACACAGACTCACTAGGTGAAAACAATGGCAGTCATGCTGTTGCAGCTGATAAATAAGGGCAGGTTTGATTCAGGACTCCGTGCTGATTTTTCCCCCCCCCTTGCATTCAACGCAAACACGAGCTGTGACAGAGCATTCGTTTTCAGTTAACAACACCAACTGAGACGGCAGCAACACGGTGCTATTTTTTTGTCCCGCTCGTGTGAAAGTGCCAGGCTTTTGTATTTTTAGCACACTAACCTCTAACCTATTTCCCCCCCCTCTCGCTGTCCCGCTCTCAAAATAGGCGGGCATTCCACTGCGGTGCATGTGCAAGTGTGCGTTTGTGTGTGAACTACTTGAGGTGTGCACGGTTGTCATCCATGTGATGCTAACACAGATCCCCAGAGGCAAAAACTGAGGATGAGTGTGCTGGTGGGAAGCAAGCACTCCTGTGCTCTGGCCTGGAGCTAGTGGCCTGAGAGAGCCTGGCTGACTGCACAAGAGAGGCAGAGGCATGCAGCGGTCCTCTGCAACTGATGAAACAAGGCAACATTCCATGTAATCACTCTATATATAGAGGATGCTGGAAAAAAAAGAAGGTTGGAGGGCAGGAAATCTTGTAAAATATGAGGAAAAATTAGGGCAGGGAAGCATTAAAGATTAATCGCCACACTGACTGCCCGGCTCAGGCTTGCCATGCGGAGAATGCCACCACGAGATGGGAAACAGGGAGGAAGATAAAGTGTGAGAAAGGACACACTTTAGGAATGAAAATGCCTCGCAGATGAATTCTGGGATGATAAATGTCCGTGGTTCAATACCCTGATGAATTTATGTGTGTTCCATTGTGGGAGGGTGGGGATAAAACATGGAGATGGGGAAGAGATGGGAAGCGCAGGGAGAGAGAGGGGAAGAGGGAGACAGTGCCGGTGAGCTAGCCATGCAGAGCACATTGCGAACAAGCCATCTGTAGAGATAAGTAAAGAAGTGATTACAACAGGCCCAGCTCAATTTCTGACAGTTGACGCTTGACTGCCCCTGAAGAGCAGAATTGATTTAAATGAAGAAGCAATGAATATTTTAGAGGGCAGAATCCCCCTTTAACCTGAACAGTTTTGATGTCCCTCCCAGCCCCGTGCGTGTGTGTAACGGTGCTGACACCAGGGAGAATGTAATTATTGATAGCGAGATTACAGCCCTGTTGTCGCAACGGCTGCAATCAGCTGCCTCCTTTAAGCCCTGATGAATCAATGACACTGCCTGGATCTTTTCTGTCTGCACTGCTTTGTTCATCAAAGTCAGCTTTGCAGTGTACACCAACCCTTGTTTGGGGATTTAGCGGCAAACCAAACTGGTGTACAGTACACTCTGACTTTTGCCTCCGGCTAATTCTCTCCGCAAACAAGCTGAGGCCCATCAGTTGGTTTGAGCGTGCGTTCATGTGTGCACAAAGGAAAAGAAAAAATGAAATGCCCAGACAAGAATATGCTGAACCCGTGATGTACTCGATATGCAATAGCAAGGTATTACGTCGCGCCACCTGCAAGACAACATCAAAGTTGCGAGCCAGCTATAGCAGTGTTTGGAAGTAAAAAGCCGGTTATTCTGCCACTCTGTTCAAGGTGAGGGACCACACCCAGTCATTACACTTTGTGGAGTGACTGAGCCAACGGGCATTTAAACAAACAAAAACACGCATCTTTGTTGCTCTTGGTAAACTTACTGCAGCGACTGTTGTAAGTAACTGTTGAATTGCATTAAAAGGGCAACGACTGCTCCACAGGTAGGTGGCAAGGTGCCGTTTTTGGGAGCAAGTGATGGCAGGTTGTGAAATGCTGCCCTGCAGCCTTTCCCAGGAGAATGGCAGGAGCAATGCTGAACTCCGGTCACTCCTCTGCCATTGCAAACATACCTTGATGACACAATTTGTTATTGATGTTACCCTGAAGGTGAGAGCAAGCGTATTCCAGTGGACAATCAGATTGCACTCTTTCACCCACACACATCTCCCCGCTCTGTGATGTCCCAGGCATGCAGGCTACTAAATCGCAATCACCTTTGGTTGATCGGGTTTAGATAGATGTGGCAAAATGAGGAGACTGCCTAACGCTTTCCTTCTCCAGAAGAACAGATGACCTTGTCTCAGAGCTGTGCATCATTTCTGCCAGTCCCATCAAGTCCGGACCAATAAAGCCCCACAATAAAATCCTGATGTTCATGATGGCACCAAGACACATTTGTGTTCAAGCAAAAAACATAAGACTCAGGGACCCCACAGTCGCATAAAGGGCATGGTCATTCAGGAATACTAAGGCCTGGAATTTGCATTCCTGCCTTATATAAACAGTCACAAGCTGTAATGTTATTAAAGTAGCTTTGCCAAGAAATCCTTGATTGTTCCAAGAAAATAAAATTTGTACTTTATGATCTTCCCCTTGTAGGATAGAACCCCCCCACACACACACACTTCTGTGCCAGAAACCGACAGTACTCTAGCCAGTTCTGCTTAGTGACCCGACTCACCGTTTATTTTCTGTTGTTCATGTTTTTCCAGTTTCTAGCATGCACTATAAAAAAAAAAATGCACATAGAAAGAAAAGGTGCAGGAAGTGATATTTGCATTTCTTTCGTAAGGCTGACACAATCTGTTCTCCTGCACAAAGTCCAAACACATCACCCACTTTCCGTGTTTCAGTGTTGCTTCACAACACAAACAATTACGGGTGCTTTTTGTGGTGCTGTCTGATACTGCAGACTCAGAAAAAACTAAATGGACTTGCCTGTAAATCTGAAACTTAAAAAAATGCAAATTCAAAAAACTGCTCTTACAGCCAGAAAAAAAAAAGGGGGGGACAAGGACTTAAGGACTAAATATCAAACAACTCAGATTAAGACACATACTGTTCATGTAAGCGCACTTTCATCATCTTTCATCATCAGAAGACAAACATGACAAAGAATGCTTTGCTCTCCATCTCACATATGCTCTATGCAGTGACTAATTCTTTTACACTATAGACAGCCTGAGAAAAATATACCCCAAAGAGCAAGACGCCCATGGGCTGCAGAGCATTTGAGCCTACCGTGCAATCCCCCCTTTCCACCATATCCCCAGTTTTTAGTGTGTGACAGTCATGTGAACAAAGCCGCGTGCATTCTTTCGTGCATGAGCCTATAACCGCTGTAAGGATTCTGACTGTGACTCAGTGAAAAATCAAGTGGATTTAATCTGCAAGGCCACACACTTTTCACCTGAGCCATTCAGAGCCTTCTTCCAAGTAGAACCAAAATACAAACAGCACACAATGCCTATGACTGGGCAACCTGGTGATAAACAGAGGCTACATGTAAACAGTCAAACCTCTTAATACACACCATCTTTTAAGAACTCGTTTTACAGGCTCATAGTGTGCTGGATTATATCAACTGATGTAAAATGGAAACATAATCCTTCTCATATTGCACCTTTCAGTCTCTTTAAGGATCCCCTCGGGAAAAGACCAGTCTCCTATGATTAGTTAGCTAGCCTGGCAAAAGAGCACTGAACATTGGTTATGTATCATAACCTCTACTCTACGAATGCTGTTGTAGGCCTTAACCCTTTATCATCAAAGTATCATACTTGCTGTGTAATTCTGACTGTAAAATGACAAAATAATGCTCATCTTTCTTTTCTCTCTAGCCCAAAATGATTGAGGGGATATGAAAATCTAGGAAAATCTGTATTCAAAAAGCAGTACTTACAACTGAATTGTGTTACCGTGATACACCGAATATCCCGGCAAAACCTGACTTCTCTTCTTTCCAAAAATCATTAATATTGTCTCTAGAACAAACAGTTATAGAGATGTGATCATCTGTCATTTAACTATAGCATTACAGATTCAAAACAGCCATGTCTAATGAAGTGCATGAAGGGGCTCCAACAGATGAATAACAATGGAAGAAGCTGCTGATTCCATGACTTAAGCTAGACAGGTATAATTCAAATATATATTGGTGATACAAGTAAGAAAATGAGGAGTAAATCTGAATGTCAGTAAATCCAAGCTGAGCAACAGCAAGTCCTGTACGACTTAATTACACCCCATTGGTGTGTGCTTTGGACTTTATAACGTTTAAATGCACAAAAGAAGCAATTTGAAGGAATATCACTATCACTAATATCACTAAAGGGAAGGGAGTAGGCTCAAAAGCATAATATGGCCTTGTTAAAGAACCAATAATACTGGGATGAAGCACCCATATGATGTGGATTTATACCCACTCACTTAGTGGGTCCAGAAGGCCGTTTTAGGCTAGATTCACTTTAGCAAAGATGTCACTGAGTGCATGCTTAGAGCCAGAAAGCTCTTCTGTGAAGCCTGTAATGAATAGTTAGATCCAATGTGGAGGGGTTGAAAAAACAGAGGACCAAAAAAGAAAAGCACAGAGGGGGTAAAAAGAAAAAAAAAAAATGGTAAGACCTACCAGGAAAAGTGCAGAGGAACATACCATGACACTACTCTCTGTGAACTTCAAAAAACAAAAAAGCGCAAACAGATGTTTATGGGATTGTCTTGTGATTTTTTTGAATCTGGCTCATTTGGATTCCTGCGTGAGAGCGGGGAGTGACGAGGAAATCTCGCGCTGTTGTCTGGGTTGTTTTCTAGCCCTATGATCCAATAAGCCTCTGAGCCACGTGATGACACTTATGGATGTTGCGCCTCTCTGCTCTACACCCTCCCGTCAATGTTCTCTGGTTGTGCACTAAATTTTTTATTACATTCAAGCAGTAAGGCAAAGAGCAGATATGCTACCCCTCACCCACACACACTCTCACTCTCCCCCTGCAATTCCTCCATTGAGCAAAACAATGTGGAGTCGAGTAAAGGATCAGAGGTCTTTTCCTGGGCCAAACCCCCACAGTCTCCCCTCAGACGAGCTCACATGGTTTGAATCAATGCCACCACTAGAGCTGTTTTAATGGACCGGTTCAATAAATACTATCAGGCTCTTTGAATATCTGTTTAGAAAAAAAAAAAATGTACAGGCTTCGCCTCTTTACTCGGGAGAGATCTTTTTCAAAACAAATAATGAGATGAGAAAGATGAAGAAAAGATTACAGCACGTACAAAATAGTTATGGCTGCTTGTCTTTTGTTGTTGCTGCCAAACATTAGAAATTCCTGTCTAAATTTCCCTTTGTCGTGCGTTTCTATAGTCTTGAGACAAGGAGGAAATTGGTCCTTAAGAGCCCGTGGAGATTCCTGCCTTTTTTTTTTTTAGCTCCTTCACCAGTGAAAGACAACAGAGCTATCCCTTTATAAAAAGGGCCTGCTCACGCTTTATGCAGCCTGGCTCTACTGAGGTAAAGAATGGGAAGCAGCTCTTGCTATACTTTGTTGCTGCAATAAAACTCTCTCTCTCTCATATCTGCAGCAGATATGCTATCAGCAAAATTAAATCTCCCACGGCTGCTGGCGGATACTGACCCAAGGAGATCATGCAGCAAACGCATGAACGTATCATCAATCTAAACTAAATCTCACTGATATAAAAGCACAATAAACCTGTCATTTATAAAGACTGCTATCCTCACTACCTAGCACAGGAGTCTACACATAAAATCATACTAACTGAAATATTGTTTTTTTAAAAATAAAGTTATGCGAGAACATCACTTCAAATTATTTATTAAATATAAATAAATGAGTGCAAGGCTTTCAACATTTAACAGATACAGTTGTCTGGTGAAGGCCATGGTGCTGCTGCTGAGGAACTTTGGCCTGTGGGTACAGCTTCCCAGAGGACCAGGGGATAACACTGGCATGAAAGTTTGATCTGATTAACGCTGGCATCGCTTGCACAAACCTGGTTTGCATTAAGTGCAGATTTCAGGAACGCAAAAGCTTCGGGTAGCGTGGCCTGGATCAGAGCGCAAACAGACTGGCAGGAAAGAGAAGGAGGGAAAAACCCCAAACTTGAGCGAACGCTCAGAAAGAAACGAGAGAGACGAAAGTGGGTCAAATATATATAGGCCTGTTGCAGCATTGACGGCTTACTGATTGTGATAACGTGCAGCGCTGTTGAGCACATATTATGGGGTTTAAATAATGGAAGTGGTAACTCCAGAATAAAAAGGCCTTCAAATGATCGTTTCACATGCGACCGGCGTGTGCTGGGAAGCGCAAAATAGGAAATATAGTGATTATTATGCACACACACTAACAGGGAGGGTTCAACTTCACCAATTAGTGAGATGAAGGGGAGGGGGGGGGGGGGGGGGGTGTTTAAAAAAAAAAAAAAAAAAAAAAAAGCACCTACAGTGATTGGAGCCGTTCCAGTGCTGGTTCCTGATGGACGTGCTGTACGGATGGGGCGCCCCGGGCATCAGTCCTTTCTCCGGGATCAAGCATCCTCTGCTCTGGTTGTAGTAATCCATCATTAAAAACGGGTTCGGGCTGGGATTCAGTCCCACAACGTCCACACTCTCATACATCATATGAAGCAGGGCGACGGCAGGGGGGAAATATTAGCAAGAGGGCAAAAAACAAAAACAAAATACCCGAATTGTTTGTGAGGGGTTGGTTTTCAGCTCGCCACCAGCAGCGGTGCCGAACGGAGGGGGGGAAACTGCATTAAAATCGAGGGGAAAGTGGTAAATCCAAACACAGCAGGGACATCGGAACATTTGGCATCTTCTCACGGCAATGTGAAGATCGAAAACCAGACCGATGGATGAATCGGTGTCCGAATGCGCCTGATCGGATATGAAAACATAATCTCAAAGAGCAGTCTGCGTTGTGTCCGAGGTAAGAAACTCGACAACAGAAATACAATAAAAGGAAAAAAGAAGAAGAAAAAAATCGGGGACGAGCCGAATAACTTCAACAGAAGGTGTCTGTCTTTACGGCGCTGCTCAAACAGAGCAACATATGAGGCTGTATCCACACGACAAAGAATAAATCCAACCCCCAGTCCAAACAAATCTTTAAATAAATACAACACAAATCTCCAAAGTCTGCGTGGACAGCGCAGGGAGATTTGGGAATGTGTTGCAGGCGCAAATATTAGGAGAGGGAATTCCGCAGAGTTGCAGTTTGTCCTTTTGGGTTACGGTCGGTTGTCCCGTTTGCGCCCGTCGTGGGTGGACTCCTGTCAGCTCCGTAAAACGAACCAGTCCCCCCTCCTCCTCCTCCTCCCCCCAGCCTCGCAGACTCTGTTGCACTACAACGAGCGGCCGCTTCCCTCCGTCAGACCCTGCTCTCCAACATCCAGGCTCCCGTTAAAACGCGCAGCGCCGCCTTGTTTTGTATTCGGGGAAGAGAAGCCTAAAACCATTCCCACACCAAACCGTGCGGCTATCATGTTCTGCAGAAATGTGACAAGGCACAGCAGCTGAGAGCTTTGGCTCCACCTCCACTCGGCTCTTTCTCTCTCTCCTCCCCCCCCCCCCTCTCTCCTGCTTCCCCTCGGTGCTTTTCATGCGTTGCTCCGCCCCTTCTTTAACCCCTTCAGGGACGTCACGACGGATCTCCCTCTCCCGAAACACGGGCACTGCGGGAGTGTTTCTTTTTGGGGGGTGAGCCCGCCGGCCGCCGTCAAACTGAGCAGCGAGGGCTTTAAATAGGAAAGTATTTGAGGACATGATTAAGTTATATAAGCTCAGTAATTAGTCTTGCGTGTCTTTACAGAGTGATTGTGCACACAGCGGCTGCTATATCACAATCTAACTCTCTTGTTTCTTTTTTTCTTTTTCCTGGAAGTCCCCGTTTATGTTCTCACTCTTTACTGGGCTCCTCCTTCCAACTAATTTGACCCTTTCCCCTCATCAGTCCCTAACCCTCCCGATTTTCTTCTCCCCCGGCCGCGGTCTCCCTAATTTGCCTAATGCTATGCGGCTGAACTTTTCCTGAACCCAGGCAAGTAGGCAGCCTCACCTTCTGGTGACCCACTGGCTGACTCGGATCTCTGGCTTGCTCTCATCCCCACATTATTCAAGGTTTCCCACCTTGTATACCCAGTGTAACACTATTACACTTTTCCTCTGGTGCTGCCCAGAGAGGCGCCTCGGTTCACACAGCACACACAACGATAAAAAGTGCCAAAGTCACCCAGTCATAGTAGCAGGGCGCTTAACTTTTTCTTTCCTCCCTCACAGTTTAGTTACAGCTAGAAGAAGTCCAGGAAGTTGTTTTCAGAGTTGCTGCCTTTATACCGCAACATTCCAGGTAACATTGTTCCAGCTTATTAAGCAAACCCTGCAGCTGTGTCATCCATGAGGCATAGCAAAAACTCACACTATAAAAGCAGTTTGAACAGTCAGCTGACGCTAATATCAGTGCTGATAAAATATAGTGGCAATGAAGTTTGTAGCCCCGTGAGTGCATCCAAACTTCTCATGTTTTCCCCTTATGTGCTTCAGAAATCCCAGCCTGTAATTTTGTGATTGTCATGTGATCTGGAGGACAGCTGCTGGCCCAAATTGTCTGTGCATGCATAATAGTAGAGATTAAGGCCAGGCACCAACATACAAAACTGTGTGGTTTTTTTTTTTAACCTTAACAATGTAAAAGCAGAAATGTAACGTTCGAAACACACAGAGCAAATTCTGCCTGTTTCATAACTCAGTGGGACGTCCCTGACAAAGTCGAGAACATAGGAGGACACTTTCCGAGCTATTTTGGTATCTCGATGTGGACGCAAAGCTTTTCCAAAACTGCCTGGGTGGACAGTGAACATCTGATACCCGATCTTGTGAAATGTATCTGCGCAAACACGAGCACGGCCAAAAAACCCTGAGTGGCTTGTATTGTAACCTACACCACAGCCGAGACAATACCTCTCCTCCCCCACTTTCCCTACACCTGAGCCACAGGCCACAGCTGGGTCTGACCAGCATGTTTTTTTTTTGTTTTTTTTTTTGAAAGGGATTATCTGCACACTGGCAGGGGGGCTCGGCTTGCTCCGCCTCCAGTGACTGTGACACTTATTTAATGCAGGCCCCTAGTGTGTTTACCCTGCCTGATAAGAGCCGATGTGCAGGCCTGGGCCATGGCGACCCCTCGTCTGCATTGATAGCGCAGCCACACATTCCTTGACAGGATTAGCCCAGTGAGTAATGGTTGTCAGAAAATGCTAATTTTCCAGGCTCTGTTTTCCTCTCTGAAGAGGGAGCATTCATCCCTGGGTAATACCCCATGATTGCATAAAACAAGCTGAGAGATAACAGACTGCTGATCATTACTTATTAAGAGAGGGGAGAATACAAGATTAGGCTGACATACAGTCCTTTTCCCACAGCTTTTTATTTGTAGTGAAAAGAGGAACTCCATTAAGTCAAAAAAGAAAAAAAAAGAACTGAATATATCCAAGTGGCTAAGAGTAAATACGTGGCAATTTTCACAGGAGAAGGTGATATTGGAACAGCGGACTCCTCTGAGTACACAGTTGGAGAATTGAGTGTGTTACACTGCATTAGTGGAAAAATTAGGACTGGTTTTTATTCCCAGTAATAAAATGTAATATGTCACTCTCACATGAAAGTCAAAATATAAGAGCCAGGACATACACTTGACGGCTGGTACAACAACAGCAGAAGTAAGAGTGGTAAGTTAAAGAGGGAGAGGGACGAGAGGCACGCACACACACACAGGTTTCAGCCCACATCAACACACACCAGTTCAAGTGGCTATTCTTGTTCCAGCATCAACAAGCGCCACACTCCTGAGAACATGGAAAAGTACTTTGGCACTGGAAAGTCAGAGAGAATGAGATTGTGCCTCGATCCCCTAAGTTGACGCTGAGGACCCAGTCTCAGATTCGTCGCTCGGGCTTCAAAGTGAGGGTGCGTGAAGTGCCGACTCCAAACCGATGCACGGACCTGATCAAAGCTGCATTCAGACGCAGGGGCCTTGCAGAAAGAGTTATGCAACTGAAAATAAGCGGCAAACATAACAACCTTGATCTGAAGCAAAGCTGCAAGTGAGAGTCTGGTGAAGAAATAGAGAGAGAAATGGGGGGTGGGGGTGGGGGGGTTTAGGAGAGAATTCAAAGAGTTTTATGAGCTAAGAGAGAAGAGGAGATTGCTGGCTGGACCTTGAGGGTGTCAAACTATTTTTACTGCCCCCACTTTCCTTCTTTCTGAGTCCAATCAGGGGCACTAGGAAGCTGTAAAAAGTGCACGCCTTGCCATTCCTTCCCCAAGGAGATGGGCAGACAGGTTAGAACAAACAATAGGTTGTTTTGTCATTTGGATTATGGCGCACAGCAATAGTGGGGGGGAGCACAAGTCCTGTGTAAGTGCACAAAGTGGACTCAGCAGTATCCTTCTTTAGAGCATGAGTGAGAATTTCTGTTTCTGGAGACGATCCACTTACATCTGCAATCAGCCCTTGGCTCTTGTGTTGCTACCTTCACTCTGGAGATCATTTCTGTCCTCTGTGACTAACGAACACATCCTGCACAATGTGCTCTTTATTGGACATGATGGTCAAATCAAAACAGAATCAAATTGTCTCAATGTCATGGAAAAGTCTGCTGAGCTCTGGCTGCCTAGAGACACTAAACAGGCAAAACAAACAAAAAAATAAATAAAGAAAGAAAAACCAACCAGACCTGCCGTATCGCTCAGACAACAGTCGGCTTGGGTAATAGCCATCTCTTGACACGATAAGGCCAGAAATGTTCCAGTTAGAATGGCCTGGGCCTAATTTTAGAGTTCCTGTCTGCCTTAGTGGCTACTACACAAACACAGGCACTCATGGCTCACCTCCCCCAAAGCACTCCTGCACATGTGCCAGCAGATGGCTAATGCCCAGACGATAAAGAAGTTGGGGCAAGCCTCGGCAAAGGTTTCTATCTTTCTTAAATCTTCCCAGCGGCCTAATAAAGCAGCACAGCGGTGGAGAATTCAGAGAAGAAGCACTTTAAGGAGTTGAAATGTGTCCTAATTTGAGACGGCAAGATAGTGATCGAGTCTGTTCAGGTCTCTGTCACACTGTGAGACAAAACGGGCTCTCTGTATGTCAGCATTATCCCACGACTGATCAGCACCGTAATCCCACCCCACCCCTATCACTAGCATAGCCCTGGCAACCACTTCCTCCTGTCACTCTCCAACTAGAATCACATCTTTGGCGTGCATACCTGTGTGGGTTTACGCATGTTTGCTTTCAAGTCTACCTGAACCTCCGTGGCCCGTCTGTTACCACTCCGTTCCCCTTACTGCCTTTACAGTTTCCGTGTGTGTGTTTGTTTGCACAGCTGGTTTTGTGCAGCCTGTACAGGCAGCACCAGCCAAACCCAGCAGCTGTGCTCCCTGACATTGAGCCAGTGCGTAATGAGGGCCCGACCCTCCAATGTGAGAACAAGCTCCAGTTATCAATGAACAACTGTATCACTTCCACCTCCCTCTGTCAATCTAATGGAAACACATACACACGCATGCGTACGCATGAACGCACACAAACCTTGACCTAAAGTTAAACTGGTCTATAGATCTCAGCCTTGGTGCTTTGCCATCCTGTGTGTGTGTGTGTGTGTGTGTGTGTGTGTGTGTGTGTGTGTGTGTGTGTGTGTGTGTGAGAGAAAGAGTGTCTTTTCTAAAAGGACCCTCTTAGCCCCCCCCAGTCATTATCCCTTTAATGTCCTTCCGACAGCAGATTCCAGCATTTATGGTACAGGCATATATCTGCCCATAAAGCCTTTTATTGTTCAGCCCAGCTCTATGGTGGCCGTAACCTGGTTTTCCCATTTTTTATGGGGGACCTTCACTATATCACAGAGGGGGGAGGACAAAGCTGCCCACCATCGGTGTTTACCAAAGTATGGCCGACTCATAAATCCATCGTGGCCGGCGGCATTCTGGAAATACTTCAGCAGAGGAAGAGAACGAGAAAGAGAGAGAGAGAAGAGGTAAGCGACGTAGCTTATTGTATAGCTTGTAATTGTCCACACTCTACAGCCTTGAGTTAGAGAGCCATCTCCTCAACGATCATTAGGTTTATGTTGCTTTGCACCAAGTCCATCACTCAGCAAATCAAGAGAAAATTGCTATGGATGTTACCCTGGAGGAAGGATATCTCAATATCAGTCATCCAAGACTTGGAATGGCCTCCATTAGATGTCAGAGACGGGGAGATGTTTTAGTGCATTCAGACGGATACTGGCTAATTCTATTTAGAGAAAAAAAAGGACAAGAAGAAGAGAGAATAAAGCACAGAAACAAGGAACAACAAAGAGAGCAAGAAAATGAGAAAAACAAGGGGAAAGAAAATATGGTCAAATTCCTCCTGAAGTTTTGTTGGCAAATTTATAAGTTTTGTTGATTATCAATTACAAAAAAAGTGTTTATTCACTCATTAACCATGATTAATCACAGAGAAACCATTGCAGAGAAAACAAACTGTAACCAAACCTTGACTGAGACTTGATAATCATTATCCTGATTTGAAATTATGTGCGCCTGTCAGCAGAGTCATCATACCCGTATGGTATATTGTCTGGACTGGTCCCGACACGTTGCTACCAAGCTATCAACCTCCAGGGCTGAAAAGTGAAGCCAACAGAGTTGAAGCAAGTCCCAGTCCCCATAGACTCCCGAAAGTGAAAAACTTCAGATGTTTACAGCCCAGCGCTTTAGTTGATTGCCATTGGTTAGTTCCACCTCGGCTAGTTCCAATAACTTCACTCTCAAAGCTGACGGCTGTGTTAATTACAGTAATCAATTACACAGATTGGAAATTAATTGCAAATTTAATGTTTAGCTCATTTTGACAGTGCTCCCTGCAATGCATCCCTTGCTTTTGCTTTTGCATACACGTTCCTGGATGACATCCTTCTATACTCATATTTTACCTGCAGCTGCTGACTAATTAACTAAACTGTGAGAAGCAGGCGAAGTATATTATAAGGAAGTTACAGAAAGGAGATGAGCTCTTGCAAGAAAGCGCAGAGGGAGAGTCAAAAGGCAAGGAAGCAGGAAGCTGGAAGAATAATCTCTCTGCTCTGCCAAAGCTCACTCAGAAACTGGCATTACTGATGCAATTACAACTCAAGCTACACTCATTTATCCATGTCTGCATTTCCTGAATCCAGGTTTTCCATCTCGTGGTCTTAAATCAGAGCTCTCAAAAACTAGAGATGTGCTGATAAAATGGGGGGGAGAAGAAAGAGATGCAGAACATGCTTACAAGTTTTTGATTATGACCATGCTGTCTGCTTTTCTGGTTGAAAGCATTTCATCTCTTTCTTTTAGAGATCTAAGTATTTTCCCCACTCCCTCTTGGTGCCTTCTCTCTCACACTTCAGGATTTGAAGTGCTACAGAGGACCAATTTCCTGTTTTCTATTCAGAAGTGTGATGCTCGTGGTGGCCTGGAGGGGATATGGGAGGTGGTGGTGGTGGGAGGGGGTTAGTGGTTCACTTTAAGTGGATTGCCCTCATTCTTGTTGTGCCCAGCCCAAAGCATTATGATGCCTCGGTGACTGACCTCCGCTTCAGCAGTGCCCCTAACACCAGTACAGACAGGGCACACCAATTGTTGTGCTTGTTGCACAAAGGCTGAATGTGTGCCACGACCTGCACAAAAGGTTGGACAACTGCAGGCCAAATGTGTAGTCAACACTCACTGAAACCACAGTCTGCAGTGTGTGGAGTGGGCTGGGAGTTATTTGCGATACAGCTCTAATCCTGTGCTCGCTCTCTCATAAAAGTTGACTGCCCTCTCTCTCTTCTGGGCGCCCTTTCTCGCTGCAACCTGTTTTCTAATGCTTGTATGCATGTCGGTGTCTGTGCACAACTCTGCCAAATGATATGAAATGTTCAAAAAGTGCCGATCTAATTTGGATGTTGATGAAACGTGTGAAATCCTCAGCTTACCCAGCAAAGTTGGGAGCCGGTGGGGACAACAAAGGCCCTCGGGAGAGCGGCTCAGAGCATGAAAAATGCCCCTTGCCGTCATCACCGCCACGGCCCCTGCTGGCCTGCCTTTTACAGAGAGGTGGGGGGAGAGGGAAAGAGGGGATGGGGGTTGGGGATCTGCCTCATTCTAACTTGGGAAGGCAAGAAGGAGGAGGGTTAATGGAATGGATGACTCCGGCACATTAGATGAGAAGTGAGCAGAGCAATGAGCAGAGAGGGAGTCATCAGCGTTTCAAAAGAATGGGGTGCAGTGAAAGTAGACGGAGCAGCTATACTCCTTTCCCTGATTTTATTTTTTATATATATATATATATATATATATATATATATATATATATATATATATATATATATATATATATATATGTGTGTGTGTGTGTATGTATGTATGTATGTATGTATGTAAGAAACAGAGGAGTTAACTGGATGAAAGGCAGCCACATTTAGCCACAAATCCCAGAGGTACACATACGGGTCAGCTTCAAAGATATTCACTGTATGTGGGGTTGTTACTGCAGTCAAAAGGTTTACTCATCGTAGCCCCAGGGAGTAGAATAGAGCTGCGTCATTCTCACACAACTGGCACGTGAAACAGATATCAGTGGAAAACCTTTTGCCCTCAGACATTGGCTCGTCCTACCCTTGGCATTTAGGTGCACAAACATTGAGGTGGGGGAAAAAAAGGGAAGTAGTGAAAGCAAAACTAACATCACATGGCTTATCATATGTTTAAAAAAATGCATTTGCATCTGGCAGCACAGAGAAACTTTTGTGCTTTTGCTTCACTCGGTTGCGCATATCATTGCAATCCTAGTGAAATGTGACCGTAATAGAGAAGAGGAACCTTTTTTAAAAAATGAACAGATCTGTGAGAAAGTCAGGGTAGAGGCACTGCTAATTTCTTTCTATTCATTCACGCTGAAGAAAAATTTCTGTGATTAAAAAAAAAAAAAAGGAGAAGAAGAAGAAGAGCACAGACTGGCTTTGGACTGATGGCATCCAATGGCAGTCGCTATGGCTACCCAAACCATCTGTGTTGTGAACCCATAGAGAGGGGGGAGTGTCTCTAAAGTAAGTAAATAGGCTAATACAAAAAGTGAATGGCTCAGAAGGGCAGATCATTAGCTGACCACATCTTGCTATTCTCTGTGTGATACCAGGACAGGAGGAGGGGGTGTTGATAGATTAAAAAAAAAGAAAAAAAAGCAGCCTGATAATATTTAACCAGCAGAGATCTGTCATCAATCTGGACCATCTTCCCCCCACCCCACATCATCTGTCCTCACCGCCAGCTCTGACCCATTGTCATTCAAACCCCAGCTCCCTTTCACTCCTTATTCAATATTTTTGAGCCATTGTTCCACCTTACATGCCCCGGCTACACTACATTACTTTTCCCAGTCAGTGGTTTAAAAGGGTGGAGAGCAACAGCCAAGAGAAAACAAAACAAAAAAAACCCCCCATAATAAGTTATAATGTCAGAAAGTAACAAAAACATCAGCCGGCCGTCACACAAGTCTGAGTTTTGCACACATTTTCAAGCATGCACATTGTGACACTTTCTCCACTTCATACACACACTCCTTTTCTCCCCTCCCTCCCCCCCACACACACCCACCCACACGGAGCAACCCTGTGGGCTTCACTGGGCTCTTTGAATAAAAAAGAGAAGTCATTTATCCGACTCATCTTTGCTGCACCTCGCAGCACCTTTTAAAAACACTCTATATTCCTTGCTAAGGCTAAAGCTGCACCTTACTGACAGCATGATGGAGAGCCCTATTCTACCCCCCTTCTCTCTCTCTTTCTCTCTCTCTGCAGTCTCCCGTCTTTCCATCTTAGCTGCCAACAGCCCTGACTTACAAAAAAAAAGTAAAGGCTAAGCTTCAGTGACGATGTAAGAAAGTGTAGATCCTTGTGCATCTGTCTGTGTGTGAGCTTCAGTGTGTGTGTGTGTGTGTGGTGTGTGTGTATCAGTGTTTGCATGTTTAATCGGGGGAAAAAAAAGTGGCATAGTTAAATGTGTAAAAAGGTGGAGGGGGAGTTCACAGATGAGCTTGCTCATGTGTGGAGGTGAGAACAGGAGTGCCAGAGGCTGCTGGGAGGCCTGTCGTGTCAGAGCTCATCAGCAGCTAACAAAATCATCCACCAGAACCTGTCAATATTCACTTCACTACCCTCTCTCCGGATCAACTCGTTTGCTGTATTCCACTCATTCTATTCGGTTTTTGTTATTATTGTATAACCTGGAGAGACATCACAGGCACGCTTGTCAACTTTGCTGTTGTTAAATAAACTAGGTACATCTTTGCTTTCTCACAGATTACTTAGGTTTTAGTCTTTCACGTGTAGGGAGACCACACTATGCAAAGTGTGGACCTGTGTAGGTGTCACGTCACCATTTTTTTCTTTAAATCAGTCAAGGTCACTGCAGAAGCACATTACACTGAAATCGAGTTAAACAGCAGTATACCCACTGCACGCATTCGTCTCAGGATCTCGTAGCATAATGCTCCATCTTATTGATTTTGGGGCAGTTGTTTTGCTTTCCTTTCAGGACATTGTGGGCCAGACGAGATGGTGCGCAGGCTGCGTCTCGCTTGATTTGGAGCGTGCTGCGTCCGCATTTTTAGAGCAAAAGGTCTGTGTAAAAGGTTCTCTGGTGACTTGTATTGTGGTATGGTGATATGGTAGCATGTAAATACAAATCATACAGATTGAACTGAATATAAATCAGTTGGAAATGTAAAAAAAAAAAAAAACAGAAGGGAAAAAAAAGAAAAGAAGAAGATGGCGTATATTTCTGTTAGCACACGGTCGAGCGTTGGGTTGTCTAGACTGTATTTGACCAAAGGTGTGCGCGCTCCACATTTGTGTGTTTATCTGGAACAGTTTCCATGTAACCGAGCAGACATCGACAGCAAAACCTTTAACCTACTTGGCAAACAGCCCGGTTCTTTCTATCTCCCTCTCTCCATGGATGGATCATTCATCATGCTCTTCCCCTCCCCTTTCTCTCCATACAGCATCGTGGTCTGCAACATTATCTTCATCAATACAGCTTTTAAAGCAGATAAAGGTCACGATCGAGACAAGATTGATTGAAAAGTGTTCTTATTGAATAAAGTAATAAATGAAGGGGGGGGGGGGGGGGTGTAAAAAAACTTATGGTATAAGCCTAAAAAAAAAAGTTTGTTATTAACCTGTGCTGTTTCAAAATCATTCATTATATTTTTTTCCACCTCTGTGATCATCTGTATCTAAATCTAACTATGTATGCACCGATGCTGTATGGCTCTCTGAGGCCTGGATGCTAACGGTTGCCTCTTCCACATTTTAACCCTTAAAAATATTAATATATATCTGTTCAATTGAAGATGGTAAGGAGTTCAGAGTAAATAATCTCACACTGCTGCTATGTCTTTGGATTGTGTGAGTGGTGGGTCTAATTCAACCAAGCATCTGTCATGGGAGGTGCCGCTCCATGTCCTCCATCCTCTCCCCTCCTCCTGCTTCTCCACAGTGGTATCAATCTTCTGCCCTTAACGACTAAACTGATTCCTGAAGTGTTGCTGCTCGGCTCATCAGGGCAAAGTGTAGCTGTGATCTCCTGTGTGGATAACCCGAAAGCATTTTGTAACAGATTTTGAAACAAGTCCTGATAATTGTTACAACAGTGGTGACGGCAAAATATAGTAAGTGATGTCAAAAAGATACAAGCGCTGACAGTAAAGACCGATGGTTTCTACACTTCCCCGCTATCAAGCAACTTCCCTCTATTTCAAAATGGTTGACATCCATATTTCTAATACTCAAACACATTTTTTTGTGCGTGAGCAGAGTTTGTGTTGTAAGAGTTGCCAAATGTACTCTGACGGTGGTTTAGTCATTGTGTCATTTGCGTATCCTCCGGTTCAATTTCTATCATACTGCACTGTTGCGCACTGTTCAGTGTTATTGTTTCTACATCTGCACGTATATCCCAGCCTCCAAGAGCACTTGTCAATGCACTTGTGTCAATGAGTGTTTATCCAATGTGTCCACAGCTCTCTGCCCGAGATGTCCCAATAAACAGCTCAAAATCCTTTGCGCATCACTCGTGCTACATCCATTCTCAAGGTCAGGCCTCAGTATGATAGTGTTCTTAGTCCGCAGTGACTTGAAAAGTTAAATATCTGGAAAACGTCTGAGAAGTGAAGTGAGACAACAACAGAAAACAAACAAACAAAAACAATCGGAACTATTCACTGAAGCCATTGTTTGCTTATTTCTCTTTTTGGTGAACTGTGCCGTTGTTACCCTTTTCAATCAACCAGCATTACACACAGCGGCACCAGCCTCAGGCTATGAGGAGTCCAAGCAAGTGCATTTCTATACGCTCTGTGGTGGTTGAATTCCCAGAATTATCTATGCACAGCCAGAGAACTATGCAAATTGGTATCCACATGGGACCGTAAAATCCAAAACAACACAAAAACACAAGCAGAGAAAAGCATATCCCTATGGAGTTGGGGCTTTCTGTTTATACTGAACTATTGTATTGGGGAAAAAAACAGAGAAATGTGTTTTTTGACAGTTCCGCACATATGTATGTGTATATTTCTGTGTGTGTGTGTCTGAGTGTGTAGATGGTGGAGGAGATCGCGAGTATGAAGTGAAGAAAAAAATATAGTGTGAATAATTCATAAAGGACAAAAAGTGACAGTTAACGAGAGTGTCACAGGACACTAACGTCCTATCCGTCGAACCATCTGTATCCCGCCCCATCTCACCCTCTCCTCTAGGGAGTTCAGATAAAGGATAATGGATCTGCTGACATTCATCTGTCCTAAATAAAATTCACATAAAATAACCCTGTTGGTACGAAGGAGCATGAGAGTGCCGTACACGTATAGCAGTCAAATGAGCTCACGCACGCTCTCAAGCCTGTTTGAGCTTTTGATCAGACAGGTGTATGCGCGATCAGTCCACCGCAGAGCATGTATGTGCATCCATACGCCTGAAAATGTACACAGCTTCACAAAGTGGTGCACAAACGTATATACAAACATAAATTTATAAACTAAATATCACTCCACACATACTCTATGCATTTACAAAAACTAATTCATAAGCGATTAAGCACGTTGACCAGCTAGCTTCTCTCTTTCTCCATTTTAAACACGCACATGCACAAAGTACCCTGCAGACCTGGATCCGAGATAATTGCTACACCTCGGAATTTAATCTTCAATTCAATTACTTTTGTACCATTAATTCACAACAACAGTCACTTCAAGGCATTTTATATTGTAAGTTAAGATCCGATAATATTAGAATGAAACCCCAGTAACCACAGAAACCCTATCAGCAAGCATGCGGGTACAGTGGGAAGGAAAAACTCCGTTTTAACCGGAACAAACCTCTGGCAGAACCAGGCTCAGGGAGGGGCAGCCATCTGCTTCAACCGGTTGGGGGAGAAGGCCAGGATGTGGAGCGAGAGATAGAACAAAAGGCACAGATGGGAGAGAGCCAGAATTTAATAATTGTTAATAATTAAATACAGCAGTAGTGTATACACACAGAGTGAAAAGAGATGTATAAAGAAGCCCATAACACACTGAGTGGCAGCCTAAGCCTATTCCAGCAGGAGTAGCAGAGGATTCAGGTTTAACTGATCCAGCCCCAACTTTATAAACTTTATCAAAAAGAAAAGTTTTAATTCTACTCTTAAAAGTAGAGAAGCAAGTCTGTCTACCAAATCTAAACTTGGAGCTGGTTTCACAGAACAGGGCCCTGCAAGTCTCTATCTCCAGTTCTACTTTTGAAAACTCTAGGAGCCACAAGTAAGCCTGCAGTCTCAGAGCAAAGTGCTCTGTTAGTATAATAAGGTCTTTAAGCTGTGACAGGGCCTGATTATTCAAGATTTTGTATGTGAGGAGATTTTAAATCCAATTAAATGCAGGCAGTCAGCCAGAGCAGCGCGGGCTAAACATGGCTTTGGCAGAGTGTGACACCAGTGACGGCCACGTACGTGTCACTGCCACAGTTCAGATACCGAGTAATGGTCAAATGATCTGCATGCTGTTTGCATGTGAACGCACAAAGAGTTGGATGCAGATGTACATAGGATGTAAATGGACAGAAAGTCGGGTGTATGTGGATAATTAAAGAGACTGAATCAATAGATATGTGCAAACAATAGGTGACTTCAGCGTGCCAGGTCACCAACCACTAAGCAACACGCACATACTTGTGAGTATGTGCAAAAGTCACAGACCAAGCAGATTTTATCAGTTTTCCAAACCACTTCAGTGGAATTTTGATAACTTTTTCATTACTCTAAAATGAGTCATGAATGAATTAAAAGGTTATTTTATTTTCGTTTTTAAAACGAACTAAAGCAAGATGTTAAAGCATACCATTAACACACACACACACACACACACACACACAGAGATGGAGCAAATCCCACCATCAGCACCACGCAGGTGCACGATCATTCCAGCAAACCGATAACAATGGACACCATCCTCTCTCTGTGTGCCCAAAACCCAGTCATCTGGCAAAAGAGCTGAGTGGGACACATCATCAAGGGTATTTTTGTTGTTCCAAAGCACAACCACACAATATGGCTAACACACACACAAACGCATGTAGCTCTCACTCACACAGACAGACATGCACACTCAAAAGGACACACATTCACACACTTTTGTTGTGTCTGTAAGCACCCGTATTGCATACACCGACCATTCACAGCCACATACCTGCATGCACACAGTGCACACTCCACTTACCTGTTGTTTACAGAAAAGGAACGCAGGCTCAAGGCTCTGTTAAAACTGTAGGTGTTAATATAATAATTATAAATAATATATATAAAGATACAGATTTTATTCCCTGTTGTAATTTCTTTCTTTTTTTTCCTGTTTTCAGTCCTGTTCAGACATTTCTGGTGTGTACACATTATTATTATTATTTTTTAGATAACAAAATGCCTTTTTATAAATGCACTTAAAATAACATTCAACTCAAATTACACTTCTGATTTGAAACCATCTAACGCAACTGAACAACCCCATGAAAGAATAATTAGACAAAGATCAGTGTGGCATTCATGTGACACTCAAATCACCTTCATGACGCTGCTCTCAACTTTGCTCCACTTTTACACAGGCAACAGGAAACAAAATGGCAAACACCTGACGCTTTCAACCACCAGCTTAAAACTGCTCGAGCAAAAAGTGATAAGAATGAAGTGTCAACATAAAGACATGAAGATCTGGATCGCTTGCTTTAAAAACCAGGCAACAGAATGAATACGGTGCACTGTTTAAGCATTATTAAGCTATATGGATATATGGATGTTGCAGTCACTGCAGTTCTTTAAGCCAAACATCTCATGGTCTAAAAATCAGTGGGATTAAAACTCTTGTTTGTATTTTGGTTGATTAGAAACCTGAGACTGAAGAAAAAAGAAAGAAAAAAATGTTGGCATGGTAACAAAAGCAGTACTAGCTTTGCTTGTTAAATATAGTACTTTTTTGGCAAGAAAAAAAAATATCCATTTTTAGAAAGCACATCCAAAAGTACAATGACTGCACTTAAGGACTACTTGAGCGTCCTTTCAGTTCCGTCGAATTTGGGAGAGAAAAGGACGAACGTTTTTAGAACTGTTATTCTTATAACTCTTCCATTTACAGTTCTGATTGGCCAGAAGTAAAACTGAGTTTTACTTTTTCAAATCTCACTCATCTAATAATAAAAGAAAATGAGACCTATTGTAGCCAGAAACATAAAAGTGTCTCTTTTCTATAGAGCTCAAGGTTTGGGGGTTTTTATTTTCCTAAGTTCCGTTCTGCACTTCTCTGAATTTCTGTGTTTATTCTCTCCCCATACAGCGTAAGAGCAGTTGGGTTGAAGGGCTTTTGAAGCTTTTATTAAGCAAGTATAATTTGAAAAAACATTCTCCAGTAAATCTATGTTTTTTATTCCATCATACAAAATTACCCCTACAATTCTCAATAAGAACAACCTTTCTGAACATACTTGTATATTTGTTGACATGCCTGTTATTATGCTTCATTATCCACCATTATTTCATTATCCAGTTTGTTCCATTCTTGGAACTTACATTAACAGGA